>NW_027206179.1:25703262-28415762 GCF_024711535.1 Dipodomys merriami | reverse complement strand
TTCATCTACTGAGGGGCATCTGGGTTGGTTCCATATCTTAGCTATTGTAAATATTGCTGCAATAAACATATTTTTGCTGGTAGTTTTAGTGTGGTCTTGTTTGTAAACATTTGGGTAAATGCCGAAAAGTGGGATTGCTAGGTGACAGGGGAGCTCTATGTGGAGTCTTCTGAGGAATCTCCATACCACTTTCCAAAGTGGTTGAATAAGTTTACATGCCCACCAACAATGAAGTAAGGTTCCTTTCTGTCCACATCCCCTCCAGTATCTGTTGTTATTAGAGTTCTTGATTTTTATCATTCTAACTGGGGTGAGGTGGTATCTCAATGTTGTTTTGATTTGCATTTCTTTTATGGCTAGAGAGGTTGAGCATTTCTTCATGTGTCTATTGGCCATCCTTCTTTCTTCTTCAGAGAAGTATCTCTTTAAGTCTTTAGCCCACTTATTTATTGGGCAGTTTTTTCTTTGAGGATTTGTTGTTGGGGAATTTAATTTTTTGAGTTCCAAGTATATTTTAGATATGAGACCCTTGTCCGTTGTGTGGCTAGTGAAGATCTCCCAATCCGTAGGCTTTCTATTGATCTTGCTAGCTATGTCCTTTGCCATGCAGAAGCTCTGCAACTTCATGCAATCCCATTTGTCCAACCTTCCTTGATTTGTTGTGTTTCGGGTATCTATTAAGAAAATTTCGGCCTGTGCCAAGGAGACCTAGGTTTCTCCTATTCCATCCTGTAATGTTTTCAGAGTGTCTGCTTTGACTTCGAGGTCTTTTATCCATTTGGATTTGATTCTGGTGCAAGGTGATATATAAGGATGTAGCGTTAGTTTTCTACAAGGAAATAACCAATTTTGCCAGCACCATTTACTGAAGAGGCTGTCTTTCTTCCATTCCATTTTCTTAGCTCTCTTATCAAAGAATAGATGGCTATAGGTCTGTAGGTTTATTTCTGGGTTTTCCATTCTATTCCATTGGTCTTGACGTCTGTTCTTGTGAAAGTACCAAGCTGTTTTGATTACTATGGCTTTATAGTAGAGTTTGAAATTAGGTATTGATATTCCTCCAGCAACGTTCTTTCCGTTGAGGAGCGTTTTTGCTATTCGGGGTCTTTTATTGTTCCATATGAATTTTTGGATTGCCTCTTCTATTTCCTTGAAGAATGAGTTTGAATTTGTAGAATTGAATTTGTAGATAGCCTTGGGAAGTATTGCCATTTTCACGATGTTAATCTTGCCAATCCAGGAGCATGGGAGGTTCTGCCATTTTCAAAGTTTTGTTTTGATTTCCTTTTTCAAGTTTTTAAAGTTTTCATCATAGAGGTCCTTCATTTCTTTGGTTAATTCCTAGGTATTTTATTTTTTGTGGGGCTATTACAAATGGAGTTGCTTCCTAATTTCAGCCACACTTTTCTCATTGTTGGCATACAGAAAAGCCATTGATTTTGGGGGGTTAATTTTATACCCTGCTACTTTGCCAAAGTTTTGAATCAGCTAGAGTAATTTGGGAGTGGAATCTATGGGATTCTTTAAATACAAGATCATGTCATCTGCAAAGAGGGAGAGTTTTATTTCTTCTTTCCCTATTTGGATCCCCTTTATGTCTGCATCTTGTCTTATTGCTGGAGCTAGGCATTCTAATACTAGATTAAATAGAAGTGGAGAGAGTGGACATCCTTGACTTGTTCCTGAGTTAAGAAGGAATGGCTTTAGTTTTTCAACATTAAGTATATTGCTGGCTATAGATTTGTCATATACAGCCTTTATTGAATTGAGGAATGTTCCATGGATTCCTAATTTTTCCAAAACCTTCATCATAAAGGAGTGTTGGATCTTGTGGAATGCTTTTTCTCCATCTATTGAAATAACCATGTGGTTCTTATCCTTGCTCCTGTTGATGTGATGAATAATATTAATTGATTTGCGTATATTGAACCAGCTTTGCATTCCTGAAATGAATCCTGTTTGATTGTGGTGTATGATTTTTTGGATGAATTGTTGAAGTCGATTGGCCAAAATTTTGTTGACAAGTTTTGCATCAATGTTCATCAAAGAAATGGGTCTATAGTTCTGTTCTTTGAAGAGTCCCTGACAGGTTTTGGGATGAGGGTTATAATGGCTTCATAGAATGTGTTCGGTAGTGAGCTTTCTCTCTCAGTTTCATTGAAGAGTTGAAGGGAGTATTTGTGTGAGCTCTGCTTTGAAGGCCTTGTAGAATTCTGCTGTAAAACCATCTGGTCCTGGGCTTTTCTTAGCTGGGAGGTCTCTTATTGCTGTTTCTATTTCAGTGCTTGATATGGGCCTGTTAAGATGGTTTAACTCATCTTGGTTTAGTTTTGGCATGTGAATATTTGTTAGGAAAAGGTCCATTTCTGTCAAGTTCTCAAACTTATTAGCATAAAGTTTTGAGAAGTATTTCCTTATAATGTTCTGAATCTTGGTTATTTCCGTGGTGATGTTTCCATTCTCAGCTCTGAGTTTATTTATTTCGGTGTGTTCTATTCTTTTTCTGATAAGATTTGCTAAGGGTCTGTCAATTTTGTTAATTTTTTCGAAGAACCAACTCTTTGTTTTCTTGATTCTTTCTATAGATTTTTTGGATTCTAATTCATTTAAATCTGATTTAATTTTAATTATTTCTTTCCATCTACTGGTTTGGGGTTTAGTTTGCTGCTTTTTAAAAAGGAGGTTCAGATGTCTCAGTAAATTGTTGGTTTCAGATCTCTCAAATTTGGTGATGTAGGAACTCAGAGCTATAAACTTGCCTCTGAGTACTGCTTTTGCTGTGTCCCCGAGGAGCTGGTAATTTGTGTAGTCATTTTTGTTGAATAGCATGAACATTTGAATTTCCTTTCTAATCTCTTCCATGACCCACTATTGATTCAGCAGAGTGATGTTCAACCTCCATGTGTTACTGGACTTTCTTTGGTGGCTTTTGGTGTTGAGTTCTAATTTTATTCCCTTGTTGTCAGAGAGAATGCAAAGTATAACTTCAATTATTCTGAATTTGGAAAAGTTTGCTTTGTGTCCTAAAATGTGGTCTATTTTAGAAAGTGTTCCATGTCCTTCTGAGAAAAACATGTATTCTGATGCTGCTGGGTGAAATATTCGATAGATGTCTGTTAAATCTAGTTGATCTATGCAGCTGTTTAGATCTGCAGTTTCTCTGTTGAAACCGCAGTTTTTGCCAAGTTGATCTATCTAGTGGGGAGAGTGGTGTGTTAAAATCCCCTACAATTAATGTCTTTGGATCTATGTGGGAGTTGAGGGAAAGTAGTGTTTCTTTGATAAATTTGGGTGCTCCATGGTTTGGCGATTAGATATTTAGAATTGTCATATCATCCTGAAATAGAGATCCCTTAATTAGTATGTATCGACCTTCTTTATCTCTTCTCACGAATTTTAATTTGAGGTCTATTTTGTCTGATATTAGGATTGCAACTCCTGCCTGTTTATGTGGCTGTTTGCCTGGTAGATTTTTTTCCAGCCTTTAATATTGAAAATGTGTTTGTTTTTATGGGCAAGATGTGACTCCTGCAGGCAGCAGATAGAAGGATCTTGTTTTTTAATCCAACTAGACAGTCTATGTCACTTAATTGGAGAGTTAAGTCCGTCAATGTTGAGAGATAGGACTGAGAGGTATTTGGGAGCTCCTGCCATGTTATCCACCTTCTTGGGGCTGCGAAAACTAGGTTATTCCTATGGCTCTTGGATTCTCAGTTTGGTTGCAGTTTCTTGGCCTTTATTGTGGTCTTGTTGGTTTTCTATGTGTAGGACATCTTTAAGAATCTTTTGTAGGGCTGGTTTGGTGGAGATGTATTGTTTCAATTTTTCTTTGCTATGGAAGGTTTTTATTTGGCCTTCAGTTATGAAGGATAGTTTAGGTGGGTACAGTATTCTTGGTTAATTGTTGTTTGTTTTTAGGGCATGGCATACAGCAATTCAGATTCTTCTTGCTTTGATTGTCTCTGATGAGAAATCTGAGGTGATTCTAATTGGTTTCCCTTTATAGGTAATTAATCTTTTCTCCTTGAAAGCTTTAAGGATCTTTTCCTTGGTCTGAATTGATCCTGTGTGGATTATAATGTGACAGTGGGATGTCCTATTCTGGTCTGGTGTATTTGGGGTTCTAAAAGCTTCTTGTATCTGAATAGGCCTATCTTTTTGCATGTTTGGGACGTTCTCTGGTAGGATCCTGTTAAACAAATTTCCTAGACCATTAACTTCTGTTTCTAGGTGCTCCTCTACACCCATTATCCTTAGATTAGGCCTTCTGATGGTGTCTTCCAAGTGTTGGATAGAACTATCATATTTCTTGGACTTGTCTTGGATTGTTGTATGTTCTTTCTCTATAATATCTAGGCTGTCTTCAATCCCCGAGATTCGATCTTCTGCATGGTCTAACCTGCTATCAAGACTTTCTACTTTGTTTTTTATTTCTTTTCCTTCTAATTTGTCAGCTTTGATGGCTTCAAATTCTTTGTTGAAGCTTTGTTTTAGATCTTGTATGAACTTTTTTACTTCCTTAATTTGGTGTTCAGTGTTTATTCTCAAATCACTTAGTTGACTCCCATTCCTTCTGTTGGGTTCCATTCAGCATTCCCTTTGTGGTCTCCCTGACTTCCTTCAGCTCCCTCTTTTCAGTTATCATGTTTGCCAGCAGTGTTTGTAGAACTCTCCTCTGTATTATTCATTATCTGTTCTGTCCTCTGATTATCATTAGTGGGAGTTCAGATACCTGGACTTGCCATCTTTCTTGTGTTTTTTCTGGCTTACTCTGCCCATTTGAGATGAAAATAACACCAGTTTTGTGCTAGAACACTACCTTAAGACAAGCATCAACCAAAGTCTGTATTTGCACAGTCAATAGTCTGCAGATACAATCTAGTTCAACAGATACATCTATTCAACATCAAACAACTATATATATTAATGGGCTATGAACCGAAAAGAAAAATTTGGAAAACCAGAAATTATTGGGTTAGGGAGAGATGTGGGTAAAAAATAGGAATAGAGTGATGTGGGAGGGCACAGGGAATGTTAACTTAACTAAGTCCTAATATCAAAGCAGGAAATAGGTTGGATAGGATGAAAGTAGGGAGAGAGAAAACAAGAAGAAAGAGAAAGGGAAAAAAAAGAGACTAGAAAAAATAGAAAAGTAAAAATTAAAAATATTATGCAGATGAAAAACAAACTATTCATAGAAGAATGTGAATAGAATGAGAGAAGTGGAGGGATATAAAGGAGATGTGAAAATCTTAAAAATAAAAATACTTAAGGGGCTGGGAAGGTGGCTCAGTGGTAGAGTGCTTGCCTTGCCTGCTCAAGGCCCTGTGTTCGATTCTCAGCAATACATAAGAAAAAAGCCGGAAGTGGCGCTATGGCTCAAGTGGTAGAGTGCTAGCCTTGAGCTGAAGAGCTGAGGGACAGCGCCCAGGCCCAGAGTTCAGGCTCCACAACCGGACCCAAAAAAAAAAAAAAAAAAAAGCTCACATATTTAGGGGCTGGGAAGGTGGCTCAGTGGGAGTGCTTGCCTTGCATGCCTGAGGCCCTGGGTTCGATTCCTCAGCACCATATAAGCAAAAAGAAAAAAAGCCAGAAGTGGTGCTGTGGCTCAAGTGATAGAGCGCTAGCCTTGAGCTGAAGAGCTGAGGGACAGCACCCAGGCCCAGAGTTCAGGCCCCACGACCGGACCCAAAAATAAATAAATAAATAAATAAACTTAAAATATTATATAGGTATAATGAGGTAGTACTGCTATTAAGGAATTTAAGTCTCAGAGGTTTTGATTTGAGTAATAAATTTGTAGATTAAGTGTACACAATGGGGGATAGGGTCTCATAGTCAACTACGGGTTTATTTGAGGATGTGCAGAGCAACAATTAAGTCACATAAAGAACGAAAGAGAAGAAAAGTTGAAAAGGATAAGGAAGAAAGAAAAAAAGAAGTTCAGTAGAGCTAAACAAAAAACAAAAAGAATTTTTTTATAAAAGAAAGAAAAATGCCACACACATGTACCCCTAAAATAAAAATTATAAGAGGAAAAAATAGTTACTAGAAAACAATTTTTTTTCAAAAAAGGTAAAAATTAAAAATTAAAAAAAGTTTTAGAAAATAAAAAGAAAATTTTTGTAAAAGGTATCAAAAAAAAAAAAGAAGAAGAAGAAGAATAAAAAAGTTCTTTGATTTTTTTTGGGAGGGGTTGGAAAAATCCTGTATCTCCCTTGTGTCCTTAATCAGCCTCTTGTTGGAGTCTCTGGTCTGCTTGTTTTCCTGTGGCTTGCTTGGCTTCTTAAGTCAGTTTGTTTGAACAGGCAGAAAAATGCTCTGCTTTACCCAGGATTTTGCGATCCTCCTCCTAGGTTAGTTCAATGGGAGGGAAATCTGCTTTGAGTATCATAAAAGAGGGAGATGGCTTTTTCCTCAAGTTTGGAGATGCTGTGATGAGGCTAGATTCTGGGTAGAGTTGAGGCCTTTCAGCAAACAGTAGCTTTTCCCAGAGGCTAGTTTGTGAGAAACTCACAGAGCCCAGCCTGGAGCCATTCTCAGGGTTTATGTTTACTGAATTTCAATTGATTGTCAAGGCTGCTAAAGGGAGGGTCAGCCTCTGGCTCTGATTATCCAGTGAAAAAAGCCACTCCTAGGGCTGGGGCCTCGAGCTGAGTGACTTTTCCCTGGGTGGAGCTGAGTCTGGCAGGTCAGATTAGGTTCTTGTGACCTGCTAAATGACTCTAGTTTTCTCCCAAGGTCTGAGTTGGAGCTAGCAGCTCCCCCGAGCTTTGTCGGTATCCAAGATGGAGATCTCCAGTACTGGTGGGGGGGGAGGGGTGGCCTTCCTTCCTCTGCTCCCTGAGAAGGAGTGAGGACATTAGGCTTCTACTCACACTGAGTCTTGGTTCCTGGGTCGTCTCTGGTCTGCGAACTGCAGGATGAAGATGTCCACTCCTTGTCAGTTCTTGCTGGTGTTGAGTAGAATCCGCTGCATCTGGCTCCTTTGTCCCGGACTCTCTGTGATTCAGGTATGGCAGGTTCGGCCACCACCACCACCACCACGGAGGCAGCGGTGGCGGCAACTGCTGGCAAGAGCTCAGATCTGTCTCCTTGCCTGGATTTTCCCTCTCTCGCCTAACTCTCTGTCCTGTGATGGCACACTTGGTGTGATTCTCTGGCTTAGGACTGTTCACTGGAACTCTAAAACTGCTTTCTATGTGAGAGCTTGTTTAGCCTCCAGCTTCTCCTCCGCCATCTTCCCAGAACTCCTCCTATTGCCATGACTTTTATACATACTCATCAATATGATGTATTGAAGAAAAATATATTTATTATCATCTGGAACCAATAAACAAAACTGTTCTGATATTAAGTCATTTCTACATTGTCCTTTTTTATCAATAACAACATTACTATTTAAAATATTTACCTTGAAATTAATTTACTTCATATTCTATTTTATAATTATGGAATGTTTATAATGCATACAATGCAACTGAAAAAACCTGCAGTGCTTTGTGTGTGTATATATGTGCATGTGTATTTGTGTGTACATATAACTGTCTATACGTATGGAACTCATGATAGATGAAAAGGAGTCACCAACACTCTGTCAATTGGTCTAGGAATTTGTATTATCCATGGTTACTGCCTCTCACTATAATAAGACAGTAAAGAACAGTGGTGAAGTCAAATATTTCAGAGTATTTAAAGGCAAGATCCACAGGGGGGGGCCCTAGCAGGAGGTCAATGGCAGTTTTGTAATGGACAAGAAAGTACCAAAAAGCATAATTGCAGGTGGTGATTACAAATGGCATCAAAGCAAAGTAAGGTGGCTGAGCCCAAACAATTTCCTGCAGACATCCTGGTGCTTAGGCAGGAGGTGGGAGCTGCTTACCCAGCTCCAAGGCTGGAGGTGGTGCAAGCCTTCATTTGAAGTGCAGATACCTGGCTCAATGGGTGTGAGCTTGGAGGACCTTGCTTTGGAGAAATGCAGATATCATAGCCTTAGGAAAACATTACATCCCCAAATGGTGGAAAACATTGATTAGCACCCCAAAGTGTGTAGAGGTGAGACAAGCCATCCTTAGAAATGCAGATACTAGCAGAGCCACCCTGGTGGTTAACTCTCTATTTTACTCAAGCCTTTATCTTTGAAATTTAACAGTTGGTCCTATTCTTAATCAGAACAAATGGTCATGTCAGTAACTGTCAGACCACAGTCTTCTATTCCCAGGATCTGTACCTATGTTTCTCAAGTTTCCTGGAACTTGTTTGACCATTTTAAATTTCCTTCTTCCTTAGTCTAATTAATACCTCATCTGCTTAATTTTGACCTGGTCCTAACTATTTCACATTTTATATTCGTTCTTTTACATTGCTCATATATGTATGTGTTACTCACAGTTACACGCATATATGTTACTGCTTTCTTCCAAACTAAGGCAAATTACTTTCATTTACGTTTACATGCAGCCCAAGAAAAACATTTAGATTAATGTAATTTAAATTAATGCTTTCGTGTCACATTTATCTGCAAAGTTCTAAAAATGCTACACCAAAATATCTTCATTGTTTTTGAAATACCTGTTACTTTCACATTATATTTTAAAGCTTCCAATATATGCATCATTAAATTGTATTTGTACACACATACTCTCTCTCTCTCTGTCTCTCTGTCTCTCTGTCTCTCTGTCTCTGTCTCTCTGTCTCTCTCTCTCTCTCTCTATATATATATATATATATACTTAACAATATTGAAATAATCCTTTGTAAATGAACATTCCACTTAGAAAATAACACTTTCTTTTTGTTGATATATTATGACTGTATTCTAATGTTTAAAATTTGTTTTAATGTAATTTTTAGTTTTTGAGACATGTCTCACCATGTAGCCCAAGTTGGTCTTGAACTACTCACCTTCCTGACTGAGCATCTAGAATGGTTGGGTTGAGCAAGTTACCAACCCATGTAGCTTACAAAAAGACATTTGAATCACTCTTGGAGGATGGGCTCCTTAATTCAAGGATTAGTATTCACATACTTTTCAATAAATGAGAGATTCACAGACACAGTATGCAAAATTTACCATAAAAAAACAAAAATTAAGAGATATTGATATATAAGAATAATAAGGAATAAAATCATTGGAGCCACACCTGCAAAAAGTAGAGCTATTTGAATTTTAGGAAACAGATGAAAAAATTATTCACAATAAACTTGAAGAAATTAAAGTTATAAAACTATTAAGAGAAATTCCAGAAACTACTAGAACTTCTTCAATTTCAAACAAAATTAAGTTGAAATTTCAGAATCATGGCTATCTATGTGACTAGAAAGGATACACCTTTAACATCATCTTTTCCTTTAGATTCTTTGAAGGTGAAATAAATTTACACTGCAAGACAAATTTCATTCATACTACAACAGTGAAAAGGGTTCAGGGTAACCTGAGTTAGGTCAACAGTCTTTTATAAACATTGACGATTGATAATGGTAAAGTAGTACAGTCACTAATAGGTGAAATTTGGTCATCTTTGTCTGTTGCTCACTGTTTACTGATGTTAGAGTCCTGCCTTCCTACAGAGACAGAGACAAAACTTTTACCTTTCCTTATAATTTCATTTCAACAAATGGCTCTTAAATATTTTCCTAAGATTCAGAAGATTTCAATAAACCTCAAGGGAAAGAAAGTTTTGTGAAATCACTAGAGTTCTAAATTAATGCTTTAAAAAAAGAAGTAGGGGGTATCAGTCCTATCATTGGAATTTATATTTAAACTCTAAATTTTCTTTGCAGCTTTGAATTTTCTCAGGTAGAAATGAGTAAAGATATCTTTGGATCTTCCAGTGATACAGTTTAGAAGCCATGCTAAAGTTTGATGAAATTGGAGAATTCCATAGAATCATTTGAGCTAAGAGTATCATTTCGACTTGCTTTTGTTTTCTGAGTTTTCAATTCCAAAATCAGATTAAGGATAAGAATTTTTTTTAAGCTGCCTAGTTCTGCCATGAACACATAGATTATCATACCGACACAAGTTTTCTGAAAAACAAACTTGAATTTTGATGTCATATGTGGCTAAAATATTGGAAAAATGAAAAGCACATTTCCAAGCAATTTATGGCATTTGTTCAAGAAAGAAAGTAAGCCAGGAAAGGAATGAAGCCAGGCAGTTGATACTTAGGTGTATGTCAATAAGTTAGAACATGTAGATTTCTCCTGAATTCTACTAACAGATTCCACTTTGAGTACAAGCAAACTTCCTTACATATATTGAAAATATGTGTTGGCAGAATACATCACGGAGAAGAGCTGAATGGTATTGTTGTAAAAATACATGATTTCATAATAAATGTTTGTAGTCACTCTCACTTTTGCTACAGTTCTAGATAGGTGAGTTGACTTGGGAAACAAAGTACAGGAGCTCTTTGATTTAAGATGGATAACATAATGAGAAGCACATTGCATTTAATATACTTAATTATTGAAAGTCATACCTTGATAAGGAACACAGTACACTAAAGAGAAAAGGGTTTTCTAGTCCTGTGATTGTATGATAGACAGAACTGCTGCTTGCACTGAATTTTACTAGTGAGGCCTCTATATTTATCATGAAAACATGTCCAACACAGTATTGTTAAGGAAGAGGAAACATTTTGAGTTGGAACTAAATTGTTTTAGTCGTGGTGATCCTTAACCCATATGTGAACTATTGGACACATAGGAAAAAAGTAAAAATCAGGAGAACTAGTGAATAATATTTTTCTTGGGGATCCTATCAAACAAGTAAAAAGAATATGAATAAAAACTCAGGGCTGTAAAACAACCACCATAGTAAATACATTTACTCCTGTTCAAGAGTCATAGCTTAAATGGTTTCACATAGGATAATTGATGTTTCAAGATAACACATTTATGTTGCTTCATGTATCTTTGGAGTAAAAACTACAAAGAAAACATTAACTCTTGCTTTTATCTGTTTTTCTTGTAATTATTTCTTCTTTCGCTTTCATTTTCTCCCACCCTTCCTCCTTTCTGTCCATCTTTCTTCCATTCTTTGCTGCTCTTTTCTTTCTCCTTCATTACAAGTCATCCAAATTGGCTTCAATGACAGAAAAAAAATTTCTCACCAAAAGTAGACAATAAAGTTATGATAGGTATCAACTCTATTTCAAAATATATTTTATTAACATCTTTTTATAGAACACTATATTATGCTTAGCAAAATATATTAAATCATAAAAAGGGAAAACAATAAGGTTCTTGTATATATAAAAACATCTTGGGGGCTGGGAAGGTGGCTTAGTGGTAGAGCACTTGCCTTGCATGCCAGAGGCCCTGGGTTCAATTCCTCTCCACTACATAAGCAAAAAGAAAAAAACCGGAAGTGGCACTGTGGTTCAAGTGGTAGAGCATTAGCCTTGAGCTGAAATGCTGAGGGACAGCGCCCAGGTCCAGAGTTTAGGCCCCATGACTGGACCCCTCCCCCCAAAAAAACCCAAGCCCCCCCCCAAAAAAAAACCTTAAATAAATGATTAATGCATTTTAAAATATCTGTTCATGTATATGAGGCATTAATATTCAAGAAAAGATATCTTAGAGGTAATTTCATTCAACTAAATTTTTATTGAATATAGAGATTCCTAATGTTTTAGTCATGTTAAAATATACATTTTATTACTATAAACAATCTTTTTGCATAAGCAAGCAAGGAAAGTAAGAAAAATTTGGTTTGGGTACTCCATTTTGATTAGAATTTAAGAAATAGCATTATTTAGTAAATTGTGAGAGGTAATTATCTATACTCAGTTTTACTTATGAAATATGTTTCTTTTTTTACTCTACTACTAAAAATTGTATTTATTTCAGGTAGAAAGAAGAAAGTGGTTTATTTTTATTTTTGCAAATAACCTCCTGAAATTATTTAAGTAAAAGTTATTTAAATTTTACATGATAGCTTTTAGTTTTTTCACATCTTTGATCTTATATGGTATATTTCTAAACACTAAAAATTACTGCATTAAATCAATACATACACTGGATGCTTAAATTTGTGTATGCACATAGAAGCATTTACAAAAGAGTTTGTTGGACATTCTTCTTTTTTTTTTTTTTTTTTGTCGGTTGCAGGGCTTGAACTGTGGGCCTGGACGCTGTCCCTGCACTCTTCAGCTCAAGGCAAGCGCTCTACCGCTTGAACTACAGCGTCACTTCTGGTTTTCTAGTGGAGATAATAGTCTCACAGACTTTCCTGCCCCGGCTGGCTTTGAACCACAATCCTCAGATCTCAGCCTTCTGAGTAGCTAGGATGACAGGCATGAGCCACCAGTGCCCGACTGGACATTCTTTCTAACTGTTAATGATGAAATAAAATATTCTTAAAATATGTTTTATAGCTATCATTACTAATACATAAATCCTTTTTGAGTAAAAGGGAACTTTTTTACAATTATGCCCAGTATGATATTTCTGCTCTATACAATAATAGAAATAGATGAAGGGTGGCAAGTTGTTTCATGTCTTTTACTTCACAATTTCCTATATAATTAGGAGGAAGTTAGACCCTAGAGTAGCATATAGTAAGTTGATTCATAAATTGCATCTGAATGCACAGAGCCTAGAGGGTTGTCTTCCATGAAATTTTATTCCAGTGAGAAGTAATTTATTAAATATATCTATATAAGCCAAAGAATATATGAGATTTCCTAAAGCATTTTGACTTTTACTGGTTAAAAAGAAATATGCAATAACTGTAATATGCCAGGAATGGTGATAGGTCCTGGAAATGTAAAAAAAAAAAAAATAGAATACACAAAACACTCTCTCTGCAGCAGGTCACAGCCTAGGGAGAAATATAGATTAATACTCATCATTATAATAGACAAGGGTACATATCCTATTTGAAAAGTTCAACATACTCTACAGGAACTGTTCCCACAGAGAAAGGTCTTACTAAAGCAATTACGAACTTTGAATTCAGGGAGACAGAAAGTAAAGTACCATATGATCTTTTTTCATTCTACAGGATGTGAACTGAACTGAGGCACAGACTTAATATGAATGTGGAAGATGGAAATGACCTACGATACTGTCACAGGGTCATTTCTTCACAATATCCTTATGTGAATATTTTTACTTAGTCATACAGAAAGTAAGGAACTAGGGTGTGTCTACCAACAGAATATCATTTAAATATCTATGCTTCTTATTCTACATGACATAAGTAGAGATGGAGCACAAATAATAATACAGTACTTTATAAAATTTGTATAAAAACACTATTTTGTTCTTTAGTGATATTATGTCCGACTAACTCAGCCGGAAGAGGGAGACTCAACATGAAATTTAAGTTTTATAGTTGAAAGATTAAGCAAATAAATTAGTGAGCAATCAATACTTTCTCTAAGATCAAGCAATGTTGCCTTTTGGATCTTATCTTAATTTGTTCATTATAGGACTCTAATCAATCTCAGAAGTAGAGAAAAATAATTGTATATGGAAATATAAAGGAATCAAATATTTTTTAGAAGTATTATTTGGCCTGTAATTTTAGTGCTTCCACTATAACACTTCAGAAAATCTGACACCAAAGCTTTGAAAGTAGTGAGTTCTGAACACAAAAATAGAATGTCTATGGTTTTATTCATATTTAGGAGCAGCAGTTTGAAGGAAGTGAAGCTACAGCTGTACTTTTCCGTGTTACTTAGCAACTAGTATGAATCAAGAAAAAGAAAAAAAAATCACTGAAACTCATAGGCTCCAGTGAGAGCATGACAAATGACATCTGAAAAAAAACAAACCTTGTGAGGTCCATCCACCTGTCAACTTTAAACATACTATTAAGACATAAAATGAAGTTCATTGCTACATTAATGATGGAAATTAGATTTTAAAGATTGCTAGTGACTGCTAAGCACAAGAAATCTGCCACAGAACTGAGTGCATTGTGTATCAGACTGGATTTGCCTTAGTCAAAATTCAATGTATTGAATTATTAGGCAAATATATCTGTATTGAGCCACTGACTTTGTTTATGGAAGATTGAGGTAAGTTTTCAGCTCTTGATTGATGAATTTTGGTTAAATCTGTTAAAGGCATGTGTATTACTTTGAGATACATAAAAACAGTCAAAATAATTATATTCAAATATGTACTCTTGACACATAAAAGAGTTTCTGGTAAAAAGTAATGGAGAAAAGTAAGATCAAATAAATTAATTAGTTTACAAAGTTAGAGGATAATAACAAAACAGGACTTACTTGCTATTTAGGAAAGTATTTGAGCCCAGCACTATTGGCTCATGCCGATAATCAAGAAACTGAGGTAAGAGAACCAAGGTTTAAAGCCAGCCTGTGCAGACAAGTACACCTGACATTCATCTATAATTAATCAGCAAAAAGCTATAGGTGGAGAGTGGCCCAAATGGTAGAGTATGAGCTATGGGAGCAAAGGCCAAGCAAGAGCTTGAGGCCCTGAATTCAACCCAAGCACAAAAACAACCACCACAACAAAAGAAAACAGATACAACGCAATGAATTAAAAAATACAGAAGGAATTACTCCAGAAAAGAAAATTGAACATAATACTTAAAGTTTTAAAGCCAACTTGATTAGATAAAAAAATAGACCATATAAGAAAATATTTGTAAACCCTAGAATGTATTTATTTAAGTTTGTGGTTACCCAATAATATTTAAATTACTCTATAGTTTCATCTAGCAAGTGTATCTTAAAAATGAATAATAAAACTGTGATGAATATTCCTCAGTGATTATTCCCTATAAACATTTACAAACAAGGTAATTTTTCAGTAACTAAAACTAATCTTTTTCTGCTTCCTAATGGAAATTAAATAAGCTAGTCAAAAATCAATCTCTGGACTGTATACCTCCTCCCTCATAACCCTTTCTTTCCTCATTATGAAGTCTTCTGTAATTTTTCATCAGTATTACAAAAAAATCTTTCTAGTATATCATTTTGCATTTCCCAATATGTCCTCAAACATCTCCAGGAGTCAGAATGATATATGAACAGATAAACGCATTATTAAATCAATTGCTTCCTTCGATGCTTCAACTGTCCTTTTCCATGTCATAAGCTACTTACTACCTGAGTAATTCAACTCCTCTTTCCTATTCCAGTTTGAAAATCTCTGAGGATCCTACTGTAGGTTTAAAACTTTCTTTTATTATTACTTTGCATTCATCACATCATGTAGAGGTTTTCCCTCATGTACAAACAGGCTCAGTTCACTTCAAGCTTCTTTTCCTTGAGAGACTTTCACAGAAAGAACTTTTTTTTCCCCTGTACCTACTATATTTCTTTGCCTATTCCAGAAGATCTCAACAGAATATTATACCTTTAGAGATCTTTTCCTTCCCAAGATTCTAAGTATCCTTTTGTCCTAACCACTTATTCTATAATTTATTACCTTATATTTTTTGAACATGTAATACCATATTAAATTAAGTATTTGCTTGATTAGTTACTTGTTTACACTCCCTAAGGGGCTATCAATTGGCAATGCTCCTCAGAACAAGCCAGTGTCTTTAGTTAACCCCTAGAAGTGAATCGCATGTTACACCTAATAAATATTTGTTAGATATACACAAACACATAGCTGGTAATGGCATAACCTTCGAGTGGCAGAATGGAAATACAGGAGCAACTCTAATAAATGATGAAAAATGAAAGAGGTAAACAAAGAATCATGGTGAGATTGTTTACTATAATGATTTTCCAACTGTGGTGTGAATGGCAACAGTAGGCCCTTATTTAGTAAGGTCCTTGTATAGGATATCACAGAAGCTGAAGCTTCTGCACCACCTTTGCTATGTTGCAGTAGCTCATTCAGGTTATGTTACATCCCTGTCTTGAGATTTCCATCAGCTTTGATGTACTCAGTGGCACAGCACAAGAAAGAAATGAAGGAAAAGCTCAGAGGAAGTCTGTAGACAGGCTTCAGGAAGTCAATGCAGTACTTAAAATGATAGCCAGGTGCAGGTAACTCATTCCAGAAATCCTTACATACTCAGGAGGTTGAGATCTGAGGACCATGGATCAAAGCCAGCCAGGAAATTCCACGAGATTCTTATCACCAGTTAAGCAATAGAAAACCAGATTATTCTGTGGCCCAAAGTGATAGAGCACTAGCGTCAAGCAAAAGAGCTCAGGGACAGCACCCAGGCCCTGAATTCAAGCCCCCATGCCAACAATACACACACACACACACACACACACACACACACACACACACACATCTGCTAAATATTGAATATATACATTTCTGAAAGAGGGTTCAGAGATTCATCAGAACTTCAAAGTCTGTCTTTGGTATCTTTGTTATTACCATGTTTTCCACAATCTCACAAAGGAAACAAGCCCCTGAACAAAATGGAAACAAGACAATTTAGCTTATTTGCAGGTAGAAGTCTTTTACATTGGAAAGAATGACGTTAAATGAAGAACTAAGTAGCATTGCTAATCTTCATACTTTCCTTTAATTGTTTATTCCATTCTGAAAGATAATACTTTTTTCATTGTGCTATCTCTAATGAAATATCTTATATTTAGGAGACTGATATCTGAAGATGATGGATTGAAGCCAGCCTGAGCAGAAAAGACTAAGAGACTCTTATCTGTAATGAACTACAAACAAAGGAGGAACCAACAATGCTCAACAGGAAATGTACTCATTACCTTGCTCATGTAACTGTAACCCCTCTGTACAGCATTTTTACAATAAAAACCATACCAAAAAAACTTGAAGTAGAACTGTGGCTCAAGTGGAAGAGTGGTGGACTTGAACACTCAGGCCCTGAATTCAAGGCCTAGGCCTGCTCCCCCCCTCCTCTCTCTCTCTCTCTCTCTCTCTCTCTCTCTCTCTCTTTCTCTCTCTCTCTCTCACTCACACACACACACACACACACAAATCTTGAAGGACAGGAAACCTCAGAAACAACAGTATATTAGATACCTTGTTCATACTCACAATACCACAGACAATAGGAAGCTATGATAAAAAGCTGTCTCCTACACGAAGATCAAATATGTGAATTGGAACTAATTTTACACCTTAGTCCTGTCATTTCCTTGTAGGTAAAAATTAAATAAGAGTAGCACCTGCTAACAAGTACTGTGCCAAGTTTAATAAAGGTAATCTAAATATGTGATAAACACATAGTAAATGTAATGGTTCTTGTATGAACTAATATATATTATGGCATATTAAAGATGTGTATGATTTACTAATTGTATTTTCCTATATATTTATAACTTCAAGTTGAGTATTTTTAATATTTGCACAAAATAAAGGTCTTTTGCAATTTTTTTCAGATTAGAATATCATTGATATTTATGCACAGCCATATAAATTGATTATATTAAATAAAAATTAGGTTCAAATTATTTGATGCAATTTCATGTCTCATATTCTTATTTTCCTTACAATTTTTCTATTATTTGGTTTCATTCTATTTATATAAATGAAGAATCTTTTAAATATGAAGACTGTAGTCTTTTTCTACAAAAATATTTAAGAATTCTTTCATAGGCGGCGGCGGCGGCAAGGTCGCGGCGGAGAACCCAGCCTGGGCCATAACTGAGCGCTCACACAGAGAGTCCAGGACGAAGGAGCCAGACGCAGCAGGCGAGCAGATTCTACTCAACACCAGCAAGAACTGACAAGGAGCGGACATCTTCATCCTGCAGTGTGCAGACCAGAGACGACCCAGGATCTAAGACTCGACGTGAGTAGAAGCCTGACATCCTCACTCCTTCTCAGGGAGCAGAGGAGGGAAGGCCACCCCTCCCCCCCCAGCACCGGTGATCTCCATCTTGCGTACAGACAAAGCTCAGAGGAGCTGCCAGCTCCAACCCAGGCCTTGGAATAAAACGAGTCATTTAGCAGGTCACAAGAACTTAACAGCGGCGAAGTGACCTGCCAGACTTGGCTCCATCCAGGGAAAAGTCACCCAGCTCAGGCACCAGCCATTGGAGTGGCTTTCCTCACTGGGTAACCAGAGCCAGAGGCTGCCCCTCCCTCTAGCAGCCTCAACAATCAATTGAAAAACAGAAACCCTGAGAACAGCTCCAGGCTGGGCTCTGTGAGTTTTTTTTCACAAAATAGCCCCAGGAAAAAGCTACTGATTGTTGAAAGGCCTCAACTCTACCCAGAACCTAGCCTCACCACTGCATCCCCCTCTTTTGTGATTCTCAAAGCAGATCACCCTCCCAGTAAACTAATCTGAGAGGGGAATCTCAAAATCTTGGGTAAAGCAGAGCATTTTTCTGCCTGTTCAAACAAACTGACTTAAGAAACCAATCAAGCCACAGGACCTCAAGCTGACTAGAGACTCCAACAAGAGGCTGTTTACAGACAAAAGGGAGATACAGGATTCTTCCCACCCATCCCAAAAAAATCAAAAAAAAAATCAAATAACTTTTTTTTTCCTTCCTCTTCTTTTCTTTTTTTTTCTTTTTTCTTTTTTTGGTACCTTATATATATATATATTTTCCTTTTCTAAAAATTTTATTAATCTTTAATTTTTGACTTTTTTGAAAAAATAATTGTTTTCCAGTAACTTTTTTTTCTTCTTATAATTTTTATTTTAGGAATACATGAATGTGCGTTTTCCTTTCTCTTCTTGTCTTCTTTCTCTTTTTCTTTCTTAACTATCTTTTTGTTTTTTTGTGTAAATCTACTGAACTTCTGATCTTTTTTTCTCCCTTTCTAATCCTTTTCACCTTTTCCTCTCTTTTGAACTTCTTTATGTGACTTAACTCTGGTCCTGCACATCCTCAGATAAACCTGTAGTTAACTAGTAGACCCTATCCCCCATTGTGTACACAATTAATCCACAAATTTATTACTCAATTCAAAACCTTTGAGACTTAAATTCCTTAACAGCAGTACTACCTCTTTATACCTATATAATATTTTAAGCATTTTCTTAAGTTTTTCACTTCTCCTCTATGTCCCTACCCTTCTATTAATATACTCACATTCCTCTGTAAATAGATGGTCTTTTAATCTCCATAATAATATTAATTTTTACGTTTCTATTTTTTTCTGGTCTCTTTTAATTTCCCTTTCCGTTTCTTCTTTTTCTCTCTCTCTCTACTTGCATCCTACCCAACCTATTTCCTGCATTGAGATTAGGACATAGTTAACTCTACCTGTGCCTCCCCACACCGATCTATTCCTATTTTTTACCCACATCTCTCCCTAACCCTAAAAATTTCTGGTTTTCCAAATTCTTCAATGGGGTTCAAAGACCATTAACATATAGTTGTTTGACGTTGAATAGATGTATCTGTTAAACTAGATTGTATCTGTAGACTATTGACTGTATAAATGCAAATGTTGGTTGATGGTTGCCTTAAGATAGTGTTCTAGCACAAAACTGGTGCTATCTTCATCTCAAATGGGCAGAGTAAGCCGGAAAAACACAAGAAAAATGGCAAATCCGGGTATCTCAATTCCCAATCTTGATAATCAGGGGTTAGATCAGATAATGAACAATCCAGAGGACAGTTCCCAAATAGCTCTACAAACACTACTAGCAAACATGATAAATGAGAAGTTTGACAATGTACAAAGGACTCTGTATGAGCGTGATAGGGAGAGAGAGGAGGCATCCCAAAAGTTTATACAGGAATATCAAAAGTGTGAGGAATCTACTCTAAAACTCATACAGGATTTGCATGAACAACTTGAGAATACTCAAAGAGAAAGGGAGGAATGGCGTGAGCAGGCCTAGAACACTCAAAGAGAACTGCAGGAATCCCATGAATGGGAAGAAAGAGAACTGCAGGAATCCCACAGAGGGGAGGAAGCTAATCAAAGAGTAATTCAGGAATTGAGAGACCAGGTAGAGAATACACAGAGATCACTAAAGGCATTCATGGAATCCATTAACAAAGAGCTGAAGGAAGTCAGGGAGACCACAAAGGGAATGAATGCTGAATGGAACCCAACAGAAGGAATGGGAGTCCAAAGAAACCATAACCAATCAACTAAGTGATTTGAGAACAAACACTGAACACCAAATTAAGGAAGTAAAGAAATTCATACAAGACCTAAAACAGAGCTTCAACAAAGATCTTGAAGCCATCAAAGCTGACCAATTAGAAGGAAAAGAGATAAAAAACAAAGTAGAGAGTCTTGACAGCAGGTTAGACAATGCAGAAGATCAAATCTCAGGGATTGAAGACAGCCTAGATATTATACAGAAAGAACACACAACAATCCAAGTCAAGTCCAAGAAATATGATAGATCTATCCAACACCTGGAAGACACCATCAGAAGGCCTAATCTAAGGACAATGTGTATAGAGGAGCACCTAGAAATAGAAGTTAATGGTCTAGGAAATTTGTTTAACATGATCCTAGCAGAGAAATTCCCAAAAATACAAAAAGATAGGCCTATTCAGATACAAGAAGCTTTTAGAACCCCAAATACACCAGACCAGAATAGGACATCCCACTGTCACATTATAATCCACACAGGATCAATTCAGACCAAGGAAAAGATCCTTAAAGCTGTCAAGGAGAAAAGGTTAATCACCTATAAAGGGAAACCAATTAGAATCACCTCAGATTTCTCAGCAGAGACAATCAAAGCAAGAAGAGCCTGGAATGACGTATGCCATGCCCTAAAAACAAACAACTATCAACCAAGAATACTGTACCCAGCTAAACTCTCCTTCATAACTGAAGGCCAAATAAAAACCTTCCATAGCAAAGAAAAATTGAAACAATACATCTCCACCAAACCAGCCCTACAAAAGATTCTTAACGATGTCCTACACATAGAAAACCAACAAGACTGCAAGAAAGGCCAAGAAACTGCACCCAAACTGAGAATCCAAGAACCATAGGAAGAACCCAGTTTTCACAGCCCTCAAGAAGGTGGATAACATGGCAGGAACTCCCAAATACCTCTCAGTCCTATCTCTTAACTTTAACGGACTGAACTCTCCAATTAAGTGACATAGACTGCCTAGTTGGATTAAAAAACAAGACCCTTCTATCTGCTGCCTTGCAGGAGTCACATCTTGTCCGTAAAAACAAACACATTTTCAGTATTAAAGGCTGGAACAAAATCTACCAAGCAAACGGCCCCCATAAACAGGCGGGAGTTGCAATCCTAATATCAGATAAAATAGACTTCAAATTAAAATTCGTGAGAAGAGATAAAGAAGGTCGCTACTTACTAATTAAAGGATCTCTCCTTCAGGAGGATATTACAATTCTAAATATCTATTCGCCAAACAATGGAGCACCCAAATTTATCCAAGAAACACTACTTTCCCTCAAATCCCATATAGATCCAAAGACATTAATTGTTGGGGATTTTAACACACCACTCTCCCCACTAGATAGATCAACTCGGCAAAAACTCAACAGAGAAATCTCAGATCTAAACAGCTGCATAGATCAACTAGACTTAACAGACATTCACCGAACATTTCACCCAGCAGCATCAGAATACACGTTTTTCTCAGCAGCACATGGTACGTTTTCTAAAATAGACCACATTTTAGGCCACAAAACAAACTTGTCTAAATTCAGAAACATTGAAGTTATACCTTGCATTCTCTCTGACCACAAGGGAATAAAATTAGAACTAAATACCAAAAGCCACCAAAGAAAGTCCAGTATCATATGGAGTCTGAACAACACACTGCTGAATCAAGAGTGGGTCACGGAAGAGATTAGAAAGGAAATTCAAATGTTCATGCTATTCAACAAAAATGAACACACAAATTACCAGCTCCTCTGGGACACAGCAAAGGCAGTACTCAGAGGCAAGTTTATAACTCTGAGCTCCTATATCAACAAATTGGAGAGATCTGAAACTAGCAATTTAATGGCACATCTAAACCTCCTTGAAAAAGAGCAGCAAGATAAACCCCAATCCAGTAGATGGAGAGAAATAATCAAAATTAAATCAGAATTAAATGAATTAGAATCCAAAATATCTGTAGAAAGAATCAAGAAAACAAAGAGTTGGTTCTTCGAAAAAATTAACAAAATTGACAGACCCTTAGCAAATCTTATCAGAAAAAGAAGAGAACACACCCAAATTAATAAACTTAGAGATGAGAATGGAAACATCACCACAGAAACAACCAAGATTCAGAACATTATAAGGGATTACTTCTCAAAACTTAATGCTAATAAGTTTGAGAACTTGACAGAAATGGACCTTTTCCTAGCAAATATTGTCATGCCAAAACTAAACCAAGATGAGTTAAACCATCTTAACAGGCCCATATGAAGCAATGAAATAGAAACAGCAAAAAGAGACCTCCCAGCTAAGAAAAGTCCAGGACCAGATGGTTTTACAGTGGAATTTTACAAGGCCTTCAAAGCAGAGCTCACACCAATACTCCTCCAACTCTTCAATGAAATTGAAAGACAAAGCTCACTACCAAACACAATCTATGAGGCCATCATAACCCTCATCCCAAAACCAGGCAGGGACTCATCAAAGAAAGAGAACTATAGACCCATTTCTTTGTTGAACATTGATGCAAAACTTGTCAACAAAATTTTGGCCAATCGACTTCAACAATTCATCCAAAAAATCATACACCATGATCAAACAGGATTCATTTCAGGAATGCAAAGCTGGTTCGATATACGCAAATCAATTAATATTATTCATCACATCAACAGGAGCAAGAATAAGTACCACATGGTTATCTCAATAGATGCAGAAAAGCATTCAAGATCCAACACTCCTTTATGATGAAGGTTTTGGAAAAATTAGGAATCCATGGAACATTCCTCAATACAATAAAGGCGGTATATGACAAACTTACAGCCAGCATTATACTCAATGGTGAAAAATTAAAGCCATTTCCTCTTAACTCAGGAACAAGACAAGGATACCCACTCTCTCCACTTCTCTTCAATCTAGTATTAGAATGCCTAGCTACAGCAATAAGACAAGATGCAGACATAAAGGGGATCCAAATAGGGAAAGAAGAAATAAAACTCTCCCTCTTTGCAAATGACATGATCTTGTATTTAAAGAATCCCATAGACTCCATTCCCAAATTACTGAAGCTGATTCAAAACTTTGGCAAAGTAGCAGGTTATAAAATTAACCCCAAAAAATCAATGGCTTTTCTGTATGCCAACAATGAGAAAAGTGTGGCTGAAATTAGGAAAGCAACTCCATTTGTAATAGCCCCACAAAAAATAAAATACCTAGGAATTAACTTAACTAAAGAAGTGAAGGACCTCAATGATGAAAACTTTAAAATCTTGAAAAAGGAAATCAACACAGAACTTAAAAAATGGCAGAACCTCCCATGCTCCTGGATTGGCAAGATTACCATCGTGAAAATGGCAATTCTTCCCAAGGCTATCTACAAATTCAACGCAATACCTATCAAAATTCCAACCTCATTCTTCAAGGAAATAGAAGAGACAATCCAAAAATTCATATGGAACAAAAAAAGACCCCGAATAACAAAAACACTCCTCAACGGAAAGAACACTGCTGGAGGAATATCAATACCAAACTTCAAACTCTACTATAAAGCCATAGTAATCAAACCAGCTTGGTATTGGCATAAGAAAAGACCTCAGGACCAATGTAATATAATTGAAATCCCAGAAATGAACCTACAGACCTATGGCCATCTAATCTTCGAAAAGGAGCTAAAACAATATATTGGAAGAAAGACAACCTCTTCAGTAAATGGTGCTGGCAAAATTGGTTATGTACATGTAGAAAACTAAAGCTAGATCCTTATATATCACCCTGCACCAGAATCAACTCCAAATGGATCAAAGACCTTGAACTCAAAGCAGACACTCTGAAAACATTACAGGATGGAATAGGAGAAACCCTAGGTCTCCGTGGCTCAGGCCGAAATTTTTTGAATAGAGACCCGGAAACACAACAAATCAAAGAAAGGTTGGACAAATGGGATTGCATAAAGTTGCAGAGCTTCTGCAGGGCAAATGATATAGCTAGCAAGATCAATAGAAAACCCACGAATTTGGAGAAGATCTTTACTAGCCATACAACGGACAAGGGTCTCATATCTAAAATATACTTGGAACTCAAATAATTAAACCCCCCAACAACAAATCCTCAAAGAAACAACTGCTCAATAAATAAGTGGGCGAAAGACTTAAAGAGAAACTTCTCTGAAGAAGAAAGAAGGATGGCCAATAGACACATGAAGAAATGTTCAACATCCCTAGCGATAAAAGAAATGCAAATCAAAACAACATTGAGATATCACCTCACTCCAGTTAGAACGGCAAAAATCAAGAACTCTAACAACAACAGATGCTGGAGGGGATGTGGACAGAAAGGAACTTTACTTCATTTTTGGTGGGAATGTAAACTTGTTCAACCACTTTGGAAAGCAGTATGGAGGTTCCTCAAAAAACTTCACATAGAACTCCCCTATGACCCAGCAATCCCACTTTTGTGCATTTACCCAAATGATCACAAACAAGACAATACTAAAACTACCAGCACAACTATGTTTATTGCAGCATTATTTACCATAGCTAAGATATGGAACCAACCCAGATGCCCCTCAGTAGATGAATGGATCAAGAAAATGTGGTATATACACACAATGGAATTCTACGCCTCCATCCGAAAGAATGACACTGCCCCATTTGTTCGGAAATGGAAAAACTTTGAAAAAATTATATTAAGTGAAGTAAGCCAGGCCCAAAGAAACATTGGTCCCATGGTTTCCCTTATTTTTAATATCTAGTATATGTATGAGTCAAGTGGAAAAGGTCAGATAATGTGATGTCAGGAAAATGAACCCTCAGATGTGTATTTTAATGTTTTTTTTTTGTTTCATGCATGTGTTTCTAATGCATTTATAAGATTATCTCTTTGTTGCTTTGTATGTCCCTCCCCCATAGTATAACCCCTGTTTTCACTATATTCGATGTCAGTATAACTTGTGGAGGGGATGGGGAAAAACCAGTTGTTTAAGGATACAGGTGGACCTGTTGCAACAATGAGAAGTACAAGTTGTCATGTCCAAAACGAGCTTTACAACGTCGGTGGGGGGGAGGGGGGGGAAGGGGGGGAAGGAGAAGGATTGGGATGGGGGGAATGGGGAGGCTGTGAAGGATGTGAAAGTTATACAAAGGAGGATGCTGCAATGCTTGGTAAGAAATGTACGCATTATCCTGCCCATGTAATTGTAACTCCTCTGTACAGTATGTTCACAAATAAAATTAAATTAAATTAAAAAAAGAATTCTTTCATATTTTCGTTTGTTTTGACCTTCAATTTGGGACATTTGCATAGAAATATAGATTTTTAAATAGTGAAGCTACTGTTTGTTTTTGGGCTCTGTACAAAATTCACTATTAGGTGTTTTTTGAGAAGATGAAAAAACTCCAAGTCTTCAGTTTTTTAAAAAAATCTATTTACCAGAGATAATATAGCTACTGTGAGAAGTAGTGTGTTTGTGTGTGTGTGTGTGTGTGTGTGTGTGTGTGTGTGTGTGTGTGTGTGTGTGTGTGTTTTAAGCTTTGCAACACATAATTCCTCTCTGGAATGAGCTATATTTTTCAAAGATATCATTTTTTAAAAAACTACACATGGGCCGGGAAGTTGGCTCAAGTGGTAGAGCACTTGCCTTGAGCTGAAGAGCTGAAGGACAGCGCCCAGTCCCAGAGTTCAGGCCCCACGACCGAACCAAAAAAAAAAAAAAACATAAATAAATAAAAACTACACATAAAACTGTAACCTGAAAATTTAACTATTAGAGAAATAAAAGAGATACTAATTGTCCTTAGGAAGCTACTCTCTAGTAGCAAAAGAGTGAACAAACATAGAAATACAGAGGACCACCAGAACGTTCCTTAAGCAACCCAAATCCATGGCAATGGAGGAACAAATTCGGAAATGGTGAAGGTCTTAAGGAAATTAAGGTGAAGAAAGGCAAGAGGATTGCACAGATATTGCGTGTAAAGAATGAATATCAAATTGATGCAAGTATAAGGGGACTCATATTGCTGAAAAGAGGGAAGTTTGTGTGTACCACTAAAGTTCCTAATGAATTCTATAAAGGAAACAGCAACATAGAAATATGTAAGCATCTATGACATCAAGTGAACTGCATTGATGATGGCATGATCATGAACATGTCTTCAATTCAGAGCACTGTATAACTGGAAAGCAGAATGGATTGGGAGGACCAAGGTTATTAACAAAAGTAAAAGGAGGCTGTGAGAGGAGATAGGAAATTAAATGATGGCTGGGTGGAGTGGAATAGCCCAATGTTCTTGAAGTAGAAACCTACAGACTTCTATCAAGGAATGACTTGGTCACAAAGGATATTGAATTTGCACATGAATCCTTGAAGGCAAAATGGTATCATGGTATTTAATAGAATCCAAACTTTTCTTAAATGCTCTATTTTTTTTAAGTTTAAGATGCCATTAGTTTGAAAAGTTGATCAATGTGTTGTTTTCTCAACTTATAGATAATTATTTTAGATTCAATGTTTTCTATAAAATAGTCTCTATTTATTTATAAAAAGTAAAGGATTTTATAACTGTGCTATATTTCAAAAGCTGTAAAGTTCTGTAACAAAGCAATCTTCCTCTCTTAAGACCAGGATGTGACATTCTGGAACACCTGATTCCTTTGCATTTCAATGTTCTTTTCATAAGGACCCTCAAGAGAAAGTGCTGTCTGATTTAAGTGTGAAATACGATCTATTTTCTCCTTAGAAATCATTTTGTTTGTATCTCATGGATGTTGTAAATTTTATAACTTACCATTGTTTGTATCAGTCAGAACCATCTTTTGGGCTTATCCACAGTAGGCTTGCAGGTTATTATGACATATATTTTCTCTCTTTTTAAAAATTCTTCTTTGTTCTTTTTCATGAAATGTTACTCTTTCCATTTTATGCATATTTGTAAGATATTTTAAATCATTTCTTGTACCCTCTGTGAGATGCATAAAAGATAAAAACTGTTCTTATCTTGATTTTCTTTGAATAATGTTTTTTGTTCATTAAAGATGGAAGAGTTATTCTGAATCCCTTCTCTGCATCCTTTAAAATCACACTTTGTGAAATCACTTTCTAAGGAGTTGATATTTTGGGATATATATATATATATATATATATATATATATATGAACTTTACAGGAATGTATGTCAAGAATACCCACCAAAGGCCAGGCGCTAGGGCTCACGCCTGTAATCCTAGCCAGGCTGGAAAGTCCAGGAGATACTTATCTCTAATTAGGCACTAGAAAACCAGAAGTGGGGTTATGGCTCAGCACCAAGTCCAGAGTTAAAACCCCATGACCGATTAAAAAAAAAAAGAATACCCACCAATCCTAATTCAGGCTCCGCTTTGAACTGTGTCCTAGAAAATAATGAATTTTGCCAAATGTGACACAATTACCATAGAATTGCTCAGATAAAAAACATAGTGATCTATCTCCAATACAGAGGAGAAAGTGCCTGAGCTGGCTACTCCCTTCCAGTTAATAAAAATTTTATGGGAAAAAATATAGTGCACCAAAAATATCTTATCAGTAACCAGTGTTTGACATTGCTTTAAGTAAGTATTACTGAATGCTCCTTAAAAACCTCTACTGGGAATTTAAAATTCATTTGTTATGGAAGAATAATACAATTCAAAACCATTTCTGCTTTGATAACTATTCTACCTTTTAAAAATTCACATTTCTTATTTCACTTTTCTGGCTGCATATGAAGTAAAAGGGAACATATTTGACAGCTTTTGAAAGATAATTGATGGTGATAGAGAAAATCATACAGCTTTGAACTGAAGCGTGAAAATGACAAATCTATTACGTGGGATCTTTTTCTCCTTCTTTTGCTCTATGTGTTTGGTTCTGAAATAAATCTAATTCATATAAAGACAGCAATGTAGCATTTCAGCCTTATGTTTTGATACATCAGTTATTAGAATGTAAAAGTCTGCAGATTCAAAATAAGATGTTATTGTACCTGATCACAGAGCAAAATGGGCTGTCTTAAGGAGAAATACTGATATTTTCTTCCTCTGAAAAGTAGTTTTTTTCCCCCAGAGTAGAATATTCTCTGCATTTTAATTTCCCAGTGTCAAGATTAGAGATAGATTAAACCGGAATTAAATTATACATTCTGTATAATGTTATATCCTTCTAACTTGATTACCTTAAGCATTTAGACCACAAAAATAACTTACTTATAATTCTGGAATGTTTTGTTGCCAGAAAATAATTCCTCATTTTCGTTACTATTTGGGAGTATAGAAAGGGGTTCAATTCCGTAAATCCCATTATGACTACAGGACTACATATGATTGAATATTTGCCTTAATGTACTAGATTTGGGAGAGACAATCTAGCATTCAAGACCGTTTAACCTTTGATTCTTGGGTTGAATTCACAAAACAAGTATATCTATTACCCCATTCCCCTTGTGAATGCTCATTAAAAAAAATTGGAGAAATAAAATTCAACATTGGACGAGTGTTTGAGGGCTGAGTATTTTCCATTTGATTCCAGAATAACAGAGGGATTTGGAAAATTAACAGGTTTTTCTTCTAAGGCCCTTGGCAAGAAGCTGACAACATGACTTGTCATTCAAAGCTGCAGAGTTAGGTGTCATTGTGTTCTTATTCGCAGGGTTTGCACAATGAGAAATGGTACAAAGAGGCCTGCATTTCTGAAATGAGTCTTTCAGGGGAAGATTTAAGTCCATCTACAAAAACTTCAATCCCTCCAAAGAGAGATAATCAGGCAGAAAAGCTAGAATTTGTACTTACTGAAAATAAACTGTGTAGTGAATAAAGAAAATTGAATAAAATTTTAAAGAAATATAGTGAATAACACTCAAAACTCAGTATTCAAACCTAAACTTAAAACAAACAAATAAAACATATGTCACAGTAGCAATAAATAAAATACACTCACGAATAAAATTATCTGACACCTTAATATTCTATCTATAAATTCATATTTAGGAGGAAAGTAAAAGTGATGTCAATTAAGATTTAAATGGGAGATCTAGAATAATGAATGATTTAGTTTTGTGGACAGTATAAATATTTACTGTAATTATTTATCCCTGTCATTGTACACAAGTGTAGCTCTATGAACATATGGCTACGTTCCAATAAAACTAATTACAAAAGCAGGCAGCAAGCTACACTTGGCTCATGGTGTATTTTTCTATCTGTATACATCTCTACATATCATCTGTCTGTTTGTCTATGTGTCTATCCAATATAAGAAAATCATACATATATATGCAATTATGTATATGCATATATTTATACATATATTTATACATATATAAAACAGTTGCAGAAATATCTCAAATTTTAGAATAATACAATTGAAATCATGAAAAAAAGTTAAATTTATTACAGAAACATGTCTAGAAAATAACAGTAAAATCTTGATATAATATCAGGTATCGTGGAATAAAAAGTATCTAAAAGACATATAAAAGAAAATAAACATGTACTACTTAAAAATAATTCATGAGATGAACAAAATTTGTTCACCTCAACCCTTAAGTCAAATTAGAAGATTGAAAAGATTTAGTAAAAAAAATAAATAGGAGTACAAATCACATATTAATTTAAAATTACTGATGACAAAGAAGAAGAATCTTAATATTTTAGTGGGCTACAAACTATTCAAGAGAAAAATATCTGTCACTACTCTTCTCCCTCTAAATGCTGTTCCAGGAATTATCACAATTAAACATTGTCCATTAAGTGTCTTGTTTTTAAGGGTTTCCATCTTGTCCTTTTAATCCAATCAAGGGATCATGACCACACATGATCAATGAGCAAACAAGAACTTTATTATGGGCAAGCCAATGGAGAATAGAGACAGAATGAGTGCTGGGGTGTTCTTCCATTCGTCTCTTATATGGGCACAAGCATGGTCACCAGAATCTTGGCAAAGCTGCAAGCAAAAGAAGACAGGTTGTCTCCCTATCTAGGAAGGGGCAGGGCAGTTGTATATGCCAAATTTAGTAGTCTGTAAGAAGAGTAATATCTAAGGTCTGGATTATATATCTAACAACAAAAGAGAGAAAGAAATTTTCTTTTGCAAATTTGAAGTCAATATATACTTTTCATTCATGAATGTTGATTCATGATAAAGGAAAATCCACTATAGGTTAAGTCAGTAAGTCAGGAAATGACTGACTAAATTTGAGGACAATATATTATATAGAACTTGTTTTTCTGTTTATATAGAGGAAAGGATGATAGCATTTTTAAAGAGGGTGAAGTTTCAGCAAGAGAGTAGAAAATAGTTTTTGAAAAAAAATCAAAATAGAAAATTAATCAAAATCCAGTGTAAGAAAAGATTATGTAAGCCATAATTGATAGCAGTAATTTTCTTATTTTGTTTGTGTCCAGTGGGCTGTGCTGACCTTGATTTTGCTAAGCATATTATTTACACTAAACAGTGACATGAAGAATGACACACTTGAATTCTAAGAGATTGGAGTGTGGATGTCAGAGCAGTAAAGGCCTCAGTAGTCACCTGCGACAGTCACCTTATTATACACATGAGGGAATTATAATGCAGCAGACTGCTAGACAGTAAGTGGGGCCTACAATGTATTAACAGGCAATGCAAAGTAACTTGACATAGGATTTCAAAAGCACATTGAAAATAAACTAGTCTCTGTCAATATGCCAGTTCCTTCTGTACATGGGTGAGTCGTGGAAGAGGATCTTTCATCATCTTCTTACACAAGCCCAGGCACAGGCACCATTTCTTTATTTTATCTTGTCATGGTTGTTTGCATCCTTGTCAAGGAGTTTACATAACAGCAAGCATCAAGTTTTTTTTTTCTTCCTGGCTTAGTGGATGTGCATTCATTAAAAACTCAAAACAAGACAAGCAGCACTGAAGGATGAGTACTGAGAAAAAAATCTCTTTTCTAGGACAAAGATAGTTGCTCCCATGTTGTATTTCTTTCCAGGGTTCTCTTTGAGTCCTTTTTTCTTTTGACTTGCGTTTTCTACTTTTGTATGTATGATTCAGTTTTTCCAATTTGTCAGTTTTTGTGAAAAGAAAAATTGGGGTTGGGGGGAGGGGACAGCTTAACATTTAACAGAACAAGCTTTTATATGGCTTCAATTTAAAAAAAATATTTTAAAGACAATTTCGTTTTTATTGTTATAAGAACTGCACCATATGAACAAGAAAAAAGTAAATGTTTCTGATGACTTTTAGTTTATGTTGTCTGCTTACAGTGTCTCTTTATCATTAAGAAATTTGCTTATAATCATCCATTCAACCCAAGCTAAGGGAGGAAAGAGAGCAATCTGTAGTTTTGTTCTGCCAGTGAGGGTGTGCATATGTAAGTATAGATGTATCTATGTATACTTATGCATTCGCCATATGGCATGAATATAACGCCATTTTGTTTGTGTCATAAATGTAATGCAGTCATTTGTTTTAAAGTTTCATTTTTATTATTCTGGAGTTGTAGAGAGGGGTTGTGATTCTGTAAGTCATGAAATGTCTTGGACAATGTCACCCTTTCCTCCACTGCCCACAGTTGTCCTCTCCTGTCCCTGTATTTACCTTGCATAGTTCATTTTTAAATTGTGTATACTGAATACCATGACTGTATTTTTCAGCCTTCTTCTCCATACCTGTGCCTTCTTTTGCTCCCTAAAAAGAGAGCAACAACAAAACGTAAACAAAAACAAACAACAACACCATTACCACCACCACCACCAACGTTTCCATTTCCTGAAATTCATTTTGATAATTAGCATTTTAGATGTTCAGATGCAATAACTAGTATATGTCTGAGACAAGCAGAAAAGGTCAGATAAGCTGATGTTAAGTGAAATGAACACCAAGATAAGAATTCAAATGGTTATTCTTTCTTGCTATTGTTTCTAGCATATTTATAAGATGATTTCTTTGTTGCTTTGTATGTCCCTCCCCCACGGTAAAACCCCCGTTTTCACAGTATTTGATGTTGGTATAATTTGGGGAGAGGAAGGGAAAAAACATATTGTTAGAATAGGGATACAGGTGGACCCATTGCAACAATGAGATGTTCAAGACGTTATGTTGAAAAACGAACTTTACAATTTTGGAGCGGGAGGGGAAACGGGGGGGGGGGCGGGAAGTGGGGAGATGGGAAGGGATGGAAAGGGGAAACAAAGGAGGAGGCAACAATGCTTAATAAGAAATGTACTCATTACCTTGCTCATGTAATTGTAACCCCTCTGTACGGTATTTTCACAATAAAAAAAAAAAAAAGAAGAGTTACACCTTTGGGATCCTTCCCTAGGCTTATCCTCCTTTAAGCAGTTTGAATCTAAATGCACAGAGCCCTATACAAGTCTGGTTGTATAGTTTAGATGTAGTTTCCATATGTGAGAGAAAACTGGCATTATTTGTCTCTCTGAGCTTGGCTTACCTCACTTAAACTGATTGCTCTAGGGCCATCCATTTCCCTACAAATGGATAAGAAAAATTCCATTGTTTATATGTACTCTGTTTTTTTTGTTTTGTTTTTGTTTTTGATCAACTCATCTATTGTAGGACATTTCTATTACTTGCCTATATAAAACACTTATTATCAATGACCACTACTCATTTAATTGAAATCATACTGTTACTAGTGTTTCTTCTATAAATAGAAATAAAGAAAAATGGCTTTTTGAAATCAATATTGTTTGAATTTTAGTAAGAGAAGAAGCCATACGAACTCACATAACAAATGCTGAAGGAGAAACTAATTTGGAGGAACTATCATAGAATAAAAGAGGTCAAAGGGAAGTAGGAACACATTGATACTGATAATGTTTCACAGAGACTATATCTTTGATTTAAAATCTTAAATTTACCCACCTGTTCCCTGATTTTCAGAGTACCAATGTATTTAGAAAGTCAAATGTAAAATTTTTCCATGAACTTGAATTTGTATTTTAACAATTTCACATTTCTGAAGATCAGCTACTAACCATGCTGAGGTGTTCAAGGTAAGATCTCTTCAGTATTTCTTTTGATAATCTATTTCCTGTGATTAATATTTAGATTAAGAAAGTAATTTGAGTAATAATGTGTCTTCTTTAGTAAAGAGAAAGTTATAAGTAGGTAGCTAATGAGGACTCTTATCCAACCTGCTTAAATTTTATTTGTAGAAGAATTAAAATATTTTTGATTACATGATTTTCACACCATAACATGATTGATGTGTGAAAGACCAGATAATACAAGATTTAATGAAATCCCTTACATAAAGCAAGTAGTGAAGAAGTGCTATTTTTTATTATTATTACTATGACTTGCAGTTTTGTCTCTTCTTAGAACACTCATAGCAAGTAGCAAAAAGGTGACAGTATTTTTCATATGGTTTGGTCCTTCACTTGAATATAATTAATATAGAGTGCCTCTAGATCTGTATTCAAGATGATCATATATATATATATATATATATATATATATATATATGTATGTATTAATACCTCTTGAACAGAGCCAAGGAAAGTAACACAAAGATCCAAATGAGATGATGAGATGATGGGAGCTAAGAAAGGGTTAAAAAGTCTCAATGTAATTGCCTTAGTAATCAAATTTCCTTGAATTACCAGCCCCAGGAGAAAATCTTCCAAGTATATCTACCTTATGTGTCTCAAGTATGCTACCATATCATCCCATCCCTCTTAGCTAAATGTAGATCACTAAAGATTTCAGCTATTCTCTTATTTAAAGGTAAAAACCAAAGAAAAAATTTTCCCCCGGAATATTCGTATTAAAGTGGGGTCTTTGTTTAATAGTATGTAGATGCATGATAGCATTGTCTCCTTGGTTAATGCAAATATATATTATAAAATTATATATTTCTCCCTCGTATATATGAATATATACATATATATGTGCAGAAACCCTAACTCAATGTGACTGTATTTGAAAGCATTAATTGACATTAAATGAGGATCTTACAGTGAGACCATCATCTAGTAGGTTTAGTGTACTTACAAGAAAAATAGACTTCCAGGGACAATGGGTATAAAGCAAAGATAATATTAAGGCATAGAAAGGAGGTCTAGGGAAAGAGTCCTAAAGACAAGGTTAAGCTATCACCATCTTCATTGAAGACTCCTTGTCTCAAGAATTGCAGAAAACAAATGTCTGTTGTAAAAGTCCCCAATCTGTGTCATATTGTTGCAGTAATCTTTAATAAATTAATATTGGCATCAAATACTGTGATAAAGGATGTCAAGCTTTGATGCTGTTGTTATTATTTAATAATTCTGTTGCTGTGGGTATGATTCCTAAAATAATCATATCTGGATAAAAAGATATACGTAGAATCCCTCCACAAATATCTGAATTCTTTCTATGTAATATTTCTCCAACTAAAGCAAGAGGAAAATTCTCTGAAAAGTATTTTTATTATTTCTTACCATCCTCAGGCTTTAGGAAAAACTATGGAAGAAATATCCATCCTCTTTTCTCAACACTTCATATCTTAAGGCAGGTGGCTTTAGGTAAGTGACAGGTAAGGATTTATTCTTGTCTCCTAAAATTTCTAAAACACACAAAACTTGAAGCTAGATTGAGTACACATACTGTTCTGGAGCTAGCTCAAGACAATATTAGTTTAATATATAAAGTGTCTGGATTTCAGTTAACAAATTTAGGCTTAACAAATTCCTACAAATACCATAGGCTGTCTTCCTATCTCTCATGTATGAGTAGCTATTTGTCTACACATGTTGAAGCTCATTAATATTTTGTCTTTCAGTGGCCAATGTATCTTTATTTAATTCACATTAACCACGGACATATTTTTAATTCCCTACAGATTGGTTGATGTCCTTCTAGAGCTTGCCATTTTGTCTCTCTGCTAAAAACAACAACAAAATAGACTTCTACTGTTTACCCCAAACCAGCTTCCTGTCTTTTCTGAACATCCAGACATGTGAGCTTTTCAGGCAGATGTTAATTCTGAAAAAAATCTTTGGAAGAAAAGAACATGATATATTTACAATTTTAGGCATGAGAAAATTAAGAAATAACAGAAAAGATGAGTTATCCATGTTATAGTCTAGTTTGTGGAAATTAGATTCAAATATGGACAGCATGATTTCAAAAATCTTGCATTCTTAAGCTATTATAAAGTTTATTTTACAATCACTAATCTTACATTTCTTTTCAGTCATATGTTGTACTTCTAAAGCTTCCTGTATGAGTTTATCTATGTTAGAATCATGGAAGTAGAAATCCTCTAGGGGAAGGGGAGGGAAGTTGTAGACAGGATTCGAAGACAGAGAATATATCTTCACCATGGGACGGGGAAATTGAGCTTTCAATGTAGGAAATGATGTCGGAAACTTTTTACAGGCATCAACTCCCATTTGGACTTATTTAATACTTAAGTAAAAAACTGATTAGACATCTAATTCAAAGAACAGCAAATAACTTTTAGGTATATAACCTGAATAAAATGGCCATTTAATTGGTGATCATCTACTTTTAACTAACCTCAAATTGTTTCTTGCAGCTTAAGCATCTTGTAAAATGCACCAAAGAAGTGAGCACATGGTCAGTTAAGCTGCAGACTATTAAAGATCATCTAAGCTTGGCATCCCTTCCCAGCCTATACCATCACTCCCTGTCAGATTTTGCTTTAGTTTTCTTGTATTTATGAACAAATATATGTATACTTTGTACAGCTTCTATTTTCAGTTCTGGCTTCATGATTATTGAATCAGGAAGAACTGTTTAAGATATTTATGTCTATCTAACTTGACATCTGATTCTCTCAGAAGTTATATGCTTCAAAAACTTCTAACTATTCTCTCTGATGCTATTTTTATACCCCTATATCCATTCACTATTAAAAAATAAACATAGATGTCTAAGTAAATGAATTTAGTTATAGTTTTCACACAAAAACATTTTCAATGGTTGTACTATGCCTTTAAAATAAAATTCCAGCTCTTACCTTGACCCACAAAGTTCTGATTTATCTAGTTGCTAATAACCTCATAGTCTCTCTTAGCTCACAAAGTTCCATATTATTATTATTATTAAATCTAATTTATTCTAAGGTTTTAAGCTCATTCTGACTTACATTCTTCATTCCTTTGGGATTTCGTTCTTACAGCTACCTTCTTCATGCCAACCATAATTTCAACATGCCCTCAGAGAAGCTTCCATTAGCCCTTGATCCTCTCTCCTGGTGCTTTTGCTACAACACTTAAAAATAACTGAAATCTTACAACTTGGGGGCCCTTGAAGGGAGGAAGGCAAAGTGGCAAAAAATAAGAGAGGAGGTAAAAATATTCAACAAGAAATGTACTCATTGCCCTACTTATATAACTGTAACACCTCTGTACAACACTTTCACAGTAAAATAAAAAATAACTGAAATCATTTTGTTATCATATTAATTTCTAGTCAACTTCCCCCTAGAATTTTAGGCTCATGACAATAGGGGCTTTGGCAGGTTCATTCATCCTTGTATCAGTTATGGTTTGAGTATGATTTGTAACAAGATTGCTAGTGGTGAGATTGTGAAAACATTAAGAGGCAAGAGCAGTGAGAGTTCGGTTTTGTCTTATTATTTAACTTATTTTTATTTTAATTTTTGAGTCATGAGGCCTCCATACTCAATAATGGGTCAACACTTTCCCATGGGAATGGATAAGACCTCCTAGATTGCATTTATTTTCTTGAGAGAAGACTGTTATAAAAGAAGGAACCCTGGCCTTTCCTTCTCTCTTGCTTCCTTCTTCATATGGGTATGCTTCCTTCCTTCCTCATATGGGTACACTTTTCTCTTCTCCATCATGTGGTAACTGCTCTGGCCCAGCTGGAGCCATCACCTTTAATTGATGTGACTGCTTTCTCAAAGCCTTTCCTACAAACAAAATCATTGTACTTTTAAAGACCCTAGCCTCAGGTGTATTGTTCTAGCAGGATAAGATGAACCAGAAGTAATCCTAGCAAGAACTGAATCTGATAGAGGAAGAAGTTTAACCTTTAAGTTAAAGATGTTAATGACAGCATTGCTCACTTACATGCATTCTTCTTATCACTCTGTCCCAAACTTTTAAATTATACTTTTAATTATGAAATAGATTCATGAATAGCTTTAAGAAATAATATAAATAAATTGATGGACACTATACCCAGTGTCCTAAATAGTAACCTCTTTTAAAACCTAAGTATCTACTAGAAAAGATCTCTCATACTTTCATTCTGTATTTTATTGCCACATGCACTTCCTGTTTACATCCTGTGTCCTTGACAGTATGAATTTGTTCTATTTCTATAAATTTGTTACTTCAAGAATGTTGTATAAAATAAATGGATTTGGCTTTTGTCTTGATAAGTTTGTCTTTAACATCATTCTCAAGAGATCACCTACTTTTTACTTGTAATGAGAGTTCATCTCATTTTGTTGTTGAACATCATTTCAAAAATTGTGAAAGCATTACAGTTGGTTCAAATTTGTTCAAATATAATGCCTACTGGAAGATATTTGGGTTGGTTTTGTTCATTTGGTTCATTACAAATAAATTTATATGAAGATTCAATTACAGATCTTTGTGTGGTACCAGTTCTTACTTTTCTTTTAGACATGAAAAGCCTTATCATTTTTTGTACTTATTGTTCAAGAAATCTTTGAGCTATTTTTTAGAATGCTTGTATCATTTTAGATTCCAATGAGAAATAAATGATTCAGTTTCACATAGATGATATATAGTTCAGCTGTGCTTTGTTGTTCATTTGTACACAAGTCTCTATATCTTATATGAGTTAGTGCACTTACATCATTTATGTTTGGTGTACGTAAGAGAATATATACAAGATTCAACAAGAATAGAAATGTTAGTTGGCATCGGTGGCTCATGCCTGTATTCCTAGTTATTAGAAGGCTGAGATTTTAATCACTAGAAAACCAGAAGTGTAGGTACAGCTCCAATTGGTAAAGTGCTAGCCTTGAACAAAAAAGCTATACAGTGCCAAGGTTCTAAGCCAAGGTTTCAAGCCTCATAATTGACCAAAAAAAGAATATTTATTGTATCTGAACATTTTGATTTTAAGATTTCTTCATTTATCATTACCCATGTTACTGACAACTTCTTTTAGTTATTCCTTTAGAATGTATATACTAGAAATCTAAGAAATTACCAGTGCTGTTCTAAGTTGGACAATTGCAATGTTTATATTTGCATTTATTTCCCATACTCTGGGTAAGATGTGATTCTTGGGATCTACCACTCTTCTTGATGCTGTGCTCTATGACCTCAGATGTCTAATAGATGAATTAAGAGTGGATCCTCGGTTTATTCAGCTATTTTTCTTCTCATAAGGATTGAGCAATTGATTTCTTATCTTCTTACCAGTTGAAATCCAAACCAGAAGTGTTTCTGTAGCATTTTTATTCTATAATTATTTTTAAATTTATATCTTGATTGCTTGAAATACTAGATATTTGTCTAGGGAGAAGATAATGTTTGGATTGCTAAGCTCCTTTAGCATATATACAGAGCTAGACATATAGCCATTGCATTGATTATTCTCCTTAAGAAACAGACTTTGAGAAAAACTCATTCTTATTCTTTTGTTAAATATAATGGTATGACCCTGAGAGTGGAAGAAAATATAAAAGAAAACCACTCTTGTCAAGAAGACATCACGTATATGACCTGAAAGAAAATTTCTTTTATTGTTTCTGCTCAGCCCTCTGAATAGCTGCACTTGTATGTGAAAGTGATGAGAAGAAAGAGAAAGAATGTATATGCCATGCAAATGAGAACAATGTGCACTTAGGATGTAATTTTTGTACATTTTAATGACTTACACAGTGTTTTAGAAGATCAATTTGGTTATTTTTAAAAAATAATTATGTAAAGTCAAAACACTACTAAGTTTAGCCTCTGAAAAAAGTGCACATGATCTATTTGCCTAAGTAGCAACTTGTGGAAGACCACAAAAAATAAAATTAATATTAGAAAGTTTAGGAATGACTTTTTTCTTCACGTATAATACTAAATTCATCAAAATGCAAACTAACCTTGTGTTCTTTTTCCTCTGTTTTAATAAAGCTTTATCTCGCACATTCATACTATCAGTTACATGCTCTAATAATGCTTTGAAAAGTCTTGAAATCTTCTCTGACTTCTACTTTATTGTCATACTTCATACTTTACTGTCATACTTCATATTCAACTCATTAGAAACTCATAGAATTTATCCAAGATTGCCTATATCACTATTACCTAATACTCATATTGATCATATCTATTATTGATATTATTTATATATCAATTTATATTATTTTATATATTATTTCTTCTTATATCTCTCTGCTCCCCCGCTGAATATATTTTGTACATGGGTGATATGGTTTAGGTGTTTAATTGCTATGCAGAATTAGTGCATGAAAATAGATTTCTTTTTAGTACTCTATATTATTTTGTTACATGAAAGAAAATTATCTGTCCTGAAGAACCTATTTTGACTTTTGCCATTATTTTTTTTCTGTATTCTAGAATGAGCAGAGAACAGCCCAAGTCTACAATTTAAAGTTAAGCTCAAAATAATCAACCTTGGACCCTTAATTTTTACAATGCTTTGTTATGGAATGTTTCTCCTGGATACTTAGAAAGTAAATATACAAGATTGTTTCTATATGCCATCAAAGGAGTTTCTCATTTTGTGCTTGATAAGATATTGGTATCAAGATTATCTTTCCAGCTAGAATTTATCCTACTTTTGCTCATTATACATATTTAGAAAAGATTTGTGTCTTTTGTAGTATGCATGAATGTTGAACAAGGAACTACAATATCACCTCCATTCCCACATGCGTGCACACACACACACACACACACACACACACACACACACAAGCCTTTGTGAGGAATGAGTTCCTTTTGGGATTCCAGAAGGTGAGGGAAAAGTTTGAGATCCACACAGAACATTTTATTTACTTTAACAAAGGATTGATTTATAAGGAAATAATTTGACTTATTTCTAGTGAATATTGTTTTTACAAGAGACTGATACTGTGGCCCTGACTATTTTGTGATGTGGAGAAAGTATGTTACATATTAACAACAAAAAAACCCAAAACAATTCTCCTGAACATCAACACACTTTGAAGTACATTTTCCTATCTAAAGTGTCAAATGTTTGAGGCAAAAACTCTTAAGGCTACAAGGAAAAATGATGAATCTACTTTTATTATGAAGACAACAATACCTTCATGGCAGACACAGCTGACAGATTCAGCATCAGAAATTCTTAAAAAATATAGTGCGACTCAAAAGCACTAGTACTATTTAATTGGTTTGTTTAGAGCTTCACACAAAATAGCAGAATGTATTCTTTTCGTGTCACATAAAATATTCACAAAGATAGTGCCTAATCTATTTCTATTCTACAAAACACTTCTGAAACTATATCACCATAATTTAAATCATTTAATAAGGACTGGTCATGATGGCAGGTGCATAAAATATCAGCTACTTGGGAAGTGGAGACAGAACAATAACATTTCCAGGCTAGCTGGTGTAAAATATCAGCGAGACTTTATCTCAAAATTAATCTAGGCCTGGAGGCACACATCATTAAACTAGCTCTTCAGGAGGCAAAGGTAAGAGGATTCTGTCTGGGGGCAAGCTGGGTGGTGGCCCTATGTAAAAAACATGAAAAGCAAAAAAAGACAGCATGCTGGAGATTTGGCTCTGAATTAGAGCACCACACAGCAGTGTAACACAACAAGTTCAAATGCTAGTGCTATTAGAAACAAGAAATCAAGCCTGGAAGGAAGGAAAAGAAAAAGAATAAAAGAAGGAAGGAAGGAAGGAAGGAAGCAAGCACTGCTAGAAGCAAATGTGAGACATTGATTTCTACAATCTGTTTGAAAGCACAAAATCTGTAGTGAAGAAGGAATGAAATAAAAAAATGGTTCTGATGGAGGCATAGAATTCCATTGTGTAAATATACCACATTTTCTTGATAGGTTCATCTACTGAGGGGCATCTGAGCTGGTTCCATATTATAGCTATGGTAAATAATGCTGCAGTAAACATAGCTGTGCTGGTAGCTTTAGTGTGGCCTAGTTTGTGACCATTTGGGTAAATGCCTAAAAGTGGGATTGCTGAGTCACAGGGGAGCTCTTTGTGTAGTCATTTGAAGACCCTCCATACTACTTTCCAAAGTGGCTGAACAAATTTACATTCCCACCAACAATGCAGTAGGGTTCCCTTTTAGCCACATCCCCTCCAGCATCTGTTGTTATTAGATGTCTTGATTCTAGTCATTGTATCTGGTGCGTGGTGGAATCTCAATGTTATTTTCATTTGCATTTCTTTCATGGCTCAAGAAGTTGAGTATTTTTTCATGTGTCTATTGGCCATTCTTATTTCCTCTTCAGATAAGTCTCTCTTTAAGTATTTAGTCCACTTATTAATCGGGCAGTTGTTTCTTTGAGGATTTGTTGTTGGGGGATTTTATTTTTTGAGTTCTAAGTATATTTTAGATATGAGACCCTAGTATATGTCTAGGACAAGCAGAAGAGGTCAAAAGCTATGTACATATGACCATATAACCTGATGCTAAGCGAAATGAACCCCAAGATAGGAACACAAGAGGTTTTATCTTTGTTGCTGTTCTTTTAATGTGCTTATAACGTACTATGTGATTTTTTTTGTTTCTTTGTATGTTCTTTCCCCATGGTACAACCCCTGTTGTCACTGTATTTGATTCCGGTGTCTTTCATCTTGTATATACATTTTTCTAATTTGGGGAGGGGAAGGGAAATAACAAAATGCTGAAGTAAGGATAGACATTGACCCACTGTAGCAATGAGATATGTATGTTGAAGACAGTATGTTGAAGGTGAACTTTACAACTTTATGGGAGAGGGCAGAGGGGAAGAACAAGTTGGGGAGGTAGGGAGGAAAGGGATGGCAAGGGAAAAATAAAAGAGGGTGTAACAATGTTTAATAAGATAGGAAATGGAGTCATTACCTTGCACACGTAACTGTGACCCCTCTGTACAGTATCTTTACAATTAAAAATATGTAGTAAGAAAAAAAGTTGGTTCTTTGGAATATTAATAAAATGGATGAAACTTCAAGCCAAGTTAATTATGAAAAAGTAAGTTTGCAAATTATACCAGAAAAGGAGCCATTATTACTGACTACATTTTCAATTTTGACTATCGTCTTTCCCACTTCTTTCTGTGTACTTGAACACTACTTTTTTTCCCCACAGCAGTTTATATGATGCTCAACTTTATTTCTTCTAATTCATTAGGTCTTTTTAAACAAGTTCACTTAATTGAAATCATAGTGGGATGTGTACACACACACACACACACACACACACACACACACACACAATCTCACAATTGACTTTATTGTTATAGTCAAGTATTATAAAATGTCAGTATATGCTTTCTCTATGCTTTCTATATAAATAAGATGTTATTAGCTAAATATTTGTATCCCTTTACATTCACATAATAAAATCATAATCCTTACTATACCTGTAGTTGGTGATGGACCAACCATAGAAGTAATTAAGACTATGTGAGGTCATAGATGTGAGATGTTGCTCTGATAAGAATATTACCTTATCAGAAGTGACACTAGAGAGTACCCACTTCCCTGATCCCACCCTCATCCCCACCCTCCCCCCACATTGTGTGGAGCAGGAAAAGGTCTTGTATGAGGGATACAGGGAGAAGGTGCTAGCAAGAGTCTCCCTGCAGGAACCATTGTGGCCAAACCCTTGATCTTGAACTCTAGCTCAGTAGCTAGTTCTATAAGAAAATAAAGCTTTTATTGTTTAAACCACCTGTCCTATGTTATTTTGTAAGGCAGTCTTTAAAGAATTTACATGAAGATATTCATTTCCTTCGCTGAGCTTTATTTTTTGTTAAAGTTAGATTAAATGACATTTCAAAAGTTTAGGTGTTACAATTAAATAAAAGAAATGTAAGTCTATCACATTGTAAATACTCAAATGTTAGCTGCTAATAATAAAAGTAATAATAACATGAATATTTTAAAAGTAAAGAATAGGCATTTAACACATAAATCTATGATTTTACAAGATTGATTACTAATTCTCAGTCACTAGTGATTGAAAAAAATGTATATAGCTCCTAGTTTCTGGACACCACAAATGAACTTTATAAATTGCAAATGTGTCAGAAACCTCATCAAGCTCTTTTCAGTAGAGATTAAATGCTACATAAGTGATAAATCTAGTTGCAACTTGATTGTTCTTCTTAGTATATTCCCCATATTATAGTTCCAAAAACTGCTCATAAACTATATAGAAAATTAGCAATTTTTATTTTTTAGTACTTGCTTATAAATAATTTACAATTTTAAAATACTGTTTTAATGATTAACAAAAAGAAAAACCCATATTTTAAAATAAAAATTCAGTTCAAACTCATAAAATATTAATACCTGAGTTAAAAATTATCAATAAAATACACTATTTTACTATAATTTATTTTCATCTGACTCTTTGTTAAAACATGTATAGTGATTTGAATCATGAGACAACTGAAAAGAAATATCCAGACATCAGTTATTTTATTTCATTCACTGTTTTATTCTAGTACATGGAGCATCATTTGACACACAGTGGGAACTGAGCATGTTAATAAATTTCTATTAAATCTTTCAGAAAAGACTAAAACCTAACACTTGAAGAGATCAGATTAAATTCTACCTTACTAAGACCACAAACAAGACAAAAAGATCCATTATGATCACCTTACAGATAATAGATAAATAATAATATTTACTATGATGGCAGGACTGCCATTATATTATTTTAAACAGTCAATTATGATAACATCTAAGTTTGGGTAAATTTCGTGAATTGCAGTGAACTTTTTCCTTCTGTTTCATGTTTTATACTTAACAAAACCATCAACATATTTTGGCCATCTTAATTTTTATAGTTACCATGTGAAAATCCTTCCAGATGAGGACAGGGGCAAATGGGAGGAAGAGAAGTATGTGAATAATATGAGTGCTAGAGGCTTAGACTTGATCTCGTGATGATTGGAGAAAAATCGCCAGCATTGATTAGAACTCCATCTGAGAATAGTATGAGCCTCCCATTGGTAAGCTAAGTAGCCATGTATTGAAATGAGTGTGTTCTACATGCAATGATATATGACTGATTCATATTTGTTGCTTACCTCTGCATACGTCATAGAACACTACTATTCTAGAAAAATTAAAGTATTTTCTTGCATCAACAATTAATGTCTACAGTCATAGATATTTAGGAAACTGATGTCTGAGGATTGCAGTTCAAATCCAATCATAGTAGAAAAAAAATCTAGGGGTTTTATCTCCAATGAGCCAGCAAAGGCTGGGACTGGAGGTCTGCCTTGAAGTGAAGAGGCTGAGTCTAAGGAACTTCTTAAAGCTACTCTGGTGCTTTTCTCTGGATGGAGGGAACTCTCTAACCAATGCTGAAAAGCCTAGAGGTGAGAGAGGCCATTCATCAAGTTGCAGATACCTAGCTCAAGATGAGCAGGGAGAACCCTGCTGTAGAGAAATGCAGATCCCATAGACTTAGGAAAGCTTTGCATACAGAATGCTCTGATTCTGCTCTGATTACAGCCCTAAATGGATTGAATCACTAGTTTCTGATTAGCCCCTAGTATTCCCCTAAACGGAAAATCCAAGGCAAATCCCCTGCTTGACAGGTTTAAGCAGGTACCTGAGCTACTGCCCAAATAAGGTCTGTTTCTGTTGGATTTGGAGCTCCACCCAAGCCTGTGGTTTTTGCCTTTAAAAGTTCTGTTTAAGTTCTGCTATGAACTGCTGGTCTTAGAGACAAAAGTCCTCCTGCAGATGCCAGCTCTTCAATAAAGACTTCGAATTCCACCTCTCAAAATGTGTCTTCTCTGTCTCTAGTAGCTAGATTTATCTTACAACTGCCTCAAGTGTAAAAAGCAGACTAAACTTGAACCAGAATTCAAGTCCCAATGCTGGCATTTACTTCTCTTGCCTAAAATAAAAGGTTAAAATATTCTAAAATTACTGTTAAGATGTAGTATATAATTACATGTGTGTATATTTGCATTTTCATTACATAATTCTTTAGAATTATGGTATAATTGCCAGTGTCAGTACAAATATTTAATTCAGTAATTTTTATGCAATATACTATATATGTGAGCATATGTGTTTATGTATGTGTATATGCATATATATACATATATATTTCCAATTTCAAGTAGCTCAATTTATTACTGTCATAATAGATTATTCCTGATACTTTATATGGCAAATGAATTTCCTCTAAAGTTAGTTAATTCCATTGATTTTCTTATCTCCTTCTTTATATATGGAATTGCATATTATCAGTTATATTAGGACAATCTTTGAAATACTAATCCCATGAGAGCATTTTTTATCCTTGTACTTCAAAAGATAAAGAAATGTGGAGAAAAAAATGTAACTAGTTAATGCATGAATTTTAACACTTGCAGAAAACTGATAATATAATATGGCCATCAAGTGAAGTGATTGAAGAGAGACATGGAAAGATTATAAAAATCCTCCTCAGCATTCTAACTTTCTATGCTTATGGAAAAAATGGCATATCAATAGAACTTTATTAACAAAATGTGGGAAATAAAAATATTAACAATATATTTTTAAACATTAATGATGATAATTGTCCTAGAATTTCTACATGTCTGTAAATACCATTGTATTATTTGAGAATAGTGTTACACTTTTGAAATAAGATTATTTTGTTTTCAAGAAAGCACTTTCAAATAATAAGCGGAAAGTTTCTATATACTCAATGTACAATATTAAACTTTCTGTTTTGTATTGGTTTATCTTTTCCTTTGGGTTTCTGTTTATGAATTGCTGAAGTTTAGGGACAATTTAATTGTTAAGCTCTATAATGAAACTCAATGTACATGTTTATATTTTCTTAAATCTAAAACGTTCTAAAGTGAGTTAAATATTGTGTCTGTTCATTAGTATAATGATTAAACATATAATATATCACAAAATTATAGCACTGCCATTTATTCTAAAAAGAAAAAGCACTTTGGTTTATAATTTACTGAGGATGCTTTTGCTGTGATCTCCTGGTAATCAAAATTTAGCTAAGTGCAGTACCGGTTGTGGGTTTGTAGTGTTAGTGGTTTAGCAACTCATGTTGCAGCTCTGATCTTAGCAACTGATGTTGCAGCCTTTGGCCCTCAGTTGTGGATGTCATCAAATGAAGTTAGTGATTCTTGGTGGATTTCTGATATTCCAGCAGCTAGGGTTTATATTTCTGCAAGCCTAGTTCTCTGTAGTGTCTTTCATTCCATACTTGTTAAAACACTTTCTGTCCTTGTCAGCATACCTGTCATAAAGACCACAAATAGGCAATAAATAATACTGACGAGGCTTGATTGGGGCCAATTTTTAATGACACATGTAGACAGAAAGCATAGGCAGTGCCTAGGAAAAAAAGAACTCTGGACTGAACTAAGGTATTTACGAACTACTAACTCACTGTAATATTTCATAATCATACTAATCTGTGGAGGCATAGTAGGTTTGCTTATTCAAACTACCTTGTATTGTGGAGATGTTTCTCCTCAATTTGATTGAAGACATTTGTAAGGAACTGCACAGCAGTTCTCAGCAGTATCATCTGGAGGTTATTTTAAGATACCTTGTCTGAATTGAAGCTTGTTAGAGCCCTTGCAGGATCTGGAGTAGTCATAACGGAAACATCGTCTCCCAGAACAAAGTTAAGTTGAAGCAGTGGCCACAACAACTGCATCTGTTTCTGTGGGTAGAAAAATAATCTTCCCAGTGTATTTATTCATAGCTGCATTGAATTTTCTCTGAGAAACTCTGATATATGTAAACAATATGTTGTCACATTGACAGGAGGAGGCATCACCAAAGACATTCATACTCAGTTGACAGCACCTGTGGTTTACAATGGTGGGGCTGAAGTTATGATTGATACCAATCCCAGTGTATTTTCAGGAGTGTCAGCAAAGTTGTTCCCAGCCCTATCAGACTGGCTGACCACAGACACAAATATAATGTTTTGATCTGGCTTCCACCTTTGGTGCTACCTAGAGTAATCAAGGTGTTTTACTCTCAGCCACTTATAGCTGTTTATACATATATAGAAGGAAAGGTCTAACAGTAGTTAAACAACAAGTAGTCTGATCTCTCAGAACAGATATAGCCTTTTGAAAGGGATATATGAACAAGCATAGACTAAAGAGCTTTTATAACAAAATTTACTGAAAAAAGTTTACATTTCTTATTTGGTGACCCTTATCTAACCATTATTAGATAAGCTTACATTCAAACCAAACACTATCAAATTGTTTCACTGTCAAATAATTAAAGGAATTAAAGACTTCAAATTAGTTGGAACCATGTTATGCACTATGGAGGATATTATCAAATTCTTAAGAATAAATAATACTTTTTAGAATAAAATTTAAAGAGGAGGAATGGTCACAGATGCTTACAGGATAGCATATTTTAATCATATATTTGTATGTGTTAGTTAGTATCTAACTGGAAGCTTTCCCCCCAAATTTTCATAATGCTTTGGAGAAAATAGGGCATGCTTATATTCATGTAAATTAGAATTAACTAAATACATTGGCATTTCATAGTTCTGAGATAGGAATACCTGATATTTCACACCAACTATCAGATTAATAACACACATGAAAATTCACTCAGAATTGTTAAGGAATTTTCAATAAGTTTAGGTAACTATTCCATAAGAATCATTCAAATGAACTTCACAAATTTTCCTTATGCTAATGCATTTTTCATGTACATACAAGTCCCCTAACAGTATGTCAATCAGACTTGGAAAATGGTTTTCTAAATCACTATTTCTTGTGCTTTATAAAATGTAAATGCTATACTGTCACCATAATAATCCATAAACACAATAATCATTTAATGTGTGTGGAAGGAAGTTCTTAAAAGATAGCTTTTATTTATTTTTAATTTCCTTCTCTAAAGCCAAATTTTACAATATGCTGGTTTTATTTTTTCTTTTGTCATTAACATATATGTTACAAATTCAATTAATCATGTTTCATTTTATATATTGTTCAGTGTGACAATGCCTTTGGTTTAATATAAAGTATAGCACTGTTCTTTAATTCTATTAAATAATCATAATGTATAATATTTTACATTCAATAGTTTTTATATAGCTATGGTCTTACAGTTCTTTAAGAACTCTTAGATAACTTGTATCCAACTCACTGAAATCATTAATTGGAAGAAAATGTCTGACAAGAGTCAAGGACTAAAGTTAAGAATTGAACCAGATCTTGTTAAGTAGCCTATGAATATTTTTTGAATTTAATAAATTCACACATTCTGTGTACAAAAGACATTTTTGTAAATACATGCACACACATATAAATATACTAAGCACCCATTGGCATGCTCTGGAACACATATACACTTACACATAATTTTTATTAGTTTCTTGCCAAAATGAAAACTCCAATTACAGTTATCTACTATAATATATAGATATTAGTAACTTACAACAAAACACTACAAAATATTTTATGTGAGTTCAGGATCCAGAAGAAAGCTGCTGCAAAAATTTAGGAAAATAAAATTATGGAGCATTTCTAGACATAGAAGTAAAAATTAATACAGCCATAAGTTTTAGCTGTGGGAAAAATGAAGACTTTTCTGTAACTGAGTAATATTGCTGTACAATCAAAGTGTTATTTTTTTTAGTATCTGTAAGAAAAGATCGTCATTTAGCAAAGCTTATCTTGATATATGATACATTTTGTTATAGATAAAAATGGACCAAGATCTTTATCAGCAAGAGTAGAACATGGGGTATAAGAAATTTAATAATGTCCTCAATAAACAAAGATTATTTTCTGCTTAATGATCAATTTTCAGCAGTTCTTTGGTGAAGAGGTCAGGTGCTTCATTGCATTTTTCATTGAATATTATTCAAAAATACAAAGAATTGCCTGTGGCTAACAGAAGCCAAAAGGGTAATTTTTTTTTGCTTCTATTTGTCTCCCTCACAGATTTTATGAGAAACATTAAAACCAACTTGAGAAAGTAGAAGCCAAGGAAAGCAACAGATGAATAAGCCAAAAACAAAACCACGCCCCACTTCTCCGGAAGCCATAACTACAGGATATGTGATCTTATATGAACCACACGAATGTTTCCTCAGTCCCTCATTTTTTTGCTCCACCTCAGATTCAATAACCGGAGTGCTCCTGGCACCTAGCGTGCTGAAGCTGGATTCTTCACAGGGTCTCTAGTGAGTAAGAAAAAGAAAAGAAATCTGAGACCAAGAATGAGACAAATCTAATACAGAATTTTGCATAGTTATATAAAAAAGGTTTGGCTATTAGAGAGAGAATGTTGTGCAGTGTTTACTACTCTAAGCTATTTTTTTCAAAAAATTTAAAAGGTTCCCTATAGATATATGAACACTGTGTATCTAAAAACCAAGATATCATAGAAATAACTGATAATTACAATAGTGGTTGAAGTGCCTAAGGAATAAATGCTATGTAAGAAGGCCTAGAAATTGCAACTCTATTTGAATGGGAATCTGAGAAGAAAGGTAAGAGAGGCTACAATGGACCTCTCATTCTACAATTGTGCCGCTTTGGATTAGCAAGTTTCCTCGTGTGCAATGAGAAAGACACAGATGCCCACTTTCAAATTCCTTTCACAGCTTTTGTGAAAAGGCCATCTCTTAAGATAAATGTTTTAGAAATTAAAGACTGAATTTCAACTGGTGCATGATTAATCCTTTGAATCATCTTGCTGATACACATTGCCTAAAGCTTTTCTTTGGCTGCCCCATTTTTGGCTAATATCTCAAGTAAAAAGAAATTGACAAATTTTCTGTCTTTTTTCTAGCTGTCTGTCTGGGTCTGGTATCTCTAGGCCTCACTAAAGTGATTGCTGACACTAGTTAACTGTTAGTGGTCTGAATGATATTTTCATCTTGATTTCTTTATATTGAATAGTTTAATAAACAATGTTCAGGATTACTCAGGCGATGAGTGTCATTACATAAAGAATTGTGAAATGTCCATGTGTGAATGTGCCTTGTGGTGTCACATAGATGCTGCCACTAGCAGAAAAATATTGTGATTACTGTACATGTGAGTCTATTTCTGATTAAAATCTTGAGTCCTTTCCTTACCTTGGTTACATCATACACCCAATATATTCATACATGCATGTGTACATACATACCAAATTAACATTAAAGGCAAGTGAACAAACACAGGAACAAATTTTCCAAATTGATATGACATTAAATTTCAAAGTGATGGAAATTTAAGAAGCCAATTACTGAATACTTACAGGATAAAAGCAAAATAAAATCCAAATTACAAGGTACCTGAACCCAGAGTTCCTACATTTACACACTAATGCTCATTTTCTCTTCTCTAACATTTTCCTTTCAAGTAAAGTATCAATATCCAATGAAGTTACTAATACCCGCTTTATACCCGCTTTATATTCATCAGGAGGATGTGATTCATACAAAATGAAAATTCTCTGCCATGCACAGGAAGTGTAATTTACAGAGCAAATTCTCTATTTTGTGAAGTTAAAAAGGTCAACATCTTTTTATTTCAAAAATACAATTATCTGTGCTTTCTATAGCATCTAGGAACTCACAGGGCTGATTGATTACTCAGGATATAACTTACTAAACAAAATATTTGAAATGTAATTGGATATTTTTACTGAATTTTTCAAAATAATGGAAGATGGTTTATTTACTATATTTACTATAATGACAGTAAAAATTCTAAATCGCAGTGTCTTTAAAAAGTGTCTTTAAAAAGCTTTCTACTCTATTCCTTCAGAACCACTGATGACTGACTGTCTTGATCTTCATCCCATGTTCATGCCAGATGCTAAAAGAATAGAAGAATTTTGGACTATTAGGGCCAACATTCAAAATTACAAAACTTGAGAGAATGAGAGAATGAATAAGGAGCACCCAATAATAAGGCTTCAGAGGAAAAACAAAACAAAACAAAACACCTTAGTCTCTAATGAGCAACTCTACAAAGGCAAGGAATAATGCCTATAACAATCAGCTGAAAATATTGAGGACTTCCTTAACCTTGGGAAAAATATCGATTCTCTGAAATACTCATTATTATTGGGTACATTTAAAGCAAAGAAGAGTATGTATCAAAAAGTAATGCCAGAATAAATATTATCACTTCTTACTCAAGACACTTTGCTTCAATCAAACTTCAATTCATGGCCTCCTAGCCTCTTCCCTAATAGATTCTCCTTCCTGTTCATAACATAGGTTTTCATGCCATTGAATTGACAGCATCTTGTAATGAACTTTGGTTCTGAGCTTCAAAAGAAAATACCTTCACTGTTTTGTGACTGAAAAACCTACAGCACTTGCTTCCAAGAACAAGGAGACAATTTTCTGACTGATTTGAAAAGCTATGAAAAACAAAACATTTAAAGAAACAGCAAATCTTCACTCATTCTTCTTCAATTGTCTATGTATAGTCAAACTTCAGTAAAGTATCTGTGAAACACTCAAAATTTTATGCCACAGTGAAGATGTTAACACATTGATTTCTAGTAAACCTAGGCACTATTTACTCAAAGCCATCAAATGACTTGTCTGATACAATCTCTGAAGATTCATACTGCTTCTGGTAATTTGGAAAGCATAATAATAATTAACCAAAAGCATTTGTACAGAAAATAATACTTTATAGAAGAAAATTAGAACAGAAATCTGTCTGCAGAAGAAAGAAAAAGAAAATTGCTAAAGTCAATTATAAATTCTAAAACTTAAATTTTTTATTTATCTTGAAAATGTAAGCTTTAGTATGAAAAAGTTTCAATTTCCTCCACTTCCCTCTTGCCTTTCACTTCTTTCACTATCATTTTATGATAGAAATTTATCATAAAATGGGGTTTGGTGGCTCCCACCTGTAATTCTAGCTATTGAACAGACAAATTTGTGGACATTTCTCTCCAGTAAACCAGCCAGAGGTAGGAATCAGAGGCATGGCTCAAGTGGTAGACCAACATCCAGAAAAGGGCATGAGCTGTTGATATCAAGCCCCAATATGAACTCAAAACAATCACAAAAACAAACAAAAAACATTACTATAATAATACTATAAAATGATGTGTAATTTAAAGGGTTTTCTTTCATTGCCAATCATAACATGTTCTTTTCAGGGAATATGGTATATACTCATGCATCATTGGATAATTGCATCACTGTAATGTGGCAGGGGAATATTCTGAAAATGAGTTGTTCGTCAATTTTGTCTGTATGTGCATGCTAAAATGTTAACCAGTCCAAGACGGCAGTGACTGCTAGGCAGTGGTACCAAGTGCTATGGTATCACGTTGTATGTGCGGGCCTTCATAAATACATGGGGAAAAAAAGAAAGTAGGAAAACAATTTAAAAATTCTCTGAACTGAGTTTATTAAAAGAGAAACATTTTCAAATATTATTTTATGCATTATCCAGAACATTTTTTTTGTATAAATAGTGTTGTATTTCACAAAACTGAACCATGCAGTTCACAGTGCACTTTTAAAAATGTTTTAAGGGCAGTAAGTGTAACATCAACATGTCTTTCACAATTTGTGGCAAAATTCGATGTTTTATTAATTTCTAAATTGACTTCATGCTTCCTTTCTCTTTAAGTAAGATTATGAACGATAATTTACCCATCTATAATATTCCTTAATTTTATATTAAATATAAATGACTATATATAGTTCATTTATTGCTGAAAAATATTTCAAATTGTCATCCTTTCATTAATTATTGGTACCTCTTCATTTCCTTGCCATTTGATTAATAAAAAATTCAAATACATTTGCATTTCATATGTGTGTTTATTCTTTGAAGAATGACAATATTTCTCTATAATTCTTTAAATAAGTTAGAAAAGAATAAAAAAAACTTTTCCAAGCTTCGTTTTGAATTCTATTTTGGATAAGTGATTTAAGTAAACCATTTATATATTAAATGTAATGATAAACATTTTTATTTTTTATTTTTCCTTTCTTTTTTTAATTTAATTTTATTCTAAAGATACCGTATAGAGTGGTTACAGTTACATGAGTAAGGTAATGAGTACATTTCTTGTTGAGTATTTTTACCTCCTCCTTTGTTTTTCTCCTATTATCCCTTTCCTACTCTACCACCCCAGTCTTTCCCTCCCGTTTTTAATTTTTTAAAATGTACATTTATATGCTTATTTCTATCTTAGGGGCAGCTTATATTTGCATACATGATTAATTAATAAGATTCAAGAAATTCGCAGCATGCACTTGCCTTTTCCAAGCCCACCGTATAACTTGTTCTTCTGAGCAGAGAATGAGCATGCTCGTAGTTTATAAAGCATGAAATATTATGTCATTGAGTGTGAGATATTATGTCATTGAGAGTTGAAACAGTGAATTCCTTCTAATGAAATACATTTCAATTTATTATATCAACCCAATTAAACCTCAGCATCATATGAGGATATAAACAGTAATACGATAGAGATGTTCAGTAATAAAGCAATATTTTCTACTCATTTACACAAAGATTAAATTTAGAAATGTCAGAACTATATTTGCCTTATGGAAATCTTATGAGCATCTGAATGATGGGGATTTTAATTTAAGTTTGATATTTATTCCAAATACGTCCAATGCTCTAAGTAACCAATATACTAGTATATTTCTCACTTAAATTTTCATTGTATTACACAGCTCTATGAAGCTCAGAAAACAAATAGCACCAACAAGAACCAATGTTCTAGGTGGGGTGGGTTTGTTGTTACATTGCTTGAAGAAACAAAACTATGTGAAACACACTGTATCATTATACTTATTGTACTTTCATGGTAATTATCTGGATTTATTTTTCCTTCTCTGGTGTGGATTCAATATGGAACATTTCAGCATTGTTCAAATTCAAGCATTTCATCTACCAGCTTTTCTCAATTAACATGTTCTACTGGTATAATTTAATTTAACTACACTTCACATTTTAAAAGGAAAAAATATATATGGGTATGATTTGGGTCTCAATATATGTGTGTCTTAGACTGACTTTTAATCCCCTTTTAAGCACTCGGTAAAAAGGGATAAACACATTGTAATCTGGAAAACTAAAATCCCCAACTGTCTTAATCACTAAAGAAATTGGAGAATACAAATCAATGAATATCATAAACCTGGACCTTGAAGAACGATGTGGTGAATGTAAAGGAAAGTAATTTGCTTTGGATTTTATGAATTATTTTAAATTATATCATAAACCTGCCTTCAAAATACGATTGAGGTGTCTCTGTGCTCAAGGATTGGCATCCCTTGGTATTAAGGAACACAAAAATGAACTGGCTCCGTTAACCCAAACTGCTGAAGGCAGTTTGCATTTTCATAGATGGTAACATTCTCATATTTGGAAAATGATATTTTAGAATATTACCCTAGAATATCATTCTAGTTATTTAGAATATCATTTAGAACCACTTTGTAGTTTTACAGAATAGAAAAAAATGGAATCAGCAAATTTCCTTCTTTCCTCCAATTCTGTGCTATATTCTCCAATGCTGTGCATACCATCAGATATACATATTTCAGGCCCCTGAAATATTGGATGCCCAAACACTGAGAATGAAGAGTGACACGCCTTGATCACATATTTGTCAGTCTTTCTCAAAATGCTTGTGAGTTGGAGAAATGAATAACTTGCTTGTTATGGAATTTCTTCTCTATGTAAACCAACTTCGAAATTTATTCTGCTATTTTTCTTTTAACAAAATTGGTTGCAATAAAATTCCTGCCATCTTTTTTGGTACCTGGATATAAAAATATAAAGAAAGAAAGAAAGAACTTTAACTCCCTTCCTTGGAGATCTCATACAAGGGATCGCACCAGTTGCAAGATTTATAGGTAAATCAGTTCTAAATTCAAATCTCACAGGAAATTTTCTTTGGGAAATTACTTCTCTTATTATGTTCCAATTTTTCTCATAAGTTTAAAAGAGATCAGCACACCAGCTTTTGTTTGTCTTGATAATAAATGGTATGAGTATAAACTCCTGAAACATAGAAGGGTCACCCCAAATCCACCACTCTTTAGAGACCCCAATAGATAATTTGTTTAAGAATGAAAGCAGGTTTAGGAAAGATGTTCTTTAGAACTGCCCATGGATGTTCACATCCAGCAAGGTCATTTTCCCTTTAGGGATTTTCCCTGGTGGTATGAAAATTTCTGCTGAAATGACATCTCCTCAAGAGAAACTTCACTGTCACTGCTGAATCCTTTACTCTTTTTCATATTAACATCATTACATGAAAAAATTGGAATATTTGTTTCTATGTGTTTGATAGGATGCAAATGTGTGAGCCCAGGCACCATCCTATTTTGACACTGAAAATAACTTATATCTCCAAGGTCTTTTTGCTTCATACACCAGGCCACCTCTAATCTCATGTCCTTCTCAAACATCTAATTGTATTTCTGTCACTTCTCAGGTCAGAATCATACCTCAAACAACAACAAAAAAAAATAATCCCTTCCACACACTGGGATATTCACACATTTAGTGATCAACCTTAACTTAAAATGTATCACTCTACCTTGGAGTATCCTGTAAATATTTCTTTATGTAGATACTACTTGTTATTCTAAAACTATGACTGCTTTTCATGGTTAATATATCCTCCCAAGTGGACAGTAGAGAAAATTGAATGGAGAGAATTATTAACAAAAACAAATCATTTTCTTTTCTAGAGGAAAGTCTATGAGGAAGTGAGATATTTAACTTGACAGGGTATTTTGCTGCTTACTGCAAAACTAAAGCTTGCCATAGAAATAGAAATTTATTTATTTATTCTATTGTATAAAACCAATTACACAAGTAGACAGTCACCTCAATTATCAGGTAAGTTTGGGATGAATTCTGTATAGTCCATAGAGTTATAAAGCCCTCACATTTAAGCACTCATCATTATTTTAAGGGCAAGTACATAAAAGGTTTGTACTGCTCGACTGTATAAAAGGGTGAGGATTTTTTTCTCCTCTATTGAATCTCCCAGCACATTACCTGGTATGTGTATCTCATTCTGGTTTAATGCTTATTCAGTAATTAAACAGACCCTCTCTGTGTGGTCATCATGGAGTCTTCTTAACTGGGAAAAAATATGTTTGCAATTATATTTTCCTGACATAAGTGCACATGCTTTATGTGAACTTCCTGTTTAGTCCAATAAAATAATAAAAATTTGAGAGATCAAGATCCAAGATTTAATTATGCTGACAAATTTAATGCCTTATCAAGGACATTCTTAATTAAAATAGCTTTTGTCTTTGCTCTTCTGAAGGCCCTGCTCATGAAGATCTCAGTGACTTGTAACACAGATTCCAGAAAGGACCTGGATTTATTGTTAGCAGACAAGAAAGTTTAAAAAAATAGTGTTATTATGACCAGAAATTTAGGACAATTTATTTATGTTGATCCTAATGTGTAACATGAAAAATATGCAGGGATGATGAGAACATATTGTAAGGGTAGGAAAGTTTATTAGAAAAGAAATATGACAGAGGAAGAGATCATGTAGAATTATGCCATTGTGAACATAACAATTCGGTACATCATTAGTTACTGAGAAACAGACACGGACTTCAAGTTAAATAGAATTGAAGGCAGAGTAGGAGATATATGCAATGAGTTTTATCATAGGTAACCAGTGGTGGTAATGGCTCATTGTTTCTAGATTGCTTAGTTGTGGCAGAACTATCAGACATTCATACTAAACAACAAGTAATATGAGAGTTGAGATATGAGATAGCTACTAAAATGGCAAATACAAGTTAATACAACTTTTATTAGGGTATTATTACTATGTCAAATAGTTCAATAAGGTATTATGATAGTTAATCTTGGTTGTCCACTCCATTGGTTTTAAAGCTGAATTGGAAATTTGTAAAGAGCACCTGTGAGTGTGTTAGACCCAACTTAAATGTCAGGGGCATCATCCAATAGACTAGGCATCCAGATGGGATAAGGGCATTACAGACATATTTCTTTGCTTTCCTGATAGCAAGCAAGTCTGATCCACCATGTCCTAAGCATTTGAAACCATTAGAAAAATTTTCCTCTCATAAATTGTTTCTTTTAGAAAATTGCCACATCAATGTAAACTGAGATTGATTCATTAGGTTATAGAGCACACATGAAGATCTTAGGTTAGATGTCATCTTTGGTAGCAGTTAAGTGACTAAAATAGATATGTAAATCCAGATAGTATGGATTTAATTCCAAGTCATAGCAAAGCTCTAATTGTTTAACACAACTTCCAGCCCAAGGAGAACAATTACATAGACTACTTGATAAGAATGTTTTAGTCATTCATAAATTTATTGATTATAAAAATAAGTCTTATGATATATGTAATCAAACTATTTTTGTTATTATATTGCAATTTCCAGAGAAGTTGAATCAACAAATGTGTATAAAACACATTTTGTTTATTCATTTATTAATTAGAGGAATTAATTAGAGGAATTAACACTTGTTATTGTGAGGATGTAAGCACAAATTTCTGTTATTGTTGTGTATAAACTAGGAATCAAAAACAAACATAAAAACAAAATAAAAACATTCAGTCTAAGTGTGGCATAGCTTACTATGGTTTGAATGTGACTTGAAAGTTTTATTTCTTTAGTAGTTATTCCTCTTTGTACAATCATAGTACATTTAAATTAGATCCAGGTATGGAGGCTTATGCTAGTGATCCTGGCACTTAGGAGCCTGAGACATGAGGATAACAACTTCAAGGCCTGTCTAGGATGTACAGTGAGACTCTATTAAAAAAATTAAGGATACACAAATAGAATTTAGAAGAATTCAATGTGTGCCCCTTCACTACTCTCCTTACTATACTTATTTATGAAGACACATTGGAGTTGGACTTCCTGGTAATATACTGCCATATTTGGCATACCAGGATTATAAAAATTCCAGAAACAGAATATATGATAGGGCTTGAAATATCAAGAAGGTTATTGAAAAAAAAGATTATCTCCATAGCACTATGTGACTGACAAAGCTGGAAAAGAAAATAATCTTTATTAGTATAATCCATTTTCTGAGTCTGTCTTTAGATTCTAATATCCATGATTCCAGTCTCAAGTGGTAGATATTTCTGCATTGTCTATTTGTCACTCTTTAAAAAGGGTGAATTATTGCTTCTCAAAAGACTTTAAAATTGTTATTACGCTTCTACATTTTATTCTTTGGCAGTATATCACTCAGAAGAAATAGATTAACTGCTGAAATGAAAGGCAATGAAAATTAATATGAAAAATAAGACTAATGTCAATCTCCTATCTAATTCAAGATTATATTATCTAGCTTATAAACCATTTGGCTCAAGCTTAGATCAAGTATAGACTTAATCATAAGTTCTATACTAGTAAATGAGTCATGCTGAAATATATATTTTATATGTCTGACACTGGCTTTTGGAAAACATCCTTCAAACCACATTATGATCCCATTTATTGTTATTTTGTATTACAGTGTTAAGGGTGTCACCTTTCTTATTCCTTATTTTTATCCCTTATTTCTTTGCTATAAATAAAAAGGCTATCATTGACTTTTAAAGTCAGCTTGTAAGCATTTACTTCAAAGTAGCCCAGATAGCATGAATGCATGCAGCTTAGTCAGTAATATAAATGGTAATTTTGATAAATGTCACATGTTAATGCTTAAGTAGACATTTGCTTATTCTGTCAAAGGGAGAGTCTTAATATTATTTTTTTAATTCAATAAGTAGTTAAATGCAGAATATAAATTGTGGGCTGAAGCAATTGTGATTTTACATAGCCTATTGAAACACATAATTCAGATATACAAAATAAGACGTTTGCACTTGTTTAAGGCTGGACTTGAGCTTTATATAACAAGCAAATGAAAGAGAAGAATTTACCTGTATACTCAGCAATAATAGAAAAATGTATTTCTATCTATCTTTCTACATTATATAAATACTACTACTAAAAATAATAATATTACTGGGTGCCAGTGTCTCATGCCTGTAATCCTAGCTACTTATAAAGTTAAGGTTGGAGGATTGCTGTTTGAAGCAAGCTCCAGGAAGAAAAATCATGAGATTGACCACCAAGAAGCAGGAGGTAGAGCTATGGCTAAAGTGGTAGAGCACTATCCTTAAACAAAGAGATCAGGGACATTGTCCAGGACACACACACACACACACACACACACACACACACACACACACACACACACACACACACACACACACACACACACACACACACTTAATTCAGTATAAAAGCTGTACTTGTTTATATAAGTAAGGACTTCTGCATACCACTTTGGAGATAAATAGTGTAGGAAACTTTCAGAACATACAACTCAGAGTCATTACCTATGTCAATGGAAAAGTGAAAAACAGGGAAAATTATTTTTATCATTGCAACAGAGAGCTTTACTGCTGCTCTATAGTGATCAAAATAAAATTTCCTCTCATCCCTACCACCACTTTCCCCGTGCTTGAAAGTCACACAATCTACCAAAAGACCTTTTTCTCCAGCCCTTTCTACTTTCACCTATTTAAAAAAAATTTTTTTCTTTTTCTTTTTTTTACATTTTAGCAGGGTTGATCTTGGGGAGTTGAATATTTTATTTGTTTATTTATTTATTTATCAATCATGGGGGTTGAACTAAGGACCTGGGCGCTGCCCCTGAGCAATTTTGCATAAGGCTAGCTCTTTCCCTCTGAGCCAGAGCACAACTTGCAGTTTTCTGGTGGTTAATTGGAAATGATAGTTTAGGGATTTTTCTCCCTGAGCTGGCTTTGAACCATGATCCACAGATCTCAGCCTCCTTAGTAGCTAGGATTATAGGCATTAACCACCAGCCCTTGAATTTCTTACTTCTCTCTCATATAATTTGGAGATCAGGTAGGTCTTTGCACAACTGCTTTAATTGAAAAGGGAAGTTGCTAGTTAAAAAAAGAAAGCGTGACCTTGAACCATGATTCTGTCTGTATCTACCTACTAAGCAGCTATAGTAACAGATGAGTACCACCATTTAAGGTCCTTGCTCGTCCTTGCTCAGAACAAATTAATGAAATTAAGAAGTTCTCCTAGAAGCTACAGCAAAGGGGAAGGAAAAATAAAATAGATGAACTGACATCAACTTTATTGAATGAGACCAAAGAGATATCTTGAAGGTGGTGCTATGCTTTACCAGTAATTTAGGAGTCAGAAGGAATGAAATAAAGATAATAATAGAATACCTAATACAGAGGAAAACACTGGGCAGAAGTAAATTGCAGGTCTTCACATTTATTTCCCATGACAATTTAGAGAGGAATATGTGGGAAAGATATAAACTTGGGCTGAGTGTGATGACATTCCACGGAAAGAAAACAATCTGCCTGTAGCAGAAAATGGCAATCACTAATAAGAAAGAAGCAATATGGAGACAGATTGCATCATCCTTAACTGAATTATAGTTGGGAATATATGGTATAGGAATCATCTGCGAAGCAGTTGTGTTTAATTTCATGGTATTTGGGGGGGAAACTGAAAAATAAGACAGAGAAGGCGAATTAAATAGGAAGGAATTTGGGAAGTGGTAACTGAAGGTTTTAAGAAAGAAATGTTTTCCACGTGTGCAGCTAAATCATGGTTGGAGTTGAGAAAGATGGTGGTGGGCTTCTTAATTTTCAAAACACAGTTTTGGTGACCTGAGCAAAGAAAATTTCACAGGAATTCTGAGAAATAAAACCAGATTCACAGACGTTAAAAGCATCTGAGATAGTAAATTTTAGGTATGTCACCAGGAGATATATGGGGGCAGTAAAAGCCAGTAGAAGCTGTCATTTATTAAAGTTCATGGCAACTCCAATTACCAGTTACTGGTGACCAAAAATTTACTACCCTGGAGAAGAGATTTCTTTGTCTTGTCATTCTCTTACAAATTTAGTGTTCTTTGTCTAAAAATACAGAGGCATCATGTTTGGTCATTTCTTTAGACTTCACTCTGGTAAAGATGTCCATGTCTGTCTAGAATAAAAACCATACACTTGATATTGCAATTTGTCTGAATCAAACAGAAAAGGTCAGATAAGGTGATGTTAGGGAAATGAACCCTAAGATATGTATTCAAATGTTTTTTTTTCTTTCATGCGGTTGTTTCTAACACATTTATAAGATTATTTCTTTGTTGTTTGTATGTCCCTCCCCCACAGTATAACCCCTGCTTTCACTGTATTTGATGTTGGTATAATTTGTGGAGGGGAAGGGGAAAAACAAATCGTTTAAATAGGGATACAGGTGGACCCATTGCAACAATGAGATGTACAAGCCTTTATGTCGAAAAATGAACTTTACAACTTTGGTGCGGGGAGGATTGGGTGGTGGGGCGGGGGTGGGGTGGGGGGAGGATGGGAAGGGATGGGAAGGGGAATAAAAGGAGGAGGCTACAATGCCTGATAAGAAATGTACTCATTACCTTGCCCGTGTAATTGTAACCCCTCTGTACAGTATTTTCACACACAAAAAAAAAAGATTAAAAGAAAAGAAACCATACATTTCCGAATGGTATAAGGTTTAAAAACTCTAATAAAAATGAAAGTAGGAGGTGATTGTATGTTTAAAGGATTTTAAAAATTAAGGCAAATAAAGTAATCGAGAACAGGATAGATCATATGCAGATTCTTTAGGGGAAATGTAATTGTGTTCTACTCCGATTAAATCGATTTTCCCAGAGCCAAGTCTGTAAGCTTAAAAATCGGTTTGCAAGGGAAAGTTGGCATTCTAAGGGCTGAACTTATTAAGGTTGTTATACAAAGGAGGATTAAAAAAGCAACTATTTGGAACAGAGGTCTGTTATGAGAAGCCTGAGATAAGTAGCAATTTGGTGATGATCATGTTTGTCACTACCATGATGTGTATGACATATGGAGGAGTAATGTTTCCTATAAATCCAACTGTCAAGGACTTATGAACTGCATGAGAAACATAACACATTTTAATAAAACATTTAAAGCTAATATAATAGAAAGCAGAAAAAACCCTGAAGTGTGTGACACAGTCAACAACTGAATTTAATAAACAAAAATTAATGTTTAAATTACCTTGCATGATTGTCAAATTATTTTTATTACCATGCTCACCTAAAATAAAAATTCAGAAGTCCCTGTGGTTTGCTTGATAAATTAAACATATAAAACTATGCTGAACTTCTTTAATATATTATACATTGTGATATTAAGCCAGAGAATGTCCTTTGGGTAGAAGGTATGTGAGTGAGAGTCCTGTTTTGGGTGTTAAATCTTCCAGAAGATTTTTGCAGTATATTGAGGAATTATTTTGATGGCTTTAGGATAAACTTCCATAAAGCATCAGAATATCTCTAGCAAATAAGATGTGTCTGAATAGTTTAGTAAGTCCATTGGTATAAAAGTATTAAGGATTGTGGACCAAGGCAATTTCTACCAAGAGCAAATGTTTCATCTTTTCTTATTCCCAAGTAGGGACTAATATGAAATTTAAAAGGACCTGTATTTCCATATTCAAATTTGAATATTCTTTTTTTTTGTCTGTGAAACTAACACACCCACCACAGAAGTTAACTCTTCTAAATTGACTGAACTTGCCTCTTAACTTCAATAATTTCCTAGGTAAAATTTATGCAAAATACTTAACAAAATTAGCTGCTAATTTGACAAAGGCCTTGGAAGTTGTTTTTCCCACTCTGTTTCTATTATGAAAATTCCAATTAAATGTGTATTGTTTTAGTAGGTTTAACTGTGATGAATTTGTGCTTCAAAATTAATCTTTGGTTTTCATTTAATCCTTACTTTCTGTTTAATTATACTTTTACTTTTTAGATTGAGGTACATTATTTAAAGGTGCTAGTTTAAACAAATAAGATATAATTTCTTTAATAAATAGAACAAATTAAAATACATAGAAAATAATTGAACTGAAAAATTATCATCTTATGTATTTGAATAATTACTTACATAAATGACCATTGACAATCTACTACTGTTGGGAAGATAATTGTTTTATTTGGCTGCATATTCATTTGTAAGATATGAACAAATTTAATTGAGTTATTAAAAAGCAGATACCAAACCCATGGATTAAATATTTGAAGTGGGTTATAAACATATAAGTGATTATATGATTCTGACAAATATCTAAATTTTCACTTTTATGTGTGAAGACTTATTAGTGTAGTTACTTGCTATAGTCTTAAATTTAAATATAATTTGCATAATGAATTGATTTCATAAAGATTAAGTGTAACTATGATTTCTAGAGGTTTTCAGTGAAGCAGTTAACATCTCCCTGCTAGACAAGACTTAAAATATAATTTTTTTGTTGGTGTTAGTGGTCATGGGGCTTGAACTCAAGGGCCTAGACACTGTCTCTGAGCTTTTTCACTCAAAGCTAGCCTTCTACCACTATGAACTACTGCACTTCATCTGGTTTTCTGGTGGTTAGTCTCACAGATTTTCCTGTTCAGTCTGGCTTTGAACCTGAAGATCCTCAGATCTCAGCCTCCTGAGGATGACAGGTATGAGACACCAGCACCCAGCAACATGAAATATTTCAAAATACATTTTGTATTTTTTCATGACTTTGAAGGTTATCTAAAGGCCATAGTTGTAAAAGATAGTACTGAACTTTTCAGGATTTCAAAATCAATTATGGCCTGAAAATGTTCGATTCTTTATTATTTCATAAATAAATGGTGATTTAATTAATGGTGTTCTGCCATCTTAGCATTAAATATAGCTTTGTATTTAGAAATATGCTTTGGAAATTTATTTAAGATTTAAAATTTCCAGGATAACAGTTTTGAACTATGTCTTTGACCAGTTACAAAAAATATTAATCATTTTTATAATATGTATATATTGCAATTTTTAGTGACTACTAGAATTTCACTGAAACTATTACCAATGTTAGTAATCATTTGATACATATATAACAATATTAGTTTATACTTAGTTTGGATAACATTTCCCTGAAATGATCCAGATAGTGAATATTTAAACTTTTAGATCCATGGGCCTTTTACAACTATTCCTATTGGCTTGGTGTAAAAATGGAAAGATTACAAGATTTTGGATGTGACTGGGTCCTCATAACATACTTTAAAATAATATCAATGTACAAGATGTATTCTCACTTTTCTGCTATACATCTCTTGCTTAATTTTATTACTTTTGTTTAGTACGTCTGAGTTTCTGTTTGTGCCCCATTTTTCTACTTTTGCTAGGATGTTCACAAACCTTCAGTTACAAAACTATTGAGTTACCTACCATTTCTCTGCCATTGAGTCTCCCTAGTAAACTCTCTTTTTCCATTACTTATTTTAGTAGGTTTTCCTTCCCATCAATTTTCATGGTTTTTCCCTCTCTTGTTTTTCAAGTTACTATTCTAATGGAAGCAATTAATTTAGCTTCTAATTTATAAAGTTGTAAATCAACTTCTTCCTAAACTTTTCAGTCTCAAATATATTTGACCATCTTGTAAAACATCTTAAACATTTAGTGAAACATAAACACATACTACTTGTATCTTATATGAACTGCAATTAATCTTTGTCGATGTAATCTAAACAGTTCTCTCAACCAGTAATACCAATGAGTAGAAACAGTCATATATTCAGTTCTGATCAAGCATGGTTATTTGTTAATATTTGACAATGTGTGAATTTGTTCTTTGGACACTTTGCTTTGGGTTTTAGTACTGAAAATACCTGTATTTTAGAAACATAAGGATTTGAGAATTACCTTGTCTGCTCTCCAGTTTTCACTTGTTTTAGCTCTTTATTAACTAATATATTAGAAGTTGCAAAGAAGCAGAATATGCATTTACTATTCCCTTATTAGATTCACTTATCAAATTCATTTTTTCATGCTTTGGCAGTGCATTACTATTTATTTATGAATGTTTTTCTACTGTATGGAAAGACCTATGTTGTTCATCTATTCAGAATAGTTTATTCAGTGTGATTCTTGTGGTATGTTCAAAACAAGTAAAAAGGGAAAAGAAATTGGATTTTTAAATCAGAATGGTCTTGTGGACTACTTATGTTATATTATATATAAGTATGTTATAATTAGTGACAGAATGTTGTTGGTTGATGCAAACCAATCAGTGTGGATCAGGAAATGGAGTAACAAAGAACTAACAGATTTTATAGCAACCAGAACTTGACCTCTTCCCTTCATATGTCCAACTTCATTTCAAACTATTGATCTACTTTGTATACTCGCTGATACATTATGCTTATCGTTATGTGTAACAACAGATCTCTAGCACACTTTAGTCCTAAGTTTAGCTGAAGGTTTTGCTCATCCAGAACATAAACAAAGCATTCTCCATTATTCAGCCATTATCTGTCTACCATAGTTCTATTTTTAAAGTTCATTATAGTTATTGTGTTTTATGATCAAATTTAGAGAAAAGAGAAAACCTTAAAGTATTTTACTTAAGAGCTATTTTGGAGGATAATAAAATGTCTTTTGGTCCATCAAACTGTGTTTTGGCAGTCAAAACAAATGGGTTGTCAAGAACTTTCTAGATTAGGAAAGCCATAAACATATTACTAATTACAGTGTGCTGATATGAAAAAGAAGGAAAACACAGACTAATAGAATCAAAATTGTGAGGAATATGTGTGTGGAGAATTGGTGATATAAGTAACACTGGCATCAATTACAATTGTTTGACAGGAACTATATAAAACAATCTATAAACCTTCATAAAATGCTTATATGTGACTTCATGTATCAGTAAAATGTTCCACCAAGATTCTCAGTAATTTTTAGAAAAAGTAATCTGAATCTATGGCACATATCCTCTTTATTATGAAGACAATTTTTGTTTTCAGGTTTGGTAACTGCTTTTCTTTTCTTCATGTCAATAAAAGTTGAGATTTTTAATGAAGAAAGAACAAAAATCCTCAAGAACAGAGTCAATGAGTGTTTTATAGCTGATGTTTCTATTTTGTGGTATGTTGATTTAGTTCTGTTAGTGAAGTCCTGTTACGCTCTAATTTGTTGTAGACAGTTGTGTCAATGCTAGAACAAGAGTCTTATGAAAGAAGGTGAAATGGCATATAGATTACTTATAATTCAAAATAATAATGATCATAAAACATTATTTTAATGTAAATGTTCTCACATGTTATTTACACATGATATGATATTATCCCTGTGTGTCTTATATTTCCTTTAATTATAAGGACTTGGGTCAACTCTTGGTATTTGTTTTTTGGTGTTTTGTTTTGCTTTTCTGTTTTTTGTTTTGCCTGTCATGGGGCTTGAACTCCGTGTGTGGGCACTGTCCTTGAACTCTTCAGCTCAAGGCTAGTGCTCTATCACTTAAACTACAGAGCCACTTCCAGTTTTATGTCAGTTAATTGGAGGTTAAGTGTCACAAGGACTTTCCTGCCTGCACTGGCTTTGAACCACAATCTTCAAATCTCAGCCTCTTGAGTAGCTAGAATTAGAGGTGCGAGGCACTGGCATGTGCCCATCTAGGTTCTTGGAATTTAAATTCATTTTCCTCATAATTGATTCCCTACCCAAATATCTTTGCAAGGAATCCTTTGATACCTCCTGCTGCATTTTATTAGAATCTTTTGAAAGAATAGCATTAAAAATTGATTTTTAAAAAGTTGAAAAATTCAAATATAAAACCTAAAATTAAGGTATGTAAAGGAAAGAGTGGATATGGAGGAATGGGTGAGATTGTTTAGGGGTGACATTGATCAAGACACACTGTATTCATAAACTGCTTTGGTGAGCAGCAACTCCACTGTATACCTCCTTAATGATAATAAAAAATATTCAAAAAATTACTTAAAGATTCAAACTTTAGTTTTTCCAAAGTCTATTTTGCTATTAGAATAAGGCCTACACATATGGGGGGAAAATGGAGTAATCATTGCATTTGCCAGCATCAAAGAATGAATACTCACATACCATACACATACATATATCTGTGTATATATAATTATATATTCATATATATGTATATGTGTGTATGTGTACTCAGCACAAGATGTACTTACTCAACATTAAACATCAAAATTGTAATATGATCAGTTAATCAAGAGGATACAAGTTGTATTGTATATATTCATCAAGGACCTAGGGCATAACAAATTCAATAAAATGTGTGCATACTTATTATTTATCATGTTATATATATATATATATGCTTATGCAATTTTAAGAAATGAAGTAATTGGTTCACACAACTATCTTCATGAGTTGAAAAACTGAGAGCAAGGCAGGCCAGTTTTAGTCCAAACCCAAAAACCTTGAAACCAGGAGAACCAATGGTATGAATGCCATTTAAAAACTGGAAGACTTGGGATCCAACATGTGCCAAGATTTCAATGTGAATCCAAAGCAGAAGGCAGCCAATGTTTTAGTCAGAGAGCAGTTGGGAAGGAAAATGCTCTTCTCCTTGAAGAAGGGTCAACCTTTCACTGTCTTCAGGTCTTCAATTGATTGGCTAAGGCCTCTTCACATTACAAATAGCAATCAATTTAGAAAAAATATTTTTTTAATTTTTATTCTTAGTAAGTGCCAAGCACTTCCACAGTTATTCTCACAGGAAAAAAATGCAAACAAACCTCAGGGTAATGTGTGACTCAGTACCCGGATACTTCCTTTCTCAGTTCAGCCAGCACATAAAATTAATCATCACCCTGCATTTAGAATTAGTACTAAAAATAAAGGTTGCATTCAGGGTAAAAATAGGCAAAAATGACTTGATGTATGCCACATAGCATATTGAAAATGTATAGCTACATAGACAGAAAGACAAATAGACAAAAGACAAATAGGTAGACAAAAAACCACTAGATGGAGAGATGACATATTTTTGACATACAGATAAATTATCTGTCTTACAATGCCATTAAACATTAGCTTATGAAATTTTGCTCAACACTGAACATTATAAAATGTTCATTTTATCTATTATCTCTTATTCACAATGAATTCAGTTAAATTTTATCATTACTAAGGCTTAACTTCAAGGCTTGATGCTTAGCTCATGGCTAGCATTCTACCACTTGAGCCCTACCTCCAACCACAACTTCTAAATTAGATATTAGAATCTTTCAGTTTGTCTACCATAGCTGGCTTGGAACCTTGATCCACAGATCTCAGCCTCTTGAGTAGTTAGGATTGAGTGAACCATCAGCATCTTTACATGCTCCCTTGGGCTGGTATGTCCATATTTTGTTGATTGTGGAGTGATAGTAAATGAAAACTCTAGAACCGCATTAGAGCCCTTTGCTGCTTTTAGGTCTATGCAATAGACCCTGAATATCACACCAATGCCCATATATAAAAGAAGCTTTTAGTGTTTGAAAGTTAATTACTAAGCCAAGGAAACTGTGGCTAGAGATGAGGGGCACAGGAATCATGTCTACACATCAGGCCACCCCATTCGATGCTGAGCAGTGTGGGACTTGTGACCTAGGTCTACATTAGGTCGCCATTGGACTTGTAAGATTCTCCTTTTCCAGACCAATCAAATCTGCTCTTTATGCTCATGTAAAATAATTTTGGAAGCAAGAAGTTTCCTAGGTCATTCTGAATTGGAGACAGGTGATTGAAGAGAAGGATTTACTTCATCGACTCCTTCCTTGAGTTGCTTGACTCACAGACCATGTGGAGTAAATTTCTGGCAGGTTCAGTTCCTGTCTGGGGTTGAGATCTGAGTCATTCTCCTTCAAGCTCTGTTCCAAAGATCCACAGGATCACTTGATGATAGAGATGAACCTGCAAATCAGCCACATTTTTATCCTCCATTTCCAGTCAAATTACTGCAAAGCACATTGTATGGCATTTGGGGGAAACACAGCTGTGATAGTAGCTTAATTTATAATTTTTAAATACTTGAATGTAGAGTATTTTCCTTCTCCATTCACGCTCTGAGTCTGTGATGTGATGATTGGATAGGATGAAACACTTGAAATTTAGGAAAAGTCAAGAAAATCACGGAGAGAAGCAAGATTCATGTACCATATCCCCAAAGCAAGTATGTGACCCCTACCAGCAATTGTAAAACACAATGGACAGCAGTGTCAGAAAAATGCTATTGAAATACAAAGAATATAGGCCATAATCCCTGGGTTACAGAGATGTGCACTAATCAATCAGTAAGTACAATCGGAATAGACTACTAGAAGTAAAATTAAGTGATGAGCTAGACTGGCAAGGAGGACCTGAGTTCTTGACTACAAGTCCCTTCTGAGACTGCCAGTCACTGGCTGCACATCAAATCTAATGTGAGGCATGCAGTTTTTTTTTTTCTGAGTCCTGCTAGAAAAACAGTGCTTGCAACTGCCTGAAGAAAATGACACAGGTTTTTAATTAGGAACTGGACTCAATGTACAGACTGATTGGAGGAAATTGTTTCTGAATAAAAACATAGGTGACTTGTGATTTTTCTTTTATGATGAGTGCATATGTTAACTATCAAACACAGTGCTAGAAGGCAATCCAAATAAAAGCAATCATCTCAGAACTATATCCTGAATCCTCAGAGGGAAAAAAGATGTTGCTATAGGAAACTAGACATACTCAAGTATGTGAAGGCTGTGATTCATAGAGAAGGGTGTTTAAGCAGACTAAACTGGAGAAGAGGCACAGTTATTTCTAGAAGAACATTTTGTAATTGTAAGAATGATACATAAACCTACAAGAATATACCATCAATTCAAACAGATCAATGCAATAGGCAAATAAAGCTATATCAATGCACAAGCTTGAAGAAAATATGATAATTAACAATTGTTAGAGATACACTTGTGCCTATTGTCAGCTTTACTTTAAAATTGTTGCACTTTTGAATTGCTTTAGTTTCTGCTCTTATTTTATATTATGACTCATTATATAAACGCTCATTGACTTATTTAGGATAATTATCATTTTTCTTCAACATTATGATGCCATCTCTTAAGTGTCTTCATTGTCAATGCGACTATTATTCATCTCTTTATGTCTTCAACACCTTTAAATAGTTCACACATACTTTTTTATATTTGTGTTTTTGTAAAGCGACACTTTGCAATCCAGAAAAAAAAAACAGAATTGGACAAAGTCACTTACAAATAATCTCCTAGCAGCTTCTGAGATCTGTTTGTTCTCTTCACCATCTCTTAAAACCAAAACATTTCACTATGTTTCTACTTTCCATTCCTTCCCTATTTGAAAACACATTTATAAATGTCTTTTAAGTATGAGTTTTTGGTTAATGGATAAGGTTTAGCGTGCTAAGTTACTCTATGACCAATCACTGAAGGAGTCTCTAGATATTGTTTTTTGTTTTACTGGGGTTTGTTTTTTTGGTTTTTTTTTTGGGTCCGGTCGTGGGGCCTGAACTCTGGGCCTGGGCGCTGTCCCTCAGCTCTTCAGCTTAAGGCTAGCGCTCTACCACTTGAGCCACAGTGCCACTTCCGGCTTTTTTCTTTTTTCTTATGTGGTGCTGAGGAATTGAACCCAGGGCCTCAGGCATGCAAGGCAAGCGCTCTACCACTGAGCCACCTTCCCAGCCCTTTACTGGGGTTTGAACTCAGAGCTTAACACTTGATTTTTCTGGGGCTATAATACTAAAGCAATACCTACAGCCTGGCTTTTTTGTAGTACTTTGGAGATGGAGACTTGAAGACTTTTCTGGAAGGGCTAGCGTGAGCAATGATTCTTTGGCCCTCAACCTCTTGAGTAACTAGAATTATAGGTGTTACCTTCCATAACCATTTCATTTATGACTTCTATTTACCTTTCTAGAATTCTTCTTAAGGTGTCATGATTTCTTTTTCTATCCTGCAAAGAAAAGCTCTGCACAGTCTCCCATATATCTTTCCTAAGAAGGAACCTTGAAATGCTCCAATTATACACATTCAAGCTTACAAGATGGTTTTGAATATACATTGAAAAAGCCTCTAAGTTTTCTAAGTGCTTAGCTCCTGAGAAGAAAAGACCATAGATGTAAAAGAATCAAAACAGCAAAACAAAGGTACGTTCAACTAGTTGAAGTTCTAATAGAACACCACTAGAAAAAAAATCGGTTATTTATTCTTTTTATTTCAGTGCAACTGAATGGCATGCAATTGCATCGTACAAATAACTTTACTATTTGGAAAGTTATACAGAATGTTTGAACGCATGGAGATAAACATCATGTTCAAGTAAAAGATCATGTTTAAATTAAAATCTTAACCCTAAAAACCCACTGAAGCAGCTCATAAATGTAATCTCAGCTACTTGGGAGGCAGAGATTGGAAATACATGGTTCGAGACCAAACTGCACAAAATGTTCATAATGCCCCATTCCAACAAATATGCCATAAATGATGCTGAAAGCTTATAATTCCTGGTATGACAGAGGCTATAATATTGGAAAGTAAAAGGTCAAGGTCTGAACTGGCTTCAGATAGAAGTATAAGACACTCACCTGAAAAATAATTAAAGACCCAGAAGGACTGGAGTGTGGCTCAGTAATGGAGAACCTGTCGAGTGAGCTTCAAGCACCGATTTCAAACACCAACATCCCCCCCCCAAAAAAACAGTAGTAAATAAGATAAAAATAAGATCATGAATCTGAGATTCAACAGTAGATTGGATCACCCAGATGAAAACTCTGAAAAAATATGACCAGATAAAATGTGATTGAATCTTGCAGCATTAATTTTCTATCCAGGAGAGACATAAAATAGCTTTGAAGTCAGCATTTTCATTGAGGAAGTTTTTGTTTGTTCATTAGTTTATTTCCTTTATAGTGTTCTATTTTGGAAAAAAATGAAAAGAAAGTTTTGTCACTGTCACATTCTGGTGACATTAATGTCAATGACATTCTCCTAATTTGTGACACTAAGAGATTTGTCACATATATCAATAGGTAAATTATTCAATATTTTCTCTACTATTATCACATCTCATATTATATTTTACAATGACATAAGTTTTGCTTTTGTATGGAATTTTAAGAAAAGCCCTCAGTAATACAAATAACTTTTACAATTCTAAAGTCAGGAAATTTAGTCTCCCAGATCCCCTCCCCTTTCAGCATATAAATATGTGCTAAGCAGTATGACAAGCTAGATTGGTTACAGTTTTGTGTTCAGTGAGTCCAATTTAACTGAGGAAGATAGGAATGGGTTTCCTCTCTTGCCTTTCCTGTAGTTTGGTCCATAGGCCTGTCTTTGTTGTTTGTACTTCATGGCACTAGTTTCAGAATTTTTTGGCAGAATATACATTTAAAATGTAAAATGACTTTAATTGCTTTTATTCATAAAATGCATATACTTATATAAATAGAAGTAGTTATTTCTTCTGGAAAAATTATTAAAGCTAAATTGTGCATAAGAGGAGAAAATAGTGAAGCTAACTTCAAATGAAGTGCAATACAGAACAAGTCTGGAAAATGCATTATTATTGTATTTGAATCTGAATATTCTCCAAAAAATTAGCTAAAATTCTTTGCAAGAACACTGTATGTAAAGCAGGTTTTGTTTTAAACATTTGGAATCAGTGTGAAGGTTGAGTAAGTACATAAAAAATGGACTAGCAATTAGGTAGCAGCTGGCTGTTAACAGGACAATTAGTCCTTTTGTCTACAATTATCCATGTGAATATGTGCCAAACCCATATATAAACTACAACCACATTCTTCCTTTCTTTTTTTATGATAGCTGCTCATGTTATTTAGGCCATGATATAAGGACAATAATAATCTAAATGATGAAGAAATTAATTCTCCACCTTGTTAGTCCTTTAATTAACTGCTTGCCAAATTGTTCTAGAATATACTACCGATTTTTTACCTCCTCCAGAAGAAATTCACTACCAACATCTTCAAATTCAGTTTGGATGTCTAATAATATAATAAATAAAATAAATGAAAAATATTTTGGTGGCTTCTATTTCTACTCTATAGTCCACATATTTTAAGCCAGCTTTGTTTCTGCTTATCAGAGGAGTTACAATAAGTTGCAGGGGCTGAAGAACTAAATTCTTGTCTATTTGAATACCTACAAGAGGCAGTATTATCTCTTGCTAATGATTATAATATTTATTTACAAATTTTTAAATTGTATGTTTCAGATTTAATCTACTTCACAGATTCTCTGAGCACAACTCCATTCATAGATTCCAGCTACTTCTTTGCCCATTTTTCTCTCTTTTCTTTCCCAAATAACCTCCTTCAGGTATAGTTCAAGGTAGAATTTATTCTTTTCATATTTTGTCCACTGCTCCTTAGGCAAGAGCTGTTGAAGAGGCAGTATTTTCAAACAATTCATTCTTGAATCTGCTTCAGGTGCTTTGGTGAAGTATACATTTTCAGGAATGTGTGGTTTTTCCCCGTAAAGATTCATAAGTTTATGATTGGGATGTCTAAATGTTATTTCTTCATCATACGTAATGTGGTTCTTGGACTTGACTATATCTGTACCATACTTAATTCATAAGTAACTGATAATGTTTATTTAATTTGTTATTTCTATATTTGTAGGCTATAAAGAAATTAACTTGGCAAATGTAAGGATTCTGTTAATATGCAAGTGAAATTCATATAATATATTTGAAATTGTCATAAATCTCTTTAATGCTATGGTCTTTATAGCAAGTAAATTAACGAGAGGTTCAGAATAATTACGTTGTGAATATATCTGAAAGATGTGCAGTATTCTTACTATTGCATATGTGAGAATTACTACTCCTAAACCCAGCACAATCTCAGAAAAAGGCTGCTATATCCTCAGCCTCACTAAATAAACTTAGTGAGTCAATATGACCATAATTTTATTACCATCATAATTTTAGTAGCTCTTGTTTGGTCTCTAAACACTGATAAATATTATTTTGTTTCTGATGATTGTGATTATGTATTACAAATTTATTTATATATGATATGTTAGTAATTTTAAAAAGAAGTAATACTAGTGAATAATAAGTCACATAGTCAGTATTTATTACACAAGGTAGAGCCAATTATAGGAAGCAACTATATAGGAACTATGATAAAAGGTATTTTGAGGATGCAAACATATGTTTACAAACATATAAACATGTACCTATGAATTATATAGAAAATAAACATGTTTATATAAAAACACGTAATATATATTAACATCTTAAGCTTAGGATGAATTATTTATATGTAAATATGTGTGCATGTGTATGTGTGTGTGCAAGTGTTTGTATTTCTGTTTAGCATTGCCTGACAAGGTGATTAATGTATAAATGCCTGTGGTTCTTCCACTTGGAAGGCTGAATCAGGAAGATAAAGAGTTAAATGCCAGTTTAAATTAAATAGCAAGATATTGATTCAATTAAGCAAATTAAAAACATGCATGCTTGTGTGTGATATGTATATACTATACACAAGTGTGTACATACAAGGAAATGTATATACATATACTCAGCATATTTTCATTCTATTTTACCAGAAAATAAAGAGTAAAACAAAATGAAAGAACATTTATCCTATTTTCAAATACCCATTGCCTAGAAACAATTATAACCCTTTTTTTAATCTTTTGATCTCATGAGTTATATATATATTTTTTAATTTTATTTTATTTGAGAACATACTGTACAGAGGGGTTACAATTACATTGGCAGGATAATGCATACATTTCTTACCAAGCATTGCAGCCTCCTCCTTTGTTTACCCTTCATCTCCCTTCCCAGCCTCCCCCCTCCCCCCCACCCAATCATACCCCCCTCCCCCCCCACTCCGACATTGTAAAGCTTGCTTTGACATGACATTTTGTAATTCTCCTTGTTACAACAGGTCCACCTGAATCCTTAAACGACTTGTTTGTCCCCCTCTCCTCCACATGTTATACTGACATCAAATAAAGTGAAAGCGGGGGTTACACTGTCGGGGAGGGACATACAAAGCAACAAAGAAATAATCTTATAAATGCGTTAGAAACACATGCATGAAAGAAACGAAAACATTAAAATACATATTTAAGGGTTCGTTTTCCTAACATCACATTATCTGATCTTTTCCGCTTGACTCATACCTATACTAGATATTGCAAATAAGGAAAACCATGGGACCTATGTTTCAAGTAAGTGAAGTAAATGAGTTATATATTTTTATCTTTTAGTTTGAACAAAAATACAAACTCTAAAATTCAGCATAAAGATAAAAGATGGATGAAATTTGAGAACACAAATATAAGTATATCCATGTTGACATTTGGAAATTCTGATTCATTAAGAGAGCATAATATAGTATTAAGCAAATAGTCTTAAATCTGTGATCTGAGAAACTATGTTCAAGCATATTTGAGAACTCAGTTGCTACTCCTTGAAACATTTTTTCTTTAAAATTCAGTCCTAGCTTTTTACTTGTTTAAGAATAAAATTCATTACAATGTCTAGATAATCAAAGCTTTCAGTTTTTGGAGTAGCTGTTTACATGTACACTTCAGTGCCTTGTGAGGAGTATGACAAATATAATTACCTTTTGAATATGCCAACATGCTTTCATGTGAAGCATAAACATATAATAAAGATTACCTAAATCTACAAATTATTGTCTGAACTGCGTGGAATGCATATATATTTTGTCATATCACCTGTGGTGCTCTGTCAATCTTCCCAAAGTACTTGGATTAATAGTAGCTATATTTATACTAGTGATTTGTTATGAGCCTTCTCTTCAGTCTTCTGAACTTCAAATTTGGAGACAACGTAGAAGATGATAGGTTTGTTTCTGACAGAAGATAAAACATGTGTTTCAACTTCTTGAGCTAAAATGAGGATGATATTGTAGAAACTTTAATAGAACCATTCATCATTATGATTTAGAATTCAAATCTTTTAGTTTTATGCAACTAAAACATAATGTTCACTGATTCCTGTACATTGATAAATTTACAATTGGTTTCATAAACAAACTTCTGTCTATCAGATGTTCTTTGAAACATTGTTCTTTGTATCTTATGGATTAGATAAACCTTTTCAAGAGTGGAATTTAGTAACTTGATGTTCATTAGTCCTCATATCTCCTTTACTGGTTTACCAGTACACAACCATGTTTATTGTAGCATTATTTACTATACCTAAAATATGGAACCAACCCAGATGTCCCTCAGTAAATGAATGGATCAGGAAAATGTTGTATATATACACAATGGAATTCTATGCTTCCATCAGAAAGAATGCTATCACCTCATTGGTAAGGAAATAGAAAGACTTGGAAAAATATTAAGCAAATTAAGCCAGACCCAAAGAAACATAGATTCCATGTTTTCCCTCATTTGTAATAATTAGTGTATGTCTAGGATGGCCCTAGCAGATGAGCAGAATAGCTCAATAACTATGTACATATGACCATATAAGATGATGCTAAGTGAAATGGACTCCAAGATATGGAAGTAAGAGCTTTCTCTTTGTTGTTGTTTTTAATGTACTATGTGATTTGGTTTTTTTTTTTTTGTAATTGTGTATTTTTTTCCTTATGGTTCATTCCCCGTTGTCACTGTATTTGAATTTGATGCCCTCAGTATTGTATACACATTTATCTAAATTAGGGAAGGGGAACAACAAAATGATGAGACAAAGGACAAGGCAACAGTGATATCCACAAGACAACATACTGGAAAAGAACTGTAATACTTGGTGGGGGATAAGAGAGGAGTGAAAGTGAGAGAAATATGATGGAGTAGGTAACATGTTGGACAAGAAATGTACTCATTAACTTATGTCACTGTAACCCTCTACATCATCTTGACAATAAAATTCAATTAAAACATTTAAACACAATATGATGGTAGGGAACATTAATAAAATAGAATATGTTGACAACATTATTAAAACTAGTATAATAACTTTTCTCCCATTCCAAGAACATCATTACATCATTAGGAATTTATTTTCTTTTCTTTTTTTTTTGTTGGTCATGGGGCTTGAACTCTTGGCCTGGGTTCTATTCCTCAGATCTTCAGCTTAAGGCCACTGCTCTGCCACTTAAGCCACAGCACCACTTCTGGTTTTCTGGTTGTTTATTGCAGATTAGAGTCTCACAGACTTTCCTGCTTGGGCTGGCTTTGAACTGTGATCCTCAGATCTCAGCCTCCTGAGTAACTAGGATTACAGGCATGAGCCATCTGTGCCCAGCTCATTAAGAATTTCTTAAACCAAAAATCCTCATTGCTTCATCCAGATGTAACTAAATTTAGACGTGTGATTTTTGTTCTATATTTTTCATTGAAAAAGCATCAAAAGATTAAGTTACAAAAATAGTTTTGATTTCTGCCTTACTGAAAAACAGGTACTTTTGAATTAAAAATCTAGTTTGGACATGTAACAAAGTGTATGGAAAGTTTAATGCAAATTTTAATATTCATACTAAAATTATGTATGTAGATATTCTGTTTTACTCTTTGGAGTCTTAACAGAATAAATATTCTAGTTTCAAAAGATGACATTATAATGACATTTTTGGTAGTCATAAAGAATTTATATAGGCCAGTGTCAAAGTAGTCAACTGTGGAAAAGAAATCAAAGCCTTGAAACACTGTACTATTGGCTTTGAACCAAACATTAGAGAACATTGTAGCAGTAGAAGCTGTGAGACTTTTGGAGCAGTTTGACTTCTAACTTGACTTTAGATTTAGTAGTAAAAGGGTAATCATGAGAAAAAGGATAAAACAGGGCATTGAGGAACTGGTTCTTTACAAAGTTATAGGCACTCATCTATCTCCTATAACCAAATTATTTCAGTTTATTTTCATGCTTCTAAATTCCATCTCAACAATATGCAATAATTATTAACTATCAAAAATTTACTCAATTACCAGAAATACTGATACAGTGAGAAAACAAAACAAAATAAAAATTTACAAAATAAAAGTTAACTATCCCAGAAATGCATAATATTAGTTGAATTTGTCTCCTCAGTTTTAAAGCTGATGGAAAATACTTGATAAAAATTCTACTCTGTCATGAGCCATTAGTTATTAGATATTCACTATGTATATTTACACAAACTTTTAGAGACTATATGCTTCACATTCAGGCAATCTGATTCTTACATACACAATGTTCCTAAACTCCCAGATTGATCTTTCTATATCCAGTGTATAGGGTATATCTCTGTGTTCAAAAGTATTTTTGGTGTCAAAAAAAAACCTAGCTCACTACATGATGAAGTAGGATAATTTCTTTTCTATCCTAGTATTGTAAATATATACTTATTAAAATATTAAGTCATACAAAGGGATATTACAGACCTATGCATTGTTCCCTTGTGGATCTCCTAGAAAGTGATTCCCCACCCTATGCCCAAGTAATTATATAACACAATAAAAGGAAATAAATATTCCTTCGTCTTGTTTCTTTTGATCACAACTGGAACTCAAACTCAATGCCTGGATGCTGTCCTTTAGCTTTTTTCTTCAATGTTGGCATTCTACCTTTTGAGCTACACCTTCATGTCTGTTTGTTGTTGTTGTTGTTGTTGTTTGTTTGGTTAATTGAAGTAAAGAGTCTCACGAACTGTTATACCTGGGCTGGTTTAATCCAAGATCCTCAATTATCTGACTCCTGAATAGCTAGAATTATAGTGTAAATGTCAAGTACATTGAAACTACATACACATTTTAAAAAAACATTGAATCACAATATGTCCTAATTAGAGGGAAAATTAAGGAAACAGAGTAAAAATACTATAGGAACGCAGAATAAGAATATAGGAATATAATCTTATCCTTTAACTAGAGCACCGATGCTAAAAAATCACTTTTAAAAATATTATTATTATCCTATATTATATTATCTCAAATATTTTATATTATAAATGTATACAATGCTATATATTAATATATTTATATATAATTATTTATTATAATGTTATTATTATATTATCCTAACCTGGTTCCTTGTACTTGTAGTTGTTTAATACCCTTCCCCAAAAGCTGCTACAACTATAGCAGCTGAGCCAGTGTACCTACCCTGCCCACTAACATTCTAGCTAAGCTATGTGACTTACCTTTCCCCATTGAAGATGCTGCTGCTTGCTGGGAACTGGGAGAGAGATTGGAAATGAAGAACTGTTTTCCCAAGGAATCTAGGTTCTATTAACCCTACTCAGCAAAGAAGTACTGAGATCAAGCTATTTATTTTTTATTTAATTTTCTTCCTTTATATTAATTATACTGTGTTCCCACAGTTATTTCTCATACCTCCATCTCATATACTTCTCACTTCTACATTCTCTCCCTGACTTATTTCATCTTTAGTTCTTTACCTCACCTCCTTCTTTATATGTTCATATTTGATATTTATTTATGTAACAATTTCTAAGCTCATAGCTTGCAGCATAACAATTCTGGCTTCTCTCTTCTATACATTGAAGGTGCAATGGATGTTTTCAATTGTTTGTAAGTTTAAATATATAATTTGATTTTAAATTGGTGATTTTGTTACTGCCATCTGATTTTCCTGCTTTGAGTTTGTAGTGAAAGAGGTATGCAACCACACAAATCGGTAAATTTCAATACAGAAACACAAGTAATATGAAAAACGTACTATGGATGTTCCAAAACTTCATAAAATCTCAATAATTGAATCCAAAGATACTCTAAAAGCAGAAATGCTAGAAGTTCAGAAATTTATTTTAAAAAATGAACAATGACTTCAAAGATACATATTTCTGTACACAACTAGACTCCATTCTACCAGAATCCTTCTGTTGTTTCTGCTTGATACCTGCAAGGTATTTGAGATGGAGTTTTTCTTTTTCTTCCTCTCAATATTATGAGACATCACATGGATTTGGATGAGTGCATTTTATGCAAAGATTAAAAAAAATTACCTCCAGTTGACTTGAATTTCTTCTTTCTAAGCAGTAAATAGGATTTTTTTCCTACCAATTTTAATACATAAAATATTCTTTTTTAATTGTGAAATGTCAAATTATGTCTAGTTCATCTAAATATAATATGGAAAGGAAGAAAACCGTCTCAGACAGCGGGGTGCCATTGGCTCACACCTGTAATCCTAGCTACTCAGGAGACTGAGATCTGAGGATCCCGGTTCAAAGCCCACCCGGGCAGGAAAGTCCATGAGACTCTTTTCTTCAATAAACCACTAGAAAACCGGAAGTGATGCTATGGCTCAAGTGGTAGAGTACTCGCCTTGAGCTGAAGAGCTGAGGGACAGCACCCAGGCCCAGAGTTCAAGCCCCATGACCGACAAAAAAAAAAAAAAAGAAAGAAAAAGAAGAAGAAAAAGAAAACGAAGACTCTATGTCAGAAAAAAAAATTGAAACTTACAAGGAGGTTGACTGGACTTGTGGATTATAGGTTTGCATTTCCAAAATGGGATTTACAGGTGGACCCATTACAGCAATGAGATGTACAAGAGGTTATGTTGAAAAATGAACTTTACAACTTCGGCGGGGTGGCAGGGAGTGGGGGGAGGTGGGAGGAGGTGGTGGTAGCAGGGTGTGGGGGTGGGGGGGGAAGGGGAAGGGACAGTATGGGGAGGAGGAGGCAACAATGCTTGATAAGAAATGTACTTTATCTTGCCCATGTAATTGTAGCCCCTCTGTATGGTATTTTCACAATTAAAAAAAAGTGGAAATGTAAATTTTGATATAGGTACACTGATTTATCATTTATAGCCAACTTGTACAGTACAAAATATCAAAGAAACTCCAGTTCAAAAGTAGAACATTTGAATAGCCCTTTATTTTAAATATAATAATAACACAATAATATTCCAAAGGAGACATTTTTGTGTTGGTGATCACTGCATTGGCAAATTCTATTGATCATTTAAACATGATCAATTATTCTGTAAAGGATGCTATAATTTCATATTTCATAATTTAACTGTGATGAAGTTTTATAAATACCTCCCAAAACTGTAAAGCAAAGACAAATGGAGGCTGAAGAACTCGTGGATTCCAAACTTCATGTGACAATTAAACACAAAATTGATAATGTGAAAAGGGGTGGCATTTATCAAAATATACTATATTCATAAGCTGCTTTGTTAACTGGCAATTCTTCTCTATAGCTACTTAAAGATAACAATAAAGAAGAATAATTGAAAAAGTGAAAGAAACAAATAGAAAATATTTAATACAATATTTACTTTAAATTATTACCGTTTTTCTACCACAACATATCCAGGAATCTCAGTAAAAATCAAGCACCAAAATAAGCACCAAAATCCAACATAGGTAATTTTTAAGTTAAAAAGTAAAAGTTAAAGATGTACTTTTAAATAAGGGAAATGAAAAAAGTACAATGAGTATATCAGAAAAAAAATTCATTCTTTGAAGATTCTTGTCAGAACTGTGCAGGGGAAAATCGAGTGGAGCAAAATTCAATATAAAGTGTTAGGGAAAATAAAAACACCATCCAAACATTTTGTGCTCTGTGAAACTATTTTTAAAACTGAAGGAAAAATAAGAACTATCTCAGACAAACAATTGTGTACACCTATTTCCAGATGTGTGTTTCAAGAAATAGTAAAAAGAGTTCTTTGTCATGAAAGAAAAATATTACAGGTCAGAAACTATGATTATGTAATGAAAAGTTTGTGAAAAGTATAAGGAATAAACTTAATTTTAAAACTTTATAAATACATTAATAAGCTTAATTTGTAATAAGTTTACTGTATGGTATGGTGTATATATGGCATTATGAATAATATATATATGTTCAATGATGTATGTATGTATATCTATCAGCCATTCTCCATGTAGTCATATTTATCTCACTGACAGGCCACATGTACAATGGTGGTTCTATAAGAGTAAAAGACAATAACAGTAATAAAAAAGTAAGGACAATACATGGAAAAGAATTTAAAAAGTAGATATTAATTCAGCCTCACAAGCATTCATTTAAACACCCATTTAAACACAAAATAAAAGTGTCAGAGTAATTAAAAATGTATCTATGTATACACAAGAAACCAAAGAAAGTACAAAGAAATTTATTAATAAGAAATAAAGGAGTCACCAAGAATATATCTAACTATGGATTTTAGCATATTGATTTCAGATCAAGAAGTCTTCAAAACAAAGAAAGGTATCCAGATAAAGATAACATAGAGAATTCATTGTTTGAGAATCTCTCATCTGTTTTATGTATGCACCTGATGTTACTATATAAAAATACAGGAAGCAAAAATGGATAGAAATACATCCATCAAACATAAGTGCGGAGAATCAATAACAATGTAGTTGAACTCAACAACATGGTCACCCAACTGCATGTACTTGTTATTCACCCAAATCAGCCAAATGCACATTCCTCTCAAACTTACACAGAACCCTAACACAAACCACATTCTCAGCCACAGAACATAATAAAACACATCTAAAATTGTACATACCATACTGTGTTTCCTCTCACATCCCAACCAACTAAAAATAGAAATCAGTAACAGAAATCACGTGGAGATTGAATCATATACTTCTAATGAACACAGGGATAAAAGATGCGGCATAAACAAGTTACTATTAATCTGAACTGTTATTGATGTTAATGAAAATTACGTCCAGTGGTAGAAAAATGAATATTTGTGGCAGGTTATTAAGACACAGAGAACTAGATGTTTTATCATACCTGTACAATTAGGAATGTCATTTAAAGAACAAAGAATTGAGTTTAAAATAATTCATTATCAATACTCAAGTTACTCCAACTTTAAGTTGTTGTGGTTTCAGTGTTAAGGATCTGTGAAAGCATTCTCAATGGGAATCCTTTGAGTCCACAAAGTCGTTGATGACCCACTTTAATATTTAGCTATAAACATGCCAACTGTTTTACAGATTTTTCTGTCCAGACTATTTCCTAGCTGATTTGAGACAGCTGAAGGATTAAATGCCTATGCTATATATTATTAGCTTTGCTCTCTTGGAGCAACTTCCAATGACAAATCATGTCCTGTCATTTTCAACCTTCTTTATGATGTTATAGATGGCATTTCCTGAATATCTACATGAAGATTTGTTTCTGTCTTCCAAGAAATATTTCTCATCTGAGATAAGAGTCATGAACTAAAGTGTGTGAAGCAGCTGTCCCAGATTTACTAAAATCAGATGCATATGTGTGATGTCACAGAAAGGACAGTAATGAAATAATGTTAGAATCAATGAAAAAAGACAGATTTTTTCTCAAATATTCCAGCAACTTAAGACATTTTTAATAAAATGTAATATTTTAATTTGAAGAGGTCATTATGTCAATAATACAAATAATAGAAGCTATTTTTTTTTAAAAAAGACTAAAACCTTTTCAAATACAATAACTCTCTTTTGGGTCTAAGGAGAAGAAAGGCAAGATGGCAGATAGGAAGCACGGAACAGTCTCCTGTATCTTCATAACAAACCATGTCCTGTCATTTTCAAAATCAAGTGACTCCCTCCAGGGATAAATGGGTTCTGTTGAAAGGCAAGGATGTAGCAATAAACAACAGGAAGAGAAATCTGACACAATTCAAACGTATTTCCATTTAGATTTGTCAAAGACATACCTGACCCCAACGTAAGGGGCAGGAACATGTTTCTAAATGTGACTTGAGTCAGAAGTATTCTGAATTTGGACATTAACACTCTACAACAATTAAAATTTTACAAGGTGTGCAATTCAAATATTGCTTGGGAATAGCTGTTCTCTTGGAGATAACACAAAAATGCACTAACAGATATACTGATAGTCTTTAAATGACACCGGATAGTCACTAACACTTCAAATGCCAGAAATCTACCAAATTATGTTTATTTTCCTCACTTTGTGAATTAAAACAGTTACATTCTGTTCTGTTTGCACTTATTTCATTGCAATGACAAGAAGGATCAGGCATTTTTGCTCAAGCCTCAGGATTGGTATGCAAACACACACATATACAACATCTTAATTAATTTAAAATAAGTAAATGGAATTATTCAATACAAAATATGCTAAGAAGATGAATAAATATATTATAACTGAAAATTTATTTATGAAAGTATAATAAAAAAGAAAACAATTGCTTATAAATAGATGTCAACATAGCCCAAACAAAATATAATTAATAACATTTAGATTTTTTCTACAGTCTATTGTGAATTCTTTATTCTACTCCTATTTAAAACAATCAGTTGTAAATCTTTGAAGTGATGTCATAAGTTTAAGGTCATGTCTGTTGTTTATAGAAACACAACTTTGAATCCAGAATTTATTTCATCACTTTTGAAATGAATATCAACTTCAGTATAATCAGTAGTTATATAGTTTCTGTATTTGTAATAATAGCAAAACACATACAAAAAGTCTTCATTAGTAATTCATCCTGTGTCTATGACCTTCCTTGAAGAAAATTGAATAAACCTAAAATTCTTTACTCAGCAGATGATGTTATTTATCCAAAATAACATCTTCACAGCTGGCAAGTGTGAATATTATTTCTTGGAGCTATAACAATTCTCTTTAAAACTGCATGAAATTAGTATCGTTTGAGAGATTTTTTTGTAATTTTTGTTTTATTTTAAGTACTTGGTTGAAAATCACTTGTATGAATGTGTATATGCATATTTACACACATATAAAATCTCAAGTGCTTTAAGAAGATGACTTCAAGTAAAATTTGAATACGGATGGTCACAAATGAGGAAGAATTACATAGATAAGTACACTACCCAGTTGAGATAAAACATACAGTAGGAGAGATGAGAGATTGCAAAAACCATTGCATGTAGACATATTCTTCGGAAAGTGCAGTGTTCACTTCAAATTAAGATATTTATATAGAAATGGTCGGAGTATCAGTCTTCTCAAACTTTTAAACTGTGAGTGGGAAATATATGAGTGGACACTATGTTCCTACTACCTCTCTGGCTTCTGCATCTATGAATTCAACTAACTGTAGATTGAAACTCTGCAAAGATAAAAAATACACCTGAATTGACCACACACAGATATTTTTCTTTTCATTTTTCATAAGCAATAGAGTATAAAAATGATTTGCTCAGCATTTGTATTGTATTACTTATTCAACCTAAGGACTATTTAAACTACAAGGGAGGATTACATAGGTTATGTTCACATACTTTGTCACAGTATACATTGAAAAAGTCAGAGGGGGAATGACATCACCCTTAAAGCAGAATGGAGATGCCCTGCACAGATCACAGAATCTGGTAGAACTTTAGAAACATCAAACAAGTAAATTTTTGAGATATATGCTGTATCTATGCTTGAGGCTTTGGAGAGATAACTTAAACAATCACTTCAATAACATTTTCTCAGCTTTGGATTGTAGCACCTTCAATGTTTTTCAAAAGACTGTTGTAAAGAATTAAGTAGCTTCATCATTGCTTTTGGATGTTTATTAGAATTCTATGACTTGCTAAAACAGCCACAAGGAAACCCAGTTTTACTGAGGCATATGAATAAATAACTTCACAGAGTTTTGCATGTTTCTTAAGTACACATGCCAATTTTTTAGTTATCAGAATGAAAACTGGTCCTCATTAAAAGATGTGTTTTTTAATGTTCCTACTTCGTTTTTTTCAGCATCAACTATATTCTCTATTTGTAATCAATTCTTGAGTTTGTTTGTTTTTTGTTTAACTCATTTACTTTTACCTCCTCCTTCTCTACCTCACCCTGCCCTATTTCATTCCTTCCTCCCTGTCCCCCTCTTTCTTTCTTCTATTGGTGGTGCTAGGGATCAAGTCCAGGGCCTTGTATATGCTAGAAAAGTGCTTTGCCACTGTGCAAAGCCCTGCTTTAAGTTCAGTGTAAAGACTTTAAAAATTTTTTTTTTTTACTTCTGGGAACTTACTATTTTATTCAGCCATCTGACATGAGTGCTCAGGTACACTCTGTTATGTTTTATATCACTTAATTCTTCCTTTATTTCTCTCATCATTGTCAACTCTGTCTGAAGTTGAATATTATTTGTTTTACTCAACTGAATGGCCTTTCCCCCCCTCCCCCCGCATAACAAAATATCTGGTGAAACTAAGTGTAATAGACTCCTGTAATGGTTATCTTCAGTGTTTCGTAGCTTTATATCCTTGAATTTTACAATCTCTTCATCAGTATCCTTTGTCAATTGCCATTTATTGTTTCAATCACACTCTTGTTTTCAACTGCAATCCTACCAGACACTATGCATAAGTCAACACTTCCCACTTTTATATCTAAAAGTGGAGAAGGGCTAAGGTGACTCATATCAGATAGAAAACACAAGCCATCCCTTGGCATATCTGTTGCTCTTAATGAGAACTATGATTCGATTAACCAGATGGATGAACAAAAACTTGTATCATGCCCAGCTGTATCACTTCCTGATCTGCCCCTCCCATCTCTGCATCCATTTATAGCATTGGACTTCTGCCTTGGCATGTTCTCCTAATTTTCAAATTTGAACTGTTGCCTGGGATGACTTGTTTTTATATTTTACTTATTAGTTTGGAACTCTAAAGGCCAATGATTAGCTGAATAGTATCCAAACTACTGATTTTTTTTTTGAGACCATTCTCATTTGGACATTTGGCTGACTGCTCTGGGGGAAAACAGTTGCACTTGGGATAATTCTCACATCCCTGTTCACTGACCACTTTTGACTCTCTGAAGCAGCACTGGTTCAGAGGATCAATTTGGTTTCTATAGACATTCATTCATTGACATTTCACTTTCCTAAATGGTGTGTATTTAGTATCTGGGATTGTATTAATTGCATCTTTCATCTTGAGTGGCTATGTTAGGACTCAGGATTTTGAAACTCAGTGTATTCTATTCTAATGATTAAAATGAAATCTAAATGAAAGAAAACTTCTCTTTGAATATGACTATGTCCTCTAGGTAATAATCTACTTTCGAACTTTTTAAGTAATTCTTAAATCTAGATATTTATATCTACATAATGAATAAAAATTTTCTATTCAACATATAGGCATAGACATATTCAACATATGTCATTTCTAACTTAGAAACTTATTGGTTTTGATCTCTATTTGATTTCATCTTGAAATTTACATTTTATTTCAATTAATAATATAGTTATTGATAATTAACATTGTATATATATAAAACTTGATATCAAATATTATTAAATTTGTTTTTGCAACAAAGAAACAGCAGCTTCAAAAGGAAAGCTTTAATTTTCTCCAGGTGTTATCTAAATAAAATGGGAATGAATTACTATGAAGTTGTGAGTAGATGTTCAAAGTATCCTGTCTTGTCAGCCCAATGATGCTGAGTGGCCTTCAGTGTTTTATGATTTAAATTATTATCACAGATTATTTAATGTGTTATTTTCCTTCTGTTTCATAAAAAATTATATTAATCTTGAACAGCGATTTTAATTTATTTTTCTGAAATATCAGGTTATTTCATTTCCTAATTATCCAACATTGCAGGTCTAATCAAGTGCTCTCAATCTTCAAGCTGCTTTGAAGGTGCAAAATTATTAAGTTCTTTCTTCTCACCTAGGATTTACTTTTATTGCTATGGGTATTTATAGTCAGATTTATGATCTTCAACTTTGATCATGCAAGTGACACTTCCCTGTTTCCATCTACTTTATTGTTCTACCTTGTTGAGCTACTAGATTCTCATCATAACATCTTTGGCTTTGCGACTCCTAGTTGCTAAAACATGTGATTGCCAAGTTCCATATAGAGACAGGAATGCTTTATTACTCATAGTCATTTACCATATATGTAACCAATACTCTCTTTTGAAATCCTTTATTTGAAATATAACAGTACACAATTTTAACAGTAAAATGTTCAACAACTGCCCCTTGTAGAAGAAGGATGGGTGGGAGAAGGAAACCCACGAGGTGACAAACATTCATATCTCTAAGCTGTAAATACTTTCCTCCTGGCTGACTTTAGATAACCACATGTCATTGAATAAGGAAAGGTAAGTAGACAATGGTCATCAGAGGTCTAATGCAGCAGGCTGATTGGTGTTTTCTGTACACCCTAACGAAAATACATACAGACCCATACATAAAAATGGGTTTGGGAGATTTTTATGATTTAGTTATTAGAGATGCCATCATTCTGAGTTTTTTCATAAGGGGAAAAAGTCTACTGGGAGTATGACATAGGTTGGCACCTGGATGAAGTGAATCACCATCACCAGTTGCATTGGATGGATCACCTGAGGAAGGGCAGGCAATAGCTGTCACAGACAGTGGCAGCTGGCCGGTAGCAGGAGAGCTATGAAACCATGCTCATGATCATTACACAGGTACAAGTGAAATGCAAGCTGTACAAAATAAGAAAATGTTGCAACCAGTCAATGAATATATTTTATCTTACATCATACTGAATTTTTTTATCTTACATCATACTGATAAAATTAGAGTTCCTTGCTGGCAGAACTTCTATAATTGTACATTGGCTGTACCTGACTATCACAATGAAAATGTCAACAAGCAGTGTAATTCAGAGGATTGTTAAACACTTGCTATATGAAGCATCATGATGTCCTTTTCTGATGTGAATGGACCTTCAAATTGCAGTGAAAATCAGTATTTCCTTACTATGTGATTTGTTACATTTATACAATAAATGCCTGATTCATGGCTCTGTTTCTGCCTCCTAGGAAAATACCTGGTTCAAAAATTGTGTCTAGAATGAATTTAAAGTAGTGGAGTAATATTGAATAAGGAATAATCACAATTTTATTACTGATCCTGCCAGCAATTGATCATTAACTCTTTAGTCGGCTTTATGGTTTCACAAAGCCTCAAGCATACCACAGGCAAACTAGGGAAAACAAAAGACCTTTTCAGAAAAGAAAACAACTTCTGTTTACCCAAAGTGATATATTGTCTAAGTAAACATGATATTTACTTATGGACTCAGGAAAATCATTGTGTTCTTAATGATTTTAGGTATTTTGTTCTAGTGTTAATTTTTATGTGTGTTTGGAAAGAATGAACATTTATTTAAGCATAATTATGTAACCAGAAATAGCCTTTATACAATATATATTTGGAAATGTTGGAAAACTATATTATCTGTAGTCTGGAGTTCTTTTCAATCCACCAATTTATTTTAATTCAAACATTATGTAGTATAGTTTATTTATTATTTATTTATTTGTTTCTATGCATTGAATGTCTGTATTTAAACTGCATGAAACATCAAGCTGTGCTTTCAATTAACTAAAAAAAATTTTACATTTGCAACAGCAAGGAGTCCCATCTCTAAGGATAATATCTGCAATCTGTTTTTCATCGTATAATTACACAAGAAGTCTTTTAACAAAGACATTTTCGCAAGAGACACGATCCAGAATAATCACACATCGATGTAAATCAGTTAAAATACTTTCCTTTTGGTTGTATTCATTTTTAGAAAGATCTAAGTTCTTATGCTAGCTTTGACTCAAGGGAAAAAAAGCATTTAAGAAACATATGTAAACTAAACAACTTATTTAGTTGCAACTTTCAGTTTATTTATTTATTTATTTATTTATTGCATTAAGAGATTTTTTTTCTGGACAGTGCTGTTCTGAATAAGGCAGTAGTTATGTAGACTAGTGTCTTGTAATTACATATAATAATTGCATGCCATTGAACAGGTTAATCAATCATTTCATCATCTTTAAAATGGAATAATTACCAGGCAAGTTCTTTGCCACTGAGCTATATCCCAGCCCAGACATTCCTCTTTAAAAGGATAACTTCGTGATTTCATTTTTGAAGTAATTATGGATAAAGCTGCCACAAACATTTGACTTTCCTTCCTTCCTTTCTTCCTTCCTTCTTTCCTTCCTTCCTTCCTTCCTTCCATGTTTTTTTCCTTCCTTCCCTTTCTTCTTTCCTTCTTTCCTTCCTGCTTTCCTTCCTTCCTTCCTTCACTCCTCATTCTCTTCCATCTTTTTTCTCTTTTCTCCCCCTCTTTATTTCTTACTAGCTTCTTTGATTCCTTCTTCCTTTGCCAGTTTTTCTCTCTCTACCTCCATCCATCCATTCTTCTATTGCTCTATTTCTTCTCTTATTTCTTTTGTGCTTTCTTGCTTATTAAGTGGCACTCTATCCTTTAAGGCACAATCAAGCCTTTTCATCCTTTCATCATTTTCTAGGTAATATCTCACATTTTCACCTGGACCAGCTTCAAATAGAGAACCTTTAATCTATCCCTCCCACAAAATTAGCATCACCAGTATGCTGTCAATATTGGGTTGTTGATTGAGATGTAGGTGTCACTGATTTCTTTACAAGCCTGGCATTCTCCCAATCATCATTTACTGATCAACTGAAATCAGCCACTCTTACTGGTCTTGACTTTTTTGTAGTGCTATGTTTGATAGTCAGACAAAATATAGCCACATAATTGGTGTTATGATAATGATATAATTTCAAAGTTTGATTGAATACAAGTTGTAATAAAGAGTAGAGCTTATTTTTTATTCTATTAACATTTAAAATTATTTTTCCATAACATTTACTTATTCTAGTCAAATTACAGTTAACAGTTCCTTTTGTTTTTGTTTTTTGTACATTCTGCGGATGACAAAAAGATGGTAAAGAAATTTTTTTTTTAAATTCTTGTTTTCCATTCATGTATTCCATGCTTGGTATCTATTTAGTTCTGTTGTTTAAAATTCTCAGGAGTGATAAATTTTACTTTGAATCCTATCTACCTTTTTAATAATTATTTAATTTGCAATACTCCTAGGCTGTTTTGTAGCCAGAGTTCACACAAGGGAACATGGCTATAGGTTTCTCCTTGTGATAAAAACAAATGTCCACTTTACTAAAATAACTGATGCACATATTTCTGTTATTAAAAAATATGCCAAACAAAATTGCCAAAGCAATTTGTTTTGACAACTAAACTGATTGTTTAAAAAAAGACTTTGTTAGAAAAACATATGTTTGAGAAAAAAAATGAGCTTACCAAAAGGATTTTATATTATTCAACTATATATATTTATGCATACTTTCATATGACTATATATGAGTAAATTTAATAGCTTATGATTTTTTTTTAAGAATAAATAGTATACTATTTAGAATATATTTTTCATATTAATGTCTACAGCAGAATATTATTGTTAGTCACCGGATAACCTTTCAAATCTCTGGATTTTTTTTTCATCCTGTGGCACTAAATATTTGCGCCATTTCATCAATATTTTCCCATTTTCTTCTCCTGCTCCTCTAGAAACTTCCCTCTACTCTCTGTTGAAATAAACAAATAAAGATGTATAGTGTCTTAAACATTCAGATTATGGCTGGATGCAGTGACACTCCTATAATCCTAGCTATTTAGGGCTGTGGGCCTGGACTATACCCCTGAGCCTCTTTGGGGTCAAGAGTCGTGCTCCAGCACTTGAGCCACAGGACAGCTTCCAGGTTCTTTGAAGCATTTATTGGAGGTTAGAGCCTCATGGACATTTTTGCCCTGCTTGCCTTCAGTGTGGCAGAGCACTAGCCTTGACCACAAAAAGGATCAACCACAGCATGGAGTCCCTGACTTCAAGTCCCAGAAGTGACAAAACAAACCAAACAAACAAAAAACTTCCCCAAAACAGATTATGCAAATTTTCTAAATCCAATCCTCTTTCTAAACTTTTTTTTGTGAATTTAAATAGGTAATATAAAATAGAAATAATGTTCTTATTATAATGTAAAAACGTTATTGTTTTTTCTAATTTCTTTGGCCAGATCTAAGATTTTTTTTCCTTTTCTCTTAAATAATTATCGTTTAGTAATTTCAAGGAGTGGAAAGAAGCATCCAGTTTTTCTAAACATGAAAACTTGTATAGTGAAAAGAAGGAAGGAATTAAGGGGAATTCTGCCACTTTACTTGGATCAAATGTCAATAAATTGTTTAATCTATAGGCAAGTCACTGAGTTGGTTCTGTTTTACTAGTCTATGAATAGCTTGGGGGTGAGGGTGGGGTTCACAAGAAGAAATTTTCTCTGTACTAAGTACTTAATGCAACACTGTATTTTCCTCTGAGTTCCCCATATGTTTGGTAAGCATTGGATTTCATTTGAGTTAGGTCAAACATGCTGTTTGACATAAGTTTGGGCAGATACACAATCAGAAAATAAATGTGAAACACTTTATTCACTTAAAGGGGATTCATTTTTATTTAAAATTGTATTAATTTCAATGGTATTTTACCATTTTAATTACAATCCAAACATCATTGAGACTCTCCATTATGAAAGCTTTTATTTCTCACTTGCAATATTCTTATAGGCTCAGGACCTTTACACCTTTTAATGATGGTATTGCAAATGTGTGATGTACACCATTCTTACTTCCACTCCATTATTCAGAATTCATTATGGAAGAAGCTACCAAAAGACTTTTCTTTCATTTCCCTTAACAGGATTCTATAATGCTCAGCCAATGTTTTGCCCCATGCAATTAGTAACATTGAATAAACGAGATAAGCACCTCATTTCAGGGGCAGGGATGTGTTCTTCTTAAAATTTCTATATAATTTTTATTTGATGTTTAACTAGACCCATACCTAAGTAAGTTATGCTTACATTAAAATTACTTCATTGAAGTCATATGCCAATGAACCTATATATACTTACTTATGAAGATTTTGTTGCTTAATTCAATTTTAACATACCCCAAAACTATAACTTAATAGAAGCAAAGCTAAAGACGATATCCTAAGTTTACATCTCAATAAAATTATCTTGCTGCTCCTTCTGCAAATGTATGTTTGTGAGAATGTCAACGGCCCAGTAATAGAAACACATTTTATTATATCCATAGTCTAACTACTATGAATCAAGCCAAGAAGAAAATAGAACAGAGTTCCTCTTTTTCCTTGTACAGGTTATATTTACTTTTTTACCATCACATCTAATGGCTATCATATATTAAATTATCATCAGATCAATAGTAAAGGAAGGAATTAATGATCAAGGTCATGATAACACAGTAGTTCCATCCTTGATATATGCATGTCCAATATGTTTACTTAATTGTGAAAATTTTTAGTATTAACTCAAAACAGTCTCATCAATTATATAGTGTTGTTCCTTCTAATATTCTAATTCCCTGAATTCATTTGAAGACTCTACATCAAGTGGTATTGCTTGAATGAATTGTTTATATTTTGTTTCCATAATTAGTATTCCCAAGTTCTGGGACTCATTTCAACCCAGTTAATAGTGGTAAGACTTTATTACTTCATTGAAATAAATCTTAGGGAAGCAATTTACAATAAGATATTATATATGACTTAAGTGCAGTTCAAACTATATGTCTTTCGGAACCAATTTTTGTATGAGTGTCTAATTAAAATTTGAGTATCAAGAATAATAGGAGGAGTAACTTTTAAATGTTTAGTAAAGTTTGCTATACAATTGAAAAAAAGGAGGCAGTAAATAAGATAAGAGACAGAACTGGACTGCATTGTTGATCTAAGTCAGAGTTAACTTAAGTGTTGGCTCAACATGGGATTAGAGTACAGTGATATGAATGATCCAAGCCGGCCTTTGCCTTATCCAATAGAAATATATGAAAATACACACTACCTATACTATATCTAGTTTTCTTCCTCTTTTACCAAGAGAAGTGGGCAAGTGAAGTGGTCACTTGGCTCACATAGCAAAAGGAATACAAGAAAGCCACCCGATCCCCCTTTTAGTTTGGAAGACACTGCTTTTATTCATTAAGGCTCCATTTTCATGACTTAACTTACTCACAAGATCCCTTACTAAGCTGGAGTTAGGACATCAGCATACAAAATATTGAGAGGCCATAGTTATTCAGTTCATTTAGTAGACCATTAAATACGTTAAATAGATCATAAAACACCACACTGGTGGTATTTTGATTTTCAAAAAAATAGCATTTTTTTGTCTTTTTACAGATACAATTTAGGGGAGGAAAAGGTCAATGGAAAACTAGAAAGCTGGTTATCCAAAGAAAGATACAACCAGATTCTGATTGCCTATAATGCTATCTACTCAAGAGATTAAGATCCGTAAGAAATCAGTTCAAAGCCAATTGGGCAGAAAAACCTATGAATCATCATCTCCTATTTACCAGCAAAATTCAAGATTGGTGGTATGGCTCAAGTGATGGAGCACCAGACAAGAAGAACAACCAAAAGATAAAACAAAACAACAACAACAGAAAGACCAAAGAAGCCTACGAAAAGTAAAAACTCGTAAGATCAAACCCTGAGACTAGCAGAGTTCAAACACACACACACACACACACACACACACACACACACACACACACACACACACACACACACACACACACACACACAGGAATTAATTTGATTGTTACAAGAATTGCTTGAGATGAGAAAGTAGAAAAATGCAGTCAGATGAAAACCCGCAATTTCATATTAGTCATGTAAGTTGTACATTCTGAAGGTGTAAGTTACAAATTATGTTGTAATGGATTGTACTACCCTTCTTTAACTAATTTTTAAAAATCTATTTATTTTGGTGGAACTGGAGTTTGGACTGAGGGCCTCATGCTTAAGTTCCTCTAATACTTCAGTTATGCCTAACATTATCTTTGTTGGTTGTTGATAATTCTCAGGGTCTCACAATTTTATCCAGGTCATCCTCAGACCACAATACTATCTGCTACCTGTATAGCTGGTATTACAAATGTGAGCCCCAAAGCCTGATCCTAAGTAAAGAAATAAGAATCATGTGTTTATCATATTCATGATAGAAGGTATGCCACAAAGTGTCTTGGGATATGGTAAGGAGAAGATATTAAATACCTGGAAGATATTAAAAACCTTGTCATACAAGTGGTGTTGGAATACTTAGTTTCTACATCATACTTTGGCTCATAAAAATTTAATAATGCCCCAATACATTATTGCAAACTTTTACAAATGAGAAAATGATGATAAAAATACAATAAAAAAGTTGCTTCATGACTATTCAGTGAAATCTAGTTTAAATCACTATAAGATTGAAAATGCATGGTGAAACTGGTGTACCAGATACAATTTTAAAAATAGTACTGTGCTAGAAACATGCAACCCTTAAATTCAGTGATGGTAACAGGTGCAGCTTTAATGAAATACATTAGCATGTTAAGATAAACAAAGCTAAACATAGTCAGATGGATAACGATCAACATCTTTATTTACTGAATTCCAAAGCAAAAATTTGAAGACATTAGAGAAATGTACCTTTAAAATGAAATGCACAGACTCAAAGAATCTATTTTAGCTCTTGCAGATTTTAAATCATAGTTGCTCCATTTTTCCATCTACACAGCTAGAAAGCAAAGAGCTAGTGAAACATTTAAATATATAAACAAGATGAAATTTAACAGTCAGTGGATAGCTTACTGCACCAAATTCCATCTATATAAACTCCAAAAGCACAGAACCCCAAATACAAAAAAAATTTGATATTGGTTTGGAACATTTAACAAATAATCAGCTTGTACCCATTCTGCAAGCCAAATTTGTCCCTCAAGTTCATAACTTGTTAATCTTTTATTTTTTTTTAAGAAGTAGTATTAGGCCTTTACTCATGGAAGAAGATGTCTGGTATGTAATGTGTGTCAATGTTTGGAGAGCTTTCAATATATCATGAATTCTGTGTCTTAAATACTTCTGAAGACTTTTGATTATCTACCAATGAGAGGAATTAAAGCCTTTGGAACTGGGCCATTTTGGGAGCTGCAGATGATCAGCATAGGTCATTTCTGTAAAACTCACATAGGAGAACATACTTTAGGAATAGTAACATTAAAAATAGGTGATAAACAGACATATTTATTCCTCAAAGTTGCTGTATGAAAAGGGATTAAAGGAATATGCTTATCTCTGTGTTTTTGAAAAGATAATTGGGTTGTTAATGGCCAGTTTCAAGCATCAAGAGGCTTTCATATAAATTTTTCTTATAGAACCAGTATTCAATCTTTCTTTGATTTAGTAGAAGATAGAGAGAAAAACACCTTTTCTATTTTACCTTAGTTTGTTGCAAAACTGAAAATACAATTACCAAGTAAGAATAATACAGCTGAAAGAACCTACATGGAGTTAAGTCAGAAACACACAGAAGTGCTTTAGAATCCTCTTGTAAGGGCTTCAAATCGTAGTAACAATTCAAAAGAAGAAAAAAATGAGTATTAGTTAGAAGGAGTACGCTCATGTTCACTCTGAAGAAGTAGGTATATTACTTTTAGAAAACATTTTGGTGAATACAGGAATGTTCTTTATTATTCCTTTATGTGCTTTAAAATTATTTTCATGACATTGTTTTATTCCTATCATAATATATACAAAATCTATATAACAGTAAGAAGATGCTTAGTGTGGTAATAACAAAATTTTGGTCAAAATTTTAATGCACTTTAACATGTGCACTTTTCAAAAGTATTTCAAATCATACCATTAGAGTTCAATTTTACCAAGAATCTAAACATGATTGTCCTAGGACAGCGAATGCATAATAACCTTTTATTTTTATATATTTTTTACCATTTTCTTTTTGATATCACATACACTTCCTTATTTAAAAATATTTCATGGTGTTAAACAGTATAAGGTTATTAACTTGTAGAATATTGATAATAAAATTTTATTTTCTTATTTTTTTATAAGCAATTGTCTTTTGATCAGCAGTGTTTCCAATAAATGTACTATTTTGTGTTTACAGCTTTCCTTCTTTCAGCAATTCAAAATATTATTTTATTCTCTAGTTTGTCCTGTTTCATGTGTTTAAACAGCTTCATTCATTTGGAATTGATTTTTGTACAGGCTGGGAGGCAGGGGGCTAGGGTCAATCTTCTACATGTAGATATCCATTTGTCAGAGTCTTGTTTTGCTTTTGGAAATAGGAAACATATAATTGCTCATACTTGGTAAGTTTTTACCATGATATTACTCATCCCATTCTCTTATTTTTGTGATTAACATTACCAATACAATAGACATTTTCTTGTTAACCATGTACCAGAGACTTTGATTTTCTCTGTTTTCTTACTAGTCAGATTACATAAATTAGTAATTTATTTAGAAGCTTATTTAATAATTACCCTATTGACTCTATTACTTTTACAGATTTTAGTTAATTATGACATTTCTTGTATATATATTTATTTATCTGATAAAGATTGTCTGAGTTATTTAAGATATATGCATGTCTCTTAATCTCTAAGAACTTTTTTCAAGATAACTTCTAAAATCTTCCTCTCAGATAACCAAAGGCTGGATCAAGTTCGGGAATATTTTTGGCCAAGTTGAAATACTCCAAATTTGCCTACATCATCGTATTTCAGATATTTTTGACATATACTATTTTTATTATAAAAATTATGGTTTTAGGGGCTGGTAAGGTGGCTCAGTGGTAGAGCACTTGCCTTGCATGCCTGAGGTCCTTGGTTCGATTCCTCAGCACCACATAAGCAAAATGACAAAAGCCGAAAGTGGCGCTGTGGCTCAAGTGGTAGCGCACTAGCCTTGAGCTGAAGAGCTGAGGGACAGTGCCCAGGCCCAGCGTTCAGGCCCCACGACTGGACCCCTCCCCCCACAAAAAAAAATTATGGTTTTAAGCCTGAGGGTTTAAGGAATATAATTCTGGAGAACATTGGTGCTGTTTGTTTAGCTTCAAACTGAAAAAAAAAATGTGAGCATTAATTTTATTCTCAGAAAAGTAATTCTGTTCTTTTGCACTTTCTTCTGACTAATTTTTATATAGCTTACATGTTTGTTCTCAGTCTTTTATATATTTTCTTCTTGTTTGTTCTTTTCTTTTCTTTTCTTTTCTTTTTAGAAAAAAAGGAAAAGAATTGGTGGGAGGCTCAACTTACATGCATCACAAAGAAACTGTTTTTCCCATAGTACAAAGACACAAAACATTGTGCTCATAGCTTCCTCAAATCTACCTGTCAACATTTTGCAGGCTTTATTTTCATGTTGCATAACGACTAAGTTGCTGATTTTTTAAAATTTTACCCACAATTTATAGTACACTGTGTGCTCATTAACCTGTAGTGGGCTTATACCAACACTTTAGAAGTAGACTCTTGTTGTTATAAGACTGTCTTATGTTTATTATAGCTGACTGAATATACATGGAATAAATACTAAGAACTGTAAGTCCTCATAATTCCCACTAAAACTTAGTCAGAACTCAATCGTTTCCTTTTTAATCTTTTGGTTCTTACATAAAAGAACAAGATAGGGAAATTTTTATTTTTAATAAATAAAGCATTTATTGGTCATATAAGAGACAAATAAAAAACAGGGGGAAGAATGACAACAGCTTTGGATGAAGAAGCAGGGAATAAAGTAATGTGTTCAAAGACAAGAATGGAAGAAAACTGCATTTGTTTCTTTGGACTCATGTATATGATGTATGATATATATAAAATGCACATATATGTATAAAACAGTGTAAAATATGTTTAAGGTATTTTGCTTAATTGAGTGAACACTTACCAGTGTCTGGCAGGAAAGATATCAATTATCTGTGCTTTCAAAAGCTGACTATGAGCAGCATTCAAAGTTCAGCAGTTTGATCAACTAATTATATCAAAGTTTAACATTAGTAGATCAATTAGATACTTTTGTAGGAAAAATAAATAGGTATATGCCAGATGATTATCTATTCCTAATGCCCATTCTGTGATTGACTCCATTTATTTTAGTAACTTTACTGTTTATTTCCTTTTCTCTAATTTTTTTCTGTTTCTTTTACTATCATCTTTAACTAATTTTACAAAAGAGTTGAGTTACCATTTAATAAAGCAATCTAAACAAGGAGATCAGTGTATTCATTCTCAGATACTCAAAGAATATGTGAGTGCACTAAACAGACATAAGGGAAATTTTAATGTAACACATGTATCTTCCCAGTCTTATTGTAAGTCCTTTTCATTTATTTTGCAATATTATTCATTATCCTAAAACATAATTAGAAAATACATGTGGTGTGGCATGTTGGGACACCTAATGAAGCCATATATTATATTTAATTACACAATTTGATAAACATAAAAGCTAATGTCACTTTGGAATATGTTCTTTATTCTTCCGTTATATTGGTAATTTTTAACTGCCTTTATTATGTACTCATGACTGCTCTTGTATATATAAGTATATTTTATAGTTGTGGTATGTACTTGCTATTCATTCAAAGTCTATTGTCATGAACATTAAGGACATAATAGGCCAAATTTATCATTTTTCAGTGAAAAACAAGATGTATAATATAATTTACAGATATAAATAGTCTGCTTCAAATTTTTATATATAAATACAATATGTATGTAAAGAATGTTCTGTTTCATTGTGTTTTAATGAGTTACATTTCCTATCATTGGGTACTGTTTCAGTGGTTGACGAATATGTAACTTGATATGGCTTCTACAACTTTGAATTCATTTTCAGTTGATAGTTTAAAGATCTATACAAATTATCAAATGAGTTTTTCTGTGAAATTAAATCCTTACTGCTGCCTTTCAATATGAGAACTCAAGAGTGAGGAAAGATTGAATATTTACATAATGACAAAGGATGAAGTAAACACGGACTGTATAAAATTATATCATACATATCATATAATTTTATATAAAGTAAGAGATACCGTAATTAAACACACATACACCAAAATAAAGATATTTTTACTCTGCTAACACTTAATATTCTATTAACACAGACATATATAGATTGCCTATATTATCTGTTTGTACAGAAGATATATATGTAAATATATATACACATAATACAGATAAATAGCTAGATACTACATTGAACTAAAGGTAGAGAGAGTTGGTCAAGACATTTTTGCTCCTAACACAGCCACCATATGGTATCTATTTCAGATTTCTATAAGGTTAGAGTTTCTCAATTCAAGCATGAAAACAAAAGCATGTGGCTTGGAATTCGATGCCTCCATCAGAAAGAATGACAATGCCCCATTTGTTAGGAAATGGAAAGACTTGGAAAATATTATATTAAGTGAACTAAGACAGGCCCAAAGAAACATAGGCCCATAGTTTCCCTTATTTGCAATAACTAGTATAGGTCTGAGACAAGCCGAAAAGGTCAGATAAGATTATGTTAGGCGAAATGAACCCCAAGATAAGGATTCAAATGGTTTTTCTTTCTTGCTATTGTTTCTAACATATTTATAAGGTGATTGTTTTGTTGCATTGTGTGTCCCTCCCTGAGGTATAACCCCTGTTTTTACTGTATTTGATGTTGGTATAATTTGGGGAGGGGAAGATAAAAAAAATGTTTAAATAAGGATACAAGTGGACCCATTAAAACAATGAGATGTACAAAATGTTATGTTGAAAAACGAACTTTGCAACTTTGGAGGGGGGGAAGAAGGGGGATAGAGGGGAAGTGTAGTCGTGGAATGGGAGGGCAGGGATGTAGGGGGAAAACAAAGGAGGAGGCCACAATGCTTGATAAGAAATGTACTTATTACCTTGCTCATGTAATTGTAACCCCTGTATGATATTTTCACAATAAAAAACTTATTAAAAAATAAAAAAGGAAAGAAAAGCATGCATTATTCATTTGTATAACAAAATAATGTAGAGTTTACCATAATTAAATTAAATGACCCCTGAATCAGGAAAGGTCATTTTTTTCTTCATTTTGAAGTTGACTTTTTGGATGTACTCCAAAGTGCCTTAAAGAATAGAGAAGGGAATTATTCTTCTATGATGCTAAATAAGTAGAAAATTAGACTTTAAGAAAATAAAACTAAAATTTGTGTATATATCTTTAAGATCTTATGTCTTAACTAAATATAAGTGCAGAATATCTTGCTGTATTTAGGTGTTCTGAGATGTGAGTTTCAAACTTGTAAGGACAGGTTAGGAGCGGATATCTCAACACATTGTTGATAATATGCACTGTATAATTTGTCTTTGAAAAGGATATAATTATATTAACATATTTTAAATGTCTTCGTAAAACAATCCATCAATGAATAAGTCTATAATAAGTTCATTTTCTATACACCAAATCTTTTAGCCAATTTCATTAGGTGACATAACATTTGCTGAGGCGCCAAAATGATGATCAGCCAAATTACGTAAAATATTTTGACTCAAATAGTAGAATAATCAGAGCATTATTTTCTTAATCACAAAAGCTTCTACAGGAGATTGCACTATTTACTAATATTCATGATAGAATAAAAATCATTTTAATACTTTCAGTGTAAATGAACAGTTTGAAATCAATTATGACACAAGGTGAAGTCAGGTAAAAAAGAGGGAAATCTCACAATTGTATTTCAATGGATCTCAGCAACACTCTCCAATAACGATAAGTCAACTGTAGAAACAGTTTTCAGCTTTATATTTGCAACTAATATGTTTCCTTAAACAATAATGAAGACTTTTAGAAAACTATTTTTCTTGATAGTCTAATTTGTGGCCACCTAATATACCCATGCACAAAATATCATTTGCACAAAATTAATGCATAACCCAAATCAGTTTTGAGTAAAAACCTTTTTACTGACTTTTTTAGGAAAGTGTGAAGTATAATCAGAGACTGTGATTTTCATCTATGACAAACTAAATCCTGTTCGTTGTAATGTAGAAATCACTTTTCTTCAGATTTCATAGTTTCTTGAAAGCACAGGATTAGAGAGAACTGAGGAACAATAAGCTATTTTGGGAAGAAGAACGGCAGGGAGGGAAAAGAAGGAAGGTGAGTGGAATTCAGGGGAAGAAAAGTCAGTTTATTTGCTGCCACTTGGGCATAGATTTTTCCTTTGTAACTCCACACAAATCATGATCAAGGCATACATACAATTTATGTCCTCTTGCATAAGGTAGTATAAGAGGTTTTTTTTTTTTCATGCAAATAAGATTCCTTAGTTTTTGGGTCAGGTTTGTTGTTGTTGTTTTTGTCTTTTACTATGAAGAAGCACAGGCTGATGTGGCATTGTAAACATTCTTCCATTTATTTTGTTTTGTTGTATTTTAAATGTTTCATCTTGTTAAATAATGTATTCCATTTCTAGAATATTCTAGAATATATCTAGAATATTCTAGAATATATCTATAATATTGAATATATCTAGAATATTCTCTTTATAATATGTTGTTTTATTTTGTTTTTGTTTTAACCTGTGCTGGTGTTAAGTCCTGAACTCAGAGCCTAAACCCTGCCTCTCAGCTTTAATGTTCAAGGCTAGCACTCTACCACTTGAACCATAGCTACACTTCTAGCTTTTTGGTGGTTAATTGGAGGTCATGGAGTATCATTTTTCCCACCCAGACTTGATTTGAATATCTCAGCTTCCCAAGTAGGTAGGATTACTGATGTAAGTCACTAGCATGCAGCCTAGAATCTGTCTCTTATATTTCACCAACCATATTTGTGACTAGTTTTGTCTATTGCAATACACTTAAGATTTTAAAACAATGATGAGAATTTTTTATTGAATTATTCTTATCTGTACATATGATTTTGATTGAATTATTTATATATCTATATTTTGTATACATACACAAAACAAAGCACCTACTTCTATATGTAAATAGATAATAGATTGGATTTTTTTTCAAGAATTGTTACACAGAGAATTGTATTTGTTAGACAAAGATTTTAAACTTCAAAAGTCCAGATTTATATTTACTTTTATCAACCATGAAGGTAAAAGACGAAATTGACTTACTCTGACAATATATAATTTATTTATTAATAAACAAATAAATGTTTTATTTCATTTTTTATTTTCTTGTCAAGGTTATATACAGAGGTTACATTTACACAAGTAAGTTACTGATTGTATTACTTTGTCTAACTTCATTTTTCTCCCTATTTCCTTCCTCCCCAACAACACCTCCCCCCCAACATTGTACAGATTATTTCCAATATACTGTCTTATATATTGTTAACATCAAACAAAATGGGTCTAGTTTTCCAACCTGGATCAGAAACCATGTGTCAACTTTGCCTTCTAGAATATAATACCTACATACAGCAGGAAATTGGTCTCTCAGATGAATAGGATACTGAGGAACATATTTGAAGTTACTTCTAGGATATCTTGCTCAATTTCCCTTGAAAGAAAATCACAGTTGCGTGGAGTTTAATATTTGTAGTAACGAAAACAAGCTTACCAACACTAATTCTTCATTAAAATTCCAAAATAAATTTGAACTTTCCATTAGAAGCAGATATTCAGGTCTACATTGAGGTCCACATCATTTTATAGTAACAACAGCACAAAAATAGTTACAAAGAATGAAAAACAAGGAATCTTTGTGGCTTATGTTCCTCAACCATTGGAAATAGAAATGACACTTGGTAGAATAAATTTTATAGCTAGCAAATGAGATAAGATGCATAAAAATATACATCATACTGCCTAAATGCTAGTAGATATTAATATTTGATTAAGGAAGTACTAAAATAACACCATGGGGATTTAGATTGCCTTCAGGCTGTCTTCACTAGCCTCCAAATGGATTGGGAGAGTAAAGATTTTGGAACTTCTTTAATTTATTAAACTTCTTTCATGCATAGAACACTAACTACTGATCTGAAAATACACAACAGCTTCTAAAATGTCCAATTCTCCAATTAAGATGTTTTTGTACTAGATTTGTATGTCTTAATATGAACATTAATATGCATATTAAAGAATAAAATTATGGGTTATACAAGTACAAAGGTTAGAGTGATTGGTATATTCTGTTTATACATTATTCCTTCTGTTTAAATGGCATGATGCCCACTTATAAGTTAATCAAATTTTCTGAGAAGATCTGCCAAAGAAACTGCTTTGGAAGAACAAGGGCAAATTTGGAAAAAGAAATAAGGAGGCTGATTTAAATAAATGTGTTAAATAATAAGTGATTTCCTAAATAATAGTTGATGGCTTTGGGGAAAAAGGAAAAAAAGGAAAAGTATCTTGGTGTTAATTACTTTAATACTCCTTTTAAATGGCTATGATTAGTATAATATGATTAGAAATAAATCTTGTTTCAAGCAGAAAATTTTAGAAAAGAATGTCATTCAAGTAATATCTAAGTATTTCTAATGAATTTTTCTGTGCTCTGCTAAAAACCACTGGATCTATAAAAAGTTAGTATAATATTTCTCCTTTTTTATTTTGACAGTGAATATTACTATGAATTCATGACTGCTTTTCTTTTTTCATAAGGAAACATGACTAAATATGGTATATATATATTTTTTTGCTGTTTTCATTGTTGTATTTAAGAAGTTGCACAAAGGAAGTGTCAGTTAACACAGCAATTTATGAATATGCTATATCCTGATCAAAGTTATCCCTTTCAACATTCTTACCCATACCTCCCATTCTCCCACATCTCTCACTCTTCTTAATTTTGTAGTACATATATTGATTTTTTTAAAAGTCTTTATTGTAAATGTGATGTGCAGAGGATTTGCATTTACATAAGTCAGGTAATAAGTGTATTTCTTTTTGAAGAGTGTCACTCCCTTCCTCATTTTCTCCCAGTACTTTTTCCTTTTCAACCTACCTCACCCCCAGTTGCATAGTTCATTTCCAATAGAATGTCTAGTGATTCTCACTGTTTACCCTTTGTCTGAATACTCCTGCTCCTCTCTGCCTTTGCCCAACTTTTCCCTTGATTCCACCCCCACCCTTTTCAAGTACCCTTTCCTGGTGTTATTTTTGGTTGCTTGTTTGTTTTTTTGCTGAGCTTTGACTTTTCATGGTCAAAGTGCCTCAGACGATATATAATTTCTCCCTGTAACAATTCTGTAACATGTGTGATAAATTGTATTTCATCTATTTTTGTTTAAAACTGTGAATAAGTAGTACCTCAGATTTTACTGAAAGTAAATTTTGTTTTGCAATAGTGCCTTTTGGCAAATCTTCAGAAAAGCAATATCATTTGCATTACACCTTGAGAAATGAGTAGACATTAAGCCAATTTTTGTTGTGTAACACCAATGTGCTAAATAGGAATCCCTTAGCACTTTCCCTGACCAGCAGAAGCAATTATTTATAACATAGATATCAGAAATTCAGAATAAAATAGATGTACAATGCTTCAATATTTTGGTCCTAATGTTTTATCCTCTAATTTTAAACATGTTTTGGAAATGTATTTTTTCAATTCAAGTGCTCACACTGTTAGAATGATTAAAATTTAGGAAGTCTTATCTCTTTTCATTTGGTTATCATGTATAAGTTATGCTAATATTACAACCATTATTTTTGATATTGGGCAATTTGCATACACGTGTACTTAAGTCTATAACACAATTTTCAGCACTGATCCAATAATGCTTACATTTTCCCACAGAAATCATTTTTTAGGCTAATCACTGAGTACTATAATAAAATCACATGTCACTTAATAAACTGCCTTCTGAATAGCATATCTCTGAGATTTGCATACTGAACAAATATAGATTATACCTCTACAAACTAAGATAATTTTGACATCACTAAGCATTTTAATCTCACAGAACCAATGTGGAAAATGTACTCTGTCATTGGCTAAAAGATTGTTTTGCAACAACTGAGTATATAAAGGTCATAAACTTGCTAATGAATATCTTTTTAAAATATAAGAATGAGGAGGGGAAAGGGAATCACAGGAACCCTGGAACAAAGGGTGAACCAATGCAACAGTGATATTCAATAGACATTCTGTTGGGTATGAGCTATACAACTTGGGGGGAAGAGGAGTTGGAGGGAGGAAAGTGAGAGAAAATGAGGGAGGGGGAAGTGGCGCTGTGGTTCAAGTGGTAGAGTGCTCACCTTGAGCTGAAGAGCTCAGGGACAGCGCCCAGGCCCAAAGTTCAAGCCCCATAACTGACAAAACAAAAAGAAGATCTATCAATAATGTAAGAAAAGAAGATATTTTTGACTATTTCAGTTAAGTTTTGGAAAGTCATACAAATAAAATGAAAAACAATGAAGACATGTCAAATATTGGGTAAACATACAGTGACTAAGAAATAGTACTCAGGATATTTCAAGTATCTGTGAGTCCAAATTAAAACATAAAGAAATTATAGTATAAGTGAAAAGAATTTTAAAAAGCACTATTGCATTCAAAATCAACCAAGAACCTGGAAAAATGATTAAAGTAATTCAGTAAGGAACAGGCGCTTGCACATTCTGTAAAATCAGATGCTCCAAGTCCCAACAATCATTTTCTGTTTCTGTTGAGGTTTATGGTTCTCTACCACACAACCTTGATTCCAAACGGACCACATACAGGTTTTGCTTATTCCTGATCAAGCAAGATTAACACTTGGAGATATGCAAACAATCCAGCATATCGCCCACAGGAAGCAAAGATACCAGGCTCTCTTCTCATCACACATTCTTGCAATACATTTTTTACCCAAGTACTACACTCATGGAGTCCTGATTGGTTTCCTCCCACCCTGTGAAATATAAGCTTGTCTAGATTTAATCTAAAAATATTTGGTTATTCCACTATCTGTAGCACAATAATGACTCCAAGAGACATATGTACAGAGGGTAAGACGAGAGTGATACAATGCCACATGAAAACACGATAAATGTCATTATGGAGAAAACATTTTCATAGGAAAGAAAAACGCTATAATATTTAAGCTTTCAGAAATTGGATTTAAAGATTACAGGTAAAAGGTTTCCAAAGAATTTGCAAAATGAACCTGCATGTGTGCATATTTGTGTTTCTGTATAAGAGAAAGAGATAGACAGAGATCTGAGAGTTTGAGAGAGGTGATTTTATATGACAGGAGATAATTATGGGAGTTTTACCCGTTTTATTTCATAACTGTATTAGAATGCTTCATAACTATCAAACATACCTTCTTCCACTTATTTCTGTACTGTTTTCTATATAATGTTAGTTACATTAAGCAATCCAGGTTGCAATATAGCACAAGATCTTACAGAAAAGAGGATTAATTTATGAAGGTAAGAATATGTTTATCTAGGGCAAGGTTGATATACCCAAAGTTATAATTGCTTGCACACAATTTTGCATGCAATAATAACTGCATTTGAGAAAGAGAAATATAAGTAGGGAGATATAAGATGTAAGACTTTAATGAAATGAACTCACTTCTTTTATGAATATGTGTAATATTTTTAAAGACAGTGTGGACCCTTTTCAGAGAATTATTTTTGTCCTATTAGTTTGAGAAAAGAAAGACATTATGCTAAATATGTGTGAAAATTTATGCTACAAATGGGAAGTGGAAAGCAGTGTTTAATGGGTGTTCAGGTAAGAGATGTCAAGTTTGTCTGAATGGAGAAAGCATGAGCAAATGTAGCCATAAAATTAATTGTACATTTGTGAAAATGGAGCTAGGAAAATTGAGGGGATGGGTAGGGGTTGGGATTGATGGGAAAGAATTATGAAAGGGAGACATTGATTAAGATGCTTTGTCCCAATAAAAATGATATTGAAATCTCATTGTACAACTACTTAAATAATATTAAAAATTAAATAGTCGATACACTGTAAAGAGACTGCTTTATAATAAAACATAGGCCTTACATGAGCTATGAGTTTTCTGTGGTATATTAAAGAGAATTTTTAATGTATATATCAGGCTGTGCTACAGGAACCTTTAGAAATACATTAATGTCATGTCGAACTAATGTCTTAGTTCTTCATAATGACTTACAGGAATATGCACTATAACTACCTCTAAGAAGACTTTGGAGTATTCTACAAGGAGATTGTCATTCAAATTATAATGATGCTTTTAGCAAATATCTGATGCAGATGTTTCTTCTAGAAACTGCTAGATGAAGCCACAATGCAGGTAACTGACATTGATGATTACCATTATGAAGGGTCACTAGGCTTACTAGGGTAGGCAGAAGCAATATGATTCCATATTTGGACACATCCAGGTGGTGGCAATGAATGAGCTAGTATTAGTCAGTGTTCAAGAACCACACTTACCTGCTGAGAAGAGCCCATGGACATCTTATATCTCTCCACCTCTAACTGATACGTCTATAGAGATGTGGCTTTAAAAGGGCAAAGATACTTAAACTGTTTTATGGGCAGTGGGCAGAATTTTAATAGCATCATTAGGCCATGGTGTGTGACTTATTGTCACTCTGAAATGGGCAGTATGAAACATCAAAAGCTAATAAAAGTGTTAGTTGGGTGATAACTTCATCCATGGAAGGTCAGTTGTAAGAGTATAGCAAATTGACTGGTTAATTGTTCTCATTAAGCATGCAGGTTATCTTAAATTCATATCATTAATGTGACCTTCAGTGGAATGTCCTTACCATCCAAAGAGTACCCTTTTCTACAGTTGTTTGTGTTCAGCAAAAATGAAAAAGGAAGTGTTCTCTAAAATACATGGTGAAGTAATGCTTATATGACCAATATTTTAATTAGGCACATAAAACATGTAAGAAGATAAATAAAAGCCCCATGATCAATATTGTAAGGTTATATGCGAGAAAAGGACCACTCAGAGACGAATAAAAAAGATTGACAGCATTTTGTTATTTCCTTTACCCTCTCCAAATTAGAAAAGTGTATATACAAGATGCAGGACACCAGAATCAAATGCAATGACAACAGGTTGACCCATGAGATGTACAAGACACTATGTTGAAAAAGAATTTTACAACTTGGGAGGAGGCTGGGGTGGGAGGGATGGAGGAGGTGTGGAGGTAGGGAGAGAAGGGATGGTAGGGGAAAAACAAAGGAGAAGGTAACAATGCTCGATAGGAAATGGACTCATTACCTTGCTCAAGTAACTGTAACCCCTCTGTACATTATATTTACAATAAAATATATATAAATTAAATTAATTTAAATTTCAAAAAATATACAAAAATTAAATTAAATTTAAAAAATTGACAGGAAAGTTTATGGGGGTAGCTTCCCGGCTAATTCCCTGGTCAGGATCAGAGAGGTCACACTGAGTTTAGTTGTAGCAGAGCTTTTATAGGAGGGGTAAAAGCGGAATTTTTAGTGAGTAGAGACTTGTAACATGTAGCTTGTTTTGCAAGTTTGAGTGGTTTTCCAGTGCACTGGAAGAATGGTTGACTCAGCTAGTGTTTTTGATAGGGACATGATCTGCCAGTCCACCCCCCACCCCCCACCCCCACCCCCCACGGCCTGATATTTTTCTCAGCTACCTACTTCCTCCAGTGGCCTAACACATATAAATAAACATGGCCATCAAATGTGTGCTTTTCTTCATTATAAGAAAAGAATCGGAAGAAGCTGTATACCAGTAAGAATGTAGTAAGTCAAAGTTTGGTTTAAATTATGCCTATTGCTTATATCATATATGGTGCATGTGTTTCAGCAACGAGTAATTTTTGGAAATATGTAGTAGTGGCTACCAAGAAATGTATACTGTCTATTTGAATGATGGAAACTAGTTCCATATTAAATTCTCTCTGCAGTAAAAAGAGTTTTCTTGTTCTTGCTAGTACTGAGATGACAGGGCTCAGGCATAAGAACATGCTTGTGGAATCTTTTTGTTTCTCAGCCCAGATAAGGTGCTAGTTTTCTTGTTGGCATTTTCTATCATGAAGTCATAGATGCTGGGAGATGAGGGGGTCCCATTTCTCTTTTCTCTTTTTCAACTCCAGAGCTTCCATTTAAATATTTAATAGTGTAGAGTAAGTCAGCTTGAATATAATTACTAACTCTGTTCCTGTATTTGTAAAATTAAGTGTAAGGAATCAGATATCTATTGGGTATGCATAACTTTAAATGCTCTGGATTCCATTCTACCATATCCTGTATTTAATAGCATTTTTAAGTCACCATTATGAGGTAAGTCAGGTTCATACCATTTTAAATGGAGATGGGAGGAACTATTACATAATCTGCCTCAGAGTTCATGGTATAGTTCTAAAGGTAGAAATGTGTATTTTTCTGTCAGCAGGAATGGGTTACAGTAAGTTCAGGGTATTTTCTAGCTGTAAATGCCCACATGTTGGCCTTTTCGGATATATTTGATTGTTACAAGAATAATTTAAATTTAGTTTTAAGTTGGGTAATGTTAAATTACATAATTTACATAGTTGTTACATTCAAATGTCACCCTCTTTTGCCAAAGTTGGGGTGGGGTGGGGAGGAAATACATGAGTGCTACAACTTACTCAAACTGAAAGGAGTAGAATGAATACCTTCTACCAAATCTACTTAAGGTATTGAAAATCTTAAAAGGCCATGGGGAGGGGGAAAGAGAGAGGGAAAAGGAAAGAGAGAGAAAAATGAGGGAAGGGGAAACAAGTTGGACAAGAAATGTAAGCACTACCTTACTTATGTAACTGTAACCCCTCTGTACATCTGATGATAAAATTAAAATTTTTAAAAAGGAATTATAAGGATAAAACTGAAATATATATATATTTGTATATATCTATATCTATATCTATATCTATATCTATCTATATATATATATATTTGTCGGTCCTAGGGCACTGTCCCTCAGCTCTTCAGCTCAAGGCTAGTGCTTTACCACTTTGAGCCACAGTGCCACTTCCTGTTTTCTGGTGGTTAATTCAAGATAAGAGTCTCACGGATTTTCCTCCCCAGGCTGGCTTTGAACTGAGATCCTCAGATTTCAGCCTCCTGAGTTGCTAGGATTACAGGTGTGAGCCACAGCACTGGACCAGAAATTTATACTAATTTCTATCATAGCTGCACTGATTTACACTTCTGCTTACAGTGCATAAATGTTCCTCCTGTCACCCTCATCCTTGCCAGAATTTCTTCTTTTTTTTTTCATAAGGGCAACCATTCTGACTGGCATGAGTTAGAAAATCACTGATATTTTGATTTTTATTCTTTATGATATTGAACTTCATGTATTCCTCTTTGAAAAACCGCTGCTCAAACTACTTTCCTACTTAATTTTTTTGATTATCTTTTGCTGTTTTTTTTTTAACCTAGCCTTTGTTATGAATCTTGTTTGAAAGAATAAATAGCTGGCAAATATTTTCTTATTCTGTTAGTTGTCTCTCCATTCTGGTAATTGTTTCCTTTTCTTCAAGACTTCAAGATGTATTCCCATCAGTCAACTCTTGCTTTCTAGTTCCTGGTATTCATTCTTTTGCAGGTGGTATCGAGTTTTACCAACATTATTTGTTTAAATGGCTAAGTTTTCCTCTAAAATTGTGAATGTAAATATGTAAATGTAAAGATGTAAATTCCTTTAAAAGATTTTGGTCAGATAAAGTTAATTGAAACAAAATCTATTTTTAAATTCTCTCTATTGATCCTGTCTATTAAAGACTTAGCAAAAATGAAGTATTGTCTAGTGTCAATTAGCAATAAATATTAAATCAAAATCTGCTTCAAAAACAACATAAAGCCTATATTATTTTAAAAGTGCAACATTAAAACAACTTGCACACTTTATTCAATCTCACATCCTCAAGAAATTGGGTGGGTTTTTTTATGTTTTTTGTTTGTTTGTTTTGAGAAAGGGTCTTTTAACTGTGTAGACCAGACTGGCCTCCAATTCTGTTTAGCTCTGATGGCCTCAGATTTATACCTAAGTTGTGTCAGACTCAAAAGATCAGGCTTGCTCCACCATTTTAACTCCAAACAATTTTAATAGCAAATGCATATAAATAATTTTCTCTACAGGAAGGAAAGTGCTTAAAATGTTGCCTCCTAATCACCAGAAAATTAATGAAATTGTTAATAAACAGTTGTTCTGTATTTAGTAATATGTCCTTTTAATGCTAAATGCCAACTTCCAAAATGTTTTGTGAGAATAATAATCTCACATTTGTTAAAACCACAGGAAATCAATATTGCTCTTACCTTAAGGCAAGGGGGTTTCTACTTGTAGAAGGCATTAGTAGAAAACTACCAGAACATAATATTCCGACTCAGACATAGGAAAACATAAGGCCATCAAAACACATAAGAAAGCCTATTATCCCTCTACGAACTGTATTAATAAGAAACTAATTCAAACATAGGAGAAAACAATTACTGGGAAGACTCTTGGCAGTTCACACAACTCAAGAAAATCTTGAATACCAGGCAACATGAAATTCACAAAGCTTGGTTTTTATTAGAACAGCTGAACATTTTAAATTTGTTTTCAAGGGATTTTATAAATAAATAACCTCATGTTTAGACCATCTTTGTGGTCAATATTCAAATTTATAGAAAGGCAACTTTCTAGTGCTTGACGTGTTTGTGCACTCATACTTGTGTGTTTACACATTTTTTCTTGTCAGTCGTGGGGCCTGAACTCTGGGTCTGGGTGCTGTCCCTCAGATCTTCAGCTCAATGTTAGCACTCTACCACTTGAGCACCACTTCCAGCTTTTTCTGCTTATGTGGTGCTGAGGAATCGAACACAGGGCCTCATGCATGCAAGGCAACACTCTACGACTGAGCCACCTTCCTAGCCCTTGTGTGTATACACTCCTGTGTATAATGGAGAATGTCTGTGAAGAAATAATATCATTCCCAGTAAAATTTTCCAATATTCATCTGCTTGGTTATAAAAACACATGCACATGTGCATATGGCTCCAACTCACATGCTCACACACTTGATTTTCCTTAAGCAATGATTTTTAGAAATATATACTCTTGGAGTCTGTAGAATACCACCCTCACTTGAGAAAATACAAAGTTAGATATGTAGAAAGATGTTTTATGGGCTCAGAACCCTGAAGTTGTCATCTAAGCTTGCTCTCATTATTCCTCACATTTCATCACAACAGTGTGAAAAGGAAAAGCAAAATAATATCTACATCAAAGATATGGAATGTATGTTTGTGTAATTTGTGTAGCTAATAGTTAAGAGTAGCGAGAAAGAGTATACTTTTTGCAAATGCCATTTGTGAATCCCATGCTTCATTTGTCAATAACTTCATTTCCTGCTTTCAATTGGTTGATTTAGCTTGAGGTGAATGTCTACATTGGGTAACTAATTAACCTTGAGCATTTGTAAGAATTATTCAAGGTCATTTAGCTCAGGGTTTTTAAATTTACTTTTTGTTGTTGTTTTTCCCCACTCAACAAGGTGGTGAAATTGGAGGTTCTGGCTCTCTTCCTGAACTAGAAATACCAATTTTGGTGACTATTCATGGATGAGAATACTTATGCAGGATCAAATGTATAAGGTTTTCTCACATCCTTGTTGAACAAAAGATCTGAGAGTGAATGCATTAAAGAGTAAGAAAAGCGTTTTAGTTTTATATGTACCACCCAAACCCTAAGCCGCACAAGTCATCCCTGAAAGAAACCACCTTGGCCTGGAATTTCTTCTAAAGGGAAAACTGCAAGCAAAGCCAGTATCTAGATTTTCCAGTCCATACGTTATATATCTCCAGATATATGTTATATTTCCAGATATACGTTATATATCTCTCTTCTGAGTGCTGAGAGAATTGACATGGCTGCTCATGTGGATCACTAGGAGAAGTGGACCACATAGTAACCAACATATGTTTCTCACCATTCAGGCACAGATCCTGCTAACTGATCATTGCATGCCACCAGGAAGCCTGCTCACAGACCATGAAGAATGACTCCTTGTAAGCAGACCTGCCAATCAATCAATGCATGTGCACAGTGCTTTGTCCCCATGAACGCCCACAGGTGTGCACCTCATCAGTCATCTTGACTACACTTGTTTGGGTGAATAACTGACTCTTCCATGTACTATCCTAAGAAAGTTCTCCATCTTCAGCCTGAATCTGCAACATTGACAGAAGGCAGAGAAACCTCGTTGTTTCCTCCCCAAGACAAAATAAACAGTCAAGCTAAAATAGCCAGACAAAACTTCTGAGAAACCCCTACAATCTCTAGAAGGGCTTTATTGGTAAAGGTCTTTCTCAGCAGAGAAATATAGTAAATACTGGAGGAAGTTATTTATTCATCAAATATGAAGGTAAGAATGCAAGTGTTCAAGGTACATGAAGATTCAAACAATGTGACACTGACAGAAAAAAAAGAAAATCCAGCGGTTTACCCCACTATATATATATATATATATATATATATATATATATATGAATTTTCTAATAATGCATGATACTTGTCTTAGAGAGTTAGAGAGTCTTAGGAGGTCACCAATGGACATATATTTCTGAGTACATGTATAAAGCAAGGATCTCAGCAAAACAGAAAATAAAATAAAATAATAAATGGATATTCTACTTGAGTGTAATACTATGTGATTGTGGTTTTGCTTAGTATTTTTCAAACAACTTGCAATACTGAGCATTTTTATGTTTTTTTTAAACAGTTGTGCCTTATTGGAATTGTCTAACCAGTTTTGAATCCTTGGGCCTCCTTGTCAGATATGTAGTTTGGAAGTGATTTCTCACATTCTGTAGCATAAATCCTTTCTCTGTTTTACTGATTGTTTCTTGTACTGTGTATAAACTCTGTGTCTTTTTGTCTACATTTCTATTTTGACAATTTAATTCTATTGCTTATTTCGCTAGACAATTCTAATAATATTCTGAATCAAAGTGATGAGAGAAGTCTTGTCTTATTCCGAACCTTAAGGGGAAAATTGGTGATTATCCCACCACTTGGATAAATGGTTTATAATTCTAGAACATGATTTTCTCTATGCTCCTACAACTCATAAACGTCATGATGTAGGATATTTGTCTTATTTTGAAGGTAATAAAGCTAAGAAGGTTCTGGTGTATTTGTCGAGTATAAACAATTGCGGTTGAGTTTCCAAGATAGTGGAAAATAGAAATTACCTTTTTCTATAGTGAATGCAATGATCAGCACTTCATCATTCACTGGCACACCATATATTTCATAAGACATTTCACAGTCAACAATGGAATGGAAGGCATAATATCTATAGCCATATCCACACCCCTCTTTACTGCAGTTATTATTCAGATAAAATGTTGCATTTTTTATTTGTGGCTCAACTTATACCACAATCTTCCTATCCATGTTTCCCACATAACTGGGGTTACAAGATTGTTCCACCACATCCTGCTTATTTAGTAAGATGTTATTGCATTAACTTTTGGGGTGACCTAGCTTCAAAACTAATTCTCTCCATCTCAATCTAAAGAATGGTTGGAATTACAGACATACATTATTAAAGCAGGATCCAACTTCATAAGAGATATGACCATTGAATTTTATCACTGCCACTCTGATTTTGCACTGTTTCCACATACTTAAATGACTCCTTCTTTTAAAGGATTTTTGAAGTTTAAATGGCTAAATGACAATTAGATGTCTTCTAAATTCAGGCTGTGCCAATAAGTATAAATGCTTCAAATGGGGCATTATATATGCCATCAAATAAGTGAAATAATTTAGGGCATATAATATTTTGAATGGATCTGACAGGGACCTTTAGGTTCTAAACAAAATTCTATACAGAAATTTTTGCTTTCTATATCAAGGCGTTACTTTGATTATAATAACTATTTATTGTACAATTTTATTTTTGTATCTGCATTAGCTTGAGTCTGAAAGATGAATCACAGTTCTACTTAACTAAGCCAAATAGCATGAGCAACAATTCTCCCTCAAACCATCCTAATGAGAAAAGGCTCTGCGGTGTGCCAACTTAATTTGTCTTGGTAATGCTGAGAAGCCAAGAGCTAACATCACACATTAATAAGAACAAGTTGTTTTGTATCTAAAGAGTTCCTGGGTACAAGCAATTATAACACATTTTAAAAATTTCAATATGTAGCAAGTTGTAGTTAAATTGAAGTGTCATTTATAGAATATTACAATTAACAAATGAACTTAAGTGATTTATCTTGGTTTCCATAGTCTACTGCAGAATAATGATAACTAATAGCATAGTTTATCTACAATAAATGTTATTGTACATATCATTTTAGGTATATATCTTTTATATGTATATATCCTTACCATGCCCTGACTTTTTGAAATATTTTTCTTCATATATATTGACAAAGCATTTTTAAGCCATGAAAACCATCTTACATTCATAAGACAATTAGTACCTGTTAATGGTATGTAATCATTTTCATATTTTATTGGATTCAGTTTTTTATTGTTTTCAAGCATCTTTTCTACTGATTCTGCTGTTTAATCAGTGATGGTTTGTTGATGATTACAAAGGATCAATGGTTTCTGATAAAATTGTATCTCAATGAAACCTTCCTAAATTGAAAATGTCATAAATTGAATATCTGTTATATATATATATATGTATCCTATGAAATATCATAGTACAGTTATACAATATACAATAGATTTTTGGTTGTTCTCTATTTTGCTCTCATAAATAACTGAGAACCTTGTTTGTCTTTCCCCAAGATTATAAGTACATGCTATTCAGTATATAGATAGTATAGCAAAAGATAAGTGTTTAAAATTTGAAACACAGTTTCTATTAGAAGATTATGGCTTTCTCAACACAATGAAGGTTACAAATTGTAGGTCAAATCCATACAAGGCGGACTGTTTACATTGGAATATTATCAGCATAGGACAGTGTGAATGTTTTCTATTCTGATTTCTGGATAATCTCATGAAGCATAGGTTTAATTTTTCCTTTATGTGTAGTCAAATTTCACAAGTGAAGCTACCTAGAATGGTGCTTCCTTTGTAAGTAGATTGTTGATTATAATTTCATTTGGTCTGTATGTGTCTAGTCAGATTACATATTTCTTCTTAATTGAATTTATACTGTGTTTTAATCCATTAAGAATTTTTATATTATATTTCAATAACTGGCATATTAACATACATTAACTTTTCAAAGTAGTAGAGGTTTTATATTTTATGTATACATTGTAATATGATTGTTTTTCAAAGAAATTATGTGTTTTAGAACACCATGTGTGCATACATGTGTCAAAACACCTATTCCTTTATATTTCTATTGAATTGGTAGTAAATTTCACTTTCCTCATTCTTGATTTTAAAAATGTGAATCATTTTGTCCCTCTGATCAGTGTAATTGGAATTTGTCAATTTTGATGTTTCCAAAGAACCATATTTTATGTTGACAATTTTCAGTTTTCCATGATTTTTTTCTATAAAATTAATCAACTAACGAAATGGAATTTGTTCCCATTACTGCAAGAGGATGAGTGCCCCGACTCCTATGAACTGACAGGATGATTGGATTTATGACTTCACAGAGAGAAAAAAAGCAGGTGTTGTAGGGAAATTCACATTTGGCACTGATCCTGTGAGTGGTGCGAGGCTGCTGGTGGTCAGAATAGGAAATGTTTATACTCATTTCACAGAACAAACAGTTCAGCTAATCATTCATTAGCGGGGAGGGTGGGGGGGGAAACAAAACAGAGTTGTGTTTTTCTCAGTGCGTCTGGCCTCGTCAGCAGCCTTATGTATAAAGTGAAAATGTCTGTGTGTGGCCATGTCGAATCTCCATGACAGCTTGTGAGACTAATTGGAGTCAAGAGAAGAGTGCCCTGCAAAACTCGTATCAACACTGTTCTTTGTGTTAAGTCTCTGATCAGAAAACAAAAACGGAGGTAATCTTAGCCATCATTAAGCAAATAAATAGATCACCATTGTCACCATCCAAATCTATATTTCTTTCTTTGGGATTTAACTTGATCTAATGTTTTCAGTGTCTTAGTGTGGATGACTACCTATCATAACTCCTGTAATGTCATCTCAAAACAAAAATTCATTTTCTTCTTCCATGATTGAGAGTCACTCATCACTGAGAACCTCAGATATCCCTTGATTCTCCTGAAAAGAGCAAATCTGGGTCTAAGAAATAGATCCTGAGGACAGCTCATTGTTTTGTCCCTGTGATACCAGTGGAACTCCTCTGAGAAATGATGGTAAGCATCAGTTGATTGAGAGTATTAAAGATAATGTCCCATTTTAAAAGGAATCTCTAAAATGAAAGAGACAAAAATCCTAACAGTTGTGTTGAGTCTTTAGATTATCTGGTCTCTCAGAATCCAAAAAGGTTAATAGGCAAAAAGCATATGCTCATACAGCATATATCATTGATTAAAAATAATAATAAGCAGCGCTCAGGCCAAGTTCAAGCCCCACAACCAACTAATAATAATAATAATAAAGTATTCTTGATTAGTATCTGTTTTACAACATGCATAACTTTAACACTTACCTAGAGGGATTTAGTGTCCCCTCCACCAAATCAGCTCAGTTAGAAGAATCCCAGTCCCTGCTAGCTCTCTGCAATAAGTACTCCATAGAATATAAAAATTGCTGAGGCTCTTGGTGACATTTGCTTTCATGTTACCCTGTGTGTGATGTTCGTGGGGTGGTAAGAGCTGTGAGTCAAGCTCAACTTGAGCTCAAAACTCAATATTGCCAAATGAAAAGAAAAAGGCTAATAGTATGTGACTAGTAGGATCAAATACTATGATTCTCTTTACTATTAGTGTTTGTTAAAGTCAAAGCATCCAACTCGAGCTTATTTTCAAGCTAGCTTTTAGGAAAATAGCAGACCCAAACAAACACCTATCTACAGATTAAAAAGACTTGAAAATCTCTGTGGTTGACTTATGAATGATAAATTTTAAAACTGAGAACACTGGTGCTGGGAAGGTGGCTCAGTGGTAGAGTGCTTGCCTCACATGCGTGAGGCCCTGGGTTTGATTCCTTGGCATCACATAAACAGAAAAAGCTGGAAGTGGCCCTCTGGCTTGAGTGGTAGAGCACTCGCCTTGAGCTGAAGAGCTGAGGGACAGCACCCAGGCCCAGAGTTCAAGCTCCATAACCGACCAAAAAAACAAAAACAAAAACAAAAACTGAAATCACTGTGGCAATATTGTAGCTGATCAGGAAAATGCCTCTCTGGCATACCAAAATCCTGAAATTTCTGTTAAAAAACTTACAGACAACAAAAGTGTGAACATAATAATTTAACCCTAGTTCCAAAGAACAGTACATTATTCATCTAAGTTATCTAAATGAATGAGAATAACATTTAGAGTATTTTAGATTTGTAATAATCCAATGATGTAAATACCAAGAATGCAGCTTGACATATTGTGAGAATATACAAAGATGTTATAAATGTTTCTTTTTAAAGTATTCTGTGGTATTTGGGAATAAACAGGATATAACAATTGCAAGGCATGAGTTCTACACTTGAATCATGTCCCCATTTATGTGTTTCTTGATTTTTAAAGAAGCTAATCCACATAAACCCATTGTAAGTTGAAAGTACCATAAAATGAAAATGAATTCGATAAATCTGACTACCAGCTTATCCTAGACTATATTAAATGGACTCAGAATATTTGCTCTATTGTATGTGGCCAGAATTTTAGCCTATTAGTTGGGTAAAATGACCTAACACAAAGTATTTTCATAAAATAAAGTATTAAGTATCTCCCTTGAGCACACAGATAGACAGGATAGGATACAAAATAGTAAACACAACATTAGAAATATACTAGACACTCAAAACTCTGTAAAGTTTCATTTACTGTCATTTATCTCATGATGTTCTCTACATTATAGTTGATACTTTCCCTTCAATTAGTATCATGTACCTTGATTATTTAAAACAGCTAGTGTTTTTAGATATAAAAGGCAAACATTGTGTGGTATTCCTAGGAACCCCTGGGAAATCTTAAAGATAATTTTAAGTGCTAAGGACTTGACTTGGGAAAGACAAAATATCAACAAATGTCAAAAAGTTTCAATATTTGACTAAATGGGATAATGGGTTACTGAGATTTAAAAAACAACTATTTTGCCACCTATATAAACAAATACCAATGAAAACATGTTTTTAAAGGTGAATATAAAAGAAAGCATGAACTTAAAGAACCTTAGCTATTCTAAATGTGAGATACTTCCCCTAAATAATCAAGGGTAGCACTAAGTCAACATAAACAGCAGGAAATTATTCAGATAAAAGATAATATGAAATTTTTCTTTTAGGAAGTTTATATAGAGGTAGAGAAAAGTCTTCTATAATTTACTAAAAGCCTAGAAATTATGAAGCCCTGGGTTCAAACTTCAGTATCATCAAATAAATGTAACTTAATGGATGAATGAATGAATGAATGAATGAATGAAACTATCTGAATAGACTTACACTAAAAAGGAGAGGACTCAAGGTAATAAAGGTAAGACTATATTTGACAGAACAAAAAAAATGAAAGCACCAAGTTCCATGCAAGTGGACAGAATAGGTAAAAATTGTAAAAAGCAGTTGACACTATTCTAGGGAACAACTTACAGCTCTAGGCCTGAATCCTCACGTGTAGAAAGCAAAAACAGGGGAAGACAAAATTACCAAATGGAGAAAGTATATATAAACGAATGGCAAATCTAGCTGAGGGATGATCCTACATTCTCTGCATGCATTCAACTTCAGTGTGGGGATTTGGTGGGAAAGTGATACTTTTTTTTTTTTAACAATCCTGGAACTTGAACTCGGACTGGGCTCTGTCCATGAGCCTTTTTTGTGTTCCAGGCTAGTGCTCTACCACTTGAGCCACATCACCATTTCTGGCTTTTTCTGAGTACTTTATTTGAGATGCCTCTCTCTGTGCAGGCTGGCTTTGAACGGTGATCCTCTCAGATCTCAGCCTCCTGAGTAGCTAGGATTACAGGCTTGAGCCACTGGCATCCAGCTAACAGGAACTTTTTTAACAGCACTGGCCACTATTAGACAACACAATCTTTCACCTCCCATTGCTCAGAGTCCTGAAGTAAGATAGGTGCTTGGTCTTCTTTTTGAGACTGAGGTACTTGACTTTCTTGAAAACTAGAAGAGATAGTACCTCATGGTGTCTTCATACACCTGATCACCATGACAGAGAGGGAGATGGCCTCAAAAGTTTTGTCAGGAAACCAGTGGAGTGCTCTGCTCATACTACATGTACTGCTGGCAGACTCTGTAGGCATGCCACCTCAAGTTTTCAGAGTAGCTTGACCTCTACAGGAATCTCAAAATCCAAAGTACAACAACAGCTTTAGAACACTCAGTGAGAGGTCTCCAGGTGTGAAACAGGTACAAAAGGTGAAGGGAGAAAAGGAGAGATTCTGATTCAGTCATGCTAAGAATTCCTGATTGTAATTCGGAAATCAGTGAAGGGCTCCCTTTTTCCAGGGAACCTTTATTCTTTTTGCAAAAGGAGGAATGATTTGACTCATTTTCAAACTGGAGTAATTTTTTTTTGTTCGAGTGATTTCTTTTAAAGATTTCTGCATATTATTTTTTCTTTCTTTCACCAAATTCTTGATATATCAGTGCTTTTCCCCTCTTATGAGCAATATCTTATTAGTCCTTCAAATTTTCAGTGATATTCTATATAATCAGAGGCCTATTTGACTCTTTGGTATCTTTCTCTAAAGCATCACCTTTTAACTTATCAATAAGAGTAAATATACTGTATTTTGGTCTTTGAAATTTTGGTTTGGATATCCTAGGATCATATTCAAATTCTCAGGTGTTTCCTTTTCCATTTACAAATAATCACTTTATCAAAATAATCAGTAATTTAATAAATTCCTAGTATCATTTAGTGGTATGTTTCAAGGTTAGATTGTATTGGTAACCAATATTTATCAAATCTTATTAAAAATGTATGATGACAGCAAACAGAAGACACCAAATCAATAAACAACCTTCCAGTCCGGTATTTGAAAATTGTGCTTTTGTAAGTTAACTTCACCACAAATATTATCATAAAAATGAACTGGTCATTTCAAACTGAAGTATTCTTTTTTATAACATGTTAGTGTGATGTAATGGAATAAAAAAAAAGAAGTTATAAAATTAGATTTGAAAAGAAGTTATGCAAACTCATGTAGTTGTTTCTCATATATTACAGAACAGAAGAAAAGTATATTTCAGTAAATAAATTAGCAACAGAGACAACATTTTAAGAGTCAAAAATTAAAGACTAATAACAAAGATGAATCACATAATAAATAAAAACAAATAGTTTCCTTCAAGAACAGGAAGTAATAAAGAATCTATCTACCTTGATTAAAGTTATTGGCTAAAAGCTCAACTGTCCATTTCACTTTGCTTATATAGGTAGAACCTAGTGGTCACTCATGTCTTCTGAGTGAGTGAGGGGAATTGAGTTTGACCGATTTCAGGGAATACGGTCACTATCTAGTAAATTGCCTCCTCAAGTGTCATTATCTAGTCAAGACACAAATTCAATACAATTCTACAAGTATTTGGTTTTCTTCTTTGTACTTTTGCTTTTTTTGTTCTTTTTTTTATAACATGTGCTATATATGTTCATATCAAAATTATATCTTTTCAATTTTTGTCAGTATTTTCACTGAAGCGATATATTTTTTCCAGTTGAGAGGGAGAAACACATGATTTGCACTACATTATTAAGTATTGACAGTCTTCATATCATAAATCTTCTTGGCATTGTGAAGAGTATGCCTTAGTGGGTAGACATATTGGGAACTGGCCACCTGAAATTACTTTAGTATTTCTTTTTAGTGTCCATTTGAGAAATAAAGTCTATTTTTCAGATTCCTTCTGATCATGATAATTATTACTCTCAAATTCAGGACATATACCTATATATGTATGCATATAATGTAACAAGCATATATAGGATTTTATAGTCTACATGGATACTATGCTTCATTTTTCGACATAAGGATTTTTACAATAAGTAGATGATAAGAAGAATAACAGTCTGATGGAAGAAAGCACAATCTCTTGCTTGTACTTGCTATTGTATCTGAAACACATCAGAGATAAATTTTGTAAAAACTTAAGAAATACACCGTGACACAGAAAGTGAATTTAACTGTACTCCTTCAGTCTTTCCCAAATGATATATGGTCATTCATGAATCAAGATGTATATTAGGCAGAAAACAAATACATATATTTTACAAAAGACATTTGACATTCTACATTAACCCTAATATTATGGATCATTATTTACATAGAATTATACAGACAAGATAATAAACTGGAGTAAGAACAGGTTTGGCTCTCACTGTTTGCCAATTAGAAGTCCCTGTATGTATTCAAAGTGCATAAACTTAGCACCTGGAAAAACCAAACCTACTTCCTTAAATTGCAGAAAATTCCTTTTGGAGTTGCTGGTTCTGTCCAACTAAAAGAAAAAGGTATAAAGAAAATTAGGAAAAGAGACATAGATGGAGCATGCCAACATATGACCAAGACATAGCCAGGAACCAGATATGTAAATTCTTTAGGGAGAAGAAAGGTCCAAATATACTGGTTATCTCATCCTGATTGAATATGTAATTCAACCCTGAACAGCTTATTACAAGCAAGTGAGTGCTCACCATTGGCTCAAGGATAAGGCAATGAATTCTCCACGGGAAGGGATCTTACATCTTACACTACAGAAGTTCATGCTCAGTGTTAAGGCAATTAGAACCTGACCAAGAAATTCAGGAGAAGAATTCATGGTCCTTCACAGTGATTCTCCTTATCTAGCATTTGCTGCCTTTGCAATAATGAGTTAGTGTTCTGAAGCATCAGTGTAGAGAATGCAGGTAGATACCTTTGTGTACTGGAGGCTGCCACTGGTGCTTGTGTTGGTCTTTTTGAGCCTTCACATCCTTTTGTCAAGTTTGGAATCATTGTTCACTGATATGCTTTGATTACAAATGACTGGCACTGTAAGCCTCTATGGAAGAATTGTCTATGTCGCTTAAAGATGATTTCCTCCTGCAAGTACAGAGTAACTAGAAGTACCTAGAAATTTATGTTGTCTCTGGGGCAGTCACAGAGTAAGTTTGATCCCTGTAGGACAATTGACTCTGACTGCACTGAAGAAGGACCTTTGATGATATATCAGCTCAAGAAGACTTAATGTCACTAGTCTATATGTTTTCCTTACATTTTATTACATTTCTGTTTAGCCTACACTGATATTTCCTATATGTATATTCTTTCTAACAAATCACTTTCATAAAAATTTTCATCTCAGAGTAAGCACTGGAGAATCTAGTTTCAGAAATCATAATCTATAGTGTATAGAAACAAGATAATTATAAAACTAGTGCTCCAAAAGTTTATTGGGAAATTAACCATGAATTAAAATAAAATAAGCATAAAAATAAATAAAATGATGCAATTGTACTAGTGAGAAATAAGTTTTTACCTGTTATTTCTCATCAGTTTCGCTGTAGCTTTCCAAACTTAATGTAAATATTTTAAAATATATTACAATATAATCAACAGAAACAAAAGTAAAATTTTCTATTAATAGCTTTTCATGACCTAACTACAGAGAAAAAATCTTTTATTCTTCCAAACTGCAAATAAAGTTTGTTGAATAAAATTGAAGTAAAGCACTAAGTCCAAATGAATGGGCATGAGTACAACCCATAGTATTGAAAAAAATGATTTAAAAAACTTTAATTTTGTCACCATATTAATTATGCAACATTTTCAATATATTTATACTGGGTATTCACACAGTGAAAAAAAATAATAATTTGTCTAGGGTTTACGCCCAAGAGTAAGCCAACTAGAAATCACATGAATTCTGCCTCTGCCTAGCTATTGTAACCTCAAGATGATTTCTTAATTTTTATCTTTATGTATTAAATTAGAATTTGAAAGTGTTGTCAAAGAAGTTATTGAGAGTGCAAATGGATAGGCACTAAGCCTTCTTACACATGCCTGCAATCTCTGCACTGTGGAGATTGAAAGAGGAGGATTACTTATATCAACCCAGATTAGATGTTTCAGCAAGGCTATGTCAAAGTAAAAATAATAAGACTGTCTCCAACAGCAACAATAAAAAATAAATGAACAACTAAAAAAACAGAAACAAAAACAGTGGAAAATATAACATATTTATATATTCCCTAAAAATATTACAATGCCTATTCAGTTCCATGATAAGAACTTTTACCTTTGTCATATTAGAAGATGATAGGAATTATAAGAGATTATATTATTGCAACTATTTAGGCAATAAAGCTTGAATGCTAAATGACTTATCTAAGGTTAGATCATGACTAAGATTTTTTTTTAATGACCAGAACTCAGGTTTTCATTTGCAAGTTGAAAACTTGATTCTAGTTTCAATGTATTATTGCATTTAGATAAAATTAGCATTTTTATTTTTTCACAAATTTATTAGCTAAGGATATGTGAATAAAGCCTTGTCCCATACCACAACTCATGTTAAGTCTTAGTGAGCTAATATACCCTGACAGTTGTTAAATGATTGAAATTTATTTCCATGCATGTTGGATAATATATGCTGCTCTTGGTTCAATATTACCCTCATCTCATCAATCTCTCCCTTCCCTGAGGATCCTGAGGATGTCCTTCTTACCTTGAAAGTTTTCCAAGGTCTTTTTCAATGTTTGGGCAAAAATGTACTACATTTTCAAACTGTGTTTGCTTGGCATCTGTTGTTAAATATTTTGACTGCTCCTCAATTCACAAACAGTTATTAAATATCAGAATTATTTTGTATGAGTTATAAGTTTCTTTATCCATTATGGGGAAATTAATATGTGTCAGACAACTTGCTGGGTGTTTTAACATGCATCTATGGGAAAAATGATGAGGACATTTATTTTTCATTCACTTGTGACTTTCTTAGATATGTCACTTATATTCTTCATCTCTTGATTTAGAATGTCAGTTCAGAAAATATGTGCCTAGGTTATGCATTATGACTCGTTTACAATTTCAATATAAAAAACAGTATTTCTGTCTATAGCTACAGAAATATTTTTTAAACAGATTTCTAGGAAAAATATTTGTTTATACAGTATATATATATATATGAAATATTTTTTACATATTTCCTATTTTTCTTAAAATTGCAACCTCATTGAATGGATGAGATTAGACAAGAGCTATGTAACAACAAGGATATATGGTCTGAAATAATTGCTGCTTCAGGTGAGACTGCTCACGCAATGGATTGATAGTTTATAGGCAAAGATAAATGTAGAAAGTCATTTCACTGAATCAAAAAGTGTGTAGTTTATTAACCAAGAAAGACATGTTTCCATCTTTCTCATATTTGAACAGTAGGTCATTTCTGAATCAATTCAGAAAGTGTTATTTTTTACATAGTAGCATCTGGATATGACAATGCTAGAACAAAGAAAAACATAACATCTGACCATCATGTAACAGAAAATACCAAAATCCTCTTCTCCCCTCCTTTTCAATTCAAACTTTGATTTTTTTCCAATTATGAGCCACCTATTGCAGGAAATTTATAAGCCATTTTTCAAAACCCTTAAGCTTAGAAATATATAAATACACATGCACACACACACACACACACACACACACATACATATATGTAATTACCATGGATGTGAAAATTATTTTAATTCTCTCTCAAAAAGAAAAGTGAGCCAGGCACCAGAGGCTCACACTTGTAATCCTAGCTACTCAGGAGGCTGAGATCTGAGGATCATAGTTCAAAGCCAGCCCAGGCAGGCAAGTCCTTGAGACTCTTATCTTCAGTTAAACACCAGAAAACGGGAAGTAGCTCTGTGGCTCAAGTGGTAGAGTACTTGCCTTGAGCTGAAAAGCTCAGGGACAGAACTCAGGCCCAGAGTTCAGGTCCTGTGACTGATAAAGAAAACAAACATAGATAGAAATATGTGGAGGGAGTGGTGGTAGTGGGGAAACGAGGAGGGAACAATGCTCAGTAGGAAATGTACTCATTACCTTGCTCATGCAAGTGTAACCCCTCTGTACAAAAAAAAGAAATGTGTCTTAAATGTCACAGAAATATCTATTTTTTGGATTTAAATTTATATTAATATTTTTAATAATCATTCATTTATTAATTTTCTCAAGTATTATATTCTATTGGTATCTATTTTTTCTAATATAAATAAAAATTCATGTTTTACCATATTCTCTCCAAAACTGATTTGAACATGTTTTCAATAGGTCTAACTATGTATGTCTTTTAAATCCTAATATCTACTTTTTGAATTAATTTTGTGAAAAATTCAATTTATGTATGAAATTGATGCTATCACATTTATGAATGAAATTATTGCTATGATAATTTAATTTACTATGTCCTATATGTTTATGTTTATTATTTCAGTTTTATTTAGTGTTCCAGAAATTAGGATGCTCTCAAGTATCAGTTTTTTTAAATATGTTTGTTGAAGCAGAGACCATTCTCTGATAATTTATGCAAATATCACATTCATAACTAAAAATAATTCAAATATTGGATAGATAACATGAAATTTGAAGACTGGAAGATTAGAAAAGTAAGAGAAGCATGGAAAAGGGTGAATAGAGAATAGCTGAATTTTCTGATGTTGGTTTCTAAAATGTACTGTTGTTTTTATTCATAATTTTTTGAGATGGTGTTTATAACCATCTAGTTTAAAAGAAAATGGGAACAGATATACTTGGAACCCAAAATTCATTGAGTGTTTAAAGTCTTTCATAATTCAATTACAGCCTTGTCTGAGGTAGGTGAACTTACCTGAGTCATTTGAAGTAGAATTCTGTGCACATCATGATCTCAGAATTGCTCTATTAAGGGTGAATAACAACTCTGTGACTGCAGCTGACAGAGGTTGTCTTTCATTACTGGTTTGTGAGGACCTTTTGACAGGATGTGATTCCGGTGTCGGTGACATCTCATTGATCTGGTTGCAGGCTATCCCGGCCTGTTCTGCAACAACCATGGATTCGTTTCCTTCTCATGCCTTCTCATAATCAGTCCAGGAAATTCAGAGAAAGTTATGGGATTGATTAAAATCTAAGCTGTGATTTGGGGAGTATTTTAAGCTATGTCCGAAAGCTACCAACAAACTGTTTCAAATAAATGCAAGCAATCAATTTAGTGTATTTTTCAAAAATAGAGAGGTTAATAAGAATTGACATTTTTCCTAAAGAACAATTTATTGCCATCTTTATGTAATATTGCATGTTAAAATGATCTATTGTTTCACTTCTATTCATAATCTGAGAATAGAAACAATGATATTTTTAGCTAGTGCTGCTTGATTGCAATTTGTTAAATATCATTAAACTCTATTCAGAATAAGTATGACAATATGAACAGCCAGATTGGCATAGATAGTTAAAAAATAAGCTTCTGAATGTATCAACAAAAACCTTTGTTATCATCACACATAGCTTTATGTTAATTACTTCTATCCATCTACAGTTTATCATCAAATTCTTTCCTTAGCTACAGATAGTAAAATCATGTTTAAATTTAGATACTAAATACCGAAGCTATGAAATAAAATGATTAAAGTACAAGGGTTTTAACCAGTGCGGACTTTCTTGTGCCTAGACTTTTCACTAAAAGTTTCATTATTTATCAACAAGTTTGTTTCCAAAATTCAAAGAAGTTGAAGACTCCTAGTTATTCCAGTTGTCAGAAGCTTACATTTTTATTTATTTATTTTTTTATCAGTCGTGAGGCTTGAAATCTGGGCCTGAGCGCTGTCCTTCAGCTCTTCAGCTTAAGGCGAGCACTCTAACACTTGAGTTACAGCACCACCTCCCATTTTCTAGTAGTTTATTGGAGATAAGAGTCTCATGGACTTTCCTGCCCGGGGTGGCTTTGAACCATGATCCTCAGATCTCACCCTCCTGAGTATCTAGGATTACAGGCATGAGCCACCCATGCTCAGCTTTTCATTTTGTTTTATAAAGAGAATAAAGCATTCTTGGGAGGGAAACAGATTGAAAGAAGACATACTGGAGTTTTGTGATCAATATATTTTTATTTATCATCATATTAGCAGAACAAGGCTCACTAACTTGTGATATTGTCAGACTACAATTGAATGGGATTACCATCCACAAATTTTATAGTTTATATATAATGAAACCATAGTTTTACTAACTTGAAATAAATACAAAATGATTATGGTTTAGCTTATTGGCCACAAGAACTTAAAACATGAACAATACCAACTGAATATTTTTTCCATTCCAGGGTATTCCTCCAATCTCAGGCCTGGCCTACTATATTCTTATGGGCCAACTTTCCTTTTTAACAGTTCTGTAGAAAATATATGTGAAGGGCTGGTGATTTGAGCCTGTAATCTTAGCTACTCAGGACGATGATATCTAAAAGATCATAGTCTGCAGCCTGCTCCTTCAGGAAAGTCCCTGAAAGGCTTATCTCCAAGTACCCATCAGAAACCCAGAAGTGGAGCTATGACTGAAAGTGATAGAGCAGTAACTTTCACCAAAAAACTCCATTACAGAACCTAGACCCTAAGTTTAAGCCACATTACTGACAAAAAAAAGGAAGGAAGGAAGGAAAGAAATCAGGAAAGGAAGAAAGGAAGAAAGAAAGAGAGAGAGAGAGAGAGAGAGAGAGAAAGAAAGAAAGAAAGAAAAAAAGAAAGAAAGAAAGAAAGAAAGAAAGAAAGAAAGAAAGAAAGAAAGAAAGAAAGAAAGAAAGAAAGAAGGAAAGGAAAGAAGGAAAGAAGGAAGGAAAGATGGAAAGAAGGAAAGAGGAAGGAAGGAAGAATGAAGGAAGGAGAGAGAAAGAAAAGAAAATAGAATAATATTTTATAGGACAGTGAAATTAGAAGCACTAGTTTATCTTTTAAACAGAAATTAGATAAAATTAACAGAACACTTCATGGAGTCAAGATTATAATCAAATACTAAGTTTAACATAAAAATGAATAAATTCTTACAAAAAGCACATCATCTTTAGGTGGGCTTCATAATTAATATTTCAGCTTGTCATTGACTATAGTCTTTATGAAGTTCTGAGTTAGAACTAATATTACTAATATATTGAATTACTAATATATTGAATCAGCATTGTATTTATTAATTAGCACTAAATCCCTGCTTCATGTCAAATATCTAGCACAAGGCTAAGCACAGGCTATGTCTCTGCTTTCCAGTTTTCAAAACAGATTAAAATCACACACACATAATATGTTAATTTTCAGTTTATACTTAGGTTGCATCAGTTATGCAAGAACATATAATGGAGCTACAAACATTTTTGAGCAACTTAAAAATTGTTCAGAGAGTAGGCCACTTTTGAAGATACATTTCAAGGAAGAACAGAAGTTCCCAAAAAGGAAAAGAGATCAATACAGGATGAAAGAAAAACCTGAGTAAAGAGAAGGTCTCATGGGAAATATAACATTTGGCATATTTCACACAGTTTAAAATGCCTACAGCATAGTGTGTGTTATTGGTTTTACACTGAACATGTGGATAGGCATATGAAAAACTTAGACATTTGGTAAGAATTAGTTCTATTTTGTCTATAAAAATGAGAATACAATTAAAGTAAGGCAGTGACATGATCCAATATATGTTTAGTAAAAGAAGACTTGACAGCCATGTGGAGGGCTGGCTGGATGGTATGCCAACTCCACGACTAAAGACCAACAAGATGTCATGCTCATAATTTGTATTAGGCATCACAAAGCTATAGGACCTTCTCCCCTGTACTGAAGGGAAGTAGAGGCAGCACACTTATGATTGCGATGAAGAAAGAAAAATACAGAATGATTCCCAAGAAATAGCCTTGGGCAAATTAATAAGCGGTTCTGCTATTAAATAAGATTGGAAACATACAGTAAAAGAATGATGATTCATGTCTTAGAAAAACAAATGTAAAATGTTTATATAGACATAAGAGGCATGTGAGTGAATTCAGAAATAGGTCTGGAATCTTTAGACTGGCATATGAGTATGAGTAATAGTTATTCTTGACATTGATGCAAATAAAAGGTAAATGAATCTTACATTTCTGAATCCTCATTGTTATTTAAAACAATCACTTCAGGAGAGAGAGACAGACAGATAGAAATAGAGACAGAGACATAGAGACACAGAAACAGAGAGAGAGAGAGAGAGAGAGAGAGAGAGAGAGAGAGAGAGAGAGAGAGAGAGAGAGAGAGAGAGAGAGAGAGAGAGAGAGAGAGAGAGAAGAAGAGAAGACAAGAATTATTTTTGGCCTGAAATTCAAGAAATTCATGCAAAGATAATTGTTTTCTCAGACTCTGTAGTCAGCAAAGAAAAATACACTAAAATCAAAGTCAATTCATACCCACATTTTTCTTCTTCTGGATTTATCCTAGAAGTAGCCAATTACATAGGTGGGTATTCAAATATAGCAAGTGATAACTTAGTTGAATAGTTAAGTCTTATAGGAAAAGACAACTCTTAAATCAGTTCTTTTTTGTACTTATACACATAAGACTACTTTTTGAGAAAACACAATGTGGTTTAAAAGGCCTAGAAATGAGCAAGTTACAAACACCAAATTTCTTCGCCAGGCATGAATGAATGGCTCATGCCTGTAATTCTATCTCCTTAGGAGGCTGAGATCTGAGGATCATGATTTCAAACCAGCCCAGGCAGGAAAGTCTGTGAGACTCTTATCTTCAATTAACCATCCCAAATAGCTGGAAGTGTTGGGCTGGGAAGGTGGCTCAGTGGTAGAATGCTTGCCTTGCATGCATGAGGCCCTGAGTTAGATTCCTCCGCACCACATAAGCAAAAAGAAAAAAAAAGCCAGAAGTGGCACTGTGGCTCAAGTGGTAGAGAGCTAGCCTTGAGCTGAAGAGCTGAGGGACAGCCCCCAGGCCAAGAGTTCAGGCCCCATGACGGGGACTCCCCCCCCAAAAAAAAAGCTCGAAGTGGAGCTGTGACACATGTGATTGAGTGCTAGCTTTGATATGTTAATGCTCAATGAAAACACCAGGACTTGAGCTCTAGCCCCAGTATCAGCATTAAGGAAAAGAAGAGATTTCCTAGTGTTGTCTCTGAGTTGTCTCTGTCAGAAAGATTATATTTACTCCTTAATCAAACCTTAATTTAGAAATTAAAACAAAGTCACTTTTCAGTTGAAAACATTTAGAACTTGCTGTGTGTGAAGTACTGATCTTTCTCTTTCACATAATTATTAGCTATTTTAGCTTCATAAAGACCCTATGGTGTAAATGCTATATATTGATGATTTGTAGTTGGGGGAGTGAAATCAGACTTGAACAAGTAGCTAACTTTCATAATGATAATCACTACATTTTCTATCATTGTATTGCTCTCTTTATTTATAATCAGTGCCTTCATAACTTTTCAGTAGAATCCTATGGCCAAAGTTTCCTTTAAAATATAAGCTCATCTAAGACTGTTTTTCCCATATTAACAATTAAGATCTATTAATGGAAAAATAAGGGAAACAATAATTGATTTTTCTTATTTCAAAAATGTAACATTTGAATTAACACTCTTTCTATAATTAATAGGACAAGTTTCTGTCCTTTCTCCATGAGAGACTAAGGTATGTGTATGCAGCATTATAAAATCAGCACTAGATACATGGTATTTTGATATCTACAAGATATTAAATAAAAATATGCATACAAAGTTGAAATAGCTTCCTTCAAGGTATGTGTGTATATATGCATATATAGATATACGTTAGTACAAATAAATATATACAGTGTCCATATGTATGATATAGATCGATAGATTCTTTATCTGTATCTACAGTCTATTTGCATACAGAGCTATACTTGTTAAAGAATTGCTTTTAGTTTCTTGAATCTATTATACATACATAGATCATATATATAATTAATATAATAAACATATTATATATATAAATACAACTATTGCATATATATAGAGAGAGAAAAAGCAGAAGCAGAGACACCTAATGACTTAGCCTACATTTGAAGGGAAATATGTGCCTTCTAATTTTGCAATAGCACAAGAGAACAATTCAGGCATATAAATACTGCAAACATATTGCTAAGATCAGCCAGCCCTGAGGTAGTTTTTTAAGAAAGTGCTGATCATGTAAGTTAATATTGCTTGTAGAAAGCTTTAACTTATGTATTCAATTTATTTTCAAGTGAACAGCATCTGCCCAAATGATCTGGATGTCACCGCCCAGCATGTAGAATAAACGGCATTTTAGAGATGGTGGGAGTAGCACAACTTGACCTCGTTATCAGCACCATTGGCATCAGCTCACAGCCAATGGAAAGCAAATTCTCCAACACACACAGGGCAACTATAATTTAAATAAAAAGTGTTAGAAGTCACATTTTCATAGCAACATTCCCTCTTCAATATGTTTCTTTTCTTACTCTCAACACCAAAGGTACACAGTACATTAAGGATGGTCTCTTTAAAACAGCTGCTCTATGCAAACATTATTTATTTCTATGTAAATCAGCTTATGTATTTTCTGAGGTAGACATTAATAAACACACTGTTCATTGCACTCTCTGAGAGCTATAAGAGGAGGCTATAACACATAAAAAACTTATACTATCATTCAACATAAAGTAAGATTTTTGAACACAAAAAAATTTAGTTTCATTATTTAATCCAAGTCAAGAACGAGAATGAATCCTTAACAGAAGAAAATCTGTCTAGAGCAGAATCATAAGGAAAGAACTGACTAAGTGACCTGGTAGATATTTTATCTCTAACTTCTTATATTACATGACAAATATATAATTAAAATTATGTGTAATTACATAATTTACAGTATAATTAAAATTATGTATAATTATAACTACATGTGTATAATTACAATTATGTGTAATTACCTAATTATAATAGCATTCATATTTCTGAGACATGCATCAATGCAGCTATATCAAGCCCTATTTTGTTTCACTGAGAAAGGCATCTTGCATTTTTCAAATTTACATATACATTGGAGAATGTGAAAATTCTCATTCATCCATAATTTTAGCAAAATTTTCTATTTTCAAGACAAAAAATGGCTGTATTTTCTATATACTCTCATTTTAATCTTAAAGATTTAAAAAATTTGTTTTTCTTGGTCAGTTATAGGGTTTGAACTCAGGGCCTGGGTGATGTCACATTATCTTTTTTTTTTTTTTTGGAGGGGGGTCTGGTTGTGAGGTGGGGCCTGAAACTCTGGGCCTGGGTGCTGTCCCTCAGCTATTCAGTTCAAGGCTAGTGCTCTACCACTTGAGTCACTGCGCTACTTCTGGCTTTTTTCTTTTTGCTTATGTGGTACTGAGGAATCAAACCCAGGGCCTCATGCATATAAGGCAAGTGCTCTATCATTGAGCCACCTTCCCAGCCCCTCACACTGAGATCTTTAGCTCAAGATTAGCATTCTACCACTTTGAGACACAGCATCATTTCTTTAAAGAATTTTAAATAGATATTTCTATTTAAATTTTTCACTTCTATTTTTGTAAAAAGTGTTAAGACAAAATCAATGCTCACCATATATTTTATTAAAACTTTAAAAAATTGAATTGTGAGGCCTTTCTGTCTCGTATTTCTTGTTTTTGAGTTCCTATTACACAAATATCATTCAAATTGTTGTTGCATTTTAGGCTCAGCTTTCTTCTTCAAGACTGAAAACAAATGAAGTGTGTCTATTAACAAGAAATGTCTTGGACAACATGAGTAGATTCATTGTCAATGCCTTCATACTCATCCAAAACAGACAACACATTTATCTCATTCTCCTATGTGTAAGCTGATTATGATTATGTAATTTTAGGAAATAAGGATGCTAAAAGATACTTCTCTTCTATGTTGGAATTCTTTCATGCTTGAAAAATGTGCTCGTAATTGCCATGAAAAATACAGGTGCACTTAAAGCATATTATAACATCAATTGTACTGTTAGTAGTAACCTTAGGAAACAAACAAAAACAGAAAACACATGCAAGATTTTAAAGATGAGTCTTCTAAATAAGTTCTGTGACATTTGAAATACAAAAGAAAATGTACAAAAGAAAAGCATTTCTTACGTCAATGATTTTATTTCTAATACTAAAGAGAAATCTAATTGTCATATTGTGATTTGATAGTAGAGATCAGCAACATCAAATCGGGTATTCACAATGTCTTATAGGAAACAAGAATCTAAACAGTTGCAGATAGAATACTACTGTGGATTATTTTCTTCAAACTTACAAATAAAGTAACCTTAGAGTTGTTGAACAAATTATGAAAATGAAATGATGCTATCAAAGTATTGAATTATGGGGCTGGGATGTAGCTCAGTGGCAAAGCGCTTGCCTAGCAAGTGCAACATCCTGGGTTCAATCCCCAGTACCAAAAAAAGAAAAAGAAAAAGAAAAAAAAAGACAAAAATAATAAAGTTAATTTTTTAAAAAGTATTGAATTATGTACTCCACATAAGTTATCTGAAATCTTTGAGTGTCCTGATGCTGACCTTTTTCTACTGTAGCTTCAGGGCTGAGACTGATGAAAATAAAATTTAGAATCTTATTCTGAATTGGCTAAAGAAAAGAAAAACATCAGCTCCCCATTGTTTCAAAATCACTAGTAGTAAAGTGAGTTTACTCCCTGAAGAGGACAAGCTTCTAAAAGTTGTCCTGGCATTGTAGCAGAGAACCTTAGTTAGCTGAATTAAGTCTGGGTTTCCACTTCCAGTAGAAGCAACCTCTCTACCCTAAATAAAGATTAAGTCAGAATTTTTTTGAAAAAAATTAATACTTGTCACGCACAGCATTACTGATTTTCCTCAAATCCTTAACTATCCCTACTGTCCCTTTTGACCATCCAGACCTGTATCTAGACTCAGGTTTCTGCAGGTAAAGTCTCTCTAAGGTAAAGTATGAAGTATGACTTGGGAAATATATAGTATGCCTCTAATGGATGACAGGATTTTTATAATTTATATGAGAAGAACCCAGGGAAAATAGGTGAGAATGAATATTTGAAAAAGAAGCAAAATTAGATCAGGCCAAATTTATTTGTAAGTGCTCGAAGTGGAGTTATTACTGTGAAGCCTGAACAAAATATAGCAATTTTAGGTTTGGATTCCATTTTGTCTGGGAAATGTGTCAGCAACTCCCCTTGATCCCCTTGATTCCAGGACCAACCCCCTTTACGGTAAATTCCACTAACTACAGCTAATCAGCAGGTAACAGGAAAACCCATAGTTCTAGATGTACCTGCATGTTAGAGACCACTCCGTCAGGGCTCAGACCACCTGCTTTAGCCAATCATTTCCAAGAAAATCAACCCCATGAACCAATCATTTCAAAGAGAATCAACCCCATGAACCAGCCAATCCCCAGTACCTGGTCCCCCACCACTGGTTACGCTAATCATCTTTCAGAATTATGTTATGATTTTCCGCGGTGTGATATGATTTATGAAGTGTTGGAATGATGCATAGAAGTCCCTAAAAACCCTATAAAAACCCTGCTAGAGCAAGGGTCGGGTGGGGGGTCTCGATCTAGATCAGCTGCGACGGTGATGGTGGTGAATCTAGGCTCGAGTTTGGAATAAACGCCTCTTGTGTGCTTGCATCGGAAGGGCTCCTTGAATTACACAAGAATTACAATTCATTGTATTTTAGCTCAGGGAATTAGAAAGGGCTCCAGCACTTTGGTTTATTTTTTTTTGGCTTGCTGAAACAGGGACAAGATTATAGACTATAGTGAGAAAGTGTAAAATGCTGGATGTGACATGGTTTAAAGTAGGAAGAGATTAAAATTCTTGGAGAGGGAATGTTAAAATTCATTTGTCATTTAGAACTAAGTCATCAATATTTCATGAGTCATGAAGACATAACTTTTCCTTTCTTTCTATTTTCTTCCTTCCTTCCTTGTTCCTTCCTTCCTTCTTCTCTTTCTTCCTTTCTTGCTTTTTTTTCTTTCTCTCTTTTTTCCTTTCTCTCTTTCTTTCTCTCTTTCTTTTCATTCATTTTTTTTTTACCAACATTGTGAAAAATAAACTTGCCAGGAAAGACCCAGCTTACAGATATATTTGACCATTCTTGTTTGTACATTAGGCGTCAACTTAGGAACTAGGGTAACTACGTGAGAAATCTACATTTAGGGGCAGTAATTACATCTTGTAGAATGATATTTGTGTTAGTACTCAGTCACAAAAGAACAAGTGAGTATGGTTAGATCAGGAGAATAACAATTAGAACATATTTCTCACATAGACCCAAGGTATTGGATAGTTACTGTGTTGTCCCTAAATGTGAAGTATTTAGGAATATGACTCGCCTTTTGTTTTCTATACCCTGAGAATACTTTGTGGGTCAGATTAAAAAAAATCTAATTTAAATTTTATTTTTATTTTTTTAATTGTCAAAGTGATATAGAGGGGTTACAGTTATATAAGTAAGGTAATAAGCACATTTTTTGTCAAACTTGTTACCCCTTCCCTCATTTTTCTCCTACTTTCCCTGCTCCCCAACCTCTCCAGCCCCAAATTGTACATATCATTTCCAGCATATTGTTTTGTGTATGTTACTGTTGCATTGGTTCTTTGTCTTACCATTCTGTAGTTCCCTTTCTTCCCTAATTCAAATAAACATATACACAATACCAGGGTACCAAAATCAAATACAGTGACAACAGGAAATATACCATAGAGGGAAAAACATACAAAGGAAACAACAAAATCACATAATACATTAAAAACAAGAACAAAGAAAAACCTTTTGTGTCCATGTCTTAGAGTTCATTTCCCTTAGCATCATCTCATATGGTCATATGAACATAGCTATTGAGCTCTTCTGCTCATCTGCTAAGATTATCCTAGACATATATTAATTATTGCAAATAAGGGAACCCATGAAACCTATGTTTCTTTGGGTCAGGCTTACTTCACTTATGATTTTTTCCCAACTCTTTCCATTTCCTTACAAATGGGATAGTGTCATTCTTTCTTTCTGATAAAAGCATAGAACTCCAATATGTCACATTTTCTTGACACATTCATCTACTTAGGGGGCATCTGCATTGTATCCATATCTTAGCTATGGTGACTAATGATGTGATAAACATAGTTATGCTGGTAGCTTTACTATGGCCTTGTTTGTTATCATTTGGATAAATTCCCAGAAGTGGGATTGTTGGGTCATAGAATTCCATGCTATTTTCCAGAGTAGTTGAACAAGTTTACACTCTCCCTAACAGTGAAGTAGCATTTCCTTTTGGCTACATCCCCTTCAGCATCTGTTGTTATTAACTTTCTTGGTTATAGCCATTTTAACTGGGATGAGGGAAATCTCAATGTTGTTTTGATTTGCATTTCTTTTATGGATAGAGAAGTTGAGCATTTCTTCTTGTGTCTATTGGCCATTCTTATTTCCTCTTAAAAGAAGTCTCTCTTTAAGTCTTTAGCCCACTTCTCAATAAAGCAGTTATTTCTTTAAGGATTTTTTGTTGTTGGGGAGTTTAATTTTTTTTAATTTCTAAGTATATTTTAGATATGAGGCCCTAGTCTGTTGTATGACTAGTGAAGATCTTCTCTTAATCTCTGGGCTTTCTATTGATCTTGTTAGCTATGTCCTTTGTCATGCAGAAGCTCTGCAGTTTCATGCAATCACATTTGTCCAACTTTTCTTTGATTTGTTGTGTTCTAGATCTTTATTAAGAAAATTTCGTCCTGTGCCAAGCAGCCCTAGAATTTCTCCTATTCCTTCCTGCAGTGTTTTCAGGGTGCCTGTTTTTTTTCAAGGTCTTTGATCCATTTGGGGTTGATTCTGATGCAGAGTGATTTAGCTAGTTTTCTGAAGATGTTTAATTTTGCCAAGACCATTTACTGAAGAGACTGTCCTTCTTCCATTCTATTTTTTAGCTTCCTTATCGAAGATTAGGTGGCTATAGGTCTGGACCAGAAATTAAGAGGTATAGAAAGAATCATGAGGAGAAAATAAGATGAGAGGAATGCAGGCAGGGAAAGGAAGAAAGGGAAGATAACTTAAGATCTTAATTCAGAGAGAGGAAAAAGGAGGAAAAAAACTGAGAAAAAAAGAGAAGAAACAAAAAGGAAAAAAATAATAGAAAAAAATTACAAAAGTATAAAGAAATAATACTACAATTAAAGGAACTAAGGTTGCAAAATTGACAATTAAGTAATCGATGTCTGAATTAAGTATTCATTCAATGAAGACTGAGGTCTATTAATTAAAGATGGCTACATATCTGGGGATGAGCAGAATAGCAATTAAGTAGAGGGAAAAAAGAATACAGACCACAAGGAAAAAGGGGGAAAAAAGTAATGAAAAAGTAGAAAAATTAAAAAAAATAGGTAGTAAAAAAATAATTCTTTGATTTATTTGGGTTATCTTTTGTCTCCCCTATCCAGTCTCTTGATGAAGCCTCTGATTTGATTGTGATGTTGGTTTTCCTGTGGCTCCATTGGTTCTTAAATCAGTTTGTCTGAGCAGGCAGAACAAAGCTCAGTCTTACTGGTATGGGGACTTTATGATCCTCCACCAGATTAGTTCAGTGGGAGGGCAATCTATTGTGTGTCACACAAGAGGGAGATGGCTGCTTCTTCTAGCTTGGAGCCACTACATGGGAGCTTAAATGTGAAAATGTGAGTGGCTTTGTGTCCTGTCAGCAATCAGTAGTTTTTCCCTGAGGGGCTAGCTCATGAGACACTCTAGTGGCCCAGCTTGGGGCCACTCTCAGATTTATGCTGTATCCAGATTCAAATTGTTTATCTTTTAACCTTCTGCAGCTGGGAGAGCTGATGCAGCTGAGCTCTCTCCACTGGGGATGAGCAAGTTTTCCCGGGGTGGACCTGAGTCCCACTGGTCAGGTTTCTTTGCCTTGTTGAAAAATGGTCCCACAGTGTCTGCTTCTAAGGCCTGAGTTATCTGCCACCTGCTCTGGTCAGGCCTTTGCCAGAGTCAAAGATGGTGTTCTTGCCAGGCGTCAGTGGCTCACGCCTGTAATCCTAGCTACTCAGGAGGCTGAGATCTGAGGATCATGGTTCAAAGCCAGCCCCAGCAAGAAAGTCCATGAGACTTTTATCTGTAATAAACCACCAGAAAAGTGGAAGTGGTGCTGCATCTCAAGTGGTAAAGCCTTTGCCTTGTGCTGAAGAGCTGAGGAACAGCGCCCAGGCCCAGAGTTCAAGCCCCATGAACAACAACAAAAACAACACCACCAAAAAGATGGCACTCTTCTCTGGTGGTGGGGACATGGCTACTTTCCAAATGCTGTTCTGTGAGAAGGAGCGGGAATGTCTTGTGGGGTACTCCCTCAATCTGCATCCTTCTGTGGTCAACAGGATGAAGATTTCGGCTTTGTGCCAATTGGCTCTGTCAGTGAGTAGAAGCCGCTGTCACTCCATCTCTGATGCCTTTGTTGCAGATTCTATCTGCAGCTTTGGTGGAAGAGGCAGCCGCTGCCACTGCTGCTGCCACAGTCACTGGCCTGTGCTCAAATCTGTCTCCTTAAACAGACTGCCTGAATTTTTCCTCTCTGGCCAAACACTCCGAACTATGTTGGTACACTTAGTGCGATTATCTAGCCTTAGCTTTTTCACTGAAACACTAAAACTTGTTTCTTCGCAAGAGCTCGGTTAGCTCCCAGGTGTTCTTCTTCCATCTTCCTCCCTTCCCTCTTACTTATTCATTTTTTTTTTTTTTTTTTTGGGTCCGGTCGTGGGGCCTTGAACTATGGGCCTGGGCGCTGTCCCTCAACTCTTCAGCTCAAGGCTAGCGCTCTACCACTTGAGCCACAGCGCCACTTCCGGCTTTTTTCTTTTTGCTTATGTGGTGCTGAGGAATCGAACCCAGGGCCTCAGGCATGCAAGGCAAGCGCTCTACCACTGAGCTATCTTCCCAGCCCACTTATTCATTTTTTTAACTTATTTTTCTTTCTTTTTTTAAAAACTTATTTTGATATTTCAAGATGGTTTACAGTTACATAAGTAATGTAATAAGTACATTTCTTGTCAAAATTGTTATCCCTTCCCTCAATTTTCTCCTACTTTCCCTTCCCCCACTCCACCCTCCCCACCCCAAGTTGTACAGATCATTTCCAACATATTGTCTTGTTTATATTGCTGTTGCTTTGGATCCTCTCTTGTCCTTTGTCTCACCATTCTGTTGTTCCCCTTCCTTTCCCTAAATTAAATAAACATATGTATGATATCCAGGGTATCAAATCAAATACAATGACACCAGGGTATATACCATAGGACCATGCATGTATACAAAAGAAACAAAAAATCACGTAGTACATTAAAAACAACATGGACTTGTGTCCATGTCTTGGAGTTCATTTCACTTAGTGTAATTTTATATGGTCATGTGTACACAGCTATTGAGCTATTCATCTAAGATAATCTTAGCAGATGAGCAGAATAGCTAATATGTACATATGACCATATAATCTAATTTTTTTAAGAAAATAAGAGATCATAAACCTGAAAGTTCATAGACTCCAAATGAATCAAGTGAAGGAGAAGCATGTTTTACCCTGGAGGTAGGTCTCCAGTACACTGCCTCCCTCCAAAAACACAAGATAAAAGTTTATTGCTATGTTTCTCCTAACACTCCCTGAAAGATCTATGGCCTTTTGCAGAAACACTACATCTGCATTGATGAAGAAGAAATAATAAGAATTTTAGAGTTATGGTTATTGTACTTGGGCTAATATAAGTTTCGGGAGACTCAAAAGATCCCCCCCCAAAAATGATCAGGAGTTCCAAAGTCAAATAATACATTTATACAAATCATCTCCTCATTAGAAATTTAGTTTATTTTTCACAGTGGATTTCTAGGCATGTTCTATGGTAAGTAATTTAGGTATGAGGTGCTGGAAGAATCACCAAGTATGGGGTTTAATGGGGTTTTACAGTGTTGAAGATCAAACAGAAGCTCAAATGATAGCCTCTTGGTAATAAACCAGCAACCAATTCATTGATAAATATATATCTACCACCCAGTACTTAAAAGACATTGAGATGTTATCTCTTACATCCTCATTCAGTTTTTTATTTTGACTGCATAATAGAGATGACATTGTGATTTTTTAAATATTTTTATCAATTAAAAACAATTCATGTGGTCTGTCTCTTAGTAGCTATCATACAGAAAGGTCTTCTTGTTTGTGACGAAATTAACACTGCCTGGAACTTGATATGCAGCTATTGGGATGGAAAATACTCTTATTTTTCTCCTGTCTAGGAAGATGCGTGATAAAATTTGCTCTCAGCTAGAAAAAACAGTACTATCCTGTAAGTCTTACCAATGTATTAATGCTCTAATCTTATGTTATAACTTAGTCTTCTGAGGTAATCATCTTTCATTTTTACATATATATGTCTCTCTCTCCCTATATATATATATATATATATATATATATATATATATATATATATATATATATATATATATATATACCTTTGTCCATCAGATTAATGACATACTCCTTTGGTCTAATAATCAAGAATAATAATAAGTAGACTCTTACTGATAAAACACGTATATGTCAGAGGGTTCGAAAGAAACCTTAATAAAACTTGAGAGATAATGGGTTTATGTTGAAATATACAATTTAAGATGAAGTATTAGGGTGTCAGATTCTACTTACAAATAGCCAAACTCTAACAATGTATTTCTCAACTCATGTGCTATTCTGGAATTCATTACTGAATGGTCAAATACTGCTGGGTTTGACAAGATCACATTCTGGCTCTTCAGCAAACTCATGGTGCACAGATATTGTATCTTTACATGGTAGCACATGTTCTAATAGACATAAAGTTACTTTCAGTGATCATGGAAGATTATTATGATGTGACAAGCATTCTGTAGGCCCCAAAGTGAATCACATACTACAATCCCTTATAATTTGGAGCAAATCCCTGTCAACCTGGGCAAAGATGAAGAGTCTTACTTCTCTATCTTTGTTCCTCATTATAGATATAAATGTTAAGAATCACTGTAGTCTAGCAGTTACAACTTTGCTCACAAGGCCACAATTTTACTCATCCTTCAGTATTGTAAAGCATGATACATGTTTTATTTTTGCAACTAAACTAGAGTAAAAAGGCTCTGTCTCATCTTGGACAGAGTCCTCCCCTCAAATTTTAATGAAGCACTTTAACTATATTTATGTCTTCTCTTTGGACTACTGTGAGAATGACTTTTTACACGAATATAATATATTGATGTATTAATCCACTTAATAGCTTGAAGTAGAAAGGTCTCTGTAGAGTATTTTAAAATGTAACTTCATGTATATGGCCTTTGTGTGTTTTTATGTCACTTACAGTTATGAAACTATAGTACATACAGTGTTTTATTGTGCTCGATATGTCCTTATGGCCAGAATAGTTTCTGAGATTACTGTTTATGCAATATTCTATTTAAAGTAACAACTTCATGGGGATGTATTTTTTATCTCTTGATTTTTTTTTAAATCACCCACCACTTCCATAAAATGACTGAGTAAAATAAAGCATTCCTGTTTGTAACATTAGTGTCTGAACTCCTCTGGTAGGTGACAAAATAAAAATTTAGAAAATAATAATTATCAAACTCAAACTTATGGCTGTCTATTGATTATTCATAAGATATAGAAGGAAAAATAATTGCCAAAATTGAATCTCTATTATTTAATATGTACATGCATTTACCTAAGGGTACCTACGGCTCCAAAGTTGAAAATAAAAATCAAACATAATCAAAATGCTATATATTGCTGTTCTTTGAACTAATTTCATTTTAAAAAAATCAGCTTATTTTGCTTTAATATATTTACATAGATTTATATACAACTAGAAACTTCAACCTCTGTGCATTTATTACTCTTGCTTTACAATAAGCAAATATAAGAAAAAAACATCAGTATTTTGAATAAAGTGTTTGTTTGTCAATTGTTTAAAAAAAGTGTTAACTCTGAGAGGCACTGGTGGCTCATGTCTTTAATCCTACCTACTTAGGAGGCTGATATCTTAGGATCATGGTTTGAAGCCTTCCCAGGCAGAAAAGTTCCCTGTAAGACTCTTATCTCCAATTAACCACTCAAAAACAATAACTAGAACTATGGGTCAAGTGGTAGAGCGATAGCATTGAGCAAAAAAAACACTCAGGGACAGCACTCTGGCCCTGAGTTCAAGCCCCATAACTGACAAAAAAAAGTTAAATAAAAAGTTAACTCATGCTGAGCACTGGTGGCTTACAACCTCTCTTCAGAAATATTCAGGTGTTTGAGGACAGAGGATGCAGGTTGAAAGCCAGCTCAGACAGAAAATTCCCTGAGACTCTTATCTCCAATTAATAACAAAAATGATGGAAGTTTTAATTTTTGGGGTTGTAAGTATATTTTAGATATGAGGCCCTTGTTTGTTGTATGGTAGTAAAGATATGCTCCCAATCCATGGGCTTTCTATTGATCTTGCTAGCTTTGATCCTTTGCCATACAGAAGCTCTGCAGTTTCTAGCAATCTCATTTGTCCAATCTTTCTTTGGTTTGTTGTGTTTCTGGTTCTTTATTAAGAAAATTTTGTCCTGTGCCAAGGAGACCTAGAGTTTTTCCTAATCCTTCCTGGAATGTTTTCAGGGTGTCTGCTTTTACTTCAAGGTCTGTGATCTATTTGGAGTTGATTCTGGACAGGGTGCTATATAAAGTTCTAATTTTAGTTTTCAATAGGTTTTTAACCAATTTTTCCAGCACCATTTACTGAAGAGGCTGTCTTTCTTCCATTCTATTTTTTTTTTGGAGGTGGGGAGGGACTCATTTATTGAAGATTAGGTAGCTATAGGACTGTGAGTTCATTCCAGGGTCTTCAGTTCTTTTTCATTGGTCCTTGGTTCTGTTCTTGTGCTAGTATTCACCATAGCTAAGATATAGAACCAACCCAGATGCCCCTTAGTAGATGAATGGATGAAGAAAATGTGGTAGATATACAATGGAATTCTATGCTTCCATCAGAAAGAATGACCCCACCCCATTTGTTAGGAAATAAAAGAGTTGGGAAAAAAATCCTATTAATTGAAGTAAGCCAGACCCAAAGAAAGATAGGTCCCATGGTTCCCCTCATTTGCAATAATTAGTATATGTTGTGCCCAGATAGGGACCCTCAAAGACCACCAAGGAGCCGATTCCAATGCAAGCACACGAAAGTCGTTTATTGAAAACTGGAGCCTGGACTCCCAACCATCACGGACAAGTTGAGAGCCCTGCCTTATAAGGTGGCAGGGTTTTTAATCACAAGAAAAACAGGGGAAAGGGTATTTTCAACTTAGTGGTTACATGGTTGGCTAACAATTGAGTAGTTAAGAGTTAGTAAATTTTATCACATTGTTATTGGTTAGTACAATTGGTTATTCTTGACCAATTCTAGCAGACATTTAGTCAGTGTTTTATAACAGTCTTGTAACAGTCTCATTAGATGGAGCAGCAAGCTAAACCACAAAAAATATGCTGGCAATGCAACACTTCGGGTCTCAGGGCCATGGGGACTTTCCACCTTCTCACTCATTGGCTGTTGCTAAAGGAACTTATTGGATAGGGTGCAAGTGGGACATCTGCAGTAATTTCGGGGACCTAAGCTCATATGCTGGAAATAGGCCTTGTCTCAAATTGGAGTGTTTATGCACAAAATGGTGATTGTCTTGTTAGGGCTCTACATATACATCTAGGATCTTATTATCAGATGAGAAGAAAAGCTCAATAGCTATGTACATATGACCATGTAAGATGATGCTAAGTGAAATGAACCCCAAGATGTGGACACAAGAGGTCTTTCTTTGTTGTTGTTGTTTTTAATAAACTATGGGGTTTTATTGTATCTTCTCCCTATGGTATATCCCTTGTTGTCACTGTGTTTGATTTAGGTACTCTGCGTTTTGTATATACATTTATCTAATTTGGGGAGGGGAGGGGAATAAAAAAAACACTGAAACAAGGACACAGGATGACCCATTGCAACAATGATACTCACAAGACCCTATGTTGGATGTGATATTTATAACTTCATGGGGGAGGGGTGAGTGAAGAAGGTGGAGGAGGGAAGGGATAATAGGAGAAAACAAAGGTGGATTTAACAATGTTCCACCAGAAATGTATTCATAACCTTACTCATATAACTATAATACCTCTGTACAGAATCTTCACAATGAAATATTTTTTTTTTAAATAAAATAATGGAAGTGTAATTGTGGCTCAATTGGTAGAGTGCCAGCCTTGAGCAAAAATGCTCAAGCATAATTCCTAGGCCCTGAGTTCAAGTGCCAGGGCCTGTACCAAAAAACAAAATAAACAAACAAAAAATTTTTTAACTCATGACTTTAATTACTTTCTTCTCACTATTTCCTTAATAAACCCACATTTTAATTAATATTTTTTCAAATAAGTGTCATCATTCTACTAATCATTTGATAGTGGTAAATTTAATCAAATTTAATTAGTTTTTTTAATTGTATGTGGAAAATTAGGGCATAAAAATAGATATGAAGTGATTTATTTAATATTAATTGTATACTGAAAGAATGGATTTTGACATTCAAAATTATTAAATATCTTACTACATTAAAAATACATGAGTCAATTACATTCTGGAAGAGTGCAAAATTCTGATTACTATGGCAGAAAAATATAAGTGATGCCTCCTTCCTTCAAACCACATATCTACAAACATTCAGAAAGATGCATTTTGTTCATTGGCAAATAACTTTCTTGTCCTTGAAATCCTACATACTTCGCTGCAATTTGATGCACTTGTCACATTGCTAATTTATTAGATAATTAAAGGGACACATAAATATTAGCTCTTTAAAGCAAGTTTGGTTACTATATTTATTGAGTATGGTCAAACTCCAGGTTTGTGAGGTAAAATACAAACATAGTTCAAGGAGAGGAAGGCAAATCTGTGAAACATGAGTTGTTATCTGCCAAGTAATCTGAATTTTGTAGTCACTTGTCAAATTTGATTAATTGTGAGTTTAGGGGACAGTCAGTACACAGCAGCCTTCATTAGATCCAAAGTTTTTTGTGACCTTCACCAATAGTCAGGGTGAGCTTGCCCACAGATTTGAATTCTTCTGTATTCCATATAGATTAGAAGTTCCATGCACAGATGCCCTATGGGTCTTAGCTATCTTTTCATTGTATGAAAAAGAGTGAGGCTAGAAACTAGGGAACACACATTCATATCACCACTCTTCAGGAGAGATAATTCCAAACTAATTAGTTTAGAAGAATATACATTATCAAAGACATTTTCTGGATAAAGATTGAAATAAGCAAGCTTCCATGACATGAAGTGCAAGTATAAAAAGAACAAGAAAACTTGAGGCACTGGAAAAGCTCTTTTCCCCCTAAGTGTAAACAGAACATAAAGTATGCTTTCTTTGTAGTTTTTTTAAAATATATTTTTGTATTTTATTTTGATAATTTTGTTATTTTGTTACTTGTTATTTTGATTATTAGGTCAGTGTGTGTTTCACAGTATTCACTGGAACTCATTGATTGCTGAATACAGTCTTCAGATTTGTGAAGAATTATTCTTATTTTTAACCAACAACCAATGATATTTTCTTATAGGGGCCACAGCCCACTGGAACATACACTAAATTTTTCTTTACTTTTTTAAATTGTTTATTTTATTGTAAAGGTGATATACAAAGGTTTACAGCTACATAACGAGCACATTTCTTTTTGGACATTGTTATCCCCTCCCTCATTATTTCCCACTTTCCCTCTCCCCACTTCTCTCTCCCCCAAGTTGTAAAGTTCATTTCCAATGTAGTATCTAGTCAATATAAACATCAGTCTAAGAAGCTTTACTGATATTTTTCCTTAAAAATCTTGAAGTGTATTAGCTGAATTATGATGAACTTAGCTTACCTAACAATATCAGAACTCATCCAAAATGAAATAAAACATAAACAGAACAGTATAGTTTGGGGTAGTAACTCATAACCATAGATTAACAAACAAGGTTAGATAAATAATGTAAAATCTTGACTGTTAAAAATAAAATTGGATACTGTAGTAAATAATGTGAATATAAATCTCAAAGGACCACATTGTACCCATCTGTACTTTAAGTCTTCCTCTGGTATTTTCCCAATTCTTTGATATATTCAGAAACCATAGCTCTTCTTAAAAGAAAAAAAAATATTTGTACATATCAAGTTCTCTTGAGTTTGTTCTGAGCCATTATTTTCTTGTACAGAGTTTAAATATTTTGCCAATGAATACATCAAACCCAACACTTTGGCAATACAATGGATTATAATATCTTCTGTTATAATGAAAAATGTTTCCATTCTATATTTGTTACAATCTGACTTCTTCCAGTCATTGTGAAAAATCAAATTTGGAAGGGAAACTTAGCCTTTAGATCTGTGCTAAAATCAAAAGAACTCTAGTACTTAACAGGAGAAGAATTAAAGTCTGAACAGAAGGGCTTTTTCTTGCGGGAATTCTAGTATTACTTGAGAAGGATATTCAGGGAGACAGCTATAAAAACACAACAAGTTGACTGAAGTTTGTAATTAATTTAGCAATTGCTATGACAAAGCTACAGGCATGGATCTAGCTAATAAAATGTGTCAATCATGTAGCCTTTAAATAAAGGTGCAAGAGAGTGTTTATTGTAAACTTTAATGTTGCTGCAATATTTAATCTTTCCTTCCAGACATGACCTTGTATAATAAACCCCAGGTTGTTTGTTGGGAAAAGAGAACTTTATTACAGCTACAGAATTGTCATATTTCCAGGATATTGTTTTCTTTTTCTCCTGCTTTGTTTTCAGAATTTTAAATGAAGTTAATATAGTGATAATGCTTTTATAATTTTATATAGCAAGACATACACATGTTTTGGCAGTGTATATGAATAAATTCTTAATTTTTCCACAAACTGTCTTTAAAAATGGGTTGTTCTGGATATGGAAAAGCAAAGAAAATATATACTTAGGAATCAGAGTCATCATAAAAAGTAGATCAATTTCATTTCATATTGATTTTCCAATTAAAATATAAATGTTTTATTCTGTACAATAAGAATTAAGTTGTGCTTTTACATTTATCCATCTAAGTAGGATTTTGTATTTCTTATGTGAGCATGATAATTACAACATAGATTTAATCATTGTTTTCTAGCATAAAGCCCTGAAAGAATAAAATTAAAAGCTTTTAGAATTATTGAATATTATAAATCTATTGCACATAAATATAAATCTATTTACACATAGACACACAAAAACATTCACACACACACACACACACATATGAAAAAGGCACACTTACTTCAAACTAACAGACTCCTAGAAATTTGCAATTTATCAATTCGGAGTCTCAATTTCAGAGATTAAAGCATCTTAATAAGCCACTTGGAGCTGGGAGCTGGGAGCTCACGTCTGTATTCCTACCTACTCGGGAGGCTGAGATTTGAGGATCATGGTTCAAAGCCAGTCCCAGCAGGAAAGTCCTTGTGACTCTTATCTCCAATTAACCACCAGAAAAGTAGAAGTGCCCTGAGTGCTTACCTTGAGCTGAAGAGCTCAGGGACAGTGCCCAGGCCCAGAGTTCAAGCCCCACGACCAACAAAAAATAAAATAAATAAAATAAAATAATTCCTTTAAAACGCCACTTGGCAGCACCAAGGCCCAAAGTTCAAGATCTAGGACTGACAGGCAAACAAACAAACGAAACATGCCTCTTGGGTATGTATTTGTGGTGAAATAGTCAATTGGAACAATTAATGTATAGCTTATACATACTTTTATTATTTTAATTATAAGAAGACAAGCCAGGCGCCGGTGGCTCACGCCTGTAATCCTAGCTACTCAGTAGGCTGAGATCTGAGGATCGCGGTTCAAAGCCAGACTGGGCAGGAAAGTCTGTGAAACTTATCTCCCATATACTACCAGAAAACCGGAAGTGGCGCTGTAGCTCAAGTGGTAGAGCACTAGCCTTGAGCTGAAGAGCTGAGGGACAGTGTTCAGGCCCAGAATTCAAGCCCTGTGACCAACAAAAAAAAAAAAGACTTAGACTCAATATATTTGAAATTTACTAGAATACATTACTACTCACTGTACTCAGGGAGTAGTACAAAAGACTCTTGGAGTAATTCCTGTGCCTAGCTACAAGTTATTTCTTGTGAATAGTATCTCCCTTAATCCTCCCAGTCCCTTTAACTATTTACCTATTCACACATTTCACAATAATATCTTATACTTTATGTCTGCATGTATGTGTACAGTATTGATATTTTCAAAAAATACAAACTTAATAGAATCTTTTTTTTTTTTTTTTTTTGGTTGAGCAGTGATCTGAGAGATGACTGTGGATTTTATACTATGTTCTTTCTTGTGTAAGCACATGAGAGATAAAACTGCTTTTCTGGGTTCATTGCAACTCATGGCCACGTTACAATTTATTAAGCTACATATTGGCCATATTCCCTTGAAGTACCCCTCCCTCTCTATCATCTGGTCACAGCTGCTATGGAATGCCTATTCTTCTTAAGATGAGTTTTTAACTGGACTTAATTAGGATGTTACTTGATTTACAGAGCAAGACAGCAAAACTACTATGTGTCTTCATCTGCATTACCAACAATATGTCAGCATAGTAGTTTATAGAAACATGTAATGGACATTTACCTTTCTTTCTAGTTAGATTTCAAAGTGTGTGTCTGTGTCTGTGTGTGTGTACATGTGTGTGTGTGTGAGAGAGATGGAGAGAGAGAGATGGAGAGTGATGGGGAGAGAGAGAGAGAGAGAGAGAGAGAGAGAGAGAGAGAGAGAGAGAGAGAGAGAGAGAGAGAGAGAGAGAGAGAGAGAGAGCTGTCCTTGAGCACACTTTACAACATGAGAATGGTAATCAACAAAGGAGACTCTCATTATATAATGTCCAGGGATCTAAAAATTCTGCATAGTATGTTGACTTGTACTTATGTTGCTTCTAATTCATAAACACACTTGTTTTTAAGATGTCATTCTGCACAGACAAAAAACACATAGTTCCTTTATTTTCATATATGTATTATTTTTAGTCATTCCCATTTTATTTTTACTATAAATATAAACTGTAATACACAATATCAATTTATATTTTCCTTAGTGAAGGACTGGGTAGTGCACAGTTGGAATTCTTGATCCCAAATCTAAGGGTACATGTGATCAAATCACAGTACTTACCATTTTTCTCAATGCTTTTGTGCCCACATTTCTTCAGTTTTACTAGAAAGTAATGATATTGGATTTGCAAGTAATTCAGTAGTAGAAGAAATGTCTAGCATGTATGTGAGTTCAGACCCAGCATTGCCAGAACAATAATGTAGTGATATTGACAACTAAATCTCTAAGGTCACAAAGAGGGAACAATATGCTAATATATGAAAAATGACACTCTCATCTTATTTGACAGTGATCTCTCTGTAAATGCTAATTTTTTATCCTTTCCAATTTCAACTTATCTTGATATTATACTTTGTGGTTTTCCAAAGAATTTCAACAAATAAAAATCACCTGTGATCAAAGCAAGCATAAATAATTTTCTTGTTGACATATTAATCAATTTAAGATGAAGGGGTGCATTTAATGTTCCTTTCATGAAGAAAGAACCTTCCTTGTAACTAAAGATGAAGGCAGACCAAGATTCTAGAAGGCTACATCATGGAAAGGCATTCAATTTCATATCCGAGGAAAAAAATAAAGCAGAAAAGTACATCAATATACCAGATTGGAACAGGAAGCATGTCAGATTCCAAGAAGCATAGTAAAGAAAATCTTTTAGCAAATGCCTAAGTATTCCATAGGTAAGATTTAGAGAAATTAAAAGGCAGGATAAATCAATGGAAGAAGGAGAGAGAAAGGAGGAGGTATTGGGGGCTGAAAAGATAAAAATATATTACATGTATGCACATTGTATACATATATGCATGTATATTTATATATAAATATGCTTACATTAGTAAATCCTTTTGAAAATAAAAATACAAATAAAAAATAATAGAATGATATTGAGAAAGGCATTGGAGCTCTGAAGCCACAATGGCTGTACAAGATTGTATTTATACCCACTATATTTTAGCACAGGCTACTATTTTTTTTTGTCCTATCTCACATCATTCATTTACACAGTAAAGAAAATAGTTGTCTATGAGAGTTCACATTTATAAAGTTCCACAAGAGTAGCTAGCAGATAGCATATGTTACTTAGTTGTATTGCTAGTAATACAATAGCATAAAGAGAAAAGCAGCAATATATATAATATTGGGATTTGTTTACAGTTCTCTTTAATATTTGAGTAAATAAGTTTGGATTTCTAGATAATTGGGAGGTTCTAGATAAAGATTCTCACTACTTAGTGTGAATAGATGAGTTGTAGAATATAAGAATCACTAAATCTTACATGCTCCTCTACAGATACTATAATCCAAAAGGTAAGAAGCTTGATTTAGGAAAATAAATAGTTCTGACCTAGGGGTTAGATGTATAATATTTTGAGAAATTTTGCTATGAGATCATGTGAAACAAATTATTCAGTTCTAGTGAATGCTTTTATTTATGTCATCTCCCCATTTCACAACATGTGGGATTTATTTTTTCCAAGTGAGAAGAAGAAAATTGGAACACTTCAATTACTTCAGAAAGCCTTTTGCCCTCTCTCCCTCACTATGTTCAAGTAAATTTCAGCTAGGAGAATTTTTGCAAGATGTGTTTATTAGAGGGGAAATATGACCATGAATACAAAGAGATATATTTGGGAGGACCACAGCCCTTTTCTACTCAACCTGAGAAATGTAAATGGGCCCTCCTCATAATTACAGGTGCAAGTGGCTATATGATTCTACAACTGAAGTAGAGCAAGAGGAAGTACAATCCTGTGTCAGAGCCCAGAATCAGGAGGATGAGTACCTCCAGCAAATCGGAGTGGGTAAAAAAAGAGGCAGGTATGCTCAGAAATAATTGCAACTCAGAGGACAGAAATATGTACTATGTTTCTAATGCTTCCAACAACAAATATTTTTGAAACCTCATGGGAACTTACACTCTTGGCCCAACTGCTGCAGCACAAAGTTGTTAGAAGAGCTTTTGTTATCCAAAGAGCTTTTGTGAAGTACTTGCAATATCATATTTGACATACATGTTGTCACTGAAAACTTATGTCTCTAGAATATATTCCTCTCTTCCAGATACTGAAGCTAAAATTAAGTGCTTTCTTTGGATCAAGTATCATAATTTTGTTATTGCAAGATCCAACCTGAAATTGACTAACATGTCCCATGATAACTGATCTCTGACGATCTGAGCATATAGTCAATACAAAATTTATTATATAAAAATCCAAGTCCCTATTTGTATATAATCCACAGCTTTACCCACACAAGTTCTTTCCCATTCTTTCACTCAAAGATGCATGGATAATTAATCCATGTCTGTTCCAGTATTTCTCTATCTCTCTCCCACAGTTTGGTGTTTCAATTTTCTCAAAACCGTTTACTGATGACTATGCACACTCTTGACATTTTTGCCACTCCAAACATTGATGACAAGAGCAGGAAACTCTTCCCAGGTTCACCTTCCAGAATAACTTCCATTACATATTTCTCAACCCAGTTATTGGTGCTTTAATTTCTTGAAACGGTAGCCCAGCTCATATCAATTTCCTGTGTTCGTAAGTATGCTGTAATGACATATTCCAAAACACATTCTTGTTTATTGCTGCCTGACAAAATTCTACCTGTCCTTTAATGATATTTCATATCATTAACTCTCAATAAGTGGATCTTGAATTCATTGTGTACTATCTCACTTTTGAACAATGCTACAACTATTGACACATCATAATATAATATAATATAATATAATCATAATATAATATGTAATATGTAATATAATGATCTATTAGGTTGATAGCCCTTCTCATTACATCCAATCATCTCCAAGTTTTGTTGCTGGTTTTGTCTACATGCACTCAGAAGCACAGTATGATTTTCTCTAAAAGCACAAGTAAGACAGGCTTAGTAAGTGTAGACCTGAAATGCCAGCCTCAAGAATGTGAGTTAGAGGCATAGAATTCCATTGTGTGTGTGTGTGTGTGTGTGTATATATATATATATATATATATATATATATATATATATATATATATACCACAATTTCTTGATCCATTCATCTACTGAGGGGCATCTGGGTTGGTTCACTCTATGCCTTCATCAGAAAGAATGACACCACCCCATTTGTTAGGAAATGAAAAGGCTTGGAAACCATTATATTAAGTGAAATAAACAAGGCCCAAAGTAACATAGGTCCCATGGTTTCCCTTATTTGCCATAACTAGTATGTGTCTGGGACAAGCAGAAAAGCTCAGATAAGGTGATGTTAAGCGAAATGAACCCCAAGTTAGGGACACAAATAGATTTTTTCTTCCTTGCTATTGTTTCTAATGTATTTATAAGGTACCATGTGATTTTTTGTTGTTGCTTTGTATGTCCCTCCCCCATGGTATAACACCTGTTTTCACTATATTTGATATTGGTATAATTTTGGGAGGGGAACAGAAAAAAACAAATTGTTTAAAAAGGGATACAGGTAGACCCACTGCAACAATGAGATGTCCAAGATGCTATGTCGAAAAACAAAATTTACAATTTAGGTTTGGGGTGGGTAGAGAAGGGGGAGGTGGGGACTGGGGGGTATAGTTGAGGAGGTGGGAGTGACAGGATGTTAGGGAAAAACAAAGGAGGAAGCAACAATGCTGGATAAGAAGTGCACTTATTACATTGCTCATGTAACTGTAACCCCTCTATACAGTATTTTCACAATAAAATAACATTAAAAAAAAGATGATGGTAAGCGAAATAAACCCCACAATAAGGAGGCAAGAGGTATTTTTTTTTAATTTTATTTTATTTTATTTGAGAACATACTGTACAAAGGGGCTACAATTACATGGGCAGGATAATGCATACATTTCTTACCAAGCATTGCAGCCTCCTCCTTTGTTTACCCTTCACCTCCCTTCCCCGCCTCCCCCCTCCCCCCACCCAATTATACCCCACTCCCCCCACCCAATTATACCCCCCTCCCCCCACCCAATTATACCCCCGTCCCCCCCCACACCGACATTGTAAAGCTGGTTTTGACATGACATTTTGTACTTCTCATTGTTGCAACAGGTCCACCTGAATCCTTAAACGACTTGTTTGTCCCCATCTCCTCCACATGTTATACTGACATCAAATATAGTGAAAGCGGGGGTTACACTGTAGGGGAGGGATATACAAAGCAACAAAGAAATAATCTTATAAATGCGTTAGAAACACATGCATGAAAGAAACGAAAACATTAAAATACATATTTAAGGGTTCATTTTCCTAACATCACATTATCTGACCTTTTCCGCTTGACTCATACCTATACTAGATATTGCAAATAAGGGAAACCATGGGTCCTATGCTTCTTTGGGCCTGGCTTACTTCACTTAATATAATTTTTTCCAAACCTTTCCATTTCCTAACAAATGGGGAAATGTCATTCTTTCTGATGGAGGCATAGAATTCCATTGTGTATATATACCACATTTTCTTGATCCATTCATCTACTGAGGGGCATCTGGGTTGGTTCCATATCTTAGCTATGGTAAATAATGCTGCAATAAACATAGTTGTGCTAGTAGCTTTAGTGTGGTCTTGTTTGTAAACATTTGGGTAAATGCCCAAAAGTGGGATTGCTGGATCATAGGGGAGATCTATGCGAAGTCTTTTGAGGAACCTCCATACTGCTTTCCAAAGCGGTTGAACAAGTTTACATTCCCACCAACAATGAAGTAAGGTTCCTTTCTGTCCACATCCCCTCCAGCATCTGTTGTTGTTAGAGTTCTTGATTTTTGCTGTTCTAACTGGAGTGAGGTGATATCTCAATGTTGTTTTGATTTGCATTTCTTTTATGGCTAGGGATGTTGAACATTTCTTCATGTGTCTATTGGCCATCCTTGTTTCTTCTTCAGAGAAGCTTCTCTTTAAGTCTTTCGCCCACTTATTTATTGGGCAGTTGATTCTTTGAGGATTTGTTGTTGGGTGGTTTAATTTTTTGAGTTCCAAGTATATTTTAGATATGAGACCCTTTTCCGTTGTATGGCTAGTAAAGATCTTCTCCCAATCGGTGGGCTTTCTATTGATCTTGCCAGCTATGTCATTTGCCCTGCAGAAGCTCTGCAATCTTATGCAATCCCATTTGTCCAACCTTTCTTTGATTTGTTGTGCTTCCGGGTCTCTATTCAGAAAATTTCAGCCTGAGCCAAGGAGACCTAGGGTTTCTCCTATTCCATCCTTTAATGTTTTCAGAGTGTCTGCTTTGAGTTCAAGGTCTTTGATCCATTTGGAGTTGATTCTGGTGCAGGGTGATATATAAGGATCTAGCTTTAGTTTTCTAAATGTAGTTAACCAATTTTGGCAGCACCATTTACTGAAGAGGCTGTCTTTCTTCCATTCTATTGTTTTAGCTTCCTCATCGAAGATTAGATGGCTATAGGTCTGTAGGTTCATTTCTGGGTTTTCAATTCTATTCCATTGGTCCTGAGGTCTGTTCTTATGCCAATACCAAGCTGTTTTGATTACTATGGCTTTATAGTAGAGTTTGAAATTTGGTATTGATATTCCTCCAGCGTGTTCTTTCCGTTGAGGAGCGTTTTTGCTATTCGGGGTCTTTTATTGTTCCATATGAATTTTTGGATTGCCTCTTCTATTTCCTTGAAGAATGAGGGTGGAATTTTGATAGGTATCGCGTTGAATTTGTAGATAGACTTGGGAAGTATTGCCATTTTCACGATGTTAATCTTGCCAATTCAGGAGCATGGGAGGTTTTGCCATTTTTTAAGTTCTGTGTTGATTTCCTTTTTCAAGATTTTAAAGTTTTCATGGTAGAGGTCCTTCACTTCTTTGGTTAAGTTAATTCCTAGGTATTTTATTTTTTGTGGGGCTATTACAAATGGAGTTGATTTCCTAATTTCAGCCACACTTTTCTCATTGTTGGCATATAGAAAAGCCATTGATTTTTGGGGGTTAATTTTATAACCTGCTACTTTGCCAAAGTTTTGAATCAGCTTGAGTAATTTGGGAGTGGAGTCTATGGGATTCTTTAAATACAAGATCATGTCATCTGCAAAGAGGGAGAGTTTTATTTCTTCTTTCCCTATTTGGATCCCCTTTATGTCTGCATCTTGTCTTATTGCTGTAGCTAGGCATTCTAATACTAGATTGAAGAGAAGTGGAGAGAGTGGGCATCCTTGTCTTGTTCCTGAGTTAAGAGGAAATGGCTTTAGTTTTTCACCATTGAGTATAATGCTGGGTGTAGGTTTGTCATATACAGCCTTTATTGTATTGAGGAATGTTCCATGGATTCCTAATTATTCCAAAACCTTCATCATAAAGGGATGTTGGATCTTGTCAAATGTTTTTTCTGCATCTATTGAGATAACCATGTGGTTGTTATTCTTGCTCCTGTTGATGTGATGAATAATATTAATTGATTTGCGTATATTGAACCAGCTTTGCATCCCTGAAATGAATCCTGTTTGATCATGGTGTATGATTTTTTGGATGAATTGTTGAAGTCGATTGGCCAAAATTTTGTTGAGAAGTTTTGCATCAATATTCATCAAAGAAATGGGTCTATAGTTCTCTTTCTTTGATGAGTCCCTGCCCGGTTTTGGGATGAGGGTTATGATGGCTTCATAGAATGTGTTCGGTAGTGAGCTTTCTCTTTCAATTTCATTGAAGAATTGGAGGAGTATTGGTGTGAGCTCTGTTTTGAAGGCCTTGTAGAAATCCGCTGTAAAACCATCTGGTCCTGGACTTTTCTTAGCTGGGAGGTCTCTTATTGCTGTTTCTATTTCAATGCTTGATATGGGCCTGTTAAGCTGGTTTAACTCATCTTGTTTAGTTTTGGCATGTCAATATTTGCTAGGAAAAGGTCCATTTCTGTCAAGTTCTCAAACATATTAGCATAAAGTTTTGAGAAGTATTCCCTTATAATGTTCTGAATCTTGGTTGTTTCCATGGTGATGTTTCCATTCTCATCTCTGAGTTTATAAATTTGGGTGTGTTCTCTCCTTTTTCTGATAAGGTTTGCTAAGGGTCTGTCAATTTTGTTAAGTTTTTCGAAGAACCAACTCTTTGTTTTGTTGATTCTTTCTATAGTTTTTTTGGATTCTAATTCATTTAATTCTGATTTAATTTTGATTATTTCTTTCCGTCTACTGGATTGGGGTTTATCTTGCTGCTCTTTTTCAAGGAGGTTTAGATGTGTCATTAAATTGTTAGTTTCCAATCTCTCCAATTTCTTGATGTAGGAGCTCAGAGCTATAAACTTGCCTCTGAGTACTGCCTTTGCTGTGTCCCAGAGGAGCTGGTAATTTGTGTGTTCATTTTTGTTGAATAGCATGAACATTTGAATTTCCTTTCTAATCTCTTCCATGACCCACTCATGATTCAGCAGTGTGTTGTTCAGCCTCCATGTGATACCGGACTTTCTTTGGTGGCTTTTGGTGTTGAGTTCTAATTTTATTCCCTTGTGGTCAGAGAGAATGCAAGGTATAACTTCAATGTTTCTGAATTTAGACAAGTTTGCTTTGTGGCCTAAAATGTGGTCTATTTTAGAAAACGTTCCATGTGCTGTTGAGAAGCACGTGTATTCTGATGCTGCTGAGTGAAATGTTCGGTAAATGTCTGTTAAGTCTAGTTGATCTAGGCAGCTGTTTAGATGTGAGGTTTCTCTGTTGAGTTTTTGCCGAGTTGATCTATCTAGTGGGGAGAGTGGTGTGTTAAAATCCCCAACAATTATTGTCTTTGGATCTATATGGGATTTGAGGGAAAGTAGTGTTTCTTTGATAAATTTGGGTGCTCCATTGTTTGGCGAATAGATATTTAGAATTGTAAAATCCTCCTGAAGGAGAGATCCTTTAATTAGTATGTAGCGACCTTCTTTATCTCTTCTCACGAATTTTAATTTGAAGTCTATTTTATCTGATATTAGGATTGCAACTCCCGCCTGTTTATGAGGGCCGTTTGCTTGGTAGATTTTGTTCCAGCCTTTAACCTTGAAAATGTGTTTGTTTTTACGGGCAAGATGTGACTCCTGCAGGCAGCAGATAGAAGGGTCTTGTTTTTTAATCCAACTAGGCAGTCTATGTCACTTAATTGGAGAGTTCAGTCCATTAACGTTAAGAGATAGGACTGAGAGGTATTTGGGAGTTCCTGCCATGTTATCCACCTTCTTGGGGGCTGCGAAAACAGGGTTCTTCCTAAGGTTCTTGGATTCTCAGTTTGGGTGCAGTTTCTTGGCCTTTGTTGCGTTCTTGTTGGTTTTCTATGTGTAGGACATCTTTAAGAATCTTTTGCAGGGCTGGTTTGGTGGAGAAGTATTGTTTCAATTTTTCTTTGCTATGGAAGGTTTTTATTTGGCCTTCAGTTATGAAGGAGAGTTTAGCTGGGTACAGTATTCTTGGTTGATAGTTGTTTGTTTTTAGGGCATGGCATATGTCATTCCAGGCTCTTCTTGCTTTGATTGTCTCTGCTGAGAAATCTGAGGTGATTCTAATTGGTTTCCCTTTATAGGTGATTAACCTTTTCTCCTTGACAGCTTTAAGGATCTTTTCCTTGGTCTGGGTTGATCCTGTGTGGATTATAATGTGACAGTGGGATGTCCTATTCTGGTCTGGTGTATTTGGGGTTCTAAAAGCTTCTTGTATCTGAATAGGCCTATCTTTTTGTATGTTTGGGAAGTTCTCTGCTAGGATCCTGTTAAACAAATTTCCTAGACCATTAACTTCTGTTTCTACGTGCTCCTCTACACCCATTATCCTTAGATTGGGCCTTCTGATGGTGTCTTCCAGGTGTTGGATAGACCTATCATATTTCTTGGACTTGTCTTGGATGGTTGTATGTTCTTTCTCTATAATATCTAGGGTGTCTTCAATCCCTGAAATTCGATCTTCTGCATGGTCTAACCTGCTGTCAAGACTCTCTACTTTGTTTTTTATCTCTTTTCCTTCTAATTGGTCAGCTTTGATGGCTTCAAGTTCTTTGTTGAAGCTCTGTTTTAGGTCTTGTATGAATTTCTTTACTTCCTTAATTTGGTGTTCAGTGTTTGTTCTCAAATCACTTAGTTGATTGGTTATGGTTTCTTTGGACTCCCATTCCTTCTGTTGGGTTCCATTCAGCATTCCCTTTGTGGTCTCCCTGACTTCCTTCAGCTCTTGGTTAATGGATTCCATGAATGCCTTTAGTGATCTTTGTGTATTCTCTACCTGGTCTCTCAATTCCTGAATTACTCTTTGATTAGCTTCCTCCCGTCTGTGAGATTCCTGCAGTTCTCTTTCTTCCCGTTCGTGAGATTCCTGCAGTTTTCTTTGAGTGTTCTCTGCCTGCTCACGCCATTCCTCCCTTTCTCTTTGAGTATTCTCAAGTTGTTCACGCAAATCCTGTATCAGTTTTTGAGTAGCTTCCTCACTCTTATGATATTCCTGTATAACCTTCTGGGATGCCTCCTCTCTCTCCCTATCACGCTCATACAGAGTCCTTTGTACATTGTCAAACTTCTCATTTATCATGTTTGCTATTAGTGTTTGTAGAGCTATTTGGGAACTCTCCTCTGGATTATTCTTTATCTGTTCTATTCCCTGATTATCAAGGTTGGGAATTGAGATACCCGAATTTGCCATTTTTCTTGTGTTTTTCCGGCTTACTCGGCCCATTTGAGATGAAGATTGCACCAGTTTTGTGCTAGAACACTATCTTAAGGCAACCATCAACCAAAGTTTGCATTTGTACAGTCAATAGTCTACAGATACAATCTAGTTCAACAGATACATCTATTCAACATCAAACAACTATATGTTAAAGGACTTCGAACCGCAGAAAAGAATTTGGAAAACCAGAAATTATTAGGATTAGGGAGAGATGTGGGTAAAAAATAGGAATAGATTGGTGTGGGGAGGCACAGGGAGAGTTAACTATGTCCTAATCACAATGCAGGAAATGGGTTGGGTAGGATTCAAGTAGAGAGAGAGAGAAAAAGAAGAGATGGAAAGGGGAATAAAGAGAGACCCGAAAAAGAATAGAAACGTAAAAATTAATGTTATTATAGAGGTTAAAAGACCGTCTATTTAGAGAGGAATGTGAATATTTTCAGAGAAGGGGAGGGACATAGAGGAGATGTGAAAAACTTTAAGGATGGGAAAGGGAGAAGAAAAGATCAGAAGTTCAGTAGAGCTAGACAAAAAACAAAAAGATAATTAAGAAAGAAAGAAAAAGAGAAAGAAGACAAGAAAAGAAAGGAAAACACTCATTCATGTATTCCTAAAATAAAAATTATAAGATGAGAAAAAAAAAAGTTACTGGAAAACAATTATTTTTTCAGAAGAGGCAAAAATTAAAGATTAATAAAAGTTTTAGAAGGGAAAAAATTATATATATATATATACATATATATATGTATATATATATATATAAGGTAACAAAAAAACAAAAAACAAGCAAAAAAAAAAGAAAAGAAGAAGAAGAAGGAAAAAAAAAAAGAAAAAAAAGTCTTTTGATTTTTTTTTTTTTGGGGGGGAGGAGTGGGAAGAATCCTGTATCTCCCTTTTGTCTCTAACCAGTCTCTTGTTGGAGTCTCTGGTCAGCTTGAGGTCCTGTGGCTTGATTGGTTTCTTAAGTCGGTTGGTTGGAAGAGGCAGAAAAATGCTCTGCTTTACCCAAGATTTTGAGATCCCCCTCCCAGGTTAGTTTTCTGGGAGGGTGGTCTGCTGTGAGAATCACAAAAGAGGGGGATGTGGTGATGAGGCTAGGTTCTGGGTAGAGTTGAGGCCTTTCAACAAACAGTAGCTTTTCCCTGGGGCTATTTTGTGATAAAGCTCACAGCGCCCAGCCTGGAGCCATTCTCAGGGTTTCTGTTTTTCAATTGATTGTGGTGGCTGCTAGAGGGAGGGGCAGCCTCTGGCTCTGGTTACCCAGTGAGGCAAGGCACTCCAATGGCTGGCGCCTGAGCTGGGTGACTTTTCCCTGGATGGAGCTGAGTCTGGCAGGTCACTTCGCCGTTAAGTTCTTGTGACCTGCTAAATGACTCATTTTATTCCAAGGCCTGAGCTGGAGCTAGCAGCTCCTCCGAGCTTTGTCGGTATCCAAGATGGAGATCACCGGTGCTGGGGGGGGAGGGGTGGCCTTCCCTCCTCTGCTCCCTGAGGAGTGAGGACGTCGGGCTTGTACTCACGCTGAGTCTTGGATCCTGGGTCGTCTCTGGTCTGCAAACAGCAGGATGAAGATGTTCGCTCCTTGTTGGTTCTTGTTGGTGTTGAGTAGAATCCGCTCGTCCGCTGCGTCTGGCTCCTTCGTCCCCGACTCTCTGTGTCTCAGGTATGACCCCGCGGCGTCCCCGACTCTCTGTGTCTCAGGTATGACCCCGCGGCGGTGGTCGCCGCCGCGAGGCAGCTGATGCGTTTCCTTGGCTTCCCCTCTCTTGTCTAACTCTCTGTCCTGTGATGGCACACTTGGTGTGATTCTCTGGCTTAGGACTGTTCACTGGAACTCTAAAACTGCTTTCTATGCGAGAGCTTGTTCAGATTCCAGCTTCTCCTCCGCCATCTTCCCGGAACTCCAGGCAAGAGGTTTTTATCTTTCTTGCTATTTTTTTTCATGTACTGATAATGTAATATATCATCTTTTTTTGTTTCTTTTGTATGTTCTTCCCCCGTGGTATAACCCCTGTTCTCACTGTATTTGATTCTAGTGCCCTGCATCAGAGGGGAAGGGAAAAAACAAAATGCTCAAACAAGTTGACCCATTGTAACAATGAGAAGTACAAGACACTATGTTGAAAACTAACTTTACAGGTGGTGTGGGGGAGGGGGGAGTTGGGGAGGTAGGTACTGAAAGGATGGTAGAGGAAAAACAAAGGAGGGGGTAACAATGTTCATTACCTTACTCATGTAACTGTAACCCCTGTGTACAGTATCTTTACAATAAAAATATATTAAAAATAAAAAATGTGAGTTAGAAAGATCATGAGATCTAAAGAGAGTAAGCTTTATTATGAGACATTGGTAATTGTCAATGTTCTTTAGAAAAGTCACTGTAATTAGACATTTGAATAAAATGAAGTCAGGAAAAAAAACTAACTTGAACTTGTGAGAGAAATTCTCAAAACATGCCAAGATCCAAAAGGACTTTGTGCTTGAGGATTAAAGATAGTTGTTGGGTTTTTTTTTTTGAGGTAGTTTTTTTTTTTTGAGGTTTGTTTTTGAGAGTAGTAGGGTGTGTGAGAATTCAGCCTGACACTTTGCTGTATTACTTCTAACTGTGGAAAATGTCTGAATTTTATTTCAAGGTAATAGAATGCCACTGTAGGGTTTTTAAGAAAGAAAAATAACATAATCTGATTTGTGTGGTAAAATTTCACACTGGCTGCTGTGTGGAGAATGGATTGAGGAACTGAAACGAGAAAGGAAAGAAGAGCATGGAAAAGTAATTCCACTTACCCCCGTGGAAAGGATGGTCAGAGTCTGAGAATATATCTCATGACATTGATTTCCTGAGAACTGCCACTCCAGAAGAGATTCTATCCCATAGTAATTGAATTAAAGCAGTATTCTAATTAAAGAATTATAACATGGTCCTTTGGCATGGAATTGGATCTTAGAAGATAAACAGTGTTTAAGAAAGCATTTGACAATTGATTTCAGTATATCAGACTACTGTTATACCACCCCATGTAAGATAGCTAATATTTAAATAGCATAATATAGGATTATTTTATCATCATCATTTACTTATTTTACTTTCCCAAAGGGATTTTTTTATGTTTAAACAGATGAAGTGAGTGTAACCACTTTGAAAGTTCAGCAGTCCAGGGAAACATGGAAAAGCAGTACTTGTATTAAATAAAGGTTTGGATTTGGTAAAAGTAAAAAAAAAAAAAAAAAAAAAAGCTGCTTCTTAAAACAACAATCCCTTTAAAAAAAAACTTTAAGGGCTGGGATGTAGCTCAGTGGCAAAGTGCTTGCCTAGCAAGTGCCAACATCCTGGGTTCGGTCCCCAGTACCAAAAAAATAAAAATAAAAAAATTTAAAAAATAAATAAAAATAAAAAAAAAACTTTAAGTTAAAAGTCTCCAAGAGAAAAGCACTAAACTCTAGTTTTGTTTATATTGATATAGATATAATATTGATGACAACAATTAATCCTGCATAAATCATAAATAATTGCAATAGAATTATGGATAAAATTATATATATTATAATCTAGAAATTCCAAGATTAGTAGTGGCTTGATTTCCATAGACATTTTAAAATATTCATTTAAACTGCAATAGACTACAATCTTAAGGGTGCAAATAGAAAAAAAAATACTGTGACTATACTAGAGGAATATTGGACTAAAGGAGGGCATAAATTGTATTATATCGCATGGTGATATGGTGACTCATCTAGCCCTGATCTTAGGGAGGATTTTGTAGTAGAGTTAGTGCTCACCATGAGTCTTAAAGGGATGAGGAAGAGGATGGCGGGTGAGAATCCAAATAAGGCCTTTTCTAGGTGTCTCCTGAAAAGCAGAATGTGTGCATGGGAATGCTGAATCATTGTGCATAGTCATAACATGGTGAGGACAGTGACTTGATGTCATAAACAATTTTAAGGAAAAAAATCACCAATAGTGATTTATTTCTATTCATGAGAGGCATGATCTAAAAGTTGTAACCTGGTGAGAGCCCTTGAGATCTGTCTGTAGAGGTAATAGAAATAAAAACAACTAACTTTCAGCAATGCTTTTTTGAGATTTCTTAATAACAATTTTACACAAAACTTATAATATTCACTTAATAATGACTAAATACACATGTAGGCACATATAAACATGAATATGTGTACACATACACATATTCTATAACAGGCTTTTTTTGAGATTGGTAGTAATTGTTCCAATCTACCTGAAATATCTTCTGTTATTTATGTTTAAACATTAGTTTGTGCCCTTTTTATACTACTTTATATTTGCCAAAATCATCCTTCAATACGTGTGTGTTCTCTTTTGTTAGGCATAAATTTTAGGTGGAATTTCTTCCTTTTATTATGCCCACTCTTACTAAATATAGCATTGAGGTCTGTGAATATTAATTTATCAATCCTTCAAAATACAATTTTTGGCATATTAGTTTGCTCAAATGGCTTTATCAAAGGTCTATGAACTTGATGACTCTGTGAAAGAAAAATTGAGCCAGATTGGATAAAATGGGAAAGAAGCTTTATTTCATAAGGAGAAAGACTGAATTCAGCAATTAAAGCAAATAGGGATAGATAGTTTAGGCACTAAACTGACAGAACTGACAGAAAAGTATTAGAGATTATTAGAGGGGTATTAATGGAGATGATTAGGTTGTGTGTATGCTAATTAGAGGATCTGTGGATAGGCTTTTACTCTCCACAGAGATGGAGCAGGGACAGTAGAGCTCCATTCTGATCTCTGCATTTCAGAAGAACAGAGTCCAGGCCATTAAGAAAGAATTATTGGATCTGTAGCTAGTAAGATGAAGGGAGAAGATTTCCATTTTATGTCAACAGCAGATAAACATTTTATTCATTTACTTATTTTTATTGTAAAGATGATGTACAAAGGGGTTACAGTTAGGTAATACAGTCAGGTATTAAGTACTTAACAGTGTCACCTTTTCCCTGATTTTCTCTCAGCTTTTTTCCCTCCCTGACCAGTCCCCCACACCTCAAATTGTATAATAGTTCATTTGTTCATTTTCAACATAGTGCTTAGTGAGTACCACTGCTGAATTAGTTCAACCTTTCTCCCACAATTTTATTGCTTCCCCTTCCTCTCTCCAGATCAGACAAAAGGAACAGAAAACAAAACAAAACAAAACAAAAAGCAATGATCAGAGAGGAAAAACAGAAGAGGAAGAGGAGGAGGAGGAAAACCATACACACACAAAAAGTAAAAAAGGCCTGGTGCCAGTGGATCACCCTTATAATCCTAGTCAGGAGGCTGAGATCTGAGGATCATGGTTCAAAGCCAGCCTGGACAGGAAAGTCCCTGAGACTCTATCTCCAATAAAACACTAGTAAACCAGAAGTGGCGCTTTAGCTCAAGTGGTAGAGAGCTCACCTGCAGCTGAAGAGCTCAGGGACAGTGCCCAAGCCCAGAGTTCAAGGCCCACAACTGACCAAATACAAAAAAAAAAGAGTAGAAACCTCTTAGTATTTCCATTTCTTGGCATTGACTTTAATAAGCATCATTTTATATGATCATATGCACAGAACTACATTTTAAAATGACATTTTTTTCAAAGTAAGTACTTTTAAGAGGTTGTTCTGGAGTGAATAATCAGAAATAAAGTTGTCTACTCTTTTATCGAATTGAGCAGAACAGTAAAGCTCCCAGAAGACTCAGTTTGACAGGAGAAATCTAGTGTTCCTCATTGCCGGAATTTCAAAGCCCACACTCAGGTTTAAGAATTGGCATTTTCTGAGAGGTAGGAGGAGGAAAGTCGGTGGCATGTGTCTTAGTTAGTCTTGGTGATTTGCTGGTGATCTCTGCCGTTCCTTGGATGAAGCTGTATCTCACAAAGCTGGGATTCGATCTTGACATGCTTTCTCTCTGTGTGTCTGAATAAAGACACCTCTTTGTTACAAGGACAGCAGAGTTATCATTTAAATCGCATATCTCATTGCAGCCTGACGTCATACCTGTGATGACTCTGTTTACAGATAAAGTTCGTTTTTCAAAAATACTAAAAATAAGGCTAAATGTTCAGTAACTCTTTTGTACAGTTTTTCTTTCGATAGGTCATAAGTTTTAGAATTGAAGTGGAGAATTTTACCCATTCTGGCAATGAGATTTTCCAGCATCCTGTTGCAGAGTATGGATGCCCACACCCCAGCTTCCAGAAAGTGACCAGGTGGGTTTGTTGCTGGATGGGGACACACAAGGTGGGGCTATCTGAATTGATAGTGGGAAGCCCAAAAGAAGGGTAGTAACGGGATGTTATGATTTCTGCACAACCAGAGAAGAATTTCCCACCTGTCCTTTTGTATATCTGATTCATGCCTACTTTGTGTTACCAGCTTGTATAAATCCTAGGGTATCCCCTCCCTCGCCGTCTTAACTTCTTTCCGGTGCTTGTCTGGTTCAAGTCACCAACAATAATCTTTATCTTGCCTAAAATTTGGCCTTGGTCTCTGTTAGCCTGCACTGCCCTAATAGGTTCACAGGGAAACTGAAAAAAGACGGTTTCCTAATTCCTTCCTGAACTCACACATGTACAGACATCCCAGTTGTTAATATTCCACAGTAAGGTGGCCCATTTTGTTATGCTAATTCATCAATGTTGATACACTTTATCACTCAAAGTCTGTATTTTGCGTTTTGTTTTCTCTCAGTGTTGGATACCCCATAGTTTGGAACAATGTCCAGTGACATTGGTACTATTTATTATATTTATATATATTTATATTTTTATATTATATATAACATATACTATATAATATATTATAGTATGTTTATATAAATATAGTATATAAAAATATATTATATATAAATTTGTATGTATATATAAATACATATATAAAATGAATATATGCTATATTTATATTAAGAAATATAAATGTATACTATATTTGTGTATATTATATTTTTATATATTTATTATATTGCCCTAACTGCTTTAAAATCTTAGTTTCCTCTATGTACTGATCCTTTTCTTTCCCACTTACTCCTGGCTAGAATTGAACTTTGTTCTCTATCATAGTGCCTTATCCCTGAAAATTATGAAGAACAAATTACATGGAATGTAGCCTTTCCAGTGAGACTTCTTTGTGCTAATATTAGGAACTTAACATTTCTCTGTGTGATTTCATAGTTAGATTGCTTACTTCTTCAATGCCAAAGAGCATTCTATTATTTACATGAACCATAATTTTATCTACTCATCCAGCTTTGCATTTATCTGTCTCTTCTTCAGAAGTGTCACCTTTTATAATTATAAATAATGCTTCTATAAACAACTCTTCACAGAATTGTGTATATGTGTGTATAAATTGTAAATGAATGTATTTTTTGTTTCAATAATTTTGCTGAATTCATACAGGTTTTAAGAAAGTGGATTTAAAAGCTGTTTTATTACATTTCACCAAAACAGTGTTACTACTTTGTTTTTCTCTTCTGTCTCAAAGGCATATTCTAGTTCACCAGAAGATGAGAGAAGAACAAGGAGGAGGTGGAACAACAAGAGGGGGAAGAAGACTCTGGCTGATAATGTCAACAACAAAAGCTAACCTGAAGAGGAACATAAGAAGAGCGTAAAATAGTTAAAGATGTTTCAGTACACAGAGGAGGTGAACACTCTTTTATATAGTGTCATACTCTCTATGAGAACAGAAAGTTTTGATAAAGTTCTTAGAACTAGAAGAAAACAGCATCAACTTTGGAAGCAACTGTAAGTCAATAGCAGTTTCATACTAAAGAAGAAGACAATGAATTTGCAATTATTCTTATATCCAAAAATATAGGTAAACATGAAGAAACTTTCCATATACTATTTAATTTTAAATAAACAAATGCAACTCACAGCCTTATCAGAAAAAAAAAAGATTTTGCAAGGTATAGGATTGGCATTTTTGAAAACTCTGAGTAAAAAGGGAAAGAGTTTTCTAGAAGAAAGTCTAAAGCCAAAAGATCAGTGGATTTTCTTCTCATAAAAAGTATTAAATATAAAAGGTTTATAACAAAGATTTTTGCTTAAGAGAGATTAAAATGTAGGTGAAATGTATCCCAAAAGATGACACTTTGTGAGGACCTAGTATTGACTTTTACTTAGCAGGTTTTTTTTATTGTTGTTGTTGTTTTTGAAAGTGTTCTTAATAGTCATAATCAAATTAAATTTCTACAGCATTAGTCTTGTGTATATTTGAGAACATTGTTCTTTTTATTTAACATTTTAATCTGTTCCTTTAAATTATTTTCAAGTAGTTATACAAGGGTTTTAATTTTGTATGTTCATTTATGTGTTCAACATATATATCCTGATCAGTTAACTCCGTCCATCATTTCCCCCATCCTACCAAATTCCCTACCATCGCCACAAGTTCCTAGTGCCATTTTTATGTACACACCTTGAGTGTTATGATTGTATTCACCTCCATTCCTCTTTCCATTCATTTATCTCCACTGCTATCAGCCATATATACACACTCAAACATGCTTCAAAATTCTGGTATTGATTTTCTTAAAGAATCCGTTAAATGTTCAAAAGGGTTATATAGCAAGAGCCCACTTTTATGTATACAATACTGGGTTTCCTCACATATCCATATCTATATTTATATCCTGTATCAATCATCATTTATCTGTCTAGAGTCCTATATATGTTTACATGAGGATATAACCAATAAAATTGAAGGAAATATATAGATACAAAAGGATTGTGTGTGTGTGTGTATACAGGTGTGCGTGTGCATGTGTGTGTTTGATCAACCTGATTGATTTGAGGTGTGAGGTATCACAGTGAAAACCTTTTGAGCAATTAACAGTCAGTGTAAATAAAGAATATTAGAAATTGAAAAATGTTTGGTGTGGGATGTAATAGTGGGAGTAGGTAATTTGAGTGGAGAGGAGGAAGAAGGTCAAACATAAAAATCTATGCACATAAGCCAGGCGCTGGTGGTTCATGCCTGTAATCCTAGCTACTCAGGAGGCTGAGATCTGAGAATCTCCACAAAATCAGCCTGGCCAGGAAACTCCATGAGACTCAGCTCCAATAAAACACCAGAAAACCGGAAGTGGCACTATGGCTTAAGTGGTAGAGAGCTCGCCTTGAGCTGAAGAGCTGAGGTAACGGAGCCCATAGTTCAAGCCCCACGACCGACAACAACAACAACAAAATCTAGGCACATGTATTAAAATGTACCAAAAAAAAAATCAATGAGACTTTTTAGAGAAAAAGAATGAGCAAGGAGAACTAAGTAGGTGACTGATAAAGGTGTTTTTGTCCATAAAGTGACAGGTTACAATGGAATACGCTTGCTTAACTGATGCATATAATAAAAAAGGATTTCTAAAAAAAACTATTTTAAAAGTCATTGTTCAGAAATTATGATATATATTTTATATGCATGATATATGCGAATATCTGTATTTTTGATAGGCTGTTGTAAATGGTGATTTGCTTGATTACTTGAAAAATCTCAATAGCATAACCAAGTCCTAAGTAAACAGTAATAAACACATGGAGGTAAATCATTCTTACTTAAGTATATGTGTGATAGATTTATACCATTGGAGTTGTTTTATTGATTTGTTAATAATAATATAACTGTTTTTCATCTAAATTCACCTTGATTCAAAATTTTATTTTTATTATGGGAGATAAAAAATAAAATACACATACTTCAAATTATTTCTTCAAATCTACATACAGAGATTCCAAAAGTATTATCTTTATTACTAAGTTAGTCATTAGAACCTTAGCATGGTTCATGTATATTAATTGAGAATAATATTTGAAATAAATACAAACTGTAATTAGTATATTACTCAAATGTAGGTTTTTTTTCTATTGCCTTTTATAACTTTTCTTCTAATATTTTTAGTTCATTTCATTAAAATTAGTATAAATGTGGAACAATAGATAGAACACTTTAGAATTAAGCTACAAAAAGGAGAAAAAGTATCTTCCTTTAGTATTCCTTTAGAATATTTGGAAATAATGAAAATTGGATAAAAAAGAATAAAATAAAATCACCACTTGAAACAATCTATATAGCTAGTTTTTATCAATAATAAATTTAACATTGAAAACTTCAAGAAAGCATAAAAATCTAGTTAACCAGATTAGAATTAGCTAATACTGTGTTTGAAATTTTTTAATGTTTTTTTTCTTTTAATTAATTAATTTATTTATTATGTGGTTCCAGGAATCAAACCCAGATCCTCACACATGCTAGACAATCACTCTACCATTAAGCCATATTCCCAGGCCTGAATTAGCTAACATTTTGAACCATCCCATTCTTCTACTGATGTAGTTATTGATATGATTTGAGGAGCAGAAATGTTGCTGTTTCCCAAGCTGCCAATAATCTCCTGTTTCAGTGACCCAAGAGCTGGGATACAGTGAATACCATGAACGGTTGGAATTCTACCTTTTAATATATGTCTTTCTTATTTCTGAGTACATTATCTGAGCAAAATTGGCAAAATAATCTGTACATGAGAAAATCCTGCATTTTCCCATAATAATAGTAGAGCAGATATGTACTTGTATAACAAGCATCCTATTATATCATATTACAAAAATTTATAGGTGTCTTTAATATGGAATTTCTAACTACCAAAGTTATTGTTCATTTGAAGGCATACTAGCTGATTGAGTGGCTGGGTTGAAACCATTCTTATAGTAGTTACTGAAAACACAAAAGGAAGAAAACAATATTTCTTTATGCCTAATAGTGATTCCTGTAATAATAAGAACTTTGATGAGAAACACTTCTATTTTAGTGTGTATTATGAATCCCTTTTTTCCAACTCACCAGTGTTTTATTTCCTCTTTCAAATGATTTTTCTCAATTTATTTATGTTTAATTACCACAAAACCTTATGACTGATCACACTTTGAACAATGGTATATGTTTCAAATGTATAGGTAGACAGATATATAGATAGATAGATACTAAATAAGTTAGAAAATGATTTAAAAGATCATTACAAACATATATATGATCTAAATCAGAAGAGTATGATATTTGAAATCTTACCCATAAAATATTTCTAGAAATAACTTGTTAAGACCTAAAATATTTAAATAACTATATCCATTCAAGTAATTATGAACCAAGGAAAACATTAAAAAATTATATGTAGGAAGAATAAAAGAACTTTTAAAGCAGAGTGATTTATTTTGATGTGAATTATGATGAAGGCATAATTACTTTTTACTCTTCCTTTTTAAGCTTTAATTAACATTGAATGTATTTTAGGGGTTTTGACTTCATGTTAACCTACAATTTTCATTATTCTTTATTAAAAATAACACACCTGATAGTGCCATTTTGGAATCAGATATTAAGAGAAAATGGATGTAAACATGACAGGTGACATCACATTTTTGATGGGAAATATTTGATATTACAATTATTATTATGAAAAACAGTATAAAAATAGCAAACTTTATTTTGCCTCTGAAATTGTCATTTCATAATTGCAGCAATTTTCTATTCTTAGAGAAAGTATTTTTTTCATAATATTACAAAAAAATATTATGAGAAAATGTTCTACCTAAAAATTTCTTTTTCACCCAAAATTTCAATTTGAACTCTTCCTTCCTTGAAGTTTAAATTGAATGTCAGGCATAAGAAGGTTTGCAGAAATCTACCAGCTATGATTCTTTTCTTTAATGAGCCTTTCTCATACTGAACTCATATAATGAGATGGAGAAATACAAACAGCAATATTTGACAGTGCAGCAAAAACAAGTTAACAAACCAATTTAATTTTAAGAATATTTTTGTTTTGCAAGGAAATAGTTTTAACTTATTTCCTTTTGAAAGGAAAAATACAGTGCAAACATATATCTATCAAAGCAAAAATGACAATAAGAAGTAAAATGTAGAACAAATGCAAAACAAATATAAATAATAAATTTTTATTTGTTACGTTACATAGCAGCAAGTATCATGAAATCAAAAAAGCAAAAAAAAAATCAGAACTAGAGTATGGATTTCAAGAATTAGCATCTATATAATATTTAACTTATACTGTATTTTTATATAATTTGTAAACTCTAAAGAGAACATAAAAGGAAAGGGGAGGAAAATGTTACAATCCAAAATCTGGTTGTAGTGCTCTATCTATCTATCTATCTATCTATCTATCTGTCTTTCTTTCTTTCTTTCTTTCTTTCTTTCTTTCTTTCTTTCTTTCTTTCTTTCTTTCTTTCTTTCTTTCTTTCTACCTATCTATTATTTAACCTCTACTAATCACTTTTGATGATTTTTGCCAGGCAGTTTTGCTAAAAATATTTGTTTCATATCTTCCTCATTTTGGACGAATAGTCATTTTGGATATAGAATTTGATAAATCTTTCATTTTCCACTAAAAAATATAAAGAGAACAGAAAATTGATGTGTTACGGTTGTCCTACTTAACTGATACACACATGTATCTTATCTTTATGATACCCATTTTTAATGGATTTCACCCATAATTTAAAGGTACTTCTTTAAGAATTTTGCCATTAATCTGTTTCAATGTTCTTTTGTAATTTTCAAATTACAGAACCGTTAACTGAATATTTGTTCCTTTTTCAATTATGATATTAGGTAGAAATTTCAATACTTAAAATTGTCCTAATGGGAGAATGAAATTAAGGTTTGGAAAATGCAAAGGAATAACATATGGGAGGAATGAATCTAGATTTTCCCACCATGTACTGAAAATTTCATAAAGTCTGAGGAACCAAAATGAAGAGATTAAGGATTGAGTTTGTGTCTAGTCAAAAATGTAAGTTTGTTCCTCATCCTTAATCTGCTCATTTCACAGGAACAGATTCCTCAGGCTTTATAAAATTTTCAGACCATGTTCAGTAAATCCCAAATAGAATTGTGGTGATTGGATTAAATTGGAAAGTTCACAAAATAAATTGTCTTTTGACTTCAATAGGAATTATGGGGCTATTTCCATGAAGGACTTTGCTAGCCGGAACATTTTGTGATTGAATGGTCATTACATCTCTAGTTTTGTCATCTGTAAATACTTTACACAAGTATTTAATCTTGAAATACATGATTGAACCTGATAATAACTTCTTGAGATGCTGCCTTAAAGACTTTTATGAATCTCAGTTATTCATTTTTTAAATTGAACTTACTGTAGACTCTGCTGTCATGTGAGTTGGTAAGTCTACATCTGCAGACAAAGCATCATCCTATTAAAAAAGGGAAATATAGATTTGATGACTTGATGTTTTATGTTTGTTCCATTTACTATTTTGGCCATGGTAGGATTGTCTTTTCTCACAATTATACTTTACTAAGTCAGTTCAGTCTTTATCTGTTCACAGTTTACTTTGAGGAAAACCTTTGTTCTTGATTGAATAGATAAATATAAGAATTTCCTAGTGGAGCTGTGGCAGGAAAAAAAAAGAAAGAAAAAACAAACAAATAAACAACAATTGTCTTTATCTCAGCTAATAAAATTTTATCATGGATGTGAATGATGCAACTGATATTATTTTATCTTGTGGATTCTAGATATTCTTCAATTTTAACTGCATTTCATATTGTTCCCTGCTTATTATGCATATATAGTGATTCTGTCAACAAAGATGCGAGTTCTTAAATAATAAAATTCTTGTTTTAAGTCAGCCTTCTCATGATTTGAATAGTTTCTATAAATCTTATTAAATGTTCAAATGTGTTTGAAAGAGAATGTTCATTTTTTTGTTTTTGTTGGGGGGGGTGCTTGAACTCTGGCCTGGGCCCTGTCCCTGAGCTCTTCAGCTCAAGGCAAGCAGTCTACCACTTGAGCCACAGCAACACTTCCAGTTAGTTACTTGGAGATAAGAGACTCATGGGATTTCCTGCCCCGGCTGGCTTTGAACTGTGATCCTCAGATCTCAGCCTCCTGAGTAGCTAAGATTACAGGCTACCAGTGCCCAGCATGTATGATTTTTTTATAGTGTTAAGATATATGCTATTTTATAGAAATAAATTCAGACACACTACCTCTAGATCAGTAAAATATAGCAAGTAACAAATAGCAAGATTACCAGTTATATTTTATGTTCATTTCAAAGCTTTTCATATAGTTAAGAAAACAAAATTACAAAAAATAGAAAAGGAAGTTAAAACAATATATTTAAAGAAACATTCACTTAATTTGAGAAATATTTTCTAACTTGGACTATTGGCGTCTGAAATATCCAGTCAGACATATCTGAATATATTTCTTTTTGGTTATCTCCAACAAACAAAAAAAGCATGTACTGAAACTGCATTCACATTGAAGAGAAATTAAATTGTGCAGATTCTATCTTCACAGAATTGCCATCATTAATTCTGTCTTCCATGATACGGTGTACCTGAGCCCTTTTCCAGATTTAATTACCTACAACACATTTCATAATGATACATTACATTTGCTATGCCTTAGGCACGGCTTTTATTTTTATGATACTCAGTTACTTATGCCAATCTGTTTCTAAAAAGCAAGTTCTAGCTCTGGTTTTATAGCATAATGTAATTTCTTTTATTTCAGATCATTTTATATTCTGTAGGAAATTTAATTAGCAGCTTGCTGATCATATTATCAAAATGTTATAAAAGTCTTTATTGCATATGAAGGTATAATTTTCTTCCATGTCACAGCTTTGTTGTTTTATTTTGGAAATAATGGACCGCATGTCCAGAGTCTGGAAATAGAAACCTTACTAAAATACTTTTAATCAAAATTCGAATTGATATTTTGTAAGTTGATATATTAAAATCAATTCATTTGATCAACTTTATAAAGGTAGGCCTTTGAATGATATCTTCCATGTTCAATTGAGTTATCTTTCCCATGCTCTAATTTAAAAACTGTCTCCTTAGTTTATTAATATGTATAATTAAACTAAATATTGTATTCCTGTCTGATTTTGCAAGTTGTCATATGAAATTTTTCCACCGATACTATTTAGTTTTCTAATTTGGTGTACTTTTTGGTAACACCCTTACTTTCTTTTATTTTATTTTAATTAAGTTTTGTTACTGTGAAAATACAGTACAAAGGAGTTACAATAACATGAGCAAGGTAATGAGTACATTTCTTATCCAGCATTGTTGCCTCCTTCTTTGTTTTTCCCCACCATCCCTTCCCTCCCACTTCCTCAGATACCTCCCCCCAAGTTTGTTTTTCAACATAGAGTCTTGTACATCTCATTGTTGCAACTTTGTAACTTAGCTAAATCATCTAAGTAGCTATTACATAAACAGTGAGCAGCATATGCAAGTAATACTGAATAGAAATTGCTAAGTAGTCTCTACACCAAGCAATTCTAAGTAATAGCTATAATAGATAGATAGATAGATAGATAGATAGATAGATAGATAGATAGATAGATAGATAGATAGACAAATAGATAGATCAAGTGAAAAAAGTACATAATAGAAGGCAGAATATCAAGGATCATTACAAATTATTAAAGGCACATCACTAAGATTTTTAAGCTTTGAGGATTTCTCATAATTCAACATTCTCATTTTCAATAACATCAACTGTTCTAATCTCGGACAAAACTGGAGAATATGCACAAAATATTAAAAACAGTGTGTGATGGCATTTTATGCTTTGCTTATTGGTAAAAGTGACTTCTCATTTGAAATCTCAATATCTAATGAAAACTCATCACTTCTGAAATGGTTTTATGTAATAAATATATATTATAGCAGGAACTTTAACAAAGGCTGCAAGACAAATGCAAAATGTAACTTCATTGAGATATAGAAATGCTATCCATTCTATGTATATTGTACTGTTTTATTTGTTTTTAAGTATTTATTTTCAGGAACAACAAGCATACTAGTTACTAGGAAAACATGGTTATATTATGATTTGTTTTAGTATACTTCAGGGTGTTCAAGTTTCTAAACAGAAACTTACTCCAAAATTAATTTTGCTCTGTATATAAACTCTCTGTAGTGTATAATTTGTAGTGCTTCAAAGGATTAGTGTACTATTGGGTTAAATAATGGTACTATGGAGAGTTTTTTGCTTGAACACCATAATATGAACAGCTCATACATGATTATCTTTAGGAAAGTAATTCATTCTGTGGGTATTGTAAGTCTTTAGCTGCTTACTTGTTTTATTGTTGTTGTAATTAATAAAGTTTCTAGTAGTTAATGAGCCAAAATAAAGAAAAGAATAGCTAACAATTCTTTGTGAAACCCAAAGAATGTTTACAAAAGCATGTGTGTGAGTGTAAATTGCAAGAAGTTTATAAATCATTTTTCTCTATATATAATGTAAACAGAAAAGGATAGAACCTGTAGGAGTTTCAATAGAAGCTTTTAAATGACATGATAAGAGGTTTTTAAATGACCATCAAACTACCTAAAGATTGCTGTTTCCCTAATAAACAGGATAATTCAAATTCAAATTGAGGAACTATTGTACACACAAAATGGTTTATATTTAAAATTAATAAACATTTAAATAATAATAACATGTAAAAGTAATCAAAAGCAGCTTCAAATTTTCCTATGCAAAATGAGTTCCACTAAGAATCTGGATAACACTCTCATACCAATGTTTAAAATTTCAGTTAAGAAAACTGGGAGAAAATGAGGGAAAGGGTGAAATTCTTCAAAAAGAAATGTACTCAATATCTGATTTATGTAACTGTAGCACTGTATATATCAGCGTTACAATAAAAATGAATTTAAGAATTTGCCTAAATATATTGCATGAGGCATCTGTTTTCTCCTTATATATTTGTGTATCAGTGCAGTTTTCTAAAAATATATATAACAAAAAAACAAGGGTAACTTAGGGCTTTTGACCAATAGTATTTATTTAAATGTATATGCTATACAATGATTGAATATATTAAAATATTGATTGCAGTTATTCTATAAAGAAACAATGTAGTTCATAGACAACAATATGATAATATATACTGGACAATAATAATAATCTAGAACATAAATTGAACTAAAGCCAAACAATTACACTACATTATAAAAAACTAGAAAACTGGTTCTGAGTAACAGTGGTTTCCTTCTGTAATCATGCCTACTCAGAAAGAGGATACCTGGAAAATCATAGTCCAAAGAAAACTTAAAGAGACTCTCCATCTCCGATTAACCACCACAAAGCCAAATTAGCACTATGGCTCAAGTGGTACAGCACTAGGCTTGAACAAGAAAGCTAAACAAAAGCATGAAACTCTTAGTTGGAGCCTGGTTAATCACACACACACACACACACACACACACACACACACACACACACACACACACATACACACACACGCGCGCGCGCGCGTACACAGAGTTTAGTGAGTTTAGGGAATTTAGAAAGAGAAATAGAGTTTAGGAAATTTAGAAATAGAAATATAGGGAGGAAGTTGATTTAATAAAAAAAAAACCACTATAATATAGTGAGAAAAGAATTACAATGATACCATTCTATGTATGGAGTCATACATAACAGGAATGCACAAGGACAGAAAATCAATAAGAATATCTATAAATGATGGAATTACATAAAGTAATAAACAGGAATAGATAAAAAATGACTAAATGTTTTATATGATGATACTTCCCTCCTAAATTGATAAGTGCAAAGTAGAGCAACAAGGCAGTACCCCAGAACTATCAACTTTTCAAACTTTGTTGACAGTATCACATCCTTGGAGAGAAAATTTAATCATCTATTGCCATTATACATCTGAACTAGAACATATATTATGGAAAATAATCTGGCATTATTCAATTTAACAAAAAATATTTACCTACATATATGCTTTCTTATTTATGGTGCAAAAGTTTTTCCACAAATCATATGATATTGGGCTAGTTGGGTCTCTCTCTTTCTTTCTCTCTCGCTCTATATATAGTATGTTATATATAATATAATATATAATGTATCTGTGTGTTTAAATAAATGCAAAATATGTATATTATATATATATATATATATATATATATATATATATTGGTCATGGGGCTTGAACTGTGGGTCTGGATGCTGTCCCTCAGTTCTTCAGTTCAAGTCAAGCACTCTACCACTTGAGCCACAGTGCTATTTTTGGTTTTCTGGTGGTTAATTGGAGATAAGCATCTCACTGCCTTTCCTGCCTGGGCTGGCTTTGAACTGTGATCCTCAGATTTCAGCCTCCTGAATAGCTAGGATTACAGATGTGAGCCACCAGTGCCTAGCTCAAACTACTATCATATATATATATATATATATATATATATATATATATAATTTATATGTATATGTAATACATACGTACTTTAACTCCATAATACATGATCAATACATGACTATCTATGGGTATTATACAGACATTCTTAGTCAATTAATAACTTGTTTTGTTGTTGCTGACACCAATAATATAGCTAATGAGCTACAAAATCAGCGGATACACAATAATTCCTTTTGGATAACTCAAAGTATGCATATGTATCAAAGAAAAGACATGAGTCACAAAATTGCAGATACTAAGAGGTCTTATTAAACATCTATGCCAGGTGAGGACCCCATGATATTGGAAGAATGATAAAGTCCATGTCTGTATATCTGGTTAGTCAGGAGATGGATGTTTAAGTTGTGAATCCAAAAGGTAGAAAGCCCAAAGAGCACAGTGTATGTATGCTTGAAGAGGGAGGGACGAGTTTTCTGTTTTGGTTCTGTCTACCTTCAGTGTAATGGATCCTGCCTGCTCACATTGATGGAAAAGTTTTCCTATATTACTCCATTCAGATTCAAATACTACTCTCCTCTGGGACCATCCCCCAGCACAGACATATTCCAAAAAGGACTTTACCAATTCTCTAGCTTAAGTATATAATAACCATAACAATGTTATTATAATAATGTCAGCCATAGCTAATGACTCTTGGATAAAATCAAATTGTTTATTAATAGAGACATTTTTAAAAATAGAGAGAAGGGCATGTGATATGAGGAAAAAGGTATATGGAATTTAAACAGCATAAACTTACAAATGAAGTTTATTTTATGTGAAAACACTACATATTTAAGAAATATTTTTAATATCTTTAAGTCATAGGAGAAATATGAGGAATAGCTTCATAGAAAAATTAAAATTAAAGTATTAACAAAAAATCAACTACAGCAAACAACTGACAAGTGTAAAGTATGACATCTTACATCTGAAGACTGACAGGTACTGTCATAGCTCAAGGAAATTTAATAAAGGAAAAGAAAATAAAAACATATTTTGGTAATATGCTTAATTTCAAAGATAAAGAAACATACATGATAGAACTTCACTATAGCTCTTCTAGACATTATCAATAAAAATAAAAAAACTTGGAAATACTTTCAAGGAAATTGCACATAAAAATAGTCTGTGAAATATTTTTAAAGAAATTGTACAAATTACTAAAAGACATTAAATACAAGTGATGAAACTTTAAGACCTTTTATGGAAAGGTCATAAAAACATAATAGAAAAAACATAATAGAAAAAACATAACAAAATCATTTTAAAATTCAAATAACAATGATCTGTAAGGTAAACAATCTCATTTCAATATCATGTAAATGTGAAGAAAAAGCACAAAGTAGAAAAATTATGGTATATTCTGTATGTATAAGCATGATAAATATGTGTAACACATAGCAATGTATAGGTATAACTAAAAGAAAACTGGAAAAATGTTGTAAGGGAAAGCTTCAGAAAAAGCTCAGAATGTAGAACAGTTAGAGAATGATAAACAAATGGATGTAATAAAATAAAAAAGCTTACAAGAAAGACAGTCAATAAAAATCAAAGATCTGAGTAACTACATAAATTGGAGAACAAAAGCTCATACAAATAAATTGATGCTAATTGAAATGAACTCCAAGTTATTGGAACAAGGACTTTTTTTTTAAATGTATTTTTGGTTTTTTGGGGGGTGTCTGGTCGTGGGCCTGAACTCTGGGCCTGAGCGCTGTCCCTCAGCTCTTCAGCTCAAGGCTAGCGCTTTACCACTTGAGCCACAGCACCAATTCCGGATTTTTTCCTTTTTGCTTATGTGGTGCTGGGGAATCGAACCCAGGGCCTCATGCATGCAAGGCAAGTGCTCTACCACTGAGCCACCTTCCCAGCCCTGAAACAAGGATTTATTGTGTGTGTGTGTGAAAATACCATACAGAGGCATTACAATTACATGGGCAAGATAATGAGTTCATTTCTTATCAAGCATTGTTGCCTCCTCTTTGTTTCCCCTTCCCATCCCTTCCCATACTCCCCCCACCTCTCCCCAAACCCTGTCCTCCCCCGCCCCACCAAAGTTGTAAAGTTCGTTTTCGCCATAAGGACTTATACATCTCATTGTTGCAATGGGTCCACCTCTATCCCTAGTTAAACGATTTGTTTTTGCCCTTCCCCTCCACAAATTATACCAACATTAAGCTACCAGCAGAACTATGTTTATTGCAGCATTATTTACCATAGCTAAAATATGGAACCAACTCCGATGCCCCTCAGTAGATGAATGGATCAAGAAAATGTGGATATACTCAATGGAATTCTATGCCTCCATCAGAAAGAATGACATTTCCCCATTTGTTAGGAAATGGAAAGACTTAGAAAAAATTATATTAAGTGAATAAGCCAGGCCCAAAGAAACATAGGTCCCATGGTTTCCCTTATTTGCAATAACTAGTGTATGTCTGAGTCAAGCAGAAAAGTCAGATACGTTGATGTTAGGAGAATGAACCCTAAGATAAGTATTCAAATGTTTTGCTTTCATGAAATTGTTTCTAAAATATTTATAAGATGACTTCTATGTTGCTTTGTATGTCCTTCCCTCATATAACCCCTGCTTTCACTGTATTTGATGTTGGAATTTTTTCCCCCTTTATTGTTGTTGTTTTTAATGTACTATGTGAAGTTATTTCTTTTTTATTTTTTCATTTTTTTCCTTTGGTTTATCCTCTTTTCTCACTGTTTTTGATTTGGGTACCCTGTGTTTTGTATATATTTATCTGATTTGAAGGGGAGTAACAAAATGGTGAGGCAAAGGGCACAGAGCAAACCAATACAACAGCGATACTCACAAGACTCTGTTGGAAATAAACTTTACAACCTGGGGCTAGGGGTAGGGGTGGGGGGCTGGGAGGGAAGGAAAGTGGGAAGAAAAGAGGGAGGGAGTAACACTTTTCCACAAGGAATGTACTCATTACCTTACTAATGTAACTGTAACCCCTCTGTACATTACCTTTACAATTAAATTAAATTAAAAGAAAACAACACTCACAAGCACATACAATTGCATTTTTTTAATGCAAAAAAGCAAAAAAAAAATACAGAAAATGACTGACAAGTGTAAAGTCTGGCCTCTTACATCTGTAGACTGACAGGTACTGTCATGGCTCAAGGAAATTTAATAAAGGAAAAGAAAATAAAAATATATTTTGGTAATATGCTTAATTTCAAAGATAAAGAAACATACATGATAGAACATCACTATAGCTATTCCTAGACATTATCAATAAAAAAAATTTTTAAAAACTCTGTGAAATACTTTCAAGGAAATTGCACAAATAAAAATAATCTGTGAAATATTCTCAAGGAAATTGTACAAATTACTAAAAGACTTATTAAATACAAGTGATCAAAACTTTAAGACCTTTTACGGAAAGGTCATAAAACAACATAAAAGCTATATACATAAAATGCATCATTTGGGTTCACAATGAGAGAACTTTATGTCTCATGAAGGTTCCTGTTACACAGTATATTCTCAATATAATTCATAAATGCAGAAGGGATAAATTTTCAATTAGAAAATTTGAACTTTTTTAATTTTCAATTTTTTATTGAAAAGATACTGTACAGAGGGATTACAATTACACAAATGAGGTATTAAGTACATTTCCTATTGAGCATCGTTACCTCCTCCTTTGTTTTTCCCCTACCATCCCTTCCCTCCCACCTCTCCAACTTCTCCTTCCCCACCCCAAGTTGTAAAGTTCATTTTCAACACAGTGTCTTGTACATCTCATTGTTACAAAGGGTCAACCTGCATCCTTGTTTCAGCATTTTGTTATTTCCCTTTCCCTCCCCAAATTAGAAAAATGTATATACAAGATGTAGAGCACTGGAATAAAATACAGTAAAAACAGGGGTTATACCATGGGGGAAGAACATACAAAAGAAACAAACAAAAAAAAATAGAAGTGACATACTTTAAAACACATTTTATACAATTTAAGATGTCCCCACTGTGGTAGGGAGACCCCTCTCCAGGCAGGCAAGCCCACCTAGTCTTCCAGAGTGACAGAACCCATTGCAACAAAGTTGTTAACAAAGAAGCAACTTTATTGAGAAGGTTCCTACACTGATGGGAGCTGATACTGGGATCCCGAGTGGCCCAGGTGCTTTGGTTTTTAAAGGCAAAATTCACGAGGTCCAGGCTGGTCATGCAGGTGATCAATGACATTGTCACAAACACAAAAGATTGCACAGTCATACCAGACCACTGCAGGTGGCCAATGAGTCACAGAATGGCTGGTTAAACCAGCCTATCACTTTTGGTTTAAATAACTCACAAATTCAGCAGGTAAGGCAGAGTTTAGGGGAAGCACGAGCAAAAGGCCGAGTTTACCTTAAGCATGCACAAAGGAGGAGTTTAGTGGAGTTTACCATAAGCACGTGAAAAGGCGGAGTTTACGGTAAGTTTACGGTTACCAGTTTGAGCCAGATTACAACCTAACTGTTTTATCAGTCCTCTGGAACTGAACAATCAGTTAGGTTGTTAAAGGGGATGGGGACCTAGAGGCATTCTTTCCATTACAGGAACTGGGCTGGCTGGAGCCAAGGCCTAGTTAATCTTGTTTAAAGGTTTTTTTCTAAAATCCCTAAAACAAAGGCAAAGCCTGGAAAGAAGCTGTACCAGCTCCAGTCTCCTCTCTGGGCCTACTTCACCCACAGAAATTTTAGTTTCTATATGATTTCAATTTGAACTACGGTTAAATCAAGTTATGCCTGTCTCATTGAAGATAGTAGATTTCAGTTAATATTTTCTTAAAATAAAGTGTTTGAGAAATTTACTGAGAAAGAAACTAACTTGTTAAAGTGTTGAAAATGCTTGTTCATTATGAAATAAGGAGGCCTGGTCTGGCTGGCGCCATATGGTGCATGGTAGGGTCTCACAAGTTGTCTTCATGCTTGGGGAAGGAAACTCTCCTCCCATCACCTGCTTCGAAGGAGGTAGGGGCAGGCACTTGGCTGATAGATTACTGAATCTGTTAGTCTAGTGCCTGGGAGTGGGAATTTCCTGAGGATCTGACCCCTGCGCCAACCTGTGTTAGGCCTGGACCATCCTAGCTTCTGGACTCCATGCCACATGTGTCTCTGTGATTATGTCCTGTGTCCTGTCTCCTGGCCTGTCTCCGTCATCATGGAGTCCCAATTCAGCTCTCCATTGGAGCTGAATTGGCTTGTTGGTAGTGTGCTTGTTATTTTTTTCCTCTTTAGTATGTTTCCTAGCAGGGATATATGTATTCTTCAGGCCTTTGTAACAACTGGTGGCCTGCAGCCCGTTAACTGTATAATAATGACTCCAATATTCTAATTTTTAAATGTGGATTCTGGGATGATTTACCTTACAACAATTATTGCAAGACACAAAATACAAAGCAAGAATGCTTACATATATCATATTATTAATTTGGTTATGCATTCAATATATGCTTAGATCATCATTATGTGCTCAGGAATATTCTCAATTGAGGCTATTTACTTAAGTAAGTTTATTAGCCAATGCTAGTGTATCAGAAAAATAGATAGGATTAAGTATAGTAATAATATCAGAAGCATGAAATCATCAATTGAGAGATTGTTTTTGAAATTTAAGTAATTATTTAAGATGCCTTTGTTAATGTTTCCTTTATTAAAGCTTATATATTTGATATAATTACAAATTTACAGAAGGATTAAAAATAGCAGTACAATTTTCTACAGTCCTTTTTTCAAAATTTACAAGTGATATGTTCTTCCATTTCTGCTATTAGGTGCATTTATTAATATTATATACATATCAAAGTGCAAATATTGCTTTTCTTAATTATTTGACCATTTGTTGGGTTTATCAAGTTTCACATTAAAACAGCAAAATTCTCTAATGCAGCAATTATGAAAGTTAACATTGATGTGATTCTTTATTCTCCAATTTTATTTTATGTTATCTATTTACTTAATAAACAATGGCCTTTTCCAATTTCCTATCTACACTGAAGAAGCTAGGTCAAATACTCAATACTCTAATTGTGATGGTACCCTATTATTTAATATGAAGCAATTTATCATGATTAGACTCATATTCTAATTCTGACCTGTAATTCAGGCCAAAATATTGCATAAGTCATCTGTGTCCTTATCATCAAGTACCTTCCTTTCCTCATTTGTGATTTTAAGTTGATTTGGCTTCTCTGCGGCATACTTGCCGTACTTTTCTGGAAAATGACAAGCATCTATGGAATGACACTTGAGCAATGCAAATCTAATACTCCTTATCCTCCCTTTTACACTCTCCTATGCCAATTTGACATCCATTTATTATTCTTGCCTGAAGCGATTGAGCTACAATCATTACAAAATGATGATTTTCTAGCATCAGCATTTGTGCACAGATCACTCGTCATTCTTCTGTAAGGAAGACCTAGACCTTTCCCATTATAAATTTATACATAGGAAGAATTTTTCTTTAAGTTTTTCATTTGTGTGCATTTTATTAAATATAAAATGGTTCGGTGGCTATTGAAAACATTTTGGTCATTTGTCATTAACCTAAACATAACAATTTTATGAAACTGGGATCCACTGTTCATCACCAAATCAATGTACAAACAAAATATGGGACATCTATACCACATAGTTAGTAGTTTTCATACCTTAAAACCAATAGGGATACAACCCTATGGTAATATCTATATAGGTACTAAAGTATATAGAGATAGAAATGTGTAAAGCAAGGTATGTTAATATGCTGAAATACAAAGACAGAAACAGCTTATCACTAGAGACTAAGTAAAGGAAGGTGCATGTGATATAACAGCTCTGGCTATTTATTTCTCTACTGGGAACAAAAAAATTCTGGGTGCAAATAATAGTGCTGATTGTGAATGAACACAATTGCACAAAATTTAGAAATTTACATGTTTAAACTAGTAAATTCCATCTTGCATTGTTTTTTGTAAGAAAAATATGATAAATAAATGGTGAATACACCAATGTATATATTTTTCATGTTTTTGTGCAATATACAGAATAGGAGTTATTTTGTGATTACAGCTGAATTTTCCAACTGTTTTGCTATAGATGTTACTAAAGGATCTTTAGTGTTTGAGTTTATGCCTTCATGACTTAAATCTTATATTTTCAAAATAATGTGAATTTACTGCTTTGTTTTTAACCAAACCATTGTCTGGCTTAGTTAACATGAAGAACAGTGTTTAAATATGTATTCTTCTCATGTTTGCCAAGATGGCTTTGCAGGCTGTCTTTTCCATTCCAATAGGATTTATTGAAATAGAATCATGGGGTTATTTTTCAGTGCCAAGATGGTAAGTATTCTTTGCTTTTGGTTTATATTCAATATGAATGTCAGTTTGAGGTAATGTTTTTTTCTTTTTTTCTTTTAGTATATATTTCATTTCCCTTTCAAGTATTAAATGGAGGCAAAACAGTAGTCTGCCTGTCTTGTGAGACAGAACCATTTAAACCATCCACAGTAGGACTGTGATTTATGAAAAAAGGAATAGTGTCTATACTACATGGATGATATAAATCATGATAACACAAAATTGAAGCCACATAAAATTTCAACTTTAAAGAATGGTAAATCAAGATGCAAAACTAAGCAACTTTGTGGTTGTCTCAAATAGAAAATGACATATCAATAACACTGATGGCAATATCTTTATGAGAGCTCTAAGATTATATAAGCAGTAGTATTGGCATCTATACTACTATAAAACTAAAAACAAAACAAAAACAACAAATAAAAAAAGAATAGACAAAGTATGGCACTTTGTATGAGATTCGTTGCCACTTCGCATACCATAAATTGTACAATAGAATAGTGGGGAGTGGCCCGTGCATAAAATCCCATCTTCCAAAAGAAACAGAAACAAATCCCCTCTTTCAATAGCGAATGAGTGCAACATGCTAGTGATTCTGTAGCCGCCTCTATGTGTCATGTGACTTAGGGCACTATCAGAACTGGCAACACTGGAAGTTACTTAAAAAAAAACAGAGAATGATGTAACTCCAGTTTCATAGTCAGAAGCTAAGGGTGATCAAGAGACTCTGAGAATTGAAGAGCTACTCACATAGTTTGAAACAACCAAGAGAGACATGCACAAACACAGAGAAGATATATCCTCACCCCCCCAAAAAAAAAATAGGTGGAGAGGTCTTAGACCTAGAGCTAGGCTGGCAAGTGCAGTGCAAGGAAACAATTTCTAAACACTGCAAAAGGTGTTTGAGTCACAGAGCAATAGCGTGATACAAGCCATATGAGGGCATTGCAGCAAATGGTTCTCTCAAAGAAACAAATGAAGCACAAGAAAAATGGTATAAGAATTGATGTGGAATGTGAGAGTAAAGGAAGGGGTCAGTTTAATCACATTATTGATTGTGAATGTTTGAAATACACAGTGAAACTCCTTTGAATAATTAATGTACATTCAAAGCATAGTGATTAATAACCAATTCCAGATTATTTGAGGCTAGTGCAGAGTGTGAACCGTCCTCAAGATTGGTCTCATACTGGCATAGCAAAAAACAGATTATGATTGCTTCAACACATGGATTCAACCCTATTCTTTGCTTTTTCTTTACTGCTGTGGATATTTTTGTATTGTTCCTGATTGAGCCCATTCTCTTCTTAGTAATGTACTACATTTTAAAAATCTTTCTCAATGATTTTAAGGTTTTGAATGATGATCTCAGAAGTTCCTGCCCCCAACACAATTTCCTTGAGACATGGATTTTCTGCCGAGCAAGAATTGTAGGCGGGGGAGGGGAAGAAAATGAAGTAAGACAAGAAGATAAAACACTTTTATAATTATATCTGAAAATAGTATCTAGCCATACTAGTCTAGGGATGGTCAGTAAAGATTATATTTTAGCTGATCACTGATATATTAGGTCTCTAGATTTTAAATTGTTGGACACAGATTTAAAAGTGTTTATTTTTCAATCCATGCTGATTTCAATATAGGCATAGCTTAAGTGTGAGAAGAGGTAAAAGTTGGGGATAAAGGAAAATAAGCCAGAAAAATAAACAGGCTATTACTTCTAGCAGATCATATTAAGCAGTCTTAACTTTATTTAAAGGGCCATGGAAAGTTCTAGAAATGTCTACAGTCAAGAAAATTCAAGGATTATTTACACTAGAAGTCTCATTCTGGTTTTAAGGCAGAAGGAAAAACCTTACAGATCTCATTTCTAATGCTTCGTTTCCTTCACAGCTTTTACTAGGCCAGTGTTTGTTCCTACACTGTTACTTTAATTTGTATTACATGTTCAGCTGAAGTGTAAGAATTCACTATTTCAGAATTTGTTTTCATACTAAGGCTCATTCCTGGTTAATTATGATGAGAGCTGATTCTGCATTAAAGAAAATATATTTTATCATTGATTTACTTAAGGCATTGAAACATAAAAGCAAGTTAGTGTTAATCATAAAATAATGTAATATAATACATTTTCATATTAAACTTATGAATTAATAAATTACCCTCAAACATACATCTTGAAACATCTTTTTTGTGTTTTAACTGTAATAGACTTCTTCATATAAATGATGTATATCATTGTAGATACATTCTATTTAAGTAAAATTTATCTTTTACAACTCAGCTACTACTACAGAAGTTTGATTATACTTGAGACTGGAAAATGTGATTTAAGTTCCTTCAAAACATCATTTTAGATACACATATACATCTGGAGTTTACATTGTGGCCTAAAAAATCCCAAATATTTAGAAATCCCTAAAAAGTTTTAAGTATCTCTAGTAACAACTCTCCCTCTACAAATCTTACCTTTGATCTCAGGTTGCTGTCATTCTCATTCTGCTTCCCTGATGATATTCCCGGAGCACGTCTGTGTACTCTGCTAAGGACCTTTGAATACTGTGTTTTGTCTGTAGCCATTGCTTTACTTCAAAGATCCACATAACTTAGTTCAAAACTTTCTTAAGCTACTTCTAGAACAAAGTTTTCCATAGAACACATTTCCTAAGGAGCTTACATAAAATTGTAGTCACAATCTGCAGTCATTGCCAGACAACCTGTGTGCTTTGTCACCAAGCACTGATCACTTTTCAATGTACTATCACACCTCTTTGTTTGCTTTGCTTTTTGCCCTCTCACTTCAAGAAGATAAGTCTTGATGTCAGTGTATGCAAATATTCCTCTATCCATCCCTGTATCTTCAAGTCATAAAGAAGTATGCAGAAAGCATGTAGAGAAGCATACTCCCTGACTAAAAGAATAAATGTCTAGTTGTTTTGAAATTCTTAGTTCGGTGTGCTTAAAATACATCAAATTCACTTATATGCTTAACTTGAAAAAATATATAAACACAAGTTGGATGTGCAATTATATATGCAGTTATGTGACATGTACTTATGTCACATAAAATGCATGTATTTCCTCAGAAAATATTAAATGTACTAAACAGATAGAAAGTAATAGTAATTTTGATTTGCATTTCTTTTGTGGCCAGAGATATTGAACATTTCTTCATGTGTTTATTGGCTAATTTTATTTCCTCTCCAGAGAAGTCTCTTTTTAATTCTTTACCCCATTTATTAATGGAGTGGTTGTTTCTTTGAGGACTTGTTATTGGGGTGTTGAACTTTTGACCTCTAGGTCAAAAAAATATGAGGCCCAGTTAGTGCAGATCTCCCAATCTATGGGCTCTCTATTTATCTTGCTAGCTATATCCTTTGCCATGTAGAAGTTTTTCAGTTTAATGCAATCCCATTTATCCAGCCTTTCTTTGATTTTGTTATTTCTGGATCTTCATTTAGCCCAGGTGCTCCTCAGTAGATGACTGGATCAAGAGAATGTGGTATATAAGCACAATGGACTTCTATGCTTCCATCAGAAAGAATGACATCTCCCCATTTCAACGTAAATAGAAAGACGGGAAAAATCATATTAAATGAAGTACACCAGATACAAAGAAATATAGGCTCCAGGGCTCCCTTCATTTGTACTAATTAGTATATGTCTAGGATAGTCCTAGCAGAGGATCACAATAGCTCAATAGCTACATACATATGACCATATAATATGATGCTAATTGAAGTGAACTGTAAGATATGGAATCAAGGTTTTTTGTGTTTTTGTTTTTGTTTTGTTTTTGTTTTTGTTTTTAATTTATAGTATGATATTAGTTCTTTTTTTCTTTTTTTGTTTCTTTCTTTTTTTTCTCTTCCCTTTGGTTTATCCCCTGTTGTCACTGTTTTTTATTTCAGTACTCTGTGTCTTGTATATACAGTTATCTGATTTGGGGAAGGGAAAGGGAATAACAAAATGGTGAGACAAAGGAAAAAGGGTGAACCAATGAGACAGCAATACTCACAAAACAATATGTTGGGAATGATCTTTACAACTTGGGAGGGGAGGAGTCAGGAGTGGGGAAGTGGGAAAGTGGGAGAAAAATGAGGGACGGGGGTAACAGTGCTCCACAAGAAATGTACTCTTTAACTTACATAACTGTAACTCCACTGTACATCATTTTTATAATAAAATAAAATTAAAAGGAAAGTAATAGTAGTATGTGTAAGAGAAACTTTATGAGAAGTATTTAATTCATGCAAATAAAGTTTTTATCTTCTTATAAATCCATGTGAAATGAAAGGCCCTTGTCAAGGAGTAATTTAATCTTTACAGGGCTCAAGAATACACACATACACATCACACAAATAGGCATGTGTTTCTCATTCACTTTAAAGAAAAGGTCATTCTACTGCTTGCAGATAGCGTACTTTTAAATGTCAAGTCGGAAAACTTTTTTGATGTTTGTTATTTCTTTTATCATCCTTAGTTTCTGTACATTGATTTTAATGATTAATAATGTTAGGCTGAATATTTGCAAGTAAAAGTTTGGACTTTTAATATGTTTGCTTTTCCTTTTTAATAGTTTTTTAAAGCATTTTGATATTGTATTGCTAGGTAAATAATCTTTCAGAATTTAAATACTTTTTTAGAAATATAACCATCTTACCATTATGAGAGATCTATAATAATATATATGTTGCCATAAGTTCTATCCCTCTGGGTATTAATGTTGTTATTCCAGTTATCTTTCCATTTGTTATTGCAATATACCATTTTCTGTATCTTCCTAATTTAAAATTTTGAGTTACATTAATTTTCACAATATCCATTGGCTGTTAATTTTTTAATATACTAGATAATCTTGCTTTTCAGGAAGTGTTAGAGTCATTTATTTATCAATTCATAACATGAGTCAAGTATATCTACCAGTTCCATAATATCTTTTAATTATCCATCTCTTCTTTTTCTTTCCTTTCTTACACAATATTCTCCATTGTTATTGGGGGATAAAAAACTATATTGTATTTTGCATTGATTAAAATGTGGTTATCATATGAACACTTATAGTATACATGCTTAGGTAATGAGAGATTATTTCAAATCAATAATATACTGTTTTATATCTATAAAAGAACATACAGTAATCTATTAACATTTCCCTTTCCCATCTTTTTACCACTCTTTGTAGGCTGGAATTTTTAACCTTGTAAACAAACAATAGGGACATCATTTACATTTAAAATTACAAAGATTTTATAATATTGGTCTTATCATCTTTCTTCTCAAAAGGGTTAAAGAAGTTGTGAATTTACACTTTGCCCAGGTTAGCCAGAAAATCTATTGTGAAAATTGGATTGATTTCTCATCTATACCTATTCACCCCAGGCTGGAAATAGAAAAATTATTTTAAATAGAAAGGCATTTTGTTGACCTTTGATTTATTCTTTCTAAGGAATTACAGGTTTATAATATTTGAATTCTCTAAATTTACTGTATTTCAGTTAATACATTTGTTTACACTTGTACAAGTCCCAAAGTATTTACACACACACACACACACACACACACACACACACACACACACACACACACACACACAAATTTTACCTACCATATTTGGGAGGAAACATGCAACTTTGTCTCTTGGCCTGATTTATTTCACTTAACATTTTTTTTCAGTTCCTTCCATGCAATTTCATTTTTTGGGGGGGGCGGTCCGGTCGTGGGGGCCTGAACTCTGGGCCTGGGCTCTGTCCCTCCGCTCTTCAGCTCAAGGCTGGAGCTCTACAGCGCCACTTTCACCTTTTTTCTTTTTGCTTATGTGGTGCTGAGGAATCGAACCCAGGGCCTCATGCATGCAAGGCAAGTGCTCTACCACTGAGCCACCTTCCCAGTCCCTGCAATTTCATTTTTTGGGGGCTTGAACTCAGGGAGTGGACATTGTCCTTGAGCAATCTTGCTCAAGGCTATCATTCTACCAGCTGAATCAAAGCTCCTCTTCTGGCTTTTTTTAGGTAGTTAATTGGAGAAAGGAGTCTCATGGATTTTCCTGCTCAGACTGGCTTCAAACTCTGATCCTCCTATCTTAGCCTTCTGAGTAGCTAGGACTATAGATGTGAACCACTGGCCGATTTCATTTTTTCTAATAGATGAATGGGTAAAAGTTCATGTTATATTTATTCCATATTTTCTTGACCCATTTTGTGGATCAAGGGAAGGGGATAGACAAATGAAGATAAGAAAGGGGGAAATGCAGTAAAAAATTTAATGCATATCCTAAAAATTTAAGAAAAGTGAGGGAATAGGGGTATTAGGAAGGGAAGGTGAGAAAGTTGAAAGAGGTGGCATTGATCAAGTCATGTTTTTATAAACTGCTTTGCTAAATTACAATTGCTTTGTAGGACTGTTGAGAGCAAAAGCAAGGAAGCAAGGAAAGAAAGAAAGAAAGAAAGAAGGAAAGAAAGAAAGAAAGAAAGAAAGAAAGAAAGAAAGAAAGAAAGAAAGAAAGAAAGAAAGAAAGAAAGAAAGAAAGAAAGAAAGGAAGGAAGGAAGGAAGGAAGGAAGGAAGGAAGGAAGGAAGGAAAAGAGAAAGAAAGAAAGAGAAAGAAAGAGAAAGAGAGAAAGAGAAAGAGAGAAAGAAAGGGAGAAAGAAGAGGAAAGAAGGAGGGAGGGAGAAACGAAACAAGAAAATTTGAGAAAGAAATTGAGTCATAGGCATCTTTACAGTTCTTTTCAGAGTCTAAACTAAGTCCATGCTTTTATAGCAGTGTTATTTCTCAGTCATATATAACTCACAGAACAGTGATTTATCATATTTATCTCATAACAATTAAACCATCATCTGAGAAAATACAAAGTTTAAAGCTATTTTCAGAATTCTGTGCTTGGATTCATCAAAGCAAAGAGGGAGCTGCCTGAATAGATACCTGGAGGGCACGGAGAGGAACAGCTGGGGATTCTGGATAAAGCTGCAGATTTATCAAAGGACAAGAGTGAGGAGTGGAGGAAGAAATCAGAATCAGTGACAGAAAACTTGAATGCCATTTACATAACAGTGTGTTAGGCGGTGCATTCACACTTCCCGCCCCTGCCTTTATTTAGAGAATACTGGGCAGCTGGCAATTTGCTTAACACAAGAAAAAAAAATACTATTCTTTTCTGTAGTATTATATAATGTCTCCAGGGAAAGAGGACCAGTCAGTAAAGGTATTCTTAATTTAAGAACATTCTTTCTTTTTATGCTTTGGATCAATCTTGTTTTAAGGCTTAATTCCTTCCATGCGCACTGTAAAGGAAATGATCTATATTACCGTGTCTTGTTAATGAAATTTGGAAATAATTTAAAAGAACTATTTATTTTCTATTTACCACGTACCAGTATTTTTCTTTCTTTTGTGTTTGGCAGTACTAGACTATGAACACAGGGTCTCCTGAATATTCTATTGCTTGAGACATGTCTCCAGCCTTTTTTTTTTTTTTTTTTCATTTGCTTTGTTTTCAAATAACATCTTAAACTTTTGCCTGGCCTCGCCTGGGCCCATTATGGTCTTATCTTTATACATGGAATTACAAGCATCCGCCACCATGTGCTAGTACATTTTTAGAACTAGATATCATGAATAGACAAAACATTTGTAAAAATCTGTTAGGAGCAAAAAATGTAAGGTTAACTGTCAATATTAAAAAGGTGGAAAAATTGAATTAAAGTAAGGGAAATAATTTGAAAAGAATTTTAAAAATCAGAGATATTGGATTCATTGTGGAAAGAATGATGTGAAATGAAATCACATAAGATAAAATATTTAGGAGTATTACAAGGTGTTTTGCAACTTAAAATGTGAAATTAGATTTATTAGAAATAAACTTGCAAAAATATTTCAAAACATAGAAATAACATGACATAAAATATCTCTATAAAATACTTCAATATTTTTCACTTGTGTTTCTGTTTGTGTGGTTTCTAATTAATTTTCTATTCAAATGTATATTTTATTAAAGATATTATACTCTCTCACTTTCTCTGTTGCTTCTTTTTCTCTTTCTCAGTTCTCCAGGTTGAGAAATGTCTTAATGATTCCTAGAGAAAGTAGTAGTTTAAGTTGTTTATGACTTTATAGAGTGAAGAACTGGAAATTTCTAACTCACTAGTTAGAATCTCCATGATGATATTGATTCAATAATTTACCCTCTTCAAAAATCCCATCAACCAGAATATACGTCATGTTATATAAAATCTATATAATTTCATAAAGCCTTCTTCCTCTCACTTCTGAAATGAAGACACTATAGTCTCTGTTTCAAACATTTTGTATGAATTAAATAAAATGAAACATAGCATATAACACAAATGCTAGCACATAGTATGTTATAAATATCATGATCACTATTATTATTATTATTATACCAGGTGTCACATGTTGAGTACAGATAAATTCTTAATCAAGAAGAACAAAATAATAATAGAAAAATCACCTTATGAAAGCTAAAAGTAAGGCACTAATGTTCCATGCCTGTAATCCTAACTATTTGTGAGGCTAAAATCTGGAAGATGATAGTTCAAAGCCAATTGATGCCAACAAGTTTTCAAAACTCTATCTCCAATTTACCAGCCCAAAGCAGGATTGGAAGCATGACTCAAGTGGTACTCTTCCTTCTATGAGTCAGTAAACCAAAGAGCATGAAGCTCTGATTTCAAATTATTAGTAACAAGAAATAATAGTTTCAATTTCACTTTTCAAATAATATAACTAATGATGTTATCCAACTTGGATTTCATTTTTGTTGAGGCTTACTATATTTATCACACTTTTACAAATTATTAATTTTTATTAGATTTATATATTGCTTCAATTTTAGTAACACTATTTCTTCTTTATATTAAGAAATAAAATTAATCTTTTTCTTAATTGAATCTAGTACCAGGGGCATCTTGCCCTTGGACTGCCTGAGCTCCTAGATCACTTGCTGTAAGTGAAGGTAAGAGACCTGCAGCAAAAATGGAATATCACCTTCACTGGCATTTCCAATAGAAGTGGATGTACTACAGATAGCAGATTAATTGAGCTTTAATATCCTATTGTTTCCTCAGTTTCTAATATCTAAGAATGAGAAAACTGAAATACTGAGTACTTCAAGTGCCAGATGGAAAGTTCTGTATTTAGGAGAAAGAAATTATTTACTTTTTACTTATTTACTAATTTATTATTAATTTATAATTATTAATTTGCTTATTATTTTCTGTCAGAATGGTGTCAGATCCACATAACAGTAGCACACTCTAATTTTATCTTCTTTCTACAGAAATTATCATAACCAAATATAAAACGTGTGGGAATCTAGGGTTTATTAATATATAAAATTATATTTTTAGCTGGGCACCAGTGGCTCACATCTGTAATTCTAGCTACTCAGGAGGCTGAGATCTGAGGATCATGGTTCAAAGCCAGCCTGGGCAACAAAGTCCATGAGACTTTTATCTCTAATAAACCACTCAGAAAACTGGAAGTGGTGCTGTGGCTCAAGTGGGAGAGCACTAGCCTTTAGCTGAAATGCTGAGGGACAGCACCAAGGCCCAGAGTTCAAGCCCCATAACTGACTATATATAAATATATAAATAATATATATTATATGTTATATAATATATTTATATTATAATATATAACATAAATATTATAATATATTGTATATTATACATATCATATATTATATATTATATGATATAAATGTATATTACAATATATAATATGAATATGTTATATTTTATAACATATAATATATTATTTTATATAATTATATATAATAATATGTTCTATAATATATTATATTATATATTATGTAACATGTAGAACTATATATTATATAATATATATTATATATTTTTAACACAGTAAGGCAAAAGAGATTATATTGAACAGGATGTATTTGAATTGTTCAAGGTAAGAACAAATTAGGAATACTTACTAAACATCTGGATGTAAAATTTGCAGCCCCCAAACCATATACAACCTGAAAATGAACATTTAGTAGATGATTGGATTATAGATGAATATGAAGTGTTTGCAGAAATAGATGGGGGCACAGCCATGGTTCTTAGAGAATTTTAATTGTATTTTAGTAAATAAAAAGAAGAATCCTAGAGATTATAAAAAAATCTGTTGGTGTAACAAGAAGTTCTCTAAGGTGAATTGCGCTTTTATCTAGTCAACAAAGATGGAAATTTAAAAGTGCTTATTGTGGGCATCATAGTTTTCATGTGGTAGAAATAAAAATCTAATTGGAATAGATTGACATTTTAGTACCTATCAGCCAATATTAATTCAGGTGCTTCAGTATGCGAAGTATCAATAATTTTGAAGAATGGAAGATAATGTTTTAAAATTTTGGAGTCACAAGAATTTCTACTTTATTTCATTTATAATATAAATATTAATAGGTTGCCACAGAATTAAATGTGTAAGAAATATAGAGCCAGGCCCCAATGACTCATGCCTACAATCCTAGCAATTCAGTAGACTGAGACTTAGAGGACTAACTCAACAAGAAAAGTCTGGGAGATTCCATCTCCAATGAAGAGAGAAAAACAACAACAAGAACAACAAGAATTTAGGTTTAAAGTGTGGTTCAAGTGGTAGGGTATCAGTGACAGTTAGGGTCCAGCAAGTTGATCAGTGAGAGGCTCTGAATTTAGGCCCCATACTGGTGACACTACTACTACTACTGCTACTACTACTACTACTACTACTAATAATAATAATAATAATAACAATAATACAATCAGAATAGAAAAAATTCTATTCTACTCTATTATTACTATAAAATGGTGGAAAAATAGAAGTTTTATGGGGAAGTTTCAGTTTTATAGTGTGTAACTATATTGATTATTGGTGCTTTAACATATTACCAACAGTCAATGTCTTGAACAGCAATAAATATTTGTTTTAGCTTTTCTTTTTCTCCCTTTCTTTTTAATTTTTATTATTAGGTCTTAAAATCTGTCAAAGTTGGACACAGTATAACAGTCCTTATGAGTATCATTACTTCTTCATTAATCAAATGTCACCTTCCAACAATTGAACTTTTTCCTTAGTAAAGACTGCTGAAGATGATAGTAAGTACGATTTCACCATGTAACAGCACTTATTATTCATTCTAAAGTATTCATAAAAATGTATCTTTTTTTGCTTCAAAACAGTGAGAAATGCATACCTGCAATCCCCTTCGGAAGGTTTGTTTGTATGTACAGTTTTCTGAATACCAATTCTTCCCAGAAATCCAGTGAGAGGTAGAGTCTACATGATGAGGCTTTGCAGAGGAAAGATGCCATGTCAGAGGGACTGAGGTGAACAAATATATGAAAGCTACAGCAAGGAATGAAAGAAGAAATGGAAATTTGAGAAAAGCTATCAGCTCACAATGAAATATAGGGTTTCCTGAATAGCACAGGGAATTTCTAGCTGGGAATTATTGTGTCTGAAATTATCTGTGTAGGTGTTAGAAAAAGGACAAGCTTTTTTGCTGGCCACACTTTCTTAACTCCTTTTTTTGCTCAAGTTTCCCTACGGGGTATTGCAACATTCTAGACTGTCTTAACTTGTACTGCTTGGGAGCCAGGGTAAAATCCAGAGCTCTAATTGTTCCAGTTGAGTACTAAACTTTTGGGGCCTGAGTACTAAACTTTTTCAAAGTTGCTGCCTCAGTGGGTAGGGTAGTGGCCATGAAAGAACTCAGCTCTACTCTTCAGTTGTGGTGAACTAATTATTTGGGGTCTGCTGTTGTGATATTATTGGCAATGGAATAAGTGTATTGCACTATAACTATTCTTAAATTTTTCTTTAATAGATTTCCTATGTTCATAGAAATACACCAATGGTAAGTGTATGACTCTCAATAAAATACTTTTTCTCTCAATTCCCTCCAGTCATTAAAATTACTTTTTTCCCCTTAAAAGATAGTATTTTGTCAGTTTGATCTGCACTCATTAGTGTAGCAGTATTTTTTGTTTTATTTTTCTTTATTGTATTCAGTAAGTTTTTAAATTTTATTTAGCTTTGCTTTATTTTTCCACTTAATTTTCTGCAAATGTCAGGGTTCTACCAGAGCTGATCAGATGACTACAGAAATGTGGTCAAATGCAAGGGAAAAGGCCATTGCATAGACCCTGCCACACACTATGTAACCCAGGAATTGTCCTGCTCAAAAGTCTCATTCATCTAGTTGGAGTATCCATTTCATTGTAGAATTACATAACATTTCTTCCACCTTGTTGATGTTGAGAGCACAGGCTTTCAGAGAATAGCATATAGTTCTATCATTGTCACACACACATACACACACACACACACACACACACTCCCTTTGAAATCACAACTGTTATAGGAGAAATCGATTTTTTTCTGGGTGACTAGACTGCAGATTATCATGTAATCCAAGCTGAATGGAAGCCTAATTTTAATCAGATCTGGGTTTTTTTCAATTTCACATGTTTTGGAGATAATATTTCAGTATTTCCAACATGAGTGATCGTCTTGATTCTTTTCTCCACTTAAGAAGTCATATTTTCTTCAGTTGTGTCCTGACAGCATTATAAAAAATATCCTTTCACTTAAGCCAATCAATTTGAACTCCAATCCAAATTAAAAACATTTATCATTATAAAACCCCCAAATATACTTTTTCATGGTGTAGTTTTCAGACTTTTCCTCTTTTTGAAAATGAAAATATAATTTAAATCATTGAAAGGTTTATCAATTATGGAATGAAAACTCTATAACATTGCTTCCAAATACACTTGATTCTTTGTATCCTATTTTCTCAATTTCTTTAAACTTATTTATAGTGTAATTCCTGCCTGCTACTGCTGTCAAAGATAATGTGAGCATTTGCATCAAAGCCAATTATGATGGATATGAGTGAATGATTAATTCTCTCATGCAGATATAGACCCAGACAATTATTATCATAAATTTCTAGAGTAAGATTTCATAATTAGAGTAGTATCTACCTCATAAAGAATATGCTTTCAAAATGTACTCATTATCTTGCCCATGTAATTGTAACCTCTCTGTACAGAATTTTCCCAATAAAAAAAGAATATGCTTTCAATTAGCTTTGATCTGAAAATGAGTTTATTTTCTTAAACTATTAGGAGGCTAATATTACCAATTTGATGTTGCTCATTTTTAAGACACTTTATGATTTAAAAAAACTCCAAATGTATTTAACAATAGCTGCAAGAACTCACTGAAGCTGCAGGTGTGAATCAGCTGACTTTAAGTTCTTCAATTCATGGTAAATATTGAGTCATATATGCATTTAAGCATTGATCCTCCAGTCCCAAAAGAATAAAAATTGCTGTAAGAAAAAAAAGTGTTCTTTTCATTTGATTTTTGAGGCACTTGGGTCTGAATTCAGAGCTCATGCGAGGTAAGTTCTATAATGTTTGAGCCATGCCTCCATCCCTCTTTACTTTGGATAAGTTTGAAATGGACTCTCACTTTTTGCCTTGTTTAGCCTGTACTTTAGTGTCACATAGCTGGAATAAAATTCTATCTGATACTCTGCACAACTTTTTTTGTGACCAATTTGGTCCAGACTAACTTTGAACAGTGAAGCACCTGATCTCTAACTCTAGCATAGCTAGAATTACAAACATAATCATCTAGGTTAAGTTTAATCAGAAAAATGTTTTCTTCCTTTTCTCTAAGTATTCACATTTTTATTATTAAAAAAATGACCTCACTTTACTGCACACCAAAATACTGTATAATATATACATTTGTCTGTGAATGCATTCAAATATTGGGAATATACATTAGTCAATCTAACTTTCTTTCTTGTGTTACTGAAAGAGAAATGTTTTAGAAAATGAACCCAACATCTCCTTATTCTATGGTTTCTTATACAAACATATATAAAGGCAGGCACACTCACTCACATAACACACATGTACACACATAGCCAGTCTCGTCCAATTTGAGATATGTACCTTCCAATTAGTTGGATATTTTCACGTGAAATCACATGCATAACAGAACCAATTTATTTGTGACTCAATACCAATATCTACTCATAAATGAGTGTGATTTGTCAAAATGCATAATAAATGCATTTGTTTTATACAATTTTTAAAATTCTGAAGTTGTGTGTATTTATACTGTACATATTTATAAGCTGCATCAGTAATGCATAGGAATTTGTGCTTTTTTTCCATCAAATCCAGGAGCCACCATCTTTTTGAAAGAAACTTGGAGTTGTTCTGCTTTTTTGAGACACTTTAAAAACATTTCCATAAGTGTCAGATTTAATTGCCTATGATTCATTTTTGACAGACCATGTACTTAAACCAATGAGTCTTAGCTCTTTTTACTTTTAATTATTGGCAGGCCAAACTACATATTACTCATACCCTGTAAATAAAATTTGCACAGTAATAATGACAGGTGAATTAAAGGTTTTCTTGTTGTATAGAGCAAATGCTGAAATTGTAGTAAATTCAATTAGTATGAAAAAGTGACTTGGTAATGGAGCTTCTACTATGAAGACCACCTGTGAATAGGAATTGAGACAATAACATGGAGGTTTCATATGATTCATAATTTATTTCAAGATATGCATAGTTCTACAACTTTTTAATTATGGAAATTAGAACATAGGGGGCTGAGAAGTTGGCTCAGTGGTAGAGCGCTTGCCTTGCATGCATGAGGCCCTGGGTTCGATTCCTCAGCACCACATAAGCAGAAAAAAAAAAGCCAGAAGCGGTGGTATGGCTCAAGTGGTAGAGAGCTAGCCTTGAGTTGAAGAGCTGAGGGACAGCGCCCAGGCCCAGAGTTCAGGCCCCATGACCGGACTCCCCCAAAAAGAACATAATAGTGCTGATGTGGTATCTCTGATACCCTACTGAAAAGGCAGTATGAACCAAGGTCGGTCTAGTCAAAAATTTAGGAGAATCTATCTCAGTCAATAAGCTCAATATTATTTTATATATCCGTAATTGCAGCTACTTAGGGGACATAGATAGGAGGTTCATGGTTCAAAGTCAACCCCAAGCAAAAATGTGAGACTTTATCTTAAAAAAAATAGATGAAGAGGTAGAGCACCTGCCTCGCTAGTATGAGGCCTTAGGTTCAAACCCTAGTTCTGAGAAAAACCAGAGGAAAAAAATCATACATATTATCTATTAAAAATTCAAAGTGTAAAAGTTTTCAAAATGAAAATATTGACCTGACAAATGCAAAAAGGAAGCAACTTGTTTGGGTGGATACAGAAGATCAATATGTAGCCCTCCCTGGCATACAAACAAGTGTATTTTGGTGGTACTGAGATTTGAACTCAGAATCTTGCACTTGATATAGTGGTGCTCTACTGCTTAATGAAGCCTCCCCTATCCCCCTGTCCTACTCTTTGATAGTTATTGTTAGGATAAGATATCTCTTCCAATCTAGTGCACACTTGAACTTTAGGCTTCCCATAATCCCTGGGACCACAGGTATGGGCATATAGGTGGCTCTCAAGAAGATTTCTGCCTCAGTAGAATGAAAATCATGAAACTCAATCTCACCCTCTTCTGTAGTTCAGGATGACAGATACAAACCCCTACACCAAGGTGTGGATGATGAATGGGTCTACAATAACCTGACATATTTTTATTTCTAAACATGTGTCAGGCAAATATCTAAACATATTATTACTATTTAAATTTTATAGCAATGGGATGAAAGACATAATAGTGTTTCTATTTCAGAGAGGTGGCACCATAAAGTAGATAAGTAATTCTTTCCTAGGTGAGGATTTGAAACAAATAGTGCAAGAATATATATATATATATATATAATGTAATTTATATAAGCAAATATCTATTTACAGTGAGTAAATTTAAGACTTAATGATGCAACTTTTAAAAACTGACATTTCACACATAATTTCTATGCATCAATAAAATTTTAGTAAATTTAGTTATTCTTGTATATACCTACATAAATATTCACAACTAATAATCATCGAATCTAATTACTCCATAAGCATAAATACAAGCTGAATTAAACAAAAAACTTGTATCTTTTTGAAATGAGCAAGGTCTGTAGAACTTTTTAACTTTTTAAAGAATAGTATCTTAAACAGGAACAAAAATTCTAATTATATAGAACAGAACAAATCTATTATACTATTACTCAGGAAAGATAGATTACTAAAGAAAGATATGAGGCTCTACATCAAATAATTTCACAATTTATTCATTAAAATGTTTAATACAGTTAGGTACTGGTGGAACAAGCCTGTAATCCCAGCTATTCTTGAGGTTCCGATCTGAGGATTGTGGTTTGGAGCCAACCTGGGCAAGAAAGACTATGAAATTCTTATCACTATTAATAAGAAAAAAATCAGAAGTGGAGCTATGACTCGTGTTATTGCATCAGCCTTGAGTAAATAAATCTTAAAATCATGTTAATCTTTGCATAAGTATGTACACACACTCACATATCTATCACATATAGATAGATAGATACACAGATATATGTGTATGTACATATAGATAGATATACATAGATATATATCTATATGTATCACATATATAGATACATACATACACAAACATATGTAGAGATATGTGTATATATACATATAGATGGATATATAGATATGTATTTTATATTGTTTAATGATCTTAATTCTTCAACTTTCATCATATCCATTTTGCCACAACTCATATCAAGAGGAAAAACATAACACTTCCTTGATTTTGAGCTTTATTGATTTTTTTTGGATTATGAGATGTTCACACTGAACTAGACAGGCATCTATTATTTAGGTAACCCTAAGAAAACTTACCAGGAGGGACACATGGAGCTGCATCACTTTTTCTAGTGTTCTGCTCTACATAGACCATAGCCACCCAATAGACTTACAGAGATGTGGTGAGAGAACATGACTAAGACCACCAGCGCTGCTTAGCTGTCCCCTCAGTAGAATGATGATGCATAATTTGGCCAAACCAAGACTAGAACGGTAAGCTCAAACAATAAATAATTTCTTAATTTAAAAAATGAGTATGTTGTCATGAAGCAGTGCAAAGTTTCAAAGAAATCTGTGAAAGAGAAAATGCAGAAAAAAATCCATGCATTATGTTGCAAGTAGTGATCACGTTTTTTTTATTGTGAGAATACAGTACAAAGGAGTTACAATTACATGGGCAAGATAACGAGTACATTTCTTATCAAGCATTGTTACTTCCTCTTTGTTTCCCCTTCCCATACTCCCCCCTCCCTCCACCTGATCCTCCCCCCCAATAAAGTTGTAAAGTTCGTTTTCGACATATGACTTGTACATCTCATTGTTGCAATGGGCCCACCTGTATCCCTATTTAAACGATTTGTTTTTCCCCTTCCCCTCCACAAATTATACCGACATCAAATACAGTGAAAGCATGGGTTATACCGTGGGGGAGGGGCATACAAAGCTACAAAGTAATCATCTTATAAATATGTTAGAAACAATTGCATGAAAGGAAAAAAAAACAAAAAAAACACATTTGAATACTTATCTTGGTGTTCATTCCCCTAACATCAACTTATCTGACCATTTCTGCTTGTCTCAGACATATACTAGTTATTGCAAATAAGGGAAACCATGGGACCTATGTTTCTTTGGGCCTGGCTTACTGCACTTAATATAATTTTTTCCAAGTCTTTCCATTTCCTAACAAATGGGGCAGTCATTCTTTCTGATGGAGGCATAGAATTCCATTGTGTATATATACCACATTTTCTTGATCCATTCATCTACTGAGGGGCATCTGGGTTGGTTCCATATCTTAGCTATGGTAAATAATGCTGCAATAAACATAGTCGTGCTGGTAGCTTTAGTATGGTCTTGTTTGTGATCATTTGGGTAAATGCCCAAAAGTGGGATAGGGGTCATAGGGTAGCTCTATGTGGAGTCTTTTTAGGAACCTCCATACTGCTTTCCAAAGTGTTTGAACAAGTTTACACTCCCACCAACAGTGCAGTAAGGTTCCCTTCTGTCCACATCCCCTTGAGCATCTGTTGTTGTTAGAGTTCTTGATTATAGCCATTCTAACTGGAGTGAGGTGGTATCTCAATGTTGTTTTGATTTGCATTTCTTTTATGGCTAGAGAGGTTGAGCATTTCTTCATGTGTCTGTTGGCCATTCTTCTTTCCTCTTCAGAGAAGTTTCTCTTTAAGTCTTTAGCCCACTTATTTATTGGGCAGTTGTTTCTTTGAAGATTTGTTTTTGGGAGATTTAATTTTTTGAGTTCAAGGTATATTTTAGATATGAGACCCTTGTCTGTTGTATGGCTAGTGAAGATCTTCTCCTATTCCGTGGGCTTTCTATTGATCTTGCTAGCTATGTCCTTTGCCATGCAGAAGCTCTGCAATTCCATGCAATCCCATTTGTCCAACCTTTCTTTGATTTGTTGTGTTTCTGAGTCTCTATTAAGAAAATTTCGGCCTGTGCCAAGGAGACCTAAGGTTTCTCCTATTCCATCCTGTAATGTTTTCAGAGTGTCTGCTTTGACTCTGAGGTCCTTGATCCATTTGGAGTTGATTCTGGTGCAGGGTGATATATAAGGATCTAGCTTTAGTTTTCTACAAGTAGTTAACCAATTTTGCCAGCACCATTTACTGAAGAGGCTGTCTTTGTTCCGTTCTATTTTTCTTAGCTCCCTTATCGAAAATTAGATGGCTGTAGGTCTTTAGGTTCATTTCTGGGTTTTCAATTCTATTCCATTGGTCCTGAGGTCTGTTCTTGTGCCAGTACCAAGCTGTTTGGATTACTATGGCTTTGTAGTAGAGTTTGAAATTTGGTATTAATATTCCTCTAGTACTGTTCTTTCTGTTAAGGATTGTTTTTGGCTGGCATAAGAAGGTAAGTGTAGAGGGCGAGTCTAATGCTGGTGACTCTCACCTCTAAACCTAGATACTTGGAAGACTGAACATGGATACCATGGTTGCTCAAAAGACCACTCCCCCTTATCTTGGGAGTGGGTTCAATGCTCATTCTTGTAATCCTTACCTGCTATATGGCATTGGGAAGGATGGAGTTTACAGGTAGAAAAGTCTGTGAAACTCTGTTTTAATGGAGGAAGCTGGGACATGGTGGAGAAGATCTGTGATTCCAGCAATGACAAGAAATCTTAACATAGCAGATTCTTGCTTAGTTGGAGCTCTGTTTTGGGAAAAAAGACTTTATCCTAAAAGGAACCATTAAAAATCAGAGTAGGAGGTATAATTTGGTAGTATGGACCAGGCTAGGATGTGTGAAGCTCTAACTTCAAACCCTACTTTCATTAAAAAAAAAAAAAAAACTAAACAAGAAAAATGAACAAAAACAAAATAAAGGACAAAATCCATTGTATAGTATTTTCCTGCATTATATAGGGCTTTTAAAATCTTTACTCACTGAAAATCAAACAGCAGGAGTTTCTAATATGATGATAGTGTAAAATGTGCTTCTATATTTCAATAAATGCATGGGTGTAAATTTTTTAAAAAGTAATTAAAAAGGGTAAATCTCATGTGTAATATAATGAAAGACCTTTTATGAGGTTCATGAAAAATATGAAATTATTGCTTTTAATCTCAAGAAGGTGAATGTTTCAGAGTAAAAGTTATATTTCACCACAATGAATATTTTGAATCTCTAACCCCCAGTGGAGCTGTATCTGGAAAGCAAAAGTAATTAAAGTTAAATGAGACCTTCCAAGGGTGGTCTTCTGACACGATTAGTGGCCTTTATAAGAGGAAATGTCAAAGAGCTTGCTCTATTGTCTCCACAAAATGGAGTCAGAAAAGGATGTGTGCAGATAAAGTGAGAGGAAAGTTGCCTGCCAAACAGAATGAAAGCTCAAACAAAAAACAAGTGTGTCAAGACTTTTTTTCAGACTTGCAAATTTGATAACCTATATTGCTATTGCTTTAACTATCTTGTCTGTGGTATTTTGTTCCAGTAGCAGTTGGGAAAATTTTAGGTGAAGTGAAATATTTAAAATGTGCAAACAAAAACAGCCAAAAGGAAAAAACTTTTTTCAATTTCTTGGAGTTCATTTCAATCAATATTATTCTATTATGCTATTGAGCCTAGTTTTCTTCTCCTTAGAATATCCTCCTTTAGTCTTGCTGTGTGAATATCTACAGACTTTCACAACTTATCATATCCCAGTGTATTTGTGTGTGTGTGTGTGTGTGTGTGTGTGTGTGTGTGTGTGTGTGTGTGTGTGTCTTTTACCATCCAGTGTATTTACTTGTCTTGTTTGTAAGTTTATCTGTCTTTGGGAGGATAACAGGTCGGGGAGAAGGGTGGATAAAAGAAAGATAGGAGAAAAGGTGAAAAAATATATCAGTCATACTAGATACTATGTTAAAAATGGAACTACATAACTTATGAATGGGGACAGAAAGGAAAAACAGGAAAAGCAAGGAAAGGTGTGACATTGTTCAGAAAGATATGTACTCATTACCTGACATGTAACTGTAACTTCTCTGATCATCACCTTTACAATGGCATAAAAATATCAAAAATATTTTATAATGTTAATTATATTTAAACATAGCTGATAACATATAAGAAAGCATTTTGAAGTTTCTTTTTAAAAGACTAATTTTTAATATTAACATTATTCAAAATAAAGTAATATGCACAAAAATTAATCTTTGTATTTTTACATAAGTGTCATTCATACACAAACCAGTAAATCAAAATATATTTTAATGGTTTGAGTTTTGATTAGTTGTATTTGTTAGTTAATTGCTTACATTTCCATAATAGTAGTTTAAGGGATCTTACCTGATAAATATAAATAAAGAAGAAATGTAACATTTCAGTAAATATAGGTGAATTCTAGAGTGATCTCTCCCTTTGTTTTCAAGTTTTAATCTCAAAGAATTCAGGTTCTTTGATAATCTCCTTTTTGGAGGGACCAAAAAAATTATAATGCCTTTATGATAAATAAAGCAGTATATTTTTCTGTCTTAAAAAAAAAACTTGTCTTTGTTGGCTAATATCAATAATATTGGTGATTAATTCATATTCTCAACAGATTTCTGTACATTTTCTCACCTGGATCTCTTCTCAAATTCTTCTGCCCTGCCAATGGAAATACATTGGGTTTGCTATTCTTTGACTGTCTGTGTGTGTGTACTTGAGCTTGAATTTGGGGTCTGGGTACTGTATCTGAGCTTTTGTGCTCAAGCACTCTACTATTTAGGCTATAGCTCAATTTCCAGCTTTTGGGTAGGTAATTGGAGATAAGTATCTTACAGATTTTCCCTGCAGATGAACTGAAATACTGAGTCTCAGTCTCCTGAGTAGCTAGGATTTCAGGCATGAGCCAGTGTCTCAGGACTTGGTTTGTTATTCTTACATAAGGTCCTTTCTGCCATCTCAAATATATTCTGTGGTTGTTGAGACTTGGTGAGGGGCCACAATGCCGCTTCCAGATTTCCATTCAGGAGTACAGAGCTGTTCTGTTCTCATATGGGTTATCTTCCAATGTTTGGGTATCTATTGCCTCCACAAAGTGGCATATGGCAGACACTCTCCCCTGGAATAAGTGCAGGTGAAGCAAATGAAGGAGACAAATTCTGAATTCATTACAATAGCCTACACCATTTCTTTTAATCCCTCATAGTTTGTTGATCAAGGCATTTGTAAATATGGTCTATTTTTGCTTCAACATATTAGTTTTCTTATAGATAATTTTAAATTGTTTTTCTAAATTATTCTATTTGTGAAAAAATGAAGAATGAGTCCTATTGTATCATGTTGTCCACTGATTGATATATTTGGAGTGAAAAAGAAACAAGCCAGCCTACCATAGAAGAGGAAATGAAAAGGATATTCTAAGGAGCATAATCAGTTAATATAGAAAATAGTATCCTGTTGAAAATCAGCAATTTGCTGTCAGCCAGTGAAGTAATCTAAAGGGAACAGAGATTAATTCTGTGAGGAAAAATTGCGCTGCCTATGAAACAAAGACTGATACCAGGTAAATGATTATTTTTCAAAATTGTCTAGAGGATTAATTTCAAATACAAGGTGAATCAAACTCATTATTAATAGCAACTAGCTTTCAAATCAAGAAGATTAATGTGGGTTCAGAATCAGATATGATTTTCAGCTGTTCTTTATATAACTTTGGTTCTCAAATTTGAAAACATTTTTCATTTGTGACTTCACAATTTCTTAACTCTCTAAAAACTTGCTCTGGAATGTAGTTGGATTGTAAGTGTGTGTGTGTGTGTGTGTGTGTGTGTGTGTGTGTGTGTGTGTGTGTGTGTGTGTGTGTGTGCTGTGATATGTGATTAAAAGGCAGAATTGAGAGAAAATGTGTGATGAGGGAAATATTTGAGAGGGTACAGTAGTTGCAACATTTCAAATGATGACTTCATCTACTTTCTGTTAATATTTTTAAATACTGATTTCATAGCAGTCAGTCAAGTTCAAGATAATTTATATTTTGCTTAAACATTATAAAGTATCTTTAAATTGATGTTGTTTTGTTTTTGTGTTCTTCCAGTATTGGGGCTTGATCTCATATCCTTGTACTCTTCCTTGGCTCTTTTTCTAATACATCATTTATTATTCTTAAGTATTATGTTCAGTATTTTAATCTTTCCAAAAGAATTCTGTTTCTGATTCTGAGTCTGTGAGTGCTAAGATGGTACACTCATGAAAAGATAGATTACCTCACATAATAATTTGACACAAAGAGAACATGTACCTGTCATAGTAGTGAACCTTTCAACAAATATGATAAGAGATTTTCATACCTTAAGGACTAACTTCTAATTTTTGTTTCAATTTTTAAAAAATACAGTTGAATCCTACTTGGAAAAAGTTAATAATTGCTGTTTGTTTATAAGCAAATGCCTCAAAGATTGTTCTAAAAAAAACATTTTCTACATTCATATAAATTCATTTTCTTTTCTTTTTCTTTTTTCTTTTCCTTTTGTGCTGATACTTAGGCTTGAATATAGATCCTCATACTTACTTGGTTTACTTCTCTACTATTTAAGCCATATTTCCAGTGTAATTTTCTTGTTAACTGGATATAAAGTTTTGTGAATTTTCTAATTGTGCTGTTTTTGAACCATGATCCTCATTGGAATCTTGAGTAGCTAGCTAGGGTCACAGGTTTGAGCCATTAGGTCCATGTCCTTCCCTCTTCAATTCAACCTTCTGAGGAGCCGAATGTACAGGCATGTGCCTCCTTGGTGCCCACTAGATTTTCTTTTTTTTTTAAACAAGTTTTTTATTGTGAAAATACTGTACACAGGGGTTACAATTATATGAGCAAGGTAATGAGTACATTTCTTATCCAGCATTGTTGCCTCCTCCTTTGTTTTTCCCCTACCATCCCTTCCCTCCCATTTCCACAACTACAACCCCACCCCTCCATTTAACCACCCCCCCAAATTATAAAGTTCGTTTTCCAACATAGCGTCTTGTACATCTCATGTACAACTTGTATCCTTATGTAAATAATTTTTCCCTTCCACTCCCCAAATTATACTAATATCAAATACAGTGAAAACAGGGATTAAACTGTGGGGAAGGGACATACAAAGCATCACAAAAAATCACATGGTACCCTATATATGTTAGAAATAATAGTATTTTAGGCATAGGGCTCATTGCCTGGTATTCGTGTAATTTAATTATCGAGCTGGAAAAAATAACTATCACATTTTATGAGAAAAAATATTTTTTAAAATACAGTCAAAAGATAAAAAAAATGATGCTCAGTATCACTAATAATTATGTGGTTTCAAATCCAAGAAAATACCACTCCACAATTATAAAAGTTTCTTTAATAAATCAAAATACAGCAAATCAAAGATAAGAAATAGAAGTAAAAATTAGGATTTATGAGCATGTGAAGGTAAAAGAGCTCTTATATTGTGTGGAAAGATAAAATGTACCATGCACAATTGTAAACCACGTTTTGGATTCTCCAATAATTAGCAATTTGTAGGGCTATGGTCCTTTACTTTATTAAACCCATGGGCCAAAACTGCTTTAATGCCCACAGTTTGCTGACTTCTAATCTACTGCAAAAGATTAATGTGTGAGGTCTAAAACTTGTTCATCTGAATTTGGTCATTTGATGCATAAAGCAGAAATACTTTCTATGCTAAGATGGTGTATTGAATTTCTTTCAATACTTAGAATAATGAATCATTAACAAAGGTTTGTCAGCATTTACAACCTAAACGCAGTGGTGGAACAGGATCCCAGCCCATTTAGTGAAGAAGAGTACAGGAGACAGCTAGAGTTTTTATGGTTATAGTAATTTGGAACACATTTGGACAGTGGTTCTGAGCTAAATCTGTCATTAACATTGAGAAATCTGAAGATCTAAAATAATTATTTTTTTAAATGTCACTATATCAATCTCTTAAAGTAAATTATGGTGTTGTGTGATGTACCATGGTCAAATAGTTGATGATATACATTTTACACTTAAAAAAAGACTTTAACATTTTAACATAACATGTTCATTACCAAATCTACTAATGAATCAAGACATAACACTGTAATTATTATTGAGGTTCCTCCTCACCCAAATTATAATGGCCATTATGAAGAGAACTAAAAATAATAGATGCTGTTGAGGATGTGGCCAAAATGGAACTATATTACATTGTTGGTGGGAATGTAAACTTGTTCATCCATTCTGGAAAGTGGTATGGATGTTCCTTAGGAGAATACACATAAAGCTTCCATATGACCCAGCAATTTCACTCCAATTCACCACAAACCAGGCCACACTGAGCTATCAGAACAACCGTGTTCATTACAGCAGTATTTACCATAGGCAAGATATGGAATCAACCCAGATTCCTCTCAGTGGATGAATGGGTCAAGAAAATGTGGCATATGTATAATTAATATATATAATTGATTTCTATACTTCCATCAGGAAGAATGATAGTTCACCATTCAAAAGGAAATGGGAAGACTTGGAAAAATAATACTAAATTAAGTAAGCCAGACCCAAAGAAACATAGGTTGTAAGGTTTTCCTCATTTTTTGTAACTAGAACATGCTTATAAATCTACAAGTAAACACACTGAATGTTGAAAGACAAAAATTTACATTTGTACATGATAAATTAAACAGGACTCTAAACATTTACACAATAAGAAGAAAGGAGAACAACAAAGGCTCAATAGTAATGTGCATATAATCATATAAAATGATGCTTATCAAAATGAACTTCAAGAAATTGGAAACAAGGCTTTTTGTTATTTTATTTGTTTTTGTTTTGCATCTTTTTTTCCTTTGTTGCTGGTTTTGATTTCTGTACCTTTTGTCTTGTATGTAAATTTATCTACTTGTGAGATGGTAAGGGAGAACACAGAAATTATAGGACAAAGTGTGAACAAATACAGCAGTCATATTCACAAGACATGATGAAAATGAACTATACAACTTGTGAGGGAAGAGGATCAGGAAGGAAAACCTGTGAGAAAATGAGAGAAGAGGAGACACTATGCAAGAGGGAAAGTGAGAGAAAGCAAGGGAGGGAGTAACAGTCTTCAATAAGTAATGTACTTATTACCTTACTTACGTTTCTGTAACCCCTATGTACATCACCTTTACAATAAAAATCACCAATTATTACGAATTAACTAAAATATTTTTTAATTTAAGATAAAATAAATTCATGCATGGATCAAATGCTAATTTATTCATTCCACCAGCTACAATACACAGTAAAATTTTATCAAATACAAGACCTGTTCCTATTTCGGTTTCTTGTAAGAAAGACAAGATATTTATTGTAAATATTTCTAGAAGCTCTTTATTGAAAACTCTTGAGAATGACTATAACAGTATTAGTGTTGTTATTGTTGTTGTTTTGTTATTTGCCAGTCCTGGGGCTTAAACTCAGGGCCTGCGTGCTGTCCATGAGCCTCTTTGTGCTCAAGTCTAGCATTCTTCCGTTTGAGCCACAGCACCATTTCTGGCTTTTCTGAGTAGTTTACTGGAGATATAAAGAATCTCATGGGGACTTTTCTGCCTAGGTTGGCTTCCAACTGTTATCCTCAGATCTCAGCTGAGTGGCATGAGCCACTGGTGCCTGGCTGACTATATTATTTTCATGATTCTTACTCTGTGTAACTGAGCACACAGAAGACAAACCTTCCAATATATTATGATTTATTACCAATGTTCTTATGGCCCAATGAGGAATTTTTTTGTAAAAAACTTTTCTTGTATAAGATTTTTTTGTACGAGAAATGTGTGTAGGTATAAGAAATAATTTAAACATCAAATCTATAAAGATATATTTGCTTTTTTATTTTTTAAGTATTAAAACATTATTTTAAAACTAGCTTCAAATCTGTTATTAAATTTACCATGGTCAGTGAGATGAAGCAATGTGACATCTCAACCCTCTGCCTAGAAATATGTGCATATTAACATCTTATATCAGTGAGGTGCATTTGTCACAATTAATGAACCATTGTTGACATGTTATTATTAACTCAAGGTTACACTGATTTATATTCTAATTTTGAGAGTACAAGGTCCTCTGTGTTTATGAGATGTTTATCTATGTACTTTTTCTTCCTGAGTAATGAAAATCTGATTAGATGCATGGCACGAAGAGCAGACTACATGTTCTAGACACTGTTATTGACAATTTTCACTGTGTGATTAAATTCTTCTTGGAGTCAGGCAGAACATCTGAGAAGTATTTTGAAAGGTAAGCAACCTGAACCTCTTTCTATTTATTTATTTTTGCCTCTTGAAATGAAGGCATTAGAATTGGATTGTTTAGCCGTTACTTTTTACTGAGAGATAAACCAGGAAATAGAAACAAGAAAAGATGAGGACCATGAATGCAGGTAACATACATCTTATCACTTTAAGGAATTCAAATTCTAGACTCACTACTTCTGTACTTATTAGCTATTCTGAAGAATAGTGTTAGTTTGAGCACTTCTATAGTCAGAAAAAGAGTTATTGGCAAATAATTTCAAAAGAGAATTTACCAGGAAATTATTTCAGTTCCATAAGAAAGCACAAAACAAATCTATCAATAATATACTTAGTTCCTGCTATTGAAATGATTGGCTATAAACCTGGAAGCATGAAAATGCAATACTATATGCATATGTAAGTATGTGTGTATGGAAGTATGTATGTAGGTGTGTATGTATGTACATGTACATACAGTACAAACTATGTAGTATGTATATACATAATTATGTAGTAAAATATAGGGTTATTTCCTGGATTTTCAATGAGTTATGGAAAATTCATGTAGAATTTCTCACATAGTTTTTATTCTTTGGCTAAAAATTCTAGTAATAACATTTAGTTTACTAACTTGTTTAAATTCCTCTCACTGTTTTAAGAATTATGTAATTCCTGGGTGATTTTTTTATATCCCTCATTTGACTTTGATGATGAAAATGGTTGACATTGTCTGTGCTGTATGCTACTTACTTCCATTGATTTAGTTTCATCTAGCTTTCTATCAAAGCATCAGCTATGTTGAAGAAATGTCATTTTTCAACCCAATTAGATTTAAATCTCTTTTCCTTACCAAAATATAGTTATAAATTATGTTTCACTGATAAACTTATCTCTTCTCTAATTTATAGAATAATCAGTCACTGTTTCTAATAATATCTCTAGCATTTTAGATCATATGCCATAATTGATATGTTCCAAATGGAAATGATAAGATGGGAAATGATAAATGTCTAAGGGTTTACAGTTTTCCAGTAATGGATAATTCAGATTGACACAGAGTAAAATAATTAGATCAGCACTTACCCTGATATGATCCTGCTTTAGGCCTCACGTGTCAATACCAACTAAGAGTCTATGCTTCTCTGAATGGAAATGAAACTATTCATTGCTGTTTACTTCCCAGTTTACTTCTATCCATAGGCTGATTTTAGCAAATGTCACAGGAAAGACAAGCATGAAGTGACACTTATAGACATCTTTCATTTCATCTAAGACATATTCCTACTGAACACTTTCATTATTACACAGAAATGACAAAGCTGAATTAAATTGCAATTATAAAATATAAGGCTGTTATTGAAATCAGATTTGAAAGAATATTTTAAAATGTATGTATTTGGGTCCCAAAAGAAAATATTTAAAAATGTTGTTAAATAATAATGATGACAGTAGTCCTTGTAAGAACAATTATAAGAGGAAAGAATGTCTGCTTTGTGCTCATTGTCTGTGATGGTTAATTGATAGTAAGAAATATTTGATATAATTACATATCATTACTTACATTTTTTTGAAAACTCACAGCATTTAAATGTAATAGATCTAGTATAATAGTTTCATAATGGAGATTCTAATAGTATTTTGTTTTATTTAATAGCTTTGGTGTCTTATGTGAGATGTGTGTAAGTATCTAAACTATATTTTTAATTGAAGATGGTAAAATGTGACTATGACACACATGTATTAAATTTTGACTCTGCTGCTTTCTGAATATATAACTTTGGGAAAATAATTTAACTTTCTGAACCCTAGTTTCTTGATCTATAGATAAAAATAAAATTCCTCCACTGTAGGATGATTAACAATAAAATATATTGTTAAAAACCATACACACGACTTTCCAAAAGAGATAGTGCAGTGAAAAACATGAGACTCTAATTCACCCACTTCAGTTGTGACATACCTGTGTAAACTGCAGGCAACCCCGAATGTTTAACAAAATATATATGCAATCATTATCTGTAACCCTGCACATATATAAGCAACAGTATCCATAGTTTTAAAATGGAAAATAGCCAGGCTCAGAATATGAAATGACATTATTGTTTCACACCTGAACCTGAGATTATTTTCCTGAACTCACTGCCTCTTGTACCTGTTTGGCTAATTCATTTATTTATTATATGTAATATCATCTATTGGTCTGAATCATTTTCCATAAAAATATTTCAATGAAGAAAATAAATCCAATATTAAGGACTATCTATCTATCTATCTATCTATCTATCTATCTATCTATCTATCTATCTATCTAATTTGTATTGCCAAGATATACTGTAGATTTCCATATTGTTCAATGCATGGTTTTAATGCTAACTCAAAGGCTTTAATGTGAACAATATCACACATTTTCACTTATTTACTTCCCAGGAGAGGATAGTTATATTATCCTTGATTGTCATGTTCCAACAGATAGCAATTTCTCACTATTCATTTTATTTTAAATCAAAATATTCTAAGAGATTGACAAGGCAGTATGAAGTGATATTATGTGCTCAGAAAAATGTGCTATAAAATAAAAATTCAGTTGAATTTTTTAGTTTGTTATCATCTACACTTACTTAATATTTGTGTAGATATACACCTTTTTCTAAGTTTCAAGCGTTCCTACTCAATACCCAATGTTAAGGAGATATTCATCTTTGAAAATATTATATGGTGTAGGGGTGTGTGTGTGTGTGTGTGTGTGTGTGTGTGTGTGTGTGTGTGTGTGTGTGTTTGCATTCAGGAAATGAGGTATGCAATCCAGACCTCTTCCTCTCATTTATTACCAGCACTCTAACACTTGAACCACACCTCCAATTATGAATTTTTTCTGATTATTTAGAATTATGATTGTCACAGATTTTTGTTCTGAGGTTGGCTTTGAACTTCCATCTTCCTAGCTTCCTGAGGACCTAGGATTATAGGTATGAGTCATTGGTGCTCAGCTAATATTTCATTGGTGCTCATGTAATATTTAATGTTCTAGTCTAGTCTTAAATGTAAATTGACAAAATGAAATCCATGAACTTTGTAAGTAGAGATGCTTATCCTACAGTTTCTGAGCCTCTTTAGAGTAGTGAAAGCCCTTGAATATTTTTGAAATTTTAAAGCCTTTTGCAAGAATGAATAAATTGTATTTATTAGACTTTTTAGAGATGCATAAAATACATGTTAAAAGAAGGAAATTAATAGATTTGCTGTTAGAAACCAGGATATTCATAAAGACAAAGAACAACCTAAACCACATTTATTTGTCATTCACCAGAGACTGAACAATCTTTTCCCAACCCTCAGATTACTTCCTGGTTTATTGAAGCCTTTTTGTTTCAAGACAGTTAATGAAGGTGTCAGTCATTGTGCTGCATTGCAACCCACTTCTTGGGCCAACATGATTTAAATTTTTCATGTCACCATTCCTATTAGTCCTTGATGACTCACTGACAGGAGTATTAACTTCTGTTAGTGAGTCACTGTCTACTTCTTCTTCTGTAGATATGCATTGTTTGCCCTTGGCTTCTCCTTCATTGAATCTTCTGCATCTCTAGATACAATCAGCAAAATAAAACACAGGTATAAAGAAAGTAGGTGGTGTCACCTGTCACAACATGATTGCAGAATAATTATTTTGCTGAAAAGTTATATCCTTCTACGTGATTTTTATATTTGGTGCTAAAAAATGATTGCATAGATGGAACAAAATTTTTTGTATCATAATACTGAGACTAAGTTTCAGTGTATTGCTCCAATACTTTGTAATATAGGTTTCCTTTTAGTTTAGGAAATGTCTTCTCTGGATATAGTTCCTTGTTCATGTGTATAGGCCAGTTCTGTATGCATGTTTAACTGATTCAAACTTTGTAGAAAGTCCAACTGGAAATAACTAGCTCTAAATGTATGTGATTTGTAATAAACATATGTATATATATGTATATATATTATATATGTATACATATACATGCATTATATATGTGTATGTATATGTGTGTATATATGTATATATAATAAAATATATATGTATACATACATGCAAGAGGCTGTTTTGAATGCCATAAAAATGAATTTGTTTAGTAACCCAAGCTATCCTATCTATAGGAAATATAATCATGAAATTTAAATCCACTCACAGGTATTAGGCAGTGAATCCCTATTATAATCAGGATGCAAAGGCAATCCTAATTTTATATGTATTATTTGACTTCTGGAAATTAAACAGGTAAATTTGTGAAAATATTCTGGCATTGTCTGTCTGATATAGGTAATCTGAAGATGCATTTCAATTTCAGAAGCTAAGAAAAGCTGTTTCAGTGTAGACTACTTAAGTATTCATTTTTGGACTTGAACAGAAGAATAACGTCATTCTACTATTTTAGTACTAAATCATTTTAGGACTACATATATATGTATATAGGTATATATATATATATATATATATATATCTGTGTGTGTGTGTGTATAGAGAGAGAGGGGGGAAGGGAGAAACAGCAATATTAAATAGGAAGTATTTCACTAATGAATAATTCGGTATTTGGTTCACACCAGGTTTTGTTAACAAAACTGTTAAAAATTTGTTACAATACACATGACATTGAGAAATGCCAACAAGACTTACTGATGGATAGAAAAAGTGATTATGAGTAAGAGGAGAGAAACCAGAAGGATACCTTCGAATACTTTGTTAGCAAAAATTAAAAAGACTGAAGCTGTGCAGCTTTGAAAGTAAAAGTCCGATTTTCAGTTTCTCTTATTTGACATGTGTATTAGACATTGAATCAAGGATGAGAGGCTGAATTCAGAAGAAAATTCTGATCTAGACATATGAGTTACCCTTTCCTGGCATTTATTCAAAATTATAATAAAACCACCAAGGGAGTTCGTTGACTCAAGAAGAGAAGTAGGCATTAGTTGACTGGTGCTTTGAGCCTTTCTGAAGGAGAGGAAGTTATCATAAACAATAGCTTCAGAGAAGGAGTTCAAGAATGTTTAGTTAAATATATGAAGACTCACTGACAGATACTGGCTGCATGTTTGTACTCTCAGTATGATGACATTCGGAAGTAGGACCACTAAGAGCCAGTTAGGTCATGAGCATGAAGCATGAAGCCCTCATGATGAAATTCACACCTTTAAGAAAAAAGAAGAGAAGGTCCTTTTTTCACTATGTGTGACTATAAGATAAGAGAAAAGCATTGGAAACCTGGTAAGCAAACTTTAACCAAAAATCAGTGTTGCCCTACTGATGTCAGACTCTTGTCCACAGAGTATGAGAAATAAATAGCTGTATTTAATTTACGCAGTTTACTATATTCTTTTACACCAGTTTGAACCATCTAGAACTTGAGCTAGACCTGAATAGCATAAAGTATAGTGGCAGGAGGAAATTTATGTTTGCTTAGAGGTTTATAAAATGTTTTAAAATTAAATCCACTTTAATTATTGTACCTTGCAATAAAATGCATCCTCATATCTGTGATTTAGCAAATAAAGAAATCTAGATATTTCAAATGATAATTCATAGCAATATGGCTATTAACATTGATTATTCTTTATTTAGAAATAAATTTTGTTTCTTATTTCTAATGGAAGAAGGTATGACAGCAAGCCACTTTTCAATAGATTGTAATTTATGTGGAATTTTTAAAATGTAAGTAATACAATTCACACATCCTCTGCAGAGTGATTTATGAAACATTTTACTAATCTACTTGAGATGCTATTATGAATTACCATAAACATGACTTGAAATACTGACCTTAATTTCTCATAGTTCTAGGAGTTGAGAACTTCAAAATCCAGGTATTTTCAATGTCTGAGGAAAGGCTCTGTCTGGTTCATTAATTGAACCTTGTCACCGTGTCACATAGTAAAAGAATTCACAGCTGTTTTAAAACCAAAAACAACAAGTAAACCAGGATTCTGGTCATTGGAATTCTATTATCAAGATTCAAGTAACTTTTGACACTATCATCAATGTGAATATTTCAACAAATACATTTGGGAGTGAGTGAAAACTTCGAAACTATATCAGGTTTACTAAAATGTTAGTATTTTTTACTCTCTCAAAAATAACCATACAGGTCTCTAGGCATTCACACAGAGTGAGACAGAAGAAGGATATTCTTAGGAGAGGATCACATAGCTCCAATAGCTCTAGTTCATCTGACCTAACAAAGTAATATTTATTGAAATGAACTCTAGGAAAAAGAGTGTGTGTATGTGTGTTGTTGTTGTTATTGTTTTCATTTATTTTTGTCTTGTTTGTGTATTTATCTGTCTTTGGGAGGGTAGAGAGGGGAAACAAAAATATTGGTACAAAGGGTGAACAAATGCAGCCGTGATACTCACTAGATCCTACATTAAAAATGAGCTATACAATTTGTGGGTGGGCATGGGAGGGAAAAACTGGGAGAGATCAAGGGAAGGGATGACACTATCCAAAAAGTCATGCATATTTTATGTGACTTACATAACTGTAACACCTGTGAACACCACCTTTACAATAACTATACAGAGATTTAAGAAATTGTACCTTAAAGAAGTATGTAACAACTTTTAAGAGAACAATTAATTTTTATATAAAATAAGGAAGTATTAAAGAGATTTAATGAGCAAGTAGACAAAGAACCATAATTGACAAGTTCATCTAGATTCAGTCAAATAGAATGGTTGCTCTGTCTTGCCAAATTAGCTTTCAGGGCCAGGGAAGGTACATCATTACAGGAAAGACTAGTAAGAAATTCAGATTCCCTAAAAGCATTTTCCTGACTTTATTCATAGCAATCAAAATCATGATAACATCTCTCCTCATGTTGCTATAATGAAATAACATAATTGCCTGCCAGAACAACAGTAGCAAATGATTTACATAGTTGATGTCTTGTTTACATTGATCATATTTTCATTTTCATTTTATATGACATCTTCTCCATTTATTTAACTTAATTATCTTATATAACACCACTGCCTTTGGTGAGTGTGTTCCATAGGATACTTTAGTTTTTGATAGCTAGATTTTTTTTAAGTTGTGATTATTTTTACATGGTATAGAGTTACCTTAGCTACAATGTGTCACCAAAGTCCTGATTTGTTCAGAAAAAAAAATAATGAGCTAGATTTTCTGTCAGATAATGATTTAGATCATTTGTATCAAATATTAGATTGTCTTCATGTGTAAGGGTATGGTGGGTACCAGTGAGGGAAATGAACATTATAGAAATTCTAACCCCGGATCTCAATTAGAAATGTTTGTATGCAAAAAAGACCCTTGGAAATATTTGGAGACATTTGTGAGTGTCAAAACTCTCTAGAGGAGTTTTGTGTACTAACATGTAGTGTGCAGAAGACAAGGTTACTGCTAAACACCCTACAAAAAAAAAGGCAGCTTCCAGCAAAAAGAAATTATCCAGGACACCAGGCCAATAGTCCCAAGACTGAAGAACTCATTCAGTGCACCTAATTTATCACCCAACCTTACCACAATCATGCAAGAATAGTTCAATTCCTTCTTATATGACACTATATAAAATGATATATGATATATGATTGATATGCTGTTATATGATATAAAATATGGTATGATAAAGTTCACCAACTTGAATTTTGTCTTCCAAAAAATTCATATTGAGCCAGAATTTGTAATAAGTGTAATTTATTATTAGCAACAATCTACTGTATAACTTTATATAAAACTGCATTAATGGGGATAACAACGCTCAACAAGAAATGTACTCATTGCCTTACTCATGTAACTGTAACCCCTCTGTACAGTATCTTTACAATAAAATAAAATTAAATTAAACTGCTTTACACTGAAATCTAAAGAGATAAATACACAAACATAAATGGTTAAATTATTAATTTATTTGAGCTTTTCTTCTACTGTATAACAGTCCTGAATTCTTTTTTTTTTTTTTTCAGAGAACTTTTTTTTTTTTAATTGTATTTTATTTTATTTGAGAACATACTGTACAGAGGGGCTACAATTACATGGGCAGGATAATGCATACATTTCTTACCAAGCATTGCAGCCTCCTCCTTTGTTTACCCTTCACTTCCCTTCCCCGCCTCCCCCCTCCCCCCACCCAATTTTACCCCCCTCCCCCCACCCAATTATACCCCCCTCCCCCCCCCCACACCGACATTGTAAAGCTGGTTTTGACATGACATTTTGTACTTCTCATTGTTGCAACAGGTCCACCTGAATCCTTAAACGACTTGTTTGTCCCCATCTCCTGCACATGTTATACTGACATCAAATATAGTGAAAGCAGGGGTTACACTGTGGGGGAGGGACATACAAAGCAACAAAGAAATAATCTTATAAATGCGTTAGAAACACATGCATGAAAGAAACGAAAACATTAAAATACATATTTAAGGGTTCATTTTCCTAACATCACATTATCTGACCTTTTCCGCTTGACTCATACCTATACTAGATATTGCAAATAAGGGAAACCATGGGACCTATGCTTCTTTGGGCCTGGCTTACTTCACTTAATATAATTTTTTCCAAACCTTTCCATTTCCTAACAAATGGGGAAATGTCATTCTTTCTGATGGAGGCATAGAATTCCATTGTGTATATATACCACATTTTCTTGATCCATTCATCTACTGAGGGGCATCTGGGTTGGTTCCATATCTTAGCTATGGTAATTAATGCTGCAATAAACATAGTTGTGCTGGTAGCTTTAGTGTGGTCTTGTTTGTAAACATTTGGGTAAATGCCCAAAAGTGGGATTGCTGGATCATAGGGGAGATCTATGTGAAGTCTTCTGAGGAACCTCCATACTGCTTTCCAAAGTGGTTGAACAAGTTTACATTCCCACCAACAATGAAGTAAGGTTCCTTTCTGTCCACATCCCCTCCAGCATCTGTTGTTGTTAGAGTTCTTGATTTTTGCTGTTCTAACTGGAGTGAGGTGATATCTCAATGTTGTTTTGATTTGCATTTCTTTTATGGCTAGGGATGTTGAACATTTCTTCATGTGTCTATTGGCCATCCTTGTTTCTTCTTCAGAGAAGCTTCTCTTTAAGTCTTTCGCCCACTTATTTATTGGGCAGTTGATTCTTTGAGGATTTGTTGTTGGGTGGTTTAATTTTTTGAGTTCCAAGTATATTTTAGATATGAGACCCTTGTCCGTTGTATGGCTAGTAAAGATCTTCTCCCAATCGGTGGGCTTTCTATTGATCTTGCCAGCTTCTTGAATTACAAGAAAATATTCTGCAAACTCTTGGCACCAGGGGCGCATACATATGATCTTAACTATTTGGGAAGCTGAGAATGGGAAGATAATGATTTAACTCAAGCCAGGCAGATATGCTTATGAAACCCCTTCTATAGCTGGGGGCTGTGGTGCAAGACTACATGGAATTGTTTTAACAACATAGCCCAGACCAAAACATGGAAGGAACTTGGACATGTTGGCAATTCCCTGTGATCCTAGATCTGCCTGGAAGACTACAAGTAGGTAAATTATGGCTCACTCATATGCCAGAAACAAGCTCCTATCCTGAAAATAAGCAATAAAAATCTGGCTAAAGGTGTGTCATAGCAGCTGGCAAGCAAGGTCTTCATTTCAAACCTCAACACTGCCAAAAGAAAAAAAATTCTTCAGATTGTAAGTATACTTCCCAGCAGAATATTCTTTAGCTTTGATCTCTTGTGTACTGGGAGCATGTCGGTAATCACACGAGCAGTTCTTGGGAGTGAAGTTATCTCTCTTCTTACATTGTAGCTTTCAAATTTCCACGCACATCAAATTGGAAAACTTTTTACATATCAGATCTCTCTGGTATCTTTAGCAGCAAAATGGTGCATTGCTCTTCAACCAGAAGGATTGCCAACAACTGTCTAATGGTTTAGCACACAAAAAAAGAAAGAACAAAGACTGGAAGCTTAAAAACAGAAAAAAACACTCATCTTCAATATATAAATATAACCTATTATGTTAAAGAATAATTTTAAGAAATGTTCCAAAGACACCTGATTAATATAAAGCAACAAATCTATAGTTCAGTGCTGTTGGTATTTTGTTCACCCAGTCCAAACTGACAAATTAGTTCTATATCTATTTATTAAAATGATCGCATTATTACTGAAGAAAAATGGATGCTTGCTAGAAGAAAGTAGTAAATAATTATGACAAAAGGTTATTAATGAAGAACTTTTTGTATTTGCATCTTTTTGTACTTTACCCCTTGACCCATGTCACCAGCTTATCAGCCTTTTATTTGTTATTTTATCATTATTATCATGATTAGCTTACATTAGTTATAGAGGTGGGAGATTTATTTCATTTTCAGATTCTCACATATGCTCACACTTTATGCTTTAGTTATTTCTCTAGTCTAATGTTGTGGCTTAGACTAATTTAGTCTCTAATTTTACCCATCCGTCCTGTGTAGCTCTGGTTACAATGTGATCTACAATATATAACTTGACAGTTCAGATGGGATTCCACTAACTTTTTGTCTAGGTTGAACTCAGATCATAATCCTCCCAATTGCCACCTCTTAAGTAGCTAGGATTCCAGGCATGCAGTGCCATGCCCAGCTCTATATTTTCATTTGGTAAACTCTTGATTATTTTTAGTACACTCTCCCAATTATAACCTACAAATAACAATGCCCATGTAATCCATCTGTATTATTTCTCAACAAAGCCCTTAAGTGCCTTGCCATTTTTAACTTCTTACTGTTTGTTTGTATTTTTCCCTTCGTTGCCTGATGGGTATTGAAAATTCAATATTTTCTTAATTTTTAATGCTCATGTAAATATACTTTTCTATTTGAAGAGTTTGTTTCTATTCTTTTTCTTTTTTGTATTTCCCAAAGTAGGACTTCAATGAAACTTAAAGCTTTATAGACACTGGGTAACATATCTATCTTTTATTTTGTCCTTTTTCTAGCTCTGGAGTTTGAACTCAGGATGACCTAGTATATGCTGGATAAACCCTCTACCATCTCCTCAAACATGCCCTACTCTTTATTTTAATAACATATTGTAAGATGTGAACTTGTAATGCAAAACTGTTTTTCATCAAATCTTAGAAAATATTACTCATTTCTGTCCTCTTGTTAATATTTTGACTTTGATCTCAATTTGACACTCTTTGTGCTTTGTAAGAATCTATTAATTTTAACCACTTTTGAAAATGACACTTCCTTTGATGATAATATCACTGTAGAGATTAACTATTCTGTTTGAAATTTGGAATTCCTTTCAACCGTGGGTGTTTTATGTTTCTATAGTTCTTTGAAATTCTCTAGGTTAATGTTAATATTTCCTACCCTTCTTTCACACCTAGGCTTTGTTAAGAATAATCTTTCTTGTATGTTCATTTTTATTATATGTTTTATTTCTGTTAATTTTATATATGCTTTCTACAAAGAATCCTTCATTGAATTTTGACTTTTATCATATGTTTAAATTAGCTGTTTTCCAATGTTTATTGACTGATCTCAATTCATTACTTTCTACCTTGTGTTTCTACACAGTCTTTTTTACAGCTTTCATGCTTCTTGATACAATATTTTCTTTATTTGAAATATTCTTAATTTAGTATTGTTGCCAAATCTAGTTTATATAATTGTTTTCATTTTATATTATTTTCTTATAATTTTAATATTTAAGTATATCATTAGTTTTAGGGCTGATTTTTACCATGGAGGTGGCTTGTGATATCTATAAAGAGAAGCAGACAGGCTAAGTCCATTCTGGGTACATTTCTATGTTTGTAGTGTGGAGAATAAAGCCTGTCAATGGAAGAATCATGTGCCATGATTGAATCTGTCCATTCATATCATGAATTTTTCTCATCAGGAACTTTAGAATTTCAGTAACTGCGCTTCTGCTTCCTTCTCTTTTTTTCTGTAAAGGAAAATGAATAAAATAATATTTTCCATGAAGTCCTAGATGTAGGTATCATATTACAGCATCCAACTTACAGTAATGTTCTTCTCATCTTAAAGGAAGGCTCTTTTTCTCTTCTATAAATTCAGTAATATCTAGAGTCCATTCAAAATTTCATATAATCTTAGTATCTCTTTCCTTAACATGGTTTGGAAGTTAAAAAGAGTAATGAATCTCTGGATAATTTTGTATACAATTATAGACATATATTAATGTAAAAATTCATGATCATAGTTACCTCAAAGTCTTATTTATCATTTCTAAATAAAGTCTGATGATACTTAATGCAATAAAATTGTGACTATTATGTTTCATGTTGACACATTCATGCTGCTATGTAATTTGAAAATCTCAGTATGCAAAGTTTGGGGTTTCCGTTTTGTTAATATCACTTTAGTAATGTCAAATTGACATTGAGCATCTGGGTTTTATCGATTAAGTATTGATTATTTTTCAGGGGAATACCATTGAAATTCTTTAGGTTTTAGTTTCTAGAGGAACCATCAGATAACAATAAAACCAAAAACTTCTTGATTAAGGCTTCCTGATCAAGAAGTAATGTAAGTCTACAGTTACAGTTTCTCAGGAATCTATCATTTAATATTTTTATTCAGTTGTGAACAACAACTACTCTATTTACTTATTCATTCATTAATTTCTTTAGGTGCAGGATAGTTTATTTCTGCTTTGTTGCTATTCTGTATATGCGTGGTGATTTGCAAGATATGCAGATAGTTAACAGAATCTCTCAGTATTGAGTTGTTTCCTGGAATTTCTTCCATACTGCTATGGAAACTTTGAATCTGAAGTATGCTTTATGTACAAATATCATGTTATAATTTGTGGAGGAGAAGGGAAAAAAACAAATCGCTTAAATAGGGATACAGGTGGACCCATTGCAACAATGAGACGCGTACAAGTCGTTATGTCGAAAACGAACTTTACAACTTTGGGGGGGGGTGATTTGGGGGGGGACGGGGGGGGGGACGCTGGGAAGGGATGGGAAGGGGAAACAAAGGAGGAGGCTACAATGCTTGATAAGAAATGTACTCATTATCTTGCTCATGTAATTATCACCCCTCTGTACAGTATTTTCACAATAAAAAAAGATAAACCTTGACTCTCTAAACATGTCCAACTCGTTTAAATTTCTTCAATATCTCTGCATTTTTCTAAACTTTTCTACATACATCTCATCTCCTTTAGTAGTATGAGAAATCAGCTTTCTGCAGTTTTATCATTTTGCTTATAGAATGATCCTTTATATGTTTTCTACAAATCTGAACATATATTTGCTTTAAAACCTGATTACTTCCTTTTTGTTGTCCTTGTCATTCCAAATCAACTGCAGGATCTTATACTTGAAATCTAGACAATAGTTTTATATTTCTTTAATCTTTATTCAACTGATCCTAGAAATATTTTATTCCAAGAATATTTTATGCTTTCTTTCTTCTGGTCTTTGAACATGACATTATTTCTGAATAGATTTTTCCTTCATCTATAGTTTTATTTATTTTTTGGTATCTGGATATAACTTTTAGATCTTGGCTCAAAAAAATCTGAAACTCGGAAGTGGTGCTGTGGCTCAAGTGGTAGAGTGCTAGCCTTGAGCTGAAGAGCTGAGGGACAGCGCTCAGGCCCAGAGTTTAAGCCCCATGACCAACACCCCCGCACCCCCCCCCAAAAAAAATCTATGGGCTGGGAAGGTGGCTAAGTGCTTGCCTTGCATGCATGAGGCCCTGGGTTCAATTCCTCAGCACCACATAAGCAGAAAAATAAAAGCCGAAAGTGGTGCTGTAGCTCAAGTGGTAGAGCACTAGCCTTGATCTGAAGAGCTGAGGGACAGTGCCCAGGCCCAGAGTTCAGGCCCCAAGACGGACTAAAAAAAGAAAACCTTTGAAACTCTGACAGAATTTGCATATCATGATAATTAAATAATGTTGGGCATCAAGCCAAGTTTATTAATCCATCCAATCTTTCAGTGTTCTACTTATATACTAATATATCTGATATTTTGTTGTGTTGATTAAGGTGCATAATGCATTTTCATACAGGACATGTTCACTAGGTCTTAATTACTATTAATATTAACATTTTATACAGGTGGACCCGTTGCAACAACGAGAAGTACAAGCTGTCATGTCGAAAACGAACTTTACAACTTTGGGAGGGGAGGATTGGGTAGGGAGGGAGGCTGGGAAGGGATGGGAAGGGGAAACAAACAAGGAGACTACAATGCTTGTTAAGAAATGTACTCATTATCTTTCCCACAATTACAGTATTTTCACAATAAAAAATAAATAAAAATTAAAAAAATTAACATTTTACATTTGTATTCTTCCTCATTCGGACAGTCGAGATAATTGTACAAATTCTGTTTCCTTTTCTCTATCCCTAATTGAGTGTAAGTAACTGGGAGTTATACTTCTAGTTCATTTATCCACTTAATTATTACACTAATTTTCTACCTTAGAGACTGAGCCTTTCTTATACTATTTGTTTTTATTAGGTATGGTATGATATCTAGATATAACCTCTTTTTAATTTATCATGAAATAAATTAAAATAATTTTGCATTGGTTATTTTAGAGAAAATTATAGATACACTGAATAATTTTCTATTAAATTCTAGTAAGAAAGACATTCAGAGTTAATCATACACAAACTCTAAGATGTCAACCTTCCAAAAGTAAACTGTATATTGATTTGAAAATGTATATATTTTGTACATAATGCTTCATACCCCAATGATATAGATAGAGATACTAAGGATATCAGGGTTTAAGATTATGATATTGAATTAGAAGTTCAGGGTGATTTTGATGGCTGAGGGAGGATTGTAGATAAAATTTAAATGGTATTCCTATGACAATGTTTGAAAGTCATGCTTCATTTTGACTCTGCAGTTCTTGAAAATAAGACAGTGACCATGGTCTGGCCTAGGATAATACAAGACTTCAATGAGGCATGAAATATATCAAACCTGTGCACATTAATGGCTAAACCTGTACATTATTTTTCAGTGACCCAAAGTAGTATTCATTACAACCGATGATTTCACATGAATTTTATAAATTTTATATTATTCTCATGCAATATAAGACTAAAATTGATTTGTTATCAGCATTCTATTTAAAAAAATAAAATGTATATGGAAAATAAAAATGGTTTGAATCGGTCAAGAATGATAGTCTCTTGCCTTGAATCCCAGCACTCCGAAGGCAGATGTGAGAGAATTGTTACCTTGAGACTAGCATGTACTACATATATATTAAAATCTTCTCTCACCTGAGCACAGGTAGCTCATGCCTGTAATCCTAGCTACTCAGGAGTCTGAGATCTGAGGATCTGGGTTCAAAGCCAGCCCAGCCAGGAAAGTCTGTGCTGTGCGACTCTTACCTCCAATAAATCACTCAGAACACAGGAAATGGTGCTGTGGCTCAAATGGTAGAGCACTAGCTTCGAGCTGAAGAGCTGAGGGACAGCGCCCAGGCCAAGTTCAAACCCCACGACCAAAAAAAAAAAAATCTTCTCTCAAAAAGTATGTTAAATAAATTTAAAATTGCATGCTTTATCGTTTACTTTTATCATTTCCTCTTCTCTTTGAATATTTAACATGTTGTAACCTCCTGGTTAATAAATGGAATTGGGCTTTGATAGACTTTTTGGAGTGTATATGTATTGGTTATTTAATATAAATAATTTATTAATGTATACCCTTAATTATGAGATAGGTTGGTAATTTGAAGGCAAAAATAATGCATGATATATTTATTTCACATTAAATTTAATAAAAGAAAATATATGGCAACATTAACTACAATTAATATAGAGAACAGACGTAGCTTGAATTTCCCATTTGGAAATAGAAACAAAGAATTTTAAATACTTATATTTAAATATTTAAAATATTTCAGATTGCAAGGCAAAGTCAAAAAATATGGTGTGAATTCTCTAAGTAGAATGCCAATTAGGACAGGAAACCTTGATATTAGAATACTAGCATGTACAGAAGGGAAAGTGTCTATATTTAAAACTTCTGAGTGAAATTATTTTTTTAAACCATGAATTTTTACAACAGTAATTTTGTGGTCAGTACAATGACAGGCTCAAATGGATATTTTGAAGATGATAACAGCAGTTAAAATGATTGATTTTAGTAGGGAATAAACCAGAACCAAAAGGATTGATAATGACATTATTGTATTTGCCTTCTCTTGCTAATATGACTGCTTCTTACTTAAAGTCTGCTTAATATCAACTTCAAAAAGGAGATTTACTTGTCATAACACCACTAGCAGAATATTGAACAAAAGCTAACATGTATTTCTCAGTCCCAATTTAGTGTCTGTCTTTGAAATGAACAGGGTGAGATGAATTTCTTGAGTTTGTACGTGAAATAGATTTTGAGTAATGATAGCTTGTTCTATGGGATTGCCAACTACCATGAAATTGAAGAAAGCAGAACAGACAAGGGTGTCAACCTTCTACCTATTGCATTTCAAATGCTACACAGGGAAGATGAAGAAAGCACAGACCATGATATGCTTTGAGGGAGCAGTACAGTGTTAGTAGGGAAGATAAAAGAGGAATAATAGGATGAAAGGTCTGCAAATATGGATATGAGATTCAAAATAAATATAAAAATTGGTCATGTATGCCAGTGGATGTTTATCTACACACAGTTGAACTTCCCTTCCTGTGCATTTTACGTGAACAGATTCAATAACCAGAGAATAGATAACATGAAGATGGAAAATATTTTTACAAATTGTGTCTAGGGTAAACATGGACAAGTATTTCCTTCTCAATATTATTCCCTCCACTATGCAGTGTGTGAACTCCTTACAAAGATTTTGGACTGTGTCTGATACAATGTCCTATCTGAAGCAGATTTAAAACATATAGGAAAATTTATAGAGGTCGAATATTTGTCCAATGCATTTTACAAATGGAAATGGAACATCTTTCCCTACTAGTGTCACCAGGGTTCTGGGCCCTTCTCTGCAAGCATAGAGGGATTATTATGATAGAAATTTTGCAAGAGGCTTTAAAATCTCTAAAGAGTTTCAAAAAAATCATGTAGATAAAGATAGCTTACTAACATCCATTTCAGGGTTCCACTAAATTGCAGGTCAAAAATGTCTCAGTGTGTGGAAAGACATGACAATACTCAGAGCTAAGCACTTAGTTTTATAGTAGTAAAAAAAATTCACATGTATAAGCAACCATTTCTTAACCAATGTCAGACAATTAGGTTTTGATAAGTGTAAATTAATATACAAACTACTCTAATTAATTCAGACACTGAGACCAGTGAGATCAGAGTTTTAATCAGAAGTTTGTCAACAGAGAAACATTTATAGTAGAAAGGTAGAATGAGAGATGAGAGTTTTGGGGAAACGAGAAAGGAAAAGGGAAGACAGTGAAAACTTAACAATAAATGCTATCTGGAGATATTTTGACAAATGAGCTCTTGGATAATTGAGTTCTTTTAAATGGAGATGATGTGTATTTACTGTCCACTAATCACATGGCAGCCTCTACTGAGTGGTAATTATAAACACCAACATAACTCTGCAACCAGATTTTTGCATAGAATAAAAAAACTATTGAACCTGGCCCTGGGTTACTCACACCTGTAATCAGTTACTCAGGAGGCTAAGATCTGAGCATCACAATTCAAAGCAGTCTGGGGAAGATGATACTGCTATCTTCAATAAATTCCCAAAAAGCTAGAAAAAGAAACTTGGTAAATCAAGTGGGAGATCACTTACTAGCTTTGAGAGTAAAAGCTCAGGGAAAGCATGCAACCCCAGAGTCCAATCTCCAGGACTGATGAAAAGAATAAATGAATGAAATAAAAGTGAAAAGAAGAAGAATTATAGAAATATAAATGTGCTATATATACACAATGGAAAGAATGACACTGCTCCATTTGTTAGGAAATGGAAAGACTTGTAAAAAATCATATTAAGTAGTCAGACCCAAAGAAATATAGGTACAATGGTTTCCCTTATTGCAATAATTAGTATACATCTAGAATAGTCTTATTAGATGAGCACTCAAAAGCTATGTATATATGACCATATAAGATGATGCTAAGTAAAATGATCCCCAACATATAGACACAAGAAGTTTTTCTTTGTTGTTGTTTTTAATGTACTATGTGATTTTTTTGTTTCTTTTGTATGTTCTGGAATAATGCTGGAAAAAGGACACAGAATGACCCATTGCAACAATGATAGCCCCAAATCACTATGTTTGAAATTAACTTTACAACTGTGGGGGAGAGGGTGGTAGGGTAGGGAAAGTATGATAGGAGACAAAGGGGGGTGGTAACAATGTTTGACAGGAAATGTACTCATTACCTTACTTATATAACTGTAACCCACCTGTACAGCATCTTTACAATAAAATAAAATTTTAAAAAGAAAAGTATAGAGATTTACAATGATAAAATGAGAAAATATAATGATTTTGTGAGGTGCAACAGATGTATTCCAGTTAATTAAGCTTAGTGGACCAATCCTAAAATGTGCTAAAATAATAAATTTAACTGAATTGCTAATATTTTGTAACTTTTCAAATTATCTTTAAATAGTGCAGTGCTTTCAATTAGATAGATCAACTTATAAGTACAATGTATTGTGACCAATGTCATCCCTTCCAACAAAAATTATTTTGTATATATACATATATATAAAATACAATATATTTACATATACACAAATTCACATGCATAAATAAAATTAGCAAATGCTTTTTTGAGCTAGTTTGGAATCAGTTTCTCTTAAATGAACTCTTACATAGAATGTGGACTGATTCTCTTAAACAGATTTGTTTTCATCATATTCTTATTAACTGTATAATCCTGGAGGGTAAATGGTAGGTACAATTCTTACAATGTGACCTGATAAAATACTAGAATACAGACTTACAAAATATCATAGCTGCTTTGATTATTGCTTAATATACCTTGATAATTAGTGCTCAGGCCCACTTACTTTGCAAGATTTCCACTGTGCTTGGAAGATTTTCACCCAAATGCATGTAAAAAAAGAAAAAGACAGCCATTAGTTTAAAAAAATAAATATGGAGGGAAAACAAGAAATTCTTTTTTTCCTGTCTTCCACAAAGAATAAATGGAAGATTATAGTTGTTTCATTTATGCTTTCCAAATTTAGATTTATTTTAAATTCAACATCTACTATTTCTGGAAATGAGCCTGAGATTAAAACAGTAACATGGCCAATTTGACTACTGAATTTTTAACACTGTCTACTAAACTTTTATCTGTGGTTTTATAAGTAATTCAATGCTTAATGTTCCTGTGATCAAATACCAGGATGCTGATAATTTATAAAAGATGTTTGTAGAATTGGGAAATATAAATATGAATAAATATATATAAATATATAAATATAATATATAAAAATAAATATAAATAAATATGAATTTTGGATAAAATGTTGGCTATCAAGACTTACAATTGCAGATTTAGGGAAAACAAGTCTGATTTCTCTCTACTCACCAACCTTGTATCTGCTCTATAGTCTGAGCCCAGTTAAAAGAAGCCTCTGAGTAAGAGGATCTCCTCTGCAATCTGATAACTAATAAACAGGTACCTTATTCTTCCTCCTCCAAGTCCAGCAGAAACAGTAAACAAAATGTGGAAAATGGAGTGAAATCTGTTGTAGGGAGACAATATAAAGCTGGAAGTGAGACCCCACTCAGAAGTTCATCCAGAATTTTTACCACTAAAAGTAAACAAGGCTTGCAAATTTTAAGCAGTCCAAAACTGCCTCAAATCAAAAGATCAATATCTTCCTTCTGCAGCAAGATGCATACATGAGCCAAGAAAATATGAAGCTCCTACATTATATCACAAGCACAGTCTATCCTGAATTTAGTCGATGCTACAAAATAAAAATATTGAAAATGTTCTCTATATTACAGAAAAAGTAATCACATTTTGATAAAGAAGACTAAATCTTTAAACCCACAGAAAAATCTGACAGAAAAACCAAAAGAGAATTTATTTTGTTTTGCCTAGTATAGAACTAGTATTTGGTTTAAACAGCTAATAACATAACAATATTGTTAAATGTGCATACTAATAACTATTGCTTGAGGACATTAGAAATCCTTATGGAATCTATTTGTATAATAATTACAGCTTAAATTATGCATTGACTTTTTACTAAATGAGGAATTATATAATAGCTGAAGTATTTTTTAAAGTATCCCTATCTTTATTAGATAGAAATTATCATACACTAAGAAAGTATGGCAAGTTGGAGTCGTGTCTACCAGTAGTTTCTGGTGTTCTATTCAAGTGTGTCCTCTCTGCTTCAATTTAGAAAAAAAAAATGTCCTCTTTAGCCTTCAATTCATACATTACAACTTCTTCATATTTATTTCATTCCCTTTGCCTTAAGCGTACACTTACAAAGAGAATTTTTCCTTGATAATGGAGAATAACTGGGTTTTAAATGGTTTTCTTTATAAAAGATGGTTTCTCTTTCTGTGAGAATCCTGTTTTTTTTAATTGCACTGACAGAATAGTCACTGTTGAGATGATAAGAGAGAAAGTCCATCCTTCTTCTAGACAAATTCAAACTTCTTTCCATTCTATGTGCAATGACTCTGTAAAGCTTTAATTTGTCAACAATGGGAGAGTATAATTAATTTTCATGGATTTTTGTTGTAAAATTGGTTCTGCAATGGTTTAAATAAATCACTCATGACACAACATATTTTTCAGTAAATTGAACACCCCTTATGCTTGAATGATTTAAATGACAGGACAGGCAGTAAATAGGACAAGAAAGGGAAGAAAAGTACAGGACAGGGAAAGACAGAGAAGGGAAGAAGGGAAGGGAATGGAATGGAAGGAAATGGAAGGGTAGGCAAAGATAGGGAAGGAAGAGGAAGGGGAAAAGGAAAAGAAAGATAAAGGGGAAGAGAAGGGATAGAGAGATAATTTATAGTACAGTGCAATTAACAAAACAATCTACTTAGCTTTTAGTCCAGATCCCAAGCCAGATAAACTTGTCTACCAAGACCTCTTCCTAAGATTAGGAAATGGAAATTGCTACAGCTAGTAGCTAGGCCTGGGGGTCTTTTCTGTTGCCTATTTTATTTTGCTTCTAGTTGACTTGTTTAGTAATTAATAATTTTGTTATGTGACATATAATACAACATTTAATTTTATAACTTTAGTTCAGCATTTGAGTATGCCATTGTCTTTCATACTCAAGTACTAATATGTTTTATCTGGATAACATATCCCTTCTTCATTGTCTAGTAAATGTATTTTAAATGGTTTGTGAGGGCACAGATTGCTTTAAAGAGCCTAAAATGATGGCTAATATTTTAGATTCAACAAAAGACTGAGTTTGTTACTTCAATTAAGAGAATAAGAAAATTTAATAATTTCAAATTTATACTTAAAAATTCAGTGAGAAATATATTAAAATAAATACGACTATTACTATTACCGCTATTGATAATAATATTGTCACTGAAACAAGTGAACAAAAAAAATTGGAAAATTTTATTGTTCGAACAACTCTGTATAAAGAGGAAGGCCATCTGTTCTTGTTTCTGAAAGCTCACTATTTCCATACAGCTTCTTTCCTCCCTTTGCATATATTTCAGTATTAGATATTTGATTGTCTGTTCTCCCCCTTACTTGTCAGCAGAGGGAAATAATTGTAATGAGCTTAGCATGCTTCTGAACTTGTTTCTTTATTACAGTAGTGCTCTCAGGAGACCAGTGTTCAACTTTGGTTTCTTTCTTTTTGCCTCTATGTTGACAGTCACTACTCTTACATGTATCTCTATATTTTCTTCTTACTTTTCATGCTCACACAAACTGAAGACTATTTGACTCATTGCATTATTGTTTAGAAAAATAACCTTTTTCTACAGAAACTTCCTGCCCAATTGTTTTCTTTTCAATAAGAGAAGAATATCCATAAGGTATTTTTTCAGTAGTTTATTACTGAACAAATATAAACACAAATATTATTCCTCCTTGAATTATTCATTTTATAATTTGTAAACTCTCACAAATTTGCTTACATCTTTTTCTTTATAACCAATGATTGATTTATGTTGACTACTACCCACATAATTCTGTAAAATTTAAAATATTCTATACTAATCTTGAAAATATTTCATTAAAAATACACCTAGAGCTCGGTGCTGGTGGCTCATGACTGAACTCATGCTTATACTCAAGTGTCTAAGATCTGGGGATCAAAGTTCAAAGCCAACTGGGGCAGGAAAGTCCCTAGGACTCTTATCTCAATCGCAGAAAAAGCTGGAAGTGGTGCTGTGGCTCAAGTAATCAAGTCAAGTGCAATCCTTGATCAAAAAGAGCCCATAGAGAGTCCCAGGCCAAGAGTTCAAGTCCCAGGACTGGCAAATATATGGAAAACAGCTAATCAGTTTTATAAATGTCCAGAGCAGGAGTGTATTTTGCACAAGACCTGTGATCAGATACTGATATCTTGGTTAAATCATGAATTTTGAATCTCTGTTGCAAAGGAAGAACAATTTTAAGTCATTGAAAATTATAGGCAGTTGTTAAATTTAGGGCTCTTCATTTGCCATAACTCTTAAGAATCTGAAAGCAAAACTAAAATTATTTCCTTCATGGTCAAAGATGAGAATTTGTTAAGTGGTGAGTATGTTTTCTAACTCAACATTTTTATTAACTTTTAGTAATGAATTCCATTACCATTTAATAATTTCAAGGTGATTAGTTGCATCTTGCCACTAAAATATAACAACTAAGTAGAAAAAAACCACTGAAACTGAAGATGATGATGATTAAAATTTAAAAATTTAAACAAAACAACAGAAATATGTTATTAAATCTAGGTAAAGAAACAGATGAATAGTAAGCAATTGTTACATTTATATGACCTGATATTTTTGAGATCAAATATATTCTCAAAGTTAAAATCTCTAAAAAGTTTGAGAAATTTACATGTTTTAAGAGAAGCTAGACACATCTTCTTGGTGGTATAGAGTAAGCATTGTAGTCTAGGTTATACACAAACACTGAAGAAAAGAGAAACAAAGAAAAAAATTTCAACATGTATTTTTGGCAATTGATGTTTTTAAATTCAAGATTCTTAAAGAAATGTTTTCATAGTAATGTGGAACTATTCATAAAGTTCTTACAAGTGTAGCAGTAGAGAAAAGCCAGTGTCCTATTTTAATATTTTCAAATAAACTTAGTGATTTTTACCTCTACTGCAGACAAATGACACAAATTGAGTACTTAGACTTATTATCTCCTTGTGCAAGTGCACAAATCACAATTTCTGGACTTGTAAACCTGAATGTCAACTTAGTCCAGTGAGTTATTAACAGCCTACAAAGTCTTACCTGCAGTCTGAAAGTTACTAAGTTTAAAATCTTCAATGAAAAATTAAAAAGCAAGAGCCATCAAACATTTAAATTGAAAGGTAATATTATATTTACTAAGCCTGTAATGTATTTATATATATAATATATATACACTCAAAAAATACATTTTGTTGTATATATTATATAAAAATATATATGAAATATGTAATATTATATATAATATAATATATTATATTATATAAGTACTAAATTATATATAAATCATAAATTATATAAATATATTATGTAAATAATATATTATATATGATAATATATTATATTATTTATAACATAAATATAACATATAATAATTATATATTATATAAGCATATATAATTATATGCATATTATATATACCATATTATATGTAATGCACATAATATACTATGATATATTATAATACTATATAATATATAATATATTATAACATGTTATATTATATATTATATTATATTATATATACATACATACAAAATGTATTTTTTGTAGTGTATTTATTTAGTGTTTACTTTTTCTTACATTGAAAATGTAAGCTGAAGTCTGGTAGATATTTTCTGCTTTGTTTGTTTTATTGTTATTGTTGTTGCTGGTGGTGGTGGTGGTGGTGGTGGTGGTGGTGTGTGTGTGTGTGTGTGTGTGTGTGTGTGTGTGTGTGTGTGTGTGTGTGTGTGTGTTTGCTGGTTCTGGAGCTTGAATTCAGAGTGTGGGAACTGTCCCTAACTCTGAGCTTCTTTTGTTCAAGGCTAGTGCTCTCTCACTTGAGACACAGCTCTACTTCTAGCTTTTGTTGATAGTTTATTGGTGATAAGAGTCTTATGAACTTTCCTGATCTAACTGTCTTCAAAACCCTTAGATGTCAGCTTCCTGAGTAGATAGGATTACAGGTATGACCTACAAGCTCCCAGTTTGGTTTTTGCTTTTAACTGACAAATTTCTAATAATGTCTCGTATATGAACAGTATTCAATAAATATTTACTCTGTGAATTAATTATAAATGTGTTAGTCTATTTACAATTTAATTCATTCTTGTTCAATTTGATTCGCTTATAATGTAAGTGTAATTCTATGCTAATTTGATGATCCAGAATCTCCATTTGAGAAGACAGACAATAAGCAATCACTTTCCTGTTACGCATCTGCATTTACCATTTATGGATTGACAAGGAAATAACATTTGAAAATGCTGAAAGGAGATTAGTCACAAGCACTTTTTAATACTTAATTTACTTTGTTGTATTTTGTTTTAAAACTGTCAAAAATGTAAATTTGGATTGATTATCCATTATCAGAACCATATCAAGGCAACAATTACATGTCAATGCAGCAAAGCTCTTAAAGATGTCTACCATTGATGGTAACAAATATGAAATAATATTCTTTGAGTAATGTTTTTCAGCTTCCACACTCCCAGTGAGAAGAAGGAACTTGAAAGAGTGTATATGAAGAATGTTGTTATATATTTTTTTGTATTAAAATGTCAAAAAGTAAAATTGACTTACTTAAAGATGTTCAGCCAACTTAAAAGTTCATGTAATTTCCCTGAGAGCAAGATTCTATAAAAACTCACTCTTAAAGTTATCATTATCTTTAGATATAATGAATGCAATATTTGGGAAAATATTTACTGAAATGTCTATTTTCTTCAAACCACAGGCTACATTGATAATAAAGGCTTGGTTAACTTCAGTGAATTTAAGTTGTAGTCATTCCATGTAAGCCGAATCAAAAGAAAAAATTAAAACTCATTATGGTTTTCTGTCTTTAAACATATTCCAGACTGTTATATATTATAAAGTGTAAAGCTGACAACTGCTTTAATGCAGATAACAGATCTTAAGGGTTATGCCATGAATCAACTGTTGGAAAACTTGCATAGCCAGCCCAAGGTCCTGAGTTGAAATGCAATACTGACTACCCCAAAAATACAGTTCAAAAGATTTTTTGTTTAAAACAAAAAAGGCATAGTCATGCTGGTAGCTTTAGTGTGGTCTTGGTTGTAAACATTTGGGTAAATGCCCAATAGTGGGATTGCTGGGTCATAAGGGAGCTCTATGTGGAGTCTTTTGAGGAACATCCATACTACTTTCCAAAGTGGTTGAACAAGTTTACACTCCCACCAACAATGCAGTAAGGTTCCCTTCTGTCCACATCCCCTCCAGCATCTGTTGTTATTAGAGTTCTTGACTTTAGCCATTCTAACTGGAGTAAGGTGGTATCTCAATGTTGTTTTGATTTGCATTTCTTTTATGGCTAGGTGTAGGGAGCCGAGGCGAGACTCCGCCCACTCCCTTGCAGTTTTGAGGATTACCACTCCAGACGGTGCTTGGCGGGACGCCTGGGCTGTGCGCGTGCGCGAGCCCGGTAGTGTCCCCAGCCAATCCCATGACACCTGGTGACGGTAAAAGGCAGGCGACCAACAATAGAAAAGACCCGTGTTCGAATTCCCCTATATAAGCGGCTGGATTTCGGGTGCACGCTCTCTCGCGCCCAAGCTCTCCTACAACTAAAAGGCTCTCCAATAAAGCGTGATCTGAGAAGACTCCTGGAGTGGTGGTCGTTTTTCCTCGCTGGTCGAGTAGGCGGTCACTACAACTGGTGCTGAAACCCGGGAACGAACCTGGGACGGGACCCGCGCGAGAGGCCGAATTGGAGCCAGAACTCAACACGCGGAGAGGAGACGTTGGTAAATATCCCCCGGTATGCTGTTCACTGTAGATTTAGATATTTATTGGTTGCTTGCATTGCTTCTTCCCTTGTGGCTTGTCTTTTTGATGGTGCGCACTTGCCTCGAGGAGGGAGGGTTTGATTTAATCCAGGAAGGACGCAAAGTACTAACGCAGCATCAGGATAGTCTATCAGAGTCAGTATACAGTAATGGGGAGGAAAAGAGGCCTAAAAGAAAAAGGGAAAAAAGACAGAAGGATCCTAAAGAATTGAAGCGAGAGGGGCTGCAGCCCTCACAAAAGGAGAAGGGTTTTAGGGAGGGGGTCTCAAGGAGACCTCCGTGCCCTTCTTTAAAAGCAAACCGGTTCTCAGCCCTACATGTGGAAGGGCGGGACCAAGAATATAGTAATCTTGTGAGTGACTCAGAGGAAGAAATGTTAGAGGAGGAGGGAGAGCAGCTCGATCCAGCTGATAGTGAAGAGTTAGAAGAGGCTGCGGCGGAGCACGTGGCAGACAAATATGGAGGGTGGCGCCCCCTAGGGGTGGGAGTACCGCAACAGCCAGGGAGAGGAAACGGAGCTGGCCCTCACCCGTCGGCCCCCCCGCCGTGCCCACCAGCAGGGAAGAGTCACTTTATTAAAGAAAATACCTGGTCGCAGCTGGCAGCTGCTTTCCCAGTTTTTGAAAATCCGATTACTGCTGAAAGAAATTTTGAGCCGGTTTCCTACTCCCAGCTTAAGGATTTAGTTGAGGCAGTCCGGACTTATGGAGTGACGGCTAATTATACCACTGCCTTGCTCCGAAGACTGACCTTCAATGCCATGACGCCCACGGACTGGTTTGAGGTAGCCCGTACCTGCCTTAATCATGGGCAGTACCTCGATCTCCGGTCTATTGTTCAAGACAAGGCTCAAGCCCAATACAGACAAAATGTCCGTGACGGGCACCCGGACTGGACCGTAGACATGCTTCTCAGGCAGGGAATCTACTCGGTAGACCAGACAGGATATCCCTTTGAAGTATACCGCCAGGTAAACGAGGTTTTTTACATGTCCTGGCGAGCCCTCCCAAACAAGGGAGAGGTGGCTGGCAATCTAACAAAAATCATGCAGGCCCCTAATGAGCCATTTTCTGATTTTGTTGCCCGTATGCTAGAGACAGCCGAGCGGGTGTTAGGAAATCTGGAAACAGCCATGCCATTTGTACAACAAATCATTTTTGAACAAAGCACCAAGGAATGTCAGAGGGCAATTACCCCAGTAAGAACCCAAAGCCTAGAAGCTTGGTTAAAAGCCTGCAGAGAAGTAGGTGGCCCCCTGACCAATGCGGGGCTGGCAGCGGCTGTCTTGTCGGCTGCCGGGGCCGCAAAAGATAGTAAAGGAAAAGGGTGTTTCCGGTGTGGTCAGTTGGGACATTTTAGACAGCAATGCCCAGAAAATGGTGGTCCTGCACAAAACTTACCCAGGCCGCCAAGGACTCCAGGAGTGTGTCCTCGTTGTAAAAAGGGAAAGCATTGGGTCAACGAATGCAGGTCAGTTAGAGACATCAATGGACATTTTATCCCCCAAATTACTCCAAACACTAATTCGGAACAGGAGCCAAAAAACGGAGAGAAGGGCCCTCGTCCCCAGGGCCCGAAAGTTTATGGGGCATTTCAGACTCTGGCTCCCGGACAGCTCCTGCTACAACCCCCCAGCCAAGAAGAGCAACCTCAGGCTCCGCAGGGTTGGACCTCTGTGCCACCTCCGGACGGGTATTAACACAGCAGATGGGAGTCCAGATTGTGGAGACAGACATGACAGGACCCCTAGATGAAGGCACTGTAGGAATAGTTTTAGGACGCTCCTCCTCCACAATGAGAGGATTAATAATTTTCCCGGGAGTGATTGACCCTGACTATATGGGGACTATCAAGGTCCTCTGCCATGTCCCCCATGGAGTGGTGTCCATTTCTCCCGGGGATAGAATTGCACAGCTCCTGCTTTTGCCTTCTCTTCATGGCAACTTCCCTGCTAAGGAGATAGAGAGAGGAGATAAAGGGCTAGGCTCCACTGGAGTCGACCTTACATGCCTGTCCATAACTTTAGACCAAAGACCCATGTTAACTCTCCAAGTAGAAGGGAAAAGATTTGAGGGACTGGTGGATACAGGGGCAGATCGAAGCATCATCCAAAGAGGGGAGTGGCCAAAGCAATGGCCAACTCAGAAATCCTCCCAGACCTTGCAAGGGCTGGGCTATGCTGATGCCCCACAGTTAAGTGCAAAAGAATTGACTTGGAGAACAGACGAAGGCCAGGTTGGAAAAATGCAGCCATTTGTGGTAGACGTCCCTGTCAATCTTTGGGGAAGAGATGTGCAGCAACAGCTAAAGTTAACTTTAACTAATGATTATTCTGAGGCCAGTCAGAATATGATGAAACAGCAAGGATTTGTGCCAGCCTTGGGGCTTGGTCGGCGTCTCCAAGGACGCAAGGAGCCGATAGAGCCACTTCCTAAACAGGACAGGAAGGGTTTGGGTTTTTCTTAGGGGCCTCTGAAAACAAAGCTTCCACTGAAGGTGTGGTACCCATACCTTGGTTAACGCAAAAGGCGGTGTGGGTTCCTCAGTGGCCCCTCTCTCGAGAAAAATTGGAAGCGGCTCAAACTCTTGTCCAGGAACAGCTGCAGCTGGGGCATGTTGAGCCTTCAGTGTCATCTTGGAATACCCCAATTTTTGTTATCAAAAAGGCCTCCGGAAAATGGAGATTATTACATGACCTTAGAGCAGTAAATGCCCAGATGCAAATTATGGGACCCATCCAAAGGGGACTTCCACTGCTGTCTGCGTTACCTAGGGAGTGGCCTATTCTGGCCTTAGACATTAAGGATTGCTTTTTTTCCATACCTCTTTATGAAAAGGATAGGGAGCGCTTTGCCTTTACTTTGCCTTCGGTTAATCATGAAACCCCGGATGCTCGCTATCAGTGGAAAGTTCTCCCCCAAGGGATGGCTAATAGCCCAACAATTTGTCAATTGTTCGTGGGGGCTGCATTAACCCCTGTTAGGGAAAGATTTCCAAAAGTACGGATTGTCCATTATATGGATGATATCTTGTTGGCTGCTCCCTCGGTAGAGACTCTTCATAAGGTGTTTGGGCAGGTAACAGAGACCTTAGCTAATAAAGGATTAATTATTGCCCCTGAGAAGGTTCAGCAGACTAGTGTTGTTCAATTTCTGGGAACCATTGTTTCCCCTACTGAGATTAAACCACAAAAACTTTCCATTCGAACTGGTCATCTTAAAACACTTAATGATTTTCAGCAATTGGCAGGAGATATTAATTGGATAAGGGGGTTTCTTAATCTCCCTCGGTCAGAGTTGTTACCTTTATTTGCTATTTTGGAGGGCGACCCTGAAGTCACCTCCTCTAGATCCCTGACACCTTTAGCACTAAATTCCCTACAAAAGGTTGAGGCAGCTTTGTCTAGGGCTCAACTTTCACGGGTTGATTTAAAATTACCTATTGATTTATGTATATTAAAAACAAAAAATTATCCCACGGGGGTTCTTTGGCAAAATGGCCCCTTATTGTGGCTCCACGGCAATTCTGTGGGAGCAAAAACTGTTCAATATTTTCCTGAATTAGTGGCTAAACAGGCAATTTTGGGTATGAAGTATTGTTTAATGCACTTTGCAAAAATTCCAGATAAATTAATTATTCCATACACCCGTGAGCAAGTTGAAATTTTAGCAGCCACAATGGATATGTGGGCAATTCTTGTTTGCTCATTTCCAAATGTAATTGATAATCATTATCCTAAGCATCCTCTGCTTGCCATAGTTAACAAAAATTTAGTGTATTTTCCTGTTGTCACTTCAAAGGAGCCCTTGGCTGATGCTCTGACCATCTTTACGGATGGATCAAAATCTGGACAAGGTGCCTTTTTTGTTCAAGGACACAAACAGCCGGTAGTCTTTAATTTTCGGCCGAATGTCCCACAGGCTGTTGAATGTTTAATTGTGCTTGAAGTTTTTAAAAGATTTGATCAACCTTTTAACTTATTTTCTGATTCATTATATGTTGTAAATGCCGTTGCTTCTCTTGAAGTTGCTGCTTCAATTAAGCAGGCCAGTACAATTTCTAATGTTTTGTTACAGATTCAATCCCTTATCTTAAACAGAAAACATCCTTTTTATATTGGACATATTCGTGCCCACTCTATGTTGCCGGGCCCGATGGCAAAGTGTAATGATTTGGTGGACCAGGCAACTCGGGCTATGGCTCTGGTTGCTGCTGATCCTGTAGAATTGGCAAAAGACTTTCATAGATTGTATCATGTACCTGCTAATACCCTTAGGAAAAGATATAATTTGTCCAGGCATGTGGCAAGAGATATTGTTAAAGCCTGTAAATCTTGTGTTACCTTTCTTCATCCTCCCCATGTGGGGGTAAACCCCAGGGGGTTGAGACCAAATGCCCTATGGCAAATGGATGTTACTCATCTGACGGAATTTGGTAAGTTGAAATATTTACATGTGTCTGTGGACACCTTTTCCGGTGTCATTCATGCCACACCTTTGGCAGGAGAAAAGGTGTCTCACGTCAGAATACACTGCTTAGAAGCTTGGGCAGCTTGGGGAAAGCCCCTTAGACTCAAGACGGATAATGGCCCTGCTTATACTTCCCATGGTTTTCGCGCCTTTTGCGCACAAATGCAGGTTGCCCACACCACCGGATTGCCCTACAATCCTCAAGGACAAGGTATAGTGGAAAGAGCTAATAGAAGCATAAAAGAAATGCTTCAAAAACAAAAAGGGGGAGTTGCTGAGTCCGCGTCCCCCAGGGAAAGACTTTCTCTTGCGCTCTTTACCCTTAATTTTTTAATTCTAAATGACAACGATCAGTCTGCCGCAGATCGGCATATGACAAGAGACTCCATGGATACTAAAGACATGGTTATGTGGAAGGATGTTATTAATAATAAATGGTATGGACCGGATCCGGTAATAACGAGATCCAGGGGAGCTGTTTGTGTTTTTCCACAGAGTCAAGAAGTACCTCACTGGGTGCCAACGAGACTGACCAGGCCGGTGGAGACTGCAGCAGAACCCGCTCTTGAAGATGCAGCTGATCTTCCTGCTGTTAGCAACAGTGCTAATAGCAATCCCTGTGATAGCTAAACCAATGATGCTGTGGGCTGTTACAATTTACTGACTGGATTGCCTCTGTGGTGTCCTTTTCCAAAGAGCGGGTGGGAGTCGGAATGTTTTTAGCCTGCTGCTTGGGAGGATGCGTGGTCTGCCTATGGTTGGTCTGTCGCCTTCGAGCCCAAACCAGAAGGGACAAGGTTGTTATCTTGCAAGCATTAGCCGCTTTGGAGAGTGGATACTCAACCCAGATCTGGCTGTCGGCCCTAAGAGGCAGTTAAGCCTTACCATTCTGCATAGCCTTAGCACCCCGAGGGATCAGGGGATCCCATTGCACCGGGACAGGTATGCAATTTGCAATTTGGGACAGGGTGCCAGGCAAGTGCACTGCACTTGAGGGTACCATCTCCTCAAGAAGAGCATGCTGGGTAGCAAGTGGGTTGATGCCCAAGATCCCACCTCTGCAAAAAAGGCATCGGACGGGCCTGGTCATCACTGGGGAAGGCGCCCCTCAGGCGAAGGCCAGTGCAAGGTCCTCTCATTAATGTCTTAGACAGAGGCCCAACCTCTACTCTTACCTGTTGCCATAAAACAAAGAAGGGGGAACTGTAGGGAGCCGAGGCGAGACTCCGCCCACTCCCTTGCAGTTTTGAGGATTACCACTCCAGACGGTGCTTGGCGGGACGCCTGGGCTGTGCACATGCGCGAGCCCGGTAGTGTCCCCAGCCAATCCCATGACACCTGGTGACGGTAAAAGGCAGGCGACCAACAATAGAAAAGACCCGTGTTCGAATTCCCCTATATAAGCGGCTGTATTTCGGGTGCACGCTCTCTCGCGCCCAAGCTCTCCTACAACTAAAAGGCTCTCCAATAAAGCGTGATCTGAGAAGACTCCTGGAGTGGTGGTCGTTTTTCCTCGCTGGTTGAGTAGGCGGTCACTACAGCTAGGGAGGTTGAGCATTTCTTCATGTGTCAATTGGCCATCCTTCTTTCCTCTTCAGAGAAGTTTCTCTTTAAGTCTTTAGCCCACTTATTTATTGGGCAGTTTTTTCTTTGAGGATTTGTTGCTGGGGGATTTAATTTTTGAGTTCCAGGTATATTTTAGATATGAGACCCTTGTCCATTGTATGGCTAGTCCCTCAGTAGATGAATGGATCAAGAAAATGCGGTATATATACACAATGGAATTCTATGCCTCCATCAGAAAGAATGACATTGCCCCATTTGTTAAGAAATGGAAAAGCTTGGAAAAAATTATATTAAGTGAAATAAGCCAGGCTCAAAGAAACATAGGTCCCAGGGTTTCCCTTATTTGCAATATCTAGTGTATGTCTGAGTCAAGCAAGAAAGGACAGATAAGGTGATGTTAGGGAAATGTATTCAAATGTTTTTTTTTCTTTCATGCGATTGTTTCCACCACATTATAAGATTATTTCTTTGTTACTTTGTATGTCCCTCCCCCACAGTATAAGCCCTGCTTTTACTGTATTTCATGTCGGTATAATTTGTGGAGGGGAAGGGGAAAAACAAATTGTTTGAATAGGGATACAGATGGACCCATTGCAACAATGAGATGTACAAGTCGTTATGTCGAAACAAACTTTACAACTTCCGTGGGGGGGGGGGGACAGGGAGGATTTGGTGGGGGGCAGGGGAAAAATAAAGGAAAAGAAAGAGTCTTACAGGCTTTCCTTGCCTAGACTGTCTTTGAACTGTGGTATTCAGATCTCAGCCTCCTGAGAAGCTAGGGTTCCAGATGGGAGCCACCTGCATCTGGCTTATTGTTTTGCCAGTCCTGCAGCTTGAGCATAGGGCCTAGATACTGTCTCTGAGCTTCTTTTCCTCAAGCCTAGCACTATACCAGTTGAGCCACTCCACATCTTCTGGCTTTTTCTGAGTATGTGGCACTGAGGATTCAAACCTTGGCATTCATGCATGCTGAGCGAGCTCTCTACCACTAAGCCACATTTCTAACCTCACCCTTACCATTTTATCCCTCAACTTGCCTATCCTCAAGAAAAGGCTTTTGAGTATAAATCATCTCAAGAAATCCTTACAGGAAGATGTCTATATATAAATAAGACAAAGCTTATACTTGGAAGAGACTCTAAACATGTGAAGATTGTGACAAATGCCTCCGTTTCATTATGTATCATGTTTCAACACTTAAGAAAGTATTAATGAAAAATGAGTCAATGTCCTAAATTATTTTGTATAATTTTATAATAGATAAACAACATGTAATCAATATGTGTAAAATAACACTCAATACAATAAACACCAAATGAATAAAAAAAAAACCAAAAAAGATGCTTCTAGATATGACATCAGAGATTGTGATCAAAACAACTTGCTTCTATAATGGAGGATTCCAAAGTGTGATTTGACATTATATGTGTGTGTGATGCTATTCTTTAAGAAATATACTTTTGACTATAATTTTAATTCAAAAATCTGTCTTTATACCAAGTACTTAAAAGAAAATAGAAATTACAATTTAACTTTTGTCAAAGAGATGAAAAGATACATTCTAGCAAGCACAAAATAGGGATGAATAGAAGTATAATATATGTAGTTCCTTAGTATAAAGTATATCGAGATATGAGAAATTTAGGATCCTAATCTTGAAATACTGCACTTATCTTTTAATTCTATGTATGGATTCTAATTTTTCATATCAAACACATTTATAAGAGGAAAACAGTCTGTTTCACCACCTTAATATATGATGGGTTGTCAAAAGCACAGAGTGTTTAACAGGAAATCACCCATTAGTTTTAATATAGACTATAAGTACTTTTTATGTGTATATACATATAAACATATATACATGTAATATTTGACTAAATTAAATTTTAAATAGTAAAAATATCAAATAGCACTAATATAGTGGATTGCATATTTTCAAAAATATTATAAAAATGGATAAGTTGGGGAGTGAAGTAATTCAGATTGAGAACAATAATCGGAGATTTCAAATAACTATATTCTAAGTTTCAAACATTTTCTAGTATAGTTCATCCTATTAATGTACTATATACCATGGCTAAACAACTTTGTAGAGTTAATATATAGTAATACAGCAAGAAAAGAAAAAAATCTACTAAAATTTTATTTGTTACAATAGGCACATGTCAAGTGCTCTGTGGTCACCTGTGGGCACAATCTACCACATTAGACAGCACACATGGATAACTAAACTGTCAGATAACATTCTATGGCTTGACATTGCTATATAGATTTAGTGAAACACTTTAGAAAATTAAAACTCATCACTACTTCTTATAGCCAATCTTAAACTCCTTCTTAAATTTGAAATTTCCTTTGCAAATACTCTAGGTGACAAATTTTACCATGAGTAGAACAAGAACAAGAATGCTACCCTCTATTCTCAGTCCCTTAAAATGTATTCATAATTTGGTGTGTGAACTTTGTTATAAGTTCTACTTATTTGAAAGTTTGGTTGATGTAAGCAATGCATTTTAATATCTTTTTGTTGTCTTGGATTATTGCTTAGTATTTCACTGTCTCAAGTATCACTGTTCATAGGAAATAGAAATGTGTAATACAACAAGAATCTGGGATCCAATCAGGCTGTTATTAAAAATATGCCTTGCAGTACATGATTCTCACTAGATCAGCATCTGCTTGAACAAAGTTTGCCTTGGGTTATCAATAAATCCAGATGAAGGGCTCCTCCCATCTCAATTTTCTTTCTCCTGAGAGATTGGCTTTGATCCAGAGAGAGCATTCTATCTAGCTGTATACCTTCCAGGTACTAGAGATTATTGATTCTGTGTTCTGAGGTGGTTAACCATCAAGTTGGGAGCTTAAGAGAGAAAGAATACAAACATGACATTACCCACTAATCATTGAGAGCTCTCCTGGGGATTTTCCAAGTGTGTATTTTTTGAAGTATAAAATTGCAAGTACAATGTTTCTTCCACAAAAGTCACCTAATTCTTGTTGAGCTCTTTTTTACCACCATAATTATTTTAGCTATCTTTCTGGATGGGTTAATTTTACCAGGGATGATTTGTTCTTTTTGTGGCCAATTTGTAAAGAACTAAATTTTAACAAAAACATTTTGAGAAGTTTCCTTGAAAATAAAAGGAATAATGCTTCTCAATCCACTCAGTAGCATTTTTAACAATATATACAATTCCTAAATGAAATTCATAATTAAAACTTATGTCACTGGAAATTGTTTTTATCAAAGCTAGAAAGAAATTTTAGAAACTTAACAGCAAAATCTAATCTTTTCTTTGCTCAATTACCAAATTTCTGCATCCCTTCTCCTACCATCCATATAAAAGACCCCACCTTTCCTCTCTACTTTCGTAAAATTTCAAAATGTCAACTGTCACTAAATATCATGAGATTGATACTCTATTATACACATTAAATTTTAGATTTGACATAGGAATTATAAACAGATTTCTCAAAGCTTAAGGAAGGCAAGGACATATTCATAGTAGAATTCTGAGTTTGTTTCGAGTTATTGAAAACTATGACTATTTGACTTATATCAGTTTGTTACATGTCATTCATAACCTCAGATTTAGTTAAATTTATTAAATTATTTATTAAAATATGGATTAAGGATATGTGAAAACATCTCAGTGGTAGAGCACTTGCCTAGCACACGTATGGTCTAGGTTCCATCTCCAGTATTACAAGGATAAACAGGAAAGGATAATTGTACTGACAAGAAAGGAGCAAGAAGAATCTCATCCTCAATTAACCTATAGGTCAAATAGTTCAGAATCAGTAACTCAAACTTTTCTAAAACCCATATGAAGCATATCCAATGAAATTTTAATACATTATTACTTGATCATGAAAACAAAGATAAAAGTGTGGAAGATTTTTCAGGATAAAATAAAATGGCTTTGACAGTATTTCCAAAATAAATATTGTAATACTGTAATTAGCAGGTTTTCTATATTGTTTTGTCAGCAGAAAAAGGCTGGAATAGGAAATCAAGTGTAAAAGAATACAAAGAGAAACAGAGAGTGACTATCTGACAGATAACTCTCACCACACTTTTAAATAAAGACAAACATGAGAATCGATTATACATTTCTACGAAAATTCAACATTTGCTACATGAACTATGCTACTTTTGTATGCTACTGTGTTTTTAATGTCTTACTCAGAGTAAACATATAGTAGAGGTGGCAAGTACTTCAAATATACCACATTTTCTTAACAGAACTTAACCAGACCACTTGTGCATGCGACTGACATTACTTTCTGCTTTGTGATACCATAGCTCCAATCTTAGTGGAAAGACTTTGTAAATGGAATTATAGTACCAAATTCACACTAGAGGGATTTTTTTTGAGATAAAGAATGTCTATTCATAATGAAATAACATACATTATTATATACTTTTATTTTTCATACATATATGTGTGTAAATATCTTTATATACTTTATTCTTTCTTCCTTCTTTCCTTCCTTCTTTCCTCACTCTTTTTTTTTTTTAGATAGAATCTCTCTGAAGACCCAGGTGGCCACAAACACAGTGTCCTCCTGCCTTTTGATTCCTATGTTGCAGAATATCAGGCACTTCAATTGGCTGTCTTTTTACAGACTCAAAACATATATCTCTCTTTTGTTATTCAAACCTCATATAATAAGTAGCACATATTCTACTTTGCTCAAAAGAAACAAACAAAAAAGAAATCCTTAAAATGATTCAATTTGCTTGTTGTCAGCCTTGCTGATGTTTTCCGTATGTGAATTGTCACTTTGACAGAAAACAATTATTCACAGAAAAAGTATTCTTTAAACTGATCAATTGTTTTTAGAGACATATAAAGAATTGGGAAGATATCTACATTTAATTAGAAACTACAGTCAATAAATACATTTTTCTGAGATTATAATATTTCATGAATTTGTTATAACTCATAGAATATATTTATTATGAATATTCAGAAAGTAATAGGATTTGTGTTTTCTAAAGAGGGCTTTTGTAAAGCATACTTATATATGTGTGTATCTATATCTATATACAACTACAATAATCCATTTAATCTATATTTCCATAAACTATTTGGACAACCTCTTGAGTATGTTAACTGAATTTCACTTGAGTTAACCAGCGTTCATTGCTTAATGTGGTCTTATTTGTGATCCAGTTAAAAAGTTTCACCACTTTGTGTTAAGAGAAAACATTTCCGAGACTAAACTTGCTTTGGCTGAATTAGTTTGAGACTACCTCTTTCACCTTAGGTTTCCTTGTGAACTAAGAAAGTTATATTTGGGCCACATAGTTAACCTCTGACAAAGTACAATTACTCTATTCTCACATCACTATTAACCACAGCAACATCTTGAATTCTGCAGCTTCTCAGTGCTTCCCAGAAGTTTAACCACATGCTGGCAACACTTTATTGTATCTTGGTCTTGTTTACTAAAAAATCCTATTGAGAAGAATTCTGATCAAATATTGCTTATAGCTAACTCATACCTTGAAGGGAAAAGGAGAATACTTGACCAGTAATGTTGGTCTTTAGAATATACTCTTGTGTCCATTGGTAAAATGCATATGGCAACAGGACTTACTGTACACTAGATTCTATCCTTTAGACAAATAAAGAGGATAAATATTCAGACAGATAAAAGGGTTGATTTTCAAGTTTCCACATGTGATGACGAGAAGGTCTCAAAAGAAAGCTTTGTACCTGTACAAGAGCCCAATCAACATGGGAAATTAAGGACTGATTAGATATTTCTTCCTTACCACAGTTTTCTTATTTTTAAGGCATTTTCTAATGCTAAATTTATTCATATATATGTACACATATGTCATCACTTATTTTTAGCAAATTATAAGTTGTTCACTTACACTTCCAACTAGGAAAGCTTAATTTGCAGAATTATTTTATTTTATATTTGTCAGTCCTGGGTCTTAAACTCAGGGCCTGGGGGCTGTCCCTGAGCTTTCTCACTAAAAGCTAGCACTCTGCCACTTGGAACCATAGAACCACTTCCAGTTTTCTGGTAATTAATTGGAGATAAAGAGTCTCATGGACTTTCCTGTCAGGGCTGACTTTGAACTGCGATCCTGAGATCTCAGCAGGCAACCCCACACCCCACCCTTGCCCCCAAGTAGCTAAGATTATAGGCGTGAGATACTGTTGCCCAGTGATCTTTTTGAATATGAAATTTGAAAATATAATAAATAAAAAAGAAATTTATGTTATTCTCTTTGCCTAAGATCTAGTAAGAATGATCAAAATAATATGAGATTACTATTATGTGGATATACTTAGAATAATTTTAGATTTGTTTAAGTGAATTATTCATACATATATAATTTTTTGTATTGTGTCTCATAAGTTTTAAGAAATATTTTAAGGGCCATGTTTTATCAGATATTTTTGAAAAGTGAATATACATATGGGGGTTAGGGAGGTGGCTCAGTGGTAGAGTGCTTGCCTTGCATGCATGAGACACTGGGTTCGATTCATCAGCACCACATAAGAAAAAGCCAGAAGTAGGGCTGTGGCTCAAGTGGTAGAGTCCTGAGGTGAAGAACTGAAGGACAGTGACCAGGCACAGAGTTCAGGCCCCACGACCAACAAAAAAAAAAAAAAAAGAGAGAGAGAGAGAAAGAGAGAAAAATAATGAGCCATGAAAGGTTACCATTTTCAGTACAATCTCACATACATCTATTTCATCTCCAAGGTGGCACATTGAACACACTCAGATGTCTAGGTCCAAAGTTTAAGCCCCAAGACGGACCAAACAACAACAACCACAACAACAACAAAAAACAAGAACAACACAAAACACATACATTTGATATGACTACCTGCACAACTACTTAAACCGGATGTGCACATATATTATTCACTTAAAACTCATAAATACATTTGTTTATATACACAGGTTTAAATATGAGACTAGTGTGCATATTTATATACACACTAAAGCAATATTTTAAGGATGCATATATGATAAAAATATGTTTTAATTTCTAACTTCTTATTTATTTCTGTTGGAAAAGAAACCATATTGCCATATGATTGATAAGAGATTGTTTTAATATTAGATATTATATTTGTGTAAGTTTGTATAAGTTATTGGATGGTATTTGGGGAAAGAAGAAATGTCCATTAAGCTATAACTGTTTTATATTTTCATATGGTATCAGATTATTGCTACACAGATTTTGATAAAAATACTCATGAGATTTTAATTTGCATTACATATTATTTCTTAAGTCAAAATATTTCTGAGTCAATATATTCATTGTCAAGCTATATACTTTCCAAATACTGTATACCTTTTTTTAATTGAAATTTTCTCTGTTCTCCACAAAAGCAAACAAAAATTGCCAAAAATATTAACAGCTTGCTTAGAAAGAAGAAAGGATGTAAGACAATTTAACATAATACCTGAAAATGTCAATACTTCTTGTAATTTGTTTCTTCCTATTATAAATTTCTTTCCTAATTATCAATGAGACATAAATAATCTGGTATTAAATACAAAACATTTAGCTCCTGTCCAAACTGGAATAAAATAAATTATATATTGAAAAATGAAAAAACCTCATTTATAGGCTATATTTTTACTATGGCAACTATATTTTGGAGAAGTTAAATTTGAGAAATATCATTGAATTTTCAAATATAATTATATCAAAATCATGTACATAAATGTATATAAAAATTTGCTGCTCAAGGTTCCGGGAAGATGGTGGAGGAGAAGCTAGAGGCTAAACAAGCTCTTGCATAGAAAGTAGTTTTTCATTGATCAGTCCTGGGACAGAGAATTACACCGTGTGCCATCACAGTACAGAGAGTTTGGCCAGAGAGGGAAAATTCAGGCAAGGAGACAGATCTGAGCACTTGCCAGTAGTCATGGCTGCAGTGGTGGCGGCGGCAGCAGCGGCGGCAACGGTGGCAGCTGCAGCCGGAGCCACCATGCCTACAACACAGAGAATTAGGGACAAAGGTACCAGATTCTACTCACTACCAGCAAGAACTGACAAGGAGCAGATATCTTCATCCTGCAGATCACAGACCAGAGATGACCCAGGAGGCATGAGTAGAACCCTGACATCCTCACTCCTTTTCAGGGAGCAGAGGAAGGAAGTCCACCTCTCCACACACTGGAGATCTCCATCTTTGATACTGATAAAGGCCCAGCTAAGCAGCCAGCTCCAACTCAGGCCTTGGAAGAAAACAAAAAAGTCATTTAGCAGGACCCAGGAACCTGACCTGACCAGCCAGGATCAGCTCCATGCAGGGGAAAGTCACCAGCCCAGGCAGAGAAGGCTCCCTCCGCACGGCTCCCCCCCCCAGGAGTGGCTTTCTTCACTGGGTAAACAGAGCCAGAGGCTGCCCCTCCTTATAGCAACCTAGAACAATCAATTGAAATTCAGTAAACATAAACCCTGAGAATGGCTCCAGGCTGGGATCTTTGAGTTTCTCAGAAGCTAGCCCCTCAGGGAAAAGCTACTGTTTGCTGAAAGGTCTCAACTCTACCCAGAACCTAGTTTCATCACAGCATCTCCAAACTAGAGGAAACAGCCATCTCCCTATTTTGTGATAGTCAAAGCAGATCTCCCTCCCACTGAAGTAGCCTGGGAGGAGGATCACAAAATCCTGGGTAAAGCAGAGCATTTTTCTGCCTACTCAAAAAAACTGAGTTAAGAAACCAGTCAAGCCACAGGAAAACCAAACACCACAAGCAGACCAGAGACTCCACCAAGAGACTGGTTATGAACACAAGGGAGATACAGGATCAGCCCATCCACCCCCCCCCCCAAAAAAAAAAAAAAAAAAAAACCTCAAAGAACTCTTTTCTTTGTATATTTTTTTATTTTTAATTTTTTAAAAAAAATTTGTTTTCTATTAATCTTTTTTTTCCTCTCATAATTTTTATTTTATGTGTATATGTGTGTGTGCTTTCTTTTTTGTTTTTTAATCTCTACTGACCTTCTGGTCCTGTTTTTTTTCCTTCATTCTTATCATTTTTTTCTTCTTTCATTTTTTTGAATGACTTAATTACTGTTCTGCTCATCCTCAGATAGATAACCGTCATTGATTATTAGACCTTATCCCCCATTGTGTATACACTTAACCCAGAAATGTATTATTCATTTCAAAACCTCTTAGGCTTAAATTTCTTAATAGCAGTATTATCTCTTTATACCTATATAATTTTTTAAGAATATGTATTTTTTAGTTTTTCACTTCTCCTTTCTATCCCTCTCCTCCTCTCATCCTATTCCTTTCTTCTCTTAATTTCACCCTTAAAATTAGATAATTTTAAGTTTCACTTTTTAAATTTAAATTTTTTTTTCCATTTTTTTCTTGTCTCTTTTTTTCTCTCTGCTATCATTCTGTCCAATCCATTTTCCTCTTTGAGATTAGGACTTGGTTAGTTTCACTCTGCTTTTACCTCCTCACATCCCTTTAATCCTATTTTCCCCACCTGTCTCCCTAAACCTAATAATTTCTGGTTTGCCACATTCTTCTTTGCTGTTCTTAGCCCATTAATCCATGGTTGTTTGATGCTGAATAGATTGTATCTGCAGCGTTTTGACTGAGCAACTACAGGACTTTGGTTGATGCTTGCCTTAAAGTAGTGTTCTAGCACAAAATTGGTGTTACTTTCATGCCAAATGGGCAGAACAAGCTGGAAGAACACAAGAAAAAGGGCAAGTCCAGGTACTCAACTCCCACTCATGCTAATCAGTTGGCCGAACAGATAATGAATAATCCAGAGGAGAGTTCCCAAAAAGCTCTACAAACACTACTGGTAAACATGGTGAATGAAAACATTGAAAACCTGCAAAGGACTCAGTGTGAATGTGATAGGAAGAGAGAAGAGGCAAACCAAAGATCAATACAGGAATCTTACTCAAAGATTGATACAGGAATTCCATGAGCAGATTGAGAACACTCAAAGAGAAATAAAGGAATTGCATGAACCGGCAGAGAACAGTCAAAGAGAAAGACAGGAATGGCATGAGCAGGCTGAGAACAGTCAAAGAGAACTTCGGGAATTGTGTGAATGTGAGGAAGCTAATCAAAGAGTAATACAGGAATTGTGAGAGCAGGATGAGAATAGACAAAGATCAATAGGGGCATTCATGGAATCCATAAACAGACAGCTGAAAGAAGTCAGGGAGACCACAAAGGGAATGCTGAATGGAACTGAACAGAAGGAATGGGAGTCCAAGGAATCCACAACCAATCAACGAAGTGATTTGAGAATAAACACTGAACACCAAATTAAGGAAGTAAAGAAGTTCATACAAGATCTAAAACAAAGCTCCAACAAAGAATTTGAAACCATCAATTAGAAGCGAAAGAAATTAAAAACAAAGTAAAAAGTATTGACAGTATGTTAGACCATGCAGAAGATCGAATTTCAGGGATTGAAGACAGCCTAAATATTTTTTTTTTCTTTTGGGTCCGGTCATGGGGCCTGAACTCTGGGCCTGGGCACTGTCCCTCAGCTCTTCAGCTCAAGGCTAGCACTCTACCACTTGAGCTACAGCACCACTTCTGGCTTTTTTTTAGTTTTTGCTTATGTGGTGCTGAGGAATTGAACCCAGGGCCTTGAGCATGCAAGACGAGTGCTCTACCACTGAGCCACCTTCCCAGCCCCAACAGCCTAGATATTATAGACAAACAACATACAACTATCCAAGACAATCCAAGAAATATGATAGATCTATTCAACGTTTGGAAGACACCATCAGAAGGCCTAATCTGAGGATAATGGGTGTAGAAGAGCACCTAGAGACAGAAGTTAAAGGTCTAGGAAATTTTTTTAACAGGATCCTAGCAGAGAACTTCCCAAACATGCAAAAAGATAGGCCTATTCAGATACAAGAAGCTTTTAGAACACCAAAAAGAACAGACCACAACAGGACATCCCACAGGACATATGCACAGGATCAATTCAGACCAAGGAAAAGCTCCTCAAAGGTGTCAAGGAGAAAAGATCAATCACCTATAAAGGGAAACCAATTAGAATCACCACAGATTTCTCAGCAGAGACAATTAAAGCAAGAAAAGCCTGGAATAATGTATGCCATGCCCTAAAGACAAACAACTATCAAAGAATACTATACACAGCTAAACTCTCTTTCATAACCGAAAGCCAAATAAAAACCTTCCATAATAAAGAAAAACTGTAACAATATGTGCCCACCAAACCAGCCCTACAAAAGATACTTAAAGATGTTCTACACATAGAAAACCAACAAGACCACAATAAAGGCCAAAAAACCGCAGCCAAACTGAGAATTCAAGAACCATATGAAGATCCCAGTTGCCACAGCCACCAAGAAGGTGGATAAAATGGCAGGAACTCCCAAATACCTCTCAGTCCTATCTCTCAACATTAACAGACTTAACTCTCTGATTAAGCGACATAGAATATCTAGTTGGATTAAAAAGCAAGATCATTCTATCTGCTGCTTTCAGGAGTCACATCTTGCCCATAAAAAAAAAAAAAAAAAAAAAAAAAAAAAAAAAAAAAAAAAAAACCATTTTGAAAGTGAAAGGCTGGAACAAAATCTACCAAGCAAATGGCCCCCATAAACAGGTGGAAATTACAATTCTAATATCAGATAAAATAAACTTCAAATTAAAATTAGTGAGAAGAGATAAAGAAGGTGGCTACATACTAATTAAGGGATCTCTCCTTCAGGAGGATATTAAAATTGTAAATATCTATTCACCCAACAATGGAGCACCCAAATTTATCCAAGAAACACTACTGTCCCTCAAATCTCACATAGATCCAAAGACATTAGTTGTTGGGGACTTTAACACACCATTATCCATACTAGATAGATCAACTCGGCAAAAACTCAACAGAGAAACCGCAGACCTAAACAACTGCATAGATCACCTAGATTTAACAGACATCGACCAAATATTTCGCCCAGCAGCATCAGAATACACGTTTTTCTTAGCAGCACATGGAACTTTTTCCAAAATAGACCACATTTTAGGTCACAAAGCAAACTTGTCCAAATTCAGAAACATTGAAGTTATAACTTGTATTCTCTCAGACCACAAGGGAATAAAATTAGAACTCAACACCAAAAGCCAAAAAAGAAAGTCCTATAACAAATGGAGGCTGAACAACCACTGCTGAATCACCAGTGGGTCATAGAAGAGATTAGAAAGGAAATTCAAATGTTCATGCTATTCAACAAAAATGAGCACACAAATTACCAGGTCCTCTGGGACACAGCAAAGGCAGTACTCAGAGGGAAATTTCTAGCTCTGATTTCCTACATAAAAAATTGGAGAGATCTGAAACCAACAATTCAATGAGACATTAAACCTCCTTGAAAAAGAGCAGTGCAATAAACTCCAATCCAGTAGATGGAAAGAAATAATTAAAATTAAATCAGAATTAAATAAATTAGAATCCAAAAATAACATAAAAAGAATCAACAAAACAAAGAGTTGGTTCTTCAGAAAAATTAATAAAATTAACAGACCCTGAGCAAATCTTATAAGAGAAAGAAGAGAACACACCCAAATAAATAAACTCAGAGATGAGAATGGAAACATCACCACAGAAAAAAACAAGATTCAGAATATTATAAGGGAATACTTCTCAAACCTTTATGCTAATAAGTTTGAGAACTTGGCAGAAATGGACCTTTTCCTAGCAAATATCAACATGCCAAAACTAAACCAAGATGAGTTAAACCATCTTAACAGTCTCAAATCAAGCATTGAAATAGAAACAGCAATAAGTGACCTCCCATCTAAGAAAAGCCCAGGACCCAGATGGTTTTACAGCAGAATTCTACAAGGCCTTCAAAGCGGGGTTCACGCCAATACTCCTCCAACTCTTCAATGAAATTGAAAGAGAAAGTTCACTATCAAACTCTTTCTATGAAGCCATCATAACCCTCATCCCAAAACCAGGCTGGGACTCATCAAATAAAGATGACTATTGACCCGTTTCTTTGATGAACATTTAAAAAATTTCTCAACAAAATTTTGGCCAATTGACTTCAACAATTCATCTAAAAAAATCATACGCTACCAACAAACAGGATTCATTTCAGGGATGCAAAGCTGGCTCAATATAAGCAAACCAATTAATATATTTCATCATATCAACAAGAGCAAGGATAAAAACCACATGGTTATCTCAAAAGATGCAGAAAAAGCATTTGATAGGATCCAACACCCCTTTATGATGAAGGTCCTGGAAAAATTAGGAATCCATGGAACAATCCTCAATACAATAAAGGTTGTATATGACAAACCTACAGCAAGCATTATACTTAATGATGAAAAACTAAAGCCATTTCCTCTTAACTCAGGAAAGAGACAAGGATGTCCACTCTCTCCACTTCTCTTCAATGTAGTATTAGAATGCCTAGCTACAGCAATAGGAAAAGATGCAAACATAAAAGAGATCCAAACAGGGAAAGGTGAAGTAAAACTCACCCTCTTTGCAGATGATATGACCTTGTATTTAAAGAATCCCACGGACTCTACTCCCAAATTACTCAAGATGATTCAAAACTTTGGCAAAGTATCAGGGTATAAAATTAACCCTCAGAATGCAATGGATTTTCTGTAGGCCAACAATGAGAAAAGCATGGTTGAAATTAGGAAAGCAACCCCATTCGTAATAGCCCCACAAAAAATAAAATACCTAGGAATTAACTTGGCCAAAGAAGTGAAGCACCTCTATGATGAAAACTTTAAAAATCTGAAAAAGGAAATCAAAACAGAACTTAGAACATGTCAAAACTTCCCATGCTCCTGGATTGGAACCATCAACATCGTGAAAATGGCAATACTTCCCAAGGCTATCTACAAATTCAATGTGATACCTATCAATATTCAAACCTCATTCTTCATGGAAATAGAAGAGATAATCTAAAAATTCATATGGAACAATAAAAGACCCCAAATAGCAAAAACGATTCTTATCAGAAAGAACAGTGCTGGAGGAATATCAATACCTAATTTCAAACTCTACTACATAGTAATCAAAAGAGCTTGGTACTGGCCCAAGAACAGACCTCAGGACCAATGGAATAGAATTGAAAACCCAGAAATGAACCTAGAGACCTATACCCATCGATAAGGGAGCTAAAAAATATTAGAATGGAAGAAAGACAGCCTCTTCAGTAAATGGTGCTGGCAAAATTGGTTAACTACTTGTACAAAACTAAAGCTAGATCCTTATATATCACCCTGCACCAGAATCAACTCCAAATGGATCAAAGACCTTGGAGTCAAAGCAGACACCCTGAAAACATGACAGGACAGAATAGGAGACACCCTAAATCTCCTTGGCACAGGCCCAAATTTTCTTAATAGAGACCCAGAAACACAACAAATCAAAGAAAGGTTGGACAAATGGGACTGCATGAAATTAAAGAGCTTCAGCATGGCAAAGGACATAGCTAGCAAGATCAATAGAAAGCCCATGTACTGGAAGAAGAAATTCACTAGCCATACAACAGACAAGGGTCTCATATCTAAAATATACTTGGAACTCAAAAAATTAAATCCCCCAACAACAAATCCGCAAAGAAAAAACTGTCCAATAAATAAATGGGCTAAAGACTTAAAGAGAAACTTCTCTGAAGAGACACATAAAGAAATAGACACATGAAGAAATGCTCAACCTCTGTAGCCATAAAGGAAATGCAAATCAAAACAACATTGAGATACCACCTCACCCCAGTTAGAATGGCTATAATCAAGAACTCTAATAACAACAGATGCTCAAGGGGATGTGGACCGAAGGGAACCTTACTGCATTGTAGGTGGGAATGTAAACTTGTTCAATCACTTTGGAAAGTAGTATGGAGATTCCCCAAAAGACTCCACATAGAGCTCCCCTATGACCCAGCAATCCCACTTTTGGGCATTTAACCAAATGATCACAAACCAGACCACACTAAAGCTACCAGCACAACTATGTTTATTGCAGCATTATTTACCATAGCTAAGATCTGGAACCAACCCAGTTGCCCCTCAGTAGAAGAATGGATCAAGAAAATGTGGTATATATACACAATGGAATTCTATGCCTCCATCAGAAAGAATGACATTGCCTCATTTGTTAGGGAATAGAAAGACTTGGGAAAAATTATCTTAAGTGAAGTAAGCCAGGCCCAAAGGAACTTATGTCCCATGGTTTCCATCATTTGCAATAACTAGTATATTTCTGAGACAACCTGAAAAGGTCTAATAGGTTAATGTTAGGTGAAATGAACCCCAAGATAAGTATTCAAATGTTTTATCTTTCATGCAATCTTTTCTGACATATTTATAAGATGATTTCTTTGTTGCTTTGTATGTCCCTCCCCAACTATATACCTCCTCCTTTCACTGTATTTGATGTTGGTATAATTTGTGAAGCGGACAGGCAAAAACAAATCGTTTAAATAGGGATTCAGGTGGACCCATTGTAACAATGAGATGTACAAGTTGTTGTTTTGAAAAAGGAACTTTACAGCTCTGGCCGAGAGGGGATTGGGGAGAGGGAGGTAGGAGATGGGAAGGGATGAGAAGGGGAAACAAAGGAGGAGGCTACAATGCTTGATAAAAAATGTATTCATTATCTTTCCCATGTAATTGTAACCCCTCTGTATGCTATTTTCACAATAAATAATATTCAAAAAAATTTGATGATCTGTGTTTATACCAAACATATAATGGAGGATGGAATCATTTAATAATTTGTGTACATTACATTTTCAATTCCACTTTAACACCACTATAATATTTGCTCTCCCTCAGTCATTTAATTTCTGTTTCAATTATTAAAAAATCAAGCCTTTACAATTTACTGTTTCTATTAATTTATTTAGTTGATATTATTTGAAAAATAATATATAAAAATTATATAATATACCATTGAATATTTTATATATACAAACATGCTATTTAATATTTTATAGATAATATTGTATGCCTATACAAAGTTGATAGGGGATTATATATCCCTAAAACTGTAGAGTAGAAGAGTACATGCTTTAACAAGTATCCTTCTTATAAAATACACCAAATCCTCTGGGTCCATGGGAATATGATTTCTAAGAGACAGCTGTTTCAGTAAAAGCACAAATGTTCAGGGTGTATGGAGTTCAGTATCCTATAATGACTCAAATACATCTATGCTGTATGTAGGCCTTAATTTTACAACTTGAAACCGCATGGGATAGGCTCCATTATTGTAACAAAATTAGTGTTGTACAGCATAATTACCAAAAGTAATCATTTTCACATTTTTTACTTTAACTACTGTAGATGCTTAATTCATTTTGTCCAATGCCACCTGATTTTTGCTAAAGACTTTCAACCAATATAAATGCTTTTCTTTATTAATTATATTGAGCATATTGACTGTCACCTTACTTTTGGACAACCATTTGTCTTAGGAAGCATATTAAACATAATAATAACAGGGGGATACTCAGCAGATCACACAATATTTTAAAGATATCTGACAATAACAGAGAATCCATGGGAACTTTCTTCACATACACTAAACTGTGTAACATCATGTGCAGCAATTTTTGACTGTTCTTGGTCAAATGATGTGTGTAAATGAACCTGGGGATAAAGCAATCTTATTGCATGCATTCCTCATCCACACTGTAGTAGATTTAACATGTCTGAGTCACTGGTTTCAGGAGAAGATGTCATCTGGCTAATTGTGGGCTGTGATGTTGCCAGTACAACAGGGATAAAACTAATGATTTAATGCACCGACTAGCATTATTAATCTAGATTTTCACAGGAGCTTTAAGGGTATGTCAAAAATAAAAGGCATTGGCTGTAAACATCTTTATGCTTTTGAATCTGGTAAAAAGTGGCACAAGAGCTAAAAGTATTCCTAGGTCAAGAAAGTCAAGACAATACAGTCAAAGATGCTAGTTTCTCCAGAAAGAAAGTCTTTGACATTTTCCAGGTAACAACACCAGTTCAATAAAAGAGTGAAAATAAAAAGAAAACCTGAGATAGAGGTATTAGGGAATGCTCCTACATATTATTATGATATTTTTTAAATCAGAGGAACATGTGCAAACTGCAAATAATTTTCAACATTTTCTATGGAATTAAAAGTGTTAGGCCCAGCCTGAAAACCACACAGACATACAGGCACAAATTTAAAAAAAAAAAAAAGGTTTATTGCCAGCAAAGGGACTGGCAAGAACCCTTCTCACAAAATAAGGAGTGCCAGCTATTGTCTGAGGTGACCTATATAACCTACGAGGTTAGGAGGCAGAGACCGTGGCGTGGATGAGGACCAAGGGCTTCATCATGGAAGCTAGGATTTATGGCTGCTGCCCAAGTGGTAGCTAAGGGGCCCTGCAGCTGCCCAGATTTCAAGGTCACTTTAAGGAGATCTTGCTGCCTTATATGGTTGTAACTTCCCCAAGGAGAGGAGGTCAATTATTTATGTCCTGTTCCAAATAGTGTGGCCTGGGAGAAGAGCATGCTAAGCTATAGGAATGGAGCTCATTGGATTAACAATCAGTCATTTAGTTTCCCTAGTATATGGTCTGAAATAAACCAATCAAATTAGTCTTTCAATCAAGTAATTCTCTCAGAAGTCTCGGATATTTCTTTAATTAAGCTTCTAAATTGTATTCATGAGTGGTAAAGTTATTAGGAAATTAGTTATGACATCAGAAAGCTATGTAATTATCATTTAATTTTATGTCAATAGGCATACAGCTTCTATGAGTCAATAATTACATTGTTCTTACACAAAACAGTTGAGAAACAGTGTACTTTGATTCTCAATTAATAAATTATCACTTGCATCTGATTTGCAGTTACATTTGTTGTAAAAATCATTTTAGTGTTTTCTTCTGTTTAAAATGGTATTTTATATTATAAAACATAAGTTTCTGTGTCAAATACCTAAAGTTTTAACCTTAATTTATTACTCATGTCTCTACTTTGAACTATTCTGTTTTATTACTTTCAAGAGCTATTAGATCTTCATTTTTACATGTATATTATTTTACTTTGGATTATACTAGAGCAAGTTACTCATAAAAATCTTCTATAGGAGACTTTATTGACCTAAGGATAGCCATCACGATCCTACTACAGTCCTCCGCTCTACCAACTGAGCTATCGAAGGGCACACTATATTGAATGTATAATAAATGTTCTGATTTTCCAGTTCACTGGCTTCATTCTCCCTCTTTACTTCTATGGCTAAAACATCAAAATATTACTTTAGAAATAAATTATTATGAGAATAATTCATTTAGTTTTTTTAGCAAAATTCTAGATATACACTACCAAAACAAATGAAAATTATTTGGCTATATATTGTTCTTCTGCTTCAAGGAACCTATGCTTTTTTTTTTTAACTGTAAAAGTGGTGTACAGAGAGGTTACAGTTAAGTAAGGTAATGAGTACATTTTTTGAACAGTGTTACCCTCCCTTGTTTCCTCCTTCTTCCTTCCCCCACCACTTCCCTCCCCCCAAGTATTAAGTTCATTTCCAACATGGTGTCTAGTGAGTTTCACTGTTTCATTGTTCACTCTTTGTCCCACCATTTTGGTGGTTTATCTTCCCTTACAACAATCAGATAAACTTATATACAAGATAAAGGGTACCAAAATCAAAAACAGTGATTACTGGGGGTTGGGGGAGAAGGAAGAAAAAAAATGACAACAAACACTACACAAACACCAAACAAACAAACAAAACCCTCTTCTTTCCACATTATAAAGTTGATTTCAATAGCTACTTGAAATAGCTATTGTGATCCATAGTTCTGCTAGAACTATCCCAGATATATAATAATACTTTCACTATATTTGATGTCAGTATAACTTGTGGAGGAGATGGGGAAAAACAAGTCATTTAAGGATACAGGTGGACCTGTTGCAACAATGAGAAGTACAAGTTGTCATGTCAAAAATGAGCTTTACAACGTTGGTGGGGGGGGAGGAAGGGAGGATTGGGTGGGGGGGTGGGGGGGAGGCTTGGAAGGGTTGTGAAGGGTAAACAAAGGAGGAGGCTGCAATGCTTGATAAGGAATGTACATATTATCCTGCCCATGTAATTGTAACCCCTCTGTACAGTATGTTCACACAAAAAAATTAAATTAAATTAAATTTAAAAAACTGAGGGAAATCATAGAGCCTATGTTTCTTTGTGTTTGGCTTAGTTTACTTAATATGACTCTTTCCAATCTTTCCATTTACTTATGAATGGGGCCATGTCTTCTTTCTAATGGAAACAGAATTCCATTGTGTGTATATACCACATTTTGTTGCTCCATTCATCTTCTCAGGGGCATCTGGGTTGATTCCATATCTTAGCTATAGTAAATAATGCTTCAGTGAACATAGTTGTGCTGGTCGCTTTAGTTTGGGCTTGTTTGTGATCATTTAGGTAAATGTCCAGGAGTGGGATTTCTGGATAACAGGACAGCTGTATGTTCAGCATTTTGAGAAACTTTCATACTGCTTTCTAGAGTAGTTGAATCAGTTTACATTCCCACCAACAGTGTAGTAGCATTCCTTTTTGGCCACATCCCCACAGCATCTGTTATTATGTTATTTTTTTTTCTCTTTTTTTCCCCTTTTTTTTCTTCTTTCTTTTTTTTTTCCTGGTCCTGGGGCTTGAACTCTCGGATTGAGAGCTATCCCTGCACTCTTCAGCTCAAGGTGAGCACGCTACCGCTTGAGCCACAACGCCAGATAAGAATCTCACGGACTTTTCTGCCCAGATTGGCTTTGAACCGTGATTCTCAGATCTCACCTCCTGAGTACCTAGGATTACAGGTGTGAGCCACCGGCGCCTGGCTTTTTCTTTTTTTCCTTCTTTTGCCAGTCATGGGACTTGAACTCTGGGCCTGGAATCTGTCCCTGAGCTCTTCAGCTCAAGGCAAGATGAGTGCCATGGACTTTCCTGCCCAGGCTGGCTTTGAACCACAATCCTCAGATCACAGACTCCTGAATAGCTAAAATTACAGGCACGAGCCCCCAATTTTATTTTTCTTGATAATAGCCATTCTGCCTACGGTGAGGTGAAACTTCTATAATGGAAACTTTCAAAACCTGAAAAAGGAGATTAAAGCAGACTTAAGGAAGTGAAAAAACCTCCCATGCTCCTGGATTGGGAGGTTTAACATATAGAAAATGGCAATATTGCCAAAAGCAATCTACAAATTCAATGCAATACCCATTAATATCCTAACAGGATTTTTTAATGAAATAAAAGAAGCAATCCAAATATTCATATGGAATAATAGAAGACCCTGGAATAATAGAAGACCCTGAATAGAAAAAACAATCCTTAGTGGGAAGACCAGTGCTGGAGGAATATCAACACCAAAATTCAAATTCTATTATAAAGACATAGTTTAAAAACAACTTGTTACTGGCACATAAACAGGCCCGAAGACAAGCAGAATATAATTCAAGACCCAGACATGAATCCACAGACCTAAGTCCACCTAATCTTTGATACGGGAGTCAAAAACATGGAATGGAAGATAGATACCTTCTTCAACAAATAGTGCTTGTAGAACTGGCTATACTGTGTAGAAAACTGAAGTTAGATCCTTATGTATCACCCTGCACCAGAATTGATTCCAAATGGATAAAGACTGCAAGGGAAAGCAGATACCATGAAAAAATTCTAGAAAGTGATTGGGGAAACATTAGGTATCCTTGGCAAAGGTTGAAATTTCCTAACTAAAGATCCAGAAAAACAACAAATCAAAGAAAGACTGGATAAATGGGATTGCATTAAACTGCAGAGCTTCTGCATGGCAAAGGACATAGCTAGCAAGATCAATAGAAAGCCCACAGATTGGGAGATCTTCACTAGCTATATAAAAGACAAGGGCCTCTTATCTAAAGTACATGAGCCCCCCAAATTAAATCCCCCAATAAAAAATCCTCAAAGAAACAACCACCTCACTAATAAGTAGACTAAAGACTTAAAAAGAGTAAATAAGAATGGTCAATAGCCTGGTGCTGGTGGCTCACTCCTACAATCCTAGTTACTCAGGAGGCTAAGATCTGAGGATTGCGGTTCAAAGCCAGCCCCTGCATGAAAGTTCGTGAGACTCTTATCTCCAATAAACCACTCAGAAAACCAGAAGTGCTGCTGTGGATCAATGGTAGTCCTAGCCTTGAGCTAGCACTCTGGGCCCAAGCACAGAGTTCAAGCCCCATTGACCGACCAAAAAAAAAAAAAAAAAAAAACAAAAGGAAAGAAAAAGGAAAAAAAAGAAAAAAAGAAAAGAATGGGCAATAGACACATGAGGAAATTTCAGCATCTCTGGCCATAAAAGAAATGCAAATCAGGGCATATCGTTTTCTTTCCAAGTAGTTCTGGTTGTGAGCTTTTTAACACCAATACTTGAGTCAAAATTCTTTGTATGTAAGACCTTAAATACAGCATCAAACACATTATAGTAAGAGTAGTAAAGTTATGTATTATGCTGCCACCAAGTCTAAAATGTGTTGGAGAGTCAAGACAATATTAAATAAAAGATATTTCCATCATTACCTCAGAATATATTTGAAAATTTAAGAAACCCAGCGCTAGAGCTGGGAAGGTGGCTCAGTGGTAGAGTGCTTGCCTTGCATGAATGAGGCCCTGGGTTCGATTCCTCAGCACCACATAAGCAAAAAAAAAAAAAAAGCCAGAAGTGGCACTGTGGCTCAAGTGGTAGAGCACTAGCCTTGAGCTGAAGAGCTGAGGGACAGCGCCCAGGCCCAGAGTTCAGGCCCCACAACCGGACGCCCCCCCCCCCCAAAAAAAAGAAGCCCAGCGCTACCAAAATTGACAAATTCACCTGCCTTTCTTCCTATTGGATTGGGTGAAGTTTTGCACATTTGGAAATGTGCTTACAGTGGCAACAGATATGGACAAGTTTTAATGAACTTCCACGAATTTTGGGAATAAGTACCTTTAAAACTTTGAACTTTGGGCTAGGAAGGTGGCTCAGTGGTAGAGCACTTGCCTTGCATGCCTGAGGCCCTGGGTCCGATTCCTCAGCACCACATAAGCAAAAAGAAAAAAGCCGGAAGTGGCACTGTGGCTCAAGTGGTACAGTGCTAGCCTTGAGCTGAAGAGTTGAGGGACAGCTCTCAGGCCCAGAGTTCAGGCCCCACGACTGGAGCCAAAAAAATAAAAAATAAATAAAAAAAACTCTGAACTTTAAATTTTTATTTATATGCAAATGTTAGATACAGAACAATGGTTGAGAAATTACTATATGCTATGTAAGTAATGAACTTCTAGATTAATATACTCCAGTAGGCTCAGGATATTTAGTTCTTGAAATTATAAAAACACAGTGAAGCATATATACAATAAATTATATTAGATATGTCTACTTGATTGTACATATTAGTATTTATTCATAATGGGGAAATGTCAGAAACATTACAGAGTTATAAAATTGGAAATTAATACCTATCATAAAATGAATTCTAGAAACTATCACTTCTATTCATATATTTCTATTATAAATCAAATTTCCCATGTGAAAAAGCCATGTCCTTCTGGACAGCAGAGAAGACCCTTGGTTTTTCTCAGTGTTTCTTTGCTGTCATTCTGCTTTCTTTTAAAATTATTATTAATGTTTTTTACTGTGAAAATACCGTGCAGAGGGATTACAATTACATGAGTAAGGTAATGAGTACATTTCTTATCAAGCATCATAGCCTCTTCTTTTGTTTCCCCTTCCCATCCCTGCCCTTTCATCTCTGACAACCTCCCCCCCCACCTCCTCCCCCCCCCCACCCCCGTTTTCAACATAACATCTTGTACATCTCATTGTTACAATGGGTCCACCCGAATCCCTATTTCAACATTTTTTTCCTTCCCCTCCCCAAATTATACCAACATCAAATACAGTGAAAACAGGGGTTATACTGTGGGGAAGGGACATACAAAGCAGTAAAGGAATCATCTTATAAATATGTTAGAAACAATAGCAAGAGAGAAAAACCATTTGAGTTTTATCTTGGGGTTTATTTCACCTATCATCAACTTATCTGACCGTTTGATTTTAATATTTGTCTTCAGGATTTAAGAAAATTATTTCATTTTTCTGAAGGTATTTCTGGGGAATTATATCTGAAATGTCTTCCACCCCTGAATATGCTTGATAGTATTCTCTTTGCCCTGTAGCAAATTTCTCTCAGAAAAATGATCCTTTTCAGTAAACATTCTCAAGAATCCTTAGCTCTCTTATGGAAATCAGCTTCTTCAATACAGGAATAATTTCCTTCCTACCTGTATACATTGGTGCCAACAGTCTATAAGCATACTTTACATAGAATGCTGCACAATAGATATTTGAAAAAGAAATAAATGATTACCATGACTGAACTGCAACAGCCATGATAATTTGATTAAATTTCATATAAATAATTAAATTTCATATATATAGGCTCATAGGCTTATCAACTGAAAATTCTCCATTTTGTCATTATATAACAATATAGATTACACAATTTATACAATTATTCCCATATAAATTATTTAAAATAATTCATTGTTCTGTGATATTTAGTTGATATTTAGAGAATTACAACTTGGTTAAACCACCATATATTTGTCTCCACACAAAACTTTTGCACAATCATATGAAATAAATCACAAAATCACTCTGGTATCATATGCTTTTTCAAAAATTGAGAAATTAACCAACATACAATAATACCTACTTAAATTAAATTTTAAATAAAGTAAAATTACTTTTTTTCACTATGCTGGGTGCTTTTGGCTCATGTCTGTGATCCTAACTATTCGTTGAGACACAAATTCATGAGATTCTACCTGGAAAATAATTAGAACAAAAAAGTTCTAGAGCTATGGCTTAATTAGTAGAGCACAGACTTTCAAGTCAGATGTTCTGAGTTCAAATCTCAATAATTCTAAAAAGAACAGAAGTCATTAACAAATTATTTAAGTGTATTAGCTACATATATACAAAAAATCACAACAGAGTTTTTTCGTTAAAATAAACCTTATTAATCATTAAGTTTAATCACAATTTTCTCAACATAAAATATGTTTTAATGATAATGTGTTTCAGAACACACATAATATACGTATAACAAACAGCATTTACAAAACATTGACTGAAGTCAATGGATATAATTCCAATGTTCCCCAGAGCCTTCCTTTATAAATACATTTTTACATTTTCTACAAATTAACATTGAGCTAAATTGTCCTTTGAATCAATCAATAAACTTGAAAACTATTAGCATCAAACAATGATAATGTTAACAAATCCTATAAAGAGATGTTGTTTTAGGATTATTTCCTTAATTTTTGTTCAAATTCAAGAAATAAATGAGGAATTTGAGTATATGGATGAGTTTGAAAGTAATTTTATTATGCATCTTTTTTCTACTATCTCTAAATACTTAATAAGAGTTGAATACTACTATTGGCTGCTCAAAATACAAAGTGTTTTCAATTCAACACAGATTTATTGCACTAATAACTTATTTTCAAGTATAAATAAATGTTTCCTAGAACAAAATAGTTCTAGAGCTATGGCTTAATTAGTAGATCACAGACTTTCAAGTCAGATGTTCTGAGTTCAAATCTCAATAATTCTAAAAAGAACAGAAGTCATTAACAAATTATTTAAGTATATTAGCTACATATATACATATGTACATATGTATATATATACATATGTATATATATATAGCTACATATATATATGAAAAATTTTACAACCATCATGAAAAGTTACACCATTAAAATGTAATTTAAATATAAGAAAAAATGCTATGGCATTTGAGTCAACACAACACTTTATAAAAATAATACATAAGTAAACAACTCAGGACTTTGACAAAAGGGATTGGTGTCATCTAGAGAAATTCCTAAGGTCATACAATCTAAGGTTTTGTAAATGACCATAATAATCACATCATTGATGAAGAAGAATAGAAGATTCTTACAAACACATAGTAGAAGCAAAGAAATGGATTCCTACCAATGTAATATGTGTTGTCTCCTTAGATAAATAGTTCAATATCATATTTAAAAAATGAAGTTTTAAGAACAACATAAATTTATTAAAAATATTTCATTCAAAGAAAATTGTCAGCAAGGCCTTAATGAGATAGTCATTGCTAAATAGTAAGAGGAAAGGTGAAGCCACTAAATATACTTCTGGAGAGACTGTTTTAGTGATGTTAAGGAAAAATATTGTGCATAAAGTTTAAAAAAAAAGAACGATGAATGTCTTCAATGTTTCAGGAGCATGCAAGAGTTTGGCAAGTTATGCATTGATATTTAATCTTCAGAATATTTCTTTCTTCTTTTTTCAGTACTGTAGTTTGAACTCAGGCTCTTGACCCAAGCTCTCTGCCAGTTGAATCACATTCCTGTCTTTTCCACTTGCTTATTTTCCAGATAGGACTTCATGATTATGCCATGTTTACCTCAGACTATGATCAACCTCTGTCTTTCATGTAGCTGGGATTATAGATGTACACTTCTAGACCTGGCCTCCACACCTAACCTGAGCATACTCTTTGCAATTCAAAATATTCCCTGTGGTTTAATAGATCAAGACATCCAGATTCAGAGAGATATCATTGTTTTACTTCACTGGGTTGTTCCTGGCACATGAATATTATTGTCAATTTATTTTTTCCTACATATCATTTCTCCAGCAAGAAATATAAATCTTCAACTGGAGCAGATTCCAGATTTCCTTCCCAAGTGCATATCAAGACTCCACAGCCTGAGTGTCTTCAAGATGCTAAAGCCCTTCAGCCTTATCTGTGGTAGCAGAACTCAAATCCTGAGCTGAAGACTGTGTGCTACAATGTAGTGTAATCAACTCTTAAAAGATATGACAGTACCTTTTATCTTAATTAGAATTCATTGTATGCCAACTTAATGAACAAATCTTTACCAGTCCTTTCTTGTTTATAACAAACTGCTGATTCCATGAAAAATAAACTTTTATGATGATACTAGATATATAACCTTTCTCAGCAGAATTTGAGGAAAGAAGAGAACACTAGATCATAACATTAAGGGAAGAAAATAACTTTCCTTCTTCCCAGAGTAAAGAAATCTTGTGTCTTATACCCACCCTCAAACAATTGTCAGTTTTACAGTAAGCCCACCTTACTCATTGATTTATTACAGGAAGTCTTTGCAAAACTATTTCAATTAATAAATAAAGATGGACAAAACTTCAAATGTATAATTTATAAATCCCTGCCCCCTCCCAATGCACAGTTCAATGAATGTGGAGAAATGGTGTCAGCCCTACACTGTCGTGTGTTTCCCTGTCCTCCTTTAGTGAAAATTTCACAAATAGCAGGAACAAAAAAAAATCTAAGTAGGAGTTAATATTCTTAATGGAAGTGATAATGTGAAAATTCTAGATTTGTTAAAAGACAGGATGTCTTTAGCCAAAAATGGGTGTAATTCTGAGGCAGATTAATAGAGTATCCATAGTAAAGAACTCCAGTGTATATCCTGAGTATCTACAGATCTTTCTCTATTGGAAGCAAATACTCTAGGATAGCAATAGTGTATTCATTTTGACCACACCAACATTCACTTTTCTCTTTAGGTAATAGCTATTGAAAAGTTTAGTGTGAAATAAGTTATAGAAGAGGAAAAATAAGTCCATCTCCTATTTTCACTTTTTTTTAATCAAAGGAGGGAAAGCATAAAATGTCAGAAAAGCATAACAATTCTTAACAACAACATTTTTATTTAAATTCATTAGTTCAATGTTCATGATCAACAGAAATATATAATAAACTTGTAACCACACATACTATGTTGTGGTCATTGTCGATGTATACTTTATGATCTCTTAGTTTCAAGAGCTATTAGAACTCCTGAACGCTTTCTTTCCTCAACTATCAACTATTATATAAATAAGTTGCATAATGAATTCATTTTAAATCACTTTCAGAAAGAGTGATGATTAAATCTATGCCAAGAGTCAGAAAAGATTTAGAAGCTCCTTGAAGATTGGAAATGAGAAACAGAACATATAGATCCTGCTTGGAACATTAACTTTATCTAATTAGACTTCTCTCAGAGTGTGGTCCAATTTCAGCCTTCACTATTTTTTTCCACTGCAGAGAAATCAATTTATTATTTCTTATTCTGGCAAATCTATGAACAATAAACAAACCAAGAAATTATTTCTCCTTACACATCATAGAGTGAAAAGATACATATTTGTCAAATTTTAATTGCTTCATGTTAAAAAAATTACTTTTGAAAGGAAAATTAGCCATCCTTGTATATAACTGAAACCACTACTAATGAGATAAAACAAGCACCAAAATTTGTTCAAAAACAGGGGAAGAAACAAGACTAGAAATATAAAAGCGTAGGAAATTATGGAGCATCTTGATCTGTATGGAATACTTTTCTGTGGTTTTAGTGTGTACCTTCCAAAATTGAGATGTTCTCAAGATTATAGAAGAGGAATCTTTTGGAAGTGACAAATCTGTGATGATTGCTCCATCAGGAATGAGGTAGGGGTTCCTTTTGTATGTAATTGTTAGTGTAATGATGATATACAAAGGGGTTACAGTTATCTAAGTCAGATAATGAGTGCATTTCTTTTTCAACAGTAAGGGTTTCTTTTCCTTTCTTTCTTTCTTTCTTTCTTTCTTTCTTTCTTTCTTTCTTTCTTTCTTTCTTTCTTTCTTTCTTTCTTTCTTTTTTCTTTCTTTCTTCTTTCTTTCTTTCTTCTTTCTTTCTTCAAGGTAGTGTACAAAGGGGTTACAGTTACAGTAAGGTAATAAGTACATTTCTTGTCAAACTTGCTACCCCTTCCTCATTTTTCTTCTACTTTTCCTTCTGCATCCCATCACCCAAGTTGTACAGATCATTTCCAATATATTGTCTTGTGTATATCGCTATTGCATTGGTTCCCATCTTGTCCTTTGTCTCACTATTCTGTTGTTCCCCTTCGCTTCCTTAATTCAAATAAATGTATATACAACAGCAAGGTACCAAAATCAAATAGAATGATAACAGGGGATTTAATATGGGGGAAGAACATAAAAAGAAAGAAAAAATTCATATAGTACATTAAAAACAACAACAGCAAAGATAAACTTCTTGTGTCCATTTCTTGGAGTTCATTTTTCTTGTTTTCACCACATTATTTACCATAACTAAGATATAAACCAACCTAGATGCCCCTCTGTAAATAAATGGACCAAGAAAATATGATATATATTTATATGTATAGCATCATCAGAAAGAATGACATTGCCCCATTTGTAAGGAAATGGAATGACTTGGAAAAAAATCATATTAAGTGAAGTAAGCCAGACCCAAAGAAACATAGGTCTCATGGTTTACCTTATTTGCAATAATTAGTATACATGCAGGATAATGTTAAAAGATAGGGTTTCTTATACGAAACTTTTAATATATTTTGCTTCTGCCTTGTACTTCCATTTCTGTTGTGTGAGGATGCAGAAGAAAGCCCTCAGTAGATAGACCTAAAAGATGCCTCCATCTTGAACATGTCCACTTCCAGACCTGTTAGAAATAAGTTTCCATATATTCATGAATTACCAATTTCTTGGTTTCATGGTTATAACAACATAACTGGGGGAAGAAAATTTTATTGATACTGATTCATAGACAACTGCCCATATGATTTAATCCCATGTAGTTCAGTGAAAACAAATTCAATGGCATATGAAATTGAGATATCTTTATGCAACTATTTAAAGATAAACAATAAACCTACTACACCAAAATTTGAATTAAATGACAATGAAGACTTAATGAAATAATCATAGTAAAAAGATTAAATATGTAATTTATTCTTCAATGCAACATGCTCAAATAATGCTTTTAAATTTTACTTTTTGTTAATTTTGTAGCTTTGTTTATGATGTTTTGAAGTTCATTCTAAAGTGTTTGTGTTGGAGAATATACCCAATTGTATGTGAAATAAACCCAGATGAATTGCTCTGTTTTCATGGAAGTAAGACATTTTCTTTTTGGTAAAGAAATGATTCATCTATTGATTTGTCTTTATTTGTAGCTGTCCCTGAGTTTTTCACTCTTTTCACGTATTTAAAACCAGTCTTCCAAGCAGACAATTCAAAAGTGAATCATTAAGCTGTTACTGTGCATAATCATATAAAATGCAATGCACACTGTTTACTCTTCATTCCACTTAATCAAAATCCCAATAAAGAGTGTACTTCTGTATCAGACACCAATTACAACATTTCCTGTAAGATTGGAGAACAATCCCTATATTTCTGTTACTTACCAAACATTAGTGTTTTCTTCATGTATCTTCCTGATGTTCCAATGAAATATTTTATTAAAAACTGGATATAAAAAAGAAAGACTAAGTTCACAGATTAATAACTTCTTTAATTGATTAATTTGAAAAGCTTCCTCTAATTATATTTTATACAAATTGTGATGCTGAAAGAAAATTATTACTTTATATTCGTGCTTAATTAGAATCGATTGTGCAATAAATATTTTATCTTAAATATTATGCTAAAATTTTTAACATAAAATTGTATTGTTTAGTTAAATTATGGACATTTCAAAAAGGGACAAGTATTTCAAAACATATTGAAATACTTCACTGCTATACATTAACATTAACTTCTTACTGATGGACTTATAGACATATGATTATCATAGATATATAGACTTTTCAATGATTCAAAAAATTTTAGAAAGTATTGTTCCCTCAAAAGTTCCCCTGCAAAATTTTCTCCACAAAATTTCACCCTGAGGCGCATTTTGCTTTCTAACTAATAAATTTTCAAACATTAAGTGAAAAATATCATTACTCATTTGTTTCTTTGGTCAGTGTGTAATCAAGTGCCATCTTCTAATATTACATTTTACTCAGTTTCCCATCCTTTTGTCAGTTAATTTAAATAAAAATTGTTGTTAAGTAGACAAAACCTTACAAATTTTTATTTATATTAAATCGGTTTTCCTTTTTTTGTGCAATAGAGCTATTTTCTTTTGTAAGTTAGTTTGGCAGCTTTTATGATGCTCTTGATGGTTCTTTATATCTAACAGTATGTAATTTTGTGCAAATGTCTGTATCTGAATTCTTCTAAGATGAGAATTTAATGTATTTTATTTATTCAATAAACATGACATATAAGTACCATGTAAAACAATACATATCATAATGAATGGAAGCTTTAATCAATTAAAAAATAACCTAAAACAGAATACAAACAATGGATGGATCTTATTTTTCATCCAATCTGCTATTTTTCTTCAGCAGAATATTGTAGAAAGATGTGCCATGTTTCCTGTCATTTTCTTGATTTTCTGTATTTTGTTTGTTTCTTCTTCCTGTGTTTACTAAATTGATCTTATTATTATTTTAGTCTGATGTGTTTCTTTGATTTTGATTGTTTTCTTTAGATGCTGTTCCTGTCTTTAGGATTCTTTGTAATGCTAGCTTAGTAATCATGGATTCCTTTAATGTTTGTTTATCATGGAAAGTTTTGATTTCACCATCTAATATAAATGATAGTTTTGCCAGGTAGATCAGTTTGGGTTGGCAGTTGATCTTCAGTGCTTGAATTATACTATTCCAGGCTTTCCTTGAGTTTGTGGAGAGATTTGCAGTGATTCTGAGCTTTTTTTTTCCATTTTAATATTTTGTGGCATTTAAAATCAGTTCCTTGCTATTCATATCTGATGTTTATACTATGATGTGTGTAGAAGTATTTCTTCTTGAACCAGTCTACTGGATGTTTTATATGCTTCTGTTAAGCAGGTAAGATTTTTTTTTCTTTTAAGAATGCAGATGTTCTCAGCTATTATTTTACTGAATAGGTTTTGATTAGAACAACTACAAAGTAGATTAGATTAGAAAATTACAAAGTGTTTGACTTTCTTAGAGACATTGGGATATATATATTTTTTTAAATTAAAAATGAGACTTGGAAACCATGAAAACGTTATCATTAACAACACAGTCCTATTTTTTACTTAGATATTTGTTTGTATATAACTATATTATATTGCAATGCCTATTGTAATAAATATATTGACCAAAATAATGTTAGTTTTTTTCACTGTGGGGAGTAACATGATGTTATATTCAAATTTCAATGAAAAAAAAGTCTATATACAACTTATTCTCAGATGAATTATATTGCTTAAAACCTGAGTACTTAAAATATTTAATAGGAATTGTAATGATTTTCATGAATAGTTTTAAAGAAAATTTAAAAATTTGAAAACCATACTGATTTTAATGGTTAAAACCAATATCAATCTTGAGATTCACTTTAATATCTTAAATTAAAAAACCCATATTATAATATCCATACCCATAACAATTAAATACTTTTGGCTTAGTGAGCTTATCCAAAAATATGGCCAGCACAATGAATATAAATGCTTTTGTAAGCTAAGTTAGGGCATAACATAAATTATCTACCCATATGTTGAATAACATCCAAAAATGATTTCACATCACTTCTTGCTTAATTGAGAAGGACTCTATTTGCCTCAAGAAACACTGAGTACTCTAATAAAGTCTTCATCTCAATCCATTCAGAATGATAGATGTGCCTGAAAACATTACAAAGGAATAAATTAGAGAAAGCCACAATATTTTTGTTTTTATTAAATGGCCAGGTCCATTATGGATTCACCAGTTTCATGCTCTTCTGGATATGGGTATATTGGACATAGTGACATGAATTCATTGTTTAATGATTCTACTAGCTTCTCAATGTAGAAAGACAGGGACAATGACATTCTTGTCATAGTTACCTATATTAAAAAATGCTGTCAAACAACTCACACTTGTGAACAAACAAGAAAATGATCAATACCAAAAGGTAATTAAGCATATTGATAATACTCATTCCACGTTATTCCATACGTTTCATTTGTTTCAGGTCTCAAAAACCATTTACTGCCTAGCACTGGTGGCTCACGCCTGTAATCCTAGATAGTCAGGAGGCTGAGATGTGGAGGTTCGTGGTTCAAAGCCAGCCTGGGCAGGAAAGTCTGTGAAACTCAATAAACCACCAGAAAACCGGAAGTGATGCTGTAGCTCAAGTGGTAGAGCAGTTGCCTTCAGCTGAAGAGCTGAGGGACAGTGCTTAGGACCAGAGTTCAAGCCCCACGACCACGACCGGAAAAAAAACCCGCAAAAAACAGTTATTGTAGCATGTGGCACATAGAAATCTTTTCGTATTTAGTGCATACAAACTACATGTACTAAGAATGAGTGAAACTAATCTTAAAGAGTATATTCCATGCTTATCTATCATTTACAAAAACATTTCCTTGTTTCATTTTTTTGAATAAAGTCAAACTCACAGAAATATAGAGTAGAATAATATTAAACAGGAATGCATGGGGACATTTGAAAATTTTATTGAAATTTTTACATCTAACAATGTTGGTTGCATACTTAAATTTTGTTACGAAGATAGTTCTTATGTTTTATTTCCCCCTTAAGTTACATATTCATAGTAAAGACTCATTCCAATTAGACTGTATTTTATTACAGGCCTGACATTTTACGTCTTGGGAAACACCTCAGTCCCAGGCCAGTGGTGTTATTTGGAGAGCCTGCTGCAATTTAAAATCTCTATTTACCTTGTATATGGTTTTCAAATATAATTTTTACTCAACTATATGAACTAAACCTCACTTAAATATCTTGCTGTCTCTCATTCATGTTGGTGGATGATGGTTGTTTCACAGATCACAGAAATAGCAGAACAATGGATGACAACAATATGTTATATATGAACATTACAACAAGAAGGGGGTGATAGAGAGTGAAAAGTGGGAGATAAAGAGGGATGAGGTAATGATGTTTAAAAACAAATGTACTTATTGCCTGATCCTATGTAACTGTAACCCCACAGCTCATCACTTTTTCAAGAAAAATAAAATAAAATAAATAAAAGTTTAAAAAAAGAATGGATTTATAATGCTATTACAGAGCTCTTCTCACTAGGAAGATTTGTAATTATTCCCCATCATACCAGAATTTTGTGGGAACTGTTCACTTGGATAGATTTATATTTGTATTCACATTATCTAGCCCAGTGACTCCTGTTGCCACCAAGGCATTTCATACACAAGAAAATATGAACACAGAAAAGTGAAAAAAATATGTACAAATTATTTCACCCAATAAATGGAGAAAATAAAATCTGCAGTCACATCATGGTGTACCTAGTTTTCTATAGTAACAAATAATCCATTAAAAATTGTGCAATGTGCTATACACAAGATTTACATGTTTGAGACAAGATGAAATAGAATTTTTTAAAATGTGTCATTTCTTTGTTCCAGAAAATGTAGACATCTCACAATTAATGCTTCCGATGTCAGAGGCAACATTTAGAGTACTGGCCTTGTTATGATGACATCTCTCTACAGAAGCATTGCCAAGTTAAAAATATAAGTGCTGTTGGATTAGGCAAATTAGGTTTCAAAAGTACATTACCTAATTTGATGAATTTGAACTAACTGGAGATTCACTATTTTCCCCAAATGCGGAAAATGGACTTCTGAAAGAGCTCACAAATAGTAGAACAGCCAAGGACAAGGCCTTCATTTAAATCCTCAGCCCTACCAAAGTATAAAAGCATTTGATATTCTGTTCAACAACAAATTTCAGTTCATACTACATGACCAGCTTCTATTAAAAGTATTTCTGAGTGTTCTGGTGAAAAGACCAAGGCTAGAGAGTCACACCAAGTGTTCCATACAGAGAGTTTGGTCAGAGATGAAAATATTCAGGCAGCTTGGTTAAGGAGACAGATTCAAACACTTACTGTTGTCTGTAGTAGCACCGGCATCCCTGGCCAATGCCACCATATCAACATAGAGAGCCCGGGAGAAAGGATCCAGAGGATCCTACTCATGCCAGCAAGAACTGAGAAGGAGTAGAAATCTTCACAGTTAACCACAGACAGTAGCAGACCTTGGATAGCCGGGAAACCAAGGGAAAGGTGTAAGTAACACACAAGACATCCTCACTCCTTCTCACTGAGTAGCGGTGGGAAGTTAGCCCCTCTTCCACCACCAAAGAAGAACTCCACCTTTGATACTGACAAATACACGGCCAGAGCAGCAGGCACATAAATCACCCTTGGAAGAAGACAATAGAAACCATTCAAAAGGTCAAAGGAACCCAGGGGAAAGTTTCCCTTCACAGGCAGAGGGAGTTCTGCACACGGAGGAGTAACTTACTTTTACTGAGTGAACAGAGCTGGAGGCTGCCCCACCCCACTGCAGCACAGGCAGCTGACCCAGCTGGTGGAAAGGTAAAAGAAAAATTACTGGAAACTCAGTAAACATAAATCCTGAGAATGGCTCTAGCCTGGGCTCTGAGTGTCTCAAGAGCTAGCCGCTCAGGAAAAAGCTGACAAGTCTCAACCATACCCACAACCTAGCCCCATCACAGAAACTCCAAGCTAGAGGAAACAGCCATATCACTCTTTTGTGAGACTCAAAGCAGATCTCCCTCCCACTGAAATAGCCTGGGAGGAGAGTCATAAAGTCCTTGGTAAAGCAGAGATTTGTTCTGCATACTCAAACAAACTGATTAAAGAAACCAATCAAGCCACAGAAAAATCAAACACCACAAGCAAACCAGAAACTCCAACAACAGACTGGTTACAGACACAGAGGATACCAAAGATTCCCCTCCCTGCAAGGGAAAGAAATATAGAAGACCTGCTTTTTCTACCTAATTAAAAAAAAATTAAAATGTTTTCTATTTTGTTCACCATTACTATTTTACGCTTGTTTTCTTAATGCTCTTTTTACTCTTTTCCCTTTTGAACCTTTTTTTTCCTTTACTTGATTGCTATACTTTTTATGCCCAGATATATACCCATCTTCGATTGTTAGACCTTGCCCTTCATTGTGTGCACATTTTATTTAGATATCCATTACTCAATTCACAAACTCTCAGGCTTAACTCCCTTAATTGTAGCATTATCTCTTTAAAGTTATATAATTTTTAACTTTCATTTTTAATCATTTGATTTTTCAGTTTTCCTTTTTCTGTGTATCTCTTCTACTTTCCTTCTATCCTTTTCCTCTCTTTGCATTTAGGTCTTGGTTATATTTCCTCTCTACATTTCCCTCCCCACATTGTTCCAATCTTATTTTCTCCTCACAATTCTCCTTAAACCTATTAATTTCTGGTCTGCTGACTCCTTCTTTGAGTTTCCTAGTACATTGATCACTAGTTGTTTGCTGTTGAACTAGATTGTATATGTTGAACTAGATTGTATCTGTACTCATTTTGAATGTGTAAAACAATCTGTGTGACTACAGGGCTCTGGTTGATGCTTGACTTAAAATAGTGTTCTAGCATGGAATTGATTTTACTTTCATACATAAATGGGCAGAACAAACAGGAGAAACACAAGAAAAATGGCAAGTCCAGGTATCTCAAATCTCGCTCAAGTCAATCAGGGAACAGAGCAGTTAATGGAAAATGCAGAGGAGAGTTCCCAAAATGCTCTACAAACACTACTGGTAAACGTCCTGAATGAAAAAATGGAAAACATGCAAAAGACTCAGTGTGAGTGCAATAAGGAAATATGTAAATGTGATGAGGCTAACCAAAGATTAATACAGGAATTTAGCAAGCCTAAGGACAATAATCAAAGATTAATTGAGAAATTCAGTGAGTGGGATGAGAATAAACAAGATTAAAAAAGCCATTCATGGAATGCACAAACAGAAAGCTGGGGGAATCAATGGAGGCCACAAAGGGAATGCTAAATAAAGCCTAACAGAAGAAAAGGGAGTCCAATGAAACTAAAGCCCATCAACTAAAAGATTTGAGAATGAACACTGAAAACCAAATTAAGGAGGTAAAGAAGTCCATTCAAGACCTAAAGCAAAGCTCCAAACAAAGAATTTGAAGTCAACAAGCCTCACCAATTAGAAGGAAAGGAAATAAAAAACAAGGTAGAAAGTCTTGACAGTAGGTTAGACCATGCAGAAGATCGAATCTCTGGTATTGAATACAGCCAAGACATCATAGAGAAAGAACAGACAAATATTAAAGAAAAATTCAAGAAAAAAGATCTATTCAACATGAAGAAGACACCATCAGAAGACCTAATTTAAAGCTAATGTGTGTAGAGGAGGTCACAGGGACAGAAGTGAAAGGTCTATGGAATTTTTTCACAGGATCCTAGCAGAGAACTTCCCAAACATGCAAAAAGATAGGCCCACTCAGATACAAGAAGACTTTAGAACCCCCAAAAAACCAGACAAGAACAGGACATCCCAAAATCACATTGTAATCTACAGAGGATCAATTCAGACTAAAGAAAGGATCCTTAAAGCTGTCAGGGAGAAAAAAAAATCAGTCACCTGTAAAAGGAAAACCATCATAATAACTTCAGATTTCTCAGCAGAGACAATTAAAGCAAGAAGAGTATGGAATGATGTATGCAACACCCTAAAGACAAACAACTATCAACCAAGAATACTGTACCCAGCTAAACTCTCCTTCATAAGAGAAGGTCAAATAAAAATCTTCCACAGCAAAGCAAACTTTAAAACAGTAGATCTCCCAACCAGCCCTACAAAATATACTTACAAATGTCCTACACATAAAAAAACCAAAAACAGCACAATAAAGGCCAAGAAACAGCCCCCAAACAGAGAATCCAATAAGCATAGGAAGAACCCAGTGAACACAGCCCCCAAGAAGGGGGATAACATGGGAGGAACTACCAAACACCTCTCAGTCCTAACTCTCAATATTAACAGACTTAACTCTTCAAATAAGCAACAGATTGTCTAGTTGGATCAAAACTCAAGATTCTTCTATCTTCTGCCTTCAAGAGACACACCTTGCCATGAAACCAGACATATTCTGAAATTCAATGGCTTGAATAAAACTCTACAAGGCAAACACCCCCAATCAGGAGGCAGGAAGGAGTTGCAATCCTAATATCAGAAAAAATAGAATTAAAATTAAAATTAGGAAGAGGAGATAAAGAAGGTCATTATATATTAACTAAGGGATCTCTCCTTCAAGAGGATATTACAATTCTAAATATGTGTTTACCAAAAACCAGAGCAGCCAAATTTATCCAAGAAACACTACTTTCCCTGAAATCTCACATAGATCCAAAGTCATTAATTGTTGGGATCTTTAACACACTACTAGCCCAGCTGGATAGATCAACCTGACAAAAACTCAACAGAGAACCTCAGATCTAAACAACTGCATAGATCAACTAGATGTAACAGACATCTACCAAATATTTCACCCAGTAGTATCAGAAAAAGTGTTCTTTCCACAGCACATGGAACATTCTCCAAAATAGACCACAGTTAAGTCACAAAGCAAACTTGTCCAAATTTAGAAACATTGAAATTATGCCCTGCACTCTCTCAAAACACAAAGGATTAAAGTTAGAATTCTAGAACAAAAGCCACCAAAGAAAATTTTGTAACACACGGAGGCTGAACAAAACACTGTAGAACCAACAGTGGGAAATTGAAGAGATTAGAAAGTTCATTCAGCTCCTCTGGGACACAGCAAAGTTACTACTCAGAGACAAGTGTAGCTCTGAGTTCCTACATCAACAAATTGGAGAAATCTGAAACCAACAATTTAATGAAACATCTGAACCTACTTGAAAAATGCAACAAGCTACACCCTAATCCGGTATATGGAAAAAACATATTAAAATTAAATCAGAATTACATGAATTAGAATCCAAGAACACCATAGAAAGAATCAACAAAACAAAGAGCTGGTTCTTTGAAAAAATTAACAAATTTGACAGACCCTTAGCAAATCTTATCAGAAAAAGAAGAGAATACACCCAAATAAACTCAGAGATGAGAATGGAAACCTCACCACAGAAACAACCAAGATTCAGAACATTATAAAGGAATGCTTTTCAAACTTTTATACTAATAAGTTTGAGAACTTGGGAGAAATGGACCTTTTCCTAGCAAATATCGACATCCAAAACTAAGCCAAAATGAGCTAAACCAACTTAACAGACCCCTATCAAGTATCAAAATAGAAACAGCAAGAGAAGACATCCTATCTTAGGAAAGATGGGATGGATTTACAGCGGAATTCTACAAGGACTTCAAAGCAGAACTCACACCAATATTCCTTCAACTCTTTAATGAAATTGAAAGAGAAAGTTCACTACCAAACTCTTCTATGAAGCCATCATAACTCTCATCCCAATATCAAAGAAAGAGAACTATGGACCCATTCTTTGATGAACAACGATGCAAAATTTCTCAACAAATTTTTGGCCAGTTGCCATTCAACAATTCATCCAAAATCAAACAGGATCAAACCATGACCAAACAGGATGCATTTCAAGGATGCAAAGCAGATTCAATATAGGCAAATCAATTGATACAATTCATCACATCAACAAGAGCAAGGATAAGAACCACATGATTATCTCAATAGATGCAGAAAATAATTTCACAAAATCCAACACCTCTTTATGATGGAAAAACTAGAAATCCATTGAACATTCCTCAATACAATAAAGGCTGTATATGGCAAACCTACAGCCAGCATTATACTCAATGGCAAACAACTAAAGTCATTTCCTCTAAACTCAGGATTGAGACAAGGATGTCCACTCTCTCCACTTCTCTTCAATTTAGTATTAGAATGCCTAGCTATTGCAATAAGAAAAGATGCAAACATAAAAGGGATCCAAATAGGGAAAGATGAAGCAAAACTCTCCCTCTTTGCAGATGACATGACCTTGTATTTAAAGAAACCCATGGACTCTACTCCCAAATTACTCAAGATGATTCAAAACTTTGGCAAAGTAGCAGGGTATAAAATTAACACTCAAAAATCAATGGCTTTTCTATATGCCAACAGTGAGACTAGCATGGCTGAAATCAGGAAAGCAACTCTTTTTGTAATAGCTCCACAAAAAATAAAATATCTAGGAGTTAACTTAACTAAAGAAGTGAAGGACCTCTATAATGAAAACTTTAAAAACCTGAAAAAGGAAATCAGAGCAGAACTTAGGAAGTGGAAAAACCTCTTATGCTCCTGGAATGGAAGGATCAACATAGTGAAAATGGCAATACTTCCAAAGGCTACCTACAAATTCAGTGTGGTACCTATTAATATTCCAACCTCATTCTTCAGTGAAATAGATGGCCATGCTAAAGTTACCAGCACAACTATGTTTATCACAGCATTATTCACCATAGCTAAGATATGGAACCAACCCAGATGCCCCTCAGTAGATGAATGGATCAAGAAAATGTGGTATATATACACAATGAAATTCTATGCCTCCATCAGAAAGAATGGCATTGCCCCATTTGTTAGGAAATGGATAAACTTGGAAAAAATTTATTAAGTGAAGTAAGTCAGGCTCAAAGAAACATAGGTCCCATGGTTTCCCTTTTTTGTAATAACTCGTATATGTCTGGCACAAGCAGAATAGGTCAAAAGGTATGTACATATGACTATATAAGATGATGCTATGTGAAATGAACCCCAAGATAGGGACACAAGAGGTTTTATTTTTGTTGGTGTCATTTTTAGTGTACTTAAATTTACTACGTGATTTTTTTGTTTTTTTTTTTATATGTACTTTCCCCATGATGTAATCCTGTTTTCACTGTATTTGATTCCAGTGACCTGCATCTTTTATATACTATTTTCTAATTTGGGGAGGGGAAGGGAAACAACAAAATGCTAAAATACAGATATAGTTATACCCATTGTAGCAATATATTTTGAAAATGAATTTACAATCTCAGGGAAGGAGGGGGAGAGAGCTGGGGAGGAGAAGTTGAGGAGGTGGAGAGAGAAGAGATGGTAGGGGAAAAGCAAAGGAAGGGGTATCAATGATTAATAGAAAATGTTCTCATTATCTTACTCATGTAATTGTAACACTTCTGTACAGTATTTTATAATAAAAATAGATGTAATAAAAAATAAGATAAAATCAAAATATATTACTAAACCATTTAGTAGTTTTGAATAAGAGTGAAAATTAAATGACTTTTATAACCAAAATCTTTATCTTACAGAAATGTTTTAACTTTTGAAAAAAATGAGTTCTGATAATTTATCATGTATGATGTAAACAAGTGCGATTTTTAAGTAGTAACACATAAGCCAGTAAATTATTCCAGAAATTAGCAGTCCTCTTTTTGACCTGCATGAAACATAGAATATGGAAATAAACATCTGCTCAAAGAAACTCATACTTATATTTATTTAAAATGTTTATTAGGTGTGTTTGTCCTTGGTAGTATTTAGCATAGTTAAATAAATTTAATACAATTATTTAGCAAACAACAAGGATTTTTTGGCAATTCAGTTGAAGTTTTATAAGCAGCTGTTATTTACACCCAGGTTTTCAGGTGATGATGGATTAACTGGAGTAATTTTCTATTTGCCCTTTTGTTAACAAAACAAATGGTATTTTTAAAAACATATGTATATAAGACTTTTGTTTTCTAAACAACCTCACTTATCTTTAGAGAGATCAACAGAAAAGAATATCAAGACAGCACATTCAGACACTAATTCTCACGGCAGTAAATCATTCAAACATTAATGAGACCCCTTGTGCTTTTCTGGCTTCCTCCAACTTGAAGTTGTTCAGCAAATTTTGTATGCATTTGTAGCCTTGGAAACTTCAGGATAAATATTGAGTGCTGGCCCTCCCACTGTTAAAACCTCTGAGTCTCCTTCAAGTCTATAGTGTGCCACCACAGAGAGACTAGCATGCAAATAGCAATAACATGTTTTTCCTATTTCCCAAAGCAGAGAAAAAAGGTAAGATGTTGCATGCAGACTAGTTTATTATAATATTGCCTAGAGGATGTGGTGCAAAAATTAGGAGTAATTTTGTTCCTTAAGGTGGTGTAATGAATCCCAAATTTTAGGGCAATCATATAAACCCTTATGTGAACAGAGAGGTAATGCAGTAATCAACTTAGCTACTTGTATTATAAGTTTACTGATAATCAATGCCAACAGTGTTGATGTCCCCTTAGTTCAGATATACAGGGAATGCTATCTTCATTGTAGCTGAATAACAGTCTGTGCAAAAAAATTACATTGTATTCTTACTGTAAACTTACTAGGACCACACACGAGCTACTATTTTTAAAGTAGAACTCCTTTTCTATGACATTTGCAGATGTTGGCAAATGATTGCATCTTGACACAGCAGCTGATGATGCCTTTTTGGTTTTATATTTGGTATTTTTGCATCCTTAAATATTAGAATATATTAAAGTTCTATAACAATTGGCTACAAAATTAGCTCCCATTTTCATACTTTTGAATAATCAACCAGGATATTTTTCTAAGTAACCTTCCTTTCCCTTGACCCACATGGATTGGATTAATGTCTTAAGTAAGCGAATGGAAGGAGCAATAAAACCAAATATCAAAGTCTAATCATCAAAATAGCATACCCTGTGCTTGTTCTCCTAATTGAGCTGCAGCCATGCTGTGATGAATATTAAAAAAAAATAAAAAACACCTGGGAGAAGAATGTTAAGGCCACATGTCACTGGATTCAGCCACATATTTTCCACTGCCTGACAATGCCATTTGCTAAATATACAAATTAACCTCCTTTCAGAATCCTCCAACACATACCTGTGAAATTACACCAGATTCTTCACGGTCTTTCTTTTGAAGCCAAAAATCTCAATAAATAGAGCCAGGCATAAGTGCCCATTCTTCCATTTTTAAGCCTCCCAAATGGTGAGCAACACCGTGTAATCTGTTTTATAATATACACTTTGGGTGGATTATTATTCAATAGCATTAACTAGAACAAAGGCCAACTAATTTTCTCCTTCTTTATTCCGAATCCCTCCAAGTAATGATTTAGAATGACATTTTTTACTTGAAAAATGTTTTCACAATGTCATGTCTTTTCTGATTGAAGAAAAGATCTGTGAGTACTTATGTCATTTTTCACTCAAAATAAATGTTAGTTTTATTATCAGCTAAAAAACACCTGCATAAGAAAATGTTCAGTAAATTTGTAGATATATTTTCTCCCTGTCAGAAGTCAAAGAGAATATATTAGTTGGGAATACACAATAGAGCTACCAATAGTCATGCACACCTGGAATGCCAGTCACTAGGGAGGTAAGCATAGGAGGATTAAAGTCTAAGGCTGATCTGAGCAAAAAGAATGAAACTCTATCTTATAAAAATAGCTAAAGGAAAATGTTTGACACTATGGCTTGCACATCAGAGTGTGAGACTGAATTCAAACTTAGTACCAATAGAAAAAGAAACAGAGAAAGTGAATTGTGATTATATGTTTAATTTCTTTAAGTAGCTGGGTATAGGAAGTACCATTCAACAAGTCATTTAAGAATACAATGACCTTCATGGAAAAAGTAATTTTAGCAGTGTCATTAGTCTAACATTTTACAACTATATTTGTTTCTTTTCCTTTTTTTTTTTTTTTTTGTTGGTCGTGGGGCTTGAACTCTGGGCCTGGGTGCTGTCCCTCAGATCTTCAGCTCAAGGTAAGCGCTCTACTACTTGAGCTACAGCATCACTTCCGGTTTTCTGGTGGTTTATTGGAGATAAGAGTTGCATGGACTTTCCCTGCCCAAGGTGGCTTTGAACCATGATCCTCAGACCTCAGCCTCCTGAGTAGTGAGGATTATAGGTGTGAGCCACCGGTGCCCAGCTACAACTATATTTCTTAAGAACAACTGCTAATCACATTAAACAGGAGCAGCTAATTCATTAACAATCTATGACAAACTGAGATATGTTTCTCAAAACAAAATACTTAAATTATAGTTAATATTAAAATGAAATTCTTTAAATCACATTGATCTAATAAACAGTTTATAATTTTAAGTATTTTTTCTCTGAATGAACAGGACAATAAATTCAAGTTATTCATTTCTCTCTTTTTCTTCTCTCAAAATGGAAAAAAAGTATATATTTCTTGAACATTTCTTGACAGGAAGAAAATGCTATATAATCCGGAAATATCAGGTAAAATTTTTCTGATTTCAATCGAATTAGCAAAAATACTTTGGACTGGAAACACCAGAGAGGTTTACAATGAATTTTAAGTTATGCTTTTGTTTTCATAGGTTTTATGGGTAAGGGGTAAAAATCTTCTCCAGATGAAATTTGGCACTGTAGTATTTGTACTACAGTCATAAAGAGAATTTTTTATACCTTTCTATCTAAAAGTATTGATTAGAAACCTTGAGTCAGAGAACTTCACTCTTCAAAATGGTACCCTGGACTTTTTTTTTTTTTTTGAAGTTCTGTTTCAGGGAATATTTTCAGTGTTCCTCTTGGAAGATGTCCTTAGAGAAGAGGGCATGAATGAAGAAGAAAATATGTGAGGCATGATGAAATACTCTTTAGTCATTGTTGCATAGCTGTTAAGGATGACTTTTGTGGTCTTAGGAGGAGATGGAAAAGGGAGCTGTGGACTTGTAACAAATCATAAATCACTCCAGCTCATTGGATTCCTCTTCACTTCATTCTCAGTATCTTACCAGTAAAGAATTGTTCTTATGCCTCCATATAACCTGGAGCTCCAATTGCATCCAATACTCTGTATAAATCACAGATCTGGAAGGAATATGTGGAAATATGCAATAGAGGGTGGAACTTTTATAGACAAAATTGTAGGAAGTGGTAATTTCATCATTTACTAACTCCATTCAACAGTTTGTCATTTTCTTTTCTCCCAAAATAAAAACAAGTTCTGACCCAACAGTCTTCATATGGGATTAAACTGCTACATTATCCAGATTTTATGTATTTAAATTTAGAAGGAATTATGATTTTTGAGGGTTTTTTTTTTTGGTAGTACTGTGTATTGAACTCAGGGCTTAAAATCTCATAGGAAGATTCATTGCTGTTTGAGCCATTCCTCCAGACATTTTTTATTTATTTATTTTTGAGATTGGGTCTTGCTTTTGTTCCAAGTTGGCATGGACCATTACCTTACTATTTACACACCCCACTGTAGCTGAAGTGGTAAGTGTAAATCACCACATCCAGCTATTGGTAGAAGTGGGATCTTAGAAGTAGTTAACCTGAGCTGGCTGTATATCTTAAGATGTATTATCTCTTCTTCCAAAGCAGGTAGGATTACAAGCTTTAAACATGATTGCCCAGAGCAAATGATGTTTTTAACTACAGAGTCAGCTTTCAGTTGATAATAAAAATCTTCTGTTGTTGTAAAGTTAATGATGGTTCTTAAATATAAATCATTTATAACCATAAAATAAAAGTGATACACCTGAAAATTTATCTAATATATAAAAAGACTTTTTACTTTCCAAAGAAAAAAGAAAAAATTCGCCTCACAATGCTTCTTCTCTTCATATGCTTCCTTTTCTGCATCTATTTCTCCTTAGATTCTCTCTACAGCCATGCCACATGCTACATGAATATTAGTATTATGGACTGCTGTGTATGAATAATTAGGAAGATAAATTTAGGTAAACCCTCTAAATGAAAATATGTGAACATGTTTTTTAATGTTTTTCAATGTCTGCTACATCTTTGATTGAATCATAGGTTTTTGTGCAAAAAAAAAAGCATATTTATTTTTTGTGTGACTACTTCATAGATACATGTATACCTTAAATAACCTTATAATTATTATCATAAACTTGGCACTAGGATCCTAATTCATGATTTATCCTAAGTATTAGGACCAGCATCAAACAATGGAGAAACAAATACTTATTGTTGAAAAAAATTCTGATTCCAAATACTGCTTCATTGGGCTCAAAATTTCTTAATTATCAGATAAGTTGCTTTTCCTCAGGTAAGATAACTATGTGAAACTATGATTTTCTCCAAGTTAGAAACTCAACTATGAGAGTGCAAATAAGTACATATGAAACTATGTTGTCTAGTTTAGTGAAATATTTTAGTAAAAAAATAGACTTATGTAATAGACAGCATAGCAAAATGTTGTGACAGAATAATTGATAATCCAAAGTGATTGGACCATGTGATTTTATTATTTTGCTTTGAAAATTATTTAAATAATGTGGTAGTATAAACTGGCAGCTCTCTTGTTCTCTATATGTATATACATTAAGGAAAAAGTAGGGATCAAAACTGAAGTGCAGCGGTGCTTACTTCCTGTCCATTGCTCTCTTACATCTCAACGTTACCTACAACTTTTCTGCTGTTTATTTGATTTCTGTTGTACCTTCGATGATGTTTGAGAAAACATCTGAATATTTTCCTTCTATTTATTGTCTGTAAATAACCTATTTGTATTTATACTTTAAGCATCACCTGTATCACAGATAATTTTCTTCTGTCCTCTTTGCATATTCCCAAGACAGGAAAATATTCCAGTGTGGGATAGAAATATACTTCAATGTCTGCCACCGGTCCTTGTATGAGACTTCTGATCATTTTTCTTGGTGTAACTTTCTTTCTTACTGAGCTAAAGAGCCTTGAGTATGAATACTGACCTGTTGTCATTTTCATATCCAGCTCGGTACCAGAACTTGACATGTAGTAGATAGATGCTACAAATCTGATAAAAGTTTAGCTAGTCAGATCACAGAATCATGAATGTGATTTATAACAGCTTCAATAGATGTCAGAATGATGTGGACTGTGCACAAAAGGCCAACGTGTACTTCATAGAAAGATATATAGAGATATATATATATTGTGTGTTTAATATATATGTTAAATATATATGTGTACCTATATATTGATATATAAATATATTTGTTTCAATATAGATGTTTCTATACATAAATAATTATTTTATATACTGTATATATACAATTATAAAAGGTTTATAATGTAAATATTCACATGAAGGTGTGGATATATTTATGGTATAATAAGCAATATCTTTTATAATTTATTTGAAGTATCATCAGGTGATGAGACAAGTTCTCCAAACAAGATACGAAGAACTTCCAGAATTAAAAAGAAAATTTAGCAGCCCAGTGCTTCTTCTCTTTATATGCTTCCCTTTCTACATCTCCTGTAGACACACTCTGCAGCCATGCCACATGAAAATTAGTAGTACAGATTGCTGTGTGTGAATAACATAACTTAGGTAAACTCTCTAAGTTTAAGTTCCAGTTCTCTGCCTGGGACAAGGGCAGATGGGAACATTACCTGTTCCACTGGATTGGGATGTGTCCTCTGATCTGTGCACTCCAAACAGACACATTAATTATGCATCGTACCCAGCTCTAGGTATATAGTTTAGGAGTCTGTGGTCCTAGGTATCATAGAACAAAGATTCCCATTACTGCAAGATTAAATTCCAAGTGGAGTAGGAACATTTCAATGATACTTTGTATTAGAGACATGCATGTACTGCTACAGTCATATACACTGAAAACACTGTCGAATTTCTATGGGCAGTGCTCTACCTGTCTGGCATTATTAAGATCCTTAACTTAAATATGCAGTTTTAGGAAGTAAACACATTGTAGTAATCTATATGTGTTTATGATACTTTTGATTAAAAACACATTTGCAATTTTCAATCCTTCTCAAATATCCTTCTCTAACTTTACTAAAAATGGCTTGGCTTGTTTCTGATACATTTTTTAATATTTTTAATTATCAGGATGATAGTTATGTCCTAAATCCAAGTATCAGCTCAGAATATGTTTGCTTTCCTTATGTATATATTTATATTGTCCACATTAATTCTCAATTTGGATGACAGATGATATGATCACTTTGATGGATCTTTGACCCAGAAGACAAGTAAATCTAAGCCCTCCTTAGATATAAATAGAAGTAAGAGTGGTGTTACAAAATTGAATGGCACTAATGACTAAGTAATAAATCCTCTTGTTTAGGTTTCCCATTATTTACTTTCAACAAAATGGAATGAAAACCTCATAGAGTTGTCAGATGATAGATTACGAAAATTAATTTTGAAGACTGATAGCCATGTAATCTAGGAATATAACTATTAAGATCGAAGAGCTGAGAAACCTTGATGTAATGAAATACTTCCCATTGCCTTATGTTTATATGACCCAATTTTCTCAGTACATAGGAAAGAAACAAATGAGAAAAAGAAAATTATGAATAAATACTGTACGGGATATTGTCTCATTGTAGTTTTATTAAGTAACCACCAACAAACATGCTATAAAATCCTATCAATCACATTATCAGAATTATTTGAGAAAATGTAAAATTGCAATAGCAAATATTCTCCAGAAATTTTCACACAGTTATACTACTTCAGCTTATAAATCCTATTACTACTAATTTTAATGCTAATTACAGAGACATTTTTAAACATACTTGTGATCATAAAAAAGAAATATTCACTTGGTGTTTAAGGTTTTGAAAATCATTTTAGTAAGATTTTCAAGAACAGACTTTAAAGTATAAATGCATATTATTTGAGGACAAAAATCTATGGCAAGAAAAGCATAAAATTTTTGGCTTAAGTAACAAATAACTTCATGTAACAATTCCAGGAGAAGAATTTTGTTTATGTATGTGTCAGAGGTAAAAGACAGCTATCAGCTAACAAACAATGTATTTATATTCCATTGGATGCATTTTTAAAATGTGATATAATTATTTTTTATTTAAAAGTAAATGAGGTAAGGTTTGAATAATGTACATTATGTTCATGCTTGTGAAGGTCACAATGAAATCCATTTGTACAATTAACATACATCAATACAACATTGAAAAAGTAAAAATATAAGCACCATCATTTGTGCAGTACAGTGCTAGATGTCAATATACAGAAGACAAAAGAAGTCAAGTGCTGGTAGCAAATGACTATAATCTTAGCTACTCAGGAGGCTGAGATATGAGGATTACCATCAACCTCAGTCAAACCAGCCTGAGAGATCTTCTGTCAAATTAACCATAGAAAGCAGAAAGTAGAAATTTGGCTCAAATAATAGAAGGCTAACTGTGAACCAAAAGAAAAGCACAGGACAATGCTCAGGCCCTGAGTTCAAGCCCTGAACTAGCACACACGCACGCACACACACATTCACACACACACACACACACACATGCACACACACACACACACACACACACACACACACACACACACACACACACACACAACCTTAAACCCAACAACAAATCAAAACAAAATTTAATAGTTACATAATATTTTTTAGATGATGTGGGAGAACAAAACATGTTTATAGAAGTTCAATGAAGCTGTTGGTGAATCCAGGAATTGGGGAAAGAGAAATAGACTGTTGGTGGGTGGCTGGATGGAGGCTAGCAAGAATGGAATAGTGAGAGAAACAGAAAAGATTAAATACTGTCAGCATAAACATTTCACAGTTATGAAAATGAAACAGGAAAGTTGTTGGGATGCCTTGGAGCGTGCCAGGGAGTGTAATGGAGGTGAGCAATTGACAGGAACACAGTGGAGAACATGTGTGAAGATGTAACAATTAAATCTTTCCCTGTAGAACCAATATGTTATATTTCTTTAGTGTCTGAAGAACTATATAATATTTCACATACTGTCCTGAACACTGTATAGAGTTCCCTGATGGTGTGTCACTTCTTAATTGACTAAGCCTCCATCTTAACTAATGTAATTATTTCTTACAGATTTGCTAAGGTTCAGATCAAATATCATAGAAGTCAGCAATAATATTTTCCTATTCTGAAAGTCAAACAATCTTGAATCATCCACAACAGCATTCCTCTGTCCTCTATTTGCTCAAACATGCTGTTGCCATTAGATAGTTAAAATACAAGATGCAGCATCCAGAAACAGTGAAGTCTTGATGCCCAGCATAGCACTTCACCTAGAACCCAATGCTTTCTTTTGGAAATAAAAACAGATTTTAAATATTAAAAAGGATTTCATTTCCATAATTATTTCTACCTTAAGCTCCTGCTACTTTCTTTATTATGTTTGGAAGAAAGGTTAAATTAGTAAATTGTTACCTAGTCTTATTCTTATCCAAAATATTCAGTATATATGTACACATCTATACACATATATCCATATTACAAATTATATACCTTTTAACTTTATTATTTTTGGGGGGGTCCGGTCATGGGGCCTGAACTCTGTGCCTGGATGCTGTCCCTGAGCTCTTCAGCTCAAGGCTAGCGCTCTACAACTTGAGCCACAGCGCCACTTCTGGCTTTTTTCTTTTTGCTTATGTGGTGCTGAGGAATTGAACCCAGGGCCTCATGCATGCAAGGCAAGCGCTCTAGCACTGAGCCACCTTCCCAGCCGCATATCTTCTAACTTTAAATGCCATCATAAAACATAATTTAAATTCATGATGATTTGGCATAAATTTATATTAAAAATGCACCTGAAAATTAAATTATACCACTAAAGTTAGAATATCAAAAATAAATATTTGTAGATTTATAATTGCTCAAGAATGAAATACACTTGCTCAATAATATATAAAATAAGAATATATGAAATAATAGAAACATTATAACTTCCTTGTGAAAATGTCAATTCACTTCTGAACTTTAGTATGTATGATATTCACAAAGTATGAAGTCAAATACTTGCCATATATAATAAAAATAAAATCAAATTCATTGTGTTAGGGAAAATATTAAATTATATCTTTAGTTTCCTTAAAGACATGTTTAATATCCCTTGCGAAATGCTGACTGAAAGGAATAGTCTGCCAAAAACAATGTCTTCTTTTTTTTTTTTTTTTGGGTCCGGTCGTGGGGCCTGAACTCTGGGCCTGGGCGCTGTCCCTCAGCTCTTCAGCTCAAGGCTAGCACTCTCCCACTTGAGCCATAGCACCACTTCCAGCTTTTTTTTTTGGCTTATGTGGTGCTGAGGAATCAAACCCAGGGCCTCAGGCATGCAAGGCAAGCACTCTACCATTGAGCCAACTTCCCAGCCCCAATGTCTTCTTTAGGAATTGTTAAAACGGGTTTATCTTTGATTATGTTTCTATACAATTATTTTTAATTTTTTCTGCTTGAGTAACTTTTTTATAAACAGTAGAGTTTTGCTATCAGTGCTACCAGTAGATATTTGCTATCAGTGTCAAAAGTGATTTTTCTACTCTGCTTCGGTATATGAAACTTTATGGTAGTATACTTATCTTAATAGATGTTTACAGAATAAGATTTTCAAATTCATCAGAATTCATCATCTATATGTTGATACCTCTGGTAGGCTGATGATGGCTTTAAATCCTGATGTTTCTTTTTGGTTACTTGTGAAAGGGGGTATTGCAGATGGGAAAAATTCAAGATCATAAATGTCAAGACATCTTCTATTGTGCTCCTATTTTGTGGCAAATGTTTTTCTGAGGGAGAAGTCACAGTGAAGCTTCAGCAGCAGATCAGAAGATGTTACAATATGGTTTTGATTTCAATGCTTCCCTCTCCACAATTCCCCAACCCCAACAACTGCTTCAATAGTTGTATGTTGAACCCTATTTACCAGAAAAAAAGTAGGCCTTTGGGAAGGTTTAGAGCTGTGAGCTAAATCTGTAATGATGAGGACAGTGTCATTATTCTCGGAGAGCTGCCTTGCCCCCTGTACCATGGGGAAAGATTACATGTTCTTAAGGAAAGGGATCTCACCACACACACAGCCTTTCAGGGCTTTGGTCTAGAACTTTCCTGTGTCCAGACTTGAGGAATGAATTCCTGTTATTCAAAAAGCTATCCAGTTCTTGATCATCTGTTATTAAAGCCCAAAAGGACAAAAAATGAAAGAAGGGAGTATCAAATGAACAGGAATAAATGCATATAGCTTAAAAAGGGAAAGAAATAGAACTTGAGAGCCCATAAAAGCAGCATGAGCTTGCAGGTCTTGTTTCATTTCCTAAAATCCTTTAAAGTCCCCTACTTCCTGATTTTAAAGAAGCAAAGATTTTTCTTAAATGTATACTTTATTTTCTTTAAGTAGCCATACAAAGGAGTTGATGTTCAACAGAGCCGTTTATGAAAAGTCAAGTTTCTTAACAATCTTCCATCCCAATCCTTAGATTCTGTTGCCATATTACTATGTAATTTATGTATATGATGCATATTGGTCTGTGTGATCCCTTCAATATCTTTACTGCCCTTCCACCTACTCTTTTTCTTATTTTTCTCAGTTACATGGCATATACAATGGATTCTTGCCTGCATTCTACTAATTTACCCCATTCATTCTTCTACTCCTCTTCTTTTGCCTACCCCTCTTGCAAGTACCCATTTCCTAGTACTCATTTTATTAGGCTTTGACTTAGTCTTTCTGAGGAATTATACAATTGTGTTCTCTATGATTTTATTATGCGATCGTTGATTCATTTATAACTGCTTGGGTGCCACTCAGTGTGTTTAATTCTGGATTTGTAGGCACATTCCAGTTCCCACTGAGGGAAACTATGCAGACCGTGTTTCTCAGCGTTTGGCTTATTTCACTTAATATAATCCTCTCCAAGACTTTCTATTTCCTTATGTTCCATGTCATTCTGATGGATCAATAGACTCCCATTATGTAATATAGATAGATAGATAGATAGATAGATAGATAGATAGATAGATAGATAGATAGATAGATAGATATCACATTTTGATCCATTCATTCATTGAGGAGCATTTGGGCTGATTCCATATCTTGGCTATGGTACATGAAGCTGCAAATAAACATGATTGTGGTGGTGGCTTAAATATATCCTTATTTGTGCTCTATCGGATAAATATCCAGAAGTGGTGGTGCTGTATCATAGGGCAGTTTTAGCTTTAGTTTATTGGGAACCCTCCATACTACTTTCCAGAGTGGCTAAACAAGTTCACATTCCCACCAACAGTGTAGTCACATTCCTTTTGGTCATATCTCTGTCAACATCTATTATTATTAGTTGATCTTGTTAGGTTGTTGTTTCTTTGAGGGTTTTTTTTTTTGAGGTTTCAGATTTTTGAGTTCTAAGTATATTTTAGATATTAGGCCCTAATCTGATGGATAGCTGGTACAAATCTTCTCTCATTCTGTGTTCTTTCCATTTATCTTGTTGGCTATTTTCTTCATTGTGCAGAAACTTTTAAGTTTGATGTTATCCCATTTATCAATTGTTTCTTTGATTTGTTGTGTTTCTGGATTTTCATGTAGAATGTCTGACTTGTGCCCAGAAACCCTAGTGTTTCTTCTACCTTTTCCTGTAAAACTTTCATAGTTTCTGGCCTTAAATGGAGGTTTTTGATCCATTTTGAATTGATGCTGGTCCAAAGTGATATATTAGCTTTAGTTTTCTGCACATGGATGTCTAGTTTTGCCAGCACTAACTGTTGAAGAGACTATCTTCCTCCCAGCCTATATTTTTTGTTCCTTTATCAAATATTAGATGGTAATAGCTCTGTAGGTTCATATCTGGGTCATCTATTCTGTTCCATTGGTACTTGGGCCTATTTGTGCTGCTTCCAAGCTTTTGTCATTACTATAGCTCTGTGACAGAGTTTGAAGGTTAGTATTGGGATTCTCCCAACACTGTTTTACCTGCTAAGGATTGCTTTTGCTAATTTTTGTTGTTGTTATGCCAAACTTTGCAAAATTTTATTGTTCTCTACATTTCTAAAGAATGCTGTTGACATTTTGAGGGTTATTTCATTAAATTTGTAAATTTCCATTTTCACAATGGAACACAGAAGGTCCTTACGTTTCCTTAAGTCTTCTTCAACTTCCTTTTTCAAATTTTTATTTTGTTTTATTTTATTTTAATTTTTTGGTTGTGGGGCTTGAACTCTGGGCCTGGTCAGTGCCCCTGAACTTTTCAGCTGAAAGCAAGTGCTCTACCACCTGAACCACAGTGCCCCTTCTGGTTTTATAGTGGTTAATTGGAGATAAGAGTCTCATGGACTTTCCTCCCTGGTCTGGCTTTGAACTGCGATCCTCAGGTCTCAGCCTCCTGAGTAGCTAGGATTACAGACATGAGCCACCAGTGCCCAACTTTAAAGTTTTAACTAATGAGGTCCTTTGCCTCTTTGGTTCAGTTAAATGCTAGGTATTTTATTATGTTTGGGGGGAAATTGAAAATCAAGTTGATTTTTTATTATTATTTCAGCCTCGATCTTCTTGTAGTTGGCATACAGAAAAGCTATTTATCTTTGTGGGTTGACTTTTTCCTTTTTCTTCTTCTTCTTTTTTTTATTGTGAAAATACCATATGGAGGGGTTACAATTACATGGGCAAGGTAATGAGTACATTTCTTATCAAGCATTGTTGCCTCCTCCTTTGTTTCCCCTTCCCATCCTTTCCCATCTCCCCTATATTAAGCTTCTTTGCCAAAGTTCTGAATCATTGCTGGTAACTGATGTTAGCTAGTGGTGGAGAGGATTTTGGGATTCTTTAATTACAGAATCCTGTTTTCTGCCAAAAGAAATAATTCCCAGTTTGAATCCCCTGTATATTTTCTCTTACCTTATTACTCTTGCTAGGAATTCCAATACTATGTTGAAGAAGACTGGAAAGGGTGGATATCTTTGTCTCATTCCTGGTTTTAGGAGAAATACTTTAATAACGTTTAAAGAGACAATACCGTCTCTTTCAGTTTTAAAATTTTCCAGGAGGAGTTCATTTTAAAATTTGCTAATTACTTATTGTTTTGAAAGAAGTATTCCTGGGAAATTACCAAATTTTTATTTTTCAAATTGTATCATTTGTATGACCATTCTTGTGCTTCTCAAACTCTTTTGTTTTTTATTTTGTTCTTTGTGCACTAAACACTATCATCCAAATTCTATTTGCTCTTCTCTTGACTTGGGGATTTAGGGGAGGCTTCATTACTTCTCTAGGAGGAGAAATCCGATTGCACTGCTTGGCTTGATATTTCAATAACTCTAAACTGACTTCCATGTTTTGTTTACTCAATCTTGGGCAGAAAGGAGAGGACCAAGGACTCTTCTCAAGCGCCTTCAATTACCTTACTAACTTGGTCCCATGCTACTTCTTTCCTTATAAATATAAGAACTTGAATCTAGATATATATATTTATATGTGTCAAACACAACTTTGGGTTTTTGAAACTCTTTAGATTTATTGTATTAATTTCTATGTTTTTCAGAATTTCAACATAAGGTATACATAACACAATACATGAAGTTAAGTATTTTACTGTCTGAAGATTTTCTACCACAGTTTCTTAAATATTGTATGACCAACATGTTATATGTATGTGGGGCCACTATATTGATCTAATGATTACAGTGTTATAATTAAATTTGTTATTTACTGAACCAATATTCATAGATTTTCTTACATATCTAGTTTTTTTGAAGTGCTGCATCTTTATTAACTCAATTATAGTACAGTTTCAAGAACTTAAAATTGGACGTCAGTGATTCTTGTAAATCTTCATTTGTTTCTTGAATTAAGAGAATATACATTTCAGAGCTGTGTTGGCCTGGTTAGAAGAGAAGGAAGCCAGTTCTACAGAAAGGAGAGTGAAAAACATGTACACAGTTGTTTAGGGAGAAGAAAACATCTGATTCCATGGAAAAGAGAGAGAAGAACTAACGATATGGAAGTGTTGATCCCGGAGAGATTTCCATGTCCCGTTTCTCAGCCCACAGAAGGATTAATTGGGTTGTACTTCCTGAACTTGAGTTCAGAAAATAGTGGGGAATTCTTTACTTTTAAGAAATTTAGTTTCCTTCTATCAATTTTTTCTTCCTTAAGGTTTTTAGAATTCAATTCTTTAATGAGATAAGAATTAACTTTGAATAAACTGAATAATGTTTGCAACTTATAGTCCAGAATGATAGAAAAAGCAGCCTGGTAAAGTACACATATACAAAGTACAAATAAAATATGAAAACACATATAAAGGAAGCTTTGCATCTTTCATATGATTGTTATATTAACTTTTATTTTGGTTCTTCTTAATTTTTATTTATAATTTCCACAGAATCAACTTAATAGGATTACCTGTAATTCCTAAAGTTATTTTTTTCTAGGAGTGGAAATTTCTGTTGCAATTTGACGAAAGAAGAAACTAAAAACAGGACTGACGACAAGAAATTTCAGTATTTTTCCCTTTATATGTTTTGGCCTTTGTGTGTATGGCACTACAAAATTAATAAAGTTATAATGAATTATATATTTGAAAATTACGAAAATGGAATCTTTAAATGTTATCAACACAAAGTAATAGTAAACACATGAAATGATGAAAAGTTATTTAGCTTCATGTCAGAATTCCACAATAACTCTAAACATTAAAACTTACATTGTTGTCAGGTGGCGGGGGCTCACGCCTGTAATCCTAGCTACTGAGGAGGCTGAGACCTGACGATCATGGTTCTAAGCCAGCCTGGGCAGAAAAGTCCAGGGGACTCTTATCTCCAATTAACCACTAGAAAACCGGAAGTGGCACAGTGGCTCAAGTGATAGTGTGCTCGCATTGATCTGAAGAGTGCAGGGATAATGCCCAAGCCCAGAGTTCAAGCCCCACGACCGACAAAAAAGACAAAAAGAAAAAAAAACTTATATTGTTCTGTTAGTACACGCAAATGTTAGGCATTGAAATGAAACAGGGCATTGTTACTAGCTCACACCTGTAATCCTAGCCAATCACAAATCTTTGGGATAGTTTTGAACCGTAATCCATAGATCTAAGATTTGTGATACTCTTTATTTCAAATTAAATACCAAAAAAGCTGAAAGTGGAACTCACACACACATGATATGTAAAAATATAACAAAGAAAATTTCGGAAGTCCAACAAGAAATATTGTAAGTATCCAAAATTCTAAGCAGAAAACTTTTCAATCTTTTCCCTATACCCATATTATGTTATTTAATTGTTGATGCAAATTGTTTTATCATTTCCTGTATTATAGTTCCATCAGGGAAATACATCTATATGTTCACTTATATGTAGATATATCACAAAAATGCACATATATTACTTATACCTCAATGTATATTTCTCTTATTAATGTATAGTTTAGTAGCTATTTGTATTTCTAATGTCTATGTAAAAAAGTGCTTCAAAGAAATTTAACCTTAAATGATTATTAGAGATGGTTATACAATGTCTTTTTATCTGATAGCTAAGATTGAGGCTTGCTAGAAAAGAAACCACAAAGAGAAATAAGAAACAAGATAGAATAGGAAAAATGAGTTTATTGCATTCACACTATTTTATCTAGTGGTAACATGTCCTTTTTCACTATTGATTCTTTTAGTAATTAAATATTGAAATATTTTAAATGTTTTTATTTTCTCTAGGCATTTAAGAAATAATTTTCTCTGGTCTACTGAGCTAACCTAAGATCCTAAGGAATTCACTCATAAAAAGTTCTGCCCAAATAGGTTTTCCATTGATTTGCATTGACTGTAATCACAGAAACAGTGGGACAAAGGGTGAACCAATTCAGCAAGCAGTGATATCACTAGACACTATGTTGAAATGATCTATACAACTTGGAGTTTGGTGGTGGGGAGGGGAAATATTGGGAGAAAATGAGGGACAGGGTGACACTGTTCAAAAAGTTATGTATATGTATATATATATATATATATATATATATATATATACATTTACTAGATAGATCAACGAATAAACAAATTATAAAAACAAATTATAAAATCCTAAATTCTAAAAACAAACAAACAAAAACATTTCCATTTGTTCCTTTGCTGCTACTAATCCATAAGCTAGGAAACCATATGACTTTGTCTACTTCCAATTGAGCAGCAACTGATATCCTCTGGAGAAGGAATTAAGCCTATGATATTCTCCATGTTCTAGTCCGCACTGCAAATTCTAGGTTTAGGAATATTTTGCTACCTGAAAATGCATTGGAGGATCTTATCCTTTGCACTCTCCAATTTTCCAATTTTACCTGCTCCCAGTCTAGAGGGACTAGCATTGACTTTTCTCAGGTTTCCTTTCCTCAGTTAACTTCCCTTTAGGGAAGCTAAACTACTACAATGAGGATATCTTTTAGATCTTCACTGAACCTCAACTTCCAACCCAATTTTTTCCCAGTTAATTAAGGAAAACCCAAGAAAACAGAGCCAAGTTGCTGCAACTTATTTTTTGACTGCCAGGTTTGGAATCCTGTGATAAGCACATGCAAGCACTGAAAATTCAAGAAAGTACATTTTTTATTATTATTACTATTATACAAACTTAAGAACTAAGAGAAGCCCTCAGAATTGTTTCTACATGACACTTCTAACCTCCTATACCTAGTTCATTGAGACTTTTCATCCCTAGCTATATGATTAATACTACAAAAATTATTTTGTGTTCAATCAAGTGACTGTTTAGAGCTTACTATTTCAGTATTCTTTAAATTTGACTGAAAAGAATTTCTGTAAATATTATCAGCCAGTGGATCCTTTTATAATGTTATAAGGATCATAGGATTTGGTAACAAAAATATGCACCCAGGTTTTGGATATTATGTTTACAAGTACTAATTATAATGTTAACAAATTTCAGATATAAGTTTTACTAGTTATATCAAAAGAATTACATCAGCATTTATTGTTTAGCAAGGACATCTGTTCCTCAGATACTCTTTTGTACAGATATCAAAACAGGAATCTATTTTAATATGGAAATAAGAATACATTACTGTGTTCCTTGAATCCCAAATTTCTCACAAATGAGGTGGTATTAAGGATTTTAGCTCTGTAAAATCAAAGTGGACTAAGAAATTATCAGTGGTTTGAGTTATATCTTTTCAAATTAAGTAAGGCTATATTTTTATTTTCTCTACAGCTGTGAGAAAGACAGAGAAGATATTTTAAAACTAGAAATTATTTTTTAAAAAGGTCTGTTATATGAAAAATAGACTTATTTCTACAGAATGAACAGATTTTTTTCCTATAATTTCAAACTAGAGCAAATAGACTCTCTGCGTACATTGTGAGTATAAAGCAAATGGTTTATTAACACCTGCCAGATGGAGGAGATGGAACAGATCAGAGTGTGTATGACCTGGTGACGCCCAGAACATCACCAAATAGGTCCTTTAGCTCAATCTCCACTGTAGCCAAACCACAGATCTGCTCCATTTAATTTCTAAAGAATCAACCCTCATCCGTGTATCTATGACCCTCCTAAAAAGCAGGGTTTAGTCCAATAGGTGAAATTCTTTAGATGTAATGACAATGATATTTCTCTGTTCACATATCTGTTTATGATTAGAGAAGTAGCACAATTCACTACTGAAAAACTACCAAAGACCTTTTCCTTGTGGATTAGAAGTCAGACAGTATAGAATATTGTTCTCTCTATTTCTAAAATATATTTACCACAGTAGCCAGTTTTAGGTCATTGTGACAGCAAGGCTGCTGACAGAGGAGAAAAACACACTCAGGCTTTGAAACTCAATTCAGAAGTTTGAAAATATCTACCTTGGTATTTCTTATTATGTACAAGAAACTACTCCCCTCATTTTTCAATTAAAGATGACAGAAGTTCATATTATTTGCATCTAAAATCATAGAGATGAATATAAAGAAAAAAATATAGTATGGCTAGGATTTCCAATTGGCTGTAGACTAGTTGGACAATGAGCTGGCTGTGACCATTTTAAACAGAAAATATGAAATTAATCATATTGTTCTGTAGACAGGGAAACTACTTCCTAGGAAATCACAATTGTCAGTCAAAAGCAAAATTATTTAGGATCTTTCATTTGACATGAATAAATTTAATATGAGATATTAGAGGTCAAAAACTATGCAAAGTTGTTTACATTAATGTATTCCACATGCTAAAGAGTCATTCAATAAATAAAAATAAAAGAGTAATTTTATTTTTGGAAGCACTTTGAAAAATATCTTACATATTTTGAACACAGATCTAGAACAGGAACAGTTTAGAATAAAAGATGAAACAAAAGCGATATTACTGAAACACATTACTGACTATCTGTTGTTGAAATAAAAGTCTGTAGAAATGATACATTTACAACTTTGCAGGGGGCAGGAAGGGATGGTTGGTGAAACAAAGGAGGAGGCAACAATGCTTGATAAGAAATATACTTGCTCATGTAATTGTAACCCCTCTGTATGGTATTTTCAATATATATATGAAAAGAAATGCTATTCAGAAGTGGCTGAGCACTGGTGGCTCACACCTGTAATCCTAGCTACTCAAGAGGCTGAAATCTGAGGATTTCAGTTCAAAGCCAGACTGGGAAGGAAAATCAGTGAGACTCTTATCTCCAATTAACTACCAGAAAACCAGAAGTGGTGTTGTGGCTCAAGTGGTAGAGTGCATACCTTGAGCTGAAGAGCTCAGGGACAGCACCCAGGCCCAGAGTTCAAGCCCCACGACTGACCCAAAAAAAAAGTTATAAAGAGGTGAACAAATAATAGATTAATGATACTGGATGAATGAGGAAATTCTGAATCTAGAAGAATCCCATTACAAGTAAAATTTCATGAAGAATTATTTAAGTTAATATCTTTAATTAACATATTTGTTTATAAAAGTTATGAGCTTAAAGAGAGAAATCTGAATTTGTTGCCTGTATATAATATATTTAAGTGCAATTTGAAATAATTAAAGTAGAATTTGATTTAAAATAGGAATAAAACCTAAAGTTAGGTATTCTACTCATTAGGAAACATGAATTTCATATTTTATTTTGTCCTACTTTTCTTTTCCTCTACTTTCTTTACAATTTATTCTCTTACCGCTCAGGGCTGCCTGCTTTATGATCATTTCTGACATGTCCTCCTAAGGCAATATCCCATGTTTTAGAATAATCCCTCTAGTCTGCTCTTCAAACTGTACTTGCTCGCAGCAACTTAGTTTTGTTGGAGAGAGTTCATAAACTCTTCCGCCCTGAAGTGAATTTGAAAAATATATTTCCTAAAGGCAGAATGTGAGACATTCTTTAGAGATATTTAGAAGATCCTCAGATTGTACAATAAGTGGACCCATGGGTGTGTTTGATTTTGGCCAGTGGGGGAAATAAAGAATCTGCACAGTGGCTCAGATCATATCAGGAACAGACATTCCAAAGATTAATTAGTAACAAAACTCCCAGGTGAAGAGTAGCCAAATATTTCTACATAAATGGATAGATATTTTATTTTTTGTAAGTCTTAATCTAAGAAAACTCAATCATAAATATAATGTGGCAAAAGTAAAAAGTAATAAGAGGGAAAATAAACTACTCTATGTAATTGTTGAAGTCTGATGGCAATCCCTCTACTAAATAAAGGCAATATTTGAAAATATTAAACATGATTATTTATTTGTATACCTCTATGGTATAACGTGACTCTGTTTCTTAGAGCTGAACATCATCTATTCTTACAAGAGATTAAGTGACCAATGCAGTGTATTATCCATTATTGAAAACTATATTTAGATACTTTTAGAATGCAAAGTATGTGTAACCTACTGGCTTGAACAATTTCATGCAAATTCATTAAATTCCTTCATAATTAGTTGCTTATATACTCAATTTAGATCTTGAAAATGTCTGAATGTGACATAGTTTTTAAATGCAATGAGAGATCTGAACTATAAAAAGAAAAGAAAAACAAAAAATCTTAGAACTCTATTGTCTATTTGGTTTGCTTCTATTTTTCTGTGTGAACCCTGATACATTTGAAAAGCAACAGCTGCAGAGAGACAAGCAATTATAGAAATGTGGATTTATGCATAAAAGCCATATCTAAATTCATATTTAGATTATATTTTCTATATTTAGTAATGATATTTAAGATAACTTGCTTTAAAGAAGTAAATATATTTATTATAAATAACAGTATGTGTATAATTTAAACACATATATAAGTATATATGTGTATGCAAGCTCATGCATGTATTGTTTTGAGTAAATAATAGAAGATAATTGTAAATACCTTTGCTTATATCAAGTATTATATATAAAAGACACTCGTATTTGCAAAGCTTTTAGAAATACAGACACAGTTAGCAGAGTATACTATCTGTGTTTTAGTAAGTGCTGCAGATAATTAAAATCATTATTGATATCTCATTTATCTCTCACGAGCGATGGCAAAGTTTATGCACTTAAAGTAATACCTATTGAAGCAGTGAACCTAGCCATACAAGGTAATTTTCTTCATTGCTAGAGGCATTAAGTAACAGCATTTTTCATTACTGAACTCACAGGCCACATGTAACTTCTCATGCCTCAAATTGTGAAGGGAGAACACTTTTCTTTTAGTTTTAATCAAATTACAAATTTAATAAATACAAGAGTGCAGCGGCAACTGCATAATCAGCAAATAATATTGACAATAAATATAACTTCAAATTTTTCTTTTGGCATTTCTTTAAATATAAAAGAGGAATAAATGGTGTTTTCTGTTTTTTTATGAGGTGAAAAATTAATAATGTCATAATCATTAGCTGTATTACTGTAGGTGAGGGTAAATTAGGGTTTGAAGACTGGCCCTGTATAATATTTAGATGGATTTAAAGGTTTTGCCTGCTATTTTTATTTCATGTGAGAAAAATAGGTTGGCATTTGTTCTCCCTTTTATCTTTTTTTGCCACATTCTATCACTAACAATGATAAGCATTTTGAGAAAGGTAGAAGGAGATGGCAGAAATGTTTTCTTAACTATTTATTTCTCAATTGTTAGGCTTTTGAATAGCAATAACTTTACCAGCTCTTTTATAGCACTTGCACCCTGATCCAAGACAACACACTTCCTCTCAGCTACAACTTATTCTTTACAGTGTGGAGAGCACAGTCACTTTTCAAATTGACATGGCTAAGATCTTTGACACAAACTGAGGAAGTCCTGAGAAATTTGATTAAACATTGTAGATATCCAAATTTCTCCAGCTTCTGTACGACACTGAAGAAATGGAACTGTTGGGGGTGATGAATTTTAAAAGTATCTCGGTTAAATTATCCCTTCTTCCCACTCATGAATATTGGACACATATCAAGACACATATCATTATGTAAAGAACTTCCACTTGTATCCAATAAGATTCATAGAATACAGGAATATGTGAGCAACATGCCAAAGAAAACTTTTCTCCACGCAGATGCAGCCCCCAGCAATACATAGAGGACTGCTGATGGAAAAGGAGAATGCATTTCCATTGTATTTCCAGATGCTCAGTATCTGTCTCAATCATGGAAATTCATGTTGAGAGTAGTGATTTTCATATATACTTTCACTGTTACTGTCCAGCACCTGGAGAATAATTGTCTAGAAAATAACAGGAGATAATTAATGGCCAAGTGAATTAATTAATATTATGTAAAAGTAAAAATAGTACAATAGTAACAATAATATGTTTAGGTACTTTTAAAAAGAAAATGGTATATAGAATTGAGAATGTTAAATTTTAAATATCCAATTGGCAATTAGATGCATGTATAAGTTTCTGAAGCTGAATTTGTAATAACAATGGAGTTGGAGAGGTCAAATTGATTGAAGCCATATGTAGAGAAAATGCCTTCATATGGTACCCAGGACACACATTAAGTTTATATAACATTATTTACAATTGTCAGGCATCTTCATTACCCATTGCATTCTGGGGAAGAAAATATATACAATAAAAGTTTAAGAAGGATGTGAGGTTTTTAATCTGTGCATTTAAAGGTGGCATGATTCAGGAAACATCAATCTTTCTCTGGTATGAGCAATGGATAACACTATTTTCAAGTTTTAGTAACAGCAGTAAGAGTGTTACAGCATGAAGAATGTGTGTTTAAGGATAATCTCACAGGAGAGAGCAAAGATCCAAGACAGCAGGTGGCAAGAGAATACATTTTTAATTTATTTTTGTTTGTTTCTATGTTTCAGAGAAGGCCCTCTAGAAATCATGTGATAATCTAGTCCCCATTTCTCCTCCCTGTCCCTTAGTACTTTCTACAAACTTAGTGCTTATTCATGTAATCATGCACATCCTGATGCTTTGCTCATTTATAATTCTTTTGATGACAATATGCTTTCTTCCAACATTGTTACCTCCTGAGCTCATAGTTCAAATTTGATAACTCTTTTCCATATTTACTTAGAACTAGAGAACATCATTTTACATAAAATAATCCAGTCCCATAAAATATTTTCTGTTATTTAGAGAAGCTTGAGAGAAATGAATCCAACCCCCAAAAATTCCATGAGTGTAAAAGGAAGGTATAAGGGGAAAGAAATATGGTGAGCAGAGATATAAAAGAGTAATAGAAGGGTGAATATGACCAAAATGTATTACTTGTTTATGCAGACATATTACAATGACATTTCTTTTCAAGTACAATTTAATATATGCTTATTTTAAGAAATAAAAATAATATTAACAGACTGTTCAAAAAGAAATGTACTCAATACTTGACTTATGTAACTGAAACCCCTTTGTACACCTTTACAATAAAAAAAAGAAAATCCACTTAGAGAACAATTCCTCTCCAGGCATCAGCCTTTAAAGATTCATTTGAATGTCTCTTCTTATAACTGCTCACTGACACCTTGCTTATCACTATCAAATACTTACTACACTGTATAGTAATGTACCTATTACCTAATTGTATGCTCTACTAACTCTACAGTTAGGCACCTGTTACCTAATTGTATGCTTCACTAGACCATAAGCTTCTTCAAGACAACTCTTCTCTGCCTAGCAAATCAAAAAAGCTCAATAAGCTTCTGTTGAATGATCAAATTTCCATTTTCCAGTTCCGAGGGGCAGGATGCTTCTAAAATTTCACAAAGGAGTTAATAATAAAGCAAAATGATCACCGATGATTAAAATAGGATTTAAGCATAAGAAAATAAAGCTTGTGTTATAGAAAGGCAAAGTAAAACCAACCGTGTTTCTATACTTGCCCTCCCCTCAAAAATGTGATTCTTTTAAAAATCTAATAATGGTTGTCAATGATATTCTTAATTATAGTTAAAATAATTACATTGCTCTGAAACCTTAGTGAATATACATCAGACTGTGTCTACCATAAACTGAGAATAAATAATACTGAATATCACAACAAATTGCCTGAACATAGAAACTACAGAGAGGTCGTTCAGATCACAAAATTCATTGATCTCCTTTGGCATTTAGCACAACTGGGAATAATGCACTAGGGCTTTGGTGTTGTCTAGGCTCAGTGTTCCGCCTGAATTTCAAAGGCAATCTTTTAGACATGATAACAATCACAAAGGTGTTACATACTACTTAGTAATCAAAATGGCATTTTCATTACTATCTGCAAGCTTTTAAATATCTCCTTTGGGATTCTCCAAAGGGATTCAATTTCATTTGGACAAAACACTTTTGAACACAGAGAGCATAAATAAAAGCATGGCTTCAAAATAGTTGAGAAAAGAATGCCAGTGAGAGCAGCATCAACCAAACAAAGTTCATGTAAGTTCGTTGTAAAGAAACAAAATCTATAATTTCTTAAATTGAGATCTCTACACAAGGCCAGTTATATCGAATTTGTAATTGCACATTGTTGCAGATAGACACACATAAAAATATGTGGAAATGATGTCGTTTTGGGTAAAATGTTTTAGAAGAGATAAAGAATCTAAATGGGGCAATTTTTGTCATTGTTATGTATCAATACTAGTGTTTAGTTTCTGAATAGTTCCATTTCTTCATAAAGAAAGTGCTTATAATTTCCCTTTCCTTTCCATATGTATAGATTTTCCTATTTCAAGCATTGTATTTCTCACTATAGAGCAAAAGGTCATTGTGTGCTTGTGTTCCTATGTGTGTTGTTATTTGTGTTCCTGTGTGTATCAAGGGTCCAGGGAAGAACACTTGAGAAGATCAAATTGCAAAGGAGGAACAGAGAATAAGAAGCATCTGGGATGACAAGGAGTAGTCATCAATGTGAGAGAAATCAGCAAAGCCGAGAAACTGTAAAAACTAAATATATGTAACAGTAGTGGGTAAATTTACATATTAAGCTAACAAATAACAGTAGGATTTAAAATAACATTTTCATTTTAACAGAGTGAAGAAACCATCCATCACTGTGACAACAGTTTCAGTGTGATATGCACAATCAAACTCATATGGGCTCAAGAGCAAATACATCACCTGTGAGCATGAAACATTTTGGAATCATAAATTAGGGAATGTGATGGTTTTATGGTTTGCAGACCTTTTTTTATTGTGAAAATACTGTACAGAGTGGTTACAATTACATGGGCAAGATAATGAGTACATTTCTTATCAAGAATTGTAGCCTCTTCCTTTGTTTCCCCTTCCCATCCCATCCTTCGCCCACCCCCCAACTCTCCTCCCCCACCCACCAAAGTTGTAAAGTTCGTTTTCGACATAATGACTTGTATGTCTCTTGGACCTATTACACACTTTTTTTTAAAAGGCCTTTCATTAAGATTAGTTCTTAGGACAGCTGGAAAATATCTGCCTTTTAGAATTCTGGACATTATATTCTTTAGCATCACTGGGAATTTAGCAGCAGATCTTAATTAAACCTGCCTAGTTAAAACTCCATAATACATAGGTTGAATTCTAGCCTCTTGTATGCAAATCTCAATGCTGATTTGTACTATCATATGCTGAAAAATATTTCCATATTAGTGAAATCTTTGATATCTGAGGATATATGTCTAATATCTGGATGTCAAGATCTCTGGCATGGAATGGAAACAGTGAGGAATTTTGACAGCCCTCACATTTTACTCTGAATCTTTGATTACTCTGTCCTTAAGAATAGTGAATATATTCTCTGGGTTATTGAAATGCAGCTTTACTGTTAAATGATTCTTTTCCAAAGGGAAGTCATAAAGTAGTCATTGATTTTTTTTCAATGTATATGGATTAGAGCATGACTTTACAGATATGGTAACTGTAAACAAGGGAAATTATATATCTTGTGGGCAAAACCACACTGAAAAATCTTTAAAAATGTGACAAATCTTGAATAGTGGTGTAGCAAACATCTCATATGTCCTCACCTCATGTCAGGACCTAGTTACTTTCAAAGTGTCTATAAAGTTCACACTTTATCTGCTCATCATCATGTGTAAATGTGTAATAAATATTGCCTAACTTACATTGACTTTTTCTAGCATGATGTAGAATCTGTTGATTGAAATGTTTGACAAGTTGCTGTGATTGTTGAGAGACAAAATTCTGGACCTCTATAAAATCAAGATAATAAATGCTTCAGCCTCCCAAGGTCATTGTGAGGAAGGAATGACATAATATGATGGTAAAAGTTTATGAATTTTTTAAACTTTATATTTTTGTGTATTTATGTGGTACCAAGGAATTGAACCCAGGACCTCATGCATTCTAGACAAGCATTCTACCACTAAACCATATTCCTTGTCCAAGTTTTGTGAATTTGAAAGACAAATTTATGTTATTGTTATTTTCTGTTCCCTTTATTGTGTAAGACCATACTTACATTCTTACTCCACTTTAGATATACAATGTATGTGAAATTCAGAATCTTACTCTAGCATTTTAAACATATGCATATATATAGTTTATTAATAAAAACTTAATGAACAAAGTAATATAGAGTTCTCACAAAACTTGCCTGGAAAAGGATGTCTTAAAATAAAACAAATATAAAAAGTAATGTGAGGATAAAGCTGTCAATATTTCAAGGAAGCAATATAAATCATTGTATTTGTCAAAATACATAATAACAACACATACATGTGAGAATTCGATAGAAGGGCCATGAGAAATAGCAGAGTACATTATTATAATGGAAGCTTTATGATCTTTCTGTCACAACTAGTCAAATTGAGCAAGAAGGAAATTAGAAGCATTTTCGAGAGAAAATAGTTTATGTCATCAGATTATAGTACAATGAGATTCTAGCTGTTAGAGTTTTCAAGGCTTTCATCCATTTTTAAACAAGGTCCCATTCCTCTGTAGGCAACTTACTACCAGAAACTATCAAGAGGCTACGCATGGGCCTAGTCACTTCTATCAAACTTGGTGCTTGTTTATCTGGTAGGAAATGTTTGCTGAAGAGCTCTGAGTGCACTGGTATAATCCTATAACTAGCTGTTCCATCATTCTTTGTTGTTTAATTCAAAGTTATTGCTCCCTACATACCAGAAAATGTTCTTCAACATTCTATGCTTAGACATAATTATGTTAAACGTAATTCTTTAATACATTTATATCATGTTCATATCCACTTCCATGAGAATGCTTTTGACACTCTTAATTACCTAAAGTCTGAGTTTATGTATAGACAGTTTAGTACTTCAGGAAAGTGTAAGATCAAGTCTAAACTAGGTGACAGAAATAAAAACTTAAGCATCTATGTGATTTAACAATTTATAATCAAGTGCAGTTATAGGTCACATAATCAAGTGCAGTTATAGGTCACACTAGCCATTTCCATTTGTGATACTCTTGCTAAACTTTTTGTTAAAACACAATTGTGTCTAATATGAGAGTGCCTATCTGTAATTTCAGTTACCTGGGAGATGGGAGTAGAAGCATCATGGTGAGAACCTGCATAGGTAAAAGCACAAAACCTTATGTGAAAACTGAATGAAAAAGCAGAGGATGTGTATGTGTGTATTTGGGGGGTGGTAAGGCACAAACATGAGGCTCTGAGTTCAATTACCAGTACTGCTAAAAGTAAAAGAAAAATATTTTGAAAATTATCCAATTGTTATTTTCTTAATTTCTGTCCATATTTTGCCATATTCTAGATTCCCACTCTCATGATTTCTAACAGCTCTGATGCCTCCAACTAAACCTTAAACCTTTCTTAGGATTAGCAGCAATAATTTCTACTGCATGCAGGCAAGAATCCAAATAGATGCAGATTGTAGAATTGAGCATAATCCTCATTTTTGTAATGTGAGGGAGAACATCCTATCTTCACTTACTTATACAATAATTTAAATTGAACATAAATTGTAAAGATTTAAATCTTCAATGAGATTTGTTTTGACAATTAGTCTAATCTGCATCATCAATGGAATGAGGCAGCTTTTGAACCGAAGTTCAAAAATTAAATGCCCCAGATGTAAGATTCCTAAGAATATATTGAACAATTAAAATGACTAAAGAATCATAACACCTAATATTTGATAAACTCAGGAAATAATTAGTAGAACACTTGTTTCTAACAAGCAATATTTTGAAAAATCACAGAGAGCAATTCAAAAAAATAGTCCCTTGGCAAAGACTCAGAGAAATGGCTAAAGTGACAAAGCAATCATGAATAAGTAGAAAACATGTCATTTAGCTTTATGAATCTATAGAAATTTATCAGAGACCCTCCTGTGAGAAATTTAACCTTATTTGGAGCAGTCTGTCATTTATATTTTAAGTGTGGGAGTTCACATGATCATGTTCAACTACTTTAAAATTACTCCAGGACCATCTCCTGCTATTTGGTGTTTACAATTTCTAAAAATTTTAGAAATGAATCATTGCATACTACATCTTTGCTATTTGACCTGTATTTTCAAATCTGGATCTTGAAAATGTCTACATTTGCAGACTTTTGAGTTATTTATTCTAGATACTGGAGTGCTAAACTGAGTGTGAATTCTGTTAGGTGGCAGTTTATTTTCTTAATTCACCATTCAGAGTAAATTGCATTGAGGTAGCCTTTTATTACACATGCCAAATTCTGTACTTCTAATTTTTTTCCCTTTCTCAGAGACCCAGTGCTTTTTCCACTCTCTGCTACAGTATCTGCTACCTTGTATTTTTGAAGTGGTATATAATTTATTTATAGTGGGGAATCTTTCCCTTGAGAATCTGTACTTGATAAGGCATGAGCTTTATTCTTAGAGCACTCAGAATGATGTTGTTGATGATATTACAGAAGCTGGGCTCCACCGAACTACTGGGAAGCATAGCACCTGCATGGCAGGGTACTGCTCCCGGTACCCGCCCACCTAGTTTGTGTTAGAAATATTGGAAAATTCTAAAAGAGTAAGAAATATTCCTCAGTTCTATTTATTTTTTCTGTTTTCAAGTACACTTCCAGTAATATATTTTTTTTTGTTTTTTTTTTTTTGTTCTGTTCATGAAGTTTTGTTTTTGTCTCTCCTCCCTTCTCTTCCCCGCTCTTCCCTTCTCCTCCTCTCTTCTATCCTCTCCCTCACCTCCCCCTCATCCCTTCCTTCTCCTTTCTTCTTCCTCCTCCAAATTTCATTCTTCCTACCAATTTAATTATGTACATTGTCATTTTTGTAGCCTTAGGTATTTGAACTAAATCTCTATTTCCATGTCTATTAACATGACTCATATAGTGTTAGTGTTTGTTTCTTATAAAATCTTTGTATTAACCTCCATTACCTAAGATGGTAATAGTTGTTGATTTCTATGTTGATTATATCTGTGTAAAATAAATTTTTATTCTTTTCTACCAATTGTTGTTTTATTTAAATTGAATCCCCCTTAGACTACATGTGATTCCCAGTATTTAATTCATTTTAGACCTAATTGAAGAGTTTAATCCACATTACATTTAAAGTAATTGTTGACTGGGAATGAGTTACATCTGTCTTCTGGTATATTTTGTACATGCTACATAATTTGTTTTAATTGCTTAAATTTATTTATTCATTTGTAGAAGATGCTTTCCACTGCAATAATCATGTTCCCATTTAAATACTTCTTCTTCTCTAGTTAGAATAAATCACTTAGCAGCCACCCTAGATATTCCAATTTATATTATTTTTAACCCATTTGGAATAATATGAGTGGCTGATGGAAGAGACAACCCACAAATGGTTTGTTCCAAACTTTTCAATTTTAAAGTATTAAATTGATGAGCAGTTACAGGACACATTATCATCAGTTTTCTACATGTTCTATGGCCATTTCTCCTTCACAGATAAATTAACAATTGTGTGTATTATCTGAAGTTCTGTCTATTGCAGAATATTCTCTTCACATTATCCATCAGCAATATACCAGAAATGCTGCACCAAAATCTTCAACTGCCCACTTTAGGATGCAAACTGTCTCACATATAAACACACCCGTTACTAGGGCCATATTCTTTCTTCTTTCAAGTAATTGTGAAGAATACCCTGTAAAGTCACAAATACTGGATCAGAGATATGTGATGGAAGAGGAAGACAAGGTCAGTGTATATAGGCAGTGTATTTAGCTGCAGTATATTCATGCATCTATGTGTGTTTGAGAGTCTATTGAACTCAATTGCATTTACTACTTCTATTTTATAGAGAAGTGGGTGAGAAAACAACATTTTTTTGATGGTTAACTTAGTGAATGCCATCACAAGGCTTTCATAACTACAGAGCACGAGCAATAAGTCAAAAGCTATTTCACACAGGGGTCTTGCTCCTTCACCTTAAATTCCTAGGATTCTTCACCAGCAAAAATCTGTGAAGGCTGCCAGTCAGATCCATGTTTACTCCTGAAGCTGCAACAAATATTAAATATGCAAGATCCTTCATCAGGGCTGGGAAGGTGGCTCATTGGTAGAGTGCTTGCCTTGCATGCATGAGGCCCTGGGTTCCATTCCTCAGCACCACATAACCAGAAATAAAAAAACAGATGTGCCGCTGTGGCTCAAGTGGTAGAGTGCTAGCCTTGAGCTGAAGAGCTGAGGGCAAGTGCCCAGGCCCAGAGTTGAGGCCCCACAACCGGACCCCACCCCCCCAAAAAAAGATCCTTCATCATAAATGACATCTTCCCTCTCCCAACAAATAGTAATTGTCATACACTTTTTTTTCTTTTTGTGGATTTCATGAAAAATGAGCAGTCTTTCATGTCATTTAATAAATTGGTCAGAGTAGCACACACAATGAGAACCATATTCCCCAGTTCTGTTTTGGCATTACGGGTGTTTGAACGCAGAGAATTACATTTTCTTGGCAAGTGTTCCATAACTAAACCATGTCTCCAACTCCTTTTTAGTGTGCTGATTATTTTTCATATAGTCTCACTTCCCGATTAAGTATGTGCCTCTTTTTTTCCCAGTTACCACCAGAACTCCCCAAAACAGTTCTGTGCCACCGCACCAAGCTGTTGGTTAAGAAAGGAGTCTGCTTGAGCTTTGTTTGCTGAGCTGACTTCAAACTGTCATCCTCTTGATCTCAGTCACTGACACCTGAACCCAAGTCCAAAGGGTTACAAAAAGAATATAATTTACTTTTGCCATTTTCTTGCTATTGGCAGTTTATTTATAGTTCTTTGGAGGCAAGGTCCTTTGGTTGTAAGAGGTACTCAATAAAAAAAATGTGTTGTTTTTGTTTTGTTTTGTTTGTTTTTCTTTTCCTTAGGTGTATGCCAATGTGTCTCGTGCCATTGAAACACCAGGGATTTCACTAAGGTTGAAGGCTCCTGAATCATTGCCCGGGTTATTTCCCATATCATGAAGTGCAAACATCTAGTCATTTCATGTTCACTAGATCCAATCAGCATCTTATTAAGACCAGTGTGATGTTTAGTGGTTGAGAAATATTACTAACGTCTTTTGGACTAAATTTTTTCATGGATTAGAATGTTGATATATTCAATATTTAGGAGAGTGAGTTTTATTTCTAGGATTCCTAGCCAAAAGGCAAACTTCATATGATGATCTTTCCAAAAGAAAAGAAAAGAAAAAGCAGAAAACATCATGGGAACAAGCATAAGATGGCTTATATCAAGTTCTAGGATGGATAAATTTTCTTACAAAATGGAACTGTATCTAGTATCGTAGTTCCAATTAGGCATTTCCTACCTAAACTTTAATAACAAAATCTCATTTTTCCAGGATATACTTGCTGCCTGCAGAGGTAAAATGGATATGTACCAATCACCACTCCTGAGCCATTTAAGTTCTCCTTAGTGGCACCATCTCTACAGTGCCACCTGAAATGTACTTGTTTTTACTCATGTATTTCCCTAGGTAAAGGTAACTGTAGTGCTTTCTATGTGACCTTTTTTAACAATAGCAATCCCCCGTCCCCAGATTAGAAATCCAATGTTGGATTTCCCACCGTTTTATTCATACATTTATTGTGATTATGCCTTTCAAAACTGAGGAAATACAGACGCTTCTGATCCAAAACTCCCCTAACTACTAAATCTTCATAAACTTGTACTCTGACCATTGAACTGGAGTAATATTTTAAGTCTCTAAAATCAATTTAGTATCCTAGGCAGTATCCAATAATCACAGAATGTTTCTTTTCCCAATATAGAGTCAACATGATAAAAGATGATCGCATTGGGAAAATACTAGGACACATGTTAATCATATATATATATATGTATGTATATATATACATATATATATATATATATATATATATAAAACATTTCACAGTATAGCAGAGTTCTCAAGGGCACTTTGGTTTTCTTCATTCAAGTGGAACAAACTCTGTAAAATTATTCCATTCTAGGAATTGATTGACAGGCCATGACCTCATACTTATATACTTATAATATACAAGTTGGACTTTTGCTAACTTGATTGAGAATACACACACACACACACACACACACACACACACACACACACACACACACACACACACACACACACACACACACTGAAAAAAAAGAACTCATTTAGTATCCATTTTCTTTTTAGAAATATCACAGTCAGTCATCAATGCCCTAAGTCTCTACTGAACATATTATTATGGTTACTGTTCTGTGTATTGATCAATCTTCACCACTCACTGTATGGGACTCCAGTTATATCATTTTCAATTATTTTTCTTGTTGTGTATGAGTGCTTGAGTCTATCATTGGATAGACTCATTGGATATTTGTTGTTTTTGTTGTTGGTATGGGGAATGAAACTCAGAGCCTGAGTGCTGTCTCTCAACTTGTTTGCTCAAGACTAGCATTGTACCACTTTGAACCACAGATACACTGGCAGTTTTCTGGTGGTTAGTTGGAGTTAAGAGTCTCATACACTTTCCTTCCCAGATTGGCTTTGAACCACGATCTGAGTAGCAAGAATTGCAAGTGTGAGACATCAGCACTTGGCTCATTAGACATTTGGCATGACAAAAATGTACTATCACTTATAGTTATTAGATCTGTTCCTCTTAGAATTATCTGGTGGTGTATTTGGTGAATTTTCATAACCACTTCATGCCAAAGAAAGGAACTATTCATTCCCTTTTTGCTACTGGATTATCAGTATCTTTAATTCTAATCTGAGTAGAAAATTATTTTCAAAAATTCTAGATCTAAACACAAATCTCGTCTTCATATGTCTTTTCCTTTGAAATCATTTTTGGTAGTAAAATCTATATTACTCATGATTCTTAAGAAAAAAATAAAAGGAGTTGAAAAGCGAGAAAGTGGGTGTGACATGTCAAAGGAATTGGCTTAGGTAATTATGAAACAGCGATACTCACAAGAAAATATTTTGAAATGAACTTCACAATTTGGGGAGATGGGAGAGAAAGTGAGAATCAAATGAATGTTCTACAAGAAATTTACTTACGGGGCTGGGAAGGTGGCTCAGTGGTAGAGCGCTTGCCTTGCATGCATGAGGCCCTGGTTCGATTCCTCAGCACCACATAAACAAAAAGAAAAAAGCCGGAAGTGGCACTGTGACTCAAGGGGTAAAGCGCTAGCCTTGAGCTGAAGAGCTGAGGGACAGCGCACAGGCCCAGAGTTCAGGACCTACAACCGGACCCCTCCCCCCAAAAAAGAAATTTACTTACTATCTTACATATATAACTTAATATATAACTTCATATTGACAATTAAATTAAATTTAAAAGAATTTAAAATTTTTAAAAATTTTAAAAATTAAAAAATCTGAAAACTAAAGGGTAGACCAGCAATCTAGAAATTTATGAAAACAAATGAGACAAAAAGAAAAGAAGTCAAGAACAGCAACCAGGAAAAAAATCTTTTGTTTCCATTTCCTGGAGTTTATTTACATAATTATTGGGATTTTTGTATGTTTTTTGTTGTAAAAATGCTGTACAGAGGGATTACAGCATTACAGAGGGGTTATTTAAGAATTTTTTCCCTTCCCCTCCCCGAATAGGAGAAATGTATATACAAGATGCAAGGCACCTACAACAAATACAGTGAAAACTGGAGTTATATGTGGGGGAGAAAATATAAAGAAACAAAAAATTTACATGGTACATTATAAATACATTAGAAAAAATAGCAAGAAAGAAAAAAGATATTTGTGTCCGTATCTTGGAATTCAATTCACTTAGCATCAACTTATATGCTCATATATACATAGCTTTTGGACATTTCTGCTTGTCCTACAAATGTACTAGTTATTGCAAATAAAGGAAACAACAGGACCTATGTTTCTTTGGACCTGGCTTCTTACTTCACTTAATATAATTTTTTCCAAGTCTCTCCATTTCCTAACAAATGGGGCAATGCCATTCTTTCTTATGGAGGCATAGAATTCTATCTATCTATCTATCTATCTATCTATCTATCTATCTATCTATCTATCTATCTATCTATCTATCACATTTTCTTGATCCATTCATCCACTGATGGGCATCTGGATTGGTTCCATATCTTAGCTATGGTAAATAATGCTGCAATAAACATAGTTGTCCCAGTAGCTTTAGTAAAGCCTTGTTTGGGTAAATGTCCAAAAGTAGGATTGCTGGGTCATAGGGGAGCTCTATGTGAAGTCTTTTGAGAAACCTCCATTCTGCTTTCCAAAGTGGTTGAACAAGTTTACACTCCCACCAACAATGCAGTAAGGTTCCCTTCTGTCCACATCCCCTCCAGTATCTGTTGTTATTAGAATTCTTGATTATAGCCATTCTAACTGGGGTGAGGTAGAATCCCAATGGTGTCTTGATCTGAATTTCTTTTATGGCTAGAGAGATTGAGCATTTCTTCTTGTGTCTATTGGCCATTCTTATTTCCTCTTCAGAAAAGTCTCTATGTCTTTAGCCCACTTGTTGATGCAGAAATTGTTTCTCTGAGGATTTGTTGTTAGCGGATTTGGTTTTTTGAGTTCTAAGTGTATTGTAGATATGAGACCCTTGTCCACTTAATGGCTTGTAAAGATCTTCTCCTAATATGTGGGTTTCTATTGATCTTACTAGCTATGTCCTTTACCATGCAGAAGCTCTGCAGCTTCATGCAATCCCATTTTCCAATTTTGCTTTGATTTGTTATGTTTCTGAGTCTCCATTAAGAAAATTTCGGCCTATGCCAAGGAGACCTAGGGTTTTTCCTATTCTTTCATGTAATGTTTTCAGGGTGTCTACTTTGACTCCGATGTTTTGACCCTTTTGGAGTTGATTCTGGTTCTGGGTGATATATAAGGATCTAGCATTAGTTTTCTATAGGTGATTAACCAATTTTTATTGAAGATTAGGTGGCTATAGTTCTCTGGGTTCATTTCTGGGTTTTCAGTTCTATTCCACTGGTCCTCAGGTCTGTTCTTGTGATAGTACTAAGCTGTTTTGATTACTATGGCTTTGTAGTAGAGTTTGAAATTTGGTATTGATATTCTTCCAGCAGTGTTCTTTCTGTTAAGGATCGTTTTTGCTAATCGGGGTCTTTTTTGTTCCATATGAATTTTTGGATTGCTTCCTCTATTTCATTGAAGAATGAGGTTGGAATATTGATAGGTACTGCGATGAATTTATAGATAGCCTTTGGAAGTATTAACATTTTCACGATGATCCTTACAATCCAGGCGCATGGGAGGTTTTTATACTTCCTAAGTTTTGCTTTAATTTCCTTTTTCAGGTTTTTAAAGTTTTCATTGTAGATGTACTTCACTTCTTAACTCCTATTTTATTTTTTGTGGGGCTAATACAAAAGAAGTTGCTTTCCTGATTTCAACTGCACTTTGATATATGAGGGTTAATTTTATACCCTGCTATTTTGCCAAAGTTTCAAATCAGCTAGAGTAATTTGGTAGTGGAGTCAGTGGGATTCTTTAAATACAAGATCATGTCATCTGAAAACAGGGAGAGTTTTACTCATCTTTCCCTATTTTGATCCCCTTTATGTTTGCATCTTGTCTTATTGATGTAGCTAGGCATTCTAATACTAAATTGAAGAGAAGTGGAGAGAGTGGATATCCTTGTCTCATTCCTGAGTTTAGAGGAAATGACTTTAGTTTTTAACCATTAAGTATAATGCTGGCTGTAAGGTTGCCATATACAATCTTCATCATATTGAGGAAGGTTCAATGGATTCCTAGTTTTTCCAGAGCCTTCATCATAAAGCGGTGTTGGATCTTGTCAAATGCTTTTTTTGACTCTATTGAGATAACCCGTGTGGTTCTTATTCTTGCTCTTGTTGATGTGATGAAATGTATTAATTGATTTACATATATTGAACCAGCTTTGCATCCCTGAAATTAATCCTGTTTGATCATGGTATATGACTTTTTTGATGAGTTGTTGAACTTGCTTGGCCAAACTTTTGTTGAGAAGTTTCCATCTATGTTCATCAGAGAAATGTGTCTATAGTTCTCTCTTTTTTTTGTTTTTGTTTTTGTTTTTTGTTTTTGTCAGTCGTGGGGCTTGAACTCTGGGCCTGAACACTGTCCCTGTGCTCTTCAGCTCAAAGCAAGTGCTCTACCACTTGAGCTACAGTGCCACTTCTGTTTTTCTGGTGCTTTATTGGAGATAAGAGTTTCATGGACTTCCTGCCCAGGCTGGCTTTGAACATCGACCCTCAGATCTCAGCCTCCTGAGTAGCTAAGATTACAGGCGTGAGCCACCAGTGCCCGGCTAGTTTTCTTTCTTTGATGAGTCCCTGCCTGGTTTTGGGATGAGGATTATGATGGCTTCATAGAATGAGTTCGGTCGTCAACTTTCTCTTTCAATTTCATTGAAGAGTTGGAGGAGTATTGGTATGAGCTCTGCTTTGAAGGCCTTGTAGAATTCCACTGTAAAACCATTCGGTCCTGGACTTTTCTTAGATGGGAGGGCTCTTATTTCTGTTTCTGTTTTGATGTTTGATATGTGTCTGTTAAGTTGGTTTAACTCATCTTGGGTTAGAATGCTGATATTTGCTAGAAAATTGTCCATTTCTTCCAGATTCTCAAACTTATTAGCATAAAGGTTTGAGAAGTATTCCCTTATAGTGTTCTGAATCTTGGTTGTTTGTGTGGTGATGTTTTCATTCTCTTCTCTGAGTTCATTTATTTGGGTGTATTCTCTTCTTTTTCTGATAAGATTTGCTAAGTTCTGTCAATTTTGTTAATTTTTTTGAAGAACTAACCCTTTGTTTTGTTTCTGTGGTTTTCTTGGATAGATATTGAAAGATAGATATCTTCAATTTGTGGATGTAGGAACTCAGAGCTATAAACTCGCCTCTGAATACTGCTTCTAATCACTTCCATGACCCACTGGTGGTTCAACAGTGTGTTGTTCAGCCTTCATGTGCTACAGGACTTTCTTTGGTGGCTGTTGTTGTTGAGTTCTAAATTTATTCCCTTGGAGTCTGAGAGAATGCAGGACATAATTTCAACATTTCTGAATTTAGACAAGTTTGCTTTGTGACCTAAAGTGTGGTCTCTTTTGCAAAATATTCCATGTACTGCTGAGAAGAATGTGTATTCTGGTACTGCTGGGGGAAATAATCGGTAGACGTCCCTTAAATCTAGTTGATCTATGTAGTTGTTTAGTTCTGTGGTTTCTCTGTTGAGTTTTTGCTGGGCTGATCTATCTAGTGGGGATAGTGGTGTGTTAAAGTCCCCTACATAGATCTTCGGATCTATGTGAGATTTGAGGGAAAGTAGTGTTCCTTGGATGAATTTGGGTGCTTTGTTTTTTGGTGAATAGATATTTAGAATTGTAATAGTCTCCTGAAGGAGAGATCCCTTATTTACGATGTAGTGACCTTCTTTATCTCTTCTCACTAATTTTAATTTGAAGTCTATTTTATCTGACATTAGGATTGCAACTCTCGCCTGTTTATGAAGGGCATTTACTTGGTAGATTTTATTACAGCCTTTCACTTTCAGGATATGTTTATTTTTATATGCAAGTTGAGTCTCTTAAAGGCAACAGATAGAGGATCTTCCTTTTTTATCCAACTAGACAGTCTATGTGGCTTAATTGGAGAGTTCAGGCCATTAATATTGAGTTAGGACTAAGAGGTGTTTGGTAACTCCTACCATGTTATCCAACATTCTTGGGGGCTGTGACAATGGGGTTCTTCCTATGGTTTTTTAATTCTCAGTTTGAGTGGGGTTTCTTGGCCTTTATTGTGTTCTTGTTTTCTTGTTGGCTTTGTGTACATAGGACATCTTTAACTATCTAATGTAGGGCTGTTTTTTTTGGAAATATATTGTTTCTATTTTTTTTTTTTTGCTCTGGAAGGTTTTTAGTGGACCTTCCATTAAGAAGGAGAGTTCAGATGGGTACAGTAATTTTGGATGATAGTTGTTTGTCTTTATGGTGTGGCATATGTCATTCCAGGCTCTTCTTGATTTAATTGTCTCTGCTGAGAAATCTGAGGTTGTTTTAATTGGTTTCCCATTATAGATTATTGACCTTTTCTCCTTGACAGCTTTATGGATCCTTTCCTTGGTATGAATTAATCCTGTGTGGATTTTAATGTGACAGTGGGATGTCCCTTTCTGGTCTTGTCTATTTGGGATTCTAAAAGCTTCTTGTATCTGAATAGGCCTATCTTTTTGCTTGTTTGGGAAGTTCTCTGCTAGGATCTTGTTAAATAAATTTCTTAGACCTTTAACTTCTCTTTCTAGGTGCTCCTCTACACCCATTATCCTCAGATTAAGCCTTTTGATGGTGTTTTCTAAATGTTGAATAGATCTATCAGATTTCTTGGATTTGTCTTTGATAGTTGTGTGTTCTTTCTCTGTAATATCTAGGCTGTTTTCAGTCCCAGAAATTTGCTCTTCTGCATGGCCTAACCTACTGTGAAGACTTTCTACTTTTTTTTTCTTATTTCTTTTCCTTCTAATTGGTAGGATTTGATAGCTTCACAATGGAGCATTGTTTTAGATATTGTATGGACTTCTTTACCTTCCTAATTTGGTTTTCAGTGTTCATTATCAAATCCCTTAGTTGAATGGTTATGGTTTCCTTGAACTCCCTTTCCTTGTGATGGGCTACATTCAGCCTTCCCTTTATGGCCTCTCTGGATTCCTTCAGCTGTCTGTTTATGGATTCCATGAATGCCTCCATTGATCTTTGTCTATTCTCATCCCACTCATGCAATTCCTGTGTTACTCTTTGATTAGCTTCCGCATGCTCATGAAATTCATGTATTACTCATTGACTATACTCAGCCTGCTCACCCAATTCCTTTTTTTTTTTTTTTTTTTTGGTCCGTCATAGGTCTTGAACTCTGGGCCTAAGTGCTGTCCCTCAGCTTTTCAGCTCAAGGCTAACACCCTACCACTTGAGCTACAGTACCACGTCCAACACACGCAATTCCTGTATTAATTTTTTATTAACTTCCTCAAGCTCACAAGATACCTGTATTAAGTTTTGGTTAACCTCATTATCCTCACGGAGTTCCTGTATTAATCTTTGGTTAGCCTGGTCTTGTTCCCTATAATGCTCACACTGAGTGCTTTGTAGGCTTTCAATCTTATTGTTCAGCATGTTTATCAGTAGTGTTTGTATAGCTTTTTGGGAACCCTCCTATGGATTATTAATAACCTGATTATCACGAGTGGGAGTTGAGATACCTGGACTTGCCATTTTTCTTGTGTTTCTCTGGCTTGTTCTGCCCATTTGATATGAAAGTAACACCAATTTCATGTTAGAACACTATTTTAAGGCAAGCATCAACAAGAGCCCTGTAGTTTCACAGATTGAGGCAGAAAAACTGGCTGCAGATGCAATCTATTTCCACAGTTACAATCGAATCCAACATTAAACAACAATGGATTAATGGGCTAAGAATGTGAAGGTGATTCAGCAGACCAGAAACTAATAGGTTTAGGGAGAATTGTGGGGAAAAATAGGATTAGAGGAATGTGGAGAGGTAAATGGAAAGAGTAAATTTAACTAAGCCCTAACTTCAGAGAGGAAATGAATATAAACAGAATGAAAGGAGAGAGATAAAGAAATGCAAAAATATGAAAATACAAAAATTTAAATTTAATCAACGAAACACTTAAAAATCATGTAAATATAAAGAAATAATACTGATAAAAGAAAATGATAAAATGAGAGGAGAGAGATAAAAATACTAAATAAAAAAGTAAGAATAAAAAATTCAAAAAAGAATACTTAAAATTTATATAAGTATAAAGAAATAATATTACTATTAAAGGATTTAAGACTAAAAGGTTTTGAATAGAGTAATCAACTAAGTAGGCACACAATGAGGGATAGGGTCTAATAATCGACAACAAGTATATATCTGGAGATGAGCAGAACCAAAATTAAGTCGGCCCCCAAAAAAAGAAAAAAAGGACTAAAAGGTTAAAAGAGATTAAACACACACACACACACACACACACACACACACACGTACCTAAAGTAAAAATTGTGAAAGAAAGAAAGAAAAAAGAAACAATTTTCTTAAAAAAAAATAGGTAGGAGCTGGGGAGGTGGCTCAGTGGTAGAGCGCTTGCCTTGTATGCATGAGGCCCTGAGTTTGATTCCTCAGCACCTCATAAGCAGGGAAAAAAAGCCAAAAAGTGGCGCTGTGGCTCAAGTGGTAGCATAAGGGCTGAGGGACAGTGCCCAGGCCCAGAGTTCAGGCCCACGACTGCCCCCTCCAAAAAAAAATAGGTAGAAAAAAAATAGGCTTTTTTTGCGGGGGGGGGGGGAGGGGGACAAGGAGGGATCTTGTATCTCCTCTGTGTCCGTAAACAGTTTCTTGGTGGAGACTCTGGTTTTCTTGTGGTTTTTGGTTTTCTTGTGGCTTGTTTGGTTTCTTAAGTTAGTTTGTTTGAGCAGGCAGAAATCTGCGCCTTACCCGGGACTTTGTGATCCCTCTCCCAGGCTAGTTCAGTGGGAGGGAGAACTGCTTTGAATATAACTAAAGGGGAGATGGCTGTTTTCTCTAGCTTGGAGTTGCTGTGATAAGGCTAGGTTGTGGGTAGGATTGAAGCCTATCAGCAATCAGTAGCTTTTTCCTGAGAAACTCACAGATTGCAGCTTGGAGCCATTCTCAGGATTTATGTTTACTGAGTTTCAATTGTTTTTCTTTTAAGCCCTCCTACTGCCCTCCTACTGCTGTGTCTGCAGCCTGGGCTCCAGTGGGGAGGGGCAGCCTCTGACTCTGTTCACCCAGTGAAGAAAGTCACTCCTCTGGGGGTGGAGCTACCTCTTCCTGACAAGGGCAACTTTCTCCTGGGTGTGAGTAGGGCAGGGTAGGTTCCTGTGACTTATTGAGTTGTTCCTATTTTTTTTTCTTCCAAGGCCTGAGTTGGAGATTGCTGCTTGGGCCAGGCTTTTGTCAGTATCAAAGATGGAGTTCTTTGGTTATGGAGAAGGGCTACCTTCCCACTGCTGCTCCACGAGAAGGATTGAGGATGTCTTGGGTGTACTCACACCAGTCTCTTGATTTCCTGGCCATCCATGATCTGCGATTAGCTGGATGAGGATTTCTGCTCCTTGTCATTTCTTGCTGGTGGTGAGTAGAATCGTTCACACACCGCATCTGGTGCCTTTGTCCCAGGCTCGCTCTGCTGATATGGCAGCCACAACAGCAGCTGCCACCACTGCCACAGTAGACACCAGCAAATGTTCAGACCTGTCTCTTTAAGGAAGCTGCCTGAAATTTTCCTCACTGGCCAAACTCTCTGTACTGTGATGGCATACTTGGTGTGATTCTCTAGCCTTGGACTGTTCACTGGAACACTAACACTGCTTTCTATGCAAGAGCTTATTCAGCCTCCAGCTTCTCCTATGCCATTTTCCTGCCACCCTTCTAAATATTGTTTTATAAGATCAGATGCACATAGGTATTGTACCTTTGTGTCCCTCTCCTAAGAATATAGTCCTTTGGTTTTACTGTGTATCAATGCCTAGAGACATGCATATTTTATCTGTCTTTGGAAGGATAAGGGGGACACAGAAATGATGGGACAAAGAGTGAACAAATGCAGCAGTGGATCTCAGTAGACATTCTGTTGAAAATGAACTATACAATTTGTGCATAAGTGTGGTTGGTAAAAGCTGAGAGAGCAAGAGAAGGTCACATTGTTCAAAAAGGTCACATTGTATTCTTTATCTGTCTTATGTAACCCCTCTGTACATCACCTTTATAATAACAATAAAATGCATAAAAATAAATTTATATTAGAATTTTTCAGGGATAATGTTGCTCTATTGATTTCAAAGACATTCCAGAGTAGAATTCCTTTAATTTCATTTAACCTCCATTGTCTCTGGAAGGTTTATGCATGATTAAGACTCTAGTCATCATTAATATAACCTACTTAATTAAAAAGTTATTGATTTTGTAATTATCATATATAAAATACTTTCACAATAAGAGGTAGAAAGACAAGTTATTCAGATATCAGGTACTATAGTATAATAAAAGCTACCCTTCCATCTTGTGCCAATTATTCTGTTTAGATGATTTCTTGTGGTGAAAACTTAAAACATAAACCAGTAGGGACATAAGGTAAATAAAATTCTCACAAGAAATTGATGGGCAATGTGGTTGTAAAGTTAGCAAATGTTAATCTTGGAAAGAGTGGTAGAGCTAGAGGTGCATCAGAGGTGTCTCAAAATGAACCCAAAGAGCTGGATCTTTAAACCTTTGCATCCATCAATTATTTCCCTTAGGCTGTTCCTTAGTAACTTTGCATTAGTAACTTTTTCTATAGCCAAAGGCAATTTTCAATAATAGATGCTTCTACAAACATGAAAAATTAGATTTTTCCATTATGCATAAATGTATTATTTATTCATATGGAGTCAGAATTCAAAAAACACAGTGTAAACTATAAATGACCAAAGAAGTCTGATTAATAGTAATAGGATTATATTAAATAGAACATGTGCAGTCTGAATAAAGCCTAGTTTAAGAAATATGTTTTAGTCAAGATTAATAATAGTTTATATTTTTATTTGCTATGACTTACTTATTCAACAACGTGAGAAAATTTAGTTAACTTGTTATTCATTTTTATATTTTGTTTTAGATATATTTGTGTTACTACTAAACCTACTTTTTTATGTGTTATTTAAACATTATTTTACCTAACAACTTCTGCTTACAGTAGCAATGATAGGGGGATGTTAAGTGAGATATATTGCACTGAAAATGTTTTACAAATAATATTACAATTGATTATACTTAGTTTTCCTTAACAGAATGTTTATATACAGCTGCTGACCATAATGGTAAGTTGGACAGTTTCCTTGTCATCCCACACATTCTAGTACTTTTAGAAAATAAATAGCAATGACATTTGCTTGGAATTAGAAAATAGTTAGATCTCATAAATGTTCTCTTTAGTCAACATTGCAACATCAGCGCAAAAAAAGCTGAAAAAAATCAATGAATACCATCCAGTTAAGATAAATTGATATCCACAAATATTCTTTTCAATGAATGCTATTAAATAAATTTAATTTAAGAGTATTTTATAAAATTATCATGAAGCTCTGGCATTTAAAATATAGTGAAAGGTTAGTTCTGGCTTGCAGCAAACAGTTGCAATGTGGAATATTTGAATGATTATTTGCAATATTTTAAAGCTATTTATGGAATCACCCTTTTATAGTAAATTTCCTTAGAAAAGACAATTAGAAAACAAAGTATTTCTTATAAATACAGTATTTAACATACAGTGGTATTTAGTGTTTTGATTTTCTTTCTTTTGGTCATAAAATAAAGCATGCTAAAAATAATATATATATATATATGAACTATTAAGAACACCCATACATTTTCTTGATCCCTTGCTTTTCACTATGTGTCCTTCTCACAAACTACTTTTACTTTCAAACACTTGCATATTTAATAAATGAATGTAATCACTGTTTACTTAACAACATGATGAGTTTTGAAGTTTTTATCATTTAATAAAATTCTAAAAAAGAGAAATAAAAATTTAAATCAGTGAGAATATTCTATTTCTATTTTTCACACTTGTTAGAACATTTAAAGAAATGCTATTGATCTGCAGCCTGGTCATCTTTGTTTTAATTTTTTTATTGTATAGATGTGCACAGCGGTTACAGTTACATAAGTCAGGGAATGAGGAAATTCCTTTTTGAATAGTGTAACCTGTTCCCTCCTTTGCTCCCAATTTCTCCTTTCAGACCCACTTCCTCCACAAGCTGTATAGGTCATTTTTAACAGTGTCCAGTGAGTACCACTGCTGCATTTGTTCACCCTTGTCCCACTGTTTTTGTACTTCCCCTAACTCTCTCCCAAACAAATAAACTTACATACAAGATAAAAGATTCAGAAATCAAAAAACAGCAGCAAAGGAGAAAAAAAAAAAAGCTCTTGTTTCCATTTCTTGGAGTTCATTACAGTAAATATAATTTTATATGATCACATGCACATAGCTACTGAGGAGCCTGGCTATCTATGTGCCTTGTTTCTCAAGGGATGACAGGCATCACTCTTTTAGCTTTTGTACATCTGCAGTAACTAGAATGGCAAGTGCATGCTCCAAAACCAAACAATGATTAAAATGGAGTTTTCTGAACTTTTATGCCGAGGTTGCACTTGAATTTTAATTACTTATCTCTTCCTGCCAACTCTACCTTTGATATATGTCATAGCAGCCACCTTTTAAATAGTATTTGGGGACCTAAGAAGGAATTAATATTATATAGACCAAATCTGGTATATAAAATAAAAATCTCTTGCACTTAACACAAATAGTAGTTATCAAAGTTTGACTTTCAATGTTTTGGCATTAGAAATGTATTTTTTTTCTCTATGAATGATAAGTGAAGAATAGTAAGAAAGTGAGCTCCCTTTTAATTTTCTGCACCCAAATAATTATTAATAAATTAAGTTTAAACATATTAATATTGATTCATATCAGCATTAATAACATGAATCCTGTCATTTACTTACTATCTCTTGTCTGTCATATGTCTATCGATCAATTAATCTGTCTCCTCTACCACTTGTATTGAACCACATAGTCTTAAAGGAAAAAATACCATAATGACTTTTGCACTCTATGTTTCTTCTTTCTTTGAGATTTGTATTTCTTGGAAAATGAATACTTATTTTTCTTATCTATGTTAGACAGTTCTTCCTGAAATTTTCTAATAATTTACTTTATTAATATTATAGATGTGTTGTACAGAGGAATTATAATTTCATGAGACAGGGAAAAAGTACATTTCCTTTCATACAGTGTCATCTGTTCCCTAATTCTCTCCCTGTTTCTTCCTCCTGTCTCCACCCATGTATTGCATAGTTCCCTTTCAGCAATGTCCAGTGAGCTCCACTGTTGGACTTTTTCACACTTTTTCTCCCTTGAGTTCTGTACCATCCCCCTCAACCTTTCAAAAGATGTACTCTTGAATTCACCATACATAAAGTAAAAAGAGAATCACCAAAAATTAAAAATAAAAAAAAATAAAAATGAGAAAGTTACATTTTTCTAATTTGGAGAAGGGAAGGGAAATAACAAAATGCCCAAATAAGGATACAGGTTGACCCATTGTAACAATGAGATGTACAAGACACTATGTTGAAAACAAACTTTACTAGTTGTGGGGGGAGTAGTTAGGGTGGTGGGGAGGAAAGAGATGGTAGGGAAAAAACAAAGGGGGAGAAAACAATGATGGGTGGGAAATGTGCTCATTGTCTTGCTTGTGTAACTGTAACTCCTCTGTACAGTATTTTTACAATAACAATATATCAGAAAAAAAAAGGAGGGAAAGAAGAGAAGTCTCTTGTTACCATATATTGGAGTTAATTTCAGAATGTAGATTATTTTATATAATCAACAGAAGCTTAGGCATTGGATCTTTATGTCTCTCCTAAGGGTATCCTCTTTTGGGCTTACTGTGTGTGAATATCTAGAATCCTGTATAATCTGTTGCTTCCCATTGCATTTTGAACCTAAATTCCACTTATCAGAGAGAACATGTGCTATTTGTCTCTCTAAGCTTGACTTACCTTACTTTACACGATTTGGTCAAGTTCCATCCATTTCCCTGTAAATGTCATTATTTTATTATTTCTAATGGCTGTGTAAATTCTGGATCACTAATCTAGAAATACAGCCAGCAAACTGGGAAAAGAACTGCACTAGCAATAGATCAGACAAAGTCTTAATATCCAATATATACAAAAAGATCAAGAAGCTAACTCTTCCCAATTCTAATAAACCAATCACTGAACCAACAAAGGAGCTAAGGAGAGACTTCTCAGAGGAAGAGGTAAGAATGACAAAAAAACACATGAGGACTTGTTTTTTTCCTTCCCTTCCACGGGCGAGGAGGGAGGGAGGGATGGGAAGGGATGGGAAGGGGAAACAAAAGAGGAGGCAACAATGCTTGATAAGAAATGTACTCATTATCTTGCCCATGTAATTGTAACCCCTCTGTACGGTATTTTCACAATAAAAATGAATGAATGAATGAATAAATAAATAAATGAATAAATAAATAAATAAATAAAAATAAATTTTAAAAAAGCACATGAGGAAATGCTCATCATTCCTGGCCATAATGGAAATGCAAACCAAAACAACTGTAAGTTTCCTCCATCTCACTCCAGTAACACTGGCCATCATTGTGAATTCAAACAAGAACAAGTGGCTGGGATGTGAAGGAAAAGTAGCCCTACTGAACTATTTGTGGGAATGTAAACTACTACAACCAGTCTGGAGGTTCCTCAAAAATCTGAACATAGACCTTCTCTACGGCCCAGCCATACCATTCCTGGGTACCTGCACATCCATCTTCATTGCCTCACTCTTCACAATAGCCAAGATATGAAAACGGCCCAGATGCCCCACAATAAATGAATGGATCCTGAATGATTTTTCAATCACTCCTTAGAACTATGTATTTAAGATACAAACAAATTCTCTTAAGGTATAAGAATGATACTGACTAACACCATATTTCATTCTTTAGGTTATCTATGATTTCTTAAGAACAAGACTTAAATTCATCCTTCATAGAAGGAAATAACCAATAAAAATGATTAATTTTGACAAAGATGACAGATGGTAAAACTTAGCTTAAATTTTTAGACTTTGATCGGTGATACCATCCTGGAATTTGAAGGAAATTATTCCATAGACCAATGTTTTTAAAACAAATATGTAACCCCATCTCCAGAAGCTTACAATTTCCTCATATTTCCAAACTGCCTGTAATTCCTGCTACATTAACTCTTGAGTTGTTTTTGACACAATGTAGCCATGGGTTCACTTCTCATATGCAGACACAATTATTTTAATTTGAAAGAGGCCATCCCAATAATGAAAGAGGCCATCCCAACAATAAAAGAGGCCATCCCAACAATAAAAGAGGCCATCCAAGCCCCCTTAAGTAAAAAGTTACCCAACCCCACTCTAAAGGGAACAAGGGAACAAACAAAAGGCACCAGCCCTGTTCCAGGAAACTGTCTAAAAGGTCACTTTCCCATTCCAAGGATCCGCGGGCACATGCAGCTTGGCACGTATCTCTTACTAGCCCAAATTAGGACATGTGTCTCTCCTTAAGCTGATTGGTAAAAGTATGTGACTCAGTGTAAAATGATTGGCTGCCTGCGTGCAGACCCCGATGCGATACTTTAAACCTGTTGGCTACTAATGCGCGGGCTTTGCCATAACAGATAATAAAGTCCTATATAAGGTCACCCACAAGGAAGCTCGGGGCTCTCAGCTGCTGACTGGTTTAAGGTCAAGCTGTGAGCCCGAGCCTGCTCGAATAAATGCCCTATGCTTCTTGCATGAGAACGTCTCTTGGTGTCCTCCATTCAGCGCGAGCTTCTCGACCCTTTCAAATTCAGTCATCTTAATTTTCAAAATAGTATTGGAAACCTGCTGAAATCACATAAATAATCTTCAAATAGTATTCTCTGTAATATACTAGAATATACCATAAGTTACTGTGATTTGCAATGTTTTTTTAAATTTTATATTTGTAGTATTTAGTAAATAATAATGAATGTTTTAAATATGCATTCACTGAGGATCAAGCAAATTTAAAATTAATAAAAAAACAGGACTCACCAGTGATACATGTATATATATATATATATATATATATATATGACAAAGTGTGTGTTCTGCTTTTTAATCATCTTATTTTAAGCAAAAATTGAACATATTGTTCTTATCAAAATGCTGATAGTCATAAACCATTGAGATTTCATATATCAGATTAGAAGTTTCTCAGGAGCTTTATTGAGAATAAACTGCTAGATATGTGCAAATTATCAGAAAACCTTTCCAATATTTTATTTTAAAAATTCATTTAGACTTGTCGGAGGCATCAACTCGCAAGACCCCGAGTTCGTGTGTGCTAGCATGCATTCCTTGAGGGTCAAAGGTCCTTACATGCCAGGCTTCAGTGATGGTTTTCCAATATGCCATTCGTGCTCCTCCCAGTTAATTGTGTAGAGCTATGCCTCCAGATTCCTTTTGTGTTTTTTAAATGGACCCCCACCTGTGCCTTGCTTCCTCTTTTGTTACCTTGAATAACTTTCATCAATTAACGGTTGCTAATCATCCACATTCCTCAAGAATTGTTTATCCTTAAGGTCATCTTCCTGTCCTGGGGTTGGCCCCTGACTACAGCCTTACCTTCTACGCCCTCATACCCTACATAAGTGTATGATATTTTAATATATTTTGTCTATACTCACCTGGTATGGTCCGTTTTGGCCTACCAGACACCAAGTTCCCGGGTCTCGCTGTGTGAACAGCAACATGACTTATTCATTCTTTTGGTTACTGACTTTTGTCATCATGCATTTTTCATATTAATTTCTATTTCTAATACTTATATGTGTTTAAAATAATGTAACTCAACACTCAGAAACTGCCTCAAGCTATAAATCTGAGAAAAAGAATCTTGTATCATTCAACATATTGCTGAAAGATATCTCTCTGCCAAACAGTAGAATGAAGTAGCATATCATGGCAAAATGTGAAAGAAAAAAAAAACTTTAAATTTTTTAAATGTGCTTTATTGTTTGAGGATACCTGTCATCTATCATTTTTTGTGCTATGTCTTTTCTTGTAGAAAGAAGGAATGTCTTTCATGTTGACAGCTTTGCCAAGGTCAGTGGAATGATTCTTTTCATGGTAGATCTGTACATATTTTTATTTTTCTGAAGAGGAAATGTCTGTGTGATGGGAAGAAATTACATTTAAAGTAACAATTTCAAAGGCCATTTTAATGGTTCAAACTTAAACATATAATAAGTAGTCGCATTTAAGTTGTATTAAACTAAGAATGGTATTATATTCAGTTTTGAATTTACTTTTATATTAGTACTTAAGGCATGATGAAAGTAGGTCAAGACGTTTGTTGCAATTTTTCTTATGTGACATACTTATGAGAATACATGATCAATTAAGAAAAAACTTTGATGAAAATGACAAATATTTATTTCTCTGGGTGTTTACATTTATTTATTTATTTTGCCAGTTCTGGTGCTTAAAGTCAAGATCTGGGTGCTGCCCCTGAGCTCCACAGTACCACTTCTGGTTTTTTTTTTTAATTATTTTTTTTTTCCTGACTAGTTATTGGGGATAAGAGTCTAAAGGACTTTTGTGCTTTGAACCACTATCCACAGATCTCAGCCTCCTGAGTAACTAGGATTGCAGGCCTGAGCCAGGAGCACCAGGCATCTTTGAGTGTTTTATTTTAAGTATAGAAAACATGTGCTACAACAGTGGTTATACTGTGTGGGAGGAACATACAAAGAAACAAAAAAACAAAAAAAAAAGCATGGTACATTATAAATATGTTAGAAACAATAGCAAAAAAAAAAGTGTTCCTATCTTGGTGTTCATTTCATTTTGAAAGACCCCCGTCAGTATGGGGTGCCCTTCGATCTGGAGAGACCCTTCCCCAAGGAACAACGAGACCACTTGTGCGGATGCAATCAGCAAGAGGTTTATTCGGGCATGCCCTGGCTCCCAGGTACACACGACCTCGAGATCCACAAGGTTCGGGTCGGTGGCTGGGAGCCTGTTCTGACACGGGTACCCGGGAGACTTGCGCGCCGGGGCATATGAAAGCACCCTCTTTTATGGGCAGCTAGAAGCAAGGTTACAGAAGCAAGATGCCTGGTTACAGGGTGTTGATTGGCTAATTTTGAGTTATGCTTAGGGTGGGGATTGGTCAGGCTGAGTCAGGCGAGCAGGTTAGTCAAGGTTTAGCTGACATGCCTGTACTTGCCCTGACATGCCTTTGCTTGCCCTTTAACTGTTAACTCCGAAACTCTTTGTTCATTTCTGGTAAACGGCTTAACCACAACGTCCTGCCTTGCCCCTTGCGGGAAGGGAGGGGTTGGTCAGCAGGTTTACTGGGAGACCTAGTGGCGAAGCATGTAGAGGCATATACTGGGGTCTTTCAATTTAACATCATCTTATATGATCATATGTACATAGCTTTTGGCCTTTTCTGCTTGTCCTACACATGTACTAGTTATTGCAAATAAAGAAAACCATGGGTCCTATGTTTCTTTGGGCCTGGCTTACTTCACTTAATATAATTTTTTCCAAGTCTTTCCTTTTCCTAACAAATGGGGCAATGTGATTCTTTCTGATGGAGGCATAGATTCCATTGTGTGTGTGTGTGTGTGTGTGTGTGTGTGTGTGTGTGTGTGTGTGTGTGTGTGTGTGTATATATATATATATATATATATATATATACTGCATTTTCTTTATCCAATCATCTATTGAGGGGCATCTGGGTTGGTTCCATATCTTAGCTATGGTAAATAATGCTGTGATGCATCTTATATATAATTCTCTAATTTGAGAAGGGGAAGGGAAAAAACAAAACACTTAAATAGGGATTCAGGTTGACCCATTGTAACAATGAGAAGTACAAAACATTATGTTGAAAAGGAACCTTACAACTTCGACAGGGGCAGGGAATGGGGACAGGGAGTAGTTGTGAGGTGGGAGGGAAGGGATGGTAAGGGAAAAACAAAGGAGGAGGCAACAATGCTGGATAAGAAATGTACTCATTACCTTGCTCATGTAACTGTAACCCCTCTGTGCAGTATTTTTACAAAAAAAAATAAAAAAACATACACAAATTAAATAACATCAAAACAAAAAAAGAGAAAACGTGCTTTTTTTTACCTTGTATTGTTATTGACATTCACTATAAAGATTGTGTTAAAAATCTTTTAAATACTGAGTAACAGGCTCTTTATGGTATTTTGGAGGAATTTCCAGTATTTTTAAGGAGCACTTTTTTAAAATTTAATTTTATTGTAAAGGTGATGTCAGAAGGGTTACAGTTACATAAATGAGTTACATAATGAATACATTGTTTGTTGAACATTGTTCCTCCCTCCCTCATTTTCTCCCATTTTCCCTCTCCCTATTATGACTCCCCCTCCCAAGTTGTAAAGTTCATTTCCAAAATAGTGTCTTGTGAGTATCATTGTTGCATTGGTCCACCCTTTCTCCTTTGTCTTACTATTTTGTTATTCTCCTTCCCTTCCTCAAATCAGATAAAAATATATTCAAGACACAGGCTACCAAAATCAAAAGCAGTGACAACAGGGGATAAACCAAAATGGGGGATAGAAGCAATAACTTTACACAGTACATTTAACACACACACATACACACCCTCTTCATTTCATATCATAGAGTTAATTTGATTGGCATCATTTTATATGGTCATATTACATTGCTATTGAGCTATTCTGATCCTCTGCTAGGACTATCCTACACAAATACTAATTATTACAAATGAGGGAAACCATGGAGCCTGTTTCTTTGGGTTTGACTTATTACACTTAGTATGATTCTTTTTCATGTCTTTCAATTTACTTACGAATGGGGTAATGCCATTCTTTAGACTGGAATAATAGAATTCCATTGTGTATACACATCACATTTTCATGATCCATTCATCTACCAAACATCATCTGGGTTGGTTCCATATCTTAACGATGGTAAATAAGGCTGCAATACCTAGGAATGGAAGTGTTGTATTATATGGTAGTTGTATGTTTAGTCTTTCCAGGAACCTCCATATTGCTTTTCAGAGTGGTTGGACCAGTTTACATTCCCAACAGTGTAGTAGTGTATCCTTTTGGCCACATACCCACCAACATCTACTACAATTTGTTTTTCTTCATAATGGCCATTCTAACTGGGTGGAATCTCATGTTGTTTAGATTTGCATTTATTTTGTGACCAGAGATGTGTAGATCTTACATAAATATTAAATGTAATATTTTAAATGCATTAACTTACAATGAATAAATAAGAAAAGGTAAAGAAGGTATGAATATTAATTTAGTATTTTGGAATTATAATAAAAATGTTTCAAAACTATTTATTTTACTGCTCACACAATTGTAAATTATAATTAATGAATTAACAGTTATATTGTTGACTCTTAGATGGAGAGACCATGAGATAAGAAGGGTTAAGTTGGCAGAGTTGGTGTTACAGTCGTCTAGATTTCCTAAATCTCTGGAAAAGTATCTGTAAAATAGTTCTTCAAGCAAGAGTTATTTAAGAATTAAGAGGTTAGAATATGTGTCTCACAGCATTGAAGCAAAGGATAGTGTTAATGGAAATTAAAAATTAAGTCAAAGCAATCATTATTTGTCTCAAATTTTTCAGAATTTATGACTTAAAGGCCTATTTTTACATATGTTAATTATTATTACATTCTAAATATTATATTAGAAATATACTTATTTTAGATTTCTTTTCATATCAAAATGTTAATAAACCAGATAAGAAACTATTCTGAAGCATTCCTTGTAGAATTTCTAACCAATTTCACTCAACCCCTGCTCTCTTTCCTTAGCTTCAGAGCCAGTTCATCACACCCAGGTCTGCCTTATAAATTAGAAGTACTTTGATCTGAGGCTGTCAACTCAGTCTTCAAAGATAACTACCAAACTAGCCAGCCCTATCTACAGAGAGGAGTAGGGGAGTGGCCTAGAGCACTAACATGTTTTTCAAAGGACATACTGAACATGGTGATAGTATTAGCCTGTAAGGAAAGGAAGCCAGTCTTTTCAAATGTTCTCCAATTAAATGTTACAGACTTCCCCCAGGAACAACTTCTTTCTTTTAGGAATTTGATAATGTTTGGTGACTTCATACCTCAGGCTAATGCTAGATTTTTTTAAACATGCCAGAGAAAAGTAGATTCAAAAGAAGACATCTCTCCCTGTCATGTCAGGATTCAGAAATCCACTGCCAGCACAAATCATTTTGTGCTCAAGCAGTCTTCTTTAGTAAATGAGCTTAAGAAAAAAGAAAGCTCAAGCTTCTGTATTAGCCTGAAGAGAATCAGTCATTACACCAATGTAATCATTACACAGGTCTAGTCATCTCTGATACCATCCACCTCTTACTAACTAGTGACAGACTAGAGTGAAATAAGTGACTAATTTTACTCTACTGAATATAAAAGAATTAAATATGCAAAGAAATTCTAAAATGTTAGTTGCTCCTGGAATGTTTGACCATCCACACAATTTACTGGATTTCGTTGAAACAGGTAGAAATGATTCTGCATTTTGAACATAGAACTATAGGTTTCCAATTTCCCAGTATTGCTGGGTGCAGAAAAAGCTATTTTTGCCAAGCTTTTATGCCTTTCTTTTTGCTTTATGTAACTGGAATCCACATAACATTTAAATTCTTAAATACATTTATTTTAAAATACAGCCGAATATTTCCATTTGTTTATGCAATAACATCAATAAAATTTGCAAATCAAACTGTACTTATAATTATAGTATTGGACACTATCTTAATTATATTAACAAAACAATCAGTTTCAGATAAGAAATAAAACATGCTAAATCATTGAAAATATTTAAAATAATTAAATTCATAAAAGAAATTAATCAAATTAATTTATCGACAGTTTATACCTGCAATACATTCCTGTTTTAAAAGGGTATATAATCATCAATGTCTATATTTTAAATTACATTTAACTTAGCTAAAAGGGTAGCACTGAGTAATTATTTCTCTTATGGAGAAAAGCTCAAAATAATATTTATTTGTCACTGTTTCTAAAATTTGGTTGATGTTCATTAAGTACATCGGGGTGGAGTTTTCAGGATGGCTTCTTTCTGTATCTTTGCCTTGAAGTAGGGAGATCTGGTTTGATGCTCACCATCTTGACCACATAGTGGATGGTAGGGTCTGTCATATTGTCTTCATGGTGGAAGAAAGTGAAGCCCTGCCTTCTAGGTGATGGGCATGCCTTAATACCTGGAGGCAGGGGTGGGCACTTGGCTGATAGGTTACTAAACATATCAGTCCAGTGCCTGGGACTGGGAGTTTTCTGTGACCCTGCCCCCTGACCTGACCTTATTTATACTCAGACCAGCTCAGGGGTTGTTACACCATGTCTCCATGTCTCTGAGTTCCTGTTCTGTGTCTCCAGGCTCTTATCTGGTCATCCTGGCATCCCAATTCAGCTCTCTATTGGAGCTAGATTGGTTTGTTGGTATTGTTTTGTTTTTATTTTCCTTTTGGGCCTTCATGGCTCAGTTTCCTAACAGTGTTAAGTTAGCTGCTGTTCTTTGAGACAGGAGTCCACCATGCAGTTGTTGACCTTTTAAAAAAGACTTCAAAATTTAACCTTTCGAAATATAGTTTCTCTGTTTTTCTTACCTACAACAGCTTCAGTTGAGATGAAAATAGTAGAATCTGTCTCTTTCCCATGGGATCTCACTGTCTTAGTCTTCTTCCTTGCATAATAATTTTATAGCTTCTTAAACTCTGATATTACTTACCCCAAATTGAAAGGTAGACACTGTCAATTCAATATTCATAACACTGGGTTGTTGAAGTGCAAGGATGTGACTTTCTTTGAATTCTAGTAAACCTTACTGAAGCTGGATAACTTGTGGAAACTGAGGTCTAGGGTAGACAATTCAGAAATATGGTATCTAGAAACTTAACAATGCTATTTTTGCTTCAAAGAGAGGCAACTGAATGAATTCTTTCCTAAGGGAATGCATTCCTCACCCAAGCATTCACAAATGCCCAGCAGGATGCCCCCAAATGCAGATAGCAGGGCAGGGTGTCTCCTTGTTTCAAGGATAAGTATCTTTTTTTATGGCAGGATGCATTCTTACTCAAAAACTCAGAGAATAATCCCAGGTATCGTTAAAGCAAAAACAAAGCACCTCGCTTTTCATAACTTTGCCCTATTAATACCCAAAAGCTAAAGGAGCTGTGTATGTCTCTCTGGGTGCCCCCTTGTGAGTGTCTGTGTCTGTCTCTTTATGTCCCTATGAGAGCACCCACACTGCCAGAGTGTGCCCCTGCCCTTCTGTTTGTCTGCTTTGTGTGCCTGTCTGTTTCCTTGATTGTTTACTTAATAAAGCTCTGCAAGTTATCTTATCATTGTTACTTATCCAGAAATTCTTATTCTGCTATTAAAGTCAAGAAGCCTATGTGAAGAGTTCCTATATTTCTAGGGAAACTTCACTAAACCTCACTTTTGTTCAGTGCCATTACTAGTTACTGGGATAACTCAAATTTGAAGGGATTCAAAACAGATTTCAATCTCTTAATAAAGAAAGGTCAAGTCTCATTACAAAAAAAATTCAGAATTAAGTTACTGTGCACTTAGAATATATGAGCAGCTAACTTCTTTAAAGTTAATTGCTACAGAAGATTAAAAATTCAGTTAGAATAATTTAGAGTTAGAGAGACAAATGTTTCTTACCGATAACGTTTCTATTGTTAACAGAGTACAACATGAGTTTGTTTGTTTCTTTGTTTTTTAACTGGGATTTATCTAAGCTTTATCTACCTGAATTTCCTACTGTATGGAAAACAGCTAGAGACTTGGAAATTAATGAGATTCCACCAAATTCAAACGTGGCCAGGAGAAGTATAAGGTAGAAATGAGAAAAAAGACTCTTCTGTGGCTTTTTCTTTTCTGGTCATTGGCTTTCATGATTATATTGAAGCGATTATTTGGAAATAGAAACTAGAAGAAAAGCAGAAGATGAAAAGAGATCATGAAGCTGGGGGTGGATATGCTCTAACTACTTCAGGTATGCATATAAAAATAGAGCAATAAAATCCATTCAATTATTTTTAGAAAGGAGAAAATAAGGATATGAAAGAATAAGAGAAGTGGTAAATTTGTTCAAAGTACACTCTATGCATAAATGGGAAAATCATGAGGAAATCCTTTTATATAATTGATATATGTTAATAAAAAAGAAAAGTGAAAAATGAGACAAAAAGTAACAGATGCTTATTATAAAACCAGACACTAGCTATTTGGGATAAATAGAACTTCTGTTCAAGGCCATCTTGGACATAGTGTACATACAAGATTTCTTCTCAACCAATAGCTGGATGTGGTGCCACCTGACTATCATGCCAGCTGCATCCAAGGCTGGGGGTGGGCAGATCACTATTCCTGGTCAGTCTGGGGAGGGAAATGTTTCTATCTCAATGGAAAGAAGATGGACTTGGTGATATGTACCTGCCATACTAGCTACCATGGAAAGCCTAAATACATTAATTACTATCTAGGTTAAAATCCACATCTGGGAAGGAATTAAGAGCCTGTCTCCAAAATATTTGGTGAATAAAGAAAGAGAGACAGAAGGAGGGAGGGAGAGAGTTGAAGGCATGACTCATTGACATTACCTTTACAGCAAGCATGAGGCCCTGTGACCAAACCAAGGAACTTCCAACACACACACACACACACACAAACACACACACACACACAAACACACACACACACACACACACACACACGCAGAGTCAAGCAATGAAGACTTTTAAAGAATAAAGTTCAAATCAATACTAAATTTATACCAAACAAAGACACTGAATACCTCACAGTAGTTTTCCAATCCACAGCTAGCTGTGAAGCTGTCAAGAGTCATTTCAGATGGCAGAAGCAGTGATTTCCTGATGTCTGGATGACACTATGACATGGTATAATTAAAGCCAGGAGTTCCATTGACAGCCTTTTGATTCAAATTCCTTGCCCAGAAAGGCTTCCCTGGAGAACTGCTTCTACATTTAGTCTCCAATCTATTTCTCTGGCCCTTTCAATAATGTGAATACCTAAATATCTTGGTAGAAGATTTCCTTCTGCTTAAAATAGCTTAAAAGACTTCTCCTTTCTGTAGCCAAATTCTTCCCAAGACAGTCAGTATCTGGTAGAAGTGAACAAGGCAAAGGAAATGTCTGAATAGGAAGAGTCAGATCTACCATGCAGCAGCAGCACAATGCCAGTAAGCACAGAGAGAAGAACTAAAGGATTTTTGTAGGGTAACTCACCAGAATTACTCTTGGGGCATTTCTAATGTATTTCACAGTTTTACACTCAAAAAAATGTCGTTCTGGAAATCAAACTCAAATCAAACCTCTTAAATATGTTAGGGAAAAGACATGGCCTGCATTGATCAGACCAACCTAGAACTTGCACCCTTCCTGCTTCTGTTGCCCAGGTGCTGAGACATCAGTGAGGAGAACCAAGACTATCCTCCTCAGAAGGCTTGAAGGGTTTGCGGAGATTATACCACCATCAACTAGACAAAGATGACTTTCTTAGTTACATTGCTGTTAAAATTCTTCTGGTGTGTAAAAGATTGGAAGAGAAGAGAATTAGACCTTTGTTCTATGGATTTTTAAAAATTCTAAATATTCTAAATATTTTTGTGTTGTTGAAATAGTAAGTTTGATATTACACACACACATATACATATATTTCAACAAAATATCCATAGGTGTGCACACCAAAACCATTATCATATTCAAAATAATGAATATATCCACCAAACCACAGTAATTGTTTCATGATTTGGGGAACCTCTGTCAGGATTTCTTTCTGGATTTTAATCCCTGCTTCTGGCATCAGAAATAACCAATCCTTTCCTCTCACAATAAATTACTTTGCGTTTTCTGTAGTAATATATACTTGGAATCATATAGGAACTATGCATTTGTCACCCATATCTTCCATTCAACATAACTATTTTGAAATTTATCTTGTTCATTCATTAGTCAGAAGCCATTAAGATTTACTGATGAAGTAGTATTCCAATATGGGAATATACAATACATTGTTTATTCATTCATCTGTAGATAGTTGATTGGGTAACTTCTAGTTTGTGGTTAATATCAATGATATTGTTATGAATATTATAGAATCTTATTTTATTTTTAATCACCATATATTCACTGAAACTTCCTTCTTTTTGTTTTTACAAATTGTAAACATTTTTTCCTAGTTTCTTTAATTTTATAAAACAAACAATGCTTGCAGCCGGTAGCTCACACCTTTAATCCTAGCTACTTAGGGGGCTGAGATCTGAGGACCACGGTTCAAAGCCAGCCTGGACAGGAAAGTCCATGAGACTTTTATCTCCAATAAACCAATCAGAAAACTGGAAGTGGTGCTGTGGCTCAAGTGGTAGAGTGCTCACCTTGAGCTGAAAAGCTGAGGGATAGCGCCTAGGCCCAGAGTTCAAGCCTTACAACGGACAGAAAACAAACAACAAAAACCCAAAACAACAACAAAAAAGAATACTTGCTACTTTATCATTTTTAAAGCATCTGATTTTTTCACAAAATGCAATGCTACTATTTAAAATGTCATTATATTACAATTTCAGTCTTTGTAAATACTCTTGGCAAGTTAAAATTCATTTGATATTATAAAAAGTTAAGAGCAAATATGAGAGGAAAAAAAAACCTGAAAGAAATAAAGTCCAGGTCCTTTTATCTAATGTAACCACAGCATTCAATAATTTTAAGGAAAAATGTAATCACACTCAGTTTAACTCATGATGCAAACACATTTATAAAAATAGTATTTTACAATATCTGAATATTTCACCATGATTTTACAGAAGGTATTTTGTTATTTAACAATTTCTCACCTTGAGTTTGCTTACTAATTCCAAACAGTCTAAACAGTCTATTTCTTGCTGGACAGGTTGAAAATTAGACTAAGAGAAAATTCATTTCTATTCTTGGAGTCCCTATATTGTGACTTCCTTATTAGACCCCTGTAGAAGATGCCTAAAAGCATGCAGAAACTATTTGTTGTTTTCTAATATATGAAAAACAGAGATTATAAGAATTCCTTCCTTGTTCCACTTGTAGTAATAATATCTCTGAGATTTTATGCACCTTCAGAAGTTCAGTTCTCTCATTTGAATAAACCACAATGCCTTTATTTTATTTTATTTTATTTTTAATATTATTTTATTTTATTTGAGAACATACTGTACAGAGGGGCTACAATTACATGGGCAGGATAATGCATACATTTCTTACCAAGCATTGCAGCCTCCTCCTTTGTTTACCCTTCACCTCCCTTCCCAGCCTCCCCCCTCCCCCCACCCAATTATACCCCCTTCCCCCCCACACCGACATTGTAAAGCTGGTTTTGACATGACATTTTGTACTTCTCATTGTTGCAACAGGTCCACCTGAATCCTTAAACGACTTGTTTGCCCCCATCTCCTCCACATGTTATACTGACATCAAATATAGTGAAAGCGGGGGTTACACTGTGGGGGAGGGACAAACAAAGCAACAAAGAAATAATCTTATAAATGCGTTAGAAACATATGCATGAAAGAAACGAAAACATTAAAATACATATTTAAGGGTTCATTTTCCTAACATCACATTATCTGACCTTTTCTGCTTGACTCATACCTATACTAGATATTGCAAATAAGGGAAACCATGGGACCTATGCTTCTTTGGGCCTGGCTTACTTCACTTAATATAATTTTTTCCAAGCCTTTCCATTTCCTAACAAATGGGGAAATGTCATTCTTTCTGATGGAGGCATAGAATTCCATTGTGTATATATACCACATTTTCTTGATCCACAATGCCTTTATTTTAAAATATCACAAATATAGAGAATCTAATCAAATGAGATCATTGAAGTAAAAGTCCTTGTTTTACTTCAAGCTCCTATAAAATACATTATGATTTAAGGACAATGTCAGAGTTTATATTATCCTTTCTGTTTTAGCAAAGGCTAACATAGATTTCAATTCAATTTTTTGAATTAAATTATGTATAGAGATAAAGATATAGGAAGGCATTCTCAGTTTATCTCTTTTATTAGTTCCTTATTGTGGTTGTCATTTTAATCTTGATGTCTAGTAATAAATGTAATATCTAAAAGAAATGTAATAGGAAGGAACTTTGCTATTACCACCAATTAGTCTCACTCATGAAAATAGACTTATGTTTTTACAATTCTTATTTGGGACTTTGAATTATGTCATCTAATGACAAGAAATTGTTTTCTTCCTGTAAAGGTAGATTTGTAGGAGAATACTTCATCTTAATACTAATACACAAACCAGAAACACTTAACTTTGAATTACAAGGAGAATTTTGAAGGAGTTCCTGTTGGAAAACTTTGGACAAATAAGAATGGTAAACATTAGCTTTTGTTTCGTATTATGAATTGGTCTGGGTTTATATTTGCATTGAATAACAAAATATGTATATATAATATATCATTATAATATATAATATATTATGTAATATATTTATTATTAATTACCTTATATAACAAATAATAAAATGCAATATATAATAAATAATATATAATATATTATACATTACACATATACTGTTTGGATATATAGGATATATAAATAGGATACATATAGGATATATAAGATATAGGATTATTTGAATATATATAGATAAGATATATATTCATATATATTCATTTATATATTTATAATATATTATATATAGGATATACCTATACCCTATATATGTTCCTAACAGTTTAGGTAACACACTTGTAATTTGCTCCATTTGTATTGCTCAGCAGGACCAATTATTTTAAAATATCTCTTGATTTAACTTATTTCTAGTAAGAGGGTGAACTTGGAATTTTAGAAATTTTAAATAGAAGTTCCTCCAAATATTAATAAAATATATTTTTAAAGTGACTAAATGACCAATTACAGGTAACACTAGTCTGTAATTGTAAACATTATGCCCACCTTTGGTCCTCAGCTCCACCCAGTCCTAAGCCCCTCCCTGCCCTAGAGTTCCCACCATACAGCTGGCCCCTCCCTCTCTCCACCCAGACCTACCTGAACTCCCATCTACCTCACTTCCTATGCCTAGATCCTGCTGCTACCTAGATAGTGGAGGCTTCCATGCGCTCTCTCTCAGGGGCAAATGTGGTTCCTCTTAATAAACCTTGTAATAATCTTTATCCTGTGCCTGCCTGCCTCCACATGGTCCCCTGGCATGGATGTGATGGATTCTTTCATTGATCCTTTCAGTAATCCCAGCTAGTTAGGAGACTGAGATGAGGAAGATCCGACTTCAAACCCAAAGCACTTAGGAGACTCCATCTCCAAAATATATAGGCTGAATATGCAGGCTGAATGTTTCACTATAGTAGTAGAGTGCCAGCCAAGCAAATAAGATAATCAAGATTAGACATTGAGCTCAAATAGTATAATTTAAAAAATAAACTTAAATGCATAGCTGAGTTCAGAGGAAGATAACATGTATGTATGTGTGGAGACTATGAGATAGAGACAATCAGAAAGAGGGGAGAGAAAGAAGCACAAGAGAAAGGAAAGGAGGGAGGAAGAAAGCAACAATGAAGGAAAATTAGACATGATGAAAGTTAGCATTGCTATCTGGAAAATAAATACCTTTCAGTTAAACAGGCCTAGAGGCAAAGAGGCCTCATAACTAGTTGATATCAAGAGTAAAATCAGGTGTGTTTTTGAAATGTAAGATTTTTCAGGATGTTTAAATTTTATTAGAATCGAAGTAGTACCACTTTTTCTGGTAAAAAATAACAACAATCACAAACTACCATTTCACTAATAGAAAATCAAACATATATCTGGGGAATTGTTTTGGGAAAGAAAAGGTTATTCCGGTTATTCTATTGAAAACAAATAAGAATTCTACCACTAAGTAGATGTGAAATTGAATATAATATTATTTTCACATACCAAAAGAAACCCAAATCAAGAATCCAGATACACTGAATGGCTCATGCCTGTAATTCTAGCAACTTGAGAGACTGAAAACAGAAATATCGTTGTTCAAGACTAGCCAGGACAAAATTTTCACAAGATCTTACATCAAGAGAAAAGCCTGTGCATTGTGGTGATCACATGTCATTGCAGGCATGCTAGGGCAGGCAAAAAAACAAAAAGTAATGTGTGAAAGAACAAAGCATTAGCAAATACTGTTTTCAATTAGCATGAATTGAATGTAATGGGGAATTCCCTTTAATCTATATGTATATGCATGTATTATGATTTCAGATGAAATATCGTGCTCAATGGATTCAGATTGGTTCCCTAGTTGATTTTGGACAGAACTGTTGGATTTGTCCATTCTAATACATTCTGGTCTTCTATCTATTTGAACATTCTGAGTTATAAGGCAGGTTGTGGCTTATGGCATTCTACTTATAGTCAAAACAAGCTTCCAAGAGCACAGAGATTGTTGGAATCAAAGCACCTTAAAGGGAAAGTAGCATATGAAATAATTAAAATAGAAGACGCTAGTTTGTTCCTAAAGTAAGATGAATGGTTCCTGAAGTTCTAGCAAGTGGGCCATATAGTTATCACTTTCTTTAGAATGGATTTCCTTGTGTGTAAAGTGATTTTTTTTTTCTGCCAGTCATCCTACTGAATTATTAGGAAAAAGAAAATCCTAGCTCAACTAGGAAGAAATGGATTTTTTCACATGGAGGTACAACCAGCATTTATTTGATCTTCCCTAACATTTTTTGCTCAAGGCTAGTGCTCTACAACAAATGAAATTCATTGCACTGAAGCAAGTTCAGTGTCTTTGACTTCTTTTAAGTTGACACCATTCACTGGATATATTGAGAGTGAATAATAAATGCATTTAAATATAGTCACAAAATGAATTAATGGGAGAACTATTTTTGATGGTGGGATATAAACTTGATTTACTGTAATGCTGTGTACTGTTCATGAAACAGAGGGGCTGGGTCTTCTCATAGCTCCAGGACAGCATCGAATCCCTGAGTTTAAGTTCTAAGACTGAAAAAAAAAATCAAATAAACTAGCAGATATAGATTAAACCAAAAAGGAAACACAGTTTTATCTATATTACTTGTCAAAACTCTGTAAAGAAAAAAATTAGGTTTTTCTTGCCTATTTTTAATAATTATTGAAGTAAGGAGGCCAGAGCTGGCCACCGCCATATTGACCACATGGTGGATGGTAGAATCTGGCATCTTGTTTTCATGCTGGGAAAAGAAACCGCCCGCCCCCACCTCCCCATCATCAGCCTCCCAGGTAATGGGCATGCCTCTGGATGGGGTGGGCACTTCGCTGATAGGTTATGGAATCTGTCAGTGTGCCTGGGACTGGGAATTTTCTTGAGGATCTGTCCCTGCACTGACCTAGTTAGGCCTGGGGCAGTCTAGCCACCATCATGCCATGTCACATGTGTCCTGTCTCCTGGCTAGTTTCCAGTCATCATGGTGTCCCAATTCAGCTCTTCATTGAAGCTGAATTGGCCTGTTGGTATTGTTTTTGTTATTTCTTTCCTCTTTAGCATGTTTCCTAGCTGTGTTATATGTATTTGTGTGCTGCAGGCCTTTGTAACAACTGGCTACCTGCAGCCCTTTAACTGTATAGTAAAGACTCTAGTATTCTATATTTTAAAAACATTAAGGCAAGTAATGTTATAAAACATCTTTTCAAGAAGAGAATGTTAACATACCCTCCATCTCAGTCCTCAGCCCCCATTTCTCCAGGGCTTGCTTGCACATCGGCATATCAAATCACCTTTTGAATATATTCAGTTGGAGGAAGGGAGGGGCTCACCTGAAGCTGATCTCTTAGCCCACCAGGTGTTCTGACTATAAACAAGAGCACTTTACAATTTTTAAACTGCTAAAATCAGCTAGTTGTTTGAACCAGGCCCTTAGGTGCCTGCCCACTCCCAACCACCTCCTCACAATAGGGACACAACACACAGCAGGCTCTGATTCTTCCCATAGAGACACAAGACCAAACAGAACAAGAGAGTCGATACTGAGACAAGGAGAGAGAAAGCTGGCTGAGATGGGGCCTCTCCCACCGTGAGTGGGACCCCCAATACAACCTTACACAAGCTCTCTACAGTATGAGAGCACTCTGGGAGGGTCTTGATCCACAGATCTTTCACCACATAGGCTATCGAACTCTCCAGAGTGTCAGTCTGCCAAGTGAGCCACTCCTACTCAGCACCAGGACATTCTTAGCTCATCAGTGTGGGAAGAAGAAAGGTGGCTCTGGAACACATCTGCTCCCTTTACTTTTTGAATTTCCGGATGGATCGATCCCCAGATTTCAGAAAAGCATATAACAGAAAACAAAACAGAGAGAAAGAGGCTGAAGACTGGAGAGGAAGTGAATGCTAACAGAGATAATGCAAATCAATGAACATTTGAAAATTATATACACATACATATACATTCATATATGTATAAACATATACATGTATATATATGTGAATGATAGTGTTAGATTTCTCTGTCAAAATTTAAATACAACTCAATTCCAGTGATTTAAATCATGAAGTAGAAATTAAAGCCATACTTATTTTAGAATAAAATATCAGAGAATTGGCTGGTTGAAGGTGGCTAATGCTTATAATCCTAGCTACTCAGGAGGCTGAGATTCAAGGATCATCAAGGTTCAAAACCAGCTGGAGCAGAAAAGTCCTCATGAGATTCTTATCTCCAATTAACTAATCAAAAACTGGAAACAGGGCTGTGGTTCATAGTGGTAGCACACTAACCTTTAACAAAAGAGCTCAGGGACAGTGCCCAGGCCCTGAGTTCAAGGTTTAAGCCCCACTACCAGGGGGGAAAAATAGAGAATTGATGTTGAAGACTTTGGTTAGAAAAGCCTTCCTTTTCTTTTTTACTTATTTTGTTTTCTGGTCTTGAGGCTTGAATGTCAGGCTAGGTACTATCTCTGAGCGTGTGTGTATGTGTGTGTGTGTGTGTGTGTGTGTGTGTGTGTGTGTGTGTGTGTTCTCCAATTAACTAATCAAAAACTGGAAACAGGGCTGTGATTCATAGTGGTAGCACACTAACCTTTAACAAAAGAGCTCAGGGACAGTGCCCAGGCCCTGAGTTCAAGGTTTAAGCCCCACTACCAGGGGGGGAAAATAGAGAATTGATGTTGAAGACTTTGGTTAGAAAAGCCTTCCTTTTCTTTTTTACTTATTTTGTTTTCTGGTCTTGAGGCTTGAATGTCAGGCTAGGTACTATCTCTGAGCGTGTGTGTGTGTGTGTGTGTGTGTGTGTGTGTGTGTGTGTGTGTGTGTGTGTGTGTGTGTGTGTGTGTGTGTGTGTGTGTCAGTTGTGGGGTTGGAACTATGGGCTTGGATGCTGTCCTCTATAGGCTCCTCAGTGCAATAGTTCTACCACTTGAGCCACAGTGCCACTTCCAATTTTCTGGTGGTTTCTGGTTTTCTTATTGGAGATAAGAAAGTCATGGACTTTTCTGTCCGGGCTAGCTTTGAACAGTGATCCTCTGATCTTGGCCTCCTGAGTAGCTAGGATTACTGGAGTGAGCCACCTATGCCCATGCCCATGTGAGCATTTTTTTTTTTTTTAGCTAACACATTACCACTTGAGCTATCACCCCACTTTTTTCTTTCTCATGGTTAATTGGTAATTAGAATCTCATGGACTTGCTTGCCTAGCTTTGAACTGTATTTTCTTTTTAAAAATATGTTACTTTCAGATGTAGCAAAATAACATATGATCCCAGTATGATTTTTATGAATCAACTATTTCATTATGACCAAAATATTCAGTGAGGTATTATGAATTATTTTATGAGCATTTTAGAAGTTAGTTATTTTAAAGTCAATTTACATGTAAATAGTAAACTTTAAATATGTGCTAACAGACCATTAAATAGTGACTTTTGAAGTTATCTTTACATCTGGTTGGAAATTATTTACATTTATAGCAGCTAACTATCTCTCTGTTAACACTAAGATGGCTCAGTACCAATGAAAGAAGTAGGAACATAGAGTCAACAGCAGCAACCTCTTTAGCCACTCAATGATTTTGATAACCATTTTAGTAATCTTATCTTGTAAAATGCATACTATTTAAGCTATTCACAATCACAGAAAGACTCTTAATAGATTTTCTAATTTAGTTCTACAAGTGCATATTTCACAGATAAGAAGATAAAGAACTTTACAACCACTGAGCAAATTGAGTCAAGATATTTATCTTCTATTTACAAATATTCACATGGGTTTTTGGGTTGAACTTCCAGGAGCTGTTAATACTGCTACTTTCATACTAAAGTGAAGACACTATGTTTAAAACATTCTGACAGATTTTTACATTTAGTTCCTATAAATGTGGGTGAATTTCCATTTCTTGAAGTTTCAAAAATCTGCAATCTTGAGGTTTCCAGGGGCTTTCCTATTGAGACAGAATTCCCAAAACCCAGGCAAAATTGGATTTCATTGATGACTCTATAATTATCAGTTCTTCATATAAAGTCAATGCTTGCATATTCCTTAATAATGTCCTTGTCAGAACTAGTTGAGTGAAAACCACAGTCAAATATGATACTCTAGATAGAAAAAAGGAAGGGGCTGGGAAGGTGGCTCAATGGTAGAGCGCTTGCCTTGCATGCATGAGGCCCTGAGTTTGATTCCTCAGCACCACATAAACTAAAAGAAAAAAAAGCCGGAAGTAGCCCTGTGGCTCAAGGGGTAGAGCGCTAGCCTTGAGCTGAAGAGCTGAGGGACAGCACCCAGGCCCAGAGTTCAGGCCCCACGACTGGACCCCCCCTCCCCCCTAAAAAAAAGAAACAAGGAAAACAAAATGATTTACTCTGGGAGCTGAGAGAAAAAGAAGAAGAAGAAAAAAAATAAAAACCCTTGAAATTAAGCACTCCACAAAGTATACTTTTTTTTTTTTTTTTTTTTTTTTTTTTGCCAGTTGTGGGGCCTGAACACTGGACCTGGGTGCTGTCCCTCAGCTCTTCAGCTCAAGGCTAGTGCTCTACCACTTGAGCCACAGTGCCATTTCCAGCTTTTTCTGCTTATGTGGTGATGAGGAATCGAACCCGGGGCCTCATGCATGCAAGGCAAGCACTCTAGCACTGAGCCACCTTCCCAGCCCTACAAAGTATACTTTTCAGAAACCTAGTTGATTATCTCAATCAGATAAATTTTCATCAGTCAAGTGAGAGTGATCCACAAAATGGTTAAATGGTTAAGATGTAGTTTCAGAAAGATAAGATTGTAAGTAAAATATAGACACATGAGAACCACTGTATTAAAATATTTGAATTTCTTTTAATCTTTCTGCAATATTTTCCCGGAAGAGCCTTAATCTGACCTTTCTCTAGTAAATTCTAACTACAGTCCATAGATGAGGAAAAAATAATCTGCTTTGTTCCTCTGTCTTGCAAAGAGTAATTTCTCAGACTTTAATTAGGCACTAAACAGAGGCCTTCATGTCTGTTTCCTGACTAAAAGGAAAGGTTGTTGGCTTTGGTTCACTCTTTAAGATGTGATGACATGTTTGTTGGTCCCCAATGATGTTTTACAATTGTTGTTGTGTTTTTTTTTTTTTTGCTGAAAAATTTTTTTTAATTTATTTTTTATTGTGAAAATACTGTACAGAGGGGTGTTGTTGTGTTGTTTTTAAATGCATATTGTGACTGTGAAGATTCATTTAATAGCTTTATTAAAAATAAATTTAAAATAATTCATTCTATTTACACACACACACACACACACACACACACACACACACACACACACACACACAAATCATTTCCCTGCTGGTAAGAATCTTGGCACTCTAGAAGCATAGGCATAGTAGTATTGTGATGCAAAGAAATACTTGACTCCTTTTGAACTCCAGCTTCCATTAAATTTGCCTTCTCTTTAACAGTGAATAATTCTTTCTTAGCTGCATACCATATGTGGTCCCAGCTCTAGGCTGGTTTTGTTTGTTTGTTTATTTATTTTGTTTTTTTCTGATACCCTAAACTTGTTTCTGGGCAATCACTTTTAAGCCAAGTTAGAGGAAAATAACATTTCTGCAATAATAGAGGAGTTAACAAAATGTCTCAATGCTTTATAAGTTTACTGTTATATTGTACATTGAACATTCTGTATGATGAAAAGAAAAATCTCACCAGACTTTGTGGTTAATAATAATCAGATATTTGAAAAAAAAAACTCTGTAAAATGTTCTATGTCTTGCATCATTTTTCAGTGAATTATCCTTTTGAGAGTTCATTTTAAGTTGCATTCTTCCCATTAGTATTGTTCATTGTGCTCATAATAAGTAAATTTTAAAAAACAGATGAAAAATGAAATAAAACAAAGAAAGGCAGTGTTCTCAGAGAATTCCTATACTCTTGAAATATCTCTTGAACATGAGAGCAAGGGAAAAAAAGGAAAAAGGTCAAGAATTTTATTTAAATGAGAATGATTTAGCTACTGAGTGCTGAGGGACACGAATATGGATATCTTTTGCATAAGTCTTGCATTTCTTAGTAAGTGGATTTTAGAGAATGCTTGAAAAACAATTCTAAAAGAACAGAATATGTTTATTTCTTTCAATGAAATAGACCATTATAAAAGTAATTTGAGCAATAAATGGAATTTCAGACTACTATACAGTAAAAAGATTATCATAATAAAAAGTATTTTTTGAATAAGCAAATTTCACTGTAAGGCTACATAATTTTCATATGTTAATTTCTTTCAATATTTAAGATTAATCATCTTTCATGTGAAATTGATATCATTTGTAATTGTAAAGCAACCATGGGTAGAGGTTAGTAATTTTTTTTTCCTTTTTCTTCCACACCCTATTTTTTTTTTCTGGGGATCAATCCCAGGACTTGGCACACTGTAGCAAGTATTTTATTCTTAAACAAAATTATATGAAGTCTTTGGTTTGAGACTGGGTTTTCCTATGTAGCTCAGGTTGGCCTTGAACCATCTGTCTCAGTTGCCCAAGTATCGGAATTACAGGCATGTATCAAAACCCAGGAATTTGTTTCTGAAAATCAGCTTTTCATAAATGCTTATATGTGGGATTTCTGGGGGAAGGAGACAGAAAGGAGGGAAAGTGTGAGAAAAATTCGGGAGGGGTTAACAAGGTAGACAAAAAAAGTACTCATTAACCTTACTTATGTAACTGTAACCCCTCTGTACATCACCTTGAAAATACAATTTAAAAAAATAAATTAATAAAAAGCAGCTTTTCTGTTTAAGGTTAAAAAATCATATAAAGATTAAGTACTCCTTATTCAAACTACATGAAAATGGAAGGGTCTCTGATTTTAGATTTTTTTGAGAATTTGGAAAATTTGCAAATCGATTATAAGAAATCTTGAAGACATGCCCAAAATCTAAACATGAAATTCACTTGTGTCACTGTGCTTTTTTTTTTCTAGAACCTGAATGAAATTTTGTTTTCTTTTTGATTGGTGTAATTTTATAATTTAAGGCAAATCAGAATAAAATGATTTAAACTAGACCTTCAGTGGCCATGAATTGAAATTATAATAAATAAATCAAGCAAACTGTTTCATTTTATAACAAGGATATGATGCCTGGACAGGAAGAGAAAGAGAAGACATACTCTTGTATAAGTGTTATTATAAAATTCAATTTGTGTGGTAAAGACCAAGTGAAAATGATGTTGCCAATCATATTTTGATTATTATACTTAAATTACACCCAATTTTATTTTTATTCCTGTCTTTGAGTTTTCAACAAGGAACAGGCAATATTGATTTAGAATCATTCATTCAAATATCTTAAAATATCAATTTTTATGTTTTTACTTATATTTTGTCATTTGTTTCATGAAAGTTATACAAATAAATTTATGTCAAAATTCAAGTGATCATTAGACACCATCTCTAAATATAATAAATAACATTTCACTTACCCCACTGTTCAATGTAATTATTTTTCCTAGTCTACACAAGTCCAATAAGCTTTGTTATGGAAAGAGAAAGTTCTGCATCGATAGAGTATGGGCAAAACATTGGATAATATTGTAGTCTATTTTTTCTTTTTCCTGGTCCAAATGATAGGTTACATACTCCAGATTTACTTAGAGATAAGTGTCACTATGTCTATAGGTAGTAAACTCTGAATATAAGTGATGGTTAAATTCTATTCCTGGTCACTCTCCCAAATAATCCTTTTGAAGGGACAAAATATCAAAGTATCTGTAATACTTTAATCACAACCTCCAAAACCAGGACAACCATTTTAAGTTTAAAGCATGAAAACAAGAATTCTATGTTAATCTATTAATGGTTTTAAATTTATATTTTGTAATGTTACCATAAATAGTAAAATGTATAAAAATCTGCCAAATTATTGAAAAGAGATTAATATCCAAATTTACAATAAATACTCATCACTTTTGCTGTTTACTCTTCGTACTTAAAACGTTGTGTAAGTAATTTGAAACCCATGGTATAATTTGGCCTGCAACTTTGTCATGGACCAAAATGGTAAATAGGGAACATTAGGCCACTTAGCTCATTATTCTGCTTGCCTCTCTAGCCAGAACTTATGTCTCAGAGTTCATTTTACTGTTCAAAACAAATTTTCCCTTATCAAGGAATGGCAGGAAAAAAATTTTTTAGATTTAATTTATGACCAGCAAAATGTTGCCATTATTATTAAAATAAAATTGAGTTATAGATGAAAATTTTATCTACCAAAATGTACCAAAAGTTATTTTAGGATCCCATTACACATGTGAGGAGTTCATACTTAAAAGAAATTCAATTATATTTCACACAGGGTGCTTTTATTTGTTTTTAAAGAAATGCATAGTGGCATAAGGTCTAATGTACTTCATAAAAATGACAGGCCTTTAAATGACACTACAAAAAGTTGTTTCTTAAGTGTTTCTTAAGAAGAGCCCACTTGAAAAAAATGAATGTTTTCCAAGTGCTTTCTTGAAAGGGGGGAAGAGAAGGACTAAAATTATATCTATGGTAGGTGAATCTTAATTCATATTTTTGTTTTCTTGGAGAAGAATTAAAAAGGTACAAACAGCATATTTGATGTAAGCTTGTAGCTTCTTGAGGTAAAACAACTCTCTTGACCTTACTTTCTGAAGAGTACAACTTTTTTTATGATAAGATTGGAGAGTTGACTGAGTTTGATTGTATTGAATATAATATTTGATTTGATTTAATACTTTTTTATAAGCTCTTCAAGTATAGGACAAGAGAAACTAAAACAAATTCAAACCCAAGGAAGAAATCATAAGGGATATGTTTCACAGAGGACATGCACCATTTATCTGTTTGCTTTCAGTTAAAAATATCCAGGTTTATTTTGAACAGATGCTGGAAGACTCAATATTAAATAAAGTACTCAGAAATCAACTCCCTGTGATATGTTAAAGACATTTTGACTTTCAATAATGCTTAGCACTTCGGTTCATCTCAGCATATAAAAAGCAATGTGGAATCAAAAGCACAAAAGCATTTGATTAAACTTGAGGTAGGATTTTCCAGGGATGAAGCAGGATTTGCTAAGGATACAGAATTGCTAAAGTAACAGGATTGCAGAGGATATAGGACAGATATCATATCTAGGTTCCATGTACAATAGTCATTTGTTATGATTTTGATATTGCTGAAGCTTGTTCACATATGTTGAGGACCATTTCCTTGGGAAAAGAGGTCAAGATATGATTGAGAGCTTTAAAAGTTTCAGTCTGATGTAGATTCCTATATAAATGGGGTAGGTCCTCTCAGAAATATGTAATTTAGCTCTTGTGGAGTTCCTAAGCAAGAAAGACATTCAGAGTGTGGCTTTCCACTTTACCAAGTGACCATTGCATATGGTCGGTCCCACATTGATCCCCTCTGCCAGTAGGTTCAAATGAGATACTCATTAGAGAAGATATGTGATCTTATACTTTTTCTCTCTAAACCTACCAAAGAAATATTTTCTCATTATAAATTGTTGTGCTTCAGCTATGTAGTTATAATAAAAATTGAAAACAGAATATTAAACTACCACAACAATCATTTTGACACCAGGCTTTGAGTTGGTTAATATTACAATGTTTCATACACAGATTTATTTTTTTGTTTATCCAAATTTAATTGTCTTATTTTATTTTTTACTAGGTTGATTATATTTTATTAATTACTACTGAATTATCAAAGTTATATGTTGGTCCAACAGATAGTAGGTAAGATTATCAGAAATATCAAATTTGAAGAGTAATGACAAAAATGTTATTATCTTAATTCTATGGCTCATAAAATGTAATAAATTTCACAACACAAAATTATTAGAGCCTTTTATATGGTTATAGATTGATAAGCAATTAAGTTCATAGAACATATTTACAGTACATGTGGAGAGTTATTGAGTTGTTTATCTCAAATAAAACTGTATCTTTCTAAGTGTTTTGCTAATTAATATTAAAGCAAAGACATAAACAGTAAATTGATATTAATTACTTTAAAGTAAGCTCATGTAAGCAGTCATTGCTGGATGCATAGAACAATGAACTTCAAAATACAGTGTGAGGTTTGGAAAATCACTTAAGAAGAATAAAGAATTCCATATGTCTTTACTAGAATAAGAAATTTGCACAAAAGAAGGGGAAACATGATATAAATTCTATGCTTTTTTCTTATAAAGATATACAAAGTATTTTTCTAACTCCTTTTTATAATAATTCAACTAAAATGTCATTTTTAAGTGGTAGCTGAAACTAGTTGTAAAATAGATGTACAATATAATTAAGAATCCCATTTTTACTTTTGAAGATAGCATACATTAATCATTAGAAAACAAACATTTCAATTATCTCTCTTAAGTTCACAAAGTCTCCATGTGCAACATACACACAAACTGTAAGTGCATGTGTACATGTGTTTTTACCACAATCTAAACTGTAATATTGAGTATATTCCGAGAAGCTTTATCAACAATAAAAATGTTTGGAAGAATGAACTGAAGAATCAATCATGCTGTATTTAAAGTGCCATTCTCGAAAATCCACTCATAACCCTTTACAGTAATTCTGATACAATCTCTAAACAATGGAATATAATTTGTTTAACCAATGAAGAATGGCCTTTTCCTATGGAATGACTATTACTTAGACGATCTGATAGCAAAGCCCTCTAGGGCTACCAGGAAGCTTCTGGTTTTTATTCTGTTCTTTCTAACATACTTTCTTGCTATATATTATTTAAGTTGGTTTGGTTTTTAATATGGTTGAATTTTTAGAGGAAACCATAAACATGTTATTCCTACCAACAATCCTTAAACTAATTCATTCTAGAATTTGGGTTTCATGAAGATTTTAAAAAGTTAATCCCCTCCCATACACACCTCAGGAATCTGAAATTCAGAATTGTAGATCTTTGGTTTCAGAAGGTCAAAACAAAATACTTAAATAAGGATACAGGTTGATCCATTGTAACAATGAGATGTACAAAACACTATGTTGAAAACAAACTTTACAACTTTGGTTGTAGAGGTGGGAGAGAAGGGATGGTAGGGGGAAAACAAAGAAGAAGGCAACAAGGCTCAATATGAAATGAATTCATTACCTTGCTCATGTAACTGTAACCCCAATGTACAGCATTTTTACAATAAAAATGTAAAAAATATATTATTTACATATTTCAGGGATATTGCAAATAGAGGAAACAATGGAACTTTTTTAGATGTTAAGATCTTGGTTTCAGCAAATACCAATTTTATTTTATTTAACCTTCCACCATTATGTCATTGTATTTAGCAAATCAATCCTTAATAACTGAGACATCTGCTAATGTTCTTACAAAAGTGAGTTAAAAATGTCATCTGCTCTTCATTTTCACTCCATATGAAATGGAGACTAGAAATGGCTTCTTCCAAAGGACTTCTTCAGGTAAATAGTTTGGTGAGCAGAGAGCCTAGAGGAAAATATAGCCCTTCTTGCCAATTGCAAGAAGCACGACACTGGCTTTGCTTCAGACCTATTTTTTTGGAAAATGTGTAAATTTTTACATGATCTAAATAGTTGAAGGATAAAATAACTGTTTCTTTAACAATGGCTTGGAATACTGAATTAATCACCAAGTATAAACTTCCTATGCATAACAGGTATACTATGCTGAGTACATAAATGTAAGTGGTTTTTTAACTTGTTTTACCGAGTGGTTGAACAAGTTTACATTCCCATCAACAGTGTAGTAGAGTTGGCTTTTGGCCACGTTCACGCCAGCATCAATTACTGTTAGTTTTCTTGATAATGGCCATTCTAACTGGTGAGGGGAAATCTCAATGTTTTGATTTGCGTTTCCTTTATTCCAGAGATGTTGAACATTTCTTCATGTGTCTTACTTTTTTTTTTTTTTGTCAGTCCTGGGGCTTGAACTCTGGGCTTGGGCGCTGTCCCTATGCTCTTCAGCTCAAGGCATGTGCTCTACCGCTTGAGCCACAGCACCACTTCCGATTTTCTAGTGGTTTATTGGAGATAAGAGTCTCACAGACTTTCCTACCCGGCCTGGCTTTGAACCATGATCTTCAGATCTCAGCCTCCTAAGTACCTAGGATTACAGGTGTGAGCCACCAGCACCCGGCAGTTCTTCGTACTTCTTCTGAGAAGTCTCTCTTTAATCACTTGCCTATTTATTAACTGGATTGTGGTTTCTTTGAAGTTTTGCTTTTAAGGGATTTAATTTTTTGAGCTCTATGTATAGTTTGGATATGAGTCCCTTGTCTGATGAATAGGTGGACAATTAATTCTCCCATTCTGTGGGCTTTCTGTTTATCTTGCTAGCTATGTCCATTGCTGTGCAAAAACTATTCAGCTTGATTCAGGAAAGGCTTGGGAAAAAATTACAAGTAAGAAAGAGGATGTATATAATTTTTTCAAGTCTTCCATTAACTAACAAATGGGGCAACGTCATTCTTTCTGATGGAGGCATAGACTTTCATTGTGTATATATACCACATTTTCTAATGAGGGGCATCTGGGTTGTTTCCATGTCTTAGCTATGGTAAATAATGCTGCGATAAACATAGTTGTGCTGGTAGCTTTAGTATGGTCTTGTTTGTGATCATTCGGGTAAATACCCAAGAGTGGGATTGCTGGAAAAAAATTATATTAAGTGAAGTAAGCCATGCCCCCCAAAAATAGGTCCCATGGTTTTGCTTATTTGTATTAGCTAGTATATGTCTGAGTCAAGCAGAAAAGGTCAGATAAGTTGATGTTAGGGGAATGAACCCCAGGATAAGTATTCAAATGTTTTTTTTCTTTCATGCAATTGTTTCTAACATATTTATGAGATGATTTATATGTTGCTTTGTATGTCCCTCCCCCATGGTATAACCCCTGCTTTCACTGTATTTGATGTTGGTATAATTTGTGGAGGGGAAGGGCAAAAACAAATCGTTTAACTAGGGATTCAGGTGGACCCATTGCAACAATGAGATGTACAAATCGTTATGTAGAAAAATGAACTTTACAACTTTGGTGGTGAGGGGGAATCATGTGGGAGGAGGTGGGGGAAATGGGAAGGAATGGGAAGGGGAAACAAAGAGGAGGCAACAATGCTTGATAAGAAATGTAATTGTTATCTTGCCCATGTAATTGTAACTCCTGTGTACGATAGTCTCACAATAAAAAAAAGAAAAAGAAAAAAAAAGAAACAGGATGTATGGTTTCTTTCACTTGTGGTTGATAGAATGTGGCTATAAATCTACAGGTAAACATACTGGATGGAAAAAAATGCACTGAGACATAAAAATCACACAGGTTTCTAAGCATTCACACACAGTGAGACTAAAGGAGGATATTCTTAGGAGAGGAGCACAAAGGCACACTATCTATGTGCATCTGGTCATATAAAATAATATTTCCCAAAGTGAACTCCAGGCAATGGAAACAGGACATTTTTTTCTTTGTTGCTGTTTTTGTTTGATTTTCTTTTATTTCTTGTTGATCTATCTTTAGTAGAGTAAGGACAACAGAGAATGGTGGGACAAAAGAAGAACAAATGCAGGAGTGGTACTCACTAGACACTGTGTTGAAAATGAGCTACACAACTTGAGGGTGGGGACAGGAAGGAAAAACTGGGGTAAAATTGTTCAAAATGAAATATAATCAGGCTGGGAAGGTGGCTCAGTGGTAAAGTGCTTGCCCTGCATGCATGAAGCCCTGGGTTCAATTCCTCAGTACCACATAAACAGAAAAAAAAAGCCAGAAGTGGCACTGTGGCTCAAGTGGTAGAGCACTAGCCTTAAGCTGAAAAGCTGAGGGACAGTGTCCAGGCCCAGAGTTCAGGACCCATGATGGACCAAAACAAAACAAAAAGAAATATAATCTTTATCTGACTGTTGTAGTTGTAACTACCTGTGTATCACCTTTATAATAACAATTAAAACTTGATGAGGAAATGAATGAAAATAAAAAGATTCCTTTATGTTTCACATGAGCAAAGTTGATCCTAATGAGTAAATGCTTATTCAGCATTGTCTTGGTGTACATCTTAGAACAGTCATTTAAATCGATTTAGACCTTTGTTGTATCATTTAATGGGTGATAGCATGTGCAAATTCGGTTGCAGTTTAAGAAATACACATTTAAAAATAATTATTGTCTAAAATTAGCAAAAAGAAAAAAAAAGGTAGGGGCTGGGAAGGTGGCTCAATGGTAGAGCGCTTTGCCTTGCATGCCTGAGGCCCTGGGTTCAATTCCCCAGCACCACATAAGCAAAAAGAAAAAAAAGCCAGAAGTGGGGCTGTGGCTCAAGTGGTAGAGCACTAGCCTTGAGCTGAAGAGCTGAGCAACAGCGCCCAGGCCCAGAGTTCAGGCCCCACTACCTCCCCCCCCCCAAAAAAGAAAAAAGGTAGGATAGTTGCTACTGCTGAAAAACAGTGCATTGGTGGCTCATCTCTCTAATTTGAAGGTTGAGATAGAAATTCAAATCCTGCATGGGCAGAAAAATGCATAGGACACCAGCTCCAAATTAATCAGCAAATTGTTGGTTTGGAGGTTTAGCTCAGGGGGTGAGTATTAGCCTAGCAGCAAAGCCAGCAAGTGTGAATGTCTAAATACAAAACCAGCACTGGGGATAAAGGGAAAAAACAAGGAACAGCAGGGAGAAAATACAGAGGTATTATATGCCTTCTTCCTGCAATTGTGTTAGACAGTTAATATAAAATTTTTCACAGCTTCATACTCTTTTTGCCTAGCCATCACCCAAAGGAAAGGATAGTCCAAACCTCCATCCTTGAAATGTCTGAATCTGCAAGAGTTCTACCTCTTCATTCCCGGTAATATGTCACTGACTCTATCTTTTATGCATTGCACAGAAAATCCTGAGCGCTAGAATTACTGTCCTCTTTACTTCAATATGTATAAGAATATTATTTTTCTTTGAAATCTGTAATAAATAACTCCAGTCAACATTATTCTGTCCTTTGCATACTGCTGCTATGAGTGAGAAAAAAATGATATGCATGTGACTAGGTTTAATTCAGTGTCATTGTTTCGGATTCACTTGATGGGAACTTCTTTCCTATTAAAATTTTAAAAGACATAAATGACATGGGTTTAAAATGCGGGACTTTTGGCGAGTGGGAACCATGAAAGGAATGAAGGGATGGATATGATTGAAGTATGTCATATGAAAATATAAAACAATGAAACTCACTAAAATAAAACTTGTCAGAAAAATGGGAGTATGAAATTATAGAGAGAGAATTATACTGGTTTGATCATTATGTGCTATATGCATGTGTTAAAATATCACACTCTATGCATTAATATGTGTAATTTCTGCATGTTAATAAAAGAAAATAAACAAGCCTCCACACACACACACACACACACACACACACACACACACACACACATATATTGTAAGACAAACAGGCACTAACAAAAATCTGGGGGAAATTCCTGTATAACTAAATATTGAAAAAAAAAAGAAAATGAATTCATCTGAACAGGTTGATTTCTATTCATACATTTTTATATTGTATTTTAATGACAAATAGATCAGTATTCAATACTAATGCACCAGATTCTGGAATGTAAACATTCTTGTCACATCATAAAATATTAGAAATAATAATCCAATATTCAACATTCTAAGATTTGACCTTCCAAGATATCATTCTACCATATTATTTTGTTAGTTTTATCTAGGTAATGGAGCACACATGAGAGTGGTATAACCTGCAGGAATGGAGACATAACTTCACATCTATTGCTGTGTGCAGAGGAGGATTCAAATGGTGTAATTTTTTTTTGAACAAGTAACAAAAGGAATGCCAGGAGGCTGGAACATGTGTTATCAGTGGAGAAGGCATCAAGTGGATATTAGGAAGAGAAAGAGTAGGCAAATTCAGTCACAGTATTTAATATACATGAATGAAAACTAGGTAACTTAAGGGCTTATTTGTGGTTGGGATAGATTGGTGGTGGGGGATAATACAAAGGTGACATCTATCAAGATGTATTGTATTAAAAAAGTGAAATATTGAATTGAAACCTCTTTGTGCAATTACTTATAGATGGAAGTTTTTAAAAATTAAAAATACATTTTCTTTCAATAAAAATTGTTGGTCGAGTGTCAAGAATTAGCATGCATATTTCACCCATTGATGTTGATAACATAATCATTTAAAGAAGGATGGAAATGTCATATTCAGCATAAGAAGAGTAAAAGCAATGAAAAGACATGACTTGATTCTTAACAAAAAAAGAGAGAAAAATCCCATTGTTTTTCAAAAGTGACTGACTTCTCCCTCAGAGAAAGAACGACATATTGTGAATGTAATAATCTGGAATATTATTCTGTCACCAATATTGCAATAGTCATATCAGCCCTAGCAAGGATAAAAAAAATCCCCATAGGTATTTCTCATGGAGTCTTGGCAGCTGTGTCCTGGGCAGTTGTGAAAGCAATAAAGAAAATGTATTTTATAGAGTATCTCCAACTCATAGAATTAAGCTGATACTCTGCAAGTAACATTTTCTAGTAAACATTTAAGTATACCATAAGTGTCTACATTATATTTGTGTGTATGTGGCTTTGAAGCAGAAAAAGTAGAATAGCTTTCATAGTAGCCTGAAATTGCTGCAATCTTTTCTGATTTCTACACGAAATGGCCATGGTATGGTTAATTTATTAATGATCCATAGAAACACACTCATATATAACTTTATTGCCTCTAAATTGCAAAATGTCCTCATAAGAATTGTTCATCTTTATTAATCATGGAGCACAATGTAATAATCTTTCAATTTGAAAAGTTTCTGAGTTACAGACCAAGACCACTGAGCAGGAATTTTACCAAAATGGATAATTTTATCTTCTACTATCAGACTCATACCTGTCATATCAATGTGTCTCTTCACATGTCACTTTTTATTAATCTGTCCAGGCAGTGGGATGTATGAACTCAACTGACTTCTCTGATTGTTCATGGGTTGTACCTCAAATATTAGTGAATTTGATCTGTAATACACAAAAAATGGTATGTAATATAGTCTTGATATTAAAACTCTTTGTTGCTTGCTCAGAGTAAGGGCATAAGTTGATGTAACTTTCACTTATTTCATTAAAGACTGATGATATGTCCACAGAACAGATGTCCAATAACACCACCGAGATTGTGCACAAGAATAATAAGGTTGGCATAGCCCTGAGGCAAGACAATGAAATCTTAATGTTATCCCATCCAGATGATAGAAAACAAGTATGGTGCTACACATAACTTGGTATAAAAGAACAGAATCATTGGCCAAATCAATAGTTACAAACTGAGTTATGGATGAAGTTTGCTCCTAGTGGGATGACATCTGGAGAGGCATTTGAAATTATATATTCCATGTGATTAAGACTGCTATAACCCTAAGTTATTATTAAGATTCATGGAATGCATCCAGGTTTAATGAGATTATGACAGGAATTCTACTGTTCCAAATCTTCTAGGTTTTAATTGGGTCACAAATTTCTGCAGTTTCTCCAGATATTTGATATTATAAAGATGGATTCATTATCCTAATAATATTCTTTTCAGGGTGTCATAGCTAGCATGAGCATTCAACCATGCATACCTGTGTACTTTTTTTCTTTTTGTGAGTGAATGAGGATAAAATAATTATATCTGGACAGAAATGTATCTGATGAAAATAAAAAAATAAATAAAAATATCTCTAGGCCAAGTACTATGATTCTGGAAGTCACAGATTATTTTTCTTCCAATGAGGCCTTTAAGAATTTATAAAATTGCTCTTTCCCAGCTCTCTCTCTTTCCCAGTGCTCTCTCTCTTTCCCAGCATTCTCTCTCTTTTCCAGCTCTCTTTCCCAGGTCTTTCCCAGGCCTTTCCCAGCCATGTGGAGGGCCAACATTGCCTGGTGCCATCCATAATGATGAATATACCTACCCCTTACCTGAAAAAAAAGAACTTATAAAATAACTATATTTTGTGTCTACATGCATCATATATCATGAGATGGCTGTGTGTCAAAATTCACTTTATCTTCAGATTGCTGTAAATTAAGTGTCATTTTTTTGACCTTGGAACACATTTCTATAGCAAAGTTAATCTGACTTTGATATGTTCTGATTATTTCCTGTTTTCCAGAATTCCATTTTTTAAAAATAGTCTTTTAACTAAAAGATACCTTTAGATAAGGCACCTTTCAATATGAAACCTTTCCATAATGCTTCTTATTGGAATTTTGAACAGAAGAGTACCAGTTACTCTCCATTGTGGAAATACAAATATGATTTTGTTAAACCTAAGGATCATTTCTAATATACATATATTATATGTGATATAGGTATATAAATATAGATACATATATATTAGCATTTTGGAATATTTTATTTCTGCTAATCTATTATTAATTATTCACTCCGAAGATGCTGTAGTTCAGAATATGTTTTTTGTTTGTTTGTTTGTTTTTTGTTAGTTGTGGTACCTGAATTTTGAGCCTCGGCATTATCCATCAGCTCTTCAGCTCAAGACTAATGCTCTACTGCTTGAGCCACCACACCACTTCTAGCTTTTTCTTCTTATGTGGTGCTGAGGAATCGAACCCAGGGCCTCATGCATGTAAGGCAAGCACTCTACCACTGAGCCACCTTCCCAGCCCAGAACATGTTTTTTAATACTACTTTATTCTTACCACTTGCTTTTATTCTGGCTACTGAGCTGTTGGTTAGTCTGGATGTAATCACAGACATCATATTCCCCATATCTGGGCTATCACTTCCCAAACTTGCTGATGGTTTTCACGTGAGCCGTAGCAGAATCCATGAGGATTCAGTTGTTCCTCTTATTAATGCATCTCAAGCACTTGTTAAGTGAACATATTATTCTTGATCTTCCAAAGCATAAACCACACATGCCAACAACACATGATAAATTCACTCCAGCATTCCTGCTTCTATAAACCTTGGGTCGTTACCTCTATCTTCTTCTAGGACCTTTTTAGTGTCACAATCTAATTGAATCCAGGTTAACATGAAATTTAGCAGAGAAGTATAATTGATGACACTTCATGACAACATTCTGGAAATTCTACGCTCTCTAGTGAATGACTAACCTAACGTGATATACATTTTAATACTCCTAGTTTAATTCATTTCTTTTGTAAAACTTTTATTTGGGTTTTGGTTGGTTGTAGGGCTTCAACTCTGTGCCTAGGCACTGTCCCTGAGCTCTTCAATTCAAGGCTTGCTACAGCACGACTTCTGGCTTTTTCTTAGTAGTTTATTGGAGATAAGGGTCTCATGGACTTCCCTGCCTGGGATGGCTTTGAACCACCATCCTCAGATCTCAGCCTCCAGATTAGATAGAATTGATGTCCGGTAACTTCTTTGTTTTGATTAAATATTTTGACATAAAGGATACATTTGACATTGACTTTAAAAAATTCATTTTGTTGTAAAGATCTGTACAGAGGGATTACATTTACTTGGGTAAGGTAATGAGTACATTTCTTGAACATTGACATTTTTGACTGCTAATTAATTAAATCTCATTTATCCAAACTGGTATAGATTAACTAAATCTTCTTATGGTTATAGGTGTTTTTTCTCCTTTATGTCAAACTTTATATATTATTGTTTTGTATCATGGATAGCTTTCAGTCTGATGAATATGCTTTGGAGTTTTTATTCTGGGATTTGGTTTAGTTAGAAATATTTTGATGTTTCTAATATTTGCTTTTCATATTTGGAAGTTATAATTTGAGCATTGTGCTAAATTCATTTTCTGTTTTTCTATACAATTTATCATTTGCAGTGATTCTAACAATCAAATGGATTATAGAGTGTTTACCTCCCAGTTTGTAATTTGTTTGAAAATTTCAATATTGTTAGCATCCATTGTCAATGTATTTGCTCCCCAAATATATTTTACTTCTTTTGGGGGGGTTCATTTCTTTTTTATTTTTTTAAAAAATCAGGTAAAAACCCAGAAATTGGTGAAGTTCATGATCAACTCTTCATAAGATTTAAGTTTTGGTAAGGAGCACACCATCCTGCACAAATTTCTCACTTTTATATAAGAGGATTGAAGACATGAGGATTTCTCTTGACCCCTTTTTTAAATAAAGGAATGAATCCCACTTATGACTGTTCTATTCAATACTCTAATAACTTCCACCTTTTTTTTTTTTTTTGGTCGGTCATAGGGCTTGAACTCTGGGCCTGAGTGCTGTCCCTCAGCTCTTCAGCTCAAGGCAATCGCTGTACCACTTGAGTCGCACTGCCACTTCTGGTTTTCTGGTGGTTTATTGGAGATAAGAGTCTCATGGACTTTCCTGCTTGGGCTGGCTTTGAACTGTGATCCTCAGATCTCAGCCTCCTGAGTAGCTAGGATTACAGCTATGAGCCACTGGTGCCCAGCTTAACTTCCATCTTAAAACCTATGATATATATTTTACTTCTTGTTGCTGTTGCTGTTGTTCTAACAGTCACATTAGGGGTCAACTCTAGTGTCTTCTGTTTAGTAAATCAGTGTTACACCCTTGCATGTAGTAAAACTGAGCTACAGGCATCCGCATTTCTATAGTTTTAACATGGACCTTTCCATTATTCAGAAATTCTCTATTCTGAAACAATAGTTTCATGTGCTAGATTTTTAGACCATACTGTTTTAAATTATTTCAGCAGTCTAACTTCGTTATATATATAGTTCTTCAACTTCTCATCTCTTGACTTTAGTCATTAATCTCAATTCAATCCTTGTATCTCTCTCCATTTCTTTTCTTAAGTGCTTTTTTATGGTCTTTCAAAATGTTTCTGTCAATATGTTCAACTGTTCTATCTGTTACATACAACTAAAAGTGTCCTAAATCTGAATCACTACAATTATTTCTTGTTTTTTTCTTCTTAAGCCAACAACTCTGAATTCTGTAGGAGAAAATAACTCATTAGATTGATGCCTCCACACCATGACTATTACATATGATATACAGTTTAAATTTATTCCTTTAAGCTGTCCTTAGATTTAATGCTTTTCTTTTTTATATTTACTCAACTGGCCACTTGAGTATTTTTCTCCTTTCAAATATTATAATTCTTTTCATCCACTTTATTAGTATTGTTACTTAACATATGACAAGGGGATTCAAGCCATGGAGTAAGAGATTTTTCAGGGTCTTGAGCCCCATAGCAGCTCTTGCTTTACTTTCATCTGCATTTATTTCTTTTTGACACACAGAATTATGCTTTTTCACTTTTAAACTTAATGCTTCCATAGTTGATTTTTTATCAGCTTTTAAAGAATAACTAATCAAAACTTAATGTCCATAAAAATGGGTGAGTGATCTTGCTAATTACCCTAGTCTAAGCTATGACTTCATTTTCTGTATTTCCAGGGTTTCAAGGTGAAGCTAAATTCTTTTAGGTCATGAAACAAGTTTCTATAATAGTGGCCAAACATCACCAATTAATTAAATCAATTATTGTCTTGATTAGTTGTATTAGGTCAACTATTTTTCTTAATGTTTGTCTTTTTTTCTTTCTTTATCTTCTATAATTTGAGTTTTTTTTACAAAAGAAAAAAATATATTTGGCTTGATGATAATTCTATTTATTGTTATACATCTGCTCATTTCTTTGCTTATACTTCATCATAAAAATGTATCTAAACTGGACCTTCAGTTTCCTTTGTTCCTAATTATTCTGGTTATTATTGTATTCTGGTTTGCATCTTCTTGATTTTGTTAAAATTGACATTGCCTATCTAAAAAAACTAAATAAAAAAAATCCCAATGATACTTTTTATCCTTTTTCCTACTTTTACTGTGTATGGAGATACAATCACCCACTCTTCCTTTCTAGATCTTTCTATGTTCTCCTACTCTAGTTTGACTATGCTAGAATTTTGTCTTCAGGGTAATTATCTTCTGAATTTCCTGTCTTTAATTTTCTTTTATTTCTTTGTACAGTGTTGATTTTTCTTACCATAAATCCATATATTCAGTTTTATCGCTCAGGAATACATTTGGGTAGGTTCTGAAAAACCTTAAGTCAAGAAGTCCCTAAGCAGATTTTGTCTCTTGGCTGAAAATTGGAAGCACTTTTGTTTGTAAGCTTCCTATTTCAAGAATGTGGCTGGGATGTAGCTCAGTGGCCTAGCAAGTTAAATATCCTGGGCTCAGAAATGAAAAAAAAAAAAACAATAACAGAAGAATGTCTGCTTCCTTTACACAAATTGAAGTGCTATGCCTTATTAACTACAACTACACTACTTCCATCACTACATAGAAAGTCCATAGCTTATCAAATGCCTTTGATTCTATCCCCTGATTTTTATTTTCACCCATTGCTCCATAAACAACCTGCCCTTTGTTCCTGTTCATCACCATTGCCACTTTTTACTTCAAAACCCACAGCCATTCGAAACTCTTCTCCCTGTTTTCTGCTGTGTCCCACAATCAATATTTCTTACTGAAGACATATAATGCTACTAAAATGCAAATGTCTCCATTCCATTTGTCAACCTAACAGTATTTAAGAGCTTCTGTTATCCTCAGAAAAAGTTCCAAATGCTTTAGTGTGTCATATATAAAACCATCCCTTTATAAACTTCCCCAAGTTTCTCTTTCTCTTTATTACTTTTTGTTAAAATTATACTGACTCTCTTCTTCTTCCAGAAAGTGTCATTCTATTTCTTCTATTACAGTAATTTTCTGGGCTCCTCTCTCTAGCAATAACCTCTTTATTTCTTCTAGTTCTATAAGACATTTCTCTCATCCATAAGAGTTTCTGACATAGCAGAACATGCACTGTGATCATGAGTGACTTCATCCTAAACAGGCTACATTACTACATTTTAAATCATATTCCCCAAAATCTTTAGTACACTATCTGAATCATTAAAATAAACATGAATACATTGTTACATTAACAGAGCATTGTAAATTTATTTAAACTCAAGGAATAGCATTATTCAAATTTTATTTCCAATTAATCAAAGAACATAATTATTGAAATGTACTACAAACATATACATATATCACATATAAAATGAAAGATAATATATATTCTTAGATTGAGATGAAAATATTAAGGCAAGTCAAATAATATTTGATTTAATAGAAACATTTTCTAACCCTCCAGAGTATCAAGGCTCCTAACACGTATACAAAATCAACATTGCAATTATCTCATAATAAGGCAACTATAAACTTTGTCATTATATAATATGGTATTTCCCTTGAATATGAACTTAATATTGAGAATATGACTTTTGTCTACATTACCTCCCAAGCCTATCCTTATTGTGTCTATTATATAAGAGTAATCACCCATAATTTACATGAATGAGAGACATGACCTTCACAGGTGATTTGTACTTTATTAATATTGGCATTGTCATTCAAATTAGCATGACATTTGCTTCCAGTTTATCACACAAAGACTATCTTCTGCCCTAACTTCTTTACTATGTTTACTTACTTCTTTGTATGTTTGACTGAGAGGCTACCATTCAGTCACTCTCAGAATGCAATGTGAAAGGATAACATGTAATACAGAAATTTGGAGTTATTCTCTTTAAAATTAGAGTAGTAACAATTGAACAAATAATATAGACTCACTCCAGTACTGAAAGTTGAGGATGTCCTTTTTTAGTTGACTGATTTTTTTTTACTGAAGAGATTTGTCCCAAAATAACAAATATATTTGATAATGTTTGTTTCTGATCACCTAATGAGTATCGCTACTCAAGTCCATACAGCTTTACTCTTATCTACAGCTTATCTGCTGTTCAGTGCTAACTTTAAAGGAAATTGGACATCATTTAGCTCAAATCAATACTAGAATTTTAAATGTAAGGTTCTTATTTAATATTCTAAATCATTATGTATATTTAACCTGAATCACTATACATTCAGTAATATATACTTCCACCAATGCATATATCTCATTGTATTTGCATATTTGCCTTTGACTAATTAGTCAAAGATATGGCCTTTTTCTCTAAATACTTGGCATTCATAGATGTTTTTTCTTCAAAATAGGTTTGCATTTTCCATAGTATCACATAGTTGTCATATAGTATGAATTTTTTGCATTCTCACTTCTCTTAACAATTAATATTCACTTGTTCCATGAACTTTTAATAATTAACATTTATTTATATATTTTTTACTATCTTTAAACAGTTATAATAAAGAGTTTCAATTCAACAAGTCAGTTGGTCTTGATCCATGTCACCCTTTCATTGTTTTCCATCATTTGTGATTTAATATCTTACTTTTATCATTGAATAATATTCCACTGTATGAATTTTTATTATTTTTAGTATTGGAGTTATTTTAAATAACTTACAAACATTCACATATAAGGTATAAGTAGCTTGTAGATATTCACATGTAGGTAGTCAATAACTCTTACAAACATTCATATGTGGTCATAAATTTTCAAATGATACATAATGTCTATTAATATAACTTGTATAATGTGGTAAGTCAGGGTATAGATTTGTGAGAAACAATCTTATCTAATCTTATTTATCAAATGACTTACTGTTTTACATTCTGTTGGCACTAAATGATAGTCCTGTAGCTCACTGATGGTTCCTTTAGCTTTATACCTTCAATGATAATTGACATTATCATCTTCACTATATGAGCCTTTCTATTGTAAAAGTATACTTTTAATATTTTGTTAATGTTTCCATTTTAAGTATTTTAATATCTATCTTATATTCTATTTGAATATTGTATTGTTTTTGTTATCTATTCTATTTAGGCTTTCATTCATGATTGAAAGGCAATGTGAGATTTCTGAGTTTGAAATCAGAATTACTACTATTTGCAGTCAAGATTTCACAAGGTCTTGATTCTCCCTTCTCGCTTCAGAAGTGAGCTGGATGACTGAGTGAGCAGTCTAAGGCTTCTGGTAGTTCCAGATAGAGATTCTCAATACATAATTCTAAAAGAGTATTCATAAATCTTGTTTCTATTCTATTTAACATTCCCTTTCTTACTACTATGGTAAATAGTATATTCATATATGTAATTGCAATCAAATTTTAATTGTTTATTACTATTTCTTAAAATAACCAGTCATAATTTTTCACTGGTTTAGTGTTGATACCTAATTAATGCAATAATTTTTGTGAGTGTCATTTTTAACTATATTCTTAGGAATAAAGAGATTTTCTATTCTAATTATGTCACAATCATTTTTTTATTTTCAATCTAGAAACACTTTTTAATTTTTTTCTGCTGCTTATAAACTGAATACTGTGATTAAGAGATTTGGTCAGTTTAGATATCCATTCAGTTTCCCTTCACCTTTAGCATAAAATATTTCAATTGTTAGGATTTTCAAATACTTGTTATTGATGAATTTCACTCCTTTTTCTAATTTATCAAGAGTGTGCCAAAAATGTAAGAAAAGCAGTGAAAGCCAGGTGTCAGTGGTGAAAATACTGTACAGAGGGGTTACAGTTACATGAGCAAGGTAATGAGTACATTTCTTATCCAGCATTGTTGCCTCCTCCTTTGTTTTTCCCCTACTATCCTGTACCTCCCATCTCCTCAACTACACCCCCCCAGCCCCACCCTCACCCCTGCCTAAATTTTAAAATTCGTTTTTCAACATAGCGTCTTGTACATCTTATTGTTGCAATGGGTCAATCTGTATCCCAAACATTTTGTTTTTTCCCTTCCCTTCACCAAATTATACCAACATCAAATTCAGTGAAAACAGGGGTTATACCATGGAGGAGGGACATACAAAGCAACAACAACAACAAAAAATCACATGTACTTAATAAATACTTTAGAAACAATAGCAAGGAAGAAAAAAAAAACACTTGTGTCCCTATCTTGGGGATCATTTCGCTTAACATCATCTTATCTGATCTTTTCTGCTTGTCCCAGACATATAGTAGTTATTGCAAATAAGGGAAACCATGGGACTTATGTTTCTTTGGGCCTGGCTTACTTCACTTAATATAATTTTCTCCATGTCTTTCCATTTCTAACAAATGGGGCGATACCATTCTTTCTGATGGAGGCATAGATTTCCGTTGTGTATATCTTGTCTTCAATAAACCACTCAAAACCAGAAGTGGCTCTGTGGCTTAAGTGGTACAGCGCTTGCCTTGAGCTGAAGAGCTGACGGATAGTGCTCAGGCCCAGAGTTCAAGCCATGACCACCACGACCACCACCAACAACAACAAAAAAAAGAAAGAAAGAAAAAATAGAAAAGCAATGAAAGTATTGTCATTTTAAGTAACTTTTATTTTTCTTGATATGAGTTAAACTTGTTTCTGGCAAGAAGTAAAGCAGTCATCGTGCCAAGGCACATCATCTTAATCCATTCGTGGATTAGAATATTTAAAAGCTTAGGTTCGGTCAGAATGTCATTGTTTTATTTCTAATGTATTCGATTGAATTCCTACAAGGTTTGGATGGGCTTTATGCTCAACTCTTTCGTTTTGATTCACAAAAAATTACACAACAAATGTTTGATCAGTTGTTCTGATTTTCAACTCTTACAATGATGAAAATCCAAGAAGAAATACAGCACCAAATGCCTGGGCAATCAGATTTTCTTTCTTTTCTTTTACATTTCCTTCCCTCCCTCCCTCCCTCCTTCCCTCCCTCCCTCCCTCCCTCCCTTCCTTCCTTCCTTCCTTCCTTCCTTCCGTTCTTTCCTTCATTCTTCTTCCTTTCTTTCACCAGTCTTGGGGCTTTCCCTGTGTCTCTTTGTACTCAAAGCTAGTGTTTTACCTCTTGAGCCACAGCGCCACTTCTGACTTTTACTGAGTAGTTTATTGGACATCAGAGTCTCATAGAGTTTCCTGCTCAGGCTGGCTTCAAACTGCAACCCTCAGATCTCAGCCTTCTGAGTAGATACGATTTACAGGGGTGAGCCACCAGTGCCCAGCTTTTTGGATTGATTTTTATTTTATGAATTCAAATTACTTTACTAACTCTGTGACTCATAGATTATAGTTAATATCCACAGAATGATTAATCAGGCTAATCTGTTCAATTTGTCAAAAAGAGGACATGAAAATATGAAAAAACAAACAAAATATAACTAAAAAACCCACAATAAATAGAACATCTCTATGACTACAACAGATATTACTTATATGCATTTTTATCTCTACATTTTGTTAACAAACATTAATTTTAAAGGTACATTCTGTATGACAATTCTATGCAATGAATCCCAATCAGACTCATTTCCTCCAATCTCACCCTGCCCCATCCCTCTCCCAGTTCTTCAAGCTATTTCAATTGGTTTTGTTGTCCCACTTTCATATGTGCAAATGAAATATGTTGACCATATTTATCTTATTTTTTATTGTAAAGATGCTGTACAGCGGAGTTACAGTTACATGAGTAAGGTAATGAGTACATTACTTGTCGAGCATTGTTAGCTCCTTCTTTGTTTTTCTCTCACCATCCCTTCCCTCCTCTACCTTACCCACTCCTTCCCTCACCCTAAAGCTGTAAAGTTAATTTCCAATATAGTGTCTTGTGAGTCTCATTGTTGCAATGGGTCATACTGCATCCTTATTTCAGCATTTTGTTACTCCCTTTCCCCTCCCCAAATTAGTTAAAGTATATAGAAGATTCATGGCACCAAAATACAGTGACAACAGGGGTTATACCATAGGGGGAAGAACATACAAAAAAAAATGTGATGTGATGTGTGTGTGTGTGTGTGTATGTGAGTGTGTGTGTGTGTATTCTATGGTTCCATTAGAAAGAATGACACCATCCCATTTGTTAGGAAATGGAAAGACTTGGAAAAATCCTATTAAGTCAAATAAGACAAACCCAAAGAAATATAGGCCCATGGTTTCCCTTATACTGCAATAATTAGTATACATCTAGGATAATGATGAGCAGAAAAGCTCAAAAGCTATGTACATATGACCAAATAAGATGATGCTAAATGAAATGAACCCTAATATATGGACACAAGAGGTTTTCATTTGTCTTTGCTGTTATTAATGTACTATTTTCTTTTCTTTTTTTTATATTAATTAACTCCCTTCCTTACTCTTCCTTGTTCCTCTTAGTTGTTCCTTCCAAAATAAACAGTTTTACTTTTCTGATGTTTTAGTGTGGTTTAATTATACCAGAGGGTTTCACTATTATTTAATTGTACCAAAGTACAATTTTTGACATTTTTGACATTTAAATATCATATTCAGTCTAAAATAACCCCCCATATTGTTTTCACTTCCTCTATCTCTCCAATCAACCATTTATTAACAATTTTCTTTGCAGTTACTTATGCTGTCTTTATACATATATGCATAGTTTCACTGTTTTGATTGTATTTGCTCTCCATATGCTTTTCTCTCTCTCTCCAATTCTACTTATCACCCTATGTAGTCCCATGTTTTTGAGGCCCCATTTATAGTAATCAAATTATAAAACAAGGTCTATGTCCTTCACTGACAAATAGAAAATATGATCTATAGTAATATCTGGGTCTATCTATTTGTCTGTCTGTCTGTCTGTCTGTCTGTCTATCTATCTATCTATCTATCTATCTATCTATCTATCTATCTATCTATAAAAAAGAATATTATTCAGCTACCGAGAATTTTCTTATGTCCCCTTAATTAATTATTCATCCTTTCATCACAAGAGATTGTGATGAATATGATGAAAGTAAAATATCTATGTATAAAAATGTATATAAACATGTCCTCCTGAAACCTATTATTTCCTATAATTAATAAAAATTAAATAAGAAATGAAGTCTAATGAAGGACAGTATAAATTATCATTATACCAAAAAGTGTCACTAAAAATACTGCAAATGTGATTTGAATGAAATGAGTTTTATATTACAAATAGTAAATACAATTATATAGCATGTCAAGTTATTTATAACAGGTCATCACAAATTACATGATATACACATAAAGTAACTGCTTCATATGGAAATCCAGTAAACTATATCAGCAGTAATTAATGATAAAGAAATTTTTTATTATATATTGAATGAAGAACTTTCCAGCAGTAATTTCATGTGTATGTATGAAGAGATATTTGCAACACACAAAGTAAATAGATTTTTCTTTTAGAGATCTTCCACTAAATAAGTTAACAGCCTCACTAAACTCAATCAGAGTAAATCTAAAACCAATGAAATAGATCTGCAGCTCATTCCAGGTTAAGTCCTGTTGACAGTCACTTAGTGGCAGGTGAATAAAGCTAAAACAAACATTCCTTACTGAGAAAATGAATGAACAATGGCTTAAGTAATCCAACCTGAAGAAAAGCTCATAACTGATGAACAGTGACAGGTTTAGTGTTTCTCACTGAAGACCGGTTATTTCAAAAAGAACAGAGGTCTTTATTTTTCCAGTGGTATAACTACCTGATCTAGATAATAACTTTTTAATTTTTGCTTAGAAATTTTCATTAATACATTTTGTCATTAAATACAAAGTGCTTGAAAAAATGTTTATATATTTTTATAAAATTCTGATTCATTACAAAAATTGTGTTACTTTACAAGGTACAAAAGTATGCATCCATACTTTGAGTTGTTTCTGTCATTACTCTATATTTCTAAGAAATTGAAAAACAAAGGAGGAGGTAAGAATACTCAATAGGAAATATGTTCATTACCTTACTCATGTAATTGTAACCCCTCTGTATAGTATGTTTACAATAAAAATATATACAAAAATAAACTTTAAATTAGGTAATTCTGTTATTGATATTAATGAATTATAAATATATGTATAATATTCTTTATCAGATAACTAATATTTCAGTTGCCATTTGAGTACAAATATACCTTATTAATAAATAACTTAATTCAACAGGCTATTGTAGATATAGAGTGATAATAAAATAATACTCCATACCACTATACAGAGTAACCACAATGATAAAATAATATTCCATACCACTTTATAGAGTAACCACAAGTACTAAATTGCAGCAAGCTTTGGCTTCCAGTCTCAGTGAAGTTGTCAGTGTTAGTGCTTTGAGTTTAGTTCAACTTATGTTAGATTCTGTATCTTCAAGTGAGATGACATATAGCATATGAGTATTAGAGCTTACACACTTATTTTCATTTGTATCACTAGCTGCTTGGTGGTTAGAGGATAAGTTTCAAAATCAGTGCATGTTAGGTAGCCTGTCTACCACTGAGACACACAGCTATTCCTAAATAATCTTTTCCAAATGATAACTTATAACAAAACACATGATTATTCTAAAATGAATATTGTCATTCTAGTCATCAAGTTGGGTGATCACAATTCTAATCCACTCAGTTATGTGATCAAAATATTTTATAAAATACGGTTTCATAAAATATATAATAACTTAGCTATATTGACTAGAGTATATTGTAATATTCCTGATTCAAAATTTGATTTGGAGATTTTTATTATATTTTTCACAAACATAACATATGCACATTTGAACAAATTAAAATTAATATAAGAATATGATAGTAAAATTAATAATGTTATTTTTTCCTGCTCCTTAGTATTGTGTACTGATTTTCCATTGCTTTTTTATGTAATATAAATATTTACATATATATTTATACATAATCAAGAATCTGAAGAATTTAGATAGAAAAAATAATGCAAATAATATTGATGCAAAAAGATTATGTGTGTGTATTTTGTTCATTGTTCTTTGAAATCAAGGCAAGCAGAAATAAAGATGTCTTTTCATGCACTATGTCTGGTTTTAAAAAGAATATGGGATTTGCATGAGCCATTTGTTTTAATAATACTTACAATGCATTCTCATGCATTTCATGGACAGTGTAATCACACTGGACTTAAACACAATATGTTATGCAAAAATCCAATGACATCAATTACAAATTTCTAAGTAGGAAATACATTCATAACACCTCTAATTTCTCAATTTTTGACACATTTCATTAAAAGCTTAATTCTACATCTTTCATCTGAGATTTTGCTCCCCTGTCAAGTCTCCATTCAGTAGTGTCTCTATATTATATGTTTAAGCATTTGAATAATTCATTGTTTGGCTAATAAATTTTGGACTGCATTATATACTATAATTTCTAATGAGATTTTCCAGTCCTATCTTAAATTTATTCAAATTGAAATTATCTGGTCTTTTGGGAATTACTATGCTGTTCACTGTTTGCTAGTTTGCTTGACAATTGTGATTTAGGTCATCTCTCCTTCAGACTTTCTATGTATTTTATTCCAAAGAAATGTACAGAAACGCAAGAAGGACAATTCTTCATTATCTTTAGATGTATGTGTAGAAGATTTATCAGTATCACCAATTATTTGAACATAAAATTGAAGCTATATTTTTGTTGTTTGTTTCTAAAGAGTATACATCTCTAATAAGAAACACAAATTTTCTTTATTACCCAGAAGAAATATAGTATTCAAGGTAATACAACATTATTGGCATCAGTAGGTTTGGTCTTTCAGGCAAACAAGTCAATTTTTATGTTTTCCTCAAGGCAATGTATCATATTTAAGTGATAGCATTAATAGAACTTTGGGACATTAAAAGGATGTATCACAAAGAACAGCAATGTCAATTACATGTCAATTATTTTTTAATGGAGATCTACTTCCTAAAATGGAAGTAGGTATCTAGGCTTATTTAATTCATCTTCTTCATATAACAAGGTAGTTCTACTTAAAATAAAATTAAAATTTGTTCCCAGAAGCCAGTAGTCATATTTTAGATTTGTCATTAAAATATCTGAATCAAAGTTGACTTAATATGAAAACATAGGTTTTTTTCCTATTGGAGATTAAATAAATATCACTAATCATCACTAACATTTCCTATAATTTACTAAGTTATGTCAAACAAGAAAACACTTCTATCAAATAAACTTTATATAAAAGATTTTGAAATAATTATTTTCCTTTTTGAAAATGAATAACAAAAAGATGTTAATAGCACTGCAATATGAGACAGAATTTTATCATTATAATCATATAAATATTAAAAATTTTATATTAATAACCTGGTTGTTTAATATACATGTATTGATTAGTAGGATGTTTTGGGGTTAATAGTATCTTACATGAGAGCAAAAAGTTTCTATTAATATTTCCAGAACTCTTGAATTTTCTTGAAGAGTAAAAATTTCTGAGGTGTTCTGATACATCTTAGAGGAGTTTTGCTATTCTATTATTAATTCTCCCATTTATAACAAACAATGATGCCAAACTTATTATTCGCAATAGCAATAGGAATAGGAATAGGAATCATTTTGTTTCTTTTAAAACCAACCAAGGAAAGTGAACTGATAAAAAATACATGCAACTGTTGAAAACGAACTTTACAACTTTGGTGGCAGGGAGGGGAGGATTAGGTGGGGGAGAGGGGGGAAGATGGGAAGGAATGGGAAGGGGAAACAAAGGAGGAGGCTACAATGCTTGATAAGAAATGTACTCATTATCTTGCCCATGTAATTGTAATCCCTCTGTACAGTATTTTTACAACAAAAATAAAAAATAACTAAAATACATGCAAGCAAAGATAATCACATTCCTGTCTATTTAGAAATGTTTCAAGTGAGGTGATTAAGGAATTATGAACAATGTTATAGAATAAAGACCAACCTAACTCATTATAGTGTCATTTACTGAAGTAGAATGTACTTGTCTGACCATATATGCATACCTCTGTGGGGCACGTGGCAGCAAAGATGGTGCTGAGAGGGTGTTGAGTGGGCAGAGCCGGATTTGTTTATGTTCAGTGCATAAACAGCTTGTGGAAGCTTAGGTGCAAGATAGGGTGTGACCTTTGCAGTGATTGGTTGGTTCCTTTTCCTCCCCATGCCACCTAGTCTTTTTGCTTTAAAAAGTGCTTGCTGTGTGGTAATAAATGAGTTCCTGCTTGACGTGACTTCGGGCTGCATCTTATTGTCTCCTGGGCCAAGGGAGGTTGTGGATGGATGAGCAGCGAATTTACCTTTCCTTGGACCCTGTCCATCTTTTGTGGGATGGATGAAGACACGACATACCTCCAGCTCATATTTTTCTAGGGTCTGGCGATATATAATCTCTTTTACTCACAAATTCAAAACACACTGGACACCACAGAATAGTGTAACATGAACAGCAACTTTCCAGGTGCTCTGATATATTGAGGTAGTCTCTGAGTGCTGAACACTCTGACTTTTTGTAAAATGCTCATCCTTATGACTAACTGAAAATATCCTGTCACATAATACAATTATAAATGTGCAATTATAGGTCCTGTCTTTTCATTATGCTGAAATATATCCCCATTTTTTTTCTCACTTGTTGCACAGAAACAAGACAACAATATTTACAAGCTTAATTGCACCTACCTTCTGGAAAGTTTCCCACTGGTGAAATCCAACTCCATTTGCAGTCTCCATTCACACTGGGTAGAATGGACTGTAGGATGGCCTCCTCTCCCACTCCTCTGTCCTCTGCACTTCCTAGAACACTGCTTTCCAACATTCAAAAGAATGCCATCAATCCTTTGAATTATATGCAGTTCAGTTTTCTCCCTCTCTTCATAATGCTATCTTCTGACTGTTCTTTTCATCAACATCTGTATAAAAAATCAAACTGTTATTTTCTGCATCCAAATTATATATTAACATCATGATAAATAAGGAAAAAAAAACATTTCCATCCTTAATTCTTTGATCGTACATCTTTTCATGCATCTCTCCTGTGCCTTGTTAGTAACATGTAACTTACAGCATTTTCTCCTGAAATTATTTACCTTTCACAGCAGCTTTTCATGTGTCATCATATTCTTGTAAGTTCTTAACAATGATAACACATGAAAAATATATTTAGCCTTCTTTCAGTCCTATTCATCTTTTGATATAATGCTTATTTCAATTTCAAGCTATCATCATTAGGTAAGTCTTATATGACTGCTGAAAATAATAACTGAGACTGGGATGGTTATATCATATACTTGGTGTTACCATGTCAATAAGGGGGGGGTGAACCTGAACTCCAAATCAAACAAATATTATTTACTACTTGTGCCCTCAATTAGTACAACTAATTGATTTAAAGTCTAAAAAAATCAAGAATATCTGCATCAAGTTTTTTCAGTCCTCTCAATTTTTAACCATCCTCTGGCCTGTATCTTAATTTACTAAATTAAGACCTCAATAAACCTACTAGAGAGATCTGCTTTCAGTTGTACGTATTTTCAATTTTGGATAGCATGAAGCAGAATAATATATTATTGAACTGTCACTGGTTCTGCTACAGATGACATCTCAGACTGAAACCTCCTAGCAAGTTAAAGTGTAGTGTCAACGTTGCTTTTTTGCTTGTGAGGCCTAGATCAGGAGAATTGTTTTTCAATGCCACTCCTGGAAAACATGTAAGAGGTCCTTCACAAGCAAGAACAACAGTGGCATGTTCCTGTTATTCCAGATACATCAAAGGCCGAAATCAAGAGGCAATTGGATCAAGGCCATTAGCTTGGGCAGGAATGTTCATGAAAGTTTATCTCAATGAAACATCAGTGGGTATGGTGGTATATGCCTGCTATACTATCTATGATGAGAAGAAGAAAAAAAATTAAGGTGCAGTCACATGCCCAACTAAAAAGCAAGATTCTTTCTCTAAATAACTACTTGGGAAAAACAAGGACTGGAAATGTAGTTCAGTGGCAGAGCACCCAGTAAGCACAAAGCCCTGACTTCAAAGTGTAATACCACAAAAATCTTAAAAAGAAAACACAAAAGATGCATTTTACTATGTTGTTTGGGGTCAAAGTTCATTCAGTTATTTTATGCTTCCCTCTTCTTCAGGAGAAAGTTGTCTGTTTTTCTGTTTGCTTTTCTATCTTCCATGTATCTCCAGAAAAATACAGATTTTCTATCATCTCTGTTCTATGGGGAAAAGACAGCTTTTGCATCCTAATAACTTTTGACAAAATTAACTAGTTCTGATAAAAGGAACTAAAAAGATCCAAGTCCTGAGGATTTCAAAATCTTTAGATTTACAGATCCTAGATATCTAGGGACCTACAACAGCAAGTTTGTTAATGAAGCAGACTATCCTGGACTGTTTTCCCAATATATCTCTGTGTAGTCTTTTATAAAAGCCTTACAAATGATTCCCTATTAAAATGGTCTTTGCAGTAGATAGCCTTAAACTTGGTGTACTATCTTTCAAAAGAAATCTTTTCATGCGTTCCCATCTTATCATGAAGTCTGTGGCCCTTGTACAACAATAGTAATTTTCCCACACCACCTCATAGTGGTAAAACATATCATTCATTAACCCAGTATTTCTCTAACTTTTTCCATTGTCTGCCTGAAATGAGATGTACTCTATCTTTTAATTCTGTATTTTCTTGTTTGTTTTTAGGACATTTTAAGAAAACTTATTAGGAAATAATATAGAGTCCTCTGAATTTCAAACAATGTACATAGTACACTTAAGTGAATTTTTTTTAATTTGGTGCTTCTTCCAAAATGTTTTAAGATGATCATTATATCAGAAGACTTCTATCTTTGTTTGTTGTTATATTATTGTTGTTATATTATAATTAATGTTATTGATAATATGAACTACCATGTATACATTTGTATAGCATCATTTTCCTGTAACAATAGAAAGAATATTTGCAAAATATTTATGTGACAATCAAAAGGTAAGTCAAATCTCAGTGAAATATTATCTCCTACCAGTGGGAATGGTTACTATAAGATAAATAACATGTTAGCAAGGTGATGTAGAAAAAGTTTTTATAAACTGGTGCTGAAAATGTAAATTAGTGGAGCCATTATAAATAAATGTGTGAATTATCCAGAAATTGCAAATATGTAATCTAGATATACTAACTAGACCACAAAAATACACATACACTTTTATATTTATATATACACTACACACACATATACACACAAAATAAATTTACAGATTCTGATAAAAACTTAATTCCCATATTTATGGTGGCAATAATCACAATAGATTAAATACACAACCAACTGAAAAGCCTATCCTCAGATAAATGGATACAGTCAATGATGGAGGAGAATGATTTCTAGAGGTTGAAAAGGGTTGGTCAACAGGTCTACCTACCAAAGAAACTGGATTTGATCGTTATAATGCTTATGCATGTGTTCAAATATCACATTAATATTTACCATTAAACACATTAATACTTACCAAAGTGGGTATTCTATTCATATCTCAGGTCTTAGAAATACAGCTCCTTGCTTTTCCCCTTTCAGTATATTGTTAGCTATTGGTACTCTGTGGACATTCATTATTATGTTGGGGTATGTTCTCTCAATGCCTAATTTATTTAGTGTTTTTACCTTGAAGAGATGAAGAATTTTACAGTTCCCTTTTCTCACCTATAAATATACTTATGATCATGCTGATTCATTTATTTAATTGATGTGGAACGGTATAGTTGATAGGACTTAGTCAAACCATTTTTTATCCCTGGGTTGAATATCATTTATCCACATGGAGGCTCCTCATGGAGAACGATATTTTAAAAGTGCTGTTGGGTACATTTTTTGAGTAGTTTGTTGAAGATATTTCCATTATACTCATCAAGTTTATCACCTTGTGTTTTTCTTGTTCAGTTGTGTCCCCATTCATCTTTGACAAACTTGTGCATAGGTGATATGACAGTTCTTAAATTAGTTATTTCCCATTGAATATTTAATTTTAGAATAAGTGAAAAAAGTTTTCTTTATGGTAGTCACATATTTCAGGAACTTTCTCTTTGGATTCTAAGAAATCCTATTAATTAGAATATAATATATTGGAATTTGCACACTAAACAGACATATTAATGCAAATCGTTGCAGGCTTTATTAGCTTGTTTCAACATATTCTCACTAACTGAAATTTTAGGAACATTAGATGTATAGTTAATGAGATTATATTATATTCCTTAAAAAGAGCCAATTGTGTTAGCAAGAAAATACAGTGTTCTGTAAAGTGAGATGTTTACATGTATATATTTTCAAAATGTTTTTAAAAGAGGCTGAGTTTCAAATTTTCAGTCCCTTAAGTACTTAAAAGTATAGAGTTCATGTCATATCATCTCAGGTTAAATTCAAATAAGTTAGAACTATTCTGCTTAGCCCTCAGGAAGAATACTACATTAATTAGTAGTGCCCCAATTAAGGCTGCATGTGAAAAGGGCAGAAAATTAAGTCAAAGCAGCTGTTCTTCCTTTATTATGGACAAAGGTATATCATTCAGGATTGCCCCAGTTTAAAAATGAAATGAAAAGCAATAAAGCTTTATACAGTCTGTAATGCATGTTTACTTTGATTTTTAGCTGTTTTAATTATGCAGGATTACTTGATGCCTAAAAACAATAAAAAAGAAAATGAATTTCGTCAGATCATGGAATGAATTACTAAGAAGCAACAGAAATTATATAGGTATACATAACCAGCATCATTTATGGAAATGCAAATGGAATGAAAGATGTAAAATACAATCTCATTTTATTAATGTGAATTGTAAAATCTTCCCAGTATAAACCATATTTATATGTTGATTACTCCAGACCATCATTAGTCAAGCTTCACTGAACTGAGCGAAGTCATAAATACCCATAATACCAGGGAAGATACAGGTATGTTAGACAATGATGCTCTGAAAGCACGTACTTTTAGAAAGACACATATATGTTTAACATCTTTGTAAAGGTGATGAAGGTATTATCTACAATAAAAGTTAGATTATAAGATGAAAAATATATTATTGTCTTAGAGGATATAGACTTTTTTTTGTATTGCTCCAGATGGCAGATCCTGTCATTGGATGAAATTTCAAATGGATCAATACTTTTTTTCTTAGGTGCAGCAGCTTTATAACATTATCAGGTGAATTTATTTTCTGAGAACATTTTTGAAGCAACTGCATTGTATTAGATTTTAATTAAAAATTGCAAACATTCACCTATAATTTTGTGCTATAAATGTTGTTTCTGTTGAGAATATTCTGCTCAATCCATTGACCATTTATTTATTGGTTTGATACTTCTGCTGTTTAACTTTTGGAACTATTTGTATATTTTGGTTATTAATCCTTTATTCATTGATCATTGAAAATATTCTTCCTTTCTGAGGGTTTTCTCTTGATTCTGGTGATTATTTCCTCTGATGAAGAAAATCTCTTTTTGATATAGTATCACTTGTAAATTCTTGTTCCTTCTTTCTGAACAATTAGAGTCCTATTCTCGAGCCATTTCCCTCTGTTTGTATAACTTAGTGTTTCCTCCATTTTCTTATGGCAAAATTGGAGTCAGAAGTTAAGTAAATATCTTTGCTCTATTTGGAGTTTTTTTGTTTTAATATAAAGGGAGAAATGAGGGTATAGTTTTAGTCATTTGAATGTAACTAGTTTACCTAGAACCCTTCATTCAGTAAATACCAATGACCAAAAGTCATGAAGAAATATTCAAAACATTTAGCTAAAGGAAGTAAAAATTAAAAACACACTAAGAATAGCCGGGCGCTGGTGGCTCACGCCTGTAATCCTAGCTACTCAGGAGGCTGAGATCTGAGGATCGCGGTTCAAAGCCAGCATGGGCAGGAGAGACCGTGAGAGTCCTATCTCCAATAAACCACCAGAAAACCGGAAGTGGCACTGTAGCTCAAGTGGTAGAGCGCTCGCCTTGAGCTGAAGAGCTGAGGGACAGCGCCCAGGCCCAGAGTTCAAGCCCCACGACCGACAAAAAAATAAAAATAATAAAAAAAAAATGAAAACACACTAAGATTTCATCTCACCCCAGTCAGAATGCCAATCATAAAGAAAATAACAGATGCTGACTGCCAAAAGTTTAGGTAAAGTAACCCTTGGTCACTCTAGTGAAAATTTAAGCAACTACAGTCAATATGGATGCACCTCAAAACACTGAAACAAATCTAGATATGACTTCCATATCACTCTTGGGAATATTTCAGAAAAAAAGATATGCAGAGCAAAGGAGACTGTCAATATGCCTATGTTTGTTTACTTAGTTTTATAATAGCCAAAATGCAGAATTAGCTGAGGTGCTCAACAACCAAAGAATAGATTTTAAAAATATTTCATAAAGCACACATAGTCATACACATCATAGAACACACATACCATAGAAATACTCAATAATAAAATAAAATGAAATTATATTATTTGAATAAAATTGATAGAACCAAAAGTCCTCTTGTTGAAAAAAAATACAACACCCCCAAAACAAAATATCACGTATTTTCTCTCACTTGTGGAATATAAAATTAAAATGATGATAATCATGGTAATAAAATACTACTATTACTACTATTAATAGTGGTAAAATCATATAAAAGGAACACATAGAGGGCAAAGGCAAAAATAATGGATGCTGAAAAGATTAGAATTGATGTACATTACATATATATTTATGGAGACAGCATGAAGAAACACAATAAAACTGTTTAGAAAAGTGGGGAAAGAAAAAAATTCTGAGAATAGAGGAGAGACACTTGCTCAAAGTAAAATTATCCATCTATGAAACAAACAGAATGAAATGTTGGGTCTTTGTCGGTCCCACAGAGGACGGACGGGGTCCGAGGAAAGTGCTCTGCTAGCCCCTTCCCCAGCCTCCCTTAGCCTCAGAGACAGTCACATGCAGTGGGGGGTCAAGTCAAGCAGCAAAACTCGTTTATTACTACACAGCAAACACTTTTTAAAGCAAAAAAACTGCATGGCATGGAAGGAGAGGAAAAGGAACCAACCAATCACTGTAGAGGTCACCCTAACATGCCCCTAAGCTTTCTATACTTTCCCTGCTATCCTAGAGCTGTTCACGCATTGCCCAACACATGGTCAGCACATTGATTAAATAACAAAATTAAATTAAATTTAAGAAATATAAAAATGTTGCCTATCATTACTATTACATTTATTTCTTGGCTCTACTTTTCATGGCATCAGCCAGGTCTTTTATGATTGATAGTAACATTTATGGTAGCATTTGCAAGACTATCTTTCTAAATTCTCAGTTTTTTCTAAGTCTATATATATCTCAAGTCTATTTATATCTCAAGATATAAAGTAATGGAATAAAGAAAAAAATAAAAGGAGGAAGATACACTCAATATCTAAGGAGAGTTAAGTTAGAAAGGCTTTGAACGTTCTATATCTTCATGAATTTTTTAATACATTATACCACAAGCATTATACTTATAAACAGAGAAAATATACATACCACTAAAAGAATCACTGGAAAAAAAATCAGTCTAGGAATCATTAGATTTTGGCAGAAGAAATAATGAGAAGAAACAGAAATGTCTCATTTGTTTTCAATTCATTTCTATTTTGTACATGCATCAAAACTAAGCACTGTTACTATGAGAAGCCAGGTAGAAAGCATGCTTTTGATGGTGTATTCAAAACATCATCTTTACATCAAAGTAACAGATAACTTAGAGATATAATGCAACATGTTGGCCATTTGTCAAAATGATCATCTCAGGAAGTTATTCATTGTCAGAATTGTTGATAATGACAATCTCTTTTGCATCCAGATGAACAATGATAAACCAATCTGAACCATCAAATCAATGCATACCATATTCTATGTTGATAATTGTGGTCACTAACCCTGAAAATAAACATAAAAAGTCAGATTGACTGCAAAATAAATGACTTGAAAGATAGTATTGATTGAAAATTGTATATACGTGTGTTTTCATGGGTAGAAATGCTTGGCCTCTGGGAACTTTAGCCTTTTAATTGAAACAAGAGTTTATAGATGCTGCTATTGGTTTGAAAAATTTGACTTAGAATCTGGTATGGACAAGATTGAGTTACAAGTAACACTAAACCTTTAGCTGAGTCTCATTTGACATTTGCTGCTCAGAAGCACAAATAAAGAATTTCTTTTTTTGTACTTTTTATTGTAAAAATACTGTACAGAGGGGTTACAATTACACGAGCAAGGTAACGAGTACATTTCCTATCATGCATTGTTGCCTCCTCCTTTGTTTTTTTCCTACTTTGTTTTTTTCCTACCATCCCTTTCCTCCCAACTCCACAATTCCTCCCTCTTCCTCCTGCCTCCCCCGCCGAAGTTGTAAAGTTCATTTTCAACGTAGTGTCTTGTACATCTCATTGTTACAATGGGTCAACCTGTATCCCTATTTATAAGCATTTTTTTTTTTAGTATTTCTATACATCAATCTCTATTTCAAGTTAATACTTTGTATTCTAGTAAGAGGCTGACTGAACTATTCATTTCCACTTCCATTACCACATTCTTTTCTTTTACTAAATTCCATTTTTAAAATTACATCCTTGTGGATGTATATGTGATTGTGTGTGTGCATATTATATTTAAAATCTTTTTTTTTTATTGTGAGAATACCATACAGAGGAGTTGTAATTACATGGGCAAGATAAGGAATGCATCAAGCATTGTTGCCTCCTCTTTGTTTGCCCTTCCCATCCCTTCTCACACTCCTTCCACCTCCCCCCACCCGATCCTCCCTCCCCCAAAGTTGTAAAGTTCATTTTTCTACTTGTTATTGTTGCAATGGGTCCACCTGTATTCCTAGTCAAACGATTTGTTTTTGCCCTTCCCCTCCACAAATTATACCAACATCAAATACAGTGAAAGCAGCGGTTATATCATGGGGGAGGGACATACAAAGTAACATAGAAATCATCTTATAAATATGTTAGAAACAATTGTACGAAAGAAAAAAACATTTAAATACTTAAGATAGTACTTCATACTCATTGGGATTCATATTCACACATAACCTCATGAGTGAAGGACATATTTAATAAAGACATGAAAATATACATGCACATATTTAATGGTCATTTTTCCTGAGATATGAAGCCAAGTTTGTATATAACACAATATTGATACTTAAAGTGTTATTTTTTTTCCTCATGTGGAATAGTATCCAGAAAGCTGAATCACCATTTTTAGAGAGAGATCTTTGAATTTATTCTATAAAGTATCGACATACTTTTATTAACTGGACTAACAAAATTCAATTTATCATGATGGATTTTCCCTCTAGTTTCTAAATAATTTGTATTGAAAAACCTGAGCTACACTAAAGTAGAACCAATTCTAATTTATCTCCTTATCTATTCTACAATCTAGCACATTAAGCTGGGATCATTTAATCTGGTATTTAAAGATCTATCATTATTAGCAACAATAACGTGATTAAATGAGATTTATTGAGCTGTAGAATATGCTTTGCAAGTTTTGCATGCTTTAATTATTTTATCATCTTTACTATCTTTAAGTAGGCAATGATATCAATTTACTGATATTATTTAACAAGCAGAAGTGATAGTTAACAAAGGTCAATAAATTGCATATTGATGCATTAAAGTAGAAAAAGAAAAGAGAAAGTACTCTTGGTAATGTGAATTTCCAAAGGAGAGTTAGAGGGTTTTTTTTTTAGGAATACTGAGTTGATTAGGCAAAAAATGGGAAAGGATGAGCTATCATTATACTGTTATTAAACTATTAAACTGGCCAAAGTCAGCATAATGGTATAGCAATAATGAAAACTAACATTGACCTTTTTCCTTGTTATACTTGGTTCTGAGTGTTTTATTCTATTTAGTCTGTAGCTGTATGTTTATAAGCAGATCAATTTTTTTTCAAATTCCAATGTGGTGGATTTTGTATGGTGAGTTCTAATTTTACTCATCTTAAGTAAATTGTGCTCCCTAGATGTATTAATTTTTTCACTATTTGAAAGAATATAGAAAATAATTACATTTCTGACATTAATAATGACACTGCTAATAAAAACAATTAGTTCTCAGAGAATATATTATCTTAATGATAAATACCCAGATTCCAGAACAGTAAGATCATGCAAAAGGAATAAAAAGTAGGAGACCCCATAACCACTACATTAGACTAACAATTTCTAGACCCCACTTTTCATTATCTTACATCTAGAACTCTATTCTTTCTTTCTTCTCTCTTTTTCTTCTCCTCCTCCCTTCCTTCTCTGTCTTTCTCTTGCTTTTCCCTTCCTCCTCTTCCTTCTTGCCTTATAAGCAAATGGATAAGATCCTCTATAAACCAGTCCTCCCAGCAGAAAATTCTAATTAATGGCAACCCACCAGTATCTATGAGTATTTCCTCGGAGTTTACTGATGCTTACCTTCACTGACTTACAAGGTTTGCCTCTGCTCCCATTCTTTATTTTATGAAGAAAAGAAAATTTCTAGATTTCCAGGGATCTAGATATCATATCTACCAAATTACTGAATAGATGTTGGAAATAAGTTAAAAAAACATATTATGAAAGAAAAGACTAATTTGATTTAATCATTTGAAATAAGTCTTGGTTATAAAATATTATGTCCATGATTTATAGTACATATTTTATATCTGGATAAATAATTAAGTTTTGTTACCTTATTGACAAGCTTCAAAACCGAGATAATTTTAAAAAATTGTTATGCTAGAATTGGAATATTGATGAGTTCCAATCAACATTAATACAAAGATGCAAATATTTATTTAATTTAAATACAGAACATAATCCCATTATCATTAAACCTTAATTAAATTATAATTATGAATTATAATTGAAGCAATTAACTGGGGTCAATTTTAATTTTTCACAACTTTGTTTCAAGTTACTCCTTCTTGTAACTAAATTGTTATCTCAATTGATTTAATTTTCTATGAAAAAATAGCAGTAAATTCAATATGCTACTTGGCTTGTTAAGGCAAAATTTTTAAAGAAGTGACAGATGAATAAAATTTTATCTTGGTTGATTATTTCTTCCACACTAAAATCTTTATTTGTTTTAAATATTCCAATTAGAACATGTTAACAACAATAGTCACACATTTTAAAGATACTAAAAAGTTAAATTTTTAAATATTATTTACATATTTACATTTTTAATTTTATTCAATATTATTTACAAGACTATGTACAGTGTCTCACATTTATAATCCTAGCTATGCAGTAGGCTAAGATCAGGAGGAAATTCAGTTTGAGGTCAAATCAGAAAGAAAGTTTACTAAACTACCATCTTAATCAATAGAAGTTAGTTTGGTGATGTGCATCTATAATTCCAAGTTTGTGAGAAATAAAAATAAATAAGAGGATCACCGTCTAGGAAACAAAGCATAAATTTGCACCATAACTAAAACATACTAAAGCAAAAGAAATCATATGCCCATTTGTTATCTCTTTCTCTCTCTTTCCCACTGTCTTAATCTCTGTTTCTGTGTTTGTATGGTGCATGTGTGTATGATTTTTACAACTGATATTTTGCTCACCATGAAAATCAAAGGTAGAATATAGAATTTCAAAGACCTAACACTGCCAGTGAGAACAAAATAATCTCCATGGGACTTTGAGTGATTCCATTGAAGGTGATGGAAGAATATAGGCAGAATATACACAGAGAGTACAATATACTGACTATATACGAAGATATGCAACCAGTAGAAAACCAGAGAAGTACAAGGAAAGAATGATTTGATCACTTGAAGCTCACCTTTTAGATTATGGCATGATTTTCACAATCTAAGAAACACTAAAATTGCAAGCTGTCAGTGTACTTACAAAAACTGTGCAAGTTATTAATTTCACTTACAAGATAAAAATAATATAGCAAGTAATCATAATAAATACATTTGAATTTTTGCAAGTTGAAAAAGTTTAACTTGAAAATGTAGTTTGTGATATTGAAATATGTACAGAAATATCTGTTAAAATATGTGCTATTTTTTTTCCAAATCATATAACCAAAGCATGTAGTCTTCCATTCATTCCACATCCCTTACACTTATGGTATGCGTGGGGGGGTGGGTCAATTACTTATTTTTAAAGCAAAAACAATATAAATTGAAATAATCAACCAGCTTTTTCTTAAGGCTGATCAGTAGGCATACATATTATGCATATTTAAAGATAATTTATAGCATTGTATTGTTGTAATAATCATTCATCTATTTTTACTAGAAACAGAGAAATCTTTTGCTTATTTAGATCTCAATCTTAGAATTCTGCATGTCTAGTTAGCTTCCATATCAGACTTTATGAGTTTTATTTTCTTTCTTACAGAAATCCTGAAATTTGCATCTATGTATGTGTATATTTATGTATGTATGTTTGTATGTATGTATGATATAATTAAAAATTAAAAAAATGTGGAAATAAACTATGCCATATTATAAAATAATGTGAGGCTAAAAATAAATTTTGAAGAATGAAAGGAAAGCATTATATTCAAAAAGGTTTCAAAGATATTCATATTTTTAGTGAATTGTATTATGATAGCAAAAAGAAAATCAATGGAATTTAAAAAAAAATCCTTAAAATTGCTTCTCAATGAGTACCTTTCAGTTTATTTGGTTTTAAACTGTCTTCTTCCTGGTTTCTTTCTTATTCTCTTCAAAAATAAGCTGAAATATCATTCCAGATTACCATAAGTAATAAAATAAAACTAAACAACAAGCAAATATAATGGACTGGTTGCTATAAATAGAAATGTTTCAGCTAGGCACCTGTGTCTCACGCCTTTAATCTTAGCTACTCAGGAGGTTGAGATCTGAGGATTTCAGTCCAAAGCCCACCCAGGCAAGAAAGTCTGTGAATCTGTTATCAACAATTAACCTTCAGAAAACTGGAAGTGGAGCTATGGCTTATAGTAGTAAAGTACAAACCTTGAACAGAACAAGGTCAGGGACAGGCCCTGAGTTCAAGTTCCACTATGGACAATTTTTTAAAGTGTTTCAAAAAACATCTATGGCTGAAAGGGTTTAGAATACACGAGAGTTATACACATAATTCTGGGATTCAGTGACAAAGGAAACAACAGCAACAACAAAATCTATTGTGGTTTTTTTATATCCATTGTCATTGCTTTTGTTTTGCATTGCTTTGGGGCTTATAGTGTCTAACATTGTAAATGCTTAATGCAACAGCAGCTTGTCTGATGATCAGAAGTTTGTGACAGCACCCCTACGGAGTTCATCTGTATGGCTCAGAGAGACACAACTGTGAATAACACCTCTGCTGAATACACCTTCATGTCAGCCACCTGTATACAGCAGCAGTGGTAGCAAAACAAAACATCCCAATCTTCCACATATTTATCTTGTAGATCTATATACAGGAAAGAAAACAAGCACTGCATTTCTACTCCCTGAGTGGAATAGCGAGATAGATTAGTACTGAAGAGCTCAACTACAACAACAAACTCATTTGAAGAGCCAAAATGAAATGTCAGGAACACCATACACTACCCTAAAGGTCTGCCTTAAAGTTATAGCTCCTACAAGGACAAGAACCACATGATTACCTCATTAAATGCAGAAAAAGCATTTGACAAGATCCAGAACACCTTTATGATGAAACCTTTGGAGAAGCTAAGAATCCACGGAACATTCCTCAATATAATAAAGGCTGTATATGACAAACCTACCGCCAGCATTATACTTAATGGTGAAAAGTAAAATCCATTTCCTATAAAACCAGGATGGATGCAAGGATGTTCACTCTCTCCACTCCTCTTCAAAATAGTATTGGAATTCTTAGCTAGAGCAGTAAGCCAAGAGACAAGCATTAAGGTGATCCAAATGAGGAAAGAAGTAAAACTCTCCCTCTTTGCAGAAGACATGATCCTATATTTAAAGAATCTCACAGACTCCTTTCCTAGCTTACTTTAGCTGATATGAAACTTTTTCAAAGGAGCAAGGTATAAAATTAACCTACAAAATTCAATAGCTTTTCTGCATGCCAACAAGAAGATTGCAGCTGAAATCAAGGAAACAACTCCTTTTGCAACAGCTTTAAAACAGCTTTTGCAACAGCTTTGCTGAGGGAGGGGGATGGGGAGGAGTTGGAGAGGTGGAAAGGAAAGGGATGGTAGGGGAAATCTAAGGAGGGGGTAACAAGGCACAATAGGAAATGGACTCATTATTTTGCTCATGTAACTGTAACCCCTCTGTACAGTATCTTTACAATAAAATATATATTTAAAATAAAAAATAAAAATCAACACACAACAAAACAAAACAATCTAGGAATTAATCAAAGATGTGAAGGATGAAAACTTTAAAAACCTGGAAAAGGAAAATAAAGCAGATTTAAGGAAGTGAAAAATCTTTCTATGCTCCCGAATTGGGAGGAATAACATCAAGAAAATGTCAATACTACCCAAAGCTATCTACAAATACAATGTAATACGCATCAAAATTCTAATGACATTATATAGAAAAAGCAATCAAAAATTCATATGGAATAATAGAAGATCCTAAATAGCAAAAGCAATCCTAGCAGAAAGAACAGTATTGGAGGAATATCAATACCAAAATTCAAACTCTATTACAAACTTGTTGTTATAAAAACAGTTTGGTACTGGCACACGAGGAAGACTGGAATAGAATAGAAGACCCAGAAATGAATCCACAGACCTATAGCCACTTAATCTTGGATAATGGAGCTGAAAACACACAATAGAAAAGAGAGCCTCTTCAACAAAGGGTGCTGGCAGAATTGGTTATACACATGCATCAGAATCAATTCCAAGTGGATTGAAGACCTCAATGTAAGACCAGACACCCTGAAAACATTACAGGAAAGGATAGGGGAAAAACTGGGCTCCTTTACACAGGTAGATATGTTCTAAGTAAAGATCCAGAAATGTAACAATTCAAGGCTGGATAAATGGGACTGCATCAGATTGAAGAGTTTGAAAACTAATAACAGATGCTAGTGGAGATATGGCCAAAAGGGAATGCAACTACATTGTTGGTGGGAATAAAAACTTGTTCAACTACTCTGAAAAGCAGTATGGATGTTCCTCAAATGCACAGAGCTTCCTTATGACCCAGCACTCCCATTCCTGGGCATTTACACAAATAACCACAAACCAGCCACACTAAAGCCACCAGCACAACCATGTTCACTGCAGCATTATTTACTATAGCTAAGATATGGAATAAACCAAAATGCCCCACAAGGGACAAATGGATCCATAAAATGTGGTATATATACACAATGGAATCACATACTTCCATCAGAAAGAATGACATTGCATAATTTGCAAAAAAATGGAAAGACTTCGGAAAAAAATATATTAAGAGACGAAAGCCACAGTGGTCTTTTGTTGTTGTTTCTTTGTTGTTTGAAAGCCAGACTCAAAGAAACATAGAATATGTCTATAAATCTACAAGTTAATATAATGGATAGTAAAGGACAAATAATTACACTTGGACATGATTAAAGAAATAGTCCTCAAAGCTTCACATAGTCTGGGTGCCGGTAGCTCATGCCTGTAATCCTAGCTACTTAGGCGGCTGAGATTTGAGGATCGAGGTTCAAAGCCAGCCCAGGCAGGAAACTCTGTGAGACTCTTATCTCCAATAAACCACTGGAAAACCAGAAGTGGCTCTGTGACTAAAGTGGTAGAGCACTGGCCTTGAGCTGAAGAGAGCAGGGTTAGCACTCAGAGTTCAAGCCCCACGACTCAAAAAAAAAAAAAAAAAGCTTCACATAGTGAGAACAATGGAGGGTATTCTTAGAAGATCACAGTTGCTCAAAAGCTATGTGGATATGACTATATAAAATGTTACTTATAAAAATGAACTCCAAAAAATGGAAAAAAAGGATTGTTTTGGAGTTATTTCTTTTTTTTCTTATGGTTTATTCCTTGTTGTCACTATTTTATGTTTTTGTTTGTTTTTTTTTAATTTCTGTAGCCTTTGTGTTGTATATGTTTATCTAATTTGGGGAGAGTAAGAAGAATCACAGAAACAGTGGGACAAAGGGTAAACAAAATCAACAATGATACGCACTAGACACTATGTTGGAAATTAACTTCACAACTTGTTGGAGGGAGGAGGGTTGGGCTGGAGCAGAAAGTGGGAGAAAATGAGGGATGGGTTAACACTATTCAAAAAAGCAATGTACTCATTAACTCACTTAATGAAACTATAACCCCTCTGTACATCATCTTTACAATAAAAGTTAAATTAAAAATAAATAAATATAGCCCTTAAATGTAAGTGTCCTTGAATTGATCTTTTAAGAATAGTGGATTCTGGCCAATTGTTAAGAGAATTAAGAAACACCTACTATATTTCAGACAATGTGAGAGCTGCTGCATGAATAGTATATATTTTCTTTTAAAGCTCACAGCAAAAATTTGAGGCAATTGTCACTAATAGCTTGTAGAAGAGAAATAAATGACTGAAGATACAACTATAGAAAAATAGAAACTTAAAATCTATATTTACTTAACTTCAAGAACTGGCCTTTTTCCATATACTGTCATGTCATATCACCCTCATACTGATAATATATGGAAATACTTTGGGTTGCCTCAAATAGCACATAGGCTGGGGATAGCATTCAATGTTGCACAGGCCGGCACCTATAAAGAAAATTTATCCAACCCAAAATGATACTTAACTCTGAGACTGAGAAAGTGCACTATACCAGTCCAGACACACATTGGTGAGAATGGAAAAGAATGGACACTCTAAAGAGATATGAGAGAACATAAGTTTGAATTTGAGTACCTATATGAGGGTCCAAAATTTATCTTAATGTCAATATGCTACTGGAGAAAATGGCAACAATACACTATGCTTTTCTTTTGAATCCTATTCTTCCATATCATTGCTCTCAGAATATTCTGATACTGATCCAGAAAAGAAAATCACATCAAACTGACATTAAATAAATACCAAAATAACTAAGATTTGAATTCTGCAATGGAAACCTTGTACAATTCCACATCATTATTAGCATCTAATCTTTTAGAAGAAGCAAGAGTGTCATTCAATTCATTCCAGCCATATGAGGAATTCACTAAAAAGGGGGAGAGATGAGGTTAAGAAATAGAAAAAGAAAGACTGTTAAAACAAAACAAAATGAAAGAAGTCATGATAGTTATTGTAGACTGAGACCAAGAAAATCACCAGAATGTACTGTCCCAATGCATAAGCCTGTTCTTTGAAGGTTCTAGCTACAGCATGTTATGCAGACAGAGGTTTAGGAAGGAAGGGAAAGCAGATAAACTAATACAGTCCTACAAATATAATTAGCCATTATCATTTTCCATAGACAACTCTTCCTTTCTTTTTCTCCCCACAATTTCTAATGGTCCACAAGTGACTCATGCAGTTTTTGTTGCCTTTACTCTATGATGATGGCAGCCATTGTGATGTTTTATAGTTATTTGCTTATTGATGATCCTTTCTAATTTTTCTCTTAGGAATAATGTTCACATCTTACAGAAAATGTTGACATCCCAAATATGCTAGAATTTTGCTAATTTTATATTTTTCTTTTTTTTAATTTTATATTTTTCAATAAAGATTTTTGGTAAGGATGAATGAACCAAGTACAAAAGAATTTGAGAGCAGCAAAACTATGTTGTACCATATTATCATTATATGATGTATAAATATATATATATATATATATATTACCATTATAATTTGACCAAACCTATAAACATACCTCACAAAGAGCAAACTCTGAATTAAGTCATAGGTGCTTTGTCATAAAGATGTGACAACTTTGTGAGTTGAATGTACCTAATGAAGTGTGTCAGTTAATACAAATATACCTCTCTTGTAGGCATTGTTGATAATAAGGAAATTATGCTTATTTGGAGATAAATATCTTGTGACAAGCCCTGTTATAATTGCTCTATACATTTAAAATTTACCTACAAAGCAACATCATGAAAACAAATTACCCAGGTAAGTACCTAGTTAATAATGAAACTAGTTTCTTTCTCTCCCTTTCCTTCCTTCCTTCCTTCCTTCCTTCCTTCCTTCCTTCCTTCCTTCCTTCCTTCCTTCCTTCTTTCCTTCCTTTCTTCCTTCCTTCCTTCCTTCCACTAAATTCCATTCTTTTCTTTGTCTTTCAATCAGAAAAATTCTTGATGACCAAACACAATCTATTGGTATCATACACTGGCAATGTCATTTACTTTAGTAGTAATAAACTATTCATAGATCAGGAAAATGCATATCTCTTTCTTTTTTAAAAAAATTATTTTATTTTATTTGAGAACATACTGTACAGAGGGGTTACAATTACATGGGCAGGATAATGCATACATTTCTTACCAAGCATTGCAGCCTCCTCCTTTGTTTACCCTTCACCTCCCTTCCCAGCCTCCCCCCTCCCCCCCCACCCAATCATACCCCCCTCCCCCCCCACACCGACATTGTAAAGCTGGTTTTGACATGACATTTTGTACTTCTCATTGTTGCAACAGGTCCACCTGAATCCTTAAACGACTTGTTTGTCCCCATCTCCTGCACATGTTATACTGACATCAAATATAGTGAAAGTGGGGGTTACACTGTGGGGGAGGGACATACAAAGCAACAAAGAAATAATCTTATAAATGCATTAGAAACACATGCATGAAAGAAACGAAAACATTAAAATACATATTGAAGAGTTCATTTTCCTAACATCACATTATCTGACCTTTTCCGCTTGACTCATACCTATACTAGATATTGCAAATAAGGGAAACCATGGGACCTATGCTTCTTTGGGCCTGGCTTACTTCACTTAATATAATTTTTTCCAAACCTTTTCATTTCCTAACAAACGGGGAAATGTCGTTCTTTCTGATGGAGGCATAGAATTCCATTGTGTATATATACCACATTTTCTTGATCCATTTTTCTACTGAGGGGCATCTAGGTTGGTTCCATATCTTAGGTATGGTAAATAATGCTGCAATAAACATAGTTGTGCTGGTAGCTTTAGTGTGGTCTTGTTTGTAAACATTTGGGTAAATGCCCAAAAGTGGGATTGCTGGATCATAGAGGAGATCTATGTGAAGTCTTTTGAGGAACCTCCATACTGCTTTCCAAAGTGGTTGAACAAGTTTACATTCCCACCAACAATGAAGTAAGGTTCCTTTCTGTCCACATCCCCTCCAGCATCTGTTGTTGTTAGAGTTCTTGATTTTTGCTGTTCTAACTGGAGTGAGGTGATATCTCAATGTTGTTTTGATTTGCATTTCTTTTATGGCTAGGGATGTTGAACATTTCTTCATGTGTCTATTGGCCATCCTTCTTTCTTCTTCAGAGAAGCTTCTCTTTAAGTCTTTCGCCCACTTATTTATTGGGCAGTTGTTTCTTTGAGGATTTGTTGTTGGGTGGTTTAATTTTTTTAGTTCCAAGTATATTTTAGATATGAGACCCTTGTCCATTGTAAGGCTAGTAAAGATCTTCTCCCAATCCGTGGGCTTTCTATTGATCTTGCTAGTTATGTCCTTTGCCCTGCAGAAGCTCTGCAACCTTATGCAATCCCATTTGTCCAACCTTTCTTTGATTTGTTGTGCTTCCGGGTCTCTATTCAGAAAATTTCGGCCTGAGCCAAGGAGACCTAGGGTTTCTCCTATTCCATCCTGTAATGTTTTCAGAGTGTCTGCTTTGAGTTCAAGGTCTTTGATCCATTTGGAGTTGATTCTGGTGCAGGGTGATATATAAGGATCTAGCTATAGTTTTCTACATGTAGTTAACCAATTTTGCCAGCACCATTTACTGAAGAGGCTGTCTTTCTTCCATTCCATTGTTTTAGCTTCCTTATCGAAGATTAGATGGCTATAGGTCTGTAGGTTCATTTCTGGGTTTTCAATTCTATTCCATTGGTCCTGAGGTCTGTTCTTATGCCAATACCAAGCTGTTTTGATTACTATGGCTTTATAGTAGAGTTTGAAATTTGGTATTGATATTCCTCCAGCAGTGTTCTTTCCATTGAGGAGCGTTTTTGCTATTTGGGGTCTTTTATTGTTCCATATGAATTTTTGGATTGCCTCTTCTATTTCCTTGAAGAATGAGGGTGGAATTTTGATAGGTATCACGTTGAATTTGTAGATAGCCTTGGGAAGTATTGCCATTTTCACGATGTTAATCTTGCCAATCCAGGAGCATGGGAGGTTTTGCCATTTTTTAAGTTCTGTGTTGATTTCCTTTTTCAAGATTTTAAAGTTTTCATCATAGAGGTCCTTCACTTCTTTAGTTAAGTTAATTCCTAGGTATTTTATTTTTTGTGGGGCTATGACAAATGGAGTTGCTTTCCTAATTTCAGCCACACTTTTCTCATTGTTGGCATACAGAAAAGCCATTGATTTTGGGGGGTTAATTTTATAACCTGCTACTTTGCCAAAGTTTTGAATCAACTTGAGTAATTTGGGAGTGGAGTCTTTGGGATTCTTTAAATACAAGATCATGTCATCTGCAAAGAGGGAGAGTTTTATTTCTTCTTTCCCTATTTGGATCCCCTTTATGTCTGCATCTTGTCTTATTGCTGTAGCTAGGCATTCTAATACTAGATTGAAGAGAAGTGGAGAGAGTGGACATCCTTGTCTTGTTCCTGAGTTAAGAGGAAATGGCTTTAGTTTTTCACCATTGAGTATAATGCTGGCTGTAGGTTTGTCATATACAGCCTTTATTGTATTGAGGAATGTTCCATGGATTCCTAATTTTTCCAAAACCTTCATCATAAAGGGGTGTTGGATCTTGTCGAATGCTTTTTCTGCATCTATTGAGATAACCATGGTTCTTATTCTTGCTCCTGTTGATGTGATGAATAATATTAATTGATTTGCGTATATTGAACCAACTTTGCATCCCTGAAATGAATCCTGTTTGATTATGGTGTATGATCTTTTGGATGAATTATTGAAGTCGATTGGCCAAAATTTTGTTGAGAAGTTTTGCATCAATGTTCATCAAAGAAATGGGTCTATAGTTCTCTTTCTTTGATGAGTCCCTGCCCGGTTTTGGGATGAGGGTTATGATGGCTTCATAGAATGTGTTCGGTAGTGAGCTTCCTCTTTCAATTTCATTGAAGAGTTGGAGGAGTATTGGTGTGAGCTCTGCTTTGAAGGCCTTGTAAAATTCCGCTGTAAAACCATCTGGTCCTGGACTTTTCTTAGCTGGGAGGTCTCTTATTGCTGTTTCTATTTCAATGCTTGATATGGGCCTGTTAAGCTGGTTTAACTCATCTTGGATTAGTTTTGGCATGTCAATATTTGCTAGGAAAAGGTCCATTTCTGTCAAGTTCTCACACTTATTAGCATAAAGTTTTGAAAAGTATTCCGTTATAATGTTCTGAATCTTGATTGTTTCCGTGGTGATGTTTCCATTCTCATCTCTGAGTTTATTAATTTGGGTGTGTTCTCTCCTTTTTCTGATAAGGTTTTCTAAGGGTCTGTCAATTTTGTTAAGTTTTTTGAAGAACCAACTCTTTGTTTTGTTGATTCTTTCTATAGTTTTGCATATCTCTTTCTTATTTCCATTCAATTTAACTGATAATTCTGAAGTGTTTATAATATTAATAATATGTTGGTTTCTTTTTCATAATCTTGGAAGAGATAATCCTTTTCAGGAATTTTTAGTAACAAAGATTATTTATGAGGCAGTTATTGTGATGAGCACATCTAATCTCATCGCATAGGAAATTGAGGCAAAAACAAAAAATAAGAACTAGGCATAGTGGCTCAAGACACTGCAATTCTTTCAAAGAATCACAATTTGGGGCCAGGCTGAAGAAAGAGTTGGTGAGACTCCAAACTTAACCAACAAGCTTTATGTGGTGGTACATGCCTGTGGTCTTACCAACACAAGAGGATATGAGTTGGAGGATCAGAATTCAAGGCTGGCCTTGTGGAAGGAGGGGATGCAAGAGTTCCCTATAAAGGCAACACAAAATTAATTCAGGCATACAAATGCCAAGATGTGAGCTAAGTGCTTAGCAAGCACAAAGCCCTGAGTTCAAACTACAGTACCATATAAACAAAAATCCCCAACCCAAATCAAAGACACCAATCAAAACAAGTTATTCTCTATACACTCTGTAAATTTTATATTGTCAAGATTTCCAGAGGTAATTTAATTCTACACCACATTTAAATTTAACCATTTTCCCATTGTACCTTTGTTTATTTAAAGATTTCAGTGCACTTGGACAAATAGACACAAAAAGTCAAACTAATTACTTTGTATAACAGATTGTTTCTCACGACATAAAATTTACATCTCATTATATAGAATAAATAGAGATTTTTATTCTCAGTGGAATATCATGTGTTTTTTAACACTCTATTTGCATTTTTGGAAAATAATAAAAATTCCCTCTCAAACATTAAACACAAAACTGAAGAATAAACTAGGAATAAAATGGTGCTTTCAATCTTAATATGGTAATAACTTGAATATCAGAACAACATAAAGAAAAAAAGTAATAATAAAATTTCAGTTGCCCAGGAACATACAAGGTAAATAATAGTGTTTAAAACACTCATTTATGTAGGGAACTCAGAGATTTTCTTGTTGGTTTTCTTCCTCTCTTCTCTGTTATCTCTTTTGTACTTATGTTAAACAGCTGGTCTGGTACATGCTAAACTAGGACAATATCCCTGAACTTTACTATCAACTCTTGTTTGTTTTTTTTTTTTTCTTTTTTTTATTGTGAAAATACTGTACAGAAGGGTTACAATTACATGGGCAAGATAATGAGTACATTTCTTTTCAAGCATTGTAGCCTCCTCCTTTGTTTCCCCTTCCCATTCCTTCTCATCCTCCCCCGCCCCCCATCCAATCCTCCCTCCCCCCCCCCACCAAAGTTGTAAAGTTTGTTTTTAACATAATGACTTGTACATCTTGTTGCAATGTGTCCACTTGTATCTCTATTTAAACGATTTGTTTTTGCCCTTCCTCTCCACAAATTATATCGACAGAAAATACAGTGAAAGCAGGGGTTATACCGTGGGGGAAGGACATACAAAGCAACAAAGAAATAATCTCATAAATGTGTTAGAAACGATCACATGAAAGAAAAAAAACATTTGAATACATATCTTAGGGTTCATTTCCCTAACATCACCTTATCTAACCTTTTCTGCTTAACTCAGACATATACTAGTTATCACAAATAAGGGAAACCATGGGACCAATGTTTCTTCGCTCATTTTAACATTTATTTTGAGACAGAGTTTTACTAAGTTGTTCAGGCTGGCCTTGAACTTGTGATCTTTATTCCTCATCCCCAGTAGAGCTGACAATACTTGCATAAGCTACTACATTCCAGTATTTTGTCATATAGCATTTGTGAAACACATTATAACTGAGAAGAACTAGGAGGGGGGTGGGGGAAGACTATTCATAAGGAAAGGGCAGACAGCCTTATGTTGGTGAAGCTTTAAGCATGCTGAGTAAGCCACACCAAAAGTTTCCAAGGATGAATATTGTTCCTAAATTGTTGTCTAATCTGAGAACTAACTTCACAATTAAAATTATATTTTCTTTTTTTAAAATTTAATTTTATTTTCAAGGTGATGTACGGAGGGTAACAGTTACATGCGTAAGGTAATGAGATACATTTCTTGTTGAACATTGTTACCCTCTCCATTTTTCTCCCATTTTCTGGCCCCACTCAGTCCTCCCCAATTAACCGAATGTAAGCAGTAATTACTTATAATAAAAAGGTGGAAAGAAATCCTCACTGAGACTCAGTGTAAAGAGAAGCATATTGCCGTTAGATAATTGCCATTAGCTATTGCCTTAGTAAATGGCACAGTAGACATGGTAGAAAATAGTCTGCCAACAAACTTCAGTCACCACAAGGTCATATAGAATAATTGATGCCTCTCAAGTTTTGAGAGAAAGAGTAAAATCTCCACAATGAGATTTAAAACATAAATTGAGGTGGGAAGCTAAGATTTGAGAATCATAGTTCAGAGCCAGCCAGTACATATATAATTTCTACACTGTTATCTGCAATTAAACAGAGGAAAAAACTAGTAAAACAGGAGTGAAGGTGTAGTTAATATTAGACCACTATTCATGAGCCAAAAAGAAAAGTAAGGACTTGAGGGACTATGTTCAAGCCCAAGAATCAGAATAAATAAGCTAGATGATAGGTAAGTATAGATGATACATAGATAATAGATAGACAGATCCTTGTGATATTTTTCCATTTATCTAATTTCTATGTGTTCATTATGTTTGCTTCCTTTTTGTTTACTATTCCAAAAGTTTACTATCTTTATATAGAAAAGGGAAACATATGAAATATTAGTGTATGAGTCACCAGAAAATCATACATAGCCTTTCGAGTTCAATCTATAATCACCAACATAAGCTCTAAAACCTTTTCATTTTCTTCATTTGCTCTCATATCCTTGTTCTGTACCATTGTTACTGAAATGAATAAATCTTATTCTCTGATCATTCATACTCCTTCTGTAAATTCCACTGATGGTAGAATTCTAGGATGTTCTTTTCTTATTGATTCATGTTGTATTTTATTAATGTACCAACTTAACACAACATAGAGCTCTTACACATTAATAAAAAATCTTTAAACACTTTATTTCTTGGAGTAATATTGCCAAAGCTGCATTCCTTTGTGTTTAATTAGTTAAAATGTACCCAGCCTTATTTACGTCTTTGTATTGTAAGCACTAGGTGGTATTTCTAGTAAGCATTTTGTTGCATTATGTTATCAGATTTTGTTTTTGTTTTTTTTGTTTTTGTTTTTGTTTTTGTTTTCATTTGGCCTGGGCACTGTCCCTCAGCTCTTCAGCTCAAGGCTAGCACTCTATCACTTGAGCCACAGCGCAACTTCCCACTTTTTTCTTTTTAAAACAAAACAAAATCTAGGATGATCTGTAAGTGAAACTGTATATATATATATAAACTAAACTTTATATATATATATATGTATGTATATACATAAACTTTAACTCATGGCCTGGGCTCTGAGTTTTGTTGTACTCAAGGCTAGCACTCTACTCTACTTGAGCCAAAGCACCATTTTGGGCAATTTCTGAGTATTTTATTAGAGATAAGAGTCTCACAGACTTTCCTGCTTGGGCAGGCTTTGAACAGAGATCCTCAGATCTTGGCCACCTGAGTAGCTAGGATTACAGGAGTAAGCCACCAGTGTCCTGCTGAGAAATGTCATACTGTTGATAATGTTTTGTTTTGCTCTTATTTTCCTAGATTTTGAAGTAGCTGTTCAGATTATTTTAACGCATGTTTTCTATGTTGTAAATTTATCTCTAAGAACTAGATTAGCTGTGCCACATTGATATTGAAATATTGCTCTGTTTCATTGTCATTCAGCTCAATATTTTATTGGCAAGGTCTCTTGAAACTTCTTTTCAGACTGATAGGATATTTAGAAATATGTTCAGCTTCCAAGTGTTTGTAGATTCTCCTATTAACCTTCTGTTATTTTTTCTGGTTCAATTCCATTGGGGTTGAAGAACACAGCCTGAATCATTTCAGTTCTTTCAAAAGTGTGCAGAGATTTTTATTTTAGATTCTATCATAGGAAATATTTCTTAAACTTGGGACAGTGTTCTTGCTGAGTAGAATATTCTACAAATGTTAATTAGGATTATATTAACATTTCTGTGATTTCAATTTCCATTTTCTTAAAAGATTTTTTTAACTCTGTGTGTGTGTGTGTGTGTGTGTGTGTGTGTGTGTGTGTGTGTGTGTGTGTATAAGAGAGAGTCTTGGGATTTGAACTAAGGGCCACAGGTTTGACCAAAAGCTTGTGCTTTGCTTTTGATCCACAGCTTCACTTCAGTTGTTTTTATAGTTAATTGAAGGTAAGAGTCTCATGGCTTTTCATGGCTTTTCTTACCATGCTGGCTTTGAATGGCAATCCTCAGATCTCAGGCTCCTGAGTAGGTAGCCATCAGTACCCAGACTAATCAGTTGTTGCCTGAGAGGAAATAATACCTTTAAGTCAGCTTCAATTTCAGACTTTTTTGAGATTTATATATTGTTTTATGAGTTTTTTAGGATTGCTGTATTTTTCCATGTATTTATTACTATTTCAAGTATTCTTTCTTCTGATAAATTGACTGTACTTTGAAATATTATCTGATATATACATAACTAAATGAAATTGTTTTACATAACATCTGTGGGACAACCTTTTTGGATTATTTTAATTTCATTTAATCTATTTCACTATACTTTGGTGAGCTGCATGATGTCTCCATTCAGTAATTCAGTGTTTTTCCATATAAATCCATATAAACCAGATATATATATATATATATATATATATATATATATATGTAATTGCAGACATAGAACATTATAGTTAGTGGAAGTACTTATATGTTAGAGGATAATAAGGCTTATATGTAAATTTTTTCTTATTTCTTCTCTCTGTATTTTATTTCTCTGATTATTTCTCTCTCTTCTTGTGAGTTTTTTTAATACTTCTAAGAATCCTATTTTGACTATTTTTGGCACATTGCTGTTTATAAATGTTGTGTGCATAGTTTCTTTAGGCATTATTTATTATTAATTCATTTAACATCACTTATTGATGTTGACGCTTTGTGAATTATGTGTGCAATCTGAATGACATATAGAAAATATATTTAACTTCTTGTGCATAGTTGTATATTTTCTTCACATGACATTATAACCACATCTACAGTGTTCTATGTATTACTTTAAAGCTTAAATATAAATTAGAAGCCTCAAGAAGAGAACAAAATATGTTGCATTCATTTACATTTTACCTTAACCAGGTTATTTCTTTTTCCCTGTTTCTGGTCTTTATATTACATCTCTTCTGTATGTGGAGATTCACATGACCATTTATTTCAAGCAAATCTACATGTGACAAGTCTGTTAGATTTTTTTTGTTTGTATGTTTTTATTGTAAAAATGCAGTACAGAGGGGTTACAGTTACATGAACAAGGTAATGAGTACATTTCCTATTGAGCATTGTTGCCTCCTCCTTTGTTTTCCCCCTACCATCCCTTCCCCCACCTCCATAACTAGCCCACCCCCAGTTGTAAGTTTATTTTCAACATAGTGTTTTGTACATCTCATTGTTACGATGTATTAACCTGTATTCTTATTTAAGCATTTTGTTTTTTCTCTTCCCCTTGTATACACAAGATTGTGTTCCTTATATATTGCCAAAGGATATTTTATTGTATATAGTGTTCTTATTGACATTTATTTATTATATCATCTCCAAGACATGCTATTTTTAACTATCTTCTTTTCCTAATAAGAAATTTTCCTCTTGCGGAATAAAAGTACAGCTTAAGTGATATACGTGAAAAATTCTGACTTTGATTTCAAATCCTGTTGTTTGTGAAAAGAATCTCCTTTTGAACTTTATTTAAATTGTGTGTGGTATTGTTACCCTTCATTATTCTCAAGATTGGTTTATCTTTAGTTTTCAGAAATGTAATTGTGATGCAGAATTTGTTGATTTTATATTGACATGAGTTCTTTTACCTTCCTGACTCTTTAAATTTATGCCTTTGGCCATATTTTCAAAGTTTCATCTGTTAATTATTTGAGTACTTGGAGTACTTTTTTAGTATTCAGTTTTTCCATCTTCTCTAGTTGTCTGATACCACAACTAGTTAGATTTTTTGTTATAGTCTACTATGTAGCTGAGATTCCCTGCATCCCATTCTTATACTTTTACCTTTTGTTTAGAATAGCGACTACTTATGGTTCTGTTTTCTAATTCATTTTTTCTTCTGGCCAAAGCCTTCTTCTATTAAGCATATCTATGAATCCATGAGTTTTATTTTCTTCATTTACTGTATTTATAAGTTTCAAGTTTCAATTTGTCTCTTCTTTATTTCCTCACCAAGTTGTTCTTTATTTCATTTGTGTTGGTATGATTGAATGATATGTATTGAAGTAGTTTACCACAACCTTTTTTTATCAGCTAGATTTTATTTGTTCCTATTTTTTTTTTTTTAGTTTGTGTCTTTCTGGTTACATGATGATGATAGTTTTTTGAACCTGGATATTGGAGTACTGTTGCTTTAAAACTCTATACTCATTGAAAACTTTATTTGGCTTTTTCAAACAATACTCTAATTGAGATGTGACTACACTGGTCTCTCTTGCTCTGCTGAAAGGTCTAAGTTTTCTGCATGATTATTGCTGACACCTGGTTTTAGGGGACTGTAGTATAGTAAGAAACTGGGACTGTTCCCTGGCTTTCTGATATTGACTTCCTATTTGTGACACACATACACATATTTGTATACATATATATTTGTCCATGTACACATATACATACATGTGTTCTTTCTTATTGATAACAAGACCTTTTCACTAAATTTGAATTGAATTCAGAAGAACTCTTAAAATTGACTCATACTTGGACTGGACAAATCTACCTGAATATGGGACTGGAGCACTCAGCAACATCTAAGAAAGTTTGGAGGCCTCCAGAATGACTTGGGAAAAACAAGATTTGACATGCTTTTGAGTTGTTAGCCCCAGTAGGACTGTAGTTTATCCCAGATCCACAGGGTTAGAAACTAATATACCTTCAGTAATTTGCTCATACACTTCTTCATCAAGTTTTTGGATACAATAACCCTTTATCTTTACTGTGATACATGTTGTTTATAATGAAGTATAAATGAAAATGAAGAGTTAGGCATTCTTTTTTTAAAATAAAATTTCCATGACTATTGTGACCCAAATGGTGACAATAAAATATAAAAGAAGTATAAATATAGAAATATAAAATGCAATTTATAAATGCAATTAAGTAATTAGTCATAGAAATATTATACATCTGTTAAATAAATTTGTAGTGTTTGTATACTATATTAATGAATTTCATTTTCTTTCCAGAACTATCACAGAAATCTTTCTAAGTAGTTTTGTTACCTGAATTATTTAGGTGAGATTGTTCTCTACTTTAATTATAATGTATAAAGAAGGACATAATATAATAGTTATTTTTTGTTTTCCTGAGTTTGATAAAAGTCATAAAATGTTAACTTAAATTTGGGATAAGTGTATTGATGCTTTTAAGTTCCATTAATTTGAAAGATTTCTATAGTGAAGTATATATTTCATCTTCCTTGTCTTTTATAGTTAACCTATGAAGAGAGAAATTTGTACCTGCATAAGACAGGACAATTGCAAAAAGAAGAAAAATGTTAATGGAGCAGGACTCTCCCTTGCTGCTCCTGTCACTGTAATAGTCTTTGATGGCAGTGGATGAATCACATTTCACAAAGCTGATCAACCAATGCTTCTTTCCTACATCTGAGAAAGTAAAATTCATATTCTCTCTTCCAGACTTCCAGATAGACAGCTGTAGTTTTTATTTGTTCATATAAATAAAGATAGCAGCAGACCCCTACTGTTACTGCTATTGTAAGATTCCTTTCTCTTCAAACTGCCTACATTTCCTAGAATCCCCATAGAGTCTACCAATGTGACTTGTAAGACGCATTGGCAGTGATGCTAGTATTTCATTAGACACTTCTGCTCACTATTAATATATCTCATTCTATACTTATAGTAGAATCCCATTTCCTATACACACCAATTTAAATATAATCCAAAGCACAAGTAAATAGTTTAATCTTTTTCTATTTAGAAATAGACATAAATATAATTATCAGTAGGCTTGAGATTAATTATTGGAAGTCCCAGACATGGATTTCCACTATCTTATGGCTCTATGTTACAGATACAGCCACAAAGATTTGCTATGCACATTTCCGTTTGAACTAATCAATAGCATTAAGAATTTTATGAATTATATTTCTCCCCAATCCAAATAAAATACTAGAATATAATTTTTTCTGGTTTTTCCTTTTTTTTTTGTCGGTGGCGGGGCTTGAACTCTCAAGGCGAGCGCTGTACCGCTTGAGCCACAGTGCCACTTCCGGTTTTCTGGTGGTTTATTGCAGATAAGAGTCTCACAGACTTTCCTGCCCCGGCTGGCTTTGAACAGCAATCCTCAGATCTCAGACTACTGAGTAGCTAGGATTACAGGCGTGAGCCACCGGCACCCGGCTTCTGTTTTTTTTGTTTTGTTTTGTTTTGTTTTGTTTTACTACCAGTAACTTGAAATTATTTCAGCAGTAAATTTTTAATTCTGAATACTTCTCGGTAGGCCTGAAAGTATATTATTCAAAATAAGCTAGAAATATAATCGTGAACATTTCTTGATTGTAATTAATCATCAAATACAGATTCATCAAATACAGATATTTATCAATATAGATATGGAATTTGGACTTAGAAGTTTATCTCTGTTTCTCTCTCTCTGAAACCATTTCACTATGTTTGTGTCAGAACTTGCTATGTAGTAAATACTACAACTCTCAATACCTCTGCCTCCTCTTTCCAAGTGCTGTCCTTAGAGGTGTGGCATTCCCTTCATCAACCAATGTGAAATCTCAGAGTCTTGATATTAATGGGTTTATTTCAACCATTCACAAATAGTACATCTATAACTGGTATTGCATTTCCTAAATAATACACCTAAATCCGTGTGGTTTCAAGTACACATTTGTGGACATAGGTTATTTAAAAAAAACATAACTTTTTTAAAGTCAGGTTGTACTTATTTATCATATAATATCGGTGCAATGTATTTTCCAGAATTTGATCTTCATATCCAAACTTCAAAAAGATCTTCACATCATTAGGAGAAATAGAGAAAATATGAAAAGTCTTTTTTTCATAGTTTATATGAAGGCTATTGAATCTTGAAAGTTATCACAAATAATATTAACCATATAGCATAGTAATATCATAAAGGGTATGCAATTTGCAAGTTTATGTTAGTTAAGTGTGATATTTGAAAGGCAAACATTTATCATGTATTGAGTAGTTTATATTTTTTACAAAGCCAAAGAAAAGCAAGATGGAGCAAATGTCATCATAGACTCTACTCTCGGATAAGATAACAATACCACCACAAATTTCAGTAGATGAAACTATCAAGTCAGCACTAAATGCTGCAGCAAACATCTACTTAGTTTTGCTGCAAGCTTTAGGTTTTAAATGATTCTTAAGACAGTATCTTCCAGCCCCTCAGTCAGATAACCCCAGAGTCTAAGTTTCAGGCACACAATTAGAGTCACTAAAAGATTTGGGAGAAGAAAACAGCAATTTCCTATTCAATGAGGATATATAAAAATTGGATTGCTCAGGACAAAGACGAAGGAAATTACTGAAAATATTACACCCAGAAATGGGTGAACAAGATAGGGACACAAAAGATTTTAACTTTGTTGTTGTTCTTTTTAATGTATTTATAATGTACTATGTGGGTTTTTTTTTGTTTCTTTGTATATTTTTTCCCCAAGGTTCAACCCCTGTTGTCACTGTATTTGATTCCAGTGTCCTGCATCTTGTAAATACATTTTTCTAATTTGGGGAGGGGAAGGGAAATAACAAAGTGCTGAAATGATACAGGATGACCCATTGTGACAATGAGATGTACAAGACACTATGCTGAAAATGAACTTTACCACTTTGGAGGGGGAGGAGAACGAGGGGGGTTGGAGGGAATGGGGAAAGAAAGGGATTGTAGGAGAAAAACAAAGGAGGGAAAGGAGGGGGTAACAATGCTTGATAGGAAATGGACTCATTACCTTACGTAACTGTAACCCATCTGTACAGTATCATTACAATAAAATATGTATTTAATAAAAAATAAAAAAATGAGTGAAACTACAGAATGATTTAGGATGTTCATATGCTTTCTTTCAGGTTGATGCCATGTGGTTACCTTTGGTGGAGTCTATCTCCCTCAAACCTTTTTGAGTTGATAGTAAATAGTATAATATGGATGTATGTATTGAAGTTTATGTCTTGATTAATCACAGGTAAGTAAATATCTGCAGAAGAAAACATGGTTTTCTTTCAGAGTATTCACCTGTCTCAGATACACAGAGGACATTCAATCTACCATTAACTGCAACACTTGTTGTGAGCTTACAAGATTTACTTAGCAAATGAGTCAAAATAGTAAGCATGGGCGTGGAACAGGTATGTAAATATAAATACCATCATGTTTTGGCTTATGTTTCTTATTTATTCATGTAAAATGTATGTTTGGCCAAACATCTTAGGTTTTTTTTGTTTATATAGTTTACCTGTTTTTGCAGTAATTAGTTATTATATCTAGATTGAGTCCTAAAATTAATTATATGAACCATTATAAAATAGGATGATCAACTTCTGCTACACTGCTTAAAATTCTTTTGTTATAGTACTTTATGTATTATGTAGGGTGCTTAATGGCTATATTTTAACTTATAGCTGGGTAAATGTATATACATTTTAAAGTAGGAGTTCATTTGTATGCACATGGTTTCTCTTAGCAATGTTATTATTGCTACAATGAAATAATTCATTCATACATTATTTATTTTTTGTTGAATATGGAAAAGAAATCTAGTTTTATTGTTTACAGCTGACAGAGATTTGTTCTAACATCATTTCCCAATGCTACACTTACACCTTCTGACCCCCTCTCTTAGGGGAAAAATCATAAACAACAGCTTCTAATCCTCTCTGGTGTTTTACTGAAATAAAAACTTCATGCCACTCCCCCCAATCTCATGCCATATGAAATTATTTGTAGTCTTAACTCTCTCCCCTCTACCGCATTGCTTAGTCCTGCATCTATCACTGTGTAAGCTCACAGTTTCAAATTTTCTTTGCAGTAAGCAACATGTTGCCATCAATATGCAAATATCAATTCGAAATCTGTAATGATTTTTTCCAAGTCTTTCCATTTCCTTACAAATGGTGTCGTTCTTTCTGATGGAAGCATGAATTCCATTGCATATATATGTGTATGCATACACACACACAGACACACACACACATTTTTTTGGTCCATTCATCTACTGAGGGACACCTGGATTGATTCCACATATTAGCATGTTAGCTATGTGAATAATGCTGTGATAAACATAGTTGTGCTGGTAGCTATAATATGGCCTTGTTTGTGGTCATTTGGATAAATGCCCAGAAGTGGGACTGCTGGGTCATAGAGAAGATCTATGTTTAGTTTTTTGAGGACTCTCCATACTGCTTCCCAGAGTGGTTGAATGAGTTTACACTCCTACCAACAGTGTGGTAGTGTTCTTTTTGACCATATCCCCTTCAGCATCTGTTGATATTCACATTAAGTCAAGTGAACCAGACCCAAAGAAACATAAATCCCATGTTTTCCCTCATTTATAATAGTTAATATATGTGTAAGATAATCCTAGCAGATGAGCAGAATATCTCAACAGCTATGTTCATATAACCATATAAGATGATGCTAAACTAAATGAACTCCAAGACGTGGAAACAAGAGGTTTGATTTTGTTGTTGTTGTTGTTGTTGTTTTAAAATGTACTATGTGATTTCTTTTTTTTCTTTTGTGTTTTTCCCCCTTATGTCCCTTTTGTCATTCTATTTTATTTGGGTAGCCTAGGTATTGTATATATGTTTATCTGAATTAGGGAAGTGAAGGGGTACAACAAAATGGTGAGACAAAGGACAAAGGGTGAACCAAGGCAACAATGATAGAAGTCAACATGTTGGAAATGATCTGTACAATTTGGGGAGGGGGGTCAGAAAAGTGGGAGAAAAATGAGGAAGGAGATAACAAGTTAGACAAGAAATGTACTAACTAACTTTTGTATGTTGATGTAACTCCTCTGCACATCACCTTGACAATATTTTTTTAAGCTGTAATGAATCCAGGTGCTATATTTATTTCATTCACTTTTCTACAGCAGTAACACAGAGCCAAATTTACATATGATTGTGCATGAACACACAGGGAAGGTCTTGTTTAATTCCTCATTACATGTATTTTTCACATTTTATTTAAACTAAACAGTTTTATTTTTACTTGTTTCTGTCTATATCTTGTGAAATGTTTAAAGTTGTTAACACCAACTTTAGGAAAATTGACCTGTGTTTTAAAAAGAGAGAGAGAGAGAGAGAGAGAGAGAGAGAGAGACAGAGAGAGACAGAGAGAGACAGAGAGAGACAGAGAGACAGAGAGACAGAGAGACAGAGAGACAGAGAGAGAGAGAAAGAGACAGAGAGAGAGAGAGAAAGAGACAGAGAGAGCTAGAGACAGAGAGACAGATACAGTGACAGAGACAGAGAGAGAGAAAGAGAAATAAAGAGGGAGAAGGAAAAAATGATTACACATTTATGTTCTAAAACATCCTGACATAATCCTCCAAAATACTTACATGATTCAAAATTGTTATGAAACAAATAAACTGCTAGTTTGTCTTGCATATAGTTTCTAATTCAACTGTCTTTTGCTTGTTGAGTCAATAAACTACCATGTGTGCATATATACATATACTAATTTTCTTTTTCTTTGATATGGAATTATAAATAGATTACTTATAGATTTGTGAATGTGTACATGTGCTTGCAGGCAAGAAATACAGAGATAAAGAGAAAGAAGGTGAGAAAGAACAGGAGAATTGTGAGGGGAAGTATATAGAGAGGAATATATAGAGATAGGTATGTTTATGTGAATATGTATTAACAAGAGAGTCAAGTTGAGGAAGACAAGAAACCCGGAGTGTATGCAAGACAAGGGAATATTATTCTGTATAAAGAAGAACATCAGTTAGTATGATTTTGAGTGTTTGAAGTTTGAGTGATCCTGGCCTTGAATGTGTGAGTGATTAAGATGTAGTGTCAGTAAGGAGGCATTTGTGAAGATCAATAGGTCTGATTATGAGTGTGGGAGAGTTTATGGCAGAGAGCAGATGGTGGGAGAAAGACAGACAGGAGAGTTTCCTGAAAGTCTATCAGCAGGATTGACATGAAACTCTCTGTTGAATTACAGCAATGTGTCCAAGATTTTAAAATATGTTCAAGTTCTGATATCAGGAAAGAATTTTCTGAAGTGGCTACAGAAACTCAACACTCAGAAAGGAGAAAAAATAAAATTCAGAACTAACAGATATATATATATATATATATATATATATATATATATGTATATATATATATTTACTGAATGCAACACAGTATCTAACCAAACAGAAGATTAATTTACTCAAGAACAACAGTTAGGATAAACCTACTCAGTCTAGGCGCTGGTGGCTCACACCTGTAATCCTAGCTGCTCAGGAGGCTGAGATCTGAGGATCATGGTTCAAAGCCAGCCCAGCAGGAATGTCTGTGAAACTCTTATCTTCAATAAACCACAAGAAAGCCAGAGGTGGCGCTGTAGCTCAAGTGGTAGAGTGCTAACCTTGACCTGAAGAGCTGAGGGACAGTGCTCAGGCCCAGAGTCCAAGCCCCATGACTGACCAAAAAAAAAGAAAAGAAAAAAAACTACTCAATATTTTGTTCTGAGGCCACAGAACAATGAACTAGCTACATGTAATGCCTGCCTGCCTTGAGCAAGTACTCCAGTTGGGGAGAGAGAAATGAACATAATAGTTCTGACTTATGGGGGCTAACAGTGTGTTAAAAGAATAACAAAACAACTGTGTGGAGAATAGAATAGGCATTTTCTTTTAGGTGGTAACATTTGGGTAGAGATAACCTAGTATTGTGGTTTATTAGTAATTTTCATGCAAACGTGCCTCTGTACTTGCTCAAAAATTCCCCTGCTTTCTAAACAGATGTATTCCTGCTGTTTCTTAATTCAGAATGTAATCCTTAAATTAACCCAGATAACAATGTATCAAGTCATCAGGCAATTTTTAGTTTGTAAACCATCTCTTTTTATGGATTTGCTAAACAGCATGATCAAACTTGTTATCACACTGGAATTTGCAAAATGTTGATCTCCGAAACATTTAAGAAAACATAATTTTAATTTTGTTACTATCACACACTGGTAACTGTAGAAAAATAATACCTAATATAAGTGAAATTTGAAGCATAGTTAAATTTGCATCTTCTGAGTCACCCTATAAATGGTTAAAATGATAAATTTTATTTAGATTTTGCCATTCAAAATGCATTATTTATATATATGAACAATACATTTGGATATTAAATATGTAGGATAATAGAATATGGAAAAATATAAACAAAAATCAAGAGATGTATGTGATTTGCAGAGGGGAGTAAAGGAAGTAAGAAGAAACTAGGCAGTAAAGGCTAATCTTATCAATAGAGATTATGTGAGCAATATATTTCAGATATGTGAAAATTTCTAATGTAAGTTGACTAACACTTATTTGTATAAGCATTTTCTTTCCAGAAAATTCCATAGAAAATTCATGTTGATATACTATGTACTAAGCAATTGGGTTATTGAGATACCCTTGTGAAGAATATCATAGACATATTCTAGTTCTTTCAAATATGGGATATTGTGCAACCTACTTTTCTTTTGTTCTGGCATACTGCTTTTTCCAAGCCTTTCCACTTCCTTATGATTGGGGCAATGTCATTCTGAAGGGATCATAGAACTCTATGTATGTATGTATGTATATATATATATATATATATATATATATATATATATATATATATATATATATACCACATCGTATTATGTCCTGTATGTAGTTTTTGTTATGTTTTCTTTATTATTATATTATTTATATATAAAAGAAACATAACATAATATAAATATCATATTATTTATATATGTCCTGGATGTAGTTTTTTTCAGTTCTCTTAGTTGTCTGTACCTTGTGTCTTGTATATAAGATTATTGATATGTGGAAGGGAAAGGGAAACACAGAAACATCAGGACAAAGGATGAATCGATGCAAGTGAATATCAATGACTCACTTGACACTATGTTGGATATAAACTATACACCTTGGTGGGGGGGAAGAGTGAGGGGTAAGCAGGAGACAATAAGGGATGGGTTAACAATGATTCAAAACAAATGTACTCATTACATTATTTATGTAACTGTAAACCCCCTGCTCATCACCTTTTCAATAAAACTAAAATTTAAAAAAGAAAGTACTGTAGAAAAATGAAACCTTAGAGATAGAAAAATGAGTAATTTTCTCTAAATAAAAATGTTAATCTTTCTTATACCTGTGTACATGAAGCAATATTTGGAATGTAAATATCAGAAATAAATTCTTCTGGGTATTATAATAAAGCACAGTGTAAAAAAGGAATTTAACAAATTACTAATGGGGTGGCCATAAATATGCGAGGTTTTGAGTTTGCCTAAGTTGAACTGGTTTTGAATATTCATCATGGATTTTATGATGAACAAATTGCAGCTGCCAAATGGAAGGCAAAGCACGCAAACAAAACACAGCCTTGGAAGTCCTCCTTGGATTGGCACAGAAGCAATGTGTTCATTGATATGGACCAGATTGAAAGAACCTCTACTTTAAAATTAATATTTATCCTACATAAAGAATTAATGAAAACATGTCATGTCTGAGCAAACTCTTTCTGTTCAATTAAAGAAGCTACTTTGAAAAACATTCAGGAATTTAAATTTTACAGTTGTAATAGATTTAAAAGATTGGTCAGTGTTATTCTATGATAAAAGAGATCACAAAAGATTGTAAGCAGACTTAACTAAAAACAACCAAAATGTTTACAGTGAAAAGTTTTCTATAAGATATTTACAATTGCACCGAATAGGGATATGTGTGAATCATATAACAAAATTTTAACTTTGCAGTCTATTTTTTGTTATTTAACACATTAACAAAATTGTATAGATTCAATATACTCCGAGGAAATTTTAAGTAAGAAGTTATGATCCGTGAGTAGACAAATTGGATCATTCATTTGTGATTAAAACTGATTTTAGCTAAGTTTATCAGAGCAATAGAGGCATGGTAGGTCATAGCTTATAACTGTGTCAAGCAGAAAGCTATACGAGCCATGTTTCACTGATATTACAAAAAGCCAGAGAAAGCCATAATCTCCTCATCCTTTCAGAATCTACACAATGTTTAATTCAACCCAACACTGGATGATCTCATGCATTTCATAACATAAAATATCTCATTACAAATCTCAGAAACGTTACAGTGAACAATTTGATATTCTTCCGATTCTAGAATCTACTAAGCACCAACCATTTCTACTTACTCTTCTAAAGTCACTGTTAATGAATTTTACTTTATGAGAGAAAAATGTACTAATGAATACACTCAACCTCCATATTAATAACTCATCCAGCTTACCTCTCATATTTCCATTGTACTCTCAGATCTTTTTATCTCCATGCCTTCTTTATTTTTGCTCCATGAATAGGATAAATGTTAGTACCTACTTCAGATTGGTCCTTTTCAGAGGAAGTTTAAGTTGTTTGCCTTATACAGAAGGTTTCTCCAATGTCAATAACTTGCTGCTATAATCAGTCTTCTTAAATTCCCCAAGAAGTAACAACCATTGTCCTTAGTTTCCCTCACCATATTTTTGCATCTGCTGGGACTCCTGTATTCTCATTCTGCCTGTTTTACAAAACAGTATTATTTAAGGCTCACTTTAAATTAAACTTTTTTATTACAACTTTTTATTGACTATCAAATGTGAAAAATGATTTTGCTTTATTCCAGAATCATAGAGAATGAAAAATAGATAGTACCTTTTTATTTGCACTTTTACAACATTGAAATTGGCAGGATTTAAATAGAACATATGGAATGAAGGCTGTTCATCACACTGCTCTATCTATTCTCTGTCAGGGAAGATAAAAAATCAGTGAGAGATTTGGGTTTCTCTCAGTTTTAAAAGAATCTACATATTACATCCAACTTGAGAATAAATTAGACCAAAGAATATGGGCTCTGGGGAGACTTAACTGTGGCAAACATCCAGCCAATAATCCTCAAATAATTGTTTTAATGAAACAAGGAATACTAACTCCTTAATAACAAAATTTACTTTTTAATTCATATTGAAATTAGCAATTTTATTTATACATTTATTATAGGTTTTCTGAAGCAGCCAATTTGTTAGGTAAGGCATATATTGAACAATTTTAATGTTCACTTTATAAATTTAAAATCTGCATTTCCAGTTGAATAGAATATAGACACTTAAAAAGATTCAGAAAGTAATTATTTCTGAATTTTGGTTACTTATTACTCACGGATTATATTTCAGAGCATTTTTAGGTTTGCATAAAATTGAGCAGAACCTACAGAGTATGTCCATATATGTATTTAATCAACAGCTTCCATTAATTTTAATACCATTATTAGAATGTTGTCAAGTACAGAATTGTGCAATGAATGCACAAATAATATATGTACTCTGCAGTATTATGTGGAATAGTTTAATCTATTCTTACAGTCTTTTCTTGATGTGTGTGTGTGTGTGTGTGCGTGTGTGTGTGTGTGTGTGTGTGTGTGTGTGTGTGTGTGTGTGTGTGTGTGGTTCTTCGAGGCCTTGCATTCTCACTCATAGCTGGCACTCTACCACTTAATCCAGGCCTCTACTTCTGACTTAGACTTGATGTAGATAAGCTCTCAGAATTAAGTACCTTGGTTGGCTGTGAAACTTGATTCTGACATCTAAGCTTCCTGAGTAGCTGAGATTATGTGAGCCACCAGCACCCAGTAACATTGGTATTTTAACTTCTCTATAGTTTTAGCTTTTCTAGGATTTCATATATCTGGACTTGTATAATATATAAATTTCTCACCTAGATTCTTTCACTTCATAGTTATTACACTTTTCCCATGTATTTTCATAGTTTGATGCTTCTTTTCTGATAAAGAATATCCCACTGCTGGGGCACACTATGTATAAAGCCTGTATTCATCTATTTATTGATTTTGATTGTATTCACTTTAACAATGTTATAAATGATGTTGCCATATATATACATATGTATAAACGTATGTATGTATGTATATATATACATACGTATGCATGTATATATATGTATATATACGTACGTACGTATGTATGTATATATACGTACATATGTATATATACATATATATGTATATATATGTATGTGTATATATATATGTATACATACATATATATACATACGTATGTATGTATATATACATATATATACGGACATGTATTTTGACAATCATAAGATGTTAACATACTTAAGTTGTGATCTACAATTGGTGAATCTCATTCTTAGATGAAGTCTATATTTCAAGGAAACTTTCAAATTATCTGCAGAATGTCTGCATCATTTTGTCTTCCATACACAATGACCAAGACATCCTGTTCCTCCACAACATTTGGAATGGTCTATATGTAAAATTTCAATATTGAAGGTGTAGTAATGCCTTCTTGCTTCAATTTGCTATTTTTTAATGACTACATTGTTGGGTATCTATCTGTATAAGATACTTGACATCTGTATATCTTTAATGAACTATGCCTATTAGTATTTTTATGCTTTTCTTTATCAATGAGGCTTTTAATATATTTCAATACAAGTTGTCTAATACCTTTCTATATTTACGGGGTACAAAGATGTAATATTTTTAAGAATATAATTGTAATAATGAAATCAAACTAGCTAACATATTTTTTACCAAATATCCTTATCTTTTTAAATAGTCAGACCATTATAAAGTCACAGTAGCAATTGAGGTTTACAATGAAATATTATTAAATGTATTCATCATTCTGATTATTAGATCTCAAAACATATATCCAAGGAGAATACATTTAGCCATGCATTTTTATGAGAAGGTACTGACACAAATGAGCATGATTGCCACATCATTTTGTCTCTCGCCAAATCTATTTCATCCATAAGTGTGTACCCATGAGCAGTGGTTAGTGGTATACACAAGTGAAGAAGTGACCAGTCAGGAACAAGAAAACAACTTTAGCAATAGTGGAATACTGGCCTTTGGAAAACATCTGTAGATCTCATTTACTTAGCTATCACTTTGCATTCAAAATAGTACTTCTGGGAAACACATCTGTCTCTGAATTACACCAACAAGCACTTAGAAATTCCAGAACCTTAATTCATCATTGTATTAGTTTAGAAAATGAATTCTTTTGAACTACAGTGAGTTCCTCTAGCACTCTCTCTATCTCCCTCTATCTCTCTCTCTAGATTTTTGATATATAAGTATGAACATAATAAAAAATTCTGGCATCATAATACAGGCTCTCAGTGTTCAAGATCTTTTTCTTCTTTCTTAGGACTTGTGATTCAGAGCACCATATGGTTAAGCCTTTTAGCTGTCATTAAATGAATACTTTCTTTTAACAAGAATTCCTTGCCCTTCTCTGTAGTCTGAGAATATATTCATTGGCTAAATCTATGATTTACTGATAAAAATGAAATCAAGAACACTATTATGTCTTCTTTTTTAACATGCCATTATTTAAATACATTAAACAGTATAACATTTCCAACACTGGTCAGACTTCCAGAGACATTTGATTCATTTTTCTCTTTGAAATCAATACTGCGGTTTTTTGAGGAAAAGATCAAAAGGGCATTCCAAAAACAAAAATGATTGAGCTTCCCTTACTAAATACTTGGTATCAATCACACTTACTTACGTTGTTTTTCTTTGTCTTCCATGAACTGCTCTCCATTTATTTTTATCTCATTTCAACAATTATATGTAAAGAGAATCATCTTATGTAAATGTTTAGGAATGGCATCTTTACTCAGTTTTCTTGAATTGCCTCCAGGTTGCTGCAAGTACCAATGATTCCTTTATTTATTTTTTTTTGCTGAAGAGAATTTTTAATATGCATGTAGTATGGTTTATTTGATTGTTTACTCATTAGAAACAGTCTGGATTGTTTCCAATATATTTGAATAAAACTACTATAAGCATATATTAGACCTTTATATAAGAAAATTCCTTCATAATTTCTCTAGGAGAAATGCCCAGGATTACATTTCCTATACTCCTATTTTTTTCAAGCTCTACATCTAGTATGTTAAATTTTTGATTGGATAAAATATTCTGCATTTATGTTTTCATTTTCTGATTTGTGATTTCATTTGTATTGTTGAGAAACATGATTTGATTTTTGTTGGTAATCTTGTAACTTCTCAAGTTACTGAGCACATTTATCAGTCATGTAAGTGTTCATTGTAGATTCCTTACGTGTCCTTGTAGATAAAAATTATTTCTAAACAGGTTCAATTTTGTTCTTTAATAACCTTTAACCTTTTAATGAACTTTATTTCTCATATTCCTTTATGTATCCTCTAACACTATGTTAAAAAGAATAAACAGATTATATAAACCTGCCTCATTCTAGGTCATTATAAAAATATACTTTTTTTCTATGATGAAATATGACATAAGTTTTCTGTAGGCTTGTGTATATTATCTTCAGAATGTTAAGAATTTTCTTTTATCTGATTATTTCTATCATGAATTAGTTTTATTTTTTTGTCTGAGAAACACAGATTGATGTGAAACAATGTTTCTTTTACTTAACTACTTAATATAGTAGAATAATATAATGATTAATTTTGAAATATTGAACCCACATGATCTGCCATAACCTCTTTTAGTCATAGTACATAATTCTGGATAATTCTGGATATAGATAGATAGATTGATGGAAAGATAGATGGATAGAAAGGATAGATGAAATATTCTTGTTAATATATAGACTTTTTACTGTCTAATAAAAACATGCATTTTTGTATTTATTTTTGCATTGTCTTGAATTTTATACTTATTTTATTCTGACTTCAAAATAAATTGGTAGTGTGTGTGTGTGTTATGAATTCCTGTTTTTTCCTTATGACAGCAGTGGTACAGCATCACTTTACATGCCTGTCTAAAGCGACTAGGATTTCACACATTTATTTTCTATGATGTTTATGTATTTGAGATAAATAAACTCATTTTTTAAGACAAAGTGATACTTTGTGAAATGTTCATAGTAATAGTTTAATCTCTGTAGAATTCAACTATATAAATCACATTAATTTATTTAATAAACAGCTACTGCACAATGCCAAGCATTGTATCAGTTTTAGAATGAAAACTATCAAGCTAATGTATAGGCTTCCAGAATTCAAGAAATCTCACCCAGATACTTTGGTATGTAGAACTGTAAGTAATATTAAGCTCTCCATAAGCATGCTGCTTTATAGTAAATTACAGATGAGATATGAATCATGCCTATGATTTTTCAAGTAAACACTATTATGAAGTGAGCACAGAACATATTAAGGCTTGTTGATACAAGATTATAGGTAATAGTACACAAAACACAAAACATTTTTAATATTAGTAAGTAAAAATATTAGATTTTTCTAATGATGCCTACAAATATGTGTTCTGAAATCTTTACCTAAGATTGTGTGTATACCATTTTCCTTACACAAGAGGCCGAGATCTGAGGATCCTGAATTGAAGCCACCTTAGCAGGAATGTCTTAGACTCATCTCCAGTTAACTACCAAAAGGTGAGACATAAAGCTGTGGCTCAAGAGGAGAGCACCATCCTTGAGCAAAGATAATAAGGGATAGAGATTAGGATCTGAATGTAAGCCATAGTATTAACACATGCACAAAAGACAGGAAAAAAAAAGCCCAATCTCCAAAAAAAAATGAGTCTTACTGTTAAATAGAAAACTTAAATTATAGTCTTTGAAAGTCTCAACTGTAGCCCAGTGTTAAAATGATTTTGAGGGAAGTTAAGGATGAAGATAGATTAGATGTCAGGGATTATGCCACACTTTTAGGAGGTTAGTTTCTAAACTTAGAAATATTGAAACACTTTAAATGATACAGTTATTCTCAAATGTATTGACTTAAAATAATCTTTATTGAACAATAGGGACTCAGATAGACCTTGAAAACCAATTAAGTGATACTAAAGCAATCCAAGCAACTAACCATAATACACATAAAGGTTATACTCGGTTAAATGTTGTAACAAAATGGAATAATTTCTTTATGAAAGCATATTTTGGCTGATAGCTTAGGAGAGTCTATTGTCAGATGTATTGGTATTATGACTTGGGCCTGTGATGGAGTAATACATTATGGCAGGAGCCCATGAAAGTCAAACTTAAACTCCAGGAATTAGGAAATAACAAAGAAAAAAAATAACTACGTTCCACTATCCCCTTGAAGGGTATGCCTTCCACAACCTGAGGAGTTTCTATTCATCACCACCACTTCAACTTTCCTGCAGGTGCCAAAAAGCACCATTGAAAGCCTTTGACAAACTAGCTATTGAGAGTCTACAGCATTAAAAATACAGCAAAAAAGTCAATACAATGGATTGGATTTTGTATATGCAACGAGTGGTGAAATAGAGGTTGATCAAAAATGGACAGAATGAAAATGTTATGGCTTCACCACTTGCATAGATATTTTGCACTGACCTCAAATGTTTCCAAACATATAAAGGGAAGTATATGTGTATAACATACACATTCATTTATATTATATATGTATATGTATTATTTATATATCATTACATATAATCATATAGTATATTTAATTGTTATTGTAGATAGTATGTATATATAGTATTGTATTGTTATTGTTATTGAATTAGATTTGTCATGAAGCTGGAGCACAGAGAATTTTGAAACAAATTAATACAGATCTTTATGTTTATCAATGCATTTGAATGAAAAAATGTCTTCTTATACATTTTATATTCTGTAATGGCTGTTACCTATTTAAAATAATGCTGAAAGAAAAGGTGAGAAATTGTGTGACTGCCACAAGATTCCAGAGCTATTAGGTTGGATTACTGAAAAAACCTATGACTTAGTCACAACTATCAGACTTCCCATCTGTAAATTTCTTATGTGTCCTAGAAAAATAGGTTTATTAAAAAATTTGCAACTTCTTTTGCCAATATTTTATTAAATACAAAGTGAAAAGATTTGCCTATACATTTAAGAATAACATTTTAAGAATAACATTTCATAATCAACGTAATTATGCATCTTACTTCATCTTTCTTCATGTAACTGATAAAGTATCAGTATGCAGTCATGGCAACCTGAATAAAAACATTTCCAAAACTTCATTTAAAAATGTGTAGGGCTGGGAAGATGGCTCAGTGGTAGAGCGCTTGCCTTGCATGCTTGAGGTCCTGGGTTCGATTCCTCAGCACTACATAAGCAGAAAAAAAAAAGCCAGAAGTTGTGCTGTGGCTCAAGTGGTAGAGTGCTAGCCTTGAGCTGAAGAGCTGAGGGACAGTGCCCAGGCCCAGAGTTCAGGCGCAGGACCGGACCCCCCCCAAAAAAAAGTTTACTCAGGGGCCTGGATATGTAGCTCAGTGGTAGTGCTTGCCTTGCATGCATGAGGCCCTGGGTTCAATTCCCCAGCATCACATAAGCAGAAAAAGCTGAAAGTGGTGCTATGGCTCAAGTGGTAGAGCTTTATCCTTGAGCTGAAAGCTGAGAGACAGCGCCCAGGCCCAGAGTTCAGGCCCCATGACCGGCAAAAAAAAAAAATGTACTCAGCCACAGTGGATAATTAATTTTCATCTGCATACAATGAAATTGTAGATCATCATTAATATCATGAACAAATGTCATATACTCAAAAATCACAATACCAACAAATAGTGAAAGCCAGGGGTTTAAAATTAAAATAACTAGAGTAATAAATTATAAATACAATTAATTATATCCCCATAAACAAATATTTTCCAACATTTAAACACAGTATTACAATTTTCTAATTATAATTACATAAGATCAGCAAGGCTGATGGCTTTTCACAGTTTTATCTGATTTTTATGCCAATACTTAAAATCACTTTGAGAATAATTAACTGTAGAAAATAAATAAGACAAAAATAATTTTAAAATAGAGTGAATGAAAGTTAATTTTAATCTTTGAGAAAAGGATATAAACTTTTTTCCTAAGATATCATAGAAAATACAAAACTGTCAGTATACAAATAGACTTGATCAGCTGCAATATTACAAAAAGGTTTGTTCTTGTTGCAATTTATTGAATGAATGATATTTTCAAATATGTATCATCAAAATCTACAAATAACAAATATTAATTTAATTATCCATAAAAATGAAGATAAGTGTCTTTGATTTCAGAACTAGCAAATCTAAATACCAAGATATTTGAAGTTGAACAATTTCTTAATATTAAACAGCAGGTTTTAATACTGACTACATACAATTTTGAGATGAGAAATAAAAATCCTGTGGGAAGGGATAAATCTCAGAAAATTTTAACTCAACTTGAATATTGGTTTTATTACAATAATAACTATTACTACTCCCAAACCTTGAAGCCTAAAGAGATACATATTCAGGAATACTATAAACTGAATTAGATCAAGAAACATTTTAAAAAACAAAATAGTTCTCTAAAGATTTCAAAGGAATGTTAATACAACAATAAAACCACCTGTGTGTAAATGTTTCTACCTGGTATGTTTTTCAATTGGTTGAGAAATCCTTGGTTAATATTTCATTGTAATACAATGAGCTGTCTTAGAAAATAATTTTGCTTTTTATTTCTTTCCAAATGTTTTGTCTTATAAAAGTATAATCTATGACTTATTAGTGTTGGATTTATTAGGAAACATTGAAAACATTTCCAATATATGAAGATGATTTACTTCAGAATATTTTAAGGTTTAGAAAAAAACTTGCATTTACTTTTTTGAACGATAATAGAAGGCTTTTGGCAACAGAAGAGATTTTAGGTCTATTCTCCAATGATTTTTTTTTTTTTACATTTAAATCTAGCAATCAAAAATACCTTTATTAGCCTAATGTCTACTTTTTCACAGATGAGAATATTGATCCATAGTTAAAACTTTGGCGATTTAAACTAACCAATGCCCTAGGAACCAATCTGTTTTTGATTGGGGTCAGTAAGTATTTTTTATAATGTGTGAGACCAACTTTCAGCCAAAGTATGGTAAATGAAAAAATTGTTTTGTAATAGATTTTAAGATGAAGGTCCATCTACTAATGAAGAGAAATTTTGATTCTGAAAATTCACATTAATGTCTAAGTGTCAGGAGATATAATGTCTTATTTTTCAATAGAGCTTTCCTGGCTGTTAAAAATGCAATAACCATAAGCTTTATTTTCTGCACACATGCACACACACACTCATACACACACACATCATACAAAGTGAAATGCAGATTAAAAACCAAAACCAAAACCGGAAACAACCTTGTTTGCTGGGTGTCGGTGGCTGCTCACGCTACGCTGAGATCTGAGGATTGTCTTTTAAAGCCAGCCAGCCCAAGCAGGAAAGTCCTTGAGATGCTTATCTCCAATAAACCACTCAGAAAACTGGAAGTGGTGTTGGGCTCAGGCGCTAGAGCGCTAGCCTTGAGCTGAAGAGCATAGGGACAGTGTCTAGGTCCAGAGTTCAAGCCCCACGACTGACAAAAAAACAAACACACAAAACAACTTGGTTTAAGCCAGGTGCTGCTTTCTCAAGCCTATAATCCCAGTTACTCGGGAGGTTGAGATGTGAGGATCACAGTTCAAATCAGCCCAGGCCCGAAAGTCTGTGAGACTCCTACCTCCAATTAACCACCAGAAAATTGGACGTGGCTCTGTGGCTCAAAGTGTGGAGCACTAGCCTTGAGCAAAGAGCTCAGAGACAGTGCCCAGCACCTGAGTTCTAGTCTCATGACCACTAACAACAACAATAACAAAGCATTGATTCCTATTCCTAAACTGAGTGTGGTGGTTCAAATCTATAATCCTAGCTACAAGGTGGAGATCAGGGGATTACAATTCAAGGTCAGCCTAGCCAGAAACATTGGGAACATTTCATCTCAAATAATGGCTGTGGGTGGTGAGGTAAACCCATCATTCCCACTGGTGCTGGAAAGTACTCATTGTAGGCACAAAAGGCTAGTGAGTCATAAAGGTAGAACTTACTCCCAGAACAAACAAGGGACCAGAGTTGTAACTCAAGTGCTAAGAGTTCCTACCTTATGAGCTCTGAGTTCAGTCCTTAGTACTGCCACAAACAAGCACTTAATTTTCTTCGATTTATCACTTCTACTTCTTTAGAAAACATGTAATTGTTAATGACCTGCTTTCATTTTGAAGTACATATACATCTTTCGGAAAGGCAAATAATGCTATCAGTTTAGGTTCAAAGACTTTAGGATCCTCTATTGAAAGGTTCTAAGGAAGCAATTACCCCTGTTCCTAATAGCTGTATGAGAGTGAAAGCCTAACTTCATTTTACCCTCACTGATGCCTGTCACCAAGATATGAGATGTTTGCTTTCTAAATAGCTCACACAGATGGCCACTCCAATTATGAAGAAAATGTAAGAGGAGTTATGTGTGACATGACTACTGCCATGTGTTCTTTCTCGAACACGGGGGACTGTTCATATAGAGCATATGTATGCAGTAGGCTGCTTTTATTAGGTCTCAAAAGTTTGATTTAGTTTTCCCTTTGAAATTGCTTAGCAATTGCATAGGGTGTATATCACACTCTTTTAATGCTTCCTGGATGATAAAATCATTTCTTTCATTTTTCTTTGCACAAGAGTTAGGGAAATTGTTTTTAGTTATATGGTCTCAACAGTTCACACACAAACACACATGTGGACATACATGCATGTACACATATGTACTGACACATACATGCAGCACAGTGCCACCATACTTTTGAGAACTTGAGTTCTTGGCAAAGCCATATACTGATTTATTTGTGCATCATCAAGTTGCATAAGCCACAATGAGACTGCAATATCTGTCTGTTTTGTATATGGAAATAAAAGTTGTGATGTCTGACCTCAAGATATGTGACTAGACTAAACAGAATGTAGAAACCAAAACTGTAAGAGCTCAAATGGCTTCAAGTTGATACAGCAAAGCAAGAGCTTAAAGCTCTGTGTTAAAGCCACAGTCTTGGCACAAAGGAAAATAAAATGAAAGAGGGCTAAAGCATTTTTTTAAAAAGGCAGAAAGAAGTCAAAATATTTAATGGGAAAATGAGTAATTCTATGTATTCTTTCCTTCTTTACACTCAAAAATCTTATCATTGGTAGATATTTCTGAATTGTTTTAGAGTTCTCTGAGCTAAGGTTGTGTTGCAACGTTTTGCTGCTGGCAAATAGTTGTGCTCCCATTTCATGAAGCTGGTTAATTCCTCCTTGTGCTGAAACATTTGTGTGTGTAAAACCCTTCTCTTCCTTCTTGAGCTTGAGGACAGCATTTTTTTTCCTTATTGCAAAGTCATCCATGACAAATAACATGGCTTTACCATAAAGGACATACAAACCGCAGTGGCAATGTTATATCTGAGCCATGGCAGGCGATACAAGATGAAGAAGAATAGAAGAAGATGGCACATTCATGCCTGATCACAATGAGCACATTATATGAATCTCATTCCTCAATAAAGGATAAAAATTTGCAGGTGTAGATATGTATGTGAATATATAAAGAGATTCAGCATATATTTATACTTTCACTGTTTTAGCTAGTTACTTCATTCCATATTAATTACTTTTAATGCTTAACTGCAAACATTTTTGAAGGATCATGGTATTACCCAGAAAGACTTTTACCCCCCTAGAAACAACATTTTGTGTGTCACTAGTTAGATTTTTACAACATGCTTTGAAATATTTCAAAGTTTTCTCTATGCACAACTCTTGAAGGGAAAAATATGATTTTTCTATGTCATAAGATATTAGAGCATCTTACGTGTGGACTGAATTACACATTTTACTTCCCCATCTTAATAGTGCAGTTGGGTGAAAAAGCTACCCATGGAAATTCATTTGTTTATTGAAATGTATTATGTTTTCCTTCATCTCATGGTAGGGTTCATTAGTAAAAATAAATAAAAAGGAGAAACAGGCACTTGGATTTGCATAAACAATTGACTAAAATCTTAGACTGTATCATCTATTTCACTGAGTTCAGCCACATTTTTAAGCATTTGACCAAAAAACTTCCAAAAAATACAAACCATTCTGATTATTAACACCTAAACTTTACCCTCTAGTAGTTAACTTTACTGATAAAATGGAATAAAACTCAAAGGTATGATATTTTTGCTAAGGTTTTCATCTAGAGCCTCAGAATGGCTCAGTAGGTGCCTTTACCCTTTCCTCTTCAGTTGTACTTTAGACAGTGTTTCCGGTTTCTGGCTGGGGACCAACTGCAGACCACAGTCTTCCTATCTTTAACTACTGCATAGCAGAGATTACAGATCAGAAACTGTCTCTGGCTTGTTTGCTGAGACAAAGTCTTCTTGACTTTGGCCTAGGCTGGCCTAAGCCAGAAAAGTACCTGGGATGGCAGGCATAAATCATCATTTCTGGCCTCTGAAATTTTAATATTATTCTTTTGTTTGTTTGTTTTCTGTCCATCTTGGGGCTTGAACTCGGGGGCCTGGGTGCTGCCCCTGAACATCTGTGCTCAAGGCTAGCTCCTTGGGCCACAGTAACACTTCTGGCTTTCACTGAGTAGTTTATTGAAGGTAAGTCTTACCAACATTCCTACTGGGTTGGCTTCCAACACTGAGCCTCAGATCTCAGCCTCCTGAGTAGTTAGGATTACAGGCGACCACACCAGTTCAATATTATTCTTGTGTCAGAGAGTATATACTTTGCACCTCTTCCTGTTAGCTTTTGGTTGGTAACCATACAAATCAATCTTAAAGAAGAGAAGCAGACTGTATCTTACAAACTGTGGTCATTTGATGAATGTATTAAGATCATAGTCAATTGATAATAATATGTTACAGATATTTAAAAAGAAGTTCATGATTAAATATTGTACAGTTATTTTTCAGGAACAATTTAGAAGGTATTTCATTTTCAGATTTAATTTCTATAGTCAAAAGACAGTACTTTGATATTGTAAGCCTTTTTAACTAGTGCTTATGATAGATGTATCAAAAATGAAGGAAATTAAAAGTTGCCATGTGCCATCTTATTCATATGAATAAAGAGAAGTTAATTATTATTGTTAATTTACCTGTTCATAACAAAAAACAATAGGTAATAGGGAAACATTTTTCATATTTTATTTTACCAGCAATCTTTTTCCAAAGAAATGTAAATTTATACATCTTTAACAATTTCACTTTGAAAAGTATGTTGTATAGTATTAAGATGCAAAATTTTTATTCACTGGCATAGAATTTAATGTCAAGTATCAGGCATGGTGCTGAATGTCTTTAGTCCCAACCACTTAGGAGAAAAAACAGGAAGCCTGAGGATCAACGCCAGTACTGACAAAAAGATAGTAGTCGGAGGCCAATGCAGACAATCTGAAAAACAATAGCAAGAGAACTGAGGCCATGTTGGAAGTAATAGAACTAATGTAGTAAGATAAAGGCTCTTCCTGATACCTTAGTCAATCAATGAGTCAATCAGCTCAACTTCATTAAGTTTAACTATTGAATATTATCTAGCCAGCTAGCAACAGCCAATATTTAAATGATTGTCATTTTTTCCTTATGCTACAGTTATATAATGCTGTATATATCAGTGCTAATTTTAATTATATCACTTAGAAAATATATTGTATTTGCTGTAGCAACAAATTATAATAATAAATTCAAAATGTAGAATTATATTGACCATATACATATTGCTCTATATATATTGTGGCCTCTCCATACAACTTTAAACTTCCCTAGAAATAATGGTATCCAACAATTCTACTGTGTTTAAGTATTTTTCATTAGAAATATTTTTAAGTTCAATGCGTGCATATGAGTAGTTAATAAACTGTTTTTGAAGGTCACTTTGTATTATATTTACTACATGTGTATGCATGTATATATGCATGTATGTATGTATGTGTGTATATATACTATATTTACATTATAATGCCTTCTCTAATTTTACTTTAATTTTAAACACTGTGAACTCAGGACTAATTTCTGTAAAGTAATAGATTCTACAGCCAATGTCCTATTCACAAGAGGCTTAAAGAAATGTGACAGAAGGAAGTAGAAAATGGTATCTGCATCCTCAAAGACAAGACGGAATTTCTGGCATCACCTGAAGAATTACAGACATCTTGTGCCTGACACTAAGGCTGGATGAGTTGTGATGGCAGCTGGTGTAGAGAAGCCCAAGAGAGAAGCATCATGTGAAGAAGCTGAAATTGGAAAAAGAGAATCCAACTTTATTGTCAAAGAAAATGGACTTGAATGAAAGCCAGAGATTAGTTATAAGGTGAACATTTCCAGGAAAATGAAGTTTCTTATATCCAAGACTTTGATTGGGGGTAGGAGCACAATGGAATCCCTGGATAGTTTTTAATGTCTGTTTGTTTATTTGTGTTTTGTTTTGTCTTTTTTAAAATTGATAGGGTAAAGGTGACGTAAAGAGGATGAGTATCTTTCTTCTATGATAGTGTCACCCCTTCCCTTGCCTTCTCCCAGTTTTTCCCTCTTGACCTCAACAACTTATATAGTTTATTTTCAACATAGAATCTAGTACGTATCACTGCTGCAACTCTGTCACACCACAGAAATGGTGAAACCTTAGGTAGTTTTAACATGCTAGAAAATGAGGTCATTGCACCTTTAAGATATAAGGTAGGGGCTGGGAAAGTGGCTCAGTGGTAGAGTGCTTGCCTTGCATGCATGCATGCATGAAGCCCTCAGTTTGATTCCTCAGCACCACATAAGCAGAAAAAGCTGGAAGTGGGGCTGAGGCTCAAAGTGGTAGAGCACTAGTCTACAGCTCAAGAGCTGAGACACAGAGCCCAGGCCTAGAGTTCAGGCCCACGACTGACAAAAAGAAAAAAAAAGAAGAAGACAGGTATTATGGAGAGTGATAGTAAGGGAAATTTGAGATGTTACTTTTGTGGATGAGTTTTTAAAGTAGTTTCATCACTGCTTTGTATTCCTCATAGCTGCTACACATGCACACCCTGTTTTGTCCTACTTTGTGTGTTGTAGGCTTCAAGAAAAATGGGTGCCACATCTGTACCATCCACCAAAACATTCTGAACTTGAGGTATCAGAGAGTAGAAGTTCTAAATATTTGAAAGAAACAAAATGAAGGTGCTTTTCCATGAGCTGCTTGTATGTTTTTTCTTTCTATGAAAATAAACTCTAAATGGCTGCTTCATTGTAAATGTATCCTAAAAATCTACTGAAGAATAAAGAAACAAGACTTTCATACTTATATTATGACTGGGATCAGAGAGGTGAAAGATCACTGAGAAGGAAGACATAATTAGAAATACACTAAACATGAAGTTTAGTTAAACCCAACTTCATTTCAGACTCCAAATTGACTCAGAAACCAAAGCTGTTGAATCATACTTGAATAAATTTATGTTCAAAGACTTAGAAAAACCAAATATTAATTGAAATGACCAAGAAACCCATGATAAATGCTTAAATATAGGACAAAACTTAAAATTTATAAGATTATTTAAATATAAATAAAATGGAGGAAAGAAGAAAATGAGGATTATTGAAGTCATTTCAGTGATTTTAAAGCTTATTAGCTGAAACATTGTTTCTTGAATAGACTGTAACAATGAGGGAAAAATATTAGTACTACACTAAAACGTTTAGAAATTTTCTTGGTATTTTTCAGACTCTTCAAACTTTTCAAGATGTTGCTAGAAATTGCAAAAGTGCTATATGGGAAAGAAAACTTTTATTCTTTAATTTGATGTTATATAGCAGTAATGCTTTAAGAAATAATGTCAATTTAGGGTAATTTGGGCATGATTTTTGAATATATTCTTTTTTGGGGGGAGCATCCAGTCATAGGGCCTGAACTCTGGGCCTGGGCGCTGTCCCTCAGCTCTTCAGCTCAAGGCTAGCACTCTACCACTTGAGCCACAGCGCCTCTTCTGGCTTTTTTTCTTTTTGCTTATGTGGTGCTGAGGAATTAAACCCTGGGCCTCAGGCATGTAAGGAAAGCACTCTACCACTGAGCCACCTTCCCAGCCGTGGCATGATTTTTAAATAAGAAGTTAATTTGTCAGTTAAGCTCAACTATATACAAAAGGTTATTTCCCAATTTATAGAAATACATCTATGAATACATTTTTGTTTAGTTGTGGCAAAATGGGGAATTGTTGCATTAACAAAAAGCTTATTTGTGCTGAAAATTAAATTTTGAATTATGAATGATTTATCATTCTAGAAATCTATTGTACATATTTATCTGTATATGCATCTATGTATATTCATGCACATTATCTATCCTTTCTATCAATCATTGTCTCCATTTCTATTCCTCTCTTTTAAAAGATATCATGTAAATCTGTGAATAATTGGGTTTTATTTATGTATTATTAAGTTATAAGTGAATGAAAAATAACAGTTATACTTCATGTTTTATCACCTCATGATTTTGCTTACATTGCTTTACTGTTGGTACCAAATATACCATTACCATAGTGTGCACATTCATCAAATGATAGAGATTAATTATTGTTTTGTAGTCAGAGGCTTAAGATTTATGATTTATGGCTATTACCATCCATCTCTCTCACTACAATGATATATTTTATGAAATATATTTTCTATATGATCTGAGAGTTTTTTTTTCTTACTGAAGGCAAATTCCTAAGAAGAAACATGAACCAAAACAATAGGATGGATGGCTTTGTTCCTCTGAACTGTGAACTCCAGCCCCATCAGTCTAGAAGTTATCATCTGGACCATGAACTCTAGCCCTCTCAACCCTGCTCTCTTATTTAAGCTTTCACCTTGAAAACAGCAACTGCCTTTATTGGGAAAATCTGGGCACTAACACACATATCTTTTTAAAAATATATATATATTATTTTAAATATAATGTACAGAGGGGTTACAGTTACATGAGCAAAGTAATCAGTCAATTTCCTATGGAGCATTGTTACCCCCTCCTTTGTTTTTCCCCTACCATCCTCCCCACCTCCCCAGCTCCTCCTTCCCTCTCCGTCCCGTAAAGTTCTAAAGTTCATTTTCAACATAGTGTCGTGTACATCTTATTGTTACAATAAGTCATCCTGTATCCTTGGTTATTTTCCTTCCCCTTTCCAAATTAGAAAAAAATGTATATAAAGATGCAGGGCACCAGAATCAAATACAGTGACAACAGGAGTTGTACCATGGGGGAAGAACATACAAAGAAACAAAAAAAAAAAAATCACATAGTACATTATAGGTACATTAAAAAGGACAACAAGAAAGATAAAATCTCTTGTGTACTATCTTGGGGTTCATTTCACTTAGCATCAGGTTATATGGTCATAGGTACATAGCTTTTGACCTCTTCTGCTTATCATAGACAGTTATTGCAGATGAGGGAAACCATGGGACCCCTATGTTTCTTTGAATCTGGTTTACTTCACTTAACATATTTTTTTCCAACTCTCTTCATTTCCTAACAAATGGGGCAATGTCAGTCTTTCTGATGGAGGCATAGAATTCATATATATATATATATATATATATATAATGTGTGTGTGTGTGTATATATAGATATAGATATAGATATAGATCTCACATTTTCTTGATCCATTCATCTACTGAGGGGCATCTGGGTTGGTTCCATATCTTAGCTATGGTGACTAATGCTGTGATAAACATTGTTGGGCTGGTAGCTTTAGTAGCTTTGAAGGATAACAACCGCTCCATTATCTTGTAACTTGTGTAGAATTGCTCTGCTTAATGTAAAGTGCACTGCTATATAAGTTACAACTCTTGCTAGTGAAAAAACTTTCTAAATATTCACAGACTAAGCTTTCTTTGAAAGCAGTAGCTTAGATTTCATTTATTTGATTATGGCTACCAGGCAGTTGACTAGATATGGAAATTTAAAAAAAAGAAAGAAAGAGAAAAAAGAAGTTAAAAGGCGAGATGTTAATTTTGTTCAGTTTTACTAATTAGCAATGGCTTGCTTCCAGCTACTAGCAACCATTAAACTTAAATTAAAGAGGACAAAGCTGGCAAGTACTTTGCTTAGAGCATGTGAGGTTCAAAAATAAAATGGTTTTTAGTTCACTGCTGATGACAAGATATTTCACAATAGCTATTAGGCCAGCTAAGTTTTTACACATTCTTGAGTATACTTTATTGCTACTTTGATATAAAATAGTTACTTTGATAAAACAACAGCAACAAAACAGTCCCTGTATCTGTTGTAATATTAACAATTGAGCTAATATTATAGATACTAAGTAATAATAAATTTGTGTACATATATGTATGTATATATTTATAGACATTTATATTTATCTAAAGTTTTATTGTTTCTTTGATCATTTTTACCCTATGTCTCTTAAAAGAATATTTGGGAATATATTTATACTGGGAAGGTTTCATTCTAATAAAGACAATTTGCGATCTATTTTAACAAATAGAGTAAAATAATTAGTTACTTTCAAAACATTAATAACAATCACTAAGATTTTCTGTTGAAAAGTGTTAGCTCTGCTTCTATGGTTTTTGTATGTTATACAAATTGAGTTGATTTTCACTTAAACACTTGCATTTATTTTATGTTTCAGAAGCACAAAAAGATGCTAATGTGTTTTACACTTTGCTAGTTTCTATATGTGATATATCTTGCTTATCTACTGATGTCTGAAAATATACCATATGTTTAGAGTTAGAGAAAATAATATTTTTAAAGTTTCTGTACAGAGAAGGAAACATAGTGGGGAGAGGTAAAATGTATCAGTAAATTCAAATACCTTTCTATATTTTCTAATGTAAAATTCAATCTTTCAGGAACTCATTGTTAAATGAGAGCATTATGTTGCAAGAAAGAAGCCACCGGAACCAATTCAGTAGCAAGTCATTGGATAATTCTAAATACAATAATTACAAGCCACCAGCATCTGCTGGAAATGACTATTTTATATCCTCAACAGAGTGATCAAGGGCTGAATGAACATTAAAACTGAGTGATGTAGTGACACCTAGAATTAGTCCCTGAAGTTCAGGGTTGACTGAGCTTTAATTTGCCAGCACTCTCTTTACTACTCAATCCGCTCAGTCAATTGATAAATAAAATACCTCGGTTATCAGGCTGTTAATCTACTTTCATGATACTGAATTTTTAAAGCATTACATTATTTCTTTTTGTTTATTTGAATTTAAGACTGGGTCAAGTCAAATAGAATTTGGGAATTTGAGTACTTTAGTTATATAAACAACTCTTTCTAAAATCAACAGTATTGGGATGCTCATTTCCTATAATAAAATATTTGAAAATTTCTATTTCATGAATATAAATAATTAGTTACTGTACTATATCTTTCTAGTAGAAATAAATGATGTATAAGTTATAGTTTAATGTTGTTTACTTATATTCTCAACAAGCATGAGAAATTTATTTTCCCCAAGTTTTTATTATGAATCTACAAGTCAAAAAAGCAACAATTTACCAAGATACACCATTTGATATATTTCTGTTATTGTTTATAGATTTATAGATTATATTTCAGTATTTAAAAAGTGCATACACACACACACACACACACACACACACACACACACACACACACACACACAAACATACATCTATCCTCCAAACACCTAGAAGTCTCTTACTTGTTTCTTTCCATCTGATACCTACTTACACATTGATACAATTTTCTATATTTTATTTGTTTTGAAAAAATGTGTAGGAAGCATTTCATGACTCGATTTAAAATCCTTACCCAATTGTACACATAGAGTACTTTTTTCTCCGCACTTGTAACAGCTTATTGTCTTTTTTTTCCTTTCCTTTCCTTTTCTTTTCTTTTTTCTTCATTCAAGGTAAGTTTTTTCCAGTCTTTCTTATAGCAAATTAGTTTGATTTGTAACTTGTGAATTATAGCTATTGTACTAGAAGTCTCATCTTATTTAATCCCTTTTAATTGACCTCAGCATGTTGATTCTAGCTAGTTCTTTGGGCTATTTCAAAAACACTGCTGATGGTTTTTTTATTCCTTGGCCAATTCAATTCTTCCCCTGGGTTTCTGATTATTTATTTTGTACATAAGAGATTCCTGTTTAATCCCTGCTGATGAAAAGGAAATCTATTAGGCTCCTCTGGAAACTTGGCTTTCAGCAGAGGTGGTCAATCGAACTGAGCCTGTGTCTCCTCCTGATGCTGGGAAGTGAGGAGGGTGCTGGGAAATAAAGAGGGTGCTGGGAAGTACAGTGCCATAGAGAACTTTGTTGCTACTCTTGCTCATTGCAGACTATCTTGCCTACCAGTACCCTAGAGAAATGGCAAAATGTTTCAATAATATGTTGCTGCTACAGCTGCTTATCAATTAATCTACATACCAGATCTGGTTTATAGTGCTTGGTAGGGTATAACCAGGACTTTGTTATGACTTCTACTGTTAACATGTACATTGTCCAGTGGTATTGTGACTTCTGAGGAAGGGCTGGGATAGATTTAGACGCCAGATTTGGAGTCATTTCTCTGATCGCTATAGTGATTTGAATTATTTACTTGTAAGTTCCTATGTAAGGAAAGACAGATATCCATACTGTCCCCTTCCTCTTCTCCATTCCCCTTCCACTTCCTCCCTCCCTCCCTCCCTCTCTCCCTTCCTTCCTTCCTTCTTTCCTTCCTTCCTTCCTTCCTTCCTTCCTTCCTTCCTTCCTTCTTCTTTCCTTCCCTCCCTTCTTTGTTTTCCTTCCCTTCTTTTCCTTCCTTCTTCATTCTTCACTTCTTTGTTTCCCTTCCTTTCCTTTCCTTTCATAAGGATGGATCTTATGCTCACACTTATTTATGGGATTACAATGATAAAAATATAATGAGTTTATTTAGGACAGTTAAAATAACTGAACAATACTAATACATGTCTTAATTACCAGAATCCCTAAATACTAATTAGACTAAGGTGGTAAATGGCAAGTGAGAGAATACAAAGTTCAATGAGAACCTATAAGAAGGTGCTCTCTGAGGTAAAAGGTAAGAAATGAGTTTGTGGAGACTTGGCAAAGAATCTCAGGTAGTGATTACTGTCTATACAGAATCTGTGTTGGGAGAGATCATGCTGGGACCAGGATCAGCATGAACTCAGTGGGGATAAGCCAGTGGCATAGATAAGAGAAAGAATTTTAAAGGCAGCCAGGGACAGACTATGAGAGCTATGTCCAAAATAGATATGATTTGTTTGTTTACAAGGATTTTGGTAAGGCAATTATATGACTTAAGTATTTTATGGTTGTATTAAAATAATTAGTAACAGAAAGCAGGATTTAAAAATGATCGAAGCTCGATTTAAGTTAGTACCTAACATATAGAACAAGCCAACATCTTGTTGGCCCGAACATAGGTGTTTTTCCTATGAGATTAACATTTCCAGGAGAGCAATGTTAAGTGCCAGAGATTATTATATTGTCAATAGACATTTTCATTTAACTAAATAATTTATGGATAAAAATATTAATAAAGCTTAAGTGTATCTTATTGTTACTTTGATGATGTTGTACACAATCTAAATAAACAAATAGGCATCTTCTATAGAAAACCTTGCACTATATTAAGCATAATATGTCTATTTCTAGCAGTATGGTCTGAATTTTTTTTGAAAAAAATACGTGATATGAAAGACTTGAAAAGTGTGTTTTTAAGTGTACCTGTTAACTGGAAAGAGGTAAGGAGTACCAAGGCTAAAATCTAACAGAACCCAATCACTCAGATATATAAAATAAGCCATGAAGCTGACATTCACCTTGAAGGCATTTGTCAAATTTAGTGAACTCAGGAATGGTTTTCAGTGTCTTGAGCCTCAGGGGTAGGCAGACAAAGCCTAAGACCCAAGCAGAATCTAATGACCCCAAAATTGTTTCCTCACAAATTTGAATTAACTCCTTTAATAAAATTTTGATCTCTACCCCCTATTATCATTCCATTAATAGAATTCTATTGTTATCACTGGCTATGAACAAAAAGAGAAATGGGAAAATCATTTTAAAAATCAACATAAACCAGCTACAACTGTTGTTAAAATAAATTACTGTTAGCACACATGGAAAAGAAATATCAATTCAGACATGGCTCTTTAATATAACAGATAGTTGACCTTGGGTTGTTGATAGAAACACATATAAATATGTTTTGGAAGAAAATATCCCAACATAATCCTTAGGTTAAAAAGACAAAAGGTAGATACATATAAACAAAGAATTAATCTAAATAATACTTGTATTCATGGTTCTATAAACAAAAACTAACAAAATACAGCATAGACTTTTATATTTTATCATATCAAGTCCATCATGAAAATGGAACATTATATCATATCGAGCTATATTAAAAAATAAGCAAAAAGAAGTATCTGAGAATTTATATATGAGCTTATATGTATACTATATGATATATACTATATTACATATAGTATATGTTTTGCATATATTATACAGATTTATATAACATATTACATATTGTACTTGTTACATATATTATGAATATAGCATGATACAAAATAGTAAAAATCATGGCTAGCCATGGTAACATATGGCTAAAACTCCATTTCTTGAGATGCCAAAGATAAAAGTGATGGTACATGTTTGTATTCCCAGATATGGAGGAAACTTAAAGAGTCATAATCCAGGTTAGTTAGCAAAAAATTCAAGACCTTATCTGAAGATTAAGTAAACCAGGAAGGTCTGGGTAATGACACAAGTTGCGAAGTGCCTGCTGAGTAAGTACAAGGCAATAAATTTAAACTCTAGTACAGCCAAAAATAATCTACTAATAGATGCGTAGTGAAATGAATGAACCAGTTTCCATCAATCATATTTTAATATGCTATGACAGTGATAATAAATAAATCATTGCTATAAGCAGATAGTATTTGAGAAATAAAGTTTTAGGGGAAAGTAGTAACACAAATTGAGTACTAGTTACATGAGTTTTGGCATACGTAATTCAAGTCCTCATAAAAACCACACACATATATGAATATCCAGTATCTTGTTTGTCTGTGTATAGGCTGAAAGTGAAGAGCATGATTCACAGAGCTTCGAATGTAGTGATGAGCTAGATGGTGTTTCTCTGCTTGATAATATATTGTGTCTTGTGTATATATTTTATGAAATTGTATGTGTGCTTTAGTGTGCCTTAGTATGATTTGTTAAGTTTACATGATCAACAATTGGCCTATTATATCTGGCTATACCTCATTTTTTATTATTAACTCAGTAATGTTAAGGAGGAAGATATTTCTTTTCTTTTTAAACTCAACATATTAATTACTACTCTATTCTAAAAAAAGCAATTATTCCAAAACACTCAGGAGACATTGAATTATTTGTGAGATACTTTGTTGGATAATATCATAGCCTTTTCTTACATGGATTCACAAATTGTGATGGTGAAATTTGGTGGGTTCCTCAACATATATTCATCTTCTGATCAAAATATGATGGTGTTGTGCATAACTATATTTCTTTTAATAGCTTAGAAAATAATGGACCTTGTGCTTAATTTTGCCTTTCTCCTTACTCATTATAGATATGTTGGGAGGTATGCAAGTAAAGACAAATACACTACCTGAAGTCTGGTAGACTCAAGGGAGAACCAAGATAGTGTAATTTCTTTTAAAAGCAAAGTTAAATTTCAGCAACAACAAACACCAGAAAATTAATACTTTGAAATGATGAGGTGGGGTCAAGGAGAAAGGGTTAGATGCATGAAGAAGAGAAGGTGGAAAATTCAGTCAACAATTCAATGTATATCCTACAAAATTGAGAAAAGTGAGGGAAGGAGTGGATTGTGAGCATTGGATGGGAATTTTGAAAGGAGTGACATTGATCAAGATGCATTGTATTCATAAACTGCTTTATTGAATGGCAAGTCCTTTGTACAACTACTTAAAGATTAAACAAAAAAAAAACTATATGCAGCTAAAGGAGAAAATAAATTGTTAGTATCATTCGCTTTTGGTGTAGATATATAATCAGTTTCAACATAACCACTAAATGACTTGAAACTAACAAGGGATATGTCATGTGAAGTTTCAAGAATACAATTAAATGGTTCATTCAAACTTTTCAGATCTAATCTAATAGTCTCTAGATTGTTGTATAGTCTCAAGTCCGTAATGGAACAAATTGTGCTAACTTAAGCATATTTTATATCAGTATATCATCTACTTAAATATATGTGCAGAATGGGAAATGCAGTAAACTGACACATGCTGGAATTAATTTCATTATACTAAATGAGTCTTAGAAAATATATCATAGTATTTATCCATGTGCGATGCTGTCAAGTGGAAACTATTGCTATGGAAAAAATAAATGTGAGGTTAACAAAGTGAATTCACACAGGGAGCATTTAAAGTCTTCCAAATTAATGTAAGATTCAACATTTGGTGGAAATTGTAACCACATTAGAGGCATTAATGAACTGTGTGTAACTAAGCTTCCTTTCCATAGCAGAAAGTAAGTCTAATTTACTGAGGTTTTCAGGAATTAACCAGGAGTCACATTCTGAGTAAACAGGCAAGAAAAAACAGTTGTGCTTTTACACTTCACAATCCAGCAAATCTAAGCCATTCTTACTGCTTTGTACCTTACACAAAGAATTATACCTCACAGGAAGAGCAAAGTGGGCTTCTAAGGAAATGTATGGATTGAACATTTAAGCACACTTCTCTCTCTCTCTCTCTTTTTTTTTTGTCGGTTGTGGGGCCTGAACTCTTGGCCTGGGGGCTGTCCCTCAGCTCTTCAGCTCGAGCCACAGTGCCACTTCCAGCTTTTTCTGTTTATGTGGTTGCTGAAGTATTGAACCCAGGGCCTCATGCATGCAAGGCAAGCACTCTACCACTGAGCCACCTTCCCAGCCCCAACTTCTCATATTTAAAAGCATATTTAAAACATTTAAAAATAGCTAATAAGAGAATTAATATCAAGAATTAATATACAGAGTTACTATAATATAACTGTGTGCTCCTTAGAACAGTTGTTTTTTGTTGGTCATGGGGCTTGAACTCTGGGCCTGTGAGCATCTCTCAGCATTTCAGCTAAAGAGGAGTGCTCTACCACTTGAGCCACAGTACCACTTCTGGTTTCCTGGTAGTTAATTGGAGATAAGAGTCTCATGGACTTTCCTGCTCCATCTGGCTTTGAACTGTGATCCTCAGATCTCAGCCTCCTGAGTAGCGAGGATTACAGGCATAAGCCACCAGCACCCGGCCAATGTAGTATTTGAATATACATGTATGCATAAACATTGTGAAGTGATTACATTTATCATGTTAAATTAATATATTTCTCACCTTGTGTGGTTAGTTATTAGTATATATGCATGAACACTAACAGTTTATTTCCTTAGGAGATCAAAAGACTACAACATATTATTATTATGCACATTCCATTCTGGGAATTACTTGTACTAATATGTAAAGTCTACACCATTTGATAAACACTTTGCTATGTTAATGTCACCATACACTCCTTGGCAACCATCATTTTACTTATTGTTATTATTATTTCCACATCTACATTTTTATTTCCTGATTTTATTTATTTATTTATTTATTTATTTTGGTGCCAGTCCAGAGGCTTGAACTCAGGGCCTGGGTTCTATTCCTAAATTTTTTTTTGTTCAAGGCTAGAATGTTACCATTTGAGCCACAGCTCCACTTTAGGCTTTTTCTGAATAGTTTTTGGGAAACAAGAGTCTCATGGATGGTTCTGCCCAGACTGGTTTCAAACTGAGATTTTCAGATCTCAGACTCCTGAGTAGTCAGGATTAAAGGTGTGAGCCAGGGGATGCTCGCTTATTTCTCTTTTAAGATTCCAAATATAAATAACTGGGCTTGAAGTATTTGTCATTCTTTGCCCTACTTGCAGCCATCAGAACAATGCCCTCAGGTTCTCCCATGTCATTGTACTTGGAAGGATTTCTGGTTTATTTATTTATTTTTGTTTGGTTTTGTTTTTGTCCTTCATGAGGCTTGAACTCCAGGTTGTTATTTAATAGAATCAATAGATTACCTAATATAATGACATGAAAATTGGATCATATTGTTTGAGGAATAATTATAAGAAGAATGAAATTGTTCTTCTGAATGATTAAATCTACTCTTAATTGGGTCATGGCTTGTAGAATTATTGAAGATTGACTGAATTTTACTTAGCCATTCATCTCTTTATAGTCACTGAAAATATAATCAAACCTTGGCTATGGTCAACAATATTGCAATAAACAAAGAAGTACAAGTATTGATTCAAGATAATTTATCTTCTGTGGATATTTGTCTAGTAAAGGGATTGCTTAATCTTCAGGCAGTTTTTGGTATAAAAATTATTAGGAATATATATATTAGGAATATATATATATATATAAATATATATATATATATATAGTTTTCCACAATTGACGAACCAATTTATATTCATTCCCAGTGAGAATATGCGAGTGTCCTTACCAACTTTCATTATCAATTTATATTTATATTAGACCTCCTAACATCTCTTTAGTAATAATCTCATAAAGATTTTTATTTGGATTTCCGTATTAGTGGCCTTTCAAAACACCTGTTCTCTATTTACATATCTTCATTGAAAAAAATGTCTACATAGAAAATCTGCCCATTTAAATCAAGTCATTTTGGTATTAAACCATATGAAAAAATATATTTTAGGTATTTATCCCTCATGAGAAATATTATTTGCAAATGCTCTTTTTTTTTGGTCTGTCGTGGGGCTTGAACTCTGGACATGGGCCCTGTCCCTCAGCTCTTCAGCTCAAGGCTAGCGCTCTACCACTTGAGCTACAACACCACTTCTGATTTTCTAGTGGTTTATTGGAGATAGGAGTCTCATAGTCTTTCCTGCCCGGGCTGACTTTGAACAGCGATCCTCAGACCTCAGACTCCTGAGTAGCTAGGATTACAGGAGTGAGCCACCGGGCTGCAAATGTTCTTTCACAATATTATTTCACGATAAAACTTTTAGCAATGTAGATGAGGAAAAAAAGTTACAGCATTGTGATAGAGGTGAAGAAGATGGATGACTGACTGACATTACTGTATATTTCTCTTCATGAACATATTTGATGGATCCAGCTATCATCACATCTAACTTCCTAAAGAAGTCAGACCTGGTGGTATAGCATACGTTGATCCATAAGTTCCCTATGAACTCACCAGTGAGCACTGGAAGTTACAATTCTGCAGACAATATGCCTGGGCTCTGAATGTGGTATGGATAGAGTTGGGCTAGAGAAGGTTTAGCCATACAGAATCTCAAATCCAGCCATAGCAGTCATTGGAGAAAGCTAAGCAGGCCAGAACTACCACTGCACAAAGTCTCCATGAGGTTCTTAGTCTTATCTACATTTTTTTGTTACCTGTATATTTTCAGATTCATGTAATATCATGCTTTCTCCTTTATTTCGAGTCTAAAGGTGTTTGGAAAAATGATGGCAGTTGCTTATCAGGGATTTCTGTGTTCTTACAGGGGACTTTATTAGCTGTGATTGCTTCTATTCCTAGGTTCTTCTTCCTGGGTAGAGTAGGGCCTGGCTATAGTGTCTTAAGCACTGTGATTAAATATTGGATACCAAGCCAATCTATCCTGTCAAGTGATAAGAATATATGTTAAAATCAACCTACGAACAAGTGTTGCCTAAGCAAGAAAATACCAACTGAAATGTCATGGGAGAAGAAAATATCTACATGAAAAGCTTGTCTATCAATCCCAATAAGAGAACAAAGGTAAAATTTTAAAAAGTAACAATGTGTCCTTCTGTAATAAAACATTCCACAATAAAGTACATAATATAAATTAATGAAAGGAATAAAAGAATATTGATAGGAATGATTGATGAAATTAAACCCAGATGCCCCTCAGTAGATAAATGGATCAAGAAAATGTGGTATATATACACAATGGAATTCTATGCCTCTATTAGAAAGAATGACATTGCCCCATTTGTTAGGAAATGGAAAGACTTGGAAAAAATTATATTAAGTGAAGTAAGCCAGGCCCAAATAAACGTAAGTCTCATGCTTTCCCTTATTTGCAATAACTAGTATATGTCTGAGATAAGCAGAAATGGTCAGATAAGTTGATGATAGGTGAAATGAACCCCAAGATAAGGATTCAAACGTTTTTTCTTTCTTGCGATTGTTTCTAACATATTTATAAGATGATTTCTTTGTTGCTTTTTATGTTCTCCCCCTTTACAACTTTCCAACTTTGGCGTGCATGGGAGGAAGCGCAAAACCTTGCCTATGTAATTGTAACCCCTCGGTATGGTATTTTCACAATTACAAAAAAGAAGTTAAATAGAACACATGAATGAATAAAAATATAAAAATAAATACTTTAGGTAACAAAATAATCAAGTAATTTTTTTAAATTAGGAAGACAATGTAAGACAAGATGCAAAAGGAAAATTAAATGAATATGTGTAAATTCTAAAAAAATCATATGGAAATCCTAGAAATGAAAAGCTCAAAAGCACAAATAGAAAGCTCAGTCAAAGCCTAGCTAGTATAGTAGAATAAATTGGAAGCAGCCTGTCAGGTATTAAGGATAAAGTAGAGGATTTAGATCACTAAGGAGACGATAACGAAAAAAATATTTCATGAATTACACAGTTTTCTAGGGGAGTTGTTGTTGAAATAAGCTGGACCCTAAGAAACATAGGTTTCATAGTTTTCCTCATTTGTAATAATTAGTATATATCTAGTATAGTCCTAGCAGAGGATCACAATAGCTCAATAGCTATGTACATTTGACCATATAAAATGATTCTAATACACATTTATCTGAACTAGGGAAGGAAAAGGGAACAACAAAATGGTGATACAAAGGACAGAGGGGGAAGCAATGCAACAGTGATATTCACAAAACAATATGTTGGAAATAATTTGTACAACTTTGGGGTGAGTTGGGGGTAAGGAAAGTGGGAGAAAAATGAGGGAGTGGGTAAAGAGTTTGACAAGAAATGTATTCAATACCTTACTTATGTCATTGTAACCCCTCTGTAAATCACCCTGAAAATAAACATTTTTAAAAAATGATGCTAATGGAAATGAACTCCAATATATGGAAACAATAGTTGTTTTTTTTAAGAAAATAACGTACTTTGTTATTTCTTTTTTCTTTCAGCTATTCCTTTGGTTTATCTCCTGTTGTCAGTTTGTGATTTTGGTACCCTTTATTTTGTATATGCATTTATCTGATTTGGGCAAGGAAAGGGAAATCACAGAAATGGTGAGACAAAGGACAAAGGGGAAACTGATTCAACAGTGATATTCACAAGACACCATATTGGAAATGAACTTTACAGTTTGGAGGGTGGGAGTAGGGAAGAAGGGAAGTGGGAGTAGATACAGAGGGGGGGTAACAATGCTCATCAATAAATGTACTCATTACCTTACTTACATAACTTTAATCCCTTTGTACAGCACCTTTACATTAAAAAAATAAATTATCTGACCTTTTCCGCTTGACTCATACATCTACTAGATATTACAAATAAGGGAAACCATGGGACCTATGTTTCTTTGGGCCTGGCTTACTTCACTTAATATAATTTTTTCCAAGTTTTTCCATTTCCTAACAAATGGGGCAATGTCATTCTTTCTGATGGAGGCATAGAATTCCATTGTGTATATATACCACATTTTCTTGATCCATTCATCTACTGAGGGGCATCTGGGTTGGTTCCATATCTTAGCTATGGTAAATAATGCTGCAATAAACATAGTTGTGCTGGTAGCTTTAGTGTGGTCTTGTTTGTAAACATTTGGGTAAATGCCCAAAAGTGGGATTGCTGGGTCATAGGGGAGTTCTATGTGAAGTCTTTGTGATGTCAGGAAAATGAACCCTTAGATATGTATTTTAATGTTTTTTTTTCTTTCATGCATGTGTTTCTAACGCATTTATAAGATTATCTCTTTGTTGCTTTGTATGTCCCTCTCCCACAGTATAACCCCTGCTTTCACTATATTTGATGTCAGTATAACTTGTGGAGGAGATGGGGAAAAACCAGTTATTTAAGGATACAGGCGGACCTGTTGCAACAATGAGAAGTACATGTTGTCATGTCCAAAAAGAGCTTTACAACGTTGGTGGGGGGGGGGGGAAGGAGAAGGATTGGGATTGGGGGGGAGGGGGAGGCTGGGAAGGGATGTGAAGGGTAAACAAAGGAAGAGGCTGCAATGCTTGGTAAGAAATGTACGCATTATCCTGCCCATGTAATTGTAACTCCTCTGTACAGTATGTTCACAAATAAAATTAAATTAAATTAAAAAAATAAATTAACAAAAGAAAAAACTACTAAGAAAATACAAATGGAAATATCAACCTTTGGCATACCGTTTAAAGAACAAAAGTAGGAATTGTGCCAAATATGAAGGGGAAGATATACAACCTAGAGTCACAGATAATATAGTGAATAAAATAATCAAGAAAGCTTCCCCATGTGTTGGGAAGGTGGCTCAGTGGTAGAGTGCTTGCCTTACATGCATGTGGCCTGGGTTAGATTCCTTAGTACCACATAAGCAGAAAAAGCCTGAAGTGGCGCTGTGGCTCAAGTGGTAGAGTACAAGACTTGAGCTGAGGAGCTGAGGGACAGTGTCCAAGCCCAGAGTTCAGGACCCATGACCAATAACAACAGCAACAACAACAAAAAGCTTTTCCAGTCTTCATAAGGAGAGATCATCCAGGAACTATAATATTTCAGCACACAAAATAGGCAGGATCAGAAAAGAAAATCTGTTATAGTTTACTATGTCCATCCAAATAATTCAACTTTATGAAGTAGGAATGAAAATACCCAATAAGAAACTCTAAAGAAATTGATGATCACGAAACCAATATTTAGAAGATATGTAAATGATTTTACTCACAAGAGGGGAAGTTATACCTGTCCAGGAAACATTAAATTTTGATAGTTCAGTAGATTAGCAAACAAGTAATAGTACATAAGCAAACATTGTACAAACAACTAAAATACTACATAATTTCAGATGATTTTCATTTACTAAATGTTAATGGTGTCAATTCTCCAAAGAAAAGACATCAAATGATTGTATGGATTAACAAAATAAGATCTAACCATTTTTACCTGAAAAAACAGTGCATCTACTGAAAAGGAAAGCACTAGCTTAGTGTGAAGGAACTGAAAAAGATTTTCAAAGTATATGGTCAATAAAAGCAGGCAAAAGTAGCTATATTCATATCTGAGCAAGCAGAGATAAGACTAAATTTACTCAGAAGAGACAAAGAATAGTATCTTGTAATTAATCCACTAATCCATTACCAAATGATAGCAATTGCTAACAAATACACATTACATACATTAATGTACCCGTCTTCAGGCTGTGATTCACCTACCTCCACTTCCCAAGTTGTTGTGATTACCAATATGACTGGCAGATATTTGCCATGTGGATAGTCCTGACATAATTTCTCTTATAAAACATTACAAACTGTTTTTCTCTTAAAAGGTATTTAGAGTGTAATGCTACCTATATTTTAGTTCATTCATAGATATTTTTCAAAGGGTTTGTTAACTACAACAGAATATTTTTTTAAAAAAATCATTTCCAGTAACAATGTCATTTTGTCAAACCCAGAAACTGACAACAATTGAATATGCCAGATTAAACAACCCACGAAGTGATGGCACTGTAAGAAAGTTTCAAAAAAGAGGCAAAAATCCAGAAAAGAAAATTGAGTTACAGCTGATATCTCCAGACACAAAGGCATGTTTATTTTATACAAACACGACAGACAGACAGACAGACAGACAGACAGACAGACAGACACACACACACACACACACACACACACATGACATAGAGAGACAGAGAGAGAGAGAGAGAGTGAATAAAGCAAAAGTAAACATTTATTCATGGTAAAGAATGTAAGAGTTTCTCAAAAGTATTGCAAAATTCTTATAAAACATAAATGTGAATAGATGCAAATCCAACCAACCTGTGATGAAACAAAATATAAACTTGAAACTTATTTTAAAGTTTATACTAATTTAAATGGGTTTATGGAAATTTAAATGTTGATAATAGACTCTAATGAAGATAATGTACTAAATTGTATTTGTGTTAACTAATTGAATACAATCTATATACTGATTTTTGGCTAGGAAATAAAAGTAATGTCTTAAAATACATATGGGAAATTTACAATATTTTTATCTCCTAGAGACAATTATGATAGATATAGAGAGGAGTACCATTTAGTTTAAATATCCTGAGATCTTTACAATTTGGAAACAAAATCTAGCTATACATGAAGTCCAGCATAGAATGACATTGCCCCATTTGTTAGGAAATGGAAAGACTTGGAAAAAACTTATATTAAGTGAAGTAAGCCAGGCCCAAAGAAACATAGGTCCCATGGTTTCTCTTATTTGTAATATCTAGTATATGTATGAGTCAAGCGGAAAAGGTCAGATAATGTGATGTCAGGAAAATGAACCCTTAGATATGTATTTTAATGTTTTTTTCTTTCATGCATGTGTTTCTAACGCATTTATAAGATTATCTCTTTGTTGCTTTGTGTGTCTCCCCCCCCCCCCCCCCGCACAGTATAACCCCTGCTTTCACTATATTTGATGTCAGTATAACTTGTGAAGGAGATGGGGAAAAACCAGTTGTTTAAGGATACAGGTGGACCTGTTGCAACAATGAGAAGTACATGTTGTCATGTCCAAAACGAGCTTTACAACGTCGGTGCAGGGGGGGGGGTTGGAGGGGGGAAGGAGAAGGATTGGGATTGGGCGGGAGGGGGGAGACTGGGAAGGGATGTGAAGGGTAAACAAAGGAGGAGGCTGCAATGCTTGGTAAGAAATGTACGCATTATCCTGCCCATGTAATTGTAACTCCTCTGTACAGTATGTTCACAAATAAAATAAAATTAAATTAAAAAAAATAAATTTTCCCCTACAAGACTTCCAAGTAGATAAATTTTTAAAAATGTGACTCCTGCCTGACAGTAGGAGAGATTATCATAATTTTCCATTTTCTTAAATAATTTTATTCTGTACATATTTTTCATGTTTCATTCCTATACTTTACATTTATTTGTGAGTCTGTTAGAATAGTTTTATGCCCAAAGCCCAAACTACAGTATTCCATATATCGGTTCTGGTCATTTACCACAATATTCCACTAAAGACATAAATATTGGGAAAGGTAAGAGAAATGAGAATTAATGTTATAGTGACATGGCAGGGAACATTTAGGTTAATGGTAAGAAAATTATTCCAAACCAGCTTCACTATATAGATGTGACATGAAGAAAGAATTCAGAACATGAAATATGCATAATTATGAATATATACAATTATTAAACATTTGCAGTCATCCATATGTTGCTGTAATGGTGGACAAAGGTGGTTGTCACAAGAAATCATTTTTTTCAGGATCTGTCTAAGTGGAACTTTTTCTATATTAAGAGTTCATTTCTGCTTGATAAGTGCTACATCCTGAAGAAGAGCTGCTGTTCCCTACCTTCAGGATAGTCTTTTTGTAAAAGATGGTATCAGATCAGTACTTTCCTTCCTAAAACACATTCACCATGAAAGAGAGAAAGAGAGACAGAGACAGAGAGTCAAAGACAGAAACAGGAAACAGAGAAAGGACAGAGAGAGACTGACTCAGAGATAAGGAGAAAAAGAAATGCTAAACATTGTTCTTGTTTTCATTAAATTTGTGGGCCCAAGTAAACAGAGGTTTTCAGCAAAAGCAGTTTAAGTACCTCTTACATTTCTTATTGGGATTATGAGGCTGGACTTCTTGTGCTAATTCATCTCAACTGTAGGAAAGATCCCGGTGTGCAGGAGACATTGAATCTCACAGGATTCCACAGGGGAGTTGTTCCTAACTTAGAAAAGTTTTCCTTTTATTAAAATCCATCCATCCTAATGATTATCAGCCCATTTGTTAGTACCAGGTTAACCCTAGCGACATATCTATGAGAAAATAATTTTTTAAAAAGTCCTCCAACACACTCAAACTGGTTTTGTTCTCTACTGAGGAAGATTTGATTGAAAGTTACTAGGGAATAATATTGAAACCATCGCTATATGGCTACTCCGGTCTTGTTTAACCCCAAATCTGAAAAGTTAGATATGCCAATAAGCTAAAATGAAAAATCTACACACTGCATTTAAAAGATACTGTGCCCAGAAATGTGCTCAATGTCCTTTGTGTGCAGAGGTTTATCTAAGAGCTAAGGGAGTTGAAAGGAGAAGAAAATTCCTGTTCAGACCTTAAAGAGGATGCTGAAGAGCAGCAATTTAGTGCATTATTTCAGCCCAAGTCTGCTCCAGGTGGAGAGTGAAATTGACAATATGAAGTACTTTCATTTTGTGGTGGTGGTTGTTGGCTATCTCAATGCCTATGGGCTGCTCTGACACGCTTGGCTTCACCTGCTTTAGATGATTCATACAGCACCCTTCCCAGATGACTTGATCTGTCTACAAGCTATGAAGATACTTCCCCTATCTCCAAGGAGCCTTTCTCCCATCATGGACGTTGTGCACAGGTGTCTGCCAGGTTTTTGGTGGGTACAAGAAGCCTGCCATATCCTTAAGTTGGTCAGGCTGCGCAGTATCCCCCCTTGTGTGGCTCAAGTCCTGAGTGTCACTCTCTCAGATGGTTTCATTTTACTTTCTTGTGATTTTTTTTAGCTTAGGTAGAACAGACTGATCAGGTTGTAATAATTGCTGGTAACATGGAAAGCTGCTGGCATTAAATCTTGCCAGCAGCTGGGGCTGTAATCCTGAGGGCAGCTAGCAGCCCAAGAGCTATGGAGAGCAACAAAAAGTGTCTGGGAGCAGCTAAGCTTGGGTGTTGGAAGAATTCCAGAGAGATGCCAGTTGCTGCTGGCTCTGTCTACTTGGGAGCCAGAGCTATCACTGGGAGCGGAGAGCCACTGGCACTCAAAACTCGAAGCTACAAACACTAAAGGAAACATATCTTGCTTTATCCCCCCTTTGATTTTTATCCAAGATGAGCAAAAGAATCCTCCTCCAATTACTAACACCCTAACAAAATATCTTATCCTGAATAATACATGAACAATGTAGCTCAATACTTGTAGACCTGGAGGCGGAGAAATCTTAGGTCAAGAGGACAGTTGACTTAATTTGTAGCCTTACACAGCAGGAGGAGACAAACAAGCTCCCTTGGACATCTTTTATGAGAACATTCATTAATGTTTATATAGAAGGATGAAGACTCATAACTTAAGCACCTAAAGGATTTGTCTCTTAAATTCATTCATTGGAAATTCTGTTTTAGAATATGACTTGTGGAGTGATTCAAACTTTAAGACCATGCTACATATTTTCCATTTTTTTCTTCTCTTCAACCAAGGAATGAGTGCCTACAGCCAGTCAAATGAAATATATATGTATATATGTATATATATATGTATATATATATATATATATATATATATATATATCTGTTAGTAGCTTCAGGTTCAGTCTGTGGTTTACATTGGACAATACCATTACTGTCCTTTATAAAATTCCATCCCTAATTTTTGTCCTTTATCTGCAATAATAGCTGTTACTCCCAAGCTCCTTAAAGAAAAATAATCATAAAGTGCACTTGGTATAGAGTTAAAATATTCTTAAGAAAATTACATTCAATCATCTCTTTGAAATTAGAATCAAGATGAGATACAATGGGTAACTATATGTACAGGATAAAATGAGAGTTTCCTTTGAACAAATAGTAGACCTCTGTAAGAAACCACTGATAAAATGTGTTAATCAAGGAACCAGTAGCTCAAGCATTAATCCTAGCTACTCAGGAGACTGAGATGGGGGGATCATTATTCAAAGCCAGCCCAGATCTATCCATCTATCTATCAGATATCTATCATTATCATCTATCTGTATGTCCTATTCTATTTCATTTCTGTATTATCACTGTCTATTTCTCTGTCACTGTTTATTTTTCTTTCTAAATCAGTATATGTGGCAGAACTCTGATTCTTTCAATTGTTCTTTGTGGAAAATTTTGTATTATATTTAACTCTTAGTCTTAGCAAAGACATTTTTTAAAAAGATTATCTTTGTAGTGATCTGAAAAGTTTACTATTTTCATTTCTTCTTCACTGAGCTAAACTAATTATCTGTATTTTTGTTTTTGCTGGTTCCTTTTTTTATTCAGAGAGGATTCTTTTTAATCTAATCACAAATCAAGAAGTTTCTACCCCAAGCTGTTTGTAAACTTGAATTATATTTGACAGTTAATAGCCATAAAACTTATATTTCTTATTTTTATTTCTACAGGATGTTATTTTGAACTTTTTGCATTGCATTATGAATGGAAGTACAAAGTGTGCAATTATGTTTGCTGCAAGAAAAATTACATAGTTCAGGATTTGGAGGGCATTTTATTTGCCATGGTTACCACATATTATCCATAGCAGGTGATAAAAGTACATACACAAAGTTACATCACAAATAGTACAAATCTCCAATGGTTTAATGAATAATTATGTGGATGAAACACTGTGTATCCACTTATAAACTTAAAGCATAATTAAATTTTGCACGCAAGTGAAATATTTTTAAATTATTTTACTCTATTTCAAATTCCAAAAAAGCACAATATAAAAATTGAGGAAAATCCATTTCTATTTAGTAATATAACAATATCAAAGATATATAGCATTTAGGCTGCACTCTTTCTTTAAGTGTATTCTTTTTCTTTTATGGTACTTGGTATTGAACCCACAACATTGCACTTGCTAATCAAGCTCTTTGCCACTAAGCTCCATACCAGAATTTTGATAATTGTTTTCATTGAATATAAATTCTGTCCTTAAATAAAATTCAATTTAATTCAATTTAATTTTTATTTCTAAATCATGTTATAATATTTTCAGCAACTTCTAAGTGTCTTCTGTTGCTACAATTATCATGTTTTCCTTCAAGGATGACATAATTGATGCAAAATAAGGTATATTTTATATTGGAGATAAAACATTAGCAACATGAAATAGATTGAGATTTGAGACTGTTTTGCTTTTCCCCAACTTATTCTTAATGTTGGTCTAATCCAATTATTAAATCCATATTTTTAAAAAATAGAACAATATCAGAAATTTGAAAATATATTACTCATATGGAAAAGAAGCAGAAAATGAAGAAACAAATATAATTTAGGAAAACAGAAGAAAGGGAGAAATTAGAAATAATGTTTAAAACTATAACATTTTCCTGAGCAGAAAAAATCACATTAAAACCATGAAACAGAGGTGTCTTGGTGAAATAAACCAATTTTTAATAGAATAAAAATCTTTCAAAATATTAAAATAGGCCAGTATGGTTTTAACTGAGAGATAAATGCAATAACTTAAAACAAAACAGCATGTTAGAATGTTTAAAAGATAAAATTTAGAAAGATTTGCACTAATTATAGCTCATATATCAAAAGAGAGTTAAGAAATAGTACAAACTCTTTGAAAAAAGACATTCTTGAATAAAAGGTAAACTGGAGGATATCTAAGCATGAAAATTATACCGATTTTACATATCAGCTTTTAGTGTTAATTAAAAACCTTCAAATATTAAAATTTAGCCCATGGAGCCATGCTTTTTACCCCTCACACATAATTTTACTAAAGTTATTGTCATGTATATTGTTTTATTTTATATAAATACAAGCTGAATATCAGAAAAAATATTCGAAAAATTATATATACACACATTATAATGCACATCCTAAGTCCCAGACATTTTGATTTCTTTTATTTACCTTTACAGATAAAACTATGTCCAGTTTTATATTACTTATCAACTATACTTAATGAGTTCTTTGTAAAATGCCCAATACATGCCCAAAATCTGAGAAACAAACATGCTAAGTAAGAAAAATTGTTTTTAAATAAGAGAGGATTAGAGATTATATGCATGTCAATTATCAATATTTAAAATTTTACATGAAACCCAAATTTAAATTAAAACTACTTGCATATTTACATTGAAAGAAAAAAGGTGAATAATGTCCTATGAGTTTTGGAATAGTTCTTTTTCTTCTTATCATTGTAGTGTTTATTATTAACAACTGAAAATAAGTGGGCAAGCAGTGATATATTTGCCTATCAATGAATCACCTTTTAGTTTAATTTAGATTGACTAATGTATTGCTTATTTTCACTACATTTACCTCAGGAGATATTTGAATACATTGCTGTAACAGATTAGGAAAGGAGATCCAGCACAGAAGGGAGGTAGGAAATTGCCTGATATTCAACACATTATTGTTCTATTTTTTTAAAAGAATTTACTGATTCCAACCATCTAGTAATCTGAGAGCTGATAATGGCTTTGAGTCTTTGAGAAGATTTCACTCATGTTTTGGAGATAAAAGTCACCATTTTTTGAGTCCATTACAATGGAGAGGACTGAGAAAACATTTTTGCTTTGAGTTTCCTAGTTCTCAACTTTTACTTATGCTTGGCAACCTCTAGCTTTGTTGGCCCTATTTACTACTCAACTCCTCAATATGGTTGGCTTGTTTCCTCTTCGCTAATACTCTTTGGGAACTTATCTACAGATACTAAGTTGAAAAATCATTGCATTCCTTTTAATTATTTTCTCTTGCTGCAGGATACACAGGCACCGTGATGCCTATTACCCAATGCCAATATCCATTTGGATGTATTTTCTTCTTTTTATCTGTTTAAGATAGGATGGTAAAGCTTTCCCCTGTTATTTCATCTTGGCTCACAATATACACCAAAGATTATGTCTTGTCCATAATTTACTTACTCAATTTATATCTAACAGCCAATTTCTCGCAATATTTGTAGCACAAAAATTTTGTTATTTTATTAATCTTTTTAATAAGACATCCTAATTTTTATATCCTTAATTATTGTTAGTTATAACTAAAAGCTCATAATAAATGAAATATAGTACTGATTATTATCATAGTATGTGGGTGTTTTAGGATTATTTAATATTTCCATTTTCAGTAGTTTCTTATCACTATTTATAAATTTTATTTAGTTGTTAGTAAAATCTATAAAATCCATGTTTTAATAAGAATATTTTAATAAGAATGAAAAATCCAAAAGTAGTTTTCACAGTAGTAATATTAATAACAGCAGTAGTAACATAAAGATTGAGGTTTATCTTTTGATACTGACTGAATTTCCATGCCTAGTTTCAAACTCCCTAGACAAGGCCAAACAAATAATAGACTAGAATAGAACTTAAAAGTGACCTCTTCTATATTATAAAGAGCAAATACTTATTGAGGCACTTCACTGCTTTTCCTGAGAGAATGTTTATGAGCATTTAGAACAAATTTTCCTAAATTTTTACATCTCTTCAAAGTACAAGAGAACTCTTAAATTGAAGCTCTTCAAATATATTTTTTGACATATGTCATACATTGCTACTGTCTAGAGAGGAATCCAATGGCATAGACATATATTCTTGAAATTTTTTTGCCAGATTAAAACATCAACTACAAACTTTGTATTTATAAATCTTATATAACAAATAAAAGAGTATTGTGCCCTGGATCTGTCCTAACTTAAAAATTATCTTTAATTAACAAATTTCACAAGTTTTGAATATAATCAAGTGAAAGAAATAATAATTATAATCATTAACATAAAGTGTGCTATTATTGTAGATGGAATCATCATATTACATTCTGTGGTCATGTGTTTCAGGCTTGGTTCTAAGCTGTTGGTATTATCAGAAGATGGTAGAACTTTTTATTTTTTTAATATATATTTTTATTGTAAAAATACTGTACAGGGGGTGTTACAGTTACATGAGCAAGGAATTGAGTACATTTCCTATCAAGCATTGTTGCCTCCTCCTTTGTTTTTCCCCTACCATCCCTTCCCTCCCACCTCCACAACTACACTCCACTTCTCCCCACCTCCTTCTCCAGCAACCTGGAGAACTTGTAAGAGGCAGAGCTTAATTGAAGAAAGATAGGTCAATGGAAGTATATCCTTTAAGAGCATACCCCATCCCCTCACTTTCTGTCTCTGAATGGCTTGAATAGCTCTGCTTTTTCATGTCCTTGCTCTCTGCCAAGCTGTTTGTCTCATTTCAGGCCTATATTATAAGAGCCATATTCTCAAGGATTGAAACTACTGAAACCATGATCCCAAATAAATCTTTCCTCCTAAGTTGTTGATGGCAAGTATTTTTCACACTGATTAAGGTACCACACTAAATGAAAAATAATTTGCATCACTAATCAGGTATTATTTTATAATTAAAATGCATTACTGACCATTGAAATTATACCTACCCAATTACAACTCTACTGCTAATAATCCATGGGATATATATCTCAAGTCATATATTGCATATTCATAAGTAATCAATTCCTTCTTTTTCCAGAATATATTGGCTTGAGGATATTTCAGATGAGATATACTTTAGATACATTTATGCATATGTGTATGGGTACAGTGGTGTGATGAGATACAATGCTTGAATGTGCATTCACATTTGTGAATTAATTCTAAGTGACTTCAAAGCATTAGTCAAATTGGATTTTACTTTACTCATTGCCTCTTGATTTCTCTTTTCTGCTTTCTTCCCAGCCTAACCAATTAATCTGTCCTTTCATATAATACTCATTTGCCACTTAAAGCAATCAGGATGTCCCCTTCCTGATATTCAAATAATACTTCTGTAAAGTATTCCTAAGGCATTCTGCTGATTATACACTAAATTGTCTCAGTGTTCTCTTTGTTCTCAACGTACTAGCATAATTTTCAATATTACAGCTCACAGCAGAGAAAAGAAAATAAAAGCAAGCCTAATGACATTGATTGCTGCCTAGAAGAATCAAGAGAACAAAGTGACATCACATTATACAAGTGAACTTCATTGTAGGATTTTTCCCACTTCCTAGTGTGCCACAGGACCTAAAACTTAGGTTTTTTTTAATCACATCTCTCCTTAACATAGATTTTTAAAATACTTCTCATGTCTATACTAAGGCTATCAGCACAACTATGTTTATCGCAGCATTATTTACCATAACTAACAACCAACCCAGATGCCCCTCAGTAGATGAATGGATCAAGAAAAGGTGTATTCTTCAGTAAATGGTGCTGGAAAAATTGGTTAACTACTTGGAGAAAACTAAAGCTAGATCCTTATATATCACCCTGCACCAGAATCAACTCCAAATGGATCAAAGACCTGGGAATCAAAGCAGACACCCTGAAAACATTACAGGATGGAATAGGAGAAACCCTAGGACTCCTTGGTACAGGCTGAAATTTTCTTAATAGAGACACAGAAACACAACAAATCAAAGAAAGGTTGGACAAATGGGATTGAATGAAATTGCAGAGCTTCTCCATGGCAAAGGACATAGCTAGCAAGATCAATAGAAAACCCACGGATTGGGAGAAGACCTTCACTAGCCATACAACGGACAAGGGTCTCTTATCTAGAATATGATTTGAACTCAAAAAATTAAATCCCCCCAAAACAAAGACTCAAAGAAACAACTGCCCAATAAATAAGTGGGCTAAAGACTTAAAGAGAAACTTCTCTGAAGAAGAAAGAAGGATGGCCAATAGACACATGAAGAAATGCTCAACCTCTAGCCATAAAAGAAATGCAAATCAAAACAACATTGAGATACCACCTCACCCCAGTTAGAATGGCTATCATTAAGAACTCTAATAACAAAAGCTGCTGGAGGGGATGTGGACAGAGGGAACCCTTCCGCATTGTTGATGAGAGTGTAAACTTGTTCAAACACTTTGGAAAGTAGTATGGAGGTTCCTCAAAAGACTCTACATAGAGCTCCCCTATGACCCAGCAATCCCACTTTTGGACATTTGCCCAAATGTTCACAAACAAGACCACACTAAAGCTACCAACACGACTATGTTTATTGCAGCATTATTTACCATAACTAAGATATGGAACCAACCTAGATGCCCCTCAGTAGATGAATGGATCAAGAAAATGTGGTATATATTCACAATGGAATTCTATGTCTCCATCAGAAAGAATGGCATTGCTCCATTTGTTAGGAAATGGAAAGACTTGGAAAAAATTATATTTCTGTTAACTGAATAAACAGTTAATATTTGATGAAGTAAGTCCTATGTTTTCAGTATGAATTCTAGATTGCATTTGTCAAATTGGATTTTTTTCTGGAAGGGAAAAATGTCTTGCTAATAGCTGTTATGAGCTGATTTAAACTTGCAAGCAAAATTGTGTTTAGCTTTTATGAAATGGGTCTAGCTTAATCCAAATTTTATAGATTATTATATGCTGAACATGTTTCTACTACAGAATATTTTGTGATCAGAGTAGGAAGGGAGAGAGAAAAGATAAAAAGCTGATGATAGTTTTATAATATATTGTAGCTATGTATTAAGACATAAAATAGCTTTACATGAAATAAAAGGTATTGATCAGTTCAGTATGAAGGGCAGAGAAAGAAACAGCCATAGCAAGGGTTATTCTGAGAAAAACACAATACATATAGGTCTATTATTTGTTGAAACCCTTACAGCAATTCTTCTACACACTGATAAAAAAAGAATGATAGGCAATTAATTTGTTTATGGGGCTAAGCAACTTCTGAAGTGGGTTGAGCTAATAAGATGAAGAGAATGAAGGTTAATATGGTCAGGTAGTTGATTTCCAAGCATAGGGTAATAATTAGGAGTCAGCTCCATCACACTATTTTAACTCCAAATATCTTCCAGTGATGGTAGATTTAGCCAGAAGTAGTGGTTACTTTGGAGGCAGCAATTGAGCGGTTTTGGTTCGAGGCTAATCCAGGTATAAAATTTTATAAGACTCCATCTCACTTAATAGCAGGGCACAGTGGCATGCACCTGATATCCTAGCTATGGGAGAAGCACAATGGCTGGGCAGAGTAGTGCATGCCTGTCATCCCCAGCAACACTAGGAAGCATAAGTAGGAGAATCACAGCCTATAAAGCAGGACATTCATAGAATAACCAATGCAAAAAGGAGCTGGAGGTTTGGTTAAAGTGGTAGAACACCTATCTTGCAAGCCCATGCCCTGAATTCAACCCAAGTACCAAGTAGGATGTGTGAAATGTATTAACTTTATGAAGACTATTTTTTAGCATTATTCTGATCCCTTGTTCGAATGTATGAACTACCTTTGTTAGGGTAGGTAATAATTGTCCTTTCATTGAATTAGAACTAAATTTGAATTTTTATCCCATTTCCTCTATGCACACTTGATTTTCTTTCTATGCATACCCTTCTTATTTTCTTTTATGAAAATGCTTTAAGTGTTGGTATCCATTGAAATTGTGTATTGAGATATAATATCCAAAATCCTTTTAGAGGAAACTCACCAACAGAAGTGCAGCCAATCTATTTTTATCCAGAACTTGAGTTGGATGACAGTTAGGTAGTTTGGAAAGCTACATTAAGTGCTTTAGGATTTATGGGCCCCACACTAATTCTGTAATGTGCCAAACAGCACTTCAATGACCAGGAAGAACTTGTCTGGATGCCCAAATTGGAATATATTCTTCAAAAGTCTGGCTAAAAAAGTTTTCTTAATTTAATTATAGTTTTCTAATATTTAGTGGAGACAAATATGAAGACCGTTTATCATGATAGATTATTAAAAGTAGTAGTAGAAGGAGTAGTATTTATTAAGGGAAAAAGACTTTATATTTCAAATATTATACATTTTAAATGGTAATATAGTTTACAAATTCTAAAAGTTCTTTTTAAACCATATTATTGTACAGATTTTTTTATATTTACCATAAAAGTACTTGAAACCTTTAGTTATGTAAAAAAGTGAACCTTGAGCCATGTAGTTTCTCCCAAAAGTGGGGTCATGCATTAAATATTTAAGATTTTGAGGAATTTATATATTGCAAATAAATATGAAACATGAGTTTAATGATTGGAATATATTGTGCTTTTAAAGTTATTCTGTTTGGGGGTTGGAAGGTGGCTCAGTGGTAGAGTGTGTGCCTTGTGTGCATGAGGCCCTGTGTTCGATTCCTCAGCACCACATAAGCTGAAAAAAATGCCGGAAGTTGCGCTGCGGCTCAAGTGGTAGAGTGCTAGCCTTAAGGTGAAGAGCTGAGGGACAGCACCCAGGCCCAGAGTTCAGGCCCCACGACCGGCCCCCCCCAAAAAGTTATTCTGTTTGTACTATGTATAGCTGTTTATATTTATAAATTTATAACTTGTAAATTGTATCATTAAATTATAATGTATATAAAATTCATATAAAATTTAAATTTGCTATCTAGTCACTATTAAGTGACATATGGTTTTATAGTGTTTTTGATGTAGCAAGCTTTTATTGAATGGCTTAAAATAATTTGTTTCTGCTACTGAATTGAGACAATAGAATATCTTAATAATTTCATCCATTTTTCAGAACAATTTCTATAGATATCACCATCCCATACACACTCAATATTTTAAATTAAATTCATTCTTGTTTGTATCATGTGAAATTTTATGCATATGTTGTATTACTGAAAATCCTTACCTATTTGTACCAAAATTTCATATATTACTATCTGTGTTCAGGCTTTATATATAATATGTGACTATGTTATTTATACAATGTATGCAAATAAATTAATAAGATTTCTATTAAAATATAAGACAATATTCAATATTATTAACTATTAAAATCTGCTGGATTTAGATATAATTAGAATTTGCATTTGCATAGCCCAAATGATTTAGAGGAGAAATCTGGAGTACAGCATAGCTCCAACACAGCATCTTCTGTAAAACCCTGATGACCTACACAATCCAGAATTATGAGAGCCATCACTCAGCCTTTCCCCCAAGGATGGCACTTGGTAGGTCTCCACATTGAAGAAACCCTAGTCTTCCATCTAGTTTAATAACTGGAAACCAAATATATACCCATATAAAAGTGTTACTTTATAATAAATAATTTACTTCTATTCATATTTTCACTCATGTAGATTTGAAGTATCAAGACAATTGTAGAATGATAGACTGTGTAAACTGACCAAACTCAGTAATAATTCAGAAGTTAGAAGAAAATATTTAAATTATATTAGTACACTTGGCAACTCTAAGAAAACACCTTCATAAAAGAGGCATTATAATTTTTAGAGCATGATTGTTAAAATAAAAACATAGGTGTTCATTTGGGCACCAATGGCTCATGTCTGTAATCCTAGGTACTGAGGAGGCTGAGTCTGAGATGCTCACATCACAGTCTGAAGCCAGCCCAGGCAGGAAAGTCTGAGACTTTTATCTCCAATGAGCCACCAAAAAATTAAGAAATAGAGCTGTGTTTCCATCCCTACTCTTGAGTGAAGAAACTCAGGGATAGCTTCCACACCCTGAATTTAAGACTTAGGGTTGCCCACGCAAAAATATAGGGTGCTCAAGAAAGAATTAGGAGGGCTAAAATGTGAAATAAACTCTCAAACTCCCTAGCCCCTCAAAATAATAATATGACAGGATTATAAAAGGGATACAGACAAGGGTGGGGATAAAGAAGGAAGAAGGAGATAGGAAGCAGAGGGTGAAGGGTGATAAACATATAGAATACATTGAATAACACATTATAATACATACATCTATATTATAATATATATGAGTTTTACTATACATGTAAATATTATAGTTTAAAACTTTAAAAATTAATTTATGATAATAAATGAAAAAGGAGATAAATTTCAGTTTGTAAGTTTGAAGCCTCTTCTAAGCAGAAAACATCTAGAATAGATGATAGAGATGAAAGACATTCAATAATAGCATACTAAATGTTGTCTGAACACTTAACTCCAACATGGAAAGCTTTGCAGACAGGAAATCATACATTTCTGTCTTCTTTTCTTTTATGTATTCACCCCACAAATATTAGCACTCAAAAGAGAACTGTACACAGAAAATGTATCTGGGCTTGTGCTCCTCACACACAAGATTATGCCAATGAAGAAACAGCTGTGACACTTTGTGGCAAATGAGCATTTTGGCTCATGTGATAGGGAGAAAGTTAGTAAAGAGGTGAAAACAGAATAATACAGTCATTATCCACAAACTCTCTTGTCCATAGGTTATGCATGGTATCCTGCAGTTATATTAGATATTTAGGAGAAAGAAAAAAGAAGCTGGGATTTGTATAGTTGATTGAATTCTACTAAATTTAACAAGAGAGTAGAAAAATAAATTCAGTAACAATATGATCTTAGTTTATCAAGAGCTTAGACATAATGTTCAGTAAGGTAGTCTCTTGTGATTTAGGATGAGTCCTCCACACTATAACTATAAACTGTGTTTGCAATATTCCAAGCAATTATGGGATGGGTTCTCTACAGAGAAGTTCAGATTCTGTTACCATAACATTAACCACACTGTGGATTGTGTACTCTTCTCAGAACTTTACATATGAGAAGTTTCTAAATGTTTACATTTATCACCCAAGGTATTTAGTTTTTCTTTATTGAAGAGAAGCTATATTAAGTCTTCATGCTTGGAAGAGTACTACAAATTAAGTGAAAACAACCTCATTTCTAGAAGTCTAACATCATATAAGATTTAGTCATTACAGCCATGATTTATTTCCTTTCATAACTGTTTTGACATGTTAATCAGAAGTGGGATGTTTGATCACTTTTATTGCTTTTATAAATTTCCTTCCTCCCTTTGTTTTAATTTGGAGGCTTGTAGAATTTTTCTCTCTTAAAAACGCATGCGTGTCTGTGTATACAGATTTGGTATAACTTACAAGTATCTTCTCACAACCTGTGGGAGCTTTCAGGTTTGTTTTGCTTTATTTTGCTCTGGTTCATTTTATTTTGGAAGTAGTGATGATTGATCTCAGCAACCTTTGACTGGGTAGTAAGTGTTCTACCAGTTTGAACCATGTTGAACTATGTTCCTGACATTTTTTTCATTTAATATGTAAAATAAATATAGAATATGATTCCACAGAATCATATAATAAAAGGACAGATCCAAAAATATATTACTACATAAGACTTTTCTTTTTGTTTTACTCAAGTCTAATTAATCACTTTCTGCTGTCACAAAATGCATATTGTATTTCTTACAATCTTCTATAGATTTTTTTGTATAAAACTAGTGAATGTATGTTTCCTTCAGATGACTGACTATTTTAGGATTTGCATTTAGATTGATATAGCATTATGCTTTTATTAAAATTAGAACAAGTATTATCTGGACCAAAGTATGTATTGAAAATAATTTAACTCTGTAAAACTCAATAAAATAGGAACGAGGGGACCTTCACTAATGCACAGAGTAGAGCATCTTTCATTGTCTAATGGTTTCATGTTCAAGATAAATGACTGCTTTTTCTTATCAAAATGCTTAAAGTCCAACTAAAGCAATTCACATAAGTGTGCATACTAGAATGATTGCATTTTACTGTTTTATTTTCAATAATTATCATAAAATGCTCAGTAAACTCCATTGAAAGGCTTTCTGTTCAGGAATATGCAGTCAAGAATGCTTTCTTACTTTGGGATGAGGGTTATTCTGGCCTTATACAATGAGTTTGGTAGTGATTTTTCACTTTTGACGTTATTGTCACCAATGTACTACTGTACCTAGTTCCTTCTTCTTATTTTATTTCATTTTCTTTTTTAAAATTTTATTGTAAAGATGATGCACAGAGGGGTTAGAGTTATATGAGTACAGTAATGAGTACATGTCTTGTCAAACATTGTTACCCCCTCTTTGGTATTACTCTATCCCTTTCCTCCCTCACTCCCTCACTCCATTCCCCCCCCAGATGTAACGTTCATTTCGAACATAGTATCTTATGAGTATCATTGTTGCCATGGGTCATCCTATGTTCTTGTTTCAGCATATTGTTATTCCCCTCCCTCTCCCCAAATTAAACAAATGCAAAGGGCACCGGGCTGGGAAGGTGGCTCAGTGGTAGAGTGCTTGCCTTGCATGCATGAGGCCCTGGGTTCGATTCCTCAGCACCACATAAGCAGTAAAAGCCAGAAGTGGCTCTGTGGCTCAAGTGGTAGAGCACTAGCCTTGAGCTGAGGGACAGTGCCCAGACCCAGATTCAGGCCCCATTACTGACAAAAAAAAAAAACATGCAGAGCACCAAAATCAAGTACAGTGACAACAGGTGATATACCATAGGGGGAAGAACATACAAAGGAAACAAAAAGAAAATCACATACACTAAAAACAACAACAAAGACCTCCCTAGCAATCACTGTCTTTTATTCTGATACACTGCATTTTATATATGCATTTATCTGATTTGGGAAAGGGAAGGGGAATAACAAAGTGTTGAAACAAGGACAAAGGATGACCCATTACAACAACAATACTCACAAGACACTATGTCGGAAATGAACTTTACAGCTTGGGGCTGGGAGTGGGGGATGGAAGGGATAGTAGAAGAAAAAGGAGATGGTAACAATGTTACACAAGAAATGTATGCATTACCTTACGCAAGTAACTAATCTCTCTGTACAGCATCTGTACAATAAAAAATAATTTTTTAAAAAAGAATATTTTCTTAAATTAGTGACCCTTACAAATTTGAGGCAGAGCCATGTTTGGTGGGGTTCCATAGCATTGTCTTCTATTATATGCTCCTTAAACATAAAATATGTGGGGATTATTTCACAAAAAATTTTCACCATTTTTTATTCATTTTTTTAAATTGTGAAAATACCATACAGAGGGGTTACCATTACATGATGAAGGTAATAATTACAACAAGCATTGTTGCTTCCTCCTTTGTTTCCCCTTCCCATCCCTTCCCATCTCCTCCCACTCCCAGTGCCCCGTCGCCCTGCGCCAAAGTTGTAAAGTTTGTTTTTCGACATAACGTCTTGTACATCTCATTATTGCAATGGGTCCACCCGTATCCCTGTTTAAACTATTTTTTCCCCTTCCCCACCACAAATTATACCAACATCAAATACAGTGAAAACAGGGGTTATACCGTGGGGGAGGACATACCAAGCAACAAAGAAATCATCTTATAAATATGTTAGAAACAATAGCAAGAAAGAAAGAACATTTGAGTGCTTATATTGGAGTTCGTTTTGCCTAACATCAACTTATCTGACCGTTTCTGCTTGTCTCAGACATATACTAGTTATCACAAATAAGGGAAACCATGGGACCTATGTACCTTTGGGTCTGGCTTACTTCACTTAATATAATTTTTTCCACGTCTTTCCATTTCTTAACAATAGAATGGAAGAAAGACAGCCTCTTCAGTAAATGGTGCTGGCAAAATTGGTTAATCACTTGTAGAAAACTAAAGCTAGATCCTTATATATCACCCTGCACCAGAATCAACTCCAAATGGATCAAATACCTGGGAGTCAAAGCAGACACCCTGAAAATATTACAGGACAGAATAGGAAAAACCCTAGATCTCCTTGGTACAGGCTGAAATTTTCTGAATAGAGACCCAGAAACACAACAAATCAAAGAAACGTTGGACAAATGGGATTGCATGAAGTTGCAGAGCTTCTGCATGGAAAAAGACATAGCAAGATCAATAGAAAGCCCATGGATTGGGAGAAGATCTTCAATAGCCATACAAAGGACAAGGGTCTCATATCTAAAATATACCTGGAACTCAAAAAATTAAATCTCCCAACAACAAATCCTCAGAGAAACAATTGCCCAATAACTAAGTGGGCTAAAGACTTAAAGAGAAACTTCTCTGAAGAGGAAAGAAGGATGGCCAATAGACACATGAAGAAATGCTCAACCTCCCTAGTCATAAAAGAAATGTGAATCAAAACAACATTGAGATACCACCTCACCCCAGTTAGAACGGCTATAATCAAGAACTCTATTAACAACAGAGGCTGGAGGAGATGTGGACAGAAGTGAACCTTTCTGCATTGTTGGTGGGAGTGTAAACTTGCTCAACCACTTTGGAAAGCAGTATGGAGGTTCTTCAAAAGTCTCCACATAGAGCTTCCCTATGAACCAGCAATCCCACTTTTGGGCATTTACCGAATGATCACAAACAAGACCATATTAAAGCTACCAGCACAACTATGTTTATTGCAGCATTATTTACCATAGCTAAGATATGAAACTAACCCAGATGCCCTTCAGTAAATGAATGGGTCAAGAAAATGTGGTCCATACACAAAATGGAATTCTATACCTTCATCAGAAAAATTTTCACTGTTTTCTAAAGTTCGTTTTCCAACAGTAGTTGTTGGAAAGTTACTTGACAACTGTATAAGCACTCCTGATGCCCAAAACCCCACTGTTCAGTTCATGCCATTTATACTGTTTCACTGTAGGAGAAAAGTAGCATTTACTAGTGGGCCATCAAGTGAAAACAACATAAAAATACTAAAAATAGTTCTCTGCTGAAAACTCATCAAATATTTATAACTCTTTAAAGAAAGAAGGAACTAAAGCTTTGCTTCAGGAAAAAAATAAGTCAAGCACAGCCCATAATGAAGAGGATATTTTCTGTTAGTGCATATTGCACATTATGGATTATGAACTTCAAAGATTTCTATTCCCATCTTTCTTCATATAGGAGAAGAATTGAAATGTGTTTTCCCTTATCTAAATTTATGCTACCTGCAATTGAGTTACTAGTTATTCAGGAAGGAAAGAAGAATAAATTCATGGCAGAGGAAGGAAACAACCTTATGGAGAATGTCCATAGCTTAGAATGAAAGGTAATACAAGATATGTATAGAGTTGGAGGAAGAGAGAGGTTAAGGAGAAATAGTAGTTAGGTCCTAGAAAATTCAGAATGTTGAAAGCATTCTCTTTTGAAATATTTCTAGTTGTTGTATCTTTGTCTTTTTTCTTGTCTTTATAAACAAATATTACAACTCTTGATTGGTTGCTTGAACTATTATATTAGTTATCAAACTGCTTTCTAGGTTAGTGTTCATCTTTCTTAAATTTTACATTTACATGGTATGCTCACGTACTCAAAAGAACAGAAGCACCTTCCAGGGTTCAGCATCCTCTTACATAGGTATTTGCATCACAGGCTAAATAAGACTTGTCTTTCCCATTGTCATAAGCCAGAATAAATCCCCCATCACCCCATCATCTAGATCCTTCTATCTCACGCGACCCATCTTCTCTTACTTACTAGTCTCCATGGCATTCTTTCTGTTTGGTTAGGTCTTGTTTCCCCACCAATTTTTGTGCCATCTCAAGGACTGAATTCCAAGCCTTCTGCTCTCACTGAACTTTCTTGCATGGAGGATGCTTTGCCATTTTAGCCACGCCTCCAGTCCAGTATTGTGCTGATAAACTGGAGGAATATTACAGAACTCTTTTTCCCAGGCTAGCTTATAATAGTAATATGCATATTCTCAGTTTAGTGTAGTTAGGATTGCAGGTATGAGACAATGTTTTCTCCTACTACTTGTGTGTGTGTGAGTGTGTGTGTGTGTGTGTGTGTGTGTGTGTGTGTGTGTGTGTGTGTGTGTGTGTATGAGTAAATGCGCCAGAACTAGAGTTTGAACTCAGAGCCAGAGCATCATCCTTTACCTCTTTCACTCAAAAATGGCACTCTACAATTTTAGTCATGCCTCCTAGTTTTGACTCTTAGGTGATTAGGTGGAAATAAGGTTCTCAAGAACTTTTTCTACTGGGCTGGCTTTTAACTGTGATCCTCAGATCTCAATCTCCTGAGTAGCTAGGATTACAGATGTAAACAAATTTTCCATCATTCCTAGCATGTCCATTTGTGGTCTTGAACATTGCTGTCTTTGCTGCCCAGAAGATTTTTGGCAATAGGCTATGTCTCCTCATTTCTCCAGTCAGTGCTAGAATAATACTTTCTAGCTAGATAGTTCCTGTCCTTGCTGTCAAAAACAACATCATCCATGGAGCTTTATAATAATCTAGTGTTCTTAATGGCTCTTTTCCTTTGACTTCATGTCAAGTATCTAAGCATTTATCTTGTACATTGTCAAATAAAATGTAGGCTCTATAAATGCACACTTTATTCAGCTTGCATATGTAATATCTTCTGCAAATAGAAACATGCCTGCTAACTGTGCTACAAAATGTTAGAAAATTTTGTTAAAGACTGGATGTAGAGATAAATATCTATTGCTTGTAAATTAGTATAAGATTATATAATAAATATACAACGAATACATATAATATGTATTAAAAATAATGTAGATAAATTTTTAAAAAGTGAAACAAAATCACTGCAAACCAGTTTTATCACTGTGATAAATAATGGTCACATTCAATGACTATTATAAAATACCTTTACCTTGCATTGTGTGTGTAAGCTGTAAATTCCTGGTAGCTAGAATGTGGCAAGAAAACATTAAAAAAAAAAAGAATGTGGTCTATAAATCCCAAGCCTCAACTTCATTATATGATAAGGGTGAATATCTTTGTCAAGTGAGGAAATGATTACAATTCATTCATGATTTCTCTCTAAGTAGCACCAATACAAACAATGAACCAGGCCTTAAAATCCCTTTTGTTTCATGTATATTAAATACATACATTTTTGTCCTTTTTATGACTATAATGCTATCAATTGTTTTTTGGGAGTTTCTTGCATGCATTCTTCTTATTCACTCATGCACTGTCCCCATACTAGCCAGATGGAGACACTCAATCATAGACACAGTTAAGTTTTGTCTTAAAGAAGAGAAAGATATATCAAACATGACAGTAGTTCTCACTCATTTGTATCTTTGGTTCTTTTGCCTTACCTTCTGCACATGCCTTTGTTACCTAAGGTTGAGGAATGATTCCCTGTTTCTCTCCTGGCCATCAGTAGGCACTGTTCTTAGCATCTAGAGAACAAATGTAGGCACTTGTCCTGTGGATTCTTCCATCTCAGTAAGGGAAAATCATCACCATATTAAATCTGTCTTATTGAAATCTCAGAAAACTTCGTGTGTTTAAGAAATAAAAAGGACACATAGATTAAATAATACCCAGAAAAATGTATTTCTCTTAATGTCAACTAAACCTGTACACAAATGCATGAATGAGGTCTCTGTTTGTATGTCTTGCTACACAAACCCCAAAGTTCAACTAGATGTCAAAAATTACTAGAATGCATTTTATCACAGAAAACATCTGACATAAAAGAGGGATCAGCGTTTGGTCCTAGTAGTTTATGTCTTAGTCTTTTTGTGCTCTGATAACTAAATACTCAAGGTAGGGAGAATAAAGAGAAGAGAAATATATTTTATCACTATTGTTGAATCTAGGAAATATGTGATTGAGGTGTAAGTATCCACCTATATCAATGATATCCATTGATAGCCTTCTTACTAAGGGGTATGGAGCAATGACATGTTGGGTAGCAGAAGTGCAGACAATAAGTCTATCTTAATCTCCTTCCTGGAAGAAAAATATTCTTGGCCTACTCTTGTTTCTTTGCTGTTTTGACATGCATGTAGCTCAGGCTAGTCTTGAACTCACCATCTCCACCTTAGCCCCTTAAGTGCGTAAGAAACAGCTGTCCACAATCACAATTAGTAGCCTACTTACTCGTATAAGACTCATCTGATGGGCACCAGTGATTCACATTTGTCTAGCTAAGCAAGTGACTGAGATCTAATGAATCAATTTTGGAAGCAACACAAACAGAAAAGTTCATGAGACTCCATGAAATATAACAACAAACACACAGACACACACAAAAACAAAACTAATGTGGAAGTCTGGCTCACATTGTAGATATCCAACTGACTAGATTTGGGGTAAGCAAATTTGGTAAGTATAAATTTGTGATTTCAAACACTGGTATTAGGAAAAATAAAATACCACCCCATTAAAAACACCTGAATTTGGGATTGACACATTCAAATCAGTGAATGATATCTGTTCATTCTGAGGGTTTATCGGTGTTACTGAGCTTGAAAAAAATGATAGAATTTGAACTACTATATGAATAAATTGCAATTTGCAATTTATAAGCAAAAGATTAAAGAGAATAAACATGGTAATATTTTATTTATTTCACCTCAAGTAATAAAATCCATTTACTTGGAATATATTCACCTACTTGTGTCCATACTTGTGACATAAAACACTCCAAAGACGGATTATATAATTTCCTACATATCTACAATATTATTATTTCTAGAACACAGCATTTATAATTTAAGAAAAGGGAAATTGGGAAATAAGTCCATTTGTGTATTTCAAACTAAAATGTATTATTAATTGTATTACATAAGCAGATTAATTTGCTTGGAGGACAAATTTCCTCTCTTTGGAATTACACTACTTTTTATTTACCCTTGGGGGAAAACATTAAAACAATTAGGCTTGTAAATATATGTTAAAACAGAATCAAAACAAATTAAGTGTACAAGTTAAGTAAGCTTAATATTTACTTAGCAAAAGAAAACTATTGCATTAAAAATAAATTTACTCTTGAAAACTAAGCCATGATTAAGTAGATACTGAATTTGTTTGGACTAGATTTTATTTCCATTTTTAATGCCTTTACTGAAAAATAATTTCTTTGCTGAAACATATTCAATATTCCATTATAGATTAAGAATTAATTTGTAACTCTGTCATATACTTATGAATATGTTTAATTTTCCATCTGTATATTTTATAGTAATTAATATTCTGTTTCTTATGCATTATAGAGTATAATTGGATGAATATTTCAAATAAAATATGATAAATCCAATGAATAAATCTAACCTGAAATGCAAATATGTCCTTAGTTGTAATTTATGTAGGTGAAATTGCATAGCAAATTATTTAAATTATTTTCCAACTATTGAGTTGTAAGTTGTAATAATGTTAAAATAATAACTCCTTTCTGTTTCTTATCTATAGATCTATCTACAGCTAAATAAATAACTAGTATTTATTTGAAATATTTAATGTTTAGCATCAACAGCAAATTTATTCAAAGTATATTATCACTACTTTGTTAAATTTAAGGTTACATAGTATATGAAATGCAGAACATAATTACATGATTGTTTTGGATTTCATAGATGACCATCTACCAAAGTAGCTCAGTGCGGGTCATTTAAAAAATTACATTAAAATAGTCATATTTAACTATATGTGTATGTAGTTAAACATTAAAAAAAATTCTCAGCACATGCACCATTCTTTCAGAATAAAAATGCAGAAAAATCAAAAGTAATGTTCCATTACCTTTTCCCATAACACTGCATAATTTCTGGTAAAGACATGCCATCCTTCTACAAAAATTATTAGTTGAATTAATATTGGTCAATTAAATCAAATACACCAACTTTTACCATGATTTTTGGCAACATTTACTTTTCAGGAGAAATATTTTGACCCAATTAAGAGCAGAAAGCACTCAGCAGAATATATAGTGATTTAAACACAACTGAAAGTAATCCTAAGCTTACTGAGAGATTTTGTCCACCACCTGATCAATGTAAGATATATATATATATATATATATATATATTTTTTAGTTCATATATATATATGAACTAAAATGTTATTTTGAAATTGCTTTTGATGTTTATTTCATTTATTTTATAGTTCTTGGATAAAGTTTTGAGCAATAACTTTAGGAGTAAGGTGAGATTATTTTTTGAACCTTTGAAGTTTAACTATTTTTAAAAATGTTGACAATAGAAAGTGTGCCTTTTACATCACTGAAGGAATAAGTGTATACACAGAAGGAAGTCAGAGATTAAGAGCCAAGACTTTGCTTCTTAAGTTTCCTATGTTTTTCCTGGATGTATTGGATGTTTGGTTTTCATTGTCAGCTTTTAAGGGCAAGGCTTAAAAATTGTGTTTTGGGAAAAATGTGGACAAAATGTTTCAGTCTTCTTATAAATGGAAAGAAATGTATTACTTCTGTGATTGCATAAATTATGTGTTACATTTCAGTAAATGGACGATTTAATGGTGATACTGAGTGAGTGATCACATAACATTCTATCAAGGTTTTGAAATACAAAACTATTTGAGGTTTCACATATTATAAAAACAAAAATTTTTTTAAATGCACAATGTATTTAAGATTTATATTGATAGAGAAATTTATAATTGGAATATGATAAATACAGAATTAAGTAAGAGTTTTGTAACTCCTTTGTCATTGAGGGGGGTCTGTGCTTATTTTTAATTACTTGATTTAATATTTAAAATAGATGCAATTACAGTACAGTTAAGGTTTATACAGTGGGGAATATTTAAGATGATGGAAGAGAGATCAAAAACGGAAGAAATATTTGTCTTAACAAATTATCATACCACCAAGAATGAAAAAAGTACAGATGAAAGTGTCTGAAAGATGAAAGTGGCCTGCATTATATCTTCTTGCTATCTGCTATTTTTTCTAATTAAAATGCAATAACATTTTGCATTTTTTATTGCTATTCCCTGATTTGTTCTGTGTTCATTTGTTTACAATAAGCCCTGGGATTCCAGTAAACTCTTCGGTGTGTACTTCTACAAATATACACACTGCCAAAATGCTAGAAAAGGAATTTAGAATGAAGCATATGTTTTAAGACTGGAATGGGACAATCGTTTAATCTAGAGATATGATGAAGCAGAGATATCTGTGGAATACAGTGGCAAGAATTCCTGTCTACATGATTGTCATAAACTTCCATATGTATTTTATGTTAGTGATTCAACAATTCAGATGAAACTTGCTTTGAGAAAATGCTACTATGTTTTCTATTGTTTTGTATTTTTACACCAAAAATGTATTCCCCAGCAGATATTTTCTGAGCTAAGTCTACTTGTTTGCTGACTCATTTCACCTTTAGTTGTGGATTACAGGGAAATGCAACTAATTTAAATATCATTTTAGGCAAATTATATTAGAATGATAATTCTGATGAGGACAACAATTTGCATAATAAATTCTAAAGTCAAATATAAATGATTTATGGATTACCTAGTGTTTAAGATTATATTTTCTACTAATAGAGATAAGGCTACCCTTCTTTTGAATTTTCATAAGGAATTTTTTTTTTTTTGGTCAGTGGTGAGGCTTGAACTCTCTGCTTGGGCACTATCCCTCAGCTCTTCAGCTCAAGGCGAATGCTCTACTGCTTGAGCTACAGTGCCACTTCCTGTTTTCTGGTGGTTTATTAGAGATAAAGAGTCTCACAGACTTTCCTGCCCGGGCTGGCTTTGAACTGTGATCCTTAGATCTTAGCCTCCTGAATAGCTAGGATTACAGGCATGAGCCACCGGTGCCCAGCTCATAAGGAATTTTTAATAGGTAATGCACACTGAATTTGGGATGCTTGTGGATTATTCCAAGGTTCTCTGAATAAGGAATATGACATTGATGGAGGGCAAACCATTACAAACAAATTCTCATCTTTAGGATGGGCAGAATGATAAAATTTCAGAAGACATATTGTTATATTCACTGAATGTGAATTCTTCATTAGTTTCTAACCCTTAAGTTCAGAGAGAATAAGTTTAGTAGACAGATAGAATAGAAATTTGAGTATTTGAGAAGATAGGCTAATCATTCTGACTCAATCATTATATGTTGTATTGAGTTGCAATAACTCTGCCTATTATTAAGAAATATTTTATGCCAATTTAAATATAATGACAAAAGAAAATAACATTTTCATTTAGAGTAGCTACGTAGTATTTTTTCAGGTTGTTGAATTTAGATCTCCTTGTTCTCAGATTTTTATGCAACTTTTTCATTCTCTTCAGCATTTTAAATATAGACTGTTCTAAATATCTGTAGCTCTATGTATATCACTTATATATACATATATATGTATATATATATATATATATCCTACCTGGATATATATACATGTAAATTTAGATAGATTTTATATATCATTGATAAAAGTAAACAAAAATGCCATGCATGAAGAATAGAAAAAAATGCAAAAACTGTCTTTAACAGTTCATAAAATTTCAAGGATGAGGAATATAAATTAATAGATGTTGCTAAAATGATGGACACATTGAGGAATGTAAAGGATGTGAAGTTCAGTTTAAGACATTTTCTCTTTATTCTAAGAGCATAGTATAAAATGCAATCATCTAAGTAACAAAGGAAAGAAAACTTACGTGAAATTTTTAATTGATGTATGTGGTTTTCTTGTTTACTTATCTGTAGTATGAGCAATCTTTATACTTGATTCAGAATAATCATTTTTAAAAGGAAGTGTTTTCAGAAAAAGAAATGATGTCAATTTTATAGAAGATAAATAGAAAAAAAGGCCACATATCACTTGTGATAGACACAATCCATTATTTGTTCAGGATGGCCTACTTACATTACAAAGGATCTTCTTGAGAAAATATTGTCCAAAGCATTCATGAGTTTACTGAAACCATACATAAGTGAACAAGTTGAAAGTCCAGGTGTTATAGTTCTGCACAGTATGGATAAGATTCCCTCATCTTTGTGATAGTAAACAAATAAGACTTAGTACTTTACATATATGGTTTGATCTATGTTACACTTCGGTGCATTCTGTGAGAAGAGAAAAAAAGGGATCCCAAAGAGTGAACAAAATTCATTGAAAAAAAGCAAAATGTTTAAGAGAAAAATAAACACCATTACCCATGATTATTTTCTTTTGCAATATAATGTAAGATATCAGTATTATGTTATCCTGCATATTTTGGTTTATATATTCATATATTAAAGAAACAATGATATATTAAGCTCTGGTTCTTATGTCTAGTTAGCTACTTCATATCAATATATTATCAATATATATCAATATGTATTATTTGGCTTATTTTTCTTATGATCATAGTGCTTACCATTTTTAGTTTACATTTCAATATTTCATATTAATTCACATCACATAAAATTAGCTAACTTTTTATATGTAAGCTAACATATTATCTTTATGACTTCCAATATCCTTTCTTCATTTTCCTATCTTGAAGTTTTAATTATGATGTGACATCAGTTGCATTTCTCTGGTCATATCTATTTGACCTCAAAATAAATCCCATACAGTACTGTTTACATTATAAAAAAAGATTTTTGATTTTTTATTCTATAATTTCATTGAATAGATTTCCTATAGCTTTAGTTTTATTTCAGCTCCTTCTTCTAACCTGTGAATTCTTATTTTCACTTCTTCCTCTGTACCAGAGTTTTTTTGTTTGTAACCTTAATTCTCTATTTCTTTCTTTGTTGAATATTTTCTCAGCTTTATTTATATTACACTTTCTAGTTTATCTTGTCAGCTGATATCATAATATATTGTGTTTTTATTTGGCTTCTTGATTTGCATTAGTAACCTTTCTTCTTATTATTCCTATACAAATTCTATTTCATTGTTGAGACTTTTTGTCTAATTCTTGAACTAATTTTCTAACTTTATCACTTTATTTGAATCCTCATTGGAGTCACTGAGTATTTTTAAAAGTAGATTTTAGTTCTTTATCTGACATTTGAGTCACTTTGTTATCACTGTATGAAACTGAGATATGAGAATTTGAAATAAGAAGGGATTGGAGATATTGTATCAGCATCCTCCCGAGCAAGTCTGCAGAGAAATAGATTTCAGGTTCTAGGAGGTAAACTGGGAGTTTAAATACAAGTTACATAATCGGTAAATTAAAGAAAGAATGGGGAAATGAAATTAGGAAAATTGGGAGCAATGGATTGATGGGAAGCTATAGGGTGTGAGATTGCTAAACTGTTGTGGAAAGGAAATATAGAATATTTTGAGAAGTAGGGGAAAAACTAAAACAGAAATTACCCCAAAGAAAATACTACAAAGTGAACTTGCAAGCTAAAACTATCATGAGAAAACAAGAAAACATAGCATTCTTGTTGAAGAGAGGTGTTGGTTCAGGCTGAGTCTTTTCCAAGTGCCTGGAATTCTCTTCCCATCTTGGACAGACATCAAAGAACTCTCTGTGTTTGGTGTTGCTTTCAAATTTCTCTTTTGAGTGGTGGTCTCTCCTGGAACTATAGGCCTCAGCCTCTTGTAAACTTCAACGATCCTCTAGAAACTCTCTGCGTTCTACTTGGACCATGTTCAGCCTGGGTATGTTATTTTGTGGCAAGAGAAAGTTCCAGACCAGGAGAATCTGCTAAAATGAGGTAGAGAGAGAGAGAGAGAGAGAGAGAGAGAGAGAGAGAGAGAGAGAGAGAGAGAGACAGAGACAGAGACAGAGACAGAGACAGAGACAGAGACAGAGACAGAGACAGAGACAGAGACAGAGACAGAGACAGAGACAGAGAGAGACAGAGAGAGACAGACAGAGACAGAGACAGAGACAGAGAGACAGAGAGAGAGAGAGAGGAGTGTTCTGGGGATTCTATGGGGTATCAAGGATTCTTGGGAATTTGTTTGCTTTGGACACCAATGGAGGTGGGAGGTTTATAGATATCTGAAGTCAAGAAATCCTCTGCCACTCTTGTAGCTTATACCCTCTCAGAGAGAGAGAGAGAGAGAGAGAGAGAGAGAGAGAGAGAGAGAGAGAGAGAGAGAGAGAGAGAGAGAGAGAGAGAGAGAGGAGGGAGAGAGAGAGAGAGAGAGAGAGAGAGAGAGAGAGAGAGAGAGAGAGAGAGAGAGAGAGAGAGAGAGAGTGTTCTGGGGGTTCTATGGGGTATCAACGATTCTTGGGAATTTGTTTGCTTTGGACACCAATGGAGGTGGGAGGTTTATAGATATCTGAAGTCAAGAAATCCTCTGCCACTTTTGTAGCTTATACCCTCTCCCTACAGTGAATCCAGTGGTTTATCTCACTGGGCTGCCCTGGTGTGTGTGCAGCATGCATCTGCCCACTTCCTTAAAAGTCTGCCACAGTATTTACACTCAAGTCCACACTGTGGATTGTGCTGGTCAGAGCAAGAGTTCTTACTAGTTTTATTTTTACTTTACAACTTTGGGCGGGGTGGGGGGGTGGGGGGAAGGGGGACGGGGTAGGGGCGAATAGGAAGGGATGGGAAGGGGAAACAAAAGAGGAGGCAACAATGTTTGATAAGAAATGTACTCATTATCTTGCCCATGTAATTGTAACCCCTCTATATGGTATTTTCACAATAAAACTTTTTTTAAAAAATATTCTGTACCAGGTAAATATTTAAGTTGTTGTCAATAAAGGATATTTTATAGTTACTAATGATAGTTAATATCATAATAAGCTCACACAAGTCAATGTCTTTACTAAAATGATTTAATAAGTATAAACAACTTGATATATCATTGTAATACATTATTTTACCCCTTCTTCTACACAGGCTTACAAAGGGAAATTGACAGTATTAATTCAAGTCTCTTACTTCCATCTTTCTTTTGAAATTGTTTATATGTGTTTATTTGATAGAATTAATTTCAAAGCCTGGCTGAAGACTGCTTTGTAAAATATATTAAAAGGATAAACAATTATTGCCTAAATGTTTTATCTATGAAATGAAATCCTGTCTTTCAATTGCTTTACAGATACTTATAATTATTCAAAAAAATTTAAAAATTTCTGTGAAATGAAATCCTCAATAATTGAACAAAGAACCCTGGCATTCTATCTAACACTAATGGCAATTTACCTTTGGTATTTATTTTCTGTAGTAAAGACCCAGCTCGAATGTAAATTTTGTATAGTGTAAGTATGAAGAACACAGTGCATCTGTACAGGCAGTCACCAGTTATTGTGATATAATAAATAATTGGGCTATTTTGATAAAGAAAACTTTGTTCATGTCTTTCTACTTTGCCATGATTCTCTGCTTTTCAACATTTCATATGACTTTCTTTCGGGTGGGAATAAAAAGCTGTGAATTGTTCAACCTACTTTGTAACCAAAGAAGCAAAGCTGTGTAATGGAGTTTTCTTTTTGTTTTTGTTTTTCATATACAAAGAGATATATATTTATATATATAGCTACTTCATGTATTTTATTTAGTGTTTTCTTGGTCAGTTTCCTCTGCTGTCTAGCATGTCTGCATGCCTGCAACCTTTGAACCACTTCCGTAGCTGATGTTCTCACCCAGCACTCTTACTGTAGTGTGTACTAGTCTGTGAACAATGTCAATAGAAGAGAGCAAGCAGGTGGGTGGTAGGCTGAGCTAGTGTTCAGTGCACTAGTTGTACAAAAACAGAAATGAAGTGAGCCAGCTTTTGTTCATTTGAAATGGTGTTTTCAATTTCGTATGCAGAAAATGTTTTGTTACATAGCAGATTTTACTGTATTTAATAAATGCAACATGCAGATTAAGTGCAGTGTATACTGAGTTTAAATTAAAATGTACATTTCATAAATACACTTTGAAGAGAAAGCATCATTTTGTGTGTACTAACACATTGAGTATATGTCAGAAATCGATGTATAAATATATATTTTAACACATTTTCTGAAATTAAACTGCAGTTTTGTTGAAAAAAATAAAAAAATAAAAGGATAAAAAGATTTGACATCTAAAAGTAACTCACCTGATATATCACCCAATGTGGAAGAAATAACTGTATTGTCAAAAGCTCAACTGTATTGTCAAAGCTCATAGAACTCATAAATTTTATAGACCACGAGAGACAATTTGCCCCACGAAAATTAGAATGTGTTTTGTGACTTTAACTAAGCATTCACTATCCCACAATTCTGTGAAATTATGTAATCACTTAATCACAATAAAGAATTTGCAAAAAAATAAAAGTGACTCACTGAATTTAGTTCTATTTCTATATACTTTTTAAAATTTTATGTTATTTTTTGGTGGGTCATGGGGCTGGAACTCTGAGCCTGGGCAATGTCCCTCAGCTCTTCAGCTCAAGGCTAGCACACTACCACTTGAGCCACAGCGCCACTTCCGGTTTTCTGGTGGTTTATTGGAGATAAGAGTCTCTTGGACTTTACTGCCCAGGCTGGCTTTGAACCAGAATCCTCAGATCTCAGCCACTTCAGTAGCTAGGATTACAGGTGTGAGCTACCAATGCCAGGCTTCTATATATTTTTGCAAGCAGTTTTATATTATAGTCAGTATCCTGATCTGGGGTAGAGGCATTGTGTCTTTTGAGTCTAGAAATTTGTTTTATTTGTTAATTCATTTGCTTATCTTAAAATAATATTTTGCTATGTGACCAGGCTAGCCCCAAATTAATATTCCTATCTTAGCTTCTAATGGTGGGGTATATAGGCATGTTCCACCATAACAAACCCATAAAAAGGTATTTTTCTTTATTATTTTTAAAATTTGAATTTGGGTAGATAGTTATGTGAAGAAGATATAGGCTTCCATGTAATAATACAATGACTGAAACTCGGCTAGGTTATTTTTTCTCATGCTTGTAATGTCTGAAGATGAGACTCTCCAAAGTGGTTAGACTCAATCACTGCACTGTTTTATGAAAACATGGGAATTTCATAAAAACACTACCATTCTAGTCCAGATAAACAAAACAACATAGTCTTGTACATTTCATTGTTGCAATGTATCATCCTGTATCCTTGTTTCAGCATTTTGTTATTTCCCTTCCCCTCTCCATTTTCTTTTTACAATTTCAGAGTATGAGGGGGAGAGAAAGGATGGTAAGCAAAAAGCAAAGGAGGGGGTAATAATGCTCAATCTTTACAATAAGTTGTAAAGATACTGTACAGAGGGGTTACAGTTACATAAGTGAAGTAATGAGTACATTTCCTATTGAGACAGAAAACAGCATCTCTTAAGGCACGCTTATGAGAAACTGCTGGATTTTAATTCATTTGCATCCAACTGTTCAGGATTTTGTGCTGTTCAGGACTCCTATGATATTTAATCTGATACAAGTTAGAACAACAAAACAATTGAATTTATTTGAAACACTGAATATCCTTTAACAATTCATTCTGCTAGAAATAAGAGAAAAAGAATATGGTGAATACAGTGAGCAATCTATTCCATGCATGAACACATGACCATGAAACAAACATAAAATTTTGTTGGTACCAAATACTTTTCCAAAAGATCAATTTTATAAAGGGTAATCATAAATAAATATATATATATATATACACACACACATGTACACATATATACATGTATATATGATGTCTGAAATGGTTCAAGACCATGGAATCCAAAATTTGATGTGTAGATTGATGGAATAGAAGGAAAATGTAACTATAGTCCTATGGTTATCAGATTCTTAATGACGATGTCAAAATCATGTGGGAGACATGATAGTCTGTTTATATAACTAGTGTTGAAAACCTGGAAAGCCATGTGTACAAAAGTAAAACTAGGACCCTAACATTTTACTTGTATGGAAATTAAATCAAAAGAGATCAGTAATCTTAATACAAGATATGAAAATTTGAATATACTAGTACTAAATTGTTAATCCATTTTCATGTATTAATGGCTTTATCAATTTATTCCTGTAAATGTTTTATCTTTGTAGTTTTTCACAGACTTTCAATTACTGCACCATCTCCGATAAAGCTGGACTAGTATAGATTTTTTGTTTTATTTTCTTAATTACTCTTGTTGAGATGAAAGCCAAATTATCTTGATTCTATTGTATATCAATGTGTAATGTAACACTTTAATAAAATTTTGACAATGATATATTAAATAATCTTGCACAAATGGGCAAGTCCCCAAAAAACCTGTCTTTGATCAGTTGGTAAATATGCCTCATACTTGCCAGGCAGACTTTTGCTATCAGTGCCATATCACCAACACTTTTGCCTCTTATTTTTTTAAAATAGGCTTTCATGTTTAATCCTTGACCAACTAGTTTCACAATCCTCATATTAACACTTAATTTTGTGAGGATAACAGACGTATCACTGTACCCAACCTTTTTTCAAGTTAGTTGACATGGGGTTTCACAAATATTTTTGCCTGGAATGAATTTAATGTTAATACTTCTGATCTTTATTTCCCAAGTAATTAAGATTAGGGATGAGGACCATTGTTCCTGGTTTAGTGATATCTTAATTTTTAAGCATCTATTATTCTTTAAACAAATGCCATCGTATTTGTCATGTATTGTTTCATTACTATTCGTCTTCATGCAACTGCAACCTGGAAGAGATTCTTTTTGAGCAGATTATGTATTGGTCCTGTAATATACACATAACATTGTGTCTGAGATATATATAGTGCATGCTTTGTGAGGACATTTATTCGAATGCCAATTAGCTCATATTTCACCTCTAGTCATTCCACAAGTCAATTGAAAAGGATTACTTTTCTCAAGTAGTCCAGAAATAATCAAGTATTTAGATCTTAGGTTTTCATATAAAAAATTTTTTTTAACAAAAAACCTCTTAGTATCAAAAACAAAAAAAAAATTACTAAGTACCCACATTCTCTACATTGAGAATTTCAAGATGTACTCAGAAACAAATGCAGGGTAAGAATAGGCATCCATGAGGCACTTGAGTTAATGTAGTGAAAAAATAATGTGGATTTGTGGAACTAATGGTTCCATTTTTACTCTCTCATAGACATATCTTTCTCCATCTCTCATTCTGAGGCATGTAACTCAAGAGATGTAGTGTCTTTCCTATCACTGAAATCTGAGCATTGTGACTTCAAGAATTTGGCATCTCCTGGGCTATGTTATGAAATCCAGTTTCATAGAAGTAGAAGATTTTACTTCTACTTTTGAAACCATTTTTTCCCCAGATAACATGCTGTGTCCACTGCTAAAGGGTGAGAGACGACAGGCAAAATCCTCCTGCTGTCTCATTTGATAGAAACCTGTCTGCCACAGAGAAATGAGGGTAAACCAGGCCAAAAATAGGATCTAAACATTCAAACACAGGAGACATTTCTGACCTGTACAAATAAGGACTCATTGAAATTTACCATATAACATAATTTTAGTAATAGCATTCAAATACATCAATCAGTATAAAAATGCAATGTCGGCTCACGCCTGTAATCCTAGCTACTCAGGAGGCTGAGATCTGAAGATCGCGGTTCAAAGCCAGCCCGGGCAGGAGAGACCGTGAGACTCCTATCTCCAATAAACCACCAGAAAACCGGAAGTGGCGCTGTAGCTCAAGTGGTAGAGCGCTCGCCTTGAGCTGAAGAGCTGAGGGACAGCGCTCAGGCCCAGAGTTCAAGCCCCACGACCGACAAAAAAAAAAAAAAATTCAATGTCACCATAATATAAATAAAATATACAAATTATTTTAATTGAATATTAGAAGATATTAAAAATAAGACATAGTGGAAAGAAAGAAGAAAGACTAGATTGCTAAGAAAAGCAGAATTTGCTATGTGAGAAAATGACATTGTTTTTTTTTACCACAAGTGAGCATAATTCTTTCCAATGGGAATTGACTTCAGAGTATAGATCGTCTAACTGCAGAGTTGTGAAACCCTGTCAAGGCATTTAAAATACCGAGGTAGTGCCTCCTAAACTATTCTGGCTCTTGCTGTAGAGCTCCTAGGAAGCATTAGATCATAGCATACTGTCTTAAAATAGCAAAAAACTAGTACAGTGAGGGCTAGCATAGAAGGAAAGTAATTATGATTATGGATTTATTTATATGATGTGGATTATAACCAGAGGGTAAAAAAGCTCTTGGAGTTTTTTTCATGAAATGACACTGAAAATATCTGAAAAGCCTAAAATAGAAGATTTTGTCTTTGTCAATTTCTATAAACCAGATTTGGATTAAAAACTTTTAGCAAAATATGTTCAGAAAATGCTTCAGTATTTTTCTACTGAATTTTGTACAATTACAGAAGGAAGTTAGTGAACACACAGATCATTTGGACATTGATGTGCATTTACTTTCTGTCTTTCCTTAATTATTCCTATTTCAAATGAGAGTGTTTATTAGGGCAATTGTGACTCATTGTAAAGATCACACACTTCAGGATTCATGAGGGCTGTATTTTGAATGCATAGTTCCTACATTAAGGTGATTCTCAGTCTGCCTTCATGATGGTCATGCGGTTCATGACTTTGAGCTTGATCTAATTAAGTCAAACTTCATTGGTCTTGACAAGAATGAAAGTGCTGTGAAGGCAAAAAGAATATGAAAAAATTTGTCACCAGAGAGCTGAGTGCAGTACATTAATTTCATTGATCATTACAATGATTAAATGTTCATACTATGCAAGCCTTTTGGTAGAAAGTTGTACACTAAAAGAATGAATCTAATTCCTCCAGCACTTGACACTGAGTTTGGCTATTTAGCCTTTTTTTTGGTCAATGGATTATTGATATATAAATTACACAAAAATTCTTAGTGTTTAATTCTTAATTGCCACTATGAAAATATACTTGATCTACGCTGCCTGAAAATGTGAGAAACATCCAGGTCATACTTTTAACTTAGTGGAAAGTTAGCCTTTCAATAGATATATGGCTAAACCAAACCAGAAGTGAAAAACCACCCAGCTGACTCTAGCATAAATCAGTGATCAATTGACTCATGAGCTCAATAAATCCTTTGGAAGCTGCTGAATTCTGGATGATTTGTTACATTGCATTATTCTTGCAACATGTAACAGTTAAAGAAAGACTTTGTGAGGATGTGAAATACTGAGCAAAGAATTCAAAGAGAACCCAAACAGAAGCCATCTAAAAGAACACAGTGCCATAAGAAAATTCTGAGAGAGAGAAAAGTCAATGTATTTGGAATACAATGATTATAGACAACTATTAAAAGTATAGATCCATAAAATAGGTAGGATAGAGACACACTGTTTTCTTCTAGGTATAAAGGAACATTTTAGAGCAACCTATATGGAATTTAATGAATCTCAAAATTATTTTTTCTGTAATTCTACTAAGAATATGTCATGAGAGTAAGAATAGAAATATAAAGTGTAGTCATAAAGCCAAAACTCAGATGATTGCAACTCAGATGATATTTTCACTAGGTAGATTTAAGTTCGTTTCAAAATATCTCTTTAGAAAATATTATTAATTAATTTGAAACTAGTACTATGTATAAATTATTGAATTATGTAATTATATCAAATAGAAACTCCTCGTCTAGGGAATATATACATATATTTTACATGTATGATATATTAACATATATATGCTTATATGTTATAATATAACATACATATACAAATATTTACATACTGTAATTTTAATACCACATCCAAAATATAATGAAATCATGTAAAAATGCTCAGAATATACTTTCCTGAGGACACAAATTGTTAGTCAGATTTTCAGACAGAAATTAAATTTGAAGCATAAAGGGAGTGGTTACTATAGTTTTTCTACAATAAGAATCAAAATGTATGGGGGTCAGAGACATAGAACAAAGCACATGATGTGTTATGCATACACAATGTAGTTTAAGCTCCCCTACTATATGTATAGAAAGATAATACTTAAGTTAGCATAAAGGAAAATAATTATTAAGAACCTGGTCAGTGTCTAAGTTTTCACAGATTCTCTTTAACTGGCTGGAAGATATAGGAAAAAAAAATAACAAAGTCTTATTTCACCATGGGATAAACTGCTGCTTTAGAAATAATAAGCTAGAGACAATATGCTTGGCTCTTTTTCTTTTAGAAATATTCTATTTCTTGGAGAAAACAGTGCTATATAGGAATCTAGAAATTTAGGACTCTAAGAATTTTTATATCTCAAAAATGATATATAGAATTTGTATATTGTATAATTTATACTACATGTATCATATTGAATATATATATCCTATGTTTTTAGTTTAAGCAAAAGGATGAGGAAAACTTGTGTGAATAGCTCTACCCACCTCCAAAATTTCTTAATGAGTGAGTAATATATGAAAAAAGACTGAAGTTTTACTTAGGTTGATGGGAAATTAAGACTGTCTTTATCAACATCAAGGATCTCTATCTATATATTACATACCACAGCAAACTTACACTATAAAAATATTTTTTATCTCCAAACTAGTGTATGTCAGTAATTTAAAGACATCAGACCAATTCACAAGGCCATTTATAATAAATGTAAAAATCAAGCTTAGTTCTATTAAAGGCTAATTATATTTCCCTGACCAGAAATTTTGATTAATACAAAACATTACTCTCTGAGTTTACTTGCTTCTATTTTTATTAAATGTATCATTCAAAGCTAAATTAAGAAAGAATCCAAAGGAAAAAATGAGACAGTAACATACTGTTAAATGCTGTAGAAATTCCACGAGATTTGAAAGTTTAGAGATCAAAGGCCTTACGTTTCCAAATTGCACATTATCTTTGCTGAATAATTATAGTAATGAGTTTCTACCACAGTGTTCACATTTATAAAAAGTGTTTTCATATTATTAATGTAGAGTCAAATTTTCCTAAAGAATTTCTTTTTTTCCTCTGGAAGCACTCTTAACTCATAAAGACTATGATGGCTTTATTTTGTAAGGCAATAATTGTTGTAATCAATGACTTCAAAATATCTCTGGCAGGAAATTTTGTGATACAAAATGTTCACAACTATGACCATTTTCCTGGTAGAGTTCCATCTATCATGGCAGATAGAATCCACCTGTAAGCTCACTAGATTGTTTCCCATGTAATGTGTTAACAATGTGCCCACCAAGACAGAAATACTCCCACATTTTAATCAGAGAGGCCAGTCTTGTCTTTCATAGTGAAACTTGATACCTTGCAAATATTGTTACTGATTTAAAATGTCTCCAGCCACTCTTCCACTGTGAAATATGCCTAACAAATTCATACTTTGTCCATTAATTAGGACATGAACTCAAAATTCTTCATATCCAGCCGGGTGCTGGTGGCTCACGCCTGTAATCCTAGCTACTCAGGAGGCTGAGATCTGAGGATCGAGGTTCAAAGCCAGCCCGGGCAGGAAAGACCGTGAGACTCCTATCTCCAATAAAACCACCAGAAAACCGGAAGTGGCGCTGTAGCTCAAGCGGTAGAGCGCTCGCCTTGAGCTGAAGAGCTGAGGGACAGCGCCCAGGCCCAGAGTTCAAGCCCCACAACCGACAAAAAAAAAAAAAAAAAAAAAAAAATTCTTCATATCCATGATGAAGACCTTTCTTTTAGCATTAACAAAGGAACTCTCATAAAATATGAAAACTTCATGGAAATCATTCACAAATTCAGTTACTTGGTCTAATGTTCATATGTTTACATTAGCAAAAAGGAACAGATACACTAATTACTTGTCTTACATATAATTAGAACAGAATGAAAACTGTAACTGGGTTACATGCTCTGACTTTCTGTCTCCTGATTTCTTAAGTTTTCTGAACCATTAATCCATGGCCATCCATATACAGGAATGAAAAAAATATTATTTTAAAAGGTTCAAAACAGTAATTATATGTTTCCCTGCACTTATCAATTGAAAAAATATAATTACAGTTGTATAATTTCTACATGTCAATACTTATCATTATATTCATTAGGAAAACTAAGTTCTATGATTTCATAAAATTAATTAAATGAATAAGCTTGAACGTAGCTGTGTCAAATTGCCATTTTTTTCTCTTTCCTTAGTGGATTACCAATAGTAGTTGTTCTTCTGGGAGCTAACAGTTCTGAAAAAGCCACACAAGATTTTTATATTTAAGATATTTGGCTCTCAGTAAACAGCATCACAAAAAGTTGTCTCCATTTGTTATTTCATCTACCAACTAATTTCTGAAATTACTTCAACAGCCACTCATGAGCCATATAGCTCTCTAAGAGCACATAGGACAAATTAGTGAAATTACATCATTTTTATTTATTCTAGTGCTTATGCATTTATTAATTTTTCTTCCTAACAATATATGAACATATTCGATATTAAACTAGATAAAAACTGAATTGTAGATATGGCCTTCCCTGAATTTTCTATCTATCTATCTATCTATCTATCTATCTATCTATCTATCTATCTATCTATCTATCTATCTATCTATCTATCGTCTTCTTTGTTCTTTTGGTGTGATCCTGTTTGTATCGTATTTCACTGTCCATGTCTAAAATTTCATGCTTATATTCCACCTTTTATAGGGAAAAATAAATAGGGAAACATATGGGGCTGGGAGGGTGGCTCAGTGGTAGAGTGCTTGCCTTGCATGCATGAGGCCCTGGGTTCTATTCCTCAGCACCACATAAGGAAAAAGAAAAAAGCCAGAAGTGGTGCTGTGGCTCAAGTGGTAGAGCACCAGCCTTGAGCTGAAGAGCTGAGGGCCAGCGCCCAGGCCCAGAGTTAAGGTCCCACGACTGGACTAAAGAAAAAAAAGAAAAAATGCATATATATATATATGTATACACACACACACACACACACACACACACACACACACACACACAAACAACAGTGTGCATGCACTGAATTTCAAAGTTCATTTAAATTTTTACCTATAATTTTAATGTAGCTTGCTAAACTTTAACAAATAACTGAATTTTGGAGTCATTCTCTCTAAATAAGTCACATTCACACAAAAACATACAATCACGCAGATTAGGAAAACTCAACTCCATATATATATTTTTTTTTTGGGGGGGGGGGACCGGTCATGGGGCCTGAACTCTGGGCCTGGGCACTGTCTCTCAACTCTTCAACTCAAGGCTAGCGCTCTACCACTTGAGCCACAGCGCTACTTCCAGCTTTTTTTCTTTTTCCTTATGTGGTGCTGAGGAATCGAACCCAGGGCCTCATGCGTGCAAGGCAAGTGCTCTACCACTGAACCACCTTCCCAGCCCCCCCAACTCCATATTTTAACAGACAGAATATCAGAAATGTCTGTGAAGAAAAGTGTAAATAGTCAAAAAATAAAACCTACATATCATGTATATATAGGAAAATTAGGATATAACAAATAATAAATACAAAGTAAATTTTAGAGTGCTTTTCAGTATAAGGGGAAAGCCTAAAATGAGAAAAATTTTAAATCTAGTAATGGAAAAATGATGTGGGAAAATTTAAAGAAACAATCCAAACATTTTAAAAAATCCAACAATGTCAGAGAACTGTATGGCTCCAAGTGATGATGACAGTTCAAAGCTAGCTCTTGCAGGAAAGGCCAGGAGACTCTTATGTCCAGTTAATTACTTAAAAACCAGAAGTAGAGCTGTGGCCCAAAGTGGGAGGGCACTACTCAATGCTCAAGCCTTGCGATCAAGCCCCACTACCAACAGCAATAACAATAAAGATTGAACTTACTGCTGTCTAAATCATGTTGACAAAAATTTATTATAGTGAGTCTGGAAGAATAGGGAAAAAATTCAAAATTGTAAAATTGAAAATGTGATACTTATTGTATGGAATGCTTATGTTTCTTTTCTAGGTTTCTCTGATTTAATGTGGTCCTGGAGTTTGAGTTCAGGGATTAATGCTTGAATAGTCTAGACCTGAAACAATGTTTTCTGTTTATATCTTTAAGCAGAGAGTAATTCTTTATTCATTTATTTTTTTCCAGCAAATAACTGTTATTTAATTATTTATTTTGTTTTGAATTTTAAAGAGTTAATAATCTATTATAGCTAATAATAATCCAATAATCTATTACATATCACTTTAGTATTTTCTTCATGTATTTTATGATGTGTTACTTAATGCAATTTTATTTTACCATATTTTATGACTCATACATTTAAAATCTAGCTTAAGATATTTCACTCATCTCTAAAATGATAAATGTAATCAGTGTCATTCTTTCATTCATTTTCCAATGTTTTAAAACTTAATCTTTCATATTTAAGCTTTTAATCTTCTTACTGAAATGATTTCTCTGTAATAGGAAAGGAAGTGCAATTGAAAATTAATTGTCCAAGGTTATTTTGATTATTCCATGAAGATAATTACAGTATGGGTAGAATATGACACTTTTAATCTTTTTTTAGAGCCTTTTTGATTTTACTACATTTTACCATCCTATTGCATTGTCTAAAAATCTCTATTCAATAAAGAATAAAGTGGTACAAAGTTACTACCTTATAGTGCCCTTGATTTTAAAAATAATGCTTATGACAGTCCAACATTAAATATGATAATTACACTAGGTTGGAAATAGGTATCTATTATTCTCTGTAGAGAAGTTCTCTGATTGTGTTGGTTTATTAAGAGCTTTTATGATTAATCAGCATTGCACTTTAGTGAGTGTTCTTTCTGATTCTAATGAAAAGATTAAATGGTATCTCTATTTAATCTTTTAATACAGTATAATTCCATAATAGGTTTGCTAGGAGAAAACTATACTTGTGTGCCCAAGGTAAAATCATTGTATCATTATCTACTATATTTCAATAGGTATATTTGATTTGACAATACCGTCTTCTAAATTTCCATTTAGAAGATTAATATTTTAAACATGTTTAAAATAAAATATCATTTCTGTGTAATAATTGTCAACTATTTTATGATACAAACAACTAACCTATATGTGGCAAGAGAAAGCTTAGAACATAACAAATATATTGAGAAAAAATTCCTGACTCCTTTACCAAAGCACAGGGAATCTTTAGATGAATTGACAGTACAATGAAGGCAACCACAACGATCCTGCCAGTCACTACAAATTAAGTTTATGAGTGCTTAAGTGGCATAGTAATTCCTCACCCTAACTCCCTAAGGTGTTGTTAGTTCCAAGTGTAAACAATACTTTAGACTGAAAACAACAACAAAATTTCAATTTAAAATATATGTCATAGGTTCAGTTCACTGGAAATCACCAATAAAGAAATGAAGGGAAGATTAACAGAAACACAGAAGAACATGGAAAACATCAAACATTACAGCCTATATAAAATTAGAATCCTGCAAGATAGGATTAACTAATAGTAACAACAAATTCTTGGAGGTGATCATATAAAATAAATGAAGATTAGAAGACTTATGTTCTGTCAGTCATAAGACCAGTCAAAAATAGAAGGTATATACTTAATACATTAGAATAAAAATTTGTAGTTAGAGAATTATATTCCATCAATCTAATTGTTTGCAATATTAAAAGGAAAATAGAGAACATCACCAAAAATGAAAATCAAGAGAATTTACTGACTGCACAAGTATGTCACAATAATGGAAAATATAAAAATAAATAAAACCCTTTCATATTGAAAAATAAGCCGATAAAATTAAAATTCTACACACACAGAGTAAATATTCATCAGAAAGAATGATATTGAACCATTCATAAGGAGTAAACAGAAAGATTTAGAAAAAATAATAATAAGCCAGACCCAGAGAAACACAGGTTGCATGGTTTCTCTCATTGTGGTAGCTAGGATGTGCCTATACATATGTAAGTAAACACTGGGTGGTATTAAGTTGTTATAAATAAGTTAATTGAAATATAATAAAATCTTAGAGAGTGCAAATAGAACAGTTCTTTAGAAAGATTAACTCAAAACCTCCCCCCAAAATTATCAGAAATTGGGGGCTTTCAAAAGTGAGGCAGTTAAAAAAAAAGCAAGATAAGGAGTAGAATGCAGGCAAGAATGCCTTGAATGTATCACAGAATTGAGGAAAAATAAGGGAAAGAGGGCCAAGGGAGGGTGACGATGTTGAAGGGATGTCACAGATCAAGATATATTGTACACATGAACTGCTTTGTTAAATGTCAAAAATGTCAACAAAATAACCTAAGATTAAGAAAAGGACAGGAGGGAATGAATTGGGAAGTGTGGGTGAGAATGTTGAAAGGGGTGACATTGATCAAGAAGCACTCTATGCATAAAGTGTTTTGTTGAATGGCGAATCCTTTGTACAACTCCTTAAAGGTAATAAAAATATTCAAAATAAAGTTCTGCTGACGATAGAAAGAGATAAAATATTTAAATTGCTTTTTAAAATATTCCCAAAGAAATTACAGAAATTATAAAACATTAACATATGTGTGCTTGCAACTTGTGCAGAATACATATATGCAGGACATAATTTCTCAACTTTTACATACAAAAACAGGTATAGCATAAAGGTAGAGAGTGGGGAGACTTCTGTGCAATGCATGTACTGTACAATGCTGCTGTTGTTCTGCACTCTGATATATCAGTCCATCAGCTCTCATCTGCAAAGTCTCCAGATTTAAAACAAACAAACATGAAGAGGTATTCATCATTAGATTATAGTTTAAAAGTATTTATTTAGTGAAGAAAATGGCTTATAAAGATATTAGCATAATGAACATTTTCTTTACCTGCATGTCATTAAGTCAGTATAAAATTGAATAAAAAATATCATTTTTCTATAAGATGCTGTCAAAATTCTTTGTGTTTATGTGTGATTTGAAATCTCAGAAAAACTGCTTTCAGTTTTCACCTATTTCACATTTCCTAGTGTACTGTAAAATTGGTGATTATTCCTTGCACACACATTCACCAATGCACAGAAAAATAAATACTACAAGATTATGGATCATGAGACCAGCTGCACCTGGGATTGAAGACATTAAAGAGGATATTAAATGATTCAGATACCTGGATTTTTTTTAACAAAATATCAGTCATGGTTGTAGGACACATGGGCAGCAAAGATGGAGCTGAGAGGGAGGTGAGTGGGCAGAGCCTGATTTGTTTACTGTTCTGTGAGTAAACAGCTCCTGGAAGCTTAGGTGCATGATAGGTGTGACCTTTACAGTGATTGGTTGGTTCCTTTTCCTGCCCATGCCACCCTGTCTTTTTTGCTTTTAAAAAGTGCTTGTTGTGTGGTAATCAACTAGTTCCTGCTTGACTCCCCACTGCATCTGATTGTCTCCCCGGTTAAGGAGGCTGGGGAATGGGCGAACAGGGCACTGACCTTTCCTCAGACCCCGTCCGTCTTTCGTGGGAAGGAGGAAGACCCGACACATGGTAAAGTTAAGCAATGTAGTATTTTTAGATACTAAGAGGAAAAGAATAGATGTGGGGACTAAAGACTCAGTATAAGGATCCAAAGAATGAAAATATGGTACTGGGAAAGCTAATAGCAGGAAGTTGGAAAAGATGTAGTTAAATTAATGAAGAGTTTGTGTCAACACAAAAACTAGGAGGATGATATACAGTCAAACATTTAAAAGTCAAACCTTCTAATTTATGCAGTTATATTCCACTGTTATATTTTATGGAAGATGATAACAGTTATATGAATTTATATAAAACAGGCCACACTCCATATTGAAGGCAATGTGTATTTTTGGGAACAGATTTCCTGTGTGTGTGTGTGTGTGTGTGTGTGTGTGTGTGTGTGTGTGTGTGTGTGTGTGTGTGTGTGTGTGTGTGTGTGTGTGTGTATTTCCCAAAAGGGAAATTTCAATATCAACTATAACAATAGGCATTGTCACCTACAATTTTCTGTTTCAGGTTAAGCAAAGCAATTGCTTCTACAGACACAGGAAACCATACAGCTGATGATCAAGTCAATATGTTTCTTCAAATACAGATTGGTAAATGGGGAAAGTTCACACATGTTTCAATGTATTTGTTTTAAGGTAAGATTCTTGTAGTAGGATGAATACACAAATTTTAAGATGGAAAAACAGCACCAGGTGTCAAGTCTTTAAATATGTTTATCTTGGATATAAGAGAATGTTCCATTAATTTTAGTCCAATGCATAGATTATCATGCTTGTTTGCATTTCATAAACATCAGAAAATATATAGTGGTTTATACGTAAAGTAGGTTTAGTCTCTATAACATTTTATAGTACTCTAAGAATTCTGACCCAGAATTATTCAAATCAAGGCTTATTCTTTTTTCTTTTTTGTACATTTTTTATTGTAAAAATATTGTACAGAGTGGTTACATTTACATGAGCAAGGTAATGAGTATATTTCCTATCAAGCATTGTTACTTCCCCCTTTGTTTTTCCCCAACCTTCCCTTACCTCCCACCTCCACAACTACACTCCACCCCCCCACCCACAGAACCCCACCTAAATTGTAAAATTCATTTTTCAACATCTTGTACATCTCATTGTTACAATGGGACAACCCATATCCCTATTTAAGCATTTTGTTTTTTCTCTTCCCCTCCTCAAATTAGAGAAGGGTGTATACAAGATGCAGGGCACCGACATCAAATACAGTGAGAACAGGGGTTATACCATGGGGGATGAACATACAAAGAAACAAAAAAAAATCACATTATAAATACATTAGAAACAATAGCAAGAAAGAAAAAACCACTTGTGTCCCTCTCTTGGGATTCATTTAGCTTAACATCATCTAATCTGGTCATAGGTATAACTTTTGCTCTTTTCTGCTAATCCCAGACACATACTAGTTATTGCAAATAAAGGAAAGCATGGGACCTAATTTTCTTTGGGCCTGGCTTACTTCACTTTATATAATTTTTCCAAGTTCAAGGCTTATTCTTGTGTATCCTTTAATAAATATGTAAACAATTAAGGTTTAGCAGTTAAAGTTTTGATTACAAAAGTAATTGATTTTGGGGGGAGCAGGAGGGAGAAAAAAGTAATTTTTTTCAAAGAAAGAAAAGCTTTTCTTAGCTATGGTAAATAATGCTGCAATAAACATAGTTGTGCTGGTAGCTTTAGTATGGTCTTGTTTGAGATCATTTGGGTAAATGCCCAAAAGTGGGATTGCTGGGTCATAGGGAAGCTCTATGTGGAGTCTTTGGAAGAACCTCCATACTGCTTTTCAAAGTGGTTGAACAAGTTTACACTCCCACCAACAATGCAGTAAGGTTCCCTTCTGTCCACATCCCCTCCAGCCATCTGTTGTTGTTAGAGTTTTTGATTTTTGCCATTCTAACTGGGATGATCTGGTAGCTCAGTGTTGTTTTGATTTGCATTTTTTTATGGCTAGGGAGGTTGAGCATTTCTTCATGTGTTTATTTGCCATCCTTCTTTCCTCTTCAGAGAAGTTTCTCTTTAAGTCTTTAGCCCACTTATTTATTGGGCAGTTGTTTCTTTCAGGATTTGTTGTTAGAGATTTAATTTTTTGAGTTCCAGGTATATTTTAGATATGAGACCCTTTTCCGTTGTATGGCTAGTGAAGATCTTCTCCCAATCCATGGACTTTCTATTGATCTTGCTAGCTATGTTTTTTGCCATGCAGAAGCTCTGCAATTTCATGCAATCCCTTTGTCCAACCTTTCTTTGATTTGTTGTGTTTCTGGGTCTCTATTAAGAAATTTTGGGCCTGTGCCAAGGAGACCTAGGGTTTCTCCTATTCCGTCCTGCAACCCAGATGCCCCTCAGCAGATGAATGGATCAAGAGAATGTGGTATATATTCATGATGGAATTCTATGCCTCCATCAGAAAGAATTACGTTGCCCCATTTGTTAAGAAATGGAAAGACTTGGAAAAAAATATTTTAAGTGACGTAAGCCAGACCCAAAGAAACATAGGTCCCATGGTTTCCCTTATTTGCAATAACTAATATATGTCTGAGAGAAGCAGAAACGGTCAGATATGTTGATGTTAGGCAAAATGAATCCCAAGATAAGCACTCAATTTGTTTTTCTTTCTTGCTATTGTTTCTAATATATTTATAACACATTTCTTTGTTGCTTTGTAAGTCCCTCCCCCATGGTATAACTCTTATTTTTACTATATTTGATGTTGGTATAATTTGGGGAGGGGAAGGGAAAAAAACAAATTGTTTAAATAGGGACACAGGTAGACCCATTGCAACAATGAGATGTACAAGACATTATGTTGAAAAACAAACTTTACAACTAGGGTTGGGGGGAGGGGAGAAGCTGGGGTAGGAGATGGGAGGGCAGTGATGCTAAGGGGAAATGGAGGAGGAGGCAACAATGCTTGATAAGAAATGTACTCATTACCTTGCCTAATTGAAACCCCTCTGTACAGTATTTTCCACAATTAAAAAAATAGGTTATTAATAAAAAAAAACTCCAAAAACAAAAAACAAAAAAAGAAGGAAAGCTTTTATATTTATCACAAAATATCAACCATTCTTCTGGAGGTCAACTTTCAAAAAAACTTTAAATGGAGCTGGGAATGTGGCTCGGTGGTAGAGTGCTTGCCTCACATGCATGAGGCCCCAGGTTCTATTCCTCAGTACCACATAAGCAGAAAAAGCTGGAAGTGGCACTGTGTTTCAAGTGGTAGAGCTCTAGCCTGGATCTGAATTGCTGAGGGACAGCACCCAGGCCGAGTTCAGGCCCAATAACTGACAAAACAAAACAAACAAACAAAAAAAAACATACAAATGATACCTGAAGAAACAATTACAATTTCATATCTGGAGTGATGTCTAAAACCGTAGGAGTAACAGTAGAGTATTTTTCTAGGAAATAGTCAATTGTAATATTTATCAAACATTTTCTTTTGGCAAAGACTATTTGACCTATTCTAATTCTTTTAATATAAAAAATGTTAAAGCTTTCATATTTACTCAAGTAAGTTTGAAAATAGAAATGAAAAATTACATATAATACATTCAGTTTAAGGTCTGACAGCCCTACTTGCAGCCAACTCTTGGACCAGTACCTGTGTTACCTAGGTAACTGGCATACCTGGAATAGGTCACATCCACATCCCTTGAGGTTACATCTGGATTAGATATGGCCACACCTTTCTCCCACCTTGTCCCACCTTCCTTTACCTGGCCACAGCTTCCCCTGCCCCTACCCTAGATAAGGCATGGCCTGGGGTTATACCCTCTCCCAGGAACATGGAGTGCCAACCTGGCCTGGTTGGTAGGAACCAACCTACCCCTTTCCTGAATACCACGTTGTTTTTCTTACTGGGCGGCCTCTTTAAAAACCTAACGTTCAGTTGTTCAGTTGTTGAACTGTATCTTATATGTTCACAAAAGGCTCTTTATTTATTATCATTTTTATCTTCTGTGGAATCTTTGATAAAAGTCAATGGTATACCAAGGCTATTACCAGAGCTTGTTCTGAGTATTGTGTCTCTTACAGAGGTTTCACAATTAAATAACAATTGCAAGAAAATTTAAATTGAGAATATATTAAATAGTTTTAGCTTAAAGACTTATTCTTACAAAGTATATTTAGCATAATTACTTTTAATGAGAATTGTATCAATAATAAAATGACCCAGAGTGAAAAGAATCATTACAAAAGCAAGATGACCTTGTCCTACTACCTGTAACTTATGCCTTATCGTTATTAATAATTATTGCTTATGAGAGTTCATAAAATTAACTTCATGAATTTTTTCTTGTAGTATGTGGGATGAGTTATAATTAAACATTTTACAATTCAATATAAATATCTGAAATTTATATTTTTTTAGAAATAAGGCTCATTATTATAAAAAAGTATCTGATCTACACAATAAAACAGTAAAAGTAATATTAAAATTGTAAATCATAACTATGAGTACATGTCAATAAAAATACTTTAGGTAAATCACTGCCAAATTACATAAATTCATTGTAGAATGAGTTCAAGTAATGAATACAAACAAACTGCATATATCAAAAATTAAATTGTGAAAAACTGTGACAAAGAAATAATTATAAAAGAATATTGGCTGTCCACACATCCAGGTGTTGAAAATGTACAGGCAAGAAGGTTTTCAATGCATGTAATCTTAGCTACTCAAAAAGCTGAGACTTGGAGCATTGCTGTTCAAAGCTTGTCCAAGCAGAAATGTGCCCAAAACTCATTCCAGTTAACTAGCAAAATGCTGAGATAGGTTTAAGTGGTTGAGGAAGCCACAGAGAACAAGGCAGATTGAGAAAGTTAAGAGCTGAATTCAAGACCCAGTACTGGCAGAAAAAAACAAAGATTAAAAAAAAAGTATAAAGCCTTTGGTAAGAACATAGAGAAATAAATAGAAAAGATAATAAAATCATAAATACAAATGTATGGATGATAAACAGAAATGTAATAAGAAAAGGGATTTAACATCGATATAAAGATTTTAGGTTACATGGCGTATTTGATATATGGAAGTTTTCCTTGAGAGATATAAAAGGAATATGGCCTTGTTCTTCATTAATTCAAAGATTTTCTTAGAAGATATAAATATATTGAAAAATGAAAAGTTCTATTTTGATTTAATAATTGTGCAGTCAGATAATTCATTTGTAGTGTATTTATTGTACACTTCATGTTAGGAAGGAGTTGAATAACATAATTCACTCTGCTATTACTTATTAATTGAAATATTTTTCCAATATTCCTGTTGTGGTTCTAGCATTATCTCTATAGGGTGTATTCCTATTTTGTAAAAAATGAATAATTGCATTGCTAATTTCATGTGCTAATTTCACTAGACTTTTATGGGAGTTATGTATCCTCACCTATACTTTTTTTTTTTTTTTTTTGTCGGTCATGGGGCTTGAACTCTGGGCCTGGGTGCTGTACCTCAGCTCTTCAGCTCAAGGAGAGCGCTCTACCGCTTGAGCCACTGCGCCACTTCCGGTTTTCTAGTGGTTTATTGGATATAAGAGTCTCACAGTCTTTTCCTGCCCAGGATGGCCTTGAACTGTGATCCTCAGATCTCAGACTCCTGAGTAGCTAGGATTACAGGCTTGAGCCACCAGTACCCGGCTTCTCACCTATACTTCTTATCCATGATTGGTGAAGTATTTTTTTGTAATAATCCACAGAATTCCTATATGTCTCTTCTTTCTTTCATATAGAGTTAAATAGATTCGTAATTCATTTATAATGATACAGTTTTAGATAGATACAAGTATAACAAGTACTTGAACAATGTAGTTGCCATTTAATAAAGAGGTTTATTAATACAATAATGGTATCTTATATCCATTTTGCTAGTAATGTCAAAACTTTGAAAAACATTTAACAACATAATAATGTGAGGGTTTTTATCAAAATAATATAAGGTCTAAACCAATAATTAAATATAATCTTTGTGGTGTTTTCCCTGAGTAAATCTGATTAGTTTTCTAAGAACCGCATGAATTTTACCTTGCATTTTCATTTAACCTGTGTTCTATGGAGAACTATGCCAGCAAACCTGATTACTGAAGATAGATGCATCAGTTCTTAACGCAGAAATAATCTTTGTATATATTCCATCAGTAAGAGCACAAGTACAAGTTGGGAAACTCAATCTCACTGCTATACTCCAGGGATTCATTATTCACTGCAAAGTACAATTGGCCCCATTTGGCTCATACTAAAAAGAAAGCCTGAGGGAAATATGAGCATTATGCCATGGAATCAGCAGGAGACATTTCCATGCAATGCTAACAGAGGAAACCGAAAAAGAGAACCCCTGTTGTGCCTGGTGAGTTTGTATCATTGCTGGATTGCTTCATATCCGGGAAGAGAGTAGGGAAGCATTGGATCTTAAATTTACAAGTTGTCACATTATTGATTAGCTAGCAATGATTCAACATGTTTGAGGTGGGTTTTTTGTTTTTTGTTAGTTGTTGTTGTTGTTTTCATCTAGTGAAGTGTTGATACGAATACATTTGCTTAACTAATATAGGTATGAAAATACTCAGTATTATGGGATGTATGTAAAGAATAGACAGTTTGAAATTGCACTGCACAGGCATAAAGTAATGTGGATTTACTTTAACGCCTATGAGTCCATACTACATCAGTGTGAAAGGGAAAGAAAGCTGGTTAAAAAGCCAAGACTTAAAGTTGAGCTAGCTAGAATTAAATGCTCTGTACTATAAAACAAAAATTAAACTTTCTGTGTCTTTGTTTCTCTTTGGTCTAAATTAGAGGTCAATTACTTGTGCTGAATTCTTAAGAACACTCTAAGGTGTATATAGGCTGTTAAGTATGCCGATGGCTTTCTCATTGAAAAACAGGCAATGTTTTGCTCATGTCTTTTTAAGATAGTCTTTCTGTTTCTGTTTCCATCTGCAATAACATTTTGTTTGGAGAGGAATGAAATATGGACATTTAGATCCCTGTCATAATCTCCCACATTTACTGTCTTTCAGTAATAAAACAAAACAGCCTTGAATTTATAGCAAAAACAAGTTATTTAATTAATTACTGAAGTTGGTTGGCCTCTTTCAAACATGAGTCTGAACCCAAATTTTTCCTATCAAAAGTCAATGAAATATACCTCTTTCACTAGAGACACATCAAGATAATACCAAAATAAAATAAGTATATAACAAAATTCAGCTACTTCTGATGGTAAAAAAAAAAATATTGCCTTAAGATGGTATACCTTTATCCTTAAGTGTCACAAGCAGAAAAATGTCTACTAAACATTACTTTTATTTATCCTTTAGTTTAAAACAAAGATTAAAATTTAATTTTCTACAATTGACCACATGTGCTTATTTCATATGTATTTTCCTTAGAATAAAATAGGACAGAAAATTTTAAAAAACTGGGAGAGAATGAAGGAGGGGGTGATACTGTTCAAACATAAAAGTACTCATTACCTGAATCATGTAACTATAACATCTCTGTCCATCACCTTACCATAAAATTTTTAAAAAAATCATGAAGGATGGGAAGGGGAAACAAAGGAGGAGGCTACAATGCTTGATAAGAAATTGCAGCATTATTTACTATAGCTAAGATATGAAACCAACCCAGATGCCCCTCAGTAGATGAATGCATCAAGAAAATATGGTATATATACACAATGGAATTCTATGCCTCTATCAGAAAGAATGACATTGACCCATTTGTTAGGAAATGGAAAGGCTTGGAAAAAATTATATTAAGTGAAGTAAGCCAAGCCCAAAGAAACATAGGTCCCATGGTTTCCCTTATTTGCAATATATAGTATATGTCTGAGTCAAGCAGAAAAGGTCAGATAAGGTGATGTTAGGGAAATGAACCCTAAGATATGTATTTAAATGTTTTTTTTCCTCTCATGCATTTGTTTCTAACGCATTTAAGATTATTTCTTTGTTGCTTTGTATGTCCCTTCCCCACAGTATAACCCCTGCTTTCACTGTATTTGATGTCGGTATAATTTGTGGAGGGGAAGGGGAAAAACAAGTCGTTTAAATAGGGATACAGGTGGACCCATTGCAACAATGAGATGTACAAGTCGTTATGTCAAAAACGAACTTTACAACTTTGGTGGGGGGGCCAGGAGGATTGGGTGGGGGGGGAGGATGGGAAAGGATGGGAAGCGGAAACAAAGGAGGAGGCTACAATGCTTGATAAGAAATGTACTCATTATCTTTCCCATGTAATGGTAACCCCTGTGTATAGTATTTTCACAATAAAAAAATAAAAATTATAAATTAAAAAAAATGTACTCACTATCTTGCCCATGTAATTGTAACCCCTCTGTACAGTATTTTCACAATAAAAAATACTTTGATCATACAAAAAAATCATGAATACTTTTCTGTTATGAATAATGTCAAATATAGATGATTCTTATTAAAATTTACCTGAATTTTTGGTTAAATTACACAGAATGTTAATGAAAATATGCATAAACTTAAATAATCTTTGTAAATGTCAAATGAATCACATGCATGAATTAAATTTTTTCATTAACTGTTGAATCCATCATATTAAAAACAGTTTTATACATATTATATATTATATAGTTTTATACATTTTACATGTATTGACTTTTAAGGTTTATTTCACTATTACAAGTATAAATTTCCAGATTGATTGTTGTGTGATAAAGTTTGATGAATCTTTCATGTCATGTTAATATCAAATACTATACTTTAACAAATGACTTCAAAGAATCTCTTGAGGTGCTTTTATGAATTATTAAGATTATTAAGCTGTTATTAATTATTAAGCTGTTATTAAGATTACAATATTTTCCCTTATGTAAAATGGTTGATTTTTAAAGTGACCCTTTAATATATTACTGAGTTATAATTTTTTTATTAAGACCACAAATTTACCTGTAACATATCTGATAGAACTCCAACAAAGTATTTTCTATAATTACATTTCATTTTCATCTATGTTTCCTAGTCACTACAATATGGAAATAATATATTAATTATCAATTTATTGTACTCAAGGTAATATTGTTTTATTTGTTTAATTAAATAATTGTTTTTACTCTTTTCAAGGGAGCCCATCTCCTGAGCTATGGCCTGTGTAGTAGTATATTTTTGAAACAGGATCCTAAAATTTTCAGTGACTTAAGTACTAGTGGCTCCCTCCTGTAATCCTAGCTACTAAAAAGATGGATTTCTGTAAGATCACATTTCAAATAAGCCTAGGCAGAAAAGTATGAAATTTGTCTAAAAATAAATAAATAAATGAAATGAAATGTCCCTCTGCAGTTGTCATTTGAGTGATAAGGCACCAGCGTGGAGAACAATTGGAGGGAACAGAAGGCCCTGAGTTCAAACGCCAGTGCTGAGAAAGTAAAAGATAAAGCAGTGGTGGCCTTTAAGTCACTTTTCATCCATGTTAGAAGTATTAGACAGTAGAGAGGAGCAAGAATATGGAGAAATCATTGCAAATATTTCAATGTATACTGCATTATATTTATGACAAAAGGTGCTGGGTATGTCTGTACTTGAACTTTCAACATATCAGGCAAATTCCTTTATTTTTTTCCCCTTGTACTCACAATTAAGAGCCACACCATGAGCTTGACTCTGAAAAATCTATCAACAGATACAATACAGTTCTGTAGATGTACCTTGGTAATTACACGGAATAGGAACATAAATATAGTGAGAAAATCATCTATGTTTTACCTGATTTAAATAGTCTCTATGCATCCCAAATCATATAAATGCTGTCTTCCAAAAGGATAGGCAGATGCTACAAAGCTCTCTGATTTGGAAAATCAGAGGGCAATGCTCCCAGGTCAGACTGTATATCAATTAAATATTCAGACAATTCTATGAAGCTTGTTAGTTACTTCGCATATAGATAGAACCTATCTATCCTCACTGTGTATGCCAATGAAGACAAGGTTACTTAATATCTGCTCCCTGACTGCCCTGTTTATGAAGGTACCAGTTAGGATTCTTGAGTAGCTATACTTGACCAAAACCTCAAAAGAAGGATACCGATAATCTATCTGCCACTGTAGTTTACCAGGAAACATTTTAAAAACTAGATTCACTGACATTCTTGCCACTGGGAAGTAGTCTTCTAGTTTTGGAAGCTCAGTATGCTTCGTTGCCCAGATTTTCATGTAGGCTCATACCAGCTTCAAAATTGTTAACTACTTTGTCCATCTCAGAAATAATTTCCTCTTCTGAATTTTCATTTCCTTAACTGCCTTCATCAATGTCATATCTAATTTGTATTAAAACTAAGATACTTTTTATCTGTTAAAATTCAAGGTCTGACTTTCCTTGAAGTAGCCTGGCTTGTGAAATTAATTAATGCCTTTTTCTAATATGGATTAGAAAAAGCATAGAAATATTAATTTGATCTAGTTCTAAAGTTAACCACAGCTTCCAAAATGTGATCTAGAAATAGTTACTTTTTTTTCTTTCATAAATGGATCAATAAACTGTTCCTGTAAACATTGTGACTGTATAAAACATTGATAAGTTTACATCTGTACTCTAATTGAATAGTAGCTATCTCTTGCACATTTAAAAATTTTGTGAATTAATAAATAAGGTTTGTTTTCCCTCTCTTTCCCTAATTTGGGGGGAGATTGAACTCAGTGCCTAGACTTCTTAGGCTTTCTTGCTTAACTGGAACTCTACTAGTTGAGTCACATTTCCAGTCTCAGTTTTTGCTAATGAGTTTGGAGATATAGTTTCTTAGGTATTTCTTCATGAACTGTCTTCAGACTACAATTTCCCTAAGTAGCTAAGATAAAATATCTGACCCATCAGTGCTTAGCTGCTTTTTCAAGAACTGACAATACAAATAACTCTCTTGGTTTTCTAGTTCATACCTAGTTTCTGTAAATTTGATTCTTTTTATATGAAAATGACAGTGCAAACTGCTTTTTCTATTTATGTATCCCCTATTCTCATAGAATATATAAATACATACATATATATGTATATATATATCTATATCTATCTATATATATGAGAGAGAGAGAGAGTTCAATATCCTGGTTGTATTTAAGCTTCCCTGTTGACCAAGACTCTAATCTTATCTCAGATGTTGCTCTCCATAAGCATTGCAACTTGAAGTATAGGCCTCTGTTCCAGATGGATCCCTTTCTTGGACTCAGAAAGGCAGCTTTGCCTTAGCACCTTGAAAATTTAAAGACAATTAGAACAACTCTAGGAGCAGTGGCATACCCAACGGGATGCTTGCTCCTGGGAGGATTTAATGATTCATGTGCTAATACAATTTCTCAGAAATTCACAGCAGGATTAAGTTTTTGACTTCTACCGTGGTAGGTGCCATAACACAGTATGCTCTGTTCCTTTAATATCCCAAATATATCTTTAAGGAAATCTATTGGGATTGTTGGTATGTATCTCTCTTTCTAAGTTATGGGGAAAGCACAAAGACTGAGCATAATGATGTGTTATCAATCCAGTGGCTGAGGAAGCCAAAATAGGAGAATCACAGACAAAACTGAACCAAATGTGCATGCACCTGACTCTACTTGCAACAGGTCATTCTTGACTGGCAGATGCTTCTTTGCTTATCTCTGCATCTTGTCAGATGTGTTAAAGAATCAATCATTTGAAGAAGGATGGATACTAGGGCTAATGAATCAGGTACATGAAAAATTCCTTGAAAGGGAAGTGTTTAGATAGAACAAAACAAATAATTTTAAAATTTGGTATCAAAAAATCTGGTATCAGTGATGGAATTAAAATTTGAGGAATTCTCAGTGCAAGTCTAGCACAAATTAGAGCATGAGGAGGGTTTTGGTTTAAAAGGCATTTAAAAATTAATGTTGAATGTTACACATCTATTTTAACTAGTTCATGGAGTTCAGAATTCAGAAAATGAAGTATCAGCTCCAGCTGTGCCTATGTTTGAAAAGGAATTCACCTTTAAAGCTACTCACAGAGTGAGTAAACTTGATATAATTTAAATTAAGTCCCATCGTTTAGAACATTTAAGGAAAATTAGCTTAGGCTTAGTTGTAAAGTAGGATATAAAACTGCAAAATCTCACATTTGAAAAGACTATGAACATGAATATGACTTCTAATACCTTGGCTTTATTCTAATATCATCAGTCACACAAAAAATTAGGTTAACACGGTTCTTGAGATAGGCATAAGGTTAATCATTATATATAATGATGAATGCTTTATGGAGGCCCTTACATTGTGTCAGATTCAAATTAACATCACAAATAAATTCCAATTAAATTTAATAACTCACAGCAAAAAAGTTATTAAGTGCACAAGGAAAGAAGCTACCATGAATAAAAATCTGAGTAATGAAATTTTAATGAATAGAATTTCAAGATTTAAAAGTTATTCTATTATAACTTTTTGTAATCATGTTTTGATATACAAAGATTGAATATATTGAATGACAGGAAGACTCGAAGGAATGAGCTAATAGAAGTTTTAGAAATAAATGTTGGATGAGAAGGATATCACTATTAGAAAATTATAATGTACAGGCTTCATCTAATGGATAGACTATGAAAGATTTAATAAAATTTGGAAATATAGGAAAATATTAACTTATTTAAGTATCTGCATCATGCCAGTTTGCTAATTGTTTCTTAGAGTCTCCCAGCTTGCCTTGAACCACAATCTTCTGGAGCTCAGACTCTTGAGTAGCTGAGATTATAGGTGTCTATTACTTGTGTGGTCATATTTGGAATTTCTGAAAGAAAATAGAATGTGTACCACAAAATTTCTATTTGAAGCACTTTCAGAAATTGTGATAGATGCCAATGAAAAATGGATGTGACAACAAAATAAAGTTCCACATAGTATTGCTTTTAATATATATTATTAATATTTCTAATGCTGTATTTTATTATCTATTTTAGTTGATATCTAGACAGGCATTATATTTTAATTCATCTTGTATTTAGTTTATATTTTCCTTTAGTTTTTATTTTCCTTTACAATTTATTTCTTCATATTTGTTTTACTTTTTATGTATAGTTCCCCATGGTTGCATATGGTAATTATCCTGTACTAATACAATTGTGTTAAAATATTATGACATACATATTACTAATTTATTTAGCACAATATAATTACAATGTAAGGAATGGCATTTTATGGTAGGTAAGACATCTAGAAAGTACTAGTCTGAGTTACTAAGAAGAAAGTAAAGATCTTCTTGAATGTGAACTTATCTTTTATCCTGTCTCATAGAAAATTAACGTAGACCATACAAGATTTTAGCACTGGGAATGTTAATAAAGAAGGTCAGACCAGTGGATCAAACTTGAAAATCTAGAAATAGTTTACTGCTATAGATATATAGTCTACCTTTAATGTGAATACCTATACAGAAGGAAATCATTTTCTCAGATTTTTAATTGTATTTTCAGTCATATTTACTTCTGCAGAATGTAGGGCATAAATCATGTCCGGAAAAAAAATCTCTCAATTCTCATAGGGTAGAATATCCTACAATGCCACCCAGAACCACCTACAATGAATAATTGTGATGAAAGTACATTATATAAATGTGTGGAAATGTCTTAATAAAGTCCATTATTTGAATAATGTTATGAAAAATGGGTAATGTTTATATCTTTTTAAAAGAGTTCCAACTGTTGATTATTGCTTTCATATCTAATATATTGGAGTTCTTTTTAGAAAACCATGGCCTGTGCTGATATAATAAAATCCTGCCATGACTTTTCCACTAGAAATGTCATGGACACAAGTGCTCCATTAAAATCTTTGGATTAATTTTAGTTGATTTTTTTACAGATTGAGGGACAGGAATCTAATTTCAATATTATACATGTAGATTTTCAGTTTTGCCAAGAACATCTGTTAAAGAGACTGTATTTTCTCAAATGTATGTCTTGGGTATTTTTATCAAGAACTAAATTGCAGTAGTCATATGGGCTCATTTATGGATCTTGTCTTCCATTCTGTTTGTATATATGTCGGTTTTTATATTAGCAGCGTCCTGTTTTCATTACTGTATTCTAGTAAGAGAGACTGATGTGAGTATTGGGATGAATAATTTTGCTCAGAATTTCTTCAACTATTCTGGTTATTTTATATAACACTTCAGTGAAGTGGAGAGATGGTAGTACACAATCTTGTTTTATTATTGGCTTGAGAGTATGTGCTTCTAAATTTTCCTTACGTAGTATAATGAGGCTTGTGGGTTTATTGTATAAAGATTTTTCAAATAAAAACAACAGATTAATGATAAATAAATTTAAAAAGTTAACTTTTTGACTCTCATGGAAATCCAAATTTAAAATATATTAATATTTTATTTCAGCCAAATCAGTTATCCCCAAGGAAAAATAAAGAATGTCCATATGTTGGTGAGAAAGAAGGAAAAACTGAACCCTACTACCACATTACTGGATGGAATGCAAGTGAACCCAGCTACTTTGAAACTCTTTATGAAGGTTCCTTAAAGAATTAAAAGTATGCATTTCATATGATCCAGCTAGATCAGTTTTAGAAGTTTTCTATAAAGAAAATCAGTGTTGGATATCTGTATACCCGTGCATATCACCACACTTTTGACAAAAACTAAGTTGTGGAATCCATCGTGGTGAGTAATAACGGATGAATAGGTGAAGAAAATTATATATATATATATATATATATATACATATAGCATTATATATGATACAATTTTAATCAGCCATATAGATGAGTGAAAATTCTGTGGAAGTGCAAATCATCATGTTCATTAAAGCTAGTCTCCCAAAAGGGGAGTAGGAGACACATAATTGCAAAGGTGATTATTAGAAACATAGAAGGGGAAAGGGGAGATGTGGTAGGTGGATAAGAAAAGAAAATATTGAGGTAAATATGATGAAAATAAATTACTAGCAAAAGTAGAAATACCTTAATAAATCTCCTTATATTGCACTTTACTGCACATTAATTTCAATAGTAATTCTAGCGTACTATCAAATTAATTTTTTTTCCTGTATCAGTCATTTTCATTTGGTGCAATATATAAAAGACTAGTGAGTTTTTTGTTTACATACTCCTGGTTATTTATCACAATTATTGTATTTTTTAACAAGTTTTCTATTTGGAGTGATTTTTAACTACAGTTTCATATGGATAGATCTACCTCATTAGCAGTGTCAGTACAAAAAATACTCCATACAGGCTATGTATTTATTGACTGCAGTCATAACAAATCACTGTTTTCATATTGGAAGGGAACTAACACAATCAACTGGCTGCCAAATATTTAGGGGGTTTGCTTTAAGCAATATGTCTTACCTTTAAATGGTACAATTTTGGCAGCTGCAGTAGTTAAGTCAACCTTAACAGTAAGGGACTGATGCCATGGCAACAAGATAGAGTTCAACTTCTTGTCACCATAGCTACTTAATTTACTTGAGATAATGACTGCCCCATAACTGATACTGACTGAGAAAACAACTGAATTTTTCACATGTCCTGCTTAGTACCTCTTCCATAAATTTATGTTTCTACAGTAGGCAAAATGTCTCACACTTGGAGCCTACTGTGTTAAATTCACCTACAAACCACTTCCACGAATATTTTCTTATTATAGTTTTTGCTTTGTTCTCTTATTAATTCTTGTCCCATAAACCAGAATATTTGTCATTACCATTACCTTTCTGCATATTTTCAGACCATTGTCCATCATGACCATTCTTCCTATGTGAGATGAAGGGGTAGATTTGCTCCTCACACCTCCACTGGGGTAGTTTCTCCTGCTCCTCCATTACGGGTTGATTCAATTTTTTTCATACCAATGAGAAATTCTGTAATCCAAATGTAATTGTATGTTGGGCAGGGTCTGTGAGATCTCTCCAGGGAATTATACTTCTTTTTCAGCTTTATAAAAGTAGACCATATTCAAGAAGAGGTGAGTAGTTGGACAGATGGTACAGCCATTCTGAGCAATGAAATGACACTATATGATTGTGTGTGCTGCCTAACCACGTATTCCACGCAGGTATCCAACCAGGCTGAGGACCCTATAGAAGATTTCTTACCAGTAGCACCAATATAGCAACATGTAATATAAATTTCCTTCAACGATTGTCAAAAGCACCATGTACAGCATGTCTTACCAAAAACCATTCAACCGACTGTTACAATGGCCTGAGTGTTGCATTATTGTCTGAGCATGAGTCAATGGATTTTACTGTTATAATGAGCTTACTATAGATTTATTTTGTACATTTTGGAGAGTGCATGTTTTCTGAAACCCTTCAATGTGCTTCACAGTTTTCCATGTGTTCTTATTTATATGATGCCATCAATTTGTGGGACAATCTCATATTCTAAGACTACCTAGCTCAGCACTGCTTATTTGAATATATCCTGATGAAGCAGTAAAGTTAACACAGTTCTGTAATGAGGACAAAAATGTGTCTCCTCTTGACCATGTGTGAACATGAATTGATCATTTCTGTTAAGGTCATAAGAAACCTTGATGATTTAAAAGAACACATTTATTAATGGTCATATACTGTATATGTTAGATCATTTTAACCTGCTTTAACAAAGGAAAGTGTTTAGAATTGATATCAAGGCATTACTTGGTTGAATACATTCATCCATCCATAGATACATATATACTTACATGCATACATAAGAGTGTTGTATTCAACGAATTATTTTCAAGGATGAGAAGGATAAATTAATTATTTTATAATAAAACACATCATCTTAGTATGCCATATTTCATGTGGCCCTTAATTTTGTCATACATCTGAATGTGATGCTTTTAATTTCTTATCTCTCCTGGATTTGGCGGTAGCTTTTTCAGAGATATTTTAGTGTAGAGTGTCTATTAATAGTCAGGAATGAAATGTTCACACATTGAAGATAGGGAAATCATGACACAGTGGCTCTATGGAAGGCCAGGTGTAATACCCGACTTATGATGGAGAAACACCTGGTGTAGTACTATACTTACCATAGAATCATTATTTTTATTTCCAAACCAAATAGACTTTGTGCCATAATGGAATAAATAAAATGTATATCACACATAAACATAAAAATGGACATTGCTATTAATATCCATATTGATTACCTTTACCCCAGTATCAATTGTCATTGTAAATGGACATGAAAAATTACCTCCAGTTATTACTGTTTCTTATTTGGCTAATTACTCCTAGATATGATAATTTTAAGGACTAGAAATTAGGAAAAGATCATGGATTTTCATTGTAGCACCTTTGCTCACCTTGGCAGATTTCTGTAGTTTGATTAATTAGAAATATTCTTATTGGCTATTGATTTTATTTTTTTAAATTTCAACATATATTTTATTGTAAATATACTTTACAAAGGGGTTACAATTACATGAGCAAGGTAATGAGTACACATCCTCTCCTTTGTTATTTCCCTACCATTCCATCCCTCCCCACCCCCCAACCTCTTCCTCCACACCCATGAACCTCTAAAGTTCATTTTCAACATAGTGTCTTGTACATCTTATTGTTACAATGGGGCAACCTGTATCCTTATTTCAGCATTTTGTTATTTCCCTTCTCACCAAATTAGAAAACTGTATATACAAGATGCAGGACAATGGAATCAAATACAGAGAAAACAGGAGTTATACCATGGGGGAAGAACATACAAAAGAAACCAAAAAAAAAAAACATACAGATAATGTACATTAAAAACAACAGCAACAAAGATAAAATATCTTGTGTCCTTATCTGGGTTTCATTGCATTTATCATCTTATATGGTTATATGTACAAAGCTTTTGACCATTTCTGCTTGTCCTAGAAATGTGCTAGTTATTGCAAATATGAGAAAACATGCACCTATGTTTCTTTGGGCTTGGCTTACTTCATTTAATATGATTTTTGCTAAGTCTTTCCATTTCCTAACAAATGGGGTGATGTCATTCTTTCTGATGGAGGCATAGAATACTACTCTGTGTGTGTGTGTGTATCACATTTTCTTGATGCATTCATCTACTGAGGGGCATCTGAGTCAGTTCCATATCTTAGCTATGCTGAATAATGCTGTGATAAACATAATTGCTCTGGTAGCTGTAGTATGGCCTTGTTTGTGATCATTTGGAAAAATGCCCAGAAGTGGGATTGCTGGGTCATAGTGGAGCCCTATGTGTACTCATTTGAAGACCTTCCATACTGCTTTCCAAAGTGGTTGAACAAGATTACACTCCAACCAACAGTGCAGTAGGTTTCCTTTTGGCCACATCCCCTCTAGGATCTGTTGTTACTAGATTTCTTGATTATAGCCATTCTAACTGGGTGAGATGGAAGCTCAATGTTATTTTGGTTTGCATTTCTTTTATGGCTAGTGAAGTTGAGCATTTCTTCATGTGTCTATTGGCCATTCTCATGCTCTCTTCAGAGAAGTCTCTCTTTAAGTCTTTAGTCCACTTATTGATCAGGTGGTTGTTTCTTTGAGGACTTGTTGTTGGGGGATTTAATTTTTTGAGTTGTAAGTACATTGTCCATTGTATGGCTAGTGAAGATCTTCTCCAAATCCATGTCCTTTCCATTGCTTGCTATGTCCTTTGTCATGGAGAAATTCTGCAGTTTTATGCAATCCCATTTGTGCAATCTTTCTTTGCTTTGTTGTCTTTCTGGGTCTTTATTAAGAAAATTTTGTCTCATGCCAAGTAGCCCTAGAGTTTCTCCCAATCTTTCCTTTAATGTTTTCAGGGTGTCAGCTTTCAATTCAAGGTATTGACCCATTTGGTGTTGATTCTGGTGCAGAGTGCTATATAAAGGTCTAATTTTAGTTTTCTACAGGTGTTTAACCAATATTTCCAGCACCATTTACTGAAGAGACTGTCTTTTTCCATTCTATAATTATCAACTCCTTTATCGAAGATTAGGTGGGTATAGGTCTGTGGGTTCATTTCTGGGTGTTCAGTTCTATTCCACTGGTTCTCTTGTGCCAGAATCAAGCTGTTTTGATTACAATGGCTATGTAGTAGAGTTTGAAGTCTGGAATTGATATTCCTCCAGCTCTGTTCTTTCTGCTAAGAATTGTTTTTGATATGCAGGGTCTATTAAAATTTTTGGATTGCTTCTTCTATTTCATTGAATAATGACCTTGGGATATTGATAGGTATTGCATTGAATTTGTAGATAGGTTTTTGGCAGTATTGCCATTTTCACAATGTAAATCCTCCTAATCCAGGAGCATGACAGATTTTTGTACTTCATTAGTTCTGCTTTGATTTCATTTTTCAGGTTTCTAAAGTTTTTATCATAGGGGTCTTTCACTTCTTTACTTAATTCCCAGGTATTGTATTTTTTGTGGAGCTATTACAAAAGGAGTTGCTTTCCTGATTTCAGCTGCACTCTTCTTATATTTGGCATGTAGGAAAGCCATTGATTTTTGAGGGTTAATTTTATACCCTGCTACTTTGCCAAAATTTCAGATCAGCAACCATTAACTTGGGAGTGAAATCCACGGGGTGCTTTAAATAAAAGATCATATCATCTGCAAAGAGGGAGAGTTTTACTTCATCCTTCTCTTTTAGATCCACTTTATGTTTGCATTTTTTTTTTTCGCTCTAGCTAGGCATTCTAATACTAAATTGAAGAGAAGTGGAGAAAGTGGACATCGTTGTCTCATTCCTGAATTTAGAGGAAATGGCATTATATTTGCACCATTAATTATAATCCTGGCTCTATGTTTGTCGTACACAGCCTTTATTATATTGAGGAATGTTCAATAGATTCCTTGTTTTTCCAGAGCTTTCATCATAAAAGGGTGTTGGATCTTGTCAAATGCTTTTTCTGCATCTATTGAGATAATCATGTGGTTCTTACCAGATCACTTGTTGATGTGATGAATTATGTTATTTGATTTGTGTATATTGAACCAGTTTGCATCCCAGAAATGAATCCTATTTGATCATGGTTTATGACTTTTTTGATGAGTTGTTTAAGTCAACTGCCCAAACTTTTGTCTAGAAGTTTTACATCAATGTTCATCATAGAAATGGGTCTGTAGTTCTCTTTCTTTGAGGAGTCCCTGCCTGGGTTTGGAATGAGAGTTATGATGGTTTCATAGAAAGCATTTGATTTCATTGAAGAGTTGGAGGAGTATTGGTGTGTGTTTTGCTTTGAAGTTCTTAGGTGGGAGATTTCAGATCTCCCCAATTTGTTGATGTAGGAACTCAGAGCTATAAACTTGCCTCTGAATACTGCTTTTGCTGTGCCACAGAAGAACTGGTAATTTGTGTGATCATTTTTCTTAAATATCATGAATATTTTAATGTCCTTTCTAATCTCTTCCATGACCCACTGGTAGTTCAACTGTATCATGGTTCAGCCTCCATGTGTTACAGGATTTTCTTTGGTGGCTTTTGGTTTTGAATTCTGATTTTGTTCCCTTGTGGTCTGAGAGAACTCAGGGCATAATTTCAATGTTTATGAATTTGGACAAATTTGCTTTGTGACCTAAAATGTGGTCTATTTTGGAGAATGTTCCATGTGCTGCTGAGAAGATGTGTATTATGATGCTGCTGGGTGAAATATTCAGGAGGTGTCAGTTAAGTTGATCTATGCAGTTGTTTTGATCCGAGGTTTCTTTATTGAGTTGTTGCTGGGTTGATCTGTACACCAGGGATTGTGGTGTGTTAAAGCACCAGCACTTAATGTTTTATGGAACTATGTGAGATTTTATGGTAAGTAGCGTTTCTTGGATAAATTTGGGTGCTCTATTATTTGGTGAATAGATATTTAGAACTGTAATATCCTCCTGAAGGAGAGATCCCGTAATTAGTATGTAAGGACCTTCTTTATCTTTTCTCACTAATTCTAATTTGAAGTCAATTTTATCTCATTTTAGGATTTCAACTCCCACCTGTTTATGGGGGCCATTTACTTGGTAGATATTATTCCAGACTTTCACTTTCAGAATATGTTTGTTTTTGTGGGCAAGGTGTGTCTCTTGAAGGCAGTAGATAGAAGGAACTTGCTTTTTGATCCAACTAGACAATCTATGTCACTTAGTTGGAGAGTTAAGTCCATTAATATTGAGAGTTAGGACTGAGAGGTGTTCAGTAGTTCCTCCCATGTTATCCCCCTTCTTGGGGGCTGTGTCCACGGGGTTCTTCCTATGATTTTTGGATTCTCTTTTTGGGGCCTGTTTCTTGGCCTTTATTGTGCTTTTGTTGATTTTCTATGTGTAGGACATCTTTAAGTATCTTTTGTAGGGTTGGTTTGGTGGAGATATATTGTTTCAATTTTTCTTTGCTGTGAAAGGTTTTTATTTGACCTTTCATTATGAAGGAGAGTTTAGCTGGGTACAGTATTCTTGGTTGATAGTTGTTTGTCTTTAGGGCATGGCATATCTCATTACAAGCCTTTCTTGCTTTAATTATCTCTGGTGAGAAATCTGAAGTTATTCTGATTGTTTTCCTTTTATAGATGATTGATCTTTTCTCTGACCCCTTTAATGATCCTTTCTTTAATCTCAATTGTTCCTGTGTGGATTACAATGTGATGCTGGGATGTCCTGTTCTGGTCTGGTCTATATGAGCTTCTAAGGCTTCTTGTATCTGAATGGGCCTACCTTTTTGCATGTTTGGGAAGTTCTCTGCTAGGATCCTGTTAAATAAATTCCCTAGACCTTTCACTTCTGTATCAAGGCCCTCCTCTACACCTATTATCTTTAAACAGGCCTTCTGATGGCGTTTTCTAAACGTTGAATAGATCTATTTTATTCCTTGGATTTGTCTTGAATATTTGTATGTTCTTTCTATATAATGAATGTTCTTTCTATATAATGGTTGTATTCAATACCAGAGATTCAATTTTCTGCATGGTCTAACCTACTGTCAGGACTTTCTACTTTGGTTTTTTATTCCTTTCCTTCTAATTGGTCAGTTTGTTGGCTTCAATTTCTTTTTTGGAGCTTTGTTTTAAATTTTGAATTTTTTTTTTTGGTCAGTCATGGGGCTTGTTTGTTGTCCTTGCATTGTTTAGCTCAAGGCAAGCACTCTACCACTTTAGCTATAGTGCCACTTCTGTTTTTCTAGTTGTTTATTTGAGATAAAGGTCTCTCGGACTTTCCTGCCTCGGCTGGCTTTGAACAGCAATCGTCAGATCTCAGCCTCCTGATTAGCTAGGATTACAGGTGTGAGCCACCAGCATTTGGATTTGTATTGACTTCTTTACCTACTTAATTTAGTTTTCAGTGTTCATTCTCTGATCCCTTAGTTGATTGGTTATAGTCTCATTGAACTCCCTTTCCTTCTGTTGACCTTTGTACAGCATTCCCTTTGTGGCCTCCACAGATTACTCCAGCTTTCTGTTTGTAGATTCGATGAATGCTTCTATTAATTTTTATTTATTCTCATCCTGCTCACACAATTCCTCTATCTTTGATTAGCCTCATCACACTCATGCTTTCCCTATCATGCTCACACACAGTCCTTTGCAGGCTTTCAATCTTTTCATTCAGCATGTTTATAGTGTTTCTGGAGCATTTTTGCAACTTTCCTCTGGATTATTCATTAACTGCTCTATTGCCTGATTATCATGAGTGGGAGTTGAGATACCTGGACATGCCATTTTTCTTGTGTTTCTCTGACTTGTTCTGACCATTGGGTATGAAAGCAAAACCAGTGCTGCACTAAACACTATTTAACCAGAACTTTGTAGTTGCACAGATTGTTTAATGCATTCAAATGAGTAAATGTAAAATGTCATTCAACAGATACAATCTAATTCAACAGATACAATCTAGTTCAACAACACACAACTAGGGATCAATGGACTAAGAAAATCAAAGAAGGAGTCAGCAGACTAGAAGTCAATAGGTTTAGGGAGATTTGTGAGGAGAAAAAAAGATTAGAGGATTGTGCAGATGGGAAAGAAGAAACAGAATACAACCAAAACCTAAATGCAGAGAGAAGAAAAGGATAGAAGGAGAAAAGAGATGGAAAAAGGAAAAATAAAAATTTTAAATGAGGGGTTGGGAAGGTGGCTCAGTGGTAGAGCACTTGCCTTGCATGCATGAGGCCCTGGGTTCGATTCCTCATCACCACATAAGCAAAAAGAAAGAAGCCAGAAGTGACGCTGTGGTTCAAGTGGTAGAGTGCTAGCCTTGAGCTGAAGAGCTGAGGGATCCCCCCCAAAAAAAATAAATAAATAAATTTAAAATTAAACACTTAAACACTTATTAGAATAAAGAAATAATACTACAGTTAAAGGAGGTAAGGCTCAGTGTTTGTGAACTGAGTAATCTGAATTAAGTGTGCACACAATTGAGTATAATGTCCAAAAATCGAAGATGTGTATATATCTGGGGATGAACAAAACATCAGTTAAGTAAAGCAAAAACAAAAAAAGGACAAAACTCGAAAAGAGCAAAAAGATAATTTAAAAAGAAACCTAAAATAAAAATGATGAAAATAATAGAAAACATTTTCTTGTTGGTGGTGGTTGGTGGTTTCTTGTTGGTGGCTTGAACTCTGGGCCTGTGCACTGTCCATCAGTTCTATCATCTCAAGGCAAGCATTCTACCACTTGAGCTACTGCGCCACTTCTGGTTTTCTGGTGGTTTATTGGAGATAATAGCCTCACAGCCTTTACTGCCTGGGCTGACTTTGAACCACAATCCTCATATCTCAGCCTCCTGAAGAACTAGGATGACAGGTGTGATCCACGAGTGCCTGGCAACAATTAAAAAAAATAGGTAGAAAAGAATTCTTTGATTTTTTTTTTTTGGGGGGGGGCGGATCTTGGGTCTTCCCTGTGTCTGTAACCAGTCTCTTGGTGGCACCTCTGGTTTGTTTGTGGTGTTTGGTTTTCCTGTGTCTTGACTAGTTTCTTACATCAGTTTGTTTGAGGAGGTAGAACAAAGCTCTGCCTTACCAGGTACTTTGTGATCCTCCTCCCAGGCTCCTTTAGTGGGAGGGTGATCTGTTTTGAGTATCACAAAAAAGGGAGATGGCTGCTTCCTCTGGCTTCGAGTTGCTGTGATGGGGCTAGGGTGTAGGTGGGTTTGAGACCTGTCAGCAATCAGTAGTTTTTTCCTGAGGGGCTAGCTCCTGAGACACGACCCAGCCTGGAGACATTCTCAGGGTTTCTGTATACAGAGTTCCCAATTGTATTTCCTTTATCCTCCACCAGCTGGGTCAGCTGCCTGTGTTGCACTGGGGTGGGGCAGCCTCTGGCTCTGTTTACCCAGTGAAGAAAATCACTCCTCCCTGAGAAGAGCTTCCTCTGCCTGAGAAGGGAAACTTTTCCCTGTGTGGAGCTAAGCCCTGCAGGTCAGGTTCCTTTGACCTGTTGAATGACTCCTATTGCCTTCTCCTGTATTACAGGAGAGTTGCTCTGGCTGGGTCTTTGTCAGTATCAAAGATGGATTTCTTCTCCAGTGGCGAGGGAGAGACTACCTTCCCACCTCTGCTCTGTGAGAAGTAGTGAGGATGTCTTGTGGGGCACTCATGGCTTTCCCTTGGTTTCCAGGCTATCCATATTCTGTGACTGTGTGTGGTCAGCAGAATGAAGATTTCTGCTTCTCATCAGTTCTTGCTGGCTTTGAATTAAATCTGCTTACACACTGCCCCTGGAACCTTTGTCTCAGGCTCTCTGTGTTGATATGGTTGTTGCAGCAACAGCTGATGCTCCACAGCTGCAGACACCAACAAGTGTTCAAATCAGTCTACTTAACGAAGTTGCCTGAATTTTTCCTCTTTGGCCAAACTCTCTGTAGTATGATGGCACACTTGCTGTGACTCTCTAGCCTTGGATTTTTCCTTGGAACACTAAACCTTGTTTATACTCAAGAGTTTGTTTAGGCCCCAGCTTCTCCTCTGCCATCTTCCTCCCAAGTTTTCTCATTTTTCTTAACTCTAAAATCTTCATCTCCAAATAACCATCTTCATTGTTTTCTATCAGCCACACAGTTCATTAGTGGTCATCTTTATCTTGTTGTCCATTCATCCTTACCTTTGAATTTACTTTTGATTATTAGACATTTTTTCCTTGACCTCCATGACTTCATAATCATTATTTTTTTATGAATAATAACACTTTATTTGCTCAGTCCTAGTTTCCAAATGATAGTTAACTTTCAGCTTCTCATTATAATGGCCCTCTATGAAGTGCATGCTTCATTTCTTGTGATAAACATGGTGATTTCTACGTCCTTTACTTGCTTGTGTATATGTAGTTTCTGGTGCAATATAATATATTCATTATGGCATAACTGCTTTTCTAGGCCTGCTTTTTTTTTCCTTCTTGACTTTCTTGACAATGCTAAGTCACGAACTTCTATTTCATTGAACTCGGTCCTGAATTGTCCATCCTCTAAAGAACCAACTTTTTATATCATCGTAGCCCTTGTTGGGTTTTACATCATGTATTTGCCGGCAGTGATCTTATATGGAAACCTCTAATTTTCAGTTTTATATATCATATCATGTGAATCTGTTGAATCCACAGGACTCAGATATTCTTCTGAATACTATATGCTACGTCTTCAACATTGGTAGAGGTTCTTTATTACTTCTGTACCTAGCCAATCAAATCATCAATATAATATTAAATTGACTTGATTGAGTTATTGGTGTACCTGCTGGAGAATAGGAAGATTCTGAGGAGGGTGTGTATTCAAGGAAGACATTTAGTCAAATCAAGGTTATGGAGGCTATTTCTGTAATACCTAGAGAGTACAAGAAAATTGAATTCTACCCTAAGTCTCAAGGTCCCTTTGCTTTCTATACAAGACCCTGACCTACTAAAATTTCAACCTTCACTTGTACTTTCGTACCTGTATAATTAATTCCTAGGTCTTTAACTCACTTTATTTGCATTGCCCTCTGACTAATTGAGATGAAAATTTCATTAAACGTGTCAAAGGAAACTAACTCTCCTATTTGGTTTTAATTTGGTGATTAATCATCCTCAACCACTTAGTCATTTTCCAGTGCATCAACAGTAAAAGAGCCACCAAATCTCCATATAATAAACATTACCTTCCTAAACTTCCCTATGCCTTTAATATTTCACATCGAATAGCTTTAAATTGTGGTCTCTTGGATAGGCTGAACTACATTTCCCATAATGCAATTTTCTGTTTTCTAAGTAGCATGGGACAAATGAAACATTTCAGTATGATACTTGATGACCATAAATGAAACAAAATTCATTTTTCCCCAGAATTCTTTTCTTTTGGAAGATCAGTGTAGTTAGTTTATAACTCTCACATGTGACTGACCTTATGATTCAGTGTATTGGCCTGGAACAGTTATAGTTATGACAGTAATGTCACTTTGGTCTTCCTTCAGCTTCTCTGATTCCTGAGATAAGTGTGTATGTAATATCATAACACAAGATGTCACATTACTAAGAGCATAGTTAGATAATTGCATAAATCCCAACTCCTCCCATAATGCTCTGTGAGAAAATAGTGTTCAGAGATAATTCTCTAAGATTAAATTACTGTGACATTTTTTTCCCCACATAGCTGCTAGTGTTCTTCTTTTTTGGTTGTTCTGATTGCCAAAGTACCTACCAGAGAATGACACACAGGTAAACTTCACTTAAAATGGTAATATTCTAGAGTAAGCTTGATGCACATGCATCTGCTCATGTATCTAGGAGGTCTGGAATCTGAAGGGCAGTTGTCAAGAATGGTACAATCATATTCTGTTCTCCCTTCAATTAATGAATTCTTTTTCCATAATTTTACAGATGCTGGCAGAAAATTGTCAGATATATGCAATGAAATACTCCATGAGTTTGATGGGCATCAGATAACTTGTGAGCATTCTCCTTGTCACCAAGTTCCATTGGTCTCTGATGCATTGAGAGAACAAGATGGTTACATATGTTAGAGGTTGTTTTAAAAGGGAGGACCATGTAATTTTAGGAAGTTAGATCTTACACAATGGGGATAAAAATGCTTGTAATTGCTACTGAAGAAAATAGCATCTGTAGCTCCTAAGACTAAGTAAACATTCTCCCATACTACAAAGAGATGCCCTGACTTGCATTTCCAAGTTAGCTTAATGTACTCACAGGCTTACATAGGCAATGCTTCTGCCTACAAGAAATACAGAAAATGGGAAAGATGGCTAATACAGTTAATCACAAGTACTGACACTGCACTGGTATTTGAACTTCCTGACAGATAGTGTGATTACAAAAGCATTTCCTGTTTTTTTTTCTTTTTAAGGAGAAATTATCTTTATTTTTTTAGTCTTATTAAAATTACCATTTTTGTATGTATGTATGTATTTATTTATTTATTTTAAAGATGTTGTACAGAGGAGTTACAGGTACATGTCAGGTAAAGAGTATATTTCTATTTCTATAGTGTTACCACTGCTTTATTTTTCCCATCCTAGTCAACCTTCCCTGCAAGTTATATAGTTTGTAGCTGAATTGGTTGAATTGGTGCACTCTTTGTCCCATCATTTCTTTTTTTTTTTAAATAAGATTGTGAAAATACTGTACAGAGGGGTTACAATCACATGAGCAAGATAATGAGTATTCCATTTCTGTGTTTCCCCTTCCCCTCCCCAAATTCAACTGATAGTGAAGGAGCTTTGACAATCAACCAACAGTTCTGGTTGCTAGGAAAATAGTATTGGGCGCAAAGGCTAAGAACTCTTGTGAATTGGCTCCTGGTGTGGACTACAGTGTGAAAAGAGTCGTTGTTCAAAAGATTGTCAACTTACCTACGTTATCAGCTCATTAGTCACTGTCCACAGAGGTGTTTATCATCTGGTATTTCTTGACATATAACTTCTTTATTTTATAACCTGTATGTTCATTTTATTCTACTCACATTTTGTTTGAATTCACACCAATTACTTTGTAGATGTTTACTTATTCTTTCTTACTCTGCCTTTTTTATTATGATCATATGTAAGTTGCTAGAATAAACATTTTCTTGCTATCTACATCAAATAAACAGATGGTCATTTCAGTACTGTGAAATATGTGCATAATTAAAAGAATGCAGAGACAATCATGCAAGCAGTTTTATTTATTTTAGCATAAATTTATCTAGGCTCACAATTACATTTAATTTTTAAAATTATGTTATGCATTTATTTTTAGTTGCCAGTTGCATAACATAAACCAGAAAACTGTATTTACTCTTTTATACAATTTTGCATTATAGTTGGGAGCAATAACCTTTGATGACCCAAAGTAAGTGTGAAACATTTGACATTTATTGCATCTAGTTTTTTTATGGTACTTTGTTTTTCCTTATTTTTAGATTTTTTTTTAAATTTAGAGTGTAGGGATACTGGTGTTTGAACTCAAAGCCTCACACGTGCTAGGCAAAAGCTCTATAAGTACATTAAACATAAATGTGAGACTAGTATAATGAAACATAACAATTGTTAAAAATGTTAAGAATGATACAGATGAAGTTAATTTGATAAAACCACAATATATGCATGTTGGAAGCATCACAAGGAAGTTCTTCTTGACAGTTAATTTAAGCTAATGATTTTTTTATTCCAGGGAAGGTTTAGTTTCTCATGATTCCTATTAATATCATAAGGAAAATTTAGATTTTCAATTAATTATTTCCAAACATTATTGAAAATTTGAATTAATGGAAATGTTTTAATGGACTTATACAGTTTTAAAGTCAGCATTAGTTTACAGAGCTGGAGGAATAGCTCAATAGTAGGGTGCTTACCTTGCACTATGCCCTGCATTCTTTGTCCAACTTAAAAAGGGTGTGGGGTGGGGGAAGAAAGTACATCATTAAAACAAAACAACAACAACAAAAAGAATCTCTTGTGAACAAGCCTTGGACTATTCAGTTTTTCAAGTAATTTTGATTCTCAACTTGGACGTGATAATACCAGACTACAGACACAATCAGTGAAACTGTGAATATACATAAATTACTACAGCACATACAAAATTGTAAGTGGCAATGTCATGAAATTCCTTGTGATATTCAAATGAAAAAGACTGATGCAGAGTTTTTCCCTTTGCCAGTTGTTAAAAATGATATTGACAATCATAAAACTTCAGGCCTAACTTTGTCTAAAGAAGTAAAACCAACACTCAGTTAAAAACTTCCCAACCCTCTTCATCAGGAATGAGCAGAAAAAAAAAAGAAGAAAACAAATAGAAACTAAAAGAAAAAAAGACTAAAACAGAAACTAAAAATAACTTGCTTTCTTTAATTTTGAAAATACTGACATAATTATTACTAAGAAAATATCTGTAGGAAATATATACAAAAATTTCAAAATCATTGAATTTTAAAATTTATATTTTATGATTATATGATATTAATACTATCTTAAAATTAGTCCAAATACAACTAGTTGCAATAAAATAAGAAGTATGCTTTTTTCTTATGTATTTTTCCAGATATTAAGCTACTTATCATTATACATAAAATGTGATAAAATTCACAAAAGTATCTCATTAGGCATGAGGCTATATTGAAAACTAGAAGAAAATTTTCTTTGCTTCTTTTTTTCTGTCTTTGAGTTTGGCACTAACTTGATTAATCTTTATAAGTCATACACATGCTCTCAGAAGCATTTACTATCTCATCAGATTTGCTTAGAAAAAGATTTTGAGAGAGAATTGAAGCATTTGAAGAAGTGTGGAAATGGATGGTTGTTTAATTTTGTATAGTTTTAGCATAAAGACTGTGTAAGTACAACAGGACTAACTCTATCTGAATTAGGACAGTCAAGGGTTTTCTGCTTTTGAATTATTGGTCAAGTTCATAAGTATATCTCTTACTTTATCTTCATCATATCTAAAACTGGTTCCTAAAAATATCTGCTATAATTCATCTTTCTGTAACTGGCTGAAAATTAAGCAACAAAGTAAATGTATTAAAAAAAGAAACTGTACATTTGTGCAAAATTAATTATTTTATCTATTTTGTTCATATGTAAAATAAATATTTAATTAGCTAAACAGACAAAAATAGATTTACTTATGTAGAATTTTAGTCTTCGAAATCTGGAGTAAGATTTTCTTTTTTGACTCTTTTCAAATGAGAACATAAAATAAAATACAAAATCACATATAAAATAATTTAAGTCTTTAAAATAAGAAACTACAGAAATAAAGATACATATTTTAGCCTAAGAGCATAAACGCTAAGTAAAAATATAAGTTTAGTGCAGTGCACCGAATATGAAAAATCATAATGAATATATAATGAAAAATTTTACTCACATGTCTCTGAGTCCACATAGGTATAAGTACAAAATAGCTTGTTATACCACAGTAGTATTTAGCATCTGCAGTCATTAGGATTAAAATACTTGTGAACATATTAAATAGCATACAATTAAGACATATCCTACACAAAACATTCTGCTTGGGTCAGAACTGAGGCACCTTTCTGGCTGAGTGGTGTGAAGCAACACTGCCCCCTAGAGGTTTTCTGAATGTTCCCAGTAGACAAGGCTTGACAAGAAAGATTGAGAGAATTTCTTACATCAAGTGCATAGGAAATTGCTGAAGTTGAAATGATATGTTGGAAGATCTAAGAATCTCATCTAAAACTCAGGCATTTACCAGCTATCATCACAAGCTTGTGAAGAAATGTAATTAGAATGCTATGGGTCTTTCTAAAAATCATTTTTATGTAATCGTACAAAGGCTTTTCCATTTAACAAAGCAGCCTATAAATATAATGCATTGATCAGTGTCACCCTTTTCAATATTACACCCATCTCTCACAAAGTATCACTTCTATCACTCTTCTTAATTTTGTAACATTGAAATCTTGACTGCATTCTCCTCAACCTCTTCTCTTCATTGGCCTACACATCCCCTTTTACCTCATCCCTCCCTTTTCAAAATACTCATTTTTCTGGTGTTTCTTTTGTTGAACTTTGGCTTTACCTTTCTGTGGAATTACACTGAGCTCTCCTTTGAATATTATATTTTTACTTATCCATTAGAAAGAACTTTATTGCATATGTGCAAAGAAATGGCAGGTCCCCAAAATAAAGAGAAGCAGGTCAGATCCAGATAGACAATGGGTTGCAAGTTGTTTCTCTTACATGTAAGTTAGAATTCGTTTAAAACATATAAGTAAGTTGAGTGGTATGCAAGTATATACTCAGTATTTTTTTTAAGAAAAGACTTGGTTTAAATGTCAAAGGAAGGAATAATTTTTGTGTTGAGTACACTTGGCCTTGGGAGTCACCAAAACCGATGACTGAGAACTTCTAAATAAAAAGACTTTTCTCTCTGTTTTATTGTTTAAATAGGGATACAGGTGGACCCATTGCAACAATGAGATGTACAAAGTGTTATGTCGAAAAACGAACTTTACAACTTTGGCGGGGCGCGGGGGCGGGGTGGGGGCAGACGGGAGGTCAGGGATGGTAAGGGGAAACAAAGGAGGAGACAACCATGCTTGATAAGAAATGTACTTGCTTATGTAATTGTAACCCTTCTGTACGGTATTTTCACAATGAAGAAAACTTATTAATAAAAAAAAAAGACTTTTTCTCATTACCTGACATCTAACTGTAGCCCTTCTATACATCACCTCTACAACAGCATTTTAAAATTTAAAAGCAATGCTTTACTAACATATACCCAACTTAAAATATGAAGCCAAAAATAAATAATAAAGAAAAAGTTTTCTGTGAAGAAAAAAAGTATGCCAAGTTATCAATATATAAGAGTCTGCAAATCTGATACTATAGCTCAGTGTGAAGAATCAGATTATCTAAATGTGAAAAATGACTTAGCAGTAAGCAAAACAGGAAAGAACTAGAGATCCCTCCTAAAATAGGCATTGGTTATGATTTAAGAAGGCCATGTGGATGAAACGGCAAAGCTTAGTAGTGGTGTACGCTTGCACAACTTTAGGGAATAAAGTTTTGTGTACACCAAAAAATATAAAAATCTTTTTACTAGTAATGGTGTATTGATAAGAATTCTTTAGTAATTTTGAAATATTGCATTAGTCCATGAGAAGGTGATTTAGATGCTTAAAATATAAAGGTTCAGCAGGACACCCGTGACATATGCTCGTAATCCTAGCTGCTCAGGAGGCTGAGATCTGAGGCTCAAGGTTCAAAGCCATCCAGGGCAGGAAAGTCCATGAGACTCTTATCTCCAATAAACCACCAGAAAACTGGAAGTGATGCTGTGGCTCAAGTGGTAGAGGACTTGCCTTGAGCTGAAGAGCTCAGTGACCGTGCCCAGGCCCAGAGTTCAAGTGCCATGACTGCCAAAAAAAATAATAATAATGATTAAAGGCTCAAAACACTAAAAATTAAGAGAACACAAAATGTCACACTGAACTATGAAATTGATTGTCATTGTGGAAGAAAAATGAATGCATTATCTCCTCAGATGTATTGCCAAAGATACTTGATTGTATAATTCACTTGAATCTTAGCAAATAGAGAGAAAAGTTTAATTTTGTCCCAATCATTTAACATAATCCTACTTATGACACTTTGGTGTCTATAAGGTTGTAGATCCTGGTGGCAAATGAGACATTCCAAAAGTCTTAGTTGAATTTTAATCTACAACTTAGATTTAGATGGGGCCAGGAAGTACTTTTTTCAGTGAGTTAGATGGAGTAATTGACCTTAATCTTCTCTATGTGGAAAAACTGGTATTATATTTTGGAGGCAATGAAAAACACTCACAAAATCACATGACTTATTAGGAACAATCGCTCAGCAAGCTTGAGTACTTGAGACCTTAAATGAATCTCTAGAGTGAACCTAGTTCTCATTCTCTGCAAGAACTTGAGTCCTATCACCAGCTAAGCCCCCAAACAAACAGAGGCACCAAGAATCTGAATAGAGAGTGGAGGAAAGAACCACCAAGTAATTATCCTGCATATGACTCACCAGATTGACAGGAGTTTATTTGGTTCCCGTTAGTTGTATTCACCTAAGTTTGTCTATATGAGGAAGGCCTAAGGATTCCCGGGGACTTATGTGTAGAGTGGAAAGGAAAAGTGTAACTTGGTGTCACCAAGAATCAGCAGCAAAAAGGGTTAACTGATCACTACCCCTTGTTAAAAAAAAAAAAAAAAAAAAGTAAAAGTTAACCACTGGGGGTATGGTTTCTACAGGCAACATCTAGCTCTCAGATCCCAGCATTTGAATTAGTGACAGAGCCCAGCATTTTTAAATGTTCGTACGCAACATGCACATAGTGAATGAGTGAGCAGGGCTCACAAATCCAAGAGATATTGGTCCCCCACCTCTACAATATAACTATCTGAGTGACACTCATTCTAGAACCCTACACAGAATGCTCAAAACTCCTTCCTTTACCTGTGTTGAGTCCTAAAATTACTTTACACTACCTTCTTCTTCTCAGTATTGGTTCCTATACATTCTTATACACAATTTTTCCATTTGTGTATTTTTTCATGCATGAGGCCTTTGTTCTCCTTACTGTTTATATATTTTAGATATAAATTGCATACATGGTATCTGAACTTGAGAATTGGATTAAACAAAGATAAACAAAGGTAAATTCCCAAAGAAAAGCTGACTATTATTTGTAAAATGTTATGTACTGCATTTGCTTGTAGAGCATTCAGTTTTATTGATTCGTTACTTCAGAGTGGAAATTAATTTGTTTTCATAAAAATGTTGTGTTATTTATATAATATCTTCAAAATGAATATTGAATTACTTTTGTGTGAATTGAATATATCTACATATAAATACAATAATTTACACATTATATTACTAATAACATGAGGTACTTGAAATTTATGAGCTGCAAATTAAAGTCTTTAAAATGTGAAAAAATGCAATCCAAAAGAAAACAAAAGTGCTAAGTTAAATATATACATACACACTTTTTGTAATTGTAAAAAAAAAACTAAGGTTGTGCACAGCTGAATGTTCATTTACATATCTCAATTTTCTATCAGTAAATGTTATATTTCATTTTTATTTTGTAATCTATAACATACTTTTATTTTTTTCATCTCTCATTTGGTGACTGAGTATTTAACCCTCCTCAATCTTTTTTTTTTTTTTTTTTTTTGGAGTCCGGTCGTGGGGCCTGAACTCTGGGCCTGGACGCTGTCCCTCAGCTCTTCATCTCAAGGCTAGTGCTCTACCACTTGAGCCACAGCGCCACTTCCGGCTTTTTTCTTTTTGCTTATGTGGTGCTGAGGAATCAAACCCAGGGCCTCGAGCATGCAAGGCAAGAGCTCTACCACTGAGCCACCTTCCCAGCCTCACCCTCCTCAATCTTTATTGTAAACTAGTTCATTTCTGCTGTAGTATATCCGATGTAATAAATGTTCCTCTTACTTTGGGCTTTAGGAAAAGTAAATGGAAATATTAATAGGTACTTTGAAAATGTTCTTTTCTAAAAGGTGATTTTTCCGTGAGGAACCCCAAAATTGGTTTCATACACTTTGAAAATGTTATTATAAAAATCATAAATAATAGTTATCAAACTATTTCTCTGTAATTCAACATCCAGTCATTTCTATATGGAATTTTACATTTTTCCAAAACTCGTGAGAAAATATGTATGTATGGAGATATCTATATCTTAGATGTGAAAAATGATTCATCAGACAACACACTATTGCCTCAAACTCATTCACATTAATGAGTGAAAGAACAATTATTTGAAGTCAGGTTTTTCCTGTTCAGACTTCCTGTTCATACACAGCTGTGCAGCTTCTTTCTTACAGTGCTTACTTCTGTCTTTGAAACATTTTCAACCCGCAATACATCAAGCTGCTTAAAATTGAATGTTTAGTAATGGCCATATTACCATTGATCAAACATTCCATCTTCAATCCTTTATAAACATTGCTTATTCAATAAAAACTTTCACCATAGTTTTTTCATGCCATTCAATTTATTGCTTTAAGATTCCCAAAACTTTTAGGTATAAAAGATCATTTGTAAGATAATTTGTAAGGATCACTTTATCCTTAAGCTGTGAATTTTACCTAATCTCTAATTTATTGTCTGAAATACATAATGGTAGACTATAAAGGAAAAACACAAGAGACAAAATGTCCTCTTCTAGTACCTGAAAACTAATATTCTAATGTTATATATAATTACTACAATTTTGAACATCTGCTTGCTGTCATTATAGATCCATAAAGGTAATAATAAGATTTTAAATACAAATGAGAGGCATGTATGTCTGCAATACAAAGTCTGCTCAGAGTGGATGTCATGGCCTAAATTATAAACCATCCTTCTTTCATTGAATAACATATCCAGTAAAAATAATGATATTTGATATATCACAATTTTAGTGAGCACTTGTATATGTAATCAATCTAATAACTTAAACATTGATCAAGCCACAACTAGAGAAGTTATAAATCCCTTAATTTTTTTATTACGGATGCTGAATTTGCACTATGCAGGAGGCAGCTAGGGAAAGCTCCGAGAAGTTAATGGAATTGAAAGGAAACTATGGATTCTGGAGGAAAGCATGAATTGATTTTTTTATTAAAACAAAGAGGAGGAATTGTTGTTCCCATTGGAACATAGCTCATGAAATCACATTCCGCTACATAGAATGCTGACATTGCAGCAATGAGAAGAGGGTTAAAGAGAGCTCAGTCTGCCAAAACATTATTATTTCTCAGAGCACAGAGGATTTTGTGCTCTGTGTTCAAGGTTCTAGCACAGGAAGAATGTCTCAGTAATGAAGACTTGCTACCAGAAATACCCCAAGGGTCCTGCCCTAGTCTATGCCAGTGTGTGACACAGGTAGTAGTGTCTGCACAGTGAAGGTTGAAATTGGCTTGAAAGAAAGATATTCTAAACTAAATGTCACTGTTTGTCTGCAGACTGACTTAGTCTTTTTTGTAAAGAACCAAAATGCAGAAAAGAAATGACATTTCAGGACAGTTTTGACTCAGATCAAATTAATTCTCTATAGAAAATATATATTGCTAGAGTACCAACCGAGGCTATAAGCTTGAATTCCACTCTTGCTGAAGATGACTGATAAATAAAAGAATGTTCATACTGACTTTGAAAGGTTGATTTCTATGTTGTGTTTACCTTTTCTGTTTGTTTTTGTTTTCATTTTAAAGTTATTCACCCCATCTTATCTGGGAGGGTTACTTTTGCAAACTTCCAACACTGTTTTTGACTTTTATTGCTTTTCTTCTGAATTCAGATGGAAACTGTCTAAATGCTTTCTCCTTTCTTTTAAAAACCTGAAAGGAGCAGCCGTTCTCCAACAAAACATTACTGTTTGTTCATTCTTAACTGCTTTGGCTCAGTAGGCATTTGGGCTACATTTAAACTGATTACTAACCATAATGTAACAAATGCACATTGTTACATAATAGGCCTTGAAGTCTTTGTTTTATTCTATTTACAAGAACTAGGATAGCTACTTATGTAGAAGGTATTTCAAGGGTTTTATTCTTTCTCTTGTGTGTTAGATGGTTTTATTTTGATTACAATAGTGAAGATCATAGGTAGGTATGAGAAAATAACCTTTAAAAGGCTGGGCTGGATACCACCACTGCAGAGGGAAGGAGTATAAAACCCAACACCAAGGACGAGTCAGGAATGTTGCGTGAGATGCTCCCATTTCATTTCTCAGATAATGACAAGAGCAGAGCTCTTTGTCTTGGTTTGGTAATTATTAAGGAAATGAGACCCTTCTGTTACAGTTCTTTAGGCAATTGTTGAATGTCAATTACCACTAGGGATCTCATCATGCTTCTGAACAAAGGTCCTTTGAAAAAGAATGATAGAGGAATTAAATCATATATACGAAATTTGTACCCTTAATGATAAATAGTCCATCCAGATGACCACATAGAACTGAAAAATAATGGGCTGTGGAAGATATTGATAGCAGGGTCTGTGAAAACGTGACCTCTAAGATTGGTATGGATTGTGTTAGTTTCAGTATGACTTTTAATCAGAAACCAATATAATAAATATTTCTTCTTGTAGGAAAGAAAGAGTAGAATTGGGTTGAAGTGAAAAATAAAAATAATGTTAGTAAGTCAAATGAAAATTCATTTTCCTTTCCTATTTTTTGACTAAATTGATTTATAGGTTTTATTTTTATAGAAGAATGCATTTACCATAATATAGTAATAAACTCTTTGAATCGGATGTTAAGAGGGTCATCCAACCCTTTCCAGCAACTCATAGCATTTCGATAACAGAAAAAAGAAAGCAATTATTTGATGTGATTTACTCTCCTTGTATAAACCAATAGTCTGCTGCTGAACAATGAGTACCTTAGGACTCAAAATCTTGATGATCTTCTGTAATATTGCTACATTTCTGTATAGAATATCAAGGGTAAATACTTCAGTAAATATTACCAGAAGTATTAATGAATTAGGTTTTATAAAAGTAAAATTTGTCTCTCTTCACCAGGTAGTATACCAAGTTAAAAAGTTCTTTACTGGCAAAAGGTCTTATAAGATAAGGAAGAAGATAAAAGATAGAAGATGGGAAATAATAATGTGCATGTTAATTATAACAATTCATATAATACTTATGAATATACTTCCTCATTTTCATGTTTTTAAATCTATATTATATATATATATATTCACACACAATTGTTTTCATCTGTTATGTTTCCTATACTATTGAACAAAGTTTAATAGTTATATGATATAAAGTTACAAGGTATGTAATGTAATGTAATACTTACAGGCCATGTTAGCTTGTCCATATTTATGTTCCTGGCTATAGTTCAGAATCCATTATTTAACCAGTTTATACATGAATTCAAATGTTCTTTCCTCACGGGCAGAAATAGGAAGCCAGTAGTGCAAATCTAAGTTAAAACACATCCAAAAGAGTTCTGTAGCACTGGGAGAGAAATGAACATCAGAAACAAGATAGGTGAAGAGAAAAATTGGACCAAGTTTTCCACCCCACCCCCTGAGGAAAAAGATACATTCATTTCGGGTTTGTGAGCTCTTTTAACACTTGTATCATTTTAATCAGAAAAGCTGCTATTGCAATCAGTGTTAAAGGAAGTTTCGAAGGAAGCTACTGAGTGCCCCCCCCCAAGACTTGATTTTATCAGAATATCCTCAGCCAAACACTTTCCATAAGGTTTCTTTATCATAATTACTGAAAGCCTCCAGACAATGATTTTCATGGCAGTTGCTATTATGCTTTCAAGCTATATAAACTGATAGGAAGTTCTGAGATGATGTATAGAAATTAAAAGAAAGCCTTCTACAGTGTTGAACTATATACTATTATTCATATTCCAATATTTCAGTGTTTGGAAGAGCATCAATGCTGAATGTTCTCATTATGGTACATATTAGTGTTTAGGGTGATTGTTCAGTTGGTTGGTTCATTTTGGCCATCTTACAATTTTCAGAAATAATAACAACAGTTTGTGCCCAAAAATATATACAATATATACTGTCAAAACATAATGAAAATAACATTACCAAATGATAAAAGTTTTGAACATTCATTTGGCAATGGAAAATTGGCATATGGCATTTGACAAGTGACAGAAATGGTTTTCCCAATAGATTCTAAAATTTGTCACTTTGCATCATGTATTATCATGTTAGAGAGTGCCAGAATCTACTTCCTATGAATTTACTTTGGCCTCTGTCATATTGTAAATACAATAAGCTTGAAAGAGTATCTTATGTGTTAAGTACTTTCTTGGTTTAGAATGTTGTAGAACATTCTATTTTATTAAAAGGAGGTAACAGAGGTTTCCATTCTCTGGTTATCTCAACAATATATGAGCCCTCATGTATTTTATCTATTCAAACACACATGATTAAGGGTAATCATGCATATATTATTAATACATCCAAGTATAACATTAAGAAAAAATAGAAGTTTCAAAATAATTCATAACTTGTACATTTCCTTGTCAATATGTAAAATACATAAAATGATAGAATGACTAGTCCTGAACTTAAAAATTAATACTTGTACCTGAAATGTTATTCCTGAAATTAAACTCACCTATAATTCATTGGTAAATTAATTATATTAATTGACATACTTTTATGCATAAATAATAAAACACAAATAAATTATTGAATAATTTCCTCAATATTACTAAATCATTTATTTATTAAAGTCACACATTTGGTTATTAAACACTGTGTATGACTAACTATACATGATAAAGATTTAAACCATTCATCATACAAGAATAGGTAAACTAAGAGCTGGGCTCTAGGATTAATACAACAAACGAGACAGTGCCTATTAAAATTTGATTTTAGCTAACATACAGTGGTTAGCTAACATACAAATGTAGGCTCTCAAGCCAAGTTATTGCATATATATGTGAAACAAACCAGGTCTTCCTCATTTCAAGTAAATATTATCTGAACCAAAATAAGGACCAAGAAACCTGGAATTGTTCGAGATTAGAAGGTTTCAGAAAGAGATATGTAATCCTCATAGGGGGGCATCAAGGCCGGAAATAAAGAAGGAAGTAAGGGAATGACAAATCATAAATATTTTAAAATTATTTATCTATTTACTTTATTTGATTTGATTATTGCTACTATAAAGGTGACATACTAAGGAGTCACATAATTCAGGTAATTATATAAGTCAGGTAATGAGTACATTTCTTTGTGAACAGTGACACTTCTTCCCTTGTTTTCTCTAAGTATTTTCCCCTCACCCTCCTCCCTCACAAGTTGTATAGCTCATTATCAACATTGTGTCTACTGAGTATCATGGCTGCAGGGGTCTCACCAGGTCTGTGTTCCCCTTTTTTCCGCCCCCAAACAGATAAACTTAAATATAAGACAAAAGGTACAGAAATAAAAAACAGCAACATAGGAGAAAAGAACACAAAATAACCAAAACCTCTTTCCATTTCTTAGACCAATGTATCAAGAAAATGTGATGTGTATTCACATCACATTGCTTCCACCAAAAAGAATGGTATTGTGCCATTCATAAGGAGAGATGGAAAGACTTGGAAAAAAATGTATTAAGCAAAGTAAGCTGGACCCAGAGAAACATATTTTGAATGGTTTTCCTCATTTTTTGTAACTCAAATGTGTCTATATATCTACAAGTAAGCAACCTGGTTCGTAAAAGACAAAAAATACAATTGGACATGATAAACTATACTGTACTATAGATATCCACACAGGGAGACCAAAAGAAGAGGTTCTTGAGAGAGATCACACTCAATAACTATGTGAATTTGATGGTATGATGTTTAACAAAATGAACTTCAAGATCAGAATATTTTTGAGGTACTTTTATGGCTCATGAAAATTCAACCCTTGCCTACTTAAACTAAATATAAGATTTGGTTATCATAAATGTTCAGAATGTCACAATCAGTCTTTGGAAAGGAATAATATTGTAAGGTGTTGCATAATCACTTGTCTAAATTGCCCAAGACTGTTATAGATATGGGAATAATAAAGAATGGATTTAAGTTGAAAAATCTCATAGAGGGATTTTTGCTATAGAGTGAGAGATAATAATATGAATATTCTTTTCTTTTTGTTCTGTTTTGCCTGGATTTTTAAAATGTTTTTTATTGTGAAAATACCATACAGAGGTGTTACAATTACATGAGCAAGGTAATGAGTACATTTCTTTTGTGTGTGTGTGTGAGAGAATACCATACAGAGGAGTTACAATTACATGGGCAAGATAACGAATACATTTCTTATCAAGCATTGTTGCCTCCTCTTTGTTTCCCCTTCCCATCCCTTCCTGTATTCCCCCCACCTCCCTCCACCTGATCCTCCCCTCCCCCCTGCACCAAAGTTGTAAAGTTGGTTTTTCGCCATAACATCTTGTACACCTCATTGTTGCAATGGGTCCATCTGTATCCCACCTGTATCCCTAGTTAAACCATTTGTTTTTGCACTTCCCTTCCACAAATTATACCAACATCAAACACAGTGAAAGCAGGGGTTATACCGTGGGGGAGGGACATACAAAGCAACATAGAAATAATCTTATAAATATGTTAGAAACAATTTCATGAAAGAAAAAAAATTGAATATTTATCTTTGTGTTTATTCCCCTAACATCAACTTATCTGAACTTTTCTGCTTGACTCAGACATATACTAGTTATTTCTTTCTTTTTTTTTAACCAAATTCTTTTTTTTATTGTGAAAAAACTGTACAGAGGGGTTACAATTGCATGGGCAAAATAATGAGTACATTTCTTATCAAGCATTGTAGCCTCCTCCTTTGTTTCCCCTTCCCATCCCTTCCAAGCCTCCCCCACCCCACCCAATCCTCCTTTGTTTTTCCCCTACCATCCCTGCCCTCCCATCTCCACGACTACACTCCCCCCCCCCCAGCCAAAGTTGTAAAGTTCGTTTATCAAAGTAGCATCTTGTACATGTCATTGTTGCAGTGGGTCCACCTGTATCCCTATTTAAACAATTTGTTCTTTCCCTTCTCCTCCCCAAATTGTACCAACATCAAATAGAGTGAAAACAGGGGTTATACCATGGGGAGGGGCATACAAAGCAACAAAAATTAATATAAAAATGTTTAGTTTCTGGGTTCCATATTATAGTTATAAAGGTTCTGATGTTATAGTGCATATTAAGGTGACTATAGACAGAGTATGAATGTACACATTTCAGAGTAGCTAGAAGAAACACAAAGTTATGCTTTAACCACAGAGAAGTGATAAATATTTGAAATGGTACATACCTTTTCTTAAATTTGATTTTTTTATTGTGAAAATATTGTACAGAGGGGTTACAATTACATGAGCAAGGTAATGAGTACATTACTTATCAAGCACTGTTGCTTCCTCCTTTGTTTCCCCTTCCAATCCTTTCCCATCCCGCCTCTCTTCCCCCCCCCCCCCCCCACGCAATGCCAAAGTTGTAAATTTGTTTTTCAACATAACGTCTTGAACATCTCATTGTTGCAATGGGTCCACCTGTATCCCTATTTTAACAATTGGTTTTTTCCCTTCCCTTCCACAAATTATACCGACATTAACTACAGTGAAAACAGGGGTTAAACTGTGAGGGAGGGACATACAAAGCAACAAAGAAATCATCCTATAAATATGTTAGAAACAATAGCAGGAAAGAAAAAAACATTTGAGTCCTTATCTTGTGGTTCATTTCACCTAACATCAACTTATCTGACCATTTCTGCTTGTCTCAGACATACTAGTTATTGAAAATAAGGGAAAGCATGGGAGCTATGTTTCTTTAGGCCTGGTTTACTTCACTTAACATAATTTTTTCCAAGTCTTTCCATTTCCTAACAAATGGGGCAATGTCATTCTTTCTGATGAAGGCATAGAATTTAATTATGTATGTATACCACATTTTCTTGATCCATACATCTACTGAGGGGCATCTGGGTTGCTTTCATATATTAGGTATGGCAAATAATGCTGCAATAAACATAGTTGTGCTGGTAGCTTCAGTGTGGCCTTGTTTGTGATCATTCGGGTAATGCCCAAAAGGGAGACTGTTTGGACATAGATGAACTCTATGTAGAGTATTTTAAGGAACCACCATACTACTTTCCAAAGTGGTTGAACAAGTTTACACTCACACCAACAATGCAGTAGGCTTCCCTCTGTCCACATCTCCTCCAGCATCTGTTTTTTATTAGAGTTCTTGATTATAGCCATTCTAACTGGGGTGAGTTGGAATCTCAATGCTGTTTTGATTTGCTTTTCTTTTATGGCTAGGGAGGTTGAATATTTTTAATGTTTTTTATTCTGAAAATACCATACAGAGGGGTAACAATCACATGAGCAAGGTAATGAGCACACTTCTTTTTTTTAATTTAATTTAATTTTATTTGTGAACATACTGTACAGAGGGGTTACAATTACATGGGCAGGATAATGCATACATTTCTTACCAAGCATTGCAGCCTCCTCCTTTGTTTACCCTTCACATCCCTTCCCAGCCTCCCCCATCCAAATCTCAATCCCAATCCCAATCCTTCCCCTTCCCCCCCCCCACGCACCGACGTTGTGAAGCTCGTTTTGGACATGACAACTTGTGCTTCTCATTGTTGCAACAGGTCCACCTGTATCCTTAAACGACTTGTTTTTCCCCATCTCCTCCACAAGTTATACTGACATCAAATATAGTGAAAGCAGGGGTTATACTGTGGGGGAGGGACATACAAAGCAACAAAGAAGTAATCTTATAAATGCGTTAGAAACACATGCATGAAAGAAAAAAACATTAAAATACATATCTAAGGGTTCATTTTCTTAACCTCACATTTCTGACCTTTTCCGCTTGACTCATACATATTCTAGATATTGCAAATAAGGGAAACCATGGGACCTATGTTTCTTTGGGCCTGGCTTACTTCATTTAATATAATTTTTTCCAAGTTTTTCCATTTCCTAACAAATAGGGCAATGTCATTCTTTCTGATGGAGGCATAGAATTCCATTGTGTATATATACCACATTTTCTTGATCCATTCATCTGCTGAGGGGCATCTGGGTTGGTTCCATATCTTAGCTATGGTAAATAAGGCTGCAATAAAATAGTTGTGCTGGTAGCTTTAGTGTGGTCTTATTTGTAAACATTTGGGTAAATGCCCAAAAGTGGGATTGCAGGGTCATAGGTGAGCTCAAATAGGAGAAACCCTAGGTCTCCTTGGCTCAGGCCGAAAATTTTCTGAATAGAGACCCGGAAACACAACAAATCAAAGAAAGGTTGGACAAATGGGATTGCATAAAGTTGCAGAGCGCTGCATGGCAAAGGACATAGCTAGCAAGATCAATAGAAAGCCCAGGGATTGGGAGAAGATCTTTACTAGCCATACAACTGACAAGGGTTTCATATCTAAATATACTTGGAACTCAAAAAATTAAATTCCCCAACAACAAATCCTCAAAGAAACAACTGCCCAATAAATAAGTGGGCAAAAGACTTAAAAAGAAACTTCTCTGCAGAAGAAAGAAGGATGGCCAATAGACACATGAAGAAATGCTCAACATCCCTAGCCATAAAAGAAATGCAAATCAAAACAACATTGAGATACCACCTCACTCCAGTTAGAATGTCAAAAATCAACAACTCTATCAACAACAGATGCTGGAAGGGATGTGGACAAAAGGGAACCTTACTTCATTGTTGGTGGGAGTATAAACTTGTTCAACCACTTTGGAAAGCAGTATGGATGTTCCTCAAATGAGCACACTTCTTATCAAGCATTGTTGCCTCCTCCTTTGTTTTTCCTCTACCATCCCTTCAATCCCATCTCCACGACTATACTCCCTCCTCCCCCGCCAAAGTTGTAAAGTTCGTTTTTTGACAAAATATTACATGCACTTCATAAATATGTGCAATTTTATGTGACAACTTCTTACAAAAGCTAATAATCGTTTCTGATTTCATCTCTCAATTATTTAAGTTCAGTTTATTCACTTTTCTGCCCCAGGGTTTCTCAAGGATGTTAAAGTAATTATGATATGTAATTTTGCTTTCTTGTCATTATAAATTTTCTAAACTGTTGGGTTGTAGCTGCTATGCAGAAATTTCTAGATAAATATATTACAACAATGTGATCCTCATTATCTAACCCACGCATGCTAAATGTTAAAGTGCATGCAATTGAAATGATAAGATCAGGGGGTTACAGAACCTGAAAAAAGGAGAAGCTCTCTGATGCCCAAATGAATCATTACACCTGTCTTCCCATAGCAATTCATCCACTTACATCCTAGAAACCTTTCTAAAAAGATTGAAGATAGCACCTTTAGCTTAGTTAGGGTTATGGCTATTACTGCTTTGGGTAGTAGATTTCCTGAGAGACACCAATTGTCTTTGTCAATTTAGCATTGAATGGTAAATGTTTAAATTATGCTTCTAGAGGAAAAACTTAACTCTTAATTTTAATGTTGATAATTAGTAAACATACAACAATGAAAATAAGGTGCATCGCAGGGTTTTTTTCTGTTACATGCCAAACTCAAATACAAATATTTTCTTGCCAATACAAAACTTCTAAACGTGTGATTTTTCTTGTCTATTGTGGAGGTCTATATGTGTGTGTGTGTGTGTGTGTGTGTGTGTGTGTGTGTGTGTGTGTGTGTGTGTGTGTGTGTGTGTGTGTGTGTGGTTCAGTTTATCATAGTTATTTAAAATATTAGTCTTATTAACTCCAACTTATTATTAAGATTACCTCCTTTTTACTCCTAACTTCCTTAGATATCAAATATACTACTTATTTTGCCTTAGTGGCATTAGAATTATGGAACAATTTTCTAAAGAGTGACACAAATTGGCTCTTACAGGAAGGGTACGCAGTGTAAAATGGTAATACATTAACTGAGTTACTTACATCTAATTTGCAAATATCTGAGGTCTCCATAGAATATATTGTACTTAATGAGAAAATGTCCATAGTAGATTTTTACAAATCTTAATTCAAATGCATGCCCTATAACTGGGGTAAGTTAATAAATCTTTTTAAGATTGAGCTTCATTCTGCTTAAAGCAGGTAAAGATTTGATTGTGCTAAAATGCTGTAATATATATTCAATTAAAATAGAATTAAAGGTTCCTTGGTAAATACAGGTTCTCATTATGAACAAGTGCTTACCTCACATGTAAACCACAATCAAGAAATGCATTTTAATGTCATTAATTGTACAATCAAATGATATAACATAGCCCTGTTTAACTGTTGCTTGATCCAGATTCTGGCTTATTTAAATTCAATATGAATTTTGCTAAGAAATTCAGTATACAAAAATTAAATCTAATTATTTCCTTCTTCTTTCAACATTTTTCTTTGAGTTTACAGAAAACACAATTTACTGATTCTCTGCTTAGGCTCTGGCTACATCCTTCAGTTACTTCCGTGGGTTATTCTTCCTAACATAATGCTAGGCACTGGTAATATGACAATTGAGTTTGTAACTAATTAAATGTGTTTGTCTCTTGAGCTTTGCTTTCATATTTTCTGACCCTGGAAACAACTTAGACTTTAGATAAATTCATGCACATGTTATTAACTGTAATGAGGTAAACTTAAACTGGTAAATATTTATTTGTATTACCAAAACATAATGATACAATACACTAAGACAGCCCCATCAATCCAATCCTTGAGACATTGCTACCACTTTAGAGTCTCATTTGTGCAGATAAATGATTTTTTACAATATTAAAGTACTATTATTATTAAAGTACAGTATTATTAATATAATTTTATTACTATCATCAGGTATTACAAGTCCTTAAGTTATGTAATGAGTGTAATTCTTCTTGCCCTATGTCACCCATTCCTTTGCTTCCCAAAATTTCCCCAAATTATTTGATTTTTAAGAAAGTTTAAATTTCAGCACATTAAATAAGGAAAGGAGGCCCATTGATACAATCAAAAATTAACAAACAAAATTTAAACCCAAAATTTACAGATACAAACACAAATTTTTCTTCTTTTAGAACATCAGATAATGATACCACTGAATATTCAGTTTGGTATACCTGATTTCTAGTATGTAATTTTTTTTCTCTAATACTTCCCTGATTATTTGATCAGTTCTTCCTGTCTTAATATTTGTTTTTGTCCTTGCTTTTTCTAGTACTGGGTAGCAAATCCAAGAGTTTGCATTTGCAAGGCAAGCAAATAAATGCCACAAAGCTTTATCTCAGCCCTGCCTGTCTTACTTTTCTAACATCCTACACAAGCCGATCTGAGTGGATGTTTATCTATACACAAGGAATCTGTTTTTACCAGATTCACTCTGCACTTACATCACTTTTCAAGTCTCAACTACCATAAAACTGCTTGTTTTACAAAATTGGCCCTTAAAATTTGCTCTTATCAACCACATTGGTCCTTTCCAAGTAACTCACTTTTAAACACATTGTGATCACTTACGTGTTAAAATACCCACTATTTCTACAATGCTTTTTGTTTTCCACTGTGTGTAATTAATCTATCTCTTCACCATCAACATCTACTCAAAATACCACAAGGTACAGGCTGATGCTATGGGAAGGTTGTGATGGATTTTGACTACCTCAATTTAAAAACATGCATTCAACCAAATCTTTTAGGTAAAATGTTTAATATGTTTATACTTTTGCTCAGTTTAATAAAATAAATCCTTATTTACCTTCAACTCCACTGCTGACCACCAACTCCACAAGAAAATACATCACTGAACAAATTACCATCTAACTGACAAAATGTCTCTCATGTAGAGAATATTTTGTAATAGACACAATGAAATTTTATAAAACAATTTAATTACTATTATTTTACCACAACTGATTCCACCATCTTATTTCTTTAGAATGGCAATTTAAGTTATGTTATGTAGTTCAAAGTCTGTATCTATATTTTTCAAAAGTGTGGAAGGGATGCTATAAAATACTTTTTTCAATACTGTAGGTATAAATCTTAATTTTACTTTAGTTTAATTAGGAATTAGACATTTGAAAGTAAAATATTCAGAACACAATCCTTGAAGATGGTTCACTTTAAGTTCATAGTTTCATAAGGTTAATGTTTACCTCAATTTTTTTAAGTGCCAGACTGTCTGGATTCTCTTGAAGAAGATTAAAAGCCATAACAGAATAAAATTACTTATAAATTTATTGAAATTATCTAAAATGTAATTTTATATAAATGGTACAACTTAATTTTGGAAATAAAAATATACACCTAATTCAATTAGAAATTACATTATTATATTGAAGACATTTTATATCTTTGGTCTATAATAGAAGCAATAGAAGTTCCTGTGCATCACAAAGTCAAAAGGAATCAATAAAAATTAAGTTGCGGCTTGCGAGGGCAGCTCTGTTCAAAATCAGTGTTGATTTGAAGATCAATGTGAGTTTAAACAAACATGCTATGTTTTATCAATATAACATGCATAATGATAGGGCAGGATAAAGAGGGACTAAGAATCATCAAACACAAGGCCCCTACACTGCCCACAGGTAGAAGAGCTGTGCACATGAGCAGAGGACATCACTGCCAATCAGAGGAGTTAGTCACCCTTGATTACTAAGAAGACTTCTAATTGTGTAAGCAGAGGGTGTTAAAACATTTTAGTTTAGGAATATAAGTCCACTGTTTGTTCCTTGTATGGGGCTATCAATTTTAATTTATTTGCATCCTCAAGATCAAAGATCATTTATAAGTTGCAGAATGGAAATTTTATAGCATTATGTAAATATAATAGCTATTGTAATACATAATGTGTTATACACATTTTGTGCATTTTTGAAGCAAAATGTTTTCTTTTGGTGTTTTTAAACAAATTACTCTTTATTTCAAAAGCAACACTGAGAACAATTCTTTAAATTTTGAGAATTATCTCTCCATCTCTTAAATATTTCATGTTTTTTATTTGTAGTTAGATTGTAAGACCTATAAAATGTGATCATGTATTCATTTCTTAACCTAATTCTCCCTATGTCCAAATTCAAAGACTGTTTTGTTATCTGTGTTTCTATGCTTTGTTATACTTGTTGATTCTGAGAGATAGATAATCAACACTAGTTCTCAAAGTCAGCTACATGCTACACCATGCATACAGCTATTCCTCAGACCTTGGGCAGAGAAATGAATGTTCCTCCTTTATCTTACTGGGAACATAAGACACAAGCCCGTTCTACTTACTCTTGGGTCTTTGACTAAAATTGGCTGTTGAATTTTTGTTTCCTCTATTTTTCTGTCTTCCTTTGTATCTGTCTGTCATACTATTTGTCTGTTTTGCTGAATCCTTCCCTTTGTTTCTTTCTCTATCACTCTCTTACATACAAAACTGGCCAAAGTTGTATAGCAGAGTGAATTCCATTTAAAGGATAATTCCTTCCATCTACATATCATGACTATCCTACAATCTCCTTTTCTCCAATTTACTATTCTTAAGCTAGGTGACATTATCAAGCATCTGAAATCCAGAAAGAAAATATATTATTCCCACAACTTTTTATTCTTAACAGAAGTTCAGTGATATAAAAATGTAAATCTAATAATAGACCATCACTTTCACTGTTTCTCACTATGACACTTTTTGGAAGTAATGCTAAACCCCATGGGTTGAAGTCAAAATGACAGAAAACAGATGTAGATGTATCTAAAGTTCTAAGAAAACCTTGAACAAAAAGTATTCTAAAATCATACCCTATATTCTCATTTCTATTGTGAAAATTACACCATGATTTTGTTATGTTGACGTCCAAATTTCTGTTATGCTAAGTAGTAGAAAATATATAGTTCTTAAAAATTACTCATTACTTTTACAGAATTGAGAGCTACAGAAGTGATTCCTGAAGTCAAGTGATTAAAAAAGCAACAATGCCATATGTAGCACATATAGAGGCATCTCAGAGGCATATTTCTCAGATTTAAAAGCAGCATACAGATAAGTTATTAGCACATGTAAGATAGTTCCTCTTGAAAAATAAGAGATTATACAAGCTTCCCTATTTTGAAAATATACTACATTCATTAAAAGATAGAGACTCAACATAGGAAGGGCCCAGAATTATTTTCTTTCAAGTATTTTTCAATATTTATTTTATTGCATTTATTAGAAGACTCCACCTTTCTATCACAATGATGCTACAAAAGTATTGAAGTCTACAAACCAGGCTTTTTCTAACCATTCAGTGATCTTGATAGTTTCTCCTTTTCATTAGTCCTTCCCTTTCTCTTTACTTGTAAATATCATATGAATCCATAGAATGGCAAGAGATTACTTTTGCCTAAAAGTTTTGTGAATAATTATCATTACAATTACAAGAAATAAGAATTATTTTGGTGAGGATAGGAAGGATAGGGAGCTCTTGCATTCTGTTTGTAGAAATACAAATTATACAGCCAGCATGGTAAATAGTATGTACGGCCTTCAATAATTAAAAGTGAAATCATCAGAGGGTTTGTCAATGCCACCCACTACTGGCTATATATGCAAACGAAACAAAATTGGTATGTTGATGACATAGTTGCAGTCTTAATTCACTACAAAGTTATTCGTATTTGTCAAGGTAGGGAATCAAACTTTGTACATCAGTAGTAGATACACACACAGACACAGACACAGACACAGACACAGACACACACACACACACACACACACACACACACACACACACTGGCATGCTATGTAGAATTTAAAAAGCAAGAAAATGTATTTCATTTACTATAACAGAAATAACTGTGTATTGGGCTATATGAAACAAAGTAGGCACAGAAACAAATAATATCTGATCTCAATGTACAATTTGTTGAAGTTGATCTTATATATATTATATAAGCAAAAGGTAAAATGATACTCATTTGCATCTATAGCAGAAGAGGCAGTTAGAAAATTTTTATCAAGGACACAGAATATCATTTCAGTATGCATATTGAGTATAAAATCAGGAGTTCCATTATATGATATGTTGGCTGTAATTAATGACAATGCATTCCTTATTGAAATCTTCTAAAACAATATTAAAATTTTTCACCATAATTATGATGTGATGTGTATGATAATTACCTAGAGTGTGCTATTCCACAATGAATTATGCATTCATTATTCAAAATATTATCATGTACACAATAAACACATGCATGTTTTATTTGTCAATTAAGAAGAAGAGACAGGGTTCAGTTTTCAGATATAAAGCAGTAGTTTAGATGGTAGAAAGAAGAATATGTGCACAGAAGTTTCTATTTGCATATATCACCAGAGCTGATCACTGTGGAAAATGGGTTGAGATATCCTGCCAGGTTTATTGGCCACTAGGGACAGCCTGGATGTTGACTTCAGTATTATTCTTATTTATGGTGCAGTATAATTAGACAAGAAAAAGATTTGCTTAAGAAAACAAGCATGACCATTGAAATGGCACAAACACAAATTATTGGACAGTTCTAATTTAGAAAATTGGAGTATATTTAATAATAAAGCATATAACACAAATGTTTCTAATTATGTTAAGGTAAACAATTTTCAAAAGTTATTCTTTGCCCTTCTGGTTTTATTCTCTGCCTTCTCTGTAAATATCCATAGTTTTAAACTAGTCATTTGGATGGAGTAATAAGATTTCGAAACAGCTATAGAACTTTCGCTAAGCAGATCTATGAGTGCCAGGTATTGATCTTGCAGTGTCCTGGCTCAAATCCATTTTAATTTGCTTTTCCATTTTTATCTTCCTATGGGGGGCTACATTTCTGCCTAGTATGCTAGAAAATAAACTCACTGCTAATTATAGTGCTTGTATTTCTCCATATAACTAACAAGGGCAGCCATGACATTGAATTCTATTATATAAAAGGGTATCCATATAGTAAATAGTTAATATGATTAGAGTTTTAGTAGATGAGCCACACACTTTGCATTTATCTCTTCTTTGCAGAGGAAGAAACTGAATATATGTTATAGCTTATATCACAATTTAAGATGATTTTGAAAAGCTATTTTACATCACAGTACATACAATGTTGCAAAGACCCATTCTGGTATTGAGTGCAGGAGTGAGAAAATATGCAATAAATTTGACGTGCAATCTCTAATCACGTAAACTAAAGAGAAATTCTTAGCACTAGAAAGAACAAATTTTATTTTATTTAAAAACTATTAAAAAGACAAAACTAAAATTATTTTTTTCCACATCACTCCATCCCACCTTTTACACAGAAAAGGTACAGGGAGGCATAAGGAGACATTTTTTTCACTTTATACTATTAAAACCAGGCAAGATTAGGCATACTTTGCACATTTGAATTTCCATTCTTTTTAATTTAATTTTTGTTTTTAATTCAAATATTATCATCTAGGTGACATACAGAGGGGTTATAGTTGCATAAGTAAGATACTGAGTATATGTTTTGTCAAACTTGTTACCCTCTCCCTCATTTTTCTCCCACTTTCCCACTCCTGCCAAGTTGTACAGATCATTTCCAACATATTGTCTTGTGAGCATGACTGTTGCATTAGTTCCCTGTTTGTCCTTTGTCTCAATATTTTGTTGTTCCCCTTTCTTACATTCTTAAGACTAGAAGTAACATATTCTTGGCTCTATCATAATTCAATGCCAACAGTTTATACACACCAGTTGTTTTAAGTTCATTGTATACATTTGAAGTCTATAGGTGCTTCTGAGTGCTTTAAACCCTGTTCCCATTACTTCACCAAGCCTTACTTAAGTTCCTGGGTCAAGGTTGCTGCAGATAAACAAGCATTCATTCTCCACAGGATGATGATATATTAGTATGATAGGATTAATATAAGATTATAATTTTTGTTTTGTACTAGGGTAACTTCAATACCCTTGAGTGGTTTCAGCCCAATTTCACCGAATTGGGCTGAACTGAAATCATCTCATTATTTAACATGTTTGATCATTTATTTCCAGATTAAGTAATAGTGTAACATATATTGTTTGTTTGTTTGTTTGGTCGGTCATGGGATTGAACTCTGTCCCTCAGCTCTTCAGCTCAAGGTGAGCACTCCACCACTTGAGCCACAGTGCCACTTCCGTATTGTTTGTTATACAAATTAAATCACACTTGTTCATTGAAAAAGGAAAATGAGGTGAATATTTTATTTTCACTACTATATTGTGTTAAAATTCTTGTTTCTGACAAGTTATAGTATAGTGAATAATTGTTCTATCAACCTTATGTACCCTAACAGAGATGGATTTAATACTTATATTAGATCACGTAGTACATTATGTCAATAGTTTTTATTTACAGATACTTTTATAAATAGGTTAGAAGGTTTAGGATGCAAGTAAAATTTTAAAATTTGTACATTAAAAGTTATTGGATAGTTTCTTTTCACTTTTACTTTGACGGCAATGTTTAATTCAAGAAATTACAGTATAAATACTGAAGAACTGTTGAAGCACCTGATGAGAAGCGAGGGTACAGCATAGGCCATCAGCCACTCAGCATGAAGCGGGGATAAGTAGAACATATTTACTTGGCAGAGTGTTACAGGAAGCATTCTCTCTTTACTTCCTGATTTCATTTCTACAAATTATTAGTTCTCTGCCCTGGGAACATCATAGCACACAGGACCGGGACTCTCACAATCTTTTTGACTTGTTACTAGGCTCAAGCTGTGATGACTAACCCCTTTATTCCTAGATGGCTTACAGAGAAGTTGTCTGGCTGATTTTAGATATTATTTTTTTCACAGTAAGGAGGCTAGTAGAATAGGTGGGAAGAATATAATGAAATAAAATTCGGATCTCTTCTCATCCCCTATAGGTATTTTCCGACTGTGGCAGGTTTTGTTGTGGTTGCTGATAAAAAAGAAAATCTTTTCCTCTCTGTTCTGAATCAGTGAGGGGTCAAGATATTAAATTGAGACATAGAAGGTTTTACTCAAATTCAACCTTACCCATGAGAGCTGGCTGCTCTCCACCTTCCCTGTCACCTCACATGAACACATCAATCAGGGTGAATTGTTTACAACTGCTAGCTCTTTCCCATGATCCCTTTTCACCTCAGGTGTTTACACAAGTTACCATATTAGATGTGAAATTATTTCCAAGTGTAAAACAGGATTTTTTGGTAATTTGTGTTTTATTTGTGTTTATTTTATTTGCCTATTTATTATCAGTATTTGTTTGCTTTGTTAATAATATATTACTAATACCTTCAAGTAATAGTGGCTGGAAAATGGATATATTTCATAAAAAAATCTTTCAACTAAAATAGTCAATATGCTAGACACAGAGTTCTCTCTTTTCTAAAAAACCTTTATGTCTAATTTCACACCTCTCCAAAGATAAGTTACAATTAAATATTTCTATGAGTTTTAACTACAAAAGAAAGGGGTGGAGCTATGGTCAGATGTACATAAAGTAACTGGAAGTAATCTTAGAGTTACTCTGATGTGTGCTCACACCTCAATAACTGTGATCTTGGGGAAGTTACTTAATGGCTCTGTGGATAAGTTATGTCACACTTAACTCAGTTATCAGGACATAATACTTTTAGATTCTCATGTTCGTGACAGAGACTTTGTTGTTTCTAATACAGGAACATACAATTTAGTAGAATTAAAGAAGAAAGGTGTGGTCAAATGCAGTCATAATATTCAATCTATATAAGTGAAAATAAAACTTGAAAATTAGAGGCATGGTGGAATTTGGAAAGGTGGTGTGTGTGTGGGGGGGGATTAAGGAAGGGATGACATTGATCCAGATGCATTGTACTCAGAAAGTTACATATTGGCCAGGCTCTGATGGCTCACAGCTGTAATCCTAGCTACTCAGGAGGCTGAGATCTGAGGATCATGGTTCAAAGCCAGCCTGGGCAGGAAAAGTCTGTGAGACTCTTTTCTCCAATAACTCAGAAAACTGGAAGTGGCACTGTGGCTCAGCTGAGGAGCTGAGGGACTGGGCCCAGGCCCAGAGATTAAGCCCCGTGACCTTGAAAAAAAAAAACAAGAAAGTGACATATTTAAGTGAAATCCTTTTCGACAACAATTTAAAGACAATAAAAAGTAAATTTAAAAAATATTTGAAAAAGACCATGGATGTCCATCATTTTTTAAAATGCTTTTGTTTTGATCTCGGACACAACCATGTAGTAGCAAAATTAATCATATATTATATTGTTTTCCTTAAGTGTCATCACAGTTATTATGTATGTAACTCCTAATTCAAGTGAGCCATAACAAAGATGTGTTCTCTTTTTCTTTTCTTCCTTTATTTCCTTTCATACTATTTTCCCCGGAGAATATTGAACTTAGTTGACAATGGAAGTATTGAAAGTGTTTCCAATTGTTTCTCTGTTATTGAATTGTCCATTACACTTGGGAATAGTAATGTCTAAGAGTGTTTATATTTAGTGTGTAAATGGAAGAAATAGTTCTATTTAGTTCTGACTTTTATTCACATCTTATAAGTTTTGAAGATGAAGGCTTGTGTTGAAATAACACAGTTTATGTGTTGCTGGGATATTTGAAAATAAAACAAAATGCTTGAGAACATTTGAATTGGAAACTTTGACTGAAATATTTGGGGAAGTTAGCAGGTAGCACCACAGAATTGTAACCATGATAATGGATGAAATTGCACATGAATCTAGCTTAGGCAAGACATATAAATGGGGAGGTACAGTATGTCTTAATTTTTTAAATAAAATTAAAATGAAATCATTTCTTTTATTGGCATTTTTCTATTAGGACAGTAGATATAGGAAGAAATAATTCTAAACATGAGAAATGAATGGTTTTTAGGCTAGATTAGATTATAGTCGGTGGCATGATTTCCATTACACTCAAAGCATTTTGTAACATTGTCTGCGAAGATTGCAACGTCATGATAAAGGGGGCAGGGGCTGATCAGCTGAGATGTAAATAGATTAGTGCTTTCTGGGTCCAGAGGAAAAGTTTACGAATATGTTTTGAAGATAACGTGTGTACAAACAACTTCAGACAATTTTTGTCTGAAGCTTTCTTATTGTATACTAGAGTTCATCATGAAGAAAAGAGCTTGGAGATAGCAGACATAGAGAAATGTTGTCTTTGTCTGGCCAGCAGCTTGAATGAACCCTGGTGGGAGCAATCAGCAAGCTTGGACTGCTATGGTCTCAGTGGTTGTCCTAACCAATTCATATTTGAAATCTCCATACCTAGGATTATATCAGAAGGTAGGGAATTTGGACAGCAGTTGGGGAATGAGGACCAATCTTCCACAGATAAGGATAGTGCCCTTATTAAAGGCACCCAGACATTACCATTTTGTTACAGTTTCCTGAAATGACTGACACATTCTCAGACTTCTGATTCTCAGGTTTGTCCCTGGTTTCTCTATATCTGGAAAGGCTTTGTACCCTGTAATTAAAATTTCTTATCTAAGGATTCCTTCTTTGGGTATTTTATTGCCTTGTTTTCCCATTTATTTCTTCTTCTATCCTGGCCATAGTTTTGTTAGCTGATAACTATGAGCACAGGACAGGGACAATGTGCTGTGCCATGAAGATTAAATCAAGTGTTCTCTCCTGCCTCATTTTTTTTTAAAGGCCTCTTTGGTACATTTCTGAAAGGCTCTATTCCATTTGGGAAGTCTCTTACAGCTTTTTTTCTGTCCCAAGATTCCTTCAGAAGCTGTGTAACTCTTAGAGTGGTCCTTGACCCATATGAAAAGGTTCCTCTCAGTTATTATGTCCTGCATTAAGTGTTCAGCTTAATGCAGCCATTCAGTAGACCAATTTTCTCTAAATGGTTTTCTTAATTGTTTCTCTTATGACATTTGGTATAACAAATACACTAGACATCTGTCTACATACTGTGGGTATATCTGCTTTCTAAGGGAAAAGAGGAAAGAAGTTTCCCTTCTCAAGATTCAAGCTCCTTCCCTTACAAAAGAGCCTACCTCAATGAGATTGTGTATATTGAGGAAACTCTGGTGGGCTGTTTTGATCACTTCCTGTCCTGCTAATGGCAAAGAGATTCACACCATAGGTATAAGGTGATATCCAAAAATATGACACCCAACCCTGGTTAAGAGTCACGCATGGACCTAGGGAAAGGTAAAATGCTCGAGTAAGGATTGCTTTATGGGCTGCCATTGTGGGAGGTATTGTTTGTAGTTTCAACAGGATGGGTTATGGAGCCATAATATTCAATTCTTTAAATAATTGTTCAGGTGGGAAAGAAACCTATAATAAGACTCAGGAATAAGAGGTTACAAGTTAGGTCATTCAAGATCCACCAAACAATTACCAGTTTTCTAGGGGTGCTTCTTTCTCTTTGTTCAATTGTACTTTAAGGCTAATAATAGGTATAACATATAATTTTTTCTATACACCAACAGAACTATTGGATTTTAAAAATAAGTGTCCTTCAAAAGTTTATGTGCTGATGGTTTGATCCCCAGCTTAGAGTATTATTGGAAGCTTCAAGTATTTGGAGGTGTGCTAATGGGGGTGTATTGGCACCATCACTCCTTCTATGTCAACATCACTGTGATGTAAGGACATTGTGTCCATAACATGGTTCCCATGTTGATGTTTGATCTTTTCATAAGCTCCAAGTGACAGGGCCCTCCCAGCATGAACTGAAACCTCTGAAAATGTGTGTGGAAATGCATCCTTCTTCTCCAGTTGATTTTCTTAGGTAATCTGTTATAACCATAAAAATCTGACAACACATACTTTTCTGTTGGTAATACATGTCACACTTAGATGAAATTTAGTCATCAATAGATCTTAAGTGTTCATTTCTCTTCTCATGTAGAATTGCAGGCTACACTGCAAGATGTTAAATAATGTTTCTTTTAGCATTTTCAGGATATAAACATATGATAATTTTATGCTCCAGGGTACATACAATTTCAATAAGCAGACAAATCCATAAATTCTTGGATTCAATAATCCCCACCATAACTCTCCAGCATATAATAGGTGTGCTCTCCATGGGGATGAACTGGCCTCTGAATTCTCTCTTAATTTAACTGTTCTCCTGAAGTTTCCACTGAAATTGGGCAAAAAGTATATTCTCCTAACTTCTATGCTATAAGCAACTGCTTAGGCTGGGGTCTGTTCCATGCAGCCTTCGCTTTCTCTACATGGATAGAATTGGCTGTTTTCTAAGAAAGAAATTTTATTTTCTTGAGACAACACACTGAGAGTTCATTTTGATAGAAACTAGTTGGCAAAACAAAAATCTCCTGAAGCACTGTAATCTTATCGTTCTCTGCTTAGTTTACCAAAATGACAGAGCTTACATCTCATTCCTATTTTGTAGCAACAAAAAGCAATTCTGTATAAAACCACAGGAGATACCTAGGGTGCTGACTCTTAGGCACTCTTGGCAATGAATGGTTTGAATTAGGAGTTGAATGTAGAAATTCCCAGGAATCAGCGAACATGAAAAGGAAACAGAAGAACAAACAGGAAGAGGAGAAGAAGGAAAGGAGAAGCCTAAGAAAGAGGAAAGTGGGAAGGAAGCAGATATAAAAGAATAGGAGGATGTAGAAGAGGAGGAGAGAAGGAAAAAGAAGAGAAGGAAGAGTTCCTAACACTCATAGTAAACCATTACTGTTCTTTAAATGACAAAACCAGTTAGAATTTGGAGTCTAGAAAGTATATGAACTATTTATGTTCTTTACATGACAGAAAGTAGAAAAAATTGTGCATATTTTGCATGAGGTTTGTAATTATTTTCCTTATCAGTTAATTTCTAAGCATCATGGATACCACAGAAAAAAAATTTAATCCTAGGTACAGTTGGCACTGAGTAAATCTGGCTAGCTAGAAAAAAAGGGTGGGGAAGAAATGATGGCAGTAACACCTAAAAGAAAGAAACAGGCAAAACAAAACAGCAGCAATAAACCAGACTGCAGGGGGTGACACTATTCAAGAAGAAATGGACTCATTACCTAATTTGTGTAAATGTAACCCCTTTGTACATCACTGTTACAGTAAAATTTTAAAACCAAACAAGACTGTATAGTAAATATCTGTATCTCTCTAGTATTTGTCAAGGAGACCACATGGAAAGTGAAAAACAGAATTTTGTCTGATAAAATTTACAATTTTCTTCCTTACTTGCATGAATTTTATTTTATATAACATTAAATAAAATGTCATTGATGCCTATGTGTGCCAGGTTAGAGGTGTTAAATATATGCTTATGTTAGTAGAATACTTACTTTCCAACCGAGTGAAAATTTTGTACCATGGTGCTTTCTAAGCTGAATTCATAGCACTTCAGTTGTAATTGAAAGTAAAATCCTCTTATCATTCTCTTAGTCTTTGTTTGTGTTTGGAGCATTTTTTTTCTCTCTCTCTCTCTTTCTATCTCACTTTGTTGTGTGTAACTCTCTTATCCCCCTCAGACAGTGGGCTTCTGCACACTGGGCCCTTAATGCTTATCTTCACCAGCTCTCAGCTTTGACTGTTTCCTGAGTGCTATGAGCCATTGAAGGAATCCTTTTCATTTGCAGGATCCACACTGGATATCATTAGTGTTTGTAAGAAACTGCGTATCACCTTATAATCCAAGCTGACAAATGCTTCTACGGAATATAAAATGAAATAAACCATTTTGAATTCAGACATGAGATAATGGAGACTGGCTGCCATTGAAGATCAGATAATAATTACCAAGTATTCGTTCATTCCCACAGACTTGAATGCCTCGGTCCTTATTTTCTACTTGGTTGCAAACAGCCTCCTGAGCTTTAGGATTTTAGGCTTGTGGTATCCTAAACCTGGGTACATGCAGTCCTACATAGGAGGCTGAGGAGGAGAGTCAACAGTTCAAGACTGTTGAGTTACATAGAGAGACTTGTTTCAAAAAGGACAAAAACAAAGAGAAAAGCATAAGAAGAATGACAAGAGAAGTATAGAATGTCAAAGAACACACGAGACTAGATATTTCAAGTATGACATGCTGAAGAAAATCTTTCCTTGGTTAGATTTGGAAAGAAATTATGCCCTAGAGAATTATTAACCTTGAAAATATATAATTATTGGAAGGCTGAGTAACTGATAAAGATTCAAGCAAATGAATGAAAACTACAATGGCCAAACATTTAAGGAATGAATGTACATAGGATAAATAGACATAAATTTGCAGACCAGCAAAATGTTGGATTATATCTGGATTATACAACATAAAATATGGACAATGATGATGTTATAGCTACTAATGGTGTTAAACATTGAGTGTTTATATATTTTATGAAAATAAAACTGATGCAATCTCAAGAGACAATGGCACTGTAGCTGGGTCTTCATTGAGTAAGTTAATACAACATGTTTCAATAAACATGTGAGAGTAATTTAGATTATTTGTCTACTTATGCTTGGAGCAAAGAATACATTTAGGCTTTGTAAATGTGATTTATATGAAATATATTAATAGTATTAGGGAAAATAATATATAATAATACCAACTATTATAAAGAATATTGTTTTCATAATCAATACAAACTTAATATCTGTGTATAATTAAAATGTCTCATTTAATTAAAAAATCCAACCACTAAAAAAAGAATTAAAAGAGACTATATAGAATTAAAGGTGTGACACGTATAAGATGATTTCTTTGTTGCTTTGTATGTCCCTCCCCCCACAGTATAACCCCCGTTTTCGCTGCATTTGATGTTGATATATTTTGTGGCGGGGAAGGGAAAGAACAAATTGTTTAAATAGGGATACAGGTGGACCCATTGCAACAATGAGATATACAAGACTTTATGTCAAAAAATGAACTTTACAACTTTGGCTGGGGTGGGGAGTATGGGGGGAGGAAGGGAGAAGTGGAGGTGGGCAGGGGAAGATGGGAAGGGATGGGAAGGGATGGGAAGGGGAAACAAAGGAGGAGGCAACAATGCTTGATAAGAAATGTACTCATTACCTTACCCATGTAATTGTAACCCCTCTGTACGGTATTTTCACACACACACACACACACACACACACACACACACACACACAAAGAATTGAGGTGTGAGCAAAATTTGAATGCACGGATACTAAAATAAATAATCTAAACAATATACAATATATTGCCTTAATATTCTTCATAGATAAATGAGCAGATAAAGTGTATGCTATAGTTCATTATATTTATCTTCTGCGTATAGTTAGGATAATGATAAGAATCATAAGAATAAAAATAGTAATTAAAGTGATCTTAAAAATTATATCTAATACTAACCAAAGTTTTAATGTTACATTCAAAAGCTCAAACATATTGAGTTTTTAGTAGGAATATCCCAAATGACAATATTTAAATTCAATAATTTACCAAATAGAAAGGCAGGCCAATGAAACTAAAATCTATCCACAACACTGATGGATATATTTAGTTGGCGGTTCCAAGGTGCGGTGGGACTTTGAATGGGCCGCAGTTGCAGCCCGTACGTGGGGAGAGGGAAAGCCGGCGACGAGAAAGGTCACGTTCTCAGGATAGAGATAGAGGAAGAAGCCATTCGAGGTCCCCCACGCCCCAAAGACGACCTGGATCCATATCACCTTCCCCTTCTCAACTGAAAGAAAAAAGAGATGAAGAAAAGAAACAAGAAACAAAAAGAACGTTAGATTACCGAAGAAGACTTAGAAGGCAAAATGGAGGAAAAGATAGAAAGTTAATGGGATTTGCTTCTTTTGACTCCACAAAAGGGAAGAAGGTAGATGGTTCTGTAAATGCCTATGCCATAAATGTGTCTCAAAAGAGGAAATATAAGAAGTATATGAGGGACTGGGAAGGTGGCTCAGTGGTAGAGCGCTTGCCTTGCATGCATGAGGCCTTGGGTTTGATTCCTCAGCACCACATACGCAAAAAGAAAAACGCCGGAAGTGGCGCTGTGGTTCAAGTGGTAGAGTGCTAGCCTTGAGCTGAAGAGCTGGGGACAGCGCCCAGGCCCAGAGTTCAGGCCCCTCGAACGGACCCCCCCCCCAAAAAAAAGTATATGAATTGAGAAGGTGGATGTTATTAAATGAGAATTGAAATGCTGAAGAATGATTTTTTCTCTCATCTTGGTAGATTTTGTATTTAATATGCATCAAAAACAAGATCTCAGTTCTTCTTTCTTATAAAGTTAGAAAAATCTTATTTATAATGTACATTATTCGTTTCTTTCAAAAGAAGATAAGTAAATGTTATTTTTTTCCCCAAGGAAATATCATTTGGGGCAATTATCAGCCCTTGTTTTGTTTGTCCTTATTCCTATGGAATATATTCCTATGTATTTTCTTCTTGAATGCTGGTAGGCCTTTTTTTTAAACAAAGTAATTTAGATGTGAGTTTTCCCAATAAAGCAATATTTCTTCCCATTTAACAATATTTAATTTGGTACATAAAAGATAATGTACTATATTACTTCACCTGTGTTTTTGAGTTGAATAAATACTATGAGAAATTTTTCTGAAAATTAAAAACACTTCAGATATTTTCACTACATGTTTAACTTTTCAGAAATAATTGTCTTCTATGTAGAATAAGTAATACATATGCATATGGAAAGGAATGATCATTGTATATGTTAAGAATTTCACAAAGTGCTAATTCCACAAGAAAGTATAAATAATCACATTTTATCAATACAGATGTTTCCTTACCTTGTAGCACATCATCAATCCATAATATAATGAGAATAGCTTATAAACATGTGAACTAGTGAGAAGGATGAGAACCAACACTGTATATATGAGGAAAAATATATTTAAAATTTTAAAAAATATACAGTACATGCTGTGTTCAGGTATCTTACCAGTATTGTTAGCTGCTTGGGAGGAAATCTTGAAGATCTTGATAGAGGCTAGCCCAGACAGAAATATCAGCAAGTTTCCATCTCTAAACAACCAGGAAGGGGCTGGGAAGGTGGCTCAGTGGTAGAGCGCTTACCTTGCATGCCTGAGGCCCTGAGTTAGACTCCTCAGCACCACATAAGCAAAAAGAAAAAAGCCAGAAGTGGTGCTGTGGCTCAAGTGGTAGAGTGCTAGCCTTGAGCTGATGAGCTGAGGGACACCGCCCAGGCCTAGAGTCCAGGCCCCACGACCGGACCCCCCCCCCAAAAAAAAACAACCAGAAAAAAAGCAGGCTGGAGGTATGACTCAAGTGATGTAGATCAAATTGAAGAATATCAGCTCAGCAAGCAAGAAGAAGGAGGAAGAGGACTTAACTTCAAGCTCCAGTACTGGCAAAACTGAGCCAGAAACTACTCCTCATTAGTATGCAAGTTTCTAAAGTATTTTATATTACATTTTCTCTTATATCTCCTTATACAAATGGAATATAGACATATATAATGATTCATGACATATATGCCATATTTATATTACATATTTATATTTGTCACTGCTGTGACAAAATACCTAATTAAAAAAATCTCAAAGAAAGAAAGATTTAATTTGTCTCCCAAGAACAGAGGGTACAGTCCAGGACTATGAAAGCATTGGGCACCACAAATGCCAACTCTATGACAAAATTTGAGCCATTTGGGAAAGACTTTACATTTGTACTGCAACAGCATATTACTTCCAGATTCTTCAAATTTGACTGAACAAATAAATTTGTAAATAACACTGGAAAATGGTATTCGGAGACTCCTTTAATACATGGGGATTTTCAGAGCCATTAAAAAATTATTGAAACCTTTATTTTAGTATTAGTCATTTGGAAAATGTTTCCTTTTTAGTCATTATATATTTTTATGTGCTATGTCATTTCATGTAGTTAATATATGTGAAAGTGAAAAAAATGAACTCGAGACAAAACTTAATTATGGAATGGATTTTAGTGCACTTCATTCTCCTGGTGAATGCTCAAAGTCATGTGTATGTCATTGTATGTGTCAATAATTTCACAGAATGCTAATTTCACAAAAAGTCAAAATGTGTGAACACAGAATTTAGTTATACTTTACTCAGAGTTGTGTCATGCACAAACCCAAATATCCAGAAGAGAGCATCTAGGTGTGCCAGAAGTATTTTACGATAATAAAGGTAACTTGGCTCACTATGTTCTTTTTGGCCTGGTGACAGTTTTGTATGTAGTCAATCTCAACAACAGCTATTAGAGGCAGCAAGGGATTTGGGAAATGGGAAATGCTGTCCTGTAGCCTGCTGTCATATATCGTGTGACAGAAAATGGACAGCACTTTTTTATGAGTCTTGAGAGGTATGCAGCTACATTCTTTTACCCTTTGGCGATATTATTTTGTCTTTTATGGTACTGTGGTTTGAACTCATGGCACTGTTCTTGCTAGGCAAGCGTTCCTCCCACCTACTCAAATCTGTAGCCACTTTGGAGCTTTTATGTTTGAAATCACATTATTTACTTCAGATAGTAAAATTATGTTAGATTTCCAAATACACTGAAAGTAATTGTCTTAAAATAAAAAGATTGACTATTCCTAAATCAATCTGCTACTGAGGATTCATTGGAGTTTTCATATTCAAGACTTCATTGCATAATTAATTTTCTGTTACCAGCTTTCAGAAGGTTAGTGGGATGTGGTTTTGTAACTCCAAGCTTATTTTTTGTCTGAAAGAATGAATTTCAAGTACTTTGTTGTATTTTATATTCTTAAATTTTCTTCTGTTAAAAGCCTGGGAAAGTGGCTCAGTGGTAAAGTGCTTGCCTTACATGCATGAGGTCCTGGGTTCAATTCCTCAGCACCATATAAACAGAAAAAGCCATAAGTGGTGCTGTGGCTCAAGTGATAGAGTGTTAGCCTCGAACTGAAGAGCTGAGGGATAGTGCCCGGCTCAGAGTTCAGGCCCCACGACCAACAACAACAACAAAAACCTATTAAAACATTCAAGTAGTTGTACAAAGAACTTGACTTTTTTTTTTTTTTTGGCAGTTGTAGGGATTGAACTCTTGGCCTGGGTGCTGTCCCTCAGCTGTACAGCATGAGACAAGCTTTCTACCACTTGATCCATAGCACCATTTCCAGTTTTCTGGTGGTTAATTGGAGATAAGAGTCTCACAGACTTTCCTGCCTGGGTTGGTTTTGAACCGTGATCCTCAGATCTCAGCCTCCTAAGTAGCTGTAATCACAGGCATGAGCCACCAGTGTCCTGCTAGAAGTTGACTTTTAACAGAGCAGTTGCTGAATAAATCTTGATCAATGTTTTCTTTCAACATTCTCATCCATGCCTCTTCTGTCTATTCCTTCCCCTCATTCTTATTTGTAGGATACAAATATATACTTGACTGCATTCTCTCCCTCTTTTCCTCTTCATTTGTTTATTACTTTCCCTTGACCCATCCACCTCTGTCAAGTACCGACTTCCTGGTCTTTATTTTGTTTAACTTTGGCTTTTTTTTTGGTAGATATATGTATTATTTTTTCAGTAGTGCAGTGGAAATGCTACCATAATTCATGTAAGAATACAAAAATTTGATATAATTTACTAATTCCCAGTCAACCATAAATCCAAGTTTCATGCTCAAATATTCTTAAACATTTAGAAGTGTTTCCACAATTCACTTCTTCACATTATTGTGGCAATGTTTTTGTTTGTTCTTTTATAGGTTAATTTATTTATTTTATCTGTCAGACTTTGAACCTAGGACCTCAAGCTTGCATGATGTGTTAAGTAGCCTGGAACTCTAACTTTTGAACCATATCTTCATCCTGATATTCGATTAGTTATGTTGAAGGCAAAGTCTTTATGGTTTTCTGTCCAGGCTGTCCTTTAACTATGATCTTCTATTTGAGAGCTGAAATAATTTTCTTCCCTTCTAGCCATATGCTATATATTTATTTTGAATTTCAACAAATATTGTCTTAAAATTATTAAGAAAAGTTTGTGTAATATATATAATGTACATATATACATTATATATATGAAACTGTGATATATCACTATATATTTAAACTTATTTACATATATGTATACATTTTATATAAGCATATATATAATCTATATATAGAAGATGTAGCATAATTTTATGTTAAATGTGTGATATAATCCTTGGGTAGCTGCTATATTCATTAGAAAGTTTAGTATGATTTTCATGTAAATTAAATTGAAGTAGTCAAAATTTATTCCAAGCACTTCTTCTGGTTTTATTGACTTATATGTAAATATTGGAGCTTGTTTAAATCTTTGATACACAGTTAATATTTCCTTTGAAATGAATCCCTTAAATCTTAAACTTAGTTATGTGTGACCTTTGTGTAATTTTACTAATGCTTTATTATATTGGTTACTAATATTGGTAGATTGTATATATCATACAAGTGTACATTCTCTTTTTATGTAACAGAAAGACATTTCACAAAATGTTAGCATAGTCATGTCTCCATTTGCTAGTAGTAGTTTTTAATCTCAACACTCCAAACCTGTACATCCCTCATTGAAATCCAGGTAGCATTTAGTTAATATAAACCACATACCTTTGGCAAAAATTATAGGAATTCTCCCAAAAATAAATCACTTAGCACATCTTAATGATGAATAAATGTTTTCCACATTCAAAACCCTAAATTATATAAATTGGAATTATAATAACAAATTTTTTATGTGGATGGATAATATATGATTCTCTAGGAAACTAATTTATATAAATGTACTAGAACATGATTCTCCTTCCTGATCTATAAATACTTGAAACCTTTTCAGTTGGTAATGGTATATATTTCATGAATTCCCAGTAGCCTACCATCCACAGTGAGTGGCTTCATATTCTGGGGATTCACTGCAGATACCTGCCCTGTTTGCACATAGTGTTTTTATTTCACCAAGTCCCAGTATATTTTGTCCAAGTTGTAGAGTTACAATTCTCAGCAGCACAGATGTCTTCCCACTATAATGATGTAGCTGTGCATTATTATTTCCTTGCAAGATTTCCCAGTTAATCAGTTACAATAAAAGTGGAGACTGGCTTTGAAACTGGAAAAAGGTACCTGCATCCTATTGCTTAAGATCTATGGCCAGATAGAACCGGGGAATGTAGAAGAAAATATACCAAGGTCTTTACAGACTCTGAGTATTAGATATCTCTGGTCCATGGATAAAGATTCAATGAAACTAACTGGCTTAAAGTATAAAATTGTTTAACTGCAGTGGTGGATAATCTTGACCGAGGACAGCCCTGGTGATGGATGGCTAATGGACTGATAACAGCAAATCCTTTTTTGTCAAAGGTTTATGTGACATGCAACTCTATTGCAAATGGCCTGAAATTAATTCACAGAATAAAATTTTGTATGAATTCTCATATTAGTGGAAAAATACAGATTCTTGAACAGCAATGGTAACAATATTAATGATAAATATACATTCCTGTGCAGCAATGTAAAACAATGCTAGACATATGAACAAATTATAAGTTTTTCATTAGTGAATAACAACCAAATCCAGCTTGAAATTGTTTTTCTCTAGAGTCAGTAGTCAGAAACAAAATGCAACCACCAACAACATGGTAGATTGTTATAAAATTAAAGTCTTTTTCCATGTAAACAATCTGCAGAAGAAACAGCCAAAGATTGGAATTGTATTTTTTTTATTGTGAAAATACTCTACAGAGGGGTTACAATTATATGGGCAAGATAATGAGTACATTTCTTATCAAACATTGCAGCCTCCTCCTTTGTTTCCCCTTCCCATCCCTTCCCATCCTTCCCCTGCCCCCCACCCAAACCTCCCCGCCCCCACCAAAGTTGTAAAGTTGGCTTGTACATCTCATTGTTGCAATGGATCCGCCTGTATCCCTATTTAAACAATTTGTTTTTTCCCTTCCCCTCCACAAATTATACCAACATCAAATACAGTGAAAGCAGGGGTTATAACATGGGGTAGGGACATGCAAAGCAACAAAGAAATAATCTTACAAATGTGTTAGAAATAATCACTGGAAAGAAAAAACACTTGAATACATATCTTAGAGTTCATTTCCCTAACATCACCTTATCTGACCTTTTCTGCTTGACTCAGACATATACTAGATATTGCAAATAAGGGAAACCATGGGACCTATGTTTCTTTGGGCCTGGCTTACTTCACTTATTATAATTTTTTCCAAGCTTTTCCATTTCCTAACAAATGCGGCAATGTCATTCTTTCTGATGGAGGCATAGAATTCCATTGTGTATATATACCACATTTTCTTGATCCATTCATCTACTGAGAGGCATCTGGGTTGCTTCCATATCTTAGCTATGGTAAATAATGCTGCAATAAACATAGTTGTGCTGGTAGCTTTAGTGTGGCCTTGTTTATGATCATTTGGGTAAATGCCCAAAAGTGGGATAGGGGTGATAGGGGAGCTCTATGTGGAGTCTTTTGAGGAACCTCCATACTACTTTCCAAAGTGGTTGAACAAGTTTACATTCCCACCAACAATGCAGTAGGTTTCCCTTCCTGTCCACATCCCCTCCAGCATCTGTTGTTATTAGAGTTCTTGATTATAGCCATTCTAACTGGGGTGAGGTGGAATCTCAATGTTGTTTTGATTTGCATTTCTTTTATGGCTAGAGAGGTTGAGCATTTCTTCATGTGTCTATTGGCCATCCTTCTTTCCTCTTCAAAGAAGTTTCTCTTTAAGTCTTTAGCTCACTTATTTATTGAGCAGTTGTTTCTTTGAAGATTTGTTGTTGGGGGATTTAATTTTTTGAATTCCAGGTATATTTTAGATATGAGATCCTTGTCTGTTTTATGGCTAGTGAAGATCTTCTCCAAATCCGTGGGCTTTCTATTAATCTTGTTAGCTATGTCCTTTGCCATAGAGAAGCTCTGCAATTTCATGCAATCCCATTTGTCGAACCTTTCTTTGATTTGTTGTGTTTCTAGGTATCTATTAAGAAAAATTTGCCCTGTGCCAAGGAGTCCTAGGGTTTCTCCTATTCCGTCCTGTAATGTTTTCAGGGTGTCTGCTTTGACTCTGAGGTCTTTGATCCATTTGGAGTTGATTCTGGTGCAGGGTGAAATATAAGAATCGAGCTTTAGTTTTCTGCAAGTAGTTAACCAATTTTTCCAGCACTATTTACTGAAGAGGCTATCTTTCTTCCATTCTATTTTTTAGCTCCCTTATCAAAAATTAGATGGCTATAAGTCTTTAGGTTCATTTCTGGGTTTTCAATTCTATTCCATTGGTCCTGAGGTCCGTTCTTGTGCCAGTACCAAGCTGTTTTGATTACTATGGCTTTATAGTAGAGTTTGAAATTTGGTATTGATATTCCTCCAGCACTGTTCTTTCTGTTGAGGATCATTTTAGCTATTCGGGGTCTTTTATTGTTCCATATGAATTTTTGGATTGCCTCTTCTATTTCCTTGAAGAATGAGGTTGGAGTATTGATAGGTATCGCATTGAATTTGTAGATAGCCTTGGGAAGTATTGCCATTTTCATGATGTTGATCTATCTAATCCAGGAGAATCCAGGAGCAAAAAACGATGGTTAGATGCCACGAAGTAGGTGGCAATGCCTTAACCGTATGTATGTTGTGGGACCCAAGGGCCTCTTCCATCCTTGTCAACAGGAGTGCTAACCTTCTCTCCTTTCATACAACACTGGAATAGAATCTTTATTCTACAGGTAAACTGGAACAATGTATAAGAATGTAAATTTGATCACATTGTTAAAAATGAAACATACTTATTACCCTTCATGTAACCGCAACCCCTCCCGACATTATTTTTACAGTAACAAAATTTAAAAAAAATTAAAAGAATGTTAATGTGACTATATCAAAACATATGTCAGAGGAAAAAAGTGAGCACACACAGATTACTAACACATAGATGGTATTCCTTTGCACCAATGTTTGTGTGCACACAATCCATTCATTACTGAAAGACTTACAGTCTCAGCAGCATGGCCATAGTTCCTGAGGCCATAAGTTTCACAGTTATAGGAAGCATAGAATATCAGCGTACAATTTATAATAAAGCAGAGCCTAACAGGAATGTTAAGTTAGTCTATTCATAATGTACTGCAAAATGAACTTTTCAGATTTTATAGACTTTTATCATATTGACCTTAATAAAATACATAAAAGCCTTAAACATTTGTTTTAACTTTACTGATTAGTGAATGAGGTATAGTGCTATAATCCATTCTAGCCAATAGTATGCTTTATATAACTTTCATTTATATGTGTTCTCCCTTTCCTTTCCTCCCTAGCAACAATTTCTTTGCATGGTTACTCAAGCTGAATGATTACTTAAGGGTTGTATTGAAAACTTATATAATTTTCTATTGACCCATAGCAAAATTGTACAGATTTGGAATCAAAATTTAATAAGAATTTAAATAACAGAATAAAAAATAATGCACATACAAAGTACAAGGAAATCTGTGTCATATGGCCTGAATCTCTAGGCCTTTATAGATTTCTTGTAGTTTAGTCTTTAGAAGACAGGAATAGTTGTGAAATATGAGTTACTAATGTCACATTACACAATAGAAGAATCATACTAATGAAGCATCTGGATCATGTTCACTATTCTATATACATTACGTTTGATTATAAAAAGCAGTGGCAAATACAGGAGGATCTCTCCAAGTTTTTTCATAAAAATCTGTATCTCTTAACTATATTAATAATACACTATTGGTTAAAAAGTCAGAAATTAGCACACTAATAAAATAAAAAGTAGACTTCTACTCTTGTTTTCTTTCCTTCAGTCTGTTTCTGTGCTTGAGAGAAAAGATGGTTGAATGAGCAGCTGCTCTTCGCCCTGCAAAATTTTGAACCTCTACAATGTCATAGTTCTCAGATATTTATTTTTCTTGTGATTTTTGGTAATCTTTTGTAAAAGGAAATGATAAAATAAATAAATGAATAAGAGAGGGAAATCGAATGCCTTTATCCAAATTGAAGCCACTCAATGGGAAATAGGAAGTTCCTTGTTTGTAAATCAACACGATGTTTTATACTTGAAATTATTTTGGCAGATGGGTTCTGGTGGCTCATGCTTCTCATCCTAGCTATTCAGGAGTTGAAAGCCACCCAGTGCAGGAAACTCTGTGAGAAACTCTGTTGTTTCCAATAAAACAACTCAAAAAATTTGACAGTGGCACTGTGTTTAAAGTGGTAGAGTGCCCACCTTGAGAAAAAAAAGCTCAGAAACAATGCCCAGTCCCAAAGTTCAAGAGTTCAAGCACTGGGACCAGCAAAAGAAAAAGAAGGAAAGGGGCTGGGAAGGTGGCTCAGTGGTAGAGCACTTGCCTTGCATGAATGAAGTCCTGGGTTCGATTCCTCAGCACCACATAAGCAAAAAGAAAAATGCTGGAAGTGGCACTGTGGCTCAAGTGGTAGAGCGCTAGTCTTGAGCTGAAGAGCTGAGGAACAGCGCCCAGGCCCAGAGTTCAGGAACCACGACCGACCCCAAAAAAAATTTAAAAAAAAAAAGGAAAAAAGAAAAAAAAGGAACAAAGGAAGGAAGGAAAAGAACATCTAAACCTTTTCCCCCATTATACCACATTTTTATTTATTTATTTGTGAGAATACCGTACAATTACATGAGCAAGGTAATGAGTATATTTCTTATCAAGCATTGTTGCCTCCTCCTTTGTTTCCCCTTCCTATTCCTTCCCATCTTCACCCCTCCACATCCCTCCCCACCGTGCCCCCCGACCCCTTCCTCCTTCCCCACCAAAGTTGTAAAGTTCATTTTTCGACATAACGTCTTGTACATCATTGTTGCAATGGGTCTACCTGTATCCCTATTTAAAAAATTTGTTTTTTTCCCCTTCCCCTCCCAAATTATACCAACATCAAATACAGTGAAAACAGGGGTTATACTGTGGGGGGAGGGACATACAAAGCAACAAAGAAATCATCTTATAAATATGTTGGAAACAATAGCAAGAAAGAAAAGAAAATTTAAGTCCTTATTACACACAGGCTGTAGACTGCACATATATATGAACTATATATAACATTCTTAATTTTGAGTCAAATTTTTTGGATAGGTATTACCTCGAATCTGTCTTCCTTCCTCTCAATTTCCAATATACTTTCTTAACTTGGGAATTGCTTATATGTAATAATCGTTTTCATTCAATGATATCTATGAATTTATAGCACTTCTCCATGCCATAGAGCTATGTCAGAAGTATTCAATTCATGTTTTTATATCATAAATCAAAAGAATTTATAGGTCCCCTGTCACTTCTTTGCTGACAAAAAACAAACTTTTCCTGTGTACTGTGGATTATAGATGCCTAGAAGTCTTTGCTTAGCAATTTTTTTATTTTTGTCTATTTCTTTTTAATGTAGTTATAATCCATAAAATAAGTTTTGATAGCCACTGGCTACTGAGTGTCAGAAAACATTACCTGTCACTCTACCCCATCAAGGATAATATGTGGGTTTGTTTGTGTCTTTTGCTTTTTTAAAAAAATCAATAGTTCTGATCTTTGGTTACATAGCTAGAGTATTAGATTCTTCCTTTTAACTAGATAATTAAGATAATTTCTAATCCAAACGTATTCTTCAAGTTTTTCACAAACTCATTTCTGTGGTTTTTATTTAATATCACATACAGTCTTTGATTTTCATTGACATGAAATGTTATATTTTTCTGTAGTCATTTTTTGTTAAGGAAATGCATCTACTCTCTATCATTGCACATGGGAATGGTGCTTCCTTAAACTCAAGAGTCAGTAATTAAATTAGAAGTTCTTTTTTTTAATCTCCTTGTCAATTTCCAGACAATCTATATCTTGTTAGAGAGTGCCATTGTTGTCTGTTTTCACATTAGAGTCTGTTTATGTCTTGAAATCAACCTTAGAGAGACAGCCTTAATAAGAACTCTTCAGTTTCTAATGTTCCCCTCTCCCCACCGGAGTATTTGACATTTTTGAAGTTAAACCTGATCAGATCTCATGTATGTCAAAGGAAATTATGCCACTTACAAAATAAATTGTACTCAGAACCATTATATGTCCTGGAAGACAGCTTAGCATCTTCTACCCCTTAAACCCTTCTTAGTCTTGTAATGCTGCCTTCCAGAAGCCAGTAGGCAGGTCTACTCAAATTTGCCTCACATTGACATTTCATTAAACGACCATATAAAGCTCTGATGTAACAGAAAATAGCCAGAATGTGTTTCACATGTGATGAGCACTGCCTGACCAATAGATAATTATAATTTATGTCAGTGTAGTAGACAAGCTTTTTATTCTGATCCTGTTAATTGGTCATAATTCTCTAAGGGCATGTGAAAAATAAGCAGAATGGAAAATAGTCTGTTGACAGCAAAGTGGCTGTTTGATTGATCACTTACAAATTAAGACATCTGAGAACTTTTGTTACTTGTGTTCATCAGATGGTCTGTATGCAACCCTTAGAGACCTTACAGTATAAAATCTTCTTTCTACATAAAACGACAAAAATGTGTCTCAATACTGGTCATTATCAGCACTAGATCTGATAAGGACTGTTTAATGACACTCCTGCTCTAAATCACTTCTTTTGAACATAATTGGGTCTCACTTTGAACCTCAAATCACACCCCACTTTACTGTATCTATGATATGAGCACATTTATTTACAATTATTTCTAACTCCTTAATTTCTCTATTTAAAATGCTTATATTCATTCACAAAATTTGGTAGGCAATAAAACACCTACATCATACTGTACAACTAATAAGGCCTCCCAATTAAAGTTGCAAATTGACTGGCACAAAATAAAATTATAGACTACTAGAACAGTTATGAACATCTTCCATTAAGTTCAATACCAATAAGGTTGTGTTTTGGAGCTGTATAACATCATGTGACAATTTCACCTGTACCATTCAGAATTTTTTCACTTAAGGAGAGCAGAGGCCTCAACACTTATTTATGTTAGACCCAATTATTAAGATTTTCTAGTAATATGTGGATATTAATATTAGAGATAAGATCCTTTCCATGGATCAATGAGCATGTTTTTTTCTATAACATATTTGAAATAATATTTTTCAGGGCAAAGTTCCGGTGACTTGCCACCTATTAAATGATACTAACATTCCCTAAGCTTGCATTCATCTCCTGTACCTCAATCCACTGTATGTGCATTCCTCAGGTGTCTTCTTGAGAGCTAGTGTGGGAATCACAGCATAGATCAAATAATATCAATAATGCATCTGAGAATGATTTATAATAGGAAAGTTAAACTCTACTTTATCCTAGAGCCTACATCTAAAAGCATAGAGCGGCCTGTTTTTAGGTGATATGCAGCAAAACAACCTTTGAACAGTTCTTGATTGACACCAGCTCTCATGGGTACATGTGTATGTAAAACTGAAATGCATACCACTGTGAAAGGCAGAGGGAAATTTTAAAATGTCTATTTGTATCCTTTGTAAATTGGCATTTTCATCTCAAGGTACAATGGAGTCTCTGACATTTCTTAATCAATCTTAGAATCAGCCATTTTACTACTACCCAAGCCAAAATGTCCATCTATTAACATAATTTGTATTTCTGCCAACAATTCTGGTTCTCCATGTCTCCCTTGCTCCCTATTCATGTAGTTGTATGTCTCCTTTGTTCTATAGATTGTTTGTTCCTCCTAGTCTTGCAAAATTCATACATTGAAACTTGATACTCAAATGGAATATATGAAGTAGTGAGGCTTTAAAGGTGATTACATTGTGAGGCTGGAGCTCTCAGAATGGGATTTGGCCACTTGAAATCAACACTAAGGAGCTTGTTTGTCCTCCTATCACATCACCATGCTCTAAAATGGCACTATCAATGAACCAGAAAGTGTATATACATATGGCTTTATTGAATGAAGACCCCCGGCTTCTAGAATGGTAAGTTATGCATTTCCATTTGGTTTAAACTACCAAATTGTTTCAGCAAACTAGCACATTAAGATACTTTCCTGTTTTTCTATATTGCTACAGGATCAATATGTACTTTGCTCAGAACTATCCATTGAGGATTACTAATTGATTGAATGGAAAATCTTAATTATTTTTCTGTTATGTTTGGTTATGAAATAAGACAAGTCCATGAGTTTTCTAGAAAGTATGAATTTAGTTATTACCAACTTGACACTTGAGACTGCTGGCAAGCTGTCACCTTGATCTGTCAAAGATTAACCAGCCTCAGGAGATATTGCCTCTGAAGTTTAAACAACGACCTCTTAAGCAAAGGGACATCGGCTGTCATAATTCAGGTCTTTTTAAAATAATTTATAAAGTCATATGAAAAGATATAGTCTTCATTATGGGAAAAATAGGGATCCTAAAATGTATAGTATCACAAAAACATTTTCTTTTCTACAAGCAAATATTAGCTTGCTTACTCCTTGTTTAAAATGATTTATGCTACATACACTTGAGATTTGTCTGTAACACAATCTGACATGTGTACATAAGCCATATGGACTCCAAATCATTTTGGGGAATTGAAGCTGAAGAAATTGACACAAATGCTGAAAATCTGGTTGCTGCTACTTCTGTGAGTAATAATGTGTCCCCTTTGTCTCTGACCCAAGAATCCTGTTGTGTGCCAATAATCATGATACACTGTGGCAAGATAACTTGCTAATTTGTAAATAGGGTGGAAGTCCCAGAGCCTCTATTGTTCCTGACACACTTTTAACTACCTATTCTGGAGCTGTTTTCTGAAGTCCCTCATCCTATATACTCAAAAAGACTACACTGTTTGCTGGCCAGCCTAGGCAGAACATTTATGAGATTCCATCTGAACAGTAAGAGCTGGATGTGGTAAGACATGTCTTTCATCCTGGTTATGCTGGAAGAGTACAAAAAGAGTACAGTTCAGGTCATCCTTGCCAAAAAATAATATCAAGCCTTATTAAATAATAATAAAAATAATAATTAATAATAATAATAACTAGAACTGAAAGAGCTGGACACATGGAGAAGTGTTAGAACATCTTCTTAGTAAGTGAGTCCCTGAGTTCGAAAGTCTCAATACCTCAAAAATATGCGTGTACTCACACATAAATGTGCATATTTATGCACATACATAAGCACACATGAAAAGGATATAATTTAATTTATACATGCATGCATGTAATTTATAAATGCATGTATGAAATAGATGGAATTGACTTGGATCAACGCATAAACAAGAAACATCTGCCAAGTGCCAGTGGCTCATGTCTGTAATCCTAATTACCCAGGAGGTTGAGATCTGAGGATCATGGTCTAAAGCTAGCTCAGGCAGAAAACACCCTGAGACTCATATCTCACAGAAACTACTCAGAAAAAGCTGGAAGTGATACTGTGGCTTAAGAGGTAGAGCACTACCCTTGAGCAAAAGAAGTTCAGGAACAGTAAGTGCCCACGCCCAGTGTTCAAATACCATGACTAGCACAAAGAAAAAAATTATCTAAATTTACAAATTGATGAAACACTAACATACTTGAAATAAAACTAATAAACTGAAAATCTCCACGATTGTTTGCATTATTACATAAAAAATTTAGTTCTTTATTTGTATTACATTAACTGTGATAGGAGAGAGGTCTTTAAAATAATAAACATATTGAAAAATAATTTCAACTCCTAAAATAATTCTCTTAAATTTCAATTACATATTAAATCTCTTGACATATTTAATAAGTTTTATTTATTGTGATTTTTTACATAATAGATTTCTTACAGGAAATTTACAGATAGGGAGATTATATGTTTCATCAATTAGAATGATAAACTAATAGAAGTTTACTTTTTCAATAAAAGACAATTATTAAAACTGAACTTTTACTACTAAATAATGTTTTGTATTTTTATACATGTACATATAAGTGATTAGCAGATTATTTACCTACAAGAAGGGTAGTTTTTAGAAAATATTTATAACTTGCCTTTTAAAGTAATTATTGTTTGATATGCATTATAGAAGAGTATAGGCATATATCTCAAGCTTTTGTCATATTAGACAATATGTCTAACCGAAAAACTTTAAAAATATAAAATTTCCCTATCATGAAAAAACTGGTTTCCATGTTTTTCAGACAAACATGAACATGTCACCAACAAAGTCACTCTGAGTCTTATAGTTGAAACTGACCTACACAGTTGTTTTCTGTAGGAGTAGGGAGATCCAATAGAGATAGTCAGATACATTAATAAGACAGTCAGATACTTTAATAATAATTTAGGTAACTCCTAAAATGAATAGATTGTGAATCATTAATACAGAGATCTATAGAATTATACCAGAAAAGAGATAGTATTTTGGATAACCATAAAACTAAAAATCATAAAACCAGTCCCTATTTGGACAATATTTGGGTTACAAGCATGCACATTTTATTTATTGTTAGCGATAGGGTACATGTTACCCCGAAGCTCTATGGGAATGGCTTGTTTACTCAGGTGGTATCATGACTTGGTGGTTGATCCTTTAGCATATGGAATTGCTTGGGATGTCCGTGGTCCTTGAAGATGTGCCATCAAAGAGTCTTTTACACCCAAGTCTCTCTCCATTCTTGTTTTTGCTTCCTTGCAGATAAAGTAACATTTTATTTTACAACATATTTCAGTCATGTTTTCTGCCCTCCTCCTTAAGCCCAAAAGAGCACAGCCAAATACTCATGGAATACAATCTTCAAAAATGTGAGCCAATGAATTATTTTCTTTCTAAATTGATTATCTTAGATATTATGCTATAGGCATCCAAAGTGACTAAAATATTTTCTTATCAAATTGTATATTAGTAAAGTTTTATCCAGTCTCTCAAGGCAGTAATAAAACTAAGTCAATACTATCCCTCCTTAATTTTCCATCTGATTTAATTTCATATTAAGTTGCTCTTTAGCATAATATCAATAAAGAGGATAGTTGCACACAGTACCCATGGACAAAATGCATAACTTATTTATTGTTAAATGTCCTTCCCATGAATCATACTCCAAAAGATAATTCTTTTCTTGCTTTGCCTTTGTGGAGGTAAATATTCTGTGTTATTCTATCACTAGACTTGATGAATGGCTTGTCCTACAGGATACACAATATGGATGATTATAAATGGATTTGCTCTTTTTCAAGGATTTCATACAAAGTCAATGTATATAAATCACCTTTAAATATGTAACATTAATGGTCTTTGCACTAATATATTCAGTACCTATCAGCAATATTTATAGTTCAGAAACCCTAACAAGTCCTTAGTTTTCTTTAATTTGAACATGTTTGAACTATTGTGTATTTCAAGGAATAAATGCAGTCATATTAGACAGCTCCAGTGAAAATTCTATTGTAGTAATTTTCATGCAATAACGTCACTCACTACCTATTTCTGCTTGAGATAAAAATTTCAAGGTTACCATGACTTTTTTTTATATGGACCCATTTTGCAACTGTATATATATTTCTGAGTTGAATATAAGAAATAAATCAAGATTTCTGAGTCAACATAGAACAACTGGCTGGTAATGCTATAAAGATCTCAAAACTTAATTTGTTCCTGGTTTACACAATGGAGCCGCCCTAAAATCCAAAGTATTTAAGTGAGAAAATGAATGAAAATGTTTTTTATTGAATAGACTGCATCAAGCTCCTTTTGTTCCATCACAATTTGACAAAGCAAGAGGACTAATAACCAATTTATATGCTATCCTTTGAATAATTAAGAAGTCATGTTAGAGCAAACCACAAAATAGGGCTGGGGAGGTGGCTCAGTGGTAGAGCGCTTGCCTTGCATGCCGAGGCCTTGGGTTTGATTCCTCAGCACCACATAAGCAAAAAGAAAAAAAAGCCAGAAGTGGCGTTGTGGCTCATGTGGTAGAGTGCTAGCCTTTTTTTTTTTTTTAATTGTATTTTATTTTATTTGAGAACATACTGTACAGAGGGGCTACAATTACATGGGCAGGATAATGCATACATTTCTTACCAAGCATTGCAGCCTCCTCCTTTGTTTACCCTTCACTTCCCTTCCCCGCCTCCCCCCTCCCCCCACCCAATTTTACCCCCCTCCCCCCACCCAATTTTACCCCCCTCCCCCCACCCAATTATCCCCCCCTCCCCCCCCCCCCACTCCGACATTGTAAAGCTGGTTTTGACATGACATTTTGTACTTCTCATTGTTGCAACAGGTCCACCTGAATCCTTAAACGACTTGTTTGTCCCCATCTCCTCCACATGTTATACTGACATCAAATATAGTGAAAGTGGGGGTTACACTGTGGGGGAGGGACATACAGAGCAACAAAGAAATAATCTTATAAATGCGTTAGAAACACATGCATGAAAGAAACGAAAACATTAAAATACATATTTAAGGGTTCATTTTCCTAACATCACATTATCTGACCTTTTCCGCTTGACTCATACCTATACTAGATATTGCAAATAAGGGAAACCATGGGACCTATGCTTCTTTGGGCCTGGCTTACTTCACTTAATATAATTTTTTCCAAACCTTTCCATTTCCTAACAAATGGGGAAATGTCATTCTTTCTGATGGAGGCATAGAGTTCCATTGTGTATATATACCACATTTTCTTGATCCATTCATCTACTGAGGGGCATCTGGGTTGGTTCCATGTCTTAGCTATGGTAAATAATGCTGCAATAAACATAGTTGTGCTGGTAGCTTTAGTGTGGTCTTGTTTGTAAACATTTGGGTAAATGCCCAAAAGTGGGATTGCTGGATCATAGGGGAGATCTATGTGAAGTCTTTTGAGGAACCTCCATACTGCTTTCCAAAGTGGTTGAACAAGTTTACATTCCCACCAACAATGAAGTAAGGTTCCTTTCTGTCCACATCCCCTCCAGCATCTGTTGTTGTTAGAGTTCTTGATTTTTGCTGTTCTAACAGGAGTGAGGTGATATCTCAATGTTGTTTTGATTTGCATTTCTTTTATGGCTAGGGATGTTGAACATTTCTTCATGTGTCTATTGGCCATCCTTCTTTCTTCTTCAGAGAAGCTTCTCTTTAAGTCTTTCGCCCACTTATTTATTGGGCAGTTGTTTCTTTGAGGATTTGTTGTTGGGTGGTTTAATTTTTTGAGTTCCAAGTATATTTTAGATATGAGACCCTTGTCTATTGTATGGCTAGTAAAGATCTTCTCCCAATCGGTGGGCTTTCTATTGATCTTGCCAGCTATGTCATTTGCCCTGCAGAAGCTCTGCAATCTTATGCAATCCCATTTGTCCAACCTTTCTTTGATTTGTTGTGCTTCTGGGTCTCTATTCAGAAAATTTCGACCTGAGCCAAGGAGACCTAGGGTTTCTCCTATTCCATCCTGTAATGTTTTCAGAGTGTCTGCTTTGAGTTCAAGGTCTTTGATCCATTTGGAGTTGATTCTGGTGCAGGGTGATATATAAGGATCTAGCTTTAGTTTTCTACATGTAGTTAACCAATTTTGCCAGCACCATTTACTGAAGAGGCTGTCTTTCTTCCATTCTATTGTTTTAGCTTCCTTATCAAAGATTAGATGGCTATAGGTCTGTAGGTTCATTTCTGGGTTTTCAATTCTATTCCATTGGTCCTGAGGTCTGTTCTTATGCCAATACCAAGCTGTTTTGATTACTATGGCTTTATAGTAGAGTTTGAAATTTGGTATTGATATTCCTCCAGCAGTGTTCTTTCCGTTGAGGAGCGTTTTTGCTATTCGGGGTCTTTTATTGTTCCATATGAATTTTTGGATTGCCTCCTCTATTTCCTTGAAGAATGAGGGTGGAATTTTGATAGGTATCGCGTTGAATTTGTAGATAGCCTTGGGAAGTATTGCCATTTTCACGGTGTTAATCTTGCCAATCCAGGAGCATGGGAGGTTTTGCCATTTTTTAAGTTCTGTGTTGATTTCCTTTTTCAAGATTTTAAAGTTTTAGAGTGCTAGCCTTGAGCTGAAGAGCTGAGGGACAGTGCACAGGCCCAGAGTTAAGCCCCCATGACCTGACCCCCCGCCAAAAAAAACCCAAAAAACAAAAACAAAAACAAAACAAAAACCACAAAATAATCTCAATTTAGCTGGTACATAAAAGCATAAGTTTGTTGAAGAACAGGTTTTAATGTTAAATAGAACCTACATTAATGCAGTTGGAAAAGACAGAAAAGAGAAAAGAAGAATCAGAAAAACTCTAAAACAAAACAATGTTACAGGTTCAGGAAATTAAAAAACAATAAAATCTGCTTTCAATTCTTAGCAATAGATGTTTGTTGTAGTTAATTTTTATGCTTATTTTGGCTGTTTGGCATATTTAAAAAAATCATTTATGGTTTTATTAATTTGATAATGGAAAAAAATAAATTTTCAGTGAGTTTTGTATTTTGACATATATTGAACATACATTTCAATATCTTAAATAACAAATATCATTTTATATACAGGAAAATGTGTTACTGAAAAAACCTATGTTTAAAATTATTTTCCAACATTCAAATATGAAAATTCCATTTTGATTACATATGAACAAGGTAAACCCAAGTTTTAAATGGTGAAATTTAAAAATAAATTCCTACACATTTGCTTGCTTTAATTTCATATTAAATTTAATTTCCTCCCAAAGAGATATTCTGCCAAATATATTTTGCTTTTGTATATCCTCATTTGAATAAGAAACTCTCTTGTGGTCCTGAGCATTTTGATATACTGTAGCCTTAGGCAGACATGCACACAAAAATGCCAGTGTTTTTGAAGAAAAATTCATTATTTAATATAGTCTTCATATTTAGTAAATTATGGAAAATATTATTTATTCTTTATTACCATTTAAATTCTTTCTTCTATGTTTATAAGGTATATTTACTGTGCAATTGAATTTGCAAATTGTTCCCTTCAGCAATCTCAATTATGAGAACAAAATTAATTATATATGTAACAGCAGATGCTACCAATATTCAATTGAAATGTAGCAATAAATCTAAACATATCTACCAAAGAGAATTCTGTTATATATTGCCTCATATTACTCCTTCTTCCTTAAACTATTACAAGTGAATTTTATGTATAAAATGTTGAGACAAGTAATCTGACTAATTTAATTTACAGGGAATATTCAAACCTTTTATTGATGGTTATGTTATATTATATTTTTGATTATATCTAAGTGGTTGTGCTTTTATCTATAAGTGAGTGTAATTTAATTGAATGTTATTTTTTGGTAGAATGCATTTTGATCAAATGTTACTTCTTCCATCATTTTCCCCCTTCTCTCCTGACACTACCTATTCCTTCTATTTGCCCAGTTCCATTTTCAAATTTGTACATTTAATAATATGACTGTGTCCATCAAGTAATCGATGGATTTGAATGTAGGAATTAATACTAATTGTGACAAATTGAATATGAACACACTACACAAAAACAAGCATTTCCTGAATGTCTAATTGAAAAACTCTATTTTATAGTTTGTATGATCTCTAGATAAAATTTCCAAATAAAACGTCATAGAAACATATAAAAATATTTTTATTTTATATATGTATTTCAAACATGTATATATTTCAAGATATGTGTATAAATATATATGTATATCCATATACATACCTCTGAGAAAAAATAGAATTGTTTGAAGTAACCACTTTTATATGTTTTTAATTTAAAATTTTTATTGTAAAGATACTGTACAGAAGTGTTACAGTTACATGAGTAAGGTAATGAGTGCATTTCCTATCGAGCATTGTTACCTCCTCCTTTGTTTTTCCCCTATGATTCTTTTCCTTCCAATGGCCTCAACTCCTCCCTCCCATCCCTGGCCCCTGAAATTGTAAAGTTCATTTTCACCACAGTGTCTTGTACCTCTTAATGCTAGAATGGATCAAACTGTATCCTTGTTTCAGCATTTTGTTATTTCCCTTTCCCTCCCCAAATTAGAAAAATATATATACAAGAATCAGGGTACCAGAATCAAGGAACATATTAACTAACTTAAAACTAGGATCTCACTAATCTGGTAACTGTTATTTTTTTAACTTAGACTATAGTAGTTTACAATTTTATGTTACATCACATTATTTTTTTAAAGATGTATAGAAATGTAAATATTCCCTCAAAGTACACCCCCCCCCGGAATTCCTGCTCCATTCTCTAAATGTAGTGTATTATAAAAATTTAGGCTTGAGTGCCAGTGGCTCATGCCTGTAATCCTAACTACTCAGGAGGCTGAGATCTGAGGATCACAGTCAAAGCCAGACAGGCAGGAAAGTCAGTGAGACTCTTACCTCCACTAAACTGAAAGAAAAAAAAAAGCTAGAAGTGAAGCTGTGGCTCAAGTGGTAAAGCATTAGCCTTGATCATAAAAGTCAGGGGACAGAGCTCAAGCCCAGAGTTCAAGCTCCAGGACTGTCTGCTCCCCTTGCCATACATCTCTTTTCTACCTATAAAATTCACTCAGCAAACACAGATACAGCCATACCTAGTACAATGTAGATTGCCATGGACTTTTTTGGATCTCTCATATAATAAAAATAATTACAGATTATTTGAATGGCTTTCTGTTTTTGGTCTTGTTTTTCTAAATATAATTTTTTTTTTCCTAAGTGAGAAGAGACTTTCTTAATAATTACACCAAAAGCAGTCATACCAGAAAATAAAATCACTTTTCAAGAATTAGCACTGAATATTAATGTCTTCTCTTGCTACCCTAGGTTTCAGTATTAGTTGATTCAGTGTAGTGCCTTCTGTAAAATTCAAATTTCTATATATTAGGTTTCATAACTTTTCCCTACTACAGATGCTTTTTCTCGTTAATTACTTGCTCCAGATTCCTTATCAATTTTCTACTTCCTCTCTTAAAGAATTCTCATTCATGACTTAGAAGAATACTTTGAAAATATACATCAGAGAACTTCACTACTTTGTTCAAAAATATTTCTTATCTTCCCCTCACATTTACCTTAAATCTTCAGTTAATTGCCTGACCTGTAAGACTCAACAAGTTTTCACCTTACAACCTCTCTCATCTCATTTCCTACTAATTATTAGCCCTCCTTATCAACTGCATTCACAATGAACCCTGCCCTTCCTGATGTTCATGAAGGGGTCCCTCAGTATCCTGATACTTAATGGCTAAATGCTATATTTTGGATATACTAAGGTTTTAATTTCTCCTCAAATGTACATTATGAGTCCATCTTCCATCACTGCAGGAGACAGACTGACAGTCTTAAAAGTGGTATTTTAATTTTATTTTTCTATGTTGCAATTACAATGAGCTCAATTTAAATACAGGTTGCATCTAATTTGTCTGCTCTTTGCCATTTTTTTCTCACCAAACTTTGATCTAAAATATGTTTCCTGAATAACTGAAGGAATAAGTTAACCAGATGAACATTATGTAGGATCTTCCTAATATTTTAGAATTGAATATCACTCTCTTGGTATTTCATGTTATTTCCTCACTTGTCTGCATTACAGTTTGAACTGTGATGTTTCTAGGAAGATATAGAAAAAAGAACTCTTTCCTAAACATTTCCGAAACATTCCACTTGTGCAACTTATCTATCAGTCTAAAATCATATTTAATTTTTCTTAATCCCAAAGCAAAATCAAGAATTCAATGAATTATCTTATGATTTCCATAATAAGGCCTTGGTTTTTTTCCCCCCATTTTTAAACTGAAATTTTCACAATTTAAGTTCATCACTGCTACCAAAATATCCTGTGATTTTTATATGAGTAAAAATATTCAACCTATTGGGAATTCCCCAGAGAGTTAGGGCCAGTTACTGAAAGATTAGAAACATTCTACATAATCTTCATCGCAATTTGACAAAATGATTTTCCTAAGAAAGATTTTCTCTTCCAAGAGGTAAAACTACCTTGCCTTTTCATCTGTGTAACACTTCCTTTCATTCTTTGAATGAATATATATATATATATATATATATATATATATATATATTCAGCTGAAAACTTTTGTGTGTGTGCTTTTTAATCATAAACTGTAAATTTATTTATTTCCATTTAAATTTCATCTAATGCTCTCAACCCAACTTCATGATATTATATATGTACATATATATATATATATATATATATATATATATATATATATATATATACATTTTCACATACAGCCATGTTCGCATTTGAAACTTATATGGTGGAAGGACTGTTAGGATCGCTCAAGGTTTTTTAATACTACTAATTTTCCTCATTTAAGCATTACTACTATAGCTTAATTACTTACCCCAATTTCAAAATTATTCTGGTGGGTGAACGTTAAAACATGGGGATTTGAGGGAGCACAGGGATATTAAATTCATATCACTTTAATTTTAAAAAGTATAAATCATAGGTAGTGGTTTGCACAATTCTTTGTCCTACAAAATTGTTTTCTTTATATTTGAATACCATATATCTTGTCTAGTTTTTATAGTTTATGTCCAAATGCTGTTATATCTGAAGTATGAGCTTCTTTAAAAGAAGAGAAAATTCTGTGTTACACATTTCAGAATCAGCATCATTTAAAAACTTCCAAAAAGTAGAGTGTGGAACAAACTAGAAATTGATGGTCTAAGTTGTAGAATTCCACTCTGTGATGTCAAGTAAGTCATATTGGTTCTGACCTTATATTTTCCACGTTTCACAATATGGAATTTGTTTTCTATCATCTTTTCTGGTAAACTATTATAACAATATGACATAGCTTTTCACATGTATTTGGTTAATGACATTTTTCAAACACAAGAAGAGAGAGAAAATGTTATTTCCAAGTATTTGAGTGCTAATCCTGCAAGAAATATAAGAAAAACTACATTAATGATAATGAAATTACTACTACACATATATTTGTCCTATATCAAAAATAGTCAGAAGAATAGATATTTATCCTGAGTATGGGATTTAGGACAAGCCTATTAGATTGGCAATCTGTGGTTATATGCGGTTTTTCCCCCCCGCCTAAATCATTACCTATCCTTTGTGATAAATAGTAAGTTTCCTATTCACCCTGAAATATAGCAGAAGTAATTAAAAGAGAAACTGTTAATACTTACCTATTAGGACTCATTTTCCCTTTCCATGTGGATGTGTAATGAAAGCTTTTTAAGTCCATGAATCATTTTTATACTTGGAAAACTGAATTAAAGTAGGAAATTGAATAAAGCATAATAATGAAAATTTGTTAGTAGCCTGAAACAGTAACTATATTTTCATATTCCCTTTTCCATTTAAAAGGTTATACTATTTCCATGCTGCAATTAAATATATGTGAATCACCTGCTCTTATACTAATGCATTTGCCCAATAGCTACCTCTCACAGCCTCATTAATTCATTGAAAAAGTTCAGAGTTCATTATCCTTTTTGAGAGTCATTGCATACAGACGTTATAAAAAAGGCTTATCAAGGTACATATTTATTCACCTATAGAATAACAACAGAATTACAGTCTCAGAATACTAAAGGCTGTGACACCTAGGTTAAACACTTCCTGTTGCTTTCCTAGATAATCACTGATTTGGTTTCTTACCAAATTTCCTAAATTTTGATCTTACCAGTGACTTAAGTGTTAGCTTCAATCTATTCATTTTGTTAAGTATTAACATGTCAGATTATTATTTTATAGATGGTTTCTACCTTTCAACTTTTGAAAAATTAGATTTATTAAACATACACAGTTTAAAATATTCCTCAACCTACAATAGTTGTTTCACAATACAATATACATTTTACCATAAATGCATATGATCTATTAGCATAATATAATATAATATAATCCTTAGCATAACTTGGAGTATAAATCATTATATTAAAATAGATTAAATAATTTTACACTTCAAATTTTAAAATTTTAATAATAAACAACAGGTACAGTAATTATTACTCCTTAGACAGTACTCTGAAGAGAAATGCCTTACAAAGAGCATAACAGAAAACACATTGTAACCATACATTTATCAGATTTTCTTTTCTTAACACTGTTTTTTTACACCCTTCCCTCGACATATGCCACACATGTTTTATGAAAGTTGGCTGATATTTTCAGAAACTAAAGCAATCATGAATATATGGCAAATTATTCAAAAGAAATAAAAGTACAAACACTTGTGATAAGTATGTGGATTTACTGTCATTGACAGAGATATGTATAATCTCTGACCAAGTTGTATTGTATCAAAGATGTCCAATATTTCCTTCCCTGAATCCAGGTGACCCAGGGACTCACCAAATGTTGTCCTGGAACATTGAGCAGCGTGTGACCTGTCAGGTGTTCTGACAAGTCACCTGACAAGGGATGCCTCCGCTTCCTCCACACACAGCTGCTACTTGTGCAACACTGCTTCTGTGGTTCAAATAATGCCAACTACAGTAAAAGTATACCTCCTCTTCTAGGAGATGGCTTTCGATGATAAATAAAACTTTGTAGCTTTGTTTGTACATGAATTATGGGCATGCCAAGAGATGATATATATTCTGTCTGTCAGAGGATTTATTACACTATGAAATAAAATAACAACTACAGTGTCCAAATGATAGCAATTGTCCTTTCCAACTGTATAACTTACAGTATAACAGGCATTACAGTGTCATTTGAGAAGGAGATGATTAAACACATGTTGCGTTTCCTTTTGGAACATACAATTTGGCATTAATCTGATGTTTGACATTACAAGTTTCTTAACAATGTCATTCTTTGTACTTTGTTATATGAAAGCATATGGTTTGAAAACTACTTGTTTTGTCTGGTCCATTTTTGTTTTTGCATGCAGCTTTTTTCAAAATACATCTATCAAAATATATTTAGGAAGGTATTACAGATTTACCACTGAACTTGTATAAAATGAATAAATTTTGATGATTTTATTAGTTTGAAAAGAAATTTACTACAGACCACAGAATATTAAAGACAAATATACTCCTAACTCAATAAAACCCAACTTAAATATTTTTCTAGACACCTGTGTAAAACACACTTGCTTATTTAATTATACTTGTACAATTTTTTTTTAGGGTCCAGTCCTAGGGCCTGTACTCTGGGCCTGGGCCCTGTCCCTCAGATCTTCAGCTCAAGGCTAGCGCTCTACCACTTAAGCCACAGAGCCACTTTTTTTTCTTTTTGCTTATGTGGTGCTGAGGAGTCAAACCCAGGGCCTCAGGCATGCAGCAAGCGCTCTACCACTGAGCCACTTTCCCAGCCCCGGTACTTGTACAATTTATATTCACCACACATTATTTTCCTGTAATGTTATTTAGGGATCCATAGTGGTTTTATTTTTACAGTAGCAATATATTTTAGGTACAAAATGCATATATTATCCTAAATATAATGAACGTGTAAGTTTGAAGAGCACAAGCAATGGAATATAATTTATCTATGAAGTAAGGATTACATTACTATATTGACTATATTTTTTAGACAAAACTAATATTTAGCCAGGAATGCTTGTTCACACCCATAATCCTCGTTACCTTGGATGCTGAGATCTAAGGTCCCAGCTAGAAGTTCAGCCTAAGCAAGAAAGTCCCTGAGACCCTTATCTACAATTAATCAATTAACTACCAAAAAAGCCAGAAGTAGTGCTTTGGCTCAAGGAGTAGAGTGCTGGCCTTGACCACAAAAGTTCAAGGACACCTCCTCACCCCCACCCCAGGCCCTGAGTTCAAGCCCCAGGAGTGGCAGACACACACACACACACACACACACACACACACATACAATAAAACGAATCTGTACCTTATGCTATTTGAAAGTACTGTCTTTCTATTTCTTTTTATACCTAAGAGTATATTTAATGAATTATTAAGAGAATATAATAATTTAGTGAAGTATAAGAAAAAATATTGTCAAATATATTAAATCAGAAGGCAATTTAATGTTGCCTATATCCATCTTCAAAATTATGAATAATTAAAATAGTAAAGTATTAAAATATATTAACAAATTAATTTCCATTTTAAAAATTAATAGATTAAACTAAATAAAATCAGCAGCAGTCTCAGCTAAAAATACAACAAAGTTCCAAAATTACAAAAAAATGAATAAAATAATAGAAGACCATTAATACCATGCAACCCAGTATTTGTAGAAATATTGGTAATATCATTTTTAGTTTATATTTCATATTTGGCAGTTTTAAAAACAGATCTGCTTATTCAATATGCCCGGACTAAAAGAGTAAATCTAATAATGGGCTGCAAAAATCAGAATGTCTCCTAGACTTCTAAGCAAATGGAGTTATTGGAAAAATACTGAGATTTCTTGGAATCATTAAGATGACAAGGTACTAGACTTGTGAAAGTAGAAGTTCCCTGGGAGACTGGAAGATTAACCCGCAGAACTACAGCAAAGGTCACAGCAACAGAACAACAGGTCCTCACAGTGCAGCTGCTACTGTAGTGGAAGAATTCCCTGGTCCTGGCTCTTTCATCACTGCAGTTCCAAAGTCCAAGAAGTATTATTATCTAAGGTCACATTATTTCCCCATCCATCCACTATGCCATTTGACTTACTTCACAAGAAAGGCACGCTAAATCTTATGAAGAAGTCGATCTGGAGAAATTTTTCCTGAAGAGAATTTCCAATAAAGAAGGAGGATCTATGTTATCAAAAAATACATAGTTCATAAATTGAGATAATATTCATAATATACAAATATAATATTAGAGTTGCTATGTATTCAGCTTCATGAAATTCAGCTATTTACTTTCCGTTGCAAATCAATCACAGTCAAGGAAAGATATTTCCTAACAGACATTCTTCTCTTCAGTAGTCCTTTGATATCTATAATATTTGTAATGTGATATCTATTGTATCTATAATATTTATACTTTGATAAATATTTTGAAGCAGTAAAATTATTAATGTTTTGTCAGGATTCTGATATAGACTAAATGGTTTTTATAAAACTTCTAGCACAAAATGGTACATTAAAATATATTTTCACAAGTGAAGTCTTTAGCAACTAAAGCTTTCCAAATATATTTTGTATACAGAAGCTTTGTTCAAAGGCAATTACATCTCACATAGAGAAAATCCTGGCAAATCTGCAATATAAAGTTGCCCCAGAGGCGCTTTTCATAACTCTAAGAGCTCAGCTTAAACACTGCACTTAATCACTAAACAGTTATAATGAATCTAACACAGGCAAAGTTGTAGAGTCTTCATTTCCCAAGCCTTTGTGAATTGCTAAAGTCAAATCTCTTAGTCTCATCCAATTCCATACTGTCTTCCTCCTCCTTATTCCCCACTGAAATTACCTTTTATTTTGGCCAAAGGTTTAGCTCAGAGATGTTAAAGTGTCAGATGGAATTAGATTGGTGCAAAAAGATCGTGGGTAAGAATACTAACAGTCCAATTCAGAACAAGTATATGGAAAGAACAATCAACAACAGTGTTGAAAACAAAAGGCCTCTTCTTTTGCCTGTAATTTCCATATTTCTAACTGATTCATATATATGTATATGTATGTATATATACACACATACATCTTCACACACACACACACATTTATGACATTGGTTATTTTTTTCTCTATAGGCTAATGCTTCTGTTTGTGAGTCAATTGGTACACTGATTTTCAGTCCAAATTTCAAGGCACCATTCTTTATCTGTGCAAACTATACTATCTGCTTTATTTCACACACACCCACATACACATATATGTATTGCTTATGGTAGACAAATCACAATTATGTGCTCTGCCTTTATTCAAAATCTTTCATTATTTTTATGTATATCTTTATTTCTCTTCATTTGGATGCTCTAGAGATATTTTTCTATTGCAGATAATAGCAGGATTCATATCATACTTCAAAAGACTTTCACTTTGTACCATACATTGACACCTTTTAGTTAGAAAAATATATTGGATGAAAACATTAGATTTGTCACCAAGAGATGAACATCTTAGTTGTTGGTAGCGTTTACTACTGGAAGGCCCAGAATGGTTGTCAATCTCAAAATTAAATGGTTACTGTTTCCAATAACCACATTCATAGTAGAGCCATACACGAGTTGTCATGTATTTTAGACACTTATTTTGGAGATATCTGTAATTCTGTGTATTTATTAGGTCAATTTTGTCTAGAAGTGGATCTCTTTTCCAAATCTGCTATTTAGGCACTCTTTTGAAGGCATATGTACTCTTCCTCCAAATATTTTTTTTCTTTTTTATGATAGTGTTCTATTACAAACTGTCCAAAAATAAACTTGTGAAAGTTTTAATTGCTGAACAGTATTTCTTTCTAGATAAAGAAATAGTATGTGAAAACTAACCAAGGAACTCAGTTCTTTCTTTTTCTTCCTTGTATTCCCTTCTTTGGGACAATTTATATATGAGTTCTAAGGGGTTTTCAAGTGCTATAGGCACTAGATCATGGTTAAAAGAATTATATTTTGTTATGCTGCTTCCAGTCTGTGGGATGCAACACTCTCTGTAAAGTTTTTATTATTGCTAAAGGCAAGAAATATTTTATTTCCTACATCACAAGTAAGTAAGATATAGTTCATTTTAGGAGTCCAGGAATATATAATGGAACCAGGATTTCCCCAGGAGATAGAAGTTAACATTTGTAAGCTCTGAAGAGTTGGAAATTGTTATTCCTCCTGTAGACAGTGCAAAACTTCCTCCAAAACAATAGCCCAACTTTTAATCCTTTCCATGGCACAGCTGTTCATGGACTGCTGGAAATGAAAGGAAATAGCCCAGGATAAACAACAGCTGTAAGCCTTAATTCTTGGATGAAAATCGAGGTTTCAGCTCCAGAGGGATTAGAATCCAAGATTTGTAAAAACACTAGAGAAATAATAATCATATTATCTCCTAAATAGATGGCACATGCTTGAATATGTTAAGTTTCATTATTCCTTCTAGGTTTTAAAAAGAATATTACAATAATTGCATTACAGAACTCTATGAAATTAAACTCAAGAAGTTTGTACCTACTTTCTATATTTCTAACATATATATATAAGGAATTCTGTTTATATATAATTTTATGTGTATATTAGGAATGTAGATTATTTTTCATCTTAAAAACCATCTTTTGAGATGGGAATACTTATATCAGGCAGACATTGTACAATTTGAAAGGAAAAGGATATCAATCTTGCCTTAGCATATAAATGGGAATTTGGTGTCAACTATCAGTTGCAATTATTTACTTCTTCCTTTTTGAGAATTATATTTTTGAATTCTATATTGCTTGCCATTATTATATGGAACATCAACTTCCTCTACTTAGAAGTTTAAAGTATATCATTAGAGACTATACTTATTTGCTTCAGGAAAATTCAGCTTGGAAACTTCTGTGAATAGCTAAAGGAATATATATATATATATATATATATATATATATATATATATATATATATGGAATTACATATGTATATATTTTAAATTACTCATTTATTCAACTGTAAATATGGTGAATATATCCTGTTGCAATAACCTGAAATAATGACATGTGTTGCTTTGAAAATGAGAGGTTTCATATATAATCTATGCTTTCTTGAGAATCCTTTCCATGTGTGTATTTGCAATGCACTTACTCATTTTTAAACTAATTCTAAATAGAAATTAAAATGAAATTCTATCGATTTGAATCCAAAGTTCTATAATCTTTTCCAGAGTAAGTACTTATAGTAATTTTGAAACTAATTATTTACTAATTATTTAAATATTTACTCATAGTTCTATATTGCTAAATTGCTTTATATTATTTGATTTCATTTTGACAGATGGAGAGAAATGTCTAAAAATATATGAAAACTATTAGATAAGCCCTGATTTTGATCTCTTGTACTAAAAAAAAATCTCTTTCCAATATCTAGGTAATAAAAAACAACCATCATGACAATTTATACATGAAAAGAAATCTAGTCATCCACAAATATCATAATATATGAAATTAGATAAAATAAAGCAAATAAAATATTTTATCTTCTAAATGACTCAGGTATCTGTCTGCTGAGATATGTTTATGCCATTCAAGATTATTTGATAATCTGTTTTTCCAGTCATCACTGGATTTATACAATGATGTATATAGACATATATATAATATATATATCAGATTAAATTATTTTCTTGTCAAAAGGGATACACACACACTTGTAAATAGATAACTTAGAAAGTTTAGAGACACCTAATATAAATTAAATAGTATTGCCAACAGTATACCTACTAAGAAAAATGTTAGTTAAATAATGCACTGCTTATGATTTTTTAAATTTTTTAATACAATGAGAAAATAGCTGGTAGTAAAATCGTTTCTTCAATGTCTTTATAAGACAATTTCCTAATTTAAAATTGGTTTTGTGTGTCATTTCTTCCTGTTTAATCCCATGAAGTCTAGAAGCTTTTTATTATTTCTTCCATTGGTATCCTTGTTCTTTTTGAGCTTATTTATTTTCTTCATAAAATTGTATGCTATGATCCAAGCCAAAGATTCATCAGCTGGAGAAACAACTTACAATTGAGTGGTGTTATGGAATTTCAAGACCCATTTTTTTTATTTCTCTGCAATCATCTTGGCAATCAATTTGAAATAATAGTAAAATGGGGTGGGGAGAGCACTTTAAAGGAGAATGGGGCATTCAAGAGCAGTTAATAACTGAGTTGATAAAGTGTGTTACATTAACAGAGGTTTTAGGTTAGCCTGATTAAAAAAAAAGAAATTGTAGAATTCTTATGTGATACTGAATAGCATATGGACCTTGTTAATCGGACTTATAAAAATGAGATTTACTCAAGAACAGTCTACTAGGAAACTGTTAGAGTTGAGAGGATAATTCAAAGGTGACAAATTATCATACCAACACCCATCAAAAGAAGACTGAATGTCCCAAGGATGGGTTCAAAGGTCTGGATGCCTCTCTCCTTTGTGCTATTCACTTCTGCACTGACCACATGGCCAGAATGATTTTATATCCAAAGATCTAACAGTACACAGCCATAAGGATTTTCATATGTAATGACTTCACAGCACAGACACTAATATTTTTAAATATTTGTGTTTAAATTTAATTTGATTGTCTACCTGTATTTATACATTTCCAGAATTCTTTCAAAGAAAATATAAAATGAAAACTACAGACAAGAGTAGCTTTAAGTGTTTGCTTCATTCTCACAAGTGCTTTGTGAAATGTGTAAAATGCAGATCTAAAGCTATGTGGAAATGAAACTTCCAGAGAAATTGGAAGCTCTCAGAGAGAATCCTAAATCAGAAATCATAGTAGCATACAGAAAAAGATCTATTTTTAAATTAATATTATTCAATAACTGAAAATGCATGAGTAGAAAAGGCTTACTTTTGAAAAGTAGAAATGCAAAGGAAATAGCTGCAGGGTAAATATGATTAGGTATAAAGCTTATCCATATAAGGATTAATTCATTCAGCACTTTTTCTCTTATGTGACAGTTCCTATTTTAGTTAGTAAGAGTAATATATAAATATTTTAATTGATAAGGTAAGATTCATGGAGAGAAACCTGATGTGCTTTCATTCTTTATGGTTCTTTACAGATAGGTGTTTTGCTTTTCTTTATCTCTATAACTTCACGTGAAAATATCAGCAACCTTGGAATCTGTCAAATAGAATTTTTCCTTTATTTTCTGAAAATTAGAGCTTTGGACTATATAATTTTGCTGTGTGACAATAGTTTTCTATGTTACATTATGCAAACATAAAATGCAATGTGATCGATTTATTCTGCTTGAATTATTGACATTTTTGTCACTACAGTAAAAAAGAGTGTAACTAATATTTTGATGGACATTTGTCTTTTGTGTTTGTGTGGCCATTATTTTGATGATTTACTTGCAGGGGAAAATAATCTATAATGTTTACTCTCTTAATGGAAAGAGAAATAAGGCTTTTATCTTGTGATATCAGGCCATGGGATTTTCCCATCATAGTTCTGAAAAAAAGTTGCAGAATAATCTTTGTGAAGAAAAAGAGGTAAGCACTAGTGCAAATATTACTAAGTGCTCTTTCAAAAGTACTCTAATGTTTGCCTTGACCCAGATCATTCCTTTCCTGTACTATGGTGATTATACACTCTGAAGTATACCTATTGGTATGATTACATAGTAGCACTGTTATCATAAAATATCATAAAATAAACACTGTGTTGTCAAAAATGCTGACACCAGTATTTTGAAAACTGGTTCATAGAGGTATAGTTATTGAACACAGGAACTAAATATACAGTCTGTGGAGCAGAGTTTGTAAGTTGAAATCACAACTCTATTACTTCCTAGCTTCATAACTCTTAACAACTTAGAAAATGTATTTGTGTGTGTGTGTTTGTGTGTGTGTGTGTGTGTGTGTGTGTGTGTGTGTGTGTGTGTGTGTGCGCGCGTGCATGTGTGCAATGCCAGTCCTGGGCCTGAGTGTTCCTTGTCCTTGCCCATTTTTGTTCCAAGCTACTGCTTTACCAGAGGTTCACTTCTGACTTTCTTTTTTCTTTTTTTCTTCTTTTTTTTTTTTTTGGTAGTTATATGGAGATAAGTGTTTCACATGTTTTCCTGCCCTGGCTGGCTTCCGACTGTGATCCTCAAATTTCATCCTCTTGTGTAGATTGGATTACAAGCAAGAGCCACCAGCTACTGATTCCTGGTTAAAATATACTTTCTATGGCTCAATATATACTTTTTATGGCTCAATATCTCTTTCATCTCTCTCTCTCTCTCTCACTCTCTCTCTCTCTCTCCTTTCTTCTCTCTCTCCCTCCCTCCCTCTCTCTCTCTCTCTCTTCCCTCCTTCTGTCTCTCATACAACAGTATGAATAATTAAATTATTAAAAATATATTAGAATGATAAGAATTGAGAGACTGAATGTATACCAACTGTTTAATATACTCCAGATAAACATGAATTACTATCTTCTTTACATTCCAGTTGTTATATCTTCTATTCGTTGCTTTCTTTTTTTTTTTTCTTATGCAGTTTGGTATGTAGGTTTCTGTACTGGATTTTCTAATTTCCTCTATGGAAATTATGGAGGAGGAGATTCAACCAGTAGTTGGTTTTATACTTCAACTTATCTAGGTTACCTAATCCCTGATTAGTCAATTGAACAGTAACCTAAGTGTAGCTCTAAAGGATTTGTTTGCATATGATTGATCTAGTTACTTATGAAACTTTAATTAAGGGGATGCTTGATAAGAAATGTACTCATTACCTTGCTCATGTAATTGTAACCCCTCTGTACAGTATTTTCACAATTAAAAAAAAACCTGTAGACTAAAGGAGGTTACAGAGAACATATCTTAATAAATACTGCATATCACCACAAAAAAATAATTTGGTCAATCAAAAAATCTGATGACAGGGACTGGGAAGGTGGCTCAGTGGTAGAGCGCTTGCCTTGCATACATGAGGCCTTGGGTTCGATTCCTCAGCACCACATAAGCAAAAAGAAAAAAGGCGGAAGTGGCGCTGTGGCTCAAGTGGTAGAGCGCTAGCCTTGAGCTGAAGAGCTGAGGAACAGCGCCTAGGCCCAGAGTTCAGGGCCCCTGACAGGACCCCCTCCAAAAAAATCTGATGATAGACTTTCTACTAGGTCTTCACATATGGATAAAGATGATACTTGCAAGCCCTATCTACTTTTTTGATGGCATGTTTTGTGGTTTTCCAGAACTGCCATCCTGGCCACACAACAACCAATGTGAATTCTTGTAATAAATCCGAGTCTATGAATGCTGCAAGTTCTTTCCTTTGTGAACTCTCACTGACATACTCATTGATAGACTGTGAGCAGTTTGAATATCTGTCTATTCTTGCTGCTCATTTGGTAAATCTCATATGTTGCTTTTCTGAATTGAAGTTACACTTAAAATATTCATTTTAGAAATGGACTTTTACCTTAAAATCAACCCTTCCTTGCCAACATAAAAATGATGAATCTGTAAAATATATCTTATCAAGCTTACAGGTCTGAAATAAGTGAATTACCGTCTCTCCAATATTTTATGAATGCTCCTGTTTTCTTTTTTTCACTCATATTTTCTCACTTCAATTTTTCAAAAGACTAACATTGCAATAAAGGAAAAAGATGAAAACTGTGCTACTACACAATCTGTTTAATTTCTTCTGATTTATGGAAATTTGTAAGATGGTTTGTGATATTATATGATCATTTTCTCCTGAGAATTCCATATCCAGATATTCACTGGGTGAAGTTTATTCTGTTTATTTTAGTTCTAACTTCTAAATTATTATAATCAATTCTTCAAAAATAATGTATAAACCATGCGCTGGTGGCTCACGGCTGTAATCCTAGCTACTAAGATCTGAGGATCATGGTTGAAAGCTAGCCCAGGCAGGAAAGTCCATGAGACTCTCTCCAATAAACCACAAGAAAGCCAGAAGTGGTGTTGTGGCTCAAGTGGTAGAGTGCTAGCCTTGAGCTGAAGAGCTGAGGGACAGCACCCAGGCCCAAAGTTCAAGCTCCATGACCAACAACATCAACAACAATAAAAAATGTATACAATCTATTGAGGAAAAAATATAGTCCAAAACAAACAAGACCATACTAAGTCTACCAGCACAACTGTGTTTATCACAGAATTATTCACCATAGCCAAGGCATTAAACCAACCCAGATGCCCCGTAGATGAGTGGATCAAGAAAATGTGGTGTGTGTGTGTGTGTGTGTGTGTGTGTGTGTGTGTGTGTGTGTGTGTGTGTGTGTGTGTGTGTGTGTGTACACAATGGAATTCTATGCTTCCATCAGAAAGAAGGACACCGCCCCATTTGTTAGGAAATGGAAAGACTTGGAAAAAAATTCATATTAAGTGAAGTAAGCCCAGTCCCAAAGAAATTCGGTTCCCCTGGTTTCCCTTATTTGAAATAATTAGTATAGATACATAGGATAATCTTATCAGAGGAGCTGAAAAGCTCAATAGCTATGTACATATGATCATATAAGATAATGCTAAATGAAATGAACCCCAGGATATGGACACAAGAGGTCTGTATTTGTTGTTGTTGATTTAAATGTACTATGTTATTGTTTGTTTCCTTTGTATGTTTCCCCCCCTATGGCATATCCCCTGTTGTCACTGTACTTGATTTTGGTAACCTGCATCTTGTATATACATTTGTCTAACCTGGGAAGGGGAAAGAGAATAACAAAACACTGAAACAAGGGCACAGGATGACCCATTGCAACAATGATATTCACAAGACAGTATATTGGGAATGAACTTTGGGTGGCGGCAAGTGAGAGGATGGGGGAAGGAATGTGGGAGGTGGGGAGGGAAGGGATAGTGGGACAACAACAAGGGAAGGGAAGGGGTAACAATGATCCACATGTAATGTACTCATTGCCATTCTCCTGTAACTGTAACCACTCTGTACAGCATCTTAACTATAAAATAAAAAGTCCAAAAAATAAGTTTAATCTTTTACAGAGATTTTTTTCCTAACTGTACATTTTAAATAAGTTATAGATTGAATTGATAAATTTATCAATTCAATACTTACAGTGTTTGTAAATTATTTTCAGAGATATCTGACAAGAGTAGACATCAGTAGAAATGAATAAATAAAACAAGTTTCAGTGGCTCATGACTATAATCCTAGGTACACAAAAGGTAGATATCTGAAAATTGCAGCTCAAAGCCAGCTTGGCTGTAAATTCTGTGAGACACTTAACTCCAATTCGATATAAGAAAAAAAAAGGAAGGAAAGAAGGAAGGAAGGAAGGAAGGCAGGAAGGAAGGAAGGAAGGAAGGAAGGAAGGAAGGAAGGAAGGAAGGAAGGAAGGAAGGAAGGAAGAAAGGAAGGAAGGAAGGAAGGAAGGAAGGAAGGAAGGAAGGAAATAAAGAAAATGGAGTTCTGGCTCCAGAGATAGAGCACTAGATAGCTCTGAGCACAAAAGCTCAAGAGTAGCTTTGCTACAGAGTTTAAGCCACAAGACTTACACCTAAATAAATAAATAAATAGTAAACTGAAATAAGAACACAAACAGATAAAATGTATATCTAATTTCAATATCAAATGTTCTAATTGATTTTATTTGTTTCAAATTTAAATTATTTGAAAATACATTGGTCAAAATATTAGCATTTCATGGTACAACAACGAACATAGGTATAAATAAATAAATAATCAGAAAAAAATGTGTTGTTGGAAATAAATGCTTCCAAGGAATTACTTCTTAAATTTATTTTTACTTATTTACTATGATGTAATAATGCCAATTTTAAGTTCTTTGCAATTAAAACTTTGATTTTTTTCACTTGTAATTTATGCTTAAAAACCATGAAAGTGAATAATATTACTTGACTTTATTTCTGTATAAAATACAGAAGCTTTAATCATCAAAACATTATTTTTTTCACATATTTTCTAACTTGCTTGAGAAATAGAAATATTGCATAAATACTTCTGTAGTTTGAATTTTGCCTCTGAAAAATTAAGCCTTATCAAAAGCTCATGTAAACTAGTAATGATAATCCTGTTATTTTCTTAAATGAATATAAGTATTGAAAAGGGCAATTCCAAACCAACTCTAAATTACTAAATCTTTAGCCTGATGAACAAAAAAGAGAAAAAATATGTTCAAAGAAGAATAATATAGCCCTTTACTGTTGCCCTCTTCGGTACTATAAGTAGAAAATATCAAGTAGAACTCATTTGATATGAAAATCATTCTATCAGGATATATAGTAATGATATCAAGAGCTCCAAATATCTCCAGTGAATAAAGTAGTTGAAGAGGCTAATATAACACAAAACTATAAAATTTGTTAAATGTCATTGAAAAAGAAAGTAGTTCTTTCACAAGATGAAAAAATGCCAGAATCTAAATTCTAACAATCTAGGATGGTATCCAAACAATAACGGAAAATGTCTGGTGAGCTTAATCATCTATTTTCTTTCCTGGAAACAGTCTGATATGATAAAAAGTTATAAAAATTCAGGAGAAAACATCAAGCCAATGCTATAAATTATATGCACACACACACACACACACACACACACACACACTCATACACACTTCACACATTTTCAATAATCTTTAATTTTTTTCTTATTCCTCAAATGTCTACAATTTGAAAGTAAATAACAAAATTCCTGTGCTATAAAAAGTATTGTATATATTGAGATTATGCTGATGGTAGTCCCGAGGATGTGTTTTATAATCACAGGAAGTAGAAAGGATATTGAGAAAAGAATTAATTTTTGCAGATGAAGGTAAAACATGGAGTTCATCTTGTGGAAAGAAGATGAAAACCTTCATTGCAGATGATTATCATATTTAAAAACATTAAAGTGAACTCAGTGAAAAAAATGTTACCAAACCACAGAATTCTAGCAGATTCTTGAGCTTCTTCCTATTTACTTGATCTAATCACAAAAGGAACACTTAGAAACTACAAATATGTTAAAATCATAAGAATATTAAATTTCCAATTCTCATTTTATAATCATTCACTATTGTCTAAGCACAATAATGAAGATTTCTTTTGTATATTCAGGTTAATATAAATATAGAAATTTGAACAGATTCAATAATGTCTAAAGAAGGAGAAAAGCTTTCAACCAACTGGATACATGGCAGGAAACTAGACAGGATGGTACCAGGACAAATTGTTACTCATTCTGATGGCAGAGAAAACTATCTTCCTCATCCCAAAATGAAATAGAAATGGAAAAATTCCAATTTTATGTTGTACAAGTCTCAAAACCTAATACCAAGTGCTGAACAGGAAATGATTAAGAATTCAGAGGAAATATGATAATGATTATGGATATAATAATAATAATTTACACATTTCAGCATCTCTTGACTTACTGTACAGATAAATCCAATAATAAAACAGACAATGGTAAAAGGTAAAATGATTATTGTTAAGGAGATTTTGAAGCAAATAAAATCCTCAAGTAAATTAACATAATATAAACGGTTCTATAATATGTGTAAGTTTCAAATCAAATTGTTTTCACTTTTCTAAAATTAAGTTTAAATAGTTGTACAAAGGAGTTGACATTGAAGAAAGCAGTTTATGATCAATGTCACCCAATTCAACGTTTTCACCCATCCCTGCCAACCCACCCTCTCCACCAATATAATTAATTTTGTAGATGATACATTGAATTCCTGACTGCATTCTCCTCACCTTCTCCTCTTCATTACTCTACTCCCTTCCCCATATTTTCATCCCTCTATTCCCTGATGTTTAGTTTGTTGAACTTTGCTTTGGCTTTCTAAGTACTTACACTATCTGAGTTCTCCCTGCTATCCACTATATTTTAGTTAATACATTTTTATATATGTGCCTAGCACCTATTTGTATTTACTTCTAAGTTTATAAGCTAATTTTAGCTTCCACATATGAGGGAAAACATGCACGTACTCAATTTTGAAAGACATGATTGTTATCATTTTGTAACTTATGTACAAGATAATTAAGCAAAATATAAGTAAATGTAAGTGCTTATGTATTAATACTGGATATATGTTTTGAAATTAATCATTTCAAAATAAAAACATCCTTTTGATAGCTACAGATATTCAAATTATTAAAAAATATTTGGTATGATCACATTTTTTCACTTACTGAAAATCCAAAATATAAATGCTAAAATTTTATCATTTATGTGCTGATATTAACTGCCAAAGCTCATGTATTACAAATTTAAAATAAATTTTAAAAGCAATAGATGAGCTTTTGTATTTCCCATAACATCTGGAAAATTTTTCAAATTTTCAATAAAAATCTAAAGTCAAATTCCATTAATCTTCCAAATTTCACTTTTTTCTAATTACATATCTCAAAACTATTAGCACTTTAATTTAGATTTTACATGAATTGTCAACAAACTATGGCACAAAGCAATTTTAAAAAAAGATCATAGAAAATGAAGGACCTTCTCTTTTCTGGTGTATAAGTCTACAGAATTGTTCACAATAATTCATCAGTGATTTGTCAGGACTCTGAGTCAGATATGTTGGCTCAGACCAATAATCCTAGCTACTTAGGAAGCTGAGACATAAGGATGATGGCTGGAAGATAGCCCTAGCAAGAAAGTCCATCAGACTTAATGCCAGAAATAGAGATGTGGTTCAAATGGTAGAGCACTAGCTCTGAACACAAAACTCGGGTAGAACACTCAGACCCCAAGTTCAAGCTCTAGAACCAGCACACACACACTCAGATGCACACACACATACATGCAAGTAACAAATTCTGTATTTTTTTTCTCAGCAAGATGTGAATATAAAAAATAAAGTATAGGGCCTGGGAAGGTAGCTTAGTAGTAGAGTGCTTGCCTTGTATGCATGAGGCCCTGGACTCAATTCCTCAGCACCACATAAGCAGAAAAAAGCAGAAATGGCGCTGTGGTTCAAGTGGTAGGAGAGCTCGCCTTGAGCTGAAGAGCTGAGGGACAGTACCCAGGCCCAGAGTCCAGGCCCTATTACAACAACAATAAAAAAGTAAACTATAAATATATACAATAATTTAATATGGATAGATACAACATATAATATCATTTATCTATTTGTACAGCTTCCAAAAGTTACTATGTATTCATGGCTAGAATGAGTTTCCTGACATTAACTTTAATTAAAGATATGTTCAATGAAAAGCAACAAAAGGTTTAAAACCAAACAAATGACTAAATAAACAGACCATATATGTAAAAATTGAGATTCTAAACAATGATCAATTATTGCTTATCCTGCTTGTGTTCTGATAATTGTATAAGCAAGGATAATTCAGTTTATGATTTCCATGACAAAAAAATACTCATTCAAATCTCCAATGTTACACACTTTATTAACTATTAGGACCATTGGAAAATCTATGAATAAAAACCATATAATTTAATTGGAAAATAAATCAAATCTCAAACTCAAAAGTCATATATTACCAACTCTGAGAACAAGTATCAAGTGCATATTTTTACTTTTAATTATTTTTATTTGTTCTAATTAGTTTTCCTTATGACAATTTTATAGATGTATGTAATGTATTTTGCTCATATTCATCCTTAATACAATCTACTTTCTCTTTTCCTCTTCTACATGCCTCTGTACTTCTTTCCAACTAATTCCACTTATACTTTCAGATGAAAGTGAAAGGATGTGAACTTTGGGTCTTTATAAGTTGATCCATTTTTCTTTCATGAGTATTTCTGTTTCCATTATTTTTTTCTGAAAAAGCGATGATTTTGTTCTTTGTTATGGCAGAAATATTATGTATTCTATACAAACCACAGTTTTCTTTGTCTTTTCCTCCTTTTGATGACTACCTATGATAATTCCATAATTTATTTGTTGAGACTAGGGCTGTGGTTATAAAGCCAGTAAATGTAGGCCTTTATATATGAATATCCAAGGAATTAGCAAGTCCATTTCTCACAATTTATACTTGAGAATCAATGAAGTTTGTATAGCATAAGAATACATCTTCAAGAATTGCAATACAACATCAATTAAACAATAATAAAGAAAAATCAATTTGGGAATGGGCATGGTATTTGTATATATTCATATGATAGAGTAAAAGAGCTTCTGTTAAAATAAATTTGTGTTTCTTATTCATTTTTGCTTCTGGTATTTTGCATAATTATGGATATACTTTTTAAATAATAGAACTTAAGTGTACTAATTTCTTTGTTGATGAGAGATTTAAATACATTAATAAGATAGGATGTAGTCATCAAACACATTTATGAAGAAGTAATTTTTTGATTAAAAAAAGGTATGGCAAATTCTGTGTCTGAGTTTGATACTACAACACTTGGGTTTACATTTATGCTACAGCCACCCTGTAGAAAAGGCCTTCAATTATGATCTCTAAAATTTAGACAGAAAATTTTGACCAATTAAAAAATAGAAATTATCAATTCACCAAAATATACAATCAATTCTTTTTTTTTTTTTTTTTTTTTTTTTTTTTTTTTTTTTTTTGGGTCCGGTCGTGGGGCCTGAACTCTGGGCCTGGGCACTGTCCCTCAGCTCTTCAGCTCAAGGCTAGCGCTCTACCTCTTGAGCCACAGCGCCACTTCCAGCTTTTGTCTTTTTGCTTATGTGGTGCTGAGGAATCAAACCCAGGACCTCAGGCATGCAAGGCAAGTGCTCTACCACTGAGCCACCTTCCCAGCCCCACAATCAATTCTTTATTCATTTATTGATGTCTACCTATATAACAGGAAAAGATCTTGATCATGAACCCACCATGTAAACACAATCATTGACTTGCTATTTCATTTCAATAAAAGTGACTTATGTCTGCATATTTCTACAAAATGTTTAATAAAGTTTAAATAAATCATACAGTGTAAGCTAATATCTCAGTCAACATCTAACAAATTTTAATAAAATAAAGTTAGAATGCATTGAAAAGTTCATTACTCAGGAATAACTAATTAACTAGCAGGCCCACAAGAGAGCTGGTGAATTTGCAGATTTCTCAGTACTTCAGCAATGCTTAAGTTCAGAGATACTAAAATGCTGTAACCTCAGATTTCATTTTGACTGTCCTTGGAAAGACTCCAACAAAATGGCAAAAAAACCTAAAACCTTATCACAGAAAGCCAAATATCTTACAAAGTTTGCAGAACATATAATCATACCTGCTGAATTTAGTACTTATTTCTTTTCAGGATAACTTTTGTCTTTAATACACATATACTAGTCCATAATATATTGGTACATGAATAACAAAGATTTTAAGTTTTAGGTCCATAGATGGTTAATCTCTTTTAAGAGAAAATAATGCTGTTAAAAAAACATGACACAAACCACTGTTCATTTTCAAATGAGAATGTAGGGTTCTGAATAGTTGATTACATTTCCTATTGCAATAATAACATTTTATTTCAATAACACACTCCAGTGCTATTGAGTATATGACTCCCATGAGACTTTCATTTTCATTATAAACAGACTGCTTTTATATTCATAATAATTTGAAATTATAAAGAAAACAATTACTGAAACCTTTATTAAAGAAACGCAGTACATACCAACCTATACTGAACCTATTTTTCTGTAATTGGTACTATGTGAGTAATATCATTAGTGCATAAAATACATAGGCTAAATCAGAGAGTGAGACTGTGTTGTGTTTTCTGTAACAATATTGGATATGATGCCTATAAAATGAGCCAGTCAGTATAGTTTGAATATGTCCTACCTCTATAGCAACTGTACTTTAGAGTATATATATTTGTCCCCAAAAGCTCCTATATTGCTCCATGACTTCAGTATTTGTAATAATCAATAAAGAGAATAAAAGAAACTTTTAATTAGAAGCAATAAAACTAATCAGCTTCATTTGGTGGTCTTTCATCTCTGGCTATTGCAGGAAAAGAAAGCTTTTCCCATGATTTTGGTCTTCTTATTTCATTATAGTCCATGTTCACATCTACCAGTTGCTCTTCTATCATCATATCTTCAAATGTTCAAATGAAGATTTCTGTTTACTCCTTTAATATATCACTACTCTAACTGGTTAACGATTTCTATTTCGTACTTCTATAGTTTTTGATTAATAGTATTTTTTGTGTCACATAATTAGTCTTTAGTGGTTATAGGTTAAAGAAAGGTATGTCATGACTATGTCTTAGAAGAAAGTAATTCATTAGCTTTTATAAATGTCATTTCTAAATCTGATGATTTTCCAAGGTTTTCCTTTCAATCAACTTTGTCTTTAACAACTTCAAACTTTCCATTAATTGATAGGTCTATACAAAACTAGGATGAGGGCTAAAGTTGGTCTCACTAAGATGGTGAAATTTGTTGTATTTTCCAGATCCTATGTTTCTTTATGTAATTATTATTCCTCTGTTTTGTTCAGTTACTACTTTTTCTACCTATAAGACTTTCCTGATGATCTGTCCCTAACCTATCACTCTTTAATGCTGAATAATCTATTTCCTCAGTATAGTCATATTAATGTTTAATAGTAAACCTTGGCAATCCATCAGATCTGGGGTTCAATGCAGGAATGAAATTATATTTTTATGTGATACAATTCATATTTTATGTCTTTTATATAACAGTTTTATTAGGTTAAATTAAATATACCACAATCAAGCATCCTAGCTTCTAAATAAGTGAAATTTAACATCAAAGTCATAGATACTTTCAAGAGCAAAATATTCAAAGTAAAAAAGTTAACATTTAAGTTTATATGAAATGATGGCTTAAATGAATTTGCTCACATAAGCCTTTAGTTCCAGAAATTGCAATTTTGAAACAAGCGTATTTTTGAGTCTTCGAGTTCAAGACCAGCCTTTGCAGCATAGGAAGAACCCACCTCAAAAACTTAGTTATTTTAATATTAAGGAATAAAATTAACTCTGGCAAAATGGTTGGATATAAAATAAGAATATCACTGCATGTTATTTTGTGCCAAAACACTGTTTTCATGAATTAGAGGAAAAAATCAAGCATATATATATATATATATATATATATATATATATTTATTTATATATATATATATATTTCAAAGCAACAAAATTCTATTTGTTACTGGTAAATTTATAGTTTGCTCCCTATAGAGATCCCAAGTTTTTCCCTTAAAATGGAAGTATTAGATGAGTGAAGAAGGGACAGTAAGCCAAATAGAATGAAAATAATTAGAAGCCATTAAAAATTTCATGGTTAGCAGCTTCATTGTTGTTAGAGAAATTAGAACTTTCATCTTTTGAAAATTATTGTATCATCAATTGATATGTCATCACTGTGCATTATTAAATAAAGTAGAAACAACCTTTTATGTTCTTAAAATGACTTACTTGAATGCTTCCAGAGATTTGGATAAATGATCATTTTGAGAGGAGAAAATTTCTGTGTTTCAAAAGATGAATTCTAAGCTCTTAAAAGATATTTCTTGTCTTGAAAGTGAAGTGTCTTATGAAGCTTGTCTATAATTAGGAAACATTGAATAAACTTCCCATTGTGGGAACAGATTGGAACAACTATTTCACAGTAAATCAGAATTGCACTATCAAGTTATACAATAAGCTCCTCTGTATTACTCAGTAAATCATGAAGTGTGGCAAAAGGGACACTCAATAAGCTCCTAAGCACTACATAATAAATCATGAAATTTCACAATAAGTTGCACAATAAGCTCTGTTGTATTAGCCTCTAAATCATAGGACTCTGCAGTAAAGTTTTATAAATAATGTCTTTCTTCTTTTCTGTACCCATTGTTGTGAAAGGGAATATATCAGTCAATAGTGAAGCATACCAACACACTGAAGTCAAGGCATTGAGCATACTTAATGAAATGGGAAGATTAAACAATCACCATTAAAGGAAATTTGCAGTGTAGATGCGTGTGTAAACAAGATAAGAGTTCGTGTATAATATTTCAAAAAATGTTTGACAGTTGCAAAAGATAAACTTTGAACAACTTAAGCATTTGAAATGTAAGTGTTGTATGTAACAGAAACCAAAATCTGCTGAATTTGAGTCTTTAATTAATTTGATTGCTTAAATGATATGGAAGTGATCATTCTTAAGTTAGAAGACTATCAAATTATTCCTTTAAAATTTTGTTGAGACATTTATTAATTATCTTTTCAGGTATTATTTTGAAGGAATGACCAAAATATAGCAAGTCAGAGCAACATTAACTACTGAACAGTGGTTATGATGATTATTTCATCTTTGAAAAGCACACTCTCTCAGAAAAGCAAATGCATATATAATTAAAATTTTTTAAAGAGGGAAATTATTTTTTAATCACATAATATTTGTATAGAGTAACATATTTTAAAAAATAATTTGACTTTTGTACAGGTGTTTAACCAATTTTGCCAGCACCATTTACTGAAGAGGCTTTTTTTCTTTCATTCTATTTCTTTAGCTCCCTTATCGAAGATTAGGTGGCTATACATCTGTGGGTTCATTTCTGGGTTTTCAGTTCTATTCCATTGATCCTCAGGTCTGTTCTTCTGCCAGTGCCAAGCTGTTTTGATTACTATGGCTTTGTAATAGAGTTTGAAGTTTGGTATTGATATTCCTCCCGCACTGTTCTTTCCACTAAGGATTGTTTGTGCTATTCGGGGTCTTTTGTTGTTCCATATGAACTTTTGGATTGCTTGTTCTATTTCCTTGATGAAATTATATAAATACTTCGATAATAACGAGAAATATGACATCATATGTGCTGGAGAAGAGGTCAGGATGCACATAATTTGCAAGAAAAGGACAATTTGCAAGTAATACAAATATCACCAGTACTATAAAAATAATATGGTTAAATTTATACCTTGTCTTCATTGAGAGAGGGTTGATATTATAACATGTTTCTCTTGTATTAGAGTCCTGAATTACACTACACACAAATAGACACCCATAATTTGAGTTGGGTTCTGAGAGTTATATACACATTTTGTTCTCTATGGAAAAAAAATACAGAAAATAGGGTTCCTGAGAATGTAAAACATGAAAAAAAAAGTCCTCCCTACCACCTACTATGGATTGCTTGATATTTTCTTTAATAAGACCAATACTTTAAAACCATGTACAATGAGTCACCTTAAGGAAAATTAGAAATTTAGACAGTTGTTACTATTTTCTTCTTTGTTACTTACCAAGTAGTTTCATACCTCATATTACTTTCCTGCTTTTGTGGTACATTGAAGTGCTTGATGCTCAGAGAGATTTGTCTTTATGAGACCCTGTTAGTCTTGTAGTAAGCTGAAATACAGTGTTTAATTCTTATGTAATTCTCAAATTCAAAACTCTTAATGATACTTCTAAATATTGTAATTTAATAAAACACAATCAGTACTCATGTTCTTCAGATTTTCTTTGTATCATTTTGTATCACACTCAAAGGGAAATGATCTTCCAGACAGTCACATCTAAAATTGTCCAAGATGTTTTGACACTAATTTAAAGTTACTATTTTTAAAGATAAACATAAACAATTAATAACTTATTTTATTGAAGTTCAAAAATAGCTTTGGCACACTTTTTACATTGCTTGCAGCAAATAAACTAATTTATAATAAAGAAAAAGAGATATCCAACAGTCATTTGAAATGATTAGAAAATCTCTTAATTATTATTTGATAAATTTTCAGATCATGCAATTCAAAAAACATTCTGCTTTACTCCAGAGTTGAAATACAGAGACCAGTGATTACTTTTAAAGTTTTGTCTCTAACTTCTAATGATTTTTTTATTTCGATAGCTCTTTAAGAACTTTTGGTGAACTTGGGTAATATTTTTCATGTTTACTATACACATTTTAGTAAACCTTGCCCTCAAATCAACAACATTGGCTATGACTCAACACTGTATTTGAGATATATACTATGTTTTGTTTAAAAAATATTACTTTTTTGTATTTTAAACATTTCATGAATTAGTGTATATGTAACATTGTCATAATTACCTGATGTGACTGGCTTATAATTTTATTTTTGTCACAAAATCATTTTTTCTTCCTGTAGCAAATACTTGAAATTTTCTTTATTTTCACTCTTGATAAAATAAACTTGAAATTAGGCTGAGTTGAGACAAAATGTCCTCTGAGATAATCAAACATTGCATGCATTCATCAGAAAAGAGCTATAAAGATCGGATTTTCTACATGCCTAAAAATTGTGTTAAGAAATTACAAATTTTATAAATTAAATAGTATAATTTGGGCTTTCATACTGTTAATGTGTGTAGTTGCAGATTCTAAAGCTTAAGCTGGATCTGAGACAGGAAATAATATGATTTCATCTGAACCTATTATGTTTCAGGTACAAATGACATAGCTAATTTTTATCAGAAGAACAAATTCATTTGCCCAAATTATATATATTTTTCTTTATTTTGCTTTGGTTGGATTCATTTTTATCAAAATAAGTAATCACTGATTATATATTTGACTGGAATAAAGACATATTAGGAAAACTAAATGTTAAAGTTAAAAACTACTCTCTTATATTGATTAGAAATCACATCAAAATCCATAAATTGAGTGAAACATTGTCGTACACACTTATAATCTCAAATAGTCAAAAGACAGAGATTTTGGAGATTATTTTTAAGGCCAGCTCTGGTAGAGTTATTCTCCCTTTCAACAAATAAGGTAGGAATTATGATGAATTTCTGTATTCCCATCTGCATGAGAGAAGTAAGTAGGAAGAACACATTGCTAGGCAAGCATTTGATAAAAATATAAGATGCTATCTGATAAATAACTAAAGTACAAAGTTCAAAGGGAATGCATCCAGTGGTAGAATGCTTGCATATCAAGCATTAAGTGGAAAAGTCTAGTTGAAATACTGGATACTAGAAGCATATACAACAAGAAAGTTATTTTGTTTTAAAGGCAAACTTGAATCTATATTCTACTCATTTTTCATTATCAGTTAATTAGGAGAAAAATGTACATTTTTATATTATCTTTCCTTGCATGTAAAAGTCAGCTGTGCCTTCTCAATAATTTTAGCATGCTTTTAAATGACCTTTTGGAATTGTTATGATAAAGATGATGTACAGAGGGTTTACGGTTATATGTCAGGTAAAGAGTACATTTCTCTTTGAATAATGTCACCCCTTCCTCTGCTCTCTCCCATTTTTTCTCTACCATAATCTCTCCCACCAAAAGATGCTTAGTTACTTTTCAACATAGTGTCCAGTATTAGTGCTGCATTTGTTCACACTTTGTCCTCCATTTCTGTGCCCCTCTTATGCTCCCAAAGACATATGAGCCAAATAACAGAACAGAAAGAAAGGAAAACAGAAACAAAAACAAACACTTTTCCCCAATTTCCTGGAGTAACATACTTATTTTTAATGAGTGCTCCAAACATTGTTGTCATTATAGTTAAAATGTAGAAGGAGTAAATGATATAATATAAACCGTTATCTTTTCATTAAAGGTAAGTAATACATTACTCCTTACAGGAGAATATCTCATAATTTTTATAAAATCCATTTTCTTTTTTCCCACATATCATTCAAAGTGTTCAGAATCTTATCCCATAACATATAAGAAGATGTTTGGTCATGCAATTTAGGCTAGATAGCTTGTGAATTTAAGAATGTTCAGATAGTTCATAACTCTCTAACAAACTCTAGAGTAAATACCATTTTGTATTTATTTTAAAAGATGCTTATTTACCTGATACATTCTGCCATGACTTGCAAGTAGATTAGTAGTATAACTTAGAAAAAAGCTACATTTTGAGAACTGTACCATTTCTACCTATACAGTTCGCAGTGCAGATCAGTGTCATGTGGTAAAAGCGGCACTCAGAATCGCCAGGTCTTTTCAACAACAAATTATTTTTTCTTCCATTAGCAGCTAACTTAGATCTTAATGAACTCAAGAACAACACATGGTTTATGTGTCAATATTTTTTAGTACTGCTTTATTCAACCAGAACTTTCCACAATTGGAAAGCAGGCAGCTGGGATATAAAACATTAGGAGGAGCGAGGTAGAGAATTCAGGAGAACCATCTTCCTCCACCATAGTATTAGGCATCCAGGATTATTACACGAACCTAACTTATTGTTTTATTCTCTCCACTGAAACTCTTCCAAACATGTTTCAACACAATTTGAAGTTTATGAACTAAACGAGCAATTTCAAGAAAGGAGCTTTTTTTCTAATCTATTATGGGAAAAATTCAAAACTTACTTTTTAAAAAATGACAAGTATGATTCTCTCTAATGGACAAGTTAAATTACATTGCACATGCATGTGTGTGTTATATACATGAATATGTGGTTATATATACATGAGTGTGTTATTCCATATATATGTGTATATATATATATATATATGAAAATGTGGTATGTGTGTGTGTATGTGTGTGTGTGTGTGTGTGTGTGTGTGTGTGTGTATCACATTTTCTTAATCCATTTGTGTTTTGAGAGGTATTTAGGCTGATTTCATACCTTGGTTATAGAGAGTAATGCTGCAATGAATATGGTTAAGTCAGGCCCAGAGTAACAAAGGATGCATGTTTTCCCTTATATGTGGAAGCTAGAATTAGCTTATAAAATTATAAGTAAATATTTGGGTGGTAAACAAGTGTATGCAAATCGTATTGCCTGAAATATGTCAGATAGGAGGAAAAACACAAATAGTGAAATTCCTTAGAAAGGCAAAATGAAGCCAACAAAATCATAATCAGAAAGCTGGTATTTGGAAGGGATGGGTCAGGGTCAAGATAAATAGGTAGATGAATGAAGAGGAAAAGAGGGGAGAATGTAGTCGAGAACTCAATAAATATCCTACACAAATTTGTTTTTAATGTACTATGTAATTGTTTTTGTTTGTTTTGTATGTTCTTCCTACTATGGTATGTCCCCTGTAGTCACTGTACTTGATTTTTGGTACCCTGCATCTTGTATTTACATTTGTCTAATTTAGAGAGGTGAAGGAGAATAACAAAACATTAAAACAAGGACACAGGATAACCCATTGCAACAAGGATACCCCAAGACAGTATATTGGAAATGAACTTTACAACTTTGGGCAGGGAAGGGAGGGAAGGGAGAGGAATGTGAGAAGTAGGAGAAGAAAAGATAGTGGGAGAACAACAAGGGAGGGGTGACAATGCTCAACAAGAAATATAGTCATTGCCTCACTCATGTAATTGTAACCCCTCTATACAGCATCTTTAAAATAAAATAAAATTTTTAAAAATTAAGAAGAGTCAGAAAAGGGAAGGGTTGAGTGAGAATGTTGGAAAGGATAAAATTGCACAAGATGCATTGTACTCAACAACTCTTTTGCTAAATGGCAATTCCTTCATACAATTTTGTACAACTACTTATGGATAATTTTAAAATAAAAAATAAAAATATTTTAAATTAAAATATATCTTAAAGAATAAATATATTTAAGACTAGCTAAACTATTTTAAAATCCAGATTTTCTGTTAACACAAAGCTAACCAAAAACTTATACTGTGATAATAGATGGACAGTTTCAAATAGATCAATAGATAGATACATACATATATAGATACATGGATATAAAGATAAAAATATAGACAAATATATATTTATATGTGCCTATATGTGTATAAATGTATGTATTTATATATATATGTGTGTGTGTATGCATATGTATATATTTTTAAAATTAGAATGTTCCAGTTCCATTTTAAAATATATACATTGAACATCATGATTCAATGCATACATTGAATATTATGATAAACGACATGCATAAGGATAGTGGGCAAATGAAAAAATAGATTATTCTTTCTGATGGAGGCATAGAATTCCATTGTGAATATATACCACAATTTCTTGATCCACTCATCTACTGAGGGGCATCTGAGTTGGTTCCATATCTTAGCTATGGTCAAAAATGCTGCAATAAACATAGTTGTGCTGGGAACTTTAGTATGGTCTTGTTTGTGATCATTTGAGTAAATGACCAAAAGGTCATAGGGGAGCTCTAGGTGGAGTCTTTTGAGGAACCTCCATACTACTTTCCAAAGTGGTTGAACAAGTTTACACTCCCACCAACAATGCAGTTGGGTTCCCTTCTGTCAAGGAAATGGAAAGACTTGGAAAAAATTATATTAAGTGAAGTAAGCCAGGCTCAAAGAAACATAGGTCCCATGATTTCCCTTATTTGCAATAATTAGTATATATCTGAGACAAGCAGAAAAGTTGAGATAAGATGATGTTAAGCGAAATGATCCACTAGATAAGGACACAGTGTTTTTTTTTTCTTGTTTGCTATTGTTTCAAACATATTTATAAGGTACCACGTGATTTTTTTTTTGTTGTTGTTGCTTTGTATGCCCTCCCCCACGGCGTAACACTTGTTTTCACTGTATTTGATGTTGGTATAATTTGGGGAGAGGAAAGTAAAAAACAAAATGTTTAAATAGGGATACAGGTAGACCCATTGCAACAATGAGAAGTACAAGATGCTATGTGGAAAAAAATGAACCTTAGAATTTAGCGGGTGGGGGGGGGAGGGGTACCGGGAGGGATGGGAATGTAGTTGAGGAGATGGGAGAGAAGGGATGTTAGGGTAAAAAGAAAGGAGGAGGCAATAAGGCTTGATAAGAAATGTACTCATTACCTTGCTCATGTGATTGTAACTCCTCTGTACAGTATTTTCACAATAAAAAACTGATTAATAAAAATGTAAATAAAAAGGTGATAGTGATCTAGATGAATTATACTCACAAACACATATATTGAATGGAAAATCCTTTGTATAATTACTTACATATCACAAAAATATTAGAAATTTAAAAACAGAAAAAAAATTAATTTAATTTTAATTACTTTGATAGTGTTCATGTTTAACTCATTATTTTCCTTCCTACGAAAGGAAAGGTTAAAATAGAAGATCTAATCTATTGAATTATGAACTTGTTAACTTAGCAATAGTAGTAGCATGGAATTATACTAATAGAGAGGATTTTTAATGAAATCATAACTGAATATGTAAGGCCATTTATTGGTCTATCATGATAAGTATTCAATAAAGAAAAACATAATGGTTTTCCAGAGAACCAAGACATTATAGTAACAAATCCAATATCAAAACAAATGATACTAAATAAGCTTGGCAGTCAATTAATTAAAGAATGGACTCAAATAAGATTTTTTATTACACTTATGAAAGTGATATTTGTTAGGGTGCCAGTGACTTATTTCTGAAACCCTAGCTACTCAGGTGGCTGAGTACTGAAAACTTCAATTCAAAGACAGCTAGAGCAGAGAAGTCTTGGGACTCATAGCCTCCAACCAACCATCAAGAGCCTGAAGTAGGGCCATGACTCAACTGGTTAGTCCTTTGAGTGAAAGAAAAAAATCTCAGGGTTAGCATCCAGACCCTGAGTTCAAGTTCCAGGACTAGCACAAATACACACACACACACACACACACACACACACACACACACACACACACACACACACACACAGATGATATATAATGTATCAACAACAAATTATATGTATCACACAGACATTCTATTTTGTATGTAAGCTATTTCACTTAAATTAGAAGCTAGGAATTGTTCCTAAAGTTCATATTTTTCTTTAGAAATGGGATGAAGAGTAAGGAAGTATTGGTATTCTTATAAAGTATAACTCAGAATAAATGAGGGAAAAACATAGAACTGAGATTCGAACTGAATTTCACTGGATTCCTAACTCCTGACCTTGACTAGGTCAATTAATTTCATTTGATCTCTGTTGCCTCATTAAAAATGTAAACATGTAGCTTTTAGATTTCAGTAATGTGTCCTTATTTTTGTACTTTTTGAAAAAGTATGTATTTGATCTTTCAATGTCTTCTAAAGCACTCCTGAACCTGGATAGGCTTCTGTTCTTCAAGATCTGGTTTTCTTCTATCACTTTGTTTCCTATGCCTTTATATATTAGACCTTTGTTTTTATTTGTGGAGGCCCATGTAAGGTCTTTCAGTATACTTTTTAAAGATCTTTTCTTATTTACTTGATCAGTGTTTAGTGTTTTCTTCTACTTTGTCTACTACGTATGCTTTAGTTTCAAAATATTGACTTTTCTTTTCTTCCTAATTGTCTTCTTTGTTAGAATGTCTTCCCATTGTATTTTTCTTCTCAAATATTTTAACGTAATTTGTTTTTCAATTTGTTTTTTACATCTCTTCCATTGACTTATTATGAGTACTTTTTTTGAAGTCCTATGTTTAGCTGAATTCTCTTTAAGGTCATTTTGGGACTTAATTGTATTTGCTTAATATTCTAATTTTATCCGTACTGTTGTTGTATTCCTTGTGTTAGTTTTCTATGTGCTCATATAGTTTCTCATAATTGTCCTTTTTAAATTCATTTTGCACTATTGCGCTTATTCCTTTGAGCTCCATTGATCATGTTTCTTCCATTATTTCCTCAATTTCATTATCACTGTGATCCTTTTTTAAGTGACTGATGGTCTCTAGAAGTGTTACATGCCTTAGTTTTCTCATATTTCTTCTATTTCTCTGGTGATAATTACTCATTTAAAGATTCATTGTAGTTGGGTTTTAGGCATCCATTGATTGATCTCTGTATTCTCACAAGATTGGATGTTATATAGTGTTTCTCATTCTTGGGAGATGATATATCAAGGCTCTCATGAATTCATCCGTTCAATTCCAAACCCAAATGAGACATATATAAGCACTAAAAGAACAAAGTTCAGAGGATCTACACACTTATATATGTAAAGGGCTGGAGATTCTTTGTGGTGGTGTGGAGGACCAGTAAGATAAAAGTACCATTATGTGGTGGGTATTACTTAGCAAAGGATAGAGGGTGAGGGTGAAGAATGATAACTGAGTATGCATGATGGGCCTGGGATAATATGTGATTGAAGATATCATACCCATGAAAAAGGAAATTCTGGGTAGGAGTAATAGAAAGGGTAGGGTGGTGGAATAAGCTATCAGTGAGAAAAAAGAAGAGGAAAAAAACCAAAAAGCCAGCTTTGCCTCTTTTTGTTCTTCTCTATAAAAATGATGAGTGCTTCCATCACATTTTTTTTGCTCTGGACTTGGATTAAACCAGTGCATTCCAGTGAATGGGGGAAGGGGAGCACATTATATTCCTGGGAACCAAAGCTTTTACCCTTCTCAGGTTGTATTGTGTGAGTTGTGACTGACATGGATTTGAAAAAGGCTAATTAGAGAAAGATCTCTGGCTGTCTTTGACTCTTTTAATGTGGAGGACCACCTGAAGTACTCCATTATGGACAGGATTCACAGTAATGGAGAAACTTGTTTGCAAGTTCATCAGTGCAGAAGGAACATACAGTTCTTCCCACAAAAGCTGTCCCTTATATTTGGATACTTGCTGTGAACCTGAGCATCAAAATTGAGATAGCCACTCTCCATAGATCTAGACTGTGCTATGTGAAGGCTCACCCTCTCTATAAAATATATTATATAATTATAATTACATAATATAACATAACAATGTATTAACACAATAGAGTGTCTATAAAAGGGGAAGAAAAAAGAAGAACAAATCCAAAATATAAACCTCCACAAAGTAGCTAAAAGAAGAAGGTAAAAGATAAAAATAAATGGGGAAAATGAGGGATTTTCTGGGTTCTGGTCCCTCTTTTCAGAGAAACTTATGATCTCTGTAAATACAAGGTTTAATCCTTGCTTCTTTCTTACACACATTTAAGATAGGCTAATTTTAATATCCGTTAGTCTTTATGTTTCTGCATATATAGTTTTTTTTTTTGGTATCCTTCCCATTCCTTGAAACTCTACCAGTCTCAGCTCAAAAGAAAGGCACTGTCAACAGTATTTGCTCTTAGTGTGTTTTTGTGTTGGTTGGTTTTTGGTAGAGCGGCAATTCTTATTGTTTTCTTATGTGTACATATCTAATACATATCTTTTAAAGCTTCTATGAATAATTGGATGAATTTCTGATGACAAAAGACTAAGAAAATGAATTGCAATATAACAGGTGTTAAAATATTAACCATTTATACCTCATCTCCCTCTCCATTGTAATTTTTAATAATACTCAGGTTTTATAAAATATTATTTGTACATTATTTTATTTTGGTACTGTATTGACATAGATTGTTTATATATATATATATACATATATATAATTTATAAAATCTAGAGAGCATTTTCATTCCATTATATATAAGTATATTCCTCTTCACATATTCTCAGATAAAACTTCACTTATTCTGTATTATTTCTAGTTGGACTGTCCAAATTCACTTTCCATTTTTATCCTTATCCAGGTTTATGAATATTATACTCATGTCTATAGCACAAGCTATTTAGTATTTTGTTTATAGTTAAATGGTTTATTTTTTATTGCTGCATAAATATTATTCCAAAATGCATTGGCTTCAAAAGTAAACATTCATTTTATGTCAGTGTTTGTGATCCAGAATTCTGTTACTGTTTAGTTTAGTACATTTGCTTCATGATCTCTCAGGAGATTTTGAATGGAATACAGTCTTTTCTTAAAGTCTGACTGAGACAGATTCTAACTGGACTCAGTGCCATCTGTTGGTAACCAGAGGCCCTCAGTTTCTTATAGATTTAAGATCTTTCCATATTGACAATCTCCTCAGTGCAGCTCACAGCTGGGCTACTTGGTCACATAAGAGCAAGAAAGAGACTGAGAGGCAGAGGAAGAAAAAAGACAGGATACAAAATGAAAGCCACTGCCTTTTGTGATTTTGATCTTATAACTAATTTCTGACCTTCTCTCTTGATGAGAAATAAAAAATCAGGTACATATTCCATGAAAATGAATACCACAAAAACACAAGCAAGTGGAAGCCAGAGTACAAGTACAAATAGTTACTGAAAATCGTTACCAAGCTCAGAGCTTGATTATTTTTCCCTGAAATATCTGACAAAGTTGCATGATTAAGTATGATTTTTCTCTTAATACATTTCTTCCATCAAATGAATTTTTCTTTCCCCCTTCCTTCCTTCCTTCCTTCCTTCCTTCTTTCCTTCCTTCCTTCCTTCCTTCCTTCCTTCCTTCCTTCCTTCCTTCCTTCCATCCTTCCTTCCTTCCTTCCTTCCTTCCCTTTTTTCTTTCTTTTTTTTCTTTCTTTCTTTTTTCTTTCTTTCTTTCTTTCTTTCTTTCTTTCTTTCTTTCTTTCTTTCTTTCTTTCTTTCTTTCTTTCTTTCTTTCTTTCTTTCTTTCTTTCTTTCTTTCTTTCTTTCTTTCTTTCTTTCTTTCTTTCTTTCTTTCTTTCTTTCCTTCTTTAGTTTTTGCTGGTATTAAGGCTTTAATTTAGGGCTTTGCACTCTAGATCACCATTCTTGTTCATAATTTATTGTTTTACCACCTGAGCCACATTTATAACCCCAAATAAGTTTATATGTTCTATTTGTTCCTTAAAATATAAATCTCTACCCCCACTTTCAATGTAAGAGGTCTTAGATTATACAGCTTTGGCATCTTTGCATAGAATGAAAATATGCTACTATTTTGTGTAGTTTGATGCTAAGAGAAGTTGTATTTCAGTCTATCTTCCTTTATTCTATTGTGCATGATTTTCTTTATAGACATAGGCTGGAAATAAATTAAAAGAGTAGAAGTAGGGCATTGATCTGTGTCAGCTAGAAATTTGAAGTTACTTAGATTACCTTTATAAAGTTCTTCATCAGTTGTGGCTTTTACACTAGAGACATGTTAATGAGAGCTACCATGGACTGAATGATTATCAAGAGGCAGACACTGAACTCAGTAATTAGCCTACATTATTTTAATTGTCTTGAAAATAGTATATGGTAGTTGTTACCCCAATGGTACAAAAGAATAGTAAGAGATGTCTAAAATCTCTTCAGTGGATTTTTTTGGGCTATATACATTTGAGCATCCAAAACATGATAGAAAATTGATGTGAACTATCTAATGTACATTCTGTAACCAGAGAAGAGCTATTAACAGCATGTATACTCAAACATATGCATAAAATAACATGGGTATGGAGTTAATAGAAATGTTAAGTTTTTTTGAGGTAATTAAGTTAAAACTTGCCTTTGTGTACTCTTACATCAAACCTAAAAAATATTTCAATTGTCATTGTGTTTGATTTTGGGAATAGCTCATAAGGAAATGTATTTGAATTTATAGAGATATGTGTTCTAGGGTTGGTAGCCATGTGTTCTACCTCCAATATCCATATTGTTAAATACTCTGCACCACTTTGTTAGGCAATGATGATGTTCTCCAGACTAGATAATTTTGTTCCATTTAGTGTCACCCAGGTTCTAGTACAAGATTGGAAATTGACAATATGATGCTGACTGACCACCCTTCAAACTTAAGGTTTGTCTACTGGATTGAACACAATAAATATTCATAAAATAATTTTTATACTATTAAAAATGATGACTCTTAAGAAGTACATAGTTTCTGGGCACAGCTCAGACAGCCTAACTCAAAAGGTTGGTGAGTTTAAGTATACCCTGTACTGCTTGGTAAGACCTTCTTTTGACATAATCAAAAGAAAATACAAAAATGGAATTAGCTAATATTAATATAAACTTGGTTCTTAATAAAAAGATGCCTCTGATGATTGTCAACCTAAAGGTTCATGTTTTTCTGGTAAACAAATATTAATCATAGAACTAGAAACATTTTATTTTAAGTATGTATATGTTTAAAAGAATACAACTTGATGTATCTGTTACATTAAGAAATATGTGGGAGTAAAACTAAAATATCAATATGAATTCATATAAACTACAGTATTCTTACATGTATACATGTATATGTACATGCATTATATACATGTATATATTGCACGTTATATTGGTACTGTATAGAGAAAAATTGCATCGCAAAAGAGACTAATATGTCTTCTCATCACCCGTGTTCCCCTTCACTAGTGTTGCTAGTATTAGCATGATTTCATGACAGTAAGCTTTGCAAGATTGAACAGTCAGTGATTTTTTTACTTTGAGTCATTGATGATATGTGACAATGATTATGTACACAATAAATGTATACCCACACATCCCTTTTTAAAGATTTGCACATGTGGATTTCCTAATCTTTTTTTTCTGTCTCTGTCTCTGTCTCTGTCTCTGTCTCTCTCTCTCTCTCTCTCTCTCTCTCTCTCTCTCTCTGTCTCTCTCTCTCCTCTCTCTTTATATATATATATATATTTATATATATATATATTATTGTGAAAATACCATATACAGAGGGGTTAAAATTACATGGGCAAGGTAATGAGAGCCTTTCTTATCAAGCATTGTTACCTCCATCCGCCCTCGCCAAAGATGTATAGTTCATTTTCGACATAACATCTTGTACATTTGTACATCTCATTGGTGCAGTCTTCATGACTGATGGTACTCAGAAATCTTAGTTGTAAGAGTAATACTAGTAGAAAGGTATATAATTAAAAATGATTTGGAAAACATACTCTTTATAATCTATCTTTAGTCCATCTCTAATTACAGTGCACATGTTCAATATATCTACATATTATTTTAAATATGTCCTACCTGATTGTCAATTTATAGTTGTCCAAAACTTATTTTAAAAGAACTACAAAGCTGCCAGGCACTGGTGGATTATGTCTGTAATCCTAGCTATTCAGGAAGCTGAGATCGGAGGATTGTGGTTCAAAGCCAGCCTGGGCAGAAAACTCTGTGAGACTCTTATCTCCAACGAACCACTAGAAAACCGGAAGTGGCACCATGGCTAAAGTGGTAGAGCACTGGCCTTGAGTTGAAGAGCACAGGGACAGCGCCCAAGCCCAGAGTACAAGCCTTATGACTGGAAAAAAAAACTACAAAGGTGATATAAATATTATTACATAAAACATGAGATGCTTGAAGGGAATCCTATATATTAATAAACATTTGTATTTATTTTTTATAATATCTGAATGATTTTACTGTTTCATTACTGTCAAACTTATGATTAAGTTCACATGCAAGAAGATTTAACAGGTGTGCTTCTAATGCTCTGTGTCTTTTCAAATTTTAATTGAATGTTGTTTCAGAACAAAGGAGTCATGTAATTTTCTCAAAAACTTTTCTTTTAAATGGTCATTAATTAAAACCACAAAATCTTGTAGAGACAGAGGAAGAACAATTAGAAAGTGCTGACTGTAATCCAGCATGTCCACAGGGTAAAACAATTATATTTGCTTTGCTTTCTCCACAACTGTAAATTATGCTGACAGAAAAATATAGTCACAATTTTATCAACAAAATTTACATTTTGCTTAACAAAGCTAAAAGTCATGATAATCTCTATCTGAGTGATTTGACAATTAAAGTATATTTTGCTTAATAAGTTGATTTGCTGTTAAGTGCCAACAATGGATTTTGTAGTTTCTCTGGTTGTGGTTGGTAGATTTGCAAGAACTAAAGATGTTCAATAAACATTGAAGAATATATCTTTAGTAGAATTTTGTTATTTACTTCTGGAATTTTCAATTAATTGAAGAATATTTACAAGACTAATGCTATCAAATTTTAATTAAAAATTTATATTCCCAAACCTAGAGAAATATTTAATATTTGTAATCAATGAATGCTTATGTCACAGAGAAAATGTACTGATATATGAGTCAAAATATTAATTAAAGTTTTAAATGAATGTTCTTTAAATCTTTATAAATCCCTCAGATGTGTATTCTATATCAATAAAGAGATTATGTTAACAACATCCATTGAATTTCAAAATTGCATTGTATTACACATGTACATGTTTTTACTACACTCTGCTTTTTGGTGCCTTCCAATTTTGCAATCTTTTAAAAAATTGAAGGTTTATATCAGCTCTGCATAGACCAAATGTATCTGTTCCATTTCCCATATCGTCATACATTCTCACAAAAAGTATTTCAAAGTTTTCCTTTATCTCTTAGGAATGTGATGGGTGACAACTTATGCTACTATTGTTATTTGTCTTGAGACACCATAAGCCCATTCCCATATACAATAATATAATAAAGAACTTAATAAATACATTTTTAAAGTTTTCTTGTTTTGTTTGTTTTGTCATTCATAAGGCTAGAATTTGGGGCCAGGGCACTGTCTCTGAGTTATTTTGCTCAAGGTTAGCACTCTACCACTTTGAGCCATATCACCACTGTTGGTTTTCTAGTGGGTCAATTGGAGGTAAATGTCTCATGGACTTTCCTGCTCCGTCTGACTTTGAACCACAGTCCTCAGCTCTCAGTATCTTGAGTAGCTAGGATTACAGGTGTGAGCCACCAGCTCCTGGCAGGTAGTTGTACAAAGAAGTTACCTTTCAATAGAAAAGGTTATGAAGATAGTGCCTTTGGTTCCATGTTATTCAATTTAACATTCTCACCCACCCTTTCCACAGCACTCTATCCCTCACTTTTCTTAAATTTTAGTTTATGTGTTGAATTTTTTTGTTATTTATCAAAGCAATTTAGGTATACAATGCATCTCACATCCCTTCAACATCTTCACCCATTCCACCCACCTATTCCCTTACTTTCCTCATTACTGTGGCACATACAATGCATTCTGGCCTACATTCTACTAGCACCCTTTGCCCCTGGCCCCTTGGAAGCACCCATCTCCTGGTATGTATTTTGTTGGGCTTAGCCTTAGTCTTTCCAAAGAATTACACTATTTACGCCCTCCAGCGCCCCTCAGTGGATAAATGGATCAAGAAAATGTTGAATGCATAAACAATAGAATTCTACTTATGCATCAGAAAGAGTGTCATTGTACCATTTTTAAGAAAATGATAAATCTTGGAAAATATTATATTATGAAAAGTATGCCTGACCCAGAAAAACACAGGTTGCATGGTTTTCCTCATTTAAGGGAGCTAGAATATGCCTATAAAGCTAGAAGTAAACACAGTGGGTGGTGGCACTCAAGTGGTTATAAATTAAATAACTGAAGTATAATACATGTATTTTTCACCTGCTTCACCGACCAGCTTATTCACAGAAATACTGAAACTGTGTCAATTAATAACTCTATGATAGTCTCTGAATTTTTTTCTTCTTCTTTTTTTTTTTTTGCTTTAACTCTGGGCCTGGGCACTGTCCCTCAGCTCTTCAGCTCAAGGTAATGCTCTACCACTTGAGCCACAGTGCCACTTCTGGTTTTCTGAGTGGTTTATTGGAGATGAGTCTCATGGACTTTGGTACCCAGGCTGGCCTTGACTGTGATCTTCTGATCTTAGCTTCCTGAGTAGCTAGAATTATAGGCATGAGCTACCAGCACCCAGCTAGTCTCTGAATTTTTGAATGAAAGCAAAATATAGTTTACCTGATATGGAAAATGTTTTCATGCTTTTAATTCAAGATCAAATATCGACCACACTTAAACACAAGCTACTTATGCCACTCACTGTAACTCTATGAAGCCAAAGAAGTATGAGGAAGCTGGAGAAGAAAGGTTTGGAGCAATCTCTAATGTATATATGAGGTTTAAAACAAAACAAAACAAAAACACAGCAATTTATTTTTCCTTTTATGTAATGAAATTAAATAACTGACTTTACTTTGGTTTATGCTTCTACTTCCAGGAAAATCAAATTCAGGTTATATTTATATTTTATTTATTTATTTCAGGTATTAGTTTTGAAAAGTCTTGTCATATAAAAATGAAAGAAAAGGGGCTGGGAAGGTGGCTCATTGGTAGAGCACTAGCCTTGAGCTGAAGAGCTGAGGGACAGTGCGCAGGCCCAGAGTTCAAGCTCCACGAACGGACCCCCCCAAAAAGTGAAAGAAAAATTACTGACTTTTTTTCTACAAAAGAGCCTAATCATTAAAAATTGGTATTTTTTATTTTTAACATTATCCACTGACATAATTATTGATAGTTTCCATAGTTGTTTTCCTTGTAGTATCCATAGTGAAAATAAAACATAGCATCAGTTTTGACATTGAAAAGTTGACTGTCACTTACAGGTAAGTCACATTACTCTTCTGTTCTTTGGAAAGGTCTCACCAATCATCAGTTTCAGACAAAGATAAAACAGTGATAAAATTAGATACAACAGGCCACTTTACAGTTTTATCTAAGTACAAACCAAAGCTATGTTGCTCTACAACACACAAAACTTTCTCACAAATCAGTGAATTGTTCCTGTCTTTTGACAGTTTTCTACATGTCCATTTCTTCCATTTGATTATCTTTAGCTCCCTTATCAAAGATTAGGTGGCCATTGGTCTATGGGATCATTTCTGGGTCTTCAGTTCTATTTCATTGGTCCTCAGGCCTGTTCATGTGCCAGTACCAAGCTGTTATTATAACTATGGCTTTATAATAGACTTTAAAGTTTGATACGGATATTCCCCCAGCATGGTTTATTTCCCCTTATTTGTAATAATTAGTGTATGTTTACGATAATTTTAGCAGAGGATCACAATGGCTCAGTAGCTATGTCCATAAGACATAATGTTAATCAAAGTGAACTCTGAGACATGGAAACAAGAGGGCTTTGTTGTTTTGTTTTGTTTTTGTTTTAATGTACTGTGCAAAGTTTTTTAAAAATTTAATTGTAAAATGCTGTACACAGGGCTTACGGTTACATAAGGTAATGAGTATATTGCTTGTTGAATATTGCTACCCACTCCTTCATTTTGCTCACACTATCCTTCCCCTCCTACTCCTCCTTCCTCATCTCAAAGTTGTAAAGTTCATTTCCAACATAACGTCTTGTGAGTAACACTGTAGCATTGGTTCACCCTTCGTCCTTTATCTCACCAGTTTGTCATTCCCCTTCCATTCCCCAAATCAGATAAACATAAACGCAAGACATATGTTCCAGAATCAAAACAGTTTTGATTCAAGTTATATTTTTTTCCTTTGGTTTCCCCCCTGTTGTCACTGGTACCTGTGTCTTGTACATACGTTTATTTGATTTGAGGAAGGGAAAGGGGATCATAAAATGGTGAAAGGACAAAAGGTGAACCAATGCAACAGTGATACTCACAAGACAATATGTTGGAAATGAACTGTACAACCTGGGGTAGAGGTGCTAGGGGGAGGGATAGTGGGAGCAAACAAGTGAGGGGGTAACAATCTTCGACAAGAAAAGTACTCGTTACCTTACTTATGTAATTGTAATCCCTCTGTACATCACCTAGACAATAAAATAAACTGATGTTAGGCGAAATGAACCCCAATATAAGGACTCAAATGGTTTTTCTTTCTTGCTATTTTTTCTAACATATATATAAGATGATTTCTTTGTTGTTTTGTATGTCCCTCCCCCACAGTATAACCCCTGTTTTCACTGTATTTGATGTCGGTATAATTTGTGGAGGGGAAGGGAAAAAACAAATTGCTTAAATAGGGATGCAGGTGGACCCATTGTAACAATGAGATGTACAAGATGTTATGTTGGAAAATGAAATTTACAATTTTTGGCTCTCAGGGATGGGGGAGATGGGAAGGGATGGGAAGGGGAAACAAAGGAGGAGGAGGCAACAATGCTTACTTTGTTCATGTAATTGTAACCCCTCTGTACGGTATTTTCACAATTTAAAAAAATGCCAAAGCTACTACATGATAAAGTAACCAGGACTGTCACCAATAAATCCTTACCAACATTTAGACAAGATCCTCTTTCATCAAGAAAAATACCACATTCTGAACAACTTGCTATTGGTAGAAAATCTTTTTCAATAGAATATCTCTGGACAATAATTTTAAAAGTATTTCATTCACATAAACTATTGGTATGAGGGCTTTATTGTTATGTTTTCAAGCATGCATATAATGTCCTTTCATTACTCATTACCTATCTATATCATTCTTTCTTAATTTCATTCTCTTTGGTGGTTTTCTTTATGATATTAATGGTAGAGAGAGAGAGATATACATAATAGGTAGATAAATACATAGATAGGATACATATGGTGTATATATGTGATATGTATTGTATATGATTTATATTATATGATATATAACATATCATATATGCTATGACTATATCCTATATTTTATATCTTATCTATATTTATTTTATGCATAATATATTTGGATATTATCAATATATATATAGACAAATTCTGATTCCCATTCAATTTCTCAGCCTGGAACAAATTTTTACTTCTGACTCCCTTCTCAGACATGCTTCACTATACTAATAGTTGTTCAGCTTATAATTATTTTGGCCAACATGGGCATTGGATAAAGATGTCAAAATCTGAAATTAAATATGACTTCATTTAAATAATTATATTTTTGCTGCCTTACTTAATCAAACTTCTACTTTTTTCTCTCTTCATGAATGTAAACTAAAAGCATTGACAGAATTTGCCAGTTGGAAGAACAAGAAAAATTACTTCTACCCTGCTAACCTGGAGTGCTTCATGAAAATATCTTACCTTGGTGCCAGAATCACTTTTCTCTGGCATGTGTTTAAATTAATCTAGAGTAGACAGTGTTATTTTCTCTAGGTTTCAATATCCTTATAGTAGTTTTGTTCCCTGCCAGCCGATTTATGATGTGAGTTCCTTTTTCAACTAGAACCAATTGTTGAATAGCCTTCCATTTTAACTGCAGGAAATAAGAAAAGGTTTTTAAGTAATACTCTTCTAAGTGGGAGAGAAGCTAAGCTATGTCTATCCTGAAAGTGTAAAGAGCAGGAGGCTACAAAGTTAGTAAAAATGCCATGCTGTGTCCTCTAGTATGCAATTTTCTTCTCCTTTAATTCTTCTTAAGAAATTTGGATTGACTCTCTGAAATCCATAGTAGTATGTTTGGTAAAATCATTTTTTCTCAGCTATGATCTGGTAGTTCATTTCTGTAATCTTAGCTAATCAGTAAGTAGATATCTGAGGATCCCGGTTTGAATCCAGCCTGGACAGGACAGCCAGTGAGATTCCTTTTTTGTTATTGTGAAAATACCGTACAGAGGAGTTACAATTACATGGACAAGATAATGAGTATATTTCTTATCAAGCATTGTTGCCTATCTCCAATTAACTTTCAAAACAGTGAAAAGTGGAACTATAGTTCAAATGATAGAGCACTAGCCTTCAGCAAAAAAGCCCAGAGTCAGTGCCTAGGATGTGAATCCAAGCCTCATGGAGCAGCACAGCTAACTAACTAGATAAATAAATAAATACTTTCATTTTTTAAATATTGATTGGAAAGTATTAATCTTCAAAGGCTCAAGGTCAAAGATGTACCTGGAATGAAATCTTATAAAGTTAAAGAAACATTCTTTCTAAAATCCGAAAGAAGATGCTTAGAAAAAGTGTGTTAATATTTTAAAGAGTCAGTCCACCTTAAATACTCATAGAATTACTCCAGGAATAATTCAGTACATATATTATACATTATACAAATTGTCTAAGTGGAAAAAGGCTCTGTCTCTAATTACTTTATTACATATTTATTAAATCTGCTCTTTGTCTTTCCTTTCAGAATGACTATTCCTATTTATCATCATTTTTTGTTTACACAAACTAGTTACCTGAGAACTTCCTACATTGTAACTTTTGGTGATTATTCTACACTCTTTCTGTTGTGGTTTGAAAATACCTTTATCTTCATTTTTATATATTTCTTGTATAAAAATTCATAGTTGAAAGTCATTTCCTCTTAGTGCTTGCAAGATACATTTTTATTGTTCTCTAATCTCTACTCTTTCTGTTTAGAAATTAGCTGTCAATCTTATTATAGCTTCCTTAAAGATAATAAGTGCTTTGTTCCTTGTGCTTTTAAGATATATTCTTTTGTCTGTTCTTAGCAAAGTCGGCCATCTGTGAATACTGCTTATATCTTGGAGCAGTTTTCCACTTTAGATCTTTTTAATATTGTAGTTTTGCTGTAGTTGCCTTTATCAGTTTGAGAAAATAATTGTCCATCATTTTTGATGTATTATTTCTGACTCTTAATCATTCTTCTCTTTCCCAGAAATCAAGTGACTATTATTATTACAAACTACATATCCTTACATAATTATAAATTTTAAATCAACTTAGGTGCAGGAATCCATCTTAATCTAACCTTGAGTGGATTTCTTTTGTCTTCTACTGTCTCCAATTCCTTTTTTAAACCAATTCATGACATTTATACCTTAGTACTGAAGTATTCTTTTATAAAATTTCCATTTGATTTATTTTAGTTTCCTTTTTGCTTAAATATCTTGTCTTGTTAGTATTCTCAATATTTAAACCTCTGTAACTTTAATTTAGTTTGGTGGTTTGAGTTGCTATTTATTTTCTTCTGCTTTTGTTCATGTGTCTGATTTTACAGTGTCTTAATGGTTTTATTTCCTTGAAAGAAGATTTGCCTTAAAAGAAAATGCCTTTAATGTAGTTAACTGTGAAAAATACTCAGTTGGTACTTAGAACTGAGCTTAAGTCTTTCAAGCAGCTTAATTGAAAGGCAGGACTGTTTACAAAGACTTCTCTTGAGTGGCCCCTGAACTCAGTTTGTCTCTCTTGAACTGTGAGGCTGTGGAAACTCTTTTCTCTGCAATTCCTTTGCAGCTATTTTTATGTTTTCTTTACTTAAGTCATCACCTGTGCTTACAGAGTGTAAATGTTGAAAAAATGTCTTATGGAGATGTGGTACTCAGGAAGTAGGGGTCACTGCCCCATGGTATTCTTTCCTCCTAGGACTATGTCCTGCATTCTGGTTCATATGCAGTAAATTTTAGTGCTTTTCTTTTCTCAGTTTAAGGGAATGATACAAGAACTGGGTTGCTTCTCTCTTTGCAATGATGGCCTAGCCCTAGGAATGACTAACAGCTCAGAAGGAAGAAACAGCAGCCAGTGCACTCTTCTGCCCTGTAGCACTTGGGCCCTCAAGTTCCGGCAGCCTTTGTTGTTTTATAAATGCCTTCAGTGATTTCTAAATATTTTATACATCTTTTGTAGTTCTTCTCAGTTGCAGGTTAGTCTCCTGCCAGCGATTGCTGCAGGAATAGTTTTTCTTTTATTTTGGTTTTTTTGGAGATCAGTATAAGCCTTTGCACTTTAATTTTCATGTGCCTACTTTTATGTGTGTAGCAACATAGAAACACATGAATTTTTAAGTATAATGTATTTATTATATACTGTGCATGAATGTAGAAGATATAAAAAGCATGTAAACACACATTCACACACACACACATATATATGTATATATATATAAATTAGATTGCCTATATTTTTCTAAGAATAACCAATATGTTTTTTTAAATATCAATCTTTTTGCTTGGTTTCGTTCACTGTATATTCTTTGAATTTTTTTTCCTTTTCTAAAAATTTTATTTTAAACATGATGTGCAACTGGGTTACAGTTACATAAATCAGGTAATGGATTAATTTATTTTTGAACAGTGTCATCTTCCCTTATTTTCTCCCATTTCCTCTTCCTGACTCCACTTTACCACCTAAGTTGTAAAGTTCATTTTCTTTCTTTTTTTTTGATTGTGAAAATACTATACAGAGAGATTACAATTACAAGGGCAAGATAATGAATACATTTTTTTAATGAGTACATTTCTTATCAAGCATTGTCGCCTCCTCCTTTGTTTCTCCTTCCCATCCCTTCCCATCTCCCCCCCCACACACACCAACAACCCCACCTTCCCCCCCCCAGCCAAAGCTGTAAAGTTCGTTTTCCACATAATGACTTGTACATCTCATTGTTGCAATGGGTCCACCTGTATCCCAATTTAAATGATTTGTTTTTTCCCTTCCCCTCCACAAATTATACCGACATCAAATACAGTGAAAGCTGGGGTTATACCGTGGGGGAGGGACATACAAAGCAACAAAGAAATCATCTTATAAATGTGTTAGAGACAATCGCATGAAAGAAAAACATTTGAATGTTCAACTGAGCATTGCTGCTGAATTCCTTCACCCTTTGTTCCACCCTTACTGTGCTTCCCCTTCCACTCTTCAAATCAGATAAACTTATATACAAGACAAAAGGGAACATAAAGTCAATATTTTATATATAAATAGAAAGTACTTTTTACAACCCACAAGATCTTTTTCTGTCACATGTTAACCTTTTATTGAAACAACAAAAGTACTTAATGATTATGTGTTCTTGTTGATAAAAAAAAGTTACGTATATCATCAAATAGTAAACTAAACACATACCCATGAAAATAAAGATTTTTCTACTTTGAAAAAAGTGAATTTTGAAAATATTATATGGGGACGGGGAATGTGGCTTAGTGGTAGAGTGCTTCCCTAACATGCATGAAGCCTTGGGTTGGATCCCTCAGCCCCACATAAGCAGAAAAAGCCAAAAGTAGTGATGTGGTAAGGAAGTGGTAGGGTGCTGGTCTTGAGCAAAATAAAATCAGGGATAGTGCCCAGAGTTTGAGTCCCAGGACTTGCAGCAGCAGCAGAAGAAGACAGCAGTAGCAGCAGGAGGAGAAGGAAGAGGAGGGGGAGGAGGAGGGAAACTATCACTTGGGTTTTATGACTATGTATACAATTTCAAGGCATCCATTCACATTATTTTCACCTTGAAAGCCTTAGTAATCATATAAACGTCATTTGTGAAATGAAGTGAATACATAGACAAGTTAGACTTCAGTCCATATACATGTGAAGAAAACTTGGGAAAACCAGCTCTATCACTCCAGAGCAGTCGTTAGATTTGGATGAGAAGGATTGGTTCTTGGAATAATCAGTGCTCTTTCCATAGCTGTAGCTATGATATTACCCAAGTGGCCATAGATTCTGGAAATAAATTTTTATTTTTGAAAATAGAAAATGGCATGACTTAGTTTTTCGTCACTTGCTTTTTGCCTCCTCAGAATATCAGTAAAGCCTCTAGTGTGTTTGACTCTCAATTTTTTTCCCAGTTACAAATTATTGAAAAATCTTTGAGGTTAAAAAAAAAGTACATTGAGAGGCTTTAACCACATTATTTTAAATTATTTTGACCTTTTTGCTGACATATTTTATTTTCAGCAAGAGAATATAATTAAGCCAGGCAGAGTTGCCTCACATCTATAATCACAGCTACTCAGTGTAAGGTTCACCAGAAAGGAAACTCACCACACGGTTCAGGCTGAAAAGAGTTTATTGGAGGGACAGCAAACTGCAGCCCCACAAGAGATGGAGGCATGCAGAGAAAGAGGGGAAGGAAGAAGAGAAAAAGAGAGAGTGTGAGAAGAGGAGTCATATTCAGCCAGGTTATATAGAGAAAGACAGGAGGCAGGACCAGAACAGATGCCGAAGTGATCTCCGAGCCTGGGGAACCTCTCACTATCCAAGGGAAGCGTGACCCGGGTAGTTCAGGAAATAACCTCAGCGGATGAGGAAGTGACATCAGAGCCTGGGATCCTTTGCTGACTAACAGCCAGGTGAAAGGCAGTCAGGTGATTACTGGTTTCAAGAAGGTGAAGAGGTAGGGGAAGAGGCTGTTTCTCCCAGGCAGAACTAACACTCGGGAGCCTCAGATATGAGTTATCATGGTTTGTAACCATCTTGAGATGAAAAGTCCACGAGAGTCCATCTCCAATTAACCAACCACGGGACTGAATTTGTGGTTGAAGTGATAGAGTGCCAACTGCGAGTATAAAATCCAGGCATTAAGATGAGGTTTTGAGATTAGCCGTGCTCTCGCAACCCAAAATAATACAGTTAAATCATATGGATAGAATTAGATTTAAATCATTCAACAAAGACAAAAGGCGTGCCATACATTTTGAACTCTTTCCTAGGTATCTACAAAAGTGACATCGTGCATTTATAACCTCCAGTGTCTCTGGTGGGTAATTAGCAGCCCAGCCTCACTGTGCTGTCATATACGAGTGCAGGCTCAGTTCCTATGAAACTAAAGATGTGAGGCTGCTGGGGGAAAAGAAATCGAAGAATGATGTGTTGTCAACACTTTGTTTTGGGTTTAAATCAGTTGTGTTATCACAAGAAACACGTTTTTCTCAATAGCACCTTCTAAAATATTATACCATGTCAGAAACTGACAATAAAAATTGGAGGTGGAACAAATATTCCCAGCATGTTTTCATACAAGTAAAGATAAACTATTTCATAAAATGTGAAAAAAAATCACTAGTGTTTTACTGGAGTTTTGGGAGACACTTTGTATGATTGAGAATGATCACAGGAAAGTGATGATGCATACGTTATTCATAAACCATAGGTAAAACTTTTATAATACATAGTAATCAAAAATCCTAATATTTTCATCATTTCCCCATATAAAGGAGAAAAACCCATATACTACTTAATTATCCATTCTTCTCTATAATATCACTAATAAAAAATATTCTAACATAAGTATATAGCTGCTCATATAGTTACATCAACTGGTGTATCAACATGTGAGAGATGCTTATTTTGAATATAATGTTTTATGCTTCCATCCATCTGCATGATAGCAGAAACCAGCTAAGAAGCCAAATTTGAACACTTGAAGGAGATTTTAATTAGCTACATAGGAATAAGTTAGAGAAGATATAAATAGGAATAAATAAAATAGGTAGAAATATATAAATAATATACAGAATATAGATAGGATATAATAGATATAGACAGGAATAGAATATGGATAGGAATATATAATATGAATAATACTAGTATATAGATAGGAATAAGATATAGATGATATAGAAAAGTTACAATGAATAGTGCCATATCCCAAAGAATGATAAAAATAAGCATTGCACCAGAGACATCCAGAGAGACAAAGTTGGAAACACACAGGAAACAAACACAGAGATAAAAAGGAAGAAGCAATCAGCTCAGCATTATTTCCCTTTATCCAGTGACATAGAAACATGTAACCTATATGCCATTTCCATCTGGGGATCCTACTGGCAGCTTTTACAAAGAGTAGAGAGCAGGATGGATAAGGAGAAAGAATAACTTTGGATGAAAATTAAAACAACAACCCCCCCAAAAAAAACTCAGCAATTTATTTTTCCTTTTATGTAATGAAAATAAAGAATTTCTTTTATTTTATGTTTTTACCTCCAGGAAATTCAGATTTAAGTTATATTTATCTTTAACTTATTTATTTCAGGTACTAGATTTGTAAAGTCTTAAGTGTTATAAAAATGAAAGATCAATTATTGACTGTTTTTTCTACAAAAGATCTTAATCATTGAAAATTGGTGTTTTCATTTTTTAACATTATCCACTGACATACTTATTGAGTGTTGTCATGGTGTTTTCCATGTAGTATCCATAGTGAAAACAAAACAAAACCTCAGTCTTGACTTTGAAAGCTGACTGTCACTCACATACAAGTAAATCACATTATTCTTCTGTTCTGTGTAAAAGTCTCAGCGATCATCAGTTTCAGACAAAGGATAAAACAGTGGTAAACTTAGATACAACAGGCCACTTTATGGATTTATCTAAGCACAAACAAAAATTATGTTGCTCTACAACACACAAAACTTCCTCACAGATCAGTGGCAGCCTTTTCTTTTATCCCCAGTCATAAATTGCCCCTGTCTTTTGACAAACTTAATATGAACCTGAATCCAGTAACAGATTCACACCTTCCTACTGGGACCCTGACCCTGTGGTAAGCTGTTGCCTTTCCACAAAGAGTAACAAATGCAATTTGTTGAACTACAGTGTGTTTGTGGTAGTCTTTAGCTAAGGGCCATTTGGCCTAAGCTTCACAAGGAGCTCTCCTGTACTCGAATCATGATTTCCATTCCACTATGGAATAGTTGTTTTTCTTTTAAAGCCAAATAAACACAGCTTTTACAAGATTTGTTATACCATTCAGTACTAATGTGGAACATTTTAGTGTAAATAAAGTATAACTAGAAGCAAATATTTTAAAAGGACAATTGAAAATACTTTATAATAGCTAAAATTGTGGGTTAATTATCCAAATCCCCTAACAATAATATTCCTTGCTTGCAGGTATGATTCACTTCAGTGGAAAGTGGTTTTAATTGTAGAACAAGAAGAAGACAAGCAATTAGATATGTCTTCCTAGAGGAATTGTACAACCTAATCTTTTTGCTAAAATAGGTTAAAGGCAAAAAGAAATAGGGATGATAATGAGGTTTTATTATAAATCTTTAAGCCTATATATTGTACGTTAAAACATTTATGAGTTGAAGGCAAACTGTGTATCATCTATGTATGTATATATATATATATGTATGTATGTACTATCATATACAACTAAATTCTCAGGAAGTTTGAAAGAAAGCAGTTATCATTTTAAAGGTCAACAAATTAGCAAAAATAGTCTATTAATAAGTATTTCCTTAGGAGAAATACTGCAAGATGTATTTTGAGAAAAAAATCAATTGCTTTTAAGAAACAGAAATAAGTGAAATGAACTCCAAAACATGGAAACAAGAGTTTTGTTTTGTTTTTTTTTGGTGCTGTTTATAATGTATTATGCATCTTTTGTGTGTGTGTGTGTGTGTGTGTTTCCTGTGGTTTATCCACTTTTGCTTCTTAACTTCATTTTCTACTGCTTATAAAAATGCACACATTGCTGGAATAATTGACCTTTCAATTGCCTTAAATTAAGCTTCATGTTTTATAAAACTTTTACTCTCCCTAAGAAGCCAACAATGTAGATTTGTGATTGATTTTTTATCAGCATTAGAATATATTAGAAATATATTGGTGATTTTCTACCTATCTAGCTGATGAAAGACAAAATGTGATAATGTGACAAGTCTTCCTTGTAACTAAAATTTCAAACATTGGCTCTCACATTTAGTTTTGTGAGTAAAGTTTCTGTTCCTGTAGTCATCATAATGTAATTATGATTTTGATGTAAATAACATAAGATTTAAGCAATACACATTGTCCCTGACCATATAACTAGGTTAGTTTTACTTGAGATTTGAATCAAATTATCAAGTTGTTTCACTGGAAAAAGCCTAGGCCATTATAAAACATTGTTATGTGTTTAGTTAATACTAATGCATCTTCTTTCTTCCTTCCTTCCTTCCTTCCTTCCTTCCTTCCTTCCTTCCTTCCTTCCTTCCTTTCTTTCTTTCTTTCTTTCTTTCTTTCTTTCTTTCTTTCTTTCTTTCTTTCTTTCTTTCTTTCTAATTTAAAACTGTTAGAAGATGACAGCATCACTCACGTTTTAGAACTTTTGCCTAGAATTAGGGCCCTGGACTCAATTTCTCATACCACAAAAACAATAGATAACTCCTTCCCCTCATTAAAACATTTTTACACTCCCCATAAATATTTATCTGCCAATTCACAATAAGCTCTGAGTTTGTGAATAACTTAAAACTTTCATTGAGATTGATTAATAGCATAAAAGTTAGATTATACTTGGGTTTGAGAAATAGATGAAAAGGTTTAATTTACAGGAGAGGAAATGGAAAACATGTCACTCGGTATGACGATGATGGCCATCAGTGATTTTTCTGGCTTCTTCCTTAAATTTTCCAGACATGACTTCTGTCTAGGCTCTGGACTTCTGTCTGTGTCTACACCAAAAAAATATGCTTTTTAATTAAGGGAAGAAAGTTTGCACTTGCCTTTTCAAGTGCAAATAGAATTCATTTTTCTTATAAGTAGATAAGACTTTGTATTCTTGTAAAAGAAGAGGTAATACACTTAAAAATGAATTGAAGATATAGTCACTAATCCCCTGTGGAATTTGACAAAGACCATTTTGCCCCATGAGCAAGTGAATGTTAAAATTATTTTAATAGTTCTCTATGTTCTGTAGTTTAATGTTAATTTTAAACTTGGGAAGTAGTAAGATGATATAATCTAAAGTGTCCCAACCCCTCGCCATTTCTCACTATGAAGTAGTGTTTGAGTTTTTCTTCTCTTTAGAAGCTCTTTTATAATCATGAATAACCATTTTGTATTAGCATAACCTTTAAACTTCATAAGTTGATAAAGTACAAAGCCTAGTTTTATGCTGACTTCTGAAGTAACTACGTCTTATGAGAAAGTTTTCTCACTCAGCATTCTCTGGGGTTTCATGACCTTTGTAAATATGAGCTTCAGTAGCTGCCAATTACAAGATTGTCATTTAGTAAAAGTCAATTAGCAACAAAGCATTCATTACAGAGGAGTGTAGACTTTTAACTCTCCAGTTGTATATTAAAAAATTTATGTTGTATGTTGGATAATATTTTATCTTTCATTAACATACATCTACTACATGTAAAATCTGAATACTTAACTCTCAAGTATTCTTCACTCAAATATAATGAGCAAGTACTTCATTTAATATGAAATATTTGATTGAAAATTGTGCTTCTTGAACATACATAATTTGTACCTCATTTTGAAAAACAATGCAAATCTTCTGGCCTATGTTGCCCTTTAAATATCTTGCTTTTTTCCCTCTATTTATTCCATCATTACTAATATAAAGACCCTTCTTTCTCATACTCTCTCTCTCTGTCCCTCTCTCTCTCTCTTTCTGTCTCTCTCTCTATCTCTCTCTCTCCTTTTGACAGTATTCAGTTTTGAACTCAGATCATATTTTCAACCCAGGTGCTGCATTACTTGAATCATCCCTTCAGACTTTCTTGCCTATGTTCTTTATGTCATAGTTTAAATGCTCTGCTTTAGGTTAATAGTTTAGATAGACTTTCATAGGTTTTTGTTTATTTGTTTTGCCTGGGGCTTCATATATGACTGGATTATACACATGCAACACCAAGAACAGCTTGCTTTGTGGAAGAGAGGGTCTCATTACTTTTTGCCTAAATGTCCACAAAGGAAGCTCATCCCAATCTCTTTCCTGAGTGGCTGAGAATATACACAACCCACCACAGTGACATTTTTAATACTTTCAGACTTTAGATAGAGAGATGAGAGGTAAATATGTTAGGATATATATATACTTATATATCCTATAATACTATGCTATATCTTAGGATATATATATATATATATAGTAAATATGTTAGGATATATATATATATATATACTTATGTATACTATAATATTGTACTATATATTTATATAGTATATTATATATTTATTAAATATAAGTTACCATTTTATTCCTTACCTCTGAAATTTAACTATATTTAATTAATACATAAATGTTTGGGTATTTAAACAGATAGGACACATTTATGCATAATTTAAAGACAATAAAATAATATTTCACTGACTAGGAATTTATTTAATTTAGGCTACATATAAAATTCTGTCTGTAATTAATTCACAGATGAATGATGACAATTATAAAATAATTCAGTGGATGCGACAGCAAGCTTTATCTGATGGACCAATCAATGAACATGTAAGTATCAGCTTTGTAGAATGACCAATCACTCTCCTGATAAGGAGTAAACATAAAAATATAAGGAATATAACACACAAGACCAGTTTCATCAGATACTGGGGAACTAGAGTTTGAGACTTAGAATAACACATCTTTTAGACTTAGAAGTGACAAGACGAATTTACAAATATTTTTAGTGTATCAGGGTAATAAATTCTCATTACATGAAAATGGATAAAAAATTTTAAAAAATAACTATCAGAAAGTAGAAAGACAGTAAAAATACCAATTTAGACACAAGTGAGGAGGCAGTTTACCAATATGGACAACAAATCTGGAGCTAAACTTGTTCAAAACTGGCAAAGTTTCCGTATAATTGCCTGTGATAGTTCTTCAAAAATGTTTCCTGTTGTTGTTGTTCTTGTTTGCTTGTTTTGTTTTCTTTTTGGTGTTTTTTGCCAGTCCTGTGGCTTGAACTATAGGCCTGGGCATTGTGCCTGAGCCCCTCTCTACTCAAGGCTAGCACTCTACCACTTGAACCACAGTGTTACTTTCAGCTTTTTCTTAGTTTATTGGAGTTTAGAGTCTTAGGGACTTTTCTGCCCATGCTGCCTCACTACTGTGATCCTCAGATCTTAGCCTTTTTAGTAGTTAGGATTACAGAAATGAGCCACTGGTGCCTAGCTAAAAAGAACTTATTATCAAAGAAATTATGAAACATAAAACTGATCCCACTAATGAAAATAGTATCAAAATTTTAGCAATTTTAAAGTGATTTGAAGTTTGACACAAGAGAAATCTACTTGTTTGAACCTAGCTTTTCTCTGACTGTATTTAATTAAAGAACCCATTATTCCCCAAATGCCTATTAATTTCCTGTGGCCTGGGTGAGAAATGCTTTCTGAAGCAGCTTGTGAAGGTTTGGCTATCAGCAGAGATAAATTGGCTCAAGTTGCTGAGAAAATTAAATATTTTGGTCATAAAACAAAACACGTCAATAATTTAATGTGCTGGCATTGATCCACAGATATTTCTCTTTCCAAATCTTATTTTTGAACAGGTGTAGTGGGTCTAGGAGAATACAAATGCATCAATCCTAGACAGATACTTAAATAACTCAATAGGTGTTTCATATTGACTACTTTGATGCGGTACTTTAAACAGTATTCTTTATTGTTTTTAAAGTGATATATAATTGCTATAATGGATTGAAGACTGATCCTCCAAAACCCATGCCCAATCCAAATCCCATATCATACTTGCTTACCAGGCATGCTAAAGTTAATAACTAGTTCTTTTAAAAAGAGAATATAGTGGAGCAGAGCCGGCACAGTGGGGTGGCTCATGTTTGAAATGGTTGCCGCTGCCACCACATGGACCTGCAGTGCGAGTAGATCTTGGCTAAAGGCAGGGAGGCGGGGGGGGGGGGGGGGGGGGGAGGGGGGGGTTTAACTGGCTCTGAAGAGAAGTGGCTTCTGCAGGTGGTGGCTGTAGTAGAGCACACTGGTGTTGGCTGTGGGCAGGGAAGACTGGAGGAAAATGGCGGAGGAGAAGCTGGAAGCTAAACAAGCTCTTGCATAGAAAGCAGTTTTAGTGTTCCATTGAACAGTCATAGGCTAGAGAATCACATCAAGTGTGCCACCACAGTACAGAGAGGAAAATCCAGGCAGCTTTGTCAAGGAGACAGATTTGAGCACTTGCCAGTAGCCGAAGATCTCCATTTTTGATACTGACAAAGGACAGCAGAGCAGCTAGCTCCAACCCAGGCCTTGGAAGGAAACAATTGGAGCCAATAGCAGGTCACAGAACCTGACCTGACCTGCCAGGCTCAGCTCTACCCAGAGGAAAGTCACTCCTCCCAGGCAGAGCAAGCTCAGCCCACAGAGGAGTGACTTTCTTCACTGGCTAAACAGAGCTAGAGGCTGCCCCTCCCTACAGCAGCCGAGACAAACAATTTAAACTCAGTAAACACTCTGTGAGTATCTCAGGAGCTACTGTTTGCTGAAAGGCCTCAACTCTACCCAGAACCTAGCCTCATCACAGCAACTCGAAACTAGAGGAAATAACCATCTCCCTCTTTTGTGATACTCAAAACAGATCTTCCTCCCACTGAACTAGCCTGGGAGGAGGATCACAAAGTCCTGGGTAACACAGAGCATTTTTCTGCCTGCTCAAACAACCTGACATAAGAACCCAACCAAGCCACAGAAAAACTAAACACCACACACAGACCAGAGACTCCATGAAGAGACTGATTACTGACACAGGAGATACAAGATCTCCTCCCTCCCCCCCAAAAAATCAAAGAACTCCTTTTTCTACCTTTTTTTAATTTTAATTTTTTAAATTATTTTCTATTTTTTTCTCTCATAATTTTTATTTTAGATGTATATGTGTGTTTGTGCTTTTTTAAAAAAAATGTCTTGACCTTTAGGTCCTATTTTGCCCTTTATTTTCTTTTTCTTTTCTTTTTTTGTTTTCTCTCTTTCTTTTTTGTGTGACTTAATTGCTGTTCTGATAATCCCCAAATATATATCCAATGTCGATTATTAGATCTTATTCCCCACTATGTACATACTTCATCCAGAAACTTATTACTAAATTCACAACCTTTTAAACTTAACTTCTTTAATAGTAGTATTATTTCTTTATACTTATATAATTTTCAAGTAATTCCATTTTAAGAATTTTTTTAGTTTTTATTTTCCTTTTCATCTCTCCCCTCTTCTCATCCTATCTTTTTCTTCTCTCAATATCATTTCTTTATACTTAATTTTTAAGTGTTTCATTTTTTAAATTTAAATTTTTGTTTTTCTATTTTTTCTTTTTTTTTAAGCTCCTACCATTCTGTCCAATTCATTTCCCTCTCTGAGACTAGGATTTGGTTAAATTCACTCTCCTTTTACCTCTCCACATCACTCTAATCCTATTTTCCCCCCACAATTCTCCCTAAACCTAATAATTACTGCTTTGCTGAATACCTCTTAGATGTTCTTAGCTCATTAATGCAGAATTGTTTGATTTTGAATAGATTGAATCTGTTGAACTAGATTGTATCTGCAGCCATTTTGACTGTGGAGCTACAGGACTCTAGTTGATGCTTGCCTTAAAACAGTGTTCTAGCACAAAATTGGTGTTATTTTCATACCAAATGGGCAGAACAAGCCAGAGAAACACAAGAAAAATGACAAGTCTGGGTATCTTAACAACCACTCATGATATCAGGTGAAAGAACAGTTATGATAATCTAGAAGAGAGTTCCCCCAAAGCTCTACAAATGCTACTCATAAACATGGTGAATTAAAAGATTAAAAACCTGCAAAGGATTCAGTGTGAGCATGACAGGAAGCAAGAGGAGGCAACCAAAGATTAATACAGTAATCTCTGAGTATGAGGAAGCTACTCAATGATCAATACAGGAATTGCATGAGCAGTCTGAGAACAGTAAAAGAGAAACTCAAGAATTGTGTGAGCAGGCTGGCTGAGAACAGTCAAAGAGAAATATAGGAATTGCATGAGTGTGAGGAAGCTAATCAAAGAGTAATACAGGAATTGCATTATCGGGATGATAATAAATAAAGATCAATAGAGGCATTCATGAAATCCATAAATAGAAAGCTGAAGGAATCTAGGGAGACCACAAAGGGAATACTGAATGGAGCCCAACAGGAGGAAAGGTAGTCCAAGGAAACCATAACTAATCAGCTAAGTGATTTGAGAATAAACACTGAACACCACATTAAGAAAGTAAACAAGTCTATACAAGATCTAAAAGAAAGCTCCAACAAAGAATTTGGAGCCATCAAAGCTAACCAATTAGAAGGAAAGTAAATAAAAAATAAAGTAGAAAGTCTTGACAACAGGTTAGACCAGGCAGAAGATCAAGTCTCAGGGATTGAAGACAGCCTAGATAATATAAAGAAAGAACATATACCTATCCAAGACAAATCCAAGAAATATGATAGATATATTCAACATTTGGAAGACACCATCAGAAGGCCTAATCTGAGGATAATGGGTGTAGAGGATCACCTACAGACAGAAGTTAACAGTCTAGGAAATTTGTTTAACAGGATCCTAGCAGAGAACTTCCCAAGCATGCAAAAAGAGAGACTTATTCAGATACAAGAAGCTTTTGGAACCCCAAATAGACAAGACCAGAACAGGACATCCCACTGTCACATTATAATCCCCATATAATCAATTCTGACCAAGGAAAGGATCCTTAAAGCTGTCAAGGAAAAAAGATGAATCATCTATAAAGGGAAACCAAGTAGAATCACCTCAGATTTCTCAGCAGAGACAATTAAAGCAAGAAAAGCCTGGAATGATATATGCCATGCCCTAAAGACAAACAACTATCATCCAAGAATACTGTACCCAGCTAAACTCTCCTTCATAACTGAAGGTCAAATAAAAACTTTCCATAGCAAAGAAAAACTGAAACAATATATCTCCACCAAACCAGCCCTACAAAAGATACTTAAAGATGTCCTACACATAGAAAACTAACAAGACCACAATAAAGTCCAAGACCCTTCACCCAAATGGAGAATCCAAGAACCATAGGAAGAACCCAGTTGCCACAGCCCCCAAGAAGGTGGATAGCATGGAAGGTACCACCAAACACCTCTCAATTCTAACTTTCTCAACACTAATGGACTTAACTCTCCAATTAAGCGACATAGACTGTGTAGCTGCCTTCAAGAGTCACATAAAAACAAAGATATTTTGAAAGTAAAAGACTGGAATAAAATCTACCAAGCAAATGGCCCCCATATACAGTCAGGAGTTGCAATCCTAATATCAGATAAAATAGACTTCAAATTAAAAATTAGTGAGAAGCCATAAAGAAGGTCACTACATACTAATTAAAGGATCTCTCCCTCAGGAGGATATTACAATTCTAAATATCTATTCACCAAACAACAGAGCAAACAAATTTATCCCAAAAACATAACTGTCCCTCAAATCTCACATAGATGCAAAGACATTAATTGTTGGGGACTTTACCACACCACTATCTCCACAATATAAACCAACTCTGCAAAAACTAAGCAGAGAAACTGCAGATCTAAACAACTGCATAGATCAACTTGATTTAACAGACATCTACCAAATATTTCACCCAGCAGCATCAGAACACACTTTTTTCTCAGCAGCACATGGAACATTTTCCAAAATAGTCCACATTTTAGGTCACAAGGCAAATTTGCCCAAATTCAGAAACATTGAAGTTATGCCCTGCAATCTTTCTAACGAAAAGGGAATAAAATTAGAACTCAACACCAAAAGCCACCAAAGAAAGTCCTGTAACACATGGAAGGTGTACAAAATACTGTTGAATCACCAGTGGATTACAGAAGAGATTAGAAAGGAAATTCAAATGTTCATGATATTCAACAAAAGTGTACACATTACCAGCTCCTCTGGGACACAGCAAAGGCAATACTCAGAGCCAAGTTTACAGCTCTGAATTTCTACATCAACAAATTGGAGAGATCTGAAACCAACAATTTAATGAGACATCTGAACTTTCTTGAAAAAGAGCAACAAGCTAAACCCCAATCCAGTAGATGGAAAGAAATCATTACAATTAAATCAAAATTAAATAAATTAGAATCCAAAAATATCGTAGAAGGAATCAACAAAACAGAGTTGGTTATTTGAAAACCTTAACAAAATTGACAGACCCTTAGCAAATCTTATCAGAAAAAGAAGAGAACACACCCAAATAAACAAACTCAGGGATGAGAATGGAAACAGCACCACAGAAACAACCAAGATTCAGAACATTATAAGGAAATAATTCTCAAAACTTTATGATGATAAGTTTGAGAACCTAGAAGAAATGGACCTTTTCCTAGCAAATATCAACATACCAAAATTAAACTAAGATGAGTTAAACCTACTTAACAGGCCCATCAAGCACTGAAATAGAAACAGCAATAATCTAAGAAAATCTCAGCACTGGATGGATGTTATAGCAGAACTCTACAAGTCCTTCAGAGCAAAACTCACACCAATACTCCTCCAAATCTTCAATGAAATTGAAAGAGAAAGTTCACTACCGAACTCTTTCTATGAAGCCATCATAACCCTCATTCCAAAACCAGTCAGGGACTAATCAAAGAAAGAGAACTATAGACCCATTTCTTTGATGAACATCCATGAAAAACTTCTCAACAAAAGTTTGGCCAATCAACTTCAACAATTCATCCAAAAAATCATACACAACAATTAAACAGGATTCATTTCAGGGATGCAAAGCTGGTTCAATATATGCAGTTCAATCAATATAATTCATCACATCAACAAGAGCAAGGATAAGAACCACATGGTTATCTCAATAGTTGCAGAAAAACCATTTGACAAGATCCAATGCCCATTTATGATGAAGGCTCTGAAAAAACTAGGAATCCATAGAACATTCCTCAATACAATAAAGGTTGTATATGACAAACCTACAGCCAGCATTATACTTGATGGTGAAAAACTAAAGCCATTTCCTCTAAACTCAGGAATGAGACAAAGATGTCCACTCTCTCTACTTCTCTTCAATTTAGTATTAGAATGCCTAGCTACAGCAAAAGACAAGATGCAAACATAAAGGGGATCCAAATAAGGAAAGATGAATTAAAACTCTCTCTCTTTGCAGATGACATGATCTTGTATTTAAAGAATCCCATGGATTCCACTCCCAAATTACTCAAGCTGATTCAAAACTTTGGCAAAGTAGCAGGGCATAAAATTAAGCCTCAAAAATCAATGGCCAACAATGCCAACAATGAGAAGAGCCCAGCTGAAATCAAGAAAGCAACTCCATTCGTAATAGCCCCACAAAAAAATAAAATACCTAGGAATTAACTTAACCAAAGAAGTGAAGGACATCTACAATGAAAACTTTAAAAACCTGTAAAAGGAAATCAAAACAGAACTTAGAAAGTGGCAAAACCTCCTATGCTCCTCGACTGGAAGGTTCAACATCGTGAAAATGATAGTACTTTCCAAGGCTATCTACAAATTCAATGCAATGACTATCAATGTTCCAAGAGTCTCATATCTAAAATATACCTGGAACTCAAAAAATTAAATCTCCCAACAACAAATCCTCAAAGAAACAACTGCTCAATAAATAAGTGGGCTAAAGACTTACAGAGAAACTTCTCTGAAGAGGAAAGAAGAATTGCCAATAGACACATGAAGAAATGTTCAACCTCTCTAGTCATAAAGAAACACAAATGAAAACAACATTGAGATTCCACCTCACCCCAGTTAGAATGGCTAATATCAAGAACAATTGGGATTCCATCTCACCCCAGTTAGAATGGCTATAATCAACAGATGCTGGAGGGGATGTGGCCAGAAGGGAACCCTACTGCATTTTTGGTGGGAGTGTGAACTTGTTCAACCAGTTTGGGAAGTAGTATGCAGGTTCCTCAAAAGACTCCACATAGAGCTCCCCTATGACCCAGCAATCCCACTTTTGGGCATTTACCCAAATGATCACAAATAAGACCATACTTATGCTACCAGCCCAACTATTTTTATTGCAGCATTATTTACCATAGCTAAGATATGGAACCAACCCAGATGCCCTTCAGTAGATGAATGGATCAAGAAAATGTGGTATATATATTCACAATGGAATTCTATGCCTCCATCAGAAAGAATGACATTGACCCATTTGTTAGGAAATGGAAGAAGGGGCTGGGAAAGTGGCTCAGTAGTAGAGCGCTTGCCTTGCATGCCTGAGGCCTTGGGTTCGATTCCGCAGTACCACATAAGCAAAAAGAAAAAAGCCGGAAGTGGCACTGTGTCCCAAGTGGTAGAGCGCTAGCTTTGAGCTGAAGAGCTGAGGGACAGCGCGCAGGCCCGGAGTTCAGGCCCCACGACCGGACTCCCCTCCCCCCAGAAAAAAGACTTGGAGAAAATTATATTAAGTGAAGTAAGTCAGGTCCAAAGAAACATAGGTCCCATGGTGTCCCTTATTTGCAATAACTACTATATGTCTTGGACAAACAGAAAAGATCAGATAAGGTATGTTAAGCGAAATGAACCCCAAGATAGGGACACAAGTGGTTTTTTCTTCCTTGCTATTGTTTCTAACATGATAAGGTACCATGTGATTTTTTTCTTGCTTTGTTTGTCCCTCCCCCATGGTATAACCCCTGTTTTTACTGTATTTGATATTGGTATAATTTGGGGAGGGTGATGGAAAAAACAAAATGTTTAAATAGGGATACAGGTAGACCCATTGCAACAATGAGATGTAGAAGATGCTATGTCGAAAACCGAACTTTACAATTTAGGCGGGGGTGGGGGATGTAACTGAGGTGGTGAGACAGGATGGTAGGGGAAAAACAAAGGAGGAGGCAGCAATGCTGGATAAAAAATATATTCTTTACCTTCCTCATGTAACTGTAACCCCTCTGTACAGTATTTTCACAATAAAAAACTTATTTAAAAAAAGCGATTATATATAGAGAACCACAGAGTGACTAGTTTATACACTCATGGAGTCAGAGAGTTCAGTATTCTGCAATAAATGGAGGAAATCCTGGACCATCAGCAGCTAAAACTATCAAGAGAGACATTAACAAAATTTTTCTCGGAGTGCCTCTGGCCATGATAGCAACTAGCTTGTGGTCTTCTAACCACCACTTAGTCTTATGTTAAAGAGTAAATTTCTGCCTGGAGGAAGTATAGAATAGAATAGAAATATAAAGGAGGTGTAAACTTGTTTGAAGCAGATGGAACACATATATGCATCTATGATGAGAAAAATACCCTCAGCTTATTAATATGAGATAATTCAAATAAAGAAGAATTTCCTTAAAACCTCCACGTTTGATCATTTGTTACAGGAGCCTATCTAAGACAAGAAAATGGAATCATTCATTATAATTTTTTATATACAGAACATTTTTATGTAGGTACATGTCACTAATTTGTTCAACAATGGTGTGTTAATTATAACTACATTCATTAAGGAGACTTTTATCTTTTGCATTTTAGTTTTCAATAGTCCTTAGCCAAAAAACTGACAAATTATGTTTTTTATTTTACTAGCTTTATGGAGGTATTTTTTTGCATTTAGTTGGTTCACTCATGCTTAAATCAGCAGTTTGCAGACAATACAGATTCATAACATCATCATCACAATACACTTTGAGAAGATTTCTACTGTCCCCCAAATTCATTCATGACAGTTTAATTTCTCTTCTTCCTATCACTAAATAATTTGTTTTTAAGTCCTTTGAACTTTTTTTTAATTGTGAAAATACTGTACAGAGGGGTTACAATTACATGGGCAAGATAATGAGTACATTTCTTATCAAGCATTGTAGCCTCCTCCTTTGTTTTCCCTTCCCATCCCTTCCCATCCTCCCTCCGCCCCCCAGTCCTTTGAACTTTTATTTTGGTCATCATTAGGTGTGATATCAGAGCCTTGCTCTTACTGGATAACATCTTTTCCACTGAGGCACAAAGCTTTTAGCAATTCTTTAGGTAGAATTTTTTTAAAAATATTCTTAATACAGGCCACAGATAACTACTGGTTATCCACCCTGCATTTCCTGCACTGCTGGCATTACAGCTATGTACCATCAGCCTTGGCTTGTTCATTAAGTGTCAGCAACACTTTTGCCTGGGCTGGCTTTAAAGTGCTACACTCATACCTCTATCTGTCTCATAAGTGGAGTTGCAGTCATGAGACATCACAACACTTCTGTATTGTTAATAACTTCATTATTTATCCATAAACTCTAGGCATCAATAACCTACCAGATATATGTTCTGTAAATCATCTTCCATTTTGTAGCAGGTAGTTATATTTTGTTGATAGTAAATGTTTGATGCATATTTTTAATATCCAAGAAGTCTGATTTCTCTACATTTTTTGTAGCTTGTGACTTTGTTATCTTTATTTTGCTGTGGTATATCATCTTAGAATGAAAATAAGTCATGTACACACAAAGCAATATTATGAACTCAGGTATGTAGATAAGTCCTTTGTTCAATCAAAATATGCAATGATAAAATCCGGGTATATTGTATTACCATAGATAAAACTGACCACAGATATTGATCAAAAACAAAGACAGTTCTTTCCTTTACATTGCATTAATATTAAATGTGTAGATGATGGCTGAGACTAAGGAACTGGAAAATAGAGTAGTGGATAATGTCATTAAAGATGACAGAAGATTCTAACTCCTTTTGATCATATTAAATGCTTGCTCACCCATTTTTCAGTGGTGCAGGAGAAAGGCAATCACCAATCTGACTCCTTCAGGCCAGACACAGTACATGTGCATGAATTTGAATTGCATGGATGGATGAAAATAAAGCACTATTCCAAAACATAAACAAACCAGTGTACTGTTTCAAAGTTTTCAAATGCACACAACCAAAAAAAATATATATATATGTATATATATCTATCTATCTATATCTATATATAGATAGATAGATAGATATATAAACTAAAGAAACCTCTCCTAAACAACATATCAAACTATATGGAGTCTTTGTTATCAGTCTTTACAATTTGCTATTTTATTTTTTTACACAGCTGGCCCCAATTCCGAACATTTGAAGAGTCTCATCTCTAGATATCCTGGGTAAACATTTTGAATTGTAAGAAGCACTATTTTTCTGTAACAATAAAAATATCAGTAGGCAAGCCGGGTGCCGGTGGCTCACACCTGTAGTTCTGTCTACTTAGGAGGCTGAGATCTGAGGTTCAAAGCCAGCCCGGGCAAGGCCATCAGACCCTTTTCTCCAATGAAAAAAAACACTAGAAAACCGGAAGTGGGGCTGTGGCTCAAGCGGTAGAAAGCTCACCTTGAGCTGAAGAGCACAGGGACAGTGCCCAGGCCCAGAGTTCAAGCCCCACAACAGACTAAATAACTAACTAAATAAATAAAAACAAAAATAAAAAATCAGTAGACAATTAAAAATAATTGCTTGTTAATGGAACCACAAATTCCAAGGATATTTGATAAAACAGACATGGTTAAAATTAGTAATTGATTTCAAGGTAATACGATTTGGCTCAAATAATTGAACAATACAAATGAAGAAAAGAAGGTTAGTAATAATTGATAGTTTAATGAAAAAAATCTGAGAGAAACATTTCTGAGCATAATGCTGAATAATTAATCCTTTGATACAATGAATATTTAATAATGTAATCCAGTAATAATGTACTCTAATAATGTCCAGTAATAAATGTTATATATAACTTGCTGCTTTTAAATGTATATATCAAATAGGTTTCTAAGTTTGTAAGTTTTAACATTAAAAGAGTAATAAAATTCCAAGTGAAAATATTTGTCACACTCCAGAAATAGACTGAAATTATTGTACTCATGACATATAGAAATGGAAGTGTTAATAGCTGTTGCTTGTTCATTGCCTTGATCAATTACTTCTTTCCATCAAATATCAATCAAGTGTCTGTTATGTTCAAGGCATTGTGTAAATATGCCAGTGAGTGAAGAGATTAAAAATACATGTAGGCCATTGTGTCAAATATATTTTGTAGTGTGGAGTAAAACATAAACAAATAAATTATATTTAAAGCTTCTTTTTAATATTAAAAAAACCTGAGGACAAAATATATAAAAAATACTGTGATGAATGGATAAGGTGAAAAAGTAATTGCCATTTCACTTTTAATAGGCCTAAAACCAGCCCAGTTGCCCTACAATGGATCAAGAAAATGACTATGGATTGAATTGGTGGAGGTTCAATGAACTAATTTCAAGCAGTTGCTCTGACAACACTAACTAGAGAATTTTTAACAACAGAAATTAATTTTCTCACAGTAGTGGGGATCAGAAACTAATTCTAATTTTATTTTACTCTAATCTTTCAAAGTTCTGAGGGAAATCTGTCCTTAAATTTTTGAGCTTCTTCTTGGCTTGCTTGCTTTGTATCCAGAGCAGTAGATTCTGTGAGAGTTCATAACAGACTCTCTTTTTCTGTGCAAAAGTTTTCTCTCTCCCTCCCTCCCCTTTCTCCCTCCCTCCCTCCCTCCCTCCCTCCCTCCCTCCCTCCCTCTCTCTCTCTCTCTCTCTCTCTCTGTGTCTCTCTGTCTCTGTCTCTCTCTCTGTCTCTCTCTCTCTCTCTCACACACACACACACACATACAAGAATATTTGCGATGGGATTTAGGGCTTTCTTGGATAATTAAAGATAATATCTACACATCAAGACAAGATCAAATAATCTTATCTGTGAAAAACTTTTTTTAACAAATTAACATGAACAGTTTCTGATGATTTAGGTTGGTATAATTGGGGAGGTTCATTATTCAGCCTACTAGAAATACAAAAATATGACTGTGTTTCTTCAATTAAGGCTAAAGTTATGCACAAAGAAATAAAGAATTACTTTCTAATTTCAGCAATAGAGGGAAATTGTGTCCTTAAGTAAAATATTTTCGTATAAATGTAGTGACATGGGCAAAATCTTTAAATAAGATTAAAAAGAGAAAAGATAAAGACTAAAAAAGAAGCTTAAAAAGAGAAAGGTAGAGAATAGTCATTTATAACAGTTCCAAGTTTTGTTATAGAAAGAAATGAGCATATTAGACATGAGCTGGAGAGTACTCCCACAAGTATCAATACTTTCTCTTAACTTTTTCAAAATGAAAGACATATGGTAAAAGTAGAGTAAGGATTGACAATGATAGTAAAAGAGAATAACTACACAATAGGTATCCTAATTTCGGAGACCTCATAATGGCCTTCAAACAAGTAACCTATTTGGGTGATTGGAAAGGAAGAAGATGAAAGACATAGAAGGGAAGAAAGCCTACATGTATATTATGAAATGCCATGGCAGGAAATTTTCCCTCCACTCACTATTACTGAGACTTCTGGGAGACCTTGTAGAATAGAATTCATCTTTCTCTTTCACTCTTTCTCTGTCTCTGTCTCTCTCTGTCTGTCTGTCTGTCTCTCTCATCTCTTTTATTAACTTCTAAATTTAACATTTTTCCTAAGATAATATACATTTTTTCTGATTATGAAAACCTGTCTTTAATCATGATAGTAATTTTTATTTATTTATTTTTATTTTTTATTTATTTATTTTTTTTTGTCGGTCGTGGGGCTTGAACTCTGGGCCTGGGCACTGTCCCTCAGCTCTTCAGCTCAAGGCGAGCGCTCTACCACTTGAGCTACAGCGCCACTTCCGGTTTTCTGGTGGTTTATTGGAGATAGGAGTCTCACGGTCTCTCCTTGCCCGGGCTGGCTTTGAACCGCAATCCTCAGATCTCAGCCTCCTGAGTAGCTAGGATTACAGGCGTGAGCCACCAGCGCCCGGCTCATGATAGTAATTTTTATAATGTTAGAAGGCATGAAACTATGCCCAAAACTCTTTCCATCTGGCCCCTTGAAAATCAACCCAATGCTAACAATAAGTATAATTGCAAATCTTATCTTTAGAGCTCTAAGCAATATCATGATTATTACTATTTTTTATGAAGAAAATATTTTTCCTAAAAAATCTCTTGGAAATCAGATAGTTTTCCCAGGAATTTAGTGATCAACTGTGAAAAAATAGGTGCTTTAAAACAATATAAGTTATTCTCACAGAATATTGGCAAAGGGAATTCCAATATGTAAGTGTCAACAAGACTACCATCTCAGAATACTCTAGGGTCTAATTAATCCTTATCTCTTTTCCTCTGGTAGGTAACAGGATTACATTGGCTTAGACTCTATTTTTGTGCTAGTTTCACTCTGAATCTTAGTAAGTTTATACAACTGTGTTTCATCAGAGTAGCATTTTAGGTTGTTTATTAGTGATATTTCCGATAAAATATAATTTTACTGAGAATGGTAGGAAATGCAGCTGTTTTCTGTGTTTTGGAAATGAGTGTAGTGAAAGTAAAAATCTTCACAAATGTTATTCAGAGTCAGTACAGAATTCCCCTTTTCTATCATTACACAAGATTAATATGTGGTATCACTCCCTTGTGCATTGTCACATTACAGAGTTCCATCAATCCAAAATTTTATTGTTAGCAGCAACAAGCTCTGTGTGTAATAACTGACACATTAGCATGGAAATGCTCCTGTTTTGTCACAAATGTATTGTTGAAGCTGTTTAATACTTGTTTGCTTACCCATAATGGTAGAAAACGCATCTATAATTACTGTCATGGGGCTTAGTCTATACCATCTGGTGTAGAATTAAAATGCTTGTATCTAAGCCTACCAAAGAAGACTATTTATATCCTGAACCATTATTGTAAAACCATTCATTCTACCTAATAACCTCTTCACTATCTGTGCACAAACTAATGATTATAAATATAATTGTGGCAGAAAAAATCTTGTGAAAGTATTATATAAAATGGACTTCTCTCACTAAAAAAGAAAGTAAACTAAATGCACCTCCAAAATCATACTGACTTTATTGGATATCTAAAACTCTATGCCATTATAGGTATTAGAAGTACCATAGTGTTAAACGATAAGGTGAAAATAAAATTTAGCCTGAATATTGCTATGGGTTCTTGGTTTTCATTTAAAGTAATTTCATTATTACTCAAGTTTATAAAATTGTTGAATATATTATGTCTCTATATCTATTATGTATAGCACAAAATGTGGATATATGAACAGAAGGAAAAAAGGAAGAAAGGAAGGAAGGGAAGGAACAAATCATTAATTGTTGCTGTTAGTGTAGAATAAAAAATATTATTTCCTGAGAAATGTGAAATTGAAAAGTAATAATCTCATATCATTTCATATTAAATAGTAGTAATTAAAAAATTTGCCTGGACTGATTATAGATTGTCTCAATTTGGTCTGATCACTATAGATATTAGGTTGTTGGAGAACAGAGTAGTTCCAGATGGACTTACTCTTCTGTCTGGAGGTTGACTCAACATCATCTGAAATAATGTGTCTCTCATCAACAAACCAGCTGTTCCAGGTTGACTGGACTCATAGAGAAGAAAGAAGGTAGGACTTAAGTGTACAAAAGTTTTTTTTTTAATTTTTGTTGTTTTTCTTCCACTCCAGTTTGTATCAACCAATTTGGCCAGTGATTTAATGCCTATTTTAGTCAACTCCAATTGAACAAGAAAGGAATAAGGTTACTATTTTAAGGGAAGGAATGAAACACTGAGATTCAGATCGTATTTATTATAATTTACCATATACTTTAAATAGAGATAAAATCTTTCATAATGATGTATCAAAATCCAGAGCCACTAAATAGAATTGTACATAAATTCAGCAAATTAACACTCTAAACATTATGAAAAGCATTGTAGGCAGGAATTACTATCTGTGGAAAGATGTATGTATGACATTTATCACAGACAACCAAAGTAACACCTTCCTAATTTAGAACACACCAATGTTATTAGCCCATGAGGGAATGGACCACGGCAATACAAAAGCAGTGTACAGAAAAGAAATGCAACGCCATGTACTTCTCACCTGAGTCTGAAGTCCTTATCTTTCTATGAGAAAAAAAAATAAGTTTTAAAAACATTAGAAACCAACTTTCATTTGCTTAGTTGGCAAAATCTGAAAATGTGAGAATATAGCTCTTTCATAAAATGCTAGGAAAATCTAAAGGAAATCAGATAATATTTATCAATGTTACAGATATTCACCAATGAGTTCAATGACTTCATTTTAATGGATTATTCCAAGGAAAACAAAACATATAGGAAAAGATAAAGAAAAAAATCCATTATGGGACTATTTTTCACAGAACAAAAGCTAGAACAAGATGAAATGCCCTGCTCAAAGGGGTTTGATTTTTATCAATGTTTTTTCAACACTGAACTATGCCAACATCAAAAATGAGGAGAGTCTGGGAATGTGGCTCAGTGGTAGAGCGCTTGCCTTGCATGCATGAGGCCTTGGGTTCGATCCTTCAGCACCACATAAGCAGAAAAAGCTGGAAGTGTTGCTGTGGCTCAAGTGGTATAGTGCTTGCCTTGAGCTGAAGAGCTGAGGGACAGTGCCCAGGCCCAGAGTTCAAGCCCCACGAGGAACAACAAAAAGAAAGAAAGAAAAAAAAATGAGGAGAGATAATTTTATATAGTTCTATGGAGTTAATATATTACTAGACTTCTTTCTAATGAAAAGAGCTGTTAGTAATAAATATGAAGTTTATGCAATTGAAATTTTACAATGGGTATGTGAGATTTCTCTTTTGTACAAAATACTTAAAGATAATAAAATCATGAATAAATAAATATTAACAATTGTGGTTAGTTTACAGCATTACTTGCCCTTGTCTATCTATTAAAAAGTGCAATTCAAATACTATTTTAAGTGTTCATCTCACTCTAGTTAAAAGAGGCTACCAGCAATAAAACACAAAATAAATATCAAAAAATATTGCCTAAGTTGGGGGAATGAGAGGAATTTTAGATGAGCGTGTGCACTAGTGTTACTTCTGTGGAAGTAAGTGTGGGGTTTCTCCCCCATAACATTAAAAACATATTTGATTTATGATCCCAACACATTCAATTTCTAGATATATAAGGAAAAGAGTATTTTAAAATATTTTATTGCGTCTTAATCACATTAGCTAAAAACTAGAATAGGAATTTATTTGTACATAACAATAAATGAGAGAAGGCAGTATACTACATCTAAACCGTGTGATATTATGTACTAATCTAGCACACAAAAATCAACAATAATTGCTATAAAAATAAAACATGGAGTTAGGGGCCTTAAAATTATTTATATACTTGGATTTTTATACAAAATTTAATAAAAAGAAAATACTATATGTTTTACATTATAAAATTAAAATATTTAGACATAAACATAATAGAAATGTTCTACATATAAATAACAATCAAATTTAGATTTTAAAAAAAATTGCTGTTTTTTTGTTTTTTGGGTTTTTTTTTTGGTCATTTGTGGGCCTTGAACTCAGAGCCTTGGAGCTATTTTTGAGCTTTCTCTTCTCAAGTCTAATGCTGTATTACTTTGAGCCACAGAGCTACTACCAATTTACTGGCAGTTAAGTCGAGATAAGAGTCTCAAGGACTTTCTTGTCTGGGCTGGCTATGAACTGTAATCCTCAGATCTCAACCTCTTGAATAGCTAAGATTAGAGGCATGAGCCACATCGTCTGACTCAAATTTAGTTTTGATTAACAAAGATTAGATTTAAATCTAGACAAAATAGAATATTAGAAGGAAACATAACCTCCACAAAATGGACCCAGATGCTTGTGGCAACAAATTCCAAATCAATGGTGATTTTAATCAGCAGTTATAATTAAAGGTATTAGAAAGTAAAATAAAATCATGAAATTATGAGTTTGTTTTTCTTTTTTTTTCAATTCTGAGAATGATCTGAGGTCTTCAACATATGAGTGACATGTCTATCACTCTGCTATAACCAAAGCATGATTACATTTCTAAACATAATAATATATGCCTTGTGTCATACATAAATTACATGAATTGGGAGTAGAATCTATACTTCTAAACTGTAAATTGCTAAAAACATAATTGATAACATTAACTTATTTTACCTTTTTAAAAATAAAGGATCATGGAACCAACCCAGATGCCTCTCAGTAGATGAATGGATCAAGAAAATGTGCTATGTATACACAATGGAATTCTATGCCTCCATCAGAAAGAATGGCATTGCCCCATATGTTAGGAAATGGAAAGACTTGGAGAAAATTATATTAAGTGAAGAAAGCCAGCCCCAAAGAAGCATAGGTCCCATGGTTTTCTTTATTTGCAACAACTAGTATATATCTGGGACAAGCAGAAAAGGTCAGATAAGATGATGTTAAGCGAAATGAACCCCAAGATAGGGACACAAGTGATTTTTTCTTCCTTGCTATTGTTTCTAACATATTTATAAGATACTATGTGATTTTTTGTCGCTTTTTTTTTGTCTCTCCCCCATGGTATAACCCCTTTTTTCACCGTATTTGATGGTGGTATAATTTGGGGGGGGGAAGGGAAAAGAACAAAATGTTTAAATAGGGATATAGGTAGACCCATTGCAACAATGAGATGTACAAGATGCTATGTCAAAAAACGAACTTTACAATTTAGGCAGGGGTGGGGTGTAGTTGAGGAGGTGGGAGGGAAGGAAGCATAAGGGAAAAACAAAGGAGGAGGCAACAATGTTGGATAAGTAATGTACTCATTACCTTCCTCATGTAACTGTAACCCCTCTGTACAGTATTTTCACAATAAAAACTTATTTTAAAATAAAAGGTCATAAATATATTTCCAATTGAGAACATTACACAAAATATTGATTTTCTTAACATAAATGACAGAAGGAATATCCTACTAGAGAATAAATTGACAAGCATTAAAATATTTAAACAACTGTAAAATTTCTGGATAGCTGAGCCTTATAATAAATTATATTAGTCTAGAAGAATAAATGATGTTTTAACTCCTTGAGTAGCCAACAAACAAAACTTGTGAAGTTGTTTAAATAAATTATATTAATTAAAATCTACTTTTTTGTTATATTCCTAACCATTGAACTTTTTGCCCTCTGCTTTAAGAATATTTTTCAATCGTATTTTTCACAGATACATGTTTTAACTGCAGAATGTTATTGGTTGTTTAAACAGTATGAAAGTTTGAATTCAGGGCCTTTTTTATACTTAACTGCTGCTCTATTAATATATAATGCCATTAGCTTGGAATTTTATGGTTATTTTGGAGATGGTGTCTCTAAAGTCTTTCTTTCTGGACTATTGTCCAGAACCATTGTCTTAAAGATCACTACCTACCTTGTAGCTAGGTTTAGCAACCATGAATTTTCATACCAAGCACATTGGAAATGTAGCATTTAACAGTAAAATATTTCATCTTTTCTTATGCAAAGTTTTTGACATATTTTACTGTGTATGATAATATATTAAATAATATATTATGTATGATACTCCATTTTCAGATTTATCTATTTGGATGCCTATGTATATTTATTGCTTTGGTTTTGGTTTTTAGATGCCACAAAACTGACTTTTCTGTGTGTTGTTTATTTTTGCTTAGCTATCAGAATGCTGTTTTCTAGAAAGCAATCCTTTTTAATTCATATTTTAGTTACATTAAGTTCAGCAAAACTGGATGGACTTCTAAAAATTTCTTTGCTTCCTCATATTTCTATTGCTACATTTGCCATTGTACACCAATCTTACCAATTTTTTTAAAATGGGCTGACTATATCTTTCTTCACTACTATTTCTGCTTCCATTGAGAATAGCATTCCCACCTATATTGTCCCAAAGCATTACTTTTGTAGTTAGATCATTTTTGTAGGGAAAACAAAACAAAACACAAACAAACAAAACCCAAACAACCTCTTAGAGCATGTGTAGCTCTGACAAGTGAGTTGTCCCAAGGGAAGTACAGCACATACAGATCTGACCTTGGACCTTAGAGACAACTCCACTATCAACTCCTTTGGTTTTTCTGATCTTTTTTTATCTTTCCTGTCTAGCTGGATTCACTCAGATGCTACTTATTAGATAAACTCTATGACATCAATCAATGATAGCTCTAATAAGAGCTTTAACCCACATAGAGCTTTGTCTTTTCAAAAGTGATATAAATGTATCATTGAAAGTGTGCCTAACATCAGATGTGAAACATCTCCCCTTTCTCTAAGCTAAGTCACATCTAGAATGAGACAGAACACATATAGTTTACTTCACAAGTATGTCCACATGCATGCATCAAAAATTCAGTAAGTAATTTCTTTCTTTGAATCCTAGTTCTAGAATCTCACCATGGGTTGGAATAGAATTCTCTGCCAGAGTGGGCAGCTGTAGTGACAGGGTAGAGAGGTAGTAAGAGTCAGTAGACAGACACAGACTAATCTTTCAAGATATAGAGGCGGCTTTTTTTCACATGTGATACATTTTTCACAATGATACATTCATGTCACCTTTGAAAAGACAAAGCTCTATGTGGGTCAGAGCTATTATTAGAGCCATCGTTGATGTCGTGGAGTTTATCTAATAAGTAGCATCTGAGGCTGATGTTCCCCAGGTGTCTGACAAGCATTCATCAGTCCCCTCTTGGACCATACCACACTGATTTTTCTCTTTGGCTGAGACTCAGGGTCACCTTAATGGAATGTACATGCCGTAGCTCAATAGCCACTAGTGTAAACAGGTAATTTTGAAAAGATCCATGCTGATTAATGATTAGGTTTGCAGAGTGGGAAGACTATTATGGAAGCAGGGGGTGAGGGAATCATACGGTTCACAGTAAGCGATTTGGTATGTGATTATGTTGCCTCTGACTTGCTGCTGAGTGTGATTAGAATAGATTTTTTTAAATGAAAACAAAAGATAAAAGAAATGGTAAATAAAGTTTTATGAAATGATTACTTTTTGTGATAATTTCTGCTCACACATTACCTTTAATCAAATTCTCAAAATTGACAAATGGACATCAAATGTATATGCACTGATATGGTGAAAAAAATTAAAAGCTTGGCATAGAGTAGCTTTGAGGTTAGAGCAACCAAATGACATATTTTAATTTATAATGAAAACATATAAGGGTATATCGTCATGGTCACAATGAATTGAGAATTACCTGATTATATCACACTGCATTTCTTTCTATCGCATTCATCTATATAGTTAACAATATATACTTTCCTCTCTTTTTTAGAATATAAATGCATAAATACACATTTTTGTGTTACAGTGTTTTATAGAGCTATGGTTTATACTCCATTACTTCTTTCCTGATAATCACCAATTACAGCACGTTAGTTCATATCAAGAACTAATCTAAATAAACTGTCACAACCTTCAATGTTGTTACACTTGAATGATATATTAAAGAGAAAAGCTTTTTTGTTGTTGTTCTTAATGTACTATGTGATTTCTTTTCTTCTTTCATTTTTCTTTGTTTCCCAATGGCTTATCCCCTGTTGCCACTGTATTTGATTTTGGTATTCTGGGTATATGTGTTTATCTGAATTAGGGAAGGGAAGGGGAAACAAAGGACAAGGGGGAACCAATGCAACAGTAATACTCACAAGACACTATGTTGGAAATGAGCTGTGTAGCTTGAAGGGGTCAGAGGGATGGAAAGTGAGAGAAAAATGAGGGAGAGGGTAACAAGTTTGAGAAGAAATGTACTCACTACTTACATATGTAACTGTAACCCATCTGTACATCACCTTGGCTATAAATTTTAAAGAAAGGAAAGCTTAGCAAATATATACATGTTAAATAATTGTGTTTGATGGATGATAACTATCTATATTTTATGAAGATTTCCAACTCCTCTTTATCTAGAAATGACTCAGTTCTAACTAAAATGATAGATGGGATATATGAAATATATTACACGTTTTCAACCAAATCTAATGTATTCTATTTATGTGGCTATAAAATTAACTGAGGTTGTGTCCTTTGTAAGAAAGAAGTTTATTTAGGCCATACTTATGAAACAGGTAACATGATGCCAGGTTATGCCATGACCTGGCAGAGAAACAGAAATAGAACCAGCCATACCCAGACAGACCCAGAGTGTGTATGGAGTTACCTTAATAACAACCTGTTCTTGTAAGAAGTCATTCAATTTCAAGGGACCACACCTACTCCTTCAAAAGAGCTTAATTCATTCACAAGGTTGATGTCATGCTGATCTAATTACATACTCCAATTCTGAAAGGTTCCCCTACCTTCATACCAACACAGTGATGATCAAGATTCCTGGATATGATTTTCGTTGGGGGAAAAATTGTTCAAACCATAGAATATTGGCAAGTATATTGTATTTCATTAAATATTGTATAACACTGAAAACATACATACCTGATGTTATTAATGGTGCAAGAGAAAGTTCTTACAAATACTATTAAATGAGCAAATGGCGTCATTTCATGCAACTGCCGCATACGTTGTGAGCATTGGCAGGATATCCAGATTACATCTGTTTTATTTCATGGCAACTTAGGCCACTGTCAGACATGTCTGTTCTGCTTCTTTCTATTTCTCTTAAGCCTGGTAAAGATCTGTCACTCTGCTTATGAAAATATAGCATGTATGGGATATATTAAGAGATTTTCAAGACTTGGGAAGATTTAAGTGGACTATCATGGTACATCTGTATGACCTAGAGTCCTAGAAATCCAAAGCAAAACAGAAACAAAATTTGTGTGTTCCTAGGGAATATGTTGTTAGAAAAAACGATATGTAGAATGAACACATTACTGTCATCTCTACTAGAAACAGAATGACACATGCATATTTATGTATGTATCTGTCTATCCATAAATCCAGCATATAAATACCTCTCAGTATTTAATATCTGTCTCTTAGTATTTAATAGCACTCTAACATAAGCACTTTAGAATGTTCATAGAATGACAACTTGTAATTGACCAAAGTTAAAGATAACTCAGATACGCATCAATAGGAAATGGATAAATTCTACTATATGTGTACCATAAGATAGTATTAAGCAATAATCATGAAAATTGCATTTGCTCTTAAGAGAATGTAGGAAACTCAAAAACATACTGAGCAGAAAAAGGAGATACAAAATTACATGTGGATTCCTTTATGTAATGCCTAAACAAAGAAACAAAATATTATTGTTCAGCTCCTGTAGAAAAGCAATATCACTTGCATTCAATCATTGTTATCTTTAGTTCTAATAGTGTTCTCTCTTTTACATCTAAGTGATGGATAGATTCACTGTACATCTGTGGTTTTGTTCATCTAGACATTTTTTTAATGAGGTGAAAAACAGTCATTTATGTACCTTTTAGAGTCTTTTAGAAAGTCAGTTGATAAGAAAAAAATGTGCCCCATGGTGTTGTAAGTCTGAATGAATACTATTAATATTAATAAGTTCATTTGCTAAATAACTTCCCATCAAATTTTATATTTTTATATATTTTAAAATGTAATTTTTCACTTAATATAATTTTTTTCCAAGTTTTTCCATTTCCTAACAAATGGGGCAATGTCATTGTTTCTGATGGAGGCATAGAATTCCATTGTGTATATATACCACATTTTCTTGATCCATTCATCTACTGAGGGGCATCTGGGTTGGTTCCATATCTTAGCTATGGTAAATAATGCTGCAATAAACATAGTTGTGCCGGTAGCTTTAGTGTGTCCTTGTTTGTAAACATTTGGGTAAATGCCCAAAAGTGGGATTGCTGGGTCATAGGGGAGCTCTATGTGAAGTCTTTTGAGGAACCTCCATACTGCTTTCCAAAGTGGTTGAACAAGTTTACATTCCCACCAACAGTGAAGTAAGGTTCCCTTCTGTCCACATCCCCTCCAGCATCTGTTGTTGTTAGAGTTCTTGATTTTTGCCATTCTAACTGGAGTGAGGTGGTATCTCAATGTTGCTTTGATTTGCATTTCTTTTATGGCTAGGGATGTTGAGCATTTCTTCATGTGTCTATTGGCCATCCTTCTTTCTTCTTCAGAGAAGTTTCTCTTTAAGTCTTTAGCCCACTTATTTATTGGGCAGTTGTTTCTTTGAGGATTTGTTGTTGGGTGGTTTAATTTTTTGAGTTCCAAGTATATTTTAGATATGAGACCCTTGTCCATTGTATGGCTAGTAAAGATCTTCTCCCAATCTGTGGGCTTTCTATTGATCTTGCTAGCTATGTCCTTTGCCATGCAGAAGCTCTGCAACTTTATGCAATCCCATTTGTCCAAACTTTCTTTGATTTGTTGTGTTTCCGGATCTCTATTCAGAAAATTTCGGCCTGAGCCAAGGAGACCTAGGGTTTTTCCTATTCCATCCTGTAATGTTTTCAGAGTGTCTGCTTTGACTTTGAGGTCTTTGATCCATTTGGAGTTCATTCTGGTGCAGGGTGATATATAAGGATCCAGCTTTAGTTTTCTACATGTAGTTAACCAATTTTTCCATCACCATTTACTGAAGAGGCTGTCTTTCTTCCATTCTATTAAAGAAACACAGGTCCCATGGTTTCCCTTATTTTCAATATCTAGTATATGTATGAGTCAAGCGGAAAAGGTCAGATAATGTGATGTCAGGAAAATGAACCCTTAGATAGGTATTTTAATGTTTTTTTCTTTCATGCATGTGTTTCTAACGCATTTATAAGATTATTTCTTTGTTGCTTTGTATGTCCCTCCCCCACAGTATAACCCCGCTTTCAATATATTTGATGTCAGTATAACTTGTGGAGGAGATGGGGAAAAACAAGTCGTTTAAGGATTCAGGTGGACCTGTTACAACAATGAGAAGTACAAATTGTCATGTCAAAAACGAGTTTTACAATGTCGGTGGGGGGGGGAAGGATTGGGGGGGAGTGGGGAGGCTGGGAAGGGAGGTGAAGGGTAAACAAAGGAGAAGGCTGCAATGCTTGGTAAGAAATGTATGCATTATCCTGCCCATGTAATTGTAACCCCTCTATACAGTATGTTCACAAATAAAATAAAATAAAATAAAATGTAGTTTTTGTATATTTTTAAAATTAAATTTTGTGTATTTTTAAGCAAAACATCATTTTCAGGAAAGATTTGCAAAAATTATATAAGTATATTTTAATTATGTAGTCTTATTTTACATAATGAAAGGGTTATAGTTTCATAGGTCAGGTAATGAGTATATTTCCATTTTGTCACCCTTCCTTTGCTTTTTTCCATTTTTTCCTTCCTATTTCCTGGAGATCTTCTTCTTTAATTAAATATTCTTAAAGCAAGGTTTTAGCTATTTTATAGCACAACTTCTTTTTCATTATGACTGTAAGTTTATTTAAAATGCGATAGATACCTTAAAAATAATAATTTTATATACAATATACACTTTATATTTTGATACAATATAAGTAAGTATGAATCAACTTAATAAAGATCTACATTTCCTTAATTATTTTGGTCAATGTGTCACTATTTTGTCAGATATACCTACATAGAATATCATTTAATTTGAGTGAATAGGAAAATGTAGAATGTGCCTTTGAATAAAACTGCATTTCAATACCAAATTATTAGACATAAATTATAAATGCAAATATCTTATGGAGGAATAAATTAATAATCACATCACTAAAATAGGTTAAATAAATATTGTACAATCTATCATACAAAACCAGGGAAGTAAATGATATTTATAATATAATCAATTATTTTGATTAAAATAGAAACTATTTATTAAGTAATAAATCTCTTTTTATATTTGTTTTTTGCAGTAGACTCTCATGATAAGGGAACAAAACAGTTTTGTTTTGGGTTTTTTTTGGGGGGGTCTCTTGTGGGGCCTGAACTCTGGGCCTGGGTGCTGTTCTTCAGCTCTTCAGCTCAAGGCTAGCTAGTGCTCTACCACTTGAACCACAGCACCACTTCCGGCTTTTTTCTTATGTGGTGCTGAGTAATCGAACCCAGGGCCTCATGCATTGCAAGGCAAGCGCTCTACCACTGAGCCACCTTCCCAGCCCCTAAAACAGTTTTTTTTAATGTTTTTTATAGGCAGACTATCAGAGAGAATCCAAGAATTTGGGAAATCCTATAAAGCCAGTGTAAGAAAAGCCACCAAACACTTAAAAAAATGTCAGATGGTAGGGGAAGGAATAAGAAGAGGGAGTGCATTTGTTCAAAGTAGCTTGTGTGTGGATGTATCACAATAAATCCTTCTCCCATAAAATAAGTGTATATTAGTTCAAAAATAAAACAACCATTATAAAAAATACATTCACGAGAAAATTCAATCTTTGCTTTTTCCCATCATTAGAACTTTGTGGCAGTTTGATTTAAGTTACTAATAAAATATCAAACTATACTACTTCTAATATTATCTCAAGTCCTAGAAGGAATGGAATTTTTGATTAATAGTCCCCTTTAAAAAAAAACAGATGTGAAAATGCACAATGGGAGCCCCAATGTAAAGTTCATCTGTGTAGTATCGGGATTATCAATGAGCTTTTGGATCCTTTTCTAACACCTGCAAACCTATGGATTCAGAAAGAATACTTTCTCAGAGTGACACAGGTTCTCTACAATTAAAACTTGTGGACAGTCAAGTCTGCTCTCAAACTTCAACTTTATTATTTCCATTTATTCAATATTCTATCTGGAAATCATGATTGTGTTCATAAGTGTTAGTTGAAGAAACAAACCTCATGTTCAATATTTACATAGTCTAAACAATAACCAGGAACTTTGTAAGGAATCAGACCATTATAAGAATGCTTTCAATATATGAAAAACACAATTAACTGGCAATTAATTGTTCTTTTTTATTTGAATACCATTTTAATACCGATTAGTTGATTAGTTCCCCCAATTTAAATGCTATTATAAAGCTTTATCTTTTATATTATAATTAGAACCTTTCTTTGGCATAGATCCCAGGATTTATTGTTTTAATTTTATCACAATCTTCTTTTTCCCTTCCAGTATACTAGAGATAAAGCAAGACATTTATAATTGAATTATCCCTGGGTGAATACTGACAAGCTAACCAAAAGCATTTTGGCTTGGAAAGTTTATATGGATCACTTTCTTCAGAAATCAGCAGTAAGAAAAGAATCAAATTTTTAGAAAGTAATTGTGCTTGTTTCATACCAACTTTCATTAAAGAAATGAATTAAATATCTGTACAAAAAATCTCTTTGAATTGTTAATGAGGAAACGAAGGATGCCAAAGAAAATAAGTCATTTGACATCTTTATTTTTTACAGTATCTATTGTTTGCTGGTTTGTTGAAATTGTAAGAGAAGGAATAGTAAAGATCCATAGAGAAAATAGGCATTATTTTGTGCAAAGTCTACACAAAATTAAAATGTTGGACAACATGACACAAAGTTATAGAGTGTTTAATGCAACTAAACAATGTAACAGTGCTTTTGCACTGACATAGTGTAGAGATGTCAGGCATAGTAACCATTTGTTATCCCGGGAGTACAGTAGGCAAAGATCAAGAGGAGTCAGATCCAAGCTAATTATGATTTAGTATACTCATGTTTTTCAACCATTTCAGTTGCACATAGTACTCAGCTTCTACAGTCCACCAATTACAACTGCTGGAGTCAGCGTCAAACTGCTTACAACTATCATTAGTTGTGTTATATTCTCAAACTTCAAAACAAATCAACTAACCAACCAAACAATATACTGTGGCATTGGGGGTCTGTTCTCTTTGTACTTAGTATGTACATAGCATTACATTTATTCTGAGGTGATAACCTCTAAAAGATAAAGGTGCCATGAATTTGTTTTCCAAGATTTTTTTAAATTTTGTCTTTTTTTTATTAGTTTATTGGAGATAAAATTCTCACAAACTTTCCTGCCCAAGCTGGCTTCGAACTGTGATCCTCGTATCGCAGCCTCCTTAGTACCTAGGATTACAGGCTTGAGCCAAAGGTGCCAGTTAGATTTTTTTTTTTTGCTTTTATTGTCAGTCATGGGGCAGGGTTTGAACTTTGGGCCTGGGCTCCATCCCTCAGCTCTTCTGCTTAATTCTAGTGCTCTAGCACTTTGAGCCACAGCACCCCTTCCTGGCCAAGACATATAACCTAATGCAACACATCTGAAAGTTTAACAACCTAAATCATTTGTGTATGTTGATATCACAAATAAGTCATAAGACATTATCCAGACATGTACCTGTACCACCTGGTTTGTTGGAAATTAGCCAAATGTAAAAGGTCCCCTTCACCAAACCTCTCTCAGTTTAAGACACTGGGTTATTTATCAAGGCTTGATATGTTTACAGTCTTCTGTTTTTACAAGAGTGTATGGATTGCAGAGACACAAATATTCATTTTAATGAAATAACTCCAAATGTGCCAGTACACTACTTACTTCATTGTGATCTCTGGGCTCCTCTGGCCCTCCCAGAGTCTCATCCTCATGCTCATCATCAAGGAAATTTGAACCATCTTCAGGGGATTTCAAAAGCATTGAGAGTGAGCCCAACTCTTTGTAAATAAATAAAATGTGTGAATCTGCATGCATGCTATGTATATAATGTGTATAGAGTGTGTACATACATACAAAAAATGAACATCTAGCTTTACATGAAGTAATGAAGAAACCAGGTGAACTTCACAGTGATCCAGGCCTTTCCCCTGGCCAGATGTCAAAAGCACAATTTAATGGGAGTTGGAAATGTTATGAGGCACTTTCATCTTCTCATATGAGCTCTGATAGGATTTTAGTCATAATTTGAGCAAAGGATCATGACAGCTACCATAGAGTCTGCCAAGATGAAATAATGCCTCACTCTGCCTTACCAAGGTCAGCTTCTACTGTCTCTACTGGCTGAGACATTGTTTCACATCAAGCTGTAGATTTTGGAGAAAACTGTATCCCTTCTTTTCACTACCTAGTAGATCATACCACCCATGAAAAACATTAGGACTAAACACACATTCCTCATACTGGGATTCCCTACATTCCATTTGCATTTTTCAGCTCTTGAGTTACTCTTCTACTTTGACTTGATTGGCCAGTTCTTTCATATATATATATATATATATATATATATATATATATATATATATATATATATATATATATATATATATATATATATATATATATATATATATATATTAGATTTAGCACCCTATTATACAGTATAATTTTTAGCTCACTATTTATGTCAATCTTACCAGGGTGATTTTCCTTCACAATGCCTTGTGTTTGTCCAGATATGTTAGCAACATTTTGAGAGGTTATAATAAAGGATAAATTAACCACGTATTTGCTGCATACTTAAGATCTTATGTCCAAGCTACCTATCTGCATTACTTCTTACCTTCTATGTCCATTTCTTTGTTTTCTTAATTCTTATTACTTTTTAATAGTTTAAAATAAGTGGATTTTATTGACAATATAGATCTATGCTTCTTAAAATACGCAAGGATTCGAAAATAATTTAGGGTAAAATATATCCACATTTTTTTTTGTTGGAAAGACTGTCTGATGGATCTAGAGAGAGATGGTTACTGGATAATGTTATTCACTACCATTTTCCTCAATTAGATTACAAATATTAATATGTAGTATTACTTATTATTTTAAACTTTTATCTTGTCTCCTTTATTTCTAGTTTTTTTTTTTCCTTTTCAAAATACTGATATTGGGGCTGGGAAGATGGCTCAGTTATAGAGTGCTTTTCTAGCATGCATGAAGCCCTGGGTTCAATTCCTCAGTACCACATAACCAGAAGAAGTCAGAAGTGGTGCTGTGGATCAAGTGGTAGAGTGCTCAGTGACAGTGCTCAGGCCCTGAGTTCAAGCCCCAGGACAGGCAAAATAAATACTGATATTAAACCCGGATAAAAGTTTTCCCAATGAACTACGTTCCCAACCTGGTTGTGACTGTATTTTAATGTAAGAAAAATCATATATACATATATGTACGTATACATATATATATTTATCCGAATTTAGTTATGATTTTTATCTCAATAAAATCATTGAAATATATTTTAAATCTTTATAAAATAAATCATGACAGAGGGTATTTATATGTTGAATATCTCATTTTATTAGTCACATGTAGTGTTTGTGATTATTAAGTGATTATGGAATATTTCAATGTTAAAAAACAGAGCTAAGACTTTGATTTCAGAAAACTTAGCTTGTTGAGAATAACATATTGAAGAAAGGGGGGAATATTCAAATCATACTCTGCATAAAACTCATTTTCTAAAGCCTACTGGTCTGTCACATACTAAACAATAAACAAGTATTTGTTTAGTATTCAAGAAGGGCTCTGTATATTTTGTTATGTCAGGGACTGGGAACATAATGTGAAATCAAGCAAGGTGAATAGAAACATTCAGGGTATCCAATTGTATTCCATGAGAGATTAGAATAAAATTGTTGCCTCATGAAAACATAAAAGTTAAAATATGCTCACACACAGTCCAGCATAAGCTCTATTTTAAATGCTTTACAACCTTCAGAGCACCTGTCTCCTCCTTTCAGAAGTAGGTGATTAAACCCTAAGCATATTTCTCAGATACAGTTGTAAAGTAGGGAAGAGCTCTGAGACAAGCACAAATTCCATTTACATTTTGATGCTTAAAAAGAGGTACTTTGTCAGTGTGGGATATTAGAGGTGAAATGCAGGCAGGAATCCAAATTCTGTCATTGTAAAACCTCATGCCTACTGCACAGACTGGAGACATAACATTATATAGTCTCAGTGAATAGAAGTCTTTCATATTAGAGGATATTTTGTTAAATATTTCATATATATGCATATATGTGTATATGTGTAATATATAAGCTTATATATAATTACCATTACAATATCTCTGTGAGAGATCAAGGGAAGGAAAGACATGGTTCAAAAAGGAATGCACTCATTTCCTGACTCAGGAATGGTAACCCCTTCGTAAATCACATCTATAAAAACAATAACAATTAAAGAAACAGTAGAGATAATGGTACAGTTAGAAATTTAGTGGCTTCTTACTTTTGTTCTTTATTATTCTATTTCATTCCTTATTCAAGATGGTAACCATGATTGCCTTTATCCACTGTAATCATTTTTTTTCTTTGTTGTTGTTCTGTATTCTTACTGTAATTATTCTTAGATGCTCTGGTTGCAAGAAATGTCAAAATGTTCATGTGGTTATTGAAATCCATCATTACTTTTCACTGCAAACAAAAACTAAGGAAAATGGAATTGTAAATACGAATATCCAATGCATCATGTAAACAATATACAAAGCAAGAATACAAATTATGCCATAAAAATCAAGGCATTGATATAAGAAATAAAAAAGCGCTAGCAAATTTGAATCCGACAAAAAAGATAACTTAGCCATTATTACATTTTTTATCTCTTTCCTTAAATTTATGTAGAGCAAGTTAAAAATTTAAACAACTAGTAAGTGAAACTAAAGAGAATTTTAGACAGCAGAAAGCCAATAATTGAGCTAAAATCATTTTAAGAGAAAACATGCATGAAAAAATGTGAACAAATAATTTAAAGGTCCTGAGAGATCAGAATACTGACAACAATGAAGAGAATTAAAAAGGGAAGTATATCTCCAAACTGCAATCATTTGACAAAACATTTCCAGAAAGAACATAGCTAATAGGAAAGGTGAGATACATTTAGCTAACTAAGACATGACAAGAAATGCATGGAGGAGGCAGTCATTAAAAGACTTGCAAGAATGGAAAAACAGAAATTAAGTACACATCTTCTATTTCCTCTGTGACAATAACACTCATAATTTCAGGGTACTAAGAAATGAGAGAATTTCTTATGTAAGAATATTGCAATAGTGCAAGAATCCTGTATAAAAACAAACATCCATAAATTAGGACAAAAATATGAATCCACTCACAGGTAATTTCAGGGATTCCAGAGACAGAGGATGTGGAGAGGAAGGGACACAAAGGTAAAAATACATTAAACACTAGAACAACACTTGAACTTAGAACTGATTCTTAAGATACGACAAATACGTAGATGTGGGTATGGAACTATAAAATCATCCTAGGATGTATTAAATAGGCTCAAGTAAGCATACTTGGTGATATGAAAAAAGCAGTATAAGTCAATAATTTTAAACAACCTAAGAATAACAAATAAAATGAGTAAGAAATAAAACAGAATATTTTTATATTGTATACTGCTATTATAAACAGATGGTCTACAGAGAGGTTAAAGTTACATAAGCTAAGTAATGATTATATTTCGTTTTGAACAATCTTACTTCTTAGCTTATTTTCAACATAGTGTCTACTGAGTATTACTACTGCATTTGTTCATCCCTTCCTATTCTTCCCCTTATTTTTTCAAAACAAATGAACTTACATATAAGACAAAAAGTATAGAAAAATTTTAAACTATTGACAAAGGAGAGAGAAAAGAGCAAATAACAGGAAACCTTCTGTTTCCATTTCTTGGAGTTCACTTCAACAAACACTATTTTATATGAATACAAATTTTCAGAAAGAGAAATTTGAAGAAAAACTTTGTATAAGAAACAAAAATATTATTAGATGGTAATTTAGACAAATATATCATATACAAATGAGGACACTGGGAAAAAAGTAAGGTTCAGCACAAGAGACAGATGAATGAAGAGGAGAATCAGGGAGAATGAAGTCATTAATTCAATGTAATGCTGCAAAATTTTAAAAAGTAAGAGATAAGGTAAATTGGGGCTGAGGGTACGAATGTTGAAAGGGATGATATTTAACAAGCATTATAATCTGCTTTGCTAAATGCAATTATTTTGTACAACTACTTAAAGATAATTAATTTAAAAAAGGAAAACCCAGAAAAGAGTTTTGTTTCAGAATAGAGGAAGTGGGAAGAGGACCCAATAGTTGTTCATTTAGACCTCATGGCAATGAACTTTTAGAATAACAGAAATATTTATCAAAATCATAATCTTGCAAAGTATCTATTGAATAAACAAAGACAAACAAAACAAAACCAATGATGAAAATTATAAAGATGATAATATGTTGGGGGAGAAACACATGAATTTCTAAGCAGAATGAGCATATTAAATACTTAAGAAAGAATATGATCTCACAATAATAGTTCTAAAATAAAAACTAGTTTTCAGCACTACAATAGCAAAACAATATCAACATCAATGAGAAAACAAAAACTATGCTACTATATTATGGAAAAATAAAAGCAAAAAAACACCTAAATTAAAATGTTCAGATCACTCAACAAAAGAATCACTGGAAACAGAGAAATAAGATAATGTGATTAGGTATTAGACTTCTAAATTCTCACAGAGGAAAACAATAACAAAACTTTTTTATTCAGAAATCAGAAGGCATAAATCTTAATATGGCATCAAATACCTCTGTTTAAACTCCTCTTTTCATCTCTAATCCATATTTTTGTTCTAGAAACTGAAAGCAGCAAGGAAATTAAACACAAGTAGCAAGTGACCTGTCATATACCATTATGCAATGTGAATTGAGCCATGTTAAATTGATTGAAACACAAATGCCTACATTGTCTTAGAAGAGTATCAATTACAGAGTACTTCATGGAGGACCCAAGGAAGAGGTCAGCTTGGGAAAGGTTAGCAAGATCCTATCACAAAATTAAAATCAAAATACATTGGCTATGACATGGCACAAAAGGCAGAGCTCTTAACATGCACGGGACCTTGGGTCCAATTCCTATTATGGCAAACAACAATAATAATAAACAGTATCTGAGTTTTTTTCCAGTTAATGTCATCAATGTTATTTAGCTACAGTAAGCATGTACTGTATGCAGGAAGGAATTTAGTTGATCCAAATGGAGTGGAAAAATATCTTAGGCTACTTCTATAGACCTTGGAGGAAATGCATTGTACTCCTCATTCTAAATGTAAAGTGTTAAAGAAGAAATTGGAATTTTTTGTTACTGGCATATTCAAGGTCAAGATTTCAAAATTACAAATGATTGACTTCAATAAGTAGTTACTGAAGGGCCTGTGAAGAATATAAAAATGTCAACTAATGTGTAAGAATATCATTCTAAAAAAATCAAGTTTGGTATTGCTAGAATTCTCTATAAGATTAAAGGGGAGTGATGGAGGTCTCCAGAGGTTAATCCATGAAAGCCATGGTTTGTACATTCGAAAATATCATGGTAATTATGCTAATCATTTTCTATCTTACCATTGAAAATCTAAGTGAGTTGGAAAGATGGAGGGAAGAGTTCAAGAATCTGGTTTTACTTCTTTTACCAAATTGCTGCTTGACTTTTGCTTATTTTTTCACAATAATGAAGCATCATTATTATATTACTTTTAGTATAATAATTCTCTCCATGTAAAGATTATCTTTGTCTATGATCTTATACACATGTATGAGTTTAACTAATGTATGAGTTTAATGTTCTAATAATGTTGTTTAATATTGTAATTTAATAATTACAAAATAAACTAGTGAATGTTCAGACACAGGACACAATATATAATTTTGGTTTTTTGTTTCAAATATTAAGTAATCTTTTTTTGTTCAATTGTGGGGCTTGAAATCAGGACCTGGACACTGTCCCTGAGCTCATATGATCAAGGCTACCACTTTGAGCCACAGCTACACTTCAGTTTTTGAGTAGTTAATTGGAGATAAAAGTTTCATGGGCATTTTTCTGTCTAGCCTGGCTCTGAACCACAATCTTCAGATCTCAGTCTCCTGGTTAGTTAGGATTAAAGGTGTAAGCCACCAATGCCTGGTTTAGATCTTTCTCTTTTATTCACTAACAAAGACCCTATCAATCTTAGCAACACGTGAATTTCAGATCTTCATTACCAGTTATGTTTAATTTAAATCAAAACATTTTCATGGGGCTGGGAATGTGGCTCAATGGTAGAGTACTTGCCTAGCATACAGGAAGCCATGGGTTTGATTGTTCAGTATCACAGAAAAACTGGAAAGGATGCTTTGGAGTAAGGGGTAGAACAAGAGAAGCCAAGGAGAGTTCCCAGTCCCAGAGTTCAAGCCCCAGGACTGACAAAAAAGAAATATTTACTTCAACTCCACATAAAACTTGAGGGTTGTTTAACAAATAAAATTGTGCTATGTATCATATATTTTCATGTCCCAATGTTACACAATATGGGTTACCATTTAACTTCATAAAATTATATGAATCAATCTCAGTTATTATGAAGTTTAAATTTATAATTTGAAATTTTGGGCTAAAGGCTTAGCTCAAATGGTACAACATCACTTAGCACACGTGAAACTCTGAATTCAAACCCCAGTAGAACTCTGAAAAAAAAATTCATTTTTGCCATTGGCCATGTACACAAAGCTTAGAAATTGTAATATATTTTATTTAGAATTTTATTATCAAGTGCATAAAATGTTGGAATCTATTTTTCAATGTTATATAACTTCCAATTAAGATAATATTCATAATTCCAAATATAGATAAATTACAAATTTAAATTTCATTTTATTGCTCCTTATAAAATATTAATTAACATTGAAATATTTAAATGAATATTGTCACCAGGAACAAACATTCTTTTTCTTTTAAAATAGCAGAGTTTGTTTTATAACATGTGCTCTAATTATACAGTTTATTGTAATATATGTATACATATACACATATACATATATACTATATATTTATTTAAGTCATGTACATAAGTCACTGTAATCCCTTCTAAAGGAAGCCAAAATTTATGCTGGTCTTTCATTTTATCACCTTGGTTACCCCAGTTCAATTCACAAAGATTCTTGCAATGTCATACATTATTCAAGGCCTAAAGCAACATTTTCAACCTAGACAGTGGTAGTTCGAGTAGTATGGTCTTTAATCTTATCTTACACTTGTGAATGTTACCTATTCAAATGTGAAGTATCCTAAGCTTCTATTTTTAAGAAGTCATCCTTCTGAGTTTCAAGTACTCATAAGGATTCCTCAGGAAACAATTTTAAGATTTCAGAATCAGTCCAAATCATTGCTGAACAGTACAAGAAAAACATATACCATGCTAAAATCACCCACTTGGAAACAGGAAAAAAAAGTCATTATCATATTATGTTTTATTTCCCTCTAGCATGTAAGCCTAAAATTGTATGTGGCCAGGGTAGATGATACTTTCCAATTGCGTATGTGAAAGGATACAAGAAAAATTAAACAGCCAATAAATCAAAACTTTGTCTCTTGTTATCTTCTAAGGCCAATGCTACAACTCCTAGTACTCGGAGGAGGGGAACTTCCTCTGACTACATGCTTTGCCAGTATCAAATTAATTTGGAGGAAAAATTGCCACTTTCTAGTTGATCAGAGGTCAAAGGTGAACTAGAGATCTCAGAGAGTCATAATCATTTCCCACAGGTGAAGGCCCGGTTTGAGTGCAAATGGCAATGGTAACAAGACAAAGAACTTCACCACTAAAATTCCATCAGACAAGTTATTACTGTGTTGGGCTTTATGGATTCTGTCAAAGAGAAATGACTTCAGCTACCACAGATTGCTAGCTGTAACCCCTGCCAAGTTCTGTAGAGAGGCCAGTAGAACAGCTTGTGGCAATTTCAGTAGAGGCTGACTCAGGGGAAAAAAAAAACCCACAGTACCATATAGTATTCATCTGAGCTGTATCTTGACTTTCAAAGAATTCAATATAGTCTATGCTTATTTCCTGGTATAAATCCAGCCTGAGAAATACGTAAGTGTATAGTTCTTCTAGACATATGGTTTGATACAAGTTCCCAATCTTACACAACCTGCCTACTGAGTAAATATTTAATTCTAGAAGAAATTTGTTTACTGGAATAGGAAAAATTTGATTTTATTTGTATTTAATCAGCAAATATATTTAAAGATATTAAAATTGTTAAATAATTGTGTATTAAATTTGTGTGAGTTTCTTATTAATTTAAAATACATAAAAATCATTAAAATTATATTTAAAGGATCAATATTTAGGCATTCCAGAAGTGTATCAGTGATGTGATACTTATGTAACAATTTATAAGAAAAACAGCAGCTATCCATTATGGAAATTACATGTCTTATTAAACTCAGGATTGACTGGTTAGAAAAAGTATATCCAAATAGTCATTATGAAATATTGTTTTCTAAGCATTATTCAGGATCAATGAGAAAAGGCAGAATTTTGTTAGATTTATTAGAGAACATGTTTTGGCTTGTCCAAAGGGATTCATAATTTCCTTGTAGCTTAGTAGGTCTGTGTACTTGAACTTTAATTTACAAACTTTAATTAAGTGCAAATTATGGAAATCCACTACAATTTTAATCTACTGAGAAAGAAATATGTATTTGTATTTGTTTTTATGTATTTATTATCATTATACTCAATCATGAATTCAAAATAAGAAAATGATGCACAAGTTAGAAAAAAGCAATTCCTGCTTAATAGCTCTTCTGAATACATTTTTGAGGTCACTATAAAAATAATTAATCGGGCTGGGAAGGTGGCTCAGTGGTATAGCGCTTGCCCAAACCTATCACTTTATAATGGTAACAGTAATAAAAAATAATGTTAACATTCCAGTTGGAAATCTTTCTTCATTGGCTAAAAACAGGTAATAATCTATCTCATATTGAAATACTAACTTCCAGTTATTTCTTAGTTCCACACACAAAAAATTATAATTCAAAATAATTGTTTTCTTTGGAAAAATTGTTTTTCTTGTATGTTTAGTGATTTTACCTATCTCAACATTGTTCAGCATGTCTAAAGATGAATATTTGAGTTTTAAATTAGTAATCATCATACTCCCATTAGTACACAGAACATAAAACTCAGATTAACACCAAAACTTAATAAATGAAGCATAATAAGGAGGTTAAAGCATATTTGTTCCCATGCTTTCTTGTGATAAGTATTCCATTAAAATTGACATTTCAAAATTAGAATACATTTTAAACTATTTTTATTAGCATCTACAGGCTATTTAAGGAAGACTTACTGTGATATTTCCAGGCATGTCTACATTATCCCCTGAACAAATTCATCCCCAACATTCCTATCCATCCTTTCATGCCTTAATAAAACAAGTCCAATTGGTTTCATTGATCAACTGTCGTACATAATGATACAAATTTTAATAATGCATCTTTTCATTCATTCTTGGTTGTGGATTAGTGTGTAAGTTGCTATTTGAGAGCAGGGAGAGACAGAAAACAGAATATGAGTTATAAAATGGTCCTTTGCAATTCTGGATTCATGACATATGAACTGAAAACTCTAATAAAATAAGCCTGTTAAAATATTAGTTGTATCTTTTTTTAGTTGTTCAGGTGATATTTTAGATAGTTGTCAGTTGCTCTTTATGATCAATGTTTTGCAGTACCTTCATACTATTTCCTAAGTGAGGAGGTGGATTTTACAGGCTTTAATGACTTACAGGACTATGGTTTTTTTCTTTGATGAATCCAGCTATTTCTGTTTCTTTTATAAAGCCTTAAGAGAAATATACTTTATTTTTTAAAATGTGACAACATCTAATAGCTTTGAATACTAAGCTACAGGCTGCAGACTTTCCCCCCACCTTTGAATAACTTTTAATGTCAGTCCCTGCCTTGTAAATACATATGGAATAAAAAGCTGACCTGAATGTGCAATTCCCTTGGCTAGGTTAGATATCAGTAAAACCTGTAAGTAAGAAGTCTTTGATTGTTTCCCCGTGTACTTCAGGTATTTATAGCCAGGCTGTCTCACAGAGAGTTTTGTTATATATTAGCTATAATTAAAAAGTTCAACAATTTTCTTATTGGACATATATTGATTCATTTTGTTGTTATTTCTGTTCAGAGTTCCTATATCGTTCTATGTAACACCCAGGGTGTGTATAGTAATAAAAATTGTAGATGAGAGAATTCAGTCATGAATCAGACATATGAGAACTGATGGACCATATTAGTAACTCACACTTAGGAAGTCTCACTCATCTAGTGATGATGTGTCTGTGTACACACCTGGATATGAATTATTGCGTGATTCAAATACATAGAATGAATAAAATAATATATCTATCTGTTGCTGGGTAACAACTTTCCCTACATTCCATGGCTGAAAATAGAATACATTCAGCAGGACATAGTTTCTATGTGTGAGGAAAGCAGCACTAGCTTAGCTGGGTGCTTCTGAAAGGCAGCCTTCACAGGGCTGCAGTCAAGCTGTTCCCCAGGCTTGCATGCTGTCCCGCTTGAACATCTCACCCCATGTGGCGGTGGGTCTGTTTCTATGCTCACACATATGATGTGATTGTGTCTGTTTTTCCCATTAGCTTCTTCACTGGGATGCATGTGGCCCAAAAAAGTGGCTTCAGATACTATTCCATGTAAGCAAAGGAGTACCCAAGACAAAAAAGCCAGGCTCTGATAGTAAAATCTTAACAGTAACAACCATGTCTGCACTAATTCTACTTGCTAGTAATAAGGTAACAACGAAGCCCCATCTGAAGGGATGGGAATTTCACAAAGGCTTGAATACCTGGAAGCGACGGTGGTTGACACCATGTCAGATGTCCCTGTCATCCTCCCTTCTAAACTCAATAATTCAATTTCTCTCCACAGGCAAGTTATGCCATCATCTGCTTCAGATCTTCAAAAGTAGTTTTTTTCATATGGGATTCATTTCACAATTTTTCCATCACCATCAGGTGCAGTGTAAATAGTCCTCTTCTACTCCAGTTTCTGAATTACAAGACAGCAAGTAGGAGGCCTTGATCTGTGCCTATAAATCATGTGCCCTCTAAAACTCCTCACATTCAGTGATCACACGCACCTGCTTCCTGCAGGATGACTTTCATAGGTCCAACGCCCTCTCCTCATACTTCATCTGGAGGAAAAGATGTTTATGCACATATACCACTTTTAGGAATTCCGTTTCTTCAACATCATCTTGACATTCCCTCCATAATTCAAAATCTATCCCTACATATCTGCTTTTGATCATTCTGATGTGTTTTTAAGGGATATTAAGTGCACACTCTGTTTCTTTTCTAAGCCATATTCTCCTGACAGCATTCTGGATTTGATTTTTTGCTACAAAGCTATTATTATTTTTTTCAGCATTTGTTCTCTGGCAGTGATAGGACATGCAAAACAATGAGTTCTGGTTCTTTTGTAAAAGTCTCTTCTTCAAATTAATTCCCCCCTCACAGATACATCCTAAGTCCACAGAAGAAAACCATAGTCTTGAAATAATTAACTGGAGAAGTCAAAGGCTTCTGAGTCTTTGGTGGCTTCAGCTTTGGACATTGATTAGAAATGCTTCTTTCCTCGGAGCTAGTGAGTTATCTCCTCACCACTTCTTCCCTCCCTCCTCTTGTCAGTGTAAATCAACCCTCTCCAATTTATAAGCATAGTGGGATTCAGGGGTAAATATCATAAAACAGATTGTCAAGAACGCTGTTAATTTAGGCAAAATGATTTATTTCAATTTTTAACAACCAGCTGGGCTCACAAGGCAGGAAATCAAATACAGATTTGTAGAATTGTTGAGCGATTAATATCCAGTGGCCTGGCTTAAAGACCAGCAGAGAAGATAGTATGAGGAAGAGCTGTGTTGTTCAGGGCACCCAGCCAGGCGGCTGTCCAGGATACAATCCATACATCTCTAAAACAATTTACATACACGGTGCCAGTAAATTCAGATTCTCACAAGTTTTGCTTTACAGGAAAATTAAATGATGCACCTCTCACCAAATAGGCTATGTTTTATGGTATAAATTAAACAAACATTCTCAGCAAGTGAGAGCCTATTTCTGCTAAGTAGTTTTTCAACCTGTATGAGGAGCACAGTACAGCATGTGCCAGCCTGTGCATATAAAACTGAAGTCTGCAGAGTATATTAGTCTTATTAACAAAGATGAATGACTAATATTGTCTGGTTTTCTATGACTTCAATATCCTTACTTTGAAGCTAGTTATTCTTAATAACATAAAATAAAAATGAAAAGAGAACACAAGAACTAATGAAGAAAGATAAATTCTTAAATTCTCATAAATCAACTGTACATCTTTTGAAAATAATTTCATTTATATATGAAATTATGAAATATGAAATTATTGCATTCCATGTGAATGCAAAATATACTTTTATTACAAGTAAAAACAGGTAAATTAAAAATGATTACATAAAATTTAGTTGACATTCAGTCATAAATAATTATTAATGGGAAGTCTTCTTTCCTTTTTCTAGAATTTGAAATAGCTAAACTCTACATTTTGGAATTTATGTATGCTTTTAAGTTACATTATTACTTGGAGAGAAATTTCTCTTTGTCTATATCATTGCTGTCTGTTATGGAGCTGTTTATCATTACTTGAATCAAGGATTCAGAGTCTTTGAGTTAAAAGTGTTTTTGTATATTAGACATAACATTTTGTTGTATTTGTTGAAAAGCAAGCTCTTTATAAGGAACATGGCATATGTAAGACAAGTTCATGTAGGACAATCATAATTGCTCCTATTCAAGGCCAGAAATCACAAATATATTTATAGTGCTATTGGGAAAAATGGAGAAAAAGGAGCTGGTTTTATAGGAAGATAAGTGAACATTTTTGGAACTAGATCAAGCTTACCTTTACTAGCTAGAGCAGTAATGAGGCAGCATTTGAAATAGTGAGGAATACTGAATTTGCTCTTCAGGGACACTTCTACTTTGTCAAGTTTCTTATCTGAAAACTAATGACTTGCATATTAATTCAGATGACAGAACTATTCCTTCCTGGAGCTGTAAAGACATAAAAAAAGAGACACTTACTTAGTTTGTAGTGTTTGAAAAACCAAGAGAAATCATGGTTTCTTGGATGTTCATGGGAGAGAAAATACATTATTTTTTTTCCTAAGTCTCAGGCAAAAATTTTGAGTAATATTAGTTGTAGCCTTTGGTGCTAAAAAAAACAACAACAAAACAAAAAACAAAAACTTGAGAGCTTACTGAGCTACAACAATGCAGAGATAAAAGATGAACACTAATTATGTAGTCCTTTTTAATATCCGAAGCCCAGATAATTCTATTAAGAGGGAACATTAGGTACTATGTGGAATAAACATCAATTTTATTCATGAGTATGTTGCTAAGAAAAAGATGGATGGGGGGGGGCGGGGGGAGGATGGGAAGGGATGGGAAGGGGAAGCAAAGGAGGAGGCTACAATGCTTGATAAGAAATGTACTCATTATCTTGCCCATGTAATTGTAACCCCTCTGTACAGTATTTTCACAATAAAAAAAAGAAAAAGATAGATGGAAAGAAAATACACAAATTTGAAATATTCAAAAAATTTAACCAGTACATGTTCCGAAATAAATAATATTGAAAAGTGACAAAATTGAAAAGATCAAATTTGTGGAAAACAAAAAATCCTCAATGTTCTATTCCAAGAGAAAAACAAAAAGATTTTTTCCTAGTTGAATTTTTTTCTTTTTTTAAATAAGTTTTTTACTGTGAAAATACTGTACAGAGGGGTTAAAGTTACATGAGAAAGGTAATGAGTATATTTCATTTTTTTATTATTGTGAAAATACCGTAGAGAGGGGTTACAATCAAGATAATGAGTACATTTATTTTTCTTTTTCTTTCTTTTTTTTTGGGGGGGGGGGAGGTCCAGTAGTGGGGCCTAAACTCTGGGCTTGGGTGCTGTCCCTCAGCTCTTCAGCTCAAGGCCAGCACTCTACTGCTTGAGCCACAGAGCTACTTTCGGCTTTTTTTTTTCTGCTTATGTGGTGCTGAGGAATCGAACCCAGGACCTCATGCATGCAAGGCAAGTGCTGTACCACTGAATCACCTTTCCAGACCAATGAGTACATTTCTTATCAAGCATTGTTGCCTCCTCCTTTGTTTCCGCTTCCCATCACTTCTCATCTTCCCTCCCCACTCCCCAACCCCCACCAAAGTTGTAAAGTTTTTTTTCGACATAACGACTGGCACATCTCATTGTTGCAATGGGTCCAACTGTATTCCTATTTAAACGATTTGTTTTTGCCCTTCCCCTCCACAAGTTATACCAACATCAAATACAGTGAGAGCAGGTACTCACGGTATAACCCCTGCTCTCACTGAGTACATTTCTTATCAAGCATTGTTGCCTCCTCCTTTGGTTGTCCCCTATCATCCCTTCCCTCCCATCTCCACTACACTCCCCCACCCCCCCGCCCTTAACTTGTAAGGTTCGTTTTTCGACATAGCATCTTGTACATCTCATTGTTGCAATGGGTAAACCTGTATGCCTATTTCAACAATATTTTCCTTCCGCTACCCAAATTATATGTAAGTCAGGTGCCAAAACAAAAGTTTTAGCAATAATAACTACTTTAGGTAATGCATCTCACTATCAAAACTAACCGTTTATAGATTGTTTCTAAATGTGTGTCTCTCTGTCTTCTGTTTCTCAGTCTCTGTCTGTCTGTCTGTCTCTCTCAGCCTATCACTCTGTCTCTCTGCCTCTTTTTCTATCTCTCTGTCTGTCTCTCTGTCTCTGTCTGTCTCTCTGTCTCTGTCTCTCTGTCTCTGTCTCTGTCTCTGTCTCTCTCTCTGTCTCTCTCTCTCTCTCTCTCTTTCTCTCTCTCTTTTTTTTCTCTCTCTCTCCCCTTCTGGACCTGAATGCAGCAACTTGTGAATTTTTGGAGGTGATCACATTTTTCTTTCACTAAATAAAGTAGTAATAGGCTGGCATTTGAACAAATGAGGATATTAAATAGGTGATCTACCATTATGCCATTATGGTATTTTCTTATTTTTAAAACAAGCTGAATCTTGGTGTAAGAATTTTCTCATGGAAGATTTAATGTCATAGTTGGAGTAGTCTAGATAGGTGCTATGGATTAGAAAAGAGCTGGTCCAAGCTAAAACTATTAAGCTTAGTTCAAGTTGAAGTTATAGGAACCCATACATTCTATTACATGTCTATATGAATATATATATATATATATATATTACAGCTTTTTGTTGACAGTAGAAAATTAGACTCTTTTGGGCACAGAAATCTTCCAATGTCTCATCTTTAGTTTAAATTGTTATAAAAACTACCAAAATTTCAGAGAAAAATTAAGAAACTCTATCTTGGCTGGGCACCAGTGGCTCACACTTACAATCCTGGTTACTCAGGAGACTGAGACCTCAGGATCATTATTCAAAGCCAGCCCTGACAGGAGAGTCCATAAGACTCTTATCTCCAATAAATTACTCAGAAAATGCCAGAAGTGATGCTATGGTTCAAGTGGTACAGCATTAGTCTTGAGCACAAAGCTGCTCAGCGACAGAGACCATCCAAGTCCTGTATTCAAACTCCAGAACTGGGGGAGAGAGAGAGAGAGAGAGAAGAGAGAGAGAGAGAGAGAGAGAGAGAGAGAGAGAGAGAGAGAGAGAGAGAGAGAGAGAGAGAGAGAGAGAGAGAGAGAGAGAGACTCTGTCTTTATGGTTGAAAGCCTTCTAAGGGAAATCAAAATTTTAAGCATTTAAAGAAAAATTAATCCACAAACATAAACCTGAAAATTCATTTGAGATACATTATATATTTGGAAATGAAGGCAGAAAAATACTGTGTACATGCTAAAACCATGACTCTACCCCACAAATTATCTAGGCTGAAGAACAGCTAATAATACTTAAGTAAAAATTAAGTTAATAAAAACTATTAAGCTTCATTGAAAGTTACCTAAGCAAAGTGATCTGAATAATGCCCTGGTATTGAAAAAGCTATGAGCAACACACTACTTGAACAATAAAGATTTACTGGAAGCATTTTTTTCACCATTAAATATTGACTTAGGGTGTAATTTTCAGTATAGGTAGTTGAAGAAATAACAGAGTGGGGACAAATGAAAACAACAGTACAGTTACAGTGAATAGAAATATTGAGAAGAATCTCTGAGCTTTACTTTTACATGCTGGATTCTCTTGAACCAGACTTTAGAAGCAATTAGGGAAATCCATGTGAAAACACTAAAATAAGTATCAAATTCAAGTGAAAGGAGAATGGGAATAGGTAGGACATTTTTTGATAAGAGTTTGAATTAGAAGTAATTTAGCAAGATTTGAAAGTGTCTACCCTCATCAAAATAACTTCTTATGGGAAACAATGTAATATTGTATTTAATCAAACAAAGAGGATGTGGTCTTATTAGCATTAACCATTAGGTGAAGAAATTATGTAATCTCTACTCTAAAATGAATCAAAACTACTCATTCCTCACAAGACTTATCACTCCACTGATTGCAAAATCACATCCTCATCATTTTAAGTGAATGTTTTCTTCAGTTAGTGAATTAGTATATATTTAGCATCTTCTTTACCTATAACTGGCAGAGGATTAAGGGTTAGGTCTTAAGAAGGCACATCAGCAAGTAAACATTGTTAGGGAACATCCAGCTGATGAAAGGAGAGAAAGAAGATAGAAAAGTGCAACAGTTCACATCAGGAGTTAATCATCCCTGGAGAGGTACAAGAGGCAAGGAAAGGAGGGAGGGAGAAGGTTGGTGTCCAAGGTTTAGGTTTAGTCAAATAAGGAAGTTAAGGGTTGTGAAATAAATCAGGCAATTGCAGCAAAGGTCCCTGCCCTGGCCAATACACACTTTTGGACAGGGTCTAGGCTGGGAATTCAAGAATTGCCTGAGTCTTGGTGGGGGTAGGTGGGCCATGAAGGCGGCCTTGGGTTATGAGAACAATGTAAATTCCCACCATTTAAGACCCTGAGGAGGTATATAAAGGTATAAAAGTTTGAAAGGTGTCCAGGTCTTTTCTGGCTACTTGCTGCTGGCACAGAGTGTTTGTGGGGTAATGAGGGTGAAAGTCTTGAGAGTCTCCAGTTGCTCATAGAAGAAAGATGGTCTCTATATGTTCTTGGCTTGCACGTGTTTTTTGTTATGCTGTAAACAAGAAATTTCTGCATGCTCACAAATGGCAAATGTAAATAGGAGATCCTGGGTTTTATACACACAAAAAATAGGCATTAATAAGAAAGGCAAACAATCTAGGTGTTCAATTTCTACCTTGTAGGATTTCTGATATTGATCCAGAAATCCCCACCTGGTCTGTCAGAAACTCACATTCCAGAGGATAGCATTACCTGGCCAAATTCCAGCCAAATGCTCTCCAGAAAGTCCACTGTCAGAAACACAGGTACTAGGATGGAGTATCTATGTCTACTTCATCCACGCCCCTCACCCCCCCACCCCCATACACCTAATCCCACTATTGCTGCTGACCAGTGGCTCATGTTGGCCGGATAAGTTTCCATTTTGGTCTGAATAATTACTTCCCTAGGACAACCCTAGGATTTCTTCAGAGCGACTATAAATAAAAACAACAGGTAATAGGCAAGGGTGTAAGTTTCTGTCCCTTCACAAGGTAGATGAGCATGATCATTAAATAGACAAGTTTATGAACTATGTTCTAGAAGACACCAGCATACCTCTCAGGATTTTATCCCTAAATAATAGCCTGTGGGCATGTTGAGTTCACTTTCTGCCTTTTATTTATTCTGAAATTGTCAAGACTCAGTTTCCTTACCAACATTAAAATATCTTATCAGTTTTAAGAAAAAATAATAATCCCACATTTTCTGATATACCTATGGTACTAAACATATATTCATCTGCTAGGAAAATAATATCCATCTGAAAATTTAGGTATTTTCAAATTTAGCAGTTTAAAAGCCTTGATACCAGATAATTTACTGTACATCCTGACACTTTCATTTGATTTCATCAATAAGATATAAAATGAATCAGGGAGAGGTGTAAACACATGGTTGAGTGGGTCTGCTTTTCTTACAACTACTCTATCTCAGATGAAAGCTATTAGCAGCCATCCCTTGGTAGCATTGGTTTTAAGGTCATTCATTTTATAATCAGACCTTCTAAAAATGCAAAACTCACTCAGCAAGAGCAAGAGTGTGGAACAAGAGTATCATCAGCAGGAAACAGAGCTCTAGGAAGAATATTTGATTCAACACAGGATTTGAAGTTGAAAACATACTTATCCACTCAAGAAATTGCTGATGCATAACAAGAATATTTTCCCTGTGATCTCTTATTTTTCCCTCTCCTTTCTCTGTCCTGGCTCTCCTTACATTTCTTTGATGATTTCCCCTGGTTCTTACCCCTATCTCTTATCTCTTATCCTCTCAGAAAGACTGAAATTGGCAGGCTTACTGAGGAAGACATAATCTACCTTAGGTTGTCCTTTAAAAGCTACAAAATTCCAGGGTTTAAATTGTATACAGAAAAGCAATCAAACACATCAACTGGAAACCAACCCTCCCTGTGAGTGAATAGACCTTTGCAAACAGCAGGTTCCACTTACTTGACCAGCAAGGGCTGTGAAAGCAGAGCCATGCTAAAATAGCCTGTTGTGTATTCCCTGACAGCTTGTTTACTTCTGTTCAGAGAAATATTATGTGTACACACTATATGTCTGCGCGCATGTGTAGGTGTAGAGGGCTACAAAAATTAATTCCATCTCCACTCTCAAAACAATATTAATTACAGAGAAACAACCTGAATCATAGTAAGTTTCAGTATCTATTCTGTATTTCCAGAGCTATGCAGTTCAATGGAACATTTTGGATCGATTGAAAATAAATGACCATGGTATATTCAGTAAGATCATTCCAATGTAATTCAGTTACTATATGTGTGTGTACATGTATGCATATAGGTATGTGTGTGGGCGGATATATCTACACACATATCACACATATATACATGGATACATGAATATCCATGTGTATATATGCATACATATGTACACATGTTTATGTTTTGGTCAATGTATATATGTATGGACAAATGTGTGCATATATATATATATTTATACTATATCTCTTTATATTATCTAATCAAAATTAGGAATTAGGAAAAGTTTCCTAAGATTTAGAAGACTTATTCAGTAGTTTTAGGCTCCAAACTCAAATTCTTGTTTTCTTTTTATCTCTTCTGACCATTTTTGCAATATTCCAAATAATGAAACAAGAAATAATGAAAGCAAGAAACTTGGTGGTAAATTAGTACACTATGGGAGAAAAAAAGGTATGAGGTTCACATATATTCCCTGTATAATTTGCTTATACAGGGAAAAAGTTAGGGTAGATGGCAAAACTATGCATAATTGCTAAACAGTCCCAACCAGAGGTGTTCCTATGGCTATGTATAGTCAAATTTCTTTTGTAAAGATGTTATCAAGTATTTCATATCACCATATGAAATAGTGTCAATAATATGTAATGGTAATTAGGGCTTTTACCTAACTGGGCAGATATAAAACTCACACATAAATGTACATACACATACATTTAGAATATATACATATCCAAACTGATTGTTTAAACAGAGATAAATAAAAATTTCTTGTTCTCACCCATTGTGATCACTATCACTTTATCTGAATAATTATCACATTACCTGAATAATTAGTCATCAAAGATGATGACATTTGGAGAGTGGCTTGCTTGACTCAGCTAGAAAATTTAGGAAGTATTCTTTCCTCTCCTCTGCAATTATACAGCATGTCAAGTGAGGGAAGTTTAAGTCTCATAATATTGGACTGATTTGTTTGTTCCCACCTCAGAGCTCTGTTTTATCAGAAGGAAGGAAGAAAGTCTACCAATCCCACCTTCCTTGCCTCCCCAAAACCCTGTCCTGACTTCCAAATGACAATGTGTCCCTTTAGATTTCAAAGTCATACCCATCTACTTATTTACTTATTTCTTTTGCCTTGAGATTCCTGTTGCTGCTTTACCAATTAATGGAGCAAATAGGCTCTTATCTGACCAGCCTGGGACAGGGAATCACGGAAACTATCGATCACTATGCCCTGAGAAATGACAACTGCATCGGGTATTAGAGAAAATTAGAGGTGGGAAGCATCCTCTAACAGTCCCTGTTGAACTTGTGGCTTTCCGAACTATAATGCTTCCACCCTGTTTAATGGGTTTGAAGTTTTAATCCAGCAGAGATGTAGCAGCATCCTGCGGTCAGTTGAATGGACTCGTGCTGCTTACTTTGTGCTAGAAATCTTTTCATTTCTCTGGAGTATTATTTCTCCACATGAAAGGAAACAATCAAACCTAGAGAAATCAGTTCCTATTTTCGAACATTAAGACATAAAATGGACATTTATACAGTTTTGCTCATTTCCTTCTATTTTTATATTATTCAATATATGGGAAGAGCTTCTGATTTAAAAATTTGTCAGAGCTGCAAGGTGTGAGCCTAACAACTAGATGGTGTTTTCTTACTTTGTAGAGATAGAATTTAAATTATTTAAACATTATATAATCTCAGGATACGGATGTAAAAATTAATGTAAGAAAATAATAGAAACATAAAATTTTCTCTCTTATGTATTGTAAATTATTCTCTGGGAGAAGAGCAGGATTTGAAATGTTTATAGGGATCAGAGAATGCATCAATGTTATTTATTTATTTATATAATAAATGATAATAAAATTTATCTAAATAAACATTTATTTATTCTCCCTTTTTTGTATATATTTGTTATTGTAAAGATACTGTACAGAGGGGTTATAGTTACATGAGTAAGGTAATGAGTACATAGAGTACCCATAGGTACTGAGTACTATAGAGGTACTCATAGGTAATGAGTACTATAGAGCATTGTTACACCCTCCTTTGTTTTTCCCCTACCATCCCTTCCCTCCCCAACTCCCCAACTCCTCCCTCCCACGACCTCAAAATTGTAAAGCTCATTTGTAAACATAGTGTCTTGTACATCTCATTGCTACAATGGGTCAACCTGTATATTCTTTTTCATCAGACTCTGAATTAAACACAATATTTATAAATTCTCTCCATTAGTTTAAGTGGAATTCTATCAGTCAAATAAGTTAGTAGCAATTCAGTTGTATTCTTGTGCTTTTATTTATTAAAAAGAACAGATTAAAAAAAATAGAAACAGAAAAAAATGTTTAGAAATTTGTGATTCTGAATACAAACACTTCCTGTTTCTGACTGGCATGGGAATTGCCAGTTCAGGTCTATTTACATCAACTCAGTCCACCTCAGATTCCCTCCTGTGTCTAGAAACACACATGCATTCATTGATATGCAAAGTGGATTGTCATTGACTATTTGGCAGAGAGGTAGCAGTTGCTTTATCTTCTAAATTTGGATAAAGATTCAAATTTAATATGACCTTTCCCTCATTCATATTCTGTTAATTAATTATATAAGCAGTTTGTGAATGAATTCAAGCAACACATTCTTAATTTTATTTCATTGAACATCAAGGAATATAATTTGTGCTATTTTGAATTTTTTCAATCAATGTTTTTTAACTGTCAATGAAATAAGGATTGATGAAGGAATATTTCACGGTTACTTACAAGAAAAAAGACGGGCAAAAAAAATACCACTGGAAGGAGCCAGATGGAAGCTGTTGATTGATTTCCAAGACAACATCACAAAAACACAATGTCACATTGCCACCTGCCATTGACTAAAGTCAGTCACATAGGTCAGTGTTCTATCAATTTTCTTTCTGACTATGCATTGCTTTTCTTCTCTAGCTTAATATATGCCACCCTTCTCAGCTCTTGTCACAGGTTTGGGCTTTCAGAACATATCATCTAGTTCTAGAATCAGGGACAAATGAAGCATAATGGTACAATATTTGGGACCCATTTTCTCAGATTTATCTTAATCTGAAGCCCTCTGAATGTATGGGGTCTATCTTGGTGATTTCACCATTCAGGATAAACAAATCAAATCAATCACTGAGGTCATTCCTATTTTTAAAAAGGCAGAAAAGAGGCAAAAGTAATCCCATGCCAACCAACCGCAATTCTGAAGTCCAGAGGGACACATTTTGACATTTTCTTAATAAGTGCTCAATTCGGGCTGGGAAGGTGGCTTAGTGGTAGATTGCTTGCCTCGCATGCATGAGGCCCTAGGTTTGATTTCTCAGCACCACATAAGCAGAAAAAAGTCTGAAATGGAGCTGTGGCTCAAGTGGTAGAGTGCTAGCCTTGAGCTGAAGAGCTGAGCAACAGTGCCTGGACCAGAGTTTGGTCCCACAACTGACAAAAAAAAAAAAAAGTGCTCAATTCTACTGCCTTGGAATGTTCTTGGCTATAATCTCTACTCTTCAGGTTCTAGTCTTTGAGGTGGCCATTAATTAAAATATAATGTAGCTTATGTTGGAAGTGATCCTACCTTTTGCCCATAACCATAATTGGTTCAAAGTAGGCTTATATTTTATACTTACATCTTACAGTTTTAGTCAAAATAGTTGTGTTTTATCTAAGAAGGTATTTTTTAAACAATCTGAAAGTTTTCCCATAGCTTGTTTTTTGTAGGAAGCATCATAAATTGAGATACATGAGTTACCATTACTATCTGACAGTCCTGTTTTCTGTCAAGACAGTGGGGAGACAGCATGGAAATTACTCATAGGCTTTAGTCAAGGCCAAATTGTAGCCTTAGCTTGATCTGTGTAATTTATAAATCATTTCTTCAGTTGTGCATTATGTAATACTGGTGAGATAAAAAATAAGAAAGTTTTGTTTCAGAATCAGGTTAAGTTTGTACATATATATGAATATACATACATATATACAAATATCACATATAATAAATAACTATATTGTATATATAATTGTATATGACATTTATAATTTTATCTATGGTCATATATACTATATATCAATTATATATAATATAATTATATATTATCTCATATAATAATATATAATATTGATATCTTCATATCTACACCAGTTATTTCTTTCTCTAATTCTAGAAAACTCAGTAGCTATATTTTATAATTTCTTAGGAGATAGTCATAATGAATTCATTATATAAGTAAAAATTTGTTATAGAAAATACATACTTGTGGGTATTTATGACAATAACCATGTCTCCACAATTAAGTTTATTTTCTTCTATTTAACCAGTTTTATTTTACATGTCTTCTGAAATATTTTGTAATGCAAAGTATTATTTATTTTCACTTGATTTTAAAGAACAAAATTCTCTTGGCAGAGAATTTTAGAATTGATGATCCAAGTTAGGAATGAAGAAGGAGGGTACAGCTGGACATGCTGTGTTCTAATTTATGTATGTTACTCTACTTTTGGAAGACATGGTTCTTTGACCACCCTGAGAGTAAAACATCATGCAAGACTCTATCCTAGTTTTTTCTTTAAAAAAAAAAACATGGAAATATATCCTGCATTCTCCAGGATAATAATTCTATTGAATTATCAAGACAAGTCTCTAAGATTGAAATGCTTGAGCTAGACAGTTGGCAAATAAGGAACTGACACACTATATTAATTTTTGATAAGAGAATTAACTGTATTATGAATGTTAGCAATTTCTGTTCTTAGCTTCATTTTGTCCCTGAATGGTATATTTATGTGCTGACTTTCTTATGTTTAAAACCACTGAAAATTTTTCTTGTTTTTCCAATTTTGATATTAAAGGGAAGTTAAAATGGAGACCAAGTTTGAAGGACATTTGAGTAGATAAAGCTTGTATGGGCCTCACTATCATCTTGTTTGATTTGCAAACATAAGCAAAAGTGAACATGATTCTTTTGTGTGAACTCTTTGTTTTAACGAAAATTGAAGTTTTAGGATAGTCAAACTGAGTATTATTTAGTATGCACTTTTATCAGTATGACCTTTTCCATAAGATGGAACAAATCAACAACTATTGCGTGGGAAGCAAATCATGCAGTTCTGCTTGAACCTTCCCCTTTGGTTCCCTGATAGAGCCCAGAGCCATTTCTTGTGTGGAGCTTCCCAATTTGGAAAACTGATGGGTGATAGTCTTTGAAATTATGTTATGCCTCATTGTATATTTACCTGTAAAGTTTAACATAGATTTGTTTTCAAGGAAACAGACTGAATTAAAAGTGAAAAAAAATCCTTTTAATTCTGAAAGGTGCAGAAAGAGGAAGTGAAAGCTGCTGTATATGATTCAGGTTTGACTCCTGTGAGGAGAGAAAAGGAAGGGTGGGTAAATAGATAGGCAATTCCTTGAAACTTGGGTGGGGCTGACTAATCAGTCCAAAACAAAGAATTCTTGTTACAGGTATTGTGTATTGGAGAGGATGTGGTTAGCTTTCTTACCTGAATTGTGCCCAGTTACACATCTGGAGCAGCCCATGAGTCTCAAAAATGAATCCTGACTGTGCAGCAGCTGAGACTGTCAGCTAATTCTGCTCTACACAGCAGCTACTCTCTGCAGGGGAGATAGGAGCAGGTTATTTCAGCATCTATGCCATCAACATTTCAGAAATTCTTCAAAAGTTAAGGACTGGTGATATGGTTTTCTTGCAGAGTTAGGTGTTTAATATTTTAGATCTAATTTCTGTTATGCTTTTAAAGACAGAATGATTAGGTGAAGGCATATCAATTATATTTAATTAAAAAAACTGAAGTGGAAATAGTAAATTGAGCCAGTTTCATAGTAATTCCCATTAAAATATTTTATAGAACCAGAAATTTAGAACTCTAATACAATTAATGCCAGAATATCAATTTGTTTCATGAAGACACTTGCTTTTATATATGAAATATAACCTTGAAAAATATTGAGAGAACAGAACTTATTTTCTAAAGTCTAATAAGAGAAAGATAACATATTTGAAATTGGTTATGTAGTAGGATTTTTATAGGAGGTTGTATTATAATGAATACTGATAAAAACCATAGTTCTACCTCCTCAATTCTAATTTGATTCCTGAATAAATAAATCCGTTCTATATTTTCCCTCAAGAATACTCACAAAGTGCAAAACTACCTTCTTTGAATTACTATGTACACATTGGTAAAGCATAGATAAAGTTGTTTAAATAGTGTCAAATTAAGGTGGAGGAATGTTTTGTATTTACTTATTCTCTGGAAAAATTTCTATTCTCTTCCTGAATTATTTTAAACCTGGTAGCAATTAAAGAATTTTAGCTGCTGGCAGGAAGCAAATGGTATTTATATTTTCAGAGAAGAGATTTTTTTTAGCATCCCTGTAACTACTGTGAATGCATTTTGTTTCTAACATTTGTTTCTTATTTTTTCCCACGGTTCCACTTAACATTTGCTTGACCTAGATATAAAATTTACATTTTTACTTTCAAAAGTATAGCTTCTTGCTCAAATTAACATAATGCTCCATTTCATTTTGTATATGCATTGGAACCACATTGTTAAAAGATGTTCCAAAATACTTAGGTTAAGTTTAGTTATACGACCTAAATTTCTATATATCTGCTCAACAAGAATATCAACAATCATGAAACACTGTGCACTAAAACCATAGCTAAAACTACAATAATGCAAGAAGAAGTTCAATCAAACCCTAAAACTAAATTAATATTAGCTTAGTACTTTTCTATAATAAAATAATCACAAAAGCGCATCAGCAACAAGTGAACAGGTTTAAGGGGTAAACATTTGTGTCAATAAAAAAATGCAGAATAAAATAATAATAAATGTCACAACTATAAGTGATGTTATAAACACCCCTACTAAAAGAGGGGTGTGATGCTCTGGTCAGACTTCCTTAGAGCTGACACACCTGAAGGAAGAATAGGACAATTATTTTACACAGATTCACATAGAAATAGTATATGCCCTTTAACGGACAGACACAGAAAGACTATATAAATTCTGAGTTATAAGATCCCATTCATCTGTATTATGTTTTATTTTTTTTCATTGTTATTTTCAAGGAGTTGTACACAGGGGCTACCATTCCATAAGTCAGGTTATGTGTGCAATTCTTCTTGGGAATGTCAGCCTTTCTTGAACTTTGCTAAAGATATGTCAAGGCTTAGAATCTAAATTTTTTTTCTGAATTTTGGTACCATAAATTCAATTCCAGGTCTAATGACTGGTGAAACAGAAGTAAAAGGATGGCTGATTACTCAAACTCTTCCTGATGATATAGGAAATTGGACATTCTATTCCTGACACTTTGAGCAATATACTTCTTCTATGTGTGTGTTTCCCAAAAGTAGAATGCTTTTGTGGATGATATCATAAAAAGTAACACTCATGTTTAAGCAATTGTATTAAAAGTCTCCAGCACAAAAACCTGATAAACCTTGTAATCATGACAATAGCAAGAGACTCAGTGAACCCAGAGTAGCTTTGACAGGATGGTAAAAGGCAGGATGATAGGAATGGTTTGGGTTATCAAGTCCTCACTTAGTGGGCTATATCTGGAGCTCACATATAAATACAATAAACAGACCATGAATATATTAAGATGGCAAGAGACGTGTCATCATCAAGAATGGGTATTTCAGTCCTCTCAGAGGCTTTGCACCTAAATTACTTTAATCAATAGTGAAAACTGAGAAAAATCTAAAACAGTCATAGAATAAGGAGATAATAAGTTTTAATTACTCTCTTGAGATCCATTTACAACAATGAGCTGACTTGCCCCATTGTTATAAGGTTCAGGAAACTAAGATCAAGTATATTCACAGATGAAACAAAGTAAATGGGTTTAAGTGGCAAAGTGGAGAATATAGTTGAGGGGAATAAATGTTGTTCTGTAGGTTGATGTTCCTGAATCTCAGCAACTGGGCACATCAGCTTGCCAATGAGTTGTAAAGATCACTTCCAACTTGTTCTGTCTGCAGAACTCTCTCATTTACACTCTACCTATTGATTAGTACTGGGATGCAAAGTTTCAAATTCCTTGATCAATTTTAAACAAACCAGATGTGTAGTTTCACAGACACTCATGAAAAACTTAATTACTTTGGAATTTACTTGGAATTACTTTGAACATTTGAATCATTTCTTGATAATTTGGGTTGATAAATTTTGATATTGATAGTGGTGTGGATATTTTTGTGAGTAGCTGGATGTAGAAATATATGTATATATATATGTATATATATATATATATACTAGGATCAAAATACATAAATATTAAAAAATGCACCAATTTACTATACTGAAGGAAATTTACTGTTAGAAAATATGAATAGATAGTCCTATAACATAAAACTTTTAATTTGCTTTCTATTTTATCTGAAAACTTAGTATTGAACTAATGATTATACCAATGTTGAATTTTAAATACCACTAGGTTTGTTTTATAGTTAAATTTACATATATGCATATATACATAGCAATAAAAGGAAATTCTAAAATCATGCTATATACTGAGTTCTTTAACCTATGTTGTCAAGATTACAAATCTCTACTCTAGTGAAGGTACCATTATCTTAGCAGCAGCAGTATATACCACTAACTCCCAGACCTGAGCTTTTTCATTCTCATATTTGAGCAACCTGGACCTGGAATAGAATATAGTTTTACATAAACAAAACCTTCACAAAAGCAGATGTTATAATAACCCTATTCTATGGAAGATGTGGGAATAATTGCGGTGCGAATCTGTAAAGCAGGGCTACTAAGATAATTAGCCATGGAGCATGCACTTGCACAGGAAAACATTAGCGAACCTCTCCATTGCCATTTTGCTCTTTATAACCTAATTGCCTTCTGCTTGTGATCCCAGCTGATAGCTCCATGCTCCTTACACACAGAGGTCACGCTGGCTGTTATGAAACCCCTGTGACGAACAACTTACAGTTGAACGAAATGAATAGCAGGAAGTCAAACATGTGTTAGCTTTGATGAGATGAGAGTGGGAGGGGGCGGGTGAAGGAAGAAAGATTGGGTCAATGAAGACATAATTGTCAGTGTAAATATGTGAAAATGAAACCAAGGTCCTTGAAAAAATGGATAAGGTTGAGGTAGATGTGAGGAACAACAATGGGAGTTGAGACATGGATCCAGAAGCTCTAGACTCAGAAACTGGCATGTTGCGATGATACATCCTTGTACCATTACTTAAGATAATAGAAACTAAAAAACACACCCATGCATTAATAAGAGAAATTAAAAAGCAACCCCAATCATAAGGCGAGACAGCCATAGCCTACAGCTACCCCGTCTAACCTCATTCTGGCAGCAAGTACTTTTGTCCCTATTTTCTCTTACAGTGCATAGAGTCATGTTGTTAGAAATTAGGACATTTGTTAAATACAAAGCATTGGTTCAACAAATTTTTGGTATTAGTTAAAAACAATTAAAGAATAGCTAATCAGAGGTGATGGTTAAATTTAGTTAATTTGCTCTTTGTTTTATGTTATATCTATTTATGCATGAATGAATATATGTGCAGGTATGTTATTTATTTTTTAATTCATAAGCTTTGAAGTTCTACTGACTGGGCTAAGGTGAGTATGTCATTATATCTTCACAGGCAAACAAATTATTTTAGTTAGAAGCCTGAAGAACTATAATGTACAATGTATTGGAGGAGCTCTGAAAGCAGGAAAAGAAGGGGAAATTATTCATTTAAGTTTAAAAGTCTCAACAGATGAATTTATGTTAGAACTTCATCTGGTTGCTGATCAGAACTATGAATCTCACACTGGCTAAGAAAAATTAAGTGCATATTCTCAGTTGCATAAACATGATGTGTTGGAGGAATTACAAACAGCTTCCAAGTGCAACAGGGAAAGACTCTACCAGTAAGTTATGAAATTAATTTCTGCCTGCCTTTGAATATTTATACAGGTAACAATAATTTATTGCAGTGTGATATCTCTTTTCTTAAAATCTCATAATGGCCATCGTAGGCATTATATGCATGTCCACTGCTGGAGGAAGGTAGAGAAAAGAGGAGTCATAATTGTGATGGAGTTAATGGCTTTCTGAAAGAGATATACATCTACTGAAAGACACCAGCAAAATTTAGTTGATATAAATCATATGACATTTGCAGGTGAAAAATAAAAAAACAGGAAGTAAACTAGACTAAAAGAATTGACTTTTTAGTAGGACCCTATGGGAATTCTGTGACAATAGTGAAGCTCAGTTTAACCTCATCACATCAGGGAACTCATAAAACCTATATGGCATCACCGGCAATGTAAGCCTATATCATTTTACTAAGCAGATGTTTTCTAGACTTCTGCACTTGAAAAGGCACTTATACCCCCTTCCAGATTCTAACTTAGGGTGTGAATGACTACATAAAGCTTACAAATAAGAAGAAATGAGCCTAGTACTTAGGAGGGAAAAATTGATTTGCATTGTTTGATTTTTTTTTTCCTATGGAGATTTGTCCTTGCCCACCAATCTATTAGATTTACTGTTACTAACAGGGGAGAGGTAATTTTCAATTTTGTTAAACACAAACTCCTCTTCTTATACTGAAATTATATGTACCTCTTTAATTTTTCTACATTTGAGCTAATTTGGCCATTCCTCAAAACATAACATTCTGTTCCAATTTTCTGGACAGAAAAAAAATATAAATATGATCCTTGACTCTTTTTCCTCTATTACTCTAACCTTCAGCTGACAGCCACAAAGTCTTATCAAAGCCAAATTTTAATGGTCTGAGAACGGTGAACTTATCTTTGTTTTTATCCCCGCTAATCCTGATCAAGCTTTTATTATTCTTTTATGCAATACAGTGAGAGCCTCCTAACTGACATTCTAAATTTTGGCTTGGATCACTGAGAGGTATTCGGGGATGAGTATAACTAGTTTTCAATACTGGATATATCCCCACACAGTGGTTGACTGGAGATGTATTATTTCAACCTCTCATTTGTTGACTCCCTTAGATGATCAGTGACAGAAACACAATGTAAGCTATTTTAAAGTTCAAAAAATAGACTGAAAGAAAAAAAAAACATTTGAATACATATCTTAGGGTTAATTTCCCTAACATCAACTTAACTGACCTTTTCTGCTTGACTCAGACATACACTAGTTATTGCAATTAAGGGAAACCATGGGACCTATGTTTCTTTAGGCCTGGCTTACTTCACTTAATATAATTTCATGCGATTGTTTCTAACACATTTATAAGATTATTTCTTTGTTGCTTTGTATGTCACTTCCCCATGGCATAACCCCTGTTTTCACTGTATTTGATGTTGCTATAATTTGTGGAGGGGAAGGGAAAAAACAAATTGTTTAAATAGGGATACAGGTGGACCCGTTGCAACAATGAGATGTACAAGTTGTTATGTCGAAAACGAACTTTACAACTTTGGTGGGGGGGGGGGGGAAGGAGGGTTAGGGGGGTGGAGGGAGGATGGGATGGGAAGGGGAAACAAAGGAGGAGGCTACAATGCTTGATAAGAAATTTACTCATTATCTTGCCCATGTAATTGTAACCCCTCTATACAGTTTTCACAATAAAAAAATGAAAAAGAAAAAGAAAAAGAGACTGAACATGCTATTTACTAGGAGAGCAGTGATGCCAACACAGCTCAGGAGAGATGGTATCAAGGACTGCATCAAAGCCTTTGTTTCCTATTCATATGTCTATTTGTCCAGTACAGAATGGTTTCATTTTAATATCCACTCCTGAGAAACCAATTGTATATATTACTGCTTTTTTTTACTCCTTGGGGAAATACTACTAGACCATTGAGTTAGGGGCTGACATGTACTTTAATCATTCGTGACCAGTAAGATGCATTTTCTTTTCCTAAAGTTATGGATAGATAAATAAGAGGATAGATTTCTGTTTTAAAAGAGGTTTTGAAAGTAGGACATGCCTAAAAATAAGTGCTCTATAATCACAATGAAGGCCTTACTACAAGTCTAAAAAATTCAAGTGGCTAGTGAACTCAGGGAGATTATTGTACTATAATGCATTTTACTATGTTACATTTTTAGACTTAGTATATTTATTTCAGACAATAATTTTAGAATATAGAACAAGCAGATAGGGTTGCAACTAATATCTGGTATAACTCTTACTGGTCCTGTCCATCTCTTTTTTTCCTATTACTACACAGGGTAATTCTGGGTAGTGCTTATCATTCCCAAGAATAGCGTCTCAATATTTATCAAATATATATGTGTTTCCCAATCAACATTTGCTTACTACTTTAACATATTTTAAAATTTGAGATTGTACTATTAGACATCGAATCTTCTAATTTTAGCTCAAGATTGTATTGTTAGCTACCCTCAGTGATTCATTTATTATTTTATTCATCTGAAGAACAGTAAGTTATGTCATGGTATTCAGATTTCTTACACTGTCTAAATTTTCTTTTCTAATATTTAATTACTTTCTAGACATTTCTTAGATTTAAGTTTCAATCTAGCTATGGATGAGCTGACTTCTCTTATTTCCTTTTTCTTTGAATCTGATGAAATTCTCTCATAGTCCATTAAGAAGAGCCTTAATTCATATATGTAATCAAAATGTCTCATTTCAGACAACCAAATACAAGCTTCATCCTAATAATAATGAATTAACTTTTTAGTTTGTTACTAAAAATTATGTTTTCATAATATATAGTACATATTATGTACATATATAAAAACTTGTTAACATTAATAGAAGAGAACTGTTTTCTAGGCTTGATAAAGTATAATAGGTAAAAATAGGGAGGAGAACATAGATAATAGACATTTTACATAGTTAAAAATCTGACACTTGATTGGCACAATAGGTAATAAATACCATGTATACTTTCTTTAATATCTGATTACCATAAACTATAAAAGACTTCGGCTTTCATGCTGACAGGTAAAATTTGATGCTAATAAAACAGCACAAGGACTGAGACTTTCAGAATGTGTATGCGTGTGTGTGTGTGTGTGTGTGTGTGTTTGTGTGCTCATGTGTGTGTATGTATATATTTCATGTATATATTTCACACCATACCATATGGCTGAATTTATGTGAAGGGTATTTTTAATACTAGATAATTATTTTTCTAGATAAAACTTTAGAATATGGTATTTTGTGGTTATTCATAATTGTGGGATAAAAACTCTTGCAAATAACAGATTAGATTTAAGTCTGGTAATAATAATGTACAGATTTCTGTATATTTCTTTATCTTCTGACAAAGTATTAATATATGTATACAATATCTCTTTGAATCATACTTTGGAAAGATTTTTTTTTGTGGGTCGTGGGGCTTGAGCTCTGGGCCTGGGCGCTATCCCTCAGCTCTTCAGCTCATGTTGAGCATTCTACCACTTGAGCCATAGCACCACTTCTGGTTTTCTGGTGGTTAATTGGAGGTTAGAGTCCTGCCCAAGCTGTCTTTGAACCACAGTCCTCAGATCTTAGTCTCCTGAGTAGCTAGGATTACAGGCAGTGCCCTGCTTAGAAAAAAATTTCTAAGGAGTGTTTTTCTACATCTATCAACTCATTATAACTGCAGGGGGCCAAGAGAATGAGGATAAATGAGATCATTATAATTAAAGAAAAATATTAAAGTAAAATATATGCATGTGTGAGGTAGTCATGTAGTGATTCACTTTTATAATTAACATATACTTTAAAAACAATAAATGACAGGAAAGTAAAACAAATACTTTCTGAGTCCTGAGTACTAATAAGAAGGGGCTTGACAGGGAGACGGTAAAGAACGTGTAGCATGATTGAGATATTTTATTTAAGTATGTCTATGGATCTTTCCTATGGCTGGTTTGTGTCCTGACACTCATTTCATTTTATGGTTCTGCCAGTGATAATGATTTACCTCATTCATCTGCTCAAAAAATTAGTGTAATCATATCTTGAAAGTGTTCACCTAGAATTTTATGCAACCCCTGTTAACTCACGGCATGGTCATACATAACTGCAATAGGCCTAGTTGCCAGGGAGAAGAAGGGAGCCTGTGGATTATGTTGAGTCAGTACCCACCACAGTCTGCTGATCATTAAGCATATGGAAGCTAATGTTTATCCCCAAAGTGGAGCACAGAATAACAGCAGGAATAACCTGCAGGCTCCTGGAGTTTGCAATGATAAAGTTTGTATTATAAAAACCTTTCCCAGACAGAATTAAAACAGAATTATACCACACTGTGACTGGAAACAAAATGGCTCAGTAAGGATGAGTGAACTGTATCACATGAGAAAGTAGAATCAGTGATACTTAATAATTATTCCAATTTGGATAATATATAACAAATTAAATAATTCTCATGAATAGGAGATACATTGAACAAATAAATGGAGGCTTCTTCTCTGAGTTAATGTCATGAACTATTTTAAGTGCTTTTTAAATGCATATTTCAAAAGAAATAATAAAAAAATCTAATGTTTCAATTTCCAGGTTGTTTAATTTAATATAAAAAAACTGACGCAGTGCTTAAAAGAATACCGAGTAACTATTTTGTTTTTGCTTTTGTACTTTGACCACATATAGGCATTATTTATGTGTTTCCATTTTTAAATAGCATATGTTATTTGTATAAGAATTTTTGTTTATGATACATCTACATATTCATATAATTCATCTTTATTGAACTAAAGAATTCCCAAAAATATGCACAGAAAATGAAAAGGTAGCATATTGGAAATAATTCGTATGATATACTAAAAAATATTTTGAGCATAATTTTCATATTAAGTGATTAGGCACTGCTGCTCAAATTCCCAAGTTTGTGCATTAACCTGCTATTTGTTACATCTGTTTACCTTAGTCATTTTGATTCCTAATGCACAGCAAAAATCAAGAACTACAGATAAAGCAGAAAGTATGGTGTGAAAATGTGATGAATCATTACAATATTTTTATTAATCCATCTGGATGACAATTTTAATGATTTATGTTTTCTTTCTTCACGTGTTTAAATCACAGTAATCTTTCTTGGAGATTAAATGCTTGGCGAGGACTTGCTTTAAAATAAACATTTTCACAATGTGGAATTTGTACAAATGTAATAATATTTATGACCTTACCATGATTAATTATTGAAATGCATAATCCCAAACAAAACATTAAGATTGCCAGATAAAATGTTCAGGTTTATTGAAGTAACTGATATAGAAAAGGGTATTTTTTTAATTTGTTGTGTAATTAATCACAAATCTAGGAAGTATCTAGTAGTTAATGATAGATTTAGCACTAATAATACCTAAACTACAGTAAGGACTATAAATACTACTAGTGTTTATTAATCAACTTGGTTTTGTGGCATAATACAGGAGGGTCAGCAATATACAATGCATGCAACATTGTGATACTCAATGATTAACTTCTTTTACAAACATTAGTAAAGGTTAATGTGACCAATAAGAAGCAGAAATTTCAATGGAAGGAAAATATGCTCCACTCTTCTTATCCTGTTGGTTGGAGAGTAGAAAAACATCTGGAGCAGGAGCTGTTACCATCAACCTTAATGTGATGCTGCATAATGAAAATTACACATGAAGAATCCTACTCTGCAATTTTATCTATGAAAGAATCCACTTTATTTATGACTTAAAACTCTCAACAACACATGAAAATAATCCTGTCCAATGACCACATATTGTTCCTTGACAAGCAGAGCTTGTATGTATCATAACTTTATACAGTTTATTTGATTTGATATGACTCAGTTTTGAAAACAGTATGTAATGTCTATCAATAACAATTACTGAAAGAAAGAGAGAAAGGAGAAATGGAAGGACAGAGGTTGTCACAAACAAATCAATAATTGTTCTTTTGTCATTAATGATTTGTGAAGAAATTGTAAAATTTCTGAACAGTTAAATCAAGTATATTTTATTAGACATTAAATATAAATCAAGTTTAATTTATCAGACATTAATAAAATACATATTAGTACTGTGACACAGCAAGATATATTACTTGAAAGACAGATGATTCCTTCTAATTTTTATAAAACAGGTCAATTTGAGCTATGATTTTAAACATACATATAAAGTTGTCTTACACTGTTTCTTTGTGAATGAAGAGTGTATTCGTAATGCTAATATCCTTGCATTTACATATTTCTAAGTTTTTATTCTAATTTTAGTCTGTTTTGTTTTTACAAAATGCATTTAGGAATAACATTACATGATATACAGGAGAAGTTATAAAACCACGTTAAATAATAAATGTATATCCACTTCATCTATATTTTTAATTTTTTGGTTTTCTATTATATCATATATTTATTTTGAAAATCTTGCACAATAAAAACCGATTTTCTTTCATTTTAAACTATGTTTTAACCACTGTAATAACATGTGGATTGAAAGCAAATACTCTATTTATAAACAAAATAACAAAAATAAAATCTAGAAAAATTACTATGAATTGTCGAAAGGAGACAAACATTTATCATAGTGGAAATGTATTTTTCTCAGTTTCAATTAGAGTCATCAATCAGGGGTAATTTGTCAGCCCTATAACTACAGAGGTTAGACACAGATTTGTTCTTACAAGTGTATAAGGTTGTATGACTTACTAAACTCATGAAGTTTGGAATGCTTATGACAAACATAAAATCAAATGCTAAATTATGGTTAAGAATTATGAGAGACAATGTATAATGACTAATGTAGAATTTAAATACTGGTTTAAAAATGACCATGAACTGTATCCCATGTATTAAAGATATAATTAATAGCTTATGAAATTAATAAATACTCTAATATCAACATTAAAATAATTATGTAAGTCTTTGTTTTGTAAATTATTGCCAGATTGATCAATCTGTTCTCATTGACAAATATCATACTATGTCACAGAACATAAATCTGTAATTGTAGCAGGATAATTATGGCATATATTGAAGAAATTCAACATCACTACAGAGTAATTACACTTAACAGCGTGCATTTAAGTAAGAAACAAGGTGAGACAGGAAATTAAGTAGGTATATTTTTTTTTTTGCCAGTCCTGGGGCTTGAACTCAAGGCCTGGATAGTGTCCCTGAGCTCTTTTGCTTAAGGCTACCACTTGAGCCACAGAACGACTTCCGGCTTTTTCTGTTTATGTGGTACTGAGTAATCAAACCCATGCATGCTAGGCAAGCATTCTGCCACTAAGCCATCTTCCCAGAACAATTAATGAGTTTTCTATCTTGAAACTGTAAAATTAGTATCTTTAAGGGGAAAACTCATGGATAGAAGCTTACTTTTGATGAAATCTTCATTTATTTTGCAGGTAAATTACTTGTTATTTTTCAATTACTTATGTTTTGTGTTCACTAAATGAAAAGTTATCTGTATCTTTTGTAGATAATCATTTCAAGCTTTTCAGTAAACAATTGCTAATTAATTGCTTTGTGCTTCAGTAAAAATTATATCTACATATGACTTCAAAGTTTGTTGCAGGATAAGAAATAAGGATGATGAACACAAACGTAATAGAGAACATGTATCTCTTAATGTTAGGTTCCTTGGCATATATTAGGCAATCTATCACCGATCCACAACCTCAGTTTTTGAGTTTTGTTTTTTGGGTGGAGACTTGCTAATTTGTCTCAGCTATCCTCAATGTAATGGTTTTCCTATTTATTCCTTTTGTGTGGCTGAGAATACAAGTATGTACCATCATGTCTGATTTATACTCTCTCTTACCCTTTAATATCAAAATATACCTAGTTTAGGTTTACATAAACAAAATTTGTTAATACAGTTGTCTTTTAATTGAAAAATCAAAAACTGAAATCCAAGATATTCATTTTTTTCTATAAGAAACTAAAAGTACACTGCCAAAAGAAAGAAGAAAAAACAAGGAATTATGAATATAGAACAAGAGATTCCAGTCAGGGCTTGATTACTAGTCAGCATTTTTGTACTGAAAAAAAATAAACAAAAAACAAAAAATAAACAATTTTCTTTCTCCAGTTTCATTTCCATATTTAAATATGGAGATCATGATAGCCTTATTGATAAATTACTAAGAAATGATGTAATTTCTTCAGAAGGGATAGAATCATTCTAACATATGTAGGGTTTGATAGCTAGCCTTAGAAATATAGCATAAAATGACATAATACCCACTGCAAAAGGAACCATAAAGATTATTTTCATGATTACAGCCATTTAAAAGATAGCACATATAGGAAGAAGAAACAATAAAATAATCATTATCAATTTTTATGCTCAGGCTAGGATTCATCCTATTTTGCCTAATGAAGAACAAAGACATATTTCTTGTGATGCACTTATGCTGATTTGCAGCATTTTGAACCATAACCATATATAAGTTACGGTTACATACACATAGGAATTATCAATTTGAGAATTTTCCTCTAAGGCCTTGTTAGGATAAAGGAGATTGGGTATTGCCAGCCATAAAGAATGTAATTAATAAGGATCAGAGTTTAAGAAAGGTTTCATTTAGTCAATATATTTGTAACTCCAGGTTTTATGTTGAAATACATGATCCAGAGTCAGTAAAACACCTTCTCAGACATGTGCAACTATCATCTTATTAAGATTGCTCCCAACATGTTTGCAATAGTGAATTTACTGTATTCTGGTTTGTAAACTTTTTGCTAAATGACCAGAAGTAGAATTGCTCAATCATATAGTACATTGATTTATTATTATTAATTATTATTATTTTAGGAATCTCCATACTGCTTTCCAGAGTGATTGAACAAGATTACATTTTCATCAACAGTATAATAGGGCTCCCTTTTGGCTGCATCCTTGCTTGCATCTGTTAGTGTTAGTTTTCTTGATAATGGCCATGCTAACTGGAGTGAGATGGAATCTCAATGTTGTTTTCATTTCCTTTTTGGCTAGAGATGCTGAGTGTTTTTTCATATTTCTATTGCCAGTTTTACTTCTTCTTTTTTTTTGAGAAGACATCTTACTAGTTGGGTTGTTGGTTTTTTGTGGGTTTAATCTTTTTAAGTTTTCTATATATTCTTGATATTGGGCATCATCTGATGGGTAGCTGGCAAAAACCTACTCTTTAAATCCCTCTTTTCAGCTTTCGGCTGTGTCTTTTGCTGTGGAGAATTGTTTAGTTTGATGCAGTCCCATAACCCCAGTCTTTCTTTGATTATCTGTGCTGTATTTAAAAAGTTTCTGCCTGTAAACTGGAGCCCTAATGTTTCCCCTACTCTTTCCTATAATAGTGATGGTTTCAGGCTGTACAGCCCAGATGCCCCACAAAGGACAAATGGATCAAGAAAGAAACAGTATATATACACAATGGAATTTTACTCATTCATTGGAAAGAATAATATTGTACCATTTGTAAAGAAATGGAAAGACTTGGAAAACATTATTAAGTGAAGTAAGTCAAGCCTGTGAAAGACCCCAGACTCACTGGGATGCTTTCTTCAACGGGAGGGCACCCTAAGAACCAAGACTCCAAACCAGCAGATGCAACAAGCAAGAGGATTTTATTAGGCGTTTGGGCAAACGGGCTCCCTGTCCAAAGCAGACTGGAAGCCCCGAGCAGCGGTTACAGGCACTTTTAAAGACAAAAACCACAGGATTAGCATAAAACCCCAGGCTCCCCAGAATTGGCTCAGCTCTGCTCGGGAAGTTTTGTAACACTTGTTGAAAACTGGTTGGCTCTCTAGGGGGAGGCTTCCCGGGGCCGGGGGAGTCCACATAATTACAGGCTCGCGATTGGTTGACATTTGACCTAGTTTGCTGGGCTCACCAGATGGTCCTTGTCTTGAGCCCCCTGCCATGAGTTTTTACACAGGAATTCAGGAGAACATATTCTTTTGTTCTTTATCTATGTTTGCAGATCTTGTCCCTGGGCCTGCATCTGGACTTAGTAACTTTTTAACTTATTTCTGGGAGGGGAAGAGTCAGTGTTAGCGCAAGCAGGTTTACAGAAGCAGAATTAGCAGTTAGCATATTGTAAAATGGACATAGCCCCAATTTCAATCTTACACCTGGAGAGACAAAGGATCCATGTCTTCCCATATATGTGGAAGCTAGATTTACTTACAAATTCATAATTAAAGATGGTGGGTGGTATGCAACTCTATACAGTAGATTCCAAGTAATTGCAAATAGTCTAATTCCTTGGAAGCCAAAATTAAAGTTCAGGTTAAAAATAATGCCAGGAAGTAGGTACTCCAAAGGGGTGGATCGCGTTCAAGGGGAAAGAGGTAGAGGTATGAAGATGAGAAGAGGGGGAAATGCAGACAATATCCAATGTATATTCTACATAATTAGGAAGACTGAAGGAAGGGTTGGGTACCACAGGGACATATGGGAATGTTGAAGGAGTAACCCTGATTAAGATTATATTTATAAACCACTTTGATAAATGATAAGTCCTTTGTACTATCACCTAAAGAAAATAATACAAAAAGAAAAATAAATAAGCCAAAATAAACTAAACACATTGTGTTTGTGGGAATCTGTAACCAGGAAGGGGCCAGGATAATTTGATAAGGAACAACAAAAAAATCAAACTAAATTATATGAATTGTATACATCTTATAATAAAATACATTAGTTTTGCAATAAATGAATCAGATAAAGAAGCTGATATCAATGTATCTCTACTCATAAGCTTGCAAAAATTAAAACAAGTAACAAGAACAAACAAGAAAATGCCATGTACACAAATAGAACATATCAATGTTGACAACAGAAGGCTTATAAAAAATTGCAAGAACACAAGGGAAGCCCTTGGAGTAACTGTCAGTCATCCACTAAATGGCAAGATAACTTTGAGGAGTCCTTCTAGAGAAAGTTGCTATGTATTGGAAATATAAGTATTAACTTACTCATTTTAGATTTTTGCTGTAGCCAATGGAGAGATAAATGTGAAGCAATTTGCAGATTGCTGTTTTCAAACTGCTATTCTCAGATCTCAGTCTCTTCAGTAGTGTGGATTATAATCATGAGCCACCTGGTGCCTGGCAAAACATTACTTTTATGGAAAGGATTCTTGACCATAACTTCAAACATATTTGAAAACCTAAGAATTCATAATACTGTATCAAAAAGAAAGACAACTCTAAGGAGTTATGAAATTCATACTATAGATAACAAAGGAAGAGAAAATAAGAATATCTTGAATTTCAGGAAAGAACTTGATTTAGTCAATAAAGTCAATTTCAGTTTATTCAATATGCAACTGACTTACTGAATTTTTTTGAAAGATTAAAAGCTTCTGAGAATTCATGTTAATCAATGAAATGATCAAACATTAAAAGAAGTCTTGCAACATTATCCAATCAATAAACAACATATGTGCTCCAAATTTTAATGTCATTCTTCAACTGTACTTTAGAATCAACCTATGATATAGTTTTTATTTCAATTGAAAATAATAACATTGATCATGACTTTTACTTTAAATAATGCTCTTAAAAATTTGATGGTTTACATAGGAAAAAATCAAATATACAATAGTTTGTGAAAACTAAAGTAAACTGTGGTGGAAATGAGAAATGAATGAAAATTGTGTTACTCTGAGTGCATGCATGCATGCATGTGTATGTATATGTGTTTACTTACATGATAGTTACTTTCTTAATTTTAATTTTAAAAGAAGCCATATCATATTGGAAAAGGCAAATATCATTATGGTCAAAACCAAATTCTAGTGTAGAGTTTGTCACCATGAAGTTTGACCACTAGACACATATAACTTATATTTACTAATTATTATATTATCCAACATCTATATGTAAAATGAAGGGGTAGATCAGATGACCACTGTTGTAGTTCATTTTATTTGTGACATATTATACAAATCTCAATAAAAGCCTTTCCTAAAATAAAAATAAAGTGAAGCCATACCCCACAGTAGATATTAAATAAATAATTAAGCAAACAACAAATAAATATTTTTTAAAAAACCTACATTCTTTTGCTCTCCAGTGACTCATGTTACTCAAGAGGCTGAGATCTGAGGATCTTGGTTCAAAGCAAGCCCATGCAGGAAAGTCTGTGTGATTCTTATCTTCCATTAACCTCAAAACAAACAAACAAACAAAAAAAAAAAAGCAGAAGTGGAGCTGTGGCTTAAAGTGACAGAGTGCTAGCCTTGAGCAAAAAATCTGAGGGACAGCATTCAGGCCCTGAACACCACCACCAACAACAATAATAAAAAGTAGACATATCGTCTAACAGATATCACTACCAAAATTATTGCTGCACAAATTTCTATGAAGAAAGTTAACAAATACTCTTGTGTATACCTTATGCATCAGAACTATGATTATTTTCATCTGTAATATGCACATTAACAAAGTAAGAATGCATCTCTAGCTAAAAGAAGCTCATTCCACAACCAAGCAAATGATCCTGAAAATAGCTTTACTCCAATAGATTCTAATTGAAATTTAGGACAGTACCCTCAATTTCACCAGCTGTTCTTGTTGGAATGCAAAAGCTGTATGGAAAACAAAACCTGTATTCAGAGATTTGCAAACACATGTTGTAGGAGGTCAAGCAAGATCTTAAAACAACAGATTTCTACACTGAAAGGAGGTTTCTATACTTATTATCTCAATACATATTACTGATTTTATAACTATTATTGCTGGTATGCAAAGACTAACACAGAGGACCATTAAGTGTGATTCGTAACTCAAGTTAGCAAAGCGTATCTGTTGATACCATTAATGAACCAAGCACCAGAGGCTACCATAATATAAATGTAAGAATAATTATTAAAACTTATATGTCACTATGGTTTCTGTTTGAAACATAAAATAATATAGTGGCATTTGACATTTGTCTATTGTCCTAAGCCAATTGTGGAACAAAACATCTAACCTTATTAGAAAAATAACGAAAGCAGAAATGGCTTCAGAAGTGGCTCATGTTGTTGAGCACTTACCTAACACACCAGTTCAAACAGTAGTCCAAAAAGAAAATATATATGTGTATATATATGTATAATATACACGAACATCAATTAAAAAATTAGAAAATGAAAAAAGATTTAGTACAAAACATATAAATCGTCTCCGCTTTTATATTTCTCCCCCTTTTCTTCCAATTTTTGTTGGTCTGAGGTCTCTCTATAATGCAGGGGCTAGCCTCAAACTCAGTTTTCTATCCTTGGCTTCATGGTTCCCGGCCCCTCCCTCCCTTGGGGTTACAGATATGAGCTACTATGTCAGGCCACACATCTTAATTTCTCATTCACTTTTGGTTTTGCTCTTATTTTCAGAAGATGAGCTATCTCATAACTCACTGGGGAAATAAAATATGGCAGTGTATTCATTCATCATTAAATGGTTTTACATCCTATATTCCTAATTCCCTTATGATGAATGGAAAGTTTTGTTTTTGTTTTTCTGCCACAGGCTTAGCTTCCAGGGCTTCAGCTACTTTTTCACATATTTAACACCTTCCATGAATACTTTTCCTGTGTGTATCTCTTAAACACTTTACCTATTGTATCTTTTCTGTCAGCAACTACTCATTCTATTATTTTACAAAAAATGCAAAGTAAACTGCCTGAAAACAAAACTTTCTTCATATTAGTTTTGATTCTCCAGGCTCTCCTCACATGATGCCTGACTGACTATCCTCATTTACCTTTCTGTCTATTTGTCATGTTTGCTCATGTCCTCTCAGAATGGCAAAAGAATGGCAAAATGAAAATGATTTTTTTTCTTGAAACAAACATTGGTTTCTATGTTACAAACTCAAAGTCCATACTTCAGTCTTCAGATTGTGAAATTTATTTGTCCTAACTCATCATAGAATCCCTCCTTCTCTATTTTTGGCCTGTGAAATGTTATATGGGCTCTACCTATCTTACATGCTCACTACAAAACTCCATGTTTTGACTTTTCCCAGGACCACAAATTTCTGCCTCTCCAGTAACCATCTCCTGATTAATTGCATCCTTTAACATTGTTGTGTTAACATTCACACACACAAACACCCATATATTCACACACACACACATACACATACGTATGACTCATGCAATCCTAAACTCCTGATTTACTTGCATTGCTACCGTTCAGTTCAGAAGCAGCACAGTGCTGCAAGCAATGCCAAGGGAATATTTTGTACATCTCTCACTGCACTGGCAGTGCCATAAATACAATTGCATTCCTGTGAAGAGTGCCGGCCTGCATGCTGTGTCCTAGCTTAAGCCAGGACCTGTCTAGAGGCTCTGCTCATTGAGATGTCTGCTTCCACAATGATAACGCAGACATCTATTTTTTTTTCCTTTTTTTTTTTCTTAGTGCAAGTGAAAACTCTGAGAGCTTAGAATCTAAGGCGAAACTCTGGAAATTTTCCTGGTTTGCCTCACAGGTCCTTGGAACTGCAGAACCTATAAATCCAGAGACACCAGCAAATACAGAGAGCTCAAGAAGAAAGGAAAAGCTTCAATACAAACCAAAAGACTGGAAAAAAAGAACCTTAAGACAAAAAGACTCCTGGGAAATAAAGACTTTATTATAGTAAAGTAGCATGAAAAATGGAGGCCGTTTTCTTAGCCACACCAGCAAAGGTCAAATGGGACGTCTTAGGACTTTGATGAGCTCAGGCTTCTCTGCTGTGTGGTACTGGAGAAGGCCAAGTAGCCTGGGCATCCCCCGCATTTGCCACACAAGTACATGTCCACCACCAGCTCATTGCATATTTATTCCCAGCTGAAAAGGCCTAGTCCTTTATTTTCCATAGTCTATGACAAAGCCTAGTGACTTACATTCTTGCCCAGCAAGACAAGGTACACCTCATCATCAGTGAAGAGGATCAGAGAGCCCCTTGCAGAACGCAAGTTTCCAGAATCCAAGAAGAGAAAGTGGAACATTTCTCTTATGGCAGTAATGTGGCAGCATGCACTTCTAGATGAAGGAATGCATAGAAACATGCTTTGTGAATACTTATTTGTGGGAAGGATGAGGAATAGAATAGTTATTGTTAAAAAAAAAAACCCTACTATCTTGAGGTTCAGAATCTATTTACAAGATAACGAGGTGGGTTAAGTACAGAGTTATAAGCAGAGTTATCCTTCCTAAGTATGAGAATGCCAGTATCAAAGTTTTGTGATATTTATTTAAAATAAGTAATCAATACATACCAAATCTTGGGTTCTACCGTACATGTTAAACACTCAAATCCAATGAAAGATGTAGCCTCAAGCCATTTAGAAAACTTTATATTTCTACTTTTGCCACAAGCTTTATTTATGATTGCTTTAACAAATATTGTTTCTCTTTGTTTTCTTTCCACTGTTCATAGGAAAATGTTTTGACAGACCATCTAATGCAGAAAGTGAGCAGGTTTTAGAAATTCATTAGGAAATCATAATATTCAATAGCTTTTTATTTTCAGCTAACATAATTGTTTAGGTCTTTCTAAAATGAATTAAAGTATTTTGCAAACACAATCATATATGGTATGTAATATTTAACTATGCCTACACATGCATATATATGTATATATTATAGAAAATATTTAAATTCTCATAATGATATAATCAAAAACTAGTTTGTCTTCAGAACCATTACTACATATTTGGTGTTTTTTGTAAAGGGGGGGGTGAGGCACACCAGATGGAGTTCATTTTTTTTATTTTAATTACAATTTTATTGTCAAGGTGATGTACAGCAGGGTTACAGTTCCATAAGTAAAGTAGTAAGTACATTTCTTGCCGAAATTGGTACCCACTCGCTCATTTTTCTTCATCTTTCCCTACCCCCCTACTTCACCTCCCCCCAAGTTGTACAGATCATTTCCAACATAATGTCTGTGAGAATCTCTGTTGCATTGGCTTTCAGTTGGTCCTTTGTCTCACCATCTTTTATTCCCCATCCCTTCCCTAATTCAGGTAAATGCCCATACAATACACAGGGCACTAAAATCAAATACAGAGATAACAGAGGATATACCATAGGGCAGGGGGAGAACACAAAAGGAAAAAGAAATGATGTAGTACATTAAAAATAACAACATAGAAAAACCTCTTGTGTCTATGTCTTAGAGTTCATTTCACTTAGTATCATCCTGTACGGTAATATGTACATAGCTATTGAGCTATCACTCATCTGTTAATACTGTCCTACATGAATACTAATTATTACAAATAACAGAAACCAGGGACCAATGTTTCTTTGGGTCTGGCTTATTTTACTCAATATGATTTTTCCCCAGTACTTCCATTGCCTTATAAATGGGGCAGTATCATAATTTCTGATGGAAACATAGAATTCCTGTGTGTTTGTGTGTGTGTATATGTGTGTATGTGTATGTGTGTGTAAGAAAGAGATACAATATATAAATTTTCTTGATCCATTCATTCATATTCATCCACATTTTTATTGCTTTATGAACATATTGCAATTATTAGAGGCAAAGGAGAATAAGATACATATATTACAAACAACATATAATGTCACAGGCAATCAAATTGAATTCCAAGTAACTTCAAAATAAGCTAAGCAAAGTTTAACAAAATTCTAGGGGGAAAATAAGGTATACATGATTGATATCAAATGCAGAAATACACTAACTCATTCCAGTAATCCTTGCTACATAAAAATCACAATAATGATGCAGACAATGCTTTTCCAAAACAAGTAGATTTTGCCTATTAAATTAGTGTCCTCAAATTACTTTTATGTTTGCTTTTGCATTTGTTAACAGTTAACTTTATTAGAATCATAATGTTCATCAGCACTGAAAACATATTTCCCTCTGGTTTTTTAACCTGGATTTTTATACGTATTTCAAGGGCAGATGTATAAGGTCAAAAAAATAGAAGAAAAAGAGATGGCAAAAATATAAGGTCAACAAAAATAGCAGAAAAGAGTCTTTAGGAAAGACTTATTTTTTAAATATAGCATTTGAAGAAATTTTAGGATATATGATTTTATTGAGAAAATTCCAAAATTTTATCCTTGAATTTTTTTCTCATAGGATGGAAGCTCAAGTCAGAAATGTAGATCATAATTAAAGCTGACATGACAAATATCTGTTTTCCAAGATCAAATGGTAAATGTGTCAGTTATTATTGATCAAATATGATCATGTTTTCCTTATTTCAACTATTTTAAGTTATAAATGGTCATTTTTTATTTAGACACCATGAACACAGCTCTTTGGCTCAATTCATTTTGCTGAATGAATATAGTTGACCTTCCTTGAGTCCAAGTATAAGAAGTATAAAAAATGGATATTTAGAATTACTATTAAGAAGTAAAATTCAGAGTCTGTAAGATGTTAGCAAAGAGATAATACTGGTTGACTGCCAAAACATAACTTGTACTGTGTCCAAAGAGGACAGATCAGTTACTAAAACATGAGTACTCCAAGTTTCTTGTGCACCAGTTTCATTTAGAATTCATGCCTGCCTTAATATAAAAAGCATATATATATCTGTAGATTTCTGTCTCTCTTTCTCTCTCTCTACATGTGTATGTATATTTTACCATATATATACATACTCATATAAAGTAGAAAGTGGAAAGCTACATGCATTTTTGCATTTATACATACATATACACATATAGAGAGAGAAAGAGAGATTTTCTATTTTATATATTTCATTACGTATGTATTTATTTTTTTCCTGCTTCTGTACCTCTTTGCATACACAGAGACCCTTATGATACAGTTCAAAGGCTATGCATTTGATAGAGCAGAACATGCTTCAATTTCAGGAAGAAAATTTTAATAATGTTGAATGTGTACTTAATAATTATGAATATGAATTATGAATACAGTGTCCATGAAAAGTATCATATCCATTATTGTAACATACTCCATTTGAAATACCATTAAAGAATAAGCACTGAATCCAGTTATTATAAAACAGTCAAATGCTCCTCTCTCATTATTAAAAGTGTGAACTGATGCTATTTTTTTCTGAACTTTTGGAAAAGAAGCAATGAGAGTACTTTGGTTTGAGTTCAAGTGAGAAGGTTTTAATGAGGTTTTTAGACTTGAAGAGGTCTGTGCTCAGCCTCTCTCAATGTTCAAAAAGCCAGAATAAAATAAGCCAGAAAAAGCCAACTCACTTAGTATTAACACATACCACTTTCTTCCAGTAAATATTCCTTTAAACAGAGAGCTAAAAGCCCAAATCCTAATAAGTGAGATAAGCTAAATGCCTAACCTACACAAATAAAAAACTTCACAAATGTGAGCTGAAATAATCCAAAACTAACACTAAATTGTTTAGGTTTCAATAATGGCACTAAGTACTGACGTTATAAACATCAATATTTCTACACTTGGCAAACCCTTGTCACATCCACTAAGAAATGTGTCTCCACAAAGCACTACCCTTTGCTTTTTGCCATCTTCAAAATCTGAATATTTTATTCAGCTTAACATTTCTTGAAGAATGGGTTTTCTGCTGTGTGGTTACACTTGGCCTTGTACATGTGTGAGCTGACCATTTCCGCCTGAAGAGTTTCCTTTTGCTTTCCAAGTTTCATATAGAATACTGAGTATGAGGTTCAAACATGAATATAGAAGCAAGCCTTTACAAGTTTTTTCCCCCCTCTCAAAATATATGTATCAGAAACCTCCATCTATCCTTCTTGGCAAGCAGAACATAAGCGAGTCAACAGAACTTTGTCAAAACGTTAATATTTATAAACTATTAACAATTACCTTTAGATGCAAATCATTTTATTGTTATGATTGATTTATTTTCAAGATGAAAAAAAGAAACAAAACCAATAGTAGACAACCATCTTTGCAAATGTTTTAACCATTATTTCTCATGATAGAAAGGCTAGAACTACATATGGGCTTGTGATAGCAAAGAAATATATCTCTGTCTCAAACACCTCCTTAATTTCATTCATTAGAAGGATATTTAAATGGTCAGCCTCTTGAACATTACACATAATTCTTTTTATAGTAAGCTAGAAAATAGTTTTAGCATTTGAGACTGGGGACTCAATGATGCATTCCAAATAATTTTAACAGGCATCTTTTGGTGGAGTACCACATATGTACAATATAAATAGAAGGATCTGCTAAAATTAAATCATTTTATGTTTCCCTTCTGCAGGTACTTTGATATCACCCTTGAGTTGTGACAGTAGAGATTCTGACCAGGGGTCCTAAAACTTGTAGAAACTGCTTTCTTAGTGCTGCAATAAGACGTGAACAGAAGTATGCTGATGAAGATGTGCCACAAACAGCCTTTAGAAATGAAGTAGAGAACACATTCATTGTCTTTTCCAGTATCTAGTCTAAAATGGGGAAAGAAAGTAGGGTTCTATTACAACCACCTTGGCCCTCATCTGATGGGTTCAGAAGCACCACAACTGTGATGTTTAAAATCCATCTAGAGATTACACATTTGGTTGCTTTTCTCCTTGTTTTCAAACAGATTTTTCTCTTTTCCTTGTTTTTTTTTTTTTTTGGTGGGTCGTGGGGCTTGAACTCTGGGCCTGAGCCCTGTCTCTCTGCTCTTCAGCTCAAGGCGAGTGCTCTACCACTTGAGCTACAGTGCCACTTCTAGTTTTCTGGTGGTTTATTGGAGATAAAAGTTTCACAGACTTACAAAGCAACAAAGAAATAATCTGTATTTGATGTCGGAATAATATGTGGAGGGGAAGGGGAAAAACAAATCGTTTAAACAGGGATACAGCTGGACCCATTGCAACATGAGATGTACAAGTCATTTGTCGAAAACGAACTTTACAACTCTGGTGGTGGGGGGAGGATTGGATGGGGGGACAGAGGGAAGATGAGATGGGAAGGGGAAACAAAGGAGGAGGCTGCAATGCTTGATAAGAAATGTATTCATTATCTTGCCCATGTAATTGTAATCCCTCTGTACAGTAGTTTCACAATTTTTTTTTGTATTAATAATTTTTTTAATTTAATTTTATTTTATTTGAGAACATACTGTACAGAGGGGCTACAATTACATGGGCAGGATAATGCATATATTTCTTACCAAGCATTGCAGCCTCCTCCTTTGTTTACCCTTCACCTCCCTTCCCCGCCACCCCCTCCCCCCACCCAATTATACCCCCCTCCCCCCCCCACACCGACATTGTAAAGCTGGTTTTGACATGACATTTTGTACTTCTCATTGTTGCAACAGGTCCACCTGAATCCTTAATCGACTTGTTTGTCCCCATCTCCTCCACATGTTATACTGATATCAAATATAGTGAAAGCGGGGGTTACACTGTGGGGGAGGGACATACAAAGCAACAAAGAAATAATCTTATAAATGCGTTAGAAACACATGCATGAAAGAAACAAAAACATGAAAATACATACTTAAGGGTTCATTTTCCTAACATTACATTATCTGAACTTTTCCGCTTGACTCATACCTATACTATATATTGCAAATAAGGGAAACCATGGGACCTATGTTTCTTTGGGCCTGGCTTACTTCACTTAATATAATTTTTTCCAAACCTTTCCATTTCCTAACAAATGGGGAAATGTCATTCTTTCTGATGGAGGCATAGAATTCCATTGGTATATATACCACATTTTCTTGATCCATTCATCTACTGAGGGGCATCTGGGTTGGTTCCATATCTTAGCTATGGTAAATAATGCTGCAATTAACATAGTTGTGCTGGTAGCTTTAGTGTGGTCTTGTTTGTAAACATTTGGGTAAATGCCCAAAAGTGGGATTGCTGGATCATAGGGGAGATCTATGTGAAGTCTTTTGAGGAACCTCCATACTGCTTTCCAAAGTGGTTGAACAAGTTTACATTCCCACCAACAATGAAGTAAGGTTCCTTTCTGTCCACATCCCCTCCAGCATCTGTTGTTGTTAGAGTTCTTGATTTTTGCTGTTCTAACTGGAGTGAGGTGATATCTCAATGTTGTTTTGATTTGCATTTCTTTTATGCCTAGGGATGTTGAACATTTCTTCATGTGTCTATTGGCCATCCTTCTTTCTTCTTCAGAGAAGCTTCTCTTTAAGTCTTTTGCCCACTTATTTATTGGGCAGTTGTTTCTTTGAGGATTTGTTGTTAGGTGGTTTAATTTTTTGAGTTCCAAGTATATTTTAGATATGAGACCCTTGTCCGTTGTATGGCTAGTAAAGATCTTCTCCCAATCGGTGGGCTTTCTATTGATCTTGCCAGCTATGTCATTTGCCCTGCAGAAGCTCTGCAATCTTATGCAATCCCATTTGTCCAACCTTTCTTTGATTTGTTGTGCTTCCGGGTCTCTATTCAGAAAATTTCGGCCTGAGCCAAGGAGACCTAGGGTTTCTCCTATTCCATCCTGTAATGTTTTCAGAGTGTCTGCTTTGAGTTCAAGGTCTTTGATCCATTTGGAGTTGATTCTGGTGCAGGGTGATATATAAGGATCTAGCTTTAGTTTTCTACATGTAGTTAACCAATTTTTCCATCACCATTTACTGAAGAGGCTGTCTTTCTTCCATTCTATTGTTTTAGCTTCCTTATCAAAGATTAGATGGCTATAGGTCTATAGGTTCATTTCTGGGTTTTCAATTCTATTCCATTGGTCCTGAGGTCTGTTCTTATGCCAATACCAAGCTGTTTTGATTACTATGGCTTTATAGTAGAGTTTGAAATTTGGTATTGATATTCCTCCAGCAGTGTTCTTTCCGTTGAGGAGCGTTTTTGCTATTCGGGGTCTTTTATTGTTCCATATGAATTTTTGGATTGCCTCTTCTATTTCCTTGAAGAATGAGGGTGGAATTTTGATAGGTATCACGTTGAATTTGTAGATAGCCTTGGGAAGTATTGCCATTTTCACGATGTTAATCTTGCCAATCCAGGAGCATGGGAGGTTTTGCCATTTTTTAAGTTCTGTGTTGATTTCCTTTTTCAAGATTTTAAAGTTTTAATCATAGAGGTTCTTCACTTCTTTGGTTAAGTTAATTCCTAGGTATTTTATTTTTTGTGGGGCTATTACAAATGGAGTTGCTTTCCTAATTTCAGCCACACTTTTCTCATTGTTGGCATATAGAAAAGCCATTGATTTTTGGGGGTTAATTTTATAACCTGCTACTTTGCCAAAGTTTTGAATCAGCTTGAGTAATTTGGAAGTGGAGTCTATGGGAGTCTTTAAATACAAGATCATGTCATCTGCAAAGAGGGAGAGTTTTATTTCTTCTTTCCCAATTTGGATCCCCTTTATGTCTGCATCTTGTCTTATTGCTGTAGCTAGGCATTCTAATACTAGATTGAAGAGAAGTGGAGAGAGTGGGCATCCTTGTCTTGTTCCTGAGTTAAGAGGAAATGGCTTTAGTTTTTCACCATTGAGTATAATGCTGGCTGTAGGTTTGTCATATACAGCCTTTATTGTATTGAGGAATGTTCCATGGATTCCTAATTTTTCCAGAACCTTCATCATAAAGGGGTGTTGGATCTTGTCAAATGCTTTTTCTGCATCTATTGAGATAACCATGTGGTTCTTATTCTTGCTCCTGTTGATGTGATGAATAATATTAATTGATTTGCGTATATTGAACCAGCTTTGCATCCCTGAAATGAATCCTGTTTGATCATGGTGTATGATTTTTTGGATGAATTGTTGAAGTCGATTGGCCAAAATTTTGTTGAGAAGTTTTGCATCAGTGTTCATCAAAGAAATGGGTCTATAGTTCTCTTTCTTTGATGAGTCCCTGCCTGGTTTTGGGATGAGGGTTATGATGGCTTCATAGAATGTGTTTGGTAGTGAGCTTTCTCTTTCAATTTCATTGAAGAGTTGGAGGAGTATTGGTGTGAGCTCTGCTTTGAAGGCCTTGTAAAATTCCGCTGTAAAACCATCTGGTCCTGGACTTTTCTTAGCTGGGAGGTCTTTTATTGCTGTTTCTATTTCAATGCTTGATATGGGTCTGTTAAGCTGGTTTAATTCATCTTGGTTTAGTTTTGGCATGTCAATATTTGCTAGGAAAAGGTCCATTTCTGTCAAGTTCTCAAACTTATTAGCATAAAGTTTTGAGAAGTATTCCCTTATAATGTTCTGAATCTTGGTTGTTTCCGTAGTGATGTTTCCATTCTCATCTCTGAGTTTATTAATTTGGGTGTGTTCTCTCCTTTTTCTGATAAGGTTTGCTAAGGGCCTGTCAATTTTGTTAATTTTTTCGAAGAACCAACTCTTTGTTTTGTTGATTCTTTCTATATTTTTTTTGGATTCTAATTCATTTAATTCTGATTTAATTTTGATTATTTCTTTCCGTCTACTGGATTGGGGTTTATCTTGCTGCTCTTTTTCAAGGAGGTTTAGATGTGTCATTAAATTGTTAGTTTCCGATCTCTCCAATTTGTTGATGTAGGAGCTCAGAGCTATAAACTTGCCTCTGAGTACTGCCATTGCTGTGTCCCAGAGCTGCTGGCAATTTGTGTGTTCATTTTTGTTGAATAGCATGAACATTTGAATTTCCTTTCTAATCTCTTCCATGACCCACTCATGATTCAGCAGTGTGTTGTTCAGCCTCCATGTGATACCGGACTTTCTTTGGTGGCTTTTGGTGTTGAGTTCTTATTTTATTCCCTTGTGGTCAGAGAGAATGCAAGGTATAACTTCAATGTTTCTGAATTTAGACAAGTTTGCTTTGTGGCCTAAAATGTGGTCTATTTTAGAAAACATTCCATGTGCTGCTGAGAAGAACGTGTATTCTGATGCTGCTGGGTGAAATGTTCGGTAAATGTCTGTTAAGTCTAGTTGATCTATGCAGCTGTTTAGATCTGTGGTTTCTCTGTTGAGTTTTTGCCGAGTTGATCTATCTAGTGGGGAGAGTGGTGTGTTAAAATCCCCAACAATTAATGTCTTTGGATCTATATGGGATTTGAGGGAAAGTAGTGTTTCTTTGATAAATTTGGGTGCTCCATTGTTTGGCGAATAGATATTTAGAATTGTAATATCCTCCTGAAGGAGAGATCCTTTAATTAGTATGTAGCGACCTTCTTTATCTCTTCTCACGAATTTTAATTTGAAGTCTATTTTATCTGATATTAGGATTGCAACTCCCGCCTGTTTATGAGGGCCGTTTGCTTGGTAGATTTTGTTCCAGCCTTTAACCTTGAAAATGTGTTTGTTTTTACGGGCAAGATGTGACTACTGCAGGCAGCAGATAGAAGGGTCTTGTTTTTTAATCCAACTAGACAGTCTATGTCCCTTAATTGGAGAGTTCAGTCCGTTAACGATAAGAGATATGACTGAGAGGTATTTGGGAGTTCCTGCCATGTTATCCACCTTCTTGGGGGCTGTGAAAACTGGGTTCTTCCTAAGGTTCTTGGATTCTCAGTTTGTGTGCAGTTTCTTGGCCTTTGTTGCATTCTTGTTGGTTTTCTATGTGTAGGACATCTTTAAGAATCTTTTTCAGGGCTGGTTAGGTGGAGATGTATTGTTTCAATTTTTCTTTGCTATGGAAGGTTTTTATTTGGCCTTCAGTTATGAAGGAGAGTTTAGCTGGGTACAGTATTCTTGGTTGATAGTTGTTTGTTTTTAGGGCATGGCATAGGTCATTCCAGGCTCTTCTTGCTTTGATTGTCTCTGCTGAGAAATCTGAGGTAATTCTAATTGGTTTCCCTTTATAGGTGATTAACCTTTTCTCCTTGACAGCTTTAAGGATCTTTTCCTTGGTCTGGGTTGATGCTGTGTGGATTATAATGTGACAGTGGGATGTCCTATTCTGGTCTGGTCTATTTGGGGTTCTAAAAGCTTCTTGTATCTGAATAGGCCTATCTTTTTGTATGTTTGGGAAGTTCTCTGCTAGGATCCTGTTAAACAAATTTCCTAGACCATTAACTTCTGTTTCTAGGTGCTCCTCTACACCCATTACCCTTAGATTGGGCCTTTTGATGGTGTCTTCCAGGTGTTGGATAGACCTATCATATTTCTTGGACTTGTCTTGGATGGTTGTATGTTCTTTCTCTATAATATCTAGGCTGTCTTCAATCCCTGAGATTCGATCTTCTGCATGGTCGAACCTGCTGTCAAGACTCTGTACTTTGTTTTTTTATCTCTTTTCCTTCTAATTGGTCAGCTTTGATGGCTTCAAGTTCTTTGTTGAAGCTCTGTTTTAGGTCTTGTATGAATTTCTTTACTTCCTTAATTTGGTGTTCAGTGTTTGTTCTCAAATCACTTAGTTGATTGGTTATGGTTTCTTTGGACTCCCATTCCTTCTGTTGGGTTCCATTCAGCATTCCCTTTGTGGTCTCCCTGACTTCCTTCAGCTCTTTGTTAATGGATTCCATGAATGCCTTTAGTGATCTTTGTGTATTCTCTACCTGGTCTCTCAATTCCTGAATTACTCTTTGATTAGCTTCCTCCCGTCTGTGGGATTCCTGCAGTTCTCTTTCTTCCCGTTCGTGGGCTTCCTGCAGTTCTCTTTGAGTGTTCTCTGCCTGCTCACGCCATTCCTCCCTTTCTCTTTGAGTATTCTCAAGTTGTTCACGCAAATCCTGTATCAGTTTTTGAGTAGCTTCCTCACGCTTATGATATTCCTGTATAAACTTCTGGGATGCCTCCTCTCTCTCCCTATCACGCTCATACAGAGTCCTTTGTACATTGTCAAACTTCTCATTTATCATGTTTGCTATTAGTGTTTGTAGAGCTATTTGGGAACTCTCCTCTGGATTATTCTTTATCTGTTCTAATCCCTGATTATCAAGATTGGGAATTGAGATACCCGAATTTGCCATTTTTCTTGTGTTTTTCTGGCTTACTCAGCCCATTTGAGATGAAGATTGCACCAGTTTTGTGCTAGAACACTATCTTAAGGCAACCATCAACCAAAGTTTGCATTTGTACAGTCAATAGTCTACAGATACAATCTAGTTCAACAGATACATCTATTCAACATCAAACAACTATATGTTAAAGGACTTCGAACCGCAGAAAAGAATTTGGAAAACCAGAAATTATTAGGATTAGGGAGAGATGTGGGTAAAAAATAGGAATAGATTGGTGTGGGGAGGCACAGGGAGAGTTAACTATGTCCTAATCACAATGCAGGAAATGGGTTGGGTAGGATGCAAGTAGAGATAGAGAGAAAAAGAAGAGATGGAAAGGGGAATAAAGAGAGACCAGAAAAAAAATAGAAACGTAAAAATTAATGTTATTATAGAGGTTAAAAGACCGTCTATTTAGAGAGGAATGTGAATATGTTCAGAGAAGGGGAGGGACATAGAGGAGATGTGAAAAACTTTAAGGATGGGAAAGGGAGAAGAAAAGATCAGAAGTTCAGTAGAGCTAGATAAAAAAACCCAAAAAGATAATTAAGAAAGAAAGAAAAAGAGAAAGAAGACAAGAAAAGAAAGGAAAACGCTCATTCACGTATTCCTAAAATAAAAATTATAAGATGAGAAAAAAAAAAAGTTACTGGAAAACAATTATTTTTTCAGAAGAGGCAAAAATTAAAGATTAATAAAAGTTTTAGAAGGGAAAAAATTTATATATATATATATATATATATATATGTATATATAAGGTAACAAAAAAAAACAAGCAAAAAAAAAAGAAGAAAAAGAAAAAAAAAAGAAAAAAAAAGTCTTTTGATTTTTTGGGGGGGCGGAGGGGAGGAGTGGGAAGAATCCTGTATCTCCCTTTTGTCTGTAACCAGTCTCTTGTTGGAGTCTCTGGTCAGCTTGAGGTCCTGTGGCTTGATTGGTTTCTTAAGTCGGTTGGTTGGAAGAGGCAGAAAAATGCTCTGCTTTACCCAAGATTTTGAGATCCCCCTCCCAGGTTAGTTTTCTGGGAGGGTGATCTGCTTTGAGAATCACAAAAGAGGGGGATGTGGTGGTGAGGCTAGGTTCTGGGTAGAGTTGAGGCCTTTCAACAAACAGTAGCTTTTCCCTGGGGCTATTTTGTGATAAAGCTCACAGCGCCCAGCCTGGAGCCATTCTCAGGGTTTCTGTTTTTCAATTGATTGTGGTGGCTGCTAGAGGGAGGGGCAGCCTCTGGCTCTGGTTACCCAGTGAGGCAAGGCACTCCAATGGCTGGCGCCTGAGCTGGGTGACTTTTCCCTGGATGGAGCTGAGTCTGGCAGGTCACTTCGCCGTTAAGTTCTTGTGACCTGCTAAATGACTCATTTTATTCCAAGGCCTGAGCTGGAGCTAGCAGCTCCTCCCAGCTTTGTCGGTATCCAAGATGGAGATCACAGGTGCTGGGGGAGGAGGGGTGGCCTTCCCTCCTCTGCTCCCTGAGAAGGAGTGAGGACGTCGGGCTTGTACTCACGCCGAGTCTTGGATCCTGGGTCGTCTCTGGTCTGCAAACAGCAGGATGAAGATGTCCGCTCCTTGTCGGTTCTTGCTGGTGTTGAGTAGAATCCGCTCGTCCGCTGCGTCTGGCTCCTTCGTCCCCGACTCTCTGTGTCTCAGGTATGACCCCGCGGCGGTGGTCGCCGCCGCGACCCTGCTGCCGCAGCGGCAGCTGATGCATTTCCTTGGCTTCCCCTCTCTTGTCTAACTCTCTGTCCTGTGATGGCACACTTGGTGTGATTCTCTGGCTTAGGACTGTTTACTGGAACTCTAAAACTGCTTTCTATGCGAGAGCTTGTTCAGATTCCAGCTTCTCCTCCGCCATCTTCCCGGAACTCCTCAGTAGTTTCACAATTTTAAATAAATAAATAAATAAATAAATAAAAATAAATTAAAAAAAAAAAAGTTTCACAGACTTTTCTGCCCGAGCTGGCTTTGATCTGCGATCCTCAGATCTCAGCCTTCTGGGTAGCTAGGATGACAGGCGTGAGCCACCAGCGCCGGGCTTTTAAATTAGCTTTTTCTTCTTTTTGATCCAGCTGACAACGTCTCCCTGATTTTCTACAAGTTCCTCGTGGAAAGAAATGCAGAACCTACATAGGCATTCCAACCCACACATTTCAGAAACTCCTCAAAATAGTTACTGTCAGGGAATTGATCCTTAGGGGACTTAGTTCTGCAAATGAAGAGGCCCTCTGTACTTTGGTACAACTTTGGCTTGCGGTAAATCAAGTTATCTTTTTTTTTCTGAAAAATAATTTCCCCGCATCTGTTTCATGTATAACAATGACCTTGAGGCACAGATAGCATGACCTCTACCTTTCCCCAAAAGTTATATATTTTTTATTTTTAGTATATATTTGGAAAAAATATGAAAATTGATGTTCTTTAAAGTATAATTCAATAGTATTGACAATATCCTATATCTGGACAACACTCCCCAAATATTTAGAATTTCTAATTTCCAAATAACTTTTCTACAATTTATTTATTTATTTACTTACTTACTTATAGTCAATCCCCCCTCCCCCTTTTGTTGCCCATGACAAATCTGAAAACTACCATGCTTTGCTTTGGTAGTGCTCTCCTCTGATTTGCATGTTGCATCACAGGGACTGATTGCTGAGGGTCCTGCATTCTAGGGCAGATGGATGGTCTTGAGCACCTTTGTTCAATATTCCCAGCATTAGACAAGTCATGTTGGGTTCAGATGTCTCTTTCTCTGTTCTATTTCCCACACCACTATCCACTCGGCTGTATAGGATCTGCGCTTGTGACATGTGGTATCTCTGGAACATCAGGTGCTGAGAACACTCAGTATGTTTTCAATTTTGGCTGTCAGCAAATGTGTTAGGGAATGAAAACAGTGACAGCCCAGAAAACAAGCTGGCATTTTCTTCACTCCTTTTTCTTTTTCCGTGAGCTTCCTCACAAAGTCGTTAAATTTTTGTCAGTGGGAATGTCATCACTCGTACATGAGTGGATTGTACCAAAATGGGTGTGAGCAGATTAAATAATTTGAGAAAATTTGTATAAATGTCCACTTCGTGTTAAAACTGAATTAGCTATGTGCCGCATACACGTTTGCGAGTCCTGTTGTTGAGGCTGTTATTTTTTGTGAAAGAAAATCCTCCCTGAGAACATTTTCCCCCTATAAGGCTTTCTGAGGAATGGCTGTGTATTTGTCACCATTTCTGTCCTTTGTCTGTCTCTGAAACAGGCATATCATTGGACTTCATTTCTCCAGAAAGATCTTGAAATGGATTGGAAGACAGTTTCAGCCAATGGTGCTCTAAAATGAATGTAAAGGTTTTTTTGTTTGTTTTGCTTTGTTTTTGTATTGTTTTGTCATGATGTTTGGAGCATAAAGCCTGGTGCTTGATAGGCAATCTCACACATGACCACACCCCTCACTAACAACAGAGATTTTCATAGATAGCTTTATGTATGAAATAAGCTAAACTATAAGACAGTTAATCTAGCACAGAGAAACAGTGCGAAGGCAGCTAAAAGCAACTTCCTGAAATCAGAATAAATCTGAAATACTTAGCTTCCAAAACTCATGTTCACCAGTTCATAGAAAAAATTAAATGTTTCACTTGTATATTTTATATTTTCTTAAATATATTATTACATAATTACTATTCCTTTACTAGTATCGATCTCTGAAATTATTCTTGAATTATGTTCTCCTGAAACAATATTATACACATCATTTGTGTGTGTCCAAATATAAATCAACTCTACACTTTTGAAGTTGCTCATTAAATAAGAGAAACTCATGTTATCGCTCTCTGTGCATCTACCTATACATAAAAGATATAGAAGTGTTGGAAATACATTACAACTAAAAATGTTATGTATAAAATGGCAAAATAATTTAGGATAAAAGAACAGGTATAATATTCTTTAATATGGGTTATAAAATTATATTTGTTTTTAATTGCTATAAGTGAATAATGATATTTTTAGTTGAATGTTTACAAATTAAAATGACTTACAGATGTTCATTTTTTTTCTTTTAGTTGTTTGAAGTTTTAACACAGGGGAAGTATTTTACAGGAAAGTCATTTTATATTTAGTGTGTAATTATAAAATGGTTTTAATGGAATAGGAAACTTCTGGAAACATAAAATAGCAAAATGTCTGTTTCTTACTTCAAATGATTTTAAATACCAAGTTTAATTCATCCAGATTTTGGTTACAATGAGATACAATAAATAAATAAAGCTATATGCTAATAAGTTAGACTCTTACAAGTAGATGAAGGAAATATGTACAACTCTTGATGTCTCAGAAAAGATTTCCCATATTTTCAGAAAATTCTAACTCCTTCAAGGGAAGTAGACAAATCTCAATCATATTCTCAGGGAGAATTTATATCAAAAGTATCCTTTCTGTGAAAGGTCTTGACTAGAAATAGAAAAATTTAAAGATGTAGAAAACTATTTTTTAATAAAATCAATTTTTATAATTGTCTATTTTAAGAATTAATATATACTGATACTTTAGATAGAGAATACATGATATTATTAACCTAAGACTTATTCCAAAATACACTAAAGTAACTTGAACTATGTCCATTGTTTCCACATCTATGAAACTCTTCTCCACCAACTGCTTATAAGCTCTTATTGAATAGCGTAAAGCTGATATATCATTTTAAGTAAGATAATCATATTCATAATAATTTGATACATAATTCCAAAAAGCAGTATTTGATATAGCAATTAAATTAAACAAATCATTGTAGATAAATGTACTTGGAAATTATTTATATTATTAAAAATATATATGAAAACTAAAAATTCAACTCAAAATTTTGACACACAAAACCCTCAAAATATGATATGTTACATTGTGGAGTTCTTCAGGATTTTACGATACTTTATATGAAGCAACATATTATTTGTTTCCCTTCATTGTTTTTAAGTCCCTTTTCAGAGATTAATTATGAGAAGCATGTCTATATTTGTCTGTAATAGTTTACATGTTTAGGTGGAAAACTTGCAACTATACCATCATTTTTTTTCTGTCATGGGGCATGACCTCTGCCCTAAGCTCTGTCCTGAGCTCTGTCCCTCAGCTCTTCAGCTCAAGGCTAGCTCTCTACCACTTGAGCCATGGCTCCACTTCCGGTTTTCCAGTAGTTTATTGGAGATAAGAGTTTCACACTTTTCCTGCCCGGGCTGGCTTTGAACCATGGTCCTCAGATCTCAGCCTCCTGGGTAGAAAAGGATTACAGGCTTTGTGAACCACCAGCGCCTGGCTATACCATCATTTTGAAGGAGAGAATGTAATGTATTTTTCCTTAGTGTACTTTTACAACATAGTAGAATGTTGGTGAGATTAGAAATGATATAGCTTCATTAAAGTTGTTTAAGAAAGTATGTTAACTTCAAATTTGTACACATCACAAAGCTCAAAAGAAAGCAGTAGGCATAATTTGTTTTGTTGATGGATATATGAAACATTTATAATTAAAATAGGAAAAATGTGGTTGATTAACAGGAGAGTTAAATGATATCACTTGTGTTTTAATTAGTGTATGTGCCATTACTAGAGAATTTAAATTATGTTTTTAAAAATGTGGATCTTCCATTGAGTGGCTATAATTAACTACTTTTCATAAAGCTACTCAATGTCGTTCAAAATGTTATCACAGTTTATTATAAATCTTTGATTTTTATTTGACAATCCATATAGCCCCCTCAGCTACTAGTCATTTTTTCAAAGCAGATATGTTTATGTTTCTCGCAGTCATGGTTTTTTAATGACAGATTTTTTTCACTTGTATATTCACTCAGTTCTCCTCAGACTAAAATTCTTGGACACCTCCATATATTATTTGCATTCCTTATTTGAAAATATAAAAGTCAATAGGCTTCAAACTTTAAAAATAATGTTATGCCATAAGAAAAAATCCACAGAGGACCTCATGCATAGGGTTGCAGCCAAAATTCAGTTGCATAATTTTATCTTACATTACCAATTGAAGCTATACTTGTAAGATAGTTAATACAAAATTAATTTAGGTGATATTTCAAAACAATCCATTAAAAATACTGTAAGTAGTATTCTAACATCCAAAAAGATTTGAAACAGTACTGATTCCAAAGATTTCAAATAAGGCATTATATTTATTTATATCTATTTAACTACTATCTCATAGATAATGGATTTTTAATACAGATTTAGAAATCGTTTCACTATTCTTGTGATATTGCCATGAAAATAACTCAGTTTATATATGTATTTTTCCAGTATTTGTATAACTTGTTCATTTAAGTTCCCAGTCAATTTGTAATTTAATTATGGTATATAGCATACCATATAAATCTGGTTTTAGTTTATTTCCTAAATAGCTAACCAGTTACCTCATCACAGTATGTTTTAAATTCTCTACTAATTTGAAATGATACTTCTAATCCATATTGAATTTCCATATGTAAATAACCACTTCCATATGCAAAGTTTCAACTATGGACCAATTTCTACACATGAACTTGTACATTTCTATGTAAAATGTATTATTGAAAAGTCTATATACCAATCAAGATTCTAGTAGAAAAGCAGAGTAGTGCGTAGAGGTATGACTGCAGAGATTCAACAATTTATTAGTATAAAAAAATCAGTAATCGTTGCTCCATATGTTAGGAAATGTAAATACTTGGAAAAAATTATATGAAGTGAAGTAAGCCAGGCCCAAAGAAACATAGGCCCCATGGTTCCCTTATTTGCAATAACCAGCACATGTGTAGGACAAGCAGAAAAGGTCAAAAGCTTTGCACATGTGACCATATAAGATGATGTTAAGTGAAATGAACTCCAAGATGGGGACACAAATATTCTTTTTGTCTTTCTTGCTATTGTTTCTAACATAATTATAATGTATCATGTGATTTTTTTTTGTTTGTTTGTATGTTCCTCCCCCACGGTATCACCCTGTTTTTACTGTATTTGATGTCGGTGCCCTGCATCTTGTGTATACACTTCTCTAATTCAGGGAGGGGAAGGGAACAAACAAAATGCTTAAATAATGATACAGATTGGCCCATTGTAACAATGAGATGTACAAGACACTACGTTGAAAATGAACTCTTTAGAACTTCGTTGGGGGGCGGGGGCGGGTGGGAAGAGAAGGGGACGAGTTGTTGTGTAGGTGGGGGGGAAAGGAGGAGGCAGGTGGGAGGGAAAAAGGGAGGCAACAATGCCTGATAGGAAATGTACTCGTTACCTTGCTCATGTAATTGTAACCCCTCTGTGCAGTATTTTAACAATACAAAACGTATAAAAAGCAGTAATGTTTTGGTTTTATGTTCATGTGGTGCTGAATCTTGAAGGCTGTAGTGAGGAAATGAAGATGAATATAAGGGAGTAAGGCCATTCTTACTTCTTAGGAGAAGTCTCCTTTTAAGCCTTTAGCCCTTTTACCAATTGGGTTATTGTTCATTGAGGATTTTAATTTTTTGAACTCTAAGTATATTTTAGATCTGAGGCCGTTGTCTGATGCATAGCTAAAAAAATCTTCTCCCATTCTATGGGCTTTCTATTTATCTTGCTAGATATGTCCTTTGCTATGCAGAAACTCTTCAGTTTGATCAATCTCATTTATCTGGATTTTTAGGAAGTTTCAACCTGTGCCTAGGTACCCTAGCTTTCTCCCATCCCTTCCTGCCAGATGGTATATGGCCTTACATTGAGGTCTTTGATCTATCTGTAATCGATACTGGTGATATATAAGGATCTAACTACAGTTTTCTACAAGTGTATAGCCATTTCTGGTAGTACCAGTTGTTGAAGAAAAAGTCTTTTTTCCATCCTGTATTTTGGGCTCCCTTATCAAATATCAGGTGGTCATAGATCTGTGGATTCATTTCTGGGTCGTCTATTCTAATCCTTGGTCCTCAGGCCTACCCTTGTGCCAGTACCATGTTTTTTTTTATTACTATAGTTTTGTAGAGTTTGAAGTGTTGTATTGATATTATTCCAAGACTGTTCTTCCTGTTAAGGAGATATATCTATATCTCTATCTATATCTATATCTATATATATGTATATATACACATATATACACATGTATATATGTGTATATATATATATATATTTTTTTTTGCTATTCTGCATCTTCTTTTATTCCATGTGAATTTTTGTACTGCTTCTTCTATATCATTGAAGAATGTTGTAGGGATTTTGATGGGTATTGCATAGAACAGCTTTGGACAGTATTGACATCATCATAATAATAATCCTTTCAATCCAGGAGCATGAAAGGTTTTTCCATTTTATTAAACCCACTTAGAGATCCTTCACATTTTGGGTTAATTCCTAAGTCTTTTATTTTATTTTGACACTGTTACAATTGGAGTTGCTTACCTGATTTTAGTCTCACTCTTCTCATTATTGGCATACAGAAAAGCTATTGATTTTTTTTCTTTTTCTTTTTTTTGTCAGGCATGGGGCTTGAACCTGGGCTTGGGCGCTATCTCTGTGCTCTTCAGCTCAAGGGGAGCACTCTACCGCTTGAGCCACAGCACCACTTTTGGTTTTCTAGTGGTTAATTGCAGATAAGGGTCTCAAAGGCTTTTCTGCCCCAGCTGGCTTTGAATCGTGATCCTCAGATCTCAGCCTCCTGTAGCTAGGATTACAGTGTGAGCCACCAGTGCCCAGTGCTACTGATGTTTTTAGGTTAACTTTATAACTTGCTACTTTGCAAGTTTTGGATCAGCTCAAGTAACTTGGGAGAGGAGTCTATGGGGCTCTTTAAATACAGGATCATGTCATCTGCAAAGAGGGAGAGTTTTACTTCTTTCTTTATTTGGATCACCTTTATGTTTTTTCCCTTGCCTTATTGCTCTTGCTGGGAATTCAGTACTGTAATGCAGAGTAGTGGAGATATTGGACATCCTTGTCTCATTCCTTATCATAAATAAAATGGTTTTAAATTTTCATCATTAAGCATAATGCTGGCTGTACATTTGTCATATATAGCCATTATGTTACTGAGGAATGTAACATGAATTCCTAGCTTCTCCAAAGCTTTCATCATAAAGGGGTGTTGAATTTTGTCAGACATTGTTTCCTGCATCTATTGAGATGATCATCTGGTTCTTGTCCTTGCTTCTATTGCTATCGTGAACTACATTAATTGACTTGACTATATTTAACCAGATTTTCAAACTTGGAATGAATCCCTTTTGATCATAAGTTATGATATTTTGGTAAGACCAGCCAATAGACACTTGAAGAGTTGTTCAACATCTCTTGCCATAAAAGAAATGCAAAAAAAAAACAACAGTGATATTCTACCTCACTCTAGTTAGAATGGTCATTATCAAGAAAACTAACAATAACAGATATTGGCAGGAATGTCGCCAAAAGGAAATGCTACTGCATGTTGGTGGGATTGTAAACTTTTCAACCACTCTGTAAAGCAGCAAGGAGGTTCCTCAAAAGACTAAACATAGAGCTCCTCTATGACCCAGCAATCCCCATCCTGGGCACTTATCCAATAGACCACAAACCAGGCCTCACTAAAGCCACCAACACAACCATGTTCAATTCAGAGTTGTTTATCATAGTCAAGATATGGAATCAACCCAGATGTCCCTCAGTGGAAAAATGGATCAAGAGAATGTGGAAGATATACATGTATATATATATATATATATATATATATATATATATATATATAATGTAAGTTTATCTGAATGTAAGTTTATCTGGTTTGAGGCCCGTAAGGGGAAGCACATAGTGGGAGACAGTGTGAACTAATTCAGCAGTGGTACTCACAAGACACTTTATTGAAAATGAACTATACAATCTGTGGGAGAGGAGGGGAGGGAGGGAAAGCCTGGGGGGTGGAAAATGAGGGAAGATGTAATACTGTTTCAAAAGAAAAATGTTCCTTAGATGACCTATGTAACTGTAACCTCTTTGTACATCAGTTTTACAATACAAATAATTAAATAATTGAGCAAAGTTTTTAAAAATAAGCTGCAAAATAAAACAAATATAGTGAATGTTATCAAAATCTGAAGTGTGCCTCAGAATTGATTTTGAGGAAAGGATGATCTTGTCATGTCAATGAGCTGAGCAAATAGATGGTTGTTTGCATTCTTGAACGGAAATAGCAACCAATATTGTCTGTACAGGAAGTCCACCCAGCACAATTCTCATAAATACTGCATGCAAACAGGATGCTCTCACTTCTCAATGAGATCATGTTAGACTCATTCTTCTAACAAATATGTTGCAAATATCTTATATACAACTGAAAACAAGTTCATGCTTTCCAAAGAGAAAACTATAAATCTCTTTTCTGACTGTGGTTGTGTTTTTATTGTTGTTGTTGTTACTTTAGTTCTATGTGAATCACAGTATTCTATTTTAAACTTATATATGAGACAGAAAACAACTATGATTTAATTTGTTTTTTTAAATGTTGGTAAGAGGAAGAGAAAAGTAAATTGTTAAACATATATTCACATACAGGCAGACATTCTTATCAAAAAAGCTAAACTATTGTGGTTCTGGTTGCAATCAAGTTTTTTAAAACTAGCTCCTACTATGACCCATTCTGCATATTTTTTTCCTTAGAGAGAATCTTAGTACGTAGTCTGCTACCTACTAAGATAACCCAAGTCTAATCCATAGAGCCAAATCCACATTCTGTCAAACTTAGATATTATGATGTCCATTGATTTCAGACACAGTATATGAAAACATTAAGTGGCAAATATATTTCTTTTACATCTCACATACTGCCTTAACCCTATTGCATGGGAATGATTTGAAGTTTACCTGAATTTTCAAAATCCCTTAGCTTCCCACAATATATTTTCAGTTTGGAAATAACAGTGTCTATACCACTTTAAAGGTACAAAATACATACATTGTTGTGTGTGATTATTGAGTGACAAATAAAACTTTTTTGCCTCTTATCCAAAAATTCATATGGAACAATAAAAGACCCCGAATAGCAAAAACGATCCTCAACAGAAAGAACGCTGCTGGAGGAATATCAATACCAAATTTCAAACTCTACTATAAAGCCTTAGTAATCAAAACAGCATGGTACTGGCACAAGAACAGACCTCAGGACCAATGGAATAGAATTGAAAACCCAGAAATGAACCTACAGACCTAGAGCCATCTAATCTTTGATAAGTGAGCTAAAAATATAGAATGGGAGAAAGACAGACTTTTCAGTAAATGGTGCTGGCAAGATTGGTTAACTACTTGGAGAAAACTAAACCTAGATCCTTATATATCACCCTGCACCAGAATCAACTCCAAATGGATCAAAGACCTCGGAGTCAAAGCAGACACCCTGAAAACATTAAAGGATAGAATAGGAGAAACCCTAAGTCTTGTTGGCACAGGCTGAGATTTTCTTAATAGAGACCCAGAAACAGAACAAATCAAAGAAAGGTTGGACAAATGGGATTGCATTAAATTGCAGAGCTTCTGCATGGCAAAGGACATAGCTAGCAAGATCAATAGAAAGCCCACGGATTGGGAGACAATCTTCACTAGCCATACAATGGGAAGGGTCTCATATCTAAAATATACCTTGAACTCAAAAAATTAAACCCCCCAACAACAAATCCTCAAAGAAACAACTTCCCAATAAATAAGTGAGCTAAAGTCCTAAAAAGAAACTTCTCTTAAGAGGAAAGAAGGATGGCCAATAGACATATGAAGAAATGATCAGCCTCCCTAGCCATAAAAGAAATGCAAATCAAAACGACATTGAGATACCACCTCACTCCAGTTAGAATGGCTAAAACCGAGAACTCTAATAACAACAGATGCTGGAGTGGATGTGGACAGGAAGGGAAACCTACTGCATTGTTGGTGGGAGTGTAAACTTGTTCAACCACTTTGGAAAGCAGTATGGAGGTTCCTCAAAAGATTCCACATAGAGCTTCCCTATCACCCCTATCCCAGTTTTGGGCATTTACCCAAATGATCACAAACAAGACCACACTAAAGCTACCAGCACAGCTATGTTTATTGCAGCATTATTTACCATAGCTAAGATATGGAACCAACCCAGATGCCTTTCAGTAACTGAATGGATCAAGAAAATGTGGTATATATACACAATGGAATTCTATGCCTCCATCAGAAAGAATGACATTACCCCATTTGTTAGGAAATGGAAAGGCTTGGAAAAAATTATAATAAGTGAAGTAAGCCAAGCCCAAAGAAACATAGTTCCCATGGTTTCCCTTATTTGCAATATCTAGTATATGTATGAGTCAAGCAGAAAAGGTTAGTTAAGGTGATGTTAGGAAAATGAACCCTAAGATATGTATTCAACTTTTTTCTTTCATGCAATTATTTCTAACACATTTATAAGATTATTTTTTTGTTGCTTTCTATGTCCCTCCCCCACAGTATAACCCCTGCTTTCACTGTATTTGATGTCGGTATAATTTGTGGAGGGGAAGGGGAAAAACAAATCGTGGACCCATTGCAACACTGAGATGTACAAGTCGTTATGTCGAAAATGAACTTTACAACTTTGGGGGGGCGGCACGGGGAGGATTGGCTGGGGGGCGGGGGGAGGATGGGAAGGGATGGGAAGGGGAAACAAAGAAGGAGGCTACCATGCTTGATAAGAAATGTACTCATTATCTTGCCCATGTAATTGTAACCCCTCTGTATAATAATTTCACAATAAAAAAAATTTTTGCCTCTTGATTTCCAAGCCTATGAAAAGTAGATATGATAGAAGACAAATAATATATATCATATATATCATATATACATCACATCTGAGCTGTTGTCATATATGGTAAATGATGTATATGGATATCATTATCAATTTTTTCTATGTATATATGTTCTTTATGTTACATAGTATATATGTATGTATGTATGTATGTATCTATCTATCTATCCATCTATCTATCTATCTTGTATCTATCACTGCTTTTGTGCATGCATCCTATTTTGGGCAACACTGACCCAATTGCACAAGCTACTGGTATCAATTTGTCGCTGTAAGTGAGCCTTGGAAGGGCCATTTGAGAATTCTATTAGCCAAGCCATTTCAGGATGATGGGAAACAAGGTAAAACCAGTGAGTTTCATAAGTCTGAGTTCATTTCTCCAATCCATTTGCTGAAAAATGACTCTCATGTTTTGAAGCAATGCTGTGTATAACAAAATGATAGGAGATAAGTCACTTTGTGTGGCCACAAATAGTTATTTGACAGAAGCATTGAGGAAAGAAAGACAAATTCTTTTCTGGAATGTGTCTATCTCAGTGATAATAATTCTAATTCAGAAGGAAGTTTCCATGATGGAGTTGGTCTAATATATCAACCTGCCAACATGCGTTTGGCCAATAGACACAAGAACTCTGTCTCAGGGTTGATGCCTGCTGTTCACAGATAGGACACTTTACAGTGGCAGTGGTCATATCAGTTGTGGTGTGTGGGAACTCATGTTTCTTAGTTGGGTTCAATATGTATCCTTGTTCTGAGCTGTTGGCAGAAATTGAGACAGAAAAAGAGTTTAGTGTGGCATCTCAGCTTTCAAATTCTGAAATCCAAACTCAGTATTTCTGCCTTGTGTTATGTGGCTGTTAAAAAATCCTAGACATCATCACACATGATCAGATTGGCTTAGTTACATGGTCCCAGTGGTAGAACAAACTTCCTGCCTTCTCAGACCCTTTATAAAGAGACTTATCTTCTTCTGTGCCTACACAAATCTGGAAATCTTTGATAAAATAGCTGTCTAAAATGAGGTGTGTTGAAACACTTGTAGTCTTTCTTATCTACTCGGGAGTCAGAGACAGAAGGAGTTTGAATTCAAAGCCTACTCTGACAAAGCTAATAAGGCTATGCCTCAAAAACCAAAACAAAATACAAATAAAGGACATAGAATTCTGTTCAAGTAGAACAAAGATTACATGTTATATGTAAGCATCTAGGTTTAATTATGAATGCCACAAAATAAAAGTAAAATGAAATCATAGAATGACTAAAATTTATCAAATGAAATGGAGCAATAGATTGCTCAAATGAAGCACATTTTATCACCAAAATCCACAGACTGTGAAATGTACTTCTTTCTAAGTTGTATTAAAAGGACTGAGGAACCAATGGGGACATTTTTGTTTATTTTTGTTTTCTATGGAATTGGTATATTACTATGACATGAGTTTATAGAAATTTATTTGTAATAATCAGTGTCTAGGTGTTGTGAGATTTACTTGGCATATGTTTTATGGCCATGCCTTCAGTAGTTGTTTCTAATACTTCATCATATTCTGTGATAATTATTGGAAAACTGCAGTGGCTTATGAAGTAGAAAAGCATCCATTCCTTTTTTGTTTCTATATAAAGCTATAGTGTTGATACTCATGCAGATAAATGACAGTAATTGTTTTCTTGACCTTTCCTGTTGAAGACTACCTTCTGCTGACAGCCACTAAAAAGAGGTAAAACAGTAAACAAAAATTTAAGATGTTTCTAGATCAATAGTTGCATACGAGGTAGTATCCAAATCTGTTCACTTGATTTAGAAATACAAATATTTCTATAAAACCATATATCTTTACTTATTGCCATACTGTTAAAAAGAATCCATTATAACTATCTAAAATCTATCTGTTTCAGTACATGATTATGTAGGTGATTTAGAAGTTATATATTAGAACTACTCTTATTTAAATCTTTCAAGTCCTTATTGCCATACATCTCTTCAGTTGCTCTAAGAATACATTTTCATTAGGTTGTGGAATACAGTCATGCTACATCATCAGGCATTAGGGTTAGTTTAAAGTCAGTGCCCCATTTCTCATCTAAAGTCTATTTTAATCCTCAATGAATGTCTTCATATTCCCTGGAAATTACTATCAGAATTACTATGAGAAAGGTATCTAGCCTTCTGCCTTCTCTTCATTTATGAAGCTTCAGATTCCAGAACAGACAAAATCAAGGACTGATGAAGGATCACAACTTTCTAATGACATTATTTAAGACATATTTGTGTTTGCTGAACCTAGAAATTTTTCACTTCAATACGTCAACCAGATCATCATCAGTATCATCATCATCATCATCATCATCATCATCATCATCATCATCATCATCATCATTATCTATCAACATGATATCTGTGGGTGAAATCTGTGGGTGGTGTTTGTGTGAAGTCTGTTACAGTAATTATGATCATTTTGTCATAGATGTTATTCATCTTTGACATACTAAATTCTAAAGCCCAGGTAAAGGGTAGTATATTTCACAAACATTCTCAAGATATAAAGAATAAACATAAAACTTTCTGATGTTTTGGCTTTTTTCTTGAATGTATTTATCACAATCTCAATATAGCCTTTCTAGGCTACGAGATGCCTTTCTTTTCAGTAGTTTAGAGAGGTTTTGACCCGAGACTGCCATTAAAATTAGACTACCTTTTGATTTCAGTTTCTCTCCCCTGAAAGTTGTATAGTTCATTTCCAACATAATGTCTAGTGGGTTTCATTTCTGAATCAGTTTTTACCCTTTGTCTCACCATGTCTGTGCTTCCCAATTTCCTCCCCAAATCAGATAAACTTATATACTAGACAAAGGTAGAGAAATCACAAATAGCAATAGAAGGGAATTAACCATTAAAAAGGGGAAGAAGAAGAGAGAAAAAAGAACCACAAACAGTTTAATAAAAGCTTCTTACTAACATTTCTGGGGACTTTGTTTCTATAAGCATCATTTTATATGATCTTATGCACAAAGCTATTGAAGCCTTGCTATTCTCTCATAAGAATATCTTCCTTTGTTCTCATTGCGTGAATATTTAGATTTCTGTTTAATTAACCATGTCCAGGTATAATTATTTGTCTTTTAGTATACACAAGTTTTATTTGTAGATTTAAAGGCACATTCTAATTATTATAAATGAGGGAAAACATGCACCCTATGTTTCTTTGGGCCTAGCTTACTTCACTTACTATAATGTTTTTCCAAGTCTTTCCATTTCCCTGCAAAAGGTGAAATGTCATTCTTTCTGGTGGAAGCATACATTCCCTTTGTGTATATATACCACATTTTATTGATCCACTTTTCCACTGAGGGGCATCTGGGTTGATTCCATATCGTTCCTATGATAAAGCTGCAGTGAACATGGCCATGATGATGGCTTTAGTGTAGCTAAATGGTTTGTGGTCATTGAATAAATGCCCAGGCATTGAATTGCTGGGTTATAGAGAAGCTCTATACTTAATTTTTGGAGGAACCACCAGACTGCTTCTCAGAGTAGTTGAACAAGTTTACATTCCCACCAACATTGTAGTAGCATTCCCTTTTAGCCACATCCCTGCCAACATCTGTTATTGTTAGTTTTCATGATAATGGACATTCTAACTGGGGTGAGATAGAATTTCAATGTTGTTTATATTTGCATTTCTTGTATGGTCAGAGATGTTAAACATCTCTTCATGTGTCTATTGGCCAATCTTATTTCTTCTTTGGAGAAGTCTTTAATAGCTTTCCATCAGACAATGGCCTCATATCTAAAATATACTCAGAGCTCAAAAAAAATTAAATCTCCCAAAAAGAAAATCTCAACAAAACAACAACTCAATTAATAAATCAGCTAAAGACTTAGAGAGAGATTTCTCTGAAGAAGAAATAATAGTGGGCAATATGTATTTATATTCCTTCTACTTTTCCCATCACATGCTCCTCAGGGCTCTGTAGGAAAAAAAACAGAAAACAAAAACAAAAATACAATGCTGAAGCCATTTAACTTTATATTGTATGTTACATACCATCTTAACTTCCATAGAATAATGGAAACAGATCCTGAGGAGACTCAAGAAAACCTTAGAAGAAAATTACCTCAGTCCATAACATTGTAGATTATCTAGGCAAAAGGAAAATACTTATCAAATAGAAGTGGAAAACTTATTTCTACTGGCAAGGAAGGCTGTGGGGATAATTAAGGGTTCAAGTTGTTCAACAATCTTACTGAGCTTGTCTACCTGTATTCAAATTACTTCAGGTCCATGCTTCTGCTTGTACAATATATTATGTATTATATTAATTTGAGTACCCTAATTCAGTTAGTTACCTCATTTAATTTTGTGCTTGATTCACAGAAACCATGGCTTTGCAGCTAAAAGAAATAGGATTGTAATTCAAGCAGCAACAGACTGTGTCAAATCCCTATGTGCATTGTAGACTAGAAATTGAAGCTCTGACTTCACATTTTCCTAGTTTCAAGATTTCTAACTATTATGGGCCTGAAAGGTTAACTCGAATGTAACAGTGTTAGATAAGATATGTCATCAAACATGGCAAAAAAAACAGTCAATTTGATTTAGAACTATTCAGGTCATAGGTGAACTTTCAATAGAGTGATTTGTGCTGAAATGCTCTTGAAATTGATTATGGAAACATTTCATAGCTAAAAGGAATGTTGAGTACTTTTACAGTATGTGTGCTTACTGATGAAGGCAAAAAGCCAGTATAATGTAGAGGAAGAGTAGAGATGAACTTTAGAAGACATGAAGTATAAAATAATGCCAGAAACACAATAAACAATAATTAGCTACATTTATGGAGCACTGAGTCAGAATTTACATTAAAATATTAAAACCAATTGTAAACTCAATATTCATCTGGTTTTATTATCTTTACCATTATTAGTACTCTTATTTAACAGTTGGCAAGTATATTTATACAACCAGAAATTCTCTGATAACAGAGTACATGGAACTGAAACTTTAATAAATGCATCCTACAAAAAAAAGAGAGAGAGATGGCCTGGGAAGGTGGCTCAGTAGTAGAGTGCTTGCCTTGCATGCTTGAGGCCCTGGGTTCGATCAGTACCACATAAGCAGAAAAAAACAGAAGTGGTTCTGTGGTTCAAGTGGTAGAGTGCTAGCCTTGAGCTGAACAGCTGAGTGACAGCACCCAGGCCCAGAGTTCAGGCCCCATGACTGACAAAAAAAGTGAGAGATGAACACAATATATTTTACACATGATCATTTTTACCCACCACATGCATATTATTCATGTAATTGACAGACTGCTTAGTCTGCAAAAAAAATATTTAACTACACTGGTAAAACCATAGCGATAGGTGAGGTGGTGTTATTAAAGGTTTGCATGCAAATACTCTATGGAAAAAATAGTCATTTACTTTTGCTTTCTCCTAACAACTTCTTGGAAAATGGAAGATGTCAAGGACAAAAGCAAAATGAAAGATAAGAGTGACTAAGTTAAAAACAATCGGAGATAAACTGATAGAACCATTTTATCTTGTTCTTATTATATTTACCGAGATATATGGAAATGTATGTATATTTGCATATTGTACATATATGTGTATACATAGACAGACAGATAGATATCAGTTATAATTTTAACACTGACATGTCATGCTAACTTTGTTAATAATGAACACATGCAAAGGGTAATCTATAGGTTGTTTTCTGTGTAGCCAGTCCACAGGCTTCCAAGATGCCCTTGAAGCATTCTGAGGGTATGGGAAAGAATGGACAACTGCACAAAAACCTTAGTGATATGAGAGTAAAACTGAATCAGCAAGCCAGAGTCTGGTGCACAGTGCTGAGAACAGTTTGCCACAGTGGGAAGCCATGAAGCATAACCCCCTGATCATGAGAAATAAGGCTGCCCCCACCCATGTATTCATGCTGCTCCCTGGATAGAATAACTCAACATGAAAAAGTCCCTATGCTGTAACTGAAGAAAGAAGTACTCTTCAAAGAAGTGCTAGGAAATAGGATCACAGTGGTTATTAACCCATGTCCATCTCTCTATTTTTGTCTGTACACACACAGACATATTTTTTTTATTTTCAGATGTATACAACTGTGGCTATATATGAATGACTATGTAAAATAAGAAAACAATGAAAATATGATGAACTAAAGATTTCAGTTTTAATCAAGATTTTTGTAATTTATGAATATGTTAGGGATCTTGGGAACAAATAGTATTCTCCAGATTGTTAACTTATTATAACATTATAACCTATTATAACTTTTCCTGCTTTTTCTCTTTTTGCCATAATAATGTCTTTGAATGTAAATATACATGTTTATTTTGTCACCTGGATATGTTTAACATATAGGACTATATACCAATGTATCAATTAAATATATGTGTTATATGTACACATATATCTCTATATTCCTGATACACATAAATCTCTACAGTAATAAGTTCAGTGCTGTTTTAGTTTATGACTGCATTTTCCTTAATTGTTTTTTTCTTTCTCTTTCTGGCCATCTTCTCATTTTCATGTTCTAACTATACAAAAATTCTACAAAGGGAGGAAATGGGAATATATTTATAAAATTCAATGTATATCTTGTAAAATTAAGAAACTGACAGGAGAGGTGGTCTTCAGAAGGATGTGAGGAACCTGGTGAAAGCATGTCATTAGCTGGATGCCAGTGGCTCATGTCTACAGTCCTATCTACTCAGGAGGCTGAGATCTGAGGATCACAGTTGGAAGTCAGCTGGGGCAGGAAAGTCTGTGAGACACCTATCTCAAATCAGCCACCAGAAAACTAAAGGTAACACTGTGGTTCAAAGTGGTAGAATATTCTTGAGCAAAAAGGCTCAGGGACAGCGCCCAGGCTCTGAGTTCAAGCACCTATGACCAACAAAAAGAAAGAAAGAATGATATTGATCAAGATGCATTATACTCATGTATTACTTTATTTAATGGCAGTGAACTCTATAACTATATAAAGATAAAGTAAATAATTTTTAAAATTGATGTATTTAACTAAAGGTTAATGAAATCTAACTAAACATTAATGGCATACTTACTTTCCTGGCAATTCTCTAAGAATCTAGTAGCACTTAGGTGAATTTTGTAATAAACACTACTCCCATGTCTTACTAGGACAGCAAAACAACAGTGATCTTTGGCTTTTGTATAAATAAGAATATGAAAATGAGGAGAGAGCCAGAAAGAGGAAGAATAAACAATTAAGAAAATGCAGTCACAAACTTTGGCTTTTGTGAGGGTTTTGGCCCAATGCCAAAAGTAGTGGAAGATAGATACTGAGATAATTTTCTCACCAAGGAGAAGTATCTTCTAGTGCTCGTCAAGGGTAGTATTCAGTGCTGCTGGTTTAATACTAGGCTTTCTGACTGTAACTATGCAGTAGAATATTACCCACAGTTGTTCCAATACAAAAGCTGAGTTGTTTCTAAATGTTTCTCTAGGCCCATTTAGTTTACTACCAAACAAATTTGTAGTGCTAATCTTACACACCCCTGACCTACCCATTCCATTTTTTTCATGTAAGATTTAATGTCCTTTCTAGCACATTTTAAGTAGCCAGAGCCACAGAAACTTAGGCCACAATTTCAAGCATATTTTCTTTCCTTCCTTCTTCCTTCCTTCCTTCCTTCCTTCCTTCCTTCCTTCCTTCCTTCCTTCTTTCCTTCCTTCCTTCTTTCCTTTCTTTCTTTCTTTCTTTCTTTCTTTCTTTCTTTCTTTCTTTCTTTCTTTCTTTCTTTCTTTCTTTCTTTCTTTCTTTCTTTCTTTCTTTCTTTCTCAATGTTAGGTGAAATGAACCCCAAGATAAGTATTCAATTTTTTTCTTTCATGCAATTGTTTCTAACTATTTATAAGATGATTTCTTTGTTGCTTTGTATGTCCCTCCCCCATGGTATAACCCCTGTTTTCACTGTATTTGATGGTATAATTTGTGGAGGGGATAGGAAAAGACAAATCGTTTGAATAGAGATACAGGTGGACCCATTGCAACAATGAGATGTACAAAATGCTATGTTGAAAAACGAACTTTACAACATTGGTGGGAGGGAGGTGGGTGGGAGGACAGGGAAGCTAAGGGGAAACTAAGGAGGAGGCAACAATGCTTGATAAGAAATGTATTCATTACCTTGCTTGTGTAATTGTAACCTCTATATGGTATTTTCACAATAATAAAAACATATAAATATAAAAAAAAAGAGTCTCAAGGCTAGCTTTGAACCATGATCCTCAGATCTCAGACTCCTGAGTATCTAGGATTACAGGCATGAGCCTGGTTTGTTATTTTTAAGATAAGATCTTTCTAATTTTGGGTGCATTCAGAAAGAAATCCAATTATCTTCAGCTCCAAGATAACTGAAATTACAGATGTTTCACTAGATCCAGTAATTATTTTTTATTGGTAAATAATGGTCCATTGTGTAAATATAAACATTTTCTTTACACATCACCTGTTGATGGGCACCTACATTGATCCATAACTTAGGTATTAGGAGTAGTGCTATAAACATAGATAGGCTGGTTCTTCAAACATATGCAGACTTATTCTTCCAAGAGTTTTTTCAGAAGTGGAACAGTTGAAACTACAGTAGTTCAATTTCTAGTTTTTGAGGTCTTTTTTTTTTTTAAATTTTAGTTCTGGATCTTAAACTTTGGGCCTGGGTGCTGTCCCTGACCTCTAGAGCTAGTGTTCTATGACTGAGTCACAGGGTCACTTCCAGCATTTTGTGTGATTAATTGGAGAAAAGAGACTCATGGGCTTTCCTGTGTGGGCTGGTTAGAACCACCATGTTCAGATCTCAGTGTCCTGGAAAAGGTAGGATTACAGGCATAAGCCATCAGTGCCTTGTTGGAGAACCCTCTTTACTGATTTTCATAGCAGTTTTTCTATACAGATTATAAAATTGTAAAACTTCTTATTTCTGGAATTCTCACCAAAATTTGGCTTTCTTTATGGCTATTCTGACAAAGGTAAGTCATAATCAATGTACTTTTAATTTTCATTTCTCTGCTGCCTAAAAAGCTGAAACTTTTATTACACAATTATTGATAATGTATCCTTCTTCTGAAGAACTTATCCAACAATAACTTTATGGAAACTTCCAAAGTAGGTTTTTCTTATAATTGTCATATATTATCTAGAACTGTAGCAAAATAAAAATAAGTCATTACCAATAAAAATATAAATGAATAAACTTACATTATGTAGTATAACAATGTAAGATGAATTAATCAATAGTATTATATGGGAGAGTATTTAATGGGAGAGACACAGATTATAGGCATAGAATTAGAAAAGAAAATACCTCCTTAATTTTTTCTTAGACATTTCTGATGAAATATTACTAAAATTTAAGACATGGTAACTAACTGAAAACACTATAGATAATTAACTCCATGAAGGGAGTACATTCACATTCTAGGAGACATGCATGTACACCTACATTGTTAAACTGTGAGTGTATGAATCTGGAGATGGCAGTGAGCAAGTTACAAATAAAAAATATGAAGATATTATGAGCAAAATAAGCTGACAGTAAATTTCTAATAAACCTAGGAACTAGAGGAAACATTCATTTACTGTAACATGTCCCATAATGTTACTTAACAGAGATGGGGTCTGTGCTTAGGACAACCATGACAGAAGGCAGGAAGGGAGGGCATTATTCCATAATCAACTGAAAAGTTGCTCTGAGTACCACCCACATCCTGCTCTATTCACAGAATTTTTGCAATAAATAACATGTTTGCAATTCTGACTGAACACATGAAAAACAACTTTCACTGTGTTCTGGCTTGCAGATCACTGAGCCCAACTTGGATACTGTGGTAATATTGAATATAAGCTCAGTTTTGTTTTTGCTTTCCCTGAATAATTTCTTAAAGCCAATTTCGTCCATCTCTGCAATGACAACCTCAGAGCTCACAGACTTTAAGTTCTCAATATATTGATTCTATTTTCCATTCTCCTACTTGTAGACATAGATTCAGCTGAAGTAGAAATTTGAATTTAGTCAGAGGCAATAAAGTATCTTTACAAAGATAGCACATACCTAACACCTGTCAGTTCATCAGTGTTTGGTCTACTACTCTACAAATTGCTACATATATCATTCTTGACACCTCAACTGATGTAGAGAATGAAATACAACTTGCAAATTTTAAAATCCAGAAGCAAAAGATATCCCATAGAGAATCTTATCTTGGGATTTTGTTTTTGTACCCATTTAACATTTAAAAGAAGGGATGACCCTTTTTGTTTCTTTGAAATCCATTACACACATACACATGCACATGATATGTTCATTTGAAACTGGAAAAATCCAAACGGTGATATACAAATGTATAGCCTACGTTGTTAGACAGTGATATCAGTACATCTTTATCAACTGGGATATTTAACTATACAGTTATATGAGAATGAGAGTGGAAACAATACTTTGTGTTATTTTGTTGTTGTTGTTATTATTTTGTCTTGTTTATGACGGTGTTTCACTACAAAGGCCAAAGTGGCATTGACTTGCTATGGAGCCAAGACAGGTCTTAGACTCCACCACTCTCTGTCTCCCATGTACTGGGATGATTTGGGTGTATAAGCACAAGTGAAAATGCAGCATTATTTTAGAGTAAATATAATTTTATATATTTAAGTTTATTTAGACTTGTGTGACCTTTATAATTTCTTGTTCAGTACTTTGAGAACTGTAACAATTATATGTAAGTAAATTTTCAACAGATTTCTCCTCCTAAAAAGGATAGGTCTTCTTTTGTGTAGATTTGTGTGAACAAGTTTTATGTTTTGATAATGAGAAGAGTGTATACTTTTCCATCTTTTACTTTTAACCTGTAACAAAACATTTTAATTGCTTTGGCTCTGATTCTCTTCCCAGAGACATGTGATGCCACTCATCAACTCACTCATCAACTGAAAATCAATTACTTACAAATGAGTTCTCCCCAACCCCAGTTCCAACAGAATCTTCAGGTCTCTCCCACAGCAAATTTGATACCAACTGTGAAAGGAAGAAAAAATGATCCCACCATAACAGATTTCATGACACTGAATATAAGTTCCCATAATTCAGTACATTCAACCATAAATGAAACATTTTCATCTAGGTAGTACAAGTGTTAAGCTGGCTGTTATATTCTAGTATTTTTAATGAAACTGAAATTTATTTTTTCTTATATTAATATACCAGGACTAGATGTTATAAATATACTCAGTTGAGTCACATGTTCCAATTATACATACTCTTATATCATCTTCAGCAGGAAACAATCCTTCATTTATTCACTACTTACTACTTACAGCACAATGATTTCATTTGCTTTTTTCTTTTTTGGTTTTTTCCAATCATGGGGCTTGAACGCTGGGCTTTGGCCTTGTCCCTGAGCTTTTCAGCTCAAGGCAAGTGCTCTACCACTTCAGCCACAGTGCCACTTCCAGTTTTCTGGTGGTTTATTGGAAATAAATCTCACATACTTTCATCTCTGGGCTGGCTTTGAACAAAGATCCTCAGATCTCAGCCTCCTGAGTAGCTAGGATTATGGGCATGAGCCACTGGTGCCCAACTGATTTCATATGTTAGCTGGTAGTCAAAGATGGTTTTAAATTCAGAGAAGTAGTAATCGTTCTTCCATGTATCACTTCTCCAAAATCTCAGAAAATTCCATTTTAAGACCTAGAATTGCAACTCTGGTGGCAGCTGTCATCCTCAAACACGAAGAAGGCAAGGACTTTGATCCTCCTGCAGAGGTGCACATGAAGTTAACTTTATTAACAACTACATTTTGAAGCCTGCTTATGTCCTATATTTAAATATCAATCTGTTTAATATCAAAGCAGAAGGCAATGTTACAGTGTGAAAGGAATACAACTTTGTCCATAAAGCCTTCACATAATTATACAGTAACTGCTATTTTTTTAAAGCAAGGCACCCCTTGCTTTAAAAAGCCCATCTCATATGGACTACCAACTGAAAAAGCAAATGAGGAGATTAGGCATTTTTTTTTTTTCTTATCTAGAGCTGGTTTAAATTCAAGGGAAGCCATTCATGTCCTCACCAGCCTGGAATGCCTTGCCATATCCCACCATACAATTCTCAGACTTTTAAACACCCTGAACAATTCATCCTAAACCAAAAAGAGAGGGGAAAAGGGAGGACTCAGACAACTTTTGAGATAAGACTTCCCCCTTAAGTAGGCAGGCACCAATGTTAAATGTCTTTAGCATAAGGCTTAGAAAGACAAAGCAATTCTAAAGGCAAAAAAACCAACAAGTTGTTATCATTAGCACTCACCTGTTTTTTTTTTTAATTTGCTGTTGCTATTGTTTGTAACATTCCTACCTTTCCCTCATTTAAGAGAAATAAAAGATATAGGATTCATACAAGTCAGAGATTGAGAGAAAGGTTATCTTCAAAGATCACTGTGTGAGCAAAGGCACGAAATAAGAAATATGATTGATATCCTAAATGATTAAGTAAATATCTAACAACTACAATATAATTTGAAAAGACCACATTACAAGGTAAGTCCTACTCATGAGTAGCAAGAACAAAGCATAGTAACACAAGCGAGGACACTGGCTTTTCCATAGAAAGCCTGTGCTCAGGTGTGCAGAGATTCTGTCATGTAAAAGAGCAGATCCATTATATAGAGATTTAACACAAGCCAAGAGAACCAGTTCTGTTTGAGTAACAGAGGCTTAAATGAAGTTAAGTGTCAATTTGTCTAAATGTATAATATGAGATTATGATAATTAAGAATTTTTCTGGAAACTCAGCAACCAAATTCTGAAAATTTTATAATAAACTGTTTTATCTGCTTGAAATATTGTTGTGTGAACATAGCAAGAACACATAATAGATAGATAAAGGATATGTGCAATACATTCTTGTGTTAGATGATATTGAGACCTCATTTTGTCTCATTGTGTTTAAGTAATTTACATGCTATTTGTTTCATTTCTAAGTAATTCTCAACCATGTAAGGACAATTCTTTTATTTTATTTTATTTGTGAACATATTGTACAGAGGGGTTACAATTACATGGGCAGGATAATGCATACATTTCTTACCAAGCATTGCAGCCTCCTCCTTTGTTTACCCTTCACATCCCTTCCCAGCCTCCCCCCTCCCCCCCATCCTCCCCCCCCTCATCCCACCCCCACCCCTTGCACCGACATTGTAAAGCTAGTTTTGGACATGACAACTTGTACTTCTCATTGTTGCAACAGGTCCACCTGAATCCTTAAACGACTTGTTTTTCCCCATCTCCTCCACAAGTTATACTGACATCAAATATAGTGAAAGCAGGGGTTATACTGTGGGGGAGGGACATACAGAGCAACAAAGAAATAATCGTATAAATGCATTAGAAACACATGCATGAAAGAAAAAAAAACATTAAAATACATATCTAAGGGTTCATTTTCCTAACATCACATTATCTGTCCTTTTCCGCTTGACTCATACATATACTAGATATTGCAAATAAGGGAAACCATGGGACCTATGTTTCTTTGGGCCTGGCTTACTTCACTTAATATAATTTTTGTAAGGACAATTTTTTGTCAAAGAATTATTTTAAAGAACATTTATATGGTAAAAATTGTAATATGCATCAAAAAAAGGCTGGATAAGTGAAATCATATTTAACTGCAGAGCTTCTGCATGGTAAAGGACATAGCTAACAAGACCAATAGAAAGCCCACCGTTTGAGAGAAGATCTTCACTAGGTATGCAACAGGAAAGGGCCTCATATCAAAGATATAACTAGTGCTCAAAAAATTAAACCCCCAATAAAAAATTTTCAAAGAAACAACCACCCTATTAATAAATGAGCTAAAAAATTAAAAAGAGGGACTTTTCTGGAGAGAAAATAAGAGTAGCCAATAGATACATGAAGAAATGTTTAACATTTCTGGTCATAAAAAATGCAAATCAAAGCCACACTGAAATTTCATTTCACCCCAGTTAGAATGGCCATTATCAAGAAAACAAATAATAGAATATGCTGGATGGAGGGGATGTGGACAAAGGAAACTCTACTACATGGTTTGTAGGAATGTAAGCTGATTCAACCACTTGGAAAGCAGTATGGAGGTCCCCTAAAAGACTAAACCCCACTCCTGAGCATTTACCCAATGAACACAAACAAGGCCAACTAAAGCTACCATTGCTGGGTGTTGGTGGCTAATGCCTGCTAGTTACTCAGATCTGAGGATCATGTTTAGAAGCCAGCCCGGGCAAAAAAATCCCCTTGAGACACTTATCTCCAATTAATCACTCAAAACCAGACGTGGCCTTGTGCCTCAAGTGGTAGAGCATTAGCCTTGAGCACAAAGAGGTTCAGGGATAGTGTCCAAAGCCTGACTTCGAGCCCCAGAAGCCATAAAATAATAATAATAATAAAGCTACCAGCATAACTATGTTCATTGTAGCATTATTTACCATAGATAAGATATACAATCAACTCAGCTGCCCCTCAGTAGATGAATGGATCAAGAAATTGTGTTATATATACACCATGGAATTCTATGCTTCCTTCAGGAAGAATGACATAGCTCCATTCATAAGGATATGGAAAAACTTGGAAAAAATTAAGCCAGATCCAAAGAAACATTGCCACCGTGGTTTCACTTATTTGTAATAATTAATATATGTCTAGGATAGTCCTAGAAGAGGATCTCAATGGCTCAAAAGCTCTGTACGTATGACCATATAAAATGATACTAATCAAAATGAACTCCAAGATATGGCAACAAGAGGTTGTTGTTGTTGTTGTTGTGAATTCTTTTTCTTTCATTTTTAATATATATATTTTTATTGTGAAAATACTGTACAGAAGGTTTACAGTTGCATGAGTAAGGCAATGCATACATTTCCTATTGAGCATTGTTATTCCCTACTTTGTTTTTTTCCCTACTATCCTTTTTTCATTTTTCTCACTTTGGTTTATCCCCTCTTGTCACTGGTTTTGATTTTGGTACCTTTTCTCTTGTATATATGTTTATGTGATTTAGGGAAGGGAAGGAGAAAAACAAAACAGTGAGATAAAGGACAAAGGGTAAACCAATGCAACAATTCTCACAAGACCCTATGTTGGAAATAAACTTTATAACTGGGGAGGGGGTTTCAGTGGGAGGGCAAGTGAGAGAAAATGAGGAAGGGGGTCACAGTGTTCAACAAGAAATGTACTCATGACCTTGCTTATGTAACTGTGACCCTTCTGTTCATTACCTTTAAAATAAAATAATTATTTTTAATATTTTAGACGTATCTTTAATTTCTTATTTTTAGATCACTAGTTAAAATTTAAGGTACAATGGAAAATTCCAAGCATTTGTATACCAAAATGAAGTAAACTAAAATGAATTATGAAGTATACAATTTAATTACCTTATTAAACATTGTTAATTGTTTTGGCAATTGAATACCTGGGTATGAACTCAACAAAATTAAAATATTATATTTCTATATATAAATTGTGGTAAATAAAGGCTAAGCATTATTCCACTAATAAATTAGTGTTATTGTTCGGAAAGAGGGTAAATACATTCAGAATATATATATATATATATATATATATATATATACCTATGTGTACATATATATATATATATCTTTCATTCAAAATATTTTATGAATATTCCCATTGAGATTTAATTAATATGACATTTTATTCAGTGCAAAATGAAAATATTGGATACTATTTTGTCACTAAATTTAAATTAAGGGATATTTTGAGTTATGGCAAATAAATTTAATGACTTTGTTTAATTAGCATTTAGTATGTATTAGTTCCTAAGTTTCTAGCTGTTTTCTGCAAATTTGCATTTCAATCAATGAATACAATCTACATTGTTTAGCTAGAATTTATTTCCTGTATGGAACTATGTTTCTTTTATCTATATGTGGGATATTTTTACCAACTTGTTCCCTGATCAGTATGGCTTAATATAAGAATCTGAGAGCTTCTGGGAGCCATAGACTGAAGAATGCCTTGCCTCATCCACAGTGAGAAAGAATGTTTTATTCATAACACACCTGTCTCTTATGCACCTGAAATGGAAAATCTGAAGGTATTTTGTCCAGTTAAAAATGGTATTCCAGGGGCCTTGGAAGGTGGCTCAGTGGTAGAGCACTTGCCTTGCATGCATGAGGCCCTGGGTTCGATTCCTCAGCACCACATAAGCAAAAAGAAAAAAGTCGGAAGTGGCACTGTGGCTCAAGTGGTAGAGCGCTAGCCCTGAGCTGAAGAGATGAGGGCAGCGCACAGGCCAAGAGTTCTGGCCCCATGACCGGACCCCAAAAAAAATTAGACATGTAAAATTCTGACTTTATGGAATACAATTTTTTTTTGGTCCAGTTGTGGGGCCTGAATTCTATGCTTGGACGCTGTCCCTCAGGTCTTCAGTTCAAAGCTAGCGCTCTACCACTTGAGCCACAGCCCCACTTCTGGCTTTTTTCTTTTTGCTTATGTGGTGCTGAGGAATCGAACCCAGGGCCTCACGCATGTAAGGCAATTGCTCTACCACTGAGCTACCTTCCCAGCCCCATACATGTCTAATTTTTTAAAATAAGAACTACAATAGCAAGTTGTTAAAAAAGAACTATCAATTAAGATTTCTGCTTCTTCTATCTATATGACAGCACCAGATAGAAAAAATATACAGCTCTGCTGCTCCACTTTACTTTTATAAGCAGATAGCTGTTTACCTTCCTTCTGTTCTAATACAACGCCATTAAAATTGCTTGTTTATTATGTACCTTATTTTGGTGTAGTGTCAATATAACACCTTTTATATTAACTTCTTTTTTCTCACACATTGATTTTTCTGTGAAACCCTCTTCCATTTCAATCTCTTGTAAGAATATATAGTAACCTTCTTGTTTATCTACTTCAATAGTTGTACATATTGTAATTGGTGGCCTTTCTTCATCTTAGTTGATAGTTAGAAGGTACTACAAAAAAAAACAGGAAATTGGGGTACTCTGATAGATATTCTTTCAATATGGGTGGCATTTTTCTTTTCAAATAAACCTTTACCATACAGAGATGGGGTTACTCTTTGTGTAAAGATAGAGAAGATATCCTGAGATAAAAATTCATCTGTTTTGTTGTTGTTGCTGTTGTTATTGTTTTTTTGCAGAAATATGAATGCCTAAGATAAAGCCAGGAAAGTGATAGGAGAACAATGTATGTAGAACTTTAAAAGCTGTGATAAATTGTCTTCTTGTTAGGATGACAGAATTGTATAACAGGGAATAGAAACTAAATTTATGAGGTTAAAAATTCTACTGAAGACAAAAGATGCACATTTTTCTTATATATGGAAGCTAGATTTAGCTTACAAACTCCTAAGCAATGCATTGGATATTTAACTAAAATATGGTTGCTCCAAAGGAGATCTCAAATAGTGTAATTCTCTAGAAAGGCAAAACACAAAGTTGAAATGGGTGTGGTGATAGTAAGGGGAAAGGGGTAAAACATGAAGAGAAGAAGGAGAAAATGTAGTTAAGAATTCAAAGTATATCCTACAAAATTAAGAAGACAAAGAGAAGGAGTCGGTAGGAAAGGAATGGGTGAGAATGTTGAAAGGAGCAGCATTGATCAGGGTACATTTTTGTTCATGATGCATTTTTGGGAGGCCATTGGCTTAGTCTCACAAGCTTGCAATCAAAGTGCCAAATGGGTGAGTAAAGCTGGAGCTAAGTAGTAGGGTCTCAGATTTAATACCCCGCAGCCTTATAAATAACAACAAACTAAAACAATGAAATATACAAAAGATTGGAAGGATTTAAGTTTCACCAGAGGTTCAACTAAACAATGATGCACATCCAGGCATTTGTTATTGGTAGAATACATAAGGTGCCTGTAGCTCTAGAACAAGAAATGAATAGGTTATTATGATCAGCAAAGAGTTTCTCACACTACAGAGAAGTATGAGAATTGATCCTCATCATTGCCTTTCCTCTAAAAACTTTCTCATTATCAATACAGGTGCTCTCAAAATAAGCTGACTTTTAGTTAACACAAGAACAACTGATATTGCTTCTTATAAAGTTTTTCAAAACCCATGCCCCTTTCCAGTATTTTATTCAATTATTCAAGGAAAGGAAACTGATAGGACATGACTAAGTAGGAATTAATTTATAACATTTATGATCCTTCTGATGCTCTCACAAAAATCTTACTATATTCTCAAGTAAACAAGCAAAAGTCCCATCATCAAAGCCAGATATCTGTTCAGATTAAGAATCCTAGGCAATCAGGACCAATGGAATAGAATTGAAAACCCAGAAATGAACCTACAGACCTATAGCCATCTAATCTTCGATAAGGGAGCTAAAAAAATACAATGGAAGAAAGACAGCCTCTTCAGTAAATGGTGCTGGCAAAATTGGTAAACTACTTGTAGAAAACTAAAGCTAGATTCTTATATATCACCCTGCACCAGAATCAACTCCAAATGGATCAAAGACCTTGAACTCAAAGCAGACACTCTGAAAACATTACAGGATGGAATAGGAGAAACCCTATTCGACCTTGTCTCAGGCCGAAATTTTCTGAATAGAGACCCAGAAACACAACAAATCAAAGAAAGGTTGGACAAATGGGATTGCATAAAGTTGCAGAGCTTCTGCATGGCAAAGGACATAGCTAGCAAGATCAATAGAAAGCCCACCGATTGGGAGAAGATCTTCACTAGCCATACAACAGACAAGGGTCTCATATCTCAAATATACTTGGAACTCAAAAAATTAAATCCCCAACAACAAATCCTCAAAGAAACAACTGCCCAATAAATAAGTGGGCAAAAGATTTAAAGAGAAACTTCTCTGAAGAAGAAAGAAGGATGGCCAATAGACACATGAAGAAATGTTCAACATCCCTAGCCATAAAAGAAATGCAAATCAAAACAACATTGAGATACCACCTCACTCCAGTTAGAATGGCAAAAATCAAGAACTCTAACAACAACAGATACTGGAGGGGATGTGGACAGAAGGGAACCTTACTTCATTGTTGGTGGGAATGTAAACTTGTTCAACCACTTTGGAAAGCAGTATGGAGGTTCCTCAAAAGACTTCACATAGATCTCCCCTATGATCCAGCAATCCCACTTTTGGGCATTTACCCAAATGTTTACAAACAAGACCACACTAAAGCTACCAGCACAACTATGTTTATTGCAGCCTTATTTACCATAGCTAAGATAGGGAACCAACCCAGATGCCCCTCAGCAGATGAATGGATCAAGAAAATATGGTATATATACACAATGGAATTCTATGACTCTATCAGAAAGAATGACATTTCCCCATTTGTTAGGAAATGGAAAGGTTTGGAAAAAAATATATTAAGTGAAGTAAGCCAGGCCCAAAGAAACATAGGTCCCATGGTTTCCCTTATTTGCAATATCTAATATATGTATGAGTCAAGCGGAAAAGGTCAGATAATGTGATGTTAAGAAAATGAACCCTTAGATATGTATTTTAATGTTTTTTTCTTTCATGCATGTGTTTCTAACGCATTTATAAGATTATCTCTTTGTTGCTTTGTATGTCCCTCCCCCACAGTATAACCCCTGCTTTCACCATATTTGATGTCAGTATAACTTGTGGAGGAGATGGGGAAAAACAAGTCGTTTAAGGATACAGGTGGACCTGTTGCAACAATGAGAAGTACAAGTTGTCATGTCCAAAACAAGCTTTACAATGTCGGTGCGGGGGGAGGGGGGAGGAAGGATTGGGATTGGGATTGGGATTGGGATTGGGATTGGGAAGGGGGGAGCCTGGGAAGGGATGTGAAGGGTAAACAAAGGAGGAGGCTGCAATGATTGGTAAGAAATGTACTCATTATCCTGCCCATGTAATTGTAACCCCTCTGTACAGTATGTTCACAATAAAATAAAATAAAATTTAAAAAAATCGTAGGCCAAACTTCTATGAAATATATTCTCAGAGGAGAGTTCCCAATCACCTATGAACTCTTGAGATTTACAAGAGAAGTCTACCAGGGAAATTCCACACAGGGAAGCGTAATTGCTATTTAGCTTTTGATTCTAATAGCAGGTAAAGGGAAAAACAAAACAAAACAATAATTGATTCAAGAAAATTTAGGTTTCCAGTTGGGCAAATTCCAGCCAAAGAGCCTTGATTTGATTTATAATCCTGACAATAACAGCCTTTGGGTTCTCTGATCAGCTCTTTGAGACATTTTTTTTTCCCTGTCATAGTAGACATCCATATGTACCTGAACATTTCACTCAGCCTGTTTTCTGCCTATCAGTAGAATTTTGAAGTGCTGACAGCCCTTCTTTTACATTGTACTTTCTCTGTCCATATTGACAAAAACAGGCAATATTTCTGTTGAAACTGGCAATATTTCTCGTGGATTTCACTGGATCCAATTGCATAGACAATAGCTATACTAACAAAACTTTTTTTTTTTTTTTTTTGGTATGATGTGTCTTCCTTATCACTAGCTCCTTTTGAGAAAGCTGAGGGACAACATTCTTAGAATTCTTGGAAGACTATACATAATAATTCCTCTGAAACACACATTTAAAAGTCCTGAATTATGTGGGACTTGAAGTTAGGAGGATAAAAGTTTAAAATAATGTCACTGGAAAAAACAAAACAAAACATAACAATCTCAGTAAAAAGTTAACAAATAACTAAAGCTAAATGGCCTGGGCATGTGGTCCAATGATAAGGTTCTTGTCTAGAACTGTGTCAAAAGGTCCTGAATTCAAAACTTAGAAATGTGTAACTCCACAAAATAGTAATAAAATACTTCAAAATACCTTTGAAGTAAGGAGGTCAGGTCTGGCCGGCACCATAATGGCCACATAGTGGATGGTAGGTTCTTGCACCTTGTCTTCATGCTGGAGAAAGGAAACGCCCCACCTCCCAGGTGATAGGCTTGCTCAGATCCCTGGACTGATAGGTTACTGAATCTGTCAGTCCACTGCCTGGGTCTGGGAATTTCCTGTGGACCGTATTTAGGCCCAGCCCAGCCCAGCTGCCATTAATCCATGCCATGAGAGTCTCCTGGCCTGTCTCCAGTCATCATGGTGTCCCAATTCAGCTCTCCATCCCAATTCAGCTCTCAATCAGAGCTGAATTGGTTTGTTGGTATTGTTTTTGTTCTCTCTTCCCTTTCTGGCCTGTTTTCTAACCTTGTTATTGAAAGACCCCAGACTCACTGGGATGCTTTCTTCAACGGGAGGGCACCCCAAGAACCAAGACTCCAAACCAGCAGATGCAACAAGCAAGAGGATTTTATTAGGCGTTTGCGCAAATGGGCTCCCTGTCCAAGGCAGACTGGAAGCCCCGAGCAGGGGTTACAGGCACTTTTAAAGACAAAAACCACAGGATTAGCATAAGACCCCAGGCTCCCCAGGATTGGCTCAGCTCTGCTCAGGAAGTTTTGTAACACTTGTTGAAAACTAGTTGGTTCCCTAAGGGGGGAGGCTTCTCTGGAGGGGAGTCCACATAGTTACAGGCTCCCTAGTTTGCTGGGCTGGTCAGATGGTCTTTATTTTGAGCCCCCTGCTGAGAGTTTCTAAACAGGAATTTAGAAGAATATACTCTTTTGTTCTTTATCTATGTTTGCAGACCTTGTCCCTGGGCCTGCATCTGGACTTTGTAACTTTTTATCTTATTTCTGGGAGGGGAAGAGTCAGTGTTAGCACAAGCAGGTTTACAGAAGCAGAATTAGCAGTTAGCATATTGTAAAATGGACATAGCCCATATTTCAATCTTTCAGTTATATGTATTTGGGGGCTGCAGGCCTCTATTACAATGTGTGGGTGGCCTTCAGAGTGGTAACTAACTGTACAATAAAGACTCCAATATCCCATCTACCTAAATGTGGCTTCCGGGATAATTCACCTTACAACACCTTTGACATGCTACACTTTTTGCTTTTCTGAATGGTTAGCTAACTCTTTCGGTCATACCTGGGATGTTTTTAATAAATTCCTATTTTATTTCTTATTTTAAAAGTTTAGTCCATATGTCTTAGTGTACGAACATTTATTTTCCATTCTTGTAGCTATTATTTGCTAGATTCTTTCAAGCATCATCTTCTATTCCCTCTAGTGTTCAACCTACAATTGCTGTTAACTATTTGATTAAATAATATATTTCATATCTCATTCATTCTAGTTTACATATTGTAGAATTTCTTTTTGTGTTAAATGGTTTTCTCCCATTTTTTTCAGTATTTTTCCAATTCAGCCTTTTCTAATATGTCAACTACATTTTCTTTTATTTATTATGATTATAATTGAAGTTGTTTGCATTCCTTCTTTGCCCTCTAGTTTTCTTAGCATATTTATGATTTCTATTCTCTTTTGTAATTAGTTCAATTCATTTAAACACGTGCGTTCTTTTTAGAATATACAGTTAATGCAAAAAAATCACCCACTGCTATTTATTTTTCTTTGTCTTGTATTCAACATAGATAGTGACTGTTAGTTTGATCTTCAGTGAAGCTTATTTACTATAGTGACTCCCAAAGGGATTTTCAAAGTGCTGTTCTGAGAAAAATTTTGTGCTTGAGGGTATCATCTGCTCTCAAGTGGCTGAGTCATTTGTTTTTCCTCTTGAAATCTACTCTCTCCATTCTTAAATATTTACCAGTTGTATTGCCATCCAATTTTTTCTCCTCAAATATGTCAAAACAAGGTATTTCCTGAGATCACTTTTTTTAGGGACCTCATGTTTTTCAATTATGATTCTGTTGCTATTTTATCTAAAACGTATTGGACTTTTTTATTCCATATACCTGTCAATCTTTTATGCTTCAGGCTTTTTATCTTAGAAAATATTTAGATTTTTAAAAATCTATCATTTGATATGGTTTATATTTCAATATCATAGCCAACAAATATCTTTATAAATTTTTCTACACCAATTTCTCTCTGGTGTGTCTCCATTTCTATATTCCTGTCAAATAACTGGTTTAAAAGTTCTTTACTATAGTATTATTATATCTCTATGCTTTTGTATTCTATAATTATAGGGAAAGCTTAATTTATTTGGCGATAATGTTATGGAGGCACACTATTAATATAAGATAAAATCATCCAGAAGAAACATTTTATTTATGAATTAGAAACTAAATTAATAAGAACTCTAAATGAATTCTTGTCATTTAGCTTTTGCTTTCTTAGTTTAAAAATAATGCTAATTAATAGACAAAAACAGAAAAGATAAACAGAAAGCCCAGATTTGTATTTTAGTTATTTTATCTTTCCTTAATTTAGTTAAAATGTTCTGAACTTATGTGTTTATATGAACTGCTTGAACATTGTTATAAATGATGCCCTTTATCTGATGTTTTTCCCAATAGAATATTCTTTAACTTAGGATTTATGTTTCAAAACCTTATCAATATATAACATACACACAAATAAAAAATATGAATTTTAAAAATACGTTATTCTTTTCAAGAACCTGCAGATTAATGGAATAATGGAATATCACATTGGAAGCAATGGAAGTAACATCTGACAGACTGATAGTAGAGAAGAGAAATGATGAAAACTTCAAATCTCCAAAGCTAAAAAGCCAATTTACCAAAGATAGTGACACATACATTTACCTTGGAGGGTGTATTGTACCCAAGGGCAGTATAAAATTCATATTGCCAGTGCAGTTCTGAAATCATTAAGACAACTTAAATCTACTGAGAATTATTTGACTCACATTAGTGAGTAGTTTTGGCCTTCTCTGTCTCATTCATACTTAGACCAGTTTTTGCAAATTATCACCTATAATTTAATAAGTGAAAAGAATCACTAAATTAAGAGTCTATCTATTAAAAAATGGAATTCAGATAATAGTAGGAGGGCACACATCCAATAGGGTTCAATTTCCATTATTATTAATAAACTTTAAACAATTTATAAGACAAGGCCAATTCTTTTGGTCTGCTTTTGGGAGGAAAGAATAGAAGAGAAAGAAAGTGAAAGGAAAGGAAGGGAAAACAAGAAAACAGAAAAATATTAAAAAGGAAAAGATAAAAAGAGAAGTGACAAAAGGAAGATGATAAGAAAAGATGAAAAGACAATAGGGTTTTGGGGGTCTTTGAAAACAGCTCACTCCCTTGTACAGTATTCTGCAATTCGTTGCATTCCTGAGTAATGGGCTATCGTAGATGCACATTGACTGTACCAGGTGATCATTCCTCTTACCCTTTAATCCTTTCGTGGTTCATAAGTAAATGATGCAAGTGGGTGCATTCTTGATTTCTGCTTGTCAGTTTAAAAAACTAAACTAATACTATATTTATATTATTGGAGGAGAAACACGATTCATCATGGATTATCCATCATTAAACACTGAGACATAAATATGCTGAAATCTATTACCATTAAGATACCAAAAAGCTCTGTCACCTTTCTTGAAACAAATTTCTTAAAGGTACTTCCTAAATAGAATGTTACACCCATGGAAGTAGCAAAAATGACTTTGAAGGAGGCACCAGACACAGGCATAATTGAAGCCAGTTTGACTCTCTCTACTGATTCACCTTTTATTTTGAGTCCCTCCCCACTTCAACCACATTGGAATTCCAAGAAGCAAAGAATAAGTAAACGTTTTATAAGGAAAGTTTTGATTACATATAGAGCACAAATATCCTCTTCTTATTGTGACTAGATATCACCCAAACATCCAGATAAGAGGAGATATCCAACAGCCTGAGTTAAGTCCATCTGAACACCCTAGATTTAGGATGGACTGCAGTACATCTTTAAACAGAGCAACCTAACAGTCAAATATACCTCTTGTCTCTGAGTCTAAGTCGTGCCATCCTTAAAATTAAAGAGTAAGTCAGGACCCCAAAGACAAATTGTGTTCATTGAATTTCTGCTTTCCTGATGTGGTCAACTGTGGTTAAACTTCCTTTTACTCCATTCACCAGTGTCGATCATTTTATTGGCATCTAGGAAACCTAGTGAAATTGGAATTCCTGGAGCTGATGATTTTCCCCCTGAAACTCCAGTTCTAAATCTGTTATAGTATATTTGTAAAAAAACAAAAAAAAACTTGTGTAGTCATTAGAAGAGTACTGACCTGGAAAATTCCAAATGTGTGTATGTATGAGCATAGCAGATAAATATGTATTGCATGCATTTTCCTCTCAAACTTGGGTTTATTTCAAATAATTTTTATGGACAATTGATCTCATTATCTGTAATAAAAATATGTTTCACTTTGAAATATCTGCAAATAAGAGCTCCAATGACTCCTATGGAGTAATCAGACAATAGCTATAATTGAGTAGCTTGAATTTAGCTATCTCCAGAGTCTTGTGTTTTATAAAAGAACACCCAGGGATTCAAGTGAGAATTGGCACAAATTCTTGAGCATATATGTGGTTATTTATATTATTTTTAAGAAAAGTTTGTGTCATAGAAAATATAAGTTTGGTACTAGCAAATAAGTATATTTATAAGCATATTTGGCTTTTAAAAAATGACTGAATTTGTAGTCCTTAATTATTTATGTCTTTAGCATACATACATTGGCAATCTTTTGTGAAAATTAGCAGACAACAGTTTGTTTAATATACTCTGTTAAATATATTATGTAGAAATATTACCATCCTTTTTCTACAAGATAAATTATATATTTATAGCAGGGTATAAATATCTTTTCTTTGAGAATATGAGAGTATATTATCCAAAGAAATATCTTTTCCTAACCACACACACAAATGCGCACACACATACACACACACACACACACATCTTTAGTTGGAAGAAATTTAAATACCTATGAGAGTCAATTTGCCTTAAAAAACAAGAAGCAAGAAGACAAAAACATCATTGCATTAATGGTGACATTATTACCAAATGTCACCATGTCCCAGATCTTCTTAAGATCATATTCAACTAATTAAAAATTTCCTCATAAGACATGACATAAAGAAATCTTAAGAGCCAATTAATGTCAGTAACAGCAAAGGCCCATGCATATGTTGACAAGTACTTCATCCTGAAAAATACATGCTCAGAATATTAAAATTAATCATCTTTGGGCATGGAGAAAAGGCCCTTCAAAACCATTCCCTACCAAACTGTGCATGTACTACGCTAAACATAACTAAATTATGTAAGTGAATATGGTAGTAAGCTAATAAGATAGTATTAAAATTGTATTGGTAAATATCTAGAGCTCACTTACAGCTTTCTACAAAACCTGCGATTATAAGAAATAATGTAAGGGATAATTTTAATATACCTGTTTTAAACACATGCACCTATCAAGTTTGGTCTCAGTAATTATATTTAGTTTAATCTCTAGCTCTTTATTTCAGTGTGTTGGCATGGGTAATTTTTATTTAATACATTTCCGAGCTATTTTTTAATATGTCTTTTGCAAAACCTATATTTAATAATATTTAAATAATACTTATAATATTTAAAAAATATCTAATAGTTACTTGACTCTTGAATATATCATATTTCATATCATAAGTGTATAAATATCTGCATGTGTTTTGAAATTAAAAAGTTGCTTTGAATTTTTTAGATATGTAGGAATTCAATATTTTTGAAACTATAGGTTTAGGAAAAAGTCAACCAAATGAGTTCACACATACACATACACAAAAGATTAATTTTTATAAAATAATGCCCTTATTTACACATTAAATAAGAATATTCACATTCATTTACCTAACCTATTAAAACATATTAAATTGTCAATATGATCACAACCTAAGGGATACTGGAAACTTCATTTGGCTAAATCTAATAATGCAAAATCCTTGAACAAACACATATTGTCAGTTCTGTGATTGTCATTCTTGATGAAAAAGGTTATATACCTTGGAGATTAAACAAAAGTTTTTAGCTAATCTGAAAAAATTAAAGAGATCAATGGTAATTTAGAAAGAGAGCATTTATGTATTTAATTTTAAGTAATACTTTTATCTCACCTGAGGGGCTCCTTATTTAAATCCCTCTTGTGGCTGCTAGAATGCAAATAATCTCTAGTTTTCTTGCATTTTATGACTTTGAATGTAGCACAACATTTGCTTGTTTCAGTAAGCTGATTATTATCATTGAGGTTCTTTAGCAAAATAGAAACATAGTGAAAACTTGAACCATGTCACAGAAATTAATTCTCTGAATTTTCAATTCAAATAAATAAATTTATACTATCCAGGACATCATATATATATATATATATATATATATCACATATATATATATATCACATATATATATATCAGACAATAATTACCTAAATTACATTTCTTATCTTCTACATCTGCCACAATGTATGTTAATTGTGGAGAGGAAAACCAATAAATAATGTCCCAACACCAAAACAGTTATTAATCTACTACAAACATGAGGGTATTTAAACTTCGCTGAAGTTCCTAACAAAAGACTGTAAGCTGTTTAAGTTTAGTAACAAAGTGTTACAAATTACTGTTTTAGGGACAGATCAGGAAAGCTACATGTCAGGTAAAGTCCACTTCCTTATTGGGATAAACAGTGTTCTGTGTCTGCACATTGTGGTTGAGGAAAAGACTTTCTTGGGATGCACATAATTGAGTAGCTGTAGTTTACATACATATGTCTATATACATATAGACATATGTATACATATATACACAAATATATACATATATATACATATATATATATATTGCTTAGGCTTTGGTTTGCTCATTACTTCTTTCCTTATTTTCACTCCTTTGAAAACTCTACCTATCCTATATTCAAAATTTCAACATCTTCTAGCTTAAGCTAGAGAATTAGCCACCTTCTAGTTAATCATATTTTTATCTGTATAATTACTGTATTTGTCTTAGTAAATATTGAGAGCCCATTGCATTGATCCTGAGAAAGACCATCATCTTGTTTAAGTTATAATGTAGTAGATATTCCTTTTCCTGCTCCAGAACTTTGAATCCTTTCTCTTTTTTGTTTTAGAGAGCTCCTTTACTGTGGGTACCTACAATCATACCTATAATCCTAACGACTCGAGTCTGAGATCTGAGGATTGTGGTTGAAAGCTAACCAGGGAAGAAAAGTCCATATGATTCTTATCTCCAATTACCCACCAAAAAAGCTGGAAGTGGAGCTGTGGCTCAAGTGGTAAACCATTAGCCTTGAGAATAAAAGCTCAGACACAAACCCCAAGACTGACACAAAAAACAGAACCCCAAAACTAAAACCAAAAACTGATTTAGTAATTGAGACTAAAGGCATCTTTTGGAAGGATTTTGTCCTTAAGTTACATTACAAAATGTGTAAACTGACATATTGAATAAATACCACTTTGTACAACTACTTCAGAGATAAAAGAAATAATAAAATATAAAAAGCAAATAAAAACAAATGGGCAAAATAGAAAAAAGAGTAGTACAAATAGGGACTGCAGAACTCTCTTTGTTGTCCCTATTGACAATTCTAATCCCTAACACAATAATGTGCTTAACCTTACTTCTGACCTTCCAAAGAATCTCGGGAGCTCATAAAATATGATTCAGAGCTAGGCTCCAGTGGCTCATGCTTGTAATCCTACCTACTTAGTAGGTTGAGATTTGGGGGATCATGGTTCAAAGAAGCCCAGGCAGAAAAAAGCTTCTAAAAGTGTATTTGCCAAACAAGAGCTGGATGCATCTAGCTACCAGAAAGCCTAATAATTTATATGTGAAACCGGTACATCCACTTACTATTTTGCATTGTTTAAAGGCATTGGAAGCTTTAAAATATATGCAAAAATCAGGTTAAATTCAGTGTATGCCAAAGCTATCATAACATATGGTTTTGATTTCATTATTGTGTTTTTAATTATAGTATTGTATTTTGTTAAAGTTAATATTTTATTTGAATATTATTTTTATATGTTACTTCTTCTGTAGATTCAAAAATTGGTTCATATATATAGATAGACATATAGATATAGATATAAAGCCACACAGATTCCAAATTGCATACATTACATCTTCAAAGATTAATTTTGAACAAATAAGTTCATACATATATCAATGGAAGGCTTTATAATCATATATCCTTGAGTATTTAAAGTAAATAAAAGTCTTCAGTTTAGTGATGCTGATCCACAATTGTTAGTTGTTTAATTAATTTCACTAGAACCTGAGACAATTAGTTACAATAATTCATGAACAAAAGAAGTATGTAGGTCTCTTAAAAGTTTAAAAAAATTTTCAGAGTAGAACTACAAACTTTTAAGTTGTTAAGTTAATTAATGGGTATTTATGAACTGTGTTTTCCATATGAAATTTGAAGTTGAAAAATAATTATAAAATAGCTTTGGAGTTGCCAGATCTGGTAGTGGATAGAACAGAATTTCAGTCTTCAGTAGCACAAGTCATGTGTTTTGCTGCAGGTAGATAAAGAAGCTATTACCTTCTAAAGGCTCCTGCTTGGTTGAATGGTTTTGTGCTTCGTTTATCATAACAGTGAGTGATAAGACTAATAAGATGTTGTGTGCTGCTAATGGTGGTGATAAGAAAAGACAGGACATTATTCTTGAGCAAATCTGGATAGGATCAAAGGTTGGACTGGCTTAATACTACAGGGTAAGCTGTCCACTTTAAGCACAACAAAAAGAAAAGGAAAACTAATCTTAAATATGGAATATATTTAGGAAAAATAACTGTAGCTTGGTTATCTCTAGCTCCTTTTCTACTTTTCCATATAAAATACTACTTCTGTGGGCTCTTTGATATTTTAAGTGTGTATTGTGAACATAAGAGCACATATCTGTTGAACAGCCTGCAACTATGTCTACAAGTAAGCCTAGAAAGGAAGGCATGAGAAATTATTTAGTTATAACATGCAACTTAAAAATAGAGTAGCACACTGGGAATTACTGGCACAGCACAAAGAATTACTATTTACCTTCACAATGAAATAATTTGAATTGATGTTGAAGTAATCAGATTCACTAGGTAAATGAGGCCAGTTTTGAACTTCAATTCTCCAAATCTCAGCCTTCTGAGAAGCTAGTATCGCAACAACACCAGGATACTGTACATCCTTCTGGAGGGACATTGCTAGATAGATCAGTTAAGCCTTTCTTCTGCTGTATAAGACCAACCAGAAAATTTCAGTGTTTTCTAATTACAAAGATAGATGTCATATTTCCATGCGTAAAGTATGGTTGAAATGTGGGCTCATGTTTTCTTGTGTTCACATAGAATGAGCTGAATCTTGGATTAAAACTATTTTGCATGTCACTCACAGACTACTATGGGTATAGGACAGCTAAATCCTAAGGAGTATGTCTTGCTTTCTTTTTGTGTATTTGATTATCATGGAAGGTTAGTGTTCAAATGGACTTGAGTTACACACCATAGCTATTTTTAAATCTCAATCATGAGTAGTCTGGAATCCATATTATATAGTAAAAATTTAGATGAGTGGGAAGATTGTAGGGAAGGATTATATACAAGATTTAGACAACTGGCAAGCAGGACAATATAATTTCAAATGAACACCATCAAACTTTATTTTGTATTTAGTAAGGAAAATCATGGAAAATTGTATTCTAATACTGAGTTGTGTTTAATATTTGGTTATCTTGAAAATACTACATACATTCTTGCCCAGATCTTTTGATACAAAATATGATTTTTCTGGTGGTGGAATTAGTTATGAAAGATATTCAGATAATTTATTATCATTAAATAGTGAGGCAAAGGACAAAGGGGGAACCATTGCAACGGTGATACTCACAAGACAATATGTTGTAAATGAACTGTACAGCTTGGGGGTGGCAGTTAGGGAAGGGAAAGTGGGATAAAAATAACGGAGGCAGTAACAAGTTTTACAAGAAATGTACTCACTACCTTACTTATGTAACTGTAACCACTATGAACATCACCAGTAAAAGTAAAATTTAAATAAAAATATTCCAAATTTGTTTTTCATACAACTAGAAATGTAAACTAGAAATGTAACTACTTTCTTCAGTATTTGCTTCGTATTCAGAAATGGCAATTTCCATATTTCATATTCTGTGAAGAAATTGAAAATGGAATGTTGTTTTATTTTATTAATCAAAGTTAGGTAGACATTGAAGTAATGTTGAAGCTCTTCTGTTATAGAGTTTCTGCAACATTAATCATGTTCTTGCTGATTTTTCATTTTGTTTGATTTCTCTAGTAGATAGAACATGTGGATCTCTATTGCTTTGTTTCCAGTTTTGTGGTTCTTGTTTACTAGTCATTGCTAAGTGAATGCTGTGTTGTTGTGTTAAAGAACATAAATTATTATTATTTTTCTATTCAGATGGAATTTAATTTTTTTATGGCTAATAGTAATGGAATGCCCAGGCATTCTTAAGTCAACCTGAAGATTTCAAGATTCAAAACAATACTCAAATTCTGTGAAAAATACTCCTTTCGAGCTTTATAGTTTGCCTTTGAGCAAATTGTGCATGCCTTTTACATTTCCATGTAAAAACTTCTTGAATGGTTTCACCTAAGTCTTTTTTAAATTGTTTTTTCAAAACACAAAGATTTTTCCCTAAAATGTTTACTACTTTTTAAACAGTTGTCTTCAATGCTTCTTTTTGATTTGTTCTCTTACTCTTTCTATCATGTGTTTGCTCAGTTTAGCAATTGGAAAATCCTGAGGAAGAAGGGCACCTCAAAGTCAAGGAACTCCTCTCTGAGTTCTGCCCCTCTGAAGTTACTTTTATGTGAGTCTGGAGCCTATGACAGTCTAGTATCGTGATGGTGACTTCTGAACCTAGGGAGAAGGATCTAAGCTCAAAACCAAGGGTGTTGACTTGGCCTCCGTGCCCAATGCTGAGAATGTATATGTGATCTAAGCAGAAAACATGAAACACTCTTTTCCTTTGCTCTTTCCTCTGGAAGATGGCCTCATAAAACTTGGGTTGTCTTCACTTCACTCTGACAACTTCAAACAGCCTTTTCCACCCTTTATAGTTGCTTCTAGAAGCAGAATTATTTATATACACGTCAGTCAAATTTATACATAGAAATTTAAGAAGTGCATTGTAAACTATAAACTATTTAGCTTTTAAAATAAAAAGGTGGAAAAATATCAAATATTATCCACATGATTACTCTAATGGCACCCAGAATCATCTAATTATTTTCCAAAACTGAATCATAAAAGACAAACATTCAAAATTTATTCTTTATGATTTCATATAATACTCTTACCTCTCATTCTGTCTTACTGGAATATATTGAACATTTCAATTTTTCTCTTTACAGATACCTTAAAATATCTTCCGAATATATTGTTGCTAGGCAGAAGGACCAAATATTAATTTACAGTAATAATGTACAATAATTCAAAGTACTTCTGTGTGTGACTGCATATATATGCATATATATACATATATGTGCAAATTCCTTTTCGTATGTATGTGTAGATGTTTATTTACAAATAACTTAGTAATCAAATTTTCATATTACTTCAAAAATCATAAACCTCATTAATCATTTTATTTTTTTGCATTTTTCATCTTTTTTTTTCTTGGGTCCGGTCGTGGGGCCTGAACTCTGGGCCTGGGCCCTGTCCCTCAGCTCTTCAGCTCAAGGCTAGAGCTCTACCACTTGAGCCACAGCACCATTTCCGGCTTTTTTCTTTTTGCTTATGTGGTCCTGAGGAATCGAACCCAGGGCCTCATGCATGAAAGGCAAGCGCTCTACCACTGAGCCACCTTCCTAGCCCCTGCTTTTTTCATCTTTATTGTACTTGCCCATGTGACTGACCATTGGTGGCACTTTCTGGTGTTTTGTAATACAAGATACTCCTGAAGTCCTATGCTCCATTTTGTTTTCTGCTTCAGCTCTATGAAACTTGCTTTCGCTTGCTCAGAGCGAAGCATATTCCCTGTAGGTATTGGATAGTAGACATTATGGAAGGTATTTCTTTTGGAATAGAGACAACTATAAAATAAAAAATAATCAAACATAACATGACAATACTGGATTAAAGAAAATAATGGGAAAACTCACTGAATAATTTTCCTTTGGTTAGGATTATATGAATAATGTCAAATATTATACAATGACAACTTCAAATTTGAACTTACCTAAATAGATGAAATCATATCAACTCCTTATAGATAAGAACATGCTCTAAATAAACTTGTCCAAGTAAATCCCAATTTAATAACACACGTGTAAAATGAATCAAATAAAATTATAGAATCATTTTCTTATTGCAAACAAACTTGGTCAGTATTAACTCCCAAATCAAGTAAGATGTATCAAAGAACATGCCAGATATAAAATAAAATAGGATGCACATTCTGCAGGGAGTAATACATTGTAATATACATGGAACATATTGCATTTCTTAAATGAAGTTTGTGATTTGTTCATTTCCTTTTAATGTTTTAAATAAAGGTTCTTTTCATTTTTTAAGATGAAATCATTACTTGAATAATTTCTTACCCTTTGGCTGCTTCTCAAATCCTCCATTTTAATTAGTGCTTTATAACCATTCATACTCTATGCTATTAAGAAGTGTATTAAGTCTCTATATTAGTTACTTTAGAAGTAACATTAAATTTACTAGAGTTTTAAATAATAAATTCATTTGATTAGATTTTAATGTGCAATTTAAGAAATTATTAATGTTTGAAAGAAGTAGTCATTGCTTGTATGTCAGACCAATACAAACTACAAAGTTTATTCCCCATACTTATAATTTTCTATGTGTGTGACTGCTAAAGTATATTCACTGAAGAGGATATTTGAATCCGTAAAAACTTTGTACCTACCTATTTATACTGTCACAATAAAAATATTCTTGACAGAGAATAGTCCTTTCTCTTTGTTGTTTTTTTAGGTTTACTGTATTGCAGTGATCTTACTATGTGTCCCATCGTGGCCTCAAATTCACAATCCTCCTGCCTCAGCCTTCCAAGGGATGTGTCACCAAGTCTTTTTACTTTTATATAAATGAGACTAACCTGCATATCTCATCAATTCCATATTAAAAACATAAGTATTTGAAACTAGCCTTGTAAATAGTTAACTTTAATATAGAAAATTCTGCTCAGATGACACTGTGCTTCTTTTATAGCTGGAATTGAAGGCTGGACCATCAAAACCATCTTGTTCTGTGAAATTGGGTCTTGCTAACTTTTTGCTTGGGGTTGAAACTGCAATCCTCCTGAGATTATCAGACCTGAGCCACTATCCAGCTTTTCTATTTTTCTTTCTTTTTCCTTCTTTCTTTTTTTAATGGAAGAGAAAATGCTTTCTTTATTTTTATTTTTTTTATCATCTTTAAGTAGTTGTACAAAGGAGTTGATATTCAACAAAGCAAGTTATGAATAAAATGAGTCTTGATCAATGTCACTCTTTTCAACATTCTCATCCAAACCCTCACCCCACCCTGTCTCTCACTGCAGAAAATGTTTTCTTTTTTTAATAAGTTTTTTTATTGTGAAAATACCATACAGAGGGGTTCCAGTTACATGAGCAAGGTAATGAGTACATTTCTTATCAAGCATTGTTGCCTCCTCCTTTGTTTATCCTCTACCATCCCTTCCCTCCCACCTCCTCAACTATTCCCCCCTTAGTGTCAAGTAGAAAAGGTCAAAAGCTATGTACATATGATCAGATAAGATGAAGTTATTCAAAATGAACCGCAAGATAGGAACACAAGTGTTTTTCTTTTCTTTCTTGCTATTGTTTTAACATTTTTATAATGTACTATGTGATTTTTTTGTTGCTTTGTATGTTCCTCCCCCATGGTATAACCTGTTTTCACTGTATTTGATGTCGGTATAATTTGGGGAGTGGAAGGGAAAAAAAACAAAATGTTTAAATAGGGATACAGGTTGACCCATTGTAACAATGAGATATACAGGGCACTATGTTGATTTTTTTCCTTAATATGGATGTTTCTATCAGTTAACCAATGGTACAAAGAAATTAGCAAGATTATTTTTTTAGCTTTGAAGACATAGTTTGGCATTAGAATTTGAAGTCAAAAGCTGAAGATTAATTATTTTTACCAAAGAGATCAATATATATTGTTGTGTGTTCTTCAAATAATAGTGCAAAATGTTTTCCCTCATACATACCTGGATGATATTGATCAAGACTCATTGTATTCATAAGCTTGCATGTTGAATGGTAAAGCTCATATGCAACTACATAACAATGCCATATGAATTTTATAAAAGAAAAAATGTGAGAAGCAAAATAACAAAACAACAAAGGCTTTCTAACTCTGCTTTGCAATGAAATAAAGTGTTGAAAATTTAGAAAACTGCTCCTTTCATATCAGCTTCCCAACTGTGTTGATCCTTTATTAGCACTGAAGCTATTTCTTCATTCAAGCCACCTCATTCCTTTGTCTCTGCATCCTGCTCTGCATTGTTCAGCTTTCCTAGTAGTAAGGCAAGTTATAAGAAGGAAATGTTTTCTCTCGACAAATAGCTCAGTATTCCAGGAGAACAAATGTAAAAAATAATGAAGCTGTAGTTTAATAAGTGTAGAACCGGGCTGGGAAGGTGGCTCAATGGTAGAGCGCTTGCCTTGCATGCATGAAGCCCTGGTTTCGATTCCTCAGCACCACATAAGCAAAAAGAAAAAAGCCAGAAGTGGTGCTATGGCTGAAGTGGTAGAGTGCTAGCCTTGAGCTGAAGAGCTGAGGGACAACACCCAGGACCAGAGTTCAGGACCCACGACCTGACCCCCCCAAAAAAAAAAAAATAAATAAGCATAGAACCGAATTGAAAATGCAACTGAGGACAAATGCCCAAATCATCTGAGTTATAAGGAGGTTGAGGAATGCAGATTAAATATGCACTCAATCTGAAATTATGAGACAGTATCCCATGAATGAATTGAGAAGAGGAGCATGATTAATATAAAAAATTCTTTGAGGAATAAATAATAAAGACTATCTCAACATCTGGTATTTTGAGATGAGATAAGAACTCCATTTTATCAAAAGACTTTGGATACTATAAGGACTTATTAAAAATAAAATAGAATCATAATATGTGATTTCTATTTAGTGATGAAATTGCGTCTCTGTAGCTAGTATTTTTTATTGGCAAGTAATAGTGAAAGCACTGTGAAGTTATACTGTAAAGAGAAAGATTTTTTAAAAGAATATGTTAAAGCTTGATATAGTAGTAAGAAAACTTCTGATTACCAGTGTGACTTAATTCATTTCTAACATCTGTATAAATCTACTACTTATAATGGTTTCATTAATTTTTGATATTGGAAAACTAATATTTCATTTTCAACCAGTTCTTCATCAACAAATATTTGTCAGTATAATAGATTCATTACAACAAAACAGAAAAAAGAGGAAATACCTCTATTTCCCTTTTATCTTTGACATATTTTTGCCTCTGAACCGTGCTCCTGACTTAAATCATACTTAAATTATTTTTTACTTGATGACATCTCTTTTAAAAAACAAATATTGTCTATTATAAAAAGTGCAGTAAGGATACTTAACCTCTCTTGCCTATTCATTTATTGATCTAACAACAGATAAACATTAGACATTGTTCTACATTCACATATATGAGCTGAAATTGAATTCAGGAGGTGTGAAAATAGTATTCGAAGAGATAAACAATTCATATCAGAAGATGTAAACACATGGAGAACACAAACTCTATCCATTACACAATTGAGGAAAAGTTCCATAGATGATATTAATGAATTTGTCAATAATAGATTGATTTATTATATTCCTCAATGATATAGACTTGACAAAATCTGTTTTGAGTCTTCTCTATTAGAAGTCCGTATTTGGTTCATTCCAGAATTAAAGTGTTCATTGTGCGGGTACATGTGTTTGAAATCAGGGCCTTTTGTTTTTGTTCAGTTTGTTCCTCACGGTCTTGAAGCCCAGCTCTACTTTTTTCCCTTAACTTTAGTTTGTTAAATGGAGGTAAAATGAAATTCCATGCTTCCTTCAGAAAGAATGATATAACTCATAAGTAAATGGAAAGACTTGGAAAAATTATATTAAGCAAAGTAAGATCCAAAAAAACATAAATTGCATGATTTCCCCCATTTGTGGTAACTAGAACACAGTAAAGACACTGTAAAAAATTATAGTTGGACATGATAAGTTATACAGGACTCTATATACTCACACAGTGAGACCAAAGGAGTATATTGATAGTCGATGATCACAAGGACTCAATAGCTATGTGTATATGATGCTACAAAATGATGTTTATCAAAATGAACTCCAAGAAATGGAAACAAAGATTCTTTTTTATTTGACTTTTTGTTTCCTTATTCATTTGGGGACATGTGGGGGGAACACAGAAATGGTGGGAAAAACAGTGAATTAATTCAGCAGTGATACTCAATGAACATTATATTGAAAATGAACTATACTGCTTGTGGGGGAAGGGAGTCAGGAAGGAAAAACTGGGAGAAAACTAGGGAAGATGTGAGACTATTCAAAATGAAATGAACTCATTACCTGACTTATGTAACTGTAACCTCCTGTGCCTTACCTTTACAATAACAATAAAAATTAGGTTAAAAATAGCCTCATGAGCTGGGCGCCGGTGGCTCACGCCTGTAATCTGAAATTAAACATGTTAATACTCATTACCAAATATCAAATAGCTAGCATAAACATAAGCAAACAAAATATAAAATTAAAAATAACAATAATGCTGGCTATATAAGGTCCTAGATGCTTAGTTACAGATTTTACGATTGAATTTTCTATTTCTGCAAACAATGACAATAAATTGTTGATGGAAATTCCATTGATTTGATGGATTATTTTTGCAAATATAATTGGAAACAATACTAACTCTGCCAGTCTATGAATATTAGGAACCTTCTGGTGTCTTCACTTCCCTTCTTCAAGGTCAGGCTAACGTTATTTTTATTACTATTTGTCATTTCTGAAGTTTTCCTAGAGTAACCTGGATTGAATGTCTTATTATGTTTGAGAAGAGGTCTTCCCTAAGTGACAAACCCAATTAGTACAATCAGCTTACTCAGAAGCCAAGTATTTGTCAAAGCTCTCCTCAAACTTTCTAAGTGACTTACTTGCTAGATAACTTTTAACTTACTCATTTATTTATTTTTACCACAAAAACAAAGCAGTTCCCTGACTCAGTTTATACTTTTCATGTCATCAGAAAAGGGAAATTAGTTTTTAAAAAAGATCATATGTACATGTACAATTGAAATTAATTATGCTAATTCCAGGACTATTCATACATACAATCTGTTTTGTTGTCTCATTTTATTTTGTAGTACAAAATGGTGGCACACCAGGCAGCTATCCATAAAAAAACGTCATACTGGTAGTTTTTCACCAGGAGGATACACTACCCCCTTCAATATGATCCTCAGTACTGAGCAGCTCCTACTGAGCCTTGCTATTTTTTTTCTGATGTGCAATTTAAATCCAAATGTAAAAAGGAGATAAGCAATCAGCACTCCAGATTTTTATTGTGACGTTGTGTGAGGAACAAAACCACATTTTCTCCTTAAAAAAAATAAGTTTATGATTACAGAAGAAGAATATAAATCTTTTTTTTTTAACTGTGTGACTGAAAAATTTGACCATGAGATACCAGATTATTAGTGATAAATATATCATACTCTTATTTGTTTGGGGAAAAGGACAAATAAAAACTTTCAACTGTCTTGTTTTGTTTTACTTTTGTTCTGGACATTCTTGGGGCCAAAGTTACTGTTTGATTTTCACTGGAGGCAAAAGCTGTCAAGAGGAAACTAATGTAAAGTTTACTGATGCTTTAGGGAAGGAAAGGTAGGGGAAAACAAAGGAGGAAGCAAGTGATTGATAAGAAATGTACTCATTACTTTGCTCATGTAACTGTAACTCCTCTGTACAGTATTTTCACAATAAAAAACTTATTAAAAAAGAAAATAATAAATAAGATGCTTAGTATCGCTGCATTCTTAAGGTTATTTGACAAGGTTGTTTCCTTGTTTTACTTTTTGTTATTTTATTTTATTTCACAAAAGAATAAACTACTAACTAGAATAATGCATTTTTTATAAATGGTCTATGTGGAGAGAATGAAGAAGCAGTATTAGAAAAGGAAAAAAATTACAAATGGAGTTTTTCTCTAAAGTACAGGAATTTGTAATCTAATAAAATTTTACACAAGTAAAACTCAAAGCTTGTAGGTTTTTTATACACGTAGTTTACATAGATAAATAGGTTTTGATAAATGCTATCATCCACAAAAAAGACTATTTCCTGGAGTTCTTATAAAACATTGGTACATAGGAAGGCCAGAGATTTAGCTCCGTGGCAAATCATTCACCCAGCATGCACAAAGCCCACACCTCCAAAAATAAAATTATATCATGCTAAGGGTTGAACAGGCACAATATTTCACACCTGTAATCTCAGATACTCAAGGGACAGAAATCAGGAGTACTGTAGTTCAAGGCCAAACTAGGCCAGAAAATTTAGTAAGAACTCATTTGAACAATTAATAATGAAAACATAACTCTAATCTCAGCTCCAAAGAAGTTGTTGGTAGATGGATCACATTTATGGTAGCCAAGGTAAAAGTATGAAATACAAAAAGCAACTAAAGCACACAGCTAATAAGCCTTTGTTATCCATTCCTAGGCATATTTTCCTTTGTCTTCAGTGTATGAATATCTAGAGATCTATATAATTTATTATGTCTCAGTGTGTGTGTGTGTGTGTGTGTGTCTGTGTGTGTCTGTGTCTGTGTGTGTCTGTGTCTGTGTGTCTGTGTCCATACACACATATATAATTTTAATCATTCAGTGTGTTTACTTGTAGATTTAGAGATACATTCTAGCTACTACAAATGAAGTAATCAATGAAAACAATGTTTCTTTAGGTATGTCTTACTTTACTTACTATAATTTTTCCAAGTCTTTCCATTTGCTTACAAATGGTAAAAATATCATTCTTTTTGATGGATGAATCAATTTTTATTGTGTATTTATGCTGAATTTTCTTGATCCATTCATCCACTGAGGGGCATCTGGATTGATTCCATATCTTGGCTATGCTGCAATGAACATGGTAACTTTAGTGTGGTGGCATTTGTGTTCTAGTTGATAAATGCCCAGTGGTAGAATTGCTAGGTAGCTCTATGTTTAGACTTTTGAGGAACCTCTATACTATTTGTTTCAGAGTGGTTGAACAAGTTCACTTTCCCACTAACAGTGTAATAGAATTACCCTTTGGTCATATCCCAATCAGCATTTGTTATGGTTGATCATATAAAAATATTTTATGAAATGAATTCCAAGAAAAAGAAATGAGATTTTTAGTTGCTGTTTTTGTTTTCTTTTCCTTTTGTCTTGTTTATTAGTTTGTATTTGGGAGTGTAAGGAGGAGTACACAAAAAATGTGGAGCAGAGGGTGAACTGTGTCCTCACTTGACACTATGTGGAAAATGATCTGTATATCTTGTGGACGAGGATGGGAGGGAAAAATGGGGAGAAACATGTTTCAAAAAGAATTGTACTCATTATCTGACTCATGTAACTGTAACCCCGTTTATCACCTCTATAATAACAATTTAAAAAAAGAACTAAAGAAAGAATGATAGACATGTTACTGCCAATCAAACACATGTCCCCAGAATTCAAATGTAAGTACTGCCAAAATATTTATATACAACACACACACACACACACACACACACACACACACACACACACGCATACACACATGCAGAAACACATATAGAAATGTTAAGGAGAAAAGTCCATGTGCTTACAAGGTGGATATAGGAAATTTGGAATTTTAAAGTCTATTTGGAGATGAGAAAATTTGTAAACCTTACAATAGAATATGCTTACCTTATTATTAATGAAGCTTGCTGTCTTTGGTGCTTTATTATTTAATATAAGCCAGTGACTAGTAACTATTTCAACCTAAGTTGCATATTTAGTATATTCGTGTCCCACTAAAACATACAGGCAATAAGAAAGGATGAAATAATTAGATCTTACAGGTGAAGAAATAATTTGAATATCTTTAGCTTTTATGATTTTTTAGTGCATGTGAATTTTTCTCCTGCTAGGAGGTAGTTATACCTAATAACTACTTATACCTAATAACTAGTTATATCTAATAAGAATGATTGATTGGGCAGTAACTTACAGTAATCTTTTTTTTTTATGGGTCCAGTCATGGGGCCTGAACTCTGAGCCTGAGCACTGTCCCTCAGCTCTTCAGCTCAAGACTAGTGCTCTACCACTTGAGTTACAGCGCCACTTCTGGCTTTTTTTCTTTTTGCTTATGTGGGGCTGAGGAATGGAACCCATGGCCTCAAGCATGCAAGGCAAGCGCTCTACCACTGAGCCACCTTCCCAGCCCCTACAGTAATCATTTTAGCAAGGAAAATAAGTTCTTTTAAGGTTCTCATTAAAGAATCCTTATTTCCTAGTATTTCCTCAAAACACCAAACACACACTTAATTGTGTATTATCAAAGAGCAGAAGATATCAAAGAAAATAAATTAATGTGCTTAATTATCACAAAAGATCAGGGATTACTTAAATGCTGCCACACACAGAATATCCTAAAGTATTTCAAAGTATAGCTTTATTTCATGCTATCTGACATGGTCTAGAAAAGTGGAATAAATACTTATCTGTCCAATAATACATTTTTTTATTCAATGATGACTTGGACTCCTTTCCAAATATTGATGTTTGCAGATGTGGGTCCATTTTCGACATATAAACTACTTACAGGCAGTATATGTAGATCTCAAAATTTAAATCATAATTTACAGGGGTTCAGGAAAATGGGTCAATGAATTTGAAAGAAAGTACATGCTACCTTGACACATGATTTTCCATTTTGACATTTCATAATAAAGTGTCTTGCTTTAGAAATACCCAACAAACCATAAAGAACATTCATTAAAAAGTGACCATATGAGTTCCGGGAAGATGGCGGAGGAGAAGCTGGAATCTGAACAAGCTCTCGCATAGAAAGCAGTTATATAAGAGTTCCAGTGAACAGTCCTAAGCCAGAGAATCACACCAAGTGTGCCATCACAGGACAGAGAGTTAGACAAGAGAGGGGAAGCCAAGGCAAAAAGACACACCTGAGCGCCTGCCAGCAGCTGCCGCTGCGGCAGCAGGGTTGCGGCGGCGACCACCGCCGTGGGGTCATACCTGAGACACAGAGAGTCGGGGACGAAGGAGCCAGACGCAGCGGACGAGCGGATTCTACTCAACACCAACAAGAACCGACAAGGAGCGAACATCTTCATCCTGCTGTTTGCAGACCAGAGACGACCCAGGATCCAAGACTCGGCGTGAGTACAAGCCCGACGTCCTCACTCCTCAGGGAGCAGAGGAGGGAAGGCCACCCCTCCCCCCCCAGCACCGGTGATCTCCATCTTGGATACCGACAAAGCTGGGAGGAGCTGCTAGCTCCAGCTCAGGCCTTGGAATAAAACGAGTCATTTAGCAGGTCACAAGAACTTAACGGCGAAGTGACCTGCCAGACTCAGCTCCATCCAGGGAAAAGTCACCCAGCTCAGGCGCCAGCCATTGGAGTGCCTTGCCTCACTGGGTAACCAGAGCCAGAGGCTGCCCCTCCCTCTAGCAGCTACCACAATCAATTGAAAAACAGAAACCCTGAGGATGGCTCCAGGCTGGGCGCTGTGAGCTTTATCACAAAATAGCCCCAGGGAAAAGCTACTGTTTGTTGAAAGGAATCAAATCTACCCAGAAACTAGCCTCACCACCACATCCCCCTCTTTTGTGATTCTCAAAGCAGATCACCCTCCCAGAAAACTAACCTGGGAGGGGGATCTCAAAATCGTGGGTAAAGCAGAGCATTTTTCTGCCTCTTCCAACCAACCGACTTAAGAAACCAATCAAGCCACAGGACCTCAAGCTGACCAGAGACTCCAACAAGAGACTGGTTACAGACAAAAGGGAGATACAGGATTCTTCCCACTCCTCCCCCCCAAAAAAAAAAAATCAAAAGACTTTTTTTTTTTTCTTCTTCTTCTTTTCTTTTTTTTTGCTTGTTTTTTGTTTTTTGTTACCATATATATATATATATATATATATATATATATATATATATATAAATTTTTTTTCCCTTCTAAAACTTTTAGTAATCTTTAATTTTTGCCTCTTCTGAAAAAATAATCGTTTTCCAGTAACTTTTTTTTTTCCCTCATCTTATAATTTTTATTTTAGGAATACGTGAATGAGCGTTTTCCTTTCTTTTCTTGTCTTCTTTCTCTTTTTCTTTCTTTCTTAATTATCTTTTTGTTTTTTATCTAGCTCTACTGAACTTCTGATCTTTTCTTCTCCCTTTCCCATCCTTAAAGTTTTTCACATCTCCTCTATGTCCCTCCCCTTCTCTGAACATATTCACATTCCTCTCTAAATAGACGGTCTTTTAACCTCTATAATAACATTAATTTTTACGTTTCTATTTTTTTTTCTGGTCTCTCTTTATTCCCCTTTCCATCTCTTCTTTTTCTCTCTATCTCTACTTGCATCCTACCCAACCCATTTCCTGCATTGTGATTAGGACATAGTTAACTCTCCCTGTGCCTCCCCACACCAATCTATTCCTATTTTTTACCCACATCTCTCCCTAATCCTAATAATTTCTGGTTTTCCAAATTCTTTTCTGCGGTTCGAAGTCCTTTAACATATAGTTGTTTGATGTTGAATAGATGTATCTGTTGAACTAGATTGTATCTGTAGACTATTGACTGTACAAATGCAAACTTTGGTTGATGGTTGCCTTAAGATAGTGTTCTAGCACAAAACTGGTGCAATCTTCATCTCAAATGGGCCGAGTAAGCCGGAAAAACACAAGAAAAATGGCAAATTCAGGTATCTCAATTCCCAATCTTGATAATCAGGGATTAGAACAGATAAAGAATAATCCAGAGGAGAGTTCCCAAATAGCTCTACAAACACTAATAGCAAACATGATAAATGAGAAGTTTGACAATGTACAAAGGACTCTGTATGAGCGTGATAGGGAGAGAGAGGAGGCATCCCAGAAGTTTATACAGGAATATCATAAGCGTGAGGAAGCTACTCAAAAACTGATACAGGATTTGCGTGAACAACTTGAGAATACTCAAAGAGAAAGGAAGGAATGGCGTGAGCAGGCTGAGAACACTCAAAGAGAACTGCAGGAATCCCACGAACGGGAAGAAAGAGAACTGCAGGAATCCCACAGACAGGAGGAAGCTAATCAAAGAGTAATTCAGGAATTGAGAGACCAGGTAGAGAATACACAAAGATCACTAAAGGCATTCATGGAATCCATTAACAAAGAGCTGAAGGAAGTCAGGGAGACCACAAAGGGAATGCTGAATGGAACCCAACAGAAGGAATGGGAGTCCAAAGAAACCATAACCAATCAACTAAGTGATTTGAGAACAAACACTGAACACCAAATTAAGGAAGTAAAGAAATTCATACAAGACCTAAAACAGAGCTTCAACAAAGAACTTGAAGCCATCAAAGCTGACCAATTAGAAGGAAAAGAGATAAAAAACAAAGTAGAGAGTCTTGACAGCAGGTTCGACCATGCAGAAGATCGAATCTCAGGGATTGAAGACAGCCTAGATATTATAGAGAAAGAACATACAACCATCCAAGACAAGTCCAAGAAATATGATAGGTCTATCCAACACCTGGAAGACACCATCAGAAGGCCCAATCTAAGGATAATGGGTGTAGAGGAGCACCTAGAAACAGAAGTTAATGGTCTAGGAAATTTGTTTAACAGGATCCTAGCAGAGAACTTCCCAAACATACAAAAAGATAGGCCTATTCAGATACAAGAAGCTTTTAGAACTCCAAATAGACCAGACCAGAATAGGACATCCCACCGTCACATTATAATCCACACAGGATCAACCCAGACCAAGGAAAAGATCCTTAAAGCTGTCAAGGAGAAAAGGTTAATCACCTATAAAGGGAAACCAATTAGAATTACCTCAGATTTCTCAGCAGAGACAATCAAAGCAAGAAGAGCCTGGAATGACCTATGCCATGCCCTAAAAACAAACAACTATCAACCAAGAATACTGTACCCAGCTAAACTCTCCTTCATAACTGAAGGCCAAATAAAAACCTTCCATAGCAAAGAAAAATTGAAACAATACATCTCCACCAAACCAGCCCTGCAAAAGATTCTTAAAGATGTCCTACACATAGAAAACCAACAAGAACGCAACAAAGGCCAAGAAACTGCACACAAACTGAGAATCCAAGAACCTTAGGAGAACCCAGTTTTCACAGCCCCCAAGAAGGTGGATAACATGGCAGGAACTCCCAAATACCTCTCAGTCCTATCTCTTAACGTTAACGGACTGAACTCTCCAATTAAGCGACATAGACTGTCTAGTTGGATTAAAAAACAAGACCCTTCTATCTGCTGCCTGCAGGAGTCACATCTTGCCCGTAAAAACAAACACATTTTCAAGGTTAAAGGCTGGAACAAAATCTACCAAGCAAACGGCCCTCATAAACAGGCGGGAGTTGCAATCCTAATATCAGATAAAATAGACTTCAAATTAAAATTCGTGAGAAGAGATAAAGAAGGTCGCTACATACTAATTAAAGGATCTCTCCTTCAGAAGGATATTACAATTCTAAATATCTATTCGCCAAACAATGGAGCACCCAAATTTATCAAAGAAACACTACTTTCCCTCAAATCCCATATAGATCCAAAGACATTAATTGTTGGGGATTTTAACACACCACACTCCCCACTAGATAGATCAACTCGGCAAAAACTCAACAGAGAAACCACAGATCTAAACAGCTGCATAGATCAACTAGACTTAACAGACATTTACCGAACATTTCACCCAGCAGCATCAGAATACACGTTCTTCTCAGCAGCACATGGAACGTTTTCTAAAATAGACCACATTTTAGGCCACAAAGCAAACTTGTCTAAATTCAGAAACATTGAAGTTATACCTTGCATTCTCTGTGACCACAAGGGAATAAAATTAGAACTCAACACCAAAAGCCACCAAAGAAAGTCCGGTATCACATGGAGGCTGAACAACACACTGCTGAATCATGAGTGGGTCATGGAAGAGATTAGAAAGGAAATTCAAATGTTCATGCTATTCAACAAAAATGAACACACAAATTGCCAGCTCCTCTGGGACACAGCAAAGGCAGTACTCAGAGGCAAGTTTATAGCTCTGAGCTCCTACATCAACAAATTGGAGAGATCGGAAACTAACAATTTAATGACACATCTAAACCTCCTTGAAAAAGAGCAGCAAGATAAACCCCAATCCAATAGACGGAAAGAAATAATCAAAATTAAATCAGAATTAAATGAATTAGAATCCAAAAAAACTATAGAAAGAATCAACAAAACAAAGAGTTGGTTCTTCGAAAAACTTAACAAAATTGACAGACCCTTAGCAAACCTTATCAGAAAAAGGAGAGAACACACCCAAATTAATAAACTCAGAGATGAGAATGGAAACATCACTACGGAAACAACCAAGATTCAGAACATTATAAGGGAATACTTCTCAAAACTTTATGCTAATAAGTTTGAGAACTTGACAGAAATGGACCTTTTCCTAGCAAATATTGACATGCCAAAACTAAACCAAGATGAGTAAACCAGCTTAACAGGCCCATATCAAGCATTGAAATAGAAACAGCAATAAGAGACCTCCCAGCTAAGAAAAGTCCAGGACCAGATGGTTTTACAGCGGAATTTTACAAGGCCTTCAAAGCAGAGCTCACACCAATACTCCTCCAACTCTTCAATGAAATTGAAAGAGAAAGCTCACTACCGAACACATTCTATGAAGCCATCATAACCCTCATCCCAAAACCAGGCAGGGACTCATCAAAGAAAGAGAACTATAGACCCATTTCTTTGATGAACATTGATGCAAAACTTCTCAACAAAATTTTGGCCAATGGACTTCAACAATTCATCCAAAAAATCATACACCATGATCAAACAGGATTCATTTCAGGGATGCAAACCTGGTTCAATATACACAAATCAATTAGTATTATTCATCACATCAACAGGAGCAAGAATAAGAACCACATGGTTATCTCAATAGATGCAGAAAAAGCATTTGACAAGATCCAACACCCCTTTATGATGAAGGTTCTGGAAAAATTAGGAATCCATGGAACATTCCTCAATACAATAAAGGCTGTATATGACAAACCTACAGCCAGCATTATACTCAATGGTGAAAAACTAAAGCCATTTCCTCTTAACTCAGGAACAAGACAAGGATGCCCACTCTCTCCACTTCTCTTCAATCTAGTATTAGAATGCCTAGCTACAGCAATAAGACAAGATGCAGACATAAAGGGGATCCAAATAGGGAAAGAAGAAATAAAACTCTCCCTCTTTGCAGATGACATGATCTTGTATTTAAAGACTCCCATAGACTCCACTTCCAAATTACTCAAGCTGATTCAAAACTTTGGCAAAGTAGCAGGTTATAAAATTAACCCCCAAAAATCAATGGCTTTTCTATATGCCAACAATGAGAAAAGTATGGCTGAAATTAGGAAAGCAACTCCATTTGTAATAGCCCCACAAAAAATAAAATACCTAGGAATTAACTTAACCAAAGAAGTGAAGGACCTCTATGATGAAAACTTTAAAATCTTGAAAAAGGAAATCAACACAGAACTGAAAAAATGGCAAAACCTCCCATGCTCCTGGATTGGTAAGACTAACATCGTGAAAATGGCAATACTTCCCAAGGCTATCTACAAATTCAACGCGATACCTATTAAAATTCCACCCTCATTCTTCAAGGAAATAGAAGAGGCAATCCAAAAATTCATATGAAACAATAAAAGACCCCGAATAACAAAAACGCTCCTCAACGGAAAGAACACTGCTGGAGGAATATCAATACCAAATTTCAAACTCTACTATAAAGCCATAGTAATCAAAACAGCTTGGTATTGGCATAAGACCAGACCTCAGGACCAATGGAATAGAATTGAAAACCCAGAAATGAACCTACAGACCTATAGCCATCTAATCTTCGATAAGGAAGCTAAAACAATAGAATGGAAGAAAGACATCCTCTTCAGTAAATGGTGCTGGCAAAATTGGTTAACTACATGTAGAAAACTAAAGCTAGATCCTTATATATCACCCTGCACCAGAATCAACTCCAAATGGATCAAAGACCTTGAACTCAAATCAGACACTCTGAAAACATTACAGGATGGAATAGGAGAAACCCTAGGTCTCCTTGGCTCAGGCCGAAATTTTCTGAATAGAGACCCGGAAGCACAACAAATCAAAGAAAGGTTGGACAAATGGGATTGCATAAGATTGCAGAGCTTCTGCAGGGCAAAGGACATAGCTGGCAAGATCAACAGAAAGCCCACCGATTGGGAGAAGATCTTTACTAGCTATACAACGGACAAGGGTCTCATATCTAAAATATACTTGGAACTCAAAAAATTAAACCACCCAACAACAAATCCTCAAAGAAACAACTGCCCAATAAATAAGTGGGCGAAAGACTTAAAGAGAAGCTTCTCTGAAGAAGAAAGAAGGATGGCCAATAGACACATGAAGAAATGTTCAACATCCCTAGCCATAAAAGAAATGCAAATCAAAACAACATTGAGATATCAGCTCACTCCAGTTAGAACAGCAAAAATCAAGAACTCTAACAACAACAGATGCTGGAGGGGATGTGGACAGAAAGGAAACTTACTTCATTGTTGGTGGGAATGTAAACTTGTTCAACCACTTTGGAAAGCAGTATGGAGGTTCCTCAAAAGACTTCACATAGATCTCCCCTATGATCCAGCAATCCCACTTTTGGGCAATTACCCAAATGTTTACAAACAAGACCACACTAAAGCTACCAGCACAACTATGTTTATTGCAGCATTAATTACCATAGCTAAGATATGGAACCAACCCAGATGCCCCTCAGTAGATGAATGGATCAAGAAAATGTGGTATATATACACAATGGAATTCTATGCCTCCATCAGAAAGAATGACATTGCCCCATTTGTTAGGAAATGGAAAGGTTTGGAAAAAATTATATCAAGTGAAGTAAGCCAGGCCCAAAGAAGCATAGGTCCCATGGTTTCCCTTATTTGCAATATCTAGTATAGGTATGAGTCAAGCGGAAAAGGTCAGATAATGTGATGTTAGGAAAATGAACCCTTAAATATGTATTTTAATGTTTTCGTTTCTTTCATGCATGTGTTTCTAACGCATTTATAAGATTATTTCTTTGTTGCTTTGTATGTCCCTCCCCCACAGTGTAACCCCCGCTTTTACTATATTTGATGTCAGTATAACATGTGGAGGAGATGGGGACAAACAAGTCGTTTAAGGATTCAGGTGGACCTGTTGCAACAATGAGAAGTACAAAATGTCATGTCAAAACCAGCTTTACAATGTCGGTGTGTGTGGGGGAGGGGGGTATAATTGGGTGGGGGGAGGGGGGAGGCAGGGAAGGGAGGTGAAGGGTAAACAAAAGAGGAGGCTGCAATGCTTGGTAAGAAATGTATCCATTATCCTGCCCATGTAATTGTAGCCCCTCTGTACAGTATGTTCTCAAATAAAATAAAATAAAATTTAAAAAAAAGTGACCATATGATATTTACTGTCCTTACACATCTACTTAAACAATTTGCAAATATTTAATAACTATTGCTATATAAAGAAGTAGGCTGATAAATTCCCAAGGGAAAAACAATTAAATAATTGCCTTCAAAGTTACTGTAATGCTGGGTACCGGTGGCTTGTCCCTGTGATGCTTGCAACTTAGGGGGCTGCATTCAGAGGATCACAGTTTGAAGCCAGTTGGACAAGAAAGCCAGTGAGATCTTTATCTCCAATTAACCACCAGAAAGCCAGAAGTGGCAATGTGGTTCAAAGTAGTAGCATGCTAGTATTGAGAGAAACAGCTTACAAGACAGTGTCCAGGCTCTTAGTACTAGCCCCACAAATGACCATATATTTGTGTATATATGTATTTGGTTAGTTGATATATATATATATATATATATATATATATATATATATTACTTCTTACTTACTGTGCCTATGTGAAGATGGCTTGATGACTTCTTAAGCACATGCCAGTCACTACACCACATCAGAGAAGTATTTTGTGCAGAATCACAGTATTCATTTTGATTGACTCAGATATGTGCTTACATTAAATGCTAGATGGTTTTGGAGTGTAGTATAACTTTGTGGGGCAATGAATCACATTTCCTCATAGATATTTGGTTGTGAATCTGTTTTTCTCAATGTGCCTAATTGCTTTTCATTGCAATATTCTTAATGAGTACTTTCAATTCACATAAAAAATAGAGCTTTATGCTTCTATCAGAAGAATTTATTTTCATGGAAGTTGTATTTAGAACATAAGGAAAGCTAAATATTCTTTTTGTTCAGAGAAATGGCCAGGATAAAAAGTCTCTTTTTTAATTGACTTACTGAGGCTAAATAGATGTGCATTAAACTGGATAAAGGGAAAAATAATATATATACATATATATTTATATCTCAGTATATGTCTTTTCTAAGGAGGTTTATATCATTTGTGACCCAGTTACCCAGTTACTCAGCTTAACAGAGTAAGAGAGAATCGACAGCCCTTGTATTCTGAGTAATGATATTTTACACTTGGCCTGTACGTGGAGCTCAAAAATGAACTTTATTTCTCAAAATGTTCTCCATCAATATGGATGTAGCCAGCTTTGGACTGATGGATAACCTCTTCAATAGTGAGAATGGACATATTGAATCTAGCACATTTCTTTTGGCAATAAACTGAAAATGATATCAGGCTACTTGGCTCATGGATGATTCTGAGCACATTTAAACCAGCGATCTTAACATCTCTGAAGTTGAACTAAATGTCATCTTCTAAGGATGGTGTGAGAGTAACACAATTTGTGTTTTTCCAAAACAGACTTTGTCTTTAGTCAGAATTTTCTCGCATCTTCGTTGAAGAATATTTCACATAGATCTTTGCCTAAGTTTACTTATGAAATTCTACAATATTCAGCATGATTAGAAACAAATATTTCACTGGACAGTTACAATACAATTCCTGCTGTGTCCAATCAGATGTTCCCTAGCAGAAACTTATTTGATGATGTTTACTGTCTCATGTTCAATAATTCTGTCAGAATGGCAAAATTTTCTTCACTTTTTCTACTTCTCTGATCCTTATTGTTGTAAAAACATGGTTCCTTTTCTTCTTGGGGCAATAGGTTCATACAACTTTCATTCAAGACTTACAGAGTGAAAGAAAAGGAGAAGAGGGGGAGCAAAATGGAGAGTGTAGAGAAAGAGAATGGACCAAGAAAAAGATGGAGGGGGAACTGGGAAGGTGGCTCAGAGGTGGAGTGCTTGCCTTGCATGCACAAGGCCTTGAGTTAGATTCCTCAGTACCACATAAACAGAAAAAGCCAAAGTGGCGCTGTGGCTCAAGTGGTAGAGCGCTAGCCTTGAGCTGAAGAGCTGAGGTACAGTGCCCAGGCCCAGCGTTCAGGTCTCATGACTGACGAGAGAGAGAGAGAGAGAGAGAGAGAGAGAGAGAGAGAGAGAGAGAGAGAGAGAGAGAGAGAGTCAAAGGGAAAAAGGAGGAAAGAAGGAAGGAAGGAAAGATAAACTCTTTAGCATTATTCTTCTCAAGGGTAGTAAATTTTATAGAGTGGAGCCCTGGATATGTAAGCCATGCACTCATTTTAGAAGTACAATAGGAGAAAGTCTAGGGTTCCTTGGCACAGGACAAAATTTTCTTAATAAAGATCCAGAAGCACAACAAAGCAAAGAAAGGTTGGACAAATAAGATTGCATGAAACTGCAGAGATTCTGCCTAGCAAAGGACGTAGCTAGCAAGATCAATAGAAAGCCCATGGATTGGGAGAAGACCTTCACCAGCTATCTAACAGACAAGGGCCTTATATCTAAAATATACTTAGAACTCAAAAAATAAAATCCTATAACAACAAATCCTCAAAACTACAACCACCCTGTTAATAAGTGGGCTAAAGACTTAAACAGAGACTTCTCTGAAGAGGAAATAAGAATGGCCAATAGACACATAAAGAAATGCTCAACTTCTCTCTCCATAAAAGAAATGCAAATCTAAACAACATTGAGATTCCACCTCACCCCAGTTAGAAAGGCTAGAATCAAGAAATCTAATAAAAATAGATGCTGGAGGGAATGTGGCCAAAAGGGAACCCTACTGCATCGTTGGTGGGAGTGTAACCTTGTTCAACCACTCTGGAAACAGTATGGAGGTTCCTCAGAAGACTAAATATAGTGCTCCCCTATGAACCAGAAATCCCTTCTGGGCATTTACCCAAATGGTCACAAACAAGGCCATAATAAAGCTACCAGCACAGCTGTTTTTCACAGAATTATTCACCATAGCTAAGATATGGAACCAACCCAGATACCTCTCAGTAGATGAATGGCTCAAGAAAATGTAGTGTGGTGTGTGTATATATACATATATATGAAATATATAGAGAGATTATGTGTGTGTGTGTGTACAATGGAATTCTATGCCTCCATCAGAAAGCATGACACCGCCCCATTTGTTAGGAAATGGAAAGGATTGGAAAAATTTATATTAAGTGCAGTAAGCCATGCCCAAAGAAACATAGATTCCATGGTTTCCCTTATTTGCAATATAAGTATGTCTAGGACAAGCAGAAAAGATCAAAAGCTATGTACATATGACCATATAAGCTGATGCTAAGCGAAATGAACCCCAAGATAGGGACACAAGAGGTTTTATATTTTTGTTACTCTTGTTTTTTTGTTATTGTTGTTGTTGCTGATTTTGTTTTTGTTCTTTTGGTTGGTCGTGGGGCTTGAACTCTGGGGCACTCTCTCTGCACTCTTCAGCTCTAGGCGAGAGCTCTACTGCTTGAGCCACAGTGCCACTTCCGGTTTTCTAGTGGTTTATTGGAGCTCAGAGTCTTTAGGGACTTTCCTGCCCGGGCTGGCTTTGAACGGTGATCCTCAGATCTCAGCCTCCTGAGTAGCTAGGATTACATGCGTGAACCACAGGTGCCCGGCTTGCTCTTGTTTTTAATGTACTGTGTCTAGCACTAATGTACTATGTCTGGTACTGTGCATGTAACATGCAATGTACTGTTTATACTGTACTGTGTAATTTTTTGGTTTCTTTTGTATGTCCTTCCTCCATGGTATGGCCCCTGTTTTCACTATATTTGATTCTGGTGTCCTACATCTTGTATATACATTTTTCTAATTTGGGGAGGGGAAGGGAAATGATAAAATGCTGAAACCAATGAGATGTACAAAACACTATGTTGTAAACGAACTTTACAACTTTGGTGTAGGGGTAGGAAGGAGTTAGGGAGGAGAGGAGGGAAGGTATGGTAAGGGAAAAACAAAAGAGGGGCAACAATGCCTGATAGGAAATGTACTCACGTTACTCATGTAACTGTAACCCCTCTGTACAGTATTTTACCATAAAAATATATAAAGATGTATGTTTACAATTTATTTGACTTTAGCAATTTCTGATAAGATCCTTTGCTGTTTCAAAAAATACTTTGAAATACTATCTTGATGTAATTAACTTATTTTAAAATATTAAATATAAGGCACTGTGAATAATATTTTAAATATCATGTCAGTAAATAATGTCACTCCAGATATGAAGAAAGCATTAGCTTATAACTGATGATACTGAATTTAGAATTAAATATAAGAATGCCAAATGCTCTACTGGTTTTAGCTATAGACTCCTACTTTGCTTTTATGAACATCCTAAGCTGTCCTGACTTAAACAGCAGTTATCTTGTGCTTTCCACACATCACTAGAATCATGGGAAGTTCCTTACCCAGGGGAATGAAGTATTTCAGACTCAGCAGAGAAGATCACAGGTCACACTGATTCATGTGTGCAAGTCACACTATGTACATTTTATTGTTCTTTGCTCAAGTACAATTTCAGAACAATATGCGTAAACTGTTGTACACATTCTTCTCTGTATATTTAATTATATTGTCATAAATGCTTTTAAAAACTGTATCTATGATCTAATTTTAATATGCCTGTGGCTATTTCATTTCTTCTGGATTTTTTTTCTAGAGAATTCAACCCAACTTCAATATTTTTTCCATCTTTAAGTTTAAAATCTGCTCGTGATACAAATATATAGATTAATATATTTTGTATTATAATGTTATAGTTTATCATTCTTATAACATATACGGCATATCACATTGCATCTTTGTCATCAAGAAAGTTATACTCCACCTTCAAATAAATAAGAAAGCTATATTAGGTAATTTAATATATTTAGATATAAAATATTTTATATTGTCAAGTTCACATTAGGTTAAAAATACATAGAATAAATGCTGTAGATGCTTTATAACAGAGATACTATCTTTTTTTTTCTTTTTTATGTTACTTTACCTTTTTTATTGTGAAGGTCATGTCCAGAGGAGTTACAGGTAATAAGTACATTTTGAACAGTTACCCCCTCCCTTGTTTTCTCTCACTTCCCCCCCCCAAATTATAAAGTTCACTTCCAGCACAGTGTCTTGTGAGTGTCGCTATTTCATGGATTCATCCTTTGCCCTTTTTCTCACCATTCTGTGATTCCCCTTCCCCAAATCAGATAAATGACACATTATCACAACATTTTTAGAAAGTTAGATAAACAAACATATGTCTGATTATTTAGGATTATTTAAGGAGTTGATATTTGGATTGTAGTAAGATAACAGTCCAACGCTGATCCTATGCAAACGCACATGACTATCTAAAAAAAATAAACGAAGACCAAAAATGATGAATGGATGTGAGCCCCATAAAGCTCTTCCCTATCAAGTTCACCACCCTAGTGGTGAACTCTAGTACTGAAGAAAAATAAAGAATAAAAAAAAAAGGGAGGGAAGATGAGAGAGAAAGAGAGAGAATGACAGAAGAAATAAAACCAAAATTCTTCACCTTTTGCCATAGATTCATCCACGACTTTCTATCTGAATCCTCTTGCAAAAATTATATATCAGATTAAATAATCCCTCCATAATTAAAAAATAAGCCATGATTGAATTTTCCTGGTACTCACAGGCTCCGATGAAATTGTTAGTGTCTTCTATAATAAATGTGAACTTCAAGATTCCTAAAAGAATTGATTTGACTCAGTCCTCAAAGCAAATATGCTTTAAATTTTGACTCACATACCATCCTCCTTTTCAAGAATTATGTTTTTTTCTTAATGTTTACAAGAAATGTCAGGTTTAAGAAAAAGAAAGTTTTTTTCTCTGCTTTTTAAGAAAAGAAATACTATATTTCTTGTGATTTTTTTAAACCTAGAAATACTCTCCCATTCAGTTAATATCCAAATTTTACATTTTTATATTTAGGTTTTAGCTCTTTTAAAAAATAATTTCATCAGTTACAACTAACATCTGGATTTGTGGTTGTTAATGCATGTTGTTATGATCAAGGCCACTAGGATCTTTTGTTTGGGAATTTTATTTTTTTCTTCTGTTTTTTTCATGAAAAGACACATGCAGAGCTTTTTAGCTTTAACAACAAATGTTGTAGATAAACACTTACTCCTACTTAGGCATTATCTGCTTTTAACAGAAGGGAATTCTTGACGCAGTGTTTTGTAGGTAATTAACCAATTTAATAATATACAGAAGCAGAAAACAAATGAGTACCTAAGGGTGAGTAGCTAATATTTAAGACACCAAGCATTTCACATTAGAAATGCACAGTCTATATATAATATGGAAATGAAAAGTAGTTACTGCCAATGCAATTGGCAGGAAGCACAAAATCCCACTGAAAATTACAGACATTGAATCATTATATAAAACTTTCATGTTTAGCCTCATTCACATAACAGCTTTTAATACATAAAACTGCTGCACTCATTATACATGATTCTCATTAAATTTTCCAAAAAACTATCCAATAAAAACAAAATAAAAAGTTATACTTATTACATAATTATATTTAGTTATTATCATGTGTGACAAAGGGAATACAGGGTTTTGTATGTATTCAAGATGTACATAAGAGAGAAAACAGAATAATGTAGAGGGTATAGGAGACAAGTTGGTGAAAAAAAGGCTTGTTGGAAAGTCAGTACCAGAGTTCCATGTACACGAGATTCAGAGACAGATTCATCTCAGATAATCAACAAAGAACATTTCAAAAATGGAAAGATTTTATTAATTAACTGCAAGTGATCAAATCATGTAAAAAGGGGGGATCCTTGGATATAAACACAAAACTTAATTAGGTTTTAAACATAGTTTTTGAGGAAAGAAAGGACTTGGGACTCAAGCTAATTTGTCTTTCAATAAATCTGGCATAATGTAAAGAACTAGTACAATTTTAACAGCAATGAAGGTTGACAATATCTTTCTCTACCCTTATGATTTGTGGCTGTTTTGTTTTAAATCATTAAAGTTTAAGGATAATGTACCATAAATCTTGTATATTGTAAAATTTCCAAGGATGTTATAAGCATTATGAGACTAACACTTATGTCCTGACAGGCAGCTACACGAGAAGGAGATTTTGAAATATTTCAATAAAGGAAGGATGAATAGTTCACCAAATTCTAAATAGAATGGAAAATAATATTAGTAGATGAATCTGTAAGTTGGAGCAAAGACACACCACTGAGGAAAGAAAATGTAAGTTTGTAGTGAGGATTGTATGATGTACAGAATTCCAACTATGAAGCCATGTAAATAATAGCTACACATGTTCCCGCAGATGACCTACTTTTGAGAAGAGACTTCTGTGGAAAAAAAGCAAAGATAATGAAGTATTATTGTTTTTGTTTGGACAGAAGTCAGTTAAAGTATTTTGTTTTGTTTTGTTTAAAGGGAAGTTACCACAGGAAAGAACATTTATAAAATTGTGGATGTGATTTAGGTTTCATCAGTTTTGTCTTAATGCTGGGTCTCCCAAGAGGAGGGTTAAAATACGCAGTAGTATTCAAGGATAACATTAAAGCTGATAATGAAAACTAGTTTCTTGCATACATTCTGACTTTGATTTTATTTTATGTTAAGGTATCTATATAGAGTTTCTATTCTAGGTCATAAATACCCATTTGCCTCAGTTAAAAGGATGAAACTGGTTTTATTTTTCAGTGCAAGGTATACATCAACAGTGCAGTATTACTTTGCAATTGAAAAAGAAGTTATAAGACCAAATCATGAATAATGGGAATAGAACAGAGAGAAAAAGTGTGACCTAATGTAGAAAACCCATATTCAATATAATAATATCAGCAAATTTTCCTAAGACACAGTTATGGTACAAAGTCTATAAGACATAGAAGTATTATTGAACAAGAAGTGATCAATTAAAAAAATCATCACCACCTATCCACCTATTTTTTTTTAATTCAAAAAGCAAACTCTAACATCCAAAACCTTCTTGCAGTGAGTATCTATTATTCATCCAAGTATTCATAATTGTAAAAATTGCTTGCAGGGCTGATCTGCATCTTAGTCCAGGAACCTCTTACATCTCATATGCAGTCTGGCTCAAAAAAAAAAAAAGTAAAAACATAAGGCTATTGTTCAAACAGATTTAACACTAGTGACTGCTTCAACTCCTATAAACTTGGACTAACAATTTGAATTGAGCAGCCATTATGATTATTTTGAATCTTTCCCAGGTATTCTCTATTTGAGTGTATGGATCTGTTAAAATGAGCACTTATATAGTGTGAAGTAAGTGTACATATATTTCATCAAACATCAAACCTTTATCTGGCCTCCTTGGCTGGTGTTCTTGTTAAATGATTCTGGACCTGAAGAGAGATGACTCATAGTAGCTCTGTGGGTATTCTGGACTCTTGTTAAAACGTAACCTGCTGCCTCACCTCTCCCCAGATGTTTGGTGTTCGTTTTATCAACTGTGTTTTCCATATTGAGGTTCACTTTTAAATTTTTATTCACTAATCAGTGTCATAGGCATTTCAAAGTTGTGCTGAAAGATAATAGGATAACATGAAATAAAGGACAATTTGAGTATGGGGGGGGGAGGGAGAATCAAACTGTAAACCTACTTCATAAAAACAAAATGAGCTTTAACAAGTTTTTAAAATGCAATATTCTGATTTTTAAGATATATCTTAAATATCTACAATAACCTTGATACACCTACTTTATCCTTCAGAGACTATATCTGAATAACTGAACTGTATTTCTAAAAGTTAAACTCAGAAAGGTAAGTTATGAATAGAATAAAAAACTTAGAGGAAATATTGGCATTTGTGGTATAAAATAGTAGCTACTAGTTCAGTAGAGCATTAAATGCTCTAAGGAATTATTCCCTTATGTTTATCTTTTACATAAACATAAAATGATGAAAATTATTTTGCATTCTCACTCAATACCTATAATGTACTAATAATTTCAAAATCAATGCAGTTTGAGGTTTTTTATATACATATTCGGTACACAATAATTGTAAGCATTATAAATTTGTAATACTTTTGTGTAGAACTGTACTGTCATCTCACCAACAATAAATTCTATCCAAATCCCTTGGAAACTTTTATAGCATTTCCAGTACTATTCTTGTTAATTATAATGTTTGGATACACTATTCTGGTACATTTTACTTCGAAATAGCTTTTTTTGAAAAGGCTAATTTCACCCCAGTAATCTTTTCTTTTCTTTTCATTTTTCTATCTTTTCTTTTCTTCCTTCCTTTCTTTTTTCTTTTTTTTCAGTTGTGGGGCCTGAACTCTGGGCCTAGGTGCTGTCCCTCAGCTCCAGCTGAAGGCTGGCGCTCTACCACTTGAGTGTCAGCCCCACTTCTGGCTTTTTCTGCTTATGTGGTGCTGAGGAATCCAACCCAGGGCCTCATGCATGCAAGGCAAGAACTCTACCACTGAGCCATTTTCCCAGCTCCTAATTTTCTTTCACTTATTATTTAACCAAAACAGATTCTCAGTAAACCAAGAAACAGATAATCTGATCATAAATGTAGCACATAATATAAAGTTGAGGCTTTATAAGTATATTATTTTTGTTTGGTGTACTGTTTGAATTTTTTGGTTCTTATTTAAACTTTTGAAGACATTTTGAAAATATGCTAAGCCTATGAGAGATTAAAACAGTAAGAAATTATTATTTCGATAAAGTTAAAAAAGACATCAGCTAACATCATAATATTCAGCAACAATTACATACAATATCTCTGTGAATGTGTGGTGCTCTGCTTTCATTCCATACAACTAATTATTTAGCCTCATTCCTAGCACTCTACAAAAAATATGATCGTTGAGAAAACATATTCTTACAACCCTGCCAACACAGGAAAAAGAATCAGCTTTTAGAGCACACATAAATACCAATAGTGATTACCAGTATGAAAAGATAATACTCAGTAAATTAGGACTATTCACCACTCCAAAACTTAAATTCAAAATCTAATGTCATTCTGTCTTTATAAAAGCCTTAATTAACCTTCAAATTCCTTAATTAACTTTACTATGTTTGGGGTGAGGAAGGCAAAATTATTCTGATTGCATGAAGAATATAAAGTGTTGTATACTTTCTTTCTATTCAGCTAAAATACAGTCTGATTAGCAAATAAAATGTACACCTAAACAAAGATTTCACGAATTATTCATTTTCCCATTTATCTCTTGCAATTGAAAGAAGAAAAACAAAGCTCACACACCCTACTGTATGAAGAATAGCTTGCTTATTAACTTGTGAGGGGCATTGTAAAAAGTTGAGCACTTAGAAAAGTAAATAATGAATATATCTTACAAACATAAGCTAAGTTGATCAGTGAAAACTTTCATGGATATATACAGCTCGAAATGCAAAAAAAGAATCTACTGTGCTCATAAAAATGTTCTGAAATATTACTGAAAATCAGTTGTTTGATATAATAACTTTATTATCAAATTTTATTTATTGAACTTTAGGGATTGAACTTCAGTTCAAAAGCTTAGAATTCCTATTTTGTATTTATATCAGATATTTTAAATGAAACACTATACATCTAGGAGTAGAGTCCTAGATGAAATAGCCATACAACAATCATCTTCACAACATCCATTTTGCTTCTACTCGATCTTTAGTTTAGGTTTTAGTTAAAAAATAATATTGCTATAACTGCTCAAAAATATTAATTCTCTGGATATCTGAAATTTTTCTAAATCAATTAGGTTCATAGTATTTGAATATTTTACAGTATAGAAAAAGAAAAATAATGAGAGTAATAATCTTATTCCTTTCCATTGTTTTATAAAACAATTTTATTTTTAAAAACATCCTAATAAATATTGTTGTAAAATGTAAGTATTGTAAGTCATATTGTTCAAATAAAATTCATTTAAAGTGAATAATAAAGAAGTTAAATGGTACACAATTTTCTTTCACTATATTTTCCTGGCTGGTATGGAAATTCAATCATCTCTACATATATAAAAATAAAAATAAAGCCTTTCTCCATAATTTATTCAGTTGTAAAACAATTACAAAACCAAACATAGGGACAGGAGGAAGCTACAGAGAGCAAAAAGAAAAATACATCCAGAGAGCTTAGGTAAATAGGAAGGCAAGTTGGGCCAAAATAAATTTCTTTGGAAGTTCCTCAGAGAATTCTGCATGAAAAAGTGAACCTTGACTTAATATTTTATCTAGATTAAGAATTTTGATCTACATATGATATAGAATCTGTGCCTTTTGTCTCTCTGAACTTGACTTCACACATATATCATTTTCCACATGTAGTCAATTCCCTAAATATGATATAATATTATTATTTCTGATGGATGAATAAACTGTCATTGTATACCACACTTTCTTGATCCATTTGTTGTCTGTAGGATAACTGGGTTGCTTCCATAACTAGATGACTCTGAATAATGTTCTAATAAAAATGTTTGTGCAGGTGAATTTATTGTATACTGATTTTCTATTTTTGATAAATGCCAAAAAATGACATTTCTGAAAAAGATGCTTTCATTTTTACTTTTTTTGTTTGAGGACTCTCTGTTCTGCAAACTATATGAGTTACACAAATTTACATTGCCTCCAATGGTGAATTTGGAATCCTTTTCCCTACACTTTTGGCAGAATTTGTTGTTGTTTATAGTCTTAATAATGATTATTTCAACTACATAAAACGGAATATCATTGTTGTTTTGATGGCATTTACTTTAATTTATCTTAGTGGGGTGTAAAGGAGAAGGAGTTAGACAAAAGGAGGGAGGAATAGTGGAAAAATATAGTCATGGCATTGTTGTACATTTATGAAAATGGAAATGCTAGGAAATGAGTGACATTGGGTAGATGGGAGAGACAGGAATAACAGAAGAGATCACACTGATCTGTAACTATTCACATGTATTTATTAATATTAATATATTTTTATTGCTAAATAATCAGAATATTGAAAATGATCAAAAGAAAGTAAGAGAAGAATATGAAAAAATGAGTGGCTAAGTGTCCTTATATTAAAAAAAAATGAAGAGCTTTGAGAATCATTCAATTTTAGTCAGATACTTTAAACTCTTTAGTATGTAATAATTAAAATTTTGTAATTGTTACTACATGAAAACATACAATTTCTCTTACTTTTTTGTTGTTATACTTTGATATTTACTGATTACAGTTGCCTATGTTGATGGAGTATAGCATGATGCTAAAACAGTATGGCATATTTGAATTTGGTAATACAACATTTCAAAACCTATCATTCATGGTTTCCTATATAGTGGATACAATAGTATTTGTATGATGTTATTCTAGACATTATTAAATAAACATTTCTTATAGACTACCTCATAAATTTTAGAAACAGGACAGATTTAAGGAATTTATAGAGAAATCTGACAAGCTAAAAGTGATGAGAGTCATCATGATAAATGATACAGAAATTATTCCCTAAGTTTACAAAGTCTATAATAGAATCTGACATACTTGATTAAGAAGTATAGTAGGCATTTAAAGATATTTTATGTATATAAGTTATATTACTGTCAGTTTAGCTATAAGGCTGTGAATTTGTACCAACATCTCTGATACATCATCAAAGAATAATTTGACTATATTTCAACTTTTACTTATATATTCTCATGATTTTTATCTAAAAATGTAGAAAACTAATTTCATTTAAAAAGGTCGATTATAGTTCACAAAATAAGCACACATACCTGCTACACCAATAGAGCAACTACATTTCATAGAATTTTCCTTCTATAATTTCAAAGCAAAACTGTTCAGTACTAAACTTAAAATTAACTTCAGTTTTCCTGAAGATTTTCTACTACTATAACCTTTATCTAGTACTTGATCATAAACTATTTACAAAACTCTGATAACGTTTTTATTAAGGACATATTTTATTGTGCTGATTTCACTGAGGAAGTTTCTGAATGTTTGATTGAGATTAATTGTTCCTATTAGCCTGTTTATTTGGTACACAGTTTTATATAAAATGATGCTTTTTATTTTTTCATTTTTATTTTTTGGGTCTGGTCATGGGGCTTGAACTATGAGCCTGGGCGCTGTCTCTCAGCTTTTCAGCTCAAGGCTAGCACTCTACCACTTGAACCACAGTGCCACTTCCAGCTTTTTTCTTTTTGCTTATGTGGTGCTGAGGAATCGAACCCAGGGACTCAGGAATGCAAGGCCAGCGCTCTACCACTGAGCCACCTTCCCAGCCCCAAAATGATGCTTTTTATGTATGTTAATATTGCCTGAAAAGTTTTCATATTGCACTTTTATCAAAATTTTATGAAGAATGTAGAGGTATGGAAAAAAAGGAAGCACTGAGATTTTTCCATAGCTCCAATGACAGAAAACTGTGAAAGTGTACGAGAGAAAGGGAGATATAAAGAGAAATTACAAATAACATTTATTAAATATCTATGTACAAGCTGGATGCTGTTGGCTCATGCCTGTAATGCTAGCAACTCAGGAGGCTGAGATCTGAGGATCACAGTACACAGTCAGCCCAGGGAGAATAATCTGTTACATTCTTATCTCCAATTAACAACCAGAAAACCTTATATGGTTCTGTGGCTCAAAGTGGTAGAGAGCTAACCTTGAGCTCAGGGACAGCATGCAGGCCCTGAGTTCAAGCCCTATGACAACCTCCAACAAAAACAAATATCCGTGTGTGTGTGTGTGTGTGTGTGTGTGTGTGTGTGTGTGTGTGTGTGTGTGTGTGTAAATAAGCTTTTTCAAGGATATTTTGAGTGGTCACTTTACTCAAATTCTATTAAAAAATTATAGGAAAAGACTCAAGGATCAGATACTCAGTGTAATTTTCATACAATTAGCAATTGTCAAACAAAGAAAACTAGTATTGATTTTCTAATATGGACTCCAAGTCAGAAGAAACAAGAAGCTTTTCCTCTAGTTGTAAGATATTAATTACTTTTAAAGCTGTTCCTCACACAGGTATCTCTACTGGAACATTTCTTAAGATTCATAGTAATAAAAATGTATTTATTTCTTGTTGTTAGTTATAATAGATAATTCTGAAAGCGTAAAAGTTGTTACTGTTTTTAAACAAAAAGGAAATTAACATTAATGAGTCTTAAGAAGAAATACAAAAATAAATGTTGGAAATTTGTGGAAATAAATTTGTAAATTTGGTATAATTGTTAAATTTCCTCTGCAGAGAAAATATTTGTGATACTGCGTTTCTACTTGATATTACATATGAAATGACAATCTAAATACAATAAGAAGTGTTAAGGCTATTTATAAAATTTGTAATTAAGAGTCATTGTGGTTTATTCCTCTTAGAAATGAGCATTCTCTATATGGAAAACATACACTCCATTAAAAAAAGTATTATTTTCTTGGAATAGACCTTGTACACCATGAAAGTTTGTCTCCAGTTCATTGACATATATACCAAGTGGAACATTGGCCTGGAAAAACACAACTACAGGTAAGAAGCCCAGCTTGATGTAAGCTGCTGAAATAGTGAGTTTACTGCCAAGATGTGGATTGCATGCTGTTTTGAATCCAGTGCCAGGAACATCCTGAAGGAAGGTAGTTTCTCTTTTAGATATGGGCTGTTCCTTTAGCACTGTAAAAGAATCTGTGATGAATTTATATCCCAAATTCATCAGTATTAGAGAGAAGTTTGCAATTTACTAGTTATGAGGGAGTAGTTAATTCGCTATTTGTTTTGTTATTCCCCTGTGTAAAATGAGGTATAAATACAGACTGTATTCAAAAGCAGCTGAAATAATGTAATTAACTGAATTTATAAAAGAAGGTAGAAATCAAACAGTGATCTACTATTAGCTTCAATTGCTCCTTTGCTTTCTCTTCCCCAATTCTATCGGCCTGTTTTCTGCTCCTGTATCTTCCTAGCAATGTACCACAGGGCTTTGCATGGTAACTGTAATTTGAATGAGACATTTCCTATAACTTTGATTGAGACATTTTCTTTTTGTTTTACTTCAATCTGTCATGTTTTTCTGAAGTAAGGAGGCAAGGTCTGGTCGGCGCCATTGGCCACAGGGCGGATTTTAGGGTCTGTCATCTTATCTTCATGCTGGGGGAAGAAAAGCCCCTGTACATCACCTGCCTCCCAGGTGATGGGCATGCTGGATCCCTGGAGACAGGGGTAGGCACTTGGCTGATAGGTTACCGAATCTGTCAGTCCAGTGCCTGGGACTGGGAATTTCTGAAGGATCTGCCCTCTGAACCTGCCTATTTAGTCACGGACCAGCATAGCCGCCAGGACACCATGCCACATCTTTCTCTTTGATCCAGTCCTGTGTCCTGTCTAGTCTCCAGTCATCAAGGTGTCCAAATTCAGCTCTCCATTGGAGCTGAATTGACTTGTTGGTATTGTTTTTGTTATTTCTTTCCTCTTTTACATGTTTCCTGGCTGTGTTATGTGTATTTGCATGTAATAACTGGCGGCCTGCAGCCTATTAACTGTTAATAAAGACTCCCATAGTCTATTTTTTTTGGGGTCCGGTCATGGGGCCTGAACTCTGGGCCTGGGTGCTGTCCCTCAGCTCTTCAGCTCAAGGTTAGTGCTCTACCACTTGAGCCACAGAGCCACTTCCGGATTTCTTTTTCTGCTTATGTGGTGCTGAGGAATCGAACCCAAGGCCTAATGCATTCAAGGAAAGTGCTCTACCACTGAGCCACCTTCCCAGCCCCCCATAGTCTATATTTTAAAATGTGGCTTCTGGGATGATTCACCTTAAACAGTTCTAGGGAGTTATTCTATCTATAATTTTACCCCAACCTATACACCCTCTCCTCACACTGATACTTATTATACTTTAAATCCTTCAATCTCTCTCAAATTGTAATATAAACACCAGCAACAAATTGAATTTTATAAATGTAGGGTATCAGCTTCAATATCTGTAAACAGAGTTTCAGGGGGATATTGAAGACTGAATATTTTATTCAAAAATAAATGAATGCTATTAGGACTAAAAGTTTATTTCAAAAATGAAGAAAAAAGAAAAAGGTAGGCTAGCATTAGTTTTCTATTATGGACTCTGAATCAGAAATAAGGACAATTTTATACTTCATGTCCCTAATTCTATGACTCAGTAGGCTGAGATTTGAGAACTGGATTTGAAGTCAGCTCAGACAGAAAAGTCCTAGATAATTCTAACTTCAAAGGAGCCTGCAAACAGCAGGACTAAAGATATAGCTCAATGGTGAAATGGATGATGGTGATTATACCTAAAAAAGAAAACAAAGAGAGCAGGGCACTGGTGGCTCACACATGGCCTGTAATGCTAGCTACTCAGGAGGCTGAGATCTAAGGATCTTGGTTAAAAGCCAGATTCCAAAGCAAAGTCCCTGAGATTTTCTCCATTTTACCACTAAAAAGCAAAACTTCAGGAGTGGCACAAGTGGTATAGCACTAGTCTAGACCTCCAACAGTGCTCAGGCCCTAACTTCAAGGTCAACGAACAGCACACACATACACACAGTTTATAAAGAAATTAAAGACAGAAAGCAAAGAACACTTTGGTTGCCAAATATGATAATTTTATTTTTGGCACGATGAACTTGTTATGGGTAAGTTTTCTGTGGCATTGAATTGAGGAATTTTAACCATTCTATGTAATATAAACTTTATTCAATTAAGAGATTTTAGGGTATGAGGAAAGAGAAATGAGAGATAACTTTACATTGGGTCATTGACAAACCCATGGTAAAATGTATCAGGGAATGTTACCAGTAAACAATACAGTATTGTGTAAGAGATTAGGTGGTTTAACAAAATCCATTCAGGGGCTATAAAAGTTAGTCTTTTAGGTCCTTTTAACCCAATGTCAATTCTAATCCTCCTTTAGAAAAAGATCTCCACTTACACTTTGCTCACATCAAATCCTTTTAGAGCACTTTCAAATTCTATACACTATTATTATAAATGGCAATTCAGACAACAACACAGTTTGAAAACATAAAAGTAGTTGACCCAATAAAGTATATGTATTCTAAGAACTCATATAGAGTTTTGGAACACTTGAGCAGTTCCAACAAGTTAGATGTTGTGAAATATAATATACATATATATATATATATATATATAAATGCTACTCAGAGCTAAAATAAACTTTTCACAGAGTTTGTACATTAGTTTACAGAATTATTTCTGTTAAAATAAAAAATTAATAAGAAAAATTGTTTGCAAAAGACATCACTAATAAAAAACTCTTATCCAAACTACAAAGGGAAATTTTAAAACTCAGAATTAAAAAGCAAAGTACCTTATTTTAAAAATGTGTGAAAATACAAAGCTATAATCCCTCTTTTGTGATCTAAAAAATTAATATGTACTCATTTTGGCAACATAATCCATAAAGTGCCTGCTGAGAAGGAAACTCAGATAGGCAAAAAAAAAAAATCTAACTAGACAAATCATACATAGTGTGAAAGACTGCTCTGCTCTGTCAGCAACAAAACAGTAACAATAAAAAATGAATGCATTTTGCTCATCAAAATCCAAGTGAATAGTAGGCGTATGCATGTCTGTGTTTAGATATATATATATATATCTAAACACTATATATATAAACACTATATATAAACACTTGCTAGACATATATATATATATGCTAGACATATATATATGTCTATCAAGGTAATTTGAATTTAGAATACATTAGAAAAATCAGACTTCATATGTATTTAGTTAACATAAACTCAGCCATACACTAAAATCCAATCCAATTTAGCAAACTAGAATGTTCATTTAAAAATTACTGTGTATATTTCTGATGTCAAAAAATAACAGATTTTAGGTTTCATATTTGTGTATGACCCTTAGGATCCAGTTCTTTAAAAGCTATTACAGTAAAGTCAAATTTTTTCACGGATGCAAGTCTTCATGGTTCTAGGCAGGTTCTTTGATCTATGTAATGTTAGTCTTCTCTTATATCCTTTCCAATCTGGATCTTAGCACACTACACTTCAGTTATTGATTGCTTGTTCCACCTAGTGCTTTGTATTTAATTACACTTTGATGCAAAATTCCATAGCTTTAAAATGAACAAGCAAAACAATAATAATTTGCAATTAGCAAATTCTTCTGTTGAATCTGTTAATTTGATCAATTCTCTGAATATAAATGATCAGGCTTTTCTAGTTGATGCCAGGTTAAACAATTTCTGTCCATCATTCACATATATAAAAGAGGAGAGTGCATTTCTTGTATCAGTTGGGATTCTTTAGGTTAAATATTAAAAAATTTCCAGAATAAAAGAAAAAGGAGAAATAAAAATCCTGTAATTACATTTCCTCCATTTTCCTACCTGAATCTCTGTATATTTATTTTTTTAATTTAATTTTATTTTATTTGTGACCATACTGAACAGAGGAGTTACAATTACATGGGCAGGATAATGCGTACATTTCTTACCAAGCATTGCCTCCGTATATTTAAATACACAAATAATTCTCAAAATTCCATTTCTTCATTTTTATAAAATGCATTTTAGTGCAATCATTCTAGCAGGGTTTAAAAGATTTGATTATACAGATAATTATTGAGAAGAGATAGGAGGAGAAAAACAAGATAAAAACCTTGATATTAAAGATGATGGAATCCACTTAGATACTAATTACTGAAAAACAATCCAATAATGAGGACTTAAAAAAAACCTTCTGCTGTATTTTTGGCAACTTTTCAAGAGGACATAAGGTTTTAAAACTTCAGATTAGTTACTTATAAACACAGGGACAGCAAACATTGCTAGGAAACATCACCGTGGGTGGTAAGGACTTCATGGAAAGGGTTTTGTGTTAAATGAGTTGTGATGTTCCAATAAAGGTTCTAGCTTAATTTTATTCTCTCTATCTTTAAAATACAAAAAGTGCTTCTGTTGATTACCTGCTTTAGTAGTAATTACAAGACAATTTCCTTTCAACAGTGTCTGTCTCTTAATCACAAGTAGCAGCAGGTACTGAGCAATTGATATTCCACACATCTTACTCTGAAAACACTCACAGAAACAAAATGCTGGAGAATTGTAGATTAAATGAGGCTATTTTTTCCCAACTGGTTTAATAACTACAGAAAACTTAATAGAAATGCATTCTAAAATGATATATTCCCATGAATATATGTTATTTCTGATGTGGTTATGTTTTTGGTGTTGTTTACCTACTATTTTGAAAATTAAAGAAATCATTATTATTCATAATCAAATATGATTACCTCCTGTTTTGAAAGAATCATATCAAAATTAAAACTTGTTCTAATGAAAAAGCTATGACAAAACAAATGGTTCAGAATGGATACGTTAAAATATTTAAAGAAAGAAGCAAGAATAAACATGTAAAGCAAGATGAGAGGTAAAAAATATAAATAGATTGCATTATAGATTATTTTTTCATCATAATTTTGTTAAAAATGTAGTTGGAAGTTGAATATAATCAAAGACATATATAGATTTGTTTCAATTATGGGGTTTTAAACACGAGTTTACATAATTTTAGATAATATTTTATTAATATAAAGAAAAACTGGAGACCATGAATAATATATGAGAGTTAACCATATTCACATTCTAAGTTTTTTCTTTATATTTTTTTATTATGAAGATACTGTACAGAGGGATTACAGTTACATGAGCAAGGTAATAAGTCCATTTCCTATCCTTCATTGTTACATCCTCCTTTATTTTTCCCTTACCATCCCTTTCCTCCCCACCTCCCCAACTCTGCCTTCCCCTCTCTCCCTCACCGCCACCCCCATTTTATGCCTCCATCAGAAAGTTTGTTTTTTAATTATAGAGAAGTATTGTGTTAATAGAATCAAAATATTCATGACAAGCAGATCTATGTGTACATTTCTGTGTAAAAAACGACCAAAAAGAAAGAAATAGCACATGATCCAGAAATCCCACTCTAAAGGAAATGAAATGTGATTTATGAAAGTTATTTGTACTCTCATTTTCATTACAGTATTAGTCACAACAGCAAGATGGAGAAGGCACCTAATGTACTTCAAAGGATTACTGAATAACTAAAGCATGGCAATATGTACATATGATCAAATAATACCCAGTTTTGATGCAGAAGGAAATCCTGGCATATGAAGTAGCACGTGAGAACCTTGCAGTAATGCTTGTTCTCATCTACAAACAGCATCCTCCTTTCTTCACCTCAGGATGGCCAAGTGTGCTTTGCAAAATCACAAATCTTCCCTTGCCTGCTTAGTTTAAAGCAAGGAAGTCTTAGTTACTAAAATGTAATAATCACTTATAGGTAAGTTTATTCTTGTGATTTCCTTTTATACAGAGCCCCTTTCTCTCTACAATAAAGACATCAAACTTTTACAGTTCCAAGTTATGTGAAAAGAAATCACAAGTCCTCTTAAAGCAAGTGGGAAACAGACAATAGGCCACTCACTGTTGTTTACTAGTTTGTAGTTTTCCACTTATGGAAGAGATGAGGCTATATAATCATATTTTCTTTCTAATGTACAATGATACCTAAAAGATGATACTTTACCTTTTCAGTTCACTGTATTCTAGCAACTTGTACATCCTACACAATCACTCTTTCATGCTGCTAATTTCTGCATGGTACAGTCTTCAACAAGATCTGTGAGTATAGCTATTTTCCTTTCCTTCTATATGGACCCTTGTTACATTGCCATGCTATTTGCATCCCTCATGAGCAGATCAAGTAGTTTATAAAAATTTTGTAATTGTGCTGCTTGTGGAAATTAAGGATGATAAGCAAAGCCATATGCAGAATTTAGATCAGTCATAATCAAAACAAACACTCCAACGGGAGAATGGAAGAAATAGAGCATAATATGCTTTCTACGAAACACATACTCTCACAAATATCATATTTACTTAGAACTAGGTCACAACTGACTTCATTAATTGACTTCCATTTGCCTCTAGTATAACAGAAGATCATAAATACACTATTGGTTCTTAGAAATCTGCTAATCTGGACCACATATCTGCCAGGTCATAGAAGAGGCACAACTCTTCCTTTTGTTGTTTGTGTTAATATAAGTAGTACACTCATGAAAAACAGGATAGCTTATTTTGCTCTTAGCAGCCATATTGTTTCAAGGTCCTCATTCTTAGGAATTTTGCCTTTTGCCTATATGTTGGGTATGGTTAGCAATTTTCTTAGATTTGGAAGATGTAAGGGCTGTCCTCAGAGTTCCTGATCATTCATCTTTGGTTACTTTTAATAGCATGATTAGGGATTCAAAAGAAGCTTCTGAAACTTACAATTGTCTCTCATCTAATCAATTAATTATAGCCATCATTTAATTATGGGACTAATCATTACTGTTTATTATCTTTGCAATTACTACCGCACTAGAACATTATAACACTAACCATCTCCCATAACCTATCCATGTATTCTCTATCATGGGTATCATATTGATATTCTTCACTAGAAAGAAATGACGATTACATCAAAGGAAATGCGATATGTGAAAAATCACCACACACCTATCACTGGTATGAGTGGTCCCTATGGATGATAATTCAATACCAAAAAGCATGTGCAGTTAGATTCCTTACATTATTATTTACATTTTTCTTTACAGCTGTGAGTATAGTCATAAGACAATATATTATATATTACCTCATATTTTAGATGGTTATTACAAATAACTACACATAAAAAATATTAGTTATGGTAAGAGATTTGCCCCTTTTAGAAATTAAGTCTAATAAATATATTTATATTATCTTAGAAATTTTAAAATATTTTATATACTTTGTGTGTGTGTGTGTGTGTGTGTGTGTGTGTGTGTGTGTTTGTGTGTGCTGGACTTAGGGCTTAGACTCAGGGCCTAGGCACTGTCCTAAGCTTTTTTGCTCAAGGTTAGCTTTCTACTACGAGAGCCACACTTCATTTCTAGCTTTATATTGGTAATTAGAGATAAGAGTCTTACACATTATCTTGCTCTGGCTGGCTTGGAGCCATGACATTCAGATCTCAGCCTTCTGATTAGCTAAGATTACAGATATCAGCAACTGGATTCAGGATTGACATATCATTATCTAATACTTTTACTATTACCATAGTCCTCTGACAAATGAAAGATTTTACTTTATGCACCAGATTGTGTATTAAGAAGTCTAATTCTTCTTTCAATATTAGAAATTCCTGAGTCAGATTTGAAGGCTTTTTATTACATCTGCCAATGGTAGGTACTAGAGATTTAATATTTTGTTGTGATTTCCCAAACACCATTTCCCAAAGAATAACTAATACTGAGAGTAACACTGTCTTCCAAATATGCTCACTATGGAACCATTGGGAAATCTAGTCTGAAATAAACAGCAGTTACTGACATTTGATACACAGTTGGAGAAAACTGAGCTACTTATGGAGAATTCTCAAATATTATCACCAATTAAATAAAGAATCCTGTGAAAAATCTTAGTTTTAACATGTTAAGTGGCTTTCTTGATTGAATGACTATCAACCAATGGATAGCCTGATATTTACACTATTAATTCAATTCAATAATTTCTTCATAATTAATAAAATTAGTTTTACATATATCTTTAAAAATCTCATTTAAAAATACCTTTTATGTAGTGGGTGTTAGAATTTTATTTAATGCTAGTTTGATTTATGTTTTCAATATTTAGATATCTATAGTGTATGAGTTGTTTTATCATTAAGCTGTAACAATGATGTTTTTGTTTAATTCACTATGTTTCTCTCTGTTATTCCTTTGTGCAATCTAGTTGTCAAAATATGATTTCAACCTCAATGTCTGGAATCTAATTATCAGGCTAATTAGTATATTCACTGAGCTATTACTTACCAAGTCACTGCAACATTTTTGTCGAAAGACCACTATTATTCAACTGCAAATAGTTCATACAGAAAATTGCCTACCTTAAATTAATCATTGGATATGTGTTGTGCATGTGCAGCCACTTACTTCTGGGCAGAATAGCATAAGTATATAAATGTTGGGGAACACTAAAAATGGACAATTAGCACAAATAGGTAACCATGTATCTTTAAGAGCAAAATGTCTACTCCCAACATCAATAATGAAGTATACTTTATTTCCTAATAAATTAAAGGTTGTTTAAATTTGTCAATATGTGCCACTTTATAAAATATTATAGAAAAATATGTAGGAAGAGAGACTAACAAAATTTCACCATCTTTCTATTGCTTGAAATAAATATATAGCCAGGTGCCGGTGGCTCATGCCTGTAATCCTAGCTACTCAGGAGGCTGAGATCTGAGGATCACAGTTCAAAGCCAGCCGGGGCAGGAAAGACTGAGACTTCTATCTCCAACAAACCACTAGAAAACCGGAAGAGGTGCTATAGCTCAAGTGGTAGAGCACTTGCCTGAGCTGAAGAGCTGAGGGACAGCGCCCAGGCCCAGAGTTCAAGCCCCGCGACAGAACAAAAAAAAAAAAAAGATATATACATAATGTTTTCTATTTAAGGGACAGAAAAAAATTGAAATTCAATTGAATTTGATTAATAATCATAAATGTTTAAAAATAAAATGTTTACATAGTCACTATTGAATATTTATTAATGCACTTAACTACTAAATGACATAAAAATTCTTAGAATGCTTACTTATAATACCAATAATAAGCTGTATCACTATATAAATATTTTGAGTAAAATTATATGAAAATAAGAATAGAAAAATGGCAGAAATATAGATAAATGAAATAGGATGTGCTTAACAAGTAAATACATGTGTATTTTCTTACAAATTATACTTTATGGAGGCCACATTTAATATTCAAATTCAAATGATTATAACATGGTATTTAAGTCTGTATAAATTTAAGCTTAAATTGCATTAAATTTCCTAGATTCTGAGGAATTCATCACTATAGGTTAGGCTGTATCATGAACTGTCTTTGTGAAAATACAAAAGTGCTGATATTTAAAGAACAATATGCCCTTATCTGTAGCAATATTTGCTCACCATTTATAGTGACATTAGTACCTAATAACCTTGTAGAAGCAGAAATATAAAATATAACATCCTGTATTTCCTAGATCAAACATGAAATTACCTGTGAAGTTTTCTAGTTTGGGAACCTTGATTCTATTTTCCTATTTTCTCAGTGGAAGTCCTGAGGGCCATTTGACTTTCCAGAGGTGCACTTAACCAATCCTCCTGACCATGCACACTGAATTATTCCTGGGTTTCTGCAAAAAAAAGGGGGGGTGATGAAGGAGAAATTTCTATGAAATAATGGAAAAAATGCTTTTTAGGTAGAAAACTATAGTGTCTTCTAAAGTCACATTTTCTTTTCAAGGCAAGGTATTTTCTATAGCATCTCCAACAGTTCATGTTTTTAAGAAGCAAATATCCTTGCCTAAGAGAAAACAATTTTTGAATCAGGTCTTGATTTCTCATCAAGGTCTTTATAAAGTTTTCTTTGAATGAGTTAGTCACCCTGGTTATCCTCAAAATTTGATTCTTCATTTAGACAAGACCAATAAAAGATCTATAAAGTATTTTCAGTGGCTCACCAAGTTAAATAGAAGAGGGTGATTTTCACGTGTTTATAGCATTGCAGGACTCAAAATACTTTCCAGTTCTATCATTAGATGAAAGTTAAATAAAAACTATAATTGTGAATGTATACACTGAGACTTAAAACTTTTCCAAAATTTCCACTTGTTCAAATTTAAACAGTAAATATTTTAGACAAGGTATCATAGCAAGTAATAGCACATTCACCTTATGTGAAAAAATAATAAGTACAACATTCATCTTTAAGCATATTTAAAGAAATAAAGTTATTAAAAAGCTGTAAGAGTGGAAGGGCATGACATACACTGGGAAACAAGGAAGGAATATGAGTTGAATTTTTAAAAAGTAATAAACAGTATTGTGATTAGGAAGTAATTATCAGAAAATAATTCAAGAAAGCTTTCTGTGAAATGTATCTGCATTCAAATAGCAAATACAAATTGGAAGTGAATTCTTACAAGAGTTAACACTAAGACAATAATGATACAGAATGTCTATTCTAGGAATTAACCGAGAATCAGATAAATTGCTATAGCTAGAATTGATCATCCTAAAATTTGATTAATATAATTTAATCGGTTCTTCACAGATTATTCATATGGAAGACTTACTGATTCCTTTGATAAGGAAAGATCCAAATATAATTTGTCAAAGGGAGAGTGGATGTGGGATATTGTGTGGAGAGAAATAACCATATTTCTCATTAAAAGTTCACTTCTTTCACTGAAAATGATTTATTGAAAATGATTTATTGACTTTATTCATCAAAGCTGCAATTTCTCTCTCCCTCTCCCTCCCTCTTTCTCACTCTGCCTTCTTCATTTCATCTATGCCTCCCTTTTCTCCCTCCCCTCCTTTCTTCCCTTCTCTTCCTCTCTCCTTGCACATTCTGTATCATATTGACTCACCCAGAGATATCAGAATAATTGGCAGTAGGAATTAGGTAGCAATGAGTCCATAGTGGCATCATATGTCACCAGATGTAGTCAAAAATCATTGCTAATTTCTGGTTTTATATTAAGTTATATAGCCATTAACTAATCTATAAAGTTCCTTGTCAATAGCAATAAGGAAATCACCATTTTCAGTTTTGACTTGTATTCTTGTTTAGCCTGAGAGCTTCACAAAGTAATCATATTCAGCATTAGCAAGTGTCTCAAACCCCAGGGAAATTTGAGCATGTTACAACTTTTTATGGCCCTGTTGAAAATTTAAAAACAATTTATTGTCAATGGTCTTGCTTGTACTTTACTGACACCTTACTCAAATTTTCTGGAGCACAAAAGAATGTTAAATGGTATATAGTAGATAGCTAGAGAAACAAAGGAACAGAGAAAGAGAGAGAAGAAAGATGAGAGAAAAAGGCTGAAAGGCTATGTATATTCAATCTCACTAATTAATGCACCTATAGATTATTTATAGATATATTTACAAGATTATTTTAAAATGATTCAGTCTTAGTTTAGTTAGATAAAATTAAAACAAATGACATGACATTAAAATATCTAAATTATTTTTAATCATATAGCACTAAAATGTTTAGAACACAAAACCAAAATAACAAAGTCAAAGCCAAAATATAAATAAAGTTAAAAAAAAAAAGTAAAGTTACTTGTAACTTAACTTTTTCACAAGGGCTCTCTTAGTCCACTAATGAATTGATTAATGACAGTAGAAAGTACTTGGTTAATACTGATTACAGATAGCTTTTAGGTCTTATGGTAACCATAGAAAGATAGTTTTGCATAAATAATCACAAGCACACTGCTGTAAACCTATTTTTTGAATTTTGTGGAAAACAAGTTATTGTAATATATTTATCTAGCAAATTGCTCTTCAAATGGCTGGGTTAAGTATGCTGATATATAATCAATAGATATCATAAACTAACCTATAAAGCAGGTAGCCAAACAGAAAATCATTTGTCAGATCAGAGCTCATGAAAAGAGGATTATTTTAAAATAATTCAATTAAAAAAGAAAATTTGAAAGAGCTCAGAATCTCTTGGCTTTTATTACATTTAAAGTTTACAGAGATTTCTATCTTGTTTGAACTGGGAGGAGGCAGTATAGCTAATTTATAGTCATTTATTCATGAGGAGTGAAAAAAATGGATTTCAATGAAATTTTTTCCTTCAAATATTCACTATAATTATAATAGGGGTTGTTGTTTAAAAAGAATAAAGTATTGAAATCACTCGCTTAAGTTCACCAAATGAAATAATGTAATGAACTACATTTTATCTAACTTGAAGTCAGAAAATACTTTAGGAATTGTTATTTATGGATTTTTTTGGAAGTTATTTTAAGCATATTAAGAATATTTTTCACAGACATGTACAACATAGAGTACTAGTTTTTAGGCTACAAACTTGGAGCTGTGTATGATGACACACATCTGTAATTCCAGTTATTTGTGAGGTATATTAAGGAGGCATCACAGACAGAGGCTAGTCACAAGTGAAAACATGAGACTCTTTCAAAAAAATTAAAAATAAAATTAAGAAACATAGGTCCTATGGTTTCCCTATTTGCAATAACTAGTATATGTCTGAGACAAGCAGAAATGGTCAGATAAGTTGATGTTAGGGGAAATGAACCCCAAGATAATGACTCAAATGTTTTTTCTTTCTTGCGATTGTTTCTAACATATTTATAAGATGATTTCTTTGTTGCTTTGTATGCCCCCTCCCACAGTATAACCCCTGTTTTCACTGTATTTGATGTTGATATAATTTGTGGAGGGGAAGGGCAAGAACAAATTGTTTAAATAGGGATACAAGTGGACCCATTGCAACAATGAGATGTACAAGACCTTATATCGAAAAACGAACTTTACAATTTTTGTCCCGGGGGTGGGGGTGGGGTTGAAAGGGGGAGGGGGGAGGGTTAGGGAAGATGAGAAGGGATGGGAAGGGGAAACAAAAGAGGGGGCAACAATGCTTGATAAGAAATGTACTCATTAACTTGCCCATGTAATTGTAACCCCTCTGTACGGTTTTTTCACAATTAAAAAAAAATCCAACATTACGATGGTTCCTAGAATGTGTTTTTTTTTCTATGCTAAAATTTGCATCAGAAATCTTTAACTCCTGTCAATATTTTACAGAATTTACTCTATAACAATGACCTGCAGTGTCCTATATTATATAGTACCACTGTACAAAATGGAATTTCAACTAAAAAATCCTTTGGAAGATAATGAAATAATGCAGGAATAATTCTTTCAGCTCTATTATTTATTGTAATTTAAGCTTAAAATTGTATTAAATATACACATTAGACATTAATTTTCCAATTTTATTGAATTTTTGGAAAATTTTAATTCTAAAGACATCACACCCCACACATTTTAGAAATTATGAAACATTAGAACCTTCAGTTTTCCTTTTTAGTTTTTTGGTGAAAATTGGCAAATTGCTTACCTTAATCTTTTCCCTTTATGCTTTGTGTATTCATAGATCTAACTATGATAGACCTTGTATTAAGCAAGTATTGTAGAATTGCATATGGACACTTTCTCTCCTTTTCATTGTCCTTTAGTTAATTCTAGGTAAAATGATTGAAATTTCCACAACTTACCCTTTTTTCAATTGATTACGCTATTACTCAAAGTAATTCCAAATTTAAAGTTCAGAAATAATATTGACAACTAAGCACCTATTGGGAGCAAATCTTGTTTGAATTTAGCTCTAGTTTTAAATTCTGTTAGCTTCCATTTCTCCTGTTGGTAAGAGTATGTCAGGAAAAAAATATTCTTTTGACATTTTCATTTGAGACAAATAAGTTCTGTATTATAAGTCACTCAATATTAAAATATAAACACAAGTCATACATATATAGAAATAGATGTATAAATATATGAAATAAATAAATAAGTTTGATATCAAATACCTAAGTATGATATCAATTATTCTGTGAATGTTTTATAACAGCTAATCAAGCTGAGTTAAGGTGGCTCATACTTATTATCCTAGCTACTCAGGACGCTCAAATCTGAGTCTGGAGGTCAAAGCCAAATATGTAACTGTGATATGGAGTTGTAAAGAATCACTACTTATGTTCTTTGTTTTAATGTTAGATTGCACTTGAACTCTATACACACTATTTCTAATTAATATTCCATTATATTAATAGTCTTATTCATATAAACCACCTTATTTTGATATATATATATATATATATATATATATATATATATATATATGTGTAGTGATAAATAATTTGGCTTCAGATTTTACATACAATGCTCCAAAGGATATCTTCATAATTTAAAATGAATGTCTTTGGTAATAATCTTTCTGTAATAAATTTAGGCAAAAGTGTACACTTAAAAGTTCGATGGATGGGGCTGGGAAGGTGACTCAGTGGTAGAGCGCTTGCCTTGCAAGCCTGAGGCCCTGGGTTCGATTCCTCAGCACCACAGAAGCAAAAAGAAAAGCCGGAAGTGGCGCTGTAGCTCAAGTGGTAGAATGCTAGCCTTGAGCTGAAGAGCTGAGGGACAGCGCCCAGGCTCAGAGTTCAGGCCCCACGACCGGACCCAAAAAAAAAAAAAATTCTGAAAAGTTCGATGGATGTTGCCAGGCACTAGTGTCTCACACCTATACTCATAGCTACTTAGTAAGCAGAGATCCAAGGACTGTGATTACAAGCCAGCCCTGATAAAAAAAAAAAAAAAAAAAAAAAAAAAAACAAAAAACAAAAAAACCTAGGAAACTCTTACCTCCAATCAACTACCTAAGAGCTGGAAGTGAAACTGTGGCTCAAGTGTTAGAATAGAAATGCAACTTTATCTACCTACTTCATCATAAATATTGCTCACATTGTAAGTAAAATTATGTTACAAAATTTAACCATTATACAGGCTTCTAACATTTTTTTGTTAAAGTTAACTTTCATTTAAAAATGTATTTAATGCTTACTGGGTTTATTGTAAAGACTTCTACATAATTATTTGTTTTTATTCCATGTAACTATACAATGTAGCCTTTAAAATTTTTATACTATTTTGTTTTATGTAATTATAATATTTAAATAAGACTTACACATTTTGATAACTATTTTTATGCACATAAAACCATCTAAACATTTTCTTGGCACTTTAATTATATGTGTTTTACATGCAATATATTGAACAAAATCAGTGTAAGTTATGACCTTATAATTAATCCTCTCACTTCTAAATGCACAATATTCCTGACTTTATATTGCTACACCAGGATTGTGATTTAACTGCTTATCATCCTTTATTCATATTTCTCTGTTACTATGACTAAAATTCCTTCCCTTTTGTCTTAACTAAATGATATTAAAAATATATACACATTATTTAAGTAAAGATTTTCAAATCTCATTTGTTTTAATCATTTTTCTGCATTCTATTGCATGCTCTCTCACAGATATTATACTGTAAAATGCAATGTAATCTGTGTTAGAATCTGTAAGAGTTTTATTATTTTTAAATCACCTTTTAGAAAGATCCTTCCTTTACAATTAACATACGGTCAAACAAATGTGAGGACAATGACTTATTTGTATTAAAGGTACTAAGTTCTGTTTGGATATAAGCTTTATTAGTGTACTTTATTTTTACTAAGATAAAATAGTTCTGTATTAAAGAAATAAAATAAGTAAAGAAATGAAACCAAACTGATAGTAAAAGCACCAACAAGTATTTTGGGAATGTTACAGAATAAATAAAATATTCTAGGTTCACATTAAAAAAATAAAAGAAGACAAAAACCATCCCTAAGGAAAGATCTCAGACCAACATAGGAATAGTCCCATCTGCATGAAGTCATTAAAGACAACTGGCCATCAGTTCTAGTGTGTTAGATTGATATATCATATTGCTTTGGGAGATGAACCTACTTTATAAAAATTTAATTAAAAATTAGCTTTATGTAGTTATGTAAAGAGATTTCAATCAACATGTCAAGTTATGAGTATAATGCATCTTGATGAATGTCATCCCTCTGTCATTTTTCACCCATATATTTCAAATATGTCATATTAATGCAGAAGACAAAAAACAACAATAGTAATCATAGAGAAGTAAACATGTCTACTTCAAAATTTTCCATACCTGAATTTTGATGGTATAATTGAGAAATAGCTGCTACAGACATTTTCTGTCATATTAAGGGTAATTCTCAAAGAAGATAAATTTCATTTAGACAAGCATCCAAACCAAGATGTACTTAGTGCCTTTGAATGCCAGGAGACTTCTTATGTTTGCTCTGAGGCTTATTAATTATAATCCTAATTATAATATATTGGGCACATTGTGCCAGATGATACATTGGATATAATATTTTCTAATCCTCAAAACACCCTGGCAAGGTAAGTAAGATTATAATAATCCTCATTTGATAGGTAATGAATCTAAGGCTTAGATTATTTCATTAAGAGTATTCAAATGTGTTCCCATGTGTATAATTTTCCTTCTGTTTTAATATTTATAATGAAAAGTTTTACATTTGTTGTGATATTTAGCACTTGATATTCTTTCAATTACATCACTTTGGTAAATGATTAAAACATTAGTTTAATATTCTGAAAAGAAAATCTGTGAACAAGATTTATTATTATTGTTGTTGTTGTTGTAATTGGTCTTGGGACTTGAACTCAGGGCCTTGATGCTGTCCCTGAGCATTGATGCTCAAAGCTAGTGCTCTACCACTTTAAGCCACTGCATCACTTCAGGTTTTTTGGTGGTTAACTAGGTATAAGAGTCTTGTGGACTTTTGTGGCCAAGCAGGTTTCAAAATTGTGATAATTAGCTAGCATTACAGGCATGAGCCATTGGGTGCCTGGCCTGAATAAACTTTAAGGTTTGTTCCTGCTTTTTATAACAGCATGACTTGACAATGATTTTAATGATAAAACGAGACAAAATAATTACATTCAATCATAATTTATCATTGTTTGATCAATACATGTCTATCTATCAATCTACCTAAGCAGACAGGTATGGGTTTTTACTCTTAAATTGTTAGCCATTTGTAGTTATAATAATTTTGATTAAATGAATCCATTAAAATTTCCCATAAGTCTATAAGTGTTTAATCAAAATTCAGATTTAATGGGAAAGGGCTTTAAAGACATTGAGCTAAATCTATCATAAAAGAGAAATTTTATACCAATCTCTATTGCTTTCATAAAAGATAATGCCAAAACTACATTAACAATAAAATTTTGTCAAAATAATGCATACAATTTCTTTTTTTTCTGAACATGATTGTTAATTTTATGTGTCAACTGGGTTGGGTAAAAAGAGGCTCAGAGGGCAGTTAAAACATTGCTTTTAAGCATTCTTTGCTAGTTATTCTGAAAAGAGATAGGCATTTGAATTGATACAAGAAAAACCACCCTTGCAAGTGCAATTGAACCACCATGGAACAAAGACAGAAACAGGATCAATACACTCTTGCTTTGAAATAAAGAACAGCTTACTATGTTCTTGGACGTCAGACTGTTCCTAGGACTGAAGTGTTCAAACAACAACAACAACAAAACCTCGAAATTATCAATTGTTTTAATCAAATGCAACAATTCTATCTTCATATTTAACTAAGCATAGCCTAATTATTCTGCTTCTTTTGAGCACCCATAGTAATTTTTCAATATGAAATACATGGTGAATACATGTTTAAAGTGTTTTTTTTCCATGTACAAACACTGAGAAGCTTAGCTGGAGAATGGATTCTTATAGGCAGGTGATATGGTCACAGTATCCTGAGTTATTGCTATGGAAACATTTAGAGTGGGAGTTGAGTGTGATAGTTTCCTTCTTATTTGGAAATTATAGAGTGTTCAGTACAAGTTGTGAGCTCAGATTTCTATGATGTTCTGCAGCATAGTCATTCATTCTAAAAGTAGATTACTTTTCTTCACCTCCACCTGACAGACACATCGAATATTACCTACACCATTGGGCATATATATTAGTTAGATCCTTTTTTTTCCAAAGACTCAAATTTTCACTAGGCTTTATATTTTACAACTATAAATATAAATGGATGACATACATAATACATTCTACTTTGCTTGCAATAATACACAAATTGAATAAGATAAAATCTGCAGTCTCTTCTAAGCATGGGACATTTTTCAAGTGAGAAGTGCCATATGGACATCAATAAGGTATCTGTAGGCATTGTGTGTGCATACACAAACACACATGCACACACACACACACACACACACACACACACACACACACAAATGAGTCAACATTATACCACACCTCATTGTTTGTGATAGCACAAAGATCTTCAAAGTGGTTTCTATAAGCTTCTTGACTTCTGTGTCACTCAAAATCTGCACTTCCTGTGTTAAACTTTACTAAAGATTTTGCCTTTTGCAGCTAAGATTCCAACAAGGCAAGATTGCTGTAATTCTACATGTTTCACCATCCTTTGTTTCATTCTATCCAAAGTTAAAAACTCATGCTTACTGTCTCTCCACACACTTTCCTACCCTCAGCTTACTAGTCTCATCTGGGGTTTATATGTCAAATTTTTTCCCAATACTTAAAAAAAAACAGATTTGTAAGAAAGAAGTGTATTTTGAAATGACTTGTGAACTTGTTGGAAGGGTCTATACACATGACCATTTCATTTACTCTCCCTTTTGTTTTCCTTAGAACAACAACAGCAAATTGAGTAAAAGCGGGGTCACTGTAAATGGCAAATTTAACTTTAAGTAGAAATACTATCTACATTGCATTTGGTACTGTTATTCTGAGGCTGAGGTAGTCTCCTGACATTTGACCCACTCCGTGCCAACCTATAGATGCTAAGAAATGCAGAGTAGACATATTTTTGTTAGAGCAGTAGAAAATTGGGCAAAAGCATTCTTTCCCATTAGCATAATAGCTGTTGCAAGTACTGAATAACCAGGCTAGGAAATCTTTCCAACCTAAGTTGTAATAATGTGACCACTGGGATTAATATTTATACCAACTATTTCTAGCAATAGAAATAAAACAATAAAAGTTTTGAGGCCAACTCATTACCCTACCAGAAATTTATACATGAAGGAAATAATAGTACATATTTCAAATTTAGGATATCATTTTAATTTTGAATAAATTCATAGGGCTTATTTACAGAGATATAGTGTGTCTCAAAGATATATAAAATTCTTTCACCTTGAAGCAATTTCTTAAAGGTTGATACTTTAAAAACATAAAATCTACTTTGGCCATTGTTTTCAGGTGCAGCTCTCTTAAAATTGCTTTTCTTGAGGTCAATATAACTAACTGTTTTAAATCAGAGACAGTAAGGAAATAAGAAATTGGAAAATATTGTTTCTGTGTCAGCAGTGTCACATAAAATACCAAACAAAAAATAATAAATATTCCCTAACATAATCCTGTGTTCTTTTTTTTAAAGAATGAGAACAGGTTTCTGTTATATTTGTATTTGATATTCACGATAAAATTGTCATGGTTTGTGGCCAGCGAGTGTCCTTTCAAAGGTGTCATTGTGTGAACAAATTAATTCATGGCTCTCACTGTGCACTGTCAGCATCTATTGTTATCCTTTGCTCTCCCTCCCTGTCATTCAGATTAATAACATAAGTGGTGCTATATGCTTCCAGCTTTCTTCTCCTTGTCATTTGACTCAGAATCTCCTTTGCACATGCAATTTTTCTTCGGTAAATTTAAATGTACTGCAATATATCTATGTTGAGTTGAAAGTGCTATACAATCATTTCTCTTCTGACTACTACTGATTAAACTAATTTAATAGACCTCCTCGTGTTGTGGGTTCCTATTTTCTAAACCCTTCATTTCAGACTGAATTTGAAGTCATAGATCCATCTTTGGCTATAATTTGGGACTAAAATGATCATAACCTTGTTTATGAAATCCTTTTATGAACTAGCTATTAGTAAAAGTATTAAAGCATACCATATGTTTTTTTCTTTTCCTACAAAACAGTGAAGGGCCAAATTATCCTATATTTTGATACAATTACAATCAAAGATATGCAAGCTGAAATGTGTAAATGTTAGATTCAAAAGAAGTTAGTGCCTATTACACTGAACAAGGGACAGAGCAGAAATACAACAATCATTTTCACCTATAAGTAGATAGCTGGCAGATAAAAGCATCATTAATGAAAAACTTTCAGGCTAGACTTGCATTCTTAAAATACTATTATAGGTTTCAATGGAGGAAATAAAAATCCCTATAGTTTTTTAAAGTATTTTATTAGTGCTAATATCTAGGTTTTATGTCAAGGTTTTGTCACAAGGCAAGTTCATGTCAGTGTAACTATTATTGCAATTTAGAAGTAAACATTCAGCTGATGCCACATCTCAAAATTCTGGACCATGCCGAAAAGCATTACTAGTTGTATAATTACACTGAATCTACATAAAATTTGGTCCTGGCCAGGCACCAGTGGCTCTTGTCAGTAATCCTAGCTACTCAGTAGGCTGATATATGAGGATCTCAGTTTGAAGCCAGCCTGGGCAGAAAAGTCCCCCTCAGACTCTTATTTAAATAAGCTACTGAAAAAAGTCAGAAGTGGCACATAGTTCAAGTGGTAGAGCACTAGCATTAAGCACAAAGAGGCTCAGGTACAGTACCCAGGCTCTGAATATAAGTCCTAGGTCTGCCCCCCCCAAATAAATGAAATAAAATAATTGGTCCTGAGCATCCAAATGTAGAGCCGTGTAGAAATTGACATCTGTATAGACTATTATTTTAAAAACAGGATCTGTTTCCTATGTCTTACCAACTTAACATGGGTTAATTTTCTAGGATCAGTCTATATCACCCAAAATCTTAATGGAAAGAAGATTAGAGATTTTGGCTCTTAGCCCCTTGATGCAGGTAGTGTGGTGTTTGCATGCAGAAGCATGCTCATACTGCTGATTATCAGGAGACAGTAACCAGCACAACAGGCATCAAAGACACGCAAGAAGTGTTCCATCAGAACTTGCAAGTGTCCTCTTTCCATACTTAGGCCTTGGATAGTGAGTGCTGTGAGATGTCTTCAGTGTCATTTCGTTTTATCCCTTCCAAATACCTTCTCCACCTTCATATAAAATCTGTGAAATAAGAGGTTGAACATTTAAATATGTGAAACATTGCATCAGGGGTCTGGAGTGAGGGAATTGAAAGTTCCTATTAATAACCGGGTATTAAGCCCTCCTGAGCTTAAATGGTCTAGATTTCCCCAAGTCAGGAAAACGCTGCAGAAGTTTGAACCACTGTCAAATGGTGCCACATTCCCTCTCACTTTAATCTCTTGTCTTTGTTGGTAGAATTTATGAATTATTATAACATGTAGCATGAGTGAGGACTGATGGGGGGGATCATCTTGTGATTGCATTACACATAATTTCATCTTACTAACTTGTTCTGGAGTTTCTCTACATCATCTCCTCCCCCGCCCCAACTCCCCCTCCACAGCTGACTTTGAAATGAGCACCTATCAATCCTTCAGCTATAAGGAAATGAATTCTGCCAATAACCTGATTGAGTTGAAATTGGACCCTTTCCCAGTCAAGCCTTGGAATGAAAATACTGACCTAACTGCCATCGTATTTGCGGCCTTGCAGAGGACTTGTCTGTGCTAATAGCTAGACTACTAACCCACAAGGACTAGCACATAAAATATGTGTGAGGATTAAAAATGCTAGCTTTGTGGTATTTTCCTGTACAGTAATCGAAAACTTGGGAATGTGTATATGGAGAAACATAAATAAAATAAAAACAGGGCCATTCACAAGAGAAAAAAAATCATTAGGAAGTCATATCAATCATCACAGCAAAGTGAGTAAATAAATTATTATTCAATTTCCAAGGTAATGACATTATAGATTGTGCTCTCAACATCTCTCCATTTCCTCTTCTCAGGGAAAGTGAGGGGTTCGTAGTACATTGTTTGCCCACGAGAAATGAGCAGGGCATCATTTGGAGAACAAATCTGAGTGTGGATATTTTTTTTATTGTTATTATTTTTTTTTTTGCCAGTCATGGTGCCTGAACTCTGGTCCTGGGCGCTGTCCCTCGGTTCTTCAGCTCAAGGCTAGCACTCTACCACTTGAGCCACAGCACCACTTCCGGCTTTTTTCTTTTTGCTTATGTGGTGCTGAGGAATCGAACCCAGGGCCTCATGCATGCAAGGCAAGCACTCTACCACTGAGCCACCTTCCCAGCCCCTGAGTATGAATATTTTAACAGAAAATATTCTATACGTACTTTCTTGGTATAGTTGAAGTCAATTTAAGACTTTATGGCAAAGGAAAAAAGGAAATATTTATTGGTATGGAAAATAATAATTACTATGGCATAAAATTTTGTTTCATCAGCATCAGTCATTCATATACTAGTATGACTAGTAAATGGTGGTGCTTAATTCAGAAGCTGCCTTTTTTTTTCTTATTTCGGTCGTGGGCCTGAACTCTGGGAATGGGCACTGTCCTTCAGCTCTTCAGCTCAAAGCTAGCACTTTACCACTTGAGCCACCGCGCCACTTGCTTATGTGCTGCTGAAAATTGTACCCAGGACCTCATGCATGCAAGGCAAGCACTCTACCACTGAGCTACCTTCCCAGCCCTACCTTTTGCTTCACACATCATATACATGATTTCTTTTTCCTGAGGCTCTCAGTATTTTTTAAAATTTCTAAATTTTGAAGGAATCACTTAAGGAAAAATGTGCTATAATTCATGTTTATACAACATATTATATGATACATTTATTTTTATCTTTTTTTTTTCTTTTCGTCAGTCTTGGGGCTTAAACTCAGGGCCTGGGCACTGTCTCTGAGCTCTTTTTGCTGAAGTCTAGTGCTCTACCACTTCTAAGCTAGTTCCACTTGTGGCTTCGGAGTGGTTAGCTGGCGATAAGAGTTTAACAAATTTTCCTGCCTTGGTTGGCTTTGAATCACGATCCTCAGATCTTGGCCTCCTGAGCAGCTAGGATTACAGGAGTGATCTACCAGCACCTAGTGATGAATTTACTTTTTGATTTATATTTCTTTATTATTCATATGACTTCTAAATAAAAGGAATTAAAATACAGTCCATATTAAATACATGATATCCTCATATAATTGTCAAATTGAATTCATTAACAATGTTTAAATATAATTTTAAAACATGCTACATGACATTCAAAAATTCTATTGATTCTAAACATATTATTATAACAAAGAAACTAAATACACTTATTTTCAACTGGTGGCTCATGCCTATAATCTTAGCTACTCAGGAGGCTGAGATCTGAGGATCACGTTTCAAAGCCAGCCTGGACAGGAAAGTCCATAAGACTCTTATCTCCAATTAAAACACCAGTAAAGCAGAAGTTGCGCTGTGGTTCAAGTGGTATAGCGCTCACCTTGATGTGAAGAGCTCAGGGACAGCACCTAGTCCCAGAGTACAAGCCCCACAACTTACCAAAAAATAAAATTACACAGAATCCAATTATGAACCTATGGATACTAATTATTTTTAATATTCAATTTCTTCATATACATTTTTATTATCTTTAAATAGTTGTACAAAGAAGTTCCCATTCTACAAAACAGTATATGAGTACAAAGTGTCTGACAACATTGTCACCCACCTCTCTTAACCCATCCCTTCGCTCACTTTTTTTCTTTAACTGAGATTAGGTGATTATATAAATTTCACATATTTCACAGTATTGAAGCATAGTGATACTTAGAGTCACAAACACATTTTAACTTTCACAAGGCAAATTGTCATTATCCATTGTTGAGATCTGTCTTATATTTTCATGTAATAACACTTGTAAAATTTTACTACTTTTTATTATCAATTCAATTCAGTTTCTCACATACATAAAAATCAAGTTATTTTGGTTTTCTGCAATATAAATTGTGTTATATTTAATCTTAATTGATTCTTACATTACATTTTTAATGTGGTTGAGTTATAGAAGGAAGTCATTTTGGATGAAATACATGTATTTTACATTAACTTTCTTTTCCAGTTTTTTTGGTATTATGTTACTGATACTATTGTTGATAATAAATTATATATTACCCATACGCTTTCTAAGCCTTGAGTATGCCTCCAGAAAAATAGTCTGTTGTGAAAGCTCATATTTCAAACATACATACTAGCTGAAGCTTTGATCACAGAACACCTGCTGCACAGAGTTGCCAAAACTCTTCTGGTGAAACATTTTTGTAGATACTTGTACAACAACTACGAAAAAATAACTTCCAACAAAGTCATAAATATTTTAAATTTGTGTTATACCTTGTGCCAAGTTCAATATAATAAAAGAGGAAACTCTACATATGCTTATTAGGAAATAGTAAAACCTCTATGTAATTAAGACATAGATATGTTGAACATGATGGATAAAGTATTCAGAATATTGGTGGAAAAAATGTAACTTCTTTTCTCAATTGTGTAAATAAACATCTTATTTCATTCTTAAAATTAACCCATATATATCTACAAGAATATTTCTATAATGCATCACACTATTGTAATAGAGTTGGATTTGAAAAGTACAATCATTAGGCCATGAAATATACCATTTTAATTTTTATATAAAAATATCTAAATGGAATTAAGGTACCCTATAAATACATATATGCATATTTAAAATAATAAGTGACATTTTTATCTACATGGCTTTCACTAAATGACTTTAAACATGCTCTGACATTGTCATATATGAAATCCCCTGAAAAATATTTTATGATTCTATGTATGTATTGCAATATGATTGATTAAGCATTACATTATGTATTCAAAGGGAAAGAAAAGAAGAACTGGAAAACAAACACGTGATCATTGTACATAGTTACAGATAATTTCACAACTCTAATTATACCCACTTCATATTAGGATTCTAGCACATTCAAAAGTTTCTTAGTTCTATTCATTACTTTTGTCTCCTGCATTTTGTCATGTATTGATCAAAGTTCTTTTTAAGAACAGTCAGTATTTTCAGTTTAGTTATGTTTAGATTATGTTTTTCCCCCAAAGACTGAATTATTTCTCGCATGAAGAGCTAAGGAACTGAAAAGAATTGTTGGCTGTTTTTTATTCATTATTAAGTAATACAATACATATTTCGGTGTAAATATTGAGCTCAATTGGCTTCATCAGTAGTACAGGGGACATCCGATGCGTCATGTCATCACAAAGCAAAATTGTATACTTGCTATTGGCCATATTAGAAGCTAGAAGGTTAGTCTGCCAGGGGGCACAAGCACAAGGTCTGGTGAAAGACATTGGTTTGCCTAGGAAGACCCGAACTTCACCAAAGTTGATTTTTCTATTTCATATAAAATATTGCCCCATTGAGGATGTTTTTATATTCTTTTAAAGTTGAAATCTGATGCCATTATATTTGCATAAAAATTAGCTAAAATAGTATATACAACAATTATCTTTATGAAGATGTTGTCACCATAATACATTTACACATATTTCATCCTATAAGAATACAGTGGTGTTGAGTCAATAAATCAGAGATTTTTTGATATAAATAATGTTGCATCTTCCATTTCCTTTTATAAACTTGACTTTATTGTATATAAAGTGGGCCTTGAATTTATATCCTATGTTTATTAGACTAGCTGATGCCTATAGGGGAATAAAAAAGCTTTAGCATTTTGTCTGATCACAAAGAAATCTCTTGGAAAAATTTTAATCAGGACATGATAGAAATTCTACTAATTAGTAACAGGATGTTAGGCAAGGGAAGCTGGCCTTCATTGATGATAATTTACCAAAATCATCATTCACAATGATTTTCCAATTCCATGTAAAGGTCAGTGGCAATCTCAAACCAAACTGTCCTCAAAAGGACATTCTATAGTGTGCATGTGTTGACAAAAGAAAAAGTAAACAAATAGAATAGAACTGCATTTTGAAATCTCACTTCACCCAATTGTGTGAATCTTGTTAATAAAGATTCCATGATACCGTGTCCTACCTACCCAACTACCAATTGAATATAATTCTTATTTAATATTTGTTTGAACAAACAAGTATTTAGAAAGTATATTGAGCAAAGACATTTGGGAGTGAAAATCAAATGCAGACCTCCATAAGACTTGTTAATAAGATCAAATGAGTGGAAGTCTGGTGCAGTTTCCTTTGAGGAGAATTCTATGTCAGGCATGTTTATCTGTTATCTCTTAGCACAGCAATTGTCAAACAGTGGATATTTTGGTCACTGAATTGTTCCAAAAGAGAAAACATCCAATTAACATTCCAAGGAAGTGTTTTGGTGGCTGCCAAGAGTTAAGACAAATGTACAAGACAGAAAACAGTTTTTCAAGCTATTTCTAAGGCATTCTGTCTCCCAGTAAAGAGGGAAGAAATCACTTCATCATGCTTTCATTTGCTAATTTCAGTTTATTTTGCAACTCCTAGCTATTTTAATTTACTATTCTAGTAAAGCTGATTAGGTAAGTTGGCTCAAAGCTATCAAACTCTATGACTTCCATTTTCTTCTAATTTAAATTTGATTCCTTGGAATTTAAGTAGTGACTTCCTAATGATGCTTTTAGAAAACAGTCATTCAGAAAATCAACCCATCTACTGCACTGTATCTTGAAATGCACTTCTGTTTTCCTTCCTATTAAATAGTTAAGAATTAGGCTAATATAAAATAGAAGCCCTTTCTGATCTTTGACATAGTGATTTTCTGAAGTCTTACAACCAAATGTCACCATGCTACCCATCAGTGTACAAATGTATCACACTTCAGGGAATACACTAGTTTATGAATAAATAAAACATTAGTTTTTTAAAATAATATGCCAGTAGATATATGTCATAAATGAATGTGAAAAATTAGAAAAGCATCAATCAGTAAGTGTAAAATCAACTTATCAGCTGTTCAACTTCTCCATACTCATCTTTGTTATAACTTGAGTTAGCTGAAATCAGTGAAGAAAAAAATGCTTTGTTAAAAAAAAAAGAAACTCACTATCACTACTATTTCAACATATGTATGTTCTCCAATACTTCATGGAAAATGAGTTCTCTACATTTATACTGAGAATGAGGCAAAGTAGTAATAGCTAAAAGAGGATCTGGCTGTCTCTGTACATGGGAAATCAGTATTTCCTTGAAATTCTGGTCATAGTTGGAAGGAAAACTAATAGTTCCATAATCCTTTTTTCACCTCACTTATAAAAGCCCTCTTTCTGTGCTGACAGGGTGCTGTGTTCAGTGAAGAAGATAGCTGCAATTCGCAGTCCCCTGGAGAGGAAATTACTAATGGGTACTGGTGTCCCTGGACTTTCCAGAGTAACACAGTGGGCTGCTCCTGACAGAGAGGCACTGTGGAGGAACAGGCTACCACCCCATGGCCCCACTACTAAAGCCTTTACCTTTCCAGCATCACTAGAAGACATGTCCTTGAGGAACGTCACTCCACTTTTTAGTTCATTTCTCCCTCTTGTTAATTTACCCTCTACCTAGCACAAATATTCAGTATTTGAGTAGATATATTTATATAATATTCAATAAAACATGTATATATTTTATATGAACATGCACTTATGTATATATGAACATGCTATATTATAATACCATAAAGTACATACTAATATTATATATGTACATATTATGTTCAGTGTATACTATACATATTATATAGTGTGTATAGTATAGTATATATAGTATATACAGTATATAGTAAATGTAGTATAGTATAGTAGACACACATAATACATACATATGTGCAGACATAGTACTATATATGTACATACAATAAAACTAAATGTATACATTATATATACATGTGTTGTATTTACATATATTAAAATATTATTTAATATATAGGCATCACAATATTACCCCCTTAATATGTAGAATTTATATGATTCAATACATATATTTAAAATATTTGAAAGCTAATATATGAAAGGAGAGATATTTGATTATTAATACATTAATATTTGAAATACCTTGAATATTAGTATTTTTTAATGAATGGTTATAACTATTCCCCGTGGAATCAACTGTTACAAATGTTACCATTTTTCAAATCTTCAATATTAATAACTACAAAACCCTAATTGCATTTTGCTCAAACTTACTAAAGTATGGTATGACATTTTAATTTTAGCTGATTTTGGGAATATCTATAAATCTGAGAAATTTCCTATGTTTAATGATTATTCTGTTTCTTCCCCACAGAATTATATCAGTCACCACTATTCATCCACTCTTCAGGACTTTAAGTATTCAGTATAATAAATATGGCTCCCAACTTTAGGCTCCCCTAAAAATCATCTTGTATGATAAACTTCCATGACCATTTTCTTACTGTACTCTGAGAATACCACCATTCTTTCTTTATTTTTTTAATTTAATTTTATTGTAGCATGAGGGACAGAGTGATTACAGTGACATAAGTAAGGTAAAGAGTACATTTATTTTTGAACAGTTATCCCCTCTGTCATTTTCTTCCATTTTAATGCCATCATTCTTAGCTGTATATAAGCATTTTGAAGGATGAAGATAGACTGTGCTTCTAAGGGCTAAATCTCACATTAAGAGACAGACCTATTATTTAAAATGTCTTTATTTAATTGAAAGGAGATGTTCTCATTTCACTGATGCTAGTTTTGCTCTTTGAGTTGTCACACAATGAATCTAAACTAATCTTTTGGGAGCACGTTAATTATTTGATCCTTCTATTCTCCCCATTATACACCACAATTATAACTCTTACCCCTCCATCTTGTTGTAGAGACATCTACAATTCTTATTTTTTCCTAAGAAAAACTATTTTAAACATTATTACTTCAAGCAGAATTTGAAATAAGAAAAGAGATAAAATTATGAGTGATTAACAATTCATCTGTAATTTTGGTTGTTCAATACATGAATTTTACTTTGAGATTAAACCATCAAAATACTTTTATTAGCTTTAACTTCAATAAGATAGAAAATTTTTAATCAAACTGGACAGCAGTATAATAAACTGTGAGATAGAATGTAGAAATTACAACTATTAAGTGCAAAAATTTACTAAGTTAATTTGAACAGAGTAGATTACATGTACTATTTACCAGCAAGGAAGAATGACAATTCAGATTAAAATTCAATTTCTGTAAATATTATAATCTCTGAATCTCAACTTTTCATGAATAGAGACAATAATAAAATGTATCTAGGAAGATTATTCTCAGGAGGAGAATAATCAGTTAACATGACTCTTGACTATTCATTTTATCATTGTAATACACTCTAGTATCAGCCCCATAGTAATAAATATGTTTTCAATTTTATTTTATTATAACAGTGATGTACAGAGGGGTTACAGTTACATAAGTAAGGTAATGAGTACATTTCAAACATCATTAGCCCCTCTGTCATTGTCTCCCACTTTCCCTGTCTTCCTGCTGCTTCCCTACAAGTTATAAAGTTAATTTCCAACCTTGTGTCTTGTATTGATGGTGACTTAGCTCAACCTTTGTCCTTTGTGTCAACATTTTGTTATTCCCTTTCCCTTCCTGAAAATCATATATGAAACAGGGTACCAAAATCAAAAACAGTAACAGGGGGTAAACCAGAGGAAAAAATAAAACAAAACAAACACAAAATAATTAGCTATTAAACTATCGTGAGCCTCTGCTAGACACATGATGAAATGTTCAACATCTCTGGCCATAAATGAAATGCATATCAAAACCATATTGAGATTTTACCCCACCCTTGTTAGAATGGCTATTATCAAGAAAATAAATAACAATACATGCTGTCAGGGATGTGGCCAAAAGGGAATACTACTACACGGTTGGTGTAAATGCAAACTTATTCAACCACACTGAAAAGCATTATGGAGTTTCCTCAAGAGACTATAACATAGTCTCCTATGACTTGACAGTCCCACTCCTGGGTATTTTCCCAATAGATCACAAACACCACCATACTAAAGCTACTAGCACAAATATGTTTATCACAGCATTATTTACCATAGCTAAGATACAGAACCAACACAGATGCTCCTCAGTAGATGAATGGATCAAGAAAATGTGGTATATATACACAGTGGAAATCTATTCTTCCACTAGAAAGAATGACATTGCCTTATTCCTGAGGAAAAGGAAAGACTTGGGAAAAAATATTGTTAATTGAAATAGCCAGACCCAAAGAAATATAGACTCCATGCTTTCCCTCATTTGTAATAATTAGTGTATGTCCAGGATAGTCCTAGCAGAGTAATAAATATTTAAGAATAATGATTTTGAATTATAGAATTTACCCAAATTATGATACATTTGTTGGGAAATAAGACTTAAACATTGTTATTAATATAATGATTTGTAATAATTATCAATTATTTATGTATTTTCTTGAGGATAAATGTCCTATACTGTTACCTTAATAAGTTTTGGTATATGAATTTCATAATAGTATTTTTGTGTGGAGGCCTAACATTTGTTTAAAACTTTTATCATTTTTTGAGATAAATACTGCTTTCTATTGTATTATATTTACATGTGCAGCCTTGGTGATATACTAAGCAAATGGCTTTTGAACTATTTTCCAATTGTTTAAACAATTTTGTCCAATCCTGAGTCTTGAATGCAGGTTCTGCAATGCTGTACCCAACGGGATTGGATAATAAGACATCTTGAATCTGAAGATGTTGAATAATAATGAAAAAAATCACTTTCAGAAGAATAATTACAATCTAATAATTCTTTCCAATGAATGAGGAATTTATTAATACAAAGTAAAGAAGATATACACACATAAGTGAAAGTTTGATACATCCTGCTACTGAGATTTATGGAAAAATCTTCTCTGCTACATACTGAGCAAAGACATGGAAAGCAAAACAATTGGCTACATCCCTCAGAAGAAATGAAAGATATTATAAAGTAATGAGAGGCTGATCATACATTTCTCAGGATCATCGTTAAGACATGAATAATCAATTTGTGGGAGATTTCCCTTGCCTCAAGAATAAAATGCTTATCTTTGAGATGTATATGAATCTACTGAGAAAAAGATGAAAAGATGAACTCGTGAATAAGAAAGTTCCAGCACCCAAATTTGTGGAATAGGGTGTGGAATGTCTCAGAAAAGCATACTAAGACAAAACAGAAGAAGGGCTACACCAGTAACAGCTTCACAGTTACCAAGAACTATATTGGGTGGAAAGTACTTGAAAAATAACTGATACAAAAGCATCATATCTTTTGGTTAACATGTATGTAAAAAATGTATGTGTTAAAATTTCTCTCTCTCCACACACACACACACACACACACACACACACACACACACACACACACACACACACACACACACACACACACACACACACTTAAGCCCTCTATCCACAGTTTGGCTTGTTAAATTTTTGAGGTAAATTGCAATTGATATGCACTGATACAAAAGTAAAATAAATAGCTCCTATGCTGGCCACTAGTGGCTCATATCTGTAACTGTATGCAGGAGGCTGAAGTCAGAGGATTATAGTTCAAAACTAATATACAGAAAAATTCATGAGAATCTTATCTTCAATTAACTAGGAAATATTAGAAAGGATAGGTATGGCTCAAATGGTAGACTCTTAGTGTTGGCCCAAAGAGCTAAATGATAGCCCTGAGCTTTAACCTCAATACTGACACCAAAAAAAATAAAGTAAACCCAATAACAAAAATGTTCCTTTTGTAACATTTTTAACTGCTGGTTTGATAAAACATGCTGAATTTCTGAGCCATCATGCTGTATCCTACCAGGAGCATTGAATCATCAATGGTCCTCAATGAGTAGTTAAGCCACACTCTATATTCTACCAATCCTATCTCAGTAAAGAGACCATATTTATCTAAATTTAATAAGAATACATTGTTGCAATTGTTCTATATTATTAATAGTCTTTGCTACTAATTGGTTGTGGTGTCTAATTTAGAAATAAAATTTTATCAGGGGTGAATATCATGTGCCCATCTACATCTTTAGGCATTCTTTGGAAATGATGGAATAAGTCCTTAGTGGCTAAGTGGAGTGTCATAGAATACTGTCATTCCTATGCTCTCCTGGAAGATGGTCCTTCAGGGGAAAGTTTTCATGGCTGAAACACACAAATCTCTAGTTATACAAGCTGTATATTTTCATAGTTTCCATTGTTTATAGATATTGCTTATTTTTGTGTTTATTTCTCCTTTTGTTTTTTGATAAAGGTTTTTTTTTTCAAATAATAGGTACCACTGAATTATTTTGAGCAAAGGGAAGTATTTTTGGAAGGAAGTCTAAATACTTTAGGAATCATCTAGAATTCAAATATGAGTTTATATTTTGGGGTCCAAAGAATGGCTCAAGTGCCAGAGCACCTGCTTAGGGAACATGATGGTTAATGTTCTAAATCCCATACTATAGTGGAGGGAAAAGAACAAAAAGTAGAGGAATCCTTAGGAGATATCATGGTGCCAACATCATCCCTCAAACACCACATTCCATGCTTTCAAAACTTTTGTTTAATGATAAGCTATTTATCAACGTTCAGGTTTATCTTCTTTTTTCTTATTTTTTCTCTTCTCTCCCTGTATCTTCCTTCTCTCTCTCTTCCTGCCTCCCAGACTTATTTCCTTCTTTCTCTCTCCCTCTCCCCCTTCATTCCCTTTCATTCTCCTTCCCCTTCCTTCCTTGTTTCCTTCCCTCCCTCCCTTCCTTTCATCCTGCCTTCCTGCCTTCCTGCCTTCCTGCCTGCCTTACTGCCTTCCTGCCTTCCTTCCTTCCTTCCTTCCTTCCTTCCTTCCTTCCTTCCTTCCTTCCATTTTCTTACTTTTTCATGCATTTTCTTGTAATTATAAAGATGATATGCATAAGGATTGCAGTTACATATGTCAGAGAGAGTACATTTCTTTTTCTACATGTCACCCCTTTCCTAGCTCCCTCCCAGTTTTTCCCTCCCATCCCCTCTCACAAGTTTGATGCTTCACTTTCAACATATTTTCTAGAAAGCATTTGTTTACACTTTTTCCCACTCTTTCTGTGCCCCCACCTCTTATCTTCCCAAAGACAGATAAATAAACAAACATGACAAAAAATGTAAACCAAAACAGCAACAAAGATAATACCTAGTTTCTATTTCCAGGAATTCATTTTGATAAATATTATTTTATATGATCAGATGCATATAGGTATTGTGGCATTCTGTTCTATGCTAAGAATATCCTTTGGTCTCACTATGTGTAAATACCTAGAGGCTTGTATAATTTATTGTATCGTTTGTTTTTTTTAACTATCTGATGTTTGCTTATAGGTTAGGCACATTCTAGCTACCATAAAAACAAATGAGGGAAAGAACTCAACTCATTTACTTTTAATACACTCTCTCTTCTCTTCCTTTCTACTTAACCACTCTAGAAAAGAGAACATATATATATATATATATATATATATAAAATTCATGAACTACATTCTTTGATTACTAAAAAGTTTACCTAGAAAATTCATTAATTTTGCTTTCATTTTTAGACAAAGTGTCTTAAATTCTCAAATGGATTTTACCAAAACTTCTGCATAATGAAAAGTTCAGAACTTAGAAAATAAAACTGGTTAATAAAATAACAACTATATTATAACTAACATATTATTAATTTTTTAAGATGTGTGATCACAGACATATTGATGCTTATTTATTATGTAACTAGCTATCCAACTATCTGCCTATGATAGATAGATAGATAGATAGATAGATAGATAGATAGATAGATAGATAGATAGATAGATAGATAGATAGATATACATCTGTGGATAGACGAATCGGCTCTATTTCAAGAACGAACAAAATTTACATCTGAATGCATGGGTGTATGGACATGTATGTAAGGGTATCTCACCTATGTCTCTCATTCTCTCTCTACATAATTATTTTTAGCATCAAAGTATAAATTTTAAGAAGCTCTATTTAATCTATTTATTTAATCAAAACCTCTCATTTAAAAAAGTAAATACCTCATAAAATTAGATATTATTATACGAAGTTCTATGGAATGAGAAAAATCATCTGGATTAAGTAGATTACACCATATTTTACAAACAAGTATAATATATCAAATTCATATCTTGTCTTGCATAGCCACCCTATGTTTGAGCTAAAACATATCATAAAAATTAGAATCTGCTAAATATTTAAATTGACCAATTGTGTACATTTGACAAATTTGTGTTTTATCAGCTTACCCTTGCAACTATTTACATGAGAGGAAAATACATAGATATTGGGTATGCTTAACTTATATTTGATAATATTTCAGTTGCATAGAGGCTGTGCTCTGAAGATAAATTTTGGAATTCATCAATTATAATAAGTTCTGCTTAATTTTTATACTACCTTTTATGCTTATATTTACATTTATTATTATCATTCAATGCCTGCAGATTGAATATCTAACAGTGATGTGTGCTTTTGATACACTATGAGTGTGAGATTTAATAGTCTCTAGAAGCATAAATTTTATTAAACTTTTATTAACTAAGGATTTTCTCTACATAATTGAATAGCTCTATGATATGACAGGTAGCATGATTTAAGAATGATTAAATCTTTACATTAAGCTAAAAATAGCTTTTTTATGTTCCACTAAGAAAGAAGTAAGTGGAAATAATCTTTCAGTAAATATATTTATATTTTGCTGTTTGGACACTTATATTTAGAATACTCAGGAAAGGTTCAGCCTTCATAAACAGTTTTAAGCATTTATTTTCTTGAAAGTAGTTTTGAGTAATAAATTCTGATACATCATAAGAAAAATAAATTCATTTTGTCTTATTTTGAAACGTATTTTGTTGTTTGCTTATAAGTAAAGAAAACTTTCACATTCAGTACACCTGTGCATTCAGTGCATTCAGTATACCCATTTTAAAGGCCATTTTTCCATTTCAACTTCTAAATAAAGTCAAGCACTGCCTTATTATATTGAATAGTATTACTTTTCCTTACACATTTTAATTTTAAATTGTATGTAAAAGACTTTCCAAAAGCTTAACGTGTTTAACTGGCTGATTAATTTCTGATAATTCAGAGTAAGATGATATTTTACTACCACATACTTGACTTACTTATTAATTAATAATTGCCTTCTAAAAATGAGTTGAAGGCATTTCTGTACTCAGGTTGAGTCAAATTTAACTATCCTCATGCATGGACATTACATACATACAAAATTATGAAATAATAGTACTTCAATGGTTCTATTTAATAGGTTGATCTATTACATCAGATGGAATTTATCAGGATATATCTTTTTCTACAGTTTAAAAATAAAATCCCATGTCTTCCCATAAAAAGTGATAAATATCTAAGTTCCAAACAGCCTACTTACCAAAAATAATTTCACCAGGAATTTCTACTCTAGCAATTTGTGAGGGTTTTTAAAGGATTCTTCTCATATGAATTCAGAGAAATACTTTAGGAATTGTTCTTGTAAATTATTTGCATGAACTTTTTGTTTCCTTGTCAACCAACTATCTAAAGCAGGACAATATTCTGTCACTGCCTCTTACATTTCCCCATGTGGAACCAGATAATTCATTGCTTTCTCCTATAAGTCCTCAATACTATGACCTCTGTTTATTCACAAAGTACAAGCTGATGGTAACTTTTAATGACTATTTACATATAGCCCATTGATAATGAAGAGGAATGCAATAAAGAGTAGTTGTTTATCGATCTTTTGTGTACCTAAGAATCACCTGGAGAGCTTATTAAAAAGCAAAGACTTCTGGAATTCACTCCCAATGATTATGATTCAACAGAATGACCACCAAAGTATTACATTACTAATAAGCTCCAAGGGGATGCTTTTAGTTTGTGGACATACTGATATCATTTTACAACCGTAATATATTTTATGCATGGTATCTGAAAAAAGAGGACAATTCCTGTCCTATCTTTCTCCAGCTTTAGCTATACTTAATTAATAGATAATGTCCTATAATTTTTATTTTCATGTCATGAGTTCTAGTGGCTCAAATTCCTTCAGTGAAACCTTTATTTTAAAAGATGTGGCACATTACATATACTTTTGTCACTGACAGTGTCATTTCAATTGTTGGTTCGAGTAAATAAATGCATAGGAATGATTGTGTGTGTTAAAGCATTGTATAAAGATTAATCTAATCTTCATAAATGTCTGATCAATTATATAATGCTGATGAAGAATGAAGAGAATAAATATAATTTGAACCTCACAAATCATTGGAAAATATTTACTACTATTTTTAATTAAATGACTGTGGCTATTAGATTCTCAGATATATATTTGTCTAATATATAGTATCTTGTTTATCAAGATATACTATTGATTATTAATTGGTTTCTTCTTATTGTTTCATTCAATTGAATAAAATAAGAAATTTCAGGGGGTGTTTCTATTGCCTTAGCTAACACATTTTCAAGTTACTTTTGCAAAAGATATTTGTGTGCACATTTCCTTTTATCTAACAATTCAATTACCAAAGGGAATTAGCATAATTTTTATTACCTGAATTGTTCAAGTTTTATTAATAAAAGAAATTAGTATTTAAGAAATTCGGTTGTTGGGGCTGGGAAGGTGGCTCAGTGGTAGAGCGCTTGCCTTGCATGCATGAGGCCCTGGGTTCGATTCCTCAGCACCATATAAGCAAAAAGAAAAAAGCTGGAAGTGGCGCTGTGGTTCAAGTGGTAGGGTGCTAGCCTTGAGCTGAAGAGCTGAGGGACAGTGCCCAGGCCCAGAGTTCAGGCCCCACGACCGTACCCAAAAATAAAAAAATAAAAAAAAGAAAGAAATTCGGTTGTTTCTCAAAGTATTTATAGAACCTTTATAGAACAGATGGCTATAAAAAGATTTGAATGAACTTTACTTATTCAACAGTCAAGTGCTTTCACACACATGGTTGATAATGTTTGTAGTCTAAAATGTTGTCTTAAGGTCTTTAAATAAAAACAAACAAAAAGCCCTATGTTCTTAATCTAGAACATAAAAGAGTGATTCAAAATACCTCATTTGATGATCAAGTTTACTTTCATATGCTCCTCACTAATTTTAAATGATTATAAAATAGTTGGTTCATTATTGTAATCCTAGCTACTCAGGGGCTGAGTTCTGAAGAAGTAGTTCAAAGCCAGTCGGGGAAGAAAAACTCCATGAGACTTTTATCTCCAATTAACCACTAGAAGACCAGGACTGGTCCTGTGGTTCAAATAGTAGAGTGCTTGTTGAAGAGCTGAGGGACAGCTCCCATTCCCTGAGTTTAAGCCCCATGATTGACAAAAAAAGGAAAAAAAATTTAAAAACCCTATTTTCTTTGAATTTCCAAGATTCCAGACATATGAGAAATATTATTTCCTTCTACGTCACATCCAAGTATGTCTGAAAACAAAGTTACTATGTCAGGAGATGTGAGGACGGTAGCTTCAGGTAAAGATATTTTAGTGGCTATGGTCTATTTTCTATTTAATTATGGGCATATGAGGGGAGGCAAAAGCTCATTTTATGTTTATACTAAATCTAGGCACAATCACTTTTCCCTAGAAGGAATAATTTAATTCTTCTTAGCCCACTTCATTTATTTCTATTTCACTGTTGACATCTGCATGATCATTTCAATATTCTTTGTTTTTTGTATTTTTTTGGGGGGGGTCGGTCATTGGCTTGAACTCTGAGCTTTGGCACTGTCCCTGCCCTCTTCAGTTCAAGGTGAGCGCTCTATTTCTTGAGCCACAGCGCCACTTCCTCAATGTTCATTTTAAGTAGTAAATTTCTAGTTTCTCAATACCAAAATTTTGCTTTAGTGGACTCATCACATGTACCCTAAGCTCCTCATGTACACTTAGAGTTCAATGCCATTTTCATCTCAGTTGCAGCTAAGCAATTCTCCTTTTATATTATTCAGACCTTTGTAATATAATTATGCCATATGTAAAAAATTATTCATTTTATATTATATTATATCAAAAGCAAGTTTGCCAAAAGTAATTATGTTTTTGAGATTAAACCATGTGTTTTTTCTTTTATTAAGTTGGTCAATTTTCTAATAATCAGTGTTCTATACATGTAAAATACATACATGTTCTTCTCAGCAGCACATGGAATTTTCTCCAAGAGACATTTTAGGTCACAAAGCAAATTTATTGAAGCTCGGGAACATTGAAATTATACCCTGTATTCTCTCAGACCACAAGAGAATAAAATTAGAATTCAACAACAAAAGCCACCAAAGAAAATTCTATAACACATGGAGGCTGAACTATTGAACCACCAGTGGGTTAGAGATTAGAAAGGAAATTCAAATGTTCATGATATTTAACAAAAATGAACACACAATCTACCAGCTCCTCTGGGACACATCAAAGGCAGTACTCAGATGCAATTGTATAGTTCTGAGTTCCTACATCAACAAATTGGAGAGATCTGAAACCATCTGAAGCTCCTTGAAAAAGAGCAACAAGCTAAACCCCAATCCAGTAGATGGAAAGAAATAATTAAAATTAAATCAGAATTAAATGAATTAGAGTCCACAAAAACATAGAATGACTCTATAAAACAAAGAGTTGGTTCTTCAAATAAATTAACAAAATTGACAGACCCTTAGCAGATCTTATCAGAAAAAAAGGAAACACACCCAAATAAACTCAGAGATGAGAATGGAAACATCACCAGAGAAACAACCAGGATTCAGAACATAATAAGGAAATACTTCTAAAAAATTGCAACACTGAGACGTTATGTAAAAAAGGAACTTTACAACTTTGGTGGGGGGGAGGAGAGTTGGGGGAGGGTGGAGGGAAGGATGGGATGGGAAGGGGAAAGGAAGGAGGACGCTACAATGCTTGATAAGAAATGTACTCATCATCTTGCTCATGTAATTGTAACCCCTCTGTACAGTATTTTCACAATAAAAAAATTTTATGCTAATAAGTTTGAGAATCTGGAAGAAATGGACATATTTCTAGCAAATATTGACATGCCCGAAATAAACCAACATGATTTAAATCAACTTAACAGACCCATATCAAGCTTCAAATTAGAAGCAGCAATAAGAACCCTCCTATCCAAGAAAAGCCCAGGACCAGATGGATATACAGCTGAATTCTACAAGGCCTTCAAAGCAGAACTCACTCCAATACTCCTCCTAATCTTCAATGAAATTGAAAGTGAAAGTTCACTACCAAACTCTTTCTATGAAGCCATCAAACGAGGCAGGGACTCATCAAAGACATCTACTTCATTGATGAACATCAACGCAAAACTGCTCAATAAAATTCTGGAAGAAAAAATCGTTTAACTAGGGATACAGGTGAACCCATTGCAATAATGAGTGTACAAGTCGTTATGTTGAAAAACGAACTTAACAACTTTGGTGGGAGGTGGGGAAGGATAGAGTGAGAGGAGGGGAGGAGTGGGAAGGAGAGAAACAACTAGGAGGCAACAATGCTTGATAAGAAATGTACTCGTTATCTTGCACATGTAATTGTAACTCCTCTGTACCGTATTCTCACAATAAAAAAAAAAAGAAATCGACTTCAACAACTCATCAAAAAAATCGTACACTATGTTCAAACAGGATTCATTTCAGGGATGCAAAGCTGATTCAATATACATAAATCAATTAATATAATTCATCACATCAACAAGAGCAAGAATAAGAACAACATGATTATCTCAATAGATGCAGAAAAAAAATTTGACAAGATCCAACACCTCTTTGTGATGAAAACTCTAGAAAGACTAGGAATCCATGGAACATTCTTCAATATAATAAAGGCTGTGTATGACAAACATACACCCAGCATGATACTTAGTGGCCAAAAGGTAAAGCCTTTCCTCTAAATTCAGGAATGAGACAAGGATGTCCACTCTTTCCACATCTCTTCAAATTAGTATTACTGTTTAGCTATAGCAATAAGACAACATGCAAACATAAAGGGGATCAAAATAGAGAAAGATGAAGTAAAACTCTCCCTCTTTGCAGATAACATGTTCTTGTACTTAAAGCACCCCATGGACTCCACTCCCAGGTTACTCGAGTTGATTCGAAACTTTGGCAAAGTAGCAAGGTATAAAATTAACCCTCAGAAATCAATGGCTTTCCTGTATACCAATAACGAGAAGAGCACGGCTGAAATCAGGAAAGCAACTCTTTTTGTAATAGACCCACAAAAAATGATATACCCAGAAGTTAACTAAAGAAGTGAAGGACCTCTATGATGAAAACTTTAAAAACCTGAAAAAAGGATTTTAAAGCAGAACTAAGCAAGTGGAAAAACCTCCCATGCTCCTGGATTGGGAGGATTAACATAGTGAAAATGGCAATACTTTCAAAGGCTATCTACAAATTCAATGCAATACCTATCAATATTCCAACGTTTTTCTTCAATGAAATAGAAGAGACAAACCAAAATTTCATATGGAACAATAAAAGATTCTGAATAGAAAAAACAATCCTTAGCAGAAAGAACAGGGCTGGATGAATATCAATACCAAATTTCAATCTCTAATACAAAGCCATAGTAATCAAAACAGTTTGGTACTGGCAAAAAAACAGACTTGAGGACCAATGGAATGGAACTGAAGACCCAGAAATGAACCCACAGATCTATAGCCACCTAATCTTCTATAAGGGAGCTAAAACATTACAATTGAAAAAAGAAAGCCTCTTCAGTAAATGGTGCTGGCAAAATTGATTCAACATCTGTAGAAAACTAAATCTAGATCTTATATAGCACCCTGCACCAGAATCAACTCGAAATGGATTAAAGACCTCAAAGTAAATGCAGATACCCTAAACACATTACAGGAAGGAATAGTAGAAACTCTAGGGCTCCTTTGCACAGGACAAAATTTTCTTAATAAAGATCAGAAACACAACAAATCAAAGAAAGGTTGGACAAATGGGATTGCATGAAACCAAAGAGCTTCTGCATTGCAAAGGACATAGCTAGAAAGATCAATATGAAGCATATGGATTGGGAGAAGATCTTCACTAGCCATACAATGGACAAGGGTCTCATGTCTAAAATATATTTAGAATTCAAAAAATTAACTCCCCCAACAACAAATCCTCAAAGAATCAATTGCTCCATTGATAAGTGAGCTAACAACTTAAAGAGAGACTTCTCTGAAGAGGAAATAAGAATGCACAATAGACACATGAAGAAATGCTCAACTACCCTGGCCATAAAAGAAATGCAAATCAAAACAACATTGAGATCCCACCTCATTCCAGTGGAAATGGCTATAATCAAGAAATCTAATAATAATAGATGCTGGAGGGGATGTGGCCCTACTGCTTTGTTGGTGGGAGTTCAATACCTATCAATATCTCAACCTCATTCTTCAATGAAATAGAAGAAGCAAACCAAAATTTCATATGGAGCAATAAAAGACCCTAATAGAAAAAAGTCTTTAGCCAAAAAAACAGGGCTGGATGAATATCAATACCAAACTTCAATCTCTAATACAAAGCCAGCCTGGAGACAGTATGGAGGTTCCTCAAAAGACTACACATAGTGCTCCCCTAGGACCCAGCAATCCTACTTTTGGGCATTTACCCAAACGATCACAAACAAGGACATTCTAAATCTACCACCACAACTATGTCCATTGCAGTATTATTCTCCATAGCTAAGCTATAGAACCAACCCTGATGCTCCTCAGTAGGTTAATGGATCAAGAAAAAAAGCGATATATATATATATATGGAATTCTATGCCTTCATCAGAGAAAATGACACTACCCCATTTGTTAGGAAATGGAAAGACTTGGAAGAAATTATAATAAGTGAAGTAAGCCAGACTGAAAAAACTAGGTCCCATGAGTTCCCTTATTTGCAATAGCTAATACATCAGGGATAATCTTACCAGATAAGTAGTAAAGGTCAAGAGTTATGCACACATGACCACATAAAATGGTGCTAAGCAAAATGAACCCCAAGTTAGGGACACAAGAACTTTTATCTGTTGTTTTTAATGTACTTATAATGTAATATGTGATGGTTTTTCTTTTATATATTTCTTCCTCTATGGGATAACCCCTGTTGTCACTATATTTTATTCTGGTGCCCTGCATCTTGTATATACTTTTTTCTAATTTGGGGAGGGGAAGGGAAATAACAAAATGCTGAAACAAGGATACAGGTTGACCCATTGTAACAATGAGATGTACAAGACACTATGTTAAAAATGAACTTTACAATTTCCCAGAAGAGGGGGAGGAAGGGATGAGATGAGGAGGTGGGGAGGGAAGGGATGATTAGAGAAAAACAACAGAGGGGTAACAATGCTCAAAGTGAAATGTACTCATTACCTTACTCACGTAACTGTAACCTCTCTGTACAGTATCTTTACAATAAAAAATATATACTAAAAATGAGCAAACCTCTTACATATTTAAACAAGAAGGAAAAAGATAATATTTACCATAAAAACATAAAGAATATGGTGATATAAGCATTACTTATGTCTGAGGTCATTTATTTCCATTAATGAGCTGATGATGGACTCAGCAAGGAAGCCCTGATTTTCATTATAAACACACTTGTCATGTTTGTTGGTAAATCACATACATATTTATCATTCATGAAAAGTAAAACATGGAAGAAAGAAAAGCCCAAATATTGAAGCTTAAAATGAATGGCATGATAGTCATCTATATCTATATCTATATGTATATGTATCTACATATGTACATATCGATATGGAATATCATTCAGATTTAAGGTAGAGTACAACCCTCTCATATGCTATAATCTGTGAATTAGAGGACATAATTTTAAGAGTATTAGAAGTGATAAGCCAGTCACATAGACACAAGTCCCACATGCAGTCTTACCACATTATTAGTAAAACAGAAGCCACCGTTAATAGAGAGCAGTGCTTATTATAGATGAGGAAAGGGAACATAAATGTTGTCTGTATTTGCTCATTTTATGTTGTATATAGCACTAAAATATCAAATGTATCAAAAAGTACAATTAGTGTACATTAATATAAATAAATCAACAGATTTTCTATTGCAAACAGAAAATCTAATATGCTGTAAATTGAGATTCCCAAAACAGTAGGAAGACTGAAATGGTAGGGTTCAATACAAGAAAAAAATTACCAAAGGATTAAGCATATATATGTTTCTAATTTCTTATTTTTCAAATTTAAGGCTTTAAAATATCCTTGACAGATTTTACAAACATAACCAACTGTATTTAGACTGTATTTCAGATGTCTCAATATCTTTTCTTAAAAATTTAAAATTCCATATAGAATGCAATTTAAGATTAGTTTTGCCTTTTAACTAATGGTGGATTTTTTATTTGTCCTGGATTTACTTCATAAATATGTTGGCAAATTGATTAAGCATTCATATATGCCTATGATATTGTCATCATAGTCATTTTAACCAAGGACATTGTTTTTAATTATCTTTTTTTTTTTTTTTTTTTAGGTCCGGTCATGGGGCCTGAACTCTGGGCCTTGGCGCTATCCCTCAGCTCTTCAGCTCAAGGTTAGCGCTCTACCACTTGAGCCATAGCACCACTTCCGGCTTTTTTCTTATTGCTTATGTGGTGCTGGGGAATCGAACCCAGGGCCTCAGGCATGCAAGGCCTTTACCACGGAGCCACCTTCCCAGCCCCTTGTTTTTAATTATCTTTAAAATGTATGTATATTCTAACTTGAAAGAATACTGAAGTGACTTGTGAGGTGCTTCAGATGAAGCAATTTGACACTGATTCTCTGAGGTAGGAAAAGAGAGTGTTTTCATGCCTTAAAATAAAAAATTTTCATCATATTCAACTTGATGAACTGCATTTTGCACATTTTCACATAGTCATTAGAAACAACGTTTGGGGATGGGACAGTGGCTCAGAGATAGTTTGCCTTGCATGCGTGAGGCCCTGAGTTCGATTCTTCAGCACCACATAAACAGAAAAAGCCCAAAGTAGTGTTGTGGGTCAAGTTGTAGAGTGCTAGCCTTCAGCTGAATTGCTGAGGGACAGCGCCCAGACCTAAAGTTCATGCCCCAAGACCTACAAAAACAAAAACAGCAAAAAACCAAAAAACTTTGAAAACAAAGTCATTGAATTTATGTGAAGATTTTCAATATCAGAATTTGAAACTAATATGATTTATATGATTAATACATAATACTATAAATATATAGAACTATGTAATAATATTTAATAAATAATATAATTATAATATAATAATAGTCATACTATAAATCAAATACAACAGAGGCTTTATCATTCTGAATTACTTTACCTACAGATACTAAGACCACTGCAGTTCATTTTTCTTACTAACTTAAAAATAACTTTCAAGCTAAGATATGGAACCAACCCAGATGCCCCTCAGTAGATGAATGGATCAAGAAAATGTGGTATATATACACAATGGAATTCTATGCCTCCATCAGAAAGAATGCCATTGCACCATTTGTTAGGAAATGGAAAAGCTTGGAAAAAATTATATTAAGTGAAGTAAGCCAGGCCCAAAGAAACATAGGTCCCATGGTTTCCCTTATTTGCAATATCTAGTATATGTATGAGTCAAGCAGAAAAGGTCAGATAATGTGATGTCAGGAAAATGAACCCTTAGATGTGTATTTTAATGTTTTTTTTCTTTCATGCATGTGTTTCTAACGCATTTATAAGATTATCTCTTTGTTGCTTTGTATGTCCCTCCCCCACAGTATGACCCCTGCTTTCACTATATTTGATGTCAGTATAACTTGTGGAGGAGATGGGGAAAAACCAGTTGTTTAAGGATACAGGTGGACCTGTTGCAACAATGAGAAGTACAAGTTGTCATGACCAAAACGAGCTTTACAACGTCGGTGCGGGGGTGGGGGGAAAGGGGGGGAAGGAGAAGGATTGGGATGGGGGGGGCTGGGAAGGGATGTGAAGGGTAAACAAAGGAGGAGGCTGCAATGCTTGGTAAGAAATGTACGCATTATCCTGCCCATGTAATTGTAACTCCTCTGTACAGTATGTTCACAAATAAAATAAAATAAAATTTTAAAAAACAAATTTCAAAATTGTAATTCCAAAATTAATATCAGCTTTAAATTTACAAAAAAAACCCCAAATTTTATAAAACTTTTTTCAAAGGTCAATTGACAATGCAAAATTGAAAAAAAAATTGCTAATGAGTTGAAATATCCAAAACTGTTCAGTAAAACACTATTATGCACCAATGTGCATGAGGCTTTCAGCAGAGTCAGGAATACATGAAGATGAATCTTCAGGTGGAAAGATCATATTTACTAGATTGGAAGTAGATTAATATACAAATATTCCAATTCTGAGATGGAAATATGAATGTAAAAAATGTTTTCAATTTAACTTTTACTACAGACCACACTTTAAGTTTTATGGGTCTCAGAAAATATATCTCCTCAGCCAAAGAGCTAGTGTCTTTAGAGTTTATGTCTGTAAACTGAGAAGAAAGACAGTTAATAAAACTTTGCACTTTCTAAGATCCTACTGTTTTCAATAAGTGCTCTCTTTTACAGCTTCCTTTAAAGGGTACACCTAAAAAATAAAAAAGAGAGGTAAAATATAGAAATGAGCAGGAAAAATAATGTATTTATATAAACTATAATATTTTCATCCCACTATTCTACTTGATGTTGGTGTCTACTTTAAACAAATTAAGAAGTTTTCTTTTTCCTCACCAAGAATAATAAAACAGTAGAAAATGACCAGTGATGGCACTTAAATTTAAATTAATAGATCTGAATAGAGTTAATTCCAGTGAGCATTAAGGATATGGAGAGAGTGAATTCTGAGCAAATAAAGAGTCTGAGGAAAATAAACAGGAGAAAGGGACATAGGTCAGATTCTCTTAAATCCTTTTCAATAAATCAAGAGAGTTTCGTAAGAAAAAAATCTATATCTGAGAAACACACAAATACTTTCCTTTTAACAAAGAAAACTCTATGAAAATTTCACTTGGTAACTGCAGAAAAATGCCATAAAATTCCAGGTTGGGGACACAGCAATATATTTTTTAAATTTCTAAATCATGTATCAATTTATCTAGAGATAAAATTTCATGCAGCTTAAACATTATCTTTTACTATTACATTGGTCAAGTGATCGCATACAGAGCAACTAGCTTAGAACTGAACAAAATAAATGGGAGGAAACTCAATTTCCTTTTCAGTGGGAAAACAAGATTTTACATGACTCATAGATAAAATAATACCACTCTTCATATGGATATTGAAGGTTAGTGTACTCATTCACTGAAATGTAACATATTGTTGTATGTGTGCTACCATTAGTTATTATATTTCAGGCTCTATAATCATCAGAAACACTGAGACTGTAAGACTAAAATCAGATTTATTATTTTTAACTAAAACATCAGAGTTCAAAATTTTTAAATAAATACAAAACTAATGGTTTCTCTAAACTCACAAAGACTTTGCCTTTCTTTAAATTAAGGAAATTTAAATTTAGGAAAATTTAAATTAAATTTAAATTTAAATTTAAATTAAGGAAATTCTGGATATTTTTGTGAGAGACAATTTTGATATCACATGAATTAACTGGCTAAATTAGAAGTAATAGATAAAGTTATTAAGGCTCTATAACCTATCCAGACTAAACCATAATTTATAGGTGTACACACCTAAAACTCAAAAGGAAGATGAGTCAGTAAACAAAGCTGCCAACAAACTCATTGAGTTCAATTATGAACTTTGGTTTAGATTCTATGTTGTCATTAGAAACTAAGTTTACCAATTCGAAACAAAGGACTCTATTATTAATAATATAACAATAACAAAAATTAAAAAGTGATTACAAAAGATGTTAGTACATTGGCTTCTCTAACACTTTCTCCATGTTCAATAGGGAAAAACTGGATATCTATTTTATGAACATTCCTCTTTATCTTGGTCTTTGATTACTTATGGTTGAAGTTCATTATTCTGCTAATATAAATGAGTGTATTAATTTATCACATATACCCTGAGAGTATAAAAATAAGCATATTTTGTTATCACTGATAAAAATACAGTGTTCTAATATGAAGAGGGGGTATATAAAATAGTTAATACATTATATTTCCATTCTAATATATTATACATATCTCCCAATGATCTAACTGAAGTGATTCTCAGATGTTATCTGTATACTAGAAATGGTTGTATTCTTAGAAAAATACCTGTGCTTCAAAATGTCTACAGTATCTGCTCTGATAGGAAAAGTTTGACAGATAGTTACAGTGGGCAATCAAGTTTGAGAAATTTTTCAAAGACTTCAGTGTTGGAGTTTTTAATAATCGATTGATCTAGCTAGAGCATACTAGAACTTTTTCTTAGGTGTGCAGGGTGAGTCTTTGTGTCTCATACTTCTGTGAATAAGACTAAGATACTTAATGGTTGCTTTGGATTTTAGAAGAAGGTGTTATGGTGATCTCTGAAAACAATTATTTGACCCATGATTAAGGTAGGGTCTGAAAAGCAGAATTTGTAACTTCTCTGGAACCAGATAAAAGTGGTTTTGTCCCTCCCACTAGACAAGACATATTTTCTGATAGAAGCATCTTAATGTTTTGCTACATTTCTAGTACATTTAAAATGGTCAGACACCAAAAGTTTTGTAAAATGTTATTGCTACAACATTGGAGAAGTAAAATCCATGTTTAAAAAATAGCTTTGTAATGTTACAGAGTTTCAAATGACTATACATCCAGTGTTCCATGAGTAGGAAGTCATCTGACTATGACTCCTGAGTTCAGACTCTGTGCATTTGTCATTCTGTGCTAGAAGGCACAAAACAATCACATGAAAAAAATGGACAAGTTTCCTATATCGCCTAGCTATATTACTTTGGCATTTTCTCCTATGTGTTTTTAGCTCCACAGGTAATTTCCTATGACAATCTTCGAATATCAAATAAATTGAGCATGATGATAAAACACATTGTAGCCATTTGTTAGCATTAAACAAAATATACTATTGTCACAAATATTCATTCCAAGGTGGACCTAAGTAAATTTGATGAACAGGGATATTGTCATTTGGCAAGTTAGACTTGGTGTAATTGCATACAAATTTGAATTAGAAAAGTGGGACCCCACTTTCGCATTCACACATTATCTCCTAAATGGAAAAAACCCCACAAAAACCTTGCTTTAACAGGATTGGGGAAACAAACCTTCCTTTAACAGGATTTGGGGAAAGTTGTTATTAGTAAAATATCAAGAAACCAGAGGAGTCTTTCTGTTTTAGTGTACTATGATGTAAAAATCCCTTCTGCAAATGATGCCTAATGAATCCATCAATCAGGGATCGCTGAACAATCGTGGGGCATGTCAGTTTTGACAAAATGAGCTCATGAACAACTTGGCCGTGATAGAATAAAGAAGCTATAAAGGACCCATAGTGCCAATTCTTTCCCAGGAAAACTCCTTTGATGAAACAGTTGCAGAAAAACGGACTTAGCAGTGGACCAGTGGACCAGTGGATCCTGATTAGGTCACCATTTGCTGGGTTCCCGGTACACTTACTACACTGGAAGTCTTACTCCACTTTGATGGGGACAGTGGCTTTTCTTAATAAAATGAGTGCATTCTTTAGGTATGACTTGGCTTTTTGTGTGGTCTAGGCTTCCCTCTATACCATTACTTGTTGAACATCTAATGCATTTATACCGTGTCCCACACTAGTTGGCATCAGGTCAAGGAACCTAAATGGAAATCGTGAGTGGTTAGGGATGTCACAGTTTTAGCACTATTCCATAAATCCTAGCGTTGAACAGAAAGTCATGTGCAAATTTGAGAATCTACCAGCTGGTCTGACTCACTTTACTCATTCAAAGTGGCCTCATTGTAAACCATGGGCTTCCCAACCCAATAAACTTGTACATGGCATGACAGAAAAATGCATTACCTATTCCCCTATTGAACACTGTCCTTCCTCAAGAAACCATGGTACTTCACTGGGATGGAAGACATGGAATATGAAAGTCATTCTGAATTTTTTAGAGGAAGGACTACCACTCAGCATTAGTCAGTGCTCTCACCTTACTAGAATTATTTTGAGAATAATTTTAGTATAATTTATGATTTAGATCTAAGAAAATAGCAGATACCCTTAATGGCTAAGGGGTCCCCTTGATTGGAAAGAAATAAGACAAAAAAACCACCTCATCCTTTGTTATCTAGCAGTGTTAAAATGTGCACAATCTGTCTGTTTCCTCAGAATTTGATACCTCCCTACATGTACCCCATGTTTTATATTATTTTTCTTAAAAAGAGCTCTGATAATGGCATAAATCTGAAGCATCACCAAGATGAACTCTGCCCTGATAGTCTTTATACTCATGCAGTATAGCTCCTTCATATATTTCTGATTTTTCTGATTGTACCTTAACTAGTTCAAATCAAGAATCCATCTGTGTACATTCTGTCTTAACCAAAACTATTTTCTTTTCTGTATGTTTTTGTTTAGAAGTTGCATAAGGGTACATTTTATGATATGCCATTTAATTTAAATTATTAAGCTGAAAATACTTGTAGACACTCTTACAGAGGTTACTAATAAAAGATGAAGAATCATCTATTTCAAATATCTAAGTATTTTGAGCTAGTTTACCTATATATGTTCTTGGAGGTGAGATGAAAATAAATGAAATGTACTATTTTTTAAACGAAATTTTACAGAGCAAACCATACTACACTTAAAATCATAAATATATGGTCAAGATATCAGATAAGTGTATTTTTTATGTATAATATTTTTTCTAGCTAATATGTCTTTATATTTTGTATTTTGCTCATTATTTTCAGGAGACAGTTGCATAAAGAAAGGCAAGTTTTCCCTTTGTAAAATGACAGATACTGTGTCTGACTTTAGTTAGAACTGGTGTTGTAACATTAATCAGCCCCAATTAAGTGGGATATTTAGAAAAGGTTTCATGTCAAGCTATTGAAGGATTGCTAGCTAAAGGAAAACAGAACTCTTTCAGTGGCAATGTAGTAAAGGCTTGCTTTTCATTAAACTGTGTCACTGGGCATTTATAAAATGAAAAATGCCTTGATGAGTTTAAATCAATAGTGATAAATATTTTACAACCTTCCAGATGCTAAGAGCAAATTTAGACATAAACTATAAATAAAATCTAAAAGAAATACCTTGCTATTCAGTAAAAAAGTTTTAATTTTTAAAAATTTCTATTGTCTGACAAAATACTAGTTTTTCTTTTTTTTTTCAGGTAAGGGGTAGGTTTATTCATCGTTCTGGCTGGCACCAGGCCATCTTGGTCTTCTACACGGTGGGGAAAGGCCTGGGAAAGAGAGCTGGGAGAGCTGGAAAAGAGAGAGAGCTGGGAAAGAGAAAGAAAAGAGCCAGAAAAGAGAGAAAAGAGATAGAAAACAGAGCATCTGGGAAAAAGGTGGGAAAGAGCAAGCTAGGAAAGAGAAGAGAGCTGGAAAAGAGAAGAGAAGGAAAGAGCTGAGAAAGAGCTAGAAAAGAGCAGAAGAAAATACTAGTTTTTCATATGGAAATGAAAGCAGCAAAATGATACATTATAATGGTATTTTGTTGTAACTTTTATTTGAATAGTAGTTTAACATGACAAAATGACTTAAATGTATCTTGAACGTCACCTCATGATAAGGATGCTATGGTGTTTATTTTGATGACTGACACCTTATAAACTTTTATACCATGGTTATTCAAGATGTGGAAATTCAAAATTAATCACGAATAAATAATTCTACCACTACCATCATTTCTTTGTTGCAGTAATGACCCCTTCTTCTGAGAAGGTAAGAGACCTAAAATAAATTTTACCTGGTTTAATAATCTCCAATTCATTTTCCCCCAAACAAGAGAGACACCAAACCATAGTTTGAGTAAACACTGTATTCATGCCTCAGTTATCTGTTGTGGTTCATCTAAGCTTTCCTCAGCTTGACTACTGTGAATAATACTGCAGAGTGTATCAGTGTTGAGGCGTCTCCCTAATTGAATCCCAATTTACTTTCCTTTGGATGAATGTTTGTAGAGAAATGGCAACGGATCATCTTATGATAGTCTTAGTTCTATTGTTTGGAGAAACTTTCATTTTGTTTTCCATAATGGTTGCACAATTACATGTTAATATGATAGCTGCTTTTTCCCATTTTTTCTTCAGCATTTAAATATCATATGACGTTTATATAAAAATTGATGGGAAATTATGAACAGTGATTCATAATTATGATATTGTTATTGCAATACCACTTTTCATTTTGTTTGCTTCATATAATACAAAGAATGATTTTAATAGTAGAAACTTGTCCACATAAAGGCTTGGGACTGGAGGCCAAAAGGCATATTGATAATGATACTAGAATGCCTATAGTAAATAGTTTTAGTGTTTGGAACAAACCCTAGTTCAAAATATCCCCCGATGAGGGAGAGATTTCGTATTTAGTAGGGCCTCTGTGGTCTGCATTTAGTCCAGGCTTGCAATATTTCCCAAAGGAATTTGCAAAGAAACCTAAAAGCATTTTACAACCTAAAATGATAGGCACATAACTAAAAGACCTCTCTATGTATAAGCAAAGAAAAACATAAAGCAAAGAATGCATATGGGAAGGTTACTCATGGCTTCAAAATTTAAATGTCATTCAAAATGGTCTTGCCATACTGTCTAATATGGGTTGCTAATTAAACGACCATAGCTGAATGTCAGAACATCCACGTGGTATATCAAAACATAGAGGAAAATGAAAAGTTTGCCTTTATAACAATTATATGGAAACCTCAAGTCTCTAATATTTCTATCCGATATTTAATTTAAAACCAAGTATATTGAGCACTTAAATGTGAGAAAAGAGAAACATATGTCAGATGTAGGTTTTAAACCATGAAAGATTCAATATTAAATTCCATTGAAAAAGCGAACCTGAGTGAGAGCTTTTTGTCTATTTCTAAGAGTTGAAAGCTGAATAAAGTTATGTGAAATGATTAAATAAGATGACCTGACCTGCTAAAAGCAATTTAAATTGTTAAAGGAAATCTTCAGCTCTTTTCACATGTAGATGGAAAGAGTCATCTTGGTAAGGGTCAGTTATATTAGAAAGATTAAAACATAGTAGAGAATTTCAGAAAATTGTCCTTTGGATCATCAATGAAGAGCATTAAAAATGACCTTGTTCCTGGTGAATCTACTTAGAAGAAATTTGGTCAGTTTCCATTCCTGCAAAGAGGACAGTTTTTTTTTTTTTTAAATATCAAGTTACTTTTCAGCTTATCTGCAATTATTTTTTTCTTGGCAAATAAGCATTTTCTACATCTTGTATTAAATCATGATTGCTGAATATGTATATTTAAAATTCCAAGACCAATCTGAATATAATTTGTCATGAAGAAAAATGTTTTTGTATTAGCTCTAAATATATATATAAAAGATTTCTCAGCTAATATGAATGCTTCAAAATTATTCATGGTCTTTTCCAGTAGTAAATTGAAAATTTATATTTCAAACTACTTGGAAGAAATAGTATTCACTAAAACTTATTTTATTTTCTTTTACATATTATTTTCCATTTTAAAATTTTATACAGCTTAACAGTTTCAACTTAAAGACAATGGGAGGCCAATTTAAATTATATAAAATAAAAATAAAAACAGTACATTTGTGGTCTTCATAACACCAGCTTTTTTTCCAAATGTGCTGTTTTTTAAGAAAATTAAATAATTGTCAACTCACTCATTAAAGTTATACTATGCAAACAATGACAAAATATATAAAAACTCATGCATTTCTGTAGTGTTAATGTTTACTTTTCAAGACTCAACTAAGAGCATCAACACAACCTGTCAAGTTCTTTGACTCCCCGAAGCCCATGCAATTACAGTATACAAGAACAATAATACATATTTATTAAACACACATTTCAACACAGCTGAAGAATAACATAATGTCACACAGTTGTATGAGTAACGAGAGCATTTTTTTCATGATAAACATCTATTTCATGAGGCTTTCGTACATGAATAATTGTAAAAACATGCTCTACATATTACAAACAACAAACACAATATCATATAAAAACTATTGATTAAAATTACCATAATTACATATGAAATGTTTGGTTTATCTATTTTTAATGAAGAAAGAAATGTCAAACAATGCATTATGTTTTGTCAAATTCAATAGCTTTAGGAGGTGATAATTTGACAATTGATTTCATTTAGAAATTATGCAGATAATATCTACCTCAAATGCAATATATCTAAAATATTATAAACTTTTGTAAGGATACAAATTTCTCTAAGTATTCAGGAGACCTGAGACATAGTATCTGTGAAGTAGACACTCTATGAACACTTCTGTGAATTCAATGAGACCATTCACATAACTTACACACAGGTATCCACAAGAAGGTGGCATAGTGTTTATAGGTAAATTGTGGTGGAAAACAGAAACCAAAGATTCACGGCCAATTAATTAGTCTTTTCATGAGCGTTGCATGTATGATGTTCCTATTTGGACTGCAATGGAGAGTACCCTGACATTTTACACCCCAGAAAACAAATTAATCAATAAATCTGTGAGGCACATCATGTCTGTAGTTGATACAACAACAAGGCAAGACTGTTCACCCCTACTTAACTCAGTAGGTTGCCTTTCCAACATGTTCTAAAATTATTTTGGAGAATTCCAACTGACAAAAGAAAAAATTGTATTTTCCTGAGATCACTAAAACTGGGCATGTGGGTATGAGCTTCAGGGATATCTTCATTCTACAGACAGATAATTACAGGGCTTGGGGTCAGGAATACAACAATAAAGAAAAGATCCTGGACTGAAAAGTTTATACTTTGTGAAAAAGACAAATATGACATAAACAATTATACAATTAGCTGCCCTAGTAATAACTTCTATAAAGTACAATGTAAAATGACTAGAAAATGCATATCAGAAAAGCCTGGCCTTGTCTTAGATGTGCAAAACCTTCCCTGGAAAAGAGGTTATTTCTTGTTTTGGTTTGGTTTTTATTTTAATTTTATTGTCAAGGTGATGTACAGAGGGTTATAGTGCTATAAGTTAGGTAGTGAGTACATATCTTGATATCCCTTCCTTCATTTTTCTCCCTCTTTCCCTCCTTCATAATCCCTCCCTCCAATTCGTACAGATCATTTCCAACATAGTGTCTTGTGTGTATTGCTGTTGCATTGGTTCCCCTTTGTCCTTTGTCTCACCATTCTGTTGTTTCCCTTCCCTTCCCTGATTCAGATAAACACATATATAATACCCAGGGTAACAAAATCTAATACAGTGACAGCTGGGGATAAACCATAGGGAGGAAAAACACGAAAGAAAAATCACCTACTACATTAAAAACAACAACAACAAAGGAAAACCTCTTGTCTCCATGCTCTGGAGTTCATTTTGCTTAGCATCATCTTATATAGTCATATGTACATAGCTACGGAGCTATTCTGCTCATCTGCTAAGTTTATCCTAGACATACAATAATTATAATAAATAAGGGAAACCATGGGACCTATGTTTCTTTGGGTCTGGCTTACTTCACATAATATGATAAATTCCAGGTCCTTTCATTTCCTTCCAAATGGGGCAGTATCATTCTTTCTATGGAAGATAGAATTCTAGTGTGTGTGTGTGTGTGTGTGTGTGTGTGTGTGTGTGTGTATGAAAATGTGGTATATATACACACACGTATATACACATATATGTATACATATATGTATGTATATATATGTATATATATCACATTTTCCTAATCTATTCATCTACTGAGGGGCACCTGGGTTGATTCTATATCTTAGCTATGGTGAATAATGCTGCAATAAACATAGTTGTGCTGGCAACTTTAGTATGGCCTTGCTTGTTATCATTTGGGTAAAAGTCCAGAAGTGGGTTTCTTTTCTTTTCTTTTTTTTGGGGGGTCGGTCGTGGGGCTTGAACTCTGGGTCTGGGCACTGTCCCTCAGCTCTTCAGCTCAAGGCGAGCACTCTACCACTTGAGCCACAGCGCCACTTCCAAGAAAAGGATGGCTAATAGACACATGAAGAAATGCTCAACCTCTCTAGCCATAAAAGAAATGCAAATCAAAACAACATTGAGATACCACCTCACCCCAGTTAGAATGGCTATAAGGAAGAACTCTAATATCAACAGATGCTCAAGGGGATATGGACAGAAGGGAAACTTACTGCATTGTTGGTGGGAATGTAAACTTGTTCAACAACTTTGGAAATTAGTATGGAGGTTCCTCAAAGGATTCCACATAGAGCTCCCCTATGACCCAGCAATCCCACTTTTGGTCATTTATCCAAAGGATCACAAACAAGATCATACTAAAGCTACCAACACAACTATGTTTATTGCAGCATTATTTACCATAGCTAAGCTATGGAACCAACCCAGAAGTCCCTCAGTAGATGAATGTATCAAGAAAATGTGGTATATATACACAATGGAATTCTATGCCTCCATCAGAAAGAATGACATTGCCCCATTTGTTAGGAAATGGAAAGACTTGGAGAAAATTATATTAAGTGAAGTAAACCAGGCCTAAAGAAATATAGGTCCCTTGTTATTAGAGTTCTTGATTTTTGTCATTCTAACTGGGGTGAGGTGGTATCTCAATGTTGTTTTGATTTGTATTTCTTTTATGGCTAGAGAGGTTGAGCATTTCTTCATGTGTCTATTGGCCATCCTTCTTTCTTCTTCAGAGAAGTTTCTCTTTAAGTCATTAGCCCACTTATTTATTGGGCAGTTGTTTCTTTGAGGATTTGTTGTTGGGGGATTTAATTTTTTGAGTTCCAAGTATATTTTAGATATGAGACCCTTGTCCGTTGTATGGCTAGTGAAGATCTTCTCCCAATCCGTGGGCTTTCTATTGATCTTGGTAGCTATGTCCTTTGCCATGCAGAAGTCTGCAAATTAATGCAATCCCATTTGTCCAACCTTTCTTTGATTTGTTGTGTTTCCGGGTCTCTATTAAAAAAATTTTGGCCTGTGCCAAGGAGACCTAGGGTTTCTCCTATTCCATCCTGTAATGTTTTCAGAATGTCTGCTTTGACTCCGAGGTCTTTGATCCATTTGGAGTTGATTCTGGTGCAGGGTGATATATAAAGATCTAGCTTTAGTTTTCTACAAGTAAAATAAGGATACAGGTGGACTTGTTGCAACAATGAGAAGTACAAGTTATCATGTCAAAAATGAACTTTACAACTTGGGGGGGGGGAGGATTGGGTGGGGGGAAGGGATGATGGGAAAGGATGGGAAGGGTAAACAAAGGAGGAGGCTACAATCCTTGATAAGAAATATACTCACTATCTTGCCCCTGTAATTGTAACCCCTCTGTACACTATTTTCACAATAAAAAAAGAAAGAAAGAAAGAAAGAAAGAAAAAAGAAATATAGGTCCCATGGTTTCCCTTATTTGCAATAACTAGTATATGTCTGAGACAAACAGAAACTGTCAGACAAGTTGATGTTAGGCAAAATGAATGAACCCCAAGATAAAGATTCAAATGTTTTTTTTTTCTTGTGATTGTTTCCAACCTATTTTTAAAATGATTTCTTTGTTGCTTTGTATGTACCTCCCCCATGGTATAAGTCCTGCTTTCACAGTATTTGATGATATAATTTGTGGAGGGGAAGGGAAAATCAAACTGTTTAAATAGGGTTACAGGTGTACTCATTACAATAATGAGATGTACAAGATGTTATGTAGAAAAAATGGACTTTACAACTTTGGCGGGGTGGGGAGTGGGGTGGTGGGGGCACGTGGTAGGGGGTGTGGGGGTGGAGGGTTAGAGAGAGAAAGGGATGGTATGGGGAAACAAAGGAGGAGGCAACCATGCTTGATATGAAATGTACTCACTATCTTGCCCAAGTAATTGTCACCCCTCTGCATGGTATTTTCACAATAATAAAAGAAAATAAAATATAAGCAAAATACTGTGTATAAAAAAAAGTCCAGAAGTGGAATTGCAGGGTCATAAGGGAGCTCTATGTTTAGTGTTTTGAGGTTACTACTTAAACCACAATGTACATGGATTTTTATTGATTCTTAGTTTCTGGTGAAAGTATTACAATTTCTTGGCACTGTTTTCTCTTTAGTGGTCATTAGATTTCTGTTATCCTAATTTAATAAAACCATTGGTATAATATGGTATTCCTTTAAATCTATAAAGTAAGCCTTCAAAAATGTCATAAAAAGTCCATTTCTTGGGCTAGTTTTCTCTTCTTGGTGCTCTATTAGTGCTTTAAGAAGGGATTCAGGAAACAAAATTTTAGATAAGAATTTTGTAACTAATGCAATATTATCATGATAACTGAAACTGAATCATTTTAGGAATTAGTTCATTTATTTAAGCATATTTTATACCACACTAAAAAGACTTTACATCCTTTTTTTATTGATACTCTAAATCTGGTTCATAAATATTTACTTAATTTATAGTCATTTGCAGGAAAAATTATAATTTTTAATATTATCTGTAAGCTAATTTGGTATTGAAAGATTTGCTATTGAATGGTTTATGATGAGTTTGACATTTTATATCCATTAGTACTACATGAAGACTTTAATAAAAAATGAAATATTAGTTCTCCATTTCATTTACCCAAGTAATTAGAAATATAGTCATTATTTCAACACTTAGATTGATTTCACTCATTAAGAATTCAAATTCATTAAGCATAAAAAAATTAAATTAACATTTAGCTAATTTTTTGATAGAATTCTTCTATTTTACTTGGTTTTTATTTAAGAACACCGTAAAGCATTACTAATAAGAAGTATAATATCAATAAGACAATTACCCTGCCATTATTTCAGAATAACCAGGTAGAAAGAGAAAACTTACATTATGACTATTGAAGTGTTAATGTAATAAATTGTTTTAGCTCAATGGCTTAAAATGGCTTTTTAAGAAGTACAACTATGTGAGAAGACAAGAACAACTAGAAATATATATATGTTGGAATGAAGAAAAAATTATTCATGCTTATAGTACCTGCTCTTGTTCCTACTTTTCCTCTCACCCTATATTAAATGATTAAATTGTGCCCTTACAACAAATAGTGTGCATAAACAGGCATTCATTTAATGGAATGACATAGTCCTTATAAAATAGATGGGATCATTTATCATTCTCTCCAATCTCCCATTTTGTGTGAGCAACAGAGACTGTCACATAAAGATGTGAACACTTTTAAGGCATTGTTACAGTGAAAAGGTGTAAGTTTGAATAGTTCTTGTGTTCCGATCTTCTCTTACTGACAGGAACTGAAGAGAGCATTGGTGAACATACACATTCTCTTCTGCCTCTCTGAGTCTGGTGAGCCCTACTGTCAGAATTGTTCTAGTTTGTGTGTGTTCTGTTTTTGGATCACTGGGCCTGATATACAGTCATACCATAGGCACCAATTTGATTTATAATAAGAGTAATAGGGGTGGACTTGAAGCTTAATTAGAAACATGACTAAAATAATGTTTCAGTAAAATTAGTGCAGTGAACTAGAAGAGAACAATTTTCAAATAGGTACTAGTTTTTGCTAACCTGTTCTGTTCATAAATTAGAGGAATGAAAACTTTCACTCAGCCTAGTAATATTTTCTTAATAATAAGTAGAATGCACAAGTGATTGTGACAGGTACATTTAGATAAAATTGAAAATAAATAGAATGAACTATCATGAAGAATGTGACCTGCTGAAGAAAGAAAACATTTGGCATACTGTTATATTTAAATACAAGGTGTTAGAGGTAGATTTGAAGGTCCTAAACATCATGTTATGAAAAGTATGGCTACTTGATTACCAAACATATCTAAGATCTTCACATTACTTACAAAATATAGGTATAGAGTGGCATTTGTAGTGTTAAATTGAATGTTACACGATTATATGCTAATCTACATACTTGTAAACCTTTACTATTTTGCTAAAGAACAGAAACATTGGAGATAGAAAGTTAAGGTTTCATTGTATTTTGAATATATAACCAACTCAGTAATGGTTTCTTACATTTTGGCTACAAAGTTAACTATTGGAAAAAAAAACCACTACTCTTTTTAATTTTTTTTTTTTTGCCAGTTGTGGGGCCTGAACTCTGGACCTGGGCACTGTCCCTGAGCTCTTCAACTCAAGGCTAGCATTCTACCACTTGAGCCACACAGCACTACTTCTAGCTTTTTCTGTTTAAGTGGTGCTGAGGAATCGAACCCAGGGCCTCCTTAAGCATGCAAGACAAGCACTCTACCACTGAACCACTTCCCAGCCCAAAACATTGCTCTTTCACTGACTCTTATCGTCTTTCCAGAGAGTGATATTGCACACCCAGGAGTTAAAATCTAAAGCTAACGTTTCATTTTTAATATATAATTAAATGCTCCTTTACTATCTTTTTCCATATAATTTTATATATCTTCTAAATTGGAAAAAAAGAGGAATAGAGGAGTAGAAGGATCAGAAATAGTAAAAACATTAAAGGCAATATTAAAAGCAAAATAGGATTTAAATATGTGTGTGTGTGTACATGTGTGTGTTCTGTTATAGCAATATCTCAAAGTTTGAATCTCCTAAGTCAAAGGTAACTTGAAATTTAAAGTACTTCATTTCAAAGGAGAAAGGATCCACTTATGAAAGACTTAAAGATAGAAATATAAAAATTAAAAAAAAAGAATCTTCCAGTCACTATTATTGTTCAGAAACAAATCCCTTGTGATTAGATTGTTTCTATTGTATAGATGAGAAAAGAATATTTCAGAGCAGGTTAGAGACTCCATATCCATATTCTTCACAGTCAGAAGAAACATGACTAGTTATTAGTCAGAATTAGAACTCAAGTCCATTTCTTCCTTATTCATATATTACTAACCTAATTCTGTTATTAAATTCATATTTGATTTCCTCAAATCTTATTTAGTTTAATCCATTTTACAGAAATTCAGGATAACTTTTCATGCTCAAGGATGCATGACATAAAAAATCACCAAGATTTTAAACAGTACCCGGATGAACAGACTGCTTCTTTGATAGAACAGTAAATCAAAAGAAGAAGAAAAAAAATTTACTTGATCAATGCAGGCTCAGGAGAGGTTCCCAGTTCCAAAAAATAACTTTAAATCAGGTATTTCAACTTGTACAAAAGAAACCTCAATAACATTCCCTCCATTGAAGATAAAAATCAATAAAATATGTTTAATCTGGAAGTACAGTGCTCTTTGATTGTGTTACTTCAAAAGCTGTTGAAATTATGCAGAAGCAACAGTGCCATACATTTTTTAAACTATTTTTAGAAGTACTCATGCTTTGGGATTATCTGTTTTCCTTCAGATTTTTTTTTGAAATCATTATCCGAAATGTTTGGTTGTCTTTATGCTTTAACTAACATGACACTTTATCACAAAGTTAGACACCTGCTCCAGTCCTTGCTTTGCTCATGAATTAGTTAAAATAAACACTGATAAACACATTTATAAGCCATTTATATATTAACATGAAATATTGTCTTTTTTCTTTCTCAAAATGTACTTTTTCAAAAGACTTAGAAGGGTCCAAATAGGTGTATGGTAGAATTGCAAGACATTCAAATAGTGAATATATCTTGAAAACCAAGAGTATATAATCTATAAACTAACCGAATTTCATATGTAACTGAAAGTTAAAACAAAAGAAAAATCAGTTTAGATGAAAGTATTCTTCTTTTACTTAACTTTTGCGAGTTTCCACAAAATCCAAGAATTTATTTTAAGGACATTAAGGCAAATCTATTTTAAAGACATTAAGCCAACACAATAGACATAAGCAGAAACTAATCAGGTCCAAGAGAAAAACGCATCAGTATATAGAAAGAAATGTAATTTTTTCCAATTTGCTAGTCAAATTTAAAAGCAACAAACATTTTAATTTTCCAAGCATTTACAATCTGTATAAGGTTAGTTTTCTTCAGGAGAGACTAAGTGGTTCTCCTGAGTGTTTTCTCCATTTGGGTTCTATGTGCCATGCAGGAAATCTTTCATCAGAAGTCACAAAAAAATGTGTTAACAGAACATGAGCTCATCTCACAGCATGTCTTCAGGTATATTGTTCCAGTTTGGGTGCATTGTCTTGGAAAGTGGCCATGGATTCAAAGGCTTCCTGTGTTTTGAGATTTTCAGCAAGGTGATATTTCTTCTGCTAAGTATGATCACACAGATGCTGTCATTTTTTGGGGTCCCCATTCCTGATTGTGCTCACTAAGAAGGGAAAAGAAGTGATACTTCAGCTGTCAGAAAGCAACAATTTCCCTTCAAACCATGCCCAATCCTCTGCAGCTTTTTCTGTACAGTCATGTTTGGAATTTTATCAGGTGAACACCCCTGGGTATAAGAAAAACTGGAATTCTTAATATCTTGAAGAGCAGAGCAGCTTTATTTTGATTTGCTGGAATTGATCGAAATATATTCCTGTGGTCAAATACTTAGTGGTCTTCAATAAGATTTTTTATTTATTTTTTTTGCGAAAATACCATGCAGAGGGATTACAATTACCTGGGCAAGATAATGAGTACATTTCTTATCAAGCATTGTTGCCTCGTCCTTTGTTTCCCCTTACCATTCCTTCCTATCTCCCCCCTTTATTTATTTTTTTGAGGGGGAAGTAAGTATTGAGTAGCTGATAGATTTACCACTAACAAATAGATTTCTTAGAGAAAAGTAATGGGTTTCATTGTGTCAAATATTTATAATATGTTACTTTATGTTCATTGAAACCAACATATACTATAAGTATAAGTAACATACATATAAATAAGTATAGTATATAGTATAGTATATAATACATATAGCATATATATAGTATATATATACATGCATTTGGATAGGCATAAAAAGTCTAGCATAATGCATTTTTAGTGTATTTTCTTCATGAAAATAAATACACTATCTAATCCCTTTAATAAATGTGCTTTTAAGTAGGGTGCCCGGGCTTCATAACTGTAATCTGGGCTATTCAGGAAACTGAGATCTGAGGATTGGCCTGAGAAGCCAGCCTGAGAAGGAGAGCCCAAGAGATTCTTACTTACAGTTAAAAACCAAAAAAAGCTGAAAGTGGAGCTATAGTTTAATTGATAGAGTGCTAGCCTTGGGCACTAAACTACAGGGACAGCTCTCATGCCCTCAGTTCAAGGCCCAGGACTGCCAAAATAATCAATACCACATCTTCTTATTACATACATGTATGTGAATGCTACTTCAACGTCTATGTAATCATGATCATAGGTTCTAACTGCTAAGCTCTTTGTACTAGTGAACATTTTCTACTGATACATGACAGAAAGTCAATGCAAACTAGCTCAGCTTCAAATGATATTTACTGGTCCATGTATCCAGGAAGGGCAAGGGTGAAACTGAGGTTGAGCAGAACCAGGAAACGGAATGTCTTCAGGATTCTTTCTACACCAATCTTTTCTGATTTTCTTCCGAGGTTAATTCAGTTACAGTCTAGTGTATTTAACCTCTGCATGTGAGAGATATGTTGTTGGTAATCCTGTGTTTGCACTAACAATTTCATGATATATCATATTTTTCAGTCTAGTTAGCAAAATTATGGATAATGTATTAAACATATTTTCATACTTGTGGAGATTGATGTTTTTATAAAATAAATACAAGAAATGTGGAACAAAGTATTTCCTAGGAACATACACACAAACATATATTCACATACACCTCTGTGTATGGAAGGAAGAAAAACCCATCTCATCTCAGACTGTGTATTAGCAGATAATACCAGAGCTGCTGGGAGGTCATCTTATTTCATATTTCACCTTATCATTCCTGGAATAGTAGCAGAGAAGTTGTCTTCGGTCCAGTAAATAGGCCTTGTAATGAAGTATACTTTTCAAGAAGACTGCTCTTAATATTGATCCTTCCCAGAACTACCTTTATATTTATCTCATCTCCTTTTACAAGATCTCTACTTGAAAACATGAGAGACATTTTTTTTCTCCCTTACATTCTTATTAACCATAGGGACAATCAAAGAATCCTATTGTGTCCTATTTGTACAGTAGTTCTGTCCCATATTGCTGTACAGGGTGTGTATGACCTAATTCTTAGGCTTCTATTTTTATAACCTACAAAGGAACTCGTTTCCTAATGAGTTCAAGTATCTTTGTACAAGGTTTCATTGCAAGTAAAAATGTGTTTGTTTTTAAAATGTAATGTAACTCCAAATGTTAGATATCTAACTTGCCCTAGGACATTCTTAGCTTTTAATCCTTCATGATGCCCAAACCACTTTAAAAAGTTTCTTTACTTACAATCCTGTTTGGTATCTGACTTTATGTCAATTTTAAATTAAACATCTTCCCACTCAGTTTCTGTCACATCTAAAAGAATAGAAAACTATGGAAAAATCTTAAGAAAAGTATGAAAGATTAAAAATAACCCCTCGATTCTTCCTTAGGTAAGTATATGAACAGTCAACAACAAATGTCATAGAAAACACAAATAAGAAGACACTTTTTATATAACAGCTTATAATTTCATAAATAAGCATACCATTGTTACAAGGAGACCATGATGTTATTCTCAAGAGAACTTGCTGTGATTTGTAGATAAAGGATCCTAGGCAACGATAAGTTTAATTTACAATATACACTAATATATAATAAAATATTATTGTCATATGACAGAACTATATGATTATTAACAAAAATAAATAAGTGAAACATTAAGATGCTTATTAGCCAAACACTCTAAACAATATACAATGTAAAAATGAACACAAAAAGTAATTGATCATTTATTGTCGTTGTTTTAATTCTATTGTATATTTATGTCTAAAGTTTGAGAATTAAATTATTCTCCAAAGTTTAGGTAAACTAATAAATAATACCCAGATTCTCCTTCATAGACACAATAAGTTTAAAATTTCTGTTAACTCTCTTGTTACCATAGCTTTCATTGTTACTTTAGTGATGTGTTTATTTTGAAAATAATAGCTATAAATCTTTCTGTCAGAAACACTGTAAATTTATGTACTTTTATAACTCCAATACATTAACATGATTAAATTATTCTGTGTTACAATTATTATTGTATACTTTTAGAATACCAATAAGCATGTAATGTATTTTATTTTATTTTTGTCAGTCATGGGGCCAGAACTCTGGGCCTGGGCACTGTCCCTCAGCTCTTCAGCTCAAGGCTAGTGCTCTACCACTCGAGCCACAGCACCACTTCTGGCTTTTTCTGCTTATGTGGTGCTGAGGAATCAAACCCAAGGCCTCATGCTTGCAAGGCAAGCACTCTACCACTAAGGCAACTTTCCAGCCTCCATGTAATGTATTTTATGAGTTTTTCACATATACTTTATATGAGTATTAATTATATTCATATACATATGCATATATAGCACTAAGCATTACGCTCTTTGTAGACTTTATGAAAATTTTCCTTATCTCATTTAAGAAGTTTCATACATTCAGAACTATAGTTTTAATGTTATTTTAGTATGTTCAGGCATATTGAATATTTGAGAAATTTGATGATCTTGGAGAAATTCCAGAGTTTACACACTGTCGCCTTCACAATCTTTCTTTACTTCTGCCTCATCTGACTTCCTGTTCTCTGTCTCTCTGTCTCTCTCTCCCTCTCTCTCTCTTTCTCATAAACAAACACATACATTATTTTCTTTTATATTTCTTTAATTTCACTAAGGATCTTGTCTTTGTTTCTATAATTTGCATCTTTAAATATATGATAAGTAACTGCCAGTAGTTTTCAGAGAAATTACATAGAGTAGGCATATTGTTTAGACTTTTTATGCATAAAATTTCTTTATTTCATAATTTTTGTTTCATAATTAGGTCTGTAAGAATATTTGGATTTTGGATAGACATAGGAGACTAAGCATATTTAGACAGCTGTTGGTGTAGGGAAAATAATTAATATGTTCATTTGGTAATAGGAAGTGAGAAGGGACGTGTTTCTCATCTGATCCACAGCTTTAGAATCTTTGGGGACTAATTCTAGAATCTTCTGGATCCAGAGCTTTGGAGGAGTATTTATTGAATTTAATTCAATTGCTACCATCTCAATGTTTCAATCTCCATTCTTTAACAATAGAGGGATAATCGTTGTAAAGATTAAAAGGAAGATGACATTTGCTAAGAATATGACTTAGCTGAATGTGGTAACGTAGACTCTAAGATAAAATTTTCTGAGTCAGAATCACTACAATTTTAATTTTTAGTTGTGCAGTGTTTGGCAAGTGATTTTTTTGTTGTTGTTGTTCACTTTCTTTGGTTTTGTTGGTGTTTAATCTCTCTCATTCTTCTATATTCTGCTGTGATGATAAGTCAGATGTGTCTTGAATTTAAGATGACTTGGCTTATCATTTGTGCTTCTACGGTGATGGGAAAACAGAACCATTGGTAAGAACTCATGACTTTAAGTTTTCCATTGTTGTATTTTACTTGACTCATGATTCCTTCTCCTGTTGTGGGCAATGCAAATGAGATGGATTTCCCCATGTGCCAGGGCACTGAAAGAAGAAATATTGATAATTCTACTAAGGACTGTGTAGCTAGAAAACAAAAGGTTACCGATCTCATGGAACTTTTAATTTACAATGAGTACCCTCGGATATTACAACTGGTGAGGTGAGGAGGACTCTTGGTTTCTTCATACATGCTTTACAAGGTTTAATGATTTTTTAGCTCAGTGCCAGGCACATAATGAAAATGCAAAAGGTATTAGATGCCTTTTGTAGAACCTTCTAAGATGTCTTTTGTAAAACCTTCTAAGCAGATGATGGGAAATCACTCATAAACGTGGACAGTATTTTGTTGCTGTTGTTGTTTAGTTTTGTTTTTAAGCACTCAACTCTGAACTCAAGAGCTCATGCTTGCTAGAGAAATGTGCTACTTTTAAGCCACATCTCCATCTCTGTTATTCTCTGGTTACTTTATTCTTAGGAGAATATCCTGAGCTGCAATCCGCTTGCTGTTAGGCTGTCTTCATTGCTATCGCAGGTGAACGCTGTCTTGCCCAGCTACTTCCGTGGAGATTTTGGCGCAGCCCAGTTTGGCACGATTGGTAGGTAAGATCAAGTGGACAGAAGAAAAGAGAGGAGACAAAGACCTCAACAGATCAGGTCAGACTCCAATCCTAATGGCAGAAGGGCACCGAGTACCACTGAGCAGAGCAGGAGATACAAGAAACGCAGAGCACAGAGGTAAAGGGTCTGGGGTCTAAATATAGGAAAATTAATACGTTGTTAGTTGTGAAATAAAGCAGCTGCCTCATATGGTCTCTCCAGAGACAGTGTGCACTTTAAGAAACAGCTATCAGTGAGGTTTTCCGAAGAACTGGCTTCCGGGAAGGTGGGGATTAGCGGGCCATGCAAGCTGTATTGGGTTCTAGTCAACCCTGATCCTCGCAATTTCAGCTTCCCTTGTAGCCTGGGATGACAGGAATACACCACTGTTCTCAATAATGCTGTAAGAAAAGTCCTCACAATAATGATGTAAGAAAAGTCCTCACAAACGTACTGGCCGGACGTCCTCAAAAAAACCTGAACCAGTACCATCATGCTGTGAAATAAAAAAACTTACCTAGATAATATTTCAGATGGTTGCAATGTCAACCCTAGTTGAAACACTGTTTTGAATGTTCCTATAGTTATTTTGTGTGAAATATAATTACATAAAGTGATCATTTTAAATGTTCAAGCTGAACAGGAACAACAAAATGAAAGCTACATTAGACATATATTTCAAGCAGACTGTAGAATTTCCTGAGGAGCAAAACAGAAAAAACTGTGAAACTGGTTTTTAACTACCCATCATTACAGAGTTCTTTCTAGAGAAAATTGAGGACTGACAACCTCGTTTGCATCTGGAAATGTCTAACATCTGTGGTTGTAAACATCAAAACACAGCTGTTGCAGCTCTGAGTAAGCACTCCAGTTTATTTATTTTTGAATTACAAAAAAAAACTCGTCAGTTTTCGTTAAACAGTGCAGTTGTTAAGCTATGTTCTTATAGTAAACTGAAAAACAATTAAGAGAAATCTCTATATCAAACATTTAAGAACTGTACTCTTCCTTGTGCTTTACTTAGATGAGCTACAAACTTATTTCAATTAAAATATTTTTTATGGATGTGACTTTTCTTAGACATCACAGAATTTAAAGTGACAAGGAACTAGAGGATTTTGAATGTGCTTTAGAAGCAGAATGTTATTTCAAATAATATAATGTAATTTTCATGTGGGCAAGTTCAGCTATTCAAGGTCAAATGACAAGAATTTTAGTGTTTTAGTGTGGTGACTGCAATATTAATTTTAATTAGACATTTGTAAAATTCATAACTTAAATTCATCTTGATGTAATACTGTATTTTAATTTTATATACATTTAAAATTAACTCCATATGAACAGTGAAATATTAAAAATATTTTTATATGTTATACATACAAGTTGTTTTGTAAATAATGGCTGAATGGTTCATTTTTTCTTTTTTTGGGGGGGTCCAGTCGTAGGGCCTGAACTCTGGGCCTGGGCGCTGTCCCTCAGCTCTTCAACTCAAGGCTAGTGTTCTACCACTTGAGCCAGAGCGCCACTTCTGGCTTTTTTCTTTTTGCTTATGTGGTGTTGAGGAATCAAACCCAGGGCCTCGAGCATGCAAGGCAAGCGCTCTACCACTGAGCCACCTTCCCAGCCCCTGGTTCATTTTTTCTGATACTTAGTAATTCCAATTCAGTTTCAGTTAAAGTATTCCCCTTAACTTCCCATTGGCAGCCAGAAAAACCTGAAAAATTCTAAAGATGCTCCCCAAATTTAATCCTCCACTTTCTTTTTAAAGTCTGAAGATGAATGGCTTGATTTCTTGAATTTTATAATGCTTCAGTGTCTAAACTCAAGCTCTTTTGATAGAGTGTTAGGGTTTTTTTTATCTACTACGTTTCATCCCAGTAAGGAAAATTATCCTGCACTCCAGGTTTTGCAGTCTAAAGCCAGAACTTATAACAAGTAAGATTATGGCAAGTCCCCCATTCCAGTGCTTTGGCTACCACCTGCTTAGAAGGGGAAGATGGTTAGAATTCCCTAAACTGAAGGACTTGGTACCTTTGAATTAATCACATGCACATCACAAATATTAGATATGATGTATTATAACTTGTTTACAGCCTGTTATATATTATATAAAGAATATACACTTTATGTACTAGTTGATCTACAAATAAATATATTACATTACCAAGAGTCATTACACATTATAAACACAGGTCATAATAAAACTGATCAAATAAAACCCAGGTTATAAAAACCAGTGACACAGATTTAAATTTACAAGTTATTTTAAGTTTGTAAACTCTTTACAAATATAAATGGAAGTTTGGAGCCTCACTACCACCTTTTGATGCTCTTGAGGAGGTAAATTCAAAACCTGAAAACCCTCTCCTATACCATAATGGATGCCTCCAAAAGTCAGAAAATTATGGAGCATTGGAGGAAGCTAAAATCTGTAAACCACCAAGGAGGAAAGGTGCCAATTGAAGCTTAGTACTAGTTGATTTTGACAAAAAATTGCTCCAATAAAATTAACAGTAAAATTAATGTGAAAATATTTCCACTTTGGATATGGCTAATAGATTGTAACTCTAATTTTTTTAATAAAAGGCAAGAACATTATATGATATATATATATATATATATATATATATATATATGACACATAATAGCAACCTATACCAGTCTGATTTGGAAAATAATGTTTCTAACTCATGTAAATATGGAAGAATTAAAAGAATTTAAATAGTTACAAAGGAGGACTAACAATGCTCGACAAGAAACGTACTCATTACTTTATTCATGTAACTGTAACCCCCTGTACAGCATCTTTACAATAAAATAAAAATTAAATATTGTAATATTTAGCAATTTTTGATAGTGTGAGATATACTGTTTATATACCAAATATTGTATATTTTCAATATTATTTGTATAAATATGCAAAATGTTTTCAGTTACATATAATGTGTTATACATATGTATATATAATTCAATATTAGTAATGAGAATTATTGTTCTCTGTATACTTTATTAAATGTTTCAAATATGTGATGTTTTCTCTTGTCTGCAGGGGGTTGAACTACAAAATCCTTGATGTTTTTCTTCAGAGATATCCAAGGGAGTGAACCATGGTTGAGGATAGATTCAATACATTGTGCAACTTCTGACATTTTAAAATAAACACACAATGGAATCTCTAAAACTTCAAGTGAAGCCACAAAGTAGAAACTCCGTATTACAAAAGTTCCCAGGGCCTCATGTGTTAATTCCAGTAATCAATATGCCTATAGACTAAAGAAATTTTCTTATATTTGGGGGGATATATATCTTTCCTCCTCCTCCTCCCCCATGGCTAGGAATAAAGAAGTATGAGAGGCTTGGAAATACAAATATAATGCTTATTTTATATCTTTATGACTAAAATATCAGACTCATAACTTTCAAATCAATCAAATTTATATTTTATATTTTTCTCTTAATAAATATTTCTATAGTTTTATTTCTTTCTATTTTTTTGGTATTCACAAAGTGTCTCCAGTATGAAATTTTCAACTTTCATACTTTCAATTAACTATGTTCTATTTCCATAATGAATCTTACATATTTTTGATAATTTGGTTCCTATTTTCTACTCACTTCACAGGCTAATACATTTATGTTCATGTTAGCCATTTTATAGTTTCAACCATTGTATTCTAGGATTTAATGCAAAATATAGGCTTAATGACACTTAAAATCAATTGTTCATTATTTACCTCTTCTTTCATTTTTTATCTTCTCTTCTCTTCTTTTTATCATTTTTCTTCTATTACTAATTTTATTACTAATTCTATTACTAATTTTGCCACTTTATTTCTCTATTATTGTACTATTTTGCTGTAATTGTTTATCTGCATCTACTTTGTTCTGATGGTATTTCTCTTTGTTTTTCCCTCTATAAGCACTAATGTGGAATGGAGCTCATGGGAGAAGGTTGCATATTAAAGACACTTTCACAAATATTTAAGTAAAGACACATACATATGTATATATTAACACATACACGTAGATTAGATAGATAGATAGATAGATAGATAGATAGATAGATAGATAGATAGATAGATAGATAGATAGATAGATAGATAGATGAAGAGAGAAAGAGTATTGACAGTGTTAATAATAACAAGAGCTCACACACTCCTGGGATGAAACCTAGGAAGCTTTCCCTGCAGTGACAAATGTTACATCTTTTATGTCCCAGGGCTTTGGACCTGTGGTGTTTCATTAGGAAGGACTAGTGCTGAGGATGTTTGACAGTGGCAGTGGCAGCATGATTTCCTGCTAAAGAAAGTTCATTGAGCTTCCTTGGCTGTGACAAATGTTAACAGCCCTCACCTTTGCAATGCTACCATATCAGCCACTCTCAGCCCACAAGTGTATCCAGCTGAGAGCTGCCACGTTTGTAGAAACTGTAGGTCAGCTCCATTGGGGCACCAGCCAGGACAACTCCAGCAGCCCTGAAACTGTTCTCCCCTTCTTACCACTGTCTTTTCTTTTTGTTTTTATGTCAGTGGCTTTCCTAGTGATAGAAAATCAAAAGTAGATACGAAAGGTCATGTGACAGAAACACAAGAGGCAACATAGGAAGGCCGAATCGCAAGTTTAGCCGGCCTGCTTATAGAACCTGAAATAGTGTTTAACGGGCTGTCCATGCCCATCATGGCAGTGCCACATTTCAAGTACTGTACCAGTCATGGTATAGTCCCTCATGTCATCAGTCATGTTAATCTCTTGTGTAGATGGAGGATTGGGTTTCATCCATTAACTGAGTGACTATTTTAAGTTGAAATGGATGTAAGATCATTTCAGAGTTTACTAAGGGTTGTCTGAATAAAAGTCCATGATATGCTGCTGCTGGGGATAATCTTTGAGAGTAGATATTATGCTGTGGCAGTAAGCCATTGTTATTCTGTAGTTTCCTTGGGGAGCCATGTGCACTTTTCCAAGTAGTACACACTAACATGATAACTATTTTACTACATGGATAATAGTTATTAACTCAAGGCAGCTGGGATGACAACGAAGGATTTAACAGCAATGGATTTGGGAATCAAATGCCCTGTCCCCCAATATCTTGGTTTATTTGAAAGAAAAAATAATAATTAAAAAGGTAGATTTCACTAAGGGCTTCTTGTGTTTTAACAGAACTTAACACAGTTCTAGCAGTGTTTAACTTCTGCCCCAATGCCACAGGAAGTGGCAGGTCAGTACCCTCTATAAAAGATGAAGCATTTTATTATCCCTTGTTGGATTGCTTAATTTGAATTGTTGAGCTTTCCACTAAGGAACTATTCTCTCATTCTCTTAATGGTACTCTCTTAATGCTACTTCAATAGGGCTTCATTTAATTCTCCCTGTGTAATTAACATATCACTGCCCACATCCCAGGGGAACAACAAACCTGGACCCTTTAAAGGATGTCAAATGAAAAGAGTTCTTTTTAACTGTTTCAATGTGAGCACCTATTTAGAAGAGATGAGTGATAAATTCCATCATACTCTAACAAGTTCATATTTCTAACTATGTTCTGCTTGGAATGACTCATTACATTAATTTTGATTGAATTTCTTAAAATCTGTTAGTTTTTTAATACTTCATAAATAAATTAATCACTTGCTGTTGAAAAGACATAGTTCCCTATAGCTGCCAATGGAATGTTTTTCACCAAACCTTCCTTTCATCTTACTTTGAAGATTTTTTTCTCCTGATATTCAATATTTCTTTGTTATCACTTTCATTCATCTCTGTTAGTTTCATATGGCTTATTAGATCACCCATTTTTAAAAATTATAGCGAATTATATTTGTAGGATTCATCTTATTTTGTTTGATGTATTTATAATAGACATGAAGTAGCATTATTTAAAGGATTGATTTGCCTCTCAGAAAGTGGGGAAAGTGGGTCTGTTATTCCCCTTTCTGATACTAAAAATAATAAATTTATAAGAAGAATATACATTATGAGAATAAATGACTGATTTTGGCAATCATTACAGTTATTTCAGCCCACAATTAACTGGCCTTTTCATCATGTGCCTCTGATGAAGTAATATGTCATAATGGGTGCTTATGGTAAAGGAATTTGGTTTTTCTCAGGCCAGGGTTAAAGAGAAATGGTAGGCCAGTATCATTGTATCCCCTTCAAAGGTGGGCCAGTGTCTCTGTATCCCCCTCAAAGATAATCTTCCATATGACAGGAAGATGTTCAAGGAAGGCATGCCTCTCAATTTTTCTATTTTCTCCCTATACCCCCAAATGCTGAAGACAAAGGTTTCAGCACAGGAATTTATAGGCTACAGCAATAATATTCAGAGAGATGGAAACATTTTAAACTGGGTATAAAATATAAAATATTTATACATAAAAATAATTCCATAGGACTATATACTATTTAATTGGAAGAAGTTTAATCTTCAAGGTATATGATATCATGCTATTTAAATAAAAAAAGTAAATATGAAACTCCATTTTAGGTCCTTTAATTGAACTACAATCACATTGTTCTTTCAATTTTGATCTATCACTCCAAACAATAAGCAGCTCTATGTAAATAATGTGATATTTTTTTCTTATTCTCCTTCATTTTTCCATCACTGTGGAGTTCTTCCAATGTCTAAACAAGGAAGTCAATATCATTGATTTCTAAATCTAAGGTTGCTTATTCATTTCCATACAACAGGTCTTCTTTTCATTTCATCTATTATCATTAACTTTTCCAATACCAAGTTAGGTATGCAGAGAAAAATGTTCAAACTTCTCTCACAGTTATATTTATTCTGAGGCCTTTACTTATTCCTTGTAGACTCATTCCATAGCCCCTGATGTACTTTCAGTGATTTTTCTCACTGTGGTCAGAGTTTGAAAAATTTATGTTGTTCTCTATCAATCTCAGCAAAGGGCCTTCAAATTGATGTTGTTTTAAAGAAACATTTGGGACTGTGTGTGCTTGGTCATACTTAGTGAGTTATTTTCTCCAAGAAACATATGCTTTCACAGATATTGATTTTAGTTTTTAAACTATATTTCCTATGGTTAGATCCAAAAATGAATTGAAGAAATAAGAGCAATGGAGAGCTTACATCTTAACCTCCAGAAATAGTATTTCACAAATTTAATTTCTGTGCTTATGCTTTAAATTTTTACATTTCATAATCATTTTAAGTAGCAAAAGAATTGAGAAGAAAGTCATAAATGATACAGTAAAAAATAGCTGGTCTTGTGTGGAATTCAACATGAAAATGTTTCAGATATTAGGTATACTTCAATTTATTCATTTATCAATTTATTATAATTATCCTTCCCAGTACTTTTCAAAAATCTCTTAAACTGATTTTTTCTTTTTTATCTAATCTCTTTCAAAACAAGATATCATTTAGGATTAGTAATAACAAGCAGAAATATTTAAGGTTTAAAAGAAGTTTTAAAATAATGAAAAATTTCATTTGCAAAAATACAAGAATACAAAAATTACAGACCCAATCTTGTATTAATCTTTAAGTTTTTGCTCTGAGAAATATTATATTATTCCAAAGAATGTGCAACTCAAGTTAACATCCTACAGAATATAGTGGGAAGTTGGTCCTGGAGAAAAGCATGAGACTTTATCCAAATGGTCTCAAAGGTCAAGTGGTAGAGCAATCTGCCCCGCAAACAAAAAGCAACCCTAGTACTGTGTAAATTAATATAAAAAAATTTACAATGAAACATTGATGTTAAAAATATAAAAATTATATAAATGTATAAAAATTACACAGTTAAACATTGATGTTAACTCAATTCACACATTGTTTGGAGAAATTTCAATTGGTAAATCCTTTCTACAACAAGACTTGTGTACTGCCTCATGCTGTTTTGCTTTTCTAGTATCTCCTTGTTGATGGCAGGGTTCCTCAGATGGTATTCTTCCATTGCTTCTGACAGTTGCCAATCTGAGAGACCTCAATGCTTTGAGTCACTGAAGGCCATGACATTGTAACTATGACAAAATACTACACTTTTCCAACCCTCAGAGATGACAGACTTTCATTCTGTTGTGCCAGAGTTTGGGGATTCCTCTGTTTCCCAGTTATCTTCTTTTTTATTCTATACATTTTTGAAGCATACTGAAGCATATTGTATCAATTTTATATTTTGTTTGTTGGATGGTAGGGGGAAAACAAAGGAGGAGGCAATGATGCTCAATAGGAAATGTACTCATTACTTTGCTCATGTAACTGTAACCACTCTGTCCAGCATTTTTACAATAAAAAACATACAAAAAAAGAGAAAACAATTGGAAACTGAAAAAAATCCTTGCTTCCAGATATTTTTGTAGGCACAAATTCTGTATATCTCCCAAAGTTCAAACTTATTTTTTGTGCCCTCTAGTCAGTGTCTTATAAACAAGAATAATCAGTTACAATTGAACAGTACAAAAGATAATGAAGTATAATTCCTCCAATATTTTCCTATATCAGGTAAAAGTTCAAGTTTCCGCAGTTTCAACAATCCAGGTACTTTCACACATAGCTGGCATTTGATCCCAACCTTCCCATCTCGTTCTTCTGCATTCTCTGGCCACCTCTAGGGTCTCAAGCAAATGCCACCTCTTTGTATTTGCTGGTGAGTCTTTCTAAATGGAAATTTCCTCAGTTAGCTGAGTAGCCCACTGGAGCCACATTGAAAAGACTTATCTTAAAACTCTCATCCATTTTTAATCTTTTGAAACTCTGTTATTTCTTCATCACACATGGTACCTTCACTTCCATTGGTTTATTTCAACCTACTCCACTTCTTTACTTAAAATAAGGATTCCATGTGAAAAAGGTCTCTTACTTCTTTATTCATCTTAGTAACAGTATTATGTAGGAAACTTATAGATGTGATTAGCATTTAAGGTTAATGAAATAATAAATGAATAGCAAACTACAGACCTTTTAAAATCAACTCTTATTCACTTGCAGCAAATCTTCAAATGGAGAGACATATTATCCTTTGAATGATTTCAGAACTACAGACTTGAATCAGAGTACAAAAATGTCATTCACTGTCAATTAATTTTCCAATTATTTTTCTTTTACAAAGCAATTAATTTCAGCATGTCTTAAGTTTCTCGTAAGATCTTACACTTCGGAAATGAGTGACACATTTAATTTCCAATTTAACATAAAACTTTTAGGAGTAAACAAAACTTTAATTAATATAGAAACAATAAAAGAATTTTTGAAAGTACAACTGATCTAAAAACATTAATATTAATAATAATTAATATTCCATCACAAATTTGGGGGAATTTGTTATATGCTATAGCTTACATTCTTTTTTTTTTTTTTTTTTTTGGTCGGTCGTGGGGCTTGAACTCTGGGCTTGGGCGCTGTCCCTGCGCTCTTCAGCTCAAGCCGAGCTCTGTACCGCTTAAGCCAATGCGCCACTTCAGGTTTTCTAGTGGTTTTTATTGGAAATAAGAGTCTCATGGACTTTCCTGCCCTGCCTGGCTTTGAAACGCAATCCTCAGAACTCAGCCTCCTGAGTAGCTGGTATTACAGGCGTGAGTCACCATCGCTCAGTATAGCTTACATTCTTTTCATATTATATTTCTTTATTTCACAATATGCATAACAAGTATATTTTAATAAAGTGTGGATTGTAGTTTTGTATGTATAGCTATATTTTCCTATGAACTTGTAATTCAGGAAGTTATACTTTCTTACATTTGTATTTTCTTACAGGTATCATCAAAATTTCTGACCTTTTTGTTTTACGGTACATGGTTTGTACTCAGCACCTCCCAATTGCTAGACAGGCTCTATAATTTCAGTCAAGCCTCAAGTTCTTTTGATTATGTTATTTTTTGAGGAGGGTCTCACAAAGTAGTCCTACTTACGTTTTGAAAATTGTTCAGAAGACATACACCATCACATATATTTTTATTGATGAAAAAGCAAACATATTGATATATTAAAGATTTCAGAATTTTGTGACTCTGTCACATGAACCTTACTTTTGTGAGTTCTTTATAAAAATGCCTCATCGAGGTGCTGCATATTTAAGAAGACCTTGCCTTGACCTCAAAAGAAAAAATAATCATTATGTTGTAGGACTATATGAGTGTATTAAATATGAACAGCATAAAACCTTGTATTTCTGTTGCTGAACAGATATTACACATATATAGATATAGAACTCTATATCCATACATATCACATATTTCAATAATTACACAAGCATATATATCCTCCCCAATTTATACATGTATACTATATACTTATATATAGTTAATGCCTATTTGTGTATATATTGAATCATATATATTATATTTATAATATGTTAATATCAGATTGTTTTTTGAAGGAGTGAGTATTGAACTCACAGCTTACTAGGCAAGTGTTCTAAAATTTTAGGTATGCTCTACCCTGTAAATTCTATTTTTAATCATCTTATTGAAACTTTTTTCTCAACTTGTTCCTATGCAAAAGCCAATATATATTTCTAAAGCATATTTGGATATTATAAGAATGCTGTATTTCTGAAGTTAATTATTCTATGCTTTTTGTAAAACCACTTTAAAAAACAATTCCTTGCATGCTGATTGTTGAATTTAGAAATTTCTTTACCTTTGCAAGAGAAACAAAAAAGTCCCATGGTACATTTTAGATAGGGTAAACACAATAGCAAGAAAGAAAAAAAAACAAAACAAGTGTGTCCTACCCCCCAAAAAACAAATTTATTTACCTTGTAATTATTAACTATTCATACTTAATTTTCAATAAAATAAAATAAAATTCAATAAAATACCTCATTCACTATTTTTTTCTGTATTAAACTTTAAGCCACATTATGTAAAAATATTCAAAGAAGATTGAATTCTATTCTGCTGTCTATTTAACAACTGTCTAATTAGAATTTTCCATACTTGGGACAATTTTGTTCATTTCCTACAAATATAGAAAAATTATACCTATATTTTTTTCTCTGTTTGAAGTAAGCAATCAAGTTTTTATTAAAACAAAATATCTGTTGGATTTGTCTTCATGTACATGTATTAATTATTAACATGTATATATTCTATTAGTAAGTCATTTTATCAGTTGGTGCCTCTAACATTTACTTAGTAGATATATGATGTTTTTATTCAGGAGAATTTAAAATGCTAAGCAGGATAAAAAAGTGACAAAACTCAAATTAATCACTATGTAATACACAGAAAAACAAAACAAAAATGGAGGCCAAGGTTAAAATGTGTGGGATTCCTAATATAGTCCATTTGTGGACAAGCACATGTCTGGGCTCATTTCCTCTATGCAAACACTTAGGTGTAGATAGAGAAAAAATGATCATCAGATCATTCATTAATGTAATTCATCACATTTGTTCAGAAATTGAAGTTAATACATTTTGATCAAATGATAGAAATGTAATTTGATGAAATTTATTAAAAGTATAAGCAATGTACAGATGCATTTTTATGCTTTTGTCATCTGTATTTCATTTTCCAACCCAGTTTTCTTCATTAAACTACACTTTTGATTTCAGTGTCTCCTACCTCTCCTCACATGGAAATTTGTTTTGCTTTCAAAAATCTTTGAAATATCTCCCCCCACTTTTTTTGCTAGCTCAGGGGCTTAAATTTAGGGCCTGGGCACTGACCCTAAGCTTCTTTTGCTCAAGGCTGGCACTCTACCACTTGAGCCACAGTGCCACTTCCAGCTTTTTCTGTTTATGTGGTATTGATTGAACCCAGAGCTTCATGTATGCTAGGCAAGCACTTTACCATAAAGTCACATTCCCACCCCAAAATATTACTCTTTATTTTGGATTGGATATTAATATCTTGGCTAGTCACTATGTCTATGTTGAAATTCTTATTCTCAATGTGAGCATTTTGGGAGGTGGGGCTCTGGAGAAATAATTAAAATTAATGAATTAATAAGGTTCTGAACATAAGGATATTGTAAATGATATTTGTGCCTCAAGACTTGTTTGTTCATCTGTCCTTGGGGGGATAAGTGGGGAGGACAGAAATGGTGGTAAAAAGGGTGAAGAAATGCAGCAGTGGTACTCACCGATGAACTTGTGCTTGGGGAAGGCAGGGAAAAACTGGCAGAAGCAAGGGAAGGGGTGACATTCAAAAAGAAATGTAATCCTTACCTGACTGATGTAATTATATCCCCTTTTCAGTAAAAATTAAAAATGCATAAAAAAGAGAGAAGAAAAGATTCCTTTATCCTTCACATAAGCAAAGTTGATCCAAAAGAGTAAAAGTATTGTCGGCAGTGTCTTGGTGCACGTCTTAGGGCACTAGTCATTTAAATCTACTTGGACATTGTATCATTTAGTATGGTGATAAGTATGTGGGAATTCTCTTGCAGTTTAAAAACTAAAATATAGATTTTAAAGTAATTATTGTCTAATCAATTAGCAAGAAGGAACAGAAGATAACTCAATTACTACTTTTAAACGTAATGCATTGATGGCTCACTCCTGTAATACTGACAAATTTGGAGATTAAGAAGAAGATTCAAATCCTGCATGGGCAGAAAACCAGAAGGACACAATCTCCAAATTAACCAGCAAATATTGGGTTGGAGATGTGGCTCTCCTGGTAAGTAATTGAATAATGAAATTCTAACTCCTCTGTACATCACTTCAGAAACAAGAAAAAATTCATGGAGAGAAAAAAAAAAAGACTGCTTGTTTGTCTCTTCTGTCATGTGAAGTCTCTCTGCAGCCTAGAAGGTCCTCACCGGAACGGTCTGGAGACCATCAGTTTCCCAGGAGGGTGAGAAATAATTTTTTCAATATTTATCCTTTTTTGTGAAAATACCATACATAGGGCTTATAATTACGTAGGCAAGACAATGAGTACATTTATTATCAAGTATTGTTGCTTCCTCCTTTGTTTCCCCTTCCCATCCCTTCCCATCTTTCAACCCCTCCCGCTCACTCCCACCCCCGGCCGAAGTAGTAAAGTTCGTTTTTCGACATAACGACTTGTACATCTCATTGTTGTAGTGGGTCCACCTGTATTCCTAGTTAAACGATTTGTTTTTTCCCTTCCCCTCCACAAATTATACAAACATCAAATACAGTGAAAGCAGGGTTATACTGTGGGGGAGGGACATACAAAGCAACATAGAAATCATCTTATAAATATGTTAGAAACAATTGCATGAAAGAAAAAAAAACACTTGAATACTTATCTTGGGGTTCAATTTTTATGATATTAGCTTTAATTCATGGTGGAACAATTCATTTGACATACCATCATTTGAATTACAGAATTTCTATCATGATTTTATGGGTTTAATATAGCATTCATAAGCTTATTTCATATATTGATATATTCCCAAGGAATCTCACTGTGAACAATTAGCAACATATCGATTTTGGTAATATGTATGTTTCCAAGATAGTTAAAAGGTGAAACTTATCACTATATTTTGTGCATTTTGTGAAAGGAAGGGTAATCTTGACCACTTTAGGATGGATTGTATAAATTCTATTATACACAGAATGAGAAGTGAAATAGCTTATCCAATGTACATTTAATATATTTCTGTTACAATTTTGTTAGGATATTTCATGTGATCTTCAATTTATATATACCACACAAATCTCTATTTTTATGTTTTAGCTTTCCCAAAGTAATTACAAACACATAGAAATACTGTTCGGAAATATTTTTGTCATATGACATTGGGAATAGAAATATAGAAATTTACAAGAAAGCTCAATATGAATTAAGTACAAGCAGAAATAAATGCTCACATATACACAAAAATCACATTCTAATGTAAGTTACTAAACAATCTCATGACTTATAATTGTTGGAGAATCACCAAAACCCTATCATACTTACTCTTGGCCATTTTCTTCAGTAGAAGTATATTGTTCTTTCTTTTGAAAGCATTATTTCCTTAGTATCATTTTAGTGCATTACCACTGTCTATTACTTGATAATTTAAATTCTAGCTTATTCAGAATTTACCTCACAGAGACCATGGAATGGGATGGTTGGGAAGAGTGGAGGCAGTAGGAAGGATGTTTGTATGAAATCATCACTTTAGACAAAAGGATGCTGCTGTATCATTGTTGGGAGACATAATGAATTCTCGTATATCAAACTATTTTTACCCAGCAATCGCAGTGCTTCTATTATGTGATTTATTAGAAAAAAAATAAAGGTCAGTCTTGTAGAATGGAAGGCTTATGTAGTAAAATTAGCCTCAGCTCTTTCTGTGAACTCTATCAAAAGAAAATAGAGAGAAAAAAACACAAAAACCCATCCAAACAAAAAATAAACAAATAATAAAAGCTTATATGTGAACAATGAGATATTTTTAGTCTGTTGAGTAAACAACCAGTTTACCACACTTTCCAAGATACATTAATTTTACTAACATAAGACTGAAGGACCTGATGTCAGTAGAAAGATTTATCCTAAAAACTTGTAAATTAAATCCTCCTTTAAGTACTGATCTATAAAATAAAACTATTCAAGCCACTACAATGACTGAGTGGTTACTTCACATTTTCAAAAAGCATCTTCACTTTTCAGGTTGATTTTTAAAGTTTCTTGCTTTGTGCCAGGAGCAGGTGGTTCAAAACTAAAATTTCAGTTATTCAGGAAAGTCTGAGATTATTTGAAGCCAGTTAGGGTCAGAAAAATCCATGGGATGCTTATTTCCAACTGTCCATCTAAAAGCTGGAAGTGAAGCTGTGGCTCAAGTAGTAGAGCAATAGCCTTGAGGGAAAAAAAAGCTCATTGACAGGACAAGCCCCAAATTTAAGCCACAGGATCACACACACATACACCAAAACAAAGTTTCCGCATCTGTAACACATTGTACACTCTGTTAATTAAACCTTTCTTTGTAGAACAGACTGATTTTTGTCAAAGTCTAGGACTGTTTTCATAATTTTGATATTTTGGATACTTCAGATATACATTTTGCTCAATGAAAGAATAAATTAAATGAGAATAGAAAAAAAGATACTTCCAAATAAGTTATTTTTTTATTGTAAATATACCGTACAGAGGGGTTACAATTGCATGGACAAGATAATGAGTACATTTCTTATCAAGCCTTGTTGCCTCCTCCTTTGTTTCCCCTTCCCATTCCTTCCCATCCCCTCACCCGCCTCCCCTCCCCCCTTCCCTCCCCAACCTCTCCCCACCCCCCCATCCCCGGCCAAAATTGTAAAGTTAGATTTTGGACTCATTGTTGCAATGGGTCCACCTTAAGTTATTTTAATGGTAAGAAATGCTTGGTTTTGTTTTTGTTTTCCAGTCCCAAGTCATGAACTCTGAGCTCTTTTAGCTCAAGGCTAGTGTTCTACTACTTGAGCTACAGCACCACTTCTGGCTTTTTCTGAGTAGTTTATTGGAGATGAGTTTCACAAATTTTCTTGCCTAGGCTGGCTTTGAATTATAATTATGATCTTCAGAACTTAGACTCTTGAGTAGCTAGGATTATAAGCATGAGCCACAAACACCAAGCAAGAAATGGTTTTTGAACAATTATCTACATTTTAATTAAGCTTATGCTTATTTTAGAATTTATTGTAAGAACCATTTAATATGAAAACTTTGACATTTCCAACTAATGTAGAGATAGTATGTTCTTTATATACAAGTACCAAAATTCAGAATGTACCTTAAAATATTATTATTTATTGCTCTATATTGCTATCTGTGTCTAATCATTTTTATAGAAGTCCAATAGATTATATGTTGTTTCAGATTATTGACTCAGTGTACTTTGTGGGGAAAACAAAGGAGGAATCAACAATGCTCAGTAGGAACTGTACTCATTACCTTGCTCATGTAACTGTAACCCACTCTGTACAGCATTTTTTACAATAAAAAGGTACAAAAAAGAAAAAAAAGCAAAAAGCAAAAGCAAAAGCAAAATAAAATCAATACCTGCTGGTGAAGTTAAAAAAATAATCAAGCCATGAGAATAAAATACTCAAGAATCAATACAAACTTTATTTTTTGTGTTGACCTAATTAAAGTATTAACAACAAAAATGAATGCTACTTATTAGTATTGCATGACTACTGTTCCTACAGGCCTCAGGATTTTTTGCACCTCCATCAAAGACTGCATTCATCTCCCTTCCTGTTTTGCTCATCCTCCTAAAGACCAAGATTCTATGTCTTCAAATGGTTTTTTATTTTTACTTTATACTAATACATATATAGTATATATAAATTTAATTTATGTTAATTTACTATTAGCTCTCAAGAGAAGATGACAGAAACAAAAAAACTATTTAAAACAGAGGAACTAGAAAGGAAAACTTCAATATGGCCCAAGGGGCCATTAATGGGAAAGGAAAAGAATGAAAGTGAAAGTCCAGATTCTAAAAACCATTCTAATCTTTGCCCAACAATTTAAGCCTGTTCTGTCACACACTGTGCAGTCACTGCAAATTTAATAGTGGACAAAAGGAAGCATAGGGTCAGCATTGTAAAACTTTTGGTCCAGTGTGGAAGGCAGATTTTAATCACAGCACCACTCTACAAGTGCTATTATGGTCTGTGTAGCCTAGCCAGACTCATGATAACCAATTCTGGGCATTTAGCTTTTATCCTATAAACAACAAGCAGCTATACAACTTCAGATCTATTCAACTTGAACTTCAGAGCTTTAGATTTTCTGTAGAGAAGGAAAGTGATTTTGCCAGAATATGTTCTAAGAAAATCACCAAAACATGATAAAAAAGGTGTTAGATGCATTACATGATTGAAGAAGGGTTAGTTTAGGGGCAGGAAGCGTGCTAAACGTTACTATGTTCAATGACAGAAACATTAAAAATAAAATTAAGTGAGGATTCAAGTAAGAGATTATTTATGAGGAGAAAAAATGATTTAGAATGTACTGGATGTGAGCAAAAAAATGAATATAGAATGAATGATTACTAGCTGTTCATTTGAGCAAGTTGCTTCCATCAATGGAGAGATAAATCAGGAAAATCAATGAGAATACTAACTTTTTAAAGTTATACTAGACTACTTGAAATTCCTAGAGATGTGCAACTATTGATATTTAATTGTCAAATTTGATTATTTGAATAATGATACCCAAATTCGTTCAGAAATAGATATAACTAATGTAGTAAAAGGTAATATGAACCAGGCACCTGTAGCTCATTCCTGCAATCCTAGCTACTCAGGAGGCTGAGATCTGAACCAGACATGGAATAGTAGTTCAAAGTGGTAGAGCACTAGCCTTAAACACAAGAGCTCAAGGACAGCACTCAGGCCCTGAGCTCAAGCCCTACTACTGGAAAAATAAAAATAAAAATGGTTCCTTGCAATAATGTGATAAAATTACCGACAAAATATACTTCAGATTAGGAGCATTTTCATAAAACTTAAAGACATTAAGCTATGTGAGGCAGGATTAACACACAGAGGGGTAAATAGGCAGCATTAGAAAATATAGTGTCTTTGAATATATCAAAAGGAGTAGAATGAAGCTTCTAATAGATGATGTATCCAAAACTTAGGTTCTCCTTTAATCAATTTAAGAAGGGAAAAATTGTTCACAGGGAGAGATTTCATTATTCGTCTATGAAGTCTGAGTTTTACTGCTAGAACTTGGAATGTTTAGTAGTTTTCAAACCTCTGTGTGTAGCATAAACAGGAGTTTTTCATGATCCAAAATGCTGAGAAAAGAAAGCTGATATTCATATTGGATTATGGGTATTATACCTTTCTTTTCTGGAAGCCATTCAAACTTTCTAAGTACTTTGTGCAACTAGAGAGATGATATGCCAATCAGGAGAGTAAAATGAGATATGTCTATAAATTAGTTATTTGGTATATAATCTAAGCTTATGATATATTTTAAATATTAAATTGTAGTAATTCCTGCATGACTCTTTGAAAATTTAGTTTGATTATAAACATAACTGCAAAGATCCATGAGTTACTAAAACCTATGAAAAAGTTCTACAAATTGATGCATTTGGGACTATTACATAAATCTACTGCACTTCTATAAATTTTTAGTTAAATATATCATTTAAACAATGGCTCATAAAATGATTATGCAAATACAATTTATGATGGACAAAAAAGTTTCAGGTATTTAGGTATGGAATTGAAAATAATGAGTAAGTTATCTTTGGAAAGAAGCAGGCCATTTACTGAAATACAATGAATGAAAATATATTTAGAATTGTTATATCCTCTTGTAGGAGAGATCTCTTTATTAATATGTAATGCCCTTCTGTATATCTTCTCATTAATTTTAATTTGAAGTCTATTTTATTTGATATTAAGATTGCAACTACCTTCTGTATATGGGGGCAATTTGCTTGATAGATTTTATTCCAGCCTTTTAATTTCAGAATATGTTTGTTTTTGTGGGCAAGGTGTGTCTCTTGAAGGCAGCATATATGTTTACTGCAGCATTATTCACCATAGCTAAGATGTGGAACCAGCTCAGATACCCCTCAGTAGATGAATAGATCAAGAAAATGATATAATCCATATATATTTATATATATATGGACTTTATGCCTCCATCAGATAAAATGACACATCCCATTTGATAAGAAATGGAAAGAATTAGAAAAAATATATTAAGTGAAGTAAGCCAGAATCAAAGAAATGGGTCCCATGGTTTCCCTTATTTGCACACCTTATGGAATTTATCACAGCAATGGTATGATGTTTCTGGAATATGATGTATTAGGCAGCAAATGGTTATTATGTGATGGACATTTTCCCTCAGGAAAAGAAAATGAAAGACTATAACTTCCTCACATCACAGATAATCGAGATTAATTACACAGTAAAAAAAGTCAAAATTAATATTTTATATGAGAGAAATTCTATGCCATAAAGATATAAATTCATTTGTAAAAACACAAAACTAAAATTGCATAGAAGCAGATGATAACATTTCTAATGTGAAGGCCTTAATTTCTTTTTTTTTAAATTGTGAGAATACCGTACAGAGGAGTTACAATTACATGGGCAAGTTAACGAGTACATTTCTTATCAAGCATTGTTGCCTCCTCTTTGTTTCCCCTTCCCATCCCTTCCCATACCCCCCCCCCTCCTCCCACCAAAGTTGTAAAGTTCGTTTTCGACATAACGACTTGCACATCTCATGTTGCAACGGGTCCACCTGTATCCCTAGTTAAACGATTTGTTTTTTCCCTTCCCCTCCACAAATTATACCAACATCAAATACAGTGAAAGCATGGGTTATACCATGGGGGAGGGACATCAAAGCAACAAAGAAATCATCTTATAAATATGTTAGAAACAATTGCATGAAAGGAAAAAAAAACATTTGAATACTTATCTTGGGAATCATTCCCTTAACATCAACTGACCTTTTCTGCTTTACTCAGACATATACTAGTTATTTCAAATAAGGGAAACCATGGGACCTATGTTTCTTTGGGCCTGGTTTACTTCACTTAACATAATTTTTTCCAACAAATGTGGCAATGTCATTTTTTCTGATGGAGCCGTAGAATGTATCAAGAAAATGTGGTATATATATATATATATATATATATATATATATATATATATATATATATATATATATATATATATATATATATATGTATATATATATATATATATATATATACAATGGAATTCTAGGCCTTAATTTCTTGAGATACAGATAGCTCCTAACAAAAAGAGGGAATTCATAATTATCACTTGAATACATATAATATAATCCACACCACAAACACAATTCAAACAAAATGAAAAGGTCATAAATATGACATTAAAATGTGAAGTAAGTCTGTATTTCATAGGAAAGGAAACAAAGACTAACAAATATATGAAAAATTCTTTAAACAAAAGAAAAAGTATACATATAGCTACAATAAAATCTCATTGCATCCTAAGCATGTTGGTCAAACAACATTTGACAGTGTCTAATAACTACATGGAAAACAGAATGTGGTCTCCTAACTTTTATAATGAGATAATTTATTGAAAATGTTTCCATTTCCTGTGATAATCATTGACTCTATTTTGTAGTTTTTTTCAAACCTAATGTATTTTACATTGTCTACCTTTTTTTTTGGCGGGGGAGGGGGTTCCGGTCGTGGGGCTTGAACTCTGGGCCTGGGTGCTGTCCCTCAGCTCTTCAGCTCAAGGTTAGTGCTCTACCACTTGAGCCACAGTGCCACTTCTGTTTTTTTTTTCTTTTTTCTTTTTTCTTTTATGTGGTGCTGAGGGATCAAACCCAGGGCCTCATGCATGCAAGGCAAGCGCTCTACAACTGACTTCCCAGCCCTGGTCTAGCTTTAATCAACATTATTTGGCAAAAGTTTGGTGTTCTATAAAATGTTAAAAAATCAATTATGCCTTAAGATTTGATGAATATGTGAATACATTTGAAAAATGTAAAATCTATGTTTTGAAATTTTTGCTTGAATTCCACAGTCCTCTTCAATGATTACATCTGTTCTCATTTGCCTACCTACATAAGTCAGAATCTGTAAAAATGTAAACAAAATAAGATAATCACCAGGATGACATGGAAGTAATAAGAATCTTTCAAGAATGACAGATAATCTGCTATTAAGAAATGATGGATGTTATCCCTTCAATGCTATTTTCCTACTATATTTATAATCTTAATCATAAATACATTCAGTGTAGTAAAGACAGTTATAAAACAGGAACTTCAGCTGTTGCTGTGCAACACTGACATATTGTTTCTTCCTAAATCATGGACAATGTAGCAAGGATTGTTTTAAAGCATTTTGTAAGGAAGAAAGAGTGTAGATTATTGAATTGGACAGCCTTATTTTCTGTTGGAACTTCAAATAACCTGTATTACCAAATCTAGATAAAGAGTGAAAGAAAATCTGACTACATGTACCTACCTGCTTTTATCTCATAAAACGTTAAGTGCTAAATATGATATGCAAAATAAAGGGAATGGCTCTGGGTCCTGTCTGTGGGCACTGTGCTCTTGAGATTCCTGGCACAGTCAAGGGTGAGTGGCCAAAGAACACTGAAGGAGAAGATGCAAGGAGAAGGGAGGAATCACCACCATTTTCTCTTTTTTTAAATATGTTTTTATTGTAAGGATACTGTACAGTGGGATTACAGTTACATGAATAAGGTAGTGAGTACATTTGCTATGGATCATTGTTACTTCCTCCTTTGTTTTTCCCCTGCCATCCCCTCCTTCCCCCACCTCCCCACCTCCTCCCTCCTCCTGTGAAGTCGTAAAGTTTGTTTTCAACATACTGTCTTGTATCCTTTTCAAGCAGTTATTATATATATATATATATATATATATATATATATATATCAATATGATAAAGATTTAGGATTTGGGTTGCAATCTGCATGTCTATAATCCTAATGTTTATGCTAGAAGATCTACTAAATATCAAGGTGGAAATCAAATTGTTGCACAATCTGCAGTGATTTCTATAAAGATTATTTCTATTTTAAGAGTTGGATATCTGTTGGTACATTCAATTGCCCCTGAGAAAGAATTCATTGTCTCAATCTCTAATGTGCAAGAATGTGGCCAGTTGAAAGTGCTACACATCTGGAAAAGCACAAATGATCCCACGAGGCTGCTGGGCCCACTGTCAGGCCTTCTCTCCTCTGAATGCTGACTGGCATCTCAGGTCAATTATTACTTTTTTTGTTTTACATTCACTTCTTATAGCACATGCATTAGCTCCAGAGCTCAATTTACCTTTTTTCCCTCCACATTCAATGAAGAAAAGAAAACTCAAAGTCTCAGAGCATTACACAGTGAACAAAACAAAACAAAACCAAAGCAATCAATTAGCTTGCTTTCCATTGCTCTGTGTCTCAGGCTGAGAGTTCATGAGAGGTATCTTTGCTCTATATGTAGGGAACAATGCAACAGGATGCTATGAGGTCTTATAAGAATCGAACTCATATTAAAAATTTCTGGACAGTGAGTGCACAATATCCAACCAAGCACTGGACTTTTCTGAATAGAGGCATCTTTAACCACTAAAGGACATGGATAAATGATTAGTGGCAAAAATAGCCTATGCCTGAAGTAGATACTGGATTCAAACTTTTATCACAATATTAATTCTAATAACTATTTTGAAATTTTGGAAAGTTTGAAACTTGACAAAGAAAAAAATTACTGATAATGTACCATGTGAAATGTGCATTGCTAATAAATTATATCCTAACTTCTTTTTTTGTACATATTCTCTTTTGTTGTCTTCACAGGTATGAACAGTATCTCTTATTACAGAAAGACTTGCTGTATTAACAAGTTTCGGTGTTTGTTCCCCTCTGACTTCTCTGTTTCATTTCTTAATTGTGTTGAATTCCTGTCTCTTCATACCACTTCCCATGTCCCTCACTGTTATCACTGTAACTTGCTTCTTGGTGATGCTGCACTTTGAATTATCACCAAATCTAACTATGTGTACACAGTGTGGAGCTCACTTTCTGGCACCTAGCAGGGCCCAATAAATATTTGGAGTACATGGATATAATTATTTTCTTTCCCACTGTTGTGCTTATTTGGATTCCTATCTCTGTCTGAATTCTATCATATAATTAATATACATACATACACATATATGTGGATATATGTATATGTATATGTATATACATATATGATGCAAGCAAAATCCTTGTTACTATATGGTTCTTGAAGCAAACTCTGATTTAATTTGAATTTGGAAGATCAAGTCATTTATTCAAATACATATTTTATGCTTTAGACCTATGTTTGCTGCTTTGCATCCAGTTTTGCCAAGAATATAAAAAGAAAGCTAGATACAATGTTATCTTTAAAAAAACCTTGCACATAAGCATAATTACATTCTGTAATTGTCTCAGTGGAAAATTCTTCATCCACAAATATTTTTAGTTAGATACACACACACACACACACACACACACACACACACACACACACACACACATTTGTCTTATGCAACTTCTGCCTTAGTTATGTACCAAGATCCATTATATTTTAATTTAGAAAATCATTATACAAACATAAAAAGAACTGCTTGCCACATGACTTTATAATTATATTTTATATACCAGGTTGTCATAACTAATTTTCACTTTTATACCTTAGAAGAATACAAAATTATTGACACTCCATATACTTTGAAATGTAATGATATTAGCCCAGCATTATTTTCTGCTTAAAGACCTAACTGGAGTACAAATATGTTTGCATATCTTGTCTGTAATTATAAGGGTTACTCTAGAAGTGTTATTAACATCATGAAGTGAATATTTAAAGAAAGACTTATACTAAAACATAATCATAGGCAGATAATTTAATTATTGGTTTGATTATATTTTAATCTAGCTCATGAGGTTTCTGCTTAGATGCTCATCATAGTTCTCATTTTTCTGCTAAACTTACCTGAAATGAGCTACTAGGAGAAGGTATTGCCCAAGTAATATCTGCCAAGCAGAAAAAAATATCCAAGATTGAATTTAATGCTGGAGACTTATATTAAAATTTTTTATTTTGTAATTATCAGAGTCATTTTTTGGTTTCAATAATGTACATGTTGTCCATTTTATTACTAAATGTTTTAGATTTTTATTAAGCATTAAATCTCAAAATTTTCAAAAAATAACATCATATTCTTTTTTCCTAGAGGATATTTATATAACTTTTTCTACTGACTTGTTCATTCACCTATATTTTTTACATGGTTATGCATATCTGTGTTTGTGTATAAACAGATAGATAGACAAATAGATACATAGATAGATACATAGATACATAGATAGATACATAGATACATAGATAATAGGTATGTATATTTAGGTTAAGAAGAATTAATGAGTTTATCTTGAATTGCAAATTAAAGCATAGAATTGGAACAAAGAGTGTTTTCACAACAGCTATCACAGTGAGACTAATGAAGATCCATTAGGTTAAATTTTCAACAAAAGTTTAGTTAATTTTATAAACATAAGTTCTGCTAGGGACTTAACTATTAAAACTAGCTTAGGATGTTACAATGAACTTGACAAAATGATGAAAATTCTTTAGCTGTTTTCAAAGGCTGTTAATATGGAAAGTGAAATGATTATTAGCTGGTTTTATAATCAAGGAAATACATATTCCAATCTCTTCTACTGCTGAATTGAGACACTTCCAAACCTGTATTTTTATATAAATCATCAATTCTAACTTATTCTTTATAATCAAAGTCAAACTTATCCTTCATCTAAATTTTCCTTTCAAAATACAAATAAATAGTAATCAAATAAATAGTAAAATAGATATGTTAAAATCAGCTTTTTAGCTGGGGGCTGGGTCCTGATATTTCATGCCAGTGATCCTAGGTACCCCAAAGGCTGAGATCTGAGGACTGTGGATTGAAGCCCAGGTAGATAAATTTGAGAGACTCTCATCTCCAATTACTGAGCAAATTTCTGTGGGTGTGCAGCTGTGGCTCACATTAACATTAGATCAGTTTTGAGGAAGAAATCATGCCAATAACAAGGTCTTGAGTTCAAGCTCCTCACCCCAGAAAAAAGAGAACAGGTTCATAATAATAAATCAAAACAATGTAAAAGAAATTATGCCTACCTTCATTTTGAAAGCTGCACCACGCCTTTCCTTTTCCACTGTAAAAATTTAATTTCACATTAAAATTAAATTTTAGCACTTCTTTATTGAAAGATTTATCTATATTTTCTACCTGTAGATACAAGTAATCAAATGTATCTTATCAACATATTAGCTACTGTATTGGCTGTGTTTGTTTTAATTGGAAATTTGTACACTCTAAAAATAATTTTAAAAAAAGACTGTGTGTAAATGCAAATAGTACACTATAACAAGATGTTTTGTTTCTTTGCAGAGAACTAGAAAGTTTTTTTTAAAAAAACACTCAAATGTAGCATAGTTGCTACATAATTATCGTACCTAAAAAGAAATTAATTAAGATGTTATACATGTGGCAAACCATCTGTTTCTGTTGTTGTTATATTCATCACATGCATCTGCTCTTATTCTGCTATAGGCAAGCATTTAATCATAATTTACACATCAAAATATTGCAAACGTTCAATTTCATACATGTGCTAGTTCCAGAAATGTGTGCAAAAATGTTTCACACTAAGGATCTCTCTTCCAAATGTATTTATGCTGATCACATAGAGATGACAATTTATTGTTTTATCAAGACCCAGAGGAGAAACATAGTAAAGTGAATATTAATTATGAATCCCTACAAAATCTTTATGCAATTTCCTACTCAAATAACTTTTTGTCAGACATCAGCTTCCTAAGACGGAACATTGACTAAAAATGTTATTCTGCTACCATTTTGCTTCTGATTGCTCTTGTGTTGGTGAAAGAGCTCTCCGGCTTTAAAAAGAAAAATCTAAAAACACTTTTCCTCTAATGTTCCATTCTTTTTTAGAAAGAAGTCTTTCTAAAAATTTAAAAAGCTCTCTGGACAGGGACCTAAGTCACATGAATGTGCACATATTACTTCAAAATGATGCTACCTGTCATTCATATGATTCACTCATTCCAGGAGTATATCAAAGCTGAAGTTAAGAAGTTGAAAAATAATATTTTATTGATGTTAACATAAATACATTTTAAAATATTTCAATATATACATTAATGTATAAAGGAATCACTACAAGATATACAATTATGATTATAGATTCCTTAGGATTATACATATACATGTGTACATGATTTTAAATGATTATGTATATAATCACGTACACATTTATGATTATAAACATCTTAATGTGGGTTTTTTCTTTTAACTTTAAGTAGTTGCACAAAGGAGTTGCAATTTAACAAAGCAATTTAGGAATAAAATGCATCTCAATCAATATAACCCCTTTCATTGTTCTCACATAGCCTTACCATACCCACCCTTTCCTAAATTTCTTAATTTTGTAAGATATATATTGAATTTTGGACTGCCATTTCACCTCTCTCTCCTCTTCATTCATCTATCCCTCATCCTTTGTCCACATCACATCCCTTTCAAGTGCCAGTTTTTCTGGTGTTTATTTTGTTGAACTTTATCTTTCTCCCTTGAATCTACCATACTTTAGTTAACGCATTGTTAACTATATTGTTAACGCATATCACCCAACATATATCCTTACATGTTTATATACTTAATCTAGCTTTCTTGTATAAGGTAATTCATTCAACCTTTGACTCTCTGGTCCTGACTTATTTGACTTAACATAATTTTTCCAGGATTTTACATTTCTTACAAATCCACAATATCATCATTTCTAATAGATGAATAGAATTCCTTTGTGTATCTCTACTACATTTTCTTGATCCATTAATTCATTGAGGGCAGCTTGGTTTATTCTAGAACTTGTCTTGGTGAATAGTGCTGTAATGAACATAGTTACACTGGTGGCTTTATTCTATCCTGTTTTGTAATGTTTTTGGATAAAGTTTCAGGAGTGGGATTGTTGGATCACTAGATACTTTTATGTTGAGGTTTTTGCTGTTGTTGTTGTTGATGTTATTGTTTTGTCAGTAGTGGGGCCTGATTTCTGGGCCTGAGCACTTCCCTCAGCTCTTCAGCTGTAGACTAGGGCTCTACCACTTGAGCCTCAGACCCACTTCTGGCTTTTTCTGCTTATGTGGTGCTGAGGAATCGAACCCAGGGCCTCATGTATGCAAGGCAATCACTCTACCACTGAGTCACTTTCCAAACTCTCATGTTGGTTTTTTTGAGGAAACTCTATATTGCTTTCCAGAATGATTGAACAAAGTTGCATTTCCAACAGTGTATTAGAGTTCCATTTTGACAATTCTCTCCAGAATATGTAATGGTTTATATTCTGGATAATGGCAATTCTTTTTTTTTAAATTGTGAAAATACCATAGAGAGGGGTTACAATTACATGGGCAAAGTAATGAGTACATTTCTTATCAAGCATTGTTGCCTCCTCCTCCGTTTCCCTTTATCATCCCTTCCCATCCCTTTCCTCTCCCCACTCCAATGTTGTAAAATTCGTTTTTTGATATGACATCGTGTACATCTCATTGTTGCAATGGGTCCACCTGTATCCCTATTTAAACAATTTGTTTTTTCCCTACTCCTCCACAAATTATACCAACATCACACACAGTGAAAACAGCAGTTATGCCATGGGGAAGGGACATACAAAGCAACAAAGAAATATCTTATAAATATTTTAGAAACAATAGCAAGAAAGAAAAAACCATTTGAGTCCTTATCTCGGAGTTCATTTCACCTAACGTCAACTTATTTGACCTTTTCTGCTTGTCTCAGACATATACTAGTTATTGCAAATAAGGGAAAACATTGGACCTATGTTTCTTTGGCATTGGCTTACTGCACTTAAAATAATTTTTTTCCAAGTCTTTCCATTTCCTAACAAATGGGGCAATGCCATTCTTTCTGATGGAGGTATAGAATTCCATTGTGTATATATAACACATTTTCTTGATCATTCTAACTGGGATGAAGTAGAATCTTGGAATTGTTTTATTTGTATTTCTTTTATAACCAGAAAGGTTGAACATTTATTGACCATTTTTATTTCTGAAAAGTCTCTAGCTTGTTTGCCCATTTATTAACTGGGTTGTTAGATCTTTGAGGTTCTAATTTGTTAAGATGTTTTTATATTCTGAATATTAGGCAATTTTTTAATATATCACTGGCTAAAATCTTCTCCAATTTTGAAGGCTATCTTTTTAGCTTGTTGGCCATGTCCTTTACTGTACAGAAATGTTTCCATTTGATACAATCTCATTTATGAAGAACAGAATAGAAGACCCAGAAATAAACTCACAATCATGTACACATATATTATCTGAAAAGGGAGCTAAAACCATAGCCTGGAAGACAGCCTCTTCCACAAATGATGCTGATAAAACAGGATAGCTACATATACAAAACTGAAACTAGATCTCTATCTATCAACTCGTGTCAGTACCAATTAAAATAGATTAAATGCCTCAAAATAATTCCTGACAACATAAAATTGCTACAGTAAGGAAGAGGAGAAACATTAGGATTCCTTGGCAGAGGCAGAAATTTTCTGACTAAAGATCCAGAAGTGCAGCAAACCTAAATTCGTAACTTTCAATTAAAATTTTCATACAAAATGGATGTTCCAGACTGGCACCAGTGGCTCAAGCCTGAAATCCTAGCTCCTCAGACATTCACAATCTGATGATCAGTGTTCAAAGGTACTCTGGGCAGGGAAATCTGTGAGACACTTGTCTCTAATAAACTACTCAAAAAAGCTGGAAGTGGTGCTGTGGTTCTGGCTCAATGGATAGAATGCTTACCTTGGGCAAAATAAACTCATGGACAGCTCCCAGGCTCAGAATTCAAGACCCAGGACTGGAAAAAAGAAGTTCAAATCAAATGAATCTATTTGTATTTCAAACCATGTTAGAAAAAAGATTTAATACAAGGAAATCGAGACTACTAGGATTAAAAAATGCTACTACCAATAAATCATTTTAGAAATACTATACATATAAAGCCTGCATATTGTATATATTGAATATATACATTTTTCTAAATTTGTATTTAAATAAAATTGTAAATGTTAAATAAAAAAGTTAATATGCCCATATTATGATTAACATAAATTTAATTTTTCACATGGAGAATTTTTTTTTATAAAATTTGACTAAGAGGGCTGGGAAGGTGGCTCAGTGGTAGAGTGCTTGCCTTGCATGCATGAGGCCTTAGGTTCGATTCCTCAGCACCACATAAGCAAAACAGAAAAAGCCAGAAGTGATGCTGTGGCTCAAGTGGTAGAGCCCTAGCCTTGATCTGAAGAGATGAGGGACAGTGCCGAGGCCCAGAGTTCAGGCCCCATGACCCCTCCAAAAAAAATTTGACTAAGATTGTGACAATGAAGAAATTATTATATAGGTTATATATGTATGGTATACATAGATATGTATATGTATTTATATGAGAGAAAGACAGAGATTAAGAGACAAAGAGAACACTTTTTCAGTTGTGTATTATTGTGAGGTTATTTCTGCCTTATAATAATTGTGGAAACATCAGGAAATTCTTTTACAACAGCAAATAAGCTATACTTAAAACAAGAATAGTTCCATTTATCTACCTCATATATAGTTCTTGAATTTTTCTATGTATTGCCTACCACCATCCCAGCAAAATATTTTATTTTTCACCTGAAAAGCTACTATACCTTTCTAACAAGAAGTAGCATTTTATTATTTCTGTTCTATCATAATGAATTACATTGCTACCATGATTGTGTGTTTAAAACTTCCTTTTCTTTGTAAAGTGAAGCAAGTTATTCCTTTCAGTAATTTATGGGATATCCAAATCCAAACTTTAAGCTACGTGCAAATAATGACGGTTACTTTTTTCATATTACAGATTTTCACCTATAAATAAAGATTGGTCATAATAAACTTGCTAAATATTGTGAGAGTTTATGGTATATATGTAACATGCATCTCCTGATTCATATTACCTGGAAAATATTCAATGGCTTAGTTATTTACTTATAGATTTATAGGATATATATTCTAGCTACCACAAATGAGGGAAACCATGAAACCTACTTTGGGGGAGGGGTCTGGCTTATTTACTTAATATTATTTTTCCAAGTCTTTCCATTTCTTTACAAATGGTGCAATATTATTCTTCATGATGGATGAATATAATTCCATTATGTATATATGCCATATTTTCTTGATCCATTCATCCACTGAAGGGCATCTAGGTTGATTCCATATCTTGGCTATGGTAAACAATGCTACAATGAACAGGATTCTGCTGGTCTTTTTTGTGTATGAGTAACACTAGGTCTACTAGGTACAGGTCCAAAATTTCTTAAGTAAAGATCTAGAACACAACAAATCAAAAAAGACTCGATCAGTGGTATTGTTTTAAACTAAAGAGTTTCTGCACAGGAAAGGACATAGCTAACAAGATATAGAAAGCCTATAAAATGTTAGAAGATTATTGCCAGCTATGTATAAAACAAGAGCCTCATATGTAAAATACACTTAGAGCTCAAAAAATTGAACCTTTGCTGGGATCTGGTGGCCATGCCTGTAATCCTAGTTACTCAATTGGCTGAAATCTGAGGATCACGGTTCAAAGTCAGACCAGGCAGGAAAGACCATGAGATTCTTATCTCCAATAAACCATCAGAAGACTGGAAGTGGCACTCTGTGGCTCAAGTGGTAGAACACTATCCTTGAGGTGAAGAGCTCAGGGAGAGTGCCCAGGCCCAGAGTTCAAGCTCCATGACCAACAAAATACATACATAATTACATACATACATACATACATACATACATACATACATACATACATACAATCTTTCAAAAACGAAACAACTCCATCAATAGATAGGCTAAATACTTGAAGAGAGACTTCTTAATGGAAGAAGTAAGAATGGGCAATCAACACATGAAGAAAGGTTCAACATTTCTGTCTATTAAAGAAATACAAATCAAAACATTGGATTCCACATCTCCCTAGTTAGAATAGTCATAATCAAGAAAACTAACAATAACAGATTGTGGTGCTGCTGTGACCAAAGAGGAACTATATTACACTGTTGCTAGAAATAAAAACTTGGTCAAACACCCTGGAAAACATAATGGAAGTTCCTCAGAAAACAGCATAAGAGCTTCTCTATGAACCAGGAATCACACTCCTGGGAATTTATCCAATAGTACACAAAAATATTAATGCCACCCTAAGCAAATAGCACAATCATGTTCATTGCAGTACTGTTTGCCTTTTGTATGTAAGTTTATCAGTTTTGGGGAGGATAAGAGAGGAGCACAGAAATGGTAGGGGGAAGGGTGAACAAATGCATCAGTGACACTGACTAGACACTACATTGAAAATAAATGATACAACTTGGTGGGGGGTTAGGAGGGAAAAACTGGGATAAAGCAAGGGAATGGTGACACTGCTCAAAAAATTAATGTCCTCATTGTGAGACTAATGTAACTATAATCCCTCAGTACATCACCATCACAATAACAATAACAATTTAAAATAAAGAAAAACATTAATGTTGGAAAAGAGAAATGGTGGAACGGTATTTAGGAACCTCTCAGTACTTCATGATATTTCAAGTTTTTTTTCTAATTATTTAATATAACACGGACTCACAAACTGTATCTATATCCATTTATTTAGATAAATGTTTGATTTTCTTTTTTTCATTTTTGTTTCTGATAATATAATTTGAACTGGGACCTCTCACTGGTTCATATTATTTGCTCAACTAGCACTATACCACGGGAGGAACATCACTCTAGATTTATGCTGGTCTTTTTGTTGTTGTTGTTGGTAGTGGGGCTTGAACTCTGGGCCTGGTCATTGACCCTCAACTCTGTAGCTGAAGGCAAGTGCTCTAATACTTGAGCCACATCATCACCACTTCTAGTTTTCTGGTGGTTTATTGAGATAAGATCCTCATACACATTGCAACAATGAGATGTACAAGATGTTATGTTGAAAAAACGAACTTTACAATTTGGGGAGAGGGGATGGGTAGGGATGGGAAAGGGAAACAAAAGAGGAGGCAACAATGCTTGATAAGAAATATACTCATTATCTTGCTAATGTAATTGTAACCCCTCTGTATGGTATTTTCACAATAAAATAAATTTTTTTAAGTCTCATAGACTTTCCTTCCCAGGCTGGTTGAACCAGTTTCCTCAGATCTCAACCTCCTGAGTAGCTAGTATTATAGGCTTGAGCCATTGGCACCCAGCTGTGTTGATGATTTTTGAAACTGAATCTTTTAGATTTTTTTGTTCAGGCTGGCATTGAACTGCAACCCTGGGATCATGGCCTCCTGATTATCTAGGATTATGTATATGTGCCATTGATGCCCAGCTAAATAAACCTCTTTTGAGGAATACATTTCTTTTTTTCTTTTTCTTTTTTGTTGGTCGTGGGGCTTGAACTCTGGGCCTGGGCGCTGTCCCTCATGGTCTCTCCTGCCTGGGCTGGCTTTGAACCGTGATCCTCAGATCTCAGCCTCCTGAGTAGCTAGGATTACAGGCATGGGCCACCAGCTTCTGTGTCAGTTTTGATTCAGTCATTATTTTTAACCAAACTTTCTAATCAGTGATGATTTTAGTGATGTCTATTACTTGATATGAAAAAAACCATCATTATTTGCAAGATTTTAAAGTTTGGATTTAGATATCATATAAATTACTGAAAGGAATAACCTGCTTCACTTTATAAACAAAAGGAAGTTTTAAATACATAATCATTGTAGCAATGTAATATATTATAATAGGACGGAAATAATAGAATATAATTCCTGTTAGAAAGATTTCTTTTTTTGTTTTTGTTGGTCATGGGGCTTGAACTCTGGGCCTGGGCACTGTCCCTCAGCTCTTTAACTCAAGGCAAGCCCTCTACCACTTGAGCTACAGCGCCACTTCCCTGTTAGAAAGATTTTGTAGTTTTTCAGCTGAAAAATAAATGCATTACATGATCCATTTTCTTGTCTACACCTAAAAACTATGTTCTAAGTATCCTAATCTAGCACTTTCTACAATGGGTTATTTAGGTGTAATCCTGCATGAGCAATTAGAAAGCTGCTTCTTTATATCTCCACATCTGTATGTGTAAGTTTTTTGTTGTTGTTGTTTTTTGTTGGTCATGGGGTTTGAACTCTGGGGCCTGAACTCTGTCCTCAGCTCTTCACCTCAAGACTAGCGCTCTACCACTTGAGCTACAGAACCACTTCCAATTTTCTGGTGGTTTATTGGAGATAAGAGTTTCACGGACTTTCCTGCCCTGGTTGGCTTTGAAACTCGGTCCTCAGATCTCAGCTTACTGGAGCAGCTAGGATTACAGGCGTGAGACACTGGCACCTGGCTGTATGTGTAGTTTTTTTAATCTACTGCAATTAAAAAAAATAAAACTGAAAATAAGAATATATTTTATAATTTTACCACTATAGAAGTCATTTTATTTTGTATATAGTCTTTTTGTGAAGAGCCAAGTATTCTTATTCCTAAAATAAAGGGAAGGTATAGGTTTAAGTGCATATTCAGCTACAAATTACAAGACTTACATTTTAAATTAGAACAGATACACACACACAGAAATCAAGCTATAACAACAAAACTGTTTTGCCCCCCCCCCTCAAGATCACCTCTCCCTGAAGGTTTGCCTCAAGCTATTTCTTATTTTAAGTAGATGTCTAGCTTTGCTACTGTTGCTTCTCAGGGGAAGAAAGTTGCAACATTCTGATAAATTTAACATTTCTTACACTGAGAATGTCTCCCCGGAGACACAACCACTTGCAATGTTGGCTAGAGTATCAGGGTAAGCATCCTGTGAGAAAAAGTCTTCCAGGAAACCCAAGTATCAGCATAAGCTACTTCCCTCTCCCCTGAAGCCAGTATTTGACTTCCAGAGCTTCATCCTCTTAAGAGTTTCAGAGGATTTATTTGCCTGTATAGATCAGTTTGCAAAATGTTAAATGAGGCATTCATGATAAAACTTCTGATGGTTCTTGCTTACTTTTTGGAAGTACTTTATAAACTGTTGCTTAAAAAAAAAATCTATTTGAAATACCTATGAGACCTCTAGCAATGCAGATATTCCCACTCCTCAAATCTTCTGAATTACAGAATCTCTGCAATCACTATCTCAGAATAAACTATGAAAACCTTTAAAATTCTAGGTTCAAATATACTATAATGATTGCAAGGAAAAAGGCAGAAGTAAACCATGGAGAATTCTACCTAGAATCATTATAGCAGCACAGTCCAGCATCCACACTGTAGGATTGTTGTTCTAAATGAATGCAATTCATATGACACTCCTTAAGTGTGTTCAGACAAAGGAAGTGGTAGCAAGCTCCATCTACCTATGGTTCAAAGGACTGCTAAGAGTAATCAATATTTGCATCTATGGATACATAATGAGAAATGGACCTGTCACCTTATCTCTCAGAAAATAAAGGAGAGCTTGTCATCATTAATGGCTTTATGGGCTGAGCTGCAGAAAACCATGAGGAAGAAGGCAACGAACTCATCTCTGTGCTCTGGTCCCATCCGAGCATTATAGTCCCACAGTACATATTGGTCTGGGTCCCACGACAGAGCCAAGAGGATGGGCTGGTGCATAGTTACGGCCATGTTCCCTCGACCCTTCTCCTGTCCTCCAGGAGAGGAGAGAATCCTGTGCACATCATGTCAGGTCAAGTCATAAGACTGGGTAACAAACTGTAATTCTGTAATATAGGTTGAAGGGTTAGAAGTAAAAGATCCCAGTCTTTCATTCAATTTGAGAAAGATCCCAAAAGAGAGAAGGGGACATGAAATCGAGCCATGCCTTTGGTGCCAAGTTGAAGTGAAAAGTGTCTAGAGGTTTTGAAGCCAGGAGAATTTGAGCAGGAGAGCAAAAGGTACAGAGAGAGGATTTAGAGTGAGGAAAAAAGAGGAGGCATGTATGTAGGGAATCTCTTGCCATTTATCAAAGTCCCATCAAATGCTGGGATCAAGGGTGCAATGATTAAGTGGCCACTTTGAGTCATTGTCAAGAGGGTAAAGAGGCCAAATTTGGTTATACAACTGAACAGGCCTGGTAAGAAGACATCCCAAGGGTCAGTCAGAGGAAATGTGCAAGGAGAATGCTCCCATGCTAAGGAGAGAATGGTACCAGTTACGAGGGACAGTGAGTGTTTCCAAAAGTTCCTTAACAGGTAAAAATACAGAGAAGACAGGGAGAGGGGTCTAGGTGGAGGGAATCCCAGAGCTTGGTTCTAAGACTTTTGGAAATCAGCACTAGAATCTGGGTTCCCAGAACGGAATGTACTCACCAAGGAAGATCAGGGGATGTAGATGGCTGCTGGTGGATGTGAAGTTGGAACATTGGGAGATGGGAGAGAATACCTGGGGTGATTTTCTATGGGGGCCAGAAGGGAGAGGGTGTCCAAAACAGCAAGGTCAACGGGAGGGCCCCAATCTGAGTCACCACACCAATGAAAGTTTTCCCCAAGAAAATCATTCAAACATAGGGTCACATGCAAAAGTATGTCAGTACACTGACAAGCTACCTGGCTCCCTGAGAGTAGCCGCTGGGCGAGGCTAGAAGCACAGAATGATAGTGTTGTGTTCTTGTGGCAGGGACTAACATTTACAGTTGTAACTGCACAAACAAGGGAGAGGGAAATTGTATTTGGGGGAGGGGCCGGCAGGTACCTGCATCACATGTTTTCAGGTAAAAGCCTGTTTTACCTGATTTTAGGGAAAGGCAGTTTTGTTTTTGCCGAAGGTTTAAGGTGGGAGGGTGGGAGACTGGGTAGAAAGATGGAGAAAAGGCTAACAAAAATTATAGATAGATAGATAGATAGATAGATAGATAGATAGATAGATAGATAGATAGATAGATAGATAGATCACATAAAGGAATTACCCCATTTGAGATCATTTTTAACCAAGAATATGTTGCCCATGCCTGTATTCCTAGCTACTCAGGAGATTAGGAGGATCAAGGTTCAAGGCCAGTCCATAAAAAAGTTAGGAAGCCTCAATCTCAATCAATATGTAGACACAAGATAGCTGCCTATTTCCCTTCCTAGAAGATTTTTTTTTAATTTAATTTTATTTTATTTGTGAACATACTGTACAGAGGAGTTACAATTACATGGGCAGGATAATGCGTACATTTCTTACCAAGCATTGCAGCCTCCTCCTTTGTTTACCCTTCACATCCCTTCCCAGCCTCCCCCTTCCCCCCCAATCCCAATCCCAATCCTTCTCCTTCCCCCTCTCCCCCCCCCCCTCACCGACGTTGTAAAGCTCGTTTTGGACATGACAACTTTACATCAAGCCGGGAGCAGTGTCTCACACCTGTAATCCTAGCTACTCAGGAGGCTGAGATCTAAAGATTGTGGTTCAAAGCCAGTCGGGGCAGGAAAGTTCGTGAGACTCTTATCTCCAATAAACCACTAGGAGACTGAAGTGGAGCTGTGGCTCAAGTGGTAGAGCTCTAGCCTTGAGCTGAAGAGTGCAGGGACAATGTCCAAGCCCAGAGTTCAAGCCCCACGACAGACAAAAAAAAAAAAAAAAAGATTTACATCAAGAAGACCACTTTTTAGAGGTCTTGTTGGAAAAAATGTTTTTGAAAACTCCTACCTCAACACCAAAAGCTGGGGCTGATAGTGGCATGCCTGTCATTCCAACTATGGTTAGCAAGAAGCATAAATAGATACGTAACAATCTGGAAGAGATTTACAAAAAGCAATCCTTGTCTGTAAAAAAAAAAAAAAAAAAAAAAAAAAAAAAAAGAGCCAACAGAGCAACAGATAGGGCTCAAGTAGTAGAGGGCCTGCCTAGCTTTTTGTATATATTTACCTACTGACACGTTCATTCTGGTGGAATGATATGGGCAATTTTAATCTTTAATTAATCCTGATTACCTAATGCCTTAAACAATTGGAGTTTTAAACAGTTCCAATGTAGCTCATTCTTTCCAGAAACAATCTATCCACCAGCTATTTCCCTGTACGACTTTCTTTCAGCCATCAGAACTGTTAAATAAAGTACAGTCATTGACCCTTTTAAAAGCTCTTCATTGCATGACTGCACATTCATGCCATTCAGAGATTCTCAAGATTGTAACAACTACATCCCTTTCTAGATAAATGGGAAGGAAATTAACTCGAGTGATTTGCTGCTTGAGAATAAGAATTTTCATCACTTCCCAAAAACTTCTGAGTAAATATGTCATTGTAACATTTTTAAGTGATGCTAACTATTAAAGTTTTGCTTTGCCCAATTCTGTGCTCACTTTAGCAAGTACTTTCCATGGGCATTTTTATCCTTTACTTATGATTTTCTCATTCCTTAGTTTAATAAGCTGCAGCTGCATTTGTGTTAGATAACTTAATCTCCCTGCTTTAACTAATATTAAAGAATGACAACAGCATCAGACAAATACAGTTCTGTGGCGGCTGGCATCTCTCATTAATCAAAGCAGAAGCTCTGCTGCTCCCTGACATTTGACTTTTTCAGAACTCCATGAAGCGCTCGGTGATATGCAATGCAGGATAAGGTGAAGAATGTTAATTAACAAAACCTACAAAGTAAAATATAGGTTACTCATCCAAATTGACAGAGAAGAGTCAAAAGAAAAATCTTATACATCACTGAAAATTGGTACTGTGCAGTTGGTGATTTCTTGAAGTTCTCCTAGCAGACACTTTTCCAAAGAGCCTTTTCATCCCAGTACATGATAAAAATGAAAAAGGGAACTTACTGTTCATGCTAGACATGTTTTGATAGAGTCCGGTTTTATGACTAATCACAAGATGAAATTTGCAAAACCTTCAATGATCCCAGACAAAACTGAATATAGGAGATGTATGTATAGGAGATGTTGGAATCTGTCTAGCTATCTGACTCCAGCAGATAAGTCATTTCCTTAACTAATTTTGTTCAAATGTAAAAGGAAGTCATGTCTGTTCTCTTCCACTGGAAAAGGACAAACTGAAAGACATGTTCACAGAGAACATGAAGCAAATGAAACATAGAACGTAACAGAAGTCAGCAGATGGACGAAGAACTGCTTTGGGGGATATGCTCCAAAGTCAAATGGATAACAGCTGCTTCCACATTGCTTCTTTACAAATATATTTATTTTATTTGACAAAATATTTCATATTGACGGAGGACCATAGGATGTTCTAATCTGTATGCACATGACTTAAATATTGACCCAAACCTTTTGATTTTTAATATTCATTTGATTCTTATTTTGTTGTTCTATGTTTGGTTCAGGTATCTTCAGTCATGGGCAAACAAAATATCCCTAGTATATATATATGATTTAGCAATTTATAAACCACACAATATATTTTCTTGATTTTAAATAGTTATGAAAAAATCCCTCAGTATAAGTTGTAGACTCTCCTATACACACAAGGGTAAACTAAGGCCAGTGAGATGATCTTAATCTAATGTCATATTTAATTAGGATGCATAAATTATTTTACAACCTCACAATTGTGCTCTGCCATTTATAATAAAGTTTCTCCTTGAAAAAAGTTGATTTTTGTATATCCTTGAAAATATTGTCTTAGAGGAATAATGGGTTATTCCATACCCACTGCTTAATGTAGTCCAAGCTTTGCAAGTCAGGGTCATGAATATTTAATTCTTCCCTGTAGAAGAAATGTCAATATTAGGCCCTTCGTGTGCTGTTCATAATTACTAAGGTGACTTGAAATTACCATTCATTTTTGCTTAAGAAGGTATGTTTTCTCAGAGCGCTTTCACTACACTAAAAAATGTTAAATAGGAACACCACATACTGAAAATAAATTATCTCAAAACTCAAAAAGAGAAAGTTGAAAAAGTCAATAGTATTTGAGACTAGGTATGCATTCTCAAGAAAATCGCATCTGTGGAGCATAAAGTAGAAGGTTTAAGGTAAATGTATCCTTTGTGTTATTTTCTGGCTCTTCTCAAAATATTGTCAATATAGAGATTAATATACTTAAATGAGGGATACTTGCATTATCCTTGGAGATATTCCATTTTCATATAAGTTCTTGTAATTTGATATATAAAATTATATCAAAATTTCAATGAGTAAATCAGTATGATTAACATAAGTAGAGTTCATCTAATCTATTAATTTTTTACTTTACATATAGAAGACTAAATTCAATAATAGGCTTACATTGGATTTCCAGAAATATTTCTTACTTAGAAATTAATTTTATCCATATATTTATAACCAAAACCAATATCAGTAGTTATCTGAATTTGAGCTCATTCAACCGCATGAGCAAAAGTTTCAGTATAAGAGGGAAAGAAGCAAAGCAAACATTCAAGATTCACTTGTGAACTTATTTATTAAGTATTCCTGCAGATTGTACTTAATATTCATGATCAAACAAGGTGATAACTTGTTTTCCAAGTTAAACATTTTTGTACAAATATTTCAAGTGGGCTGGGAAGGTGGCTCAGTGGTAGAGCGCTTGCCTTGCATGCCTGAGGCCCTGGGTTCGATTCCTCAGCAACACATAAGCAAAAAGAAAAAAGCCGGAAGTGGCGCTGTGGCTCAAGTGGTAGAGCACTAGCCTTGAGCTGAAGAGCTGAGGGACAGAGCCCAGGCCCAGAGTTCAGGCCCCATGACCGGACCAAAAAAAAAAAAAAAGTAAGAAGTGGCACTGTGGTTCAAGCAGTAGAGTGTTCGCCTTGAGCTGAAGAGCTCAGCAACAGAGCCCAAGCCCAGAGTTCAAGTCCCACGACTGACCCAAAAACAAAAAAGTACTAGAAACAAAGATTTCAAGTTACTTGCAATAAGCAGACACACATATCTACATACATATATATTAATGTTAAAGGTAAGAACTTTTAGAGTTAGGATATTTTAATAAATAAATAGTGGTTTTCAATTTTAACTGTTACCTAGGAAAGTTTCATAATGAACCAGTGAAAGGAACCTAATTCAAATACATTGAGTAAATAAAAAAGAAACTAACGTCATGAAACAAGCATATCTTTTAGGTCTATTGCATAAGCTCATGTCATAGTATAAACTCTGTGATGGAAGCCAGTTAGCACAGGTACAAAGGGAGAGTTCATCTTTCCCATTCTGATTTACTCACTTATGTCAGTATTTTCTAGCTCAAACTTACTTTTAGTGACAAAGTGTATTGTTCCAAAAAATTCAGGTGTTTTCCTCATCTCTAGGAAGGAAAAATTATCACAATGGATGGAAGCAAATGCAATTTTAGATTTAAAAGAAGCAGATGGATTTTTGATCCAGATTGTCTTTTACCATTGATATGTTAATAAACTATAACCAAATTCTGAAGTTAGAATTTTTTTCTTTAAAGAAAAACTAAGAACAAAAGAATTATGCAAAAAAGAAAGACAAGACATGAATACTATTTAAGAAGAGATAGCTAGTACCTCAATGACTTTAAAATACTTATAAAAAGTCTGTCCTCGGACATGTGTCAGATTTCAAGTACTTATATAGGTAATTTAACATGCTTCTATTTCTAGTCTGGTGACACAGCCAGAAATATGCCACTTTCCTTTTAATTAAATCATAACAAATACTACTTATAATAGTGGAAAGTTTAGTGCAAACCTGAACACAGAGACACTAAAAAATATCCACAGATGGAGTTGGGAAGATAGCTCAGTGGTAGAGTGCTTGCCTCATATGTACAAGGCCCTCACTATATAAGCAGAAAAAGCCAGAGTGGCCCTGTGGCTCAAGTGATAGAGTGCTAGCTTTGAGCTGAAGAGCTGAGGGACAGTGCCTAGGTCCATAGTTCAGGCCCCATGACCAACCAAAAAATAAATAATAAATAACCACAGTTGATAAATAAAATGTTGCAAACATGAAAGCACATTTTGACAAAACATTGAAAGTAGTCATTGGATCTTGCAATCTCCAGAAGCCTTAGGTATTTATGATTATGAGAGGATTATAAATGAGGCCCTGGGACAGTGAGATTTGAAGTTGGAATTCAGACTTTCTCCAAGGACTATAAATGGGAAAAATTAATACCTCCTCTCTGAATAGTATGGCAATATAAAAAGAAAGCTTGTTTTTCTTAGAACTTTGGGGAAAGAGTGAATATATCCCCTGAAATACTATAACCTTGACTATATACTTTGCATCCATTAATAGTTCTAAATTGCATGCAGGGATATGCTTTAGGATGCACAACTTAAAAATTAACATAAAGACACTAGAGAGTCTGGAAGAAGTAAACAGAAAGCAGTTCCTCAGAAACAATCTGTACATAGGCAGCAAAGTCTGAATATCTCACACAAAAAACTACAGTGAAGGCCTGGGGGCATATATCAAATGGGAGTACCCACAAGGCTCTGGTTTCAATTCCACTACATCTATCAATCCATCATCAGTCCAAAATAAGCCTGATGAAGATGAGTTCCGAACAATAAATAAATAAATAAATAAATTTTATGAGGAAATAATCAAATATGGAGGAATTAATCATTCTTTCCACAAGATAAAGCACATTTTAATGTGTAATATAATATGAAACTATATAGGAAAAATCAAATAAACATTTCTATAATAATGAAAACTTTCATAGAAAACAAATCCAAAATAAGTGACGCAGTTTATATGAAATAAGCAGTAGTCAAATGTAAAAATAACCTGGGTATGGTAGTACTTACCTCTTTTTCCAGCAACTCAGTAGGTTAAGGCAAGAGAATCACGAATGTGAGGTAAGCCTGGGTGATACAGTAAGAACCTGTCTCAAAAGAGAAGAAAACAAAACTTAAAAATGATGAAGAACGCAATCTGTTGGGCTAGACATATGATTCAATATTAGAGTGCTTGCCAAACAAGAGCAAGGCCCTAGGTTTGAACCTCACTAATTAAAAAATAATAATAGAAATATGTGGGAATTGTAGTAAGAAGGTTAGCATGGTTTTACATTATTTTCTAGTAAATAACTTTTTCATATTAACATTTATATATTAATATTAATACATTAAAGGAGATAATCACAACCCTGAGGAATTTTATATTGACCTCTTCTTAAAGTTGTCATAGAAAATGTTGTCATTTTTTATTTCTTCATCAACTGGTGAAGAGGGATAAATCAATTAATAGAGTATAGTAAATGTTACATAAAATAAGAGGAGGTATCAAATCACAGGAGTTGATCAGAATAGCTGCAGATTTGTGGACAAGACACTGAACCAGTTAATTGTGATTGGCATTTGGAGTACGTATAGTCTCATGCTACTTCGATTTTAACTTGCTGCATCTGAACAAACCCAAAGTCATTCATATGACAGTTAAAGCTAATTGGATTGTGTAATTAGAGAAATGGAGAATTGCTTGGTGCTGAAATCCTACATTTTGGTATCAGAAGTAGTGTGAGTAGAAAAATTATTATTTTTTCCTTCTGGAGGCAAAATGATAATAACATCATTGACTTTTCCAATGTTTCAGTAATATATCATAGCATTTTCATTTCAAAAGACATTTCAACCAAGTCTCAAATTCTAAGTGGCAATGTTTGTAATATTTATAATATTTCATTTTTAGATGTCCTCCTCACTTGCATCATTTTGATGAGAAAACTTTTTTGAACTCTGGGCCTGGGCGCTGTCCCTCACCTCTTCAGCTCAAGGTTAGCACCCTACTACTTGAGCCAAAGCACCACTTCCAGCTTTTTTCTGCTTATGTGGTGCTGAGGAATAGAATCCAGGGACTCATGCATGTGAGGCAAGCACTCTACCACTGAGCCCAACTTCCCAGCCCCACTGATGAGAAAACTTTAATCCTTAACTTTGTTCTGCCAACATATTTAGGAATTTAGAAATAATTTGACTAATATTTTTTAATGCTTTGCTCATGAGTAGACCTGAGTCTAGAGTTATTTATTTTCCAATATTAAATGCTCAGACCATCATTGGATAAATTGAGTTGTGTCACTCTAGACATGTATATACATTATTTTGCTAATTTAACTAGGTTTGCTGAAGGCTAAAGGAGACTCTTCCCTGCATCCCCAGATCTCTGGCTCTGTTAAGCTCTGCACTGTGTCCTGTGAACCTACTGGGCCTTGGCTTCCCGAAACTTTATTCCCTAGGTATTGTCTTGGTTCTTGCAACAAGATTCTCAATTGAGAAACTATATTAATTTCTTTTTCTGAGGGACCACTGCACTTAACTTCTTGATGTTGTTTGAGTTGAAAAATCATTCAGCTATTTTTTTCTAATATATTTTTCTAATACTTACATATATATATTTTCTAATATAAACGTAACATAGCATGTCTAGACTTTGTTATTCTGTCGTGCTAGAAAGTGAGAATGTCTGAGAACTTTCTGAGATTATTTTCCATCTTGATTTAAAAAAAATTATTGTTCTAAGTCCTTCATTATTTAGAATGTACATTATTCCTTTACCAAACCCATCATTCAAGTGATATATGACTTATTTGTGTAATAAGAATCTCACAAAATACTTGAATGTGTTCTAGTGTCCTCTTCTCCACCCCAAACTTTGGTCATGTGTTGCTTTCACTTTTAAGTTTTGAGAAGAAATTTTTGAAATTCAAATTCTGTCTATATACATGCTTTCCCACGTCAGCTTTGGGTATGTTCTTTGGTTGCACTTAATTTTTAGAAAAAAATATGTGTTTTCTGTGTATGCACACTTTCTGTCTTCAGTTCCATATAATTCAATATCTAGCTGTTTTTTTTTCCTCCCAAGGCTTTAAGGCTTAATTCAACACATTAATTTAAAAATAAGAGAGAAAATAAAGCAAAACAAAAGAGAAAATCTCTTCTAATGATGTAGTGAGAGACCTATCTAAGAAATGACCCATGTAGACATGGAACCTTGTAGAGCAACAATTTAGAGAATGGAGAATCTTTCTGAAAGTCCTTGAACAAAGTTTATCATTAGAAAGAATTCAAAGGTCTAAGAAAATGATGCTTTCCTTAGCATATAAAAAATCCAGCAAGTGAAAAAAGTGATTTCAAGCAACCGTTATTACTTTATGAATTTAATAATAATGATTTATACTGGACTCTATTTTTACCAGCTGTAAAAATATGCAAGTAAACAATTACAGCTGTGCAGACAGTCTAAAATGCAGTTGTAAAACACATAGTAAAATTACATTTAACACAGTAAATTTCCTAGAAAAATTAAAATATTTGAACAAAGAAATATCTAAACCTAATTTCAGATTGTGTTGAGAGATGCCAACATTTTATGGCCCAAAGTGATCATCTTTCTTGAGCGTGAAGCACATCTGTTTATGTGTTTAAGACTAATATTTGATGTGAACAATTTGATTACTGACACTTTCTCAGAAGTCATTGCATTGACCCAAATACTTCCTGTGTCATCATTCCCTCCTGGGTGTCCATTGTAGTACATTAAACTAAACCTTTATTGATACAAAAAGTCTCAATTCAATATATGTAAGTGAAAATTTCATTAGTTTCTCATACTTGCCTTCAAATTAACCTTCAGATCTTATCTAACTTGAAATCTAATTATTTCATAGAAAAATATTTGTTATTCATCTATCTCGCTAGCAAACTATAAAGCCACAGAATCACTGAAAGTGAGATTTAGAGTAGATATAATAAAAATCTTCCTAATATGGGAAGATAACCACCACTATGCTATTTTAAGTTCTGAAAATGCTTACTTAGGAATCGATCGGAAATAAGATATATCTAGCCTTAGAGGAGAATTGATATTTTCAAGGAAGCCACTTCTTATTTTAAAGTTGGTAATTTTATAAACTAAGACAAATTTTCTCAGCTAACATACTGTTCACACCATATCACCATTCCCCTATTACCATTTGATGCTCCTTTAAACCAGTGTTTAAATTTTGCTGTGGAAGAGATTGTTTGTGGTAAATTAAGATTAATTATTTCCAAGGAAGTTTTTGGAATTTTAATATTAAAATGAATATATCTAAATTATTATCTGTCAGATAAACAGTCTAATTCCATATGGTTCAGCCACACTCAGTAACAGTTTTATTTTATATAAGGTAGATTGTTCTGTGCATCTTATTTTTAAAATCTGTTGCTTAGCTTTGCCATTTAAATTATCACACATTACAGAAGTCTTCTGGTCAATTATTTATGCATGCTCATAAGCAAGAATATAATTATATTATTTCAGGAAATAATTTTTATTTTAATAAAATTTAATTTTGTTTTTATAAAATATGCCCTGAAAAGTCTCTTTTGAAACAAGTTGTACATCTCATATTTAAAAAAAGTATTTCTATGCAGGTTGAAATATATGTTAACTTCATTATTATGAATTTATGTTTCTGAGAATCCAAGACCAAAACTATCAATATAGGACTAGCCAAAATCTTGTTACATGAGTCTTGTGGTAAATTTGCTTTATCTGTGCATACTAAAATTCTGATTTTCAAGTGTTATTTAAGGTAATAGTAATATACAATTTGGATTTTACCCTGTGCTTATTTAGTTAAGTTGAGAAACTACAGCCTTAAATGAAGAGAATTTTTAAATTAAATAATTTTTTAGATTCAGAATTTCTAGATTGAGTAGAGGTAAAATATATTGTCAATATTATATAAATATTGATAGAAAGTTCAATTGAGGTAAGGCTGTGTAGATAGAAGATAATAAATGAAATGGCGTTTGATTTTACTATTGTAGAATAATTGATTCTTATGCTGTGCTAGAAGTGATCTTTTTTTTTTTATAAAATACTTATGAAGTCTGGAGCTTGTGGCTCATATCTGTAATCCTAGCTATTCAGAGGCTGAGATCTGAGGGTCACAGTTCAAAGCCAGCTGGGCAGGCAAGTCTATGAGACTCTTACCTCCAATTAACCACCAGAAAAACAGAAGTTGTCTTGTGGCTCAAGTAATAGAGTTCTTGCGTTTAGGTGAGGATCTCAGAGATATTTCCTGGACCCTGAGTTCAAGCCCCACTATTGACCAAAAAATGAAATAATGACTGACATATTTTATAAGATAGATAAATAGATGATAGATAGATACAGCATATTTATATAAGAATTAAAATAACAAGTTTGTATTATCTTCTAGAAACCTTACTCAAATAATTCCTTACTGTCTTTATGTCTCTGTTTTGAATATATAGGTCCATCTTAATTTTTCATAAAAGTTATTTTCCTTTGCTTTTTATAAATAAGTTTCTGAGTACAATTCTGATTTATTCAGAATATTGAGACCCATAATAAAGCTAACTTCGCAAATATCTGAAGAGAACTGAAAACAAGCACAAAATGACTCAGCTCTTAGCCGAGAGTATATATGATACTAACAAATGATACTGTACTAAAAAAACAGATACATTCCCCAGACTGACATAATGCACATCAACACTGTCTTGTCTGTGTCCACCTCAAAAGTGAACATGCCATAGAAAGCAGCCTCATGGTTGGCATTGCACTAGAATAAAATCTCTAAGTGTCATCTCTAATTTATCCCTAAATTTCGTTTTTAACTGTTATTGTAAAGGTGATTAAAGAGAGGTTAAAGTTATATAAGTCAGGTAATGAATATATTTTATAAACCATATCCCCTCTTCCCTCACTTTCTCCCAGATTGTCCCTCCTGATCCCTGCCTCAAGTTGTATACTTCATTTCTAACATAGTATCTAGAATCTACCTGCTGCATTGTTCATCCTTTATCCATAAATTTCTTAGATTAAATAACTCCACCTTAACTGAGAAACAAATCCATGCTTTGATGAGGGAGTAAAGTGATAACAGTCTAGAGTAACTTAAAAAAATTCTTTCATAGCTATATACTTAATATTAGACAGTTTTGTACTTTTCTACTATTTTTCATTTTCATACTTTTAAGGTTTTTTTGTAAAAATGTATTTTTCATTTTATAGAAATGATGAGCTGGGCCCCAGTGGCTCACACCTGTTATCCTAGCTATTCAGGAGCCTGAGAGCTGAGGATAGCGGTTCAAAGCCCATCAGGGCAGGAAAGGCTGTAAAACTTATCTCCAATAAATCACCAGAAATTCGGAAGTGATGCTGTGGTTCAAGTGGTAGACAGGAGCTGAAAAGCTGAAGAGCTGAGGGATAGCCCTCAGGCCCAGAGTTGAAGCCCCATGACCAACCAAATTAAAAAAAAAGATGATTTTACTTGATAAATTAAAAACTGTGATTCACTTTCACAAATGGTATTGTTTTCTTGTTTTACCAATCATGAAGATATGTACTTTACTAATATTACCTGTCTTGTTTAGACTAGCATAGACTAATGCATGCTAAGATTATTTTGTCCATATGGTTAGAAGATGACAGTGTGTGTGGTGGATGGAATTCATACTCTACTTGTTTTGTAATGGTCATATAATTCTATTTTTGGTGTCTGAAAACACAAGTTGTAACACACACACACACATATAACGCATGGATACTTACCTTACTAGATTTATTATTTATAACTTTCTATCATTATTTAATCATAATTTTGTTCATCTGGGTATATTACCACTTTGAGAAAAATAGAAAAATGAACTATAAAACTTTCTTTAAATTATACCACTTGATAGTAATCATGGGAAGCATTTGGAAACAAATATAAATCATTTTGGTTGTTTAGAAGGTTATGAAAAGTTGGGAGTGGACATATTCTCTAAGAACCAATCCTAAATTTCTTCCATATCACCTCTTCCATATCATAGCATTTTTTTCAGAAAGTGTGTTTCTGTCATACCATCTTCCTTACTCCATCTAGTAAAACGAATATGCTATTTTGGTACAATCAAATATTGCATGATCAGATAGTGAATGAATTTTCCTCATAAAAAATCTGCTGCCAAATCATACATTTCAAAACCATCTAAGTCTGAAACACTAAGCCCATGAAATTTGCAAGGACTCAGCCTTTCATAGTTTTGCCTTCCTCTAAAATATTCAAGCAAATCACTTTCATTTAATTGAATTTCATCTCCTTAAGATGGAAAAAAAAAGTGTGGTAAGCAATTCTTTGTTTCCAAATGGCATTTCAAATTCCTGGTCCTTTATTTTCATTTTAATAGTTGCCTCATTCCAAAGAGATTTAGTTCTTTGTTTTTTGTGTATTTATTTATTTATTTATTTAGTAAGTTAGTTAGTTTATTGTGAAAACACCTTACAGAGGGGTTATAATTACATAGGCAAAGCAATGAGTACATTTCTTATCAAGCATTGTTGCCTCCTCTTTGTTTCCCCTTCCCATCCTTTCCCATCTCCCACCAAACCCCCCACCCTCTCCCCTCCCCCGGCCAAAGTTGTAAAGTTCATTTTAGGACATAAAGACTTGTACATCACATTGTTGCAGTGGGTCCACCTGTATCCCTATTTAAACGATTTGTTTTTTCCCTTCCTCTCTACAAATTATACCAACATCAAATATGGTCAAAGCAGGGGTTATACCATAGGGGAGGGACATACAAAGCAACAAAGAAATCATCTTATAAATATGTTAGAAACAATCGCATGAAAAAAATTTGAATCCTTATCTTGGGGGTACATTTCACCTAGTATATGTCTCAGACATATACTAGTTATTTCACTTAAGGGAAACCATGGGACCTTTGTTCCTTTGGGCCTGGCTTCACGTAATTTAATTTTTTCCAAGTCTTTCCATTTCCTAACAAATGGGGCAATGTCATTCTTTCTGATGGAGGCATAGAATTCCATTGTGTATATATACCACATTTTCTTGATCCATTCATCTACTGAGGGGCATCTGGGTTGGTTCCATATCTTAGCTATGGTAAAAAATGCTACAATAAACATAGCTGTGCTGGTAGCTTTAGTATGGTCTTGTTTGTGATCCTTTGGATAAATGACCAAAAGTAGGATTGCTGGGTCATAGGGGAGCTCTATAGGGAATCTTGAGGAACCTCCATACTGCTTTCCAAAGTGGTTGAACAAGTTTACACTCCCACCAACAATGCAGTAATGTTCCCTTCTGTTCACATCCCCTCCAGCATCTGTTGTTATTAGAGTTCTTGATTATAGCCATTCTAACTGGGGTGAGGTGGTATCTCAATGTTGTTTTGATTTGCATTTCTTTTATGGCTAGAGAGGTTGAGCATTTCTTCATGTGGCTATTGGCCATCCTTCTTTCCTCTTCAGAGAAGTTTCTCTTTAAGTCTTTAGCCCATTTATTTATTGGGCAGTTGTTTCTTTGAGGATTTGTTGTTGGGGGATTTAATTTTTTGAGTTCCAGGTATATTTTAGATATGAGAACCTTTTCTTTTGTATGGCTAGTGAAGATCTCCCAATCCATGGACTTTCTATTGATCTTTCTAGCTATGCCCTTTGCCATGCAGAAGCTCTGCATATTCATGCAATCCCATTGTCCAACCTTTCTTTGATTTGTTGTGTTTCTGGGTTTGTATTAAGAAAATTTCAGCCTGTGCCAAGGAGACCTAGGGTTTCTCCTATTCCAACCTGTAATGTTTTCATAGTGTCTGCTTTGACTCAGAGGTCTTTGATACATTTGGAGTTGATTTTGGTACAGAGGGATATATAAGGATCTAGCTTTAGTTTTCTAAAGTGATTAACCAATTTTGCCAGCACCATTTACGGAAGAGGCTCTCTTTCTTCCATTCTATTTTTTTTTAGCTCCCTTATCAAAGATTAGGTGGCTATAGGTCTGTAGGTTCAATTCTGGGTTTTCAATCTATTCCATTGGTCCTGAGGTCTGTCTTGTGCCAGTACCAAGCTGTTTTGATTACTATGGTTTTGTAGTAGAGTTTGAAATTTGGTATTGATATTCCTCCAACACTGTTCTTTTTGTTAAGGATAAGTTTTGCTATTTGGGGTGTTTTATTGTTCCATATGAATTTTTGGATTGCCTCTTACATTTTCTTGAAGAATGAGGTTAGAATATTGATAGGTATCACATTGAATTCGTAGATAGCCTTGGAAAGTATTGCCATTTTCACGATGTAGATACTTCCAATTCATGAGCATGGGGAGGTTTTGCCACTTTCTAAGTTCTGTTTTGCTTTCCTTTCTCAGGTTTTTAAATTTTTCATCATAGAGGTCCTTCATTTCTTTGGTTAATTCTGAGGTATTTTATTTTTTGTGGGGCTATTATGAATGGAGTTGCTTTCCTGATATCAGCCACGCTTTTATCATTGTTGGCATACAGAAAAGCCATTGATTTTTGAGGGTTAACTTTATACCTTACTACTTTGCCAGAGTTTTCAATCAGCTTGGGTAATTTGGGAGTGGAATCTGTTGGATTCTTTAAATACAAAATCATGTCATCTGCAAAGAGAGTGTTACTTCATCTTTCCCTATTTGGATCCTTTTTATCTTTACACCTTGTATTATTGCTGTACCTAGGTATTCTAATACTGATTGAATAGAAGTGGAGAGAGGGAACATCCTTGTTTTGATCATGAGTTAAGAGGAAATGGCTTTAGTTTTTCACCATTAAGTATAATGCTGACTGTAGGTTTGTTATAAACATCATTTATTGTATTGAGGAATGTTCCATGGATTCCGAATTTTTCCAGAACTTTCATCATAAAGGGTGTTGGATCTTGTCACATGCTTTTTCTGCATCTATTGAGATAACCATGTGGTTCGTATCCTTGCTCTTGTTGATGTGATAAATTATATAATTGATTTGCATCTATTGAACCAGTTTCTATCCTTAAAATGAATCCTGTTTGATCATGGTGTATGAGTTTTTTGGATAAATTGTTGAAGTCGATTGGTCAAAATTTTGTTGGAAATTTTGCATCAATGTTCGTCAAAGAAATGGGTCTGTAGTTCTCTTTCTTTGATGAGTCCCTGCCTGGTTTTGGGATGAGAGTTATGATGGCTACATAGAATGAGTTCAGTAGTGAACTTTCTCTTTCAATTTTATTGAAGAGTTGGAGGAGTATTGGTGGGAGCTCTACTTGGAAGGCCTTGTAGAATTCCTCTATAAAACCATCTGGTCCTGGACTTTTCTTACATGGAAGGTTGCTTATTGCTTGATATAAGCCTGTTAAGATGGACTAACTCATGTTGGTAGTTTTGACATGTCGATATTTGCTAGGAAAAGGTCCAATTCCGCCACGTTCTCAAATTTATTAGCATAATGGTTTGGGAAGTATTCCCTTATAATGTTCTGAATCGGTTGTTTCTGTGGTGATGTTTCCATTCTCATCTCTGAGTTTATTTATTTGAGTGTGTTCTCTTCTTTTTCTGATAAGATTTGCTAAGGGTCTGTCAATTTTGGTAATTTTTTTGAAGAACCAACTCTTTGTTTTGTTGATTCTGTCTATGATTTTTTTGGATTCTAATTCATTTAATTCTGATTTAATTTTAATTATTTCTTTTTGTCTACTCTATTGGGGTTTAGCTTGTTGTTCTTTTTCAAGGAGGTTTAGATGTCTCATTAAATTGTTGGTTTCAGGTCTCTCCAATTTGTTGATGTAGGAACTCGGATCTCTGAATTTGCCTCTAAGTACTGCCTTTGCTGTGTCCCAGAGGAGCTGGTAGATTGTGTGTTCATTTTTGTTGAATATCATGAACATTTGAATTTCCTTTCTAATCTCTTCCATGACCCACTGGTGATTCAACAGTGTGTTGTTCAGCCTCCATATGTTACAGGACTTTCTTTGGTGGCTTTTGGTGTTGAGTTCTAATTTTATTCCCTTCTGGTCTGAGAGAATGCAAGGTATAACTTCAAAGTTTCTGAATTTGGGCAAGTTTGCTTTGTGACCTAAAATGTGTATTCTGATGCTGCTGGGTGAAATATTCGGTAGATGTCTGTTAAATCTAGTTGATCTATGCAGTTGTTTAGATCTGAGGTTTCTCTATTTATTGAGTTTTTGCCATGTTGATCTATTCAGTGGGGATAGTGGTATGTTAAAAATCCCCAACAACTAATGTCTTTGAATCTATGTGAGATCTGAGGGGAAGTAGGGATTCTTGGATAAATTTGGGTGCTCCATTGTTTGGCAAATAGATATTTAGAATTGTAATATCCTCCTGAAAGAAAGATCCCTTAATTAATATGTAGCAACCTTCTTTATCTGTTCTCACTAATTTTAATTTGAAGTCTATTTTATCTGATATTAGGATTGCAACTACTACCTGTTCATGGGGGCCATTTGCTTGGTAGATTTTGTTCCATCCTTTGACTTTCAAAATGTGTTTGTTTTTATGGGCAAGGTGTGACTCCTGAAGGCAGCAGATAGAAGAATTTTGTTTTTTTAATCCAACTAGATAGTCTATACTGCTTAATTAGAGAATTAAGTCTGTTAATGTTGAGAGATAGGACTGAGAGGTGTTTGGGAGTCCTTGCCATTTTATCCACCTTCTTGGGGGCTGAGGCAACTGGGTTATTCCAAGAACTATAGTTCTTGGATTCTCAATTTGGGTGCAGTTTCTTGGCCTTTATTGTGGTCTTGTTGGTTTTCTATGTATAGGACATCTTAAGTATCTTTTGTAGGGCTGGTTTGGTGGAGATATATTGTGTCAGTTTTTCTTTTCTATGGAAGGTTTTTATTTGACCTTCAGTTATAAAGGAGAGTTTAGCTGGGTACAATATTCTTGGTTGATAGTTGTTTGTCTTTAGGGCATGGCATACATCATTCCAGGCTCTTCTTGCTTTGATTGTCTCTGCTGAGAAATCTGAGGTGATTCTAATTGGTTTCCCATTATAGATGATTGATCTTTTCTCCTTGACTACTTTAAGGATCTTTTCCTTGGTCTGAATTGATCCTGTGTGAATTATAATGTGACAGTAGGATGTCCTGTTCTGGTCTGGTCTATGTGGGGTTCTAAAAACTTCTTGAATCTGAATAGGCCTATCTTTTTGCATGTTTGGGAAGTTCTCTGCTAGGATCCTGTTAAATAAATTTCCTAGACTGTTAACTTCTGTCTGTAGGTGCTCCTCTACATCCATTATCCTCAGATTAGGCCTTCTGATGGTGTCTTCCAAATGTTGAATAGATCTATCATATTTCTTGGATTTGTCTTGTATAGTTGTATGTTCTTTCTCTATAATATCTATGCTGTCTTCAATCCCTGAGATTCGATCTTCTGCATGGTCTAACCTACTGTCAAGACTTTCTACTTTGGTTTTTATTTGTTTTCCTTCTAATTGGTTGGCTTTGATGGCTTCAAATTGTTTGTTGGAGCTTTGTTTCAGATCTTGTATGAATTTCTTTACTTCCTTAATTTGGTGTTCAGTGTTTATTCTGAAATCACTTAGTTGATTGCATATCCTTTCCTTGGACTCCCATTCCTTCTGTTGGGCTCCATTCAGCATTCCCTTTGTGGTCTCCTGGAATTCTTTCAGCTGTCTGTTTATGGATTCCATCAATGCCTCTATTGATCTTTTTCTATTCTCACCTTGCTCTGGCAATTCCTGAATTACTCTTTGATTAGCTTCCTCACTTTCACAAAATTCCTGTAGTTCTCTTTGACTGTTCTTAGCCTTCTCACACCATTCCTGACTTTCTCTTTGTCTGTTCTCAGCCTGCTCATGCAATTCTTCTCTTTCTTTTTGACTGTTCTCAGCTTGCTCATGCAATTCCTGTATCAATCTTTGAGTAGCTTCCTCAAGTTCATGAGATTCCTGTATTGATTTTTGGTTTGCCTCCTCTCTCTCCTATCATGCTCACACTGAGTCCTTTTCAGTGTTTTCAATCTTTTTATTCACCTTGTTTACCAGTAGTGTTTGTAGAGCTTCTTGGGAACTCTCCTCTGGATTATTCATTATCTGTTCTGTCACCTGATTATCATGAGTGGGAGTTTAGATACCCGGACTTGCCATTTTCTGTGTTTTTCTGGCTTGTTCTGTCCATTTGGTATGAAAGTAACACCAATTTTGTGCTAGGACACTATTTTAAGGCAAGCATCAACCAACGTTCTGTAGTTCCACAGTCAACAGGCTACAGATACAATCTAGTTCATCAGATACAATCTATTCAACATCAAGCAACTATGGATTAATGGGTTATGAACAGCAAAGAATTTGGCAAACAAGAAATTACTAGGTTTAGAGAGAAATGTGGGGAAAAATAGGATTAGAGGGATCTGGAGAGGTAAAAGGAGAGTGAAATTAACTAAGTCCTAATCTCGAAGAAGGGAATGGATTAGACAGAATGATAGGAGAGAGAAAAAAAAGAGACAAGAAAAAATGGAAAAACAAAAATTTAAATTCAAAAAGTCAAACTTAAAATTTATCTAAGTTTAAAGGTGATATTGAGAGAAGAAGAAAAGGATAGGATGAGAGGAGGGGAGGGATAGAAAGGAGATATGAAAAACTTAGAAATAAAAATTCTTAAAAAATTATATAGCTATAAAGAAATAATGCTACTATTAAAGAATTTAAATCTAAGAGGTTTTGAATTGACTAATAAATTTCTGGATTAAGTGTGTACACAATGGGGGATAAGGGCTAATATTGGACGACAGATATATATATATATATATATATATATATGATTATGAGCAGAACAGCAATTAAGTCACACAATAAAGAACAAAAGAGAAAAAAATGAAAAGAATGAAGAAAAAGAAAAATAAGAAAAAAAGGACCAAAAGGTCCATAGAGATTAAAGAGAAAAAAGCACCCACACATAAACACCTAAAATAAAAATTATGAGAGGAAAAAAAAGATTAATAGAAAACAATTTTTAATTAAAAATTTAAAAAATGTACAAAAAAAGAGTTCTTTGAGTTTTTTTTTTTTTGGGGGGGGGAGTTGGATGAGAAGATCCTGTATTTCCATTGTGTCTGAAACCAGTCTCTTGGTGGAGTCTCTGGTCTGCTTGTGGTGTTTGGTTTTCCTGTGACTTGATTGGTTTCTTAAGTCAGTTTGTTTAAGCAGGCAGAAAAATGCTCTGCTTTACCCAGGATTTTGTGATCCTCCTCCCAGGCTAGTTCTGTGGGAGGGAGATCTGCTTTGAGTATCACAAAAGAGGGAGATGGCTGTTTCCTCTAGTTTGGAGATGCTATGATGAGGCTATGTTCTCGGTAGAGTTGAAGCCTTTCAGCAAATAATACCTTTTCCCTGAGGGGCTAGCTTCTGAGACACTCACAGAGCCCAGTCTGGAGCCATTCTCAGGGTTTATGTTTATTGAATTTCAATTGGTTCTCTAGGCTGCTGTAGGGAGGGGCAGCCTCTGGCTCTGTTTACCCAGTGAAGAAAGCCATTCCTCTGGGTGGAGATGTTCCTCTGCCTGGGCTGAGTGATTTTCCCCTGGGTGGAGCTGAGCCTAGCTGGTCAGGTCAGGTGGAGATGTTCCTCTGCCTGGGCTGAGTGATTTTCCCCTGGGTGGAGCTGAGCCTGGCTGGTCAGGTCAGGTTCCTGTGACCTGCTATTGGCTCCAATTGCTTTCTTCCAAAACCTGGTTGGAGCTTGCTGCTCACCTGGGCCTTTGTCAGTATAAAAGATGGAGATCTCCGATGATTGGGGTGGGAGGGGTGGCCTTCCATCCTCTGTTCTGCTCCCTGAGAAGGAGTGAGGATGTAAAGGTTCTACTTAAGCCGGAGTCTTGGTTCCTGGGTCGTCTCTGGTCTGCAATCTGCAGGATGAAGATATCTGCTTCTTGTCAGTTCTTGTTGGTATTGAGTAGAATAGACTCTCCAGCTCTGTCTGACGCCTTTTTCCTGAACTCTCTGTGTTTTAGGTATGGCGGCTACAGTTGCCACCACCGCTGCCGCGGCTACAGCCATGGCTATCAGCAAGTGATCACTGAGATCTGTCTCCTTGAGTGGATTTTCCCTCTCTGGCCAAACTCTGAGTACTATAATGGCACACTTGGTGTGATTCTCTGGCCTAAGACTGTTCACTGGAACACTAAAACTGCTTTCTATGTGAGAGCTTGTTTAGCCTCCAGCTTCTCCTCTGCCATCTTCCTCTGACCAAGAGATTTAGGTTTTAGCAGTTATCATTTTTATCATAGATGTATATTTCTCATTTATTAGGGTAAGGGGTTACATTGGTAAGCTTTAAATACATCTCTGATTCATTCACTTCACGATATACAAACAAGAATTATGTCACAACCTATTGCATGGAGATCACTTGTGCAAAATTAGATACAATGGTTACATCACATTTATCAATGAAAAAGACATTTGTTTTTCATATTTAAAAGAACAAGCTTTGAAAAACCCATCCCATTATACAATAGGAATTGAAGGAGTTATAGAATTACAGAAAGCTTGGATTAGAAGTTGAAGAGCACTGTCTATAGCCTGCTGTGAAATGACACATGCAAAGTATTATGAATTGATTCCTGTAACAGGAATAAATCGTATTGACTTTAAATGATAGAGAATTCTGAATTTCCCTGAGAGATGAAATGTCTTTGTTCTCTAATCAAATCATGTAAAAAACATGAATGATTTTAAATGGAAGTAGAAAGGACACATTATTTCAAGGAAGGATAATTACTGGAGAACATGTATGAGAAAAGGATACCATGGGACATATGGGTATCACAATGATTATAAATAGTGGTTGGCTATATAAATGGAAAGTGGTTTCATATTTTGAAACACAGCAGACTATTTTTTTCATACTTAATTGGATCAGGAGATTTTTTTTTTGATCAGTGATGTGTTTTAAAGAAATCAGTCAGTAAGCTGAACTCTAAAGGATGAATTAGAGCAAAACCAATTTGTGTTGGCAAGTCAATGATCAAACTTCTGTAAGAATGAAAAGGAGAAGCACAGAAAACTTGATTTGGGATGGTGACATGGACAAGATGAACAAAAAGGAATAGCATATACATTTTAAAGTATACACCAAAGAGTTTGAAAAGAGGTGATTTTATTTTTTTCCATTGGAAAATAGCCTTTAAACATTGCTTTTTTAAATATATAAATTATGGCATTCATTTAAAATGTTGGATTTCAAGTAGCAAGTTTTTTTAAATCTAGGTCATAGGTATTAGCATATTAAGCATGTAAGGAGAATTGCCTTATCTAAAGTCAGGATCATGATGACAGATAATGAGATAGTATCTAGTTCAGAAAAAGCCAGAAAGCCTGGGTCACACAGAACACCTCTTTATCCAGAGTATGTATTGTTCACAAAAATAAATGTTATTACTTTCCTTAATTGAAAACAAGGGGGCATTATTTGTTTCTTTTGTAGTGTGCTCTGGAATAATTAAAAGGATTAGTGGATTTTGAACAAGAACAATTTCCCTTGGCAATTTCTTTATGCACAGGCTTGAATTTAATGTGCTATTCTGGGCATCATCTCTACCTAACCTTACCCTAAGTTCAAAACAGAGGCCATTTATCCTGAACGTACAATTTAACACCCTCTTTTAGACTCTCAGTTCAACCTCAACTCCCATCAACTTCTCCAATATAGACTAGGACCCTAAAGAGTAGAATAGTGAGCCCCAAATTACTAATACATTCGTAATTTCTATCACATCAAATTGTATCTGGTACCTTGAATAACAGAACACTATTATGGGTAGAGCATATCAACCTTGAAAATATTTTTAGTTTATAATTCCAAACCCAGTGAATATAATATGAATTTGAAATGGGTTCTTGTCAGTGGTAAGGATGTGAAGGTGAAGTCATACTGGTGTAGTGTGGGCTCTGTGATTTCTATCATAAAGAGAAGAACATTTGGACTGCCAGAAAAAGTTAAGATTATGGCCTGTTCCCAAAAAAGAAGAATGGAAATTTCCTTCCTTAAGCATTTTTAGAGGCCTAGTTCTACAAATAACATTCCAAACCATGACACAGATATTTGTATAGGCCATAAAATGTGCTGTGTTTTTCATGACAGCCATACCACAATAATATAGTTATACTGACATTTGTAAGTTTTAATACTTTCAAAATAATTTTGACATTATGACTTTCCTGAAATTTCTAAGAGCACTGTAAGTTTTCAAAGCTTTATCGATTTGTTTCATTTTATTATAGGGTCAAAATTAGCACAGCAGTGTTTTTATTTAGTCATTTGTTTTAACTCCAAAACAACCCATTTTTGTATATAGTTTTCAAAGTTCTGTGTTATTAAGTTAATGACTTACTTAAATTCTATTGAGGTTATATACGCTGAAATATTTTCTTTTTATCTATATCTCTCTTATTTAGAATTTTTGGCACAGATAGAAGGAATGTAGCTCTACAAATTTTGACAAGAAATAAAAGAGATGATATATTTTATGGATAGATAAAAGGATATATAGGTAGAGAGATAGAGACACAGTCAGACAGATGATAGATAAAATGGTGACAGTGTCTTTAGCATAAAACATTCTTTCTTATCACAAGTATAAGTAAGAAATAATATAAGATTCTGTGATGATTTCATATTATGAATGCTTAGTAAAGAAAAAGAAAGAAATTGAGGATAAATGCTACATATTATCAATAGAGCAAATAGCTTCATTTTAAGTTAAGAGCAATAGGAAGAGATAGTCTGATAATTATTTGTGGTAGTTTGTTAAGTAGGTTCTTTAACTCAATTGTATGAGCATTAAGTGAATAGTTTAATGTGACTATTAGAGGGAAAGAAAAAGGACAAAGCCCAGTCACTGATGAGGCTCCAAACATGGAAGAGTTTCTGGTTGGTAGTTTAGAAGTTTCATAGCCTGACAAAGATTCAAAGCTGTATACAAAATAGAAAACATATAATTGCTGCTTTGATATATAATTTCTCAAAAATTTTGCACACCCTTTTTCTTATGAAGTGTCATTATAAAGAGAATATAACATTGTTTTGATTAATATTATGCTTTTAAAATCATACAGCATGACTAAAATTAATATGTCAAATATATTTATATAAATACAAATAATTTAATAAATATTTGGTATTTGCTGAATTTTAGACATATTCCTCAATACATAGAATATAAAACAAGCATCAAAAGGAATATTTAATATACAATATTAACAGAATACAGAATAAAATGTATTGATAAGAAAATTTCAAAATAGCTGGACACTAGGAATGTTAGTTGAGGGTAACATTAATATTTAAATATAGATGGCAAGGGAGTCTTCATTGAGAAAATAGGGATTTATTACAGTGTGTGGACATACAAAAAGATATACATAGGTCAAAGGAGCCATCTTCATTTATTAAATATTCACAATGAACAAAACTTGTTTGCAGGTATTCAGTGTGCACGATATTCAGATGTCAGATATAAGAATGTGAATATATGTTTTGCTGAAAGCATTGATTCTGTCTCCAAAGATCCCATTTAGAATTCAGAATTAAATTATTAGCTGCCATTTTCATTAGAAGTACAGAAAATGTATTACTTCATAAGTGATCACATTCCTTTTGAGGTGCTTGAATACAGAATTTAATTAATAGGTACCACATTTGGGTAATCAATTGTTGTCACCACTGAAGTTATTACCATGCAGAAAATACAGTCATTCTTCTTTAGAAGAAAAGGTCTGACTGTGATACCTAATTTTAGTAATTTTTCCCATCAAACTCCCCCAATATTTGAGCACACAATGTAATAAAGTTGGACTATGGTACAAAAAGGAGTTAACATACCAAAAAGCCCCGTATTAAAATCAAATTACAGGTAAATACGGGTTAAGATCTTCTGATGCAATGACCTTTTTAAAATGCATTTTGGAATTTGTATCTTAACCTCTAAGGTAATTGAGTGTTTCTGACACATTTAAGATTAAGTCAAGCAATTTGAGCCAATAAGCACCCTGCTGATTTGTGTAGAGTAAGGATTTACTGTGCATGCAAACATGAAAAATGAATTCAGGATATCTGAAGGGAAAAAAATATAATATACACTTAATGATAAATTAACTATCTGTGCAAGGCTAGTTTATGAATTCTGAGATCCTCATTAGATCTTTGACAATCACATAACAATTTAATTCCACAGGCAACTGAAAGACACCACACAGTACTATCTGCAAGTCAATTTTCTTCCCTACCCCCCTCTCTCTTTCTTTCCCTTAATCCCCCCTCTCTCTCTTCCTTTTCTTTAGAAATATGGCCATTCACAGTGATTTTTAATAAATTAACTAAGTTTAATAATTTTACTGTAGTTTAATCATTTAGTAATGTGCATAAATTTTTTTCAGCCAAAATTTTACCTGAATGTTAGAGATAATTTAAGAGTATGCTTGATGTTCAAAGGGTTGTTGTTAAAAGGTTCAATAATATGTGAAGATACTATGTACATTACAAAGGAAATATTGCATTCTTTCTTCCTACTACAACTTGCGTGCTATTTAATTCAACATTTTCAAACTTAATCATGAAACTTGGTTCTGTGTGTGTATATGTGTGTTTGTGTGTGTGTGTGTGTGTGTGTGTGTGTGTGTGTGTGTGTGTGTGCATTTGCATGCACAGTGGAGCTGGGGCTTGAACTCTGGGAATGGGTGCTGTCCCTGGGCTTCTTTTGCTCAAGGCTAGTACTCTATCACTTGTAACTCAGTGATTAATTGGAGATAAGGTCTTCATGAACTTTCCTGCTTGGGCTGGCTGGAAGTGAGACCCTCAGATATCTGCCTCCTTAGTATCTATGATTACAGGCATGAAGCACCAGTGCCTGGCTAACTTACTCTTTGATTATCCCCTGATTCCATAAAGCATGTTCTATTGTAAATGATAACTTCTCTTAGATATTTTTTCCTCAAATCTAGCATTTCCTACTTTTGTGCATTTGTACACACATGCATGCTTTAGGGTCCCTTTGTCTGTTTCTCTTAATCTGATTACTATTCATAGGCAGTGAATGTGCCTATTAAAATTTAATCTTATATGATAAAGTTATATAAGGTGTATGAATTATATAAAGTTTTGTAAGATGTATCAGAGGAATAGATTTTATGGTCTTAATTTTTGTGCTGAAAACATGCAAAAAAAAATCATACCAAAATATATGGACTCTTAAGTAACCAGTTGCAATATTGAATATTTAGTCTGTTAAATTTTAAAATGGACAATAAGATTTTGGAATTAACGTCAAATTCAGTTTTACACAAGTAAATTTTTTTCTTATTGTTAAAAATACAATTCACAACAAGCATATCATGTATTAGTCTCCTGCTAAGTAAAAATTATCATTATTTAAAAAAAAAACCAGCTGGAAGCCAATGCCTCATACTTTGTAAGGATCACAATTCAAAGCCAGCCTGGGCAGGAAACTCTGTGAAACTCTTATCTCCCATAAACCACGAGTAAACCGCAAGTGGCACTGTGCCTCAAGTGGTAGAGCACTAGTCTTGAACTGAATAGCTGAGAGACATCGCCCAGGCCCAGAGTTGAAATGTCTTTGATTCTGGTACCCTCCATCTTGTACGTGCATTTAGCTGATTGGGGGAACGGAAGGGAGATAAACAAATGCTGAAAGAAGTACAAAAGATGATCCGTTGAAACCATGATACTCACAGGACACTGTCAGAAATGAACTTTACAACTTTGGAGTGGGGGAAGTAGTTGGGGGAAGGAAGGGAGTGGGTAACAACGTTCAACAAGAAATGTACCTTACTCTTGTAAATGTACCTCCCCTATACAGCATCTTCACAATAAAGTAAAATTAAAAAAAAATGACAACATGTGTCTAGCCAGACAGATTCTCATTTTTATTATTCAATTTTAACTAAGGATGACATTAATGAGCACTGAATTTTCTTACTTTCACTATTAAATTTTAATAGTTTTAACTATGTATAATTTTAACGATTAAAGTTTTCCATATAATGTCTATAATGAAGAACACTGTTAGAACTTTGTTTTTATTATATTCTTATGGAAGAAATAAAAACTACTAATGTCATTTCAAAAGTCCCCTAAATTAGTAGGCAGAATATTAACATGTGTTCTGATATCAGACCAAAATATATTGAAAACTACCTTCATCAGTTATAAGCTATGTTAGTTGGAACTTCAGTTTCTTTATCTCTGAAAGGTCTAATTATAATTACTCAAAAGAGTTTTTCAAAGATGCAACGAAGTACCGAAAGTTTACATCTCCAAAATTGGTTGCCCGAAGTAATTTTGAATGACTAATATTTGGTTTATTGTAGTATTTATTATAAAAATCATTTAGATGCTTTCCAAATCATTATTTTTTTTCCTTCTAAGTGAAGAATAACTTGCTTTATAGATTGAAAACATGAAATTCCAATGGAAAGGTAGCCTTCTATTTCTGGCTATGTAATTTCTTCATCAGCATTTTGAAAAATAACTCGTTGGTGGTGCTTATTGCTTCTGTCCCAGCGATGCCATGTTGGGCAAGGCAGAAAGGAAGAGACTCCTTCACGTGACAGACAGCACTCCCTCTCACTGCCTCTTCGTAGCATGAGAAATGAGGTGGAAGACGTCTTGGGAGAACTGCAATGTAAATGATGCCCATATCACACAGTCTTCAAGGAGAACTCCATTCGTCACTGGTCCTTGCATTGAGTCACTTCTGAAAGTAAATTTTTCACAGTTCTTGTACAATCCATGCTCTAGTATGCACTCTCTTTCAATCCTTTGCATAACAATCTTGCATCTACAATCAGACACACAGCCTCAAGCCAAGAATGCTGCTCTTTGTGTATTCATGCCAGAGCCTCAAGTATTTGTAGGGCTATTTTTCTTTCCTGAATCTCTGACCAAGAAGAGAACAAGGCCTGATGAATGTCAAGTAACTAGCAGATATGAATACCAAGTTGGTGTGAGTGACACAAGTGAGGTGAATTATTGAACATAAATGGATCATGTCAGTGAAGACCTGTGAGTGGAATACATAATCATTCTTACCCTTTCCTTTCTAAGCAATCACTGATGGGAAAAATACTGATCTAATAGTTAATTCACACATTTAGTCATAACTACAAATTATTAGAAACCAAATAGAAATAACAGACTAAATAATTTAAGTATTTATATGATGATGATGATGATGTAAATACCGTACAGAAGAGTTACAATTACATGGGTAAGATAATGAGTACATTTCTTATCAAGCATTGTTGCCTCCAAAAATGCAATTAAGGACAATAAAAAAATGTAATGAGTGTAATAACAATGAAAGTGATCTGGAAAGGTGTAAAGTAAATAAGTTTTTTCCTAAATGATAAATAACTCTCTTTGTAAAATGCAATTTGTTACAATATTACAAGAAAACAAATGAGAAAACTTACCAGACCTAATAATATGTACACATTTTACAAAGTGGAAAAAAAACCCCTCAAAATTACAGATAAAATGGTTTTAATCTAGTTAGGGTTTGAATCAAGTGGTACAGCACCTGCCTAGCAAGAATGAGCTGCTGAGTCCAAACCCTGGAACACCACCAAAAATAAAAAAAAATAAAAAAAAACACGTGATTTTAATGACATGAACAAACAATGAGTTCTTGATTTGTCTATATTCTTATAAGAATAAGAAGAAACAGCACCAGGACATTAAAATATGTTGAATGTAAGTTGAAGATGCAAAAGTATTCTCCTTCATAGATGAAAACTACAGAAACATTTCAATATATGCATGAAAGAATAAACTTTAACTTTTAGGGACAGAGTTTTCAGAGGAGAGTACTATTAAAACATATGTGAGGAAAATTGTAAGTAGTAAGGAGGGATTGGTATGGTCATAACTCACTTGAAGGGGTCATTTAGAAAATAAAACAGATTTTGCCAAGTTATGTTAAATAATTCGATTTTAAAGACAATTGGTAAAATATTATTCAATGCATATGTAATTCTAAAGTCAACAATAGTAGTGTGAGTACTAAACCCAAGTTGAATTAAATGAAAGCAAAGGACAAAATGACACGAAGGTGAATTTAACATGTAAACCCCTCAAAACTGTCATAGTTTTTTTCTATCAACATGTGTCATAAATAACTTAAGAAATAAAGTGAATATTTGAAAACTATTCACTGATGTAACTTCAGTAAGTCTATCAAAAAGAAAAAAAAGAAATTCTGGATGTAGGACATAGATGATTGCACTATATATTCTTTGCCTGGATTAGTATAATGTTTAAAAAGATCACACTTAGGTGTCAGGAGTCCTGATGATAAGTCTTTGATCTCTAAAGCTTTAGAGCTAGAAGGATTTGGGAACTGTTGTCAGTAATGGCAGGAAGAAAAAGCTACCCTCTTACTTGACATCCCTTTGATATTTGGCCTCTTTTTAGTTCTATGGATTTAGAATATTTGGGGCCATGAACAAAATACAGTGGACAAAATACTATGCTATACAAGTTGATGAAATGATTTTTAAATTTAATATTGAATAATGATTTTAATCCTCAAACATCAAGATCTCATATATCTCAAGATACTGGCAATTCAAAAAGACTAGAAGGGATGGTAGGGGAAAAACAAAGGAGGAGGCAACAATGCTTGATAAGAAATATACTCATTACCTTGCTCATGTAACTGTAACCCCTCTGTATTTTTACAATAAAAAACTTATTAGAAAAAGACCCCATTGCACCACTGAGATGTACAAGATGTTATGTCAAAAATGAACTTTACAACTTTGGCATGGGGGTGAAGGGGTGGGAGGGGAGATGGGAAGGGAAGGTAAGGGGAAACAAAGGAGGAGGCAACAATGCTTGATAAGAAATGCACTCATTACCTTGCCCATGTAATTGTAACCCCTCTGTACAGTATTTTCACACAAAAAAGACTAGAATCACCAAATCCGTTTGGTGTTATATTTACATCTTCTAATTCTGGACAAAGGGAATGAATTCTATCACTTTCTACAGTAAATTATGGAATATGAATATATATATGTATACATATATATCACAGCAGTAATCAAGTAGTGAGAAAATATCAATAGGCATGCAAAATTTTAACCCTCAATTTTACCTCTCATATTTAGTTGGAGATTTTATTTATTCTTTGTCTTTTCTCTTTTATTTTATTTTGGTTTATTGTTACTGGAGATCGAACCCAGGATGTTGCACTTGCTAGGCAAACACTGTGCCACCGAGCTACATCCCAACCCTTTAGTTGAAGATTGTAGAAAAATATATTATATGACTTAAAAGTCAAAGTAAAATAAAAGTACTAATTTGATATTATTACTAAGACAATCACTTCTTGGATGGATGAATTAAAACAGGAAATAGATTAGCAAATTACTTGGATAAAAAGGTTTATTTTTAGCAAGATTTGTTTTCTTTACAGATGTAATCAAAAACTTTTTTTGGCTTTCTAAGGGCAGTAATATTTACAGACTTAGCATTAAGTATCAAGGCTTAAAACTTCAAAGGATAGAAAATAGAATGTGTATGTCTGCTTAGTAAATTTGAATGTCAAGAAGGTGATAGAATTCTAAACATTCCAACTAGAAAGACACAAATTCTTGGTTGGAAGTACTGTTTTCATAAAATGTTATCCTTTACTTTTCTTATAAGTTCTTCTCCAAAACACGTGTACAACAACAAGTCAATTGAATTTTATTTTTCTGATTTTTAAAACATGCTTTCAACCATACATTTTCTCAAAACTTCCAATTGATTGAATATTTTAGTATTTTCATTGTCAATCAGATCCACAAAAATCTTGCCCATTACATATTTTTGGTTTATTTAAAATATATGTATTATACAATAGCATACTCGAGAATGTATATACTATCTATACATACCATGAAACATGAAAATAAAATAAAGAAATTAAAACATCATTCAACTGAGAAAAAAACACCTTTTGAAAAGCCTTGTACTAACTGCAGATAGTAATCCTTTTAATATTTTTGCCTAACCTAAGAAGAAACCATAGATTTGAACTTCATATTTACCATTCTAGCCCTCTAAGTTTTATATGTTATCTCATCATGTATATATGCATCTCAGAGAGAAAATGATGCTTAATTTAGGTTTTTGTATGCTTCCACGAATATGCTAATATTCACCTAGATTTTTTTGTTGTTTTTTTTTTTTGGTCTGGTCATGGGGCCTGAACTCTGGGCCTGGGTGCTGTCCCTCAGCTTTTCAGCTCAAGGCTAGCGCTCTACCACTTGAGCTACAGCGCCACTTCCAGCTTTTTTCTTTTTGCTTATGTGGTGCTGAGGAATTGAACCCAGGCCCTCATGCATACAAGGCAAACGCTCTACCACTGAGCCACCTTCCTAGCCCCTCACCCAGATTTTTTAACATGACATCAAATAGAGTATATGGGTTCATTATTTAGGGTTTTGTTGCATTTTCTTAATTAAATAAGAGATTCTGTGTCTAAATAGTCCACAATTTAATCGTCTATATTCCTTCAGAAGACATGTGATATGTTTTTTCACCAATTTTACCTATATTTTTTCATAAATAACTATTCAATGCTTTTATAATCCTTTACACTTAATTAAGATACATCAGTGATTCATTTAAAATACTCATACATAAAAGGACATGTATATATATATATATGTTTTTATTTATATCTACAACGCTTATGAGAATTAAACCTTAAATCAAAGAAGGAAGAGCTTTTTTGTATGAAATTTCTGGGAAGATAACCAGCTTATTTTCTTGCTGCATTATATCTTAGGTATGAACCCTTTGCTGTGTTTGGTTAGATTTAGGAAACAGTTGAAAGTGGAAGAACAAAAGAAAATTATATAAAGGGAGATAACTAGAAAAGTTTGCGAGGAAAAAGGACATAAATTAAAGAATAAAGGAAGTGTAATTTTTATTTTGATTATTATATTTTGAAGAAAAGAAAGTAATTGAGCAGAAAATTAGATCAGATGGATTGGATGGTCTTTATTTTTTGTTTTGTGCTTTTTTGGGGGTCAGTCGTGGGGCCTGAAATCTGGGCCTGAATACTGTCCCTCAAGCTCTTCAGCTCAAGGTGAGCTCTCTACCGCTTGAGCCTCAGCACCACTTCCAGTTTTCTAGTGGTTTATTAGAGATAAGGGTCTCAAGGGCTGGCTTTGAACCACGATCTTCAGATCTCAGCCTCTGGAGTAGCTAGGATTACAGCCGTGAGCCACCGGCACACGGCTAGGATGGTCTTTGAACATGGCTTGTATACAGAGGCTAAAATGATAATAAAGGAATAAAGTAGATGTCATGAGTCTAGAGGCTTTCAGGAAGAGGAAAGTGCAAAAATAATTGTAAGTAAAGAAACAATAGCAACTAAAGTTCATGGCACTAAATCTTGCAATTGAAAATTTTACCCATAATTAAGTTGCTGAAGAAGATACAAGTTAATATCACAATACAATAATAATACAAGATAATAGTCATTAGAGGGAGGTCACTATTTTCTACTATGTTGGGATCAAAATTGGAAAGAAGACCCAATGTACAAAAATTACATATGTTCTGAGAAGGAAGGATTTATGAAGACGGTGAAGTCAATGACAGTGTTTTTTTTATCTTCTCTCAATGATAACAGAAGGCTAGGTAAGAGGACAGGCAAAGGCTTAAAGTAGAAAACACCCATTAATGATTATATAATAAATCTGAATGATGTGGTGATAAGGATGAGTAGAATAGAATGATGGGAGATACACTGGAAGAAGTTATTTTATGTAAAGACAAAGTTAAAGTTGTTTGCTAGCATACAGAAAAGTAAAGTATGATGTTCAACAAATATTTTTTTCTAACATAGGCCATCAGGTATTATTTACAAGACCTTGCCTAACTGAGTAATTTTCTGATACATTGAAGAGTCTTGTTTACATTTATAATTGATGGAGAAGTCAGTGGTTTATGTATTTATATTATTTTCTATTATGTGTTTTTGAGATCTTTGTGTATTTTAATATAAATATATCATGATGACAAACCTGAATATTCTCTGCACACAAAGACTCATTCTTAGTTCCAACAATGTTGCTGTAACGTAAACAATTATCTCTTGAATAATTGAGTGTTCTAACAAATAATTGGAGCTACACTTACCTTATGATTGTGTGTTGTGCCATTTTGTCTTTTACCAGAGTAGATTAAATATTTTCAGGTGGTAAATGGCCAGATGAAACTCTGGCATGTGAAGTGTAGATATGTTATATTTTTTTCTAGTTTTGCCTTCCTTCCTTCCTTCCTCTCTTCCTTCCTTCCCTTCTTCCCTCCTTTGTCTCTTCCTCCCTTCCTTCCTCTCTCCCTCCCCTTTCTTCTCTCATTCTCTTTTCCTCCTCTCTCTTTCTTTCTAATTCTCCTTCACAAAATGCAGAACTAGAGACAGAAAATTGAATTAAAATAGTAATTGCAGAATAACATTCTAGAGTGGATAAGTAAAAAGGAGACTACGGATGTACAACTTTTAGCTCAAATGAAAATATGCAGAAGCCATCTTTCGTAACCAGTGAAAATGAGTATATGGATGTACTATAAATAAATTAGGAGACTTGTATAAGAAGTAGAGTAACTTTTTTGATTTCTATTTAGTCTAGGTTCTATTGAAACACACAAAAATGTCAGAAAAAGGAAGGAATATAGAGAATTGTAGAGTTGAGAAGACAGGAGTAAATTTTAAGTGGGGCCTAAACTCTGGGCCTGACACTGTCCCTCACCTCATGGAAGTGATGCTGAGGAATCGAACCCAGGGCCTCATGCATGCGATGCAAGCACTCTGCCACGGAGACAACTTCCCAGCCCTAAACTGTCTTGTAATTAAACAGAAAAACCCAAGTGTACTAGGAGATACTGCAAGATTTACATTGTAGGTAATGCAAGGCATCCACTTAGATTTTCATTATGATTATAAAATGAGACCACATATTTTTTACATTTATGTGTTATATATTTTAACATCTACTTTTTTTTATTTTCTCTACCCTGCTGAAGCAACCAGACTCAGCCCCCTGCCCAGTTAGTTAAAATTATTTTTAAAAAGGAAACGAAAGAAGCATTTGGTTTATCAGTATATAAACATAGTTATGAAAATAAATTGAGCTTTGTTTTAGATCTTGTATGAACTTCTTTACTTTCTTAATTTGGTGTTTAGTGTTTATTCTCAAATCACTTAGTTGATTGGTTATGGTTTCCTTGGACTCCCATTCCTTCTGTCAGGCTCCATTCAGCATTCCCTTTGTGGTCTCCCTAAATTCTTTAAGCTGTCTGTTTATGGATTCCATGAATGCCTCTATTGGGCATTTACCAGAATGATCACAAACAAGACCATACTAAAGCTACCAGCACAACTATGTTTATTGCAGCATTATTTACCATAGCTAAGATATGCAACCAACCCAGATGCCCCTCAGTAGATGTATGCATCAAGAAAATGTGGTATATATACACAATGGAATTCTATGCCTCCATCAGAAAGAATGACATTGTCCCATATGTTAGGAAATGGAAAGACTTGGAAAAAATTATGTTAAGTGAAGTAAGCCAGGCCCAAAGAAACATAGGTCCCATGATTTCCCTTATTTGCAATAACTAGTATATGTCTGAGACAAACAAAAATGGTCAGATAAGTTGATGTTAGGAGAAATGAACCCCAAGATAAGGATTTAAATGTTTTTTCTGTCTTGCTATTGTTTCTAACATATTTATAGGATGATTTCGTTGCTGCTTTGTATGTCCCTCCCCCACAGTATAACCCCTGTTTACACTTTGATGTTGGTATAATTTGTTGAGGGGAAGGGAAAACAAATTGAAAAAAAAATAAATTGAATTTGATTGAATTTTACATTTTGTGTTAAGAATCATTTTATATGAACATGTTTATTTAAAAAACCACTGTGGGATTTTGCTCCAGATAAATGTTTAGTAACAGATTTAGAGTTCAAGGTTTTCATCGAAACTATAATGTTATAAAACTAAGATTAATTTTTTCCTGCCTTTTATTATCTAGTTACAATGTTAACAATCTAAAGCATTAAGTCCATACATTTAGTTATTAGCATACAAGTCACAGATTGGAGTGGTGTACCAGTGGATCATGCCTGTAATCCTAGCTCCTAGGAGGCTGAAATCTGAAGCTCAATATTCAAAGCCAGCCTGAACAAGAAAGTTTGTGATACTCTTCTTTCTAATTAACTATCAGAAATATAAAGGAAAAAAATAATAGGAGGTAGATAAGCAGGAAGCCAGAAAGAAAGAAAGAAAGAAAGAAAGAAAGAAAGAAAGAAAGAAAGAAAGAAAGAAAGAAAGAAAGAAAGAAAGAAAGAAAGAAAGAGGGAGAGAGAGAGGGAGAGAGAGAGGGAGGGAGGGACAGAAAGGGAGGGAGGGAGGGAGGGAGGGAGAGAGGGAAGGAGGAAGGGAGGAAGAAAGGAAGGAAGGGATGGAGGGAGGGAAGGAGGGAGAGAGGGAAAGGAAGAGGAAAAGCAGAAAGAGGGAGTGAGAAAGAAAGAAAAAGGGAGAAAGACAGGAGAAAGTGAGAGAAAGAAAGGAAAAAGGAAGGAAGGAAGGAAGGAAGGGAGGGAGAGAGGGAGGGAGGGAAGGAGGGAGGGAGGGAGGGAAAGAAAAGAGGAAGGAAAAGATGGAAGGAGAGAGAGAGAGAGAGAGAGAGAGAGAGAGAGAGAGAGAGAGAGAGAGAGAGAGAGAGAGAGAATCCAGTCTCTGATTTTATGCACCATGAATAAAAGGAGTATTTTCTTTTAGAATATTAACCTCATTTGACAATTCCTTGACTATTCTAATGTCACAGTTATCAAACTTATTTAGATATTTATTTATATTTTCTCCAAGTACAAGGATTATGTAGTTGCAATTCAAAATTTTTCTTAAATCTCTTTTAAACATGTTATAAATAATTCAGAATGTCAGTATTCCATATGGTTTTAATACATGATCTTTCATCCTGAGTGATACAACTATGATTCCCCTGAAATTTTGAAAGTATCTATCAATAATCATATGTATTTAAATATTTTTCCTCTTGAAATCCATGTAGTATCCCTTTGGACTTTTCTGAAGTCAAGACTTTAAGATCAATACCCATTAATATTTAATTTCCTTTACCTAGGCTGGTTTTAGTATATGAGGGATTAACAAGCCATTATAGTACTTTCAACATTATACCCTCTACTTTCTGGAAAAGAGAAGTTAACACTATTTTGTCAAGTTTCTTCATGTTAGCTAAATCATGTTGCCACAGCTGTATCTTTTTGATATTACTATCTTCTAGCATTTACTTTTCCAACATTTCTATAACTAATTATACACACACCTCATTTATCTCATAGTTCATAAAGACATTCAAATAATAGGAAATTTTTGTTTTGTTTTATTTTATCATCCTGAAAAAAATTCAAAATGTTTCTAGAAAATGAACATTAGTTCACATTTCATGATCTGTGACTGAAAATGTTTATAAACCTAGCATAGTCTGAATTTCAAAACAATTTTAAATTTATTTGATTTGAGAGTTTTTAGGGAATTTATATGTAAACTCACTTGAACTTTTCAAGGAAAGATATTTCATTAAAACTAAAAATAAGTATATAAAGTACATTAGGTGATAAAATATTATTAATATTTAGTATTCTAATAATGTCTGACAAAACTAACTATAAAAAGAATATTGATCTGGAAAGGTATTTGATATTTTACATGACTATTTGTGCATAAGAGTTGTGCTACTCTTTCAAATAAGAGATTAGTTAGTGGAGCTTCATAGAAATTATATTAAGAAAAGAAATAAAACTAGATAAAAGCTCTGCACTTAAATTGTTGCTTTAAGTTGAGTGGAAAATTATTCTTATTATAATTTTACTAAAGCATAGCCATTTAATTTATTGACTGAGAAATTTTAAAGAGGTACAAAATTTCCCTTAAACTGCATGAGAGTGGTATACATTGTATATAATTAATGTACTGCACATCATACATTTTCACTTTTCATTTCCTTCCAATATCATGTTCGTATTTTGTTAGCTTTTTGTCCTAATACATTTAAATACTATCATGTACGTTTAGCCAATATGAAGTGTAATGCACTTAGTATTTAATAACATGGAAATGATCCATGTTACTGAACTTGATGGGTCATTTACTCATTAAATACAAGGTCACAGTTTTATTGTGTCTTCTTAGTTTATGACATATTCCATCAACTTTTCTAGGTGAAGATTGATCTCTATCCTCTGCTCACCAGCTAGATTGTCAGATATATAGTTTTATTAAGATTGACCTGTCAGCCATGAGATGTTGTCAGCCACACCATGGAAAATAGAAATATTTTATATTTCCCAAGCTCTAAAATGAGCTCAGGCAAATCTTCCAACATATACGTATTTATCCTAAGAGTCCCTGAAATGACCATTTCTTTTGGTTAATGGCCAGTGCTCTTAAATTTAAAAAAATAGCATTTGTGACGTGTTATGTTTGATAGGTAAAAATGCATTTGTGGTTCAATAAAAACACTGCCTATGGAATATAATATGCAAAATATCATTATACATAACACATAAAATGGACTAATATGCCCATTGTGAGACTGGTTTTACAATGGTATATGATATATATATATATCATATATACTTATTAGCAGGGGTGTAGATTTTTGTAGGAGTCATTGTTCATGGTGATAGGGAATCTTAGTTCTTATATGTCCAAGCTTTTGAATATATTACCTTACTCCTGAATTGACTACTTAATATGTACTCGGTTATGATATGCATATAGACTACTACCATTGGATTTTTAAGGCTTAAACAACTAAAAGTAATGAATCAAGTAGAGTTCTTGTATATGGGTTCATAATTTAATCAGTATTTCTCTGGTGTTTCTTAAACCCTTCCTGACAATAATTATTAAAATATCCCATATAGTTTTCAGCTTCAAATAAGGGTATACTGGTGTTCAGTCACATCACTCATTTATTTTTGCCTTACCTATATTAAAATTGTAACTATAAAGGTGATATTCACAGTGGTTACAGTTGCATAAGTCAGGTAAAGAATTTGTTTCTTTTAGGACTTGCCACCCCTTCCTTTGCTCTTTCCCAGTTTTCCCTCCTGTCCCCACTCACAAGTTGCATAGTTCATTTTCATTAAATACCATTGTTTCACCATTTTACCTTTCATTTCTCTGTTATGTTTTTATTTTAATTAAGTCTTTCATCTATGCCTGAGGTAAACAGGATCATAATCTTCCGATTTATGCTTCCCACAGAGCCTGATGACAGACCAAAAACATGAAACCTAATTTTAGATATATTAGATGAGGTTTCCTGGACATCCCCTGTCCCCAACTTGTCTCAAATTGTAATTCTTCTGCTGTCTTCCTCTGAGAGTTTTAAGTGTGAATTTCTACCATGTTCAGATAGCTGTCATTATTTCTTATGCTTTTCTGTGTGTGTGTGTGTGTGTGTGTGTGTGTGTGTGTGTGTGTGTGTGTGTGTGTGTGTCGGTTGTGGGGCTTGAAATCTGGGCCTGGGCCCTGTCCCTCAGCTCTTCAGCTCAAGGTGAGCGTTCTACTGCCATAGCACCACTTCCTCTTATGTTTTTCTTATTGTCACTTCGACACCCAGTCACACCCCTATGACTCAGTTCCTACAATAATTTCTCTTCCATTCTTTACTGTTACTAACAGATAGTTTGTATAAGATTCTCATGCTTCTGTATCCTCTTGGTAAGCATTACACTGAGATATATTACTTTTTCTTTTGTTTGTTTCTAATTGTCTTTGTCCATTGCTTTTTTTTCTTTTATCGTTTACTTTGCTTATATGGCTCTAGTAAAATAAAAAAAAAAGAATGCCTGACTGAATTGCTTCATTCATATGTAAGTATTGAGTAGGAGTCTTCTTTCATGATAGAGCTGTTAGACTTGAAGATATGAAGCAGACTCAAAAAAGGCCAATCTCTATTGGTGTGTACAAAGCCCTGGTAGAGTAAACAAAGTTCACTGAGCATTTGTTGTATGAAATATTTGCATCTGATTTGAGGAGATAGGAAAGATATACTCCTCTCATGGCCTCTGCATATTGCTGCTACCCCAATTTCTTATTTTCTTTCATCAGTCACTTTTTATTTGTGTTAAAATCCTTGTCATTCCCCCTCAAAGTCTTCATGAACTTTCACATGTATTAGTGCACATATCTGTTTTTTCCTACTGAAATAAGATACTCAATTTTTACAATAATTTAGGTCAGAAACTATCTTCAGCATTATTTTCATGTGTTAAACTGTAACTTGCACTTCGTTTCTCCACTGTTATATTGTTTATGTTAACTTAATTTTTTTTCAGCAGTGCGTTGCATATTTAAGCCACATTATTGAGATTTAATTAGTCCAATTTCCCTGTGAATCAAGAGGTTGGGACTATAACTCACAGAATACTTGGCTAGCATGCTTGAAGCCCTGAGTTCAATCCCCAGCACAAGGGGGGGAAAAATGTAAAATGTTGTGAAAATTGATATTCTTGTGATTCTTAATAAAATCTTAGTATTTTGTGTAAAAAAAAAAGAAACTATCTTCTCTATTACAATTTGTTGTTATAGTTTTGTACTTTAATATATACTTTGCATATGTTGTCAATTAGTCTAGTACCATTCTTCATAGCAATCTGAATCTATGGATTGAATGTTAGTCAAATATTTACATTATTTGAAGGTAGAAATTGCACTTTTTTCAGTAATCTACCAGAAATTAGCAACTTTTTATAAAGGAAATGCACAATAAATATCATTCAATCACCACCAACTGTTAGATTAAATGTATACACATAGTTGTAGTTTCCAAAGGCATGCAGCTGGATGGTCAGAACACTGCTTTTATTAAATGACTAACAACTTTCAGAATGAAATATTGACAGGGTATTTCTCTAATTGTCCCTGAATTACAATTTTTATATATATATATATATATATATAAATAAATTGTATTTTATATATATATATATATATTCACATTTAAAACTCTCAGAGGAAGACAGCAGAAGAATTACAGTTTGAAACAAGTTGGGGGCAGAGGATGTCCAGGAGACCTCATCTAATATATCTAAAATTAGGTTTCATATTTTTGGTCTGTCATCAGGCTCTGTGGGACTGTGTATATACACATATATATGTATATATATACATATATATGTGTATATATGTATGTACATACATATATACGTATATATACACAGGAATATATACGTATATATGTATGTACATACATATATACACATATATACATATACACACATATATACATATATACATGTATATATATACATATATATACATATATATATACACTACCACTTGAGCCACTGGGCTACTTCCGGCATTTTCTGTTTATGTAATACTGAGGAATCGAACCCAGGGCTTCATGTATACTACCCAAGTACTCTACCATTAAGCCACATTCTCAGGCATTGAGTTGGCTTGATAGGGAAACTGTAATTATAAAAGAGAGGATAGCTCTGGCTGTGATTTAAGATGTAGATAGTAGTGAAAATTTCTACCTTTGTTGGGTGAGGGGAGGAGTTTAAAGTTTGGGGATACTGGATAAGCACTAAGTACTGTTATAACATACAGTGTTAAAAGTAACAATGCAGGCACGAGGGGATTCAAACATTATGTTAAAATATCACCATCTGGTGCTTCAAAAAAATAAAGTTAGCTTAAGGCAGTTCATTCAAATGCTTCTCCAGTCCATGCACATCATTTAAGTACACAAAGAGGAGCGAAGTTAAAGGGGACTGTGTATCTTTCCTATTAACATTGACATGAAGAAATAATGATATATCCAAAATGTACAAAATAAATCTTTACGATAATCAAATCAAATATTCTTCTGGTCAAGCAAAACATGAGTGAGGGTGGTGCCATGCTGTTTACTGTTATATCAAAGCACAGTATACATAGTCATCATTCCTCTTATTTCCAATTTATGCAAGTAGATTATCCAAGAACTACCTAGTTTTGCACACCACTTGTCACACGATTGTTTCTCCCTCAGTTTTTAATACTTTTCTGTGTCTGTTGACTTTTGACCTCAACATTCCTGTATAGTTCTGCTTGCAAATTGCATTTACCTTCAGAAGTGTGAAAACTAATTTCCGGTAGCTCTAGGCCATCTCCACAGTACTAAATCAACGTCTCAATAGTTAACTCTTGGACAGGAGGGGAGAATTCTGAAATGTTCAGGTCCTATCCAAAATGCAGCATTTTCAGAACAAGTGTATTTTGAATAGTCCGAATAGTTTAGTCTCAAGTTTTTATATCAGTAGGGAGAAATAGAAAAAAACAGATTTCAGAATGTCTCTACCAATGAAAACAGTTGCATAAAATATTCCCTGCCACATAAACATGGGTAAATAATTTATTTTAATACATTTAGGTAATTATCATTATGTGCTCTAAATTACTTGTGCTTTCTTCACTGTGAACTCTGAAGTATTGACAGTTTATAACATTTGGAAGAAGTTCCAATACAGTTGTTCAGATGCGTAGCTGTGAAAAAGTTTTTGCATATCCCTTCATAATGAATTCACTAAAAATGAAAAAATACATTGCCAATCTAAATGTTACAATTACTTTCATATTTATATTTTTAAATAAGTGGCATAAAGATACAACAAGACCATGACCACTAATTGTCTTTACATTTAAAGTGACCCTTTGACACAAAATAGTTTGGATAAAGTTTTTCTCCAACATTCTAACATGCCTCAAGAAATCATCCTGGACTATCAACTGTGAATATACTCTATTTCTGTATAATTCAAAAACCCACATTCCTATGTGGAAAAAAACCTAAATAGTATGTTAGCCACAAAGTTACTATTCAATTTTCACACCAAAGTGGCAAATTTAGTACCTTAATTTATGATATTAAAAATGAATATTGAAAGATGAAATTTAGTCATGATAAAATACCTCACATTTCCCCATTTTGTAGAATAATACAGTACTTGTACCCTTACCTTTTCCTAGATATCTATTTTCTTACAATGAAAAAAAAGCTCAACACAACATCAAAATGACCTATATATTTGCCAAAAAAAAAATGCAATGAGTGCTTAATGTATTTCTCTCCTTTAAAAATGCAATGCGGTGACTTGTTAGTAGATATTTTTGGATTTCCTAGCCTTGCAATGTGAAATTATTAATATATATTTTTCAAATTTATTCAGAAACATAATGAAGGTGAAAGCCTATATCCCAGATTTCACAGATTTTGGAGAATAGCCAAAGTATACAAAATATAAAAACATATCTTCACATTTTTACTTTAAAAAATATATATGTATACATATATATACTATATATGAGAAGCTGACACTAAGTGTTAACTTGTTAATTTTTAAAGGAAGAAATACAAGTGTTCATAAGTTTCTTCTTTTTAAAATCGTAGTTCTGCCCTCCCTAAAGTAGCGTCCTATTGCAGGGAATTCCTCCCAAGCCGTAATCCCTCCTATGCTGTTCCCAGTCATCTTTCACAAATGGTACTGGGAATCAAGTCTCACTAAGTAGCTGAGCATCAAGATTGTCCTTGAACTTTGTTTTCTATATGTGAGCTGGCTATCAACTAAATTATAAAATAACTGTTTATTACACAACATTGATTCATGTTTAATTATTTGAAAATATCTAATTTTTTCCTTCTACAGAAAATGATATATAATCTAATCAGAGGAATTGGAAGAACACTGACTTTTGAAGTGCTGAACATGTATGTATTCCACTTACTTGCTGACTGACTCCCTTCAATCTTTTCCTCGTAAGTTCCTCAAACCTTTCTTGAAGTAGTGCAAACACAGGTATTGAGAACAGTTTTTCAAAACTCACTCCTAACCAATACTTATCTTGTACAGGACATTTTTTCTGTTTTTATTGTACTGTATTTTTTTCAGGAGAGTGTCACAAAAGTAGATATTAAATATTACTCTTTACATGGATTCTGTTTATCAATAAGTAAAAAATAATTAAAATATATTTTTTCTTTTCAGTTAACAACATTTGTAGTAACTCAGTTAAGTTTTCTTATAATGCACATAATTTTAACTAATAAATTTTATTTTTAGGTTAACTTAAAGTATATAGAAAACACGAAAGCAGAAATTACAATTTTTATTTAGCTATCCCTCTCCCTCACCATCAACATTCATTATAATTAACATCTTATAGAAAATAAAATACATCTTAAAATGTATTTTCAGAAACTAAGTGTATATAGATATTAATATTAGCTACTAAAGTCCATAGGTCAGTAATTACTCTACTGTATAGTAGTTCTATGGGTTTGGCCAAACACATGATGATATGTGCCCAATACTGCTGTGTGAATATTCTGTGAATACTGTTGTGAATATTCCTTGTGCCCTGTCCATTCAACCCTGCAGCATCCCACTGACAAACTTGCAATCACTGATGTTTGTATTGTCTGTATATATTTGCCTTGTCCAACATTTTGTGTATTTAGAATTGTAGTGTACAACGTCTTAGTCTGGCTTAGTAATGAATATGAATGTGACAATTATCTTGTCTTTTTTTGGGGGGGGTTCCGATAGTGGGGCCTGAACTCTGGGTCTGGGCACTGTCTCTCAGCTCTTCAGCTCACGGTTAGCGCTCTACCACTTGAGCCACAGCTCCACTTCTGGCTTTTTTTCTTTTTGCTTTTGTGGTGCTGGGAATCAAACCCAGGGCCTCATGCATGCCAGGCAAGCACTCTACCACTGAGCCACCTTCCCAGCCCCTCCCCCCCATATCTTTTTTAAATGTTTTTTTAATTGTGAAAATATCGTAGAGAGGGGTTACAAATACATGAACAAGGTAATGAGTACATTTCTTATCAAGCATTGTTGCCTCCTTTGTTTCCCCTTACCATCCCTGCCCTCCCATTTCCCCCAAACACATGCCAAAGTTCGTTTTGTGACATAATGTCTTGTACATCTCACGGTTGCAATGGGTCCACCTGGTCTTTTAGTGCATTGAAAATTCATTTGAGTAAGAATTTTATTTATATTTCTTGGTCTGCTGTTTAAAAAATTTTACCCATTAGATGTTTCCAGATTTTGCCTGTTCTTGATAAAATGGATATAAATGCTGGTGTGCAGATTTTGTGTGAATGTAAGTTTTGACCAGTTTGACAAATTATATAAGAATATGACAGCTGTATCATACAATAGACTATATTGAGCTATCAAAATCTATTCAAATAGACTGCAGATTTACATGTAAGATCTGAAACTCAGAGATTACTAGAAAACAATAAAGGGGAAACATTAGGCCCTTTGAAAACTTAAAATTTTCTTTTTTAAATAAGATTCAAAAAACATAGAAAACAATAGCAAAATATAATATTACCAAAAAGAACTAAGCAATTTCTTTAAAGCAAAAAAAATAATAAAGTCAAAATCACTGAATTGGTGAAAATATTTACATCTGACAAGGGGTGATATGCAGGATTCCAAAGGAATTCTAAATGCCATTAACTAAAGTAAGAAATAAATATTAACAAAAACTGAGATAAAAAGACATCAGCTAAAACAAGAAAAAAACTGATTTTGAAATGTCTAATTGTCCTACAGGATGGCATATATTTGTATATATGTGAACCCATCCTCTGGGAATCAGGGCCCAGAAACAAAACTGTCATTAAAGGTTGTTTTTTTGCCAGAAAATAAGTAGAAACTAGAATAAGTAACCTTCAGAAATTAGCTTTTTCCTTAAAAAAGGATGAGTGCCCCTTTATAGGTGAGAAAGGGTCAAGGTTTTATTAATAACCAGGGAAAACATGATAGCCTGGTCTAGAAACAAGCCTCACCAAGATAATCAGGTGGCTTCATGTAATGAGATAATAATGAGTCTGGGGTGATCATGTTGTCCATTATGCCTAAAACATTTTTTCCCACTCCATCTGCATATAGTTTCTCTACACCACAAAGAACATGAATGTCTCCAGGGCTGGCTTATATCTGAAACAAAATATTGGTTAGGAAAAAAAGGATTGAGTGTCTGGATTTGAAAAGTTATTTTTCTGGTAATAGAGATATATAAAAGAAATGAAACCTCTGTGTGGAGGAAATGTCTTAATAACACAATAACATCTTCTGCACTGTGTTCACGTGGATTTTTTTTATTTTTGAGGCAAAGTCTTACTATGAATCTGAGGCTGATCTGGTGCTCAGAAACCTCCTGCTTCAGGTCTCTGAGTGCTAGGATTAGAACCATACATCAACAAATTCACTGAATTGTATGGTTCCTTATTGATAAGTTTAAGTTTCTTGCATATTATTGTAAAAGTTCTTTCTTTTATTATAAATTGTGAAAATACCGTACAGAGGGGTTACAATTACATTGGCAAGGTAATGGGTGCATTTCTAATCAAGCATTGGTGTCTCCTTTGTTTCCCCTTCCTATCCCTTCCCATCTTGTACATCTCCTTGTTGCAATGGGTCCACCTGTATCCCTATTTAAACAATTTGTTTTTTCCTTTCCCTCCACAAATTGTACCAACATCAAATACAGTGAAAACAGGATTATACTGTGGGGAAGGAGCATACAAAGCAACAAAGAGATATCTTATAAATATGTTAGAAACAATAGCAAGAAAAAAAACTATTTGAATCCTTATCTTGAGGTTCATTTCACCTAAAATCAACTTATCTGACATTTCTGCTTGTCTCAGACATATACTAGTTATTGCAAATAAGGGAAATCATGGGACCTATGTTTCTTTGGGACTGGCTTACTTCACTTAATATAATTTTTTCCAAGTCTTTCCATTTCCTAACAAATGGGGCAATGTCATTCTTTCTGATGGAGACATAAAATTCCATTGTGTTATATATACCACAATTTCTTGATCCATTCATCTACTGAGGGGCATCTGGGTTGCTTCCCTATCTTAGCTATGTAAATAATGCTGCAATAAACACAGTCGTGCTGGTAGCTTTAGTGTGGTCTTGTTTGTGATCATTTGGGTAAATGCCCAAAAGTGGGATTGCTGGGTCATAGGGGAGCTCTATGTGGAGTCTTTTGAGGAACCTCCATACTACTTTCCAAAGTGGTTGAATAAATTTCCACTCACACCAACATTGCAGTAAGGTTCCCTTCTGTCCACATCCCCTCCAGCATCTGTTGTTATTAGAGTTATTGATTATAGCCTTTCTAACTGGGGTCAGGTGGTATCTCAATGTTGTTTTGATTTGTATTTCTTTTATGGTTAGAGAGGATGAGCATTTCTTCCTGGGTCTGTTGGCCATCCTTCTTTCCTCTTCAGAAAAGTTTCTCTGTAAGTCTTTAGCCCACTTATTTATTGGGAAGTTGTTTCTTTGAGGATTTGTTGTTGGGGGATTTAATTTTTTGAGTTCCAGCTTTATTTTAGATATGATAACCTTTTCCGTTGTATGGCTAGTGAAGATCTTCTCTCAATCCGTGGGCTTTCTATTGATCTTGCTAGCTATGTCCTTCGCCATGCAGAAGCTCTGCAATTTCATACAATCCCATTTGTCCACAATTTCTTTGATTTGTCGTGTTTCTGGGTCTCTTTTAAGAAAATTTTGGCCTGTGACAAGGAGACTTAAAATTTCTCCTATTCTGAGACAAATCACTTACCTGCTCACAAAGCATACACTTTTATTTATTTACTTATTTTTATTGTGAAATACTGTACAGAGGGCAAGGTAATGACTGCATTTCTTATCAAGCATTGTGGCCTCCTCCTTTGTTTCCCCTTACCATCCCTTCACTTTATAATTTTTTCTTTCATGGAACATGCTTTAACTCTGGATATCTGTGTTTTCTCTTATTTGGCTTCCAGGAATTGTATAGGTTTCTGTCCAATGTTTTGGCCTATTAATTATGTTGGGTTTCTTTTGCAACCAAAAATTCATTTTAAAAATTATTGTTTATTTCTTTTTTTATTGTGAAAATACTGTACAGAGGGGTTACAATTACAAGGGAAAGGTAATGGAAGCAACCCAGAATGGGTCAAGAAAATGTGGCATATTGTTTATTTCTGTTTTCCTATTGTCATTACTCTATATGAGAACATGGATTATCTCCTACCTCCAATTTACACCTAAAAACAAGACTTTTGTCTGGATTGAAAAATATAAGAATAAATCAATGGAAGAATGACTGTGTGTACATTAATCAGTTTTGTAATTAGGCTCATTTTGACTAATTTTGCACTACTGTCATTTGGTTTCCATATTTAATTTGTTATATATCACTTGCAAAGTGGTCAATATTTATTTATTTTATTATGATAATAATGCTATAAAATATGTACTGATTATAATAATATAATCCCAAGCATTCCCAGAGTATGCTTTCTAATTTAAACATCTTTTAAAATATTTGGAGATGAATTATGTAACTCAAAATTACCACTAACAGTTTAAATGTATCATATGTACATAATATATATACACACATATGCCATAAATTTTGATAGCATTTATCACACTTAGTTTTTAATATTTGGAAATTTTGGCATAATTTATCTACTTTTAAAATCTAACTAAGGTTTATACTAAATTATGTATGTAAAGTGTGTTCAAACAAAGGTAGCCATAGTCATCCATATATACCAGATTTGTAAATGACAAATTTATACACTCATTTCAAAGATTAAAAATTATTTTTGTTTCAGTTCGGTGCTGGTGGCTCAAAGCTTTAATTCTAGCTACTCATGATGTTGAGATCTGAGGAGCTAAGGCTGAAAGCAGAGCTGTGTCTCAAATGGTTGAGCACTAACCTTGAACACAAACACTCAAGGACATTGTCTAAACCCTGAAATCAAGACTCAGGACTGGCAAAAAATATAAAGAAAAATATTTTTATTTATAAACATGTGCAATCAGTATTTTAATAAGTGAATGTAGAATTCAAAGTACTAAAATAGAAATGTTTTATAATAAAATAAAATCTAGTTTTCACAGATATTTCTGAGTCTGAGCAACTGAAACTATTATACATAATTAAAATGACTTAATGAAGCAACAGAGACATTAAGATAATTCAACAGAAAATATTCTCTATAGTATGTGAACAGATGATGATTAGAATCAAGTTGGATTAAAATCAAAATAGAATGAAACTAAGGGGAGTGTTTTATATTTTTTATATCTCTAGAGGAACTAAGGATACAATGGAAAAAATAAAAGCATAGAATAAACAAAGAATTTCAAAAAGTCATATATTTAATTCTAAATATTACTGATAAATGATCTGTATACCTTTGTATACTTAGACTAAAATGTTTATTTTGAATTATCATAGCTAATATAATCATGATAAATATAAATGAAACTCTATTTTAAATTAAGAAATATTAATTCAAGTATACATTAATTTCCTTTGAAATTCGTTTTATGAATTACAAATTTTCAGGTCAAAGAAATGCAATAGTGTAGCTTGGTGTGGTGGTGTAAGCATTTAATGCCAACCATTTAATGAAACTTTAACTAAACAGAGAGAGACAGACAGACAGACAGATAGACAGACAGACTGAAATGGACAGAAAGTGAGAAAAAGGCGCAAGAAAATAAATACAATTGAGTAAAAAATGTTTAAACATACTGATTTTCAATTTTGTATTAAAACTGCATCTATATTGAACTGATAATAAAATCCCTGATGCTTTATACATGCATATATTGTGTAATAAGATTAAATGTTATCTTCTGAAAATTTTATCAATGTGGAAAAACAAAACAAAAATCTACTTACAGCCCTTTCTTTCAGTGATGTGTGTGATAAGATGTAACCTTCTGCCCATAGTGACCCTGTACTTCTTCCTCTTATGTCAGTTCAATGTAGTACCCATTTTCTAATCTTTGTCTATCCTTCTCTCTATCCTTCAAACTCTGTCACTACCATTTGACTCAGATTCTTCAAGTTCACATTACTCAGAAAGAAAGCTTGCTGGGCACCGGTGGCTCAGGCCTGTAATCCTGGCTACTCAGGAGCATGAGATTTGATGATCGCAGTTCAAAGCCCATCTGGGCAGAAAAGTCTTTGTAAGATACTTATTTCCAATTAACCACTCAAAAATTGGAAGTGAATATGTGGATCTATGGCCCACGTGGTTCAGCACTAGCTCAGGAACAGTACCCAGGCCCTGTGTTCATGCCAAAGGACCTGCATATATATAATATATATGTAATATATATAATGTATATATATGATGTATATGTCTATATATATATGTCTTCTACTTCCTGTAGTCTTTTCTTGGTGTGCAATTTTTAAATTCTATTTGAGTAAAAACTGATTAACTATAAATGTCCATTGGCAACAAGATAATAAGCTATATTGTGGTATTTCTGTATTTTGGAATCAGGTAAATCATGAGTCATTATAAATATGTAATTTGAAAATGCAAAATATCCTAGAAGCATAAATGAGTAAAATAGCATGAAAATGACATACACATTATTAGTATGATGAATTTTTGTAATAGAAGGTTGCACATAAACATATGTATATTGTTGACATATGTATATTTGTTTGTGTGTATATATACATATATATGAGATGTTAGAAACACTAGATATCTAAATCCTTTCATGTTTTATTCTGAGTAGCAAGTGTGTACTTCAGAAACATTTGTATTGTATTGATATTACTTTCTTGCCTCTTTTTAATGAGTTTAGATTGTTTTTAAACTTCAAATTAGTAGAGGAGAAATATGTATATATGTGTGTGAAAAATAAAGGTCTATTCATTTATATAGGACATATATGAGTCTGACTCTTAACTCTTCTGTATTTTGCCTTAACATTATAATTATTGCACACTCACTATATTTGGTGGACCAAAGTAGATTTTTTTTAATGAGGAGGTCTCAAAGATAAATTTAGTCCAAGTTTCCCAGATGTTTGCAGCAATTCATCCTAATTATTTGTTGAATTTGAATCTTTCTTTCACATAAAAGTAAAACATAAAAGGAGACAAAAATTATCAAAGTCGTTGAAACATTTTTGTAAACTATCACTCCCTTCCCCCACTGGACAGACATACACAGATTTTTTCCCAATTAAAATACTGAATTTTCTTAAGCTAGACTCTCCCAGGTCTATACTGTGAAATTATTTTAAATCATGACTTTCAGTTGTGGCTTTACCTCATTCTTGTTGAGTGTGGAATTTGTAGATGTCATCTTATTGAGCACTGAGGAATTCTTATTCTGGACTATCCATTCATCTTCATCTGGGGGAGTGTATTACTAATTTATCAGTAACTTCCAACTTTAATGAGGTAATTTCTAAAAAGAGCCAATATTTTAGAGGTCCTAAAATATAATCCAGGTCTGTTGCAGACAGCTTTTATATAAAAGAGTGCCAATTTTTAATAATCTACATTAAATTCAATTACTTATAATGAATTTATATTTTTTACTATTTTAAAACACTATTTTGCAACAATAAACTTCATCAATCATAATGTTCATGTGCTATAATAGAAGAGTAGATGTACATGTTTATATCAATTAAACTTATGTTAGTTAAATCATGATGTAATGTTACTTTGATAAATGGCTTCTATAAAATATTAAGGCACATTTAACAGTTTTTCATTTACTTTACTTGATTTAACTACAAGAAAATTTAAATTGCACATAAGATGGCATTATAATTCTAGTTTAAAGCTTTTCTTCTGAGAATAACATTTTCAAAGCCTACAGACCATCCATACAAATCATGAACTCTAGAAGATTTAAGGCAATTGTAGACCAATAAGTAAATGCAGCAGTTAATAAATCTTTCCCTGAGTGTTCCACTCTTAACATGATTCACCTCACTGCTATCTGTCTGCTTCTTGTCATGCTGCTATAAATTGTCTCCCACACCTCTAAGGTTTCTCTTCCCCCATTGGTTTCTAAATTCTGTAGCATATAAAAATTTGTCATTATTTTCTTACATTAGAAAATATTGCTCCATATCTGATGTAATTACAAATTTTCAAAACTAATGTTAAGTTTAAGTGTTCTTGGAAAAAAATCTGATTGATACAGAAATTAATTCTTAGAAAAGAAGCATAACTTTTTTCACTTTAGTGCATTGAAATTTCTTAAGTTGGCTGGATACATTTTTGACTTCTTAACTATAGATGCTGGTTTTATGCTTAATATATTTTTACATATATCTTGAACAAATTCAAATTGATTAAATCTCTGTATACGATAGTATCTCACTTTGGTAATATATCATTTCTAAGAAACTGTATTTCTGGTATCATCATATAGTCATCATATTAGTCGCAACTATTTGCCTTAAAAAATAACATATCCTAGTTTGTACATGTTGCCTCTTTGTTTCACCTGGCTCTGGGTATTTCATGACATTATACTCAAGCTGTTAATCAGAGCTGTAAACTCATTTAAGGGCTTGGGAGAATGAAAGTTCAGTAACTAAACTAGAAATGCACTTTATTTTCAGAAATGAAATTTTACTCTATGATAATTTTATTGGCGAAGCTTCTCAAAAAGACATCATGACGTAGATATTCTCGACTTCTCTGGCAAAAATGCAAATGTAAATAAAAATAACACTGAGATTATATCTCTCTCCAGTTAAAACAGTCATCATCAAGAACACGAACAATAGCAGGTGTTGACGAGAATGTGGCACAAAGGTTAAAGCGATACACTATTGGTGGGTATGAAAGTTTGATCGACCACTCTGGAAAGCAGTATCAGGAGTCTATGGTATTGGAAAAACAAAGGAGAAGGCACAAATGCTCGATAGGAAATGTACTCATTACCTTACACGTGTAACTGTAACCACTCTGTACAGCATTTTTTATTATAAAAAACATGTTTTTTATAAAGGATATCGAAGGGCTGGGGAGGTGGCTCAGTGGTAGAGTGCTTGCCTTGCATGCATGAGATCCTGGGTTCAATTCCTCAGTACCACATAAGCAGAAAAAGCCGAAAGTGGCACTGTGGCTCAAGTGGTAGAGCACTAGCCTTGAGTTTAAGAGCTGAAGGACAGCACCCAGTTCCACCAGAGTTCAGGCCACACGACTGAAAAAAAAAAAAAAAAGATATGGAATCAGCCCAAGTTGGCTTCAATGGACGAATGGATCAATACAATGTGGTATGTATATACAATAGAATTTTACTCATCTATTAGAAAGAATGAGATTGCATCATTTGAAAAGAAATATAGAATTGTCTGGAAAAAAATATCCTAAGTAAATTATATGTCAGGCCCAGAGAGACAAAGATTGCATGTTTTCTCTCATACGTGGATGCTAGAATTAGTTTATAAGTACATATGTAAATATGTTGAGTGGAAGTGTATATAAATGTATTGCAGGACATATGATAGATTCAGGGAAGAATTAACAGTGTAATTCCTTAGAGAGGCACAATCAAAGAGCAACAAAATGAAACCAGGAAACTGGTACTTAAAAGGGGTAAGAGTGGGACAAAGGGGAGAAGAGTAGATTAATAAAGAGAAGTAGAGAATACAGTCAAAATTTTCAAACTTAAGAAAAATGAGGAAAAGACTGGGCTGGGAGGGATAGGTGAGAATGTTCAAAGGGGGTAACATTGATAAAAAACATGGTATTCATAAACTGCTTTATATAACTGCTTTATATAACTGCTTTATATAACTATTGAAGATAATAAAAAAGATACCTCAAGAAACTGAGCTGTCTTTCTACTTCTGGTGTCAGAGATCAGCCTTAGAGTTGACTTTTAAAGTTAACACACATGCACACTAACAACAAAAATGTGTTCAGGAAAAGCATAAAATAACTTAAATGAGAGTTAATTAAGATATAAAGAGTTACCAATTATTTTTTTCTTGTAAAGAAGAGAATATGAAAAAATATTTTTCAAAACCTACCACAGATTTTTAGTCTGAAAAAAATAAACAGAAAAGATCAAGAAGCAATCTGAAATGGAACACAGTTTTCAAAATATTACATAGAAATGTTAGAAATATTGAAAGTGGAGAAAATTGATAGGTTATATTCTCCTGTGAAATTGAGCAGTGCATATTTTCCAGCTTTCAGAGAAAAACCAAATACATCAAGACCAGGCAGAGTCTGAATTCTTCAGTGCTGTGCTGTTAGAAGAATAACCACAATATATTATATGGATGCTATGTGAACAAATTTATCTTAAGTATTAGAGAATCTTTAGACATAAATTTAGCTAGATCTACCAACATATGAACTATAATCTACAAAGTAAGAGAAGAATACTAAATATATATTTTCAAGGATTTTCTTTTCAGTTTAGATTTCATACATACTATAACTTAAAGCTTTGAGAATTCTCAATTGCAGGCAAGAAATTAAGTATGTCCCTCCCCCATGCTATAACCCCTGCTTTCACTGTATTTGATGTTGGTATAATTTGTGGAGGGGAAGAGAAAAAACAAATCATTTAAATAGAGATACAGGTGGACTCATTGCAACAATGAGATGCACAAATTGTTATATCGAAAAATGAACTTTACAACTTTTTTTGGGGGGGTAGAGGGCAGGGGGAGGAGATGGAAAGGAATGGAAAGGGGAAACAAAGGAGGAGGCAACAATGTGTGATAAGAAATGTACTCATTATCTTGCCCATGCAATTGTAACCCCTCTGTATGGTATTTTCACAATAAAAAAGAAAGAAACTAAAAAAAAAAAAAGAAATTAAGCTAGTCTGGGAAATTACTTAACATTTTTAAAATATAAAATGGAAATGTCAAAGTCAGAATAATTATTTGGCAAGCTGTTCATGATCTATCTGTTTATCTACCTATATCTATTTTATGAATTAGGAAAAATAGAAAACAACCTGTAAAGGGAGGAAAAAGTTCTAAGAAATAAATATTTGAAGATAAAAAAGTATTCAACTAGATTAACAAATGTATGAAAGTACATTCAAAAACTGTGTTGAGAAACTATTACAAACGTGAATTTTTAAAGACCAGCATCGTTAGGTATTAGTGTTTATATAGCCCTACAGAATTTCTCACAATTCTGGTTTAGTTAAATATACATATACAACCGGTAAACACTTGCATAAGTGCTCATTACAAGTGATGGATTAGAATTGTTATTGTATTGTACTTATAACTTCCAGAAGTTGAAAAGAAGTCAAATTTGTGTCATTATTAAAGTAGGCAAATAATTCAGCAAAATACTCTATACTAAATAAAGTTAGCTAAGTAGACATAAAAGTAGTGCACAAAGAAATGCTTAGTAAATGCATCCAAATTCAAAGACTCTGTATCTTGTAAATACTTTATATAAACTTTTAAATCGACAAGATATATGTATTGACTTACAAATCATCACAGGTAGCCTTAAGGAAACTCTAGGTGATAGCTACTGGCAGAAGGAATGGGGAAGGAATCTGAAGTCTAAGTAATACTGTAATGAAAAAAACAAAAGAGGAGGTAACTGCTCAATAGGAAATGTACTTACTACCTTACTCACGTAACTGTAACCCCTCCGTAAAGTATTTTTACAATAAAGACATATATAAAAACACTGTAATGAATGACATAGGCAAAGATTACAAGCAGAAAGATTACAGTAATTGAGAGATATGCCTATAGTATTTGCACCTTTCAAGATACTGATTTGAAATTTTCAAATGTTACAAATTAAAAATACTTTTATATCTTGGGGTTCATTTCACTTAGCATCAACTTATATGGTCATTTATACATGTTTTTGAGCTTTTCAGTTCATCTGATAAGATTATCATATATGGATACGAATTATTGCTAATAGGGAAACCATGGGACCTAAATTTCTTTGGGACTGAGTAACTTCACTTAATAAGAATTTTTCCAAGTCTTTCCATTTCCTAACAAATGGAGAAGTGTCATTCTTTCTGATGGAAGCATAGAATTCCATTGTATATATGTACCACATTTTCTTGATCCACTCATCTACTGAGGGGCATCTGGCTTGGTTCCATATCTTAGCTAAGGTAAATAATGCTGCAATAAACATAATTGTGCTGATAGCTTTAGTATGGCCTTGTTTGTGATCCTTTGGGTAAATGCCCAAAAGTGGGATTGTAGGTCATAGGGGAGCTCCATGTGGAGTTTTTTGAGGAACCTCGATAGTGCTTTCAAAAGCGGTTGAACAAGTTTATACTCCCATTAACAATACAGTATGGTTCCGTTTGGCAACATGCCCTCCAGCATCTGTTATTAGATTTCTTGATTATAGCTATTCTAACTGGGGTGAGGTGGAACCCCAACATATGGACACAAGAGGTCTGTCTTTATTGTTACTGTTTTAAATGTACCATGTTGTTTTATTATTTTTGTTGTTGTTATTTCCTTTGTATGTTCTTTACCCTATGGCATATCCCTTGTCGTCATTGTACTCGATTTTTATACCCTGCCTCTTGTATGTACATATATCTAATTGGAGAGAGGAAGGAGAATAACAAAACGTTGAACAAGGACACAAGATGACCCATTGCAACCAATATACCTACTGGACAGTATATTTGGTAATGATCTTTACAACCTCAGGTGGCAAGGGAGGGAGGAGGGAAGGAGGGATGGAGGGATAGGACTATGGCAGCTAGGGACAACAACAAAGAAGGGAAAGGGTAACAATGATCGACAAGTAATGTACTCATTGTCTTACTCATATAACTGTAACCTCTCTGTACAACACCTTAACAATAAAAAAAAATCAAAGCATCCTAACAGAACTCTTATTTTATCCTTATCCCTCTTCTTGAAAGAACATAGCCAATCACCCTCAAAAATATGTCAAGGTTTTGCATGTTATTACTCCCCAGAAGTCACTGACAATAACAAATGAACAGTAGAAATTCTCTTTACATTTAATGTAAAATACTTGCTGAAATTTGGCACTAAAATAATTCATAGATGCTTTATCAAAAAGTGACCACAGACTTCTTTTTTACTTCATGGTTTTCCTTAATAAGCAGAATTTATTTGTAGATTTGTAGGCACATTCTAGTTAAAACAAATTGGAGAAACCATGCAACACATGTTTCTTTGGGTCTGGCTTACTTCACTTAATATAATTTTTTCCAAGTCTTTCATTTCCATACAAATGATACAATATCATTCTTTCTTTTGGGAGCTTAAAATTCCAGTGTGTGTGTGTGTGTGTGTGTGTGTGTGCGCGTGTGTTTGGTGTGTTTGGTGTGTTTGTGGTGTGTGTGTGTGTGTGTGTGTGTGTGTGTGTGTGTGTGATATTTTCTTAATGCATTTATTCACTGAATGGCATCTGGGATTATTCCATATCTTGACCATGATAAACAATGCTGCAATGAACATGGTTGTAGGTTGTACTCATAGCTTTAATATGGCCTTGTTTGTGACCTACTGGATAAATACCCAGAAGTGGAATTACTGTGTCATAGGGAAACTCTATGTTTAGTCTTTTGAGGAACCTCCATATTGCTTTACAAAACAGTTGAATAAGTTTACATTCTCTTCAGGAGTGTAGTAACATTCGCTTTTGGCCACGTCCCTCTCTGTGTCTGTAAATCTACAATAAACAGATTGGATGTTAAAAGACAAAAAATACACTTAGAAAGATTAAATTATACAAGATTGGACATTCACAAAGTGAGACCAAAGGTGGTTATTCTTAGTAGAAGATCCAAAGGCTTAATAATTATGTAAAAGGAGATAGATAGATAGATAGATAGATAGATAGATAGATAGATAGATAGATAGATATAGATCACATAAAATGATCATTATATATATAGAAATAAACTGCAAATATGAAAAACAAAGGTTTTTAAAACTTTGTTTCTTGTTTTTGCTTTGTTGCTGTTTTTATTTTCTATACTTTTTATTGTAAGTAAATTTATCTGCTTTGTTGAAAAGGCAGGGTTTCTAATCATGGAAGGATACTTGTCAATCAAAAAAAATGGATAAGTATGACCTAGAAAATAGCAGTCAGCCTTTCTTCAGGGGTTTCACAACACTATGTCTTATATCTTCAGTGCTAGTACTGATCTTCCCAATTCTTGTGTGATTAAGGTAACAGTGACAATGAATTCACCTGATTTTATAGATAGGATAAATTAAAAATGCCTAACAAATATAATTATTATATTAGTTAAAATGATAATATCATGAAAAGATAAGAGAAACACTAAGATAGTGCACTATTCTATGGACACTTGGTTTCTATCTCTTTTTATAGCTAAAATAATCTTGAGTTTATACTCTCTCTTTCCTCCATTATATTAAGTTCCCTTTGATTGAACAATCATCAATTGAACTGAATTTAAGTGATAATACCAGACTTAGTTTTTAATATCCCACACTAAAAGGATAGAATTTTGATATCAGTTCTCTGATATATTTTAGATTAAAGACAATGAGAATGAAACTATCATTAAAAATTGGTAGCGTAATATTCTAAGGCACACAGTGACAAAACTGTCACATTATTACCTTCAGTAATGATGAATAAAATTCTAATTGAAGGTATAGTTTTAGAGTATCATGATGTTTGCATTGGGCATACAAAAGATAAGGCTTTTGGAATGGGTTGCCTCTCTGAATACTAAATTTGAAGAAAGAAAAGATTTTTCCATTGTATGTTCAGTGATTTTATAGAAAAGAATAATAACCTATAACTTAGGTGAAAAAAATTGCTGCAAATCATAAAAAAATTTGCTGTAAATTACTGGCCAGTGATAAATTAAAATAAATTGAATACTCAGACTTCCTAGATTTCTCCTGTCAAAGTTAATCCTTGGAAAACTGGGACATGAGAGTTGACGGCATTTAAAAATATTTAGATAATCCCTGGGGGCATACATTTGAAATTCAGTTGAACCTTTCCAATTAGCAAGGGCAGTCACTCCTTCACTGTCTGATGAAATCAGCCTTGCATTAATTGAAAATCTATTAGGACCTCGGTTTAGGTGGCTATCAACTTTAAGAACTTGTCAACTTTTGTCATCCTTACCTGTTCTCACTGAGTCTTCATCTGTAATTACATTCACACCAGCTTGTCCCAGTGTGAATGTTAAGTTATGCATGATGTGCCGAAATAAAAAAAAAGGCACATTTTCAAATATGTCTTTGAAAGCAAGGGTACATTGTGAAGTTGTTAAACTAAGAAAGGAGGAAAAAATGTGCCAATGTTAGAGAGTTATGTCTCGAAATCTGTTTCTATCTTTCTCTTTCCTTTCCCCTTTCCTCACTTCCCCACCTCCTCTCAGTGGCAGTTCACCAATTTGAAATTAAAATGCCAGAATATTCTGGGTATAGTCAAGATCTCTTCTGGTCAACACAGTATACAGGCCCCACAGGCAAAGTGGTATATGATATATGCAAACACCAGTAACATATGAGGTTTTCAGTATTTACTGTAAATGAAAAGTATAGTGATATTAAGGCAAGATGACTCATTCCTATTACCTATTACCCAATACTTGAAGTTCAAAACTGGGAGGTTCATGTTTGAGGACAACTTGGGCAAAAAGTGAGAGCTCCATCTCAACTAATAAGCCACACATGACTATTCAGATTTATGATTCCATCTATACGGATAATCATAAGTCTGATAACCATTATCAGAGCCTGCCCATGTAGAAGACATTATATGAAATGTAGTTGTGTGAAAACTTAAGTGCTGCAATACCCATGCCGAGTAAGTGCAAAGCATTGAAGTCATACTCTAGTAACACTCACACACACAACACACACACACATACACGCATACGTGCAAACACACACACTTGAAGTCATACCCTAGTAACATACACACAGATATACACACACAGACACACACACACACACTCACACACTTGGAAAATACCAATATGAATTTTATAATGATTATATTGAGCTAGTAATATTTTAGATTAAATTATTAAATATACAACTAAAATATGTTTACATTCTCTTTTTATATGCCTTTGCAAACATTTAAGACAATAGCCTTGTAGCCTATCCTGTGTTCTGGAAGAGAGGATCTAAAGATGTTGAGAAAGTGGGATGTTGAAGTCAATTCAACATGTGTTTTTATCCAACTCTTATACAAATTCTACAACACCCACAACTGACAACCTCCACCTTTTCTTGGCCAGATAGATTATCTAGTAGAGAGAGCCAAGGTTCTAGGAAAATTGAAAAGCTCAAAAGACCTTGTGGATGAGATGTACGAGAAAAATCTGGGAGAGGGCCAGAGAAGGGGTGACATTGTTCAAGAGGAAATGTAGTCTTTGCCTGACTTAAATTAACTATAACGCCTCTATTTATACATTTTCAAAAAAAATAAGCTTCTAAAGAATGTATTCTAGTGCACCTTAGTCCAGGTTCTCAATGGGAAGGGCAGCACTAATCTAGTTTTTTCCATAACACTGGATAGTTTTCATAGCTACTGTGGGGTGACAGAATAGCCAGGGTGGGTCACCTTATGGGGCATTATTTGTTATTTCTCAAAATTGCAATCCTCAGATTTCAGCCTTCTGCCATCCAGCTGAATCTTTATATTTAAAGTAGAAATAATTCTCCCAGAAGTGACCAAAACAGTTTCAATATTTTTTAATTATACTAATTTTAAGCTTTCTGAACTATAGATCTTAAAATCATTTTTTTTCCTAAAGCCTTTACCTTAACGGCGTATTAATCCTTGTCTACAGTCTATTGATGTCTTTCCATGATCTGTGAACCATTACTTCGAATTGAAACCCTCTCTATTTGTCTTTTTTTTTTTTGCTGGGGTTGGGGGTAGTGGAGCCTGAACTCTGGACAGGGGCCGCTGTCCCTGTGCTCTTCAGCTTAAGGCTTGCACTCTACCACTTGAGCTACAGTGCCACTTCTTGATTCCTGCTAGTTAATTGGAGATAAGGGTCTCATGGACTTTCCTGCCCAGATTAGCTTTGAACCCCAATCCTCAGATCTTAGCCTCCTAAGTAGCTAGGAAAATAGCCACAGTTCAGTTCTCTTAAAAGATAAAGTTAGACACTTTGGGGATGGGGGAGGAAAGAGGATAAGCAGGTTTCTTGTTATCATCATGTTAAAACACTGTCCTATGTCAGAAACATTTTTATATATGAACTTTCAGTTACACTTTAAAACAATTACAGATGGCCTGTAATACATCTACATGTACTTCAGCTCTGAAAAACTCCCCTAATTTCCATTCAATGGAGTTATTATTAACTGCTCACCACTTCCAAATAGTTGAAATGTTGTTTTTTATTTAAAATTTTTAAATTTTATTGTAAAGGGTATGTTTTAGAGGAGTTATAGTTAACAAGTCCCATAATGAGTATATTTGCTTTTGAACAGTGTCACCCCTCCCTCATTCTCCCAAGTTTTCCCCTCCTGGCTTTCCAAGTGGTATAGTTAATTCCCCACATAGTATCTAGTAGATTTCACTACTGAATTGGTTCACCCTTCACCCCTTCCAGTGTTTTCCCTTTCGCTCCCCAAATCAGATAAACTTATATGCAAAACAAAGTGAACAGAAATCAAATACAGCCACAAAAGGGAATGAACCAAAGAAAAAGGAAGGGACCACAGAAAGTACAATAAAAAACCTCTTGCTCCTATTTCTTGGAGTTCATTTTGATAAGCATCAGTTTATATGATCATATACACATAGCTATTGAGCCCTTGTGGTCCTCTACCAAGAATATCTTCCTTTGGTCTCACTGTGTGACTGTGCAAACTGCTGTTTAATTAATCATGTTCAAGTGTAGTTATTTCTCTTTTACTATATTGTATTTACTTATAGTTTTATAGGCAAATTCTAAATATTACAAATAAAGAAAAATGCAGCCTGTTTATTTTTATTTTTTTATTTTTTGGTCTGGCTTACTTCATTGAAGATGATTTTTCCAAGTCTTTCCATTTCCTTATGAATGGAAAAATGCCAGTCTTTCTGATGGAAGCATAGAATTCCATTGTGTATATACACCACATTTTCTTTTAAAAAAATTATTATAAAGGCGATGTAAAAAGAGATTGCAGGTAATGAGTACATTTCCTTTTGAGCAGTGTCATCCCTCTGTATTTCTCTCCCAGTTTTTCCTCACATTTTCTTGATTCATTTGAACATTGAGGGCCATCTTGGTTGATTCCATATCTTGGCCATGGGGAACAAAGCTGCAATGAACATTATTGTGCTGGTTGCTTTAGTGTAGATTGGTTTATGGTTAATTGGACAGATGCCCAGGAGTGAGATCACTGAGTCATAGGGAAGCCCTATGTTTAATCTCCATACTGCTTTCCCGAGTGATTGAACAAGTTTAGATTCCCATCAACAGCTTAAGTCAAATACCCACCAGCATCTGTTAGTTTTCTTAATAATGGTCATTTTAACTGAGGTCAGATGGGATCTCAATATTGGTTTGATTCACATTTCTTTTATAGCCATGTCAAACAACTTTTCATTTGTCTATTGGCCATTCTAATTTCTGCTTCAGAGAGGTCTGCCTTTAAATCTTTAGCCCATTTTTTAATTGGACTGTGTTTCTTTGAGGATTTATTATGAGGAGGTTTAATATTTGGAGCTCTCAGAATATTTTATAGATAAGACCCTTGTCTGATACATAGCCAGTAAAGTTCTTCTCTCATTCTGTGGGCTTTCTATTCATCTTGTTAGGTATGTCCTTTACCATGGAGATATGTATGGCAATCCCATTTATCTAGTCTTTGATTTGTTGTGATTCTGGATGTTTACTTAGGAAGTATCAACCTGTGTGTTGCCATGGTCTTAAAGAAAAGTCTTTACATACATTTTTTTTGCTCTGCTTTTGTGTATGGGTGTTGGTGTGGATATGTTTGTTCTTGTTTTTTTTTTTCTTTGTTTTTACTGCGTTGGGTCTTCATCTGTCCCACGGAAGATGGACGGGGTCCGAGGAAAGGTAAATGTGCCTCTTGCCTGTTCCCCAGCCTCCCTTAGCCTCAGAGACAGTCAGAGGTAGCAGGGAGTCAAGCAAAGCAGGAACTCGTTTATTACCACACAGCAAGCACTTTTTAAAGCAAAAAAAAAAAAAAAAAAAAAGAACCATGTGGCATGGAAGGGGAGGAAAAGGAACCAATCAATCACTGTAGAGGTCACCCTATCTAAGCTTTCTATACTTTCCCTGCTATCCACGAACTGTTCATGCACTGACGTCACTGCTCCTGATTGTGGTATCCAGTCAGATTTTAACATAAACAACTCAGGCTCTGCCCACTCAACTCCCTCTCAGCGCCATCTTTGCTGCCTTTGTGCCCTATATTATTGTATTTTTTGTTTTCACAAGTAGTTGCACAATGTTTCCATTACTGTAGAGAGCAGGTCTCTAATGACTGTCACATATCACATTCTCATGTCATTAGACCATTAGGGACAAAAAGAATGTAAGGTATAGATTGATTTTTTTTTTATTTTTCTAATCCAAATCTGATTATCTCCAGTATTTGTATTTTGTTCATACTGCTATGCTACTTCAATCATAAAATTAATGAAAAGTTATATAAAACCCTAGTGACATACTGACATACTGAAGAGTTTCTTTTATTCCTAAATGAAAAAAATGAGTCATACTACAATGTATAAATTATAAGATGCAGCTAAGTTAACTCAGTACAATTGAAAACCAAAGGAATATAGAAATAGGAAAAATACAAACAGGAAAAAGCAATGAAAGAAGCTGGTTGATATTTTAAACTAAAATTTCAAGAGAAAATAAGGAAACAAGCCCATTATTAATTATCATCTTTTTCTTCTTTGCCTTGTGGATGTCCAATTCACATTCAGCATTCTTTGTTCTATAGTTTGCTCTGGTACAGTTCTGTTGTTGGCAGGCACTTAAATAAGATATGAAAGAGAGAGAAAGGAGAAATCAAATGTTCCATGTTTCATTCTCCAGTAAATGCTGTCATATAAGTAATGATAGTTGGCAGCAATCCCTTCATGACTTAGTGAGTCTATGAGATTATGGACTCAAGTATCTTATGATTTCCAGTAATATCAGTGTGATTTTGAACTTCAAAATAAAGCCAAGATTCTATTGTAGATTTGTGCTAACCTATCTCTCATTCTGCTCTAGCAGTGCTACTGAGATAAATATGTCTGTAGCCAACAGATTTCTTCTGGTAGATTCTGTCTCCAAATGACCAGCAAAAAGAATAATTGGAGGACATTACTTAGGTAGGAAAGCACCAGCCAAGCAAGCAAGCCAAGCCAATAAGAGTTTTAGAATTCAAATGCCTATATGTGACATATGACACTTAAATTACCTCAATAGAAATACAGCAATCAATTAAATGATTAAAAAGTCAGATAAATCTATTCTTGTCACACTAATTGAAATGTCTACAATATTACATATACATAAATATGTCATTAACTTAGAAAGTGGAGGCACCGGATAGTTGTTTTTAGAATAAAATGTCATTAGTGGAAAGTATGTAATCAGTTAGAAAGCATTTCAAGAGATTGCTTGTGTGTTAAACTACAAGATGTGACAAAAGAGACAACTGCCTGGACAGAAACTCAGATTGTGTAATGAAGACTCACTTAAGATTCAGAGTAAATTGTTAGAGTAATGTACCTTAGGAATTCCTCAGGACTGCAGATACTAAAATACTGTGAATTTCCATTGATGTACATGAGTTTTTCTTGGCCTTTCAGGTTAAAGTTTATATCTGAGGTAAATGTTTCCCATACATGAAGTACATTTTAGTGGATCAAACAAAGGAGCAGTTATTTATTTATGTATCTATATTTACTTAGCTATACATACATCATTTAGTTCTATCTCTGTATTTAGCTATATATTAAATGAAAACTCTAAAGTATTTCATTGGTTTAAAGATTTATGGTACATAATTTGAGCTTTAAAATACATTTAGACTTGTATGTTTAGGATATTATTTTATATCATGATTGAATTAGATTAGGCGTTCTTGTACAGGTATGTAACAGATAGAGACAAGGGTATACATGTGTTTGGACCTGCACTGTTTAGTTAGGAATCTAGAAGTGATTAAATATAGAAGGAATTGTAAAAGCATGTTCAAATAACATATCTAAGTATATACCTTCAATAATTTACTGAGAATAAAGATGAATTTTATATCAGATATGCTTGGTTGATGGCAAAAAATACATGCTCTTCACCTGTAAAATAAATACACCTGAAGACTTGCCTTGTGCCATGAAATTTGCAATGATGTGAGCAATGATTCTTGCTAGAGGCTGCAATCCTTCAGAAACAGACAATATTTTTGGAAAATGTAGAGTCAGCAAACAAGAGAGGAGTGTCTAAAATTGTCGTTCAATTGGCAAAAATAGAATAATTTTGTTCCTAAAATAGAAGAGAGAGATAAACAGTTTCTTGGTCTGCTTTTACCTGAGCTATGTTTCCTAGGCTAATTTTGTTGTTTTAAAGTTACCAATGTCTCTGAGCCTTGGATGATACCAATAAAAGTCAAAGGGATCTTCTCTTCTGTGAAGAAAATATACAACTTTTGATCATAAACTACTACCTAAAAGAAAAGACATATAGATACATGCTAAATATAGACATATTTTAGTAAAGCATACTTATGATCTAAGAGGTGAGTACTAAAGAAATTTATATTGGACCTTGTAACCAAATCTCAGCTTTTCTAAGCAATCTGAGAGATCTTTAGCTTCTCAATGTTAATAAAGCTTCTATTGTGTTTACGAAATTGCTTCAAATTCAGGCAAGTACAGTCTTATTCTAGTGAATGTATTCACTTTTTTTTTGTAGGTGGTGGGTCTTGAACTCTGGGCTTGGGCACTGTCCCTCAGTTCTTCAGCTCAAGAGGAGCACTCTCCCAATTGAGGCACAGCACCACTTCCGATTTTCTAGTGATTTATGAGTCTCATGGACTTTCTGCCCAGGATGGCTTTGAACCATAATCCTCAGATCTCAGCCTCCTGAGTAGTTAGGATTGCAGGCGTGAGCCACTGGCGCCGGGCATCGAATTTGATTTTTAAGACCTCAGTTCAGAGGAAATGCTTCACTTGAAATCTGAAGAAAATAAAGAAGCAATGAGGAAAAAAATCACGGACTGACAGATTAGGTTTGTAAAGGTAATTATGAACTCCTACATTAGCACTGAGGTTTAGCTATGTTTAGGATATAGGGGGAATTCAATGAAGGAGGTAAGAGAGGCAGTTAAAATCTTCAGTATATTATGTGGGTAGAAGTCAAAAGAACACAATAGATATAAATGGTGACAATGGGAAAATGTGCAAAGCCAAGATCACTGTGGAGGGGGGTACAGCTGGTGTGCTTGTGGAGGAAAGGTATTGGTGTACTGGAAGAGTATAAATCTATTCTTGAGAAGACGACAAGAAACAAAATGGTTTTCTAAGAATAACCACTTTTAAATTAATATAAATAATTGATAGAAGAAGGAAATTTGCAGAGATTTCACTGCAGGTAGTAACTGAACTTTTTAGGAAAAAAAAGTGCTCAGATACTGATTAAATAATAGGTAGAAAAATGGATATAAAGTCCAGGGGAACCCTATGACCTAAGCTCATGTGAGAGTGAAGATTGCTCAATCAAGGTGGTGACAGACACATTGCTGTAGACCTCTTGCTATAGTTCTTTGCAAGAGATGGGACAGGGCCTGAATAGAGGAGGATTTTCTCTAGTTAATACTATCTTACAGTCTTGAGCTGCCATGGAGAAGATCACAAGTAGAAGTCTGACATACTATGTTAAGGGCACAGTTCCTTCAGTCAAAGAGTGAAAATTCTGAAGTCAAAACTCAAGCAAAGTAATTATTAAGAGAGTTCTTTCTGTTAAACTATATAGAGTTGCCAGTTAATAATTCTGTCTCTTCATCTTGTTATGCTGGTGGATAGTGGTCACTGTCATTATTTTAGTTAAAAAGAGACAGAAAATATAAAGGGGACAAGCAGGTGATTGGTTTATTTAGTAGACAGATTGAAATGTTCACCTAAATTGAAAAATAAGTTATGTGTAAGACTGATAAACAAGCTAAGATAAAATATGCTTTCTAATGCTGGAATTTTATGATGAGAGTTAAGATAATTCATTGTTTCCTCATTACTCCTTCAATTATCTCTTGCACTGATACAGAAGAGAGTCATATACAAATACATTTAAAAATCTTCAGAGAAATTAGAGAAAGGACAATATTTTTAGGGAAATAAACAATATATTTGCATCTTCCTACCATATAGTTCTCTTATCATTAGGATTTCTTTCTATTAGAGTTTCTTTGCCTTTATTTTTTTTTTTAAATTGTATTTTATTTTATTTGAGAACATACTGTACAGAGGGGCTACAATTACATGGGCAGGATAATGCATACATTTCTTACCAAGCATTGCAGCCTCCTCCTTTGTTTACCCTTCACTTCCCTTCCCCGCCTCCCCCCTCCCCCCACCCAATTATACCCCCCTCCCCCCCCACACCGAAATTGTAAAGCTGGTTTTGACATGACATTTTGTACTTCTCATTGTTGCAACAGGTCCCCCTGAATCCTTAAACGACTTGTTTGTCCCCATCTCCTCCACATGTTATACTGACATCAAATATAGTGAAAGCGGGGGTTACACTGTGGGGGAGGGACATACAAAGCAACAAAGAAATAATCTTATAAATGCATTAGAAACACATGCATGAAAGAAACAAAAACATTAAAATATATATTTAAGGGTTCATTTTCCTAACATCACATTATCTGGCCTTTTCCGCTTGACTCATACCTATACTAGATATTGCAAATAAGGGAAACCATGGGACCTATGCTTCTTTGGGCCTGGCTTACTTCACTTAATATAATTTTTTCCAAACCTTTCCATTTCCTAACAAATGGGGAAATGTCATTCTTTCTGATGGAGGCATAGAATTCCATTGTGTATATATACCACATTTTCTTGATCCATTCATCTACTGAGGGGCATCTGGGTTGGTTCCATATCTTAGCTATGGTAAATAGTGCTGCAATAAACATAGTTGTGCTGGTAGCTTTAGTGTGGTCTTGTTTGTAAACATTTGGGTAAATGCCCAAAAGTGGGATTGCTGGATCATAGGGGAGATCTATGTGAAGTCTTTTGAGGAACCTCCATACTGCTTTCCAAAGTGGTTGAACAAGTTTACATTCCCACCAACAATGAAGTAAGGTTCCTTTCTGTCCACATCCCCTCCAGCATCTGTTGTTATTAGAGTTCTTGATTTTTGCTGTTCTAACTGGAGTGAGGTGATATCTCAATGTTGTTTTGATTTGCATTTCTTTTATGGCTAGGGATGTTGAACATTTCTTCATGTGTCTATTGGCCATCCTTCTTTCTTCTTCAGAGAAGCTTCTCTTTAAGTCTTTTGCCCACTTATTTATTGGGCAGTTGTTTCTTTGAGGATTTGTTGTTGGGTGGTTTAATTTTTTGAGTTCCAAGTATATTTTAGATATGAGACCCTTGTCCGTTGTATGGCTAGTAAAGATCTTCTCCCAATCGGTGGGCTTTCTATTGATCTTGCCAGCTATGTCATTTGCCCTGCAGAAGCTCTGCAATCTTATGCAATCCCATTTGTCCAACCTTTCTTTGATTTGTTGTGCTTCCGGGTCTCTATTCAGAAAATTTCGACCTGAGCCAAGGAGACCTAGGGTTTCTCCTATTCCATCCTGTAATGTTTTCAGAGTGTCTGCTTTGAGTTCAAGGTCTTTGATCCATTTGGAGTTGATTCTGGTGCAGGGTGATATATAAGGATCTAGCTTTAGTTTTCTACATGTAGTTAACCAATTTTGCCAGCACCATTTACTGAAGAGGCTGTCTTTCTTCCATTCTATTGTTTTAGCTTCCTTATCGAAGATTAGGTGGCTATAGGTCTGTAGGTTCATTTCTGGGTTTTCAATTCTATTCCATTGGTCCTGAGGTCTGTTCTTATGCCAATACCAAGCTGTTTTGATTACTATGGCTTTATAGTAGAGTTTGAAATTTGGTATTGATATTCCTCCAGCAGTGTTCTTTCCGTTGAGGAGCGTTTTTGCTATTCGGGGTCTTTTATTGTTCCATATGAATTTTTGGATTGCCTCCTCTATTTCCTTGAAGAATGAGGGTGGAATTTTGATAGGTATCGCGTTGAATTTGTAGATAGCCTTGGGAAGTATTGCCATTTTCACGATGTTAATCTTGCCAATCCAGGAGCATGGGAGGTTTTGCCATTTTTTAAGTTCTGTGTTGATTTCCTTTTTCAAGATTTTAAAGTTTTCATCATACAGGTCCTTCACTTCTTTGGTTAAGTTAATTCCTAGGTATTTTATTTTTTGTGGGGCTATTACAAATGGAGTTGCTTTCCTAATTTCAGCCACACTTTTCTCATTGTTGGCATATAGAAAAGCCATTGATTTTTGGGGGTTAATTTTATATCCTGCTACTTTGCCAAAGTTTTGAATCAGCTTGAGTAATTTGGGAGTGGAGTCTATGGGATTCTTTAAATACAAGATCATGTCATCTGCAAAGAGGGAAAGTTTTATTTCTTCTTTCCCTATTTGGATCCCCTTTATGTCTGCATCTTGCCTTATTGCTGTAGCTAGGCATTCTAATACTAGATTGAAGAGAAGTGGAGAGAGTGGGCATCCTTGTCTTGTTCCTGAGTTAAGAGGAAATGGCTTTAGTTTTTCACCATTGAGATTAATGCTGGCTGTAGGTTGGTCATATACAGCCTTTATTGTATTGAGGAATGTTCCATGGATTCCTAATTTTTCCAGAACCTTCATCATAAAGGGGTGTTGGATCTTGTCAAATGCTTTTTCTGCATCTATTGAGATAACCATGTGGTTCTTATTCTTGCTCCTGTTGATGTGATGAATAATATTAATTGATTTACGTATATTGAACCAGCTTTGCATCCCTGAAATGAATCCTGTTTGATCATGGTGTATGATTTTTTGGATGAATTGTTGAAGTCGATTGGCCAAAATTTTGTTGAGAAGTTTTGCATCAATGTTCATCAAAGAAATGGGTCTATAGTTTTCTTTCTTTGATGAGTCCCTGCCTGGTTTTGGGATGAGGGTTATGATGGCTTCATAGAATGTGTTCGGTAGTGAGCTTTCTCTTTCAATTTCATTGAAGAGTTGGAGGAGTATTGGTGTGAGCTCTGCTTTGAAGGCCTTGTAAAATTCCGCTGTAAAACCATCTGGTCCTGGACTTTTCTTAGCTGGGAGGTCTCTTATTGCTGTTTCTATTTCAATGGTTGATATGGGCCTGTTAAGCTTGTTTAACTCATCTTGGTTTAGTTTTGGCATGTCAATATTTGCTAGGAAAAGGTCCATTTCTGTCAAGTTCTCAAACTTATTAGCATAAAGTTTTGAGAAGTATTCCCTTATAATGTTCTGAATCTTGGTTGTTTCCGTGGTGATGTTTCCATTCTCATCTCTGAGTTTATTAATTTGGGTGTGTTCTCTCCTTTTTCTGATAAGGTTTGCTAAGGGTCTGTCAATTTTGTTAAGTTTTTCGAAGAACCAACTCTTTGTTTTGTTGATTCTTTCTATAGTTTTTTTGGATTCTAATTCATTTAATTCTGATTTAATTTTGATTATTTCTTTCCGTCTACTGGATTGGGGTTTATCTTGCTGCTCTTTTTCAAGGAGGTTTAGATGTGTCATTAAATTGTTAGTTTCCGATCTCTCCAATTTGTTGATGTAGGAGCTCAGAGCTATAAACTTGCCTCTGAGTACTGCCTTTGCTGTGTCCCAGAGGAGCTGGCAATTTGTGTGTTCATTTTTGTTGAATAGCATGAACATTTGAATTTCCTTTCTAATCTCTTCCATGACCCACTCATGATTCAGCAGTGTGTTGTTCAGCCTCCATGTGATACCGGACTTTCTTTGGTGGCTTTTGGTGTTGAGTTCTAATTTTATTCCCTTGTGGTCAGAGAGAATGCAAGGTATAACTTCAATGTTTCTGAATTTAGACAAGTTTGCTTTGTGGCCTAAAATGTGGTCTATTTTAGAAAACGTTCCATGTGCTGCTGAGAAGAACGTGTATTCTGATGCTGCTGGGTGAAATGTTCGGTAAATGTCTGTTAAGTCTAGTTGATCTATGCAGCTGTTTAGATCTGCGGTTTCTCTGTTGAGTTTTTGCCGAGTTGATCTATCTAGTGGGGAGAGTGGTGTGTTAAAATCCCCAACGATTAATGTCTTTGGATCTATCTGGGATTTGAGGGAAAGTAGTGTTTCTTTGATAAATTTGGGTGCTCCATTGTTTGGCGAATAGATATTTAGAATTGTAATATCCTCCTGGAGGAGAGATCCTTTAATTAATATGTAGCGACCTTCTTTATCTCTTCTCACGAATTTTAATTTGAAGTCTATTTTATCTGATATTAGGATTGCAACTCCCGCCTGTTTATGAGGGCCGTTTGCTTGGTAGATTTTGTTCCAGCCTTTAACCTTGAAAATATGTTTGTTGTTACGGGCAAGATGTGACTCCTGCAGGCAGCAGATAGAAGGGTCTTGTTTTTTAATCCAACTAGACAGTCTATGTCGCTTAATTGGAGAGTTCAGTCCGTTAACGTTAAGAGATAGGACTGAGAGGTATTTGGGAGTTCCTGCCATGTTATCCACCTTCTTGGGGGCTGTGAAAACTGGGTTCTTCCTAAGGTTCTTGGATTCTCAGTTTGTGTGCAGTTTCTTGGCCTTTGTTGCGTTCTTGTTGGTTTTCTATGTGTAGGACATCTTTAAGAATCTTTTGCAGGGCTGGTTTGGTGGAGATGTATTGTTTCAATTTTTCTTTGCTATGGAAGGTTTTTATTTGGCCTTCAGTTATGAAGGAGAGTTTAGCTGGGTACAGTATTCTTGGTTGATAGTTGTTTGTTTTTAGGGCATGGCATACGTCATTCCAGGCTCTTCTTGCTTTGATTGTCTCTGCTGAGAAATCTGAGGTAATTCTAATTGGTTTCCCTTTATAGGTGATTAATCTTTTCTCCTTGACAGCTTTAAGGATCTTTTCCTTGGTCTGGGTTGATCCTGTGTGGATTATAATGTGACAGTGGGATGTCCTATTCTGGTCTGGTCTATTTGGGGTTCTAAAAGCTTCTTGTATCTGAATAGGCCTATCTTTTTGTATGTTTGGGAAGTTCTCTGCTAGGATCCTGTTAAACAAATTTCCTAGACCATTAACTTCTGTTTCTAGGTGCTCCTCTACACCCATTATCCTTAGATTGGGCCTTCTGATGGTGTCCTCCAGGTGTTGGATAGACCTATCATATTTCTTGGACTTGTCTTGGATGGTTGTATGTTCTTCCTCTATAATATCTAGGCTGTCTTCAATCCCTGAGATTCGATCTTCTGCATGGTCTAACCTGCTGTCAAGACTCTCTACTTTGTTTTTTATCTCTTTTCCTTCTAATTGGTCAGCTTTGATGGCTTCAAGTTCTTTTTTGAAGCTCTGTTTTAGGTCTTGTATGAATTTCTTTACTTCCTTAATTTGGTGTTCAGTGTTTGTTCTCAAATCACTTAGTTGATTGGTTATGGTTTCTTTGGACTCCCATTCCTTCTGTTGGGTTCCATTCAGCATTCCCTTTGTGGTCTCCCTGACTTCCTTCAGCTCTTTGTTAATGGATTCCATGAATGTCTTTAGTGATCTTTGTGTATTCGCTACCTGGTCTCTTAATTCGTGAATTACTCTTTGATTAGTTTCCTCCCTTCTGTGGGATTCCTGCAGTTCTCTTTGAGTGTTCTCTGCCTGCTCACGCCATTCCTCCCTTTCTCTTTGAGTATTCTCAAGTTGTTCAAGCAAATCCTGTATCAGTTTTTGAGAAGCTTCCTCACGCTTATGATATTCCTGTATAAACTTCTGGGATGCCTCCTCTCTCTCCCTATCACGCTCATACAGAGTCCTTTGTACATTGTCAAACTTCTCATTTATCATGTTTGCTATTAGTGTTTGTAGAGCTATTTGGGAACTCTCCTCTGGATTATTCTTTATCTGTTCTAATCCCTGATTATCAAGGTTGGGAATTGAGAGACCCGAATTTGCCATTTTTCTTGTGTTTTTCCGGCTTACTAGGCCCATTTGAGATAAAGATTGCACCAGTTTTGTGCTAGAACACTATCCTAAGGCAACCATCAACCAAAGTTTGCATTTGTACAGTCAATAGTCTACAGATACAATCTAGTTCAACAGATACATCTATTCAACATCAAATGACTATATGTTAAAGGACTTCGAACTGCAGAAAAGAATTTGGAAAACCAGAAATTATTAGGATTAGTGAGAGATGTAGGTAAAAAATAGGAATAGATTGGTGTGGGGAGGCACAGGGAGAGTTAACTATGTCCTAATCACAGTGCAGGAAATGGGTTGGGTAGGATGCAAGTAGAGAGAGAGAGAAAAAGAAGAGACGGAAAGGGGAATAAAGAGAGACCAGAAAAAGAATAGAAACGTAAAAATTAATGTTATTATAGAGGTTAAAAGACCGTCTATTTAGAGAGGAATGTGAATATGTTCAGAGAAGGGGAGGGACATAGAGGAGATGTGAAAATCTTTAAGGATGGGAAAGGGAGAAGAAAAGATCAGAAGTTCAGTAGAGCTAGATAAAAAACTAAAAGATAATTAAGAAAGAAAGAAAAAGAGAAAGAAGTCAAGAAAAGAAAGGAAAACTCATTCACGTAATTCTGAAATAAAAATTATAAGATGAGAAAAAATAAAGTTACTGGAAAATAATTATTTTTTCAGAAGAGGCAAAAATTAAAGATTAATAAAAGTTTTAGAAGGGAAAAAAATTTATATACACATATATATATATATATATATATATATATAAGGTAACAAAAAACAAAAAACAAGCAAAAAAAAAGAAAAGAAGAAGAAGAAGAAAAAAAAAAAAAGTCTTTTGATTTTTTTTTTTTTTGGGGGGGGAGGAGTGGGAAGAATCCTGTATCTCCCTTTTGTCTGCAACCAGTCTCTTGTTGGAGTCTCTGGTCAGCTTGAGGTCCTGTGGCTTGATTGGTTTCTTAAGTCGGTTGGTTGGAAGAGGCAGAAAAATGCTCTACTTTACCCAAGATTTTGAGATCCCCCTCCCAGGTTAGTTTTCTGGGAGGGTGGTCTGCTTTGAGAGTCACAAAAGAGGGGGATGTGGTGATGAGGCTAGGTTCTGAGTAGAGTTGAGGCCTTTCAACAAACAGTAGCTTTTCCCTGGGGCTATTTTGTGATAAAGCTCACAGCGCCCAGCCTGGAGCCATTCTCAGGGTTTCTGTTTTTCAATTGATTGTGGTGGCTGCTAGAGGGAGGGGCAGCCTCTGGCTCTGGTTACCCAGTGAGGCTAGGCTGGCGCCTGAGCTGGGTGACTTTTCCCTGGATGGAGCTGAGTCTGGCAGGTCACTTCTGCGTTAAGTTCTTGTGACCTGCTAAATGACTCATTTTATTCCAAGGCCTGAGCTGGAGCTAGCAGCAACTCCGAGCTTTGTCGGTATCCAAGATGGAGATCACCGGTGCTGGGGGGGGAGGGGTGGCCTTCCTTCCTCTGCTCCCTGAGGAGTGAGGATGTCGGGCTTGTACTCATGCCGAGTCTTGGATCCTGGGTCGTCTCTGGTGCCGAGTCTTGGATCCTGGGTCGTCTCTGGTCTGCAAACTGCAGTGTGAAGATGTCCGCTCTTTGTTGGTTCTTGCTGGTGTTGAGTAGAATCCGCTCGCCCGCTGCGTCTGGCTCCTTCGTCCCGGACTCTCTGTGTGAGCGCTCAGGTATGGCCCCCGGCTGTGGACTCTGCCGCTTGCGACCCTGCCGCCGCCGCCGCCGCCGTGGCGGCTACTGGCGACCACTCGGGTGCTTCTTTTTGCCTTGGCTTCCCCTCTCTTGTCTAACTCTCTGTCCTGTGATGGCACACTTGGTGTGATTCTCTGGCTTAGGACTGTTCACTGGAACTCTAAAGCTGCTTTCTATGCGAGAGCTTGTTCAGATTCCAGCTTCTCCTCCGCCATCTTCCCGGAACTCCCTCTTTGCCTTTATTATGATTATTAAATTTATTATTTAAAGTGTCACAAATGATGCTTTCTTTAACAAACCAAACTCATAAAAAAGACAATTTTTTCTGCTAAATATTTCTGATTAATAAGAATATGTCCTCAGGGTATAAAGCCTATTTTCTCTGTATTTGATGTTGGTATAATTTGTGGAGGGGAAGGGAAAAAACAAATTGTTTAAGGATACAGGTGGACCAATTGCAACAATAAAATGTACAAAATGTTATGTCGAAAAATGAGCTTTACAACTTTGGTGGGAGGGAGAGAGAGCTTGGGAAGTAGGGAGGGGTGAGGAAGATGGGAAGGGGAAACAAAGGAGGAGGCAACAATTCTTGATAAGAAATGTACTCAATATCTTGCCCACGTAATTGTAACCCCTCTGTAGGGTATTTTCACAATAATAATAAAGAATATGTCCTTTCTATTGATCTTGCTAGCTATGTTCTTTGCCATGCAGGAGCTCTCCAATTTAATGCAATCCCATTTGTCCAACCTTACTTTGATTTGTTGTGTTTCTAAGTCTTTATTAAGAAAATTTCACCCTGTAGAAGGAGACCTAGGGTTTCTCCTATTCCATCCTGTAATGTTTTCAGGGTGTCTGCTTTGACTCCGAGGTCTTTGATCTATTTGGAGTTGATTCTGGTGCAGGGTGATATATAGGATCTAGCTTTAGTTTTCTACAAGTGATTAACCAGTTTTGCCAGCACCATTTATTCAAGAGGCTGTCTTTCTTCCATTCTATTTTTTTAGCTCCCTTATCAACGATTAGATGTCTATAGGTCTGTGGGTTCATTTCTGGGTTTTTAATTCTATTCCTTTGGTCCTTAGGTCTGTTCTTGTCCCAGTACAAAGCTGTTTTGATTACTATGGCTTTGTAGTAGAGTTTGAAATTTGGTATTGATATTCCTCCAGAATTGTTCTTTCTGTTAAGGATTGTTTTTGCTATTCGGGGTCCTTTATTGCTCCATATGAATGTTTGGATTGTCTCTTCTATTTCCTTAAAGAATGAGGTTGGAATATTGATAGGTATCACATTGAATTCGTAGATAACCTTGGGAAGTATTACGATTTTCACGATGTTGATCCTTCCAATCCAGGAGCATGGGAGGTTTTGCCACTTTCTAAGTTCTGTTTTGATTTCCTTTTTCAGGTTTTAAAGTTTTCATCATAGAGGTCCTTCACTTCTTTGGTTAAGTTAATTCCTAGGTATTTTATTTTTTGTGGGGCTATTATGAATGGAGTTGCTTTCCTGATTTCAGCCATGCTTTTCTCATTGTTGGCATACAGAAAAGCCACTGATTTTTGAGGGTTAATTTTATACCATGCTACTTTGCCAAAGTTTTGAATCAGCTTGACTAATTTGGAAGTGGAGTCCACAGGATTCTTTAAATACAAGATCATGTCATCTTCAAAGAGAGAGAGACTTTTACTTCATCTTTCCCTATTTGGATCCCTTTTATGTTTGCATCTTGTCTTATTTCTGTAGTTAGGCATTCTAATACTAAACTGAAGAGAAGTGGAAAGAGTGGGCACCCTTTCCTCATTCCTGAGTTAAGAGGAAATGGCAATAGTTTTTCATTATTAAGTATAATGCTGGCTGTAGGTAGAAGATATTTACTACCCATACAAATGACAAAGGTCTCATTTCTAATATATACCTGGAACTCAAAAAATTAAATCCTCCAACAACAACTCCTCAAAGAAACAACTGCCCTATAAATAAGTGGGCTAAAGACTTAAAGAGAAACTTCTCTGAAGAAGAAAGAAGGATAGCCAATAGACACATGAAGAAATGCTCAACCCCCCCCCCCAGCCATAAAAGAAATGCAAATCAAAAAAACATTGAGATACCACCTCACACCAGTTAGAATTGCTATAATCAAGAACTCTAATAACAACAGATCCTGGAAGGGATGTGTCCAGAAGGGGATCTTACTGCATTGTTGGTAGGAATGCTAACTTCTTCAACCACTTTGGAAAGTAGTATGGTGGTTCCTCAAAAGTCTTCACATAGAGCTCCCCTATGACCAAGCAAACCCACTTTTGGGCATTTACCCAAGTAATCACAAACAAGACCATACTAAAGCTACCAGCACAACTACGTTTATTGCAGCATTATTTATCATAGCTATGATATGGAAGCAACCATGATGACCCTCAGTAGATGAATGGATCAAGAAAATGTGGTATATATACAAAATGGAATTTTATGCCTCCATCAGAAAGAATGACATTGCCCCATTTGTCAGGAAAGGGAAAGATTTGGAAAAAATATATATTAAGTGAAGTAAGCCAGGCCCAAAGCAACATAGGTCCCATGGTTTTCCTTATTTGCAATAACTAGTATATATCTGAGACAAGCAGAAACATTCAGATAGTTGATATTAGGCTAAATGAACCCCAAGATAAGGACTCAAATGTTTTTTTCTTTCTTGCTATTGTTTCTAACATATTTATAAGATATCACTTTGTTGCTTTGTATGTCCCTCCCCCACAATATAACCCCTGTTTTCACTGTATTTGATGTTGGCATAATTTGTGGAGGGGAAGGAAAAAAACAAATTGTTTAAATGGAGATATAGGTGGGCCATTGCAACAATGAGATGTACAAGTCCTTATGTAGAAAAATGAACTTTACAACTTTGGGGGGGATAAGGGGTCATTTGGGGGCAGGGGGGAGGGGGGACAGAGGAATGGGGAATGGGGGGATGGGAAGGGATGGGAAGGGGAAACAAAGGAAGAGGCAACAATGCTTGATAAGAAATAAACTCATTTTCTTGCTCATGTAATTTGTAAGCCCTCTGTATGGTATTTTCATAATAAAAAAAAGTGTGAACCAATTCAGCAGTGATACTCACTAGACACTGTTTGAAATGAACTATACAAGTTGGGAGGTAGGAGGGGAATCCATAGGGGAAAAACTGAGAAAGAATGAGAGGCAGGGGGGTGATATTATTCAAAAGGAAATGTTCTCATCTGCCTTATGTAACTGTAACCCCTCTGTACATCACCTTTACAATAAAATTTAAGAAAAATGTGTCCTTCATAAGCAAATAAACTTTTAATCAATTTAGTAAATACCTCTTAAATTGAAAGAAATCTATTCCAATATATTACTCTGAAAAAATTTTGCAGTTCTTTTTCGTGACCTGGCATCATGGAAATCCACATGTATTATCATAAAAAATGCACAATTTAATTTGAATGAAAACAACAAAGCTAATTTCTGTTCGGGACTATAATAATACAAGAATAAAAATACTGATTTATATGAGTCATAACCCACTCTCTACAGATACAATTACCATTGTAAGGATTACATTATGTTCCAAATAGCTATATTTTAGTTGTAGAATAAAACAAGAATAAGGTTAAGTTTTATCTCCTTTCTCATGGATTTATGTTTAATCAAGGATTAATGATAACCTTAATGAAAATGCTTTAATTAATGTAATTATTTGAAAATAATAATAGTCTACTTAAAACTTACTGAATTTCCAATCTTGATCTGCCAAAATTTAATGCAAATGGGAATTTTATGTAGGAATTTCCACTTGAGGGTTTCTTTTTTTTTTTCTTGATTTTTTTTTAATTTACTTATAACTTACCATGTGGGTTTTTTGTTTCTTTTTTTTTTTTGAGGAAATAGCTTTTATTTATTTTTTATTTTATTTTATTTATTGTGAAAATACCGTACAGAGAGGTTACAATTACATGAGCAAGGTAATGAGTACATTTCTTATCATCAAGCATTGTTGCCTCCTCCTTTGTTTCCACTTCCCATCCCTTCCCATCTCTGTCCCCCCCTCCTCTCCTCCTCCTACTTCCCTCCCCCCTCCACCAAAGTTATAAAGTTCATTTTTTAACACAACGTCTTGTACATCGCATTCTTGCAATGGGTCCACCTGTATCCCTAGTTAAACAATTTGGTTTTCCCTCCCCTTCCACAAAGTATACCAACATCAAATACAGTGAAAACAGGGCTTTCACCGTGGGGGAGGGACATATTTTTTTCATTCTTGCAATTGTTTCTAACACATTTATAAGATGATTTCATTTATTATTTTTATTACATTGAGTAGCTATATAAAATAACTTCAGAAAAATGGCGCTGTGGCTCAAGTGGTAGACTGCTTGCCTTGAGCTGAACAGCTCAGGGACAGTGCCTCAGGCCCAATTTAAAAAAATAAATAAAAACAATATCAGTTCTCTTATCTTACATTTTTTTGAATTGCATGAGAACACAATTGACTATATATTTCAGTTTTTACCTTCAAAGCTTAAATTTCTTTTAAAATGACTTGTTACCTAAAATGTCCAGATGTCTGACACCTCCTTGTGTCTCTTTAAAAGACCGCTTGAAAGTGATAGATGAGCATCATCAATGTGCATATTGCATAATCCTGTATTTCAGTTGATAGCATTCTCAGTGAAGACTAATTTAATTCAAGGTAACATTGCATACCATAATGATTGATTGCTTATATTCCAGATTTATAAAAAGGAAATACATAGTCAAGTTAAAATTTCAAGGTAAAGACAAACAAAAGTAAATAACATAACTAAAGAACTATTGTAGAACAAATGAAAAAGGCTATCTCTAGTTGTGAAATGCAAAATGAAGTAAAAATTAATGTTTGCAGGCATTTCTAGGTTTTCACATCATCCAAACATGATGAAAGTTTACCATTTTAATGTGTTTCTCATTTCATATTCCATTTGTTCATTTGTTTGTTTTTGCTGGTTGTGGGGCTTGAAATCAAGGCCTAGGTGTTGTCCCTGAACTTTTGGCTCAAGGCTAGTGCTCTACCATTTTATCCATATCTCCACTTCTGTTTTTTTTTTTTCAATTCATAATTGTACATAAGAGTCTTCCAGACTCTTTTGCCTGGGCTGGCTTTGAACTGTGATCTTCAGATCCCAGCTTCCTGAGTAGCTGGAATTATAGTCCTGATCCATGCACATTGGGCTTCTTTGTTTTATTCAACTTTCAAATCATCATGTAATTTTAATCCTAGTTAAATTATGTCACTGATATGTTGAAAAAAATATAGATGACTAGTTGAATAGTATAATAGTATTTCTATATTAGTCAAATGAGTGTATTGAAAAAACTTTAATTTAAAAGTTCCATTCATTATTTTACTAATAAAGCTACAAGTACTTGGCTTCTTGTGGGTTGTATTTTATGTCAGTACATTTTAGATCTTAATAGTGGCTGTTTCAAGGACAAAAAGGAATTTATTTTAAGAATCTTGCATAATTCTATTTTCCAAATGTCAGTCATGATACTGAGGTACTTAAATAGGTATTATTCATGACTATTTTTCTTTGTTTTAGTGTAAAGTGCTGATTCTAATATGGAATCTAAACTATTTGCATATATGGTTCAAAAAACCTTTTATCGTTTAAGATTCTCCCTTGTACTCAAATTTTGCACATCTTGAGGGAGCCCTTGATCCTCACACTTCATCCAAGAGCAGAATGAAGCCAGTTTCTAGCTCTTACAACTGTCAATCAAACCACTTATGCACCATCTCTTCTTTCATAACATAATTCTCCACATCTAAATCTTTGTGTTCCAGAAAAATCAAACCATTAAGAATTTTCATGATGTCAAGATGAATGTGTTTTCTTCTAAGTACAGAATGTAAAATTTGCTCTGTTAATTTATTTCTCTACTTAGATGTTTTCTGCTCTTTTGTAAATGGTTGAAATTAAATTTGTATGTGTTTATTGTGAGGGGATAAATTTTGTGATAAAATTTGAGATGGAAAGCTTGATAAAGTCCATAACAAAAGAAAAAATGAAAGATGCCCTTTTCTTAACTCCAGAGTCTGTGAAGATGTTTTGAAGATAAGATTAACTTAGGGACTTAAGATAGAGTGAATATATAGGCAGAATCCATATAAAAACTGGGCAGGATGGTTAGAATGACAAATGAGAGGGGAGAGAGAAGAAAAGAGAAACAGACAGAGAGAGGCAAAGACACAGAGAGAGAGAAAGAGAGAGAGAATTTAAAACTGTGAAGGTGTTGCACTGAAGATGAGAGAAAAGTCCATATGTCAAGAATTCAGAAGACCTCTAGAAGTTAGAAAAGGCAGGATTTGAATTTTCCTCAATTCTTCAGAAGGAACAGAACAAAGCCTGGTCAAATAATTGAATTTAGTTCTTTTGCCTTCAAAAGATTAATTTTTTTCAAAGTTGCTATTTTAAGTGATTGGTTTGTGGTAACTTTTCATAATCACAGTGGAAACTAATTTAGAACACGTAGGTGAATTGCATATGAAATGAACAGAAACTTGTAAATATGTTTAGCATTAATTTTTAATCCTGCTAACAGCAGGTATTTATTGGAATTATTGTTATTATTGTTAAATCTGTTTTCAAATTAACATATTGAATCCTAATGCCTTGTGTGATGCATTAGGAGTAAGATTTTGGGACAAGATAACATCCTGAGGGCAAAGCTCTCAGATGTGAGATTAGAATCTATTCAAAAAAGGCCAGAGGAAGTTCCTTTAATAATGTGTTATGGGAACACACAGCTCATATCTGTGAAGAAAGAAACAGACCAGACCTGCATCAAAGTTTAAATCCTTAAACCTCATGGTCTGTACTTCCTGAACTCTGAAACAATGAGGAACATGTTCCTTAAATTTCATACTCTAAGGCAATGTGTTGCAGGAGCTGAAATGGAATGCAATATTAATTATTGAATTAATTATTTTTATTATTAGTATAATAAAACAGTCACTAGTGTGGAAGTGGAAATAAATAGAATTACAACATCTCAGTGAAATTCTCATTTCAAGTAAAGAAACAGAAAAAATCTGTAGTACTCTTTGATGAAACAGGAAATTGGGAACTAACAAAACTTAATTTTTTTCTGTCCAGGAAAAAACTAGGAGCTTAATGTACTTAATTTTCATACAATATAAATATGTTTACAGATTTTTTTAATTTTTTAAACTAAAGCTCTTAAGTCAGAGGGGAAATATGTGATTCATCATCGTTTAAACAGCCTTGATTTCTTTTTTTTTTTTTTTTTAATCAGTCGTGGGGCTTGAACTCTGGGCCTGGGCACAGTCCCTCAGCTCTTCAGCTCAGGGCTAGCACTCTACCATTTGAGCCACAGAGCCACTTCTGGCTTTTTCTGTTTATGTGGTTCTAAGGAATCAAACTGAGGGCCTCATGCATGCAAGGAAAGCACTTTACCACTGAGACACCTTTCCAGCTCCTCAGCCTTAATTTCTATGTAACAAGCAATAGATATTAACCATATTTTAAAGAAAATAATTTCCAGTTGAATATCTAGAATAAAGTAAAAATTCATATTTATGACATTGTGGCTTATGAAGAGTTAAGAAATTTCATAATAAAATGTTGCAGATTTTTTTATAGAAGCAAACCAGCTAAGTTATTTCTATTTTATTTCTAAAAATAGGTCAATTTCTACAAGGCTGACTTTTAATAGTTTGGGACACAATCATTTGTTTTCCAGGCAGTTCTGCTGCTCTAAAAATTTTTGCCATCAGGAATTTCGATTCAGTTTTGGCTCCCGCTCCAAAGCCTTAGGGTGATAGACTGTGTGTGACCATCCAACTGCAACAGCAACATCTGGAGCCCGCCTCTGCACTGAGGAAGAACAGCAGGGCAGGGCCAGCAGAAACGATGCCAGATGTGCAGTAATTATTGCATCTGCAAAAGAAGTTGGATTTGTGGATGTCATCACTTTTCACACTTTTATAATATCAGGTAAAAGGATGGGTGCTTCATGGAGGATCTTTGGCCGCATTGGAACACCTCCCTGGATTCACTGGTATTAATAGAACAACACAAAAAATCAAAACACACCTTTACTTTCAGTGTTCAATTTGAAAGATCAGCTTAGTAAATAAACAGCAGATTGTAAGCTATAGTTGAACACAACAGATGATCCTGAACCACTGCTAAGAAGGACTGATGGTTGGCTCTCCTGGTTCTTTTGTTTTAAATCAATCATTGTTAATGCCTGAGCACAGCACATGAGGTTACATTTTTAACAGAACACAGAAAAGGATGATGCAATCAAGTTTCATTTCAAACTATTAAGAATTACTAGGGGACTGGGAAGGTGGCTCAGTGGTAGAGCACTTGCCTTGCATGCATGAGGCTCTGGGTTCGATTCCTCAGCACCACATAAGCAAAAAGAATAAAGCCAGAAGTGGCGCTGTGGCTCAAGTAGTAGAGCGCTAGCCTTGAGCTGAAGAGCTGAGGGACAGCGCCCAGGCCCAGAGTTCAGGCCCCATGACCCGATCCCCCCCCCCAAAAAAAAAGAATTACTAGACACAATCTTATAATGATATTTTAGTTAAGGAGCCATAAACTCTTAGAGAATTTGAGAGATAGAAATGGTAATATTTACAAAGAAGAGTTTGTGTGAAACAGGCATTGCCTATACACTGGCAAATATGGATTCACATTCATCTCCATTTCCAACTTTGTCTTCCGTAACACTGTTCCACCTCCAGCCAACAAGACTCAAGGACAAACTCCTGGGAAGCTTTAGGTAAAACTTTTGTTTCATACAAAAGTGACAAAGATGAGCCTTTATTGTACTACTGTACCATTGCATCCTACCTGACAAGGAGATTTTATGCTAAGGGTTTTGGTAGCCAGTTGCTAATCACAAGGTGATAAGCAAAGAAACATAAACTGTAAAAGGCAAGAGATCCTGTGAAATTAGATATGGAAACTGATGCTAAAAACTACCTCCCTATAGCCTTCAAAGGAAATTGAATATATTGAGGTTCAATCTAAGCTTCTATTAATTTTATTCCCTGCTACTTGCAACTGACTGTGCTTCTAGCTGATAAAGGTAAGTGTCTTGTACTCTAGATGGGGTAAAATAATTTGCTTAGTTCACAAGTATTAGTGAAGATTAGAAAAATCCATTCCCTGGAGAAAATCAATACAGGTAAATAGTGGAAGAAATATCAGTTAGTTCCAATGAAGTATATTTCTTAAGGCAAAGCATCAAAGTATTTAAAAGTCCATGGTATATTCTAAGCAATAGATTTTTTAGAAAATGAGTAGTAAAGAAATATCAATCGGGAGTATTTCCTGAACCCTTCACTGACAGACTCATGGTTTAACACTAATTCTCTCCATTTCACCTCCCATGCAGTGCACCTAACCAGCTACCAGTTAAGTCCATCATAATGTCCTAACTGATCTTCGCATTTCTTATATTTTGGGTTTTGTTGTTGTTGTTTTGTTTTGTTTTGTTTTGTTTTGTGTATAAGTAGCTGTACAAAGGAATTGCCATTTACACAAAGCAATTTATGAATGCAGTGCATCTTGATCAATGTCATCCCTTTCAACGTTCTCACCCAACTCTCCAATCCCATCCTATCTCTTACTTGCCATAAGTTCAGGTTATGTAAAGATTTTTTTTTGCAATTTAACAAAATGGTTTAATTTCTTATTATCTCTGTGAAACTAAGTTCCTCAATAAAAAGAACTTTCTAGAATATGGATTCCCAGGCACAAGTTTGGCAAGACGGAGTCATCCTTAAGCCAGTCCTTTGCTCTACTAGCTACAGACAATGATTCAACTGCAAAAAGCTTTAATTTTTTTTCTCTTCCATTTTGGCCACTGACTTCTTATACTCCTCACAAATATCTCTCTGACTATTCATTTTACACATCATCTTGATTTATATATTCATACGTATATAAATGTATGTATTTTTTTACTTGTTTTGTCATTTTATCCCATGCTGCTATCCATCAGACTAAAAGTTCCTCAGCAGTAGGAAATGTGCTCCTTTTTTTGTCTTTCTTTACACATCATCAACTAGTGTGATGTCCCTAGTTGATACTAAGAAATCTCATACTTAATAAATGCATGCATGACTATATGACCCTAACTCTGCTATTTCATGAGGACAATGCAAGCCTTTTAGAAAGTTTTATTTCTTACTGCAACTGCATGTTAGAAGGATATTTTTCTATAATACTGAGCAAACTGCATTGTGTAAACAAAAGAGTATTGAAAAGGTAGACTTCAGTATATTTTGTAAAGAGTGCTTAACATTCTGTGTCCTATAAATAATCATTCAGTGTTTAAAATAGTGTGAATTGTAAATAATGCTAAAATTGTATAATTAGTAGGCATAATTTTCAAGTTACTTTAAACATTTTTTATAAAATGCCATCAGTATTCAACAAAAGGAAAGGGGAAGCCTAAATGTCTTATAAACTAGCAGACTTGATTGTTTAATTAAATAATAGCCTAAGCTCTTTGAGTCACTTGACAAATAGCTCAATGTGAATGATGGTTTATGATTTTATAAGCTATAGAATTCAAGTTACGCACTCATAGCTCATGCCTGTAATCCTAGCTACTCAGGAGGCTGAGATTTGAGGACAGTTTTTCAAAGTCACGCTGAGCAGGAAAGTCCATGAGTCTTTTTTCTCCAATGAACCATCAAAAAGCTAAAAGTGGAACTGTGATTAAAGTGTTAGAGCACTAGGCATGTGCAAAAATTCTAAGTACAGCACCCAAGCCCTTAGTTGAAGCCCTAGGACTGGCTAGTTGCTCATCCTTATTATTCTAGCTCCTCAGGAGGCTGAGATTTGGAAATTCACACTTTGAACCCAACTTAAGTAGAAAACTCTTTAGATTCCATCTCCAAGACACTGAGCAATATGATATACTAGAAGCATGGCTCAAGTGGTAGTGTTCTAGCCATAAACTAGAAAGCCAAATGATAACTTGAGACCCTGAATTCAATCCCCAAACCAGCTGAGACACTACACCAACAATTTACATGAGTTAAATATCTTATAAGTTCTAAAAATGATCATGTTCACAGTATTTTAACTCTCTCATATCTACCTTATAATGAAAAATTACTTTAGTCCATCTCTAAGAGCCTCAAGAATCTTAACTATTTCAAAATTACTCAAAAGCCTAAGTTCAAAGACTCTTCTGAAACTCAAGGCAAACTCTTAGCTATGCTGCTCCTGTAAAATAAAAATGATACATGTCTCCTATATACAGCTGTACAGAACAAACATTCCTATTCATATGTATGTGTGTATACATATATGAAAAGATGCACTCAAAGGAAGACCAAAATCCAGCAATCACACATTGAATCTTATAGACTGATGGGTTGTAGTTCATTTTGAAGTCCAACCCATATGGCCTTGCCAGTTTCAGCAGACATGGGATCTCTCAGTCTAGGTCTCCTCATCATTGCCTGTGGATTTCCCTGGCCATTGTGCAATGTCTACCTGACATTCTTAATATTCTGGGATCTCCACTGCCAAGTGATATTTTACTTTATATATTTATAGATACCTGTGACTTTTAACTGAAATCTCTCTGGAAGCCTCCATGAACTTGTAATTTGTTTATTTTTCATATATTTAGGAAAGGATTCAGTCAATTCCCAAAGATTTGTAGCTGACAATTAAGCTCCCAAGACATGAGCGTATGGAAGACATTCCTAGTGAAGCTATAAGAAAAGCATAATGTACTTCAAAATATTTACATCATTATCCTTTCCTTGTTTGCCACAATTGAATATAATTTCCTAGTTTCAATGATAATTTGATTTGAAATCTAGTTAGTATATGTGCTTCTGATATCAGTATATTTCTATTTATATTGGCTATCAAAATACTTAGCATCTATACTGAAATTCTGTAGTGAATAGAATTTTGCAGAAAGCTTAGATGCAAATTTTTATTTTTATTTTTGAAAGAATTGAAACATATTAAATATAACTGAATAGTTAAATAACCACCTAGCCATTTGAACTACAAACCAATTAAAAATCTAGTGTAAGGAAATAATTATGTTTTATTTGAGTATATTACAGTTTTTAAGATACTAATGAATAAAATTTTATTAGGAGACTTGCTCTTATGAATATGATTTTGCTTATGATACTTGGGAAATGTTTGGATAGTAAATAAATTCATAAACTGCATGCTAACATGATCTTGTGAGTAAGCCTTTGAGTTTATAGCTAGCAGGCTTTATATCTACCTTCTTCACATCAAAGGTTTCTCATTGCAATATTGGTGAGGTATTTTGGGGATGTTTTCCACCCTAAGCAAGCACTCTACCATTTGAGCCTCCAGAATTTGTTTTATTTTATTTATGTATTTTTTTTTGAGGAAAGGTCTTCATCTAGATGGTCTCAAACTCATGATCCTCCTACAATCCCCTCCTACGTGCATAGAAACTCAGGCATGCTCCATTGTGAGCAATCTCATTGAATTTATAGTAAATTTCAAATAATATAACCAAGATGACTTTATCTTATTTCAATATCTGGCTTTATATGTCATCTTGAATTTAGAGCCTAGTAATTAAATAAAGCATAAATATAACTATTGTTTTAGGAATGTTCAATACCTAAAACAAATATGTGGATACATTTACATTTAGAGCTGCATATGTATATATTTATAATCATATTCACACTCACACATTCATATACTCAAACACAAGCTTTCTATTATTCTGTTTCTTTAGGGAAGAAATATATCCACGACAACTTGCATTATTCTGCTGCTATTTATGTTCATAATTTGTCCAGTATTTTCAAACATTTTGTTTCATTATTTCCTGAAAAAAAAACTTGGTAGCCAAATAATTCTTTACATGTAGGATTTATCATAACATGCAGCAGGAAATTTCAGATTTTTCCCTTCCTTTTTGAATTACAAGTCACACTTGGCATTTGGAATATATCACAGCTTTTATAAATAAATCAGAGATAGACTTTACCCAGAGAATATGAGAGAAAACATTTCTAAAGGAAAAAAATAATCTGTATGAGAATGTTACACACTTGGTGTGTGACCAAGTACTTACCTGTGTCTTCTTATGCAATATTATTTTTTAATAATAAGTTGTGAAAATATGGAGACATTGTTTCTTGATTCTATTCATTCTTTGTTTTACTTGGTTCATGTTATGAAATAAGGGTGAGATAGAAATTCATGTACTCTGGCAGAATATTTTATTGAACTAATTAAATTGTGTTCAACTCTTCACACTTACAAGTTCCCCATATACTCAGTATTTTCAAACTTGTTTAGTAATGCTTGGGTTTGAGATCTTTTTCATTTTTGTTATTCTAAAATATTTGAATTTTGTTTCAAGACAAAAGGAGAACTCCCTTAAGTTATAGTGTTCTTTGAATATTTAAATTTCATGGGATCATTTTCTTAGTATGAATATTTTTCCACTAAAACTAACAGTAGACATTTGTATATGTTTATAACCAACTCCTCTGTTCACTCCAAGTCCCATTTCTTTCTAATTGGAAACCATACCTCTTTGGAAATAGGATATTTGCTCCTTAATAGCCTTTTCTTCCTGCTGTTTATTCTTTAGCTAAAGTCATAATCCCACATTTCTGACATTATCATCATCTCTACAGTTTCTAATTGTTCTAAAAATGCTACTTTAGGTGAAGAAATGCAGCAGGGAGTCAGTGAACTACCAAAAAACAAAGATGTTATTTCCACTATGCAAATGTCTTTGTGTGAAGAAGGGGACAATTATCAAATACGGGTTGATTACCTGCAGCTACTTAAATTTATGTTGCTTTTTAAGTTCAAACAATGAACCATTTTCCTGAGCAGAGTTACTTTATAGTGCTAGCACCAGTATAGATTTTTTTAATTACACTTTTGTGACGTATCACAATTACTCATTGTGGAGTTCATTAATGTTATAGAATAACATTTTGCCAAAAGGCAAAAAATATCCCCTAATGTCTTTTCTTTTTTTTAGATTTTTTATTGTAAAATTGGTGTACAGAGGGGTTACAATTACATGAGTAAGGCAATGTGTACATTTCCTATCGAGAATTGTTATCTCCTCCTTTGTTTTTTTCCCCTACCATCCCTTCCCTCCCTCCTTATTTCTTAAAAAAAAGGGGGGGACAATGCTTCATTTAAAATTCCAGGTGAATTTAAATGAATATTTTATTTAAATTTGTGGAAATAACTCCAACTTTTAAGTAGACTAATAATTGATGAAATTATTTCTACAATGTTGTGTTTGTTTTTCACTCACCATTTCATATACATTTAATATGGGTTACTAGTAATGTAATTCTGACTAGAAACAATGAGATGTGGTATGTACTTTAAAATGAAAATATCTGTAAAAGGCCTCATTGGATTTTGTTAGCATTCTTTTCAAACAGTCTTAAATTTCTCTATAGACACTTGTTTCTTTGAAATCTCACAAATAAGGGAAGCATTTATCATTATTTAATTCTCTCCTATTCATGAATCTTCCAAGGCAGCATATCTCAACTTCTTACAGGTTCATTGAGCTTCTATTACCCAAATGATTGTCAAGATAATGGAACTAAGTCTTTCCCTTCTGACTCATCTATGGGACCCAAAAACAATTTGCTCTCTTAACCTATTTGCATGCACATACACACACACACATATTGCAAGTGCCATATTTCCTGGCAAATACTACCTTCCTTAAATAGCATTCATGCATATTTTTAGTGTATGGATATTTTTATGTCTTTTGATAAAGAAAGTAATTTCTTCCCTGTGCACTGTTATATAAATCCTACTATATTATCAATATCATATTTAAAGTATCAATATCATATTTAAAGTAAGACATCAATAAATGGATGACTACAAACTTAATTCTATAGTTTAAAATAAACTAAAAAGAACAATAGGAAAACAAAATTGTGCAAGGTGTCAGGACATGCTTTCCATGCTCAGCTTCTGATATATTAGGAAAAGTGTCAGATGTAGCAATTGCTTCAGTTCCCATAAACCTACCTATTTAATAAAGCAAGAATTAACCTATTACATCACCTATTACTATATTTTTGAATTCTTATTATCTTTAAGTAGTTGTTCAAAGGAGTTGCCATTGACTGATGCCCTTTATGAATACATTGCTTCTTGTTCAATATCATCCACTCCAACGTTCTCACCCACCACTCCCAAGTCATCCTTTCCCTTATTTCCTAAATTTTACATTATGTATTTTTTGCCATTTAACAAAGTAGTTTATGTGTACATCTTGATCTGTGTCACCACTTCAACCTCTTCACTCCATATTTATATATTTGCGTTTTGAGTTTCCAAAATTTTAGGTATTTTGATTATACTTTATTTTATTATGACACATTTTCTCCTATGTTTGTGCATACCTGTTTTCAAGTTTCTCTTGATGACTGTTATTTAAGTCCATTGTTTGCTACACCTTAGAACAAAATACTGATTCCTGGAAAAAGGGACTCTCTTTACTTTGTTTTTGGCCTCTTGTTGCTCTCAGATATTCAAGATCATTTTTAAATATTAGCTTAGTAAAATTGAAAAGTTAACTATAAAAGGCATACAGAAAAGCCATTGATTTTTGAAGATTAATTTTGTATCCTGCTACTTTGCCAAAGTTTCAAATCAGCTTGAGTAATTTCAGAGTGGAGTTCATGGGATTCTTTAAATACAAAATCATGTCATCTGAAAAGAGGGAGCGTTTTACCTCATCTTTCCCTATTTGGATCCCTTTTATGTTTGCATCTTGTCTTATTGCTGTAGCTAGGCATTCTAATATTAAATTGAAGAGAAGTGGAGAGAGTGGACACCTTTTTCTCATTCCTGAGTTTAGAGGAAATGGCTTTAGTTTTTCACCATTAAGTATAATGCTGGCTGTAGGTTTGTCATACACAAACTTGATTATATTGAGGAATATCCCAATCCACATGCCCCTCAATAGATGAATGGATCAAGAAAATGTGGTATATATCTCTCTATACATATCTCTCTATATATATATCTATATATCTCTCTATATATGTGTATATATCTATATGCTTATAGATATAAGTATATAGATATATACACATATATAGAGAGATAGATATAAGTATATAGATATATACACATATATAGAGAGATATATAGATATATATAATGGAATTATATGCTTCCATCAGAAAGAATGACACCGCCGCATTTTTCAGGTAATGGAAAGACCTAGAAAAAATTATATTAAGCAAAGTAAGCCAGGCCCAAAAAACAGAGGTCCCATGGTCTCCCTTATTTGCAATAACTAGTGTAAGTTAGGACAAGCAGAAAATGTCCAAAGCTATGTACATATAACCAGATAAGATGATGTTAAGCAAAATAAACCCCAGATAGAGACAGAACTGTTTTTTCTCTTGCTTACTATTGTTTTTAGCATATTTAACATGTACTATGTGATTTTTTGTTTCTTTATTATGTTCTTCTCCTATGGTATTACCCCTGTTTTCACTGTATTTGATGTCGGTGCCCTGCATATTGTATATACATTTTTCTAATTTGGGGAGGGGAAGGGAAATAACAAAATGCTGAAGTAGGATACAGTTTGACCCATTGTAGCAATGAGATGTACAAGACACTATGTTGAAAACGAACTTTAGAACTTGGAGGAATTTGGGAGGTGAGGAGGGAAGCATGGTGGGGGATAAACAAAGGAGTAGGCAACAATGCTTGATAGGAAAAGTACTCATTACCTTACTCATGTAACTGTAACCCCTCTGTACAGTATTTCTGCAATAAAAAAACATTAAAAAGGGTGAAATTGTGTGACCTTGAAAAGATATATTTGATAGAGTTGTACTATCAATTGTTTCTGAATATCAGCTGACAATTTATAGTAGATAGTGATGGACTAAAAAAGTAATAAAGGTAGAATTTGGAAAAAAAAAGTTATTTTTCATGTTATTTTTTTCTGTTTCTTTGGAAAAAAAACATTGAGCTTGAAATTTTTTCTTCTTAATTTTACATTAATTATTTTACATTGTATTAATTAACTTTCCAATTATCCATAGCAAATGACCTCTCCTATAGCTGAGAGAATATTGAGAACTTGTTTTTTTCAGGATAGGTCCTCCTTGCTTTTGTGCAACTTTAATTAACTTCCTTAGAATTTCGAAGGATAAAATTAACTATACTGTCATCTTTAATATCTTCACATTCTATTTCAATAAAAATTCTGTAGAACAGTATCTGCTACTGAAGATATTATTACCACAAACTGGTATAAATACATATACATTCACACACACACACACACACACACACACACACACACACACACACACACACACACACCACAAATCAGTCATCACATTACATTCCTTGTAATTTTCTTAGTTACCAATGGCAATTTTGAGACTAACATTTATGATTATATGAGGGAAAAAAGGAATATAAAGGAATTTTTAGATTAAATATTTCAGGGTTAGAAAAGACCTGAAAGGGTAAATCACACTGTCCATTTTATTCATTTAACATTGAATCATCTCAAACAAAGCCCATCCAATTTCTGAATGTTTCAAATAATAACTGGCCAATTTTTTCAGTCGGCTAATTTTGAGTTATATAGACAACTAACAATGAGTGTACTATGGTTTATCTTCTTGCCCTTTCACAATTTTCATAACTGGTTCCTCTCTTTGAAGGAACATGTCTTAACATTACAAGGACATTTATTCAAACACTTGAATGCAATTATTACAGTTTCTGTGATATTGCTCTTTCTCAGATTAAGCATAGTCAAAAGCATAAAATTAATGGTCTTACAGTCTGCTGATGATAATCAAATAAATCTGATCATAATCAAATCTATCAATGGTCTTAGGGGATTTGGTGTTTGGAGAAAGACACACACACAAATATTACTCCTGTAAAATTTTGTGTCAGATGGGATTGCATATGCTCTTTACTAGATATATTATTTTGGTTAACTTTGAAGTTTAAATATGTGTTTGTAACAACACAGCACAGTTTTTCTCAATATAGGTAAATCTATTTTTAATTATCCTCTGTGAATGTTATTATCCCTTATTTTATTTTATTTTATTTGTTGGTTATGGGGCTTGAACTCTTGAGCCTGAGAGCTGTTCCTCAGCTCTTCAGCTCAAGGCAGTGCCCTTATTGTATTTTGTTGTTTTTGGATATAGATTTACTATTCTGTGTTTACAGATATATATCAAACAGAATCTAAACTTAGACATTAATCCAGTTCAGAAGAAATATCAATTGAAAGAACTTTAGAAAAATATATCAGAGAAAGTACTATCATTTTTAGGATTCTAGAACCAAAAGCATTTGACCATGCAACTTACAAACACAAGATGTCTACAGTTCTGGAGGCTGGGAAGTTAGTAGTGCATTTGGTGCCTGGTGACAACTGACCCTTTGTCCTCATAGATTACTATCTTTCATGTGGTAAATATGAATTTCAACATAGGCAATTGGGAAGCATGTGAACATTCATCACATCAAATTCAGTATACAGGCTTCACCTATAGCAAAGGTGAACAGCAAGAATAATATTTGGACAGCAAAGAACACACAATTGCTATTCATTTTCTAATGGAATCAAATGAAATTGACAGTCTCCATTTGAATAAAAGATAGGTATGGCCAAAAGTGTCCCTTTTTGGAATGGCCAATTTGCACAGCCCAGATATCTAAGATGGTCTACACAGACATCCCTTGTGGATTATAAAGAATGAAGTGATGAAAGGATAATACAATTCATACTGCTTCAGTTCCCAGATAATGTTCTACCCCATTTTGAACACAACCAGATAACAAACGGTGTTTGCATTAAAATATTTAGTGAATTTAAGGGGTAATTAACTGTTCCAACAGGGTGTCATATTCATGCCACCAGATAATCTGCCCTACAGCCGACAAAAGTTAATTATGTGTTTATGATCCCATTTTCTCTTTGGAAAATTGAAAACCTTGTGGTGATTGTCTTCAATTTATCAGATACTCTAATAGTCATGGAACATTGTATATAAGAACTCAAGAAAAGGTAGCAAATGTGTAGCCAAGATTTGTGTCAATCTGACTGAAAGTTAGTCATGAGTCACTTTTCTATGATAGAAAATATCTAATACAATCAATTTACAAATTCTTGGTTACTTCATTTCTTCAATGTATGAGACCACGAGGGATAATTAACAATGTTTATTGGTAAACATTCTGTAGTAACAATAGTGAAATAAACTTTGGAGCTCTGAGCCGGTGGCTCACGATTGTAATCCTAGCTACTCAAGAGGCTGAGATCTGAGCATCATGGTTCAAAGCCAGTCTGGGCAGGAAAGACTTTATCTCTAATTAACCACTAGAAAACTGGAAGTGGCACTGTGGCTAAAATAGTAGAGCACTCAAATTGAGCTGAAGAACTGAGGGACATGGCCCAGGCCCAGTGTTCAAGCCCCTCAAGTGACCAGAAAATTAAACAAAGCAAACAAAACAGCTTGGAGAACTCGTTTATTTCCATGATTTTTTTTCTGTATGTTAGTGAGTAGCTCAGAGTTTATCAATTCTGATTCTATTTTTAAGTCTTTTTTAATTGTGAAAATACTGTACAGTAGGGTTACAATTATATGAGCAAGGTAATGAGTACATTTTTTTAAATCAAGCATAGTTGCTCCTCTTTCCCCTTCCCATCCCTTCCCATCTCCTCCCTCCCCCCAACCTCCTCCCCACTCCAAAGTTGTAAAGTTCGTTTTTTCAACATAAGGTCTTGTTCATCTCATTGTTGCAATGGTTCCACCTAGGGATATCAATTCTGATTCTAATACACATGGCTTTTACTTTGAGCTCAACTCAAAATTTCCAGTGTTTCCCCTCTATTAAATAGGTCTTGACAGTACTTTCCAAAGTAGCATATTTTAAAAGAAGATGGTAAGAAAACCTATGAATTGGCATTCATTTTCTTTGTGCTACATTTTACAAAATATGGGATTGTCTTTTATTTTAGATATATTATTGACCTCCAAAGTACTTTTCATTTCTTTGATTAGGTTCAATTATCATTGAATTTGTATAGAATCTCAATGGCATGTGCACAAAAAATGATGTTTTATATTTTGTCATGCTATATTTTGATCCAGTAAAAAGATAAGAATATTCCTCTGGCAAACAAAGCAACTTTCTATATATCACAAACATGATTGCATATAATTTTCCTCTCTGAAGAGTATGGAAAAGTGTATTTGCTTAGAGAATGACATGTATTAATGCCCAAAGATTTGTTAGTTGACTCTACTGAAGATTCCACATACATTGCTAAACAGATTTCTAGATATCCCAGAGAAATTGACATTAGGACCACATATGTGTGTGTGTATGTGTGTGTGTGTTATCTTCAAAATGGCTGTACTGAGTTTTAAAAAGATAGGAAGATAATGTGAATTATTATGTAGGCAACTGATGATGACAAATATGTGGATTTTCAGCTAGGATACTGAGACTATTCAAGGAATAAGATAAGGGAAAAAGTATATCACATTGTAGGTAAACTGAATTTTTCATCTACTGAAAGTCTACCATTAAGCACAGATTAGAGGTGGTACAATTCTAGCAAAGCTTGAAGTTGGCACCCAAGCCAGTGTTGCTTTTTAACAATGATCCCAAAAAGGCAGCTAGATTGACTGAAACAACCAAATTCTGGAGAAAAGTCATTGAAACTTAGCCTTGATGAACAGCACAGTCAAATGTGTTCCAAACTTCTTAACCAGAAAACTCATGGAAATTGCATATGCCATTAGTATAATTGAAAGCCAGACACATGGATCAAAATATCATCTCTAGAAATGTTTCAAAAAGAGAAGAATCCTTCAAAGTATATAATTTTCTGTGCCTAAAGGAATGTGTATCAGTAGAATGGTGATGGTGATGATTGACAAGAGACAGAATGAAATAGTTTTCCTTGAAATCCATTATCACCAGATACTAAAATCCACTCCAAGGGTCCCTTGTTTCATTTAGGAGACCGGTCACCCACTTTAGTCAGACTTTGGACCCCGAGGCTCTTTTATATGACAGTTGTTAGACAGACTATTGATCTCAGCAAGGACGCTGTTAAAAACTCAATATAATTCTGCTATTCCAACAGGAAGAAGAAAAGTAATAACAGAGAAAAATGTTTAGCATCATCTGACCATTTATGAGCCTATAGTAATATAAAGCCTATTGTTTTGGACAAATTCTAAGGTATATATCTGCAATAATCTCAAGAAACTTACTTTTAAGTTTGTAATGAAACCTTTATGAGCATATATCACATATCCTTCTGCCTAAGTTTATGACAATTGACTTCCTTTTCCATTATATTTGATATCTTTCTGCCTAAGTTTATGACAATTTACTTCCTTTTCCATTATATTTGACTCAGACTAACTCTTCCTCTCCCTTAAGACAGAGGATCAGCCTGACGTATTTTACCTCTTTGCCATTTGGATTTGAGAGAAGTTTTCCACCTTGAAAGCAGAAAGATTCTAACCAAGGCTATTTCAGTGAAGAGTACTTTGGAAATTAAACAACTGAGATGAAGTAGGGCTATAACGAATTCCATTAAACAAATTCTAACAATAAAAACAAACAAAACTTTGAAGAATGATTTTCTCATCATTTATCACCATCGAAAGTTTCAATACAGTTAGTTATAAACCTTTCTCATTTTCACAGTAGGAAATAATTTCAATCAAGACTCTAATAACAGAGAATATTAAAATAGCAACAAGTTTTTATATGAAGTATCAATTTTCAGCTCGGTTTAGCTACAATAGTTATGATTTCAAAGTAAAAAAATTAATTGCTCACCACGTGAGTCATATTGGATATATTTGTACTGCCTTTTTAGTTTAAAATGTATTTTAAAGTACACTTATAGTATTAAAGATAACTCTAAACAACATTTATAGGATACAAAATTAGTTGTTCTTTATTCCCCTCCCCCATAGGCACACCACCTGCTTTCACCTTCTGTAATACAAACAATTCATTGCTACTGTGCTTTAAACATAAAATAGGTAATGCAGTGTGGAAGAAAGTCTATTCTTACTTGCTTCCTGGATTAGATGGTGGTTTAGCCCTCATTGCTCTCAAATCTTTATTTTATAACTTGCCTATGCAACACGAATGGAACATGCCACTGTTCTTTCTCAATTCTTCAGCTGCTCTCCTTAAAGGAAAAAGAAAGAAAGAAAAAAGAAAAAAGTCTTGCCTCTGATCATGTGATAAAGAGGACATTGGTTTCTAAGCCATCGTGATTAGTAGTATATGGAATGTTTTTTTATTGACAATTCTTTGGGCTTTCAAGTTGAATTTCTTTCATAGACAGTAACTGTTTTTGCTTTCTGTTCCTAGTGTTGCACTTTAAAGTACTCATTCATTCATAATGAATATATCAGTTACTACCTCCGCAAGGTTCTAGGCAAAGAGCAAACCAAACAATGACACAACTTTACCATGTGACTTATTTTCAAACACTTGAGGACATATGTCTTTTGTTTAAGTTGAACTTGCAAGTGTGTGTCAACTATTGATTTTACTCCTTAAATGTTACTTTGACACATATATTTATATACTTTTTAACTGTCAGTTTTGGACAAAGCTTGCAAGTTGAACTTGTATAATTCAGAATAAATTGTTAGTAATTTCTTTTAGAAAATTAGGTGCAATTTTGATAGATTAGACATAAAAAAGACACCATTTATATCCCTAACCATCTAACCATTCCATGAAGTTGATTTATTTATAGAGAAACAATTATCTGGGAAGAATTATACTTCTGCAGAGGAATTATTTTAAGATTTTTTTATGCTGGAAATAAAATCAGGTATATCTTTAAAATACTTTACTGTACAGTTTGTGTTGAAATTTTCAAATTGAGGCACATCGGTATTGGTTTTCTGACAACTCTCAATATTGATTCTCTTAATAAAACTTAAAAAAGTCCTTTGCCATGCAGAATCTCTGCAGTTTAATGCAATCCCATTTATCCAGCCTTTCTTTATTTTTGTTGTATTTCTGGATCTTTATTTAGGAAGTTCTCACCTGTGCCAAGGAGCCCTAGTGTATCCCCTATCTCTTCCTGTAATATTTTCAGGGTATCTGTTCTTACCTTGACATCTTTGATCTATTTGGAGTTGATTCTGGTGCAGGGTAATATATCAGAATCTAACTTTAATTTCCCACATCTGTATAGCCAATTCTGCCAGCACCATTTGTTGAAGAGGCTTTCTTCCATCTGATGATTTTGACTCTCTTATTGAGAATAGGTGGTTATAAGTCTATGGGATCATGTCTGGGTCTTCTATTATTTGGTCCTCAGGCTTGTTCATGTGCCAATACCAAGTTTTGGGGTTTTTTTTTATAACTACATCTTTATAATAGAGTGTGGAGTTTATCATTAATATTCTACCAGCACTGTTTATCCTGTTAAGGATTGTTTTTACTATTCGTGTCTTCTATTATTCCATATATATTTCTGGATTCCTTCTATTTCATTAAATTTCACTTCATTAAATCTGCTTTAATTTCTTTTTTGTAATGTACTATGTGAGAAGTTATTACTTTTTTCTTTCATTTATTATTTTTCCCTTTGGTTTATTCCCTGTTGTCACTGTTTATTATTTTGGTATCCTGAAGTGATGACATTGATCAACATGCATTATATTTCATCAACTGCTTTGCTGAATGGCAACTCCTTTGTAGAGCTACATAAAGATAATAATAAAATAAAAATGATAGTACAAATGGAAGTGATAACAAAGTAATCATGAGATGGACAAGGGAGCTAAAGAGAGACTTCTCAGAAGAAGAGATAAAAATGGCAAAGAAACACAGGAGGAAATGTTCATCATTCCTTGCTGTAAAGGAAATGCAAATAAAAACAACACTGAGATATCAAATATCACCTTAACCCAGTCAGAATGGCCCACATTCTAAATGCAGCCAACAAATGCTGGAGGGGATGGGGAGAAAGAGGAACCCTACTGCATTGCGGATGGGAATGTATACTAGTAGAACTACTTTGGAAAGCAGTCTGTAGGTGCCTCAGAAAGCTAAATATAGATCTCCCCTATGACCCAGCCATAGTACTCCTAGGCATCTATGCTGAGCAACAAGAACCAGGATACAAGGACACGTGCACCTCCATGTTCATTGCAGCACAGTTCACAATAGCCAAGATATGGAAATAACCCAGATGCCCCACTACAGATGAATGGATCCAAAAGTTGTGGTACCTATATACAATGGAATATTATGCAGCCATTAGAAAGTACAAAATAATGGCATTTGCAGGGAAATAGATGGAACTAGAACAAATTATTTTGAGCGAAGTAAGGCAAGAGCAAAGAGACAAACAGTACATAGTCTCCCCAATATGTGGATGCTAAAGCCAAAATGCAAGGAGATATGACAAAGTAAACAGTATTTGAGAAACAAAGGACAGCCACTCATTTTGTCATACCATTGCTCAATGACTCCATGTTCTTGACCACATATATGGTGTATATATGTGTGTGTGTGTGTGTGTGTGTGTGTGTGTGTGTGTGTGTGTGTGTGTAAATATATATCTATATATATAGATATATATATACTCGCAATGGAGGGAAGCTAGGAGAAGGACACAGAATCAGTGGGTAATGGGAAAACATAAAACAGAAGGGCCCATCAGCTTAACTGGATATAGATGAAAATGAACCAAGCAACCCAAAGACAGTGATGGGAAAGGAGGAATGAGAGGAAAAGAGGGAACAGCCTACACTAATCAAAAGGAAAGAAATGTAATTATCACCTGATGTGGAAGAAATAATTGTATTGTCAAAGCTCATAGAATTCACAAACTTTTTAGACCATGATAATGACAATTTGCCTTGTGAAGGTTAAAATGTGTTTGTGAGTTTAACTAAGTATCACTATTCTACAATACGGTGAAATATGTGAAATGTATTTAAACACCTAATCTCAATTTAAAAAAATAAAAAGAAAAGAAAAGTGAGAGAAGGGTTGGGTTAGGAGTGATGGGTAACAATCTTGTCAGAAACTGTGTATTCTTATACTGTTTTGTAGAATAGGAACTTCTTTGTACAACTATTTAAAGATAATAAAAATTTTAAATATGGAAGTGAAATATCTGTTTATTATGTGGCTGAGGCTTAGTGGTAGAATGTTTATCTATTTTGTGTGTGGTTCTGCATTTCATCCCTAGAACCACACAAGAAACAAAGCAAAAATGGAAGCTTCTGTTATCAAAGCTATCATAAAGCCAAACCAAATTGTTCCCTTTGGTATCCTGAGATCTTTCCTAGTAGGAATTCTTCACTATGCCAACAAGTTGTTTTTAAATTTTACTGTTTAAATTTTTAGTTTCTGAAATGTTGTCTACCCTTTCCTTTATAATGGTTTATATGGTTTCCTTTATAATAAGATCACTAGTAATGCTTACAAACGTCACAAGTGCCATGATTCTGTGTTCTCTGGTTACTCTGGGGAATTCTATATGTGGAGAGACCTGAGAAAAATTAAGAGCAGAGAAGCATTCAGTGTTCCTCTTCCAAGTCTAACAAAGCCTCCCTGGAATCAATGCAGGTTCTCATTGAAATGACTAAACTCGCAGTGCATTCAATTAGTTAGCAAGTATTAAAATATAGTAGAATAATTTTTAAGCCATGGTGGTAAGCAAATATATTGCATCCTATTATGTTATTACATCTATTCATGGAGAAAATGTGATTTTCAACATTAATTATTTATATTTTCACTGAGAAATTAATGACAACTGCTTGGATATAAACTTGTGAAATAAGTAGTAATACGATGTAATCTGAAAGTTCACAGTAATACAGATTTTATATTTTTTAAATATTAGAGAATAGTAGTAAGCAATATTTTATTTGATATTTAAAAGAATCCCAAATGTAGAGGGTGAATGGTACATTCTCAGTTAGCAACTTAGAATAACTTTGTACATGTATTTAAAAAATCATCCAAAAAATTGAAAATATATTACATATTCTAGAAAGAATCTGAACTAATCAAACACAGGAAAGTGAGCATAATATAATTTATACTTCATATCTATTCATCAATGGCATGGTTTGTAAGTTTGATTTCAAATTCAGAATTTTTATAAGTATGGAACTCCAAATTTATATTTGTCATCACAGTTTTCCAATGCTTTCAATAAAATACATATCAGAAAATATATATATGTAAATTCCTGAAATGTCTCAATGTGCATGTGAAGAAATTTTAAGTGTGATGTTACATATTTGCTACATTTTCAGTCAGTTCAACTATGATGTGAAAACTTAGAAAAAATTAATTGAAAATGGTATAAGTTTGATATTATAAGCATCAAATTGTAAATCTAGTAAAGTGTCATTTACTAAAAGATACATGTTAAGTAGATCTTATTTTTTAAAATGGTATGTCATTTTATAGTTTCTATTGTGTGTTCTGTAATGTGTTCTTCTATAGTCCGATCTCTCTTCACAATGGGCAATTTTGGGTACAGGCTGTCATAGTTAATTGTATGCCTATTTAACTAGATACTAATATACACATGCATGAGTTAAAAATTTATTCCAAAATTTTCCATGAATTTTTATAATAATAGAATTTTATATATTTACTTATTTTATTTTTATTATACAAAACAATTGAATTTATTTTTCCTGATGCATTAGTTCCTAATGACTATTTACCCTCCTCCTTTTCCCTTCTTCCCTTAATCTATTTCTTCAAACAGTCCCCAACTTAACTTGATGCCTTTTTGGTGTCTGTATACCACATCTAAGAGAAAATTCACATTATGTATCTTTGTGAATGTAGTTTAGTTCATTTCACATGATGATCTCCAGTTCCATCCATTTTCCTAAATAGGGATACAGGTGGACCCACTGCAACAGTGAGATGTACAAGTCGTTATGTCGAAAAACGAACTTACAACTTTGGCCGGGGGGGGGGGGGGACGATGGGAAGGGATGGGAAGGGGAAACAAAGGAGGAGGCAACAATGCTTGATAAGAAATGTACTCATTACCTTGCTCATGTAATTGTAACCCCTATGTATGGTATTTTCACAATAAAAAAGAAAATGCAAAAAAATACAATGGCATAATATTCTTCTTTATGATGAATACTCTACTGTCCATATGAGCCATGTTTTCTTTATTTGTTTATTTGTTGATATCTAAGTTGACTGCATCACTTAGTTATTATGAATTATGTTGCAATAAACATTGGATGAAGTTATTTCCATTGCATACTGACTTAAAATGGACATATTTTCTAAGGCCGATTCCCTTCCCTGATATGTGTGGCTCCCAATCAATTGAATGAATAGTAGAGGAAAGGTTGACTTTCTTAGGACAGAGGGTAACTGTACCTGCCACATTTGAGCTGGAAATTCACCTTTTGCCTACTGTTCTGCCTTTGGATTCAACCCAAACCATAGGCGCCTATTGATTATTGAGTGCCTCATACATTCCTTAACTGTACTGCTGGTGATTCAATCAGGTTGAGCCTACCTAACCAGACTTAGGACACTGAAGGTATAAGGTTTTAAATAAGCAGTTTTCACCAATCTTATCTTGTAGCATTTAGGCAAAAGGGTCCCATAATGATATCTAGATTTGGACTAACTACAATGATCAAATCCTAGTTCCCAGAATCAGTGCACACATTATATGACATAGAATTGGGAAGTTATGGTTTTAAGTTTAATTAAGTTAGATGATGACAGATATTACAATAGGGTTTTTATCCTTGATAAGCTCAACTTTTATTGATATGGAAGAGTGTCTGAAGAGTCAAGTTCAGATTGCTCAAATGGAAGTAAACATGACCACCATTAATAATGAAAGCAATCCCTATACCAAGCAATCAGGGAACTTGTAAGAACCAAAGACAGAAAGAAAGATATTCTGCTCTACAGACCCAGAACAATCTAATCCATCAGAAATGTTCATTTCAGTCCATAATTCATGTTTTAGAATTTAAATCTATAGAACTATGAAATTAAAACAATATATATTGCTTCTCTAGCAAATCGTAGTTACTTTTTTACAGAAAAAAGTAACTTCTACCTCAATGCCATCTCTCTGCTTATCTTTCTTAGCAAGCTTTCTAGCAAGTGAGAGAAATTCAAGAAATAGTCAACTAATAAATTGAAAAGGTTTCTTATAGCTCACGGGTTTCAGTAGTTTTAGTGCAGGATCGATTGACCTCATTGCTTTAAGACCTGGACCAAGTAAATGGCAGAGAGCATTTGAGAAACAGATGTAGAAGTGAGGTCAGACTCCCACAAGACTCAAGTGCTAGAAGACCTCTCCAGGCCTCACCTATTAACGTTTCCACCACCACCACCAAGGAGTGTCAAGGTAGGCTCTAAGATTTTAGCAACATTTGGGAAACTCAAACCATATTATTACAATCTTCTTTGGTAATACTTCTTAATTTCCTCTTCAGTGTGGCAGAGAAAAATCTTTTGACTACTCCTACTCCTTCCCTAAATTGATTTTTTAGCTTTATAATTTATTTTTGCAGTGCTATAGCTTTGGATATATTCAGCATTTCAAAGACTATTGTTACCAATTTAACTCTCCCAAATACACACACACACACACACACACACACACGGTGAAGTCCTAAAGCCTGAACACTTAGTATATATGAATGTGTCCTTATTTAGAAGTAGGGGAGTGGAAAAAAAGAAAAAAATTGATCTTTATCAACAACATCAGTTATGATGTTATTATTAGAATATATCCTATGCCTAAATGATTGAAGTCTGTATAACTTTAAGTATCATGTAACACAAGCGAGAAGAGAGAGTGAGAGAAGAAAAACACCCTGTTATGACAGAAATACAGCCTGGAGTGACTGACAAGAAACACAGAAATCATAGCCCCCACCAGAAATTACAAAGAAAAAAATGAAGAATTCTCCCCACAATTGAAGAAATATAGCAGTGATAATACTTTAGTTTTAAGCTTTTAACCTCCAAATTCTAAAAGAAGGTGAATTTTTTGTGTCTTTACTTATTTACAATGGAGTAGGGTTTGAATTCAGGACCTAGCACTTTCTTTTTTCTCTCTCTCTCTTGCTTTTATTTATTTATTTATTTATTTATTTTTGGTTGGTCATGGGGCTTGTACTCGGGGCTTGGTCGCTGTCCCTCAGCTCTTCAGCTCAAGGCAAGTGCTCTACCACTTGAGCCACAGAGCCACTTCTGGTTTTCTAGTGATTTATTGGAGTAAAGAGTCTCACAGACTTTCCTGCCCAGGCTGGCTTTGAACTACAATCCTCAGATCTCAGCCTCCTGAGTAGCTAGGATTACAGGCGTGAGCCACCAGTGCCCGGCTTGGACCTAGCATTTTCTAAGCAGGTATTTCATACTCCTACTTCTTTTTGCTTTATTTTTTCAGATAAAGTCTCATGCTTTTGAATAAGAACCAGTCTGGAACCATGATCCTCTTAAGTCAGCTTTTTGTTTTATCTGGGATTATAGATAGGAGACACCACTCCTGGCTTATTTTTGAAATTAGAATGTTACTAACTTTTGCCCAGGTTGATCTTGAATTATGGTCTTTCCATGTCCACCTCCTGTTTACCAGGAATTACAGGAATACATGACCATCTTTGGAGTGATGATTTGTTTTAAACTCTACAATATTTAGTACTTATTTCTTTTGTAATATGCCTAAGAGTCAAATACAACAATCAAATTCCAGTTTTGATGCAGTCTCTGAGAAAGAGAATCCTCTGTCCAACTTATACTAGATTCAATTTTACAATGATCAATAATCTAAAATATAACCAACTCTGATGTCTGGGCAAAACTTATCTGTCTAGCAAACCAGACCTGGAATCATAAACCTTTTTTTGATTAGTACATTCTTCACGTACTCTACTGCCAATTCATTACAAAATGAATCTACACCAAAGTCTGACCATATTGTTTCAGGTAGTCACTATCACCACATTATTCTACACACAGTTGTCTCAATTATTATCATTGTAACTCATTTTTTTTTATCCTGTTACTTCCATGAAGATTATTCTTAATGAAATAGTTAAGGACCATACAAAAAAATACGAGTTGCAGCCAGGCGCCGTGGCTCAGCCTGTAATCATAGCTACTCAGGAGGCTGAAATCTGAGGATCGCCGTTCAAAGCCAGCCCGGGCAGAAAATTCTGTGAAACTCTTTTCTCCAATAAACCACCAGTAAACCGTTGTAGCTCAAGGAGTAGAGCACTAGCCTTGAGCTGAAGAGCTGAGGGACAGTGCTCAGGTCCAGAGTTCAAGCCCCACAACAGACCCCCCCCAAAAAAAAAGTGAGTTGCCAAGTGCTAGTGATTCATGCATGAGCTACTCAAGAGGCTGAGATCTGAGGGTCATTGTTTGAAGCCAGCTAGGCAAGAAGGCTCTTATCACCAATAAACTATCAGAAAACCAGAAGCTGAGTTTTGACTCAAAGCCATAGAGTGTTAGCCTTGAGTGGAAAAACCTCAAGGACAACAGTCCTTGAGTTCAAGCGTCATTACTGACAAAAAAATTACACAAAGTGGAACAAATTATTATACATTAAACTACATAGACAAGCCCAATCTGTGGAGTATATTGAAATTGTATTACATAAAAATCAAAGATCTCTTCACAATTATTATTACACTTATGTAATCTATTAGCTGAATGTTGTTTGGCAATTTATGTAATCTCTGCTAAATAGAATTTGCTGTGGTAGACTAAGCTAGAAATACTTTCTCATAGGTTTGTTAATACTAAATCTATTAAAATATACTCTGTAAGTAGTTGAGTAACCACCGTCATTAGAGAAATGGACCATTTGAATTACAAAATGCAATCAGTGTCCCACATGCAATATTCCTTCCAGAGGCACAAATACAATAGATGTATAGACAATTTTTTTTCCAGCAAGAGATGTCTCTTTGGATTTGGCAGATGGTCCCTTAAGGAATAGAACAATTATGTCAGATTACTATCTTTTTATTATCTTTCAATTAGTTAAGAAGAATAAGCAAACTCTGCGTATGAGCCATCAGTCCATTTACTTTAGAAAGCCATCAAAGGAAAAGTTTTCTGGAATGGGGTAGAGACTCAAGGCAACAGGATACAACAAGAAAATACACTGAATTCAGACACAGAATACTACATTGCTTTTCCATTCTTCTGTCTGTCATTCTGAGGAATAACTTCCAACCTTCATTTAATTTACCTGTAACATATTAAGTGAGTGCTATATTTTTAAATACTAGGCTAAGTATAGAATTTTAGACATCTGGCAGTTAAAAGCAGAGGTTGAATATTTCAAGTTTTGTTTGTCAGCACTTTATACATCATCATCATAAGATGCAGCCACGTCTCTCATGCTTCTCAATTATAGGTGTAGGCCAAGAGCTAACATGGTATTTTTCATCCTTTGAAGATCTCTTTACACATTCTAGCCTATAACTTATTATTTTTAAAATATGATTTTATTAATATTTTTGTCTATTTGATTCTGAGGAATCAAACCCAGGGCCTTATGCATGTTTGGCAAGCATTCTATCACTATTATTAGCCTATTTATAAATTCAGTTTTTCTTAATTCTTAGTGGATATTTTGGCACTAAAGTAGGTTAGCTGTTTCAAGATATCATTGGCTCACATGAATTTCCTGATACTGTCTACAAACTATCTTAAATTTAAATTTTCACTTTTTTCTTGCAGGAATTTTTTCAATTATACCATTGTTCACTTCTTTGTTTTCTGTCCATCCTGGGACTTGAATTCTGGGTCTGGCATTGTCCCTGAGCTTTTGTTCTCAAGTCTAGCACTCTACCACTTGAGCCACAGCTTCACTTCTGGCTTTTTGTGGTACTTGGAGATAAAAATCTTCCTGGAGACTTTCCTGCCTGGGTTGGCTTGGAACCAGGAGCCTCAGATCTAAGCCTCCTGAGTAGCTACAATTTCAGGCACAAGCCAAGGCTGGGTGGGGAGCAGGGAGAGGTGGGGGAGGAGAGTAAAAGCAGGGGGGGAGGCGTGGCTCACCTATACAGTTTTAAAATGAAAAAAAAAAAAAGTTAAAGTATCTCCTGTAATCTTATTCCTCCAAATCTAATAGATTACATCTTCACAGCTCTGTTTACAAAGGGTCATACCAAAACAGAAGTCTTAATCTCTTTCTTTCTGTTATCCTACATTTAAGTATTTAGATTAGTATCATCAGGCTTTGGAAATGCAAGATATGGTGTGCCCCTTGGGCAAGTTTGAGTTTCTTGCAACTCTACTCCAACTCACAATAATAAAGTATTTCTCTAAATGGATTGATTTTAACATCTATTGTCTAAATAACCCAAATACACCATAATATATTTCTCTCAAAAAATAAGACATATCAAAGTCAGATATTTCAAAGTATCTTTCAAAATCATTTATATGACACTACTTCTTTCAATTTCACTTTCCATCATTAAAATGTAATTTTCATGTTTTATTATCAATAGTGTTTTTTAGACTGGCACCTGTGGCTAATGACTATAATCCCAGCTACTTAGGAGGATGATATCTTATCCTCACAGTTCGAAACCAGCCCAGGTAGAAAAGTAGTTTATCTCCAATAAACCACTCAGAAAAAGTGGAAGAGTGCTATCCTCATACTCGGGGCAGTTCCCAGACCCAGAATTCAAGCCCCAGGAACAGCATAAAAATAAAAAAAAATTGATTACATAGGGATACAGGTGGACCCATTGCAACAACAAGATGTACAAGTTGTTATGTGGAAAATGAACTTTACAACTTTGGCCGGGGGGGCGGTGGTAATGGGAAGGGATGGGAAGGGAAACAAAGGAGGAGGCAACAATGCTTGATAAGAAATACTCATTACCTTCTGTATGGTATTTTCACAATAAAAAATTAATTAAATAAATAAATAAGTAAATAAATAAATAAATTTTGTGTGGCCTGTAATCATTTCAGAATTTGTTAGCCTCTTTGGGTTTTTGATTATTCCCTAGTATCTTATAATGACTATTTCCATGTATTGGCCATAAGATAAAGCATCTCATATGTCATTAATATTTTTGGTATTCAAATGGTATGTTACAACTTTAAGACATGAAATAATAACCTTATAATACTACTGTTGGTATTCTGCTGTACCTAAATGTATTTTGTAATTCTTTAACTCTAAAAATTTTTTTTGGGGGGGGGGGTCTGGTCATGGGGCCTGAACTCTGGGCCTGGGCGCTGTCCCTCAGCTCTTCAGCTCAAGGCTAGCGCTCTACCACTTGAACCACAGCACCACTTCCGGCTTTTTTCTTTTTGCTTATGTGGTGCTGAGGAATCGAACCCAGGGCCTCTTGCATGCAAGGCAAGCACTCTACCACGGAGCCACCTTCCCAGCCCTAAAAAATTATTAATACAATCCATTGACATTTATTTAACTTGAAAGCATGTGCATGAAAAAAAAGATAGACATTGTAACTCATGTCTTTCATCATAGGTAGGTATATAGCATAGGCAGAGATTAATGTATCATGAGTTTGAGAAGAGCTTGGGAAATAGTAGTCAGATTTTATGTCAACTGAAAAAAAAAACAAATGTATGGTGGAGATTAAGAAAGAAGAACAAGAGTAATAGATAGGATGAATATGATCATGTGATCACAGTGTATTATAGAAATATAAAAAAATCACAGTAAAGGCCTTTAGTACAAATAATATATGAAAGGCTTGGGAATGTTACAAAATAATACAAATAAAAGGACTTGAAGGGGTAGAACACTTGTCTATGGACAAGATTCTTAGTTCAATCCCCACCACAGAAAAACAAAATAAAATAAGAAAATGCCTTGAGCTGAAGTTATAGCATAGTGATAGTACTGGGAAAATTCTTCTAAGTACATGAACATTATAAAGTATATTAACAAAAGTTCTTTCTTGAAGTTTTTCTGTGTCAACCATCATATTTTTACAAATACTGTGTAATTTTTACAGTCTTAAAGAAAACTGTATTAGATACACTCCTAGAACAATACAACTCCTAGAACAATGTACAACTTCATGGTATTACTATACCATGAAGTTGTACATTTTCTCCCAAATGTTAATATTCTTTCTTCTCACATATATATATAATCATTATATATAAAATCATTATATATATATATTATTATTTTTTGGTTGGTCGTGGGACCTTTACTCTGGGTCTGGGCACTCTCTCTCAGCTCTTCAGCTCAAGGCTAGCGCTCTAACACTTGAGCCATAGCACCACTTCCAGCTACTTCCAGCTTTTTCTGCTTATATGGTGCTGAGGAATCAAACCCAGGGCCTCATGCATGCAAGGCAAGCACTCTACCACTGAGCCACCTTCCCAGCCCTCTCATAGAAAGCACAATTTATTTTCCTAATTCTTAGCTAATAATTATAAACAAATGATTTATATTTCTAACAGTAATGTTTTTATTGTTCAAACTGAAATGTTTTAAACTTAATATTTCTAACATTATTATGTTCATATTTACTAACTTTTTATATTTCATTTTCTTTTTTCCCTTTTTAAAAAATTGTTCATAAGAGTCTTGAAGACTTTCCTTCCTTCCCTGACTACCTTGGAACATCCTCAGATCTCAGCCACCTCAGTAGCTAGGATTACAGGCATGATCCACCAGCCCACCAGCACCTGGTTTGTATTTCCTGTCTTGCATTGCTACTTTTGTCCATTTTTGGGGTTTTTCTTTCTTTTTTAGATAGTATATATTATACATAGCAATCTTCTTACTGTTACATATGTTCCAATTGCTTTCTTCGAGATTCCTATGACATTATTTTAAAACCAATTCATTATCTCTTTAGTGTTTCTTACTTATGTTGATTATTCATTTATTATATTGATTGTAAAAATTCCGCTGATTTTTCAACCCAAACTCCTTTCTACTCATAATTGTGAATTCTTACATTTTTCATCTCTATTACATTTTGGACATGATATTCTGCATCACAGTATTTTCACTTTTATTATTTCTTTAATGGCTGGGGCAGCACTTAAAGTTAAATGATTTAAGTCTTTCTTACTTTAAACTTTGGGAATGTGAATTCCATGCCCCTTGATGCAGAAAGTGTTGATTGTTACTGACCACTGACAAACTTATTCAATGACTTGATTTGACCTAGTTTTGGTTTCTTCCCCATAGACCACTGGTTTGTGGCTCGCTTCAAACTTCAACAATCAATATGGTGCCAGATAGGATTATTTCCTGTGAAATAACTCTGATCATGGAGTCTGCTCCATGCCACCCACTTGTCCCTCCTATTTACAATTTCCCAGTATACCCTGTTTATTTGTTAGACTATCACTTTCCCTCAGCCATTCTCAACTCTTAAGTGCCATTAATTGCAGACTGATGGCTCCGATGTTTTTTTTTTTTATTAAGCCAAAGGGCAGAACTGATCTATCAAAATTCTAGCACTTTTGATATTAGATTTGGTCTGACATAGGAGATGCTCCAAGATGTTTAACTCCCTGTGTCTCTGGCAAACTAACTTGCTTACAGTTTGTTTTTTTAATCTTTAATAACTGGACTGTCTCTTCCCTCTTGATTTTTAACACAGCTTCTACTATTTCAAGAAATTCTGCATGCTTGAACATTTTCACATTCTCTAGCAAAAAGAAACAACTCCTTGAGGATTAGATATTTTTCAGTCTTAGCAGTATTTTTTACCTGAACTAACACTAGAATAGGATCCTCCACTGCCTTCTTCTGTATATGTATACCATCTTACCTGACTTTCCTTTCACATGAGGATCTTTTTAATTTTGCCCAGGCTGGTCTTGAAAAATCCTTCTATCTCTATCCCTCAAACAGTGAGATTACAGGTGTAAACAACTGTATATAGCACTATATTGATTTTAGGGAAGTAATTTTACAGTGATAAAGAATTAAACCTCTTCATGCTTTCATGAGAAGAGACTAATGTATTTATTTTGTAAGGTTTTGTTGTTTTCAATTTTGTGAACTGCTAACCCCTTATTACTCATTCCTGACATATTGTTATATTTAATCAAATGTCCAACCTTCTCACTGTATTGGATATTTCACTTTCCTTCATAAAAGTCATGATATCAAGATATTGTACAGAAATTATCTTAAATATTTTTCCAGAAAGTACTTAGAATGTCATAAAGATTGGTTCACCTTATAAAAAGAGACATGGAAAACCTAGCAAGGTTTATATACTGAACCTTCTTTCCCTTACATTAGTTTGTATAAATTAATAACATGAATATTTTAGACAGTATGTAAGGTGCCATTGCTCACAGCCACAATATGTTTTTCTTTCTCAGCATTCTGTAATGAAAATACAGTGCTATTAGCCATGATTTCAGTTAATTTTTTAAATATTAACTTGGTCACTTCTGAATCTAAGCAGAAAAGAAATGAATGATGTAGTGCTGAATAAATTAGAAAAAGTTAATTGTGATTTGAAATTAATTATGTGTCCATTGCAATAGCATAGTTGAGCTCTCTGCCTTGAAAAAGAATAATACTGATTATCTACTGCTAAGTAAAAATATAAATTAAACAATAATATATAAAAATAGTTTGCTTTCCTTGAAATATTTTATTAGTGCATGCATACAAGCAAATGCTAATTTCTCAATGGTTTCATGTGAAACTATTAACAATAGCTTTAGTAAACAGGATTAGTACAGGATTAAGAGTTCTTTTCTCAGAAACTCTTGATTGATGGCTTTTTACATTGTCAGAGTTTGACTTTCTTTTCCTTTTATTCTTTTCTTTTACAATGAATTAGCATGTCAGCAATTATGTAGCACTTCTAAAAGATAATTCATAGACAATAGTTCCTTAAAGCATGAATTGAAAAAGTATTTCATTAAAGTTTATTTTTAGCATGTAGTCTCTAGAGGGCTTTAAAAATATTACTGAATTATTTACTTATATTTAGCATTTATATATTTTGTGATTTAAAAATATTAATTACATTTGTATTTTATTTGAGGTCACATGTACAGGTTGAATAGACCAGGGAATTTGAGACAAACACAGGAGACCCATCTGACTGATTTCTAAATAAGTCTGGTAAGTATTTATCAATGACACTCAAAGGTCAGCATGTGTTTTCACATTTTGTTATGGATTCTAGGGAGTTCACCTATGCTTTATTTTCTTCCTGGATATCCTTAGTACATAACAAGGGTTTTTGAAATCATATTAACTGGGTGCCGTCTAGATTGAAGTTCTAGGGACAAAGTCTAACGATGTCAAAACGTGTTTTCTTTCACAGGAAGAGAGCAACTTTGTCCAATGATGTGAGACAATAGGTATTTTTCACGAACACAGAAAAGATACAAGTCTTTGAAGAGGGAAATGAGTCTACCAGTGGTTCCAGATGATTATGCAATAGGAAAATATAGCTCTTTTGTGACATGATAAAAGCACACACTACTTTATGTTGTATGACTCTAACTAGAAAAATGAAGTGTAAAAATTAGACAGCACATATTATCAAAGCCTATATTCATTATCTTATGATAAATTATGAACTAACCTTATTAAGTAAAAATTGAAATTTAAAAATGTACACATGTGATATTTATATTTTAAATAAGGAATAGGCCTTAATTACAATGACCATTGTAATATTTATGTTTGAAAACATTAAATAACATATATTTAATTATGTGAATATACTGTGAGCCACTTGGGGATTAAAAATGTAAAAATTAAAACATGGTATCATAGTTTTCTAAATTTCACTGTGCTTTAAAAAAAAGCCAGGAAAGAGACTATAAGTCAGAGCTAATGTTCTATACATAATGTAAAACCTTGTCACGCCTCTTATTACTATTTTAAGTTCAAGTTAATGAAAATCTGTTTGCTGAACACAGATGGAAATTCTGGTGCCACTTCATTAGAGAGATGTAACACTTCCAAAATGTTATGGTTATTTTAGTTCTTTGGCAAATCATAGGCAAGTTTGTTATTGTTATTGTTTTTAATTTACAAAACAGGTATTTTAAGAAGATTTTGATTTGCAATTTGATGTATGACACAGAAGAAATGCTTGACTTTTGAAAGTCTGAATTTTTGTATATATAAGCAAAAGAAGGAATTTAAAGTACATAATTTCTGATATCCCTCACAAAAGGTAACAGTGCTTTAGTTTCACCAAAAACATTTAGATACAGTATAATAATAAATATAAAACTAAGTGACAGAGCCCAGGAAAGTTCATTGGGCCAAACTAAAAGATGTGATTCCTGAAGGAAGTCTTGTAGATGGTCCTAATAAGTTTATGAGGCCGAATATTTATAGAGTTCTTTACTTCATGCTGATTATATACTGACCCAAGCACATGAAAAATACTCCATAATTTTGCAATAGCCAGCAAGGCTAAGCATGAATCCTAAATAGGAAATGAAACACTATTTAAAGCAGAAGATGCTAATTCTAGAAGTTAGAAGGAAGAAAGATATGCTACCTTCCTCTGAGTCCAATGACTAAATTAACAGAGCTAGTGTTTGATAAAGTAAAAATAGAGGGCTAAATCAAGTGGAGTTAGTGAACATCAGATCAAGTGAATTCAGAACCAAAATACATATCTGAGAGGTTACCCTCTAATGAGAATTATACTAGAGAAAGTTTTCAGATCTACCTATGGTCAAGGAAAATACTTGAAATCAATTTCATACTCAGGATTGCTATTAAAATATTTCTTACAAAAACTTAATTCACAAAAAATTTCTTTCAAGGTCAAAAGAGTGATCTAAATTGACACTGTACATGTTGTAGTTCTTTATGGATGAAGCAAACATAAATATCTTACCTATCACCAGAAAAGCAATACAGAAACACTCTCTCCACAAAAACAAATGCCCAGAGTAGGCGGCACTTGGCAATCTGTAAGACATTCCATCTCACCCATGCAGACACACTTCAAATTATTGAGCATGATTGTATTATTGATAATTACAAAAACTACAAGATATCAATTCAATATTCTGTAAGGAAAGATTCTGAAAATAACGAATTAGAGCATTCATAAAAAAGACATTTACAACGCTAGAAAAGTCAGTCTTGAATGTTTTATGAAACTACACTATAGGTGTAACTCAAGCGGTAAAATGCTGGTTTAACAAATGAGAAGGTTCAATTCATCCCCAGTGTGGAGGGAAAAAAGACAGTGAGGAATTGTTGTTTTGATTTTTTGGCTTAAAACAAACAAACAAACAAAAATCTCAATGAAGAACAGAAGCAAATGTTTAGAACAAAGAAAGTTTTCAGGGTGATTCCACAGAGTGACTGTACCATATATCTCAGAAAGGTAGAGGAGAGGATTATAAATGTTTTTCCATGGAGTGATTACTGTTTGAGGAAGGCGGCATAGCTTGTGAAATTACAAAGTACACACATGCATTGTAACACCACTTAGTACCCCATTATCATACAATTAGGTGTCCATATGGATCAGGTTAAAAATAAATTGAAACATAAAAAATTTTAGAAATTACTGGGTGTTGGTGGCTCATACCTGTAATCCTAGCTACTAAGGAGGCTGAGATCTGAGGATCGCAGTTCAAAGCAATCCTCCTGGGCAGGAAAGTCTGTGAGACTCTTATCTCCAATATCCACCAGAAAACCAGAAGTGGTGCTGTGGCTCAAGTGGTAAAGAGCTTGCCTTGAGGTGAAGAGCTGAGAGTCAGTGCCCAGACCCCAGAGTTCAAGCCCCATGACTGACAAAATAAATAAATCTATATAAAAAAATAAAAGTAGTTGATTAGGCTAAAACATAGAAAGAGATTTCAGTTCTGAGTATTCACTAAGCACACTCAGTTTTTACATTAGTAAAAAACACAAAACACTAAGGAAAATAATTTTGTAGTAGTGAAAATATAGATTTCCTACTTTCCTTACTTGTTAGGGCTTTCTTGTCATACAATCCCAGGGTCAAAATATTCTCTCTGTCAAAATGTAAGTGAAGTCTTATGAAGCCATAAAGCATCCCACTTATACAATCCTATGTAAGGAACAACTTCGCTTCCTCCTTCGTGTATTTCTAGCATGTCTCACTTTAGCGGTCAGAATGTATAATATTTGCATCCATAATATATTTTAAACCAGATCCTACAAAACATTTGCTTAAGAATTTTCCATTTTAGAGTTGTATTTATGGAATTTTTATCCATTCTTTGAGTTTTGTCATTTCCCACCAAAATTATTTCAGCAATTACAAATTAATATGAAGCTTTTTATTTAATTGCAATTCATTTCAAGAAATATAGATTTGAAATAAATTTCAAAACATTGCCTTAGTCTGTATAATCTTTCATATGTTTAGACAATATTTTTATTTGACTGCACTGTAATTAGTATCATATTAGTCTGGTAGGAGAGGATTACCTAATTTGGGGTTCTGTATATATATTATCACATAGGAAAACAAATCCCACCACCCACAAACTATACATGTATATGTATTTGCTACCTTTTGTCAGATAGCACATAGTTTTGAAACAGAAAATCTGGTTACCTATGTCTGTGTCATTCCAGCTGTTTGAGGCTGTTCATTTCCCTGAGCATTTTAATGCAATTCTAGAAGTTATCACAATAATGCTTACTATTTGGTACAATAGAATGATCAGCTCTTATACTTTCTGGTTTCAGTATCATTCAATACATTTAAATCTTAAAAAAATGAATTTGGTGTAATAGGAAGGCATTTGGGCAGGCAGATTACTAAAGTCTTGTAGATATCCCAATAAATAAACCTTTCCTTGTCCTCCAGATGTAGTTTTTATTCTGCATTACTATTCACAGTAAACAACAGGCTAGTAAAATAGACAGTCCAGGCTTAATGATGAATTAAACTGCATAGCACTGACATTCTCTTAAGCCAGTAAGCTCTATATAATTGATTTTCTTTCAGAGGTCAATGTGAAACAGCAGTTTGAAAGTGACATCTCCAAATAAATTCTGATTGTTGACCCCTGCCGTAACTGTCTTTCTGTATATCATTAGCTGAAGCATTAAACCTGTACATTTCTTCACCTGTGCTACATGATAAGAATAATGATTTCATACTAGAGGGTTATGAGAGGAATTGTTGCCTGTGCAATCTGTAAGGCATATTAAGAGGATTGATTCTTTGCTTTTTGAGACTACTCTTAAATTTAACATATGCCTATAGTGATCATTATGAGTATATTTTACTTCAGTGCACATGAATAAAACTCTACTGTTAATTATATACATAATGGATTGATACCTTATAAAATGCCAATGACTTAATTACCCTGAAATAAATGTGAGGCCTTTAGGATTGATAAATGCAAAACTTTATATTATTTGAAATAAAATTTAACTTTCTTTTGGACTTATGATTTATATTTGCCAGATAGTTTTTATATCTTTACCAGAAATGTAGTAGCTTGCATTACAAGCTTTGGCCTACAATATGTGTGATTAATATTTGATTGAATAATTTTGGATTAAAAATGAGAATGTATTATTCATATATTATTTCATAAAAAGTCTACATAGACACTATATGAAAGATATATATCTTTAATAATATATATATATATAACATATATAGACTATATGTGTACACACTATTGTTGAAAAAAATAATAATATGAGTGTTCTGGTCTTCATTTCCTAAAAAATCTTTGTAACTTGGATAATTCCAAACAGCATACAGACCAGGTCATCTAGTCAATTAAAACAGAAATAAAGGGGAATAAATGATGAAATAGTATCTTGTCCCTATGTGAGACTTCTTAGGGAATAAAAGAACAAGTGATATTGGTTACTTCCCTTAGTACTAGAGCCTGCAGAGGGTCTGATTGTATAATAAACATATACTGGACTAAAATACTTATTTTACTATTTATTGTCTTTAGGCTCTTTCATCTAACTGTTCTTATTACTAGAGTAAGTCCTGACTATTACATACATGATGTATTGGAACTCCAGTACTTGAAAAATCTTCAAGAAAGAGTAAGTAAGAGATGAAAACTCTCATATCTGGTAGCTCAGGAAAGAGTGGTGAATGGAGATAAGATGAATGTGTTAAGACTAGCCCTTCTAGTATACAGGGTGCTTACATGCAGATATCCTGTTGTTACTTCCTAAGGCCAAATGTGTTTCTAATCACACTGGTAACAGGAAAAACTGTCCACAATTATCTCTAAAAAGTATCAACAGGTATTTGGCCCAATAAATTATCTGAGTCAGACTTCACTAGATACAAATAGATAAATGGATCAAGAATGGAATTCTATATCCCCATCAGAAACAAATGGGGCAACCCATTTGTTAGGAAATGGAAAGACTTGGAAAAAATTATATTAAGTGAAGTAAGCCAGGTCCAAAGAAACATAGGTCCCATGGTTTCCCTTATTTGCAATAACTAGTATATGTCTGATACAAACGGAAACTGTCAGACAAGTTGACGTTAGGCAAAATGAACCCCAAGATAAGAATTCAAATGTTTTTTTTTTCTTTCTTGCGATTGTTTCCAACATATTTATAAGATGATTTTTTTGTTGCTTTGTATGTACCTCCCCCAGGTATAAGCTCTGCTTTCACTGTGTTTGATTTTGATATAATTTATGGAGGGTGAGGGAAAAAACAAACTGTTTAAATAGGGTTAGAGGTGGACCCATTACAACAATGAGATACAAAACGTTATGTGGAAAAATGAACTTTACAACTTTGGTGGGTTGGGGGGTATGGAGGGTAAGGGGGGATGATGTAGGAGGGTGTGGGGGTGGGGGGTGTAGAGGGGAAAGGATGGTATGGAGAAACAAAGAAGGAGGCAACAATGCTTAATAATAAATGTACTCACTATCTTGCCCATGTAATTGTAACCCCTCTTTATGGTATTTTCACAATAATGTATATATATATATATATATATATATATATATATATATATATATATATATATATATATATATATATAAAGTTGTTGGGACAGACCAATTGATATATTCAATTGATATATATTCAATATATTCAAATGAAATATTCACATTTTTTTCTTGAAAAACTAGTAGCATTGAGATTATTTTGATGTGACTGGAGATGAAAAATACAGAAACAAGTAGAGCTCTCTACTTCTGGATATTGTAAGAACATGGCAATCAGCCAAATCTGATTTCTCTAAATTCTTCATTGATAAGTACTCTACTCCAACTGAAGAAAAATGGAAAAATAAAAGTCAAGCAAATTGTTTTTTGAACTGGACACATTGTTCAAGAAATGTCCAATGTCTTTTTCCAAAACAACTTTGCTATTACTTATATAACAAAGGTGTAATTTAATTTTATATATTCATTTGCAAGGAATTGTTGAAGATCTACTATAATATGAAAGTTTATCTTGGTGATTCAGACTCAATTACTGATGTTTAATATTCAGTATGATAAATGAACAGGCCTGAGGACCAATGGAATAGAATTGAGGACCAATGAAATAGAATTGAAGACCCACAAATAATCCCACAGACATATAGCCACCTAATCTCTGATAAGCAAGCCAAAACCATCTGATAAAATAAAGACAGCCTCTTCAACAAATGGTGCTGGCAGAATTGCCTATACATATGTAGAAAATTGAAGTTAGATCTTCTTATATCACCCTGCACCAGAATCAACTCCAAATTCATCACAGATCTCTAGATCAGAGCAAATAGCCTGAAGATATTACAGGAAGTGATAAGGCATATACTAGGGCACCTTGCCACAGATCAAAATTTCCTAAATAAACATTCAGAAACACAAACAAATCAAAGAAAGGTTGGATAAATGGGATCTCATTAAATTGCAGTTTCTGGTCAGAAAAGGGCATAGCTAGGAAGATAAATAGAAAGTTCGCAGATTGGGAGAAGATCTTCTCTAGGTATACAACAAACAAGGTCTTATATCAAAAATATACTTAGAGCTTAAAACATTACCTCCTCCCCAATAAAAAAATCCTCAAAGAAACAACCACTCCATTCATAAGTGGGCTAAAGAATTAAAAAGAGACTTCTCTGGAGAAGAAATAATAATAGCCAATGACATATGAACAAATGTTCAACATCCCTGGCCATAAAATAAATGTGAATCAAAAACAAATGGAGATTCCACCTCACCCCAATTAGAATGGGCACTATCAAGAAAAAACAAACAAACAACAACAACAACAACAAAAACTAATGCTGGCAGAGATGTGGCCAAAAGGGAATGCTACTACACCTTGGTGAGAATGTAAACTGGTTCAACCACTCTGGAAAGCCATATGGAGGTTCCTCAAAAGACTAAACATAGAACTCCCTATGATCCAGTAATCCATGAGCATTTCCCCAAATGATCACAAACAAGGCTAAACTAAAACTACCAGCACAATTATGCTAATTGCAGGATTATTTACCATGGCTAAGATATGGAACCAATCCAGATGCCCCTCAGTAAATGAATAGGTGGAGAAAATGTACTATATATACACAGTGAATGATTCCACCAGACAGAATGACATTGCCCATTCATAAATAAATGGAGACTTGGAAAATAAAACATATTAAGTGAAGTAAGACAGATGCAAAGAAACAGGCTACATGGATTCCATCATTTGTAATAATTAGTATATGTCTAGGATATCTCTCACAGAGGATCACAGTAGCTCAAAAGCTAGTTACATATGACCATATAAAATGATACTAATTGAAATGTATTCCAAGATATGGAAACAAGAGGGTTTTTGTTGTTGCTTTTCATTTGTTTTTGTTTTTCGGGTTTTGTTTCCCTTTTGTTTATCACCTGTTTTGGAACCCTGGGTCTTGAATATATGTTTATCTGATTTGGAGAAGGGAAATTACAAAATGGTGAGACAAAGGAAAAAGGTGAACCAATGCAACAAACATACTCATAAGACACTACATTAGAAATGAACTTTACAACTTAAGAGACGGGGCAGTGAGAGAAGATGAAGGAGGGGTAACACTCTTCAACAAGAAATGTACAGTTACTTATGTAACTGTAACCCTTCTCTGCATCTCTTTTACAATAAAATAATATTAAGCATCATGGCTTCCAGGAACTGAGTAGATCATGAGGGCAAAATCGTTTTTAGCATGGGTATACTTTCCAGAATAAGTAAGAAGTGTACCATCAAACCAGGCCACAGTGATAAGAATGATAGTTATAAGATTGGAATTTTTAAATCTCATAATGATTTGTAGTAGGCCATGGAAATGAAAAAAATCTGTGATTTAGCCAAAGCAAAACAGAATATAAAATAAATTATATAACATGATCCTCTATCATTATAGGAGGGTTCTGTATAACTAGGGTAAAGAAAGTATGATTCCAAAGCTTACATTTATATGAATATGAGATGGTATAAAATGAATAATTCTTTTTTTATATTTTGGACAAAAATATGGATGTTTGAGCAATGAGCTTCTATATCCATAACTGTGATAAGGAAAATATAAATCATGCTCCCAATCTCTACCAATAGCCATGAATTTAAGCTCTGCTAATTTTTTTGTAGCTTTTTTTTCCTTTTTTTTTTCCAGGGCTGAGGACCAAACCCAGGGCCTTGCGCAACGCCCTTCCACTGAGCTAAACCCCAGCCCCTCTGCTAATATTTTTAGGAGAGTAATTCACACTGAAACTAATATTACCACTAATAAAAAAAAGCAGTCCTTTAACAGGTCATATTGACTAATACAATACATGAACTATGCTTTTTTTTGTTAAACAACTTCACAGTGAACATAAATCACAAATTTTAAAAATCTGGAAGTCAAGATTCTCAATTAATGGGCTCTCCCTGTATTCTGAAATTATAGAGGGACTGAGACATATCAATAGACTGGCTTTAGAAATAGAAAATCTCAAAGGTTTAATGTGATTGCATTGTGAAGAATACAAGAGCAAACGTAATTCAGTTTTACACCTATCTCTTCCAAATATCTTAAATTATATTTTCATTATTACATATCTGGGATTCTCATGCTATATCTTTCATAAGTTCTAATCAGGAAATATGAATGTATTTCGCTTAGAGCATAGAATTGAAGAATAATTAGTAATATCACTTTTATAGAGAAGCTTCTTTCTGACATATAATCAATTATGAGGTATTTCTAGATTCAGTAAATTTCCTTGATGTATGTATTTACTTACTCATTTAATATGAATTCCAGACAAATATTTTTGACTGTGTGGTACTGCCAAAAATCATTCTAAACATATGAGATATAGCAGTAATTAAAAGGAAAAAAATACCAATTTTAGCCATTAAGTACAATAGATTCTAAATAGTTCCAAAGTTCTATGTCTACTAAATGTGCATGTTAGGTTATAAGAATTCAGCAACCTTCACAATTTTCTGTTTCTGGGGCTGACTTATATAATTAGCAGCCTGACACTAAGGTAATATTTAAGCTAAGGTAAGAAAGACTATATACCCAACTTATATGTGCTTTCTATTTGTTTCCATAGCATTTAATGTCTTCAAATATGAGAATATTTAAAGGCAGATGTTTTTCATAAATATATGCATATCACATACACACATTTATATATCATGTGAGACTGAATACATTGACATCATGATTACATGATACTTCATGTATGTGTAAATTTTAAAATAAATTTTAGAGACACAACATATTCAGCTGAGCAAGAAGACACTAAAATCTCCTTGGAAAAAGGATATATATATATATATATATATATATATATATATATATATATATATATATAACAAATATATTGTTTATAAAATATATCTATATATTCTTTTACGTATAAACTTATTTGTAGAATGGCATTCCCTTTGTACAACTATTTAAATATAATAAAGATATAATAAAATAAATTACTTATATGTTGTTATCATTTTAATACAAGATTCTTTAAAGTATTTGAGGAAACAGGTATGCTATTCATTTATCATGTTAGTGAAGACAGATGATAGCAAACAACACTTTAGACTTCTTAAATAGAAATGAGCTTGTAGGAAAATTAATTATGTTACTAGAGGGCTAATGTTCATCAGCGAGTCATCAGATAATACTTTGAAACAAATTATATAATGGGGAAATAAAATATTTATTCTCATTACAAGTTGATTATTAAAGTAAAAACTTCTAACAGATTTTGATCAAGGATGCATTTCTCTCTGTAGATGACATAGCTCTCAAAAAGACTAAAAATATGGTAACCAAATCATAGACATGAGTAACTAATTTGTTCCAGAAGCCTATAACCTTTACTAATGGTACAAGCTTGGAAATGGATTATAAGATTTTTCTTAAATTTTAGGTCCTTCTAGAAAAATAAATAAAAACTCTTGTTACTTCCATGAACAAATGGCATCTATTCTGTAACTTTGAGAAACTTGGCCTTCTATAAAATCTATAAACAACTGGGCTTTTTCTTTGTTTTTTATTGTGTGGTAAAATTTTGTGCAAACTCCAGTAAATTGTGTCAAGTTCTTTGTTAATTCTTACTTGTTCTGTTTTTGTTTTTGTTCTTTGTCGGTGATGGGTTTGAACTCCTGGCCTGGGTGCTTTCCCTCAGCTCTTCAGCTAAAGTCAAGCAATCTACGACTTGAGCCATAGCGCCATTTCTGGCTTTTCTGATGGTTAATTGGAGACGGGTTTCAGGGGCTTTCCTGCCCAGGCTGGCTTTGAGCTGCCAAACTCACAACTCAGCCTACTGTTTAGCGAGGGTTACAGGCCTGAGCCACCAGTGGCCAGCAGACTTTTTTGTTAAGACTACCATTCCATTGAATTACCCCATCATCATTACTAAAATTATGGCTGTCTACATATATTTAGGTTGTTTTCCTTGAAGCCATTTCATTCTCTGGATTTATGTAATAATTCTGATGGAAACACTCAAGATCCTGATTACTGTAGATTTAATATTAAACTCGAACATAATGGCAGCACCACAAATTTGTTCCTCTCTTTAAAAGTAGCTTTGGATAATTAGGCTCCTTTTATATATTTATATTATATTAAGTTTCTCTACAGCTAACATGTCTGCTGGAGTTCATTCACTAAAGGATAATTTCTAGACCAACTGGGGCACTATGAAATATCTTGTTGTCTATGAAAGTGTAATAACCAGGAGGGGCCCAATAATCAGCATGACCCCGTGGCCCACCCCGCTGGAGGGGGCAGGCATCCAGAGGCTGACATCACGGGCCATTCCGCTGAAGGGGCGGGGTATACTGCCAGAAGAGGGAGGGGGGAGTTGAGCCTCACTGATGAGCTGCCGATTGGACATGATTGGACAGTGGACAGCTTGGGGGAGGAGCATGAGTGGAGGTTGGAAACCATCAGTTGGAGAGGCCACAGCCTATACATATAGGCTGCATGTTCTGAGTCCTGGGGAGAGTAGGGGAAAGCCCTGGAGCACCAGGGAGTAGGGTAGAGAGCCTGAGGAGTAAGTAGAGAGCCAGGGAAGTAGAGTGGAGAGTAGTCCATTGGAGTGAGACAGAGGGGCGAGAGGGACAGCAGGAGGGGAAAGCCTGCTAGAGCAGAGGAGGGCAAACCTGTGGAGAGTGGAGAGGTCTTCAGGGAAGGAGGAAGGGAAGAAAAGGAAAGGCTTTCCCCTTTGGAGCATTGGATCTGGGAGGTTTGCAGACTGTGACTAATTGGTGGTTTGCAAACCAATTAATAAAGGTTGGGGCTGCCTATTGGAGGCTTGGAGGTTTGGTGGTTGAGGCTGCCCAGGACAAGGTAGTCGCAGGACCCCTTTCTGGTGTAAATAGTGTAAATAAATTTGTTATCTTCAACCGTGCCTCCATGGATTGTCTTGCTCTTCAGGGGCATAAGTTAACCACCCATTGATCCAGGTCTTTATGTCTGTTATGAATCCATTGTAATAGAATATAGGTTTATCATGTATTTTTTTCAGATTTTTTTTACTACTACATAGCATTATTATTGTTTAATTAAAATTATTCCTTAATTTTTCTTTTTATAGAAAGGTATGTAATTCATGTTCCCACTTTGAGGTTTTATTTTTATTTGAGCAATTCACTTCCTCTTGTAAGCTTTATTTTCTCCAGATTCTATAACACATTGGGTAGCTACTTCTTTGTTTGTCATCTAAATATTACCTGCCTATCTACTTATGAATATTTTTAAAGTTTTACCTTATGACCTGATTCTAGAATTTTCAATATAGTATTTACTATAAATGGTGACCCAAAATATCTTCTAATTAAATTCTACTAAGTTCAGAGACTTGAATATATTTAAATGTGTCAAGACAGGAAGAATGGACCAGAACATGTTCTATCTTGGTACTAAGTTTTCTATAAATATCAAGAGGACAATTTATTCAGAGTGTTGCTCAACTGCTCTATATCCCTTCAGATTTTCATCCATTTTCTTGTAAAATGTTTGGATGTGTTAAACAGTACATGGGTGTAATTATGAATTTTTCTGTTTCCTTGTGTACTGTCATTATTCGATTTGTGTTATATATACATATATATATAACATATACATTATATATAACAAAAATATATAACATACATATATAGTATTAAATGTTCCAACATTTTAGATTAATAAATTGACCCACTATACAAATGGACATTTTTAAAAAAAATAAAAGATGACTATAAGTCTATATCTATTTATGTTTACTATTTTTTTTTCAGTCCTGGGGCTTGAACTCTGGGCCTGGGCACTTTCCCTGAGCTCTTCAGCTCAAGGCAAGTGCTGTACCACTTGAGTCACAATGCCACTTCTGGTTTCCTGGTGGTTATTTGGAGATAAAAGTCTCAAGGACTTTCTTGCCCAGCGGACTTTGGACAGTTATCCTCAGATCTCAGCCTGCTGAGTAGCTAGGATTACAGATGTGAGCCACCTGTGCCCGGCTTGCCTTTTGGTTTAATAAGATCATTTGTATTTTTAAGTTAGTCTGCCATTTTCCTAGTTTGACTCATGGTGTACATGACGGGTCCAATCTTTTCTTTCTTCTTTCTATTCTTTTACATTATTTAATGACTATTTTATAATTATTTTTGGATAGTTAACATTACATTTTATATGTTTGATTCATGCTAGAGTGGTCCAATGTCCTTAACACTTGCTTATTGCAATCAATGTGATAACTGTATTATATTATGCTGTCTTGTGTACAGTATAAAATACCAAGTACTCATTTTAAGAATTAGTTTTGTTGAAATTATTTTTATACAAAAACAAATTGTTACTAGTTGCAATACAATAAATTTCAGGATAGGGACAGTATCACACTGAAATACATTGTGTTAAAGGCTGAAAACCCTACATTCACTTTTCAAAAGCTACTTACAGGTTATTTGCAAAGGAAGGAGCCCGTTTCCATGGGAATAGAATGAAGTACACTCAGTGAGGGGTTTCAAAAGTGTGTTAAATTTCAATGACTGAAACTTAGCTCTCTTCTAATAACACAATCTAATTACTAAGTGCTAAATTCAGCAAAGGTTTCTCAGGCGTATTCCTAGAGTGGCTGGCATGATTCTCTAAATGGCAGCTAAATTGAAATGAATAGTTACAGACCAGTTTCTGAAACTGTTATGGTGTAAATTGTGCATCTTTAACCCTGTCCAAAACCTCTATGCTACAGAATTCACAACTCAATTGTATGCTTAAATAAAATAATCTTAGTATGGTATCCCTGCTCAAGAAAAGAATATGAAGAAACTGATTTCTCTGCGGGAGCTTAGCAGTTCAAGATCTATTATTTGTCATCATAACATTAGTTTTCAGGTTTAAGAGCCAAATGCTCTAATTTACCAAAATACATACTTATGATGTCCTGATGTGATGAAATTATCACACAAATAGTAATTCTGGACTACATCCACTTTCCCCTGGTACTGTTCCAATACCTAAGGCACATAATTTTCTCCCATATAAACTATTTTTTATTAAATAAAAATCATATTGTAAATAACTGTATCATATTTCTTCTTTGATCTTCAATAAAAAATATTTTGAAATATCTGTAAAAGTAGGCATTATTAATGTAAACAAAACAAATGAAAGCTCATTAGAGAGCTTTCAGTCATAGTTTTATCAAAGCAGTTTATTGGATGATTTTTAATTTTTAATTAACTTCCATTTTATTTTGGTTAAAAAAGTTTTTGGAGGAATAAATATGTAAATTAATATGTAAATATATAAATAATTGGAAGTGTACTCATTACCTTACTCATGTAACTGTAACTCTTCTGTACAGTATTTTTACAATAAAAAAAAACAAAAAATAAATAAATACAGCCTTCAATATACTTTTTCAGATAAAGCCAGCAAATCTAAATTAACCCCCTCTTTCTCTTAATTCTTATTCTATGTCATTTTCTCAGCTACAGCAATCTCCGAATTTAGGCAGAGTTCCAACCATAGTTGTTATGCTCCATTGTTTGGGGAGTAGAATAAGTCCACATGTTCAGGAGGGATGCAAGTTTTGTTTTTCAGTACATTTGATACAGTGTTGGTTGAATCCATCAATGCAACAAACATGGGTATCAAGGGCCAGCTATCTATAATACAAATAAGTAAGTAAATAGAATTGATCTATCTATCTATCTATCTATCTATCTATCTATCTATCTATCTATCTATCTATCTATCTATCTATCTATCTATCTATTTTTGGGGGTCCAGTCATGGGGCCTGAACTCTGGGCCTGGGCGCTATCCTCAGCTCTTCAGCTCAAGGCTAGTGCTCTACCACTTGAGCCACAGCACCACTTCCGGCTTTTTTCTTTTTGCTTATGTGGTGCTGAGGAATCGAACCCAGGGCCTCAGGCATGCAAGGCAAGCGCTCTACCACTGAGCCACCTTCCCAGCCCCTTGATCTGTATTTTAAACCATCACAACATCACATAAGTATTTTGTGTAAACAGCCACAGAAATATTTATTTTACCTTAGAAATTTGCCACATTGTTTGAAGAAATAGAATCTTTTCTTTTTCTTTCTTGTTGCAATGGATGCTGGATGCTTCTCATAGTAGAATGTGATGGAAGTTGTTCAGTATAAATTCTGACACTGGGTCATGCAAAGTGATGAGCTGTAGCTTAACTCTCTATTTCTTGCTACATTTGTTAATGGAATGGAGTTAACCTGTTGAGGCAAAGTTCATTGGAAGGCCCTATGCAAATATGTCAGAGGAGATGATCTATTGCCATTTTTAATGAAGTAACAATTCATTATGCATAAACTCTGGAGAAAGAGCATTTGTGCTCAATGTGGGCACTGCCTCTAATCTGTTTCAGTTTGTGCATATCAATGAGGTGGTCATTTCACTCTCTTGTAAAGAGAATGTTTGTAACATGTATTTATCAATGCTGCTAAATTCTAAAATTGAATGATATTTTGTACTTTTAAATGTAATATTAAGAAGCATATTATTGTCTTTATGTCTTCTTTGCTATAATAAATGTTGTAGATTACCATAGGATAAGATTGTGTTGTTGATTTATCTTTTTGAACCAAAGTTAAGCTTAGAAGTTAACTAGTTTCTCGTTCATCATCCTAATTTCTTATCAAACTTGTTTTGGAAATACTCAAGGGAAAAGGCTACTGCTGTGGTCATTCTTTTTCATTTTGGCAGTAAAAGTCTGCCATCTATTCCTGTATACACTACCACAATTTAATTAGATTATCTGGCACATTATTGTTAAAACCCCAGAAAAAAACAAGTATCACATCTCATAGAACTCAAGATAAATACTTGTATTTGCTCTTATATACTCTGGTCAAAGAAAGGACTAGGCTCTATCTCTACTGATATTACAAATATGCACCAATCAATCATGCTATAGACATTTGTATGCTTTGAATAAATATAAGAATGGTAAGTAATAAAATTTCCAAACTAGGTGTCAAACTTTTGCAATGTTCTTATCACTAATTCTTAGGTTTAAAATGAACTATATATATATATATATATATATATATATATATATATATCTTATTGATGAGGGATGGGAGGAAGAAACTGAGAAAGAGGAAGAGAAAGGCTGACATGGTTCACAAAGAAATGTCCTCTTTACCTGATTTATGTGACTGTAATCCTATTATAATATTATATACACTTTTAGAATAACAGTAAAAATGAAAAAAAAGAACAAAACAATGTCTGAAAAGTTAAAAAAATATTTGGCCCAATTTTCTTCCCCTAAGAGGATTAGTTGTATATGTTTCATTAAAATTAGCATATTATGACATCAGAACCATTTCTTTGTTAAAGTTCTTTAAAGTCCCTAATCAAATAACAAAACAAGGAGTAATAAACGTGAAGTAATTCTCTTTCACTCATATTAACAATTTTGCACTGTTTACTTTCATTTCAATTCTATAAGCAACCAGTAAGTTCAGTATGGAAAACAGAACACAAACAAGTGTCAATTAAATTAAAAGAATATGATGTCCGATACGAATACATTTAAATATAGTACACTAAAAGAGTTATGTATTCATCTTTCACTGCAAATTTCTGTGACATCCCTAGTGACAAGTAAAATTTTTTATTAAGTACAGATTTTTCTGAGAATGTTTATGAAGCATAAGTTCACTTTTATTTGATTTGACTTCCCAAAAGGCTTTTACGTGTTTCTTTTTTTTTTTAGCATTAAGATAATTGGGACATTTGCAATCAAAAGTCTCAAGGCATGTGTGATATCAAAATTCGAAGTAAAATTAGTGTACCTAAGAAATGACAAAATTCAAACCATGCTGGTAGTATATCTAAAACTCTCAAGCAATTAGGTATCAGGCTGCCCACATTGTCAGATTCTGTAATAATAATATAATGTTCCCTAATTTCTTAGTTCTTCCAAATGCTAGCATTTGATTATTTTTACCCGAGAATGTTCTCTAGCTACTGGAGCCTGATTTTCTCTATGCATTGCCAACCAAATGTGCTAAGATAGGGATTCCCATTAGGAAAGTCAATCAATAATTGAGAGGAATTTATCTACCAGATTCCAGCTCCCTTTTTCTGTATGAGAGATAACAGAGGTGTTTGTTTCATATGTACTGTTAGAGTTCACCAGCAAGATGAAGATTCAATTACACAACAGGATTTTGATGATGCCTTCCATGTTGGCTTTGTTTCCTTGTCTGGACCAGATCCTTGCTCCTGCCAGAGTTTCCTGAATCACTACTCAAATAGACTACTTACATGCAAACATCTGCCTCAAGATATGCATGCTGAGAAATGAAACCCAAAATATATCACTGTATTCAAATAAAAATAAATAAGCCAAAACATATAATGGAAAAGATAAAATGTCCACATTTTATTCACTGTTATACTTGACAAATCCATCTTGAAACATTTTAATGAATCCTAGCCACTGAGTTCAGTTAATAGGTTAAAGCAAATTCTTAGTTATTACAGAGGAAGCTAAATGCATCTGTCTACTTTCCACAACTGGAATAATTTTATGCTAATAGGTTTACTGTTGCACTTTTCATTAAATCCTATGCCTAAAATTTCTAGAAATGGAAAAACAAACAGCAAAGAGAAATTTTAGTTCATAAGCTCAAAACATAAGAAATACTTTACTCTTGTATTGCTATTCCATCTGAACAATTATCAAAACTTTTATTCCGAAGAACAAGGACTATTTTGTTGAGGGCTTACTATCTGCAGAGCCTCCTAAGTGTTCAGTAATACCTACTGTCTATAGCCCCATGCAGCCTTAAGAGCCGGCTGCTCTTAAATATGGGCTATCAAATTGGAAAAACTCAGAACATCTGAACCCTCTCATGTCTATTCTGCATATATTCACTGTTGATTTACACACACACACACACACACACACACACATACACACACACAAATACATACATATATAGATTACTTGCTATATTCTTAAAAGATGTGTCTTCCACTTAAATTTCTCCATTGGAAAATTCTTTAATAATTGGAATAAAAATCAGAATAATATCCTGTCTAGTCCTTTTCCTGGACTCTTGTTGCCTGAACTCTTGTTTACATCTCCAATATCCTTTCCATATCAACTAATACACACTGACTATGAAATAGACACTTGATATCTCTAGTGATGTCAAGCTCAGTTTACCTTTGTTCCCTCTGCTCTTTTTTTTGTGGGGGGGAGAAATGTCCCTTAAATCATCCCCCTTACACTCCTTTTGTGTTCATATATGAGCACACATTTCTCTTCTAAACTCAGTGACTTACACTCACCACTAGGTTCAAGGACAGTTCATATACCCTGTTTGTATAATATTTTATTTTATAGTCTATTATATGGTATTCCTGATAAGAGCTCACTTACAAATATGTCTATATAAATTCATACTACAGTAGTATAGCTATATGAATTAACACTTGTTTAAGGGACATTTTGTTATGTGTATTTTACTTGATTATCTGGTCTTACTATGCAATGTATAATGCATTTTAACTAACTAAATGGTTCACAATTTAATATCTTTAATTGTTCTTGTAGAGGTGATATAGTTTACAGTTACATAAGTCAGGTAATGAGTAGGTTCTTTGAAGAACTGTCATCCTTTCCCTCTCCCACCCACAAGTTGTATAGTTTATTTTTCACATAGTGTCTAGACTCACTCATGTTTACCCTTTGTCAGCTTTTCTGTGCCCCCTTTTCCCTAACAAATAAAACAAAAGGAAAAGACAACAAAAATGACAACAACAACAAAATAGCTCTTGTTTGCATTTATTTCACCCACTAAAGCAACTGGCACAACTATATTCATTGCAGCATTGTTTACTATAGCTGAAATATGGAACCAGCCCAGATGCCTGTCAGTGGATGACTAGATAAAGAAAATGTGGTATGTATACACAATGGAATTCTACTCTTCAATCAGAAAGAATGGCATTGTACCATTCATAAGGAAATGAAGGCTTGGAAAAAATCGTATTAAGTGAAGTAAAGCTAGGCCCAAAGAAACACAGGTTGAATGATCACCCACATTTGTGGTAACTAGTGTGTGCCTATAAAGTAAACACACTAGGTGGTAAAAAAAAAATACGCCAGGACATGATAAATTATACAGGTTTCTAGAGAGTTATACATTGAGACCAAAGGAATCTATTCATAAAAGTGGATCACAAAGGCTCAATAGCTATATGCATATGATCATATAAAATAACATTTAATGAAATGGTTCACTTTATCAGTTAAAATTCCACAACTCATTTATGAGCATCATTCATTTGCTTGGAAATCTCAATTCTTTTGAATTCATTGTTGTCCATGGTTAGTCATTTAAAACATAACCCTATTATTTCTCCACAACAGTTTTAAAACAACTAGTTAGTCTTAAAATAGTTGGAAGAAAAATATATCTATTATGAGATCCAACCTCCCCCTCTGCGAGGTAGAATTTACAATCTTAGCTTCTTGTTTCTATCAAAATCACTACTGCATTCTGTCTTTCATAGAAAGACACTTTTCATATTGGTAGTACTTCTCTGCTTTTTCCAATCAGAAAGAGTCACAAGAGTTTTTCCATGTGCGTGACTTTATCGTTACCTTCTGTCCTATTAGAAATATGAACTACCTGGTGCTCCTACATAACCAAGTCTTCTACAATCCACAAAAATCGCTGGATGTTTGTAAGTAAATATAATCAAATGAAACTTTCCATCCCTCTCCAGAGTACTTCTCCATAAACAGAAAATGAAAACACTTTAATTATTAAATAGGCAATAAACCAAAATATAATTTGCTAAACAGATTGTACAGACACTAAAGAATTTCACTATTATGTAAGCCAAGCTGAGACAATTTGCTGCATGTTCTCAAGATAAACTTGTCCTTAAGAAAGAGAACTTGATAATACTATTTGTCACGAATAGTTCATCCTACACTCATCTGGTGATTTTGGTGGCCATCTGTAACAGCTAATTGGCTTTTGCCAGAGCCAAAATAAACTAACTTTATGGCAACTTGGAATAGATCATCTACTGAATCTAAGCCCTTCTGCATCCACAAAACTGGAAAAATCAGTGGATGTTTTTTAAGTAGGGTCTCACTGCATGCTGTGGTCAGGCTGGGCTGCAATTCTCACATGTGTGTCCCCTCATGAGAGATGATAGGCACAGACCACTGTATGCAACTATTATGCTTTCTTCATAATGGAGATAACAAGGGTACAGCCGATGTTCACCCACTGGTTGAGATGGAGTCTTCTGAACTTTTTCTCCCAAGTTGGCCTCAAGTATCAGTCCCTCTATCTCTGTTTCCCAACTGCTAGAATTGCAGGCTTGACCCACTACATATAATCCTTTTCTTTCTTTGATGAAAGACAATTATTTTTTTCTTTAGATTTTATATTAATGATTCTATCTATTCTAATTCTCCTCCATTATCAAACATCCTGTCTGCCAAATATATAATGTGCTATAATGCAAACAAAATAAATAAAATCCATACACACACATATATAATTTATTATTCACTATCTACCCATCTGGTTGTTTTAGCATTTCCCTGTATACTTGAAAGAACATTTTTTTTCTTTTTTTTTTTTGTCAGTCATAGAGCTTGAACTCTGGACATGAGTGCTGTCCCTCCAGCTCTTCAGCTCAAGGCGAGCGCTCTACCACTTGAGCTACAGCACCACTTCCAGTTTTCTGGTGGTTTATTGGAAATAAGAGTTTCACGGACTTTCCTGCCTGGGCTGGCTTTAAACCGCGATCCTCGGATCTCAGGCTCCTGAACAGCTAGGATTACAGGTGTGAGCAACTGGCACCCGGCTAGAACTTTTTTCTTTTGTAAAATACTAGTTTGTAGTCAGGGTCTTGGATTTGCTTGGTTTATTTGAGGCATACCTCCAGCTTGGATTTTTGTAGGTTACTTACTGTGGATGTTTGTTCCATCAAGCTGTTAGTGTGAAGGCATGGTCAAGAGAGGTGAGGGAAAACCACAGTAAGCCCCCAAGACTTCCTCAGACCATTATTTTTAATTGGTGAGAGAGAACATATTAACTTGGGGCAGTTTGGTTTTACAGAACAGAGAGCACGGTCGGGATGAAGTAGATAGCAGGATATTGGGATGTAGCTAAGATGGGCATACAAAAACAGACTCACAACATTTTTTCAGATAGAATCATTGTAAAACGCCAAACACTCAGAATCCAGTGTTTTTACTGCTTGTGGCATAGACACAGGATAGCAAATAGAAGATAGCAAACACAAACCAGCAGTTTTCCACTGGCATGAGGCATCCAATAACTCTGCACACACCAGCCAATCATACTTCCTTCATGTAGTCCCAGCTAACCTGGGTCTTCACAAATGAAGTCTTAGGGACTTTGGTATTCCCATGTTTGCTTGACCATCAATCATCTGGATCTTAGCATCCTGAGTAACTAGAATTACAGGTTTGAGGCCCTAGAACCAGACTGAACTATATTTCTACATAGCAAGTCTTCAGTTTGTGTTCTCCAACTCTTATGAGAAGCCAGTCCATTTACTTCAAATCTATTCTTAGAGTTTATTCAATCACTTATCTTCTGAATGCCATGATGGTTTAGTACCTATCAACAATATTAAGTACATTTGAATATATATTCAAAGTAAGATTTGTGTTTATGAATGTGATATATATCTATGTATATGAAATTAAAATTATCTATTATCACTAGCAATTATACATAAAATCTCTAAGTAAGAAGCATGATGCATTTACATCTGATTGATTATCTTTGTAATGTAAGTATTTAGAGTTAAACTACAGAAGGTAAATAAACATTAATTCTCCTAAATGTCACTGGCTGTACTCTATAGTTTCAAAAGAGAAAGAACTAAGATTCTCCTGAGGTGAGCTGGGCACGCTGTGAAGAATACACATTCTTAGTTATTAAACTAGTTTGCCTCTGAAACATTTCAAATTGAAATGGAACCAATCCTAAACTCATTTTCCTCCTGTCTATAGTCATGTCTAAATATTTGTATTTACAAAACTCCTTTAGAAGATTTTCTGGATTTTCCTCTTGTAAATAGGCCCACACTTCACTATTCAAGTAAGTTAGGACTCAGATTTTGGAGTAGGCTCCTGTTGTATATATTGAATCCCTCCTTGCTCTCAAACAGCCTCCAGTTTTCTCCCTGAAACCTACCTTACACATGCATACCCTCGCTCATCACTACTTCACATTCCTAGCTTAGATAACATTTGTCAACCATAAAGGGTTAAATCTCAGTGAACAACAAACAACGAAACTTAATGCATTTGGAGTTTAATCCATGATATTCTCCATATACCTGCCTTTCCTCTGCGGTTTACATTTTGATAGTTCACATTTGAGTAGTTCAAAGACTGTGCTTTGAGCACCAGACATTGTTTAGCTTTTATTTTTCCTGTGTTACTTTTTGCTTCAGTTGATATCCATGTAACACGTTGCATATTTATTTGTTTACCAGTATTTATGATGATTGTTTCTAATAGAAATGGAAAATAAGCTTCATGACACAATATACTTTTTATCATTACTGTACTTAGACTATGTAGGAAACTGCCTAATATGATAATAAAATTCACTAGAAAACATTTTGGCACTTGTTTAAATTACAGGTATATTAGAACTGGAGGAATTGAATTAGACAAATAAACACATAGAACATGTAAATAGATATGTGAAAGATTGAGAACTCAAGTCTTAGACTGTTGGTTCAAGATTAAACTACTAAGATGTATACATCTGAGTTTGACAAGTGTAGATTTAAACTAATCCTAATGGTTTGTTTCCAATTTAAAATCATAGCTAAATCAATAACATTTATATAGAGAAATATCTACTTTTCTATTTTGTCCATCTATTTCTCCATAGTTATAATATACAGATAACAGGTTAGAAAGAAGTTTTATGTGCAAATGTAGTTTTATCAGTCACTGAGTGGAGATATTTGTATCATTTGGATTGTTGGTAATTTGCATTGTTTAATACACATATTTACTGTTTCTTTTTCTCTTTTCTTTTTTTTTGTGGTTTTCCCCCTGTTTATTAGAGCTTCAGGTTATCTTACTGGTTCTACCAATTTTTTCCCCAATTCTGATTTCCTCTGACATGAAGAGAATTGAGATTTCCCTGGATTGATGTGTGCATGCTTTGAGGAATATATAACTTTACCAAATTGGCTTTCTGTGAAACATCCTCAGCTGATTCATTTTGCATAAGCTTGCCCAGGAGATAACGTTCTGAGGTCCTGTTTGTGTTCTCTGTGCCTTGCAAAAGAGATACCTTAGAAAAGAAAACAATGGAATATGCATCAACAGGGTTTTCTTCACTGATTCACCAGTCAGTTGTTGGTTTCTCCAAAGTCATGATATTCTTGAATGTATGCATCTATAAAAGATAATCTAAAATACATCTTAAAATTGATGAAACTCTGGTAAGTTCTAGGTGTTTATTTTAAATTTAAAAAGTTTTCCTTATTGTGGTTAGACAGCAATTTGGTAATAATTCACAAAATTTTGTAGTAACAAATTAATAGTCCTTCTTTATTTATGAGAAGTTTTTTAAAGGAGGACTATCTTTGGAAAGCCACCAATCAAGTTTAATCAAGTTCCTTGGAGAACATGAATATCAGTACAAATAGAAATCAGTTTATTCAAATCATAAAATATTTGAGTACCAAACACTACTACTGGTTGCACGAATAGACCCTATCAGAAATATGGTGCGATACATTAGAGTTTATTGTAAGACAAATTTTAGAATGAACTCCATATAAAGGGAAAAATGTTATCTTTCTTCATATGAGTAAGTCTAACCTAATCTGACAAAAATTCCATGACTGTAACTGAACCAATTTTTCAACAGAACAATAATCAAACTCTTACAGTCATTCTAGTTCACAGAAGATTTATATATGAATAAATGGTCTAGTATAGTAGAGAAACTCTGAATTTTACTTAGATTCCTTCTCTTACTGGCTTGTTTTTCTATCAAAGTGGAGATATAAGTGAGAAGCTGCTTTAAGACTTATTATTTTCCCTCCCATCTCCACATGGGAGGGAAGGGATGGTAAGGAGGAGGCAACAATGCTTGATTTAAAAATGTACTCATTACCTTGCCATGTGATTGTAACCCCTCTGTACAGTATTTTCACAATAAAAATCTGATTTAAAAAAGACTTATTATTTTCCCTTTCTTTCATTGCTCTTTACTTTTCCACTTTGCACATTAATCATGGAAAATGATCTCCCCAGAGAAGAAGGGGAAAATGTGGTTACAAAGGTTGAATAAAGGGCAGAAAATTGTTCACTTGGCTGGTTGTATAATGATTTCAGTTTTAGTCTCTTGGGGCTTATAATCTTGCCAAATGTATTTCTATACTAGGACATATTTTAAGTTTCTCAACTTGAAGGTCTGCTTGTTGAGAGAATGTCTAAAATTAAGGCATGGGGGGTCAATGCTTAAGATTTCTGAAGTGACTGAATATCCATATATTCACTCCAGATATTCATTATTGGCATCAGAGTGGCTCTCTCCTTTCCATAGTGGTACATGAGAAACAGTTCAATTTTATGCAGGTGCAGCTACACTTTCTCTCTAAGTATTTTGCAAATACATATAGATTCCCAAACAGCACTGAATACAGTTGTCCTTGATGCCCTGGTTTCAGAGGGATTTGTCAGTAAAATGAGGCATGCCCAATTTGTCCTCTAAAGTTTGGAAGAGAATAAAAATGAAGAAAATTTCTGGGCTGAAACATACTCTTTTCTCAACTTCTCTACATCTTTCTAATCTTGTGTACATTAAAAACAAGAGGTAGGCTAAATTGTAGAAATATGTATGAAGATAATACCTAGAATTGAAAAGTTTGGTGATTTCTTTTAAATTTCCTATGGGAGTTTTAGTTTCTACATTTTGGAATATGAGAATACTGGTAACATGTTCCCTCCGTATCTTTTGAACGCTATTATCTATTAAATATTTCCACAAATGCAAATGTTCAAGCCATAAACTTAATGCTATGTATTTGGAGATGGAGGGTTGGGAAGTAATTAGGATAGAATAAGTCCATGGTGTAGGAGTCTCATGATGGAATTAAAGCCATTGAAAAAGAAAAAGAGGGCTCTGACTTCCTCCCCTTCCATATTACAGGTGTACACTTGAGGTGCATACACAGAGAAGGAAAATGAGAGGGGGTGGGGAAATGTAAAAACAGAGAGATCAGCCATGTGAAAGCCGGGAATGAGATCATCTCCCAGAACAAAAATAAATGGCTCCTTCATCTGATGCTTCACAATCTTCATAACTAGGAAAATAAGTCATTATTAAATAAGGAACCTCAATCTACCATATTTTATATGGTGACCTGAAGGGACTAAGAAAAGTCATTAGTTGCAACTATTTTAGAATTAGGTGTGTTTTAATAACTTTTGAACTTATTGCTCCCTCATTTTGTAACCATGATAAGAAATCCACAGAAGTTCAGTTATTTGTTGAAGATCTAATGGCTAGATTCATCTAAAAATTGGACTATGAATTGCTGTATAGATCCTCTCAAAATAGGACTATGAGTAAAGAAAGAACAATGTCTCATGTTCAAATCAGAATAAGAGTTGCTCATCACAGTTTCCCTGTGAAGTGACCCCAAGGATGGAGCCTAAACGAATGGAATTAATGCTCTTAGAAATAACCCAAAAGACAACTAGTTATTTCTACCATGTGCAGACACAGAATGAAGAGAATGAAGAGTGTTATCTGTAAATCAGAAAGAAAACTTCCACAAAGAGCTTGCCTCTGATTGGGACCCAATTTTTAACCTCCAGAACTAGAGAAAACATGTGTGGTGTTTCAGTCTCCCTGTTTTCTTTACAGCAGAAGAGACTTTTCTCAAAGCTGGAACTCACTTGTTTTCCTTCCTTCCTTCCTTCCTCCCTCCCTCCCTCTTTCCTTCCCTCTCTCCCTTCCTTCCTTCCTTCCTTCCTTCCTTCCTTCCTTCCTTCCTTTCTTTTTCTTTCTTTCCTTCTTTCTTTCTCTCTTCCTTCCTTCATTCTTTCTTTTTTTCTTTCTCTTTCTTTCTTTCTTTCTTTCTTTCTTTCTTTCTTTCTTTCTTTCTTTCTCACTTTTCTTTCTCTCTCTTTCTTTCTCTCTTTTCTTTCTCTTTCTTTCTTTTTTCTCTCTCTTTCTCTCTCTCTTTCTCTCTCTTTCTTTCTTTCTTTCTTTCTTTCTTTCTTTCTTTCTTTCTTTCTTTCTTTCTTTCTTTCTTTCTTTCTTTCTTTCTTTCTTTCTTTCTTTCTTTCTTTTCTTTCTTTCTTTCCTTCTTTTGTTTTTGGCCTACCAGTAATGATTCTCTAATATGATTTCATGGATTTTACTATCATTTTAATGTAATCCATTACCTGAAGGAAGACATAAATCATGTATAATTCAAGTCTGGAATCCTGTAAACAAACACACAGTTTTGAGGGATCAAACCCTAGCAAGATTAGTTTAAAACAGGCAGATACATTCCTTTTTAAAATAACTTTAATACATGGCATTGTTTAGAATTATCTTGATGAAGTCCTCTTATTATTAACATATACTACTTCAAACATTAAAAAATATAATTTGTTTAGTGGTATTTGTTTTAGAAACACTGAACATCAGAAATAAATCATATTTCTTTTACCTATCTGAGTTTGATTAGCAGCTGTCAAATTTTAAATATTAGTAAAAAAATCGTAAAAAGTTGCAAGTGGTAAGACAGGTTAAACACATGTTCAAAAAACCCCATAAAACACTAATGCTAGACTAGAAAGATTATAATCATTTAAAAACATCTGAATTTAACCTTCAGTCATTTTTTTCAAGAGCCCAAACATGTTGACTTGTTGATTTACTGGTGGCTAGTTATTACTGGTTGTATTGTAATGGAAGTTACCACGTTAATTTTTTTCAGTCATTTGCTTTAAAATACACATAGTCTCTATGCTGAGACAAACATGGTTTCTAATACTTGAAATATGACAATGTCCTGCATCAGGACTGTGCTTCTCATGTTTGTGGTCCTTTGTCATAATTTTTTAAAAATTATATCTTTAACTATTCATTCCTTTTTAACATCTAGCTTTTCAAAGTGTGTGAGCAAACTGTGGAGTCAGAAGGTAATTTATTGTTTTAATATAAATATCTGTTGAATGGACAAGAGTGTTTTTAGAAAATTGAAGAAATCCAGACATAGAAAAATAGTTAAAAGATCTTTTCAAGTTCAATTATTTGGGAAATTTGGCCTTAATTCTTAATGTTGAATGGTATTACAATTTTTTATATGTCTTGTTAATTATTACCATGTATCCAAGGTAGGTACAATGAAATACAACTTGTCAGGATAACAAAGAAAATAAAACAATTCAAAGGGATAGAAAGTGGCATTCACTAAAACTCTGATTTATGTAAATGGTATTAAATTAATATTAAATTTTATTTTTAAAAATTGCAATATTTTTAAAAGAATATTTTCTTGAGATATATTGTTTAAAGCTTTGTATAGTATTTTAGACATAGAGTAATTTAGTGAATATTATATCAGTTTTCAGGCCTACCAATGTTGTTTAATGTTGGAATGGAAAACCCTAGATTTCAATTTAATTTAAAAATATGTTTTGTGACAAATTTGCTTCCTTGCATTTATAAGAAATCAAGTAAATTTCCTGAGGACTTAGCCCAAACCTTAAAACATTATTCACCTTTATAAGCTGGCTTTAATTATTTATTTCTTTTTTCTTCTCATGTATAGTAGAGACATTGCAATTTGGATGCAACTATTTCTGCTGATACAGAAATGCTAAACTGTCTTTAACAATTTACAGGTATTGTATTTGCATAATTCAATTGAGAGTAATAATTTCATTAAACATTCTTCTAAGTTATTTCTGGTATTAAAGCATATTAAAAAAAAGGTCCTTTTATCTTCATGTATGAAATACTTTTCATACGAATTGTCATAAATATTAGAATGGATATAATTAGAGGAAAAAATATATTCTTCAAAAAAGAATAACAATATGCCTTTGTGGTTCTGAAAAATATAACATCAAAAGTGAAGACTCATATTCAGGCCTTGAGCTAACTTCACTTGAGCTTGAAAACTGTCAGAAGGTAGATTAAAAAGGACATTCAAACAGAAGAGCATGGGGAGTAATATCAGAAAGTGAGCCATGAAGATAAACTAACCTCTAAGAGATGAAGACAGAAATGATACACTACCATGGTCAAGGGCTCAGAGAGATCTGTAAAAGTGTAGGGACTGTGGAATCCAAGCCACTTCTTATTCAATGACTGGAATATAGAGAATTGGTTATGCTTTTGTTGGAAAACCAAATCCAAAATAGAAGATTGAAACAGCTGTCAAGTTCTTTCCATAGAGTAAATAATCATTGATTTAATAAAAATCAAAACAAAGTTTATCCAATCTCACTGACTGGTATAGATGGTGAAGTCCATTGAAAAAAGATGCCTGGCCATAGTGACCTCTCTGGGATGAGGATCAACTGATAACACAAAGGCAAACAGCAGACCAATCTGAAGACTGAGAAATCCTGGTAGACTTAGAAACAAGACATATATAATCACTTCTTCCCTCTTTCCCACTAGTATTTCACAATTATGCTACCCAGCAAAGTGGTCTGAAAATAATGGCACATCAATCCAGTCACAGTATTAGAGAGGAGGAAACAGCTGAAATTATAGCTGAGAATTGATAGGTAAATAACCAACAAAATGTATCACAGAAAAATATGAGGGTAACAGGTTAATTGAGTTGGAACTCAACATTAATTCACTCCTTAAATATTTTCAAGTGATGTATGAATGATTTAGTCCGGTAACTTCTAACATTTGATGTATAGTCTTCACTGATCTCAATTTCTTTAAAATAAGAGTTTGTGTTAATCTGTTTGGGATTCTAATTTTCTGTGATAACTCTCACTTATAAATATAAATAATTTATAATATGATATTCTGTATTTTATTGTATACTATATTCAATGTATAGAGTTAAATGCATGTTATGTATTAGTAAAATAAAACAAAACCAATGTGCAGGAAATAGCAATGGTTGCTGGTTCATAACAAGACAATCTCTTCTTGATTGTAGCAGCTGCAATAATGAAAAGTTAAGAAGCAAATTAACCTCTGTGCTAATCAATAGATGCAGTTAAAAATAGCAAAAATAAAGTGTATTGTAAATTTGGGTATTTGTATGAAGAGACATTCTTATAGAAAACAGGAATATAGTTGGCATTGATTTTTTTTAAGTTTACACTGATTTAACACTAAGGATTTGAAATTTGTAAGGCATTATATTCATGATAAAGCCAAATTATTTAACCCTGAAACCCTAATAATGATAAATCCTGAAGAGCTTTAATAAGAATGTGAATCATGCAGAAAAATGTGTGGATAAGTGGCATTTCAAATTGTTTTGTCTCACAGAGATGCTCTAAATGGATATAGGCATTTCATCAAATGGTTTTTATCAGATGACTGAATAACCTAGTTACTGCTGATTTATATCTCTGTTCTACTATTTTATGAAATGTTTCAATATTATTATTTAGGTACCTAAACTATGATTGAGAAAGACTAACCCAAAGTATTGAAATCAGAGTCATGAAGATATAATCACTTTTAATTTATCTAGCATATCTTAACACCCGTCTTTTGTGTACCTGTAAAAAGACAGGAATGTATATGCCTTTCACATCTTAATTTATTTTATATCATTTAGAATAATACATATGTACTTACTGCTGTGTTAGGAGTACTTTTAAAGATTCAGAATTTATTTTACCAAAAGGACAAGATGCATTGTTCACATGAAAAAGCCTCTAACAAGATAATTTAATAAGACCAAAGGAATACATCTGTCAGTCTGACACATCAGAGAATTCACAAGGGAGGAAGTTCATAAAACATATTGCAACAAATATATCCTAGGTATTGTTAAAAATAATATCTGTAGATGTGGATTTCATCTGCACTTGTGAAGGAAATTAGTCTCTTTAATCCCATTGGATGTATCTTATATGCACAAAGTTTTAGGATTAAATCTATGGGAAGAAAGTCTGCCTTTGTCACACCATTAATGTTTGTCCAAAGCTTTCCAGGTGCTGATTCTTTCCCTAGATATTTCAGAATTGCTGCATGCATGCACAAGTGTGTGTGTGCATATATACACACACACATTCACACTTACCTTGATTCTTCGTAGGTCCTTGATAGCAATACGTAGATGGTTCCAAGATTGAGGAAAGATTGTGAATCCTCAAGATGTAGAGTTCAGTAATATATCAGTGTTACAAAAATATTATAGCATACATTAATACTGTTTTATATCATATTTAGAGCTCTGTATCTGAAAACACTTACTTCATTCATTTTCTCCACATTGACATCTCTTCTACAACATGCCATCTTTCAACAAATCTATAATACTAATTTTAACCTTTCCATTCAGTACATTCATTTATATTTCATTTTGAGGTTTCATTTGTCATTTTTTGGTGGGGAGAGGCATATTTTTATACAACAGGAAGAAGAACATGTGGCAGATCACAACTGCTTTAATCACAGTGATTTAAACACAAATGATGGTAACATTCACCTGGGAGATCCCCCATATAAATCACACTGAGTAATGTGTGCATAGAAAATTTTATTTTCACTCTTGAAATTTAGTTTAATTTTTAAAACTTATGCTATTTTTCAACACTTGGTCAAATTTATATGTAATAAATTCTCCAAAAGGTAAAATATGTATTTTAGTTAGTTTTACTCTATTTATATGCATTACCCAATGTTGCTGTTTTTATCATGTGCCTTTATAATACCTTTTTTTTATTTCAAATAACAAGAACAACAAAATGATACCTATAAGATAAGCATAAATAATGTTCAACTAGTAGGTAGACATATTTTTTAAAATCTTATAATTGCTAGATCATTATATTTGACCTTTATCCCAAGTTAGTATGTTAATATATTTGTAAGAGAAATCCAAATCCTTTAATTAGGATAACAAGGAAGAAATTTTCTTTAAACCCTGTGGATCCAGAAAAAGCCACAAATAATGGCACAATTTTATTTATTTTAAGGTTCAATAATTTGGTTACATAATTTGAATACTATATTATATGTAGTTCATGGAGGTCAGATTTTATATTAAATATAAATATTTGCCAAATAACAACTCATTATGAACATTAAAGAGGAATTGAAGAGGTCTGCTAGATAATTCTTAGAGCTTTAAGAAAGAGGTTTCTTAAAACAAAGAAAATATATACTAATTTTAATACAAAGAAAAGAAGACTATTAACTGTCTTTTTTATGATACTAAAATATCATACTAGAATTGAATGTTCCAATTTTTTCATATACTTACAGAGGGATTTGTCTATTTTTCTTACTCCATCATGACTCAACTAGAAAATTCAATGGGAGAAAATGAAATATAAATATGAGCTTAATTTTTGGATCATTGCATTAATTAAAATAAATAATTAATAAATTCTGTTAAGAATTGATTGGTGTCTCTACATATTAATGAAAGGAATATTTTGCAAATTTGAGGGCTCCTGTGTGTTTGTGAATAAGAAGTCCAGTACAGTCTTAACACTAATACATTCAATAAACATATAAGAAAGTCTGAGGAACTGAGCTTCCAACTAAATCTTCTAACATTTTTTATTTTTTTGGGGGTCCAGTCGTGGGGCCTGAACTCTGGGCCTGGGCGCTGTCCCTCAGCTCTTCACCGTAAGGCTAGCACTCTACCAGTTGAGCCACAGAACCACTTCTGGCTTTTTTTCTTTTTGCTTATGTGGTGCTGAGGAATCGAACCCAGGGCCTCATGCATGCAAGGTAAGCGCTCTACCACTGAGCCACCTTCCCAGCCCATCTAAATCTTAATGAGAGAGTGGGAGTTTCTTTTTCTTTTGCTATTTTTATAAATAAAAATATTTTAAATGGTGTACCATTTTCAAAAGGAAAGGTATTTTTTAAACTTTCCATACATGGAGCAATAATCTATAAATTTAATGAAATATAAGCAATACCATGTTGATTTTTTACCATAATGGAGACAAATTAATGGACTATACAAAAGGAATACTCTGGTTCCTTATGGAGGAGGAATTAAACTTTCAATAACTACTATTTGAATACATCATTCTATAATAGTAAATCTTGAAAAACTGCAGGTAAATTCCTATGAAAGAAAATATAACAACATAAACTACCAACAGATAATTAGAAAATAATTATAACTTTGCTCTCTACATTCTCATAATTTTCTTGATTTATTTCCACTCTTTATTACAATTTGAAAACAAAATTTAGAACATTAAAAAATCAATAATAACAGTATGTTTCCTGGTGCTGCATTCTCAGTAATAATGGTACACAGAATATTGTCCTCAATCTTTGTGCTTTTGATTATCTGGCCAATCCAAGAGCTGGAGTGGTTGATATACAACAGAAATGGCAAATATCAATTACAATTGTGAAATACATTTAAAAAACTGAATTTAACATTATATTAAAGTGTATATATGTGTTTGCACATGTCAGTGTGAGAACCTCAGTGTATGTGTGTATTGCTGTGATCCTTCATTTGAGGTGATAATTTTTACACACACACACACACACACACACACACACACACACTTATCCCACTGGTTTTGCTTTAGGAAAGGTACATTACCTCTTTCTTGTTTTACTGATCTATGTAAATTGATCACAAGGATAAAAATCAACAAACACCATAAGGGAGAGACCAGAAACTTCAGTCTCAATGAGTCAGCTATTTTTGTAAAGAACTGGTAACCAGTTCAATAGAGAAAATAAAATGATTCAGCTAAAGACTTCAATTCCAATTTTATAAATTAGAAAAATCATAAATCTTTCAGAAGAAAATGGGAGTATATTTTCATTACTTAAAGACAAAGTAATTATTATAATTTATTCAGAAGTAGTTACACCAATTTATTTATTTCTTAATCTTACCAAGCACTCAATTGTTATGTAACTTGTTAATAGTTTGGTTTCAAATATCATTTAATAATCTAATGTACTGTAGAAATAATTACTTTTGGTACAAAGACATCCATTTTTCAACCAGTCTTTACCTCTATAACTGAAATAAATGGTACTTTTAATTTAGGACATCTTTTAGATAATTTGCACAGTTGAAACATTTATCTATTAACTGTCATATTTAGTTTATATAACGGAAAAAAGATCTAAGTAAAATATGAAGTATCATAATATATGTAATGATATACAATAAGATAATTAAAGAAATTCAGTTTACCATTTCATATGCTATGAAGAAATAGAGTTCATCTATTTATATAAAATGTCAATCCATAGCTTGAAAAAACCCTGTTATGTGATTATTTTTTGTTTCCTTTGTAGGTATTACCCCTGTTGTCACTGTATTTGATTCCAGTGCCCTTCTTCTTGTGTATACATTTTTCTAACTTGGGGAGGGGAAGGGAAATAACAAAATGCTGAAATAAGGATACAGTTGATCCATTGTAACAATGAGGTGTACAAGACACTATGTTGCCAACTTTACAACTTCTGCGTGGGGTGGGGGCTGGACGGAGGAGTTGGAGAGGTAGGAAGGAAAGGATGGTAGAGGGGATAAAAAGGAGGAGGTAACAATGCTGGATAGGAAATGTACTCATTACCTTACTCATGTAACAGTAACCCCTCTGTATAGTATCTTTACAATAAAAATACATAAAAAACAAAGCAATGAATATGGATATGGTGAAACTAAACAAAAAAGAAAATGAAAATTCCCTGTCATATTATTTTCATTATTTGTAACTAGTATAGAGTAAACAGTAAACAAAAATGCTGACAAATTTAAACATGAGTAATAGTGTTCTCAGCTTAAAATCCTCCTATGGCATAGACATGCTGACAAACCAAAACAGCTTTAAAGAAACTGCAGAAGAATGCTTAAGGAAATAAAATGCTAGTCACAAAATAAGAGAATATGAAAGAATGAAATGTATATACTCTAGTGAGATGATGACAGAGTTGAATAAGAAACTACCTGTTTTTTTTTAATTTTATTTTATTTTATTTGAGAACATACTGTACAGAGGGGTTACAATTACATGGGCAGGATAATGCATACATTTCTTACCAAGCATTGCAGCCTCCTCCTTTGTTTACCCTTCACCTCCCTTCCCAGCCTCCCCCTTCCCCCCCACCCAATCATACCCCCCTCCCCCCCCCCACACCGACATTGTAAAGCTGGTTTTGACATGACATTTTGTACTTCTCATTGTTGCAACAGGTCCATCTGAATCCTTAAACGACTTGTTTGTCCCCATCTCCTCCACATGTTATACTGACATCAAATATAGTGAAAGCGGGGGTTACACTGTGGGGGAGGGACATACAAAGCAACAAAGAAATAATCTTATAAATGCGTTAGAAACACATGCATGAAAGAAACGAAAACATTAAAATACATATTTAAGGGTTCATTTTCCTGACATCACATTATCTGACCTTTTCCGCTTGACTGATACCTATACTAGATATTGTTTTGAAAATTTCTAAAGCTTACTAATGCTCAAGAGTTTGCACTGTTATCATATATACACATACACACATGTGCACACATAATATCCCTGCAATAATGACAACATTTTCTTTGGTAAATATTTAATAAAATAGCTTTCAAACTTAAATTTTCAAAGAAGGTTTCTGTGTAATTGCCCCAAATGTTTGTTGTTTAAAAATGTTTAATTTTTCTTTCTGATGGAGGCATAGAATTCCATTGTGAATACCACATTCAGCTACTGAGGGGCATCTAGGTTGGTTCCATATCTTAGATATGGTAAATAATACTACAATGAGCATAGTTAGTATGGCCTTGTTTGTGGTCATTTGGATAAATGCCCTCAAGTGGGATTACTAGGCCATAAGGGAGCTGGATGTTTAGTCTTTCAAAGATTTTTTAAATTATAAGATCAAGATCACAGACAAATATTTATACAGTAAAATCAATATGATTCAAGTACAAGGCTGGCCAAAGCATTTTGTGCTTCACATTAATTGACAATTCCTTTTTTGATATGATAAGGATTTTGTTTTGCACATTTTTAAGAATGTTTCTGGAGTGATATGTAAAGATTGAAAAACTGAACATCTTGCAATTTTAGATATTTTATTTCTACTAAAATACTAGAATGATTTTATCCTAATTTAACTTAAGAATTCAACACATGAACAGTTAACAGTATTAAAATTCCCATAATATAAAATAGCAAACAAAACTAATATTTTTCTACTTTATCATTTAAATAATTTGTTTTCTATCCCAAACTAGTAATTACCATTGCTACAGTCACCAACATAAACGAATACTTTTGGTTTTTTTTAAACTATAAATACATAGAGATTGAAAAAGACAAGAGAGTAATAGAAAATTTCCCCTGCTCTGGTTGGAATTCTTTATCTCCCATGTACCATGATGAAGGCAGAGTCAGCTCATCCATAAAGTGTGAGTTTTATACTGAAGTTCAAAGACATTGAAACATAAAAATAATACGGAAAATATATAGAGCCTCTTTTCATGTTTACAGGATTGTGGGCAGAGTACTAAGAGGGAGAAAAATGGATTATCATTCTTCCTGACATCCTGCCTGGCCAAAGTACCAAATGAAGGGCTTGGTAGATTGGTTCAGGAACCTATCTACTCCTATTTAGGTGGAATGACCGAGTGCTTTCTTCCATGACAAACTCAAATCTCAGAGACTGAAAAGTACCAAGACAGAGCATTTTCTGTGTGTGCAAGAATACAGAATGTTGCTTAAGAAATTCCTGGCACACATACAGAGGGATCAGTGTGAGAGAGAATCTGAAGCACTTGTTCACTGGAGACCCTTGAGCTGTCTGATCTCCTAACAGACTAGAGGAATATACCAGATTCTCCATGTATACTTGAGACGAAATGTAACATGAAGAAGCCGTTCCCTTTATAACATTTTTGCTATATATATATTTTTTTGTAAAGATACTGTGCAGGTGGGTTACAGTTACATGAGCAAGGTAATGAGTACATTTCCTATCGAGCATTGTTACCCCTCCTTTGTTTTTCCCCTACCATTCCTTCCCTCCCCATTGCCCCAACTCTTCACTCCCCCCGACCCAAGGTTGTAAAGTTGGTCTTGTGCATCTCGTTGTTACAATGGGTCCATCTGTATCCTTATTTCAGCATTTTGTTATTTCCCTTCCCCTCCCCAAGTTAGAAAAATGTATATACAAGCTATACAAGATGCAGGGCACCTGAATCAGAGGTTATACCATGGGGGAAGAACATACATAAGACACACACACAAAAAATCACACAGTCCATTATAAGTACATTAAAAACATTTAAAAGTAGTGACAGCATAGAATTAAGCCAAGTATAGGGATTTTCCGGATCCGTGCCCTTGGGAACTAGCACAGTTATAAATCATGAAGCCTATATTATATAGAGTAATAATTCAGATAAAACAATTGACATAGATGATGGAGATGATATCTACGGACAAAATGGCGGTTCGTAACAGAACTGAAAAGAGATACCCCAATGGATACAAGAAGAGCTGAAGAACATGACATTGTAAACCTATCTTAGCGACCTCTTCTGCTACAAATTGGAGCAGTGTTCTTAGCATGGGATCACAGTAGCCCAATCACAAAGTGTATTGGACCATATATAATGAAGCATATCAAAATGAACCCCAAGAATTGGAAACAAGAAGTTCTTACTATGTCCTGTAAGCAGTTATTTCTATTTTCTTCTTTATGTCTTAGTGTTCTGTACCCTTTTTCTTGTATATAAGCTTATCTGCTGGATGGAAAAGTAAAGGAATCACAGAAACAGCAGGACAAAGGATGAACTAATGCAATAATGATACTCACTACACACTATGTAGAAAATGAACTTTACAACTTGCTTGGGGGAGGGGGAAGTAGTAAGAGAGAAAATGAAGGATGGGTTAACTGTTTTAAAAGAAATGTACTCATTACCTTACTTTTGTAATTGAACCCCCCCTCCCTGTTCATCACATTTACAATAAATTAAAAAATAAAATACATAACAGGTTAAAAATGGGGTGGTATGTCCCTTTCCAATTTTAAGATGTAAAAGAAAATTTCAAAGTAATCGGGAAACTTGAAAAACAATTATCCAAATGACAAAAATTCAAGAAGATTCAGTTTTTCACATGGACTAGTTATAATTAACAGAAACTACTGTTAGCTCCTTACATGAGGTGGTGTTTGTAGAACAATAAGTTAAGGTTTTGAAACAAGCTTAAAAATGGCATTTTCACATTTTAAAAATTGGCTACTTTTTTTGTCATTAATGTGAATTGCTTAATTTAAAAACAAGTGTTCAATTCCTTTTTTGTCTTGTCATCGATGAATTTTATGATATGATACAGTACACGTACATGAAATTACCTGTTAATGTTGTTATTAAATATTAAATTAAAACATTTAAAGATAAATAAATGTAATTATAGAAAAATATTATTTCACTATACTTATATTTTAATAGATCCTGCAGTTAATAACATTTCATATTATTAACTTTACTATTATTAATATTCACTTTTCTATAATAAGTGCAGCCCAGAAAGTGATTTGTCAAAGTATTTTATGCATTTCAATTACTTTTACTACCTAGAAGGTCCTAAAGTCTTTTCAATGTAAAAAGTTTGGAAATCCTTTGTAGAAATTTAAAAATGCATTAAACAATCTCTAAGCAGTGATATTTGTTATAGAAAAAAGGCACAAACCCATCAACCTAAAAAGGAAATGCAGCATTTTGTTTTAAAGAAATTCCCCAGGAGGTATACAAGATAGATGCAAGGAAGGAGATATGTTCTTTTAAAAGACAGTTCATTTTCTTTCAGAAATGTTCTGTGTAAAGAATGGTTGGAAAGGAGCAGTTAGAGAGGGAAGAGGGCTAAATGAGAATTCTTTCCCAGACCTGATTGATGGAAGCAGTTATAACATGGAGCAGGGTGTGTGTGATGGTGTCTGGCAGCTATGATACGGCAGGAAAAAGGTGCCAAGAAATGAAGTCATGAGCTGAAAATCAGCTTATACTTGACATCGTGATATGCTCTCTTTGTCCCTCAGAGAAGATTTCGATTTGTCTTTTTACACGTCTCTTTAGTCTTTTTTTGCATTACACTGTGCTTTGACTTTTCCTCACTTGAACTGTGGTATTTCTAGCCAAATCACATTTCTTCTGCATATACAAAGCTATAGTGGATTATCTTTATTTTCTCATTCCTTTCATGAAAAAATTCTGAAAAAGGAGAACATTGGCTTCTTTGATTATTTTTTATTAGTATATATTTTATTGTAAAGATACTGTATAGAAGGGTTACAGTTACATGAGTAAGGTAATGAGTACGTTTGTTATCTAGCACTATTACCCCTCCTTTGTTTTTCCCCTACCATCCCATCCCTCCCCAACTTCCCAACCCCACTCCCCACCCTGAAAGTTGTAAAGTTCGTTTTCACACAGTGTCTTGTACTTCTCATTGTTACAATGGGTCATCCTGTATCCTTATTTCAGCATTTTGTTATTTCCCTTCCCCTTCCCAAATTAGAAAAAAATGTATATACAAGCTGCAGGACACTGGAATCAAACACAGTGAAAACAGGAGTTATACAATGGGAGTAAAACATACCAAAAAAAAAAAAACAGAAAAAATCACATAGTACATTAAAAGTACATTAAAAACAACAGCAAGAAAGATAAAACCTCTTGTGTCCCTATCTTGGGGTTCATTTCACTTAGCATCATCTTAAATGGTCATGTGTACATAGCTTTTGACCTTTTCTGATTGTCCTAGACATATACAAATTATTGCAAATAAGGGAAACCATGGGACCTTTGTTTCTTTGGGCCTGGATTGAATAGAAAATTGTTTAAAAGCAAATAAGCATATATTATTTTAGAACATTACTGGAAACAGCGTCCACAAATACAGTCCATTGAAAACTTCAATATACTACAGAAATATCTCTTTAAATGTCTTCAATTATATACATTCTTCAATTTCTTTTTTTTATTGTGAGAATACCATACAGAGGAGTTACAATTACATGTGCAAAATAACGAGTACATTTCTAATCAAGAATTGTTGCCTCTTCTTTGTTTCCTTCCCATCCCTTCCCATTCTCCTTCTCTCCCCCCACCCAATCCTCTGCCCCCCCCCTCCAAAGTTGTAAAGTTTGTTTTTCAACGTAACGACTTGTACATCTCATTGTTGCAATGGGTCCCCCTGTATCCCTAGTTAAACGATTTGTTTTTGCCCTTCTCCTCCACAAATTATACCAACATCAAATACAGTGAAAGCAGGGGTTATACCGTGGGGGAGGGACATTCTTCAATTTCTACAAAGTATGATTTTAATTTACAAATGAGTAATGTTTACCAATTATTAATTTTTTTCAGATTTCTTTAATAGTAAATCATATAGAGGTTATAATTAAAAGAACATCATAATGAGTATTTTATCAGATTTATTTAATATTAAATCATATAAAGGTTATAATTAAGAGAACATCATAATTAGAAACAATAGCAAAAGAGATAGCAAAAGAGAGAGTGAGGTATACATGTACATAGAAAAAGTGTCAGGGTTAAAAAGGGGTTTAAACCATACATACAGAAAAGTGTAAGAAACATATTCTGATAGAGATTGAACATTGAATTTTGTCTACTTTTTTAAAAAGAAGATGTGAGATTACTTTAAATTGATTCTATAAAACTTCTCATTTCCCAACTATGAATGTTATCTTTCTATGATTTCTAGATATGATTGTTGCTACTTCTTACGAGCATTTTTAGAAAAGAGAAATATTAACAATTCCATTTACTCTGTGAAAAAATAATTTGATTTGCCAAGTTTATCACTCTCATAGCAGGCTAATGATATAGTCTACTTTAACACTTACTTCATTAACATTTTTAACAATTTACCATCTATTACTTTCAGATGTTAAGTGAAATTATTAATGGAAATAAATTTAATGTTCTAGGAGTGGCTATCTATCCCAGCACTCAAGAGGTTGAGTTACGAGTATAACTTATGACTATTGTTTGTGACAAGACTGGCTTACATAGCAATACCTGACTCAAAAAGGTTACCTTATACAGTGAAAACCACTTGTACCGTGGGGGAGGAACATACAAAAGAAAAAAAATCACATAGTACACTGTAAAGTACTATGAAGAAGAACAGCGACAAGGATAAAGCCTCTTGTTTACACTCTATTTGATTCCAGTGCCCTGCATCTTGTATATACACTTTTCTAATTTGGGGAGGTGAAGGAAAAAAAACAAAGTGCTTAAACAGGGATACAGGTTGACGCATTGTAACAATGAGATGTACAAGACACTATGTTGAAAATGAACTTTACAATTTCAGCTTGAGTGGTAATTGGGGAGGTAGGGAAGGAAGGACAGTAGGGGAAAACAAATGAGGAGGAAACAATGCTTAATAGGAAATGTACTCATTACCCTACTCATATAACTGTAAACCCTCTGTGCAGTAGTTTTGCAATAAAAATATATAAACCTTATCTTTGAAGTAGTCTGCAAAACTTTGCTGGATTAATATTGGGCTCCAAGCCAGTATATTAACAAAAATAATCAAAATATTATTTTCTATCCTCCTTCCCAGTTTTCAATAAATTAGACTTTCACCATACTTTACTATTTTCAATCATCTTGTCATCCATCCCTATCAACATTTTAATTGCCAGCTTGAGAAAACTAATTGGACTCTTATACATATTAAAAAGAGAGAAATATGGTAGAAAAAATACTTGTCTCTTTTGGGTATACATAGTAAATCAAGTGTTGATTTCTACATGAATATTTGAAGAACAAATTTCATCAAATAATAACAAATTTTATATCATCAACCTGGTTGTGTTTGAAGAGCACAAAATTAAAATAAAAATTCTGAAATGGATTCATTACCTTGCTCGTGTAATTGTAACCCCTCTGTACAGATCTTTACAATAAAAGTGTACATTAAAAAAGAAAAAATATATAAAAATTCTAATTAAGAATTCATCATTATTTCATTATGTAGGTATATTTTGTTTTATTTACGACAGAATCTGGCTAAATAACACAGGCAAACTTCAAAAAATTTTTTCTACCATGCCCTTACTAAGTAGAATGTACATGAACCATTATACTTTTTTAAAAGTTTACTGTGTCATAAAGACTGTGTACATTTGTGTACATTTAATATATACAACTTGATAAACTGCATGTTTGCATATATGTATGATTCACATATGCATAAATTCACATTCACACCAGCAGTGTTCAAGAATCCCCTGTTAAACACATTCTTTTTTTCCCCTCCAAATCCCTGGTTTAATCAGGGCTTGTTTATTCTTTGATACAAAAGGTCCCAAATATCAGATTGTTCACAAAAAAACCCACAGTATCAACTTTAGAACTCAAATATTAGGACTAATACACGAATCATTTTTCTAAAGGATGCATCTGACATGCCAACTCTCACTCACAAAAATACATTGTTGCATTTGAGTTTAACATCCCATACAGCAGACTCATGTGGGTTCTGACACACATACTTCTAACTTAAAGCTGCTATCCAGTGCTACAGCAATGCCTTTGCAGTTAGGGAAGCAACTCCTAAAATCTTGTAGGATTGGAAAAAAAAAAATTACTCCCTGCATAGCAAGAGATTAATTTGGAGACACTTGATAAAAACCATAAGTCCTTTTTATTGTTAAGTCATAAAAATTATCAAAATTAAAAGCAAAAATTACAGGGTAAGACAACAAAACTATTAAGAGCCTCAAAGGAATTGAAAACGGAACTAGAAGTAGGTGAATATGAATTAATGAACATGGAGAGGACCAAGGATGGGGGAACAGTGAGCATGTGCTGAAGGCAGTAGCAAAGAGGAGCTGGTGACATTTTGATCTTAAGACATGCGCCTCGGTCCAAAGAAACATAGGTCCCATGGTTTCCCTTATTTGTAATATCTAGTATATGTATGAGTCAAGCGGAAAAGGTCAGATAATGTGATGTCAGGAAAATGAACCCTTAGATGTATATTTTAATGTTTTTTTTCTTTCATGCATGTGTTTCTAACGCATTTATAAGATTATCTCTTTGTTGCTTTGTATGTCCCTCCCCCACAGTATAACCCCTGCTTTCACTATATTTGATGTCAGTATAACTAGTGGAGGAGATGGGGAAAAACCAGTTCTATAAGGATACAGGTGGACCTGTTGCAACAATGAGAAGCACAAGTTGTCATGTCCAAAACGAGCTTTACAACGTCGGTGCGGGGGGGGGGGGGTGAGGAGTGGGGCGGGAGGGGGGGGAAGGAATAGGATTGGGATGGGGGGGAGGAGGGAGGCTGGGACGGGATGTGAAGGGTAAACAAAGGAGGAGGCTGCAGTGCTTGGTAAGAAATGTACGCATTATCCTGCCCATGTAATTGTAACTCCTCTGTACAGTATGTTCACAAATAAAATTAAATTAAGTTAAAAAAAAAAAAAGACATGCGCCTCGGTAAAGAAATAATGGGATAAGTTCCCTAAGCCCTGCTATGTGCTTAAGGGGTCATCCTCCTCGCCATTGGCGCTGTTTCTGTCTTCCTCTCCCTCTTCAGCCTCTTTTTCATCATCCTTCATCAATTCCAGCTGGTCTCCCCAGTGATCTTCCTTATCATCATCATCGTCATCCAGTAGGTCCCCCTCCTCAGAAGAGTCATCTGCACCCCGCTCAGACTCATTAGTCTCATATTTCTCCAGGGAGCTGCTGCTCTGTTCTGACTTTTCATTCTGCACGTTGACTCTAGACGCTAAGACCAGTCTGCATGTTTGCTCTGTTCCTTTTCATTTTTTTTTCCAGGCTGTCCAGTAAAGAATTCACTTTTTGTTTAGTCTGGGTCAGTTTCTTCTTAATGACTTGAAGTTCATCTCCTTTCAATTTTCCGGACTAGGAAGAAGATCCCTTCTGTCCACTTTTAGAATTGAAGCCACTTTTGCCCCCGAGTGAGGTGTTTCCTGATACACGCAAACCTCCTAGTGATAGGTAGCGGCGGCACACGTACTGGGTAACTGTACATTTTGTCATAATAATCTCTTTGAAAGGAGTAACCCAAGTCCAATGAGGAGCCACACATCTCTGCTGCAGATCATTTCACACCTGCTTTCCCCCCGATTCACTTCTGGCTCTGCAGCCAGATTAATATCTCATACTTGGCCGACAATCATTCTGCTATCTTGGCCTGCTAGAGCAAGCCGAGCATTTGTCTCATTAAGATAAGGCACAAAGGCAAAGAAAGCCCTTATGAACAGAGCAACTCACAGTTCTGCCATACTTCCAGAAGATTGCTTTCATGTCATACTTCTTGACCACAAGTGTATTGAGATTCCCAATGAATACCGAGAATTCATGGAATGAGGATCTGTCTTGTTGGTAACATTGCTAGCCATTGTGTCTGATAGTCTGGATCCTCACAAAGCTGAAGGCAGAGGGAAAGAGAGATTCGATTCAAATCTCAGACTCCCAGGTTCTGTGAAAAGTCTACTGCTCCATGAGGTCGACAACAAGGAAACAACCATCCAGTCTCATCTCTTCACCAAAATCTCAGACACTCTTACAAACTCTTATACATATTCTTGCCAGCATGTGTTATTTCCTGATTACTGTCATTCTGACTGGGGTAAGATAAAATCATGTGTAGTTTTGATTCAAGTTTCTTTTATGGCTAAGGATATTGAACTTCTTTTATCTGTGCTTATTGTAAGAACTTTCTGATCGATAAAATTAGGTTAATATTAATAGTAAATTAGGTTAATATTAGTAAATTGGATTGATTTTTCTATTATTATTTGGTCTATTATTTTTGAAGTCATTGTTTATTCTGTAGTTTAATTATAATTCCTTGCTGGATGATCTGCATAAAAAGAAATTAGAGCTGGACGCCTAGGCTAATACCAACAATACTGCTTACTCAGGTGGTTGAGATCTGAAGACAGTGACTTAAATTCAGGCTGAACAGAAAAATCTTAGAGATTCTTACTTCCAATAAACCCCAACTATTTTGGATGTGGAGGTATGCTTCAAGAGATAAAGGACTGGCCTTGATCAAAAGAGTTCTGTCCCTCAATTCAAACCCCAGTCCTGGCACCAAACAAAACAAGCAAACAAAATGTAGCATTCAGTCCCACTCAGGAACAGTCACCATACCTTTGGATGAGGGATTCTGAGGCTTCCTCCACAGAGTACAAAGCTAATAACAACGCAGCCTGTCATTTCCTGAGCAAAGACCTCCTTACTTCATCTTTCATAGTAGCTGTATATCAGTCATTCCCCTCTACATAACACTCATTGTATCCATTCCCCAGATACACTCTGTATTTAGATGCTCTTCTGTCTCCTTTGTTTCTTCTTTGTTTTTGGGACCCTCAAAGAGCCCAGCCTACAGCAATATGCATCTTCTCAAGATAATATCTAACCATAACACTCTGAGATTTGTGGAGCTACAAAGTATTTTTCTTCTCTAATATTAGTCTTACCATGAAGAAGTAGTCACTGTCTTACAAAATCCTCATTCTACACTTTGTGCTTAGCCTATAGCTACAATCACCAAGTTTTTACTAAGGCTTTCTGGCTTACCCTAGGTTGCCTTGTTGACTTTATTTGGCCCTTGGGAATCAAGAAGATGGGAACTGTGGATTGTTTCCTGCTTTATGCTGTTAGCTGCTTGGAACTGCTTGCTCTGAGACATCCTTTTTGCTCTATGTTATTCATGATGGTCTACCTCTCTTTTTCTTCTCAGAATATATTTCTTCCTTTGTTTCTCTAACTGTGCTCATTCATAGAATCAAAGGGAGAAATAACTTCTGATCTAATACCTCAACTTATATCTTGCTATACTTGTAAAATTCTACCTAGCACAGTGTGTGTGCACGCATGCACACACATTTGCATACACATGTGTTTCTATTGAAAATTCTTTACAATTTGTTAATGCCTTTATTTGTTTATATTGTCATATTTTAATTTTGAGCATATTCATTATGTATAATGTAAAATATTTGTGTAGTGTGGTTAACATAGAAGTTGACTTTAGGACGTTTTTACTATTGCTTTTTGTATGTATGCCATGCTTTTGATTAATTACTTAAAAATTGCCATGCTGGGGATCAAACTCAAGGCCTTGCACATGCTAAGAATTGGTCTAGCACTGGCTAGGTGTCCACTATTTTTGTATTTCTCATAACATGTTGAAAACCAGACATTTTAAATAACACAATAAGAAATTAAAAATAGTATGATGATATGGTCTTTATATTGTGTACAATTTTTCTTTGTTATATTGCTGCTATTGTTAATACTATCTTTTTATAAATTACATATTTTTTATCCATGACTACTGAAGTTGCTTAGTTAATTGAGTTCCATCTAATTCCTATATAGAAATTGCTTCAAATTTCTCACTCTATATTGGTTATTCTTCATTTTTAAAATTTTTATTTCTTTATTGTAAAGGTAATGTACAGAGGGTTTACAATTATGTGAATAAGGTAATGAGTACATTTCTTATTGAACATTGTTACCCCCTCCTTTGTTTTTCCCCTACCATCCCTTCCATCCCTACCTCCCCAACTCCTTCTTCTCCCTGCCCCTGACGTTGTAAATTTCGTTTTCAACATAGTGTCTTATACAACTTATTGTTACAATGGGTCAACCCGTATCTTTGTTTTAGCATTTTGTTATTTTCCTTCCCTTCCCCAAATTAGAAAAATGTGTATACAAGATGCAGGGCACCGGAATCAAATACAGTGATGATAGGTTAGTGCTCTACCACTTAAGCCACAGTTTCACTTCTGCCTTTTTAGTGATTCATTGGAAATAAGTATCTCTCTGACTTTTCTGTCTAGGCTGTCTTTGCATTGTGATCTCAAATCTCAGCCTCCTGAATAGCTAGAATTATAAGCATTCGTTTCTGTCACTAATTCCTTGTATGCAGATAATAAAACAGTAGTGAAATTGTGGAATATATATTTCCTTCTTACTTATCTCTTCATGTTTATGTCTGAAGATACAGGAGTATATTTTGAGCTTTCAAATCCCTCTGAGTTCATCTAATTCCCAGATGTTACTTTTGACTCTTTTGACCAGTTTATTATTTGATGTAAGAGTATCACAGCCAGGGAGAGCAGTAAAGTTAAATAATTCCTTCTGATGACTTTTGATAAACACTGTGAGGATGTGAATTTTCTCACAGAGGGAATTTTGAGTAAGGTCAAATGAAGACAATTCTTATAAATGGAATGTTCTCAGAAATCTTATTTCCTCTTGGTAGGTCAAATAGGAAAAAAATTCTCTGAGCATAGAGTTTTTCTAAACTTCTAAACTCAGTTCCCCAGCTCTAGTGGATGGCTTTTACAATATGAAGGCTTGAGATTTCTGAGTGTTCATCCAATGTTTAAATTGGGAAGTGGATCAAGGAGATGGAGCAAGGTACAATCTTACAAATTTTGCCTTTCTTCAAGAGACTGGCCAATGTTATTGATGAAAGCTATTATTGTTGGGATTTTTGTTTAAGTTCCAAGACTATGAATGGTTGATTTAAAAAAATATGGTTACTCTTGTGTATTTCTCTTTGCTTCACAGCTGTTTGTAATCTATATGCTTTTTTATCACTCCAATGGTTCAGACAACTATTTTTCAGACAAGTCTTTTGATATACTCTGGTTTCAGTGCATGTTTATACCCTGTGCTTGTTTGCATGGTTGAGAATGATGTCGCTCTGAAGTGACATAGCAAGTAATTCAGTAGTAGCATTACAGAACAACAACAACTAGTATTACAAGTGAAAAGTCTGTATTCATTGGCTTTAAATGCTAAGCATGTATTAACTCATAAATATAAAGCTTCAAGTCTCATACTAGATCATCCAGACATTTGTTAATCTTGTCAACTTAGCCAGGTCACTAGTGCCTGTCATTTCATACACCTGGCAAACTTCCCTTTAGCGTTTGTTTGACCATTAGTCAATCTGAAAGAAATATGTGCCATGCGATAGATAGTGGGCACTTTTCACATAGTAGAAGAGTTGAAAGGGAAAACACTGCAGCAAGAAAGAGTTACACTGAGTTATTTACATTGAGTTACTTATTATTCTACTGTTCACAACAAGCCATATATCCAAGCCTAAAATTAATGTAGGAAAGGAAGATTAAGTAGAAAGCACAGCACATTCCAATAGCCAAGGACACATCTCTGTCTTTACCATGCAGTATTTAAGATATATATATATATATATATATATATATATATATATATATATATATATATATGAATCTTCTTCACTACACAAGAGAAAAAAAATCCAACAAATGCAATCTCAAGTAACACATTCCTCTGCAAAATAGTAAATACTTGAAGGAAAAATAATATATTAATCTTATTGTTAGAAGACTAAAATACTTATCTAAGCTTATAATTAAGCCATTCTATAAAACTCTTTTATGTCTTCACTTGATTTCAATCACATGGAATGAGATGATATCTGCCTAGTTTCCATCAAAATGGCATTTTCAATTGCTTCACCTCGGCCAGACAACCACAAGACCACAAGACTCAAATCTGACAGGTTGGTCTCTGAATACACAATGGTGGAAAGTGACAATGAGGCTGTGGGAGAGGAAGGCATTTCAATAACGCAGGGAATATTATTTTTTTCTTTAAAGCTGCTTCTACCTCCCTACAGGGAAGAGATTTAAAATGTTCAGTGTGGAAGAAAAGCTATTTTACTGTGTGTTTTTTTTTGTTTTTGTTTTTATTTTTCTTTTAAGCTGGGTATTTCTTCTAACTTGAAAAGTTTCATGTCACTTTCAAGCACACTATTAAGAGAGGTAGAGCTAGATCAGATTCATACTGTTCCCTCTCACAGCCAAATCTTCTGCAATTTAAAGCGCCAGGGTGACAAAGGAGCTTTTCTGCAAGAATAAACTGAAAGGACCTAAGTGTCCCCATCTTCGTAATGTTACCTATCTTGTTTCATGGCTGTCACACTTAGATGAGATAGAACCACTACAATTAAATCAAAAACTAACGGTATCATGGGGAAAATGTCAAGCAAATATTTTTCAATAGTCCTTGTTGACTGTGAGAATCTAAAGTGAAGGTTCACTTTAAATAAAGTGATAAGGATAATGGTTGCCCTACATGATATACATTGAACTGAAGAGCATTCCAAGCTTGATTAGAAAATTATCTCATAGAAATTTTTATATCACAATGATTATAAAATAATGACCCCCAGAAATTATCTTATAAATAATGAAACAAAAAAAATCATGGAGACCTGCTTGCAGTTGACTTCTCTTCATTGAACACCAGGGCTGTGTAGATTTATGTAAAAGGCTACTGGAGTTCAGTGGAAGAAAATGATTATTTTACTAATGCTTCATTGTCTTCTAAAGGGGAATCGTTTCCAATTTGTCCACTAGAACAAATCTTAAAAATATTTCATAGTTATGTTTACTATTAGATTTCATAGAACAATTATCTTTTTGAATAAATAATTGTAAATGATACTGAACCAGACCATATAACAAAACTGAAAATTGTTTGGAATGCATGTTTTTTATTTCTTTTTTGTTTTTGTTTTTTTGTCGGTCGTGTGGCTTGAACTCTTTGCACTGTCCCTGAGCTGTTCAGCTCAAGGCTCCACCACTTGTGCTCCAGTGCCACTTCCTGTTTTCTGAGTGGTTTATTGGAGGTAAGAGTCTCAGGAACTTTCCTACCCAGGCTGGATTTCAACTGTGATTTTAGCCTCCTGAGTAGCAAGGATTACAGAATGAGCCACCAGTGCCCAGCAACTTCTTCAAATTATCACCCTGAATTTCACAATTACTTTAAAGTTAAGTGTAGTCTTGTGAAACAATTACACAGATATGGTGAAAATAGGTTCTGTTTTCTTCCTCCAACTACTATTGTCTTAACCAAGAAACATTTGCTGAAAGTCAGAAAGTATCCTTGGTTACTACAGTGTTTTTGGTAGGCATCATCTTCATTTGTTAAGATCATTTTAATCTCAAATCTATCTGCTATAGGTATGAAAATTTATCACAAATTCTCCATGTTATCTTGCACATAGTTGTGTCAGAAGTTACATGATACAAGAAAACCCTAGTGATTTGAAGGTGTCTAGATTTTAAAGACACTTCTTCCTGCTACCACCTATCCTTGGTCAGCCATGGGTTGATCAAATTAATAACTGTTCCTTATTTGATGAATAGACTTGGTCAAATTTACTCATCTTCCTAAGACCAAGAAGAAGAAATCAATTCCCTTTCAAAGTGGTACTGAAAAGACTCAATCACATTATACACATATAAATTCAGACATGATTCTTGAATCAGGCTGTGACCAATTAGCCCTACCACCTGTCAATCTACATTGTGCCAATAATTACTGCCTCATAGGTTTAAAGTATGTCAACATAAAAATATATGAGGAAACTCAATTGCAGTTATACAGCTCAGTGCAGAACACAAAATTCTAACGTGTGCATTAATTTTCCGTTCTTTGAAATATCTTAGAATAAAAGTCATGGTTTGCATGTGCATATATCAGATTTCTCCCATTCTGTGATTAAAAAATTATTGCCTGGAGCACAGCAAAATGATTTGTAAATGCTTATGATGTTCAGTAAGAATAAAATATTGATATCCTATTATGAGAAAAATCATGTTTTAACATGAGGCATGGATGTATTTGAAATAGTTATGGCTTATTAATTATTGAAATTTTTAATATAGAAAAAACTTAGAGAATTCCTTTTTAATATTCCAAGTCATTGAAAAATCCATAGCTAAACTACTCAAAATATTGATATCCTGGTCATTAAATTGCTTCTTCTACTTTTACTAATATGTTATGCCATAGATTTAAGTGAATTGATACTAAATATATTAAAGATCTTTATTATCAATATTAAAGATAGATTTGCATATTCTTTACATAAATATCTTAAAGCTAATACAAAGGCCATATTAAAATGAACAAAATCTATATTAAAATTATAAAGTCTCCTCTTAGAGAGGCAATTTATTTGTTCAAATTTATAATCTCAAGGTTTTTATATCAGAATTGATCAAAAGATATTTAAGATAGAACTCAAATAATATGTTTAGAAACAAAATAGTGAAATTTTGTGTATAAAATGGGAAATATTTCTGAAATGATTAACATACATTTATAAAGTTTCACCAAATTCATTACAATATACAGCACACAATCTTCTATGAAAATTTTCTTTGCAAAGAATCTAAATGTAATGATATTGTATTTTTAATTGTTTTATTATATTTTCTGGGTTCTTTTTTCTCTTCTTTGTAACCATATACATCAGAGAGGATGCAAAGAGAAATATAATCTAGCATAATTATTATCATAATTATTATTTCAATAGGAAGTTCTCGACACTGAATAATAGTGTAAAAAAGGAGTTGGAGTCAACTGTGGTAGTGGTATATGCTTAGATTATTCTAAAAGAATTACAGTGTAGCAAAAAATTGCAGTGTCTAGAGAAATTGTTTTTAATACTTTTTTACTGTAAAAATACTGTATAGAGGGGTTACAGTTACATGAGCAAGTTAGTGAGTACATTTCCTATCAAGCATTGTTACCTCCTCCTTTGTTTTCCCGCTACTCTCCCTTCCCTCCCACCTCCACAACTACACTCTCCCCTCCCCTCTCCCTCAAAATTTCCCAGGATAAATTCAAATATGAAAGAAAAAAATAGCAATTTCTTTTCCAAACATAATGAAGAAGTGGAAAGGTCTGTAGAAGTTACTCCACTCCTGTTTTGGAGAAAATTTAGAAATGGAATTCTGGAACATGCACATTTCTTAGCAGCCATCTGTCAGTTAAGAAAGGTAAGAGTTTGTGTTTCTATGACTATATTGCATATAGATACACATTATCACAGATATACTGGGATAATGGGAGATTTACTAAGATAATTCATCAACATGCAAACCTCTGAAGTACAGAATACTGCTAGTCTGGATATTTTGAACCTTTGTGACAGCCCTTTCAGAAACTCTGTGGTCAAACTGAATATGTCATCTTACAGTAAACAGCAATAATAACAATAAAAAGTCAGTGGAAGAGTCAAGGGCACTAAAATGGTGATTTTCACAAAATCCAATCATGTCTATGATCATTGTAAAATTTGAAAATAATCTAAAACTAAGAAATTTTAAACTATTAAATCACACAGGTTAGCAAAAATAAGAACATACTGATGCAGAAGGAAAGGAAAGAAGGGTTAGAAGACAAATTACCTTGACTCACACTCATTAGAATCTAACATAAGAAGGACGCTTCGTTGTGTCACTGGAAAAGTTCTAATTTTACATTTCTAAGACCAGCATTTCAAAATATGACCATTTTAAGAGGATATATCCCATGAAATCTGAATTAGGCTGGAGACAATCTTCATAGACATCAGCTGACTGAACCAACTTGATATCTTTTTAATAGAAGTGATTTTGACATTGAAGATGAAGGAATATGAATAACTGGGATAAAATGGCCAGCTACAAGCCAAAGACAGAGGGCATGATCAGAGCTTTCTTCTGCCCCTAGAAAGCACCAATCTGCCAGCACCTTGATCACCTTTTTCCTAAAACTCTTTTATTATAAACCTAGCAAACTAAACTGGGGACATGATGTTTGCTGATAGGGAGAATTTTAGGTTTCAGTGAGAGATTGCCCATATATGGCTGTAGTCGGTAATATTGAATGGATACTCGAGGTTAACCATTTTGAAGATGTTGTTGTTCTGGAAAATAGTAAGAACAAAACACAATGACAATAGCAATGCCCTGACCTTAATTATCACAGCAAAGAGAATGAGGGGCAGACATAGTCTGCAAAGAAATGGCCACTAAATTCACCTAAAATTATGACATGACAACATTGTAAAAATATTGATGATTACTCCAACCTATATCCTCACAGGAATTAGAGTGGCAGTTTCCATGTATTCAGTGATACTCAGTAATTTCCAAAGATGTGTTCTTATAGAAAGGCAGGGTAGTTCTAAGAAGAGGTATATTTGGGAGAAATAAGCCACTACTGTAGTATATGCAAGAGATAAAAATTTTGAGACTAAATCTTGGCTTTAGTTAAAATCAAAAAAAGAAAATATTCAAAAAATGTGAAAAGCATTAACTGTCAATGAATGATCACTTCCAGAAATCACATAGATTAAGTTCAAACTAGTGGAAGTTGGGAAATGAGATTATACGAGTGGCAATTATGGAGCTTGTACATGTAGAGTGAGGTATAAATGATCTGAGGGTCCTGGGGAATCTTAGATGACTAATACAAACAGTTATGTAGGTCAGCTCTCCTTATCTAAGACACATTGTGTTAAGCTGTTTTCTTTGTATGAAATCTATGAAAAACACTAGAAACATATACATTTTCCCATTGGTTCTCTCTCCTCCCCCCTCCTCTCTCTCTCTCTTTCTCTCTCTCTCTCTCTGCCTAGTATATTTACAGATTTCTGTGCTTGCCACATATTTCCCCTTGGGCAGTGAATTCTGGCTAAGTTGCCATAGTGACTATATATGTGGATTTATATTTTAAAATGTTATTTAATGGGAATTAATTTCTAGAAATTTACCAAATAATAGGTTAGTTGTATGACAATATGAGAGCTCAAGCTCTCATATTGTCAATATTTAAAAAAATCCAATTTAAGCTCTTAGATTAATTGAAGTAATAGAAATAAGTTATCTAGTAGAGTATTACTCTTAAAAAATAACGTATTTCCAAGTTAACTATGAGAGAATTACCATACTAGTATTTAAATTTGTTTTAATTAGTAAAATATAATCTTGCATAATTAAAGGTTACAATATAATCCTTCCATCTATGTATACATTGTAAGAAGTTCAGGCAAGCTGATTATCAAATGAACCATATTGCTAACATCACTTTGTAAGAGTGTATGTTAAGAACATTAAAAAATACTATTAAAAATTTGAAATATACAGCATATTATTAACTGTGGTTATCACTTAAGTCAGTATATAACTACAACTTATTCTTCCAGTGTAACTTAAATACTAAACTCTTTGATAACATTTTCCTTATCCTGTTTTCCCTCCTGATTAACCTCTGATAACAATATTGCTATGTCCTGTTGTGAGATGGACTTTTTTCAAACTCACATAGACATGAGATCCTAAATTTTCTATTTGTTCTTGTCTTATTTTACTTGATAAAATGCTTTCCAATCTCATGCTTTTTGTGAAATATAGAATGTCTTAACTTTTAAAATTGTATAGTGTTCCATTTCATATGTGTGTGCAATTGTTCATACCCATTCATTCATTACGATTTAGATTGTATAGCTTCACTGTTATGAGTAATGCCAACATTAATCATCTTTGAGAGTGACTTCAGCTTTTTGGTTACAAAAAAAACTGATGCCAGATTAATGGATGTTTTTGTAATTCTATGTTGTGTGTTTGCCTATTTTTCCACACAGTATTTTCCAAAGTATTTGTATTAACATACATTTCCACCAGTAGTGTATATAAGTTCTCTTTTATCTATATTTTTCTAACACTTGTTAGCATCCTTCATTTTAATCAGCATTCTAAAGTGTAAAGTGTAATCTCCCTGTACTTATAATCTGTCCTTCCTTGATTGGTAACTATTCAGAAAAGTTTTACGTTTGTTGACATTTATGGATTCCCTTTTAAGATATGTCTGCTCAGATCTATTGCTCATTTTGATACAATTGTATTATCTGTTCCTTCTTATTGAATTCTTTGAGTTCCTCATATGTTTTAGATGTTAGTCTTTTCTCAAGATGTATGTTTTGAAATATTTTCTCTTCTTCTGAAATATTTTCATGTCTCTTTTTTACTTTGTTAACTGCTCCAAAGTTTTTATCCAGTTTAATTTACATTTGTATATTCTTTCTTTCATTGCTTTTGCTTCTATAGTGCCAAAAAGATATCTACCAGATCAACATGTAGGATTTCCCTTGTATTTTCTTCTAGCATCTCTACCATTTTTCTTCTTATGTTTTTTATGGAAAGCAACTGAGCTTACAGTTGAAAGGATACTTAACAAAGAAATGTTTTTTTAATGTGGGGAAATTGAAGGGTTTATACTTTGAAAATAAATGGCGTTCTGCTTTGTCTCCTTTGGTTAACAAGGATAAAAGCCCTCCATTGAAAGTATGATTTATAGAGTTCCATTACAAAACATATTATTCAAGGTCTTACTTGAACTTAAGGTGATTTATTAGACTTAGAATAAAACTGGGTTAATGAATCATGGCTAGGTAGAATCTAGTGCTTTCCAAAATTAAGGGTAAATATGAAAGATCTCTGAAGTAAAAAGATATATAAGTCATGTAATCCTTAATGATAATTTATGTCCCTGGAATGCTTTTATGCTCTAAATTAAATCTTACTTTCATTCTAGGAGGAGCATTGTTGAGATTCTAAGAACCTGTCATTATGATAACCTGAAAGAACCATTAAATGCATGGAAAAACAAATTAATATGGTTACTTTCCCACCCAATATTACATTTGTAATTATAATATCTTTTACAACTATGCAAAAAGGAAAGATGCAAGTTGCAAGACATGATTTTCATGAAAGCTTGTTTCCTAGAACTTCTACAGAACATCTACAGATGTGTTATAACAGATTGTAATTAATAGGACAGTGTAATCTGACTAATTGTATAGCACAAATTGTGTGCTAATTGTACTAGTTTTGTTCTATTTACGTTCCTCATTTCCTTTAAGAAGAATTTCTCTTTAACAATAGAAATGCAAAGCCATTTAAAATGGATTTAACCAGAACTATTTAGTGTAATCTGTTTGTGGCACAATTAACTGTAGATTATTATGAATCATATATGAATGAATAGCAATATATTCATATAAACGCTCCTTTTCATAAACCACTATACATATGTATTGTAAAATATTTTAAATATTTTTTAATTTAAAACACAATGTCACCGCTCTTTTTGATAAGCCAAATTATTAACTCACTTTTGTTTCATTTGGAATATGTGCAGAAATAACCATCAGGATGCTCTAGTGTTTCATTACTCCCATTGTTTCAGAATATAAAGAATTTGAATTAGCTTAGTGAATATTAGAGATTCCTACTGGGAGAAGAAATTTAAGCACAGGAGGAACCCAGGCAAAGTGGGTAAACCCCTGCTGAAATTTTCAAACCTGAGCCAGAATGCAAGGAGGGCATTAGTACCAAATCATCTAATTCACACTTCTAAATATGATTCCTAACATTCACTCTTCTTGGCCTTTGTTCCAGTGTTATTTGGGGGAGATGGATTAATTAATCTTATGTTTGTCAGTTACTCATCATACATATTAAAATGTCTTCTGAATGTTTTATAATCTGCCATGACTAAACAGTAAGAAAACAACCCAAAGAATGGCTTAGAGAACTAAAGAACTCTACTGTCATATGAAATACATGTTACAAATTTTAAAAACTCAACTTATTAAGGATGTTTATTATTATGATTTTTATGACACTGACTTTGTGATCCTAAACACACATTAAAATAAACTCAATAATGACAGGAGTAAGTAAGACAAGAAGCACAATTGCTACAATAAGGCCTTGACCAAGCTCATTTATCACATCAGAATCCACTCTATGTCATACTCTTCAAAGACAGATCCTTCATAGTGTAGTGAGCTAGATATGGATAGCTTTGCACACTCACCTTATAGAAAACATGAGTAATTTTTAATACCTTTTAAAAGGAATAACATCCTTCTGCGTGTGAGGAACCCCTTATAATATCTGGGAAATAGGACATATGTCAATAAATAGTTAAAAATAGAAGATAATATAACCTTTAATAGGAAAATCTGTATCATACAGAATTAATGCTTATAGAATTCCAAAGTAGGAGATTTCTGACTGATATGGGACTTTTCCTAAGTTTTCTTCCAGGTGGCAATCTTGGAAAGGCATGCCCAACAGTAAAACTCCACTCACTTTCCTTTCTCTCAACTCTTGTCTAGCAAATAATCCACACTCAGGCTTACCACAATTATTTTGTATCTATTTGATTATATATATGTGTATAATGTATATTATATATACATATGTATAGACCATATATAGTAAATATATACTGTGTAGACCCTATATAATAAATACATACTATATGGTCTCTACATATGTATCATATATATGTGTATATGTATGCACATATGTATATATGTATGAATATATAACCTAGTAATCTATCATATTACTGATAAAATATTCTGAGTGACTTAGACTGTTTTATAAAACTTTGTAAATAGCTTATATCATTATCTTGATTTCAGACTCAATTCCTATCCTGATGTTTCAGGGAATTGTATACCAAATTGCTTTTATATTAATTGTTTCTTTTTTATTCTACCATTCTGCAGGCTCACAGTTGGGAAACATATTTATCCTAAATTGAATCACAATGAACACAATTCATTTTATGGTGTACTATTCCTCCTTTGTTGTGATACTAATATTTAAAATAAAAACTGAAGCCAGGCACAGTGGCTCATATCTATAAATCTTGCTACTACCATTGCTGAGATTGAAAGGATTAAAATTCCAGGCCAGCCCAGGCAATGAAGTTAATAACAAACAAAATATTGTGCACAGGAATACATGTCTGTCAGACTATCTGTATAGGAAGTGTAACAAAAGAGGATCTCACTCAAGGAAGCCTAATCAACAAACAAACAAAACAATTAGATCCTTTCTGATAAATTAAAACAGCAAACAAAAATACAGTTATGACTCAAATGGTGTCCTTGCCTACCCAAGTGCAAACTTGCATTTAAACCTGAGTACTGTAAAAAATAACATGCAAAAACACGTAGTTTTATCAAGAGAATTCATGCATTATCAATAATAGAAGAATGCTACATAGCTGTTTATTTGATGCTGATAACAATTAGATAAATATTCAATGTCATACCTTTATTCTCAGGTATATAAGGGACTTTATCTTGAAGCTGTGGTTTAAAATATTAGGATTAACAGTATTCGGTATGCTTATTGCCACAAAATATGCTTTATTATTTCTCCTGAAGTATACATGATGTATATGTATATATATATATATATATATTCCTAGAAATTATATCTGTCAGCTTTGCTTTGATTAATTTAACAGATATGCTATTTTCTGGCACTTTATTTTCTTTTACACTTAAGAGAATATACATTCAGAATGGAAGGAAATTTCTAAAATTGGACCTATGTGCCATCTTAATAATGCAGGCCTCTTAATGCTTTCGGAATTTGTTTAACTAAAATACTGACTCATTCTAAAAGTCACATCAAGTTTTATTTGAAATCTTCTATTGAAAGAAAGGAGAAGAGGGGGAGAGTGCACTCAGGAATCCAATATGTAGCCTATGAAATTAAGAGGAGTAAAGAAAGAGGTAGGAAAGGGATGGGTGAGAATGTTGAAAGAGATGACATTGATCAAGAAACATTGTACTCATAAATTGCTTAGCAAATGACAACTCCTTGTACATCTATTTTAAGATAATAAAAATGACATGACATTTTGTACTTCTCATTGTTGCAACAGGTCCACCTGAATCCTTAAACGACTTGTTTGTCCCCATCTCCTCCACATGTTATACTAACATCAAATAGATGTCATGTCAAAACCAGCTTTACAATTTCGGTGTGGGGGGGGAGGGGGGTATAATTGGGTGGGGGGAGGGGGGTAAAATTGGGTGGGGGGAGGGGGGAGGCGGGGAAGGGAAGTGAAGGGTAAACAAAGGAGGAGGCTGCAATGCTTGGTAAGAAATGTATGCATTATCCTGCCCATGTAATTGTTGCCCCTCTGTACAGTATGTTCTCAAATAAAATAAAATACAATTAAAAAAAAAAAAAAAAGAAAATCAGAGAGAATTCCAAAAAAAAAAAAAAAAAAAAAAGATAATAAAAATGTTGAGAAAAAAGAAATGAAAACAAAGAAAGGGTGTTTTATTGGATAATTATCAGTCCTTATCACAGATTTTAAATGTGAATGCACATTCTCAAAAGTGATGGTTGGAATTGCTGTTTACCAATACACATAATTGGTAGTTAAGAGACTCATGAATCTTGCATAGACTGCAGATATACATGTAAAGAAATCACCTATTCTATACTTAAAATCTCAATATTAATAAAAAGAATAAATTGATTGAAGGATCTTTGCACTCCTAAAATGCATCAAAGACAAGAAAGTAATATAATCATGCATTTTCAATTATTAAAAAAGGTTTAATTACATAAGTTAACACTATGAGCTATTTAAATTTTTCCCAAGACATAATTACATCTAAATAACTTCTTTGTGACTTGACAAGTAATTACTATTTTAAATTGAGTTTTTAAAAATTATTTCTCTATCTCTGTGTATTTCAGAGATTTTTGTTTTATTCTTCAGTTCTTATTTCCATTCATAATTTTGTAATGTTACTCTGCGAAGAGATTTAATGTGGACAAATTTTAAGTATTAATTAAAAGTGGTCTTTAAAAATATATTAGATTGTAAAAGAATCTAGAGAACTCAAATAGCATAAGTCTTTACAAAGACTAAGTCAATTCTAACTAAATAAGTACCAGAAATGAGTACTTTGCTTAATGTAATTTTTTCCAAGTCTTTACATTTCCTAATGAATGTCATTCTTTCTGATGGAGGCATAGGATTCATAAAGAGAGAGAGAGAGAGAGAGAGAGAGAGAGAGAGAGAGAGAGAGAGAGAGAGAGAGAGAGAGAGAGAGAGTTCACATTTTCTTGATCCATTCATCTACTGAGGGCCATCTGTATCTGGACTAGTTCCATAGCTATGGTGAGTTATGCTGCAATAAACATATTTGTGCTGGTAGTTTTAGTATGGCCTTGTTTGTGAAGTAAGCCACACCAAAGATACATAGGTCCCATGGATTCCCTTTTTGCAATAACTGGTATATGTCTAGGATAATCTTACCAGACAAGCAGAAAAGGAAAAAAGCTATGTACATATGTCCATATAAGATGATGCTAAGGAAAATGAATCCCAAGATAGGGACACAAGAGGCTTTATCTTTGTTGCTCTTGTTTTTAATGTACTGTGTGATTTTTTTTGTTTCTTTTTTATGTACTTCTCTAATGGTATAACCCCTGTTTTCACTATATTTGATTCTGGTGCCCTGCATCTTGTATAAATGTTTTTCTAATTTTGGGAGGAGAAGGAAAATAACAAAATGCTGAAACAAGGATACAGGTTGACCCATTGTAACAATGAGATGTACAAGACACTAGGTTAATGAGTTTTACAACTTTGGGTAGGTGGCAGGGAGGAGTTGGAGAGGTGGGGAGGGAAAGGATGGTAGGGGAAAACAAAGAGAGGGTAACAATGTTCGTCGGGAAATGTACTCATTATCGTACTCATGTAACTGTAATCCCTCTTTACAGTATCTTTTATATATATGTTTATATATATATATGAGTAACTAATATATATACACATATATAAATGAATACTTACACGGTGGGAGGGGTAGCATCAAGGGGAAAGGGTCACATAAATGATGCGGTGAAGGGAAAAGAATGTAGTTAAAATACTCAGAACTCAAAAAATTCTCAAAGAAACAACGACCCCATTAATAAATGGGCTAAAGAGAGACTTCTAAGAAGAGGAAAGAAGAATGACCAATAGACACATGAAGAAATGCTCAATTTCTCTGGCCATAAAAGAAATGCAAATCAAAACAACTTTGAGATTCCACCTCATTCCAGTTAGAATAGCTATAATGAAGAAATCTAATAACAAAAGATCTGGAGATGATATGACCAAAAGGTCACCCTACTGCAATTGTTGGTGGGAGTGTAAACTTGTTCAGCCATCTGGAAAGCAGTATGGAGGATCCTCAAAAGACTACACATAGAGTTCCTCTATGACCCAGAAATCCCACTTCTGGGCATTTACCCAAAGGCTTACAAACAGGGAAATACTAAAGCTACCAGCACAACTATGTTTATTGCAGCATTATTTATCATACCTAAGATATGTAACCAACCCAGATGCCCCTCAGTAGATGAACAAATCAAGAAAATGTGGTACATATTCACAATGGAATTCTATGCTTCCATCAGAAAGAACAACACTGCCAAATTTATTAGGAAATGGAAAGACTTGAAAAATTTATATTAAGTGAAGTTACCCAGTCCCAAAGAAATTTAGGTTCCATTTGCAATAATTACATCAATATAAGATACTCTTATCAAGATGAGCTGAAAAGCTCAAAATCCATGTACAAATGATGATAAGTGAAATGAACCCCAAGTTATGGACACAAGAGGTCTGTCTTTATTGTTACAGTTTTACATGTTCCATGTGATTTTATTATTTTGTTGTTGTTTTTGTTTCTGTTGTATGTTCTTTCCCCTATGGCATGTCCCCTGTTGTCACTGTACCCAAATTTGATATCCTGCATCTTGCATATACATATATCTAATCTGGGGAGGGAAAGGGGAATAACAAAATGCTAAAACAAGGCCACAGGATGACCTATTGCAATGAAGATACCTACTGGATAGTATATTGGAAATGAATCATACAACTTTGGGCAGCAAGGGAGGGAGGGGAGATGGGAGTGTGGGAGCTGGGGGAGGAAAGCGATAGTGGGACAACAAGGAAAGGAATGGGTAACAATGGTCCACAAGTAATGTCCTCATTGCCTTACTCATGGAACTGTAACCCCACTGTACAATATCTTAACAATAAAATAAAAACAAAAAAGAATGTAGTTAAGAATTTATTATATATACCACAAAATAAAGAAAAATGAGGGAAAGGGTGGATCAAAGGGAGGGTGAAAATATTGAAGGGGTAACAAAGATCAAAATATAATGTACACATAAACTGTTTTGTTAAATGGCAAAGAAACAATTCAATATATAGCCTACAAAATTGAGAAAAGCCAGGGAAGGGGTTGATTGGAAGAGAAGGGTGATAACGTTGAGAAGGGTGGCAATGATCAAGGTGCATTTCATTCATAAACTGCTTTGCTGAATGGCAAGTAGCTGATACAATTTCTTAAAGGTAATAAAAATATTTTTTTAAAAAACTTTCAGATTGGAGCTGGGAAGGTGGCTCTGTGGTAAAGCGCTTGCCTTGCATGCATGAGGCCCTGGGTTCGATTCCTCAGCACCACATGAGCAGAAAAAAAAAGCCAGAAGTGGAGCTGTGGCTCAAGTGGTAGAGTGCTAGCCTTGAGCTGAAGAGCTGAGGGACAGTGCCCAGGCCCAGAGTTCAGGCCCCACAACCGGACCCCCCCCCAAAAAAAACCTTTCAGATTACTTGATTTTTATTTGAGAATTCACAATATTGTCTCCCTCAAAGTTCCAGTGCCATCCAAGAAATCTGAAGTAGAGTTGAGTCAGCTTATGTATGGGAGACTTTACTATTCAACTGTCCTGAACTATTTCTCTGTCCCTGCATTTCATGTGTCCAGACAGCCAGGTTTTACTGAGTAGTATCCCAGAGTAGAAACGCTTGAAAATTAGTATTTCAACAATTAGAAAATGTGGATATTTATGTTTTATTATTTTCAATTATTATTTCATTTTAATCTCATTTTAATCTATTTACTTTAATGTCTATTGTTGCAAATTTAAAATGTATTTTTTGCTTTTGTGCCACTGGAAAAAAAATTAACCACTTCATTCTGAATCTAAAGAAAACACAAATGGAAAGTGTGTATTAAATTAAAATTTAAAGAGACCTAATTATTTGTGATCTTTTGTTTTAAACTTAGACTAAGTTGAAATGGAAATAAAACATACTCAAAACTCAAGCATGGAACTATCTGAATGCATGGTAGAATGTGTGCAGGTGGAGGTAATATTACTAAAAAAATCAGCTATCAACTATTATCTGTATTTTAATTTGATTAAATTTATATTTTCCTATTACTCTTTCTTATTCCCTCAACATTTCCCCCTTTTAAAACAAAGTTTTAGTATGCTTCGTTATGATTTAAAATTGGATTTTGTGTGAGTACCAGGGCTTCAGCTCAAAGATTATGCTCATGTTCAGTTTTTATACACTCAGCTGGCAATCTACCACCCAATCTATGTTTCCACTTCCACATTCTGCTCATTAATTAGAGATGACATTTCCCAAACCTTTTCTGACTGGGTTTACTCTGCACCACCATCCTCAGATCTCAGCCTCCTGAGTAGTTCAGATTACAGGCTTGAACTAACAGTTCTCAGCTCTCGTTATGGTATTTTCTTACCTGAGAAAAAGTTTCCTTGTTATAATCAAGGAATGGCATTAGTATAATTCTAGATGTAATTTCCACCTGTAAGAGAAAGTTTGTGATATTTGTCTTTATGAAAGGGGCTTATCTGGGCTGGGAAGGTGGCTCAGTGGTAGAGCGCTTGCCTTGCATGCATGAGGCCCTGGGTTCGATTCCTCAGCACCACATAAGCATAAAGAAAAAAGCTGGAAGTGGCGCTGTGGCTCAAGTGGTAGAACACCAGCCTTGAGTTGAAACGCTGAGGGACAGGGCCCAGGCCCAGAGTTCAAGCCCCACAACCAGACCCCCCCCCCAAAAAAAAAGAAAGTGGCTTATCTTAACATTGTCATCTCCAGTTTTGTTCTTTTTCCTGTACAGGAACTAAAATTGTCCTTCCCAACAACATTATATAAGGGCTTCTTCCCTGAAAAAAATGCCGATTATACTCATGAAATCATATTACTATAATTCTAGATGTATTGTCACCTACAAATTTCCTTCCCACCAACATTTATATGAGGGTATAAAGGTTCTGTTTCCCCTCACAGACTTGCCAATATTTCTTGTTTCTTTTAACTAAATTTTAGTGTATAATGATTGTACAAAAGGGATATAACCTGTGAGATACCTGTAGATTTGTCTACTCTGACCTAGACTGCCTATTCTGTGTATTTTCTTAATGGACAGGCCCTTGGCATGTAGCACAGGATGAACTAGAACTTAGGATTCTACTGTTGTTCCACAGGCTGGAATTACAATTATATGTCACTATATTAGGTTTTTTAAGACTCATAGACAGAAGGATTCTGATTAATCATCATTTCTATGGAACACTCTGAGTTGTTAAGTTCAATGCTATAATTTAAATATCTGCTAATATCAACTAGTTCATACAATTAAAATGTAAACTGAAGAAAAACAATTACGTGTTTTCCTTTGAAGAAAATAAGACTAGGTAATTATAAACTTAGGTGTGCAGTTTTATTTATATGTGTCTCAAAAAGGTATGATACTCAGAGTAGGGTATGTAGCTAAAGGGTAAAATGTATTTTGCCATCTGTGAGGTCCTGAATTTAACCCCCAGGAGCAGAAAAGGTAAATTTTATGAGTTCTTAATGTATATTTGTAAAAGAAAAATTCTAAAAGTAATTGGAGATTATATTTGTATTTGAAACTAAATACAAGAATAAGTTTAAGGGCTGGGAAGGTGGCTCAGTGGTAGAGCGCTTGCCTTGCATGCCAGAGGCCCTGGGTTTGATTCCTCAGCACCACATAAGCAAAAAGAAAAAAGCCAGAAGTGGCGCTGTGGCTCAAGTGGTAGAGTGCTAGCCTTGAGCTGAAGAGCTGAGGGACAGCACCCAGGCCCAGAGTTCAGACCCCATGACTGGACCCAAAAAAAAAAAAAAAAAAAGAATAAGTTTAAGAATCCAGCTATCCCCTTTTATTGACATAGTGTAGCATTCTAGCACTTTAATTTTAACAAGATATTAAAAACTTCTTATTCTTAATCTGTGATTTCTTGACAAAACAGCCTTGCTCATACTCTCCAATTTCTTCAGCTATACATTATATATAATAATTTTCCTCTTGAAAATAATTTGTCTGGCTTTGCATGGTACTAAATACATCCCTCTGGTCATTATGAAATTATTCTTTTTATACTTATGATTATTCAAATACATGTAACTACATTTTTTTGTTGTTGGTCATGTGGCCTGAACTCTGCACCTGGGTGCTGTCCCTCAGCTCTTCAGCTCAAGGCTAGCACTCTACCACTTGAACCACAGCACCACTTCCAGCTTTTTCTGCTAACGTGGTGCTGAGGAATCAAACCCAGGGTCTCATGCATGCAAGACAAGGACGCTATCACGGAGCCATCTTCCTAGCCCATCTAACTACATTTTAATTGTAGTTTTGTCATAAAAGAATTTTGCTTCAAATGTTAAAATGCATACAGTAAAATAATAATTTAAAATATTTCTGGAACTTTTTGAGTGCACAACCTTAGGAAAAATATAGAGTCTGTTTATCTATTACAAATACAGCCAGGAAGTTAATTTTGAATGTTTCAGATAAATTTTGTTTGATCTAACAAAGAAATCAAATACTATGTTTTTACCTTGTAAAGTAACTATTATACTAAATCTTACAATTATTTGAAAATTCACACATAGTAGCTAATTCTATTGAATCTAATTCTGATCTTGAGGGCATATAAAAAGGGTTAATTAAGCTTAGTTGGAACACATGACATTTTAAGTATTGAAGTATTTAACTTGTTTAATTAATTTGCTGCTAAATAAATGGTGGATCAGATTTGAACTTTTGGCTATTTTTCCAGCTATTCCAGAAGAATAAATCTAAAAAATAAATTGATATCCAGCCTCTGCTCTACTGTGTAAAGAACTAGGAAATCATCACTGTGTCCTTCCTGGAAATCAATGACTCCTCTTAGACCCCTCAGTAGACAGAGGCCTCCTGTACTCCACCTTTCCATGTGTGTGTCCCGTGCAATACAGCGACTCCCTGGAACTGAAGCCAGCAGCATAGAAGTGCAGTCTCATTGTACATTTGATCAATTGTTGAATGTGAAATACAAGTTAGTATAAAGGGCAAAAATGTCCCAATCAAGTGAGGTCAATGGTCAAACAGCTACTTCCTAATAAAAGAGATAATCAGGTGGATATAGAAAAAAACCATAGCTTATTCCCCAAACATCACAGCAACAACTCTAATGAGATTAAAAAAACTGAACCATCACAGACATAGGGCTGGAGCTTTGACAGACGATTTTGAGTTAAAAACACAAAAGTGACTCAGTGGCCTGTGGTGATCAGCTTTTCTGTTTTCCTTTCAGGAGCTTGACTGGTTCCTCCAGATTACACTGGAGAAAATTACACTCAAGCTTCCAGCAGGGGGAGGAGAAAGGTGACATTTAATATTATTCAAAGCACTCTGTTTCCTTAACAAAGGACTGACTTCAGGAGAAACTTCTTAAATACCTTAAAGTTTGACTCCATAGTGATCTACATATATGAATGAATAACAGATCTGCTGGGGTCTTGACCTTCAATTTCCCAGCCTCCAAAACTGCAAGAAATATAGTTGTCTAGTTTATAAGGTAGTGAAGTTCTATAGTTTATAAGTTAACTAACTAGAAACAGCTCTCTATTGTTTGTAACATACCAGTTTATTGTAATAGAATATTGAAAAGACGAAGAGTTAACTTAATTTCTAGAAGATTCAGTGTGGAAAAGGATCACCAATGGGAAATTTTACAGACAAAGAAATACTGTAAAATTTTTCTCAAGATAAGAAGTTAAGGCTAATGTCAATAGTCACAAAAGCATCTTGTTGGATTCAAATACCAATATGTTCAGTTTGTATTTGAACATAAGTATTAGAAAGAAAGAAAGAGAGAGAGAGAGAGAGAGAGAGAGAGAGAGGAAGGAAAGAAGGAAGGAAGGAAGGAAGGAAGGAAGGAAGGAAGGAAGGAAGGAAGGAAGGAAGGAAGGAAGGAAGGAAGGAAGCAACTAAATCACTTCTACAAAATGTATGAAGAAGAAAGGAAGATGTAAATCAAGGAGAGATCTTTGTAGCCCACAGATTATGGTAATAATGAAGAGCTTGTCAACCAGAAAACACATCAAATTGAAAAATTATATAACAAAAAACAATTTGATGTTTCTCCAAATATACGACAAATGCAAAAGCATCCATATATTCAAAGCAAAACAAAACAAAATAAAACAAAAACTGCTGAAATTTAGGAAGAACATTACCACCGTTTGGCCTATTGCCTGGATTTATTCCATTTGGTTGACATGTCACCCTCCCCTGCCCCTAGTTCAGACGACATAGCAGTGTTACCAAGCCAAACAGGCTGTGAATACCAGCAGCTTCCAGCTGGAAATGTCTGAAATGATTCGGGTCATGGCACAAAGATTCATGCTCATTGATGTTGTCAGTAGTAACAGCAATAGGGATAGAAAACTGGGTAAACCAACAACTCCTTAAGCCTGAGTTTTTAGCCACATATGATGTGAGCTACACATCAGCAGGCCAGCCATACATTTAAGTGAGAGACCTGAAAACACAGCTTCAGTAATCTCTCCACATATCCTTGCCTAGCATGGAGACCATGAAAGAAAACTTGAGAAAGATCAGTATAAAAATGAAACCTTGAAGCCGGGCGCCGGTGGCTCACGCCTGTAATCCTAGCTACTCAGGAGGCTGAGATCTGAGGATCGCGGTTCAAAGCCAGCCCGGGCAGGAGAGACCGTGAGACTCCTATCTCCAATAAACCACTAGAAAACCGGAAGTGGCGCTGTAGCTCAAGTGGTAGAGCGCTCGCCTTGAGCTGAAGAGCTGAGGGACAAGCGCCCAGGCCCAGAGTTCAAGCCCCACAACCACCAAAAAAAAAAAAAAAAAAAAAAAAAAGAAACCTTGAGAAAACTTCAGGGAAGATACAAACCTCAAACCAGCATAGGGGAAAACATTACCCTTACGTGCGAAAGACATACTGACTAGCAATTGCTGACTATTCATCTGTGTGTAAACTGAGCAACATCTGGGAAGGCAGGTTAATTTTAAAAACTAAAATAAAAGTAAACAGATAGATGAAGATTATGTATTTGACAAATTAAGCAAATTACCAATTCATAAAAACCAAAAATATTCAAAAGAAAAATAGGTCCTATGGTTTCCATATTTGCAATAACTAGTATACATCTAGGAATTCTTACCAGACAAACAGAAAAGGTCAAAAGCTATGTACATATGGCCCTATAAGATTATGCTAAACATAATGAGGCCCAAGATAGGGACACAGGATGTTTTATCTTTGTTGCTGTTGGTTTTAATGTACTTATAATGTACTGTGTGATTTTTTTTTGTTTCTTTTGTATGTTCTTCCCTCATGGTATAACCCCTATTTTCATTGTATTTGATTCTTGTGTCCTGCATCTTGTATAAACATTTTTTGAATTTGGAGAGGGAAAGGAAATAACAATATGCTGAAACAAAGATACAAATTGACCCCATTGTAACAATGAGATGTACAAGATACTATGTTGGAAAAGAGCTTTACAACTTGTGGAGGGGGGAGTTGGGGCAGTGGGGAGGGCAGGGATGGTAGGGAAAAAACAAAGGTGGGGGTAACAATGCTCAATAGGAAATGTACTCATTACCTTACTCATTTAACTGTAATCCCTCTATACAATATCTTTAAAATATATTAAAATTAAAAATATATTAAAAATTAAAAATATATTAAAAATTAAAAAACATCGATAGCATTCTTCATCAGAAAAAATACAAATAGAAATCAGAAAATTATATAGTATCTGCAATACTCATGTCTTAGGAATAAGCTCTACGACATGAAATAAATTAAATGCTTTTCAATAAAGCATTTAGATTCAAAATGATTTCATATATGGCATAGGTGGACAAAATGTCAAAATAGATATTGATAATAGCATTCAAATGATTATAGACAAATATTTGTTTTAGGAAAATGGAATCAACTCAAAGAAAGTAGGAGGGCAATCACTCAATAATTAAGGAAATATGATAAAGCAAAAGAGCAAAATATAATTTCTACAGTTGAAATTTTTTTAACTGAAAAAATAAAATATGGGCTATTATTCTAAAAATGGAAGAAAAAAGAATGAGTAGATGTTTTACTCTATTAATAAACTTATTCAAAACTAAAAATGAAGAAAATCAATTGAATTAAAACAAAACAACAAACAAAAATATATCTCTGGGACCTGTAGGACCATGTACTTGTGAAATCCTGAGAGATGAGAAATAAAAATGTATATGAAATAAATGGCTTAAAAAAAACCAACCTTGATTAAAAGACAAGTCTGGTGTTGATATAATCCCTCAGTTTTTCTGTGCAACTCCTTCAGTTCTCATAAAAAGCTTCCTTTAGTAAAGAATTCTATGTTGATGGTTTGATTTTCCTGAAACACACTGAACATAGTTCCCCATTCATGGCTTATAAGTTCTATAATGAGACATCTACAGGTAGCCACATTAATCTCCTTGTATTTTTATTCGCTTCTAGCTCATTCTTTCAGAATGCTTTCTTTTGCATTGATGGTTTTCTATTCTTTTCTTTCTGAAAATTTCTGAAGAATCTCATTTTTCAAACTCTAATACTTGCAGTTTTCAGTTTTATTTTCTTTCAGTTTTTCACTTTAGATAATATATTTTTTTTCTGAGTTCTGAAACTTTTGTTGCTAAGACAGCCAGCCACGAGACTCATTGTAACTAACCCCAAGTAATATGTAGTATGTTTGTACCCATATACAGACATGCATCTGTGCACTCATATGTGCACATATACAGGTACACAAATATAAAAATCTGATATATATACATCTATCTATCTATCTATCTATCTATCTATCTATCTATCTATCTATCTATCTATCTATCTATCTATCTATCTATTCAACATTTTTACTCCATTATGCATTGGTCTAGCTTACTTTTTGGATAGGATATTATTACATATCTGTAAATGTATATGTTTCATCATTTTATATATTTATATTCATTTTAATTAATTCTCCTTCATCGCTACTTCATCTATATTTTCTTGGTTTATGGTAATATATTCTTTTTTCTCTTTTTTTTTTTCTATACAAAGCTTTTTTTTTTTTTTGGCTCCGGTCATGGGGCCTGAACTCTGGGCCTGGGTGCTGTCCCTCAGCCCTTCAGCTCAAGGCTAGCACTCTACCACTTGAGCCACAGTGCCACTTCCGGCTTTTTTTTTCTGCTTGTGTGGTGCTGAGGAATCGAACCAGGGCCTCATGCATGCGAGGCAAGCGGTCTACCACTGAGCCACCTTCCCAGCCCTCTACAAAGCTTTTATTTTAAATGCAGTTGATGATTGTTTTAAATAAGATAATGTAAATAGTTGAGTATTATAATTTCTTTTCAAGGTACTTTGATAGTTTCTTTGTTCCTGAAGACCTAATGCACAATAATTACTGTAATCTAATCAGATACTGAGCTGGATAATCACTATCTGCAATGATCCCAGAGTTCCATCTGGTTCTTTTTTTCTCAGCATTATCTGGGAAACTGTATTCCTAATGGTTGACAGTAGAGCTTTAGATTAGTTCAGGACTCTGGCTTGCCAGCTCTCAAACTTGATTTTTATCTTTCCTGGATTACAAGACTTTTAACAATTTTGGTTTAATCATCAGAGCTTGTTAACATACCTTTATAGCATACTGCTCAGCCTGATTTACATATAGGAAACCACTGGGTGGCTGAGTGTATGAGTCTGTTTCCTTATTTCCTTTCTAATACTGGACCTTGCCCAGATATTTGGTTTAGACTATTAAGCTTTCAAAAGAATGCAAATGTCAGCCAGGGCCAGTGGCTCACGCCTATAATTCAAGCTACTCAGGATGCTGAGATCTGAGGATCCTGGTTCAAAGCCAGCCTGGGTAGGAAAGGCTATAAAACACAAATCTCCAATTAACCACCAGAAAAATGGAAGTGGTGCTGTGGCTCTTCAGCCTTGAGCTGGAGAGCTGAGGAATAGAGCTTAGGGCCAGAGTTCAAGTACTATGACTGACAAAAAAAGAAGAAAAAAAAAGAAAAGTATGTATAGAATCATGCTTTTCAAAGTTGGACATAGGTAACAATTTTTAGGATAAATGCTTTTTCAAGTGTTCGTAATCTACATCTCAATGGCTTTAGCTTATTCGTTTTTATACTTGCTATATATACCATCTTCTTACATGAAACATAGATATTTTTATAGAAGTCTCACTTGTAACAGATACTGGAGAAATCAAGTTTACCAGATGAACACTGAAGCAACTACTTCCAATTAATATTGTGGAAAGAATTATAAATACAAATTCATAATGCTGAATTTTCATTTATTTATTAAGTCATTATCATACCACCTGGGACATTTGCCTCCAGTCCTTGAAATATCATTAAAGTAAACAGAGAAAAATAAAAAAAACAGGTTCAAGATTATCCAAGAGCTATTTGTGCCTGTGCACCTACATTCATAAATATATACATACATACACACACTCATATACACATGACTTTTGTTACCCTTGGAAACAAGGAGGAACAATGGTATAGGGCCATAAATTCCTTTTGATTGTGGTGTCACTTCTGACACAATATTGTCTTGTTGAAGCCTTCATGCAAAAGATTTCATCCACACTCTGGGCCATGCTTCTTCATTCAGGCTCTGATGCCCTAAGCACTATTTAGAGTTTATTTTTCTTTATATTTAAAATTTTTATTGTGAAGGTTATATACAGCAGGGTTACAATTAAATATGTCAGGTAATAAGTATAGTTTCTTTGACCAGTGTCAGTCATTGTCTCCAATTTTTTCTCTCCCAACTCCCTGGCCTTCATTTCCAATGTAGTGTCTAGTGAGTATCCACTGAAATTGTTCACCTTTGACCCACCTTTTTGTGCTTCCCCTTCCCTTCCACAAGCAGATAAACATATACGAGTAAGGATCCAGAAATCAAAAGCAAGCCGGGCGCTGGTGGCTCACGCCTGTAATCCTAGCTACTCAGGAGGCTGAGATCTGAGGATCGCGGTTCAAAGATAGCCCGGGCAGGAGAGACCGTGAGACTCCTATCTCCAATAAACCACCAGAAAACCGGAAGTGGCGCTGTAGCTTAAGTGGTAGAGCGCTCGCCTTGAGCTGAAGAGCTGAGGGACAGCGCCCAGGCCCAGAGTTCAAGCCCCACGACCGACAAAAAAAAAAAAAAAAAAAAAAAAAAAAAGAAATCAAAAGCAAGGAAAAAAGGAACAAACAAAAGATAAAATGATATAAAAATAAAACACAAAGACTGCAATAATAAAATAAACCTCTTGTTCTCATTTCTTGGAGTTCATTTCCATAAGCATCATTTTATATGATCATATGCATATAGCTATTGAGCTCTTGTGATCCTTTCCTAAGAATATCCTTCTTTGCTATGTGTGAATGTTTAATGATTAATGAACTTACCTTCATGTCCAAATAATAGAGCAACTTAAGTTCCTAGTGATGTTCCCCCAAACTATGTTCTTGGTATTTCTTTGCTAAAGTACTGATGTCATATGCAACATTTGGTCATATAACTCAAAATATACACAGACATGACTCAAAACCTCACAGGGTTGTAAAACAAAGTGTCCTAATTGCATACTTCAAGGCACAAATTTACTTATTTTTCTTCAATCTCTCACTTTCTCTGACCTATAACAGTTCTCCCTTGTCTCCTTACAGGGACTTTATAAATTTCTACATGCCTCTTTGTCTAAAATGATTTTCCTTATAGAACAAAGGCAAGCATCTGCTGGAACGGTGAGTTATTGTTGCTTATGACACTAGGAAAGTAGTCCTCAAGCATTTAGGCTGATGAAACCATTCACAGAAGGAAATGAATCTTCCTCTGAGGAGTAGACATGATTCTGCTGCTCTCAAAAAGATGACTTTTTAATATTACAAACTTGACCACCACTATTGGATGAATAAGCTGCTGGATGTCAAAACATTTTGGTAAATTTCTGAAGGATATTTGTATTTTGAGCCAAACATAGCTTAGTATATTTTGAATTCATTCTGTGAAATATATCTTGAATCAATCCTTACAATTACATTAAGCGTAGAAATTGGTGAATGTTTGAGAATATTAATATTAAGGATAAGTTCTAATGTCAAGAGACCTATCCATATATACAATTTTTTCCTGATGTAGATCACAATTTAGATTTCTGTGAAATTTTAGATCAATGGTATAGAAAGAGTAAGATATATAATACATATTTTTATGGTAAAACAGGTATGTATATACGTATTACATATAATGAAAAAGTCCTAATGATGTCTTGAAAAAATAAAACATCCATGTGTGTGTTATCATTGCTCTATTTAAATCATTGACTTATACGCATCTATAATACCCCAAATAATTTATTAATAAACTTAAATTTGTCAACTTTTAAGTAACTTATATATGTGTGCATTATATGAGATTATATTCATAATAAAAAAGATTTAGATAAATGTCAGGAGCTGGTGGCTTAAGGATGTAATCCTAATAACTCAAGCGATTTAGATCTGAGAACCAAGGTTTTAAAAAGCTAAAAGTAGTGGTATGGCTCAAGAGGTAGAGTGAAAAAGTTAAGAGAGATCTGGAGTTCTGAGTTCAAACCCCACAACCAGCACAAAAAAAACAAAAAGGAAGGAAGGAAGGAAGGAAGGAAGGAAGGAAGGAAGGAAGGAAGGAAGGAAGGAAGGAAGGAAGGGAAGAAGGAAGAAAGGGAGGGAGGGAGAGAAGGAAAGAAGGAAGGAAGGAAAATACACAGAGAAAGAGAAAGAAAAAAGAAAGGAAGGAAGAAAGAAAAGGCAGGCAGAGTGAATAAAAAATAACAAAACCTTTTTGAAAGACATATAAAAGAAAAAAGATAAAATTTGAACTATAAAATATATGGACATTCTATGAGATAATGTTAAAAATACTTTAGAAAAAATATTTTTTCATGCTCTTAGTTCATATAGTTAAAACCAAGTCAATCTAGAAGAGAAGATACTCATTGGCAAATAATTTACATTAAAAAACCAGAGAAGTTCATATGAGTTTTTTTTAGGAATAAATATATGTTATATAACATTGTTGGTATAATTTTATTTAAGGGCAACTGTCTTGCCAAAAAATGAAACCTGTACTTACCACCACTGTTGAATTGATATTATTATCATAATAGAATAAAAGAAAAAAGGGAGTAAATTTGACTTGTTGATGATATCCTTAGATATTTAGATATGCAAAAATAAATATTCTTTAATTTTGCAGTTTTTTAACTGATAAAGTAGCTGACTAAATGGCAAAACTTCAGATTTTTTAAACATAATTTTATCTTTAAAGTAGATTACTGTAAAATTGCTCTTAAATAATTAATGCAACCCTTAAAAATTAATACAGAACCAAATTACAATAATGAATATGGACAGTTGTAGACTAGACTTCTCAATGCTGTGGCAGCATGTCTGATAAGCAAATGACTTAGCAAAGTCCTGTGTACAAAATTAGGTAGGAGCTGGAGCCCTGCTCTTACCACCTCCTGTAATTATGTCCCTCTCTAAATAAATTTCTTATTGTCTCATTTCTCTCTTTAATAAAAATCATTTCTTCCTCTTTAAAATCCATAGAAGAAGTGAAAGAGTTATTAACTAATGAAAAGAGTGTTTGCAAAGCTGTTGTAACTATACAGAAATAGCTTGTCATCACCTGATTTACATAAGTGTAACCCCTCTGTACATCACCTTTACAATAAAATTTAAATTAAAAAATACCCTACCCTAAATTAATATTAATAATTATCTAAGAATGGTATTGAGGGAATGAGACAAAATCTGGAAGGAGAAACTACGAAGGTGCTTATTCTTTTCTGTCATATTTTTATTATGTTCCTGACATGCCAAGATCATATTAAAGGAACACACATGGGTGTATAAAACCGAGTCTATGTAACTGCCACTGTTAAGGAAAACTAAAGTGATAAGCATCTTCATAGTCTATCCTTCCAGATTTTGTCTCATCCCCTCAATACCATTCTTAGATAATAATTACTATCTTTTTAATTCTTTCTTTAAAGTTTCTTCTTTGACACCCATTATTGTAGTGATTATTTTAGAAGACCAAGACACTGGGTGTTTGTGAATAATAGTTGTATTTTTTACTCACTAATATACATTTCAAACATGGTGATTATATTTTTCCTACATTTTACATTTCATATTATCTTATACTTATGGTAATTACATTCTTATATTTTGTGTTAGGCATCATTTTAAATTTTATACCATTCATTGCAGTGTGTGTGTGTGTGTGTGTGTGTGTGTGTGTGTGTGTGTGTGTGTGTTGAGAGAAGCTTGATAGATTCCATGACAGAGAGTCAAAAATGAATGCCAATTTTCTTTAGCTGTATGCTTACACACACATACACACTGACACACATATGCACATTCTTACTATTACTGTCTACAGTCAGTACTTTCTTCCATAAAACCATAATTATTTATCTCAGGAATTTTGTTAGGGGCAGCTCTCAATACTCTTAGTCATCTAATTAGTGTGAGCCGATATTTCATGTTTTAATGTTTGACAAAGTGTCGACATGTTGAATTCTTGCTATGTGCATTGACATAAAATTTGGCTTTCTGTCATAGGAACATGATCAGTATGGAATATTTTTCTGAAATAACATTGAGTTTTTCTGTTTCTTTTCACATAGGTAGGCTGAATAATGTTTATCTCCAAAGGAGAGTGCCATTAAAATAATTAACTGACATTTCTAATATCCTACTGAACTGCTGTCAAGTAGACAATACAAGTATTCTGAAATCTAGCTCAGTGCTGAAGGTCACTTTGGCATAGGGTTTCTATCAAAATAATAGGAATGATTATTTTCACATTCATATTTTCAAGGGTTATACATAAAGTGTATGAACTAAGGAAAATTGATGTTTGTGTGCATTATTTTGCAAGACTTTCCTTTTAAATTCTTTTTCTTTTGTCCAAAGAACATTTTACTAGTATCAAGTATTTCCTAATGTATTCTCTTGACCAATCTGAGAAACTAGGATAAAGGAAAAACCCCATTATTTTTAGTAACTTTATTCTGAGGTTTGGATATGTTTTAGACCAAAATATTGTGGTCAAACTTATCACTAGACATAAGAAATTTAACTCTAAAAGTGGATGGTTTCTACTTGTTTTAAACATGTTGGACCACATCAAGAAGAGATTAATGTTCAAAGATTTGCTTAATAACTTATATGAGGGGTGTAAGCTACACTGTGAACCTCTACAAAATAATCCAACACTGAATGAAAATCTACTTCTAGAAGAACATTATTTTTATTCTTTATCATGACTTTATTGAATGCAAGACAAGACTATGGCCTATATAATCAAAAATGTTTATTGGATAGTACCAAAAATGTGTTCTTTTTCCATTTCAGATATAACAACACATATATAATACTGAATATCACAAATACATACGACTTTTTCGGTTTTTCATATATTTATAAAGCTATGGAATTCTCAGTCTTCCTAAAGATTTCAATGTACTTGGTTTTATCTTTCTGAATACAGAAGGCTTATCATTTTCTATACTCCTTTTTCCAGTTTATTTACAGAGAAAAATTGTACAGAACTCTAATAGAAAAAGTTCAATATCTGCTCTTTGTTATGGTTCCTGGTAGCTTGTTTCTTTTTCGTTACACCACAATATCATTCTTCATGAAACTACAAAGTGTGCACTGTTTGAACAGGAAATTATGTTTTAGAATATTAGTTGTGATATAGTATTTAATTTCCTTTAATACTGAATTATCTCTATTTCCAAATACTAGTGAGACAAACTTATCTTGTGCTCTTTATCATGTTTTAATTTACTACTTTATTCTCTCTAAGATATATGATATAGCTTCTGTATTTTTAAAAAGTTTCTTTTGAAATGGGACTATTTTGTAATTTTATGGCATACTTGTATAATTACTTCTCACTCATATATCTTTATTATTAATTAAAGTAATCCTTAGATGAATTCTTATTATACTGCTTTAAAGTACCACCCTATTACTAAATATTACCTTACTGAAATATTGTGCCTTATGCACAATACTCATTATTATAACGTAAGGCTGTCTTAGTTAGAAAAATCTTCAATTTACTGACTACTGTTTTTCTATTTTGCTCTGCCTTCTTAAAAGTAATTTATTGCATTTCAAGAATGAAAACATCTTGGGAACTCAGTGGGGCAAAGCACATTATGATTGTGCTGAGTATTTCTTGCAGCAAAACCATTAAAATCATATATAGCTACTGAGTCAAACTGTGCTAATCAGCCTGCATGTGTTTGCCTATTCTATGTTATTTATAGATTTGTCTGTTCAAGAGCCACTTCCCTAAGAGTTCCGTTTGGGAGAATGTGGTAGTCTAGGACAAATGAAAAATGATATTCCCCCTTTCAAGCATTTTACTTATTAAATATTGTGTAAAGATGTTGATTTGATTCAACCAGCATTAGCCACTCTGTACTATACAGTATATTATTGAGTTTGGTATTTGTGAATATGAGGTGTCATGTTTTGTACAGATGGAGACTTTTTCATCTTCAACTGTTTGTCACCTATAAAATTTAAAACGTACCCAATTAAACTCTTTATGTTGGTGGAAACTCATTATTAGCATTTTATAGAACAAAAATATTTTATAATGCATAATTTTTTCTTTTCTTTTTTAAAAATTTATTCTAGCTAAGATATGTGTTGATTGGATGAATAGTCCAGGGTCATTAAAGTCTGTGGGAGGTACTTCACATCCCCATTCATTTCCCCATTAGATGCCAAAAAGTCCTGTCAATTTGTTTTCTTTGGACATCCAGAAAAATGGTGGCACCAGACATGAAAACATAGACTCACTCTAGGGATCAAAATTTTCCTGAGTGCCTTCAGAAAATTGGGCATATAATGTATCTTCTCTCCTCATTATCCACAAAACTCGCTGGAATAATATTCAAGATTTTTGAACTTGCATGACTGAAGGCAAACACTTGGATTTAAAAAGGCAAAAGCAGAAAGAACTTATAGAGCCTTTTCTCATTTAGAAGAGACTGAAAACCATGCATGCAATGTACAAATATGCTAGTCATAAGTAGTGACTACTTTACATTTTCATAAGCAATCCTAAATCCAAATGTCAACACAAGAAAATATTCTGGCAATAAATTAATTGATATGACAAAATAAGTGTCATAGCATTAAAGGAAAAATACTTAAGTTCAAACACATAACAGTTGCAATATACAAATGGAATATAAAAAAGGAAAATGACTAAACACATGAAGAAAAATATCACAAGAAGCAGCAGCAACACTGGGGTAAATCTGAAAAAACATTAAAAAGGAAACATTTTAATTCTGAGATTACCAAACCCAAGATATAAACATTTCATATTTCTTCACGAATGTGAAAGGAAAAGACCACAAATAAAATGTGTGAATAAATGTTGATTTTTGATTCTTAAAACACAAAAGAACTGCCTAGAAATTTGACATCTAACTAATAGAATGGAAACTTCAGAACAGCAGTACAGGAGAAAGGACTAAATAGTTTTAAGTTCTTGAGAAAAGAAATGTGCATATTTTTTAAAGGTGGCTTAGTGCTAGGCTCCAGTGGCTCACACCTGTAATTTTTGCTACTCAGGAGATTGAACTTTGAGGATCACAGTTTAAGGTAGTAGCCAGGAAATTTTACAAGACTCTATGTCCAATTAACCAGAAAAAAGCCAGATGTGGAACTATGGCTCTAATGGTAGATCTGTAGCCTTGAGCAACGAAGCTCAGGGATAGCACCCAAGCCCAAGACCTGGGACACAAAAAACGAGATAGTTTTGTGCAATGTGAAATATTAATTATGAGTACTGACTTTGCACCTCTTCCTATGCTAGTCTACTTCAAATATCCTGCTTGGAATTACAGGAGTTAGTAGATTAAACTAAGAATCTGGTATCAAGACAATAGTACACATTTTAGAAGATCAGCCCTATTAAGGACATAAACTATTAAAGACATAAACTTCTCAACAGGAAGTGGATTCTGTTGGGGAAAGTCGATTATGCTTAGAGTTTTTTGACCCTTACTTAATATTTAAGACATGACCTTCTTAGGTTACATGCATATATGGACATGACAAAATGAAAGCATATAGTAAATTATTGATGCTAACTGAAAACACAAAATAAAGACAATGAATATCGGGCCTAGGAACATTTCAAGATCAAGAAAGATGCTTTAAAGACCCTCTCAGGTTTATCCCTTTATATGGGAATATCTTTTCTGTTTCAAGACAGTGTACTTTCTTTGTTCTGCTTAAGCTTTCTAAATCAATGGTTCTCAGGCTTGCCCCAAACTCTCCTTATTTCAGAGAGAGGTCAGAGTCCTTCTTCTTCTTCATCATCACAGGAATGCATGAAGAACAAACACCCTGGCTTGGCTGCCTGCCTGGGGATTTACTCTCCATGAGGGTCTGCAAGAATCTATTAAAGTCTATATTGTTCTCTCTTCTTCTCTGTAATAAAGTCAATTTCCCATCTAGTTCTCGACTGTGTTGCATTTCTTTCTGTGACTCCAATATCAAGATTCAATTGGCACAAGTGCTTGGAATCTTGCCCTGACATTAGAAAATGGTGCCAATTGTTCTACCCTAGGGAGAATAAAAAGGTACAGAGAGCTGTGAGATTGCAAGGTAGAGCTGACTTCTCTGAAAGAAAAGAGAAACTAGAATGCACTGCAGCAGTCTGTGTGTGTGTGTGTGTGTGTGTGTGTGTGTGTGTGTGTGTATACTCTATCTATCTATCTATCTATCTATCTATCTATCTATCTATCTATCTATCTATCTATCTATCCATCCATCCATCTATCTTTTGTACTTACAAACTATTGTATGGTAAGTCAGATATAAATCCAGTCATGAGAAAACAGAGAAGCCACAATTTCAGAGGTTCAATTTGGAGTCTTTACTAAAAGGCCAGCAACTGCAAATGGACTCTTGTCTCAAGGCCCTACAGCCTTGAAAAGATCTTTCACCAAGATTTAAAGACAACAATTACATGCTCTGGGTGGAGACTAAACCTTAACAAAAGCAGACTTTATATGGACATACTCAGGTACAAACTCAGTATATATGCATTGGCAAAGGAAGTAGAAAATCCTGAGTATAAATCATCCATTGGGGATTCTTAAACTTTATAGCACTGGGCCTGCCAATGCATCTTTTGACCCAGTCCATCCATTTTTGAAACAATCATGGAAGCCTAGTTTGGGCATTACAGTAGTGATTGCTTCTGATTTCAATAGCTGGGGTGATGGCTCATTTAATTCCACCAATGTAGAATTCATGTGTCTCCCTTGGTGGATTGGTGTTTGGGGGGATACCATGCAAGCTAATGGCAATCCAAAGGCACAAAAGGAAAAGAAAAACATCTGCATAGCCTAGAAAGCATTAAGAACCATCGAAACCAAAAAGGATTAACAGGGCCGAGATCCCAGAAAATGTGGTAACAAGGCAGGGTGCCAGTGGCTCACATCTGTAACCCTAGCTGCTCAGGAGGCTGAGATCTGAGGGTCGTGGTTCAAAGCCAGCCCAGGGTAGGAAAGTCCATGAGACTCTTATCTTCAATAAACTACTCAGAAAACCAGAAGTGGTGCTGTGGTTCAAGTGGTAGAGCACTTGCCTTGAGCTCAAGAGCTGAGGGACAGCGCTCAGACCCAGAGTTCAAGCCCTACAACCAACAACAACAAAAAAATAAAGGTGGCAACAGAGTGAGGAGTCCAAATTATGGTTGCTGCCCACAGTGAACTGAGAAGTCTTCAGTAAATCTTTAGTGAGGTGGAGCAGAAGCGGGACATGAGATACTCATAGTGTAAACAGAGATTTCAATACTTTGAAAAGCTCATGAAAGAATGTGTAAGGAATCCAAATTATCAATATTTGGAAGGAATGTTTATGAAAGCATAGAAGTATAAAACTAATGAGAATGTGGACGATTTTGAACATGTGTACACTACATATTTGACAATGCATATGAAACAGACACTCCCTGTAATGTGGCTCATGTCCCCACATCTAACCTTCCAAAATGACATGAGATTGAAAATACGCACATATGTGTAGATGTATATATGCATGTGTATGATTGTGCACACATTCTTATCTGTGTGCATAAATAGTATGTGTACATGTATGTGTTCATATGTACATAAATATGCATATGTGCATGTAAAACTTAAAATCTTCCCAACACTTAAAGAACGATACCTTTACTGGTGAAAATTCTATATGCTTGAAGGGGAAAATAAATGAAACAAAGTTACCCTGATAATAAGTAAAAGAAAAGAAATCTTCTCAGGTATTTGTTTAAAGCCAATATAATTTTACCAACTGGACCTGCAACGTATAGTCCCTCTGTACATCAACTTTACAGCAAATAAATGAATGATATCTATCTATCTATCTATCTATCTATCTATCTATCTATCTATCTATCTATCTATCTATCTATCTACCTATCTATATCTGTAATCCCTGAGCTTATATCAAGAATTCAATGCCTTTTACATTTATGTAACAGTGTCATATAAAATCTTAAAAATGTTGTTTTAATAAAGGTGATATACAGAAGGCTTAAAGTTATGTAAGTCATAACGAGCACATTTCTCTTTGGACATCTAGATAACAATAACACATAAAATCTTAAGAAGAATATACCTGGAACTAAACACATATTAACAAATTACCAAAAATAAGAAGAACATACAATGGTAATTTATGAGAAAGGCAAAGTAGTTTTAAAAATATATCACAAGTGGAAAGTAATGAGTGGTCCTAACTAATCAGCATATATTGAAATATGGCTTATTCATTTCCTTTTGGTGGGGGGAACAGTACTCAATTCTTGCTTTCTTAACTTTCTTGTGGAGCTGGTAGTCTAGAAGTTGAGTCATAGATCCAGCCCTGAGTTTTGTTGGTTGTTTTGAAGATAGAAACTAGCAGACTTTTCTGTTCCAGCTGGCCTTGACTGCAATTCTTCATGTCTGTCTTATAAATACCTATGATTATCATTGTTAGCCACAGATGCCTAGTCAATTGCTGATACTTTGATACAAGTTAACTGTTTCCTTGATAATATGAAGTTTACATGAAGTTGACAAAAATGGCAAACACCAAAGCTCAACCATCTGAAGCTAAATAGATGGAATCTGTTTTCTTTCTGAGACACAAAAGTGCAACTGTCTTTAATAAATCCTTAAAAAACTAGAATAGTGCAACAACTACTTACAGAATTTGCCACACATAACACAAACATGCAAAACCAACAGTTGGTTAGCATTATGGTCCCACAAAAAGTGGGAAAATTGACAAATTTGAAGAATTATTTTACTGATCTAGAGGAATCTAACTTCATTTTTATACAATATATGAAAAGTTAGAGAACACTTTGTAGACAACAATTTTGAATTGGAATACATATCTTTACAAGAAGGATTAGAAGAGGAAATGGTAAAGTGTATCAAACATTAAGGAACTTTAAAAAGTAACAGATATGTCTTAAATGAAATAGAAGTGAGAAAATGGATCCCAGGTAATGGAAATATGTATAAGATTTTCTATTTATATTTCTAAATATAAATGTAAACCAGAGATGTGATTCTCTTTAAGATAAATCAGACTAGCTGAGTGCTGGTGGCTCACGTAATCCTAGCTTCTCAGAGGGCTGAGATCTTGAGGATCACAGTTCAAAACCAGCTCTCCAGAGTCTGTGAGACTTTTTTTTAATTTATTAATTAATTTATTTTTTATTGTGAGAATACCATACAGAGGAGTTACAGTTACATGGACAAGATAACGAGTACATTTCTTATCAAGCATTGTTGCCTCCTCATTGTTTCCCATTTCCATCCTTTCTCATACAGCTGAAGAGCTCAGGGACAGGACCCAGGCCCATAGTCCAAGCCCCACGACCTACAGAAAAAAAAATCACACTTGTAACCCTAATACCTTCTATAAGTGAGTGTGTTGACCCCTAAAATAGTTCTATTTCAGAATAATATATGTCTGCAAGATTGTGACTAATTTGTGACTGAAAACCTTTTCTTAGAAAAAAGAATCAGCAGAGAACAGTTGGAAAGTTCAAACTTTCCATGGTAGAAATTTATGAAACAATAGTGGGAAACATGATCATTTATAGAGAATGTTTAACTCAATTAAGAAAAAGTCATTAAGTAAATTAAAATAATAGTTTGTCTTTCTATAAATAAAACTACAAAACTGCATGACTTCAACAATGACATTTGCTAGCTATTTTATTGTAATAAAAAATTATGATATGCATAAAAATGTTACTGCTACCAAAGCACATTTAATGCGATACTATTACAGACTAAGTTTGTCTCCATTTGAATTCATAGTTTGAATCCCTAACTGAAAATAAATGTGTTTTGAATTTGGCCTTTATGGAGGTTGCTAGAATTAAATGGAATCATAAGAAAAGATTACTAATGTGAGAGTATTTGTGTCCTTATAAATGTAGGAACTGATTCCAATTCTGTATTAGTTAACACAGAGAAGACAGAGTCTGTGAGGAAAGAATCTGACTAACTATACTGCAAGAAGAGAGGACTTATAAGAATTCCAATCCTAATTCTCTTGATTGTCTAGCCTGCAGAAGTGTCGGGGGAAATTCTGTTGGTTACAGTATCTAATTTATGGTATTTTGCTATGTCAGCCCTAGAAAGATAATATAGTTAGGTTTTTTTATTAAACTGGTCATATTTAGAATTGTTCTTACCGCTTCTATAAAAACAATTCATATAGCTCTTTATTCTTAAACCTCATCTTTATTGTAAATTTGTGATCTTTCTTCATCTCTTTTTGTCATTTTTTTCCTTCCTCATGTACTGGTTGCCTCAAAAATGGGAATATACTGCAAAAACAGGGTGCTTACAACTTTTAACAGTCTAAACAGTACATACCAAAACAATTGGACAGGACATCTGTCCTGTATACTCCTGTTATAAGAATTCCTATAACAGAATATCTAGATTTGTATTGAGAATGTATCAATGGACATTGCTTTATGTAATACAGTCTAAAACTCATGGAACAGGAAAAAATCTATATAGAAAAGAAGCATAAGTCCTATCTAAGTAGAATTCCCTAGACGTTCTCATTGAGCTGTAAAATTTCAACATAGATTTGTCTTCAAGTAACTAAATGTTAACGTAATGGGCTTCAGACAGCCCTAGATAGACAGCCACCAGAAGGTGGTCGAAGTAAGAAAGGACAACATAGGTCTAATGATGCTTTTAAAGGGACAAAAATGTTTTATATCACTGTCCAGGCAGATGCCAACTTGAAATCACAACAATAAGCCAAAATTTCTCTGTGTATATACAGTCCTCGTTAACACAGTATCTCACATCTTGATAAATCTAATTTTAATGTGTATCTTAAATATTTTATACTATATTTTTCAGTATATTTTAAGAATTTAAAGAATTCTAACATTATTTTGTCTAACTTGGTTCTTTGAATTTTTTATACATTTTAAAATAAGTTTACAGTTCTCTATAATTAAACCCTGTATGGTTAGAGTTGGAAGTGTCTTTTTTCTACATATAAAATTGCTAAATATTAATGTAATGCATCCCTTTCAGAATTGTTAGCTTGAAATAGCTATTTATAATCATTTATGTTAACTTTCTCAAGGAAGTTTTAAATTTTCATTACACAGTTCTTATGCCTATACTAAAATCTATATCTAAATAATGATCATAAGTATATTTAATAATAATTATGTGTAATAATTATATCTAACTGATGTACTTAAGTGATTCCTTTATATATTTAAAACTCAGGCTTTCATTGTCAACATACAAATAATAATCATCCCATAAGTAAATTCAAGTATGAATTTCAACATGGTTTTCTATTAGTTACTTTCATTACCTAGTTTCATGAATTCTGCAACTAAATAGAAATTTTTCTTTCCATGCAAATCTGTTTACTTGTATTGATGTAAAACAAATTGGTGCTAAATTTCATTAAATCTTTTCAATGTTTTTGGTGTGATGTGACAAATATTCTCCTTTGGGCTCTTCATATGTTAGGTTTTGCTAGACAAGTTAAATTCACCTTACATTCCTGAAGTAAAACACACTTTATTATGCAGTCCCCTAAATAAAAAAAGGATTTATAAATGTGTTTGATCAGGGAATAATTAGCAGTAGTTTTTGTTTACTTGTTTCCTTTTCCTGGTGAAGCCTTTGTGTGTGTATGATATCTGACTCTGCCAGAAAAATCTAAAGGCAATATGAGATTTATGATCAAATTTGAGAAATGGTTATACATCAGCTATTTTCTGGAAGCACTTTCACTGAATCATTATTTTTCCCTTAAAATAGCTAGCAAATGCCATTGTTGAAGTCATGCAGTTCTATAGTTTATTGATAGACAGACTGAAAATATTATTTAAATTTACTTAATAAACATAAGTACTTGCAGAACAATGATTTTTTCTTAATTAAGTTAAACATTCTCTATAAATGATCATGTTTCCCATTACTGTTTCATAAATTTCTACCATGGACAATGTGAACTTTCCAACTGCTCTCTGTGGATTCTTTTTTCTAAGAAAAGGTTTTCGGTCACAAATTAGTCACAATCTTGTAGACATATATTATTCTGAAATAGAACTATTTTTAGGGGTGAACAGACTCAGTTATAGAAGGTATTAGGGTTCCAAGTGTATTTTTTTTCAGAAAACATGACTGATACCATAAACTTTAATATAGCTTTCGTATACATTTTTCAGCCTCATGAGTGTACTATAATCTAATGCTTTTGTAACTTCCCTGAAAACAAATTAGTTCATTTACACTGCAAGGGCACCAAAGCAAAGTCTGTAGTATATAGATACCTTTCTCATTATGATTTTCTATTCTCCCACAATCTATCCTTTCAAATATGTTCATTTTAATGTTTTAATTACATGAAAATTAAAAGAGTTGAAATTTCATTTGCCTCTATGAAGAAGAGTTTGAGTTATTTGAGAATAAAACAATTGACTACGAACTCTGGGTAGGAATGCCTTGTTTAGTTTGATTTTTCATTCCTAATGCAAGAAGTGAGTTCCTTTCACTTTACTATGTAACAGTTTGTGTAATTACCTGCTGCTTTATCATGAAAACCTCATCTAAAGTTTCAAACACCAGGAAGTGGGTGACCAGAGTGACATAGTGATTAAAATTGTCATTTTCTGTTTCCTAAGGATGAATGCAGCCCTTCACTTTGCCAAGATGTTATGTCCTGCAGCAAGTCCTGTGGAGCTGACCAGAACAAAGAATAGAGAGGATTTAAATAAATATGCCATTGCAATTATTGTGCATCTTTAAATCTTTAAATGGATAAGGAAAAATGTCAATGTTAATGACATTTTATAGTGACTTCAACACCACACTGGCACAATGAAAAGGACTTCAGCCTATAAAACTTAATACTGGAAAAGAAAACAAAATAAAATCAGAGAATGTATCATTTAATTATGTCTATGTATAAAATTGTACATATATACTTATGGTTCTGTTTTTATTGGCATACATTAACAGTAAAATGGAGTTTTCCAAACAGAATTTGATACAGTTCATTATACATATATGTACATATGTCTATAAAATATATATTTACACTCTATAATCTTCCTATATAGATTTCAATATATTTGTATTAATATTAATTAATTAATTGGTATTAATTATATATATTTATATTAATATTAATTGCCCACAGTCTCAATCTTTCTTGTAAGTATGTATCCCTTTATTAGTATAATAACAACCATCATCCACATTCTACTCTTCATAATATAACATTGCCTTCTCCATATGTGGTACTTGACTGAGCTTGGATTTTCTCAGGCTTTCCAATCAGACCCATTTATCTGCAAACTATATACATTCATTATTTTTATTGGAGAAATGATTTTCAGAGTCCAGTTTGTCATATTATTTTGATTTTAAAAGAAAAAAGTATGACTTAAGATGAGTGTACAAATCCTAGCTACTGAGGAAGCAGAGACTTGGAATATGGATGTTTGAACAGAGAGCAGTGTAGGAGAAACTTTCTGATTAATTGGTCAAATTTCTGACTATTGGCATGCTGAGACCATGAGGCCTTGAGTTCCAGCACCCATATTGCATATAGACAGACAAACAGAGACAGACAGGTAGATAGATAGATAGATAGATAGATAGATAGATAGATAGATAGATAGATAGATAGATAGATAGATAGATAGATAGATTAGAAAACTGTAAAGGATAATCTTGTTCAATGCCCCAAACACTCAGTGGGTTCATAAGGTCTTTAAAAGGACAGGGAATTTTCTGTTGGTAGTCTACCAATGCCAGTGTCTCTTCCGATGCCTCATTATCATACACATGGCTGTCATCTTACAAAGCATCATATCTGAAAGTTGGAAGAGAATGGTTCTCAAAGCTCTTTTTAAAGGTCTTCAGCATTTACTCTGCACAAATATTGCCAAAAAGCTATACTTTCCTCCAATCTATAAACTTTGCCTTCTTGTTTTCAGAGGATGAATTAAAATGAATAACTTTTCATATATTTCAAATTGTTAAGAAATGCACAAAATCAGGAAATCCAAATAGTACCTAACATCACTGAAATGTGTTTTTAAACAATTGATTGGTTTTTATCAGAAGTTAAATCATATTGTATATGATTTTTATTATTTATGATAATACAAAAAGTTCTAAATTAGTTTTTCTGTAAACAGAAAGTACAAAAAACGTAAGACTCATTAAAAGTTGATGAATATAATGTATACTCCCATAGTTAAAACTTTTTGTGGTCCTCATACAAAAAAACTTTTCACTGGTTTTAACCTACAGAAATGTGTATGTGTGACAATTAACAAAGTTCTTCTTTACATTTCAAAGCAATGATCCCATGAATAATTATATTATTTTCCTTAGATGTTGATTATTTATTAAACATTGGATGATATCCAATTATACTTAGTGAGAATTATTTGGAGAAACTACAGAGAAAAATCCTAATTGGACCCATGATACTAAAATACATAGCTGAGACTATTAAAACGAATTATATTAAAAATCAGTTCAATTATGTAGCTACTGATTACTTCACTACCAACATGAAATAAATTAATTAATAAATGTGCTTATTAACAACCTCTTCTGTAAATTATTTGAAAATAAGCTCTTTAGTGTCTCTAAGTTTTAGAGAAGAATAGAAAACTAACATATAACTTTTTCTCTTCTTGAATCAAATTGCATTTTATATTTTCTCTCACATGTAAATCTGAGCATATGGTGAACATATGATTATACTACTGTTCCTTTCTTCTTGTTTCATGCATTCCACGTCTAAGCAGACATTTAATTTTTTTTAATTTTATTTTATTTTATTTGAGAACATACTTTACAGAAGGGTTACAATTACATTGGCAGGATAATGCATACATTTCTTACGAAGCATTGCAGCCTCCTCCTTTGTTTACCCTTCACCTCCCTTCCCAGCCTCCCCCCTGCCCCCCACCCAATCATATAACATGTGGAGGAGATGGGGACAAACAAGTCGTTTAAGGATTCAGGTGGACCTGTTGCAACAAGGAGAATTACAAAATGTCATGTCAAAGCAAGCTTTACAATGTCGGTGTGGGGGGGGGGGGGGAGGGGGGTATGATAAGCAGACATTTTCTATATACTGACTCTGCTTCTTCTCCATATTATATCTTTCTTATGCTTGCCCTTATACACATTTTTCTACTTTTGGTAAATGTATGTATTCAACCTTTACCATGACCATTTTTTTACAACTGTCCATTATTTTCTTTGCAAAACCTCTAGCTTTCTGAACTCTGATGTTACTATTTCTTTAGTTCATTTATAAGCTACCTTTTTTTTCCAAATCTATTTCTCAGCCTATTGCCTGAATACCAAAACAAAATAATTTTAGCTGTTGTAAGTCTCTGAAATTTTAATTTATATCCAAATTATTTAAATTTTCAAAATGTATACTTCTGTGTTTCCAGCTTTGTTACTCTCTTTTGCAAATATTATTTTTTCTACTTAGCTGTCTTCAATCCTCATTATTATTCTGTTAAATGATAACATACAACCTTTTTTCTAAAAAAAAACTATGATTAATTTTCAGTGTTAGAGCACATACTGTAAGATAGTAAAATAACAGCAATGTCACAAAAATTTCAAATGGATATAATACAGAACTTTGCTTGCAGGAGAAGAAATATTTACTAAGTTCTTTGTCTCATAATATTTACAGTTTGTTAATACAGAAGTTAATAAATAAAAGATGGGTTCAATATTTCACTGCACTTAAACCTTCTACTTACCTTCATAACCAAGAACAGGTGGACCCATTGCAACAATGAGATGTACAAGACTTTATGTCGAAAAACGAACTTTACAACTTTGGCACGGGGAGGAGGGGAGGTCAGAGTGGGGAGAGATGGGAAGGGATAGTAATGGAAACAAAGGAGGAGGCAACAATGCTTGATGAGAAATGTACTCATTACCTTGCTGATGTAATTGTAACCCCTCTTGCAGTATTTTCACACACATTAAAAAAAAACAAAATCAAATATCTCAAAATCTAATGTTTCTTATAACACAAGTTTAACTCACCATTACATTTGTTGTGTTTCACTATCTATGTACTAGGTTAATTTTATTATATTTTGGTACATTGTATAGAAAATAATGAGTATAATTTTTGGCATTACTGTGATTTGAAGTTAAGGCCTTGGATTTAATTAGGCAGATGATCTTCTACTTCAGCTATGGCCTAAGTTAACTGTTTCTTTAGTAGTGATTCTAAATGGGGTCTCACATTTTTTTCCAGGGCTGATCTTGTAATGCAATGCTCTTATCTAACCTACTGAGATCTATCATACTATAGGTTTAAGCAAATGCAATCTGCACAATATATTCTTGAGTTATTCTTCTATAACCTTACTAAGGTATCTATTATCTCTTTCCTCAAAAACATCCCATACAACACATATTGTTATGAATATCTTGAATATACATTATTAACTGTTTTAAATAAGTTATTTTATTTCATTTTAAACAAAATCAAATACCAAATGTAGCATTGTTGTGTGTGGAAAAATAAAACAGTGTTCTATATCACATAATGAATAAGGAAGCTAGATTATCTTACACAGAAGATACAGAGAATATAAGGATCAGAAGACAGATGGTCAAATAAGCATGAAGAATCTGCATGACTATTTAATATGGCCTTATTTTTATAAAGTCTGGGTATGCTTTTATCTCAATCCCATTCCATCTGCTTTTTGATTAGTTGCAATTACACTCAGATTTTGTTATTAATTGCTTACAAGTTTTAGCTTCCAGTACTGTTGAAAAAGTTTGTTATTTTCAGTATTTGTACCATCAGTAACAACTGACTTGCCATAAACAGAAATGAATTCATTTCCATTTTAAGCCTATGCAGAGTCACATTCCAAATGTTAAAAGATGAGTAAGTACTTATTCAAGGATATAACACAAATTATTTATTAAAGACTGATGTCAGGTTAAGATAACCTCACTCCTTCATTCTTCCAATTGTTAGTCTCAGTGGCTACCATATATAACAGACAGATTCTCATTTTCAAGGTAGATCAAGAACATTATTTTTCTTTGTTTGATTTTTCCCTATTAGGTTTTGATATATATTGAGAGAAAAAAAATAAAATGTAACCACACAAAATCTAGCTTACCTTTGATAATTTCAACAAAAGAGGATTTTAGGTGAGTTTGTGTTACAGTGTCAATAAATAGAAATCTCAGAATATGCCAGGAGGTGGTGGCTCATGCATGTAATCCTAGCTACTCAGGAGGCTGAGATTTGAGGATCACCGTTCAAAGCCAGCCAGAGCAGGAAAGGTTGTGAGACTCTTCTCTCCAATAAACCACTCAGAAAAACAGAAGTGGAACTGTGGTTCAAGTGGTAGAGCACTAGCCTTGAGTTGAAGAGCTGAGGGACAGTGCTCAGGTCCAGAGTTCAAGCCCCATGTCTGACAAAAATAAAAAACAATATGAACAACCAAATCCCATGTATTAACATATTAATTTAACATATAGAAAGGAAGATAAATCAATATATGTATACATACATAAAACCTGAAGGTAAAATGAAAAATAACTTTTTTATTCAATCTTTCTCATGTAGAATGTAGAAGAATTTATCGAGTAGCAATTATTTATGAGGCAAATTAAACAGAGAGAAGTGGCCTAGAAAAACAAGAACAAAAAAGTCAAAAACTATATCACAAGTTCTTATTAATGGGAGCATTAATACATACAAATGAACATACAAATGAACATTTAGCCATTATGTTGGTTATTGTGAAGAAAACAAGTGACATTTTCTTTCAAAGCCTATAAAACTTGAGTTAGGGGAATACAAAATAGTGTATGCTCACTTGAATTGCCAGTTTCTTGTGGGTAAAGAAAGAAAGTGAAGCCAGGTGCCGGTGGCTCACATTTGTAATCCTAGCTACTCAGAGAACTGAGTTCAGAGGATCAGAGTTCAAAGAGCCTGGGCAAGAAAGTCTGTGAGACTGTTACCTCCAATTAACCACCAGAAAACAGGAAATGGCTGTGGGTCAAGTGGTAGAAGCGCTTGCCTTGAGCTAAAGAGCTCATGGACAGTGCACAGGTGCAGAGTTCAAGCCCAGGACTGTCAAAATAAATAAATTAATTAATTAATTAATTAATTAACTTAAATTAAAAAAAGAAAGTGAAATCCTATACCTGACTCTTTCCAAAATGGGAAGAGTCTTTGGAACAGCAGAAATGGGCAAATTAATGTGGCATACCCAAGTTGGGATAAGGCGGTATGTTTTATCTGAGCTTAATTGGTTTGTAGAGTACTTAGGTTATTAGTTTCTTAAAAATGTCCATCAGTGATTGTCCTCAAGAAAGACGCAGAAAACAACAGGATTGATCTCCAATCAGGTTTTGAAGGGATTACATACAATCTACGGGATTGTTAAGAAATAACAATTTAGCCTACAAACAGTAAGGTTCCAAAGAACCCGCAAATGTACTCATGGAGTAATGCAATATTTCAAAGTTTGTAATTCAACGGTATCCAATGTCATACCTCATATAGTACCGAGGCCATGCTCAGGCAAGCACAAAATATCACAAACTATACACAGATAACGTAGAGATTCTACAGAGATCTTTATAACTGATGTTTATCACCATCTGCCATGTTAGAATGCTACTCACTAGGACCTACTTTTGAAAATAAGGGGGTTATCATTTTCTCATGAATGTTATAGTATTCTTTCTGGCGGACAAGTAGAATTCCTTTTTTTAAATATACCACATTTTCTTGATCCATGTCTCCATTTAGGTGCATCTGCATTGATTACATATCTTGGCTATGGTAAACAATGTCACAATAAACATCATAATGCTGGTGGCTTTAGTGTGGTCTGCTTTGTGGTCAATTTGATAAATGCCTAATAGTGGAATTGCTAGGTCATAGGGGAGCTTTATGTTAGTCTTTTGAGAAACCTCTGTACTTCTTTCCAGAGTTGTTGAACAAGTTTACATTCCCACCAACAGTGTAGTAAAGTTCCCTTTTGGCCACATCCCTGTCATCATCTGTTATTAGTAGTTTTCTTGATAATGACCATTATAACTGGGGTGATAAGGAATTTCAATGCTGTTTTGATTTGCATTTCTTTTATGGCCAGAGAGGTTGAGTATTTCTTCATGTGTCTATTGGTCATTCTTACTTCATCATCTGTTATATTGAGCAAACTAATGTGCCTATAAATCTACATGTAAATCTACATGGATGCTAAGGAATAAAAATTTATGGGACATAAATGATACAGGTTTCTAGATATTCACATAGAAAAAAGGAGGATATTCTCAGGAGAGGATCACAAAGGCACAATAGCTATATGTATCCAACCATATAAAATAATATTTATTAAAATAAACTCCAGGAAATGGAAACAATAGGCTTTTTTTCTTTGATACTGTTTTTTTTGTTTTGCTTTCCTTTTTTATTCTTGTTGCTTTGTCTTTGTGAGGGACAAATGGTGGGACAAAGGGTGAATAAATGCAGCCTTGATACTCTCTAGACATTATGTTGCAAGTGAACTATGCAACTTATCTGTGGGGGACAGGAATGAAAACCTGGGAAAGAGTGACGAAGGGTGACAGTGTTCAAAAAGAAATGTACTGTGTATCTGACTAATATAACTGTAATTGCTCTTTACAGCACTTTAGCAATAACATTAAACAAATTTTAAGATATATAAAAAATAAGGAACTCCTTACTTTAGGAGTTGTCATCAAATGGCTAATGCAGAAACAACATAGCATTTCTCATCTAATTCTGAAAATTTCAAGTGGACACTGTGTACTAAGGATCTTGAACAGAAAAATCCCTCTGAACATATAAATCTTAGCAGATAACACTATTGTCTTTGACATGTTTGTTTTTTAACATGAAATATAAAAGGAACAAAATGAATGAAGAAAAATGATCATGGTTATAAAAGGAAGATTTTGGAAGACATTCATGTAGAATTTAAACTTTCTGGGTTTTTTTTAAGATATTCACAAAATCAGAACAGTAATTTGAAAGTTAACAACAGGACATGTACCTTTCAGAAAAACACAATCCAAAGAACAGCTGCTATAGTCAGTCATCAGAATGCCATGGAAGTTGGTAGCAGAGGGGCCTTGTCAACAGTCTATGGCTGTTCTGTTTGAACACAGCTGCGGCAGGGATTTTCAAGCTGCCCCCATCTGGGTAAGCCTAGGAAGCATCTGAAGGATTTTCATCAGAGCCCAAATGACCAACAGAGCAGGTCAAACAGAAGGACAGATGGCAAAAAGAGTGAAAAACTCTTGGTATTATTAATTCTGAAAAAGAAAAATAGCCTGACTCTCATGAATCCCCCACATTATCCTGGTATCTGAAAAGCCTCTTAATAAAGAACATGTTTATGATTATGGTTTAAAAATACATGTGTGTCAATTAAAACCATTGGAACATGTTCTTTTATAAATTATATAATGAGACTGTGGCACTATTTCTAATGGTAGGACTTGACCTTAAAAGCAAGTGAAGTCATTAAAAATTCTCCCAGAAGATGATTGTTTATTATCTACTAGCAACTAGAAATTAATTTCCAAATAGTTTCAGGCTAGACACATATCTTGATATTTTTAGTAACAGTTTCCAATAAAATATAAAAATTAAATATCTTAAAGAATTTGGATTTATTTGTTCTCAGATCCTGCAAAGGAAGTGCAGTTCTGACAATTAAAAAAAAATCTACATAGTGAAACATAGGTCAGAATTCTGAGCCCCAGAATTCTAAAACAAAAGATTTGCATCATTTTAATCATGAATTGATGGGTAATTTGTTGTTCACAACAACAGGAAATTAAGGGATATGTCAATTTTTTTTACTATCATTTAATTGTAAGATTAAATTTTTACTACGATTTTAGTCAACCATATAATGGCATGCAATTTACCTTTGATATAGTTTGTATTTTCATCTCACTTTTTCCCTCTTCATTTATATCTTCCCAACTTCCAATGTATCTGCGAGCATTTGGTTATGTTGTATCCATCTTTGTAACCTCAACGGAAGGCATTCAACAATTTTATTTACTTTCTTTGATTCGTTTCTTATCATTTTCGATTCAAGTATCTGGAACGTATAACCCAGTGTTCGGAGGCAATAACTAGTAGTAAGTTAAGGACTTAAGAAGACAACTCTAAATCTTATAGACTCTAAAGTGGCATTAGTGACACTGAAGAGCATATTCACTGAATATTCTGATACATATTCAGCACCCTTAGCAGGATTCAGGACAAAATAGTGTTCTGGAGAGATAATATATAAACAAATAACTTTTGATCAGTTCCCATAAAATCATTGCGTTATGAAAAGTATTTTGTTTTCCAAGCTTTAATATGCTCTCCTACTGTTTATGTAAAAAGATCAGAGCTCTCTTTTATTTTTGAAATATTTTAAAGTACCTTTGTACTTAATGTCAAAAAATATGTGTGAGGCTCCCCTCTCTCTTATTAGTTCAATATTAAAGAGTGGGATCTTAAATGTCACCTTAGAATTCTGTTATATTTTCTTCTATCACCTATAACATTTTCACTGTTGATTTAAAATTAAATTAACTTTCACCTCCATATATAGCTAAATACAGCCTATGGCTAGTTGTGAACTGAAACTCACACGAGTATATGTTCGTGTAACACAGCACATTTCTCATCACACCGTGCCCATATAAGGGGATGTCATTATTTGTAAACTGTAACTAATCAAGCTTATGTGTATATCACTTTATCTTCTCTATATCAGTACTGTCCATGTACGTTACTCAGGGGAGGTCTCTGAACCTCTGCTATTCAAGACCGCTGCCTAATTCTTAACTTATCATTACTCCATTAAACTCTACTGAATTCAATTTACTTAAAGTATATGTTTAGCTATTGCAAAGTTTTGAGACACAATTTTATGTAGCAGAATGATCCAACACTGATAAGTCTAAGTAAATTCTAGATTCATGAACTTTAAAATTTTAAAACAAGCCAACTTTAAGTTTATTTCAAAATTGTTTTGACCACATCCAAGCTAGCATCTGCTATTGTTAATTTTCTCAGTAATGGCCATTATAACTGGGGTGAGGTAGAATCTCACTGTTGTTTTGATTTGCATTTCGCTATGTTTAAAGATAGTGAACATTCCTTCTTGTTTCTATTGGCCATTTTTACTTCTTCTAAGAAGTCTCTCAAGTGTTTGGCCCATTTATTAATTGGAGGTTGTTTCTTTCACGGTTTAATTTTGAGCTCTAAGAATATTTTGGATACTAGACCTTGGTCTGATGCATAGCTGGTGAAAATCTTCTTCCATTTTGTGGGCTTTCTTTTTTTCTTTTTTCTTTTATTTATTTTTTTATTGTGAAAATACCATACAAAGGAGTTACAATTACACGGGCAAGATAAGGAGTACATTCCTTATCAAGCATTGTTGCCTCCTCTTTGTTTCCCCTTGCCATCCCTTCCCATACTCCCCTTACCTCCCCCCATCCAGTCCTCTCCCCCCCCCCCCAACAAAGTTGTAAAGTTAGTTTTTTGACATAACGATTTGTACATCTCCTTGTTCCACTGGGTCCACCTGTATCCCTATTTAAAAAATTTGTTTTTTTTCCCTTCCCCTCCACAAATTATACCAACATCAAATACAGTGAAAGCAGGGGTTATACCGTGGGGGAAAGACATACAAAGCAATATAGAAATCATCTTAAAGACATGTTAGAAACAATCATATGAAAGAGAAAAAACATTTGAATACTTATCTTGGGGTTCATTCCCCTAACATCAACTTATCTGACCTTTTCTGCTTGACTCAGACATATACTAGTTATTGCAAATAAGGGAAACCATGGGACCTATGTTTCTTTGGGCCTGGTGTGGGCTTTCTATTTAGCATGTCAGCTATATCCTTTGCCATGCACAAACTTTTAAGTTTGATGTAATCCCATTTATCCATTCTTTCTTTGATTTTTTATTGTTTTCACTAATAAGAAAATGTATCCTAAGTATGTTTTAACCTCCTAACATTTCTAGCCTTGTCTTTGTAACTTTTGCTTAGTTGAATTTTTATGTTTAATATTTCTGCCAATAAATTTGGGGAAAGTAATTATTTCAGGCTACATGCTTGAAGTACAGCAAAAATACACTAATTGAAAGTCATTGTAAAAACTATCACTCAAATAAATAACCACATCTCTTTATAAAGACATTAAGTTTTGTTTATTTTCATTAATTAAGCATACAAGAAAAATCATGTCAGTAATTCTAGTAAGAAAATAATACTAAATTATTTGGGGCCTTTCTGTATATTATTATCTATTTGACAAATTGTCTTGTTAAAACATAATCTTTGTATTTCTGTAATTTACTTTTTCTTTTCTTACAGTGATGCATCACAATAGGGAAATTAAGGAAATGAAAGAATATTTTGGGTTAAAACTAAAGGTCACCTTTAATAGTTTTGAAAATTTAATAAAACTTTTGTTGGAACTTGGGAACTCCTTTTATGTAGCAGAAATTGAAAGTTTTATATTCACAGACAAAATTTGAAACATATTTTCCCTAATCACAAGGATCTCTGTTAGTTTTGTCTTTCTGGATGAGTGTGTTTTAATATGCTGTCATTAAATATGCTGATTATTTAAATACATATTTTCACTGATGATATACATTTGGATGGATTTTAAATATTCTAAATTTTATGTAAAATGACTATGGAACTAGATACCTGAAATGTGTTTCTAAATAAGAAAATATGAGAGAAAAATCTCATTACTGAATTTTAAGATATAAAAATATCTCTCATTAGCCACCACAAAAAAAAGCCAGAGGAGCTGTGAATCAAAGGGTAGAGAATTACTCTGAGCAAGGAAACTTGGAGACAGCACTCTTGCATGAGTTAAAGCTCCAGGACTGGCATGTGCATGCGCATGTGCGCATGCACACACGCGCACGCGCGCGCGCGCGCACACACACACACACACACACACACACAAAACCTCAGGATGAGTTTCTGAGCTATAAGAAACAAAGCATAATAGTAAACAACTTCTAGTTATTAAAGGACAAACTAAAGTGTTGTGTATCAAACTACACTAATTTTAATATGATATAATAGCAATTTCAATGTTTTTTTAATATCTCCATTATTTGTACTATAATCCCTTGAATGCCTGATAAATGATACTCATATATTACCATAAAATTTAAAGAGGAAAAGGTACAAAAATATCCATCTTTTATAAAAAGATAATTTTTATAGATGAGGAGAGTCAAAAAGAAATAAGGGATGTAAAATAAGCATAACCAAAAATTTCACCACAAATGTACAAAATCTATAACCTAGAGAATTATCTTAATAATATAATTATTTTTACTAAAGACTATGAACAACAACAAGGAAAGCAAATAACATAAAAAAACAGTAACTCGAAAGTTAATGTTTGGGAACATACACTTTGTAAGTTTATCTGTATTTCTGGACTATGTGGCATTATTTAAATTGAGAGGATTTATTTCAAAAAGTCCTTAAAAATTATTCCAAACAATAGTAAATAAAAATAGCTTTATGCAATGTTATGCTTCATAGTTTTCTTTTTTTTCCTTTGGGTTTGTAACTCAAGTTTTCACTCCATAAAATAGGCTAACCCTAAAACTTAGCATGTAAACACACTCACATTAAACTCCTGACTTCCAAAATTCTTAGATTACATTTGTGTACCATCACTCTTAGCCTCTACATTTTTTCTATTTCATATTTTCACTATTTCTTGAGTATTCCATATTACAAAACATAAAATTTTCAAATGACTGCTTTAAATTACTGTCTCATAAACTTGCATGTATGGAAGAATAAAACTTTATATCTATACAGAAATAAATTTCTAATTACTAGTCTTGTAGGGGCCTTCGTGTTTGCAGAATATGTTTGGGAACTTCATTGAAAAAGACAGGAGATATTTTGTTTTTCTGTTTTTTAACAGGACCAACTGGTTTATATTTTATAATAAATTATTGTTGAATGGATTATTGAAAATAGTGAAATATAATATTAATTTGCAAAAATAACAACCATTAATTTTTAAAGTTTACTAATAATTTCCTAGTACTACATCACTAGTCATCTCAAATACTTTATGACTTTATCATGAGATTTTTAATCATATTTGCACAGATTTAATGACCTATAAAATCACATTGTAAAGGTAAAGGTGACAAGGGATATGGAAATAAATTATTTAATCTATTAAAATTCTGCACTTACTAGAATTTAGTCATGAGTTACAAGTATTATTTGGTTTCTTTGGAGACAAGTTTAATTTAACACAATAAGATATATATATTTTTTTATTTATTTATTTTTTTTGTCGGTTATGGGGCTTGAACTCTGGGCCTGAGCACTGTCCTTCAGCTCTTCAGCTCAAGGTGGGTGCTCTACCATTTGAGCTACAGCACCACTTCCGGTTTTCTGAGTGTTTATTGGAGATGCCACTTCCGGTTTACTGAGTGTTTATTGGAGATAAGAGTTTCATGGACCTTCTTGCCCCGGCTGGCTTTGAACCGCGATCCTCAGATCTCAGCCTCCTCAGTAGCTAGGATTACAGGCGTGTGCCACCGGCGCCCAGCAACACAATAAAATCTTTATGATACATTGTGATTAATTTTTTTGAAAAAGAAAGCAAGTACAAAAAAGTCATTGATATCAGGTAGAAATGAGAAAACTCAACATTATTAAAATTAAATAAAATTTTATATAATTTGTCATTTAGATCTCATGAATAGTGAGAAAAGGAGACTTGTTTCACTATGTCAATATTTCTACATCATTAATTGTATTTTCCAAATTGATTTAACACTTTCTGTTTGGCAAGATTATACTTCTTATTCAATCAAGATAAATGTCCAACTTCTCTTCTGAGAATCAGAGAAGAGCATTTCACTAAATGCTTGAGTTCTTCATCTTTGATAGGTCCCATGGTTTCCCTTATTTGCAATAACTAGTGTATGTCTGGGACAAGCAGAAAAGGTCAAATGTCATATGACCAGGTAAGATGATGTTAAGCAAAATGAATCCCAAGATAGGGACACAAGTGGTTTTTTCTTTCTTCCTATTGTTTCTAACATATTTATATTGTACCATGTGATTTTTTTTGTTTCTTTGTATGTTCCTTCCCCACAGTATAACCCTGTTCTCACTATATTTGATATTTGTGCCCTGCATCTTGTATATACACTTCTCTAATTTGGGGAGGGGAAGGGAAAAAAACAAAATGCTTCAATAGGGATACAGGCTGACCCATTGCTGAACAATAAGATGTACAAAAGATATTTTCTTACATGTTGACATTAGATAAGTATTTGACAGGAGAAGTCTGAGTGGACCACGGCTAGAAGGGAGGTTTGGAGCAAAGCAAAACCAGGTAAAGCATTGAACAATAGAAAAGGAAGAAAACCATCAAACTAACCTTTACCAACAACTGATGTTGACAGAACTTGAACATGCAATTTTCAGGTTTCCAGAACATTACAGATGCATAGTTGAACAATTCTTTCAAATAAAAATGAACAAATTTGTATAAATTTGTATATATATAGACAAAAATTAACAGGTTTTAATCTAAATGAGATTAAACTGTAAATCACTTTTCTAGAGAAATGATAACACATATGGATAAGTGCTAAACAACTTAGCACAAATCTATTTAAAAATGGCAGAATGCCAATATAAAAGTTTGGATATTATATCTGAATGCAAACAACAAAAACAAGTAATCTTTTGTGAAAATTATATTTTAGAAGAAATTATTATTCCCTTGCTTCCTATTCCCCTGTTTCATGGCTGAGTAAAACTGATCTCATCGCAGCCAGGCAAAAGATTAGTGGATAATTCTTCAGAAAGTAAATCAGAGATACCAGAAACAGGTGGAATTAAAGCAAAGCTGTGGGATTTTTCTAGAGAGGCAAATTGAATGACATCCAGCATAGTGAATGTTAAATTTTTTTCAACCCACCCCTTAACTGCTTCTACCTGTCAGAAAGGTATTATGATAAACTTCAACCAATAGAATCAAAAGGCCCATATATGAAATACAAACTAAAAGTCATAGGAAACAGAGAAAAGTGTAAATTATTTTTTAAATAATGCTCCCTATCCTTCAAGCTAAATGATAGTCCTATCAGATTAGTAAGACCATAGTAAAGCTACATCATTCAAATATTTATGCACTATAGGGATATAAGTAGGGTTCCTCTCAAAAAATGCACGTAATTTTAAAAGTATGAATGTGATACCTATAATAATGTCAAATTCTTAAATAGTGTTGAAAGCCAATATTATATATATATAGATATAGATATAGATATTTTATAGTAGCAGTAATAATATTGGTAACAGTGATTCCAAATGAAATATTTAAAATAAAGTATTTCCAAATGTGTTACAGAAATTGTCTGTTGAAACAATATACTTGGCATTATTTAGAGTTGCTTAATATACACAGAATTAAATTATGCTAAAATATATTTGCAATGATGTTGACTTTGCTTATTAAGATTCTGAAATTAACATGCACCCCAGGCTTCGTAGAACATTGTAAAATTATCTCTGTAAATTTATCTTTAAATTGCAGATACAGTATTGCCAGCTCTGTGTATAGATGAAATTGTTTCTACTAAAACCACCTGAGGATGAAATTTAACTGTGTGTTGTGCCCATGGGAGGTCTCTGAAGACTTTGTTTGTATAAAAAATGTATGAATTGTTTTCCAACCTGCTGAGTTGCTCCTTGATGATGACCTCTATTGTAGAAATAGTAAGAGCTTTGCAACTTCCCTGAACAGTTTCAGAAAAAGTAAAGTGAACAATATAAAATAAGATAAAATATAACCTCTAAAAGGAAACCAAGTGAGAGGAGTTTCTTAATTTGTTTTAGTTACTTAAACCATTAACTATTAATAAAGTTTGCTTTAAATAAACAAGGGAGGGAGTAACAATGTCCATCAAGAAGTGTACTCATTCTCTTTCTTATGCAACTGTAACCCCTCTGTCCATCACCTTTATAAAAAAAGTAAATAAATAAGTAATTAAGTAAGTAAGTAAATAAATAAATGAGGTTTTCTGTGTTTGTAAGTTTGTTTGTTCATGAGGAGAAATTTTTCAGTCTGGTGTTATCATGGATATTGGAATGTAAACATTCATTTAAAATATTTATGAATAATATATCTAGATATTTTAATATTTCCTACAAGAATATAATACTTTTATTGCAAGAATAATATTACACTTTAGAAACAAAATCAAACTTTTATGGTGAATAATAAATATAGCACTGAACCTATCAATTTTGGTTTTTGAAAAGTTGTGTTATTAGATTCAAACCAAAAATATATTTCCTTTGTATTACCTGAAATATAATTTATTCTCAGTCAGAAAATAGTTATCACAATATTTTTATATTTATAAATGTAAATCAATACACATACACTATAAGATTATTATTTGATTATATGCTTATTTATTATCCCTACCTATGTTAAATTTAATGTTCTATTACCTTAGTTTCTACTTATAAATTGAAACATTCATTTCTAATAATATTTAATATGTTATTTTCTGTATATAATAATATACATGGGAAACAGCAAAATACGAATTCCAATTTAAATATGTTGTCTAGATTCTATAGTCTTTATTCTTGAACACTGAACATTTAATTACAAGTAGTGAAATGATGTTAGGAAACTTTTGTAGTTAATGGTTAATACAGTACTTTGACTAGAAAATGATACTTTCATGAAAAAAATCATAGAAGCTCTTTTATGGCTGAATATCTGTAACATTTTACTGAACATAAAAATATTCTTGGCATACAAATATAAATAAGTAAATTAGCAAATAAATAAACAAATAAATGATTAAATAATACAAGGAAGAATACTCTCTGGAAGTATAGAATTGAAGCTGTGTGTATTGTATGTGTACCAGTGCTATGAGTCTTCCATACTTCAACACTTTTATTCCTATTTATTCTTATTCCTATTTCCATTGATATTTAAATTAAAGGTGTATTTAAGTTGAACTTTCACACATGAATAAGAGCATCAGTTGTCCTGTAGCTTTCATCAGCTTTTCACAGGTATACATACTGCTTTTTGGTTGTTGGAACTAGTGATTTAAATTTTCCTTGACAATAAAATAATATTTTTAGGTGTGGGGCCTCAGATACTTCCATAGCTTCATACTTCTTGGGGCAAAGTTTTCTAACAATAAAGAAAGCGAGAGCTTAGGTCTTAAGAGAAATGAACATTTGCATTCCAGTTAAGAAAAATTACGTGAAAATACTAAACTAGTTAAAACATACTGAGGGATTAAAAGTACTAAAGTAGATAAGAAATTAGATGAAATTAGATGAAAAAGAAGTTATATATTTTTAACTTATTCTTTGATTTTTCAAGTCTTCAAATTCAGCAAAATCTTATTGAAGAAAATTTTGAAACAATTTCAAAGAGCTAGAAGCCTAGCAGCCCTGTTCTTATCAACTATTGTATGGAATTCTCTTCTCCAAAACTATCTATTTGAAATGAAATTTGTGATTTAATGAAAGTCTATGAAGCCTTTTACTATATGAGAATTCACAAGTAGGATATGAAAAATTATGAATTATTACAGTAAAAGATTCTTGGGAATTTTATCAATATTTTTGGACTCTAATTTACATTCAATTAAATTGTCAGAAGCAAAATGATTGAATATACACAATGGATATTTGCCTGGATGGATTATATCTAAAGTGACAAGTATTAAAATAGATTACATTATTGAATAACACTAGCTTTCTAGGCTCTAAATCTCACAATAAAAAATGAGGCTTATTATAATAGTTGCACTATTTTAATTTCCACTGTTTTGTTTCATCTCTTAATGTTAATAGTGCAAACTTATTTAAATGCAAAATAAAGAAAGAAAAAGTAGTGAGGTTCTTCACTTGAAGAAGGGCCATAAAGGAGTCATAATTCATAAGTTTTAAAGAATACTATGATACAAGTTATAGTGCTTCTGAAAAATCCCATTATCGAAGTTAAAATGGTTTCCTTATGTAAGAGTCATAAAACATTTTGTATTTATGAGACTTTACCCTCATACAAAGAATATATTTCCCTGAGACACTATTTTGTCCTGCAATGTGATACCGCTACACGCATCTATAGAATTTTGTATACAAGAATAAAAAGGGGTGAAATTAACTCTTTATATTAAGTTTTAATGTTTTATATGAGGCCAGATAGTAAATACATGTAATTTTGGATTATGTGAGTTCACACACTGCATGAAAAGCCACAGATAATATATTCTCTGAGGGGTGGCATTCTTCCAATAAAACTTTGTTTTAAAAAAATTATCAAGTCAGATTTTACCTTTGGGCTATAGTTTATCAGACCCAGATATGTCTTGGTGTGTCCAATGGGTTGAATACAATTCAATATTTCCAATTTTTCCATGAAGAAATAGGCTGCTATTAGTGTAGTCAGTGGGGAGGATTGAATTAGATGAGACCGAGAAAGTCTTGAACCATCAGGAGCACATTATTTTGAAAAAAAAAAAAAAAAACACTTGGGTCATAGGAAGTCTTGAACAAAAGGATGAGGTTAGGAATGAAATTGTATTTTTCACCCTTGCCCAAAGAAAATAATGGTAGGTCATAAATATGTATTCCTATTTCTGTTATAATAAATTACTGAAACTTAATCAACATGGCTGCTTTTATAAGAGTTATTTCCCTCGTCTCTCGATTCATTTTGTTACGGGACCTGCATCCCCATGACTGTAGACATTTCAGTCTAACATGAAAATTGACTGCTTCCGCTAGAATAGGATACCGTGGTTAACTGGGATATAGCATAGATTCAGTGATTCATTTTCTTCTCATACCTTCAGCTGGAGCTCACTTTTTAGAGCAAATGTGAAGAGAGAGAGAAACAGGTTTTGCTGTGCAGGGTTCTGCCAGAAAGCATAACCTTCAGATTAGATTAGCACAGACAAGAAGTACATCATACATCAGCAGTTATACCAGAGAAAGGTCACTTCTTGGTAATAAATAACTGGCCATAGTGCAATATTTAGAGGAAACAACCTTTCTAATACAATTGTGAAAATGCTTATCCTTTTAGCAAATGCTGGACAAAAACAAAAAACAAAGGAGTATGAAATCTCTGCAACAAGACTTAATGACAATGACCACTTACCTCTATGAGGGTCCTGATAGGATGCCAGGCATCATCCTCTGAAGAAAGGATGAAGAAAGATACCCTGGAACAGAAAAAAAGGAAAGCGTTGTGCTGGTGGCTCACGCATGTAATCCTAGCTACTCAGGAGGCTGAGATGTGAGGATCAAGGTTCAAAGCCAGTCCAAGACTCTTATCTCCAATAAAACACCAGAAAACTGGAAGTGACACTGTGACTCAAGTGGTAGAGCACTTTCCATGGGCTGAAGAGCTGAGGGACACGGACCCCCCCCCCAAAAAAAGTAAGCTTAATGTGTCCACAGCCCCTGAGAAATGGTTTGATTTCTTCCTGGCTCTTGATTTTGATTTCCCTTTTCTTTGTTTTGGTTCTAAATTAAAATTTCTCAGGAAGAAGTATTGAATGTAATTTCACAAGGAACATATATTTCAGTATGTACATGAAGGGGAAGAAAAAGTGTATGAATCTAAACCACTATAATTAATAGCATAAGATGATAATGGCTGTGCAAAAATATTTTTCCAAAACCCTTTAATGAGACTATATTCTCCAATATGTTGAACATAAGTGTAATTTTATCTTTCATTTGCTTCTTTATGTTACTATATGAATTCTTCAAGTTGACCCAGAATTGAAAATATTTTTTATTCCATATAGATATCATGGGAGTTATTGTAAAATATTTTACTTTTCCTGTTGCCTTTCCAAAAACAATACAATAAACATATTTGTATTCATTTTATTTTGGCAGAACTAATAAAAATATGTTTTGCATGTACTATTTCAATTAAATAAGTTCTGCCTCTGTATGTCCAAAGAATATGCAAAAATGTTATGACTTTTCAATTAAATATAAATGTGAATATAAATGCACCCTGTATGAGTAATCATTTATCAATTTCTGATTATTCTACGTGTGCACACATTCTCTAAGTTTTCCTAATTGCTCCAGAATTGTTGAATTTTTAATTACATTTTTTCAAATAAAAACATATAGATATGCACTACAAACATATAATATGTACTACAATTAATGAGTAGATGAAGCTATTCATGTTCCCATAATAACAGCATGATGAACCAGTTGTGGTAGAAGCATGGAAACTGAAAAAGAAAGCATAGGGGTACATAGAAAATAAACATTAATAAAATTAAATGGTTTGTATTGGTCAAGTTGGCATCTGAATTATACACCACAATTTCTAAACTATGCTTCCCATCAGGAACCTCCTTAGTCTTCTAGAATCTGGTAATGGACCACTGGAGAGTTCTATTGTCTAGTTTTGTGGTTGTTGATTTTTTGCTTGTTTTCTGCCAGTCCTGGGGCTGGGCACTGTCCCTGAGCTTCTTTTGTTCAAGGCTAGCACTTTACCACTTGAGCCACAGTGCACCCTTTCCAGCTTTTTCTGTTTATCTGGTACTGAGGAATGGAACTCATACATACATGCTAGGCAAGCAATCTACCACTAAAACCACATTCCCAACCCTATTGTCTAGTTTTATGAAGACGTCTGTCACTGTTGAAATGGCTGGCTTCCTTAATAACTGTAGCAAGTAAATACAACACACCAATGTCTGACAAAGTGTTCTGTACATTGTAAAGAGTTATGAAATTTCATTAATGCAATTCTTTCAAGTCCGGGCAAGATAAGCCTGATACTTTTCTTGGTACTTTTTTATAGAGAGATACATGTCTATGAAATACAAATAAGTCATTGAGTTGGTGTTTTTTCACCTTAAGAGTTTGTTTTCTTAAGGGAATTTTTTCCCAGAATATGTAACCCTAGAGTTCTCTTTTTACACTACTATAAGCTAAAATTTAATGCATACTCTATAAGGAACACAAAGCAAATTATGTCAGTGCTTATCTAAAGGAATATATGTGGCAGCAACAGTTTCTTAATCTGGTTATTAAATTTAAAGACTATCTATCAATCACTTTGTCTATTTCTGAAAATTTATGTAAAATATAGTTGAATACTCAGGGCCTGATGATGATTTTGCCCCAATTTGAAATACATAGAAAATGTATAGTTAGTTCCACTGTCATGATCAAATATTAGTTTATTTATAGTTACTTTGTTCTGCATATTAATATCAAGAAACATAGGTCAATTTTCTAAAAGAGAAGAAAATCTAATCTAAAGTTCCATTTCTTTTTAATGACAGAGAAGCATACAGTAGTGTTTAGATGTACAGTACTGGAGAATTCATTTCCTGATTTCCAGTTCTTAGTAATGCTATTGAACACTTCTAGGATGGGGAAAGTTATTCATATACTTTGCCTCTGTTTGGCATTTTCAAAACGGTAATTTATTACCATCACAAGTAATTTGAAGTGTAAATGAGCTGTAGTATGCAAAACTATTAGAATGGAATACAGTCTTATAAATGCATAGTGCTTTTTACCAATTGCTTTTAGGAAAAACTTTATTAATCTTGTTGGCTTCCAGGTACCTGTAGATAACACCTGTAATCCTAGCTAGTCAAGAGACTGAGATCTGAGGACTGAAGTTTGAAGCCAGCCCAGGCAGGAAAGTCCGTGAGACTCTCATCTCTAAGTAACCAGCAAAAAGCCAGAAGTAAGCCGGGTGCCGGTGACTCAGGCCTGTAATCCTAGCTACTGAGGAGGCTGAGGATTGTGGTTCAAAGCCAGACCGGACAGGGAAGTCCATGAAACTCTTATCTCCAATAAACCACCAGAAAACCGGAAGTGGCGCTGTGGTTCAAGAGGTGGAGCACTAGCCTTGAGCTGAAGAGCTCAGGACAGCGCCCAAGCCCAGAGTTCAAGCCCCACCACCGACAAAAAAAAAAAAAAAAAAAGCCAGAAGTAAAGCTATTATTCAAGTTTTTGAGTACCAGCCTTGAACAAAAACTCAAGGACAGCACCCGGGCCCTGAGTTCAAGACCTAGGACCAACACACACACACACACACACACACACACACACAATTATAGTTAAAATTAATATGTGCAGTAAACACTATCAAAGAAAGATTATAATCTGGGCGCTGGTTGCTCAAACCTGTAATCCTAGCTACTCAGGAGACTGAGATCTGAGTATTGCTGTTAAAACCCAGCCCTGTCAGGAAAGTCCATGAGACTTTTATCTCCAACTAGAACACTAGAAGTTATGTTGTGGCTCAAAGTGGTAGAGCACTTCCCTCGAACTGAGGGACAGCACCCAGGTCCAGAGTTCAAGCCCCATGTCCTACCAAAAAAAAAAAAGCAAAGAAAGACTATACATACATAAATATTATATATTTTTATCAATATACCTTATTTTATTATGGCATGCCTTATTTTAAAAGCAAAATTGAATCATTTCTAATAGAAATGTGATGTATATATATACACAATAATCTCTATATACTATATAGATATAGATATACAATATCTATCTATATTGTACACAATGTTTATTCCAGCCAATATGTACTCTTCTGTAAACGTGAAATCTTGGATCAGATAGCTTAATTTAATTTCCATGGCAAATTTTTTCTCATGGTATACAGTTTTAATAGTAATGTGTTTTAATATTAATGGCCCATATTTGTGCTTTTTAAAATAATATTGCCTATTTTTAAAGACCAGATTTGTTCTTTTAAATTCTTTAAGAGATTTCTGTACTTTTAGTAGAAAGTTTAGCTTTTATCAAATTCAATATTATTTAACATTTTTAACATTGCAATTACAGTCATGTGAAAGTTAGCAATTCAGGTGAAATATATCAGATACTGACAGAATGTTGAAATGAATACAGGATCATAATGGGTAATAAATATAATTTTGATCCAATGTCTTCCTCTGCCAATTGCTAGTTTTACAAATATACTAATAACCTGAATATCTCCAAAGGTATAATTATAAGACATTAATTAGTGTTAGTGTCTCTGTCTTCCAAAAAATGAGCCAGCTGGGGTTATAAATTGGTGGTAGAGCACTTGCCTAGAATGCACAAAGCTCTGGATTGGATCAACTGCATCACAAGAATGAAAAAACAACAATAAGATAAAAACTGTCATTATTCTCATGTAAGTATGGGAGACAGAAGTTAAACAATATTAGCCTAAAGAAATCGAGACTCAATAAAATATAATCTCAAAATTTCATGCTATTCTAACTAATTCACAGATAGAAGTCTAAGGTGGCAAGGCACCAGTGGTTCATGCCTCTAATCCTAGCTACTCAGGAGACTAGATTTGAGGAGCATGATTCGAAGCAAGCCCAAGAAGGAAAGTCCATGAAATTCTTATCTTCAATCAACTACTCAAAAATAGCCAGAAGTAGCACTGTGGCTCAAGTGGTAGAGTGCTAGCCTTGACTCCAGAGGCTCAGAGACAATTTGCTGGCCCTGAGTTCAGGACCAGCAAAAAAAAAAGGACCAGGAAAATAAAAGTCTGCGGTAAGAGATGGTTACAACAGTGACTTTATTACTACTGCCATTTGCTGAAGCATTTGGGAAAAGGTATGTTGATGTCTTCACAGATATTCCTATTCTAATGTGATCTATTTATTATTACACAACTGAGGGAAAATAAGTTCAGAAAAAGGATAGAATACTTTGCAATAAAGAAACAAAAAAGGGAAAATCCAAAAATAATAAAGTTTCAAGGATTGGAGACAACTTTATCTTTGTAAACTAGTTAGAAATAAAACTGAAAAATACTTTGATCAATAAACACAATTAAAATCTGTCATTTTGTTAGGAATCAAATTAAGAGCATGATCAATAGACCTGATATCAAAAAAGTTTCAGATGCCTCCCAGTAAAAGTCTAAGTGTGTAGAAAAAAATATATTGTTAACAGTGGTCAGAATTGCTTATTGAACTCAGTGGGACTATGTTAGCCTCCTGATAAGTCTAAAGTCTGGTCAATTAACTGAAACTTAGGCCAGAATCGTTCCTGCCAGGCATCTTTATTCCATGATTCAGGGAAAACCATCACCAAGACTTCATGTGTTGGCTTCATAATGTGAAAAAATGATATATTAAGTGAAATATAAAAGCTCTTAAAGTAAAGTAATTTAGTTAATAATACTTAATGTAACATTTCATGTGAGGTATCTCCTCCACTAAAGAGCACATTATATTTCTTTTTCCTGTGAATTTTGAGTATTTTCACAAGTCATTTAATCACAATGATAAATTACTTGATAGTGTTGATTTTTGAATTTCAGAGATGACTGAATTTTTTTCAATGTTACTAAACCAACATAAACATAGTATATGTTTGTATCTATTACATATGCATGAGTAATATCTAATTATCTACCCATCCATCTATGTATGTGGGTTTTCATTTGAATCAGTTTCACTGAGAAGTTTCAACTGTTTTATTGTCATAACCTATCATGTTACTTTAAACTTTCTGGCTTCTTCTATACATATAATTCCTTACATACAGGTTGCTATCAGTCTGTTATTTGTTGTTAGAAAGCATAATTTGTTGTATTTTTTCTTTTTTGTACTTTTTTATTGTAAATATACTGTACAGAGGGGTTACAGTAACATGATCAAGGTAATGAGTACATTTCCTATCCAGCATTGTTGCCTCCTCCTTTGTTTTTCCTCTACCATCCCTTCCCTCCCACTTCCACAACTTCCCCAGCCAAAGTTGTAAAGTTCTTTGCAACATAGTGTCTTTAACATCTCATTGTTATAATGGGTCAACCTGTATTCCTACTTGAGCATTTTGTATTTTTCCCTTCTCCTCCCAGAATTAGAGAAGTGAATATACAAGATGCAGGGCACTGACATCAAATACAGTGAAAACAGGGTGGGAGAAACATAGAAAGAAACAAAAAATCACATTGTACATTGTGAATACGTTAGAAATAATAGCAAGTAAGAAAAAAATTGTTTCCCTATCTTGGGGTTCATTTTGCTTAACATCATCTTCTATGGTCATATGTGCATAGCTTTTGAACTTTTCTACGTGTCCTATACATGTACTTGTTATTGCAAATAAGGGAAACCATGGGACCTATGTTTCTTTGGGCCTGGCTTATTTTACTTAATGTAATTTTCCCCAAGTCTTCCCATTTCCTAACAAATGGGACAATGTCATTCTTTCTGATGGAGGTATAGAGAATTCCATTGAATATATGTATACCACATTTTCTTGATTCATTCATCTACTGAGGGACATCTGAGTTGGTTCCATATCTTAGCTATGGTAAATAATACTGTGATAAACATAGTGTGCGGGTAGCCTTAGAATGGCCTTGTTTATGATTGTTTTGGTAAATGCCTCAAAAATGGAATTGCTGGGTCGGAACTCTGTGTTGGTCTTTTGAGGAACCTCCATACTTCTTTCCAGAGTGGTTGAACAAGTTTATACTCCCACCAACAATGCAGTAGGGCTCCCTTCTGTAATTTGTTGTATTTTTAGGCAAAGTTTGTGGCAAGTACTTTTATTAATTCAGTGAATTTCCTAATATATGTAGGTTCTAAATCACAATTATCAGTCTAGTCCAAAAGATAACTTACTTGTAAAGAACCACTACTTTGACTTATAGACAAATGTCTTTTATTGTTGTTCTTACAAATATCTTCCAAAAAGTAAATTACTTTTGAATGTCTATTTGACATTCCTAGGGTGGAACTGCTATCATCAAAGTAGTATTATTCAGAAATTTTGTGGACCATTGAAACTTTTAATAATGTTATTTTAGTTCATTGATATGTACTAAGAATTTTATGGTTCTCTCTGAACTCCTGGATACCTCCTTGCTAATTCTAACACACCACCAATGTAAGGTAAGATCATTATTGTTTCTATCATGTTTTAATGAGTTGTTGATCATTAGAGATTTCTGTTCATTGCATTTACTAGTTATTCCCAAAGTAAAAGGGAAAATACAAAAGACCATCTTTGAATGTATTTGCACACCACAGTTAGCTGCATATCAAGTCATTTGCACTTTCTGGCAGCTTCCTGGAGTATAGCACTGTTGCTTCCTACCACTAACAGATGGTGTCTCAGTGTGAGAACTGCTACTGTAAAACCTGCAATATGTTAGGTTAAAGATTAAGTGAAATCAATGTGAAGAGGTGCTATCATATTACATGTTACAACTGTATATATGGTGCCAATTATAAGCTTCATGAATTTACTTATTAAAGATGAAGAATTATGATAAAACTTCCACATGGAGAAGGTACTATGGAAACAAACTTACATCCCTGATATGAGTGGCAGATGCTGCAAAAGCTGTGCAGTACCATGCTTCCTTGGTTTTCAAATTAAAGATGTAAAAAACAAGAACATTTTTATGGGCTGCTATTAAGGTTGATGAACCAAAAAGTTGACAGCTTTTAAAATGTTTTAAGTACATAAAATTGTGTACATCACATCCATCATTTTTCTTTCTCTTTTTCTTTATAAATGGCTTAATATCAAACAACATTTTCTTGACATTCCTAAAGGGTATTGAGTAAATGGCCTGAAATATACTGGGATGAGATACCCATTTTATATTTGAGTTTAAGCTCCTTTTTAAACAATGCTATTGATTGTATTATTCACCAGGATAGAAACAGTTCAGAAATTTTCCTCATTTTCAATAATAATAGTTTTTAATGACTTAAGCAATAAAGCACTGATGAAGCATAGAGAACTCAGATTTCTTTATTTATAACATCAAACATATAGTCTTTGGCCTTGAGCATGTTTCTAATAAGGGATTTTCTTCATTTCACACAACATTGAGCATATACATTATAATAGATTTTCTTCACATTCTAGATTCTCTAACTTGGCTTAGTATTCTAAGGAATGATACTTCCTAAGTCCATAAATTCTAAAGAGCAAAGCTAAACCAAGGACATATTGTTCAAACCATTTCAAACCAAGGGCCTTTTATCCACACATATATAATTTACTGTCTATTTATAAGTGCCTGATCATAGATAATCTGTGAAGAAGTTATGTTGAGACATCTGCTTTCATTTCTTTCATATGGCACTGTCCAGAGTCAATCTGAGATAAGGATCAGAGAACATGTGTTCTAGCTTCTTCTGTAACCATAAGCAAGTCAGTGATACATTCCTAAAGCATTCTGTAATCATAGAAAAAAGAAACTGGTATCTCTCTCATATGATAAAAGTCTTGTACATATTACAGAGAAATAAGGAGATAAGTTCTAAATTCATATGAGTTACCTAGTTATTTAATTACATTTAAATAGAATAAAATATTTCACATAAGATCAAATATTTGATAAATTTATTTATATAAAAGCAGAAACATTTAAGAAATTATATAGATAATTAGATAGTTAGATTTTATCAAAATCGCTATAATTTGATACATTTTATAAAACCCATGGTAGATGTTATAAAAATCCATATAATTTGAGAACAACAAATTATGTTGATATATTTAGCAATGCTTCAAGTGAATTGAATTGAAGAAATTACCTTATTTATTTGAAGAGGGAAGAATTCTCAAGTATGTGAAAGATAGTCATTTGGAGAGAGAGAAAAACACAGATCTTTTTCTTCCTGTATATAGCACAGACCTTGAAAAGTACAGTACAATTTGCAATACTGGAATACCAGTGAAGCATTTCCACTTATTTTGGCACTATACAGAGTTGGCAACTGTAGTGCAGTCTCAACAAAACCCCACTGATCAATAGTTCTCTGTGATTGTCATCTTGAAATTCTTAGTAATTTTAAATATTCATCTGTGGTGGGTATAAGGTAATAGTTGACTATAAAACCCATGGGACTTCCAGCATTAACTCACATATTATCCACCTTTTCCTTGTCTTGCTGGGTCTGATTCTCAAATACATTGATTCTGCACTCTAGAACTCTCTTCCCTGTCCTGCTCCATCATCCCTGTGATATTACCACTGTGCATCCTCTAGAAGCTGGTTTATGTGTTGTTGTTTGGGATTTTTTTTTTTGAGAGAGAGAGAAAAAAAGCTGGAATGAAAGTTAAAACAGAGACTCCATGGAATCTCCATTGTTTTTTTTTTACTATTAAATTTGGTTCAATGAGGTTACCATTCCATCAGTCAGGTTAAGAGGATAATGCATCCTTATCAATGTGATCCATTCTGTCATACTCCATTTTCTCCCTCCCATTCTACCCTCAAGTTTCTTACTTCAGTTTTTTCATACTGTCCATTAAATGTAATGACTACATTTGCTTACCCTTTTTTCCCTCCACTTATGTATCCCTCCCATCCTAGCACATTCTGCATCTTCAGTCCTCATACCCATTGAGTTATTCGGGGGAGTGAAGTCAAACCAGAAACTCTATTTTCTTTTACACAAATGGAGGGTCTCTGTGCTTACCTGGCTTGCTGCTACGGTAGCTTCTAGAAAAGGAAAATTGATCAAATGAGAGTCACACAGGTAATCATGTGCCTGCCTTTAGCACAGGCACAGCAGCATTTTCTAGTCAAGTCCATCACAAAGGTAGGGAGAGGGCAAATGCTTTTCTATTGGAAAAAGAATTAACCTTAGTCAGTCCTTAATTTACTCCAACAAGCAAGAGATTTATCCTCTAGTTCATGGCAAAAGACTTTGCCAACATAGTATCAGTTATTTGACCCTTTCCACCAGGCATCGATATTTCTTCATTCTCAAATCTAGTTAAAATTTACCAAGTAAGAGTCATAATTTAATGCCAAGATAAATCTGCCCTTACAGAAATAAAAGGTGCTTATGACCTTTAAAAATTTATAATCTAGCCCTTGACTTCTCTATCTAGAAAAGGGACAAATTGTTATAACCATATCCACAAGGGTTTCTATTACCCAATTAGCATTAATGTCTCTTCAGTCCCCTGAACAATTAGATTTTCTTTTGGCTAATTAATTTTTATAGAACCCATAACATCTTCTCACTAGAAAGACTGTAGACATCAAACAGCATGGAAGACAAGAAGTACCACAAATACTGATTTAATCCTGTTTCCAATTGCTTCTTATTCAATTACACTTTCTCACTTATTCACTTATCTAATTGAATAAGATAAATAGGGCAAAAATATTTCTGTCTGAAGCTATGGTACCATGGTATTCCCATACCAAAGGTAAACATTAATGTAATTGATTTGGGTCAATATTTTCCAATTAAGACTATCCTTGAAGATCCTTATAATCAGCTGGTCATCTGCTACATACATCTAATGTAAAATCAATTTCTAATTTACTTGTTAAACTAAGTTTGTAAAACCATATCATTTTCATGAAATGTTTTTGTTACAAAATAATACTTTAATAACAATTAAAGCAATATATTATCTGGGCATTGGTGGCTCAAATTATAGTTCTAGTTAGTCAGGAGGCTGAGAGCTACATCTCAGTTCAAAGCCAGGACAGTTAATGAGACTACATCTCCAAAGAAACTATCAAGTAGCAAACCTGGAGGTTTAGTTCAAATAGTACAACATCAGCTGAGCAAGCAAACCAAGCAAGAGCAAGGTATTGAGTTCAAACCTTCTACTGGCCAAAAGAAAATCCCACAAAACAATATATTGAAGAAATTCACAACATACTTAAGGATGTTCATTGAACAGCTCCTTGTCTTAACTTGTCCTATCTCTTCAATAAAGACAGCTCAACCTTTCTGTTTACTGTAAACAGTGTTAAAGAGGGAATAACTCTAAAATATTTCAGTTGATTTGTTTTTGCTAACTATCATGTGTGTATTTTTACATACGTAAACTCCTACAATGAGATCCTGGTAATGAGTGAATGAACATCACTGCCTAGATGCCTGGCTTGGACACTTTACTGAGTGTACAAAGATGAATGAATCCTAGAATAAAGAAATCTAAATCTATTATATTTGGAGAAGGAAATGGCATGCTATGTGTGAGTATGTGTGTATATATTTGCATGTGTTTTCTTGTATGTGTGTTTTGCAGGTGATTGAAGAACCTTGGAAAGCTGCAGTTTTTCTCAACTAGGTTTTATAAAAGGAAGAACAAAGTACTGAACTATTTGTGAATCAATGCACAAAATGAGGCAATCTTGTCCACTGCAATTATGAAGTATTACTGTGTATTAATCCTAATGGAATGTAAAGTGTCCACTTGCTACATGATTGAGTCTCTCTACGGTTTAAATTTCTTGCAAAACCTTCCCCACTAGTTAAGAAAGACTGTTCTAGACACTAAAGTAGATATCCTTAATGTATCACATTCCAATTAAAATTAATGACATGAAAACTTACATGTAATGTAAAACAATACATAAAATAGTGAACATATCATGTTTATTTTACATATTCAGAGATTTTTCCCTCTGCCTGCATTGCAAGGGACAATATAATTGTCATCCTGATTGTGAAAATAATGTTTAATGATGTTACAAAAGCATCAGGATATTATTTGCCTATATATGCAGTGATAGGCATTCTTCAGTGTATATATGTATATACTTCAATATTTATGACACAGGCTTGGTTCCTTTCTTGTAGAAAAGGGGTTGAGCATTTATTTATTTCAGGTCTACTGATCTCAAGTCCTCTCAGATATTTGAATTATTGGCAAATGTCTTTATTTCTATCATTGAAGGTACTTCATTATGTTTAGGATTCTGAGTTTGTTGTTTTACTGTTCAGCCACTAAAAAAAGTGTGTGTTTTTACAAATATTTTTATTGTGCAAATACGGTACAGAGGGGTTACAATTACATGAGCAAGGAAATGAATACATTTCTTATCAAGCATTGTTGCCTCCTCCTTTGTTTCCCCTTCCCATCCCTTCCCATCTCCCCCTCCCCAGCCAAAGTTGTAAAGTTCGTTTTTCGACATTACGTCTTTTACATCTCATTGTTGCAATGGGTCCACCTGCATCCTTATTTGAACAATTTGTTCTTACCCTTCCCCTCTACAAAGTATACGAACATCAAATATAGTGAAAACAGGGGCTATACCGTTGGGGAGGGACATAAAAAGCAACAAAGAAATCATCTTATAAATATGTTAGAAACAATCACAAGGAAGAAAAACCATTTTAGTCCTTATCTTGGGGTTCGTTTCGCCTAAAATCAACTTACCTGACCTTTTCTGCTTGTCTCAGACATATACTAGTTGTTGCATATACAGGAAACCATGAGACCTATGTTTCTTTGAGCCTGGCTTATTCACTTAATATAAAATTTTCCAAGTCTTTCTATTTCCTAACAAATGAGGCAATGTCATTCTTTCTGATGGAGACATAGAATTCCATTGTGTATATAAACCACATTTTCTTGATCCATTCATTTACTGAGAGTCATCTGGGTTGGTTCCATATCTGAGCTATGTTAAATAATGCTGCAGTAAACATAGTCGTGCTGATAGCTTTAGCATTGTCTTGTTTGTGATCATGCCCAAAAGTGGGATTGCTGGGTCATACTTTGGAAAGTAGTATGGAGGTTCTTCAAAAGACTCCACATAGAGCTCCCTTATGACCCAGTGTTTTGTTTTGTTTTGTTCCATTAAACCTCTTTCACACAATTTCTAATGAGAAGGCAATCATGATGGATTTCAATATTGTTCTGTATGGCATGTGTGTTTTTACACCATTTCAGAAACTATTAATATTTATTTTCTTATGCTCAGATTTTACATAGTATCTGTTTAAGAACTGCTTTGTCTTTATTTTAAATGCTTTCAGATAATCACTCTGCTTGGAAAGATTCCTTCCTGATTTATTTTTTTTAAAGTAGGAGAATATTACGACTTGGTTTCTTTATTTCTCTGATTTCCATTCTATTCACTCTTGGTGTCTGATCATTCAATATTCTCTACTCATTTAAATTTACTCACTATTCACTCTGTCACCTACAGACTTCTCTTCTTCTACCCAGTAAATCTTAGATGCCAGATACTCTTCTCATTTATTTTAGTAGATTTTTTATATATTGAAATTAAATTGCTAAAGTCAATAGTCAAAGTCTTGATTCTTTGAGTATGAATGTTGTTTTTAGCAGACTTTCTTATATTTGATCTTCTCTTTTTATCCATATCCTGACCAATACCTGTCCTAACATCTGTAGTTTAGCCATACACCTTATTGTTGTTTTCCCAATAGTTTGTTATTGTTTGTGTATTTCCACTTTACTTCTAACACGAATCATGGATTCCTCTTTTTTGTCCAATTTGACCTGTTATTAGAGTTGCAAAAGTAGTACAATGGCAATAAAAATGTCACTGGCCAACCATGTCTGTGTTAGGTTCCCCTTCTGTGTGCCTACAATTCTATATGAGGCACTCTGATTCACACTTGGATTTCATCAATATATTTTTTCTCTTCTTGAATATTTTCTCATCAGTACTGCGTGTTGTGTCCAGTTACTATGTGGACTGATGAAGTCAGAAACAGGACCATTGCTATGTGTTTGAATCAAGAGTTTCTTTGACTGAATCTCTCACTGCTCCTATTAAGGATTCTGTGTAAATGGTAGAATACAACAGCTACTGTTTGCTCATTCTCTTTATTGAATCTCAAGTATTTTTTCTTCTGGTGTGCCAGTGATGGGGCTTGAACTCAGGACCTGGGCGCAGTTTCTGAGCTTTGCTTTTTTCTTCTCAGAGTTAGTGCCCAAACACAAAACACAGCTCCAGCTTCACTTCTGGTTTACAAAAATTGTGCTTAATTGAAGATTAAAAAACTTCAGGAACTTTCCTGCCTGGGCTGACTTTGAACCCTGATCCTCAGATCTGTCTTCAGTGTAGCTAGGATTAAAGGACAGAGCCACTGGTTCCTGGCTCACCTACCTTTAAAGCTCCTTATCTTAATAAAATTATCAATTCCACAGAATTGTAGTATTATTTTCTGCATTCCATTCATAATTGCTCATCTTCTTTGGTAAACTGAATTAAGTTTTTAAAAAATTTTCTTTAGCAAGGCAATGTCAGTGTTTTTACAATATAACTTCCAGTGGTTTAAGATATTATATCATGGTCCCTAAAATTCTTGTTACCTAATCTTCCCATTCTGTGTACTTTTTCTCCTTAAGGATAGCCAGAACCTCTAACTATGAAAGAATAATCACTCCTGTTAGACAAAATGCCATTGATCTTAGCAACTACCAGAAAAGTCTGTAGTTTTAAAGGAGCAAACTTCTCCACTAAGAAATGCATGTGGCCTGGACATGTCTTTTTGAATTTGGAACAGCCCCTGACCAACAGCTATCAAGAGACAATGACATCAATTTCATGATCAAAAGAAAGAAAAACTAGAAGAACATGGAAATGGATATTGAAATTTGGATAAGAACTATAGAGAATTGAAATAGTAAGATCCTGAGCAGAAGATTCTGCTAACCTGTATCTAAATTCATATAAACTATTCAAGAAACTCTTTTTAAAGAAAAATTTTTGGGAGGTCTGGTCGTGGGGCCTGAACTCTGGGCCTGGGCACTGTCCCTCAGCTCTTCAGCTCAAGGCTAGCGCTTTAGCACTTGAGCTACAGAACCACTTCCGGCTTTTTTCTTTTTTGCTTATGTGGTTCTGAGGTATCGAACGCAGGGCCTCATGCATACAAGGCAAGCACTCTACCACTGAGCCACCTTCCCAGCCCCTAAAAATTTTTTTATTGTGAAAATACGGTACAGTGGGGTTACAATTACATGGGCAAGATAATGAGTACATTTCCTATCAAGAATTGTTGTCTCCTCCTTTGTTCCCTTCCTATCTTCTTCTCCCCCCCCCCACCAAAGTTGTAAAGTTCGTTTTTTGACATAACGACTTGTACATCTCATTGTTGCAATGGGTCCACTTGTGTACCTATTTAAACGGTTTGTTTTTTCCCTTCCCCTGCACAAATTATACCAACATCAAATACAATGAAAGCAGAGGTTATACCGTGGGGGAGGGATCAAGAAACTCTTATATAATGACTATGGGCATTCTAGGATGTTCCAGGTATAGTAATCCTGTTAATCTATAGAAAAAAAATAAATGCACTGCCCCTTTGCCTCTATTAGAAAAATCTAAAAACATTGCCAGTGTTCTTCCTAAATTCCAGTTCTTGGTTAAAGGTGGAACACATTTAGGAGACTTTATAATTTTTCCTTTTAATTGACATTATTTCAATATTACCCATATGCTGTTTTGTACTGGTCTCTATCAGATTTAAGCGATTTACTTAGCAATGCTTTATAGTCTGCTCTACTACTTAAATAAAATACTGTCAGTGTTTAATAAATTACTACCATTTATCAGCAATTAACACCAGCCTAAAATAGAAGAGAAAGAAACCTGTGGGAATTACAAAGAAGAATTTCACTTTCTGACCTTCCAAATTGTACTTAAAAGGCAAGCTTTTAATTTGTATGTTTCTGGAGCATTTTAAATAGAGTCTTTCATTTGAATAGTATAAATTTATATTTGTATTGTAATTTGAACATTAATCTTCACTATACAATTTTGAGAAGTCATAGAATATATTATTATCTCCATATCATTTATTTGATTTCTCCAAGGTTATGTAAAGGATATTGGAAAATCTTATCAGGCAGGAAAGCTGTTACTATGTATTTCTTTTTAAACTGTTCAGGTATCCTGCTTGCTAAGAAAATATAATCCCTTTTTTAGGGTATCATTTAAAATTTTCTCAATATTAATAAAATTCTTACTGAGGGTCTGCCTCTTTTGAAAAGTATTTTTTGTTTTAGAATAAGTACAGCAAATCTGGAAGAATTTTAAACTCAGATTATATGCCCTTCAATATTCTACCATTGACTCTGTGTGTATGCGTGTGTGTGTGTGTGTGTGTGTGTGTGTGTGTGTGTGTGTGTGTGTGTGTGTGTGAGTGAGTGTGTACAAACATGCATGTGTGCTCATTTATGTTGGTCCTGGAGTTTGAACTCCAGTCCTATGCATTATTCCAAAGCTTTTATGTTTAAGTCTAGGATTCTACTACGTAGTCCCAACTCATGTATAGTTTTTTGGTGGTTAATTGGAGATCAGTCTTATGGACCTTTTTGCTTGGACTGGTTTCATACCTTGATCTTCAGATCTCATCCTCCTGAATAGCTAGGCTTATAGGCATGAGACTGCAGATCCAACTATCAGTGACATTTTATTGACTTCATTTACTATATATCCTGCTCTTCATCTAGTACTCTCTCTCTTTCTTTCATTCTTTCTCTTTCTTTCATTCTTTCTTTCTTGCTTGCTTGCTTGCTTGCTTTGTTTCTTTCTTTTTTTTCTTCTAAGGTCTAAATAATATTGCTTTTAAATTTAATTTTAATGTGAAGTTGATGTACAAAGGGATTACAGTTACATACATAAGGTAATGAGTACATTTTCTCCCATTTTCCCTCCCTTCCACCCCCCCCCCTTGCATAGGGCGTACAGTTCATTTCCAACATATTGTCTTGTGAATATCACTCTTACATTGGTTCACCCTTTGTCCTTTGTCTCACTATTTTGTTGTTCCCCTTCCCTTCCTAATTCAGATTAATGTATTTACAATGCTCTGGGTACCAAAGTCAAATACAGTGACAACAGGGGATAAACCATAGGAATGAAAAACACAAAAGAAAAAAATACATTGAACATTAAAAACAACATCAACAAAGGAAAACCTCTTATTTCTGTCTTGGAATTCATTTCACTTAGCATCATTTTATATCATCATATGTACAAATAATACTAGGTTTTGCTGCTAAGCATGTGCTCTACTGCTGGACCATCCTCCAGTCCATTTTTGAAATGGCTAATTTCTTTTTGAGATGAAGTCAGGTAGAGACTTGGACTGAAATCTGTCTGTAATCCTGTAGTCCTGTTGTATAAAGGATGATAGGCCCACAGCATCGCATCTAGCTATTGGGTAACATGAGAATAGGCATCATTATGAAGATTTTTGTTTTCATCATTAGGTATGTTTCTAGGTTTTGGCATCTATTAGTTTTCTTTACCTGCCAGTTGATTTGATTTAGGAGTATGTTCATGGAAAAGGCTGGTTTATTTTGTAATCACTTGATATTTAACACTATGTTAAAAGAAAAGATGTTTTCAACTATTTTACGTGACCTGAAATCATATGTCAGGAACTGATTAGGGCTAAATATTTGAAAAGGACTGGAACTTTCTATGGGAAAGCAGAACTTTTTACAGTACAAGGTAATGATATTATTAAAATTAAATATTACTTTTAATGATTGAATTGGAAAGTAAATGTATTCACCTACAAGAAACTTATTTGACAATTACCATAAACGTCATCAAACATAACTATCTGTGCAGTACTCTAAGTTCTTTATAGAGAAGTTACATCTCAAAGATACTGTAGCTCATTGTCCAGCCATAGGGCTTTCATGAATGTCAAACAGCTTGGATTCATCACCACTGAAAAGCAATCCTTGCCTAGGAATACACACACCTTAAAACTCAAATATGGTGCTTCTGAATATTTACTGAAAAAAAAAGCAGTGCTCTGTTTATGTTGCTTCCAGTGATGAGCAAAAATTTGGAAATAATATAAAATGTAGCTAGTTGATATTCAAGAATGATCATTTAATCTCACTGAGATGTATGATATGTAGTGTTACTCAAAGGACAAAGCCCACACTGAGAATCCAACCAAAATACCAGGGAAGAGGCTGAGCCTTCTGATGGCTTCAGCTACCACAAATCATTCCTGAGCTGTAGTTTGGCTCCCTTAGTCTTCCTTGAACAAGGAAAGACTTGATTTTTCTTTTATTTTATGTTTTTTATTGTGAAAATACCGTACAGAGGGGTTACAATTACATGAGCAAGGTAGAGTACATTTGTTATCAAGCATTGTGGCCTCCTCCATTGTTGCAATGGGTCCACCTGTATCCCTATTTAAACAAATTTGTTTTTTCCCTTCCCCTCCACAAATTATACCAACATCAAATATAGTGAAAACAGGGGTTATACCGAGGAGGACTGTCATTTCATCCCTGTGGTTCATGCTCCTGATTGCAAGTAAGAGCTTAGGCTGAGTCAGAATGGCCAAGTGAAGGGAAAGAAATTCTACTCAGCTTGTCATCTGGGGAAGGGAATGGATCAGGGTGTCAACAGAACTTCCTATGAGAAAATACCCTGTTTTACATGATGGCTACGTGAGCAGAAAGAAATATGTGTTTGGCCAGAATCATAATAACTCATTCTATGCCTGCCTTGTTTCACCTGGCATTATCCCCTGAGAGGTTCCACGTTGACACATTATGGGACTTTTTTATGGCTAAAGAATATTGCATGCTGGGCGCTGGTGGCTCAGGCCTGTAATTCTACCTACTCCGGAGGCTGAGATCTGAGGATCATAGTTCAAAGACAGCCTGGTTTATTTCCAATAAACCACCAGAAAACTAGAAGTGGCGCTGTAGCTCAAGTGGTAGAGCGCTCGCCTTGAACTGAAGAGCTGAGGGACAGCGCCCAGGCCCAGAGTTCAACAACCACAAAAAAAAAAAAAAAGAATATTTCATGATCCTTTCATTTTTTCCAATTCCCTTTATATTTTAATTGTTATTCTAAAGGTGGTGTGTGTGTGTACATACAGTTACAATTTCATAAGTGAGGTAAAGAGTACAAATTGTTTTAGACAATGTCACCCCTTCCCTCACTCTCAGTTTTTCCCTCCTGTCCCCACCCACAAGTTGTATAGTTCATTTTCAATCTAGTGGCACTCTAGTGACACTTCTGCATTAGTTCACTCTTTGCCCTTCTATTTCTGTACCCCTCTTATCCTCCTCAAAACATAAAATGAACAAACAAGACAAAAAGAAAAGAAAAGCAAAAACAGCATCAAAGGAAAAACCTCTTGTTTCCATTTCCTGGAGGTCATTTTGATAAATATTATTTTATATGATCATATGCTCAGAGCTTTGTGTTTCTCTCCTAAAAATATCTTGCTTTGGTCTCAATGTGTGTGAATGCCTAGAGTACTATATAGCTTATCATATTAACTTACAGATTTATAGGCACATTCTAGCTACCTCAAATGAGGTAGCAACCTATGTTTCTCTGCATTTGGCTCATTTTGCTTAATGTAATTTTTTTCTAGGTCTTTCCATTTCCTTATGAATAGTACCATATCATCCTTCCTGATGAATGAGTAGGATTCCATTATGTATACATAGTACATTTTATTGATCCATTCTCATTGAGGGGCTTCTTGACTAATTTTTGATTCTTTAAATCTGATCTCAGGGAAGTTCAGAGTAGGACAGTAGTCACCAAAGGCTGTGAATGGCAGAAGGTGTTAAAGAATGAGAGATTTTTAACTGACAAAATTATAGTGCAATAGAAGAATACATGTTGATGATCTCCAGAAAAATGAGAGGATGTAGCTTTGAAAACAACTAGCAGACAGGACTTTGAAGATTTTTCCATGAAGAGTGAATAATATGTGAGACAATGGAAATGCTAAACATTCCAATTTAATCATTATACAATGTGCACCTATTTGGTATATCACATGGTGTATCATTAATATAAAGCAATGTCATGTTAAATAAAATTGTCAAAAGTCAACAAAACAAGAAGAAAGTTTGAGTTACTATTTTGCTCTCACTGACTTCACTCCCCCTTCCCCTTCTCTCAGCCTCCTAAGTAGCCAAGATTTCAGGATTGATCTTCCAATCAAAAACCAGTAAAGCCTTTATCTCTGTGAGTGCTCTTGGAGGAATGGGAAGTAGACTTTATTCCAGGACAGTTTGAAAAGCTGAACATAAAAATCTATGCTTTAGATCACAATAATGGTACCACACTATTACAAACTGAATGATTAAACTAAATCTAATTTACAAAAACATGGATAGGTGGTAGAAAGTTAAAAGAGTAGATAGATGCTGCTGCTGCTACTGTTCTAGATAGATAGACAAATACATATACAGATAATATTTTTATTGTGAAAATACTGTACAGAGGGTTTACAATTACATGGGCAAGATAATGAGTACATTTCTTATCAAGCATTGTAGCCTCCTCCTTTGTTTCCCCTTACTTAGGCATAATTCTGTTCATGTTTTGTCTTTTTACTGTAGGTTTATATTAGGTCTTCTGATAAATATCATAACTATATAAATATAAAAATACAGAGGAAAACACTGAAAGAGCACAAAACCCTTTCCAAATGCATAGAACCCTATTGTACATCATTCTTCATGTAGGATGCATGCACCTAACTACCAGAAATGGACATAATCCTCAAACAATGGTGCAAATGATTACAAAATAAGATAAAAAGTCTCTTTCATGAATCAATTTTCATATCCTGAACAGGTCATGCTCACATAGGTTAAATAAATCAGATCCAACATGAAGTGGATGTTAAGGCAACTGACAGGAACTGAAAATGAGTGGTTCGTTGAAAGCCACAAAGTATGGAATAAAGGCAAAATTGCACTGAATTGTTGTAACAGGAGCATAGCAAGTGCATGGAAGCAAGACAATTTCTATCACCAATTAGAAAATAATGAAATTGTTTGAAAGTACAAAAATGGCCATACATTCTCTGATGCATTATAGTTAACATTCTTTGACACCAGGTGGAAAGTTACACTTTACTGGTTGCTTTTATTTATAGAGTTGGTTGATATCCAGTGGCAGAACCTGAGAACAAAGGGTTAACTCAATTTCGAGTTTGTCTTTGATGCACTTCCAGATCCCTTCTTGTGGGAAATGAAAGCCGATTGCTTTAAGTGGTGAACAGTGGAAATAGATCAGAGCACTCAATCTGTGGCCTTGGGAAAAAGGGTGGCTTAGCTTATTTTTTGGAGAGCAATGTGTCTTGGTTGATTGTCTGTATCTGTGTGAAACAAAAGATGTACAAATATCTCAAGCAAATGCATCATTCAGGAAATGCATCATTCCATTTTAGTAAGAAAACTATTAATGTGAGATTCTATGGTAGAAGGCCAAATGTCTTCACATTTACTGGGGGAAAATATCCCTGAATAATACAACTCAGTTTCAATTGCGTCTTTCTCAATACTAAAAGAGATGAATAAAATTTAAAATCTGGCTCTGTGTTATTATACAAAGTTATAATTGGTTTACACCAGAGAATATATCACAGTTGGGAAAATAAATTTACTTTTTGTAGTGGGTAATAGATAGAACATTTTTAATAACAATGCTGTCTCATTAGTATGGCTAAATATGTACATAATACCCATCAGATCTATGAAGATATTTATCATGCTTTTTTTAAAAACATGACCTTTATATAAAATGAGAATTGGACTAAAGACAGAGCAAGGAGTTATTTCTGCCAGAGATTAGCCTGATGTAATGAAAAGTGGAAGAGTTGTAGCATCCTCTATGTATATGATTCATTACTGCACTACTTAATTTTCCCACTTAACCATCATACAAACAACTTCAAATACAATCAAGAGTTAAGGCAAGAAGTTAAGAAAAAGGAGAATAAAAAATCTAAACAGTGCATTCTATAATGACATATCCAAACTAAGTGACAAATCTTCAAAAGCAGCCAGAGAAATTTAAAACATTTTTTGCTCAAAGAAAAACACTGATAAAAATGATGACATCCTTCTCAAAATCTTAGATACCAGAATGTAAAGCAATGGATAAGTTTAAAGTTCAAGTTAACATAAAGTACTACAGCCAGTAAAACATGTAAAGGTGAAATAAAGACATTTACTGATAAGAAAAATTCAGTGAATTCATTACCACAGACCTATGACACTAGAGATGCAAAAGAAACTTCTTCAAGTTGAAGGGAAAAAATAATCTGTAAAAAAGTACAGAAGATCAAATATAATAAAGTTGTTAGATACAGATTATTATTTTATCTTATTTTCTTCAAGAAGGTAACTTTCTAAAGTAAAACCAAAACCTAGTATACCTTATAAATACAAATTTTTAGTTAATTGTAAAATATTAAATATTTTATCCCCTAGAGTAATTATTAAGAAAATATATAAAAACAAGAAATTTTTAGATATAGTGCTTAAAAATAGCTCTGTATGAAAAAGTCTTAAAAATCACCTTAAACTCATCAGTATTATTTACCTTAATCAAAAGAATATGTATAGAGATGTGAAATGTTTAAGATCTGAAGTAACTGAATAGACAAAACCCTTTACAGATATGTCTTTCTTTTCTAAAATGTTTTTATAATTAATAATTGTGCAAAAGGTTTTAATTCAACATAATAATCAATGAGTAAAATGCAATGATATCCCTTTTTCATAATTCTTCCCCATCTCCTTCTTTGAAAAATTTAGAGATCTCTGTAACAAATTTCAAACTGAATTCATAGTGAGCTGATTAATGTTTTTAATAAAATGCCAATCACAATAACACCAAATGTTTTCTTTTTTTCTGACACCAGCTTTGGCTTTGTATGAGATGATTTAGGATTAAGAGTACTTAACTTTCTATTCAAAATTTCTTGTAAGAAAAAAGAACAGTTTCATGGACATATTGATTTTTGAATTTAAAAAGTGCTTACTACAGTTTTTCTTCTAAGAAGACAAAGTAATAAAGGAAACATGGTTGACACTGAGATAAATATTTTAAAAAGAATCACAGCCAAAGAAGTTTTATCTTTGAAGGCTGCTAAGAAATGCTTACCCATAAATAAATACAACGAGGTGATCACAGTGTTACAGCACTCAGAAGGCCGGTTGCCAGTGTGGACAGCACTGCCCTGGCCTCTCTGGAAAAAGCAACACATCACGGCAAAGGTGCTGAAGTTCCCATCAAGCAGGTGAGAACCCTGCCACTCTCCTTGACTTTCCTTTCTCAAGACAGTTTAGAAGTGATTGAAGTAGGTAACATTTTGTCAAAACAGTAGATTTCAAAGGAATTTCTTCAGACAACTGGCATGCCACATACCATTTCTCCACCAAGCTTCTAATAAGAGTTTCCATGTTGCACTATTTATGGATTTACTGAATTATCGCCATGCTTAATCAGTCAACCCATGTCAAATGCTACATTCTTTTAAATACACAAGTTTCAATAAATGTAAGGTTGTGATTCTATTTTATTTGCCTCCATGTGTTCTGGATGAAGCAAAGAAAGAAATGATTGCCACTCCAACTTTTTTTCCAGATGTTTTTGCAAATTCAGATAATGATGTGGATTACATGGTTGACTGGACATATTATTCAAACACTCCAGAAAAATACATAATAGTTATTTGTCACACACCTCCTCTATTAGTTCAGGTAAGTTTATACAGTTTTGTCTTCTGTGTTGAAAGGTATTCATTATGTTAGAAGCCCAGTAGTGTAGGAGGTAAGTTACTGTGCTTTTAGAAAAATCTGTTCTTGTTCTCAAGTCTAGTGAAGATTCTTTCCAAGATTGAGGTATATGTGCTCTAGAATTTGGAATAGCGCAAACTTTACCACGCAGATTTAAAGTTCTTTGAGTAGTAGGGCATGCTGATAATAGTTATTGTTTCATAAATTTAAAACTTGAAGCAAGGAAAACAAAACATCTTTCCTTTCACATTTTTTACAGTCTTTTCTCAAATGTGTGGGTTTTTTAAAAAAATAAGTATAAGAAGATGGCTCAGTGGTAGAGTGCTTGCCTTGAATGCCCTGGGTTTGATTCCTCAGCACCACATAAGCAGAAAAACCAGAAGGGATACTGTGGCTCAAGTGGTAAAGTGCTAGCATTGAGCTAAAGGACAGCACCCAGGCTCAGAGTTCAGGCCCTATGACTGACAAAAAAATTAAAAAGTATATCTTAAACCAATATCCTGTAATAAATAAAACCCCAATAATATACTCTATTGTTCCTAGTTCTAGATTAGAATATAAATTCTACTCAGAATTATCTGCCATTAAGTATGAAAATATTCATAGCAGGCACTGTAATCCCAGTGAGAAATGATTCTTGGAGAACAAAGATTTTTGGGGCACCATATTTATATTTACCTAGGAGAAATATGATGTCCACAATTACTAATTTTATACATGCTGAAGTTGAAAAATAGATAAGCAAGTAAATGAAAACTAACTCTGGTATCATGAAGAGTTTACAAGTTAAAAGTAATTATACAACCCACTTAACACAAGATGATACATCAATAAATAATGGTCTAAGTTCTTCCAGACAACCTCCACAGGCTTCAGGGTGATTTCTACCTAGCAAAGAAAGCAAGGATGTGTACTTGCATTCACTCCAGAGATTTACTAGGCTGCTTCTATGACTTTGTTTAAGCTTACGATGGCAGCTAATTCTTTCTGTACATTGAAATTCGATGAGCTACTTTGGCCCTGTGTCACTAGTTAATGATCTTTGAGACTTGCAGGCAACTTGTATATTAGAAACAGGAAATGGAATTCTGGGTAACCACAGAAGTAGTCCTGCAAGAAAACTATGCACACTTTTGTTTGATTTACTGCTAATAATTCTTCCTTTCCAGGCTATACATATTCACTGAGTTTGTCCCTCCAACCCTAAAGATTGTGCAGGTTAATTTCTAGGTAGAGAACCTCAGTTCAGGTGTATTAAAACGCTGTTTTTAGGTAACTCCTCCCCTTTTATCTGTCTTTTTTAGTCTTTTGATTAATTTTATTATCTTAAAGTAGTTGGCACTTTGATCAGTGTCACCCATTTCAAGATTTTCACCCATCCTTCCCAGCCTACCGCTTCCATTATTTATATGAATTTTAGTTTATGTATTAACTTTTTGCCATTTAGCAAAGCAGTAAATGTGTATGATGCATCTTGATCTGTGTCACCGCTTCAAAATCTTCACCTTCCTTCAACCCCTTCCCTTATATTTCTTAATCCTGTGGAATAGACAATAAATGCTTGATTCCATTCTTCCCCATTTCATTCCTTCTAGTCTTTCCCCTTTCATTCTTCTACTCCTCTCCTTTTGGCCCTACCTTCTCTTGCAAGTGCCCATTTCCTGGTACTTGTTTGTTCAACTCTCACATAGTCTTTTTAAAGAATTTTATCTTTCATGATTGTATGGATTCTTTTATCCTAATCAATGTCTTTATTATTTTAGCTCCCAGGTGGTATTTTGCACATAAATGTTGAAGTATTAAAGACATGGACTCAGAACTTATCATCTGGTCTCAGGGGCTCTCATAGCAAATGAAGACGAAGAGTGAGTTCCTGTCAAATGAAATATGCACTCCATCATATACCTTTATAATTTATTATAAATTCTCTTAAAGAAACAGCTGGGAACTAGGGAAGGTTCCCATCTAATCAAAACACAGCTTGATATTCTGAATTTCATATTAAAATTGCATATATATTGATTTTGACATATAGGTTTGTATTTGTGAAAAGGAAAACAAAGTTTAACCATTTATCAGCATGTTTCATGTGGCAAAAATATTTTATTCTACTTTGGCTGTCTTTTCTCTGTTGACTGTTTCATTTTCTGTGCAGAAGCTTTATAATATAATGAAATGCGACTTGTCAGTTCATAGGCAATGCTTTTCTGAATAGGATTCCAATAGCTCCAGGATATAAAATTTATTTATTTTTTCTTTTGAAAGAATATTGTAGAATAAAATTAGAGATAAGAAGGGATAAAGAAAAAAAAATGAAAACCCAACTCCAATAATCATCTTTGTGGTTGTTACCTTAGTCAATCTGTCTCATTGACATAGTGTGTCCAGGAGGACATAGTGTCCATAGTATCCAGGAGAAGGCTGTATTCCTCCTTCTCATTTATCATCTTTTCTTATTGTTTTCACTCACAGAATCATAATTTATTTGAGAACAATCTGACCCTTCATTATGTACTTAACAATGTGATTATTACCTTTGACTAGGTAATTTCTCTCATAATATTTTTACACGCTCCCTCCAAGACCTCATGATCATCTTCAATGTGTTTACAGATTCTTTTATAATAGACAGATGTTCCAAATGTTATAACTAGGGAGTCAACTGTCAAATTATCATATTAGAAATATGATGCTGGTTGCACCAAACTCTTTCCAATAGAAAATTTTCTCTTGACAAAGCCTATATATACTTTCCAGGTATAGACAAAGCATCTAATTGAAATAGATTTGTCAACATAGACAGACAAATCAAGTATTCATCCACAATCAGTTATAATTTTTATCATTGCAACATAAAAATAAGGCTTATAGACTGTCTTTATAGTTTTTTATGATGAAAAATAATTATTATAACCATTTCATGAAGCAGAATCATGCATAGATAGCTAACTCTAACACAATAAATACTATTGTAATCTTTACTTTCAGTACTGATATAATCTAGTTTTCCATATGTTGTATATTTTTAATGTGAAGGTGATATACAGAGAGGTTATGGTTGCATAAGTAAGGTAATAAGTATATATCTTGTCAAACTTGTTAGCCCTTCCCTCTATCCTAATTTCCCTTCCCTCCAATCCCCCCAATTTGGACAGCTCATTTCCAACATAGTGTCTTGTGAGTATCACTGTTGCATTGGTTCCCCCTTGTCCTTTGTCTCACCATTCTGTTGTTATCCTTCCCTTTCCTAATAAATAAGATAAGAAATATTATGATTATAATTAGAGTTATGACTCTAAGGAAAACCTAACTGATTTGTGATTGAGTATTTAGGTCTCAATGAGGGAGAGTGATTAATGCAAATCTCAACACTATCTGTACTTTGGCTTGCATATTTGTATTCAGTTCCTCAACTAATAAGAAGTAAAAGATAGCTGTCATATTCTTTCAGGTCAATTTGATTGTATAACATCAAAGATCAAAAATTACAGCACAATTTCTCATCTGTATGATACACAAGGTTTTTCTATGTAGTTGTAATGGAGTTAAAGTCTCATAGAGATCTCAAAATTAAAGAATTTAAAAACTCATTATTTTACACTCAAGAATTTAAAAAATGCTTATGGCTACTAGCATTGTTCAATAAAATATACATAGCAAAATTGTTTAATCAGTAAGATAGACAGTTCTGTGATACTCCATATTGTGCTATTTCTTACCAACACTACCTCCTCCAAATCAGTAATATAGTGTTAAGAAGCCAGAAAAATCAAAGAAAAATGGTGGAATTTAACCTCTTTTCTGAGTCCTTTCAAAATTTTGCTGCCAGAGTACAGTCAATATTTTGTCTGAACTTTCAGTTTTACAAAAATCTCTGTTCTCAGAATGTGGTAATATCTTTTATTTAAGTTGAGTAATTCAACCTAGCTAAGGGCTAGTGAGAAAGAATAAATCATGCAAAATTAAAGCTGGGGAGTTCAGCCATCTACTTTCAATATTAAGTTAAAGAACTAAGTCAAAGTTTAGCAAAGAAATAGAAGATACAGTAACATTACAACCTTCACTAGGCCTAGCAGACATGCCTAGAACACTAGGCCATACCAAAGCAGAATGCATATATTTTCCAATGAGCATTTAAAAATTCCACAATGGACCAAACAATCCTTTGTAAATAGATAATGACTGAAAATTTTACAAACCCTGCTGTGAAGTATAGTAATGAAGATAGGATATTTCTGTTATAAGAATAGACCTAGAGGTTAATACAATTAGATGAAGTTTGAAAAATTAATTTCTAATTATAATCAATTGCAGTCAAAATGTGCCAAAGCAATTCAATGGAAAAAATTTAATCTTGTCATACATGACAGGAAAACTAAAGTTACAAATCCACAAGAGTAAGTTTAGTACTTCGATAAGGGAGCTAAAAAAATAGAATGGAAGAAAGACAGCCTCTTCAGTAAATGGTGCTGGCAAATTGGTTAATCACTTGTAGAAAACTAAAGCTACATCTTTATATATCACCCTGCACAAGAATCAAAGTCATAGTAATCAAAACAGCTTGGTACTGGGACAAGAACAGACCTCAGGAGCAAAGGAATAGAATTGAAAACCCAGAAATGAACCCACAGACCTAAAGCCATCTAATCTTCAAGGGGAAGAGAAATAATAAAATGCTGAAATAAGGATACAGGTTGACTCATTGTAACAACGAGATATACAAGACACTATGTTGAAAACAAATTTTGAATTTTTGACGCCGAGGTCTTTGATCCATTTGGAGTTGAATTTTTATAATTTCTTTGTTGCTTTGTTTGTCCCTCCCCCACGGTATAACCCCTGTTTTCACAGGATCAAGAAAATGTGGTATATATACACAATGGAATTCTATGCCTCCATCAGAAAGAATGACATTGCACCATTTGTTAGGAAATGGAAAGTCTTTGAAAAATTATATTAAGTGAAGTAAGCCAGGCCCAAAGAAACATAGTTCCCATGGTTTCCCTTAGTTGCAATAAGTAGTATATATCTGAGAAAAGCAGAAATGTTCAGACTGAACCCCAAGATAAAGGCTCAAATGTTTTTTTTTCTTGCTTGCTATTGTTTCTAACATATTTATAAGCCATTGATTTTTGAGGGTTAATTTTATACCCTGCTACTTTGCCAAAGTTTTGGAACAGCTCGAGTACCTTGGGAGTGGAGTCTATGGGGTGCTTTAAATACAAAATCATGTCACCTGCAAAGATGGAGAGTTTTACTTGATCTTTCCCTATTTGGATCCCCTTTATGTTTGCATCCTGTCATATTCTCTAGCTAGGCATCCTAATACTAAATTGAAGAGGAGTAGAAAGAGTGGACATCCTTATCTCGTTCCTGAATTTAGAAGAAATGGCTTTAGCTTTTCACCATTCATTAAAATGCTGGCTATAGATTTGTCATACACAACCTTTATTATACTGAGGAATGTTCCACAGATTCCTAGTTTTCCAGAGCTTTCATCATAAAGGAATGTTGGATCTCGCCAAATGCTTTTTCTGCATCTATCGAGATGATCATATTTTTCTTATCTTTGCTGCTGTTGATATGATGAATTATTTTGAGTTGCATATGTTGAACCAGCTTTACATCTCTGGAATGAATCCTATTTTATCATCATGTACGATTTTTTTTTTGACAATTTGAAGATTTGTTGAAGTCGATTGGCCAAAATTTTGTTAAGAAGTTTTGCATCAATATTCATCAAAGAGATGAGTCTATAGTTATATTTATTTGATGAGTCCCTGCCTGGTTTGGGAATGAGGGTTATGATGAAACCATCTAGGAAGAGTTTGGTAGTGAACTGTCACTTTCAATTTCATTGAAGAGTTGGAAGAGTATTGGTGTGAGTTCTGATTTGAAGGCCTTGTAGAATTGAGCTGTAAATCCATCTGGTCCTGGGCTTTTCTTGGGTGCAAAGTCTCTTATTGCTCTACCTATTTCAGTGCTTGATATGGGTCTGTTCAGTTGGTTTAAATTCTCTTGGTTTAGTTTGGGCATGTAAATATTTGCTAGAAATTCTTCCATTTATTCCAGATTCTCAAACTTATTAGCATAATGGTTTGAGAAGTAGTCCCTTATGTTCTGAATCTTGTTTTTTCTTCTTTCTTTTTTCTTTGTAGTCACATATGTATAATATATTTTGTTTTTCAGGTGGCCTTGATAATAAATTATGTTGAACATTTTTTAAATAAGTTTTTTATTGTGAAAATATTGTACAGAAGGGTTACAATTACATGAGCAAAGTAATGAGTAGGTTTCTTATCAAGCATTGTTGCCTCCTCCTTTGTTTTTCCCCTATCATCCCTTCCCTACTATCTCCACAAACTACACGCCCCTTCATCTACCCTGTCCACCCCCCCTCTCGGCCTAAATTGTAAAGTTCGTTTTCGAGATAGCATCTTTTACATGTCATTGTTGCAATGGGTCAACCTGTATCCCTATTTAAACAATTTGTTTTTTCCCTTCCCCTCCCAAATTATACCAACATCAAATATATTGAAAACAGGGGTTATACCATGGGGGAGGGACATACAAAAAAAATCACATGGTAGGGCTGGGAAGGTGGCTCAGTGGTAGAGTGCTTGCCTTGCATGCTGAGGCCCTGGGTTCGATTCCTCAGCACCACATAAGCAAAAAGGAAAAAGCCAGAAGTGGCGCTGTGGCTCAAGTGGTAGAGTGCTAACCTTGAGCTGAATAGCTGAGGGACAACACCCAGGTCCAGAGTTCAGGCCCATGACTGGATCCCCCCCCCCAAAAAAAATCACATGATACCTTATAAATGCATTAAAAATAATAGCAAGAAAGAAAAAAAACCACTTGTGTCCTTATCTTGGGGTTCATTTCACTTAACATCATCTTATCTGACCTTTTAGAGAAACTTATATTAAGTGAAGTAAGCCAGGGCCAAAGAAACATAGGTCCCATGGTTTCTCTAATTTTCCATAATTAGTATATGACTCACACAAGCAATCTTGGTTATTTCTGTGGTCATGTTTCCATTCTCATCTCTGTGTTTGTTTATTTGGGTGTTCATTTCTTTTGCTGATAAGATTTGCTAAGGGTCTGTCAATTTTGTTAATTTTCTCGAAGAACCAACTCTTTGTTTTGTTGATTCTTTTATGTTTTTTTGGACTCTAATTCATTTGATTCTGATTTAATTTTAATTATTTATTTCCATCTATTGGATTAAAGTTCTCCTTGTTTTTTATTTTCAGGGAGCTTCCAGTGCCTTGTTAAATTGTTGGTTTCAAATATCTCTAATTTGTTGATGTAGGAACTCAAAGCTATAAACTTGTCTGAGTACTTCTTTTTCTGTGTCCCAGAAAAGATGGTAGTTTATGTGTTCATTTTTGTTAAGTATTATAAACATTTGAATTTAGTTTCTAATCTCTTCCATGACCTACTGGTGGTTCAACTGTGTGTTGTTTAGCCTCCATGTGTTACAGGATTTTCTTTAGTGGCTTTTTTGTTGAATTCTAATTGTATTCCTTTGTGGTCTGAGAGAATGTAGGGCATGATTTCAATCTATCTAAATTTGGGAAAATTTGCTTTGTGACCTAAAATATGGTCTATTTTAGAGAATGTTCTGTGTGCTGCTGAGAAGAACGTGTATTCTGATGCTGCTGGATGAAATATTTGATAGATGTCTATTAAGTCTAGTTTATTTATGCATTTGTTTAGATCAAGGTTTCTCTGTTGAGTTTTTGCTGCATTGATCTATCCAGTGGGGATACTGGTATGTTAAAGTTCCCAACAATTAATGTCTTTGGATTTTTGTGAGATTTTAGGGAAAGTAGTGTTTCTTGGATAAATTTGGGTGCTTCGATACTTGGTAAATAGGTATTTAGAATTCTAATATCCTCTTGAAGGAGAGATCCTTTAATTAGTATGTAGTGACCTTCTTTATATCTTCTCACTAATTTTAATTTGAAGTCTATTTCACCTGATATTAGGATTAGAACTCCCATCTGTTAATAGGGGCTGTTTGCTTGGTAGGTTTTATTCCAGCCTTTCATTCAGAATATGTTTGCTTTTATGGGCAAAGTATGTCTCTTGAAGGCAGCAGATAGAAGGACCTGGTTTTTGATTCAACTAGACAATTTATGTTGCTTAATTCGAGAGTTAACTCCATTAATATTGAGAATTAGGACAGACTTTTGGGGGCTTTACCAACACCTTCTTGGGGGCTTTGCCAACTGGGTTCTTCCATTTTTTCTTGTATTCTCTGTTTGGGGGCTTTTTCTTGTTTTTTATCATGCTTTGTTGGTTTTCTATATGTAGGGAATCTTTAAGTATCTTTTGTAGGACTGGTTTGGCAGAGATATATTGTTTTAAATTTGCTTTGCTATGTAAGGTATTATTTGACTTTCCTTTATGAAGGAGAGTTTACCTGATACATTATTCTTGGTTGAGAGTTGCTTGTCTTTAGGTTGTGGCATATGTCATTCCATGCTCATCTTGCTTTTATTGTCTTTGCTGAGAAATCTGAAGTTATTCTAATTGGTTTCCCTTTATAGGTGATTGATCTTTTCTCCTTGACAGCTTTAAGGATCCTTTCCTTGGTCTAAATTGATCCTGTGAAGATTATAATGTGACTGTGGGATGTCCTGTTCTGGTCTGGTCTATTTGGGGTTCTAAAGGCCTCTTGTATCTGAATGGGCCTCTCTTTTTGCATGTTTGGGAAGTTCTCTGCTAGGATCCTGTTAAATAAATTTCCTAGACCTTTCACTTCTGTCTGTAAGGCCTCCTCTACACACATTAACCTTAAAAAATTAGACTTTCTGATGTTGTTTTCCAAATGTTGAATAGATCTGTTATATTTCTTGAATTTGTCTTGAATGCTTATATGTTCTTTCTCTATAATGTCTGGGCTGTCTTCAATCCCAGAGATTCTATCTTCTGCATGATATAACCTAATGTAAAAACTTTCTACTTTGTTTTTTATTTCATTTCCTTCTAATTGGTCAGATTTGATGGCTTCAAATTCTTTGTTGGAGCTTTGTTTTAGATCTTGTATGGACTTCTTTACCTCCTTATTTTTGTTTTCAGTGTTTTTTAGTTGATTGGTTATCGTTTCATTGGATTCCCTTTCCTTCTGTTGAGCTTCTTCAGCATTCCTTTTGTGGCTTCCAAGGATTCCTCCAGCTTTGTGCTTGTAGATTCCATGAATGCCTCTATTAATCTTTGTTTATTCTCATTCCGCTCATGCAATTCCTCTATTAATGCTTGATTAGCCTCTTCATGCTCATGAAATTCCTCTATTAATCTTTGGTTAGCCTTATCATGCTCACACAGAGTCCATTATGGGCTTTCAATCTTTTCCTTCAGCATGTTTGTCAGTAGTTATTGTAGAGCATTTTGCAAGCTCCCCTCTGGATTATTCATTAACTGCTCTGTTGCCGGATTATCATGAGAAGGGGTTAGATACCTGGACTTGCCATTTTTTCTTGTGTTTCTCAGACTTGTTATGCCCATTTGGATATGAAACCAAAACCCATTCTGTGCTAGAATACTATTTTAAGGCAAACATCAACCAGAGCTCTGTAGTTGCACAGATTGTTTGAGGCAGTCAGAATGAGTACATGTACATTCTAGTTCAACAGATACAATCTAATTCAACAACAAACAACTAGGGATCAATGGACTAAGAGAATCAAAGAAGTAGTCAGAAAACCAGAATTAATAGCTTTTGGGAGGAGAAAATAAAATTTGAGGAATATGGTGAGGAAAAGGGAGACAGGGAATATTACCAAGACCTTAATTCAGAGAGAGGAAAATGATAGAAGGAAAGGAGGAAAGAGATAGAGAAAAAGGAAAAATGAAAAATAAAAATTTTTAAATGAAACACTTAAAATTTTATAAGTATAAAGAAATAATACTATGATTAAGGTAGTTAAGGCTTAGAGTTTGTGAATTAAGTAACTGATAACTGAATTAAATATGCACACAATGAAGGATAAGGTCTAATAATAGAAGATAGGTGTATATCTGGGAATGAACAGAACAGCAATTAAATAAAGCAAAAAACCAAAAAGGACCAAAAAGCAAAAGGGAAAAAAAGATTAAAAACCAAACAAACGAATCTAAAATAAAAATCATGAAACATAGAAAACAATTTTGTAATTAAATAGGTGGGAAAAAGAGTTCTTTGATTTTTTTTTTTGTGGGGATGGCGGGTCTTGTATCTCCACTGTGTCCATAACCAGTCTCTTGGTGGAGTCTCTGGTTCTCCTATGGCTTTGAGTAAGCAGAATGAAGCTCTGCCTTACCAGGGACTTTATGACCTTATTCCCAGGCTAATCCAGTAGGAGGGTAATCTGCTTTGACTATCACCAAAGAGGGAAATGGCTGTTTCCTCTAACTTAGAGTTGCTGTGTTGGAGCTAGGTTATGGGTAGAGTTAAGGCCTCTAAGCAATCCGTAGCTTTTACCAGAGGAGTTAGCTCCTCAGACACTCACATAGCCCAGGCTGGAGCCATTCTCTGGATTTATGTTTAGTGAGTTTCCAAATGTTTTTCTTTTACCCTCCTTCAACTGGGTCTGTAGCCTGTGCTACAGTTGGTTGGGGCATGCTGTGGCTCTGTTTACCCATGGTCTGAAACTGTCTGTGGTCAGCAGGAGGAAGTTTTCTGCTCCTTGTCAGTTCTTGCTAGAGGTGAGTCGTATCCACACCTTTGTTCCAGGATCTCTCTGATGATGTGATGGTCCTGGCAACAGCCACCTCTGTTTCTGCCATGGACACCGGTGAGTGCTTGAATCTGTCTCCTTAACCAAGCTGCCTGAATTCTTCCTCTCTGGCCATACTCTCTGTACTATGATGGCACACTTGGTGTGACTCTGTAGCCTGTGACTTTTCACTGGAACACTAAAACTGGTTTCTAAATGAGAGCTTGTTTACCCTCCAGCGTCTTCTCTGCCATCTTCCTCTGGACTCCAGAAGTATTTTTTGTCTGTTTTTGTTTTTGTCTTTTTGTTTTTATTTTTTTGACTTTTTTTATTGTGAAAATACTGTACAGGGGGTTACAATTACATGGGCATGATAATGAGTACATTTCCTATCAAGCATTGTAGCCTCCTCCTTTGTTTCCCCTTCCCATCCCTTCCCATCCTCCCCCTGCCCCCTGCCCCTCCCAATCCGGAAATTAGAAACAGATGAAGTGGGAGAAGGAGAAGGAGAGGTAGAGACGGCAGGAATGGAAGAAGTATCAGGAAGAATGGTGGAAGAAGGGAGAGAAAAAGACAGAGAAGACAGTACATTTTACAACTGTAAAATGAAAGAACTTATTTTTGAGTCAATTTATTTGTTCCAATTTATTCTCCTCTAATTATATATAACTAAAACTATGTCCATTTTATTTGTATTTCTACATGTTTATTTTTACTACCATAAATAAATACTCCTCTAAATTCTGATTTCAATATAATTATTGAACTTTTATTGAAAACCATCACATGTAAATAAAAATGACAAAAAAAAGGAACCCACAGAAAAAAATAAACATGTCTCATATACTTACCTACATGCATTAAGGAAGTGAAAATTTTAAACTGACTTTTTGTTTTTTATATGTATTATGCTATGGATTTTTTTGTTTTAAAATAAATAGAGAAGAAATGTTTGTAAAAACCTTAAATTTGTTAAATAAGGATACAGGTGGACCTATTGCAACAATGGGACCTACAAGATGTTATGTGGATAAACGAACTTTACAACTTTGACCAGGGGGTGGGGATGGAAAGGGATGGGAAGGGGGAATCAAAGGAGGAGGCAAGAGGAGGAGTTCCGGGAAGATGGCGGAGGAGAAGCTGGAATCTGAACAAGCTCTCGCATAGAAATCAGTTTTAGAGTTCCAGTGAACAGTCCTAAGCCAGAGAATCACACCAAGTGTGCCATCACAGGACAGAGAGTTAGACAAGAGAGGGGAAGCCAAGGAAACGCATCAGCTGCCGCTGAAGCGGCAGCGTCGCGGCGGCGACCACCGCTGCGGGGTCATACCTGAGACACAGAGAGTCGGGGACGAAGGAGCCAGACGCAGCAGACGAGCGAATTCTACTCAACACCAACAAGAACTGACAAGGAGCGGACATCTTCATCCTGCTGTTTGCAGACCAGAGACGACCCAGGATCCAAGACTCGGCGTGAGTACAAGCCCGAAGTCCTCACTCCTCAGGGAGCAGAGGAGGGAAGGCCACCCCTCCCCCCCCAGCACCGGTGATCTCCATCTTGGATACCGACAAAGCTCGGAGGAGCTGCTAGCTCCAGCTCAGGCCTTGGAATAAAATGAGTCATTTAGCAGGTCACAAGAACTTAACGGCGAAGTGACCTGCCAGACTCAGCTCCATCCAGGGAAAAGTCACCCAGCTCAGGCGCCAGCCATTGGAGTGCCTTGCCTCACTGGGTAACCAGAGCCAGAGGCTGCCCCTCCCTCTAGCAGCCACCACAATCAATTGAAAAACAGAAACCCTGAGAATGGCTCCAGGCTGGGCGCTGTGAGCTTTATCACAAAATAGCCCCAGGGAAAAGCTACTGTTTGTTGAAAGGCCTCAACTCTACGCAGAACCTAGCCTCATCACCACATCCCCCTCTTTTGTGATTCTCAAAGCAGACCACCCTCCCAGAAAAGTAACCTGGGAGGGGGATCTTAAAATCTTGGGTAAAGCAGAGCATTTTTCTGCCTCTTCCAAAGAACCGACTTAAGAAACCAATCAAGCCACAAGACCTCAAGCTGACCAGAGACTCCAACAAGAGACTGGTTACAGACAAAAGGGAGATACAGGATTCTTCCCACTCCTCCCCCCCCCCAAAAAAAAATCAAAAGACTTTTTTTTCTTTTTTTTTTCTTCTTCTTCTTCTTTTCTTTTTTTTTTGCTTGTTTTTTGTTTTTTGTTACCTTATATATATATATATATATATATATATATATATATAAATTTTTTTCCCTTCTAAAACTTTTATTAATCTTTAATTTTTGCCTCTTCTGAAAAAATAATAGTTTTCCAGTAAATTTTTTTTCTCATCTTATAATTTTTATTTTAGGAATACGTGAATGAGCATTTTCCTTTCTTTTCTTGTCTTCTTTCTCTTTTTCTTTCTTTCTTAATTATCTTTTTGTTTTTTATCTAGCTCTACTGAACTTCTGATCTTTTCTTCTCCCTTTCCCATCCTTAAAGTTTTTCACATCTCCTCTATTTCCCTCACCTTCTCTGAACATATTCACATTCCTCTCTAAATAGACGGTCTTTTAACCTCTATAATAACATTAATTTTTACGTTGCTATTTTTTTTCCGGTCTCTCTTTATTCCCCTTTCCGTCTCTTCTTTTTCTCTCTCTCTCTACTTGCATCCTACCCAACCCATTTCCTGCATTGTGATTAGGACATAGTTAACTCTCCCTGTGCCTCCCCACACCAATCTATTCCTATTTTTTACCCACATCTCTCCCTAATCCTAATAATTTCTGGTTTTCCAAATTCTTTTCTGTGGTTCAAAGTCCTTTAACATATAGTTGTTTGATGTTGAATAGATGTATCTGCTGAACTAGATTGTATCTGTAGACTATTGACTGTACAAATGCAAACTTTGGTTGATGGTTGCCTTAAGATAGTGTTCTAGCACAAAACTGGTGCAATCTTCATCTCAAATGGGCCGAGTAAGCCGGAAAAACACAAGAAAAATGGCAAATTCCGGTATCTCAATTCCCAACCTTGATAATCAGGGATTAGAACAGATAAAGAATAATCCAGAGGAGAGTTCCCAAATAGCTCTACAAACACTAATAGCAAACATGATAAATGAGAAGTTTGACAATGTACAAAGGACTCTGTATGAGCGTGATAGGGAGAGAGAGGAGGCATCCCAGAAGTTTATACAGGAATATCATAAGCGTGAGGAAGCTACTCAAAAACTGATACAGGATTTGCGTGAACAACTTGAGAATACTCAAAGAGAAAGGGAGGAATGGTGTGAGCAGGCAGAGAACACTCAAAGAGAACTGCAGGAATCCCACGAACGGGAAGAAAGAGAACTGCAGGAATCCCACAGACGGGAGGAAGCTAATCAAAGAGTAATTCAGGAATTGAGAGACCAGGTAGAGAATACACAAAGATCACTAAAGGCATTCATGGAATCCATTAATAAAGAGCTGAAGGAAGTCAGGGAGACCACAAAGGGAATGCTGAATGGAACCCAACAGAAGGAATGGGAGTCCAAAGAAACCATAACGAATCAACTAAGTGATTTGAGAACAAACACTGAACACCAAATTAAGGAAGTAAAGAAATTCATACAAGACCTAAAACAGAGCTTCAACAAAGAACTTGAAGCCATCAAAGCTGACCAATTAGAAGGAAAAGAGATAAAAAACAAAGTAGAGAGTCTTGACAGCAGGTTAGACCATGCAGAAGATCGAATCTCAGGGATTGAAGACAGCCTAGATATTATAGAGAAAGAACATACAACCATCCAAGACAAGTCCAAGAAATATGATAGGTCTATCTAACACCTGGAAGACACCATCAGAAGGCCCAATCTAAGGATAATGGGTGTAGAGGAGCACCTAGAAACAGAAGTTAATGGTCTAGGAAATTTGTTTAACAGGATCCTAGCAGAGAACTTCCCAAACATACAAAAAGATAGGCCTATTCAGATACAAGAAGCTTTTAGAACCCCAAATAGACCAGACCAGAATAGGACATCCCACTGTCACATTATAATCCACACAGGATCAACCCAGACCAAGGAAAAGATCCTTAAAGCTGTCAAGGAGAAAAGGTTAATCACCTATAAAGGGAAACCAATTAGAATTACCTCAGATTTCTCATCAGAGACAATCAAAGCAAGAAGAGCCTGGAATGACGTATGCCATGCCCTAAAAACAAACAACTATCAACCAAGAATACTGTACCCAGCTTAACTCTCCTTCATAACTGAAGGCCAAATAAAAACCTTCCACAGCAAAGAAAAATTGAAACAATACATCTCCACCAAACCAGCCCTACAAAAGATTCTTAAAGATGTCCTACACATAGAAAACCAACAAGACCACAATAAAGGCCAAGAAACTGCACCCAAACTGAGAATCCAAGAACCTTAGGAAGAACCCAGTTTTCACAGCCCCCAAGAAGGTGGATAACATGGCAGGAACTCCCAAATACCTCTCAGTCCTATCTCTTAACGTTAACGGACTGAACTCTCCAATTAAGTGACATAGACTGTCTAGTTGGATTAAAAAACAAGACCCTTCTATCTGCTGCCTGCAGGAGTCACATCTTGCCCATAAAAACAAACACATTTTCAAGGTTAAAGGCTGGAACAAAATCTACCAAGCAAACGGCCCTCATAAACAGGCAGGAGTTGCAATCCTAATATCAGATAAAATAGACTTCAAATTAAAATTTGTGAGAAGAGATAAAGAAGGTCGCTACATACTAATTAAAGGATCTCTCCTTCAGGAGGATATTACAATTCTAAATATCTATTCGCCAAACAATGGAGCACCCAAATTTATCAAAGAAACACTACTTTCCCTCAAATCCCAAATAGATCCAAAGACATTAATTGTTGGGGATTTTAACACACCACTCTCCCCACTAGATAGATCAACTCGGCAAAAACTCAACAGAGAAACCACAGATCTAAACAACTGCATAGATCAACTAGACTTAACAGACATTTACCGAACATTTCACCCAGCAGCATCAGAATACACGTTCTTCTCAGCAGCACATGGAACGTTTTCTAAAATAGACCACATTTTAGGCCACAAAGCAAACTGGTCTAAATTCAGAAACATTGAAGTTATACCTTGCATTCTCTCTGACCACAAGGGAATAAAATTAGAACTCAACACCAAAAGCCACCAAAGAAAGTCCTGTATCACATGGAGGCTGAACAACACACTGCTGAATCATGAGTGGGTCATGGAAGAGATTAGAAAGGAAATTCAAATGTTCATGCTATTCAACAAAAATGAACACACAAATTACCAGCTCCTCTGGGACACAGGAAAGGCAGTACTCAGAGGCAAGTTTATAGCTCTGAGCTCCTACATCAACAAATTGGAGAGATCTGAAACTAAGAATTTAATGACACATCTAAACCTCCTTGAAAAAGAGCAGCAAGATAAACCCCAATCCAATAGATGGAAAGAAATAATCAAAATTAAATCATAATTAAATGAATTAGAATCCAAAAAAACTATAGAAAGAATCAACAAAACAAAGAGTTGGTTCTTCGAAAAACTTAACAAAATTGACAGACCCTTAGCAAACCTTATCAGAAAAAGGAGAGAAAACACCCAAATTAATAAACTCAGAGATGAGAATGGAAACATCACCACGGAAACAACCAAGATTCAGAACATTATAAGGGAATACTTCTCAAAACTTTATGCTAATAAGTTTGAGAACTTGACAGAAATGGACCTTTTCCTAGCAAATATTGACATGCCAAAACTAAACCAAGATGAGTTAAACCAGCTTAACAGGCCCATATCAAGCATTGAAATAGAAACAGCAATAAGAGACCTCCCAGCTAAGAAAAGTCCAGGACCAGATGGTTTTACAGCGGAATTTTACAAGGCCTTCAAAGCAGAGCTCACACCAATACTCCTCCAACTCTTCAATGAAATTGAAAGAGAAAGCTCACTACCGAACACATTCTATGAAGCCATCATAACCCTCATCCCAAAACCAGGCAGGGACTCATCAAAGAAAGAGAACTATAGACCCATTTCTTTGATGAACATTGATGCAAAACTTCTCAACAAAATTTTGGCCAATCGACTTCAACAATTCATCCAAAAAATCATACACCATGATCAAACAGGATTCATTTCAGGGATGCAAAGCTGGTTCAATATACGCAAATCAATTAATATTATTCATCACATCAACAGGAGCAAGAATAAGAACCACATGGTTATCTCAATAGATGCAGAAAAAGCATTTGACAAGATCCAACACCCCTTTATGATGAAGGTTCTGGAAAAATTAGGAATCCATGGAACATTCCTCAATACAATAAAGGCTGTATATGACAAACCTACAGCCAGCATTATACTCAATGGTGAAAAACTAAAGCCATTTCCTCTTAACTCAGGAACAAGACAAGGATGCCCACTCTCTCCACTTCTCTTCAATCTAGTATTAGAATGCCTAGCTACAGCAATAAGACAAGATGCAGACATAAAGGGGATCCAAATAGGGAAAGAAGAAATAAAACTCTCCCTCTTTGCAGATGACATGATCTTGTATTTAAAGAATCCCATAGACTCCACTCCCAAATTACTCAAGCTGATTCAAAACTTTGGCAATGTAGCAGGTTATAAAATTAACCGCCCAAAATCAATGGCTTTTCTATATGCCAACAATGAGAAAAGTGTGGCTGAAATTAGGAAAGCAACTCCATTTGTAATAGTCCCACAAAAAATAAAATAGCTAGGAATTAACTTAACCAAAGAAGTGAAGGACCTCTATGATGAAAACTTTAAAATCTTGAAAAAGGAAATCAACACAGAACTTAAAAAATGGCAAAACCTCCCATGCTCCTGGATTGGCAAGATTAACATCGTGAAAATGGCAATACTTCCCAAGGCTATCTACAAATTCAATGCGATACCTATCAAAATTCCACCCTCATTCTTCAAGGAAATAGAAGAGGCAATCCAAAAATTCATATGGAACAATAAAAGACCCAGAATAGCAAAAACGCTCCTCAACGGAAAGAACACTGCTGGAGGAGTATCAATACCAAATTTCAAACTCTACTATAAAGCCATAGTAATCAAAACAGCTTGGTATTGGCATAAGAACAGACCTCAGGACCAGTGGAATAGAATTGAAAACCCAGAAATGAACCTACAGACCTATAGCCATCTAATCTTCGATAAGGAAGCTAAAACAATAGAATGGAAGAAAGACAGCCTCTTCAGTAAATGGTGCTGGCAAAATTGGTTAACTACATGTAGAAAACTAAAGCTAGATCCTTATATATCACACTGCACCAGAATCAACTCCAAATGGATCAAAGACCTTGAACTCAAAGCAGACACTCTGAAAACATTACAGGATGGAATAGGAGAAACCCTAGGTCTCCTTGGCTCAGGACGAAATTTTCTGAATAGAGACCCGGAAGCACAAAAAATCAAAGAAAGGTTGGACAAATGGGATTGCATAAAGTTGCAGAGCTTCTGCAGGGCAAATGACATAGCTAGCAAGATCAATAGAAAGCCCACGGATTGGGAGAAGATCTTTACTAGCCATACAACAGACCAGGGTCTCATATCTAAAATATACTTGGAACTCAAAAAATTAAACCACCCAACAACAAATTCTCAAAGAAACAACTGCCCAATAAATAAGTGGGCAAAAGACTTAAAGAGAAGCTTCTCTGAAGAAGAAAGAAGGATGGCCAATAGACACATGAAGAAATGTTCAACATCCCTAGCCATAAAAGAAATGCAAATCAAAACAACATTGAGATATCATGTCACTCCAGTTAGAACAGCAAAAATCAAGAACTCTAACAACAACAGATGCTGGAGGGGATGTGGACAGAAAGGAAGCTTACTTCATTGTTGGTGGGAATGTAAACTTGTTCAACCACTTTGGAAAGCAGTATGGAGGTTCCTCAAAAGACTTCACATAGATCTCCCCTATGATCCAGCAATCCCACTTTTGGGCATTTACCCAAATGTTTACAAACAAGACCACACTAAAGCTACCAGCACAACTATGTTTATTGCAGCATTATTTACCATAGCTAAGATATGGAACCAACCCAGATGCCCCTCAGTAGATGAATGGATCAAGAAAATGTGGTATATATACACAATGGAATTCTATGCCTCCATCAGAAAAAATGACATTTCCCCATTTGTTAGGAAATGGAAAGGTTTGAAAAAATTATATTAAGTGAAGTAAGCCAGGCCCAAAGAAGCATAGGTCCCATGGTTTCCCTTATTTGCAATATCTAGTATAGGTATGAGTCAAGCGGAAAAGGTCAGATAATGTAATGTTAGGAAAATGAATCCTTAAATATGTATTTTAATGTTTTCGTTTCTTTCATGCATGTGTTTCTAACGCATTTATAAGATTATTTCTTTGTTGCTTTGTATGTCCCTCCCCCACAGTGTAACCCCCGCTTTCACTATATTTGATGTCAGTATAACATGTGGAGGAGATGGGGACAAACAAGTCGTTTAAGGATTCAGGTGGACCTGTTGCAACAATGAGAAGTACAAAATGTCATGTCAAAACCAGCTTTACAATGTCGGTGTGGGGGGGGAGGGGGGTATAATTGGGTGGGGGGAGGGGGGTATAATTGGGTGGGGGGAGGGGGGAGGCGGGGAAGGGAGGTGAAGGGTAAACAAAGGAGGAGGCTGCAATGCTTGGTAAGAAATGTATGCATTATCCTGCCCATGTAAATGTAGCACCTCTGTACAGTATGTTCTCAAATAAAATAAAATAAAATTTAAAAAAAATAAAAAAAAAAGGAGGAGGCAAGAATGCTTGATAAGAAATATACCCATTACCTTGCCCCTGTAATTGTAACCCCTCTGTATGGTATTTTCCCAATAATTTTTTTTAATTCTTATAATGTATAGCAATTTTGTGTTATTTTCAGAGAAGTTGTTATATTAAGTGATTTCCTGGGCTCCCATCATTAGTTGTGAGTCTCTGTCCTTAAGTCATTTCCAGAGGTTAAGTGTTCTAAGTTACAGCTTTACTACTGTCTACTTACTAAAATATTTGTGCTCATGCAGAAATGAATTTACAAATGTAGGTGAAGTAAAAATTCCTACAAAAGGAATGAATGTTTTTGCTATATATAGAATTTGTATCAATTGAACTTCTTGTTCTAATTATTTACTCTTGAAGGGTCCCACACATCCATCCCAGGGGGCCACGCAGAGGTAAGCAGGCACAGGAGAAAGATTATTATAAGGTTTATTAGAGGAGCCATATTTCCCCCAAGAGGGAGCACATGGCCTCTGCCACAATCCACATAGTAAGAGGGTCTGAGAGATAGGATGTGAGGTAGATGGGAGCTCAGGTGGATCTGGGCAGAGAGAGGAAGGGGCCAGCTGTATGATGGAAACTCCAGGAATGGGAGGGACCCAGGTCTGGTTTGAGCTGAGGACCAATTGTGAGCATAATACTGATAACTCTTATTTCTGAGTTCTAATGGAACAACATTTTACCTAATGCTAGAATTATGAGATAATTCATGTAAATGTCTTAACTATAATTGGGTAATATATTGACCTTGGACTATATCCTTTACAGAATATAAATTTATATTTATCTGTATATAAAAATCAATATAAATATTCAAAAATCCTCAAAAAATTCACTATGTTCATATTAAGACATCCCTTCCTTCCTTAGCTGTGGAGTGTATATGTACACAATGTAATTCTATGCTTCCATCAGAAAGAATGATAGTGCTCCATTCATAAGGAAACTGTAAGACTTGGAATAAAAATATCAAGTGAAATAAACAAGGTCCAAAGAAAATAGGCCATGTGGTTTCCCTCATTTATAGCAACATCCAACTTCAATAATTCCTATGATTTACTATCATATTTTGTGCAGTTGAGCTGATTTATCTATAGGTATCTAATTAAATTAATTAACCATTTATTCTTTCCAGTAGCTAATAAATATGAAATACCACAAAAATATATCCTCACCTAGATTTTAATCAGCTAAAAACACTAAAAACTATCAAAGCTCATTGCATTTTTTTATTCTTCAGGTTAGTTTGTTGAATTTTGAAAGGCTGGTGATCGATATCTGTAAAAAAATCCCAAGTAAGATGGATACAAAATGACATGAATACAAGTGGGAAGTGTTTTAGCTTTTGTCATTTTTAGAATATTGATATTCTTTACATTTCCATTCTTCATATTTACATGTTATATATATATAGACTATGTATTATATATGATGTATATGATATATATACACGCACACACACACACACACACACACACACACACATATATATATATATATATATATATATATCAACAGGGAATTATTAAATGCCAACTTGTAAGGCTTTCTTCCATGTCCTGAAACTTAAATCCTAGAAGAAACTAATCTGAACTGTGAAAATCCTCATTTCCACTGGGGTTTTTATTTTTAGACTTTCACTCTCTATCCATCTGCCTTTGAGCAATTTTCTGTGCTTCAAGCATGAACAAGCAATATTAATCCAATTTCTAGTTTCTGTGAAGCGCATTATGTTAGATCACACAGACTCCAGTGCTTCTTCTTAGAAACTTTGGTTTACTTAACTGTTTCACCATCAATCATTATCAATGTGATTAACAAAGAAATGGAAAAAAATGAGGTAAAATATAATTTCCTTCATTTGACAACTTGAAGATCCTAAGCAATCAATAGAAATAGAATCTCATGATGAAATACTATGTGACACAGAGGAATGTTGCATGTTTGATAATTGAAGAAAACATTAATAAACTGTAAGAGGCAGTCTCTTTTAATATAATCAGTTCAACTATGCTTAAAGCAGCATGTCAACTCTTCATTGTTAGAAAGACAATACTCATGATTTCTAAAAATGTATTTCCTTCTCTTCAGAATTATTAAATATGAAAAATTTCTATAATGAATGTAAAATTATACTAGAACTTAAGCAAACTGCATTTAACAGAGTAAATGACTCAAATGTAAGTAAATGTTGTATGATTTTCCAACTATATTCACTGCTTCTCCAAAAAAAGCAAGGCTTGTTATTATGTCTACAGGATGCAAACATGATATGTTTGAAGTTTCATTTATATTACATTATATTAGTATAAATGTAAAATGAATGAGCTCTAAATATTGTCTAAATTTCATAGGTAACACCATGGTGGTTAACCAGTACAAGTGCTTTAATTAAAGCAAATACAATTTAGGCAGTCTATATTTGAATTATTTCAAAAAATTAAAAATAAATAAGTACTTTTATTATTTCTAAATGTAAAGTCAGAGAAATTGGTACTATAGAATAATCTGTACTAGTACTTTTTTCCCCAAAGTTTTACTCATTTTAATATGAGAAAAAAATAAATACAGCTTAAGACAGAAGAAAATTAAGGCAATGTGCTTTAGAGTTGCAAACTACTTGCTTTAGAAGTACAATGATCTTTCTAAAAATATTAAAACATTTAATGAGCTGTACTTGATTATATAAGATTCTTTTTATTCGTTACAAATATTGTAAAGTGATGTACAGAAGGTTACATAAGTCAGGTTATGAATACATTTCCTCTTACACAGTGTCACCACCCCTGTTCACTCCCAGTTTTTCCATCTTCTCTTCTCTCCCCTTCAAGTTATGTAGTTCATTTCCAACATAGTGTGTAGTGAATATCACTGCTGAATTTGTTCACTGTTTGTCCTACTGTTTCTGTGCTCCTCCTTCTCCTCCCCAAATCAGATAAACTTTATACAAGACAAAGGATACAGAAATGAAAATAGAGACAAAAGGGAATAAGCCAAAGAAAAAGGGAAAGGAATTAGAAATAAAAAGAAAAGAATCACAAACAGTACACCAACAAAAACCCTCTTGTTTCCATTTCTGGGAGTTTATTCCAATAGCTATGTGTATATGAACATATAAAATGATCATTATTGAAATTACAATCAGGCAATGTCATTCTTTCTGATGGAGGCATAGAATTCCATTGTGTATATATACCACAATTTCTTGATCCAGTTTTTCTTTCTTGCTATTGTTTCTAACATATCTGTAAGATATTTTTTGTTGCTTTGTATGTCCCTCCCCCATGGTATAACCCCTGTTTTCACTGTATTTGGTGTTGGTATAATTTGTGGAGGGGAAGGGAAAAAACAAATTGTTTAAATAGGGATACAGGTGGACCCATTGCAACAATGAGACGTACAAGTCGTTATGTCAAAAAACAAACTTTACAACTTTGGCGCGGAGGGGGTGGGGATTGGGGAAGTAGGGGGGGCGGGAGGGGCACAGGGGGCCGGAGATGGGAAGGGATGGGAAGGGGAAAACAAATGCAGAGGCAAGAATGCTTGATAAGAAATGTACTCATTACCTTGCTCATGTAATTATAACCCTTCTGTATGGTATTTTCACAATAAAAAATAGGAAAAAAAACACAAACTGATAATAAGATTCAATTAGTTGAATACTACTGAAAGCTAGGAGGCAAGGAGGTTCAAAAAATAAAAAAAAAAAGAAATTACAATGAGTTTTGTTACCATATATTGTCACATGAAATATACTTTGAACTCAGCTGTTTAATCACTTTTTTAAAAAATAGTTTCCAGGTCAGTAAATATCTGCATTCACCCATATGTAAAACAGATACTTAGTAAATCCTTTCAATAGGTTCTGTCTCCTTATGTTGCAGAATTCTTCCCAATGCATTACCACAGCTCAGTGGAAATATGAGATGATTACTTAGAAGCTAATCTTAGATCTATTATCAGCTATTGTCACCCATTTGAACCTGGCTGTGGATTAATATAACAGATAAGCTTGCAATAAGTTTCAGAAAAAGAAAAAAAAATACTTTTAAAGTGGAGGGAGGAGACAGCAAAGGCTAAGCACAAACTGGACAGCATGTCCTTGACAAACATAGGCCGGGTGTGAATGAGAGATGCTAAACTCAAACCACAAACATCTTTATAAGCATCAAAATGAAAAGCTTCCACCAGCAAAAATAGAGATATAATTTTAATTGGCCACAGTAGTGGAAAATAATTAAAATTTATCCCATTTAAGAAGACTGCTCAAGAGCTGTAAGCAGGACTAAGTGAATTAAAAAAAAAAAAGTTGTGGGATATCCAGCAACTAGTATCATGAAAAGGCCATTTCTATTTGTAGAATGGGAGAATCACACATTTTCTCCTAACCCCCCCCACCCCACCCCACCACCACCACCACCACCACCATCACACACAATTTCTCAGTGTAAACTTGTAGAAAAGTGACACTTGAAATCTACATGGAACCTGGAATCTAAGTAGATACAAGCATAAATGCAACCCCAGTCATCACAAAGCAGAAGAGAATGGAACATCTCTTTCTTTCTGTTCCTCGAAAGTCATACAGGTGGTACTAATTCCTTAAACCAGATCAAATAGCTGGTGGCATTGTGACAATTTTTCTCCCCTGATACTGTTTAGTAAACACTGAACTTTGGACTGAATTATTACTGTATATGTTAGATTTAGAATATTAATATATAATATTTCTTTTTACAAGTTTGCTGCCCTATACTACTTAATATATACTTTATATCTTTCTCTCTCATCAATACCATCAAAAGAGATCTACTCAGCCCAAGTACCAGTGGCTCACGCCTGTAATCCTAGCTACTCAGGAAGCTGAGATGGGAGGATTGATGTTTGAGACCGGCCCAGGCTGAAAAGTCCCCATGACATTCTTATCGCCAATAAACTACTAAAAAAAAAAGCTAGAACTAAAGGACTTGGAATGTGACCTAGTGGTAGAGTGCTTGCCTTGCATGCACGAAGCCCTGGGTTTGATTCCTCAGTACCACATAAACAGAAAAAATCAGAAGTAGCACAGTGGCTCAAATGGTAGAGTGGTAGTTTTGAGAAAATGAAGCTCAGGGACAGTGCCCAGGCTGTGAATTCAAGCCCTAAGACTGAACAAAAAAAAAAAAAAAAAAAGCCAAAAGTGATGCGGTGGCTTAAGTGGGTAGAGCACTAGACTTGAGCACAAAGAGGCTCAGTGATAGTACTAAAGGCCTGAGTTCAAGCCCCAGGACCAGAAAACAAAATAAGAAGAGAAACCTACTCACACAACTCTATATCCTGTTATGAAATAATTGCTTCTAGTGCTAATATTTATTAGTTTAAAAGAGCTTAACTTTTATATTTTGTTCATTTTAAAACTTAATATTCTTAAAGTTAATTTAGAAATTCAATATATGACTAATTTACACATTGATAGGTTAAATCTAAAAAAAAATACTTCAGCTCTTAGTAATTACCCAATAAGCTCTCTGGGTGTTTCAGTGGTGACAATAGGAGAAATATTATTAATGGTGATAAGTGAAACATGATGAAAAATTTTGCTGGTGATCTCGAAGCTCCTTCACTCTGGGTGCAATCACAAGTTTTCCTCTAAGGATTATTTATACAGAAGGATCTCATCTCTAATTAGCTATCAATAGTTTATTCATATTCAGACCAAAGTAACACACATAAACCTGTGTGGAACAGGTAGGAATTGACTATTTTTTGAACTTTCCTCACACAATTAAAGAGTGACTCTGTACATTGCATGTCAGACTTGGCCCTTTAATTATTTCATAAATGTCAGATAGTCTTGCAAACATTTGGATATTTCACTTTCCATATTATTATTTATAATTTATTGAACTGGTGTATGTCTGTGCCAGCTTTATCTTATTTTTGGTCATTTATGCGGCTTGAACTCGGGTGCTGATACCTGTCCCTGAACTTTTCTGCTCAAGGCAAGAGCTCTACCACTTGACCCACAATGCCACTTCTGGTTTTTTGGTGGTTAATAGGAGCTAAGAGTTTCATGGATTTTCCTGTCCAGGCTGGCATTGCACATGGATCTTCAGACCTCAGCCTCCTGAGTAGTTAGGATTACAAGCCCTGAGGCACCAGCATCCTGCTAGTGCCAAATTTAAACTGGAGAAACAAAAGCTGCCCTAACTGCCTTATAAATCTCAAGTTCACATAACTGCAATAGAGTTAGCATGGTTTCATTGTTATGTAGTGCTATGGTGCTTCATGTCCCTACTTGCTTTTTGAGATATGCTATTTCAGGTCTACCTGGAATAATAAATGGACTAATACTGAGCCTTCTATCTCTTACAACCTACACATGAGCGACACTAAGGCCAGGTGGAAGTTTTAAAATTACTTTATAAGTGCCTGATTAAATTCTTAGCCAAGCACCATTTTTCTCCCCAATCTCTCTATGGGGATGAGACATGAATCAACTCCTTCTAGTTTTAAGAGCTTTTGAAGGAGAAACAAGTGCTCTGTGATTTTGATTGCTATAGGGAGGACAAGTTGCATAAGGACTTGGAAGAGACCATTGAATTTGTTAATTAGTGGGTCTGTGGTGAATTGCGCTCTCAGACACTCTGCCTTCAGAAAATTGTAGCAGGAAAAAATAACAAGGAATAAGTTGAGATAAAAGAAACAGAAATGGAGGTGACAATTCAGTTTTGAGAATTTTTTTCAGTGAACAAATAGAAAATAAAAAAGGGAGTTCATTGAAACGCTGGTTAGAAAAAATACTTGATACACATTTTAAGAATGTTGGCTGTGCATAACCAATGAGCATTTACATTTTATATTAAAAAATCAAAACCAAAATCTCAACTTGTAGAAAATTATTATTAGAGGAGACAATTCATCTTTAATCCTATTTACCTTCTGGAACTGCTTAGGTTAGAGTGTCTGTTGTATCTCTATCATTTTTCCCCAGACTTGAAGGTGTTTTTATATTTCTGTACATGTCCCAAAGCAGCAAGAGACACAGAAGAGATGGGAAACAAGAGTGCTCATCATACTGGCAATATGCCAAAGGCTGATGGCTGATTATGTTACAAAGTCATTTTGTATCTCATAAAATGGAACTCTACTCAGCTTGTCCCCACTGTAGCTACAGCCCATCCAGCAAAGATACTTCATGAGAAGGCATAGAATTGAGCAGGCAATTTGAAAGTCAAAAATCTTATCAACAGGGCTGGGAAGGTGGCTCAGTGGTAGAGTGCTTGCCTTGCATGCATGAGGCCCTGGGTTCCATTCCTCAGCACCACTTAAGCAGAAAAAGAAAGCCAGAAGTGGCATTGTGGCTCAAGTGGTAGAGTGCTAGCCTTGAGCTGAAGAGCTGAGGGACAGTGCCCAGGCCCAAGTTCAGGCCCATGACTGGACCCAAAAAAGAAAAAAATATCAACAGACCAAGCCACAGACACCTTCCTCCTCATCTTTTTTTATTGATTCATGTTCACTATATATTTCTTTTTAATCTCTACTAAATGTCTTTTATTATAAGTTCTGGTATGCCAGATACTCTTGTCTCTATGAACGTCACAATGAGAGCCAGTGTGAAGCAAGAGATCTCCTAGAGATTTGGAGAGCAAACCATCTTTAAACAACATGGAAAAAATCAAAGAGATTAATTTTGTGTTTACTTTTATCTAAATCCCACTGTGCAACCATTCCATAAAATGATAGAATATTTTGCAGTTGCATTCCTGAACAAATAACTCTTAAGTATTTACAACATGTATGAAACTATGTCTTGGCTTAGAAGCTTACATGGGAGAAAGTGGCAGCTAACTGAATAGTAAAATAATGAAGAAAAAAGACACCAACAATATGATCAGCCACACTGTGCTTTGAACACATCAGTAACCAGGTTTTGAGAAAAAGCTAACTTGTAGCAAACCTCCAATATATTTTATATAAGCCAAATATAAATATATTCTGCTATTCTTCTTCAGAAAGTGTTTCCTTTTTTTCTTCAGGTAAAATTTATGGATACTATGCAATCTTTTCACATTCTGCCATGAAGAGAAGGGATCAGGAAGACCTGAAGTCATCTGCTAGCTGTTATTATTCTGACTCCATAACCCTGGGTGAAACTCACCATCACAGACATCTCCATGCTGTGCTATTACACTGCAATTTGACACTGCTTTGTGGGAAAAGAAAAACAAATTATATAACTGTGCTTTTTAGCAAGTGCATTTCCAAATATAATCCCTATTGATACATTCTATACCACAGTGATTGAAATGTTTGCAAAATCCATTTTAAGCAAAAGCTCTTGGTTATTCTTTTTTTTGCCACCAATTATAACCCTGAAGGCTGTCAACATATTTCTTTCATCATCTTGGGTATTGAGATTGAAAACTTCTTTTGAAACCTCTAGAAATTTAGTTGAACTTTAATTTTCCTTCCAGTGTGTCATATTGAAGTAGACTATTTTACTCTCTAGGGGAAAACATGAATATAAGACAATTTTCTTTTTTTTTTAAACAAAAATGAATTGATTTATTTGTACCTTAATCTTAATCACCATTCCATGATTTATTTCACTTTGATTAGATGAATATAATGCCCAGATCAGTAGAGGAACCAGACTTTTAATAAACATCATTGTAGTGAAGCCCACAAAGGGTCATAATAAGAAAATGCACCAAGGGTAAGAAACCCAGGAGTTAGCAACGCTGCTCTCTTCAATGGGAAAAGAGGTGAAGATGGGCATGGGATGGATTAAAACTAAAGCAAATTTGACAGTGAGAATCACTAAATTACGACTTAGTAAGTGAGTGACATTTCTAATAGTCTAGGATAGGGAAGATGGAAAATCACAGATCTATAAGAAACATACAGAAATGTCAATTCATAATATAAACCATTGGTACTATGATATAAACAAGGTTCATTCAAATAAGATAAAAGGAAAAGGAAAGAAAAACAACAACAAAGAAAACAAAAGACTTTTGTTTCCATTTCCTAGAGTTCATTTCAATAAATACTACTTTATATGATCAGATGCACATGGCTCTTACGTATTGTGATCCTCTCCTAAGAATATCCTCCTTTGGTCTCACTTGTTAATGCTTTATTTACCTGTCTTGGGAAAGTCAGAAGAGGGGAACAGAAATGGTGAGACACAGAGTAAACAAATGCAGCAATGGTACTCACTAGACGTTGAAAATGAACTATACAACTTGTGGGTGACGATGGGAGGGAAGAGGTGACAAGTTCAAAATGAATTGTACTCTTTATCTGCCTTATATAGCTGCATCTCCTCTGTACATTACTGTTACAATAACCCTTCAAATGTTTAAGAAAAAGAAAGTTCATCAATTAAAACTAACGTAAATTAGTTAAATCTGCATAATATTGAGGTATTAGATAAATAGCTCCAGGCAGCCATATACGTTTATCAAAGTCATTAATTTTGTGTATCATTGATTTGACAAGGCTTTGAAATTACTCACTTTTAATCATCTGAACTATTTATGTTGCAAGGCCATTACCAGATCCCCTTCACTCTGATAATTACTTTATATTCATTTTCACTGATAGCTATATAATCCTTGTCTGGATAACATAATTCTTAAAGATTTGATTCAATTTTCTTTAGAGTATACAAATAAAAATTGTAAAGAAATAGGAAGTAGTACATTTTGTAAATTTTATTTTATTTTATTTCTTACCTATTGTAAATTTGATGAACAGAGTGTTACAGTTGCATAAGTAACGTAATGAGTACTTTACTTTTTGATCATTATTACCCCTCCCTCATTTTCTCTTGCTGTCCCTTCCCTACTGCCTTCCTCCCAAATTGTAAAGTACTTTTCCAACATAATATCTAGTGAGTATCATTGGTTCATTAGTCCATACTTTGTCCTGCTGTTACTGTGATTCCCTTTTCCTTCCATGGATCAAATAAACATATATAAAATCATTCTTCAATGAAGGAGGAGAAACAATCCAAAAATGCATATGGAATAATAGAAGACACAAATAGCAAAATACAATCCTTAGCAGGAAAAACAGTATCAATACCAAACTTCAAACTCTATTATAAAGCCATAGTAACAAAAATATCTTGGTACTGGTACAAGAACAGGCCTGAGGACCAATGGAATAGAATCGAACATGCAGAAATGAGCCCACAGACCTATGGCCACCTAACTTTGATAAGGGAGTCAAAATCATCAGATGGAAGAAAGACAGCCTCTTCAACTAATAGTGCTGGAAGGATTGGCTAGATGCAGGTAGAAGATTGAAGTTGGATTGGTATATATCACTCTGTACTAGAATCAACTCCAAATGGATCAAAGATCTAAATGTAAGATCACATACCCTGAAAATACTTCAGGAAGGAATAGGGAAAACACTAGGGCTCACTGCCACAGGAGGTAGGTTTTCAACAAAAGAAAGAAAGAAATTCACACGTTAATGTTTACATTGAGCTGAGCTAATTTCTAATGTGCTGCTTCCATCCAAAAAGACTGAGCCATTCCTAAAATGGCCTTAAACAATAAAACTTCTAAGACATGGACACAAGAGGGTTTTCTTTGTTGTTTTTGTTTTTAATGTGCTATGTGATTTTTTAAATTCTTCTTCCCCTTATGATATATCCCTGGTTGTCACTGTATTTGATTTTGATGCCCTGGTGTTGTATACATGTTTATTTGAGTTAGGGAAAGGAAGGAGAACAACAGAACAGTTAAGATAAAAGACAAGGGAGGAACTTTGATATTCATAAGACAATATGGTGGAAATAATCTGTACAACTTTGGGGTGAGAAGGATGTGGGGAAGGAAAGTAGTAGAAAAATGACAGAAGGGGTAACAAGTTTGACAAGAAATATATTTATTACCTTACTTCTATAACTGTAACCCCTCTGTACATCACCTTGACAAAAACTTGAGTCTATATCTACCATATGAATATAACGGGGAACTACACAGACCATCATATAGGCCTAGATAGTCTGCATATTTGAACACTCCATTTAGTTCCCAGGCTAGACACAGGCAAAATTGTTATAGTGGTTTTATATAACATTTATTGTTTAATAGAAGAAAAATCGATACCTCTAGATTATTACTATTATTTCTTGGAAATGCATTTTCAACAGAATCCATCATTGAAGTTCTTATTCAATAGATATTGAACAAAACATCGGACAATGCAATTAGACATATTTGCAGTTGAATAAAAATTTAGTTGTCATGTAAAAGTGGACATTGGATTTAATCAGAAGCTTACATTAACAGAGAATGATGATGGAAGGGGACTCTCCCATCCCGTTTTGCAGTCCAGAAAAAAAAATAGCCTCTGAAGAATTACCTTACTCACCCTCAACATAGCTTCTTTTTGAAGACTGTTAGTCCTTTTGGAATTGATTCGCTTGTTTACTTCCTTCTGGAAAACCTTACATATCCTTCCTTTGCTGTGGTCGTCTTTATTATGATCATTCTTCCTGGGTAATAGCCTGAATAAATTAATGTATTTGATTATACTATATGCTCTGACTTTCACATTATAGGAATTTGAGTTTAAACAGTTCAGATTTGTTTTGTCTAGAGTCTCTTCTTTGTTACTTGGCTAGTGATTTTTCCTGTTAAAGGAAGTCTAGACATTAGGTTAGATAGCTAAATCCTATTGCTTACAAAAAAGTGTTATAATTACAGTTATTCTGTGAATCTCAGTCTTTAACAATTTCTAAAGTTTGACCTCTCTGTATGCATGTACTTATTCTAAATAAGAGAAAAAATCATGTCATTACTACAAAGATTTAGGTATAATCAGGTAAAACTGAAGAGAACAAAGGGAAAATGAATAAGAGGATAGCTAAATGGTATTCTCTATCTCTAGGCATTTAATTTTGATTTCCTAAGATTCTGAGTGTACTCAATTCATGAAGTAAAGATTCTGGGATGGCCCTCTCCATAGAAACAAATGTATCATGGCACTTCCAGTTTGTTGCTTGCACTTCCTGTACTTGTCTGATGATAATGAAGTATGAAACCAAATAATGCAGGCCTCTAATCTGTAACTTTAAATTTCCCCATTGTGGTTTTTAAGCATAGCTCTGAGCTCTGTTCTTTACTTCATTGACCAATATAGCAAACACTTCTTTCCTCAATAAAAATAGCGGGTTAGTTTGACTGTTGTTGTTGTTGTTATTATGTTACTTTCTTTACTTCTAATCTGAAACTGTGAACTATTTTAGAAAATATACCTATCTCTACAAAAAAACCCGATAGTTAAGAAAAACAAATCATGTTTTGAATTAGGGCAGGATTTGAAAAGAGGAGTGGTCAATGCACATAGTGTAAACAGAAGGAAGAAACCCAAGGAAAGCAGCGCTGAGGACTAGATGGTCGGGAGAAAGATGGAAGGGATGCCTGATTAAGATTCAGTGTATACATACACTAAAATATTAAAATGAAACCCCTTTACAGAGCTATTTTAATATAGTAAAAATGAAAAATAATGAAGCTCAGTCTCCTACTTTTATTTAGTTTTCTACTCAAATGACTGAAACAAGCACATTCCAATACTAATAAGCAGCTCCATATTTTCTTCCTATGAAGCCTCCAAACTGACTCCCAGATATTAATAATTATTCATGAAAAACTAAAGAAAATGAAATAGAACCACTGCACAATTCAGAACATCCCATGTGTTACTATAGAAATAAATTTATGATCAACATATTAAATCTTTGTTGGACTAGGAATAAGAATTATGTGTTGCCTCCTACCTTTACTATTAATCCATACTGTGAGATCTTATTGCATGACAGCCAATTTATTACTTATATTTGGTGAATTGTATTTGCTGAGATGAAAGGAGATATTTCCTCTGTTTCATCTTGACACTTATTAGTTCTCTGCTCTATAGTTATTGTAAATGATTTTAACAGCTTTGAAAGAAAATAAAAACAAGTAAAATTGTGCATTATGTTTTCTTCTATTCTCATATTGTTGTGTAAAGAGTTATAATACAAAACAAAACACAAAATACAAAATACAAAATAGCATATTCAAACATATTGAGATTTTAGAAAAATTTCCTGTATCTAGAATGTTACTATATGTAAATATTTTCATGTAAATTGGTATTTATTTCATTTAAGTGTTTTCTTACAGTGTTGAAATAAAGACATTTAAAAAGAGGGCTAACTATGTTACTATACATACATACCCACTTCAGTTATAGTATTTAGATGTCAACTCACTAATAGAGATTATTCCTAGAAAAAAATGACTCATCATAGGTGTTCAAATATTTACGTTTATTGATCATAGTCTTTATCTTAACAGCAATGGCAGAAAGAGGAATATGAAATATTAGACCGTTGCCAGTTTAAATGATTATTTTGTGAGTTGGAATGTTAATAGGGTTCAACTCAAGGCCTCATGACCTTTCTTAGCCTTTTTGTTCCAGGCTGGCATTTTACTACTTGATCAAAGATCCATTTCCATTTTTTTCTTGTTAGTTGGAGATAGAGTCTCACAGACTTTTATGCCCTGGCTGACTTTAAATGAGGGAAGATGTGACACTGTTCAACAAGAAATATAATCATTACCTGACTTATGTAACTCTAACCCATCTAATAAAATATTCCATTTAATGGGTTGCTGTAACTCATTTAATAACAATATTTAAAAAAGAAATTGTATGAATCTATTATGACCTATTTCATAGAAAAATGAAGTTTGTGTCTGTGTGTATGTACTTCTGTATGTTTAAATTTCTAAGAGTGGATGAAAACCTTTATTCAAACAAACTTAAAAACATAACTAGCCAGGTGTCGATGGCTCATGCCTGTAATCTTAGCTACTCAGGAGGCTCAGATCTGAGGATTGTAGTTCAAAGCCAGCCGGGCAGGAAAGTACATGAGACTCTTATCTCCAATAAACCACTCAGAAAACCAGAAGTGGCACAGTGGCTCAAGCAGTAGAGCGGTACCCTTGAGCTGAAGAGCTGAGGGGCAGAGTTCAGGCCCAGAGTTCAAGGCCCATGACCAACATAAAAACAAAAACAAAAACAAAAAACATAAGTTTAAAACTCTGTGATTGAATTTAACCTCTATATTTTAGATGGTTATAATATCAGTCCAAAGTTCATCAGTAAATCTTGCCTACTTTCTTTCCTTAGGTATTTTGTCTCATCCTGGGATATTCCTTAGACACAGATAAAGACAACCCTTGTTCCTTGACATCTATCCATCAAAAAAAAAAAAGTGTGAATTTCTTCATTATGTGATCATTATCTGATTCTTTGTTGTAATTCCAAACAGTTAGAATTTATGGCTCCTTTGACTAAGACAGCAAACCTCTTAACAAATGAAAAAAAATTGTCTCAGGAGTTACCAGAATACTAATCAGCATGGGCAGTGACTCACCTCTCAGAATTAAGAAAAGAAGAGATTCATTTTTTCTTGATAAAAACAACGTAACAGTAATTCATATTAGTTCAAGCCAAGATGGTTTGGGTGGGGGACAAAGAATTTCCATATGATTACTGATAAAGAACTGTTAGTAATGAATACAGGTTTAAAAAACAGTTGGCAGTTTTGTTAAGTACAGTTCCAATTTTCTTAACATTGATATTTTAATATATATTTGTTATTGTAAAGATAACAAAGGGATTACAGTTACATGGGTAAGGTAATGCATACATTTCCTATCAAGCATTGTTATCCCCTCCTTTTTTTCCCCTACCATCCCTTCCCTCCCCACCTAAGTTTCATATTTAAAATATAAATTGATAGTTTTGCTGAATGTTGTTATGGTACTTTCACCATTTTAAAGGAAAGTTTAGAACCACACCCCATCTTCAGGAAATGGTACTGAGTATTTTAGCTGCCAGATTGGTGGTCTAAACTTATTACATAAAAATGCATATAGCTATTGTCTATAACTTAAAATTTCCTAATTAAGGAGATTTAGAAACAATCCTTATACTCCTGTATCTCTAAGTCATTTCAGAAATTATTAAATGGGAATACCTACATAACCTATCTTCAGAAGATACAAACCAAACCAGAGTTTACTTCCAGTTTTGATCACCAAAACTTCTGAATTTAAGGAGTATGAAAATTAAAATTCTTAGCATTCTAAGCATTATTCCTTTTTCTAATACCAATGCTTTAAAAATATTTTGATATTGACCTCTATTTATGTGCATTTAATAGGATGCAATCACGTGTGACTCACCAGCAAGTAAACTAATTTTTTTGTTCATGTAACATTCTATTTATTATGTTAACCTTGGTCTGAGAGAAGGAGAAAAATAGGGAAAGTTTTTGATCAAGTTTTTATTTGTTTCTTTGTCCTCTCTCATCACCTAACTTATTATACACACCTTTGTATTAGACCAAAGTCCTTTGAAATATGGCTAGTAAGAATTTGTTGAAGTTTGATTTTTATCCTACATCTGAGTTGAGGAGATTTAGCTGCTTCAGAAAGCAGACGCTGATGTTGTGACTACTACAATGAAATGCTCAGAAAAAGAAAAGGATGGGGTAATACTCTGAAGATAAAATGGAAAACCTATGAGGAAGCATGATTTGGCAGAGGGAGAATTAAACACTGCCTCTGATCTGGTCAGTCCAGGTTGGAGCTCTATAGCAGATTGTTTTATCAGAGTAAAAAGCAACAGATGTGGTCAGATCCTAGAACACTGTCAATCCTCAGTCCTCATCTGAAAAATCTTAGGAAATGTGAGTCTTGGGCTTAAACAGACAGTTTCATCAGGCTTGTCAGGAGTTAGAGACAGTCAGCTTTCTATGCTGCTTATAGCAGAACGGCAAAGACATCCTGGAAAACCCCTTATCCAGATGTGTAACCACCATGCCTGGATTTTCTTTCATTCTTCAAATACAGCTTAGGGGTCATTAAAAGTCATTACATTTACAACTGCCATGTTCTCTATACAAATATTGTCATTTTATTTAACATTTAAAATTTTATTAATACGCGGGAACATTTTCCATAACTATACAGATCCTCTTAATTGCAGGAATACTACACCATATAATAGCTCACAAAAGAGAAAATTAGATTACTAAATTTAAAAATAAATCTCCCCTTCATACTTTCACTGATATTACTGATGTATTTCCAAATAAAGAAACAGACCTGTGGAAACACTTAATCTGTAATCAACTAGGCTTACTCCAGTAGAGAAATAGCTTTCACATATTACACTCAAGAGAACATGTTTAAATATACTCTATAGTAAAATAAAGTCTGTAACTTCTCTTGATAATTTCAGTTGTACTAGGCAGCTACATAATTAACATATTAAATAGTCTGCACAGTTTTCAATACAAAGAAAATTTAAGAGTAGTCATATATTAGTATTTTCCATGCATATATCTATATATTCGACATATACATATATATGGCTGTCAGTCAAAAGAGTCAATGCTCCTCAGTCTTTATTTCTCAGTACATTTAAAGTATGGAAAAAATAAAGATAGTAAGAGGTTTGTTCAATAAGACTTCCCTATAACAGTATTTAACAGTGCTCTCCAGGGAGAGGTTGGTCCATATCATCTGCTCCAGTTTCATTTAGTAATATTACATTCATTATTTTGTACAAATATATATGTATATATACTGTATGTATTGTATATGTATGTACAGTATATGTTTACAGAATACATATATACATATATACACATATATCCATATATCTATGTATACATGTATACATATATACAGTATATGTACTGCATATATACTATATATAGTGTATATGTGTGTATATACTCTATATATTATATGTAGAAACTATATACATATATACTATATACATATATACTAAATATACTGTATATATACTCTATGCATGGAATTGATATGATGTATATGGATATATATAGGTATATATAAAATGTGTATATATATGTCAGTAAAACAAATATGAACTAGATGAGAATCACAAAGGTAATTATTCTTTGCTTGGTATCACTAGGAACTCAGCCACTCACATTTGGAATTTGTCAGAACCTCAAAAGTAGCAGGAAAGTGTTCCAGGGCTACACAATGCCCTGATAAGCGGTCATGGGCATGAAGATGCTAGAAGTGGGTTAATTAGATCATCCTATAGGCTCAATCAAGTGTGCTTATTTGGATGTCTGTGGCTAGTAGTAAATTAAAACAGAGACTAAAATTGGGAAAACTGTCAGTTTTTGTTTAAAGTATAGCCTTATCGGTATGGTTGATAAAAAAGTACTTGTTTAGTTTTCTGAATGGTCACTGGAAATAATGAGTTGTTTTCTTGGGCTGACAGATGTGAATCATATACACATAATACATTTTATTACACAAACATCTGCATCCCTTTTCTAGTGAGTTATGAACCCGGCAACATTTTGGTTCTAAAATATGACTACAGCATCAAAAAAAGAAAATTCAGAGGGAAGCACCTCTCATAATTTTAGATGAAAGTATTTGTAATGCAGAGTAATTAAAAATCAAAACAGTATGTTCTCAAATAAAATAAAATAAAATTTAAAAAAATCAAAACAAGTGACTTTTATTTCAATGATGCAAAAGGGAAAATAATCCTTTAATTTACCTCATCCACAAAAAAATAGAAAAAAATATAATCAGTTCAATCTACGAAATGATGTATGGTAATAATGCTCCTTAATTTAAAAAAAAACTTTTTAAACAAAAGAATCTAGATTCAAGCTTAATTGAATACATAAAAGTTGGCTTAGGCACTTATGGGTCAAGTGTGGGGGCTTTATATTTAACAAAGGAATCTAACAAACTAATGTCATTATTCAGCATAGGGGTAAAATATACAAAGCTTCCTCATCAAGACTGGGAAGGAAATATAAGCAACCATTTGACGAACTTTATTTCAAGTAATAACTCCTACTGTATTCAGTAATGAAATGATTTTAAAAACTCACAGGAATAAAAGAAATGAAGCAATCATGTTTGAAGATTTGTGACTTCATAAATATTAAAATTGTCTCCAAAAATCAGTAATTGAATTTGAGGTGTATTAAATAAAATATCAATATATGCAGTTCAAATTTAGTTTTCCATTCCATAAACAAATAATGAATGTGATATTACTAACTGAAACTGTAGCAGATGGTAAGAATCTACCTGTCCCTTGAGAGTACTGTAAAATATTGTTGTTGGGAAGCCATATTAAATAAACTTCTTATTTCTTTTATTTTTCCACAGCTTTAAAGTGCTGAGATGTGAAGACTGAGAAGCATTGACTCCTTGATTGATAGCTGTTAAAAATCCCTAGAGCTCTCACTAATTTGGATATGAGGATGGCCACTCAGAGAGCTGGGTTGCTTGTCCCCACCATTAGCCGTCCAACAATATGGCCACAGAAGTATAATATTTACTTCCTTAACATGTGTTGTTAATCACCCGGGCCTGTAGCCAGTATGTAGCCATAGATCTCTATTCACCTTAGGAGAACGAATGACACTATAGGACATCTTCTGATTCTGAGGATTAATAGTCTCAAAGGTCCTGTTCACCAGCGGTGCTTCTACCCATGACATCCATCAAGTTAAAGAGGAAGGATCCCAGTAATTCAGTTTATGACAAAACCATCTACCTGCAGGATCATCACAAATTTGTGTATCTAGTAGCAAAATTGATAAACATTATTGAATAAATATTCTACCAAGACTATAGCTAAGATATGGAACCAACCCAGATGCCCCTCAGTAGATGAATGGATCAAGAAAATGTGGTATATATACACAATGGAATTCTATGCCTCCATCAGAAAGAATGACATTGCCCCATTTGTTAGGAAATGGAAAGGCTTGGAAAAAATTATATTAAGTGAAGTAAGCTAGGCTCAAAGAAACATAGGTCCCATGGTTTCCTTTATTTGCAACATCTAGTATATGTCTGAGTCAAGCAGAAAAGGTCAGATAAGGTGATGTTGGGAAATGAACCCTCAGATACGTATTCAGATGTTTTTTTTTTCTTTCATGCGATTGTTTCTAACACATTTATAAGATTATTTCTTTGTTGCTTTGTATGTCCCTCCCCGACAGTACAACCCCTGCTTTCACTGTATTTGATGTCGGTATAATTTGTGGAGGGGAAGGGGAAAAAACAAATCGTTTAAATAGGGATACAGGTGGACCCATTGCAACAATGAGATGTACAAGTCGTTATGTCGAAAACGAACTTTACAACTTTCGTGGGGGGGGAAGGGGGAGGAGTTGGGGCGGGGAGTATTGGGTAGGGGGGCAGAGGGAGGATGGGAAGGGATGGGAAGGGGAAACAAAGGAGGAGGCTACAATGCTTGATAAGAAATGTACTCATTATCTTGCCCATGTAATTGTAACCCCTCTGTACAGTATTTCACAATAAAAAAAAATTCTACCAAGAAAAAATGCTATAAAGAATACAGTAAATCCTATAACTTCCATGTTTCTGGAGTAGAATGCTCAATGTTATGAATGTGAATTCTCCCAAAATTGCTCTATTTAATACTTGCTCACAAAAAATCCTGAACTTTGTTGGTTTTGGAATGAAACAAGATGATTCTACATTTTTATGAAAATCCAAAAAAGAAAGCCAAGATGCTAACACAGCAGTAATTAAAGTCATATTGTATTGCATTCAATTATATATGGGTGTGCATGTATATATGTATGTGTGTATGTCTATATGTATCTATATGTATCCATGCAAATACTCTTAAGACTTTAAATCATAATCATAAGATATACAAGCAGAAATGGCCCAACAAACAGAAATTGAGTGGTATTATGCAGAATTTTAGTAATGCTTATAGTTAAGCTGTTGGGTGTCATTTAGGAAAATAGTTTGGCAATAGATTGAAAATTATATGCTATTTATTTTATATAATAGAAAATAACATGCTAAATCAGAAAAAATTTCCACATATAGATAATATTGCCCAAAAATTTCAGACCAACACAGAAAACTTGTAAAAGGAAAAACTAATGCATGATTATGTAAATTGGGAATGAGTGAAATTAGAACAAGGATGTGTTTACAGGGCAGCCACAAGTCCCTAGGAGTGTATATTATTTCTTATCATTATGTTAATTACAAGGGATATATATTTGAGAAAAAATAACTACATGCTTAAGTTTTGTCAACTCTTCAATATATTTAATTGTCTAATTTAATCTAATTTTTAACAGAAGTATTAAACATGAATAGAATATTCTTCTCTTTCTGTTTTTTTTTTTTTGTTGTTGTTGTTTGCTAGTTGCATGGCTTGAACTCAGGGACTGAGGCCCTGTCCCTCAGCTCTTTTGCTTAAGGCTAGCACTCTACCACTTTGAGCCATAGCTCCACTTCCAGTGAAATAGTAGTTAATTGGAGGTAAGTCTTTTAAACCATGATCCTCAGATCTCAGCCTCCTGATTAGCTAGGATTACAGGCATGAGCCACCATCATCCTGCTATGAATAGAATATTCTTTTACATTTTTAGTAAGATTTTTTATTAGCATATATTAGTTATACAAGGAGGTTATTTTTAATCATTTCCACATGTGCATGCAATGTGCCCCAAATTAATTTCTTTCCTTGATCACCTTCTCTTATACTCACATTCTTAAAATAATTTCAACATGTTTGAATATATTTTCCTAAACATAAAGTACATCAATTATTTGTGCTTTTGAAGATAAAGGAAATTTCATATTTAATTAATATTTCTCTACTACCTGATATTAAACAAATGTACCTAAGAATTGAAGTTTAATATCTCCTCTACCTATATGAAACCCAGTCAGGTATTTTCTCCATGCCTCCTGTATACTATGGTACATCAGCTATTTCTCTGTGTGTCTGAAATTTATTCCTGAATAACATCAGCTGGCTTAAATATAAATCTATTTTTCTACAGGGAATGCTGAGAAGCACATGTCAAAGTCTTAGATTAGTTGCTAATGATGAGTTCCAACAAAATGCTAGCTTATTTTATATACAATCTACAATCAAATTGGTGTGCAATCTGGTTGGAGATATCATCAAATTGTTTCTTAGCATTAAAGGCCTATATCCTAGGGGCTTTCAACCAAATCAGCATGTTGATCAAATTCAAAAGTCCTATATCTGTAATACATTCTATTTGACATGTTCAAAGATGATAATATCACAGTAATAAATTAAAGACTGAAAATATGTTCTCAGAGATGGTAAGAATGTCACTATCAAAACTTCATAGCAATTTTGAGTGAACATATTTATATATGATAACACTCCAACCCTCCCCCATATGTAAGTATAATGTATCCTATCTCTGTTTCTGAACCTCTGCACTTTATATTAACAATTATTCATTGGTTTTTAAGTTGTTATATTGGTTTTACTACTTAGGATATTTAACCTGCACATTTGCTCATGGATTAGTTGAATTATTTATTCTTTTGTTATTAATTTTGTATATACTCTGCATATTAATTCCTTTTAAGATGATAGCTTTCTGAATATCTTTTCTATTTTATTGAGAAGAAAGTCAATATGGATGGTAGAGAAGGTTTTGGATGCTCCTGACACAAAGATATACTAAATGATGAGGGACATGCCATTATTTAAATTATTTAAATACTACATTATCATTATTTAAATACTACATATTGTACACATGCATGGAAACCCAATCATAGTCCATTTATATATAAAATTATTATCAGTTAAGTTTTTTAAAACATAAAAAATTAAACACAAAATACTCACTAAAATCCATTTTCGTATGTATATGAAATATGTACGTGTATGTTTGTGTATTTGCATGGACATGTTATACATAGAATACTATCAAACTTGAAAACTTAGTCCTTTTGGCCACAAAACATTTTAATGAAAAAAATTTAGGTAAAGACAGAATTTCACAGTTACGTAATGAAATTTTGATCACCTTATGCCTTTAAGCAATGACAGAACTTGACAGTTTCCAAAAAGTCAAACTGGAGGGAAAAAAATTATCAATGAGGTAACAGTTCTGTGCCCTGCATAGTACACTGATTATCAGCTTCAGAATTTGAAAACCATCAATAAGTGGCTCCTACTTGTTTCATTTTTTTTCATTCTGGCTTTCTTAGATTGCTCTGTAGCTTCCCTAGTCAACCAAATTTATGATTTAAGGTTGGCATCAGCTCTTAATTCAATATCCTTAAAATTCTGACGCCTGAAATTGTATTACAAATTTTGCAAATAATGATAATCCTTGCTGCCAGTGTCTAATAGAAAGAGATGGAGACCACTATGAGTATCCTATCATATCTAAGACATTGTCCCAAATGAAAGAATATTTGATGCACAATAAAAGTACCACCAGGGTTGAGGACCTATCCTAGATCACCTTGTACAAATTTAAAGTTTTTTTAAATCAATAGTCAAATATCTAAGGGCAACCTAATTAGAGTTTATATGAAATTGAAGGTCACTTGTCGCAATTCATTTTACTCAAACTTTTGTTTACTTGCAATTCAGATTTGGTTTAATAAGGAAAAATCATCTAAGGGCAACCAGCCTATTCTGGTTATTTGAAGACTCTTTTCTAGACAACTCAGATCACTTGGTTTTTAGGCTACAACTCTCAGTTTTTTGAAAAAAAAATCATATATTTGACAAGTCAGGTCATTGCAACTTGGAATTGTTATTCTTATGAAAGAAGATAAAATGTATTCCGAAATCCCTGATTCCAAGTGACAGTCACTTCAATGATGGGTTTTTTTTTTTATCATACTCTGAAATGGAATTTATTTTTAGATAGTCGAACATATCTTGATAAGATCAAGCCTTATCAAAAGAAGTTATTTTTTAAGTATCTGATGAAATTAGGAAATGTAGTATGGTGCTTTCAAATTGATATTTATTATTTATATCTTACCTGATATAAGCTCTGAGTTATTTTAAATACATTTCTATTAATTATACAAATGCAGTAATCATGATTTCTATTTTTTGTCAAGTTAGTAAATATCACAACCATAATTATGGTTAAGCTGGTCAATTTTCACTGCATAATTGGTGTATTCAAGCTCATTATGATTTGGACATTAAAAAAACGATACAAACTGCAGTTACTATTTGGCATAAATTTTTCTTTGTTCTTACAGTATATTTTAGACATGATTACCATAGCTAGAGTGAGATGTTCCTTTTAAAGTGAGTCATTTTCTGGCTTAATAAATGCATTCTTAAGGTGAATTGCTTGTGAGAAATACCATCCACTCTGCATGCTGCTGAAGTGGGGCTAACAGTCAGAGCAAAGCATCCAAGAAGCTGGAAGACAGATCTGAAAGAAAAGCTGTATTATTCCCCAGTTCAGTCTCACCAGGAATTGCACTGAAGTCAAACTGACCTCAAGCCATTCAAGTAGAAGACCCCAAAATAATAGAAACTCAAGTCTGCTGTGAGAAATTCCTGAATAAAGCTTACAATTTATACAGTCTTTGCTATTGCTTTCTTTTTTTCTTCCTTGAAGAACAAATGCAATGGCATAGAATGTCCTAGCCTTTCACGAGGGCAGAGATTCCTCTGCAGTGCAAGCTCTGTATGTTGGCTTGACTCCATGTCAGCATACTGTCAAAATAAGGAATGATATATAAATCTGAACATTGTGCCAACTACAGCATATAAACTACTTGGAGTTCATCCAGCATTGCATACAGGTCACCTTCCTGTAGCAAGCCCAGAATACTGGTATGATGTCATGTTATTGAGGAGGCTATCAAGGGAAAGGCTTTGTTCAATATTTGACAGTGATAGTTAGCAAATCTTTCTGATTGTATATACCAAACATACAGAAAAAAGGTGTTTTATGCTCTTTTGGTATCATTTTTGCCTATGAATGTACTTCTGAGCATAAAATGGTACTTAATTAGAGATGCCACATGGAAAATGTCAGAGACATGAAATGGCACTTGATTTAAAGTGGCACCCAGACTTAAGCAAACAGACATGAACAATGTAAGACAAGGAAGTTAGAGCTGAGAACAAAATCTCAGATCTGGGGTCAGGTATTTTGTGTTTTTTTCATTGTACACAGAATAAAAATGCAATCTTGGGTTACTAGAAACTATCACTTGAAAAATTTCTCTGTGTTTCTGGAAGGCATTTCATTTAAAACAATAATAAAGTGGAGTAACTCTGGGAAGGTGAACACTCTATCTAGAATTGGATCTGGTTTCAGCAGAGAACTGATAGAAACCCAAATATTCGTGTATAGAAAAGCTAATGATATACTGCCTATAGTGATCTTCTTAAGTAGAGTTCTGATTTGTGACTTCCTTCACAGTGATACAGTCTGATACAACTTCTGAACACTCCAGGGAGCTATCTTCCTAACCGATGATCTCAGAAGTGGAGCGAGGGAGAGCAAAGAGTAGCACTAAACAAGAATAAAGAAGGGCTGGGAAGTTGGCTCAGTGGTAGAGCGCTTGCCTTGCATGCCTGAGGCCCTGGGTTCGATTCCCAGCACCACATAAGCAAAAAAGCCGGAAGTGGCGCTGTGGCTCAAGTGGTAGAGCACTAGCCTTGAGCTGAAAAGCTGAGGGACAGTGCCCAGGCCCAGAGTTCAGGCCCCACGACTGGAAAAAAAAAAAAAAAGAATAAAGAAGTATTCAGTAGTAATTCCATATGACTTCTCTGTGTGAACTTAATTCAAAAATCACCAGTGTCTGAGGGAATCGTGATAGTTCAAATATTACAGTGTTTTACATTAACTTATAATCACTTAAAAATATTAGAAGCTACAGAGAGAAAAAAACTGAACTACCCATGAGCCTTCCATCCAGAGGTAATTATTGCTTGTAATTTTTGCCTAAACTTCCTGCAGCTAAAATGTAGAAACTGTTTAACTCTTCCACAAAACACTTTTGTTAGTAACCCGTTGGTTTTTTTTTAACCAATAATTAACTACATTAGTGTTTTAACTTATTTACCAGCTTAATGTTCTATGATACATGATAATAGCAAAAATGCCTTTATTAAACAAGATTGTAATCTATGTTCATTACAGAGAGGGTGTTCTGGTTTATGCAAGAAGCATTTTGATATTCTTAGTGGGAAAATGAAAAAATATATACATTATATGAGGGTTTTCTAATTGTATATATTTAACTTAGACTTTCAACTATATTCTATCACTGTTTCTTTCTTTTTATTTTTTCAGGGCTGAGGACCAAACCCAGGGCCTTGAGCTCACCAGGCGGCACCCTTCTGCTGAACTAAACCCCCAGCCCCCTATATCCCTGTTTCTTGACGTAGCTCATTAAGTATTGATCCAAGACAGAGTGATTAGGCACTGAATGAACACACTTCTTTGGTAGAATCCACATTTCGTAATTTGCTATAAATAGAAATAGCAAGCCAGGCACCAGTGGCTCACGCCTGTAATCCAAGTTACTCAGGAGGCTTAGATCTAAGGATCACAGTTCAAAGCCAGCCCGGGCAGAAAAGTCCATGAGACTCTTTTTTTTTTTAAATTGTGAAAATACTGTACAGAGGGGTTACAATTACATGGACAAGATAATGAGTACATTTCATATCAAGCATTGTAGCCTCCTCCTTTTTTCCCCTTCCCATCGGCCCCGCCCCTCCACCCCCATGAGAATCTTATCTCCAATAAACCACTAGAAAACTGGAAGTGGTACTGTGGCTCAAGCGGTAGAGCACTCACCTTGAGCTGAAGAGTTCAAGGACAGCACCCAGGCTCAGAGTTCAAGCCCTATGACCCACAAAAAAAAAAATTAGCAGTATGTGAATGAACACCTTATACACATGTATATTTCTATTCTTAATATAAAGGAATTTTCAATAATATATTCATCATTCATATATTTTACTTAGACTCGCTCATTCCAAATTTATTATAATATTTGATATTTTGATAGACTTAAATGAATAACAGTTAAAATATCTTGGAATTGAAAAGCCTTTCATATCAAGCAGAAATTTTTGGTAGAGCATTTTTTATAAATTAAGACACTTTATAGTTACCAAAGTAAGTTGATTATTTCATGTTAGTATCTACTTTTTATACAAAGATTTTATAAAATGCTATTTTTGTTAATAATTAATAATAGCTTAATATAAAAATTTACATCTCTATGAACAATATAAAATCTCTAGAAGGTTAATAAAATTTGATTTATTATATAACATATCTTTATGTGAAAATAATTAGTAAGCAAAGGGAAATATGTGATTCTACATATGAAAACTTTATGCTTATAAAAACATATACTCAATAAGAAACTTCAAGGACTACAATTTTGGACATATCTCATTTTTGAAGAAACAATTTACTTCTCTTTTCAGATAGCAAATGATTGAAAATGTAAGCTTAAAACAATTCTCACAGGAAAAAATAGCTGTCTCTTATAAAGTGACTTAATGAACTAAAACAATAAAAATAGTAAGAGGAGGACTTACAAAACCTTTTTCCTTTTCTACATATGTAATATGGATAAACTATAGCAATTAGTTAAATTTCATTTTAAGTAACAATACAAAACCAATTAATACTGGCAACAAGGGTCAAGTAACCCAGCACCAGCCATGACCATAAAAGCCCAGGAAGAGCAAAAGGCCTTCAGTTGAAGCCCTAGTACCAGTATCAAAAAAGTATCAATGCAATGAATTTAGTAGTATTACTTACAAAAATATTCTCCTAATGGAAAAATTTTATATCCTTGATAATAATTTAGTAAAGAATATAGAGAAAACTTTACTGTCATTTATCATGCATCTACTCATTTCCATATATCCAGTTTGTGTCTCCTGTTTTCTACATATCCATGAATTACAGTATGAGAAAATTTCAAAAGAAACCCTGTAAATATTTCAGTGCATACATTTTATAAAATTATGGGGTAAAAATTATACTGAAAAAAAAAAAGACTATGTGTTACTGCAAACTCACTACATTGTTTCAGTTTTATAGAGAAAAGTAATAACCTATAAACTAAACACTTGTAGATACATTCATACAGATTTACAAATGTTGATATTAATTCTTCCTACACCTAAAAATTTTGAAGTTAAGATACTCATTTTATTTTAATGGATGATTTTTTGTGTTCTGTCAGAGATAAAAATCGAAAGAGATAATCTGCCTCATGAACTAAAAATTTATTTTATTCACAAATTGTTTTGCTTACTATGAAACCTCAGTTTGAAAAATCACTTTGTTGTGGTACCTGAAAAATATCTTTGACTTCAAAGAACTCTCTACTTCATAACCAAACAAGTGAATATTTACTTTAAATATTTGAAAACTAACTTCTGTATTAATCAAAAAATGAAGACAGAAGTACAGTTTCATTACACGCTTGAAAAAATGCTGATCATTTAGCTCAAGAAAATTTACGTTTAAATTGTATTTTCACCCATGCAATACAAAGAAATGGTCTTCTTAAATTTAACAAAAAATATTTATATACTCTTATAATCTACATTAAGCAAATACACAAACCTTCTTTTTGGATTCTTCCAGCTACTGAACTGTAAATTACAAATAGCAAACTCATTATAACACTTCAGTTTGTTTTTGGACAACGATTAAAACTTAGTGGACTGAAGAGTATCAATGGCAGAATAAGGCAAAACTACCAAATGTCACACCAAATAGACACTATGTAACAAAATATAAGTGAGACTTTCTCACTGTTCTATTCAGTTTACTCTTAAGAAAAGCAATTTTAACCTTATAATTTCCATAATATATTGTTTAAGTATTTAATCTAGAAATTTTACTGTAATTTCTTAAGCCAGCAAGCTTTTCCGCTCAACAACTGTTAAGTACACAAAATAGGTTTTGCTTTCGGTTATGTTTTGTTTTGGCTTTTTCCAGTTAGATGAACTACATGAAGATTTATTCCTAAATTTACCATGCCTGAAGGTAAAAACTGTAGCAGGATGAAATTGCCATTTTCCAAATGTAAAATTACATTACTCTGATTAAAACTACTTCTTCATTTTATATAATAATGCAAAAAGCACAAAGGAGGAGGCTGCAATGCTTGGTAAGAAATGTATGCATTATCCTGCCCATGTAATTGTAACTCCTCTGTACAGTATGTTCACAAATAAAATAAAATTAAATTTAAAAAAATAAATAAAAAATAATGCAAAAAGCAGACATTTTTAAACATCAACACCCTTCTAGACTTTGAGCCTATGTATTTTAATAAATGTCTTCTCAATAAACCTCAGAAATGAAAAATTAGCAAAATCTTTTCTATCTTTTTCAGAATAATGGTATTCACCATTGTTGAAAGAGTTGCAAAATCTTTTCTGTAAAATATATTATATATACGTAAACCTTTCCTAACAGCAAAGACAAAGCCCCATACAGACCATTTATTTTTTTTCTGGCAATACTGGGTTTTGAATGTGGAGCCTCGTGACTGAGAAAAAAAAATAGTCTACCATTTGTCCCAGCTCTTTGGGGATTTGTTTTTTTTCAGATGGACTTTTGAGCTTTCTTGTATAAGGCTGGTTCTATACCAAAATCCTTCTACTTATGCATCCGACATAACTAGGATTATAGCAGTTGACCATACTACTTTTTGCTAAGGTAAGGTTTCAATATTATTATTAGTAGTAGTATTAGTATTAATTTATTTTGTCCAGGCTTGTCAAGAGCTATAATTCTCTACCTCCTAATCTATGAACAAACGATAGCTTTGTATTTTTCTCATTCTCTTGAATTCCTTTCAGTGGTTTATAATTTTCATAGGTTTATAAATTTCTTGGGTATTTGGTTATATTTATTACTTTTCTTTTGGTTTGGAATTTGTTTATGCATTATGAGGAATTAAATTCAGAACCCCCATCTCAATAGTAGGAGTAATTCCACTGGAGTCATATACTCAATTCTTTTTTGTTTAATCCAGTTTTTCAAACAATAGCTTGCTATCTTTGTTCTGAATATCTACTTACTATAATCCTGCTACCCTCACATTTGGAATATCTTGGGCTACAGGCCTGCACCCCCATGTCTGGCTTTTTTTCAATTGTGAAAATGCCATACAGAGGGGTTACAATTACATGGGCAAGGTAATGAGTATATTTCTTATCAAGAATTCTTGCCTTCTCCTTTCTTTCCCCTTTCATCCCTTCCCATCTCCCTTCCCCCCACTCCCCTAAGTTGATGTTAGGTGAAATGAACTCCAAGATAAGGACTCAAACGTTTTTTTCTTTCTTGTGATTGTTTCTAACATATTTTTAAGATGATTTTTCTGGCTCGTTTTTGAGAAGAAGTTGCTAATGTTTGATCAAAGAGGCTGTGAATCATAATATCTTCCTGTCGTCAACTGTCAACTCCTGAGCAGGTGGGATTACAACTGCCTAACACCACAGTCATCTGGGCAAATTTTTGCATTATTTTGTTTATTGTAGCTATTGGAAATTGGAATAATGTCTTGATTGCTATGTCAGTTAATCTTCTATTAACATGTAGCAAACCTTTTTTTTCTGTTTTGATGTTTTTATCCTACAACTCAGCTGAGTTTGAAGATTAGGTTGGTTGTACTCATTGTGGACTTCCGCATGCACAATTGTCATCTGTAAATAGTGATGAATAAGACTGAGAGAAGAAAAACAAAATTAAAAATAAATGCACCAATGTTAAAAGAAAATAGGGAAATGAGCAAAGAAAAATGTGTCAGTGATTTAGAGCAGAGAATGAAAAGATGAGCTTTCTGTTAATAAATGGAAAATAATAAATATATTGCTTACAATTAAAGTTACAGTAGAAGAAGCAAACACAGGAATTGTCAACTACCTTTATTGGAAAAGAATAGCATAGGACTTTAGAGGTGAATTCTCAATGTTATATGTTTTTTTAAATGTTTATGAAAATTTTAGAACTTACAGATTACCAAAGGGATAAAATAAGTTCTTATTTTATAAAATAAAGGTAAAATAATGAATTCGGTTAAATAAATTTACATGTTCTTTCTCTTAAGCAATTAAATTTATTTACTAAGTAATCAGCACTCAATTTTAAAACTGAATGTGGTTACAGTTATCTCACATTGTTAAGTTATCCTCAGAATCATTACTCCTTGAAAGCTGTTATGAACATTGATATGTGAAATCGCTCATTTCCTAGGCTAGAATTTTATGTGCAGAACAGTGACTGCATAAGCACCTGTCCACAGAGAATGCAGGAGACTGCTAAATTGCAACACGCAGGTGTGCCTCTGATAGGCATGGTGTTTAATTCTGAGACAAAACAATTAGAAATAGAATAAATGTCTTTCTGTATCAGAGGAAATATTCTTGAGGTATGACTCAGCCTGCATGTGTTTCCTTTTTGACAAAAGTAGGTCAATTTTTTATCTTTCCTTCTAGAATTGGAGTCCAAGATGAAATTGCTCCTTTGTGATCACAGGCAGTTATTGCAAGCCCCGTTTTATCAAAACTGTGCAAGGGAGATATTCACCATTAAGTTTCCAAAGTTTGTGAAGTAAATAGGAGACAAAGAAAGCACTTTAATCAGATCCTTAGAAATTCAAAGAATGAAGAATCCATACTCATTATCTGAGCTTATTTTAAGTTTAAACAAATAAAGTGAGAAAACTGGATATAAATTAAACAATAAATTGGACTTTTTTCTGATAAAGACTTCAATTTGAGACAGATAAATGGCTCACAATTTAGAATCAGGAAACACAAGAAGAAGAGAAATATCAAATACAGATAGAACTGAAAAGTTTCTATTGATTTACATCCTCAGAAGAGAAATATAAATTTCTAAATGAGGCCTGAAAAATTAAAGGAACTTCATTGTACTGACACTTGCATATAAAATTTCAGGTTATATGGACGAGAATACATTTGGGTGTGTATTTGTGTGTGTCTGGTCCTGAGTATGTGCTATGTGTTCTGATCATAAATTACCTATTGATCAAAATTATTCACAATTGACACTAAATGTGTCCAAAGTTAATAAAATACATAACATTAAAGACATAAAGTGCAAAACAATATAAGTTGGCATTTCAAGTCAAATTCTCTGTACAAAAGTGTGCAATGGGTCTTTAATAAAGGTGTCCCTGACCAGCAGTATAATATCCCACATTCCAATTCTCAGTGCTCAGAACAGGTGACCTTCTTAGATGACAAAAAGGAGCCTTGCTGATGAAATTAGAATAACAGTTAACAAAATGGACAAAATACCCTTCATTATCTACATGGGTCTGATAGAAACTGTGATCTTACTTAATGAAAGAAGGCAGGAAGTGAGTGAGAGAGGTGTGGCAAAAGAGACAGGAGGGATTAGGGATGTGGCAGACACTCCAACTGTTGGAGCTGGCTTTGAAGATGGAGAAAAGAGCTTAAAGCTGGGAAGCGTGGGCAGTGCCTGGAAGCTGAGAGCAAGCCTGGTTTCACAGCCAGCAAAGGTACAGGGACTTTAGTCCCTCAGTGGCAAGGGACTGCATTCTGCCAAGGACTTATGTTCAGAAATAGATGTTTTCTCTTGAACATCCAGAAAATGGCACTAGTTTGCAGGTGCTCTACATTTTAGACCAATAAAACCTGAGGTGAGCTTCAGAAATACAGAAGAGTAAAGAAGTAAGATAGTGTTTTTTAAGGTGCTAAATTTATGATAATGTGTTATGACATCAATAAAGCCTAATCGTTTGCAAGCCATTAATTCATGCTAATTATGTGACTAATTATATATTTCCCATGAGCTTATTAAGTAATACTAGCAAAGGAATTTCATATAATCTTGATCTTTACAAATTCCTAAGTTTCAAGTATTAATCTCGTTTGGTGGACCATACAGATAAATTTTAAAAGCTAAATTTAAGGGCTGGGAAGGTGGCTCAGTGGTAGAGTGCTTGCCTTGCATGCATGAGGCCCTGGGTTCGATTCCTCAGCACCACATAAGCAAAAAGAAAAAAGCCGGAAGTGGCGCTGTGGCTCAAATGGTAGAGTGCTAGCCTTGAGCTGAAGAGCTGAGGGGACAGCGCCCAGGCCCAGAGTTCAGGCCCACGACTGGACCCAAAAAAAAAAAAAAAGCTAAATTTAAGAGTAAGAAACTCTCTAAAGTCAGAACAGCTGGTAAACTCGGCTGAGTAGTCATAAAAAATAAGACCTAAACTCAGAATTTCTAAATTAGTTATAATATGTATGTGTGTGTGAGTGTACTCTCCTACACATCGTTAAATGTAACCATTGCACTTCCATTATGTTTGTTAATCTACTCAGATAACAATATTTTATTTTATGGAATATAGACCAAATATGGTATCTATCTGAGTAAAATTTTAAATAAATATTTAAATGAATGAATATTTACATAAAACACCCTGCTTAATTTCTTTGAATACATTTGCCTTAAAATGTATATACACATGTTTAGTAGGCTATGGTTCAACATGTACCAGATAAATTTTAAACTAACTTAAAAGTAATTTTAGCTATAGTAAATAATGCTGCAATAAACATAGTTGTGATGGTTGGTAGCTTTAGTGTGGACTTGTTTGTAAACAGAATGGATCAAGAAAATGTGGTATATATACACAATGGAATTCTATGCCTCCATCAGAAAGAATGACATTGCCCCATTTGTTAAGAAATGGAAAGACTTGGAAAAAATTATATTAAGTGAAGTAAGCCAAGCCCAAAGAACCATAGGTCCCATGGTTTCCCTTATTTGCAATATCTAGTATATGTATGAGTCAAGCAGAAAAGGTCAGATAAGGTGATGTTAGGAAAATGAACCCTAAGATATGTATTTAAATGTTTTTTTTCTCTTTCATGCATTTGCTTCTAACGCATTTATATTTATAAAATTAATTCTTAGTTGTTTTGTATGTCCCTCCCCCACAGTATAACCCCTGCTTTCACTTTATTTGATGTCGGTATAATTTGTGGAGGGGAAGGGGAAAAACAAGCCGTTTAAATAAGGATACAGGTGGACCCGTTGCAACAATGAGAAGTACACGTTGTCATGTCGAAAACCAACTTTACTTTCTGATGGAGGCATAGAATTCCATTGTGTATATATACCACATTTTCTTGATCCATTCATCTACTGAGCGGCATCTGGTTTGGTTCCATACCTTAGCTATGGTAAATAATGCTGCAATAAACATAGTTGTGCTGGTAGCTTTAGTGTGGGCTTGTTTGTAAACATTTGGGTAAATGCCCAAAAGTGGGATTCCTGGGTCATAGGGGAGCTCTATGTGGTCTTTTCAGGAACCTCCATACTGCTTTCCAAAGTGGTTGAACAAGTTTACACTCCCACCAACAATGAAGTAAGGTTCCCTTCTGTCCACATCCCCTCCAGCATCTGTTGTTGTTAGAGTTCTTGATTATAGCCATTCTAACTGTGGTGAGGTGGTATCTCAATGTTGTTTTGATTTGCATTTCTTCTATGGCTAGGGAGGTTGAGCATTTCTTCATGTGTCTATTGGCCATCCTTCTTTATTCTTCAGAGAAGTTTCTCTTCAAGTCTTTAGCCCACTTATTTATTGGGCAGTTGTTTCTTTGAGGATTTGTTGTTAGGGGATTTAACTTTTTGAGTTCCAAGTATATTTTAGATTTGTTAGGAAATGGAAAGGCTTGGAAAAAATTATATTAAGTGAAGTAAGCCAAGCCCAAAGAAACATAGGTCCCACCGTTTCCCTTATTTGCAATATCTAGTATATGCATGAGTCAAGCAGAAAAGGTCAGATAATGTGATGTTAGGAAAATGAACCCTTAGTTATGTATTTAAATGTTTTTTTCTTTCATGCATTTGTTTCTAACTCATTTATAAGATTATTTCTTTGTTGCTTTGTATGTTCCTCCCCCACAGTATAACCCCTGCTTTCACTATATTTGATGTCAGTATAACTTGTAGAGGAGATGGGGAAAAACAAGTCGTTTAAGGATACAGGTGGACCTGTTGCAACTAAGAGAAGTACAAGTTGTCATGTCGAAACCGAACTTTACAACTTTGGTGGGGGGGATTAGGGGGGCAGGGGGAGGGAGGCTAGGAAGGGATGTGAAGGGTAAACAAAGGAGGAGGTTGCAATGCTTGATAAGAAATGTACTCAATGTCTTGCCCATGTAATTGTAACCCCTCTGTACAGTATGTTCACAAAAAATAAAATTTTAAATTAAAAAAAGAAAAGAAAACAGAGGACTAAAAAATAAAAAAAGAAATAAAAAAAAGAAATAAAAAAAAGAAAACGAACTTTACAACTTTGGTGGGGTGAGGGGAGGATTGGGTGGGGGGGTGGGGGGAGGCTGGGAAAGGATGGGAAGGGGAAACAAAGGAGGAGGCTACAATGCTTGATAAGAAATGTACTCATTATCTTGCCCATGTAATTGTAACTCCACTGTACAGTATTTTCACAATAAAAAAGAAAAAAAAAGGAATTTTATTAATGTAAATAAAATGTATGAAAATTATTGTAGCATATGACTCAAAAGTAAATGAAGTTTGGAACTCAGTAATAAGCTATCCATAACACTAACTCTGGATCAAAATCATAAGAATATTAAAGAGAATTAAGCAATTTCAGATATAAAATTTCTCACCTCATTTTTTTTCTGAAATATACATTGGCTTTATCACATCGTCACTCTGTTATTTCTCCTTTCTACTCTAGAGGACTGGATGTAAGGTGATTTGAGTGGAGTGTCTGTCGATGGGGATGGGGTCTTCAGACTCAGAAAAAATTAATTGTTTCCTTCCTGATATGAGGTATGGTAGCAGGATTTAAGAAGAACTGAGTCCTATGGTAATAGAGATGACTTCTAAAGTCAGAGACATGCACTAAATTATTGAGTAAACAAAAATAGGAGGCAAGGTAAAAAATGCTAGTCAGACAAAATGAATAGGGCAGTGCAAGTATTTAGGGTGGACTTGGGGAGTCACTCTAATGATGAGGAAACAAACTTTCATGCAAGATCAGCATAGTAAATCTAGTAAGTACAGAGAACAAGAAATAATAAAGCGAACACAATAATGAAACATGTGAGTGGCAATTAGTGAAGGCATAGCAATAATAGATAGTACTAGAAATGATTTGACAGGAACAAGATCACAAAGTAAAGTATAGGCCATAATAAATAGTTTAGATATTATCCTAAGTTTAATGAATAGTCATTTTAATCATTTATTTTTAATCATTTATTCCATGTTACACCAATATGTGAAGGTATACCTAATGTATTTGCATCTGATAGGTCTGGCCAGAGTATAGTAGAAGGTCCAAAGTAGAAGCAAAATATTTCCCTTGTGATTGCAGATGGCAAAGAGCTGATTTTGGTTGTGTTAGAAGATGAAGATGAAACATGCTAAGAGATCACACTGTGAGGATATAGATTAAGTTAGAATAACCTTTATTGGTCCTGATCACTGCCATGAGTTTGGTCAAAAATGAGCCTGATAGAGAATAGAACATTGCTATGGAGAACATTAAATTTATAACACACACCCACACATATTGCCTCCTATGACTAATTTTCATTTGAAATCTGCGTTTGAGATATAAGTGTCCCTAGTCCTGCTTACATTCCAGATTCATTACACTTTGGGCTAATAATATAATCAAATGAGTGTCTATAAAACATTGGGAGAAGGTGAATGTAACTGTAAGAAGGGTTTGAATTCTTGGTATCCAGTAAGAGCAGACTATACCACCCCTGGACTTCTGGCTAACAGAAACTGTGAGGTAATGAACTGGTTACTTGTGCAATAATTTGCAGTGATTAGTTAAACAGAAATTGAAAACACATATCCCAGCAATGAATGGAAATTCTTATATTTTCACTTAAAGATCATTGACTCATTCTAGGTCATTATTGGGCTTTCTCTGAGTCATAGTGATTCTGAGTATCAGCTATTCAACCATCCTGCCTGCTATCATTTTCTTAGTTTTATTTATTTTTGTTGTTGTTGTTGATTGCAATGAAACAGATGTCTTTCTCCCTGGAAAAGAGCCAGGTAACCTTGGAGCTTCCCATGGCCATGTGTCCTGTTGGATGAAGCTAATGTCACAGAGACAGAGAAAGAGTAAATGATGCCAATGGCCAAAACAAACCATAAATAAACAATTTGAGTATGCAATTGAAGGATAATAATGTGTATGCTACAATTCTAACACTTGTTGGCCCCTGAGTATGCTTGATCATCAATTGCAAGAGCTGATTATTCTTTGCTTTAATGAAGCTATGCTTAAGAATGATTATATTTATATACATGTGTATATTGTTTACACATATATAATTCCTTTATATCATTGTTCTTTGATCATAGTTGATCTTTATTACCTGAAACCAAAAGTGGCCTGGTTAATATAATTCAATAAAAATTGTTGACAAGCACCAAAAGCTGTGCAGCCAATAATTCAAATGTTTACTCGTCTTTCAACATGTTAACAGTCATACTGAGAGCTGTTCAAACCCTTTTCCAACAAGAATTACATGATCAGATTTTCTGTCCTGTCTTCTTGTGTTTATCTTTTCTCTTTAAAATATATCCCCCATGTCATTAAACTGCCTTATACCTAATCAGGTATTTTTTCCCCTGCTTCTGGAGGAGATTTCGGTATGTTAGGGAACTGTTTTAAAACTAATCATATCTCCTGTATCCATTAGGATAAATGACTTCTATTGCCTGTGGGGCCATTAGTCTCACTCATTCTCACTGTTTCATCAGTGTCTAAGCTCCTTTATTCTACCACCATTTCCTTTCTGTCCCAAAATATCCTCAGATTTCCCTGATGCCTTTCATTAGTTCTCTTAAGCCACATCTGTCTCTTCTCTAAACTGCCAGCTCTTTTTCCCCAAATAATTCTCAATCTCTACTTATTTCACCAATATATATTTCTTCTGTATTGAATAAAGTCTAATCATACATCTGAGTCAATTTAGTTATTGGAAAGAATTTGATTTAAAGAGCACATTCACTTATGAGTGGTAACCAGGAAACAAATATAGTATGGAAGTAGGAACTGTAGAAAGTGGCTATCTTTCCTAGGCCTTAGGAAGCCAAGGGGACATCTTGTGATAATAAACTCTAGAAAGGTAGGAAAAACCATAGTTTTCTGAATAACAAAGAGACAGGTAGTAAGCAGACAGAAAGGAATCATTTACCATTTCCTCTTCCAGCCCCATAGCCTCTTTATATCTTCTTGTTGAAAAATCCTAACTTGTACAGTTAGGATTCAGATTCATCCTAATAATAAAGAAAATAGCTCATCTTAAAAAATAATTATTTAATGTGTCTCATGTATTTTGACAGAAAACATATATTCTTATAATGCATACAATCAATGGGCATTTTATCTATATTTTTATGTGACTACTAGTTTTGAAGGAATCCACAATTTTCTTCAATGATAATGGAATCTTAGTTTTGTTAATATATGTATAAATATTCAATTCTTATTCTTGATTTACCATTATTTATGACAACTTTATATATATTTTTTTGTCTTTTCTTTTTTGGTACTGGGGATCGAACCCAGGACATTGCACTTGCTAGGCAAGCGCTTTTGCCACTGAGCTACATCCCAGCCCAACAACTTTATATATTTAAACATTAAACAAGTAAAACTGTTACCAATTCTGATGCAATTTCTATCATAAGCATAAACATAATGAAGTACTATTCAGCCATAAAGAACAGAATTGTATCAGATGCACAATAATGGATGAGACACCTTGAGCAAAATATGCCAGATTCAGAAAGCAAGTGTCACATACCTTCTCTCATATATACAATCTATATTTTCTCAATAGAAAAGAAAATCAAGGCTGGGAGCTGGTGGCTCACACCTAAAATCATAGCTATTTGGGAGGCTGAGATCTGAGGATTGAGGTTCAAAGCCAGCCCGGGCAGGAAACCCCGTGAAACTCTTATTTCCACCAGCAAACCAGAAGTGGCGCTGTAGTTCAAGTGGTAGAGTGCTAGCCTTGAGCTGAAGAGCTGAGGTACAGTGCTCAGGTCCAGAGTTCAAACCCCATGACCAACAAAAAGAATAATAAAAGAAAAAAGAAAGAAAATCAATGGTGGATTATTTATAGGAGGAAATGTGTACTATTGGTATATGGACTCTGCCGAAAGGGAGGGATGAAAGAATGTTTGGAGGATATGAATGTGATTGAAATATGTTATACACATGTATCAAATGCAATAACAAAACCTATTGTTTTATATAACTAATAGGTATTCATTGTAAAAGCTTATCCTGAACCAGCTACTATGTTAGTTATCAGTGAGAAAATGAGCATGATTAATGTGCAGTAGACCCGTGGCTTTCACTGGTGCATTGTTCCAAGGGGACTATTGTTGAAGAGACACCAATTCTGAGGATGCATGAATTGAAACACAACTGACAATATCCAGGGACTGACAGAGAACTTATCTGCAAGAACTGAGCTGACTAATGTGTATGGCCTTGACCAGGCTTGGTTAAAACTGCATGTAATAAATACATGAATAAAGAAGTTTTACTATAGTTCCATCTTGTGGGTTCAATCTGGAAAAGAACAATTATACATATAGTGATTCAACTGCAATTTTCATAAAGACTATAAAGACAAAGTACAGTGCAAAATCAGTGACATACAAATATAATTTCACATACATATAAATAAACATACTATGTGTATATATATACATACACACATATACTCAAGTTAATTAATACACATTTGTATTCATATATTTCTACATGCTGTATATATGTGTGTATTTATATGTCTTCTGAAGCAATAACGTCTTTAACTTTAGGATGAGTAAAACTGGGTAAAATGATATATGAACTTGAGAAGAGTCTCCTAGTCACGGGTAAAACAACGAGAGAGCATGAAGTAGGAAAAGAAAACTTACTTTATATTGCTACCAACTTTTGCATTCATTAATACATAGTTCTAATATATATTAACATATATTATAAATATGTTAGCACCTGGCAGGAGGGTGAAGGGGGTGAGTGGATGGAAGGGGAGATGGGAGGGGATGCTAAGAGGAAACAATGGAGGAGGCAAAATGCTTGATAAGAAATGTACTCATTACCTTACTCATATAATACCTCTCTGTACGGTATTTTCACAATAAAAATACTGAAATACAAAAAATAACATTAATATAGCATATACTATATATTGTATAGTTAGACTTAATTGCTATCTCATACTTTAAGGAACATTTGTAACTTTTTAGTCTTGTTGGAGGAAGTAGATAATTTAATTTCACATACTTACCTCTGTCATATTAGTTTGCTAGTTGGCTGATCCACTCTGACTTTTCAGGAGACTAGTTCTATTGCTTTTTTAATGGTTTTGTCCTATAAAATAACAAACAATAACTTGTTTAATAAGGAATTTTACATTACCCAAACATTTGGCTTTTGTTGTTGATTTCTTGGTAGTAACTGCAAACTTCTTGGAATACCTTCAAACTATATTTCTGCAGGTCTCAGCTGTACTCAACAGTATGATTTATGGTGTTAGGGTTTTTTGTTTATGTATGTATGTATGTATGTATGTATGTATGTATGTATGTATGTATGTATGTATGTATGTATGTATTGTCGGTCGTAGGGTTTGAACTCTGGGCCTGGGCGTTGTCCCTCAGCTCTTCAGCTCAAGGTTAGCGCTCTACCACTTGAGCTACAGCGCCACTTCTGGCTTTCACGGATTTTTCTCCCCGGACTGGCTTTGAACCGGGATCCTCAGATCTCAACCTCCTGAGTAGCTAGGATTACAGGCATGAGCCAACGGAGCCCGGCTGGTGTGAGGTTTTATATTCACCCAATATCAGATTTGTACCTGCAAAGGGCTGCAGACTGAAATTAGTTGTGTGGATAGTTAACACTGGATAGGTAATGGGGCCAATAAAGATTCAGAATACCAAGATAAGTGGGGTTGCTTAGTTGATTTGTCACACTTTGCTTTAAGATGTGAAATCACAGAAAGCAGAAAAACTGGATGTTCTACAATGACCAGATCTAAATTACCTAATGCATACATATCTTCTTTTGACTGTTTTCCAGCGGTATATTTTCACCATACTGTAAGTGGAATAAGACATATTTCAAGGAGTTCTATACTATATGGAGATTGTTTTTGCCATTCCTAAATCTGTTATGATACAGATAAAAGAGTAGTGTAAGTGACCGTCCTGAAGTTCACACTCATTATATGATAAAATACCACAAATACTTTTAAACACAGAGAAAAGGCATTTAATGTAGCCATAATTTATGTGACAAAAATTTAGTTTTTACAATGATAAGGAGGACACTGTGCTTTACAATTTCAATAATATTCTAATCATTTATTATAATTTATTTGAAAGAAAAGATTATTGCTGTTGTTAGTCACTCGAACTTTTGTGCATTTTTTCAGAATTCTATGATCACTAATGAAAAGGTATGAAGTAAAAGATTTCAATTCCAGAAGCTTATTGATTGTTCCTCCCTGAGGTTTTAAAAGTCAAAGACTTAGTTTCATCAGTTTTGTATGTCAAAATGGACAGAAATTAAGTGACCTAATTTACAATGGATATTGAATTTTAGTTCTATGAATAAGAATCGCTCTTAAACAAAATTCCTGTTCAACTTAGTAGCAAATAGACTCATCCTGAGGCTCATTTTAATATTCTGTTTTTAGTCTCAACAGTTCCCTGCTCAAAATTCCAATATAACAAAAGGAACTCCATTTTAAGAAATGATTTTCCTATCAATCTATCTCATGTATGACAATGACCAGGTCATTGTAACTTGGTTACAATGAATAAGTCTTCTTCATCTGTCCCCATACAAAGAGGTGATACTTTACTCTGAATTGTGATTTCTGAAATCTGTCCACATTTCAGTCTATTCTGAGTAACCTTTATCTTGAACTTGATGTTCATTCCAAAACATGGATTAGTAATTTTTTAGAAAAAAAGCACTAAATAAAAATGAAAGCTTTCTTGAATTTATGATATATTTTTATGCTTTACTAATGGAACTTCATGATTTTTGGTTTTTTGATGTTGAATATTTTCTGAATAACAAATACAAAATTCAGAGTCCTCTGTTACATCCTGCTAAATTACACTTGATGCTTCAAATTTTGTTTCCTTAGAGCCTTACTGATCTTTCTGGTGGGCTGTCTCAACATGATTTTTAGGACACAGTTTTAGCAGTAAGAAATGATAGGGATAAAAAAAAACTTACTATGTACACTATAATACATACCAATAGTAATTGTAACCCCTCTGTACAGTATTTCTACAATAAAAAATTCATACCAATAACAAAAGAAAATGTTAAATGAGCCACTATCATTTTCTTCTGACAAACATATTTTAAGAACATCCATGTTTAATAAGGTACAAACAAATAAAATGGACTCAATCAGGGGCAATTTTTCCTCATTTATAATCAAAGAATCCAGATGTTTGAAATTTCAGAGTCAAACTGTGCAAGTGCAACACATAGTAAGTGTATTTTCTTATTACGCAGTAAGAAATAAAAGTAAAATTCCTTCTATATCTGCCTTCCTTTGTTTCAAATAAATTCACCAGGTGCGTATTAAAATGTGTGATTTCAATTTCATGACACTAGAAGTAAACATTCATTTTAAAATTCTTTTAAAGCTTTACATACCTAGAATAAATTATAACATGTAAGTTTCTTCTATTTGGTCTCAGATTTGATTTTCTGATTTCCTGTGTTATATGACCAAAACTAGTCAGAAAAGATCCCTGGTTTCTGTTAGCCCACACTTCCTGAGACATTTGAAAGAAAATGTACAAACTATAAATATCAGTGATTTATGAGTATCAGAGCTTTGTAAGACATCAGATAAGAAAAGACAGACAATTTCAAGTAAGGAAAATTACTAGTGTGAACGTTCTTTCTTTATTCTATTTTACAAACCCTCTTATCTCCCCACTCTTGGTAACTACACAGTGGAAATAACCCTAAGGTGTTTGATACCTTTTGAGACATGAAGCATTAGAAATGAAACTGAGCATATAAATAACATTTAAGTAGTATCAGTAAAATTTACCTGCCACTGTGCATTTTGAATAGATTATATAAAGTTCAATGTATTAAAATTAAGTATTAGAAAATGAGATTCAAAAGTTATAAAATATACAGTTTAGAATAAAAGCTAAAAAATATATTATTAGAACAGTGGTGATCAGAAAATAAATAGAATGAACAGACATGAGAAGAGAAGATTAACAAAATAATAGTCAGTAAAGCCAGAGCCTTAGAATAAAGCCAATTTTTTTCATATAGGAATTAAGGATGCAGAATTGAGATGCAGATATTTCCTTAGAGGAAAGGGTAAAATGGAAATCAAATTTATTGTTTCCTTGATGCTTAATACCTAAATGTATTATTTTAAATGCTATTTTCCCTGAGAACCATTATTAAAAGGAAAAGAATTTAAGTCTATCATATATTGTAAAAATGAAAAACAAAATAAATTTTTAGTTTGTATTTATCACAAATAAACATATTTGAAAAAAGAAGCATGTCACATACAAGCGGTGATACGTGCAATAAATGACATATGTCTCAAAGTACATTAAAGAAATTAAGACATAAAAGTAGAGGACAAAAAGTTAAAAAATAAAGGAAATCTGAACACAATAAATTGCAACCAAGATGCCTTTGCTTTAATACACTACATAATTAATTCAAGTGACTGCCCTGCCTCACTTCTCCAAGACTGATTTATTATCATCGTTGTATTGAAAAATCACTACAAACTAAGAGAGGAACTAGTTGAAGAGTGTGTCAACAAAATCTAAAGATATACAAGAAAAGAGAAGAGATAATAGAAAAGAAATAATCAAATCAGAGAGTAACAATGTCACAATATTGAAAACTCATATAGTCTCATAAAATAGCATAATTTTATATGTTGAATTTTATATGTTGACATATTCATATTTTACTTTTTAAAAATTTTCTGCTTATAACTGCCCTAACTTCTTTGACTTCTAGTTCAAAATAGTAAATCAATGGATCTCATTGACTTGAACTTGATTTCTAATAGCAATTTGCAAGAGAAGAATGCTGAATTTCATTCATCATATAATTTATTTTTCTTACTAATGTTTTCTTGTGTTCCTCGGAATGTTCTAGATTTTGTCATTGGATGTTGTTACAAATTGGCTCATGCATCTTTGCACACTTACTTTTGATTTCCTTCTAGCTTCTTGCCAAGGAAGCAGGGATACTCCAGTGTCATCTTGTCACCTTTAAAGTTAGTCATATATTTCCAAGACATTTGGGATTCTTTCACTTGAGATACGTTAAATCAAAAACATTCACTTGATGGCAGAGGCAAATCATAGCCTTAGCCATGGATGGATGGAATTGGCTTTAGAAATGATTACAATCCATGGTTGAAATTCTATTTGTACTTGCTTTCTTTTCTTTGTAGTTGATCATTTCTGTTACTAGGTATCTTCCTACATACCCTAGAGTTCCTGAAAAATGGTGGGAGGATATTATCATGCCAGGACCAGAAGAAAGGCCTTAGACAAGAAGTCTGGTTGGAAGAATCTTGAATTGCATGCCAGATGTCTAGAATGTTCCTGTCACTATCACAAAATACATAAAATATTTACTTTATTGACAGAATTTTATTTTTCCCTTTTTAACTCACTTTTGCAGGTTTCACTGAATGCATGGTGGAGCAAACCACTCACCTCATGGCCAGAAACCAAAAGAGAGTGAAGAAGAGGATTAAATTCCACAACATGCCTCAGTAACTCAGGGACCTTCCACTAGGCTCTGCATCCTAACTGTGCCACCATCTCCTCAAAGTGCCACACAGGAGAAAAAGAGACTTGTGTGTTTGGGGAAACATTCCACATTCAAATGTTTGGTCCCCAGTACTTCAAAATCAAACACATAATTAAATGATGGCAATTAAGTTGCCAGTACCTGAAGCCCTAGAATAGAACACTATTCAGTAGTGGTGGGCCCGCTCCAGTGGGAAACTCCTCTGGATCTTGCGGTACCCCATTAGACAGCCACTCACCCAGATCCCCTGAGGTTGTTCACCGAATCCCCGTTTGACTTCTCAAGTGGAATCCTGTCAAATGTTTAAACCTTGGGATCTAGAAAATTAGAAGGAAGAATATTACTCCCACATTAATAAATGTCACTGCTGAGCTTAATAGAAAGCCAGTTTCTAAATGAGCTTTGAGAACAGAACATAAATGCAATAATTAAGTACTGTAGAGTTCATGGTCCTTGCTGCTAATACCCTCTCTGAAAGCAGACCATCCATCTTCAACACAACACTACCAAGCAGGAAGGTGAAGGGATTTTCACATGTGAGTTCTTTGCTACCTGAGTGTTCTGGGCTTACTGGTCTGAGGAGCAGGTAGGAGGGTAAGATATAATTGCAGTGGGAGGGATGGTGTTCCTATCTCTCAGGTGCTGAGCTCTGGACAACAAAGAACTGCAGGATTACAGTGTGTGGCTGGAAGGCATGCTGTTGACATCATTATAAAACAATTCTGATTTCCGTTTCAGTTGTGTAAATCATCTATCTCCAGCTCTGTGATTTTCAAAGAGAAGGCAAATGTAGAACAGTAGTGGCGGTGTTTTATTTCCTTCTGTACCTGAAGACAGGGTGATAACATCAGAGCCATTTCAGAGTAAAAAAAAGAAAAGAAATATACAGGGCAGACCGCAGGTGGTATCACATGTTCAAATTAACTTTGCCCAAATAAATCTTTTCTATACGACCACCAGCTGTGTGGAAAAGTAGAAATCTATGAGCAGCTCCCTATGATGACATTTAGAAGGGAGATGCTGTTGGTGGTACTTTAAGATCAAGCAATAAGTTCATGGGTGAGTGTTAGAGAACTTCTTAGTTTTTCTCCTTTATTTCTGCCACAGAAGAGATGATGATTTCTTTCATCCCACGTTATTAAAATTCAATGTTGGTAGTTATAGTTAATCAGGACCGATCATAGATCACATGCTCCTTTTTCCTCCTTCCTTGATACTATGTCTTAGAATACAATAGGAATAGGGATGGGTTTAGAAAATAAAGTGTTGAGTGACCGAAGGATGAACATTAAATTTCACATACACAAAGATGGCAAAAAAAAAGTTTCAGAAGGACTTTGCAGATGCTGCAAAGTGGCAGCTATTAGAAGGTTTGGTTTAACCTTCTCCCTAGGTATTTCTTATTAAGTGTCTATATTCTTTTACCCAACATAAGTGTACTATTTCTTTCTCTTCTGTCCTCCTTAATTGTTCCTACAACTTCTCTATCCCCAGAACTGTGACTTCTTGTAGAGTAAATAGGCCTACCTTTTAAGATCAGTTATTAAGAAAAAAATACCCAGAAAGTTTTAGTTAGTATCTCACAAATACTCCTAAGGCCCTGCCCCCTTGTAAATGGAACTAGCTCATGACTTGACCCTCACCATTTACGTAAGAACAGTAATATTCTATGACTGAACTCAAAGAAAAGTGATATTAAATGAATAAAGTTATTTGGGTTTGAGGTAGAAATTTTAGGAATATATGCATATTTTGAAAATAAAGCAGATTAAATGTAGAAACATCCCCAAGATATTTGTCTACCCATTCCAAAGAGGTTATCTATTTCACACAAGTAAAATGATTGAGCATCTAATATGTTATATACATATATATGAAAGTTCCCTAAAGTTTAGAAAATCAGTTTGATACATGCATGAATTAAGGCTATTGAAGATTTGTATTTAGCCCGACTTTTGTACTCTTTGCTCTTAAACATCCTCAGAGACTAATGTTATTGCTGACAATCATGAACCTGATACAATTTCAAGTGTTTCCCTTCTACATGAATTTCACTTCAAATGATAAATGCACACACTTTTATATTTTAAGGGAAAAATGCTGAAGTACCTTTACAAAAATAAGTGGACACACAAAGAAGTTTTCTTCCATTGTTTCCAATTCCTCAGATTTCACTGATCTTTCCATTTCCCATATACCCTTTAAAGGATTCCAATTATATAGTTCACTGTAGTGAAATAGCATTTGGAATTTTAACACAGGAATAGTTTGATTTAAATCATTCCTATCCGTTATATTTTCTTTTATCCATACACACACATACATACATGCATACACACACAGACACACAGACACACAGACACACACACACACACACACACACACACACACACACACACACACACAGTAATGTCAGTATAGCCCAATCTATTTGCTTTTCTAAGGCAGTAGCAGAGAAAGCTCATTCAAGTAAGCAGTAGAAAAGCTGACTTTCTCATTTGACACTTCAAATGGCACTTGCAAATGTGGTTGATCATAATGTGGTAAAATGGCTGCCTTCTGTCAGTTTCCATGTGAGAAGTACAATTGGAAATGGTGTGAAAAATTTTTCCCATGTTATTTATCTTTCAATTCAAAAATCAGAGAACAATAACACTGCCTTTTTTAATGCATTAAAAGATGTTGAGCAGAAAGGGGAAAGCAACACTGAGAATAAGTATTATTAGCTGCCTACAGTGCAGTCAAATGTATGGAGGGTGCATAAAGATTGCAGTCAGATGACCAGAATCTGAGCCACTGCTACAATTTCTAGGTGTATACTCAAAGCAAGTTACCAACCTATTAAAACTTGTTTTTATGATATAACAAGAAGATACCATTTTCTTCTTAGAAATGTGTCATCTAAATATTATTGTCAATAGATTAGCAGGATGGTTTGCAAATATTCATTAATACTTTAGTCTCTGGAAATATAAAGGACAGAATATTCGTGTTTATATTTAGCAATGTTTATTTATTGTTACTTAAGCTTAATACTTAGTTGCACTTCTCTGGAATGCATCTATCACCATTGCAATAACAATAAAAAATAAAAATCATATCTGTTATCTTTTTTCTTTCAAACAAAATTATCTCTCTCGTGGGGCTTTAAATATTCAAGATATACTACATTATCGACTAGAATTCCATCTTATGTGTTTCAGGATTTGCACACTGTCTCTAATTCATGTCATATTTAGATAGAATCATCCTGCATCTGAACCTGTAGGGTTAACACAACAACAATTATATATTGGCTCTTACTAAGTGCTTGTTACAATGATCTTGAAATCCTGTAGATATAAGCAGATGTAGCACAGATGTGCTGTGGCTTACCCTTCACGCTCCTGGAGTACCCAGAGCTGTTTGTTTTACCTACCTGTTCAGACATTTATTATCATTTTTATTATATCCAAAAAGGTCACAAGAAACTTTTTAGTATTTGCAAATATACACTTTTGGATCTCAGCAATATTAAAATTCTGTTGACTACATATTAGCAGAATATTCAGATGGCTGATTAGGTTACACAAAGAGCTTTGAAAGCATTAGCAATGATATAATTGAAAATTTGATATATTAATGTTTAGTCACTTGGAAAATACCCCCGTTAAAAGAAATTAAATTTATCTGAATTCAAAGGCAAATGTAAATGTAAAAATATCTAAATCATATGAAATATGACTTATGAAGTATCTAGTAAAAAAAGTGGCATTTAGACTTCCCCAAATATCAAAGCCAAGTTTAGGTTGTTAAGAATCTATTTATTTATGTCATTAAACTATTTTAGAATTATGTTTATTAACCTCATGTACTATGATAACCTAGAATAGAAAATTGAATCAACTTGCATTGCAAATAATAAGAACACTATAATTTCCATTAGTGTCTAGAAAATTATCTACAAAGACGTCATCATAATTCCATGTGATATTTCTTTAACAAATTCTTAAAGCAAACTGTATAAATTGGTTTTCTGTTTGTTTCTTCTTTCTTTGTTTTGAGACCATGTTTTAGCTATGTAGCTAAGGCTTGCCTTGAACTTTTGATCTTCCTAAACACTGTAAATTATTAGATAACATTAGATCTCAAACTATAAATACAAATGGACATAATACACACACAAACACATATATACATATATATATATATATACACACATATATATGTGTATGGTTGTATTTTCAAACTATAGTTGGTCTGTTATTACTTGGTAGAAATGAATGTATTCTTCTGCTATTTTTAGGTAAAAATGGGTAGAAAAAAATAACACGAGAGTATCTGTACTCTAGAAGTTCTTCCTAGTTTGTTTGATTCTGGGTAAATCCTACTGTAAAACTTAGTTCCTTCAACAATATTTTTTTCTTTTTATGTCTACTTTATATACATGTCATATATATTCATAAAACAAGTTATGTGGATTCATTTTTTGCTGTGTTTGATATACTATGAAAGCCAAAATAAATAAGTAAATAAATAAGAAGTCAATGTAAATTCAAAATCCCAGACTTAGTGGTATTTGTTAGAGCATAAAGATTTGCTTTATCTTTCAAGTCTGTTGTTACACTGAAATGAAATTTTAAAGTAACTATCATGAGGTTTGTGTGCTGTGAACGCAAAGGGCTCTGGCTGCTTCTGATGTAGAGCACAGAATGGGCTAGAACGGCCCTGAGAGGTTCGATGTGACATAAGCATGGACCCATAGTGAACTTGTATGACTTCAGAAAAGCTTTGTCAACCTCATCACGGAGAAAGTGACTAATGCCAAAGAGCACATGAGCTCATGACAGAAACAATTCTCCCACAATGACATGACTTTCAAACTTCCCAGTTTATTTCATCATAAATCCCAGAAAACCTGTATAAATCAAGGTATTAACATAAGAGCAAAACTACTATTACATTGCTAGACACCATAAAGTAGAAATACACAATAAGCTTCAGTATTACAACAGCTGCTTTGGACACTATTTTGAATGTTCTCTTCATAGAACAATATGTAATTTCCTTAATTCCATTAGGTTATTTTCAGTTTAATCAGTGATTTGACTACTTTGGAGCCAAAAACAGTTTAGTTGAGCCTAACAATTTTAGACATGTGTAATGAATTTCAATTTTAGCCTAACTTTCATCCAATAAAAATTACTTTTAAAATTGATATTAGAAATTTTATGTCTGTGTTCATTGTAAGTTCATTTTATAAAGTTATATGAAAATTAAATGAATCATTCAAAAATATGCAAAAACTGATATACAAAGTTGTTCCCATAGCCAAAATATTATTGTCAGCCATCAGGAAGCAATACTGTGTAATAGCTCACAATGTTCTTGCACCAGTTGAGGTTCAAAAATCTGGCATGAAAAGGAGATAAGGAGAACCAATATGCCAAGTATGAGAATTGTGTGAATGTCGAAGAATGAAACTGCATCTTATTTTGTGAGACAAGTTCATCTTATCTCCTGAAGAACTAGTAAGAATTATATTCACTTGTTAAGAAAGAAAATATGTTTATCTTAATACTATGTGTGAGAGCATTGCACATCATATAAATTCTACACTTCATGAATAATTTCTTCTCTATGTTTTCTTATCTTCTTTGTTTGCCATGTTTGCTTCCTATTTTAAAATTTCCATGAATTAATAATTATATGTTAGATGGTCTATCTGTTCACATTCCTGGCAAACTTTTGTGAATATCTGTAACACTTTGCATGTACTTAATTCTACCTAAATAATACTTTAACATTATATATTTTTCATAGTTTCTATTTCCTATAATCATTTACCTATTGTGTTAGCTAAATATAGCTCTTTAAAGGTCTGCCTGTAATATTTCTGAGGAAAAACCAAAATAGAAATAGAAATAGAAATAATACAATGTTCAGTGGACTGAACACAGTGTATACTTTTTGTGGAATCATGGCTGACAGTTGGAAACTTACTGCATGATTTTTCTTCTGTTATATATATCTTTAGAATCATCCCTATTAACTTTTAAATTATGAACTTTCATAATTGACTCTCTGATATGATTTTTAAAAAATTTTTGTGTATATGTATTTGTGTGTATGTGCACAGGTCCTGGGGCTTACTCTTAAGGCCTGAGCATTGTATGGAGGGTTTTTTGCTCAAGGTTGGTGCTCTACCACTCAAGGCACCAATCTATATCTGTTTTTTGGGTAGTTAATTGAAGATAAGAAGCCCACCTAGTTTCCAGTCCTGGCTAGCTTGGAACTGTATTACTCAGATGTAAGTTTCATGAGTAGCCGGGATTGCAGTCATGAGTCACTGACACCTAGCTTGTTGGCTACTTTTGTATGTTCCAGAAACTACCTTAAGTACTACTATAAAGAAAAATATGATGATATGGTATAAACTATATTAAAAAAAAACAGATTGTTGATTGTTTCCTACTCCTTCTTTTTGTCTGCTTCCATACCCATCCTCTTTTTTTTTTTAGAATCCATGTTTTTATTATTTGACTGCTCACATATTTTACTGTTCAAGTTTCCCAGTACATTTGTGTGTGTGTGTGTGTGTGTGTGTGTGTGTGTGTGTGTGTGTGTGTGTGTGTGTGTGTGTGTATTATTGTAAAGATACTGCACAGAGGAGTTACAGTTACACGAGTAAGGTAATGAGTACGTTTCCTACAGAGCATCTTTACCTCCTCCTTTGTTTTTCACCTACCATCCCTTCCCTCCCCAACTCCCCATTACCTGCCTCCACCCAAGTGGTAAAGTTCGTTTTCAACATAGTGTCTTGTACATCTCATTGTTACAATGGGTCATCCTGTATCCCTATTTAAACATTTTTTCCCCTTCCTCTGCCCTAATATGAAAAATGTATATACAAGATGCAGGACACCGACATGAAATACAGTGAAAATAGGTGTTATACCATGGGGGAAGAACATAAAAGAGAAACTAAAAATTTACATAGTAGATTTTAAATACGTTAAAAACAATAGCAAGCAAGCAAGAAAAATGTGTGTCCCAATCTTGGGGTTTATTTCACTTAACATCATCGTATTTGGTCATATGTATATAACTTTTGACCTTTTCTGCTTGTCCTGGACTTATACTAGTTATTGCAAATATAGCACTTTGTTTCCAAGTCTTTCCAATTCCTAACAATGGGGTGATGTCATTCTTTCGGATGGAGAAATAAAATACCATTTTGTGTGTGTGTGTGTGTGTGTGTGTGTGTGTGTGTGTGTGTGTGTGTGTGTGTGTGTGTGTGTGTGTATCACATGGTCCCATGGTTTCCCTTATTTGCAATAACTAGTATATGTCTAAGTCAAGCAGAAAAGGTCAGATAAGTTGATGTTAGGGAAATGAACCCTAAGATATGTATTGAAATGTTTTTTTTTTCTTTCAGGTGATTGTTTCTAACACATTTATAAGATTATTTCTTTGTTGCTTCATATGTCCCCATTCTCTCTTTAGAATCTGATTTGGGACTTCTCAGAAGTCCTTCTTTTAAGATTGGTTTCAACAAGTTAACCAGAAGCAAACATTAGTTTTTTTGGGGGGAAAAAAAAACAGGACTTGTTAGTTATCCAAAAGAAAAACATCACATCACCCACTAAATAGAATACGAAAATTGAAGGTAGAGTATAGGTCTATAAACCATGCCTCAGTTCTTTTGACAACCTAGAAATTCAAGTCCCATTTGCAACTGATAAGAATGCAATACACTCATCCCAGACTGGTTCTTGGGAGAAGGTGAATGGAGGCATCTCAGCATGTGAAGCATGTCCATTGAATCATTGTGATTCCGTGAATTGAATATTGTCTCTTCCCAACCTTTCTATCCAGATCATGGTCTTGCAGTCACTCATGTGCTGAATGCTTGAACACATATAGCTCATAAGTGACAGATGGAAAAAAGAAATGTAGTGAAAGCAACATTAATACTTACTGTTGTCTCTCTACTAAGAATTTTCATTGTGATATCATGTCTCTACAGAGCTATTTATAGTCTAAAATTTTTGAAAGTTTCGAATGAAGATTAGTTTTACTCAGTCTCATTTAACATTTCCTGCTTAATCTTATTGCATTAAGTGGTTCATTGCATATGATTATTAACCAACATAATTATAGTCATCTATGCCATAAAAAAATCATTATTGAGCCCATTACTTGAACTTCAATAAAGCAGAAAGAACTAACTTGAGACCAACTTTTCAGCTTTACTATGAAAATAAACAATTAAAAAATAAACATATCAGATGAACATTGTTTTCAGTAAGCCTAAAATCAAGCATAAACATAAGTAGCTTCTATTCTAATTTTTTAATTTATATTACCTTCAAACTGATAGGAAGTCTTAGATTTAAATAATAAATAATACAAATATTTACAAAATCAATATACCGATAATGAAATGGCACAAGTGAGAATAAAATAGTATTAATTTTTTGCTTTGGAAATTCGATATATTTGGTTTAGGTAGGGATTTCAAGGTTAACCTTTTATTCTACAGAAATAAAAAAATAAATTAGATCATTTATTTCTATATTATAATACAAGGGAGAGCCCTGCTGGTAGACTTTTAGATATGCACCTAGTGGACACATAACTAACACTGTCTTAGAAAAAGCAATATTGATTATTTTATGCTGTATGGATCTTACATTCTCAAATTGAATTTCATTTTTTTACCACATTGTACATCAGGGTTTTGAAATTATATGCCAGGTTTTCTGCATTTTGTCTTTTGGGATAATCTTAAAATGCACATTTGACTTTCTATTTGGATTTCATATGTTGAATATAATGGAAAACAAAGCTCATTTTGCAAGTAAGACAAAGCATTTCTCTTAAATATTGAATTTATTAAAATCTATGGTCCTCACTAAAGCAGCCACATCCCGTGTCTTGGATTTGCTCTGCTTACTTCCTATACCTGAAAGCTCAAAAAAAATTTATCTTGAACACATTTTAAATAATAGATTTTACATGACAATGAGAATAACTGGCTTAGATCCTATGTATAATCAGATTTAGGTATGAGCTGAGTATAGTATATGCTTGGAGATCTTGGGTTCAGTATATATTTCCTCTAAGTTCTTTAGAACTTGTTTAGAAAGTCTTTAGAACATGTTTTCTTGGGGTAATTTTGCAGGTAGAGAAAAATATCGATATTCAAATATGAATGGAAAATGTTTTAGGACTGAGCTTTCAAAAATATCAACAGCATTGGATAGTCTATCTCATTGCTCTTTATATTTGAGAGAATGTGAAAATTAATGAATATGGTGACAGCCTCATTTTAGGATACAAAGCTGATAACGTATTTAAGCTTCAGGCATTAAGGATGGAAAAAGAAATAGAAAACAAAATAAATATCAAAGACATAAAAGGGAAATATTCTTGTTTATTATTAATCAAAGATTTTTTGAGTTTCTGGTACATCACCGTTGTAAGTAGAATTTCAGCAAAATGGTGAACCACAGTATATATTTTTTTCCATTATTGTATGAAGATAATACAAGAAATTTCAAAACAAGGTGTTTAGGAGCAAGCAGTTTTATTCTTCCAATCTGGAGTAACTAGAAGACCTATATATAGATATATATAGATATATATATATAGAGAGAGATATATAGGTATAAAAATATAGGGTTTATAAATAGAATATCTATGTATTTTGATATATAGATACATAATGTGTGTATTCCATGGGGTATTATATATAATATAATTGTTCTAATAATATATAAAACTATTAGATGAAAATACTAAAATATTATAGTTATATATAATAGAAACATAATATCTTATATTTAATTAAATATATAATATATTGTATAATATATTTTATTTACATACTTCACTTTATATAAACTCCATTCTTTAACATACTTTTTTAAAGATTTTGTTTTAAATGGTTCCAGGGCCTGAACACAGGGACTGGGCACTGTCCATGAACTGTTTTGCTCAAGACTAGTGATCTCACACTTGAGCAATAGCTTCAGTTTCAGCTTTTTGCTGGTAAATTGGTGGTAAGAGTCTCAGAGAGTTTCCTTTTCTGGGCTGAATTCAAACCATGATCCTACTTTCCTCCTAATGTTAAGTGCAGCTTGCAAATACTAGAAAAATCTTTTGATTCAAATCATATTACTTTTGAAAAACTTACATGAGACAATCATAATATTGTAATATTATCCAATTATACTACTATCAAATTAGAAATTATGCTTGCCAAATATCCATATTTCGGCATTCATATAGATAAATGATCCCATACACTCCTCTTAGTATTTCTCAGTACAGCTAAAAAGCCAAAATAAGTCCAATATAAAGTTAAGTAGTTTGATTATAAGAGTATATGTAAAATTATCTTATTAGTTAAATTATAGAGTAACATATAGCCTCATCTCAGTACTTCTAATTTCATGCTTTCTATCTCATTATAGACAACTTAAACTTCAACTAGTCTAGTAAACCCTTTAAAATGCATGCAGTATAAACATTTTAGTTTCATGTTAAGAGGAGTCTAAATGTAGTAGAACTTACTGATGTTTGATCAACCATAGTAAAGTGCACCTATCTACATTTTTGTACAAAATGGTGCAAAAACAAATGTCACTTCTGTGTATAGTCACAAATGAGTTCATATTATGTGCACCTCTTGGTCATTAATCAAATTAGTGGTATTTTTCAAATTCCTACTACCATCTGCATGCCTTTAACCCCAAAGAAATATGAATATTTTTAAAACAACTCATCTCATTTTAATTCTGACATCCTATAGTATGAATAGCTTGATTTTCATTTAGCTCTTTGGTGTCATTTATCTTTGTGTAAATTTTGCATTTACAACAATTATTCCAACAAGGTATCTGCATGTAGGCATTTTAAATTTATTTTCCAATTAGAACTTCCCCGACTGGCAGAAGAACAAGAGAAATGGCAGATTGGAGTTTTAACATGATTTCCTATTCATCTTGCCTGCCAAGGCTAAACTTGTAATTAAGGGATAATCCCTCAGCAAGGCCAGGCACACAAGCAAGAAAACACAACACAAGCCTATGTTTATGGAGAACCTTAATTTAGTTCTTGGTTAAAGAAATATATTTATAAAGGTTACGGGAAAAATTATCATAGTAAGAGTTTACACTTAAACTAACTTCTTTTATGCTGAATCTGAACATTAAACACATTCATTCTTAGAGGAATTTTTTAAATGATAAATAGTTCTCAAATTATAACTGCAGGCAAAAAATAAATAATGTAATGCTAGCTTTGCAAAGCTGAGACTTTCTGGGCTTTGTAATCTGACATCTGTGGTTTGTTCCCCTCACTCATCTCTCACACACCGTAGCTTTTGGTGCACAGGGTGCCTAAGAATGGATGTAGTCCAAGGACTAAGGGGAATACCAAATGTTGAGTTTGGGTAATGATTTACACATTTCTAACTTTGGCCTCTACCTTAAATTACTGTAAACCTGAAAATATCAATAAACTCATGTGCCAAACATTAAACAAGTAAGAGATACAATCTTTCATGTAAGACACACAATCGAGTTAAACTCCAAATACATTCAAGTATTCGAAACATGGCCACTATTTCCAACATAAAGAGAATGGGCATAAAAATAAACAATATTTTCATTGGATGGAGGAAATAGAGATCAGAGTGTGGGTCTTCCAGCTTGGCTAGGAGTTAGGGTAATTTCCAGAGGAGAGAATATTCTATTGATGAGACTTCAAGAAAGCTGAAGCTGAGTTTCTTCAGTTGATGAGAGAATGTTAGGTCACACATATAAGCAAAAATACTGTCTGTGGTGTAGTCAGTGTCAAAGAACTATTTGGTAATTTAATTTAAGCAAAGAAGATGTAGAACACTCTGCACTGAAGGATATAGCAATCCAACCAATGCTTTGGAGAGAATTTGCTGAATTTCTTGATTATTTGTAAGAGACTCTAGAGAAATTAAACATCTATTGATCCACACAGTAATAACTATACAAACCATGGATTACAAAGCCTTAAATAAAGTCTTGGCAAGATTAAGCGCATAGTCAATAAATTAACTGTCTACGATAGTAAACATAAACACTGTCTATAGACATATAACAGAAAGTAAACTTAATAAAATTTTATCCACATTACCAATAATTTTTAAATGCCAACTGTTGAAAATTTCAAAAATATAAAACACAATAAAAGAAAACTCAATCAACAAAAATGGTTCAAATATGAACCAACTAAGAAATAAATGTTCTAAATTGTCTTTAGAGATATGCTGATGGATTAAAAGAAATTATGGACAGAATGAAAAAATAAGAAATGTTTTAAAAATCATATAAGGAAACAATAAAATAATTTTTAAAAATAGCATAAGAGCAAAGAATAGAGAAATTGATGTAAAAATGCAAACCCAGAAGACATATATATACATATATACGTGTATATACACATATATATGTATATATGTATATATATATATATATACAGAATATATATATATATATATATATATATATACAGAAAGTAAGACAGAAAGTAAGCTAAAATGTCAAAAAATTAATGTAATCAAACTAGGAACATAATTAAATTGTTGAATAGATATAAAGATGATTTTTGATGGAGGAAATTCTTCAGTGTGTCATACTGTTATGTCTAGAATTTAGGCTAATTTCTAGAGAGAAGACTGTTCTAAGAAAGATGAAGAGAAGTTTCTAAAAATTGAAGAAAGGATTCCATGAGTATGGGAAAGAATGACAACAAATCAAGATACTCTGTGACTTTGATTACTTATATGATTCAATGACAGGTCAGATTAATTTCTTTTAATCTCAATGCTCAATAAAATAAATTGACCATCTGTGTTGAGAGAAAATATTTGTACTATATGTTTCTGCAAATATGTATTTATACACACATGCATACTGTGTGTGCACAATTTCTGATAAAATTTTAGGTTTGGGAAACTTTCTTCTAGTTGTTAAACTGATTTTGCAGCAATTTGGAATCAAACTGAACTCAGTGTGAAAACAAAATTGGTATGAACTATTACAAAAGAATCATACATACTCAAATCCACATATCTCCTTTATCAGTTTCAGTTTGTATCCTGTTGCGTTATCAGAGTTAAGTGTCTAGGGAATAGGAATATGAAGCTATTCTATATGGATTAAAATAGTATAAATCTCCTTTAATATGGCAGCATTTTTTTTCTTTTCTTTCTTTCTTTTTCTTTTCTTTCTTTGTTTTTTTTTTTTTTTTTTTTTTTTTTTGTCTGTCATGGGGCTTGAACTTTAGGGCCTTCAGCTCAAGGCATGTGCTCTACCATTTGAGCTACAGTGCCACTTCTGTTTTGTTTTGTTTTGTTTTGTTTTGTGGTGGTTAATTGGAGATGAGAATCTCACAGACTTTCCTGCCCAGGCTGGCTTTGAACGGTGATCCTCAGATTTCAGCCTTCTGAGTAGCTAGGATTACAAGAATGAGTCTGTGTAATATTCAACTGCATAAATTTCTAAACTTACATCTCTCTACAGTCCATTCTTCCTAGCTTGCTTGTGAGCCCAAGGGTTTGCATATTACATAAATGGGATCAGAATCATAGAGATGGTTAGATTCAAGGGAATTTAGGTTATAACATTACTGATAGAATATTATCACAATATAAGAAGATAATATATGAATATATCATGATATATCATAACATTAAATATAGCATATATAATATAGCATATATAATTGTCTTGTTACATCATATATATCACATATGTCATAGCATATATATGTCATATATTGTTTACATCACCTGTCATATACATGTGAAATATAAGATCATATATATTATGATATATTATTATATACTTTATGTTATATACTATATACTATATTATATACTATATATTATATTATTATATACTACATATATATATATGATTAATCATGATGACAACACCATAATATATTAGAATATAATATCAGAATATATGAGAAGTTTTAAGTGGAATTTGTACTATTGTGTGTTGGCCAAAGAGTAATTTTTGCTTACTAAACATGGAAGAGTAAAGGTACTATAATAATATGGAGAGCCATTACTTTAGCTATGGTGAGTGTGAAAAAATATACTGAAATGTATGGGGACCAAATATGGCCTTAATGCTTACCACAAATTGACTAAACTTTAGACAAATTTGTTCTAAACTACAAGCCCAACACTGCCTACTCTTAGAGCAATTAATTTAGAAACATAATTTTCAGTACTTCATCTCTCTGCAGGTAGATACACACACACACACACACACACACACACACACACACACACACATATATGTATAAATAGGTGTATATATGTATAAATAGATAGATGTATAGATAGATAGATAGATATCTTGATAACCATTTCATTGAAATTTAGTAAATGAAGATACTCTTTCTGTTTTTGTCTCAATCTTTGTGGGAGAGTAGGAAGCAATTTTTAGTGGTACTCTGCTTCAAGTTGATACGTGAGGATATGAGAAAATTGACTTTCATGTTAGGTAGAGTTAATTAACACCCACACACGATGTCCCTGATATAGCTTGACCACCCCAGTTATTAAAAACTCCTGGATCACTTTTTCAGGGAATGGGTTTCACCCTCTCTCCTCTATTGTATTAATCATCAATAATGTATTTCTTGCCTGCTCAATATGCATTGCAATTTATCTTCCTTACATTCTAGGAAAACTTTCTTACCCTGACTTTTTCTTATACCCAAGGAGGTATAGATTGTTTAATTTGGATAAAGGGGATTTTTCCCTAAGCAAAGTTTCTTTTATATATATTATATATGTATATATATATGTGTGTGTGTGTATATATATATATATATATATATATATAGTAAAGATACTGTACAGTTACATAAGGTAATGAATACATTTTCTCTTGAGCATTGTTACCTCTCTTGTTGTATCTCCCCAATCCCTTCCCTGGCCACCTCCCCAACTCCTCCCCCACACCCTGTTGTAGAGTTCGTTTTTAAAATAGTGTCTTGTACATCTCATTGTTACAATGGATAAGCCTGTATCCTTGTTTCAGTGTTTTGTTATTTCCCACCCCCAAATTAGAAAAATATATATACAAGATGCAGGGTACCGGAATCAAATACAGTGAAAACAGGGGTTATACCAATAGGGAAGAACATATGAAAGAAACAAAAGAAATCACATAGTGCATTATAGGTACATTAAAAACAACAGCAAACATAAATCCTCTTGTGTCTATTTTGGGTTCATTTTGCTTAGTTCCATATTATATGGTCACGTGGATAGCTTTTGACCTTATCTACTTGTCTGGTAAGATTATCCTAGAGGTATACTAGCTATTGCAAATAAGGGAAACCATGGGCCTTATGTTTCTTTGGGTCTGGCTTACTTAGTATAATTTTTTTCCAAGTCTTTCCATTTCCTAACAAATGGGGCAGTGTCAGTCTTCCTGATGGAGACATAGAATTCACACACACACACACACACACACACACACACACACACACACACACACACACACACAATATTTTTATTATTAAGATGTTGTACAGAGGGTTTACAGTTACATGAGTATGGCAATGAGTACATTACTTGTTGATCATTGTTACCCCTTCCCTTGCTTGTCCCACTATCCCTTCACTCCCCCTCCCCTTGCTGCCCAAAGTTGTAAAGTTCCTTTCCAATGTACTGTCCTGTGTGTACCCTTGTTGCAATCAGTCATCCTGTGTCCTTGTTTCAGCGTTTTGTTATTCCCTTTCCCCTCCCCAGATTAGACAAATATATATATATATATATATATATATATATATATATATATATATATATATATATATATATATATATATACAAGATGCTGGGTATCAAAATGGAGTACAATGACAACAAGGGGCTATGCCATAGGGGAAATAACATACAGAAGAAACAACAAACAACAACAAAGATAAAATCACATGATACATTTAAAACAATAACAATAAAGACAGACCTTGTATCCATATCTTGGGGTTCATTTCACTCAACATCATCTTGTATGGTCATTTGCACATGGTTTTTTACCTTTCCAGCTCATCTGATAAGATTATCATATATATGTATATATACTAATTATTGCAAATAAGGGAAATCATGGGACCTAAATTTCTTTGGGACTGGGTAACTGCAATTAATATGAATTTTTCCAAGTCTTTCCATTTCCTAACAAATGGTCAGTGTCGTTCCTTCTGATGGAAGCACCGAATTCCATGGTGTACATATACCACATTTTCTTGATCCACTCTACTGAGGGGCATCTGGCTGGTTCCATATCTTAGCTATGGTTAATAATGCTGTAATAAACATATCTGTGCTGGTAGCTGTAGTATGGCCTTGCTTGTGATTATTTGGTTAAATGCCCAAAAGTGGGATTGCTGGGTCATAGGTGAGCTCTATATGGAGTCTTTTGAGGAACCTCCATACTGCTTTCCAGAGAGGCTCAACAAGTTTACACTCCCACCAATAAGCAAAGTTTCTTGAAGCACAAGAAGAATGGTAAATTAAGTTGTGGCAATCAGCCTGAAAAGAGGCATAACTGTGGCAGTCAAAATCTGTTCAGAGTAAGCAGTTCTTAAATTGTGGTCTTGGATTCCTCTATGTCACATGATATCTCTCTCCAGATGCTGAGAGGTTCTATTTGAAGAGCCATGTAAAAAGGTATGATTGACAGTTAACAATGCTGCATCTACATGCCATTAATATACACAGTGTTTATTTCCTTGTGAGCACAGCTTCATCATCATAGGAATCTTAGTGACCCATATTGCTAGATGCATCGAAGCGTCTTCTTTCTTAAATAATACTGCATTATCTGCCCAGGCAGTTGGAGACTGACTGCTTCATTAGCAAGTTAATGTTCTTCCAACTTCCTACTGATGCTATGATGTTTCTATCAGTGCACATTGTTCTTTAATTGGAACTGACATTTGCTGTTTAAATGTTCTAAAGTGGAATATAACCAGTTAAGTCAAAAGATAGCCTTATACACAATGTAAATTTGTAAATTTATGTAGTTTTTTGGTCCATCTTTTACTTCTTTAAGAATTCCAAATTTGCAAATCAAGCATAAAAGAAAAAATTTTCTCAATGGCTTAATTATTCCATCTGCTTTGAAGCAACAGGAAGAGACAAAACTGCAGAAAATCAACTTGCAGTTATTTAGGAATATATAGGCTGAATTCTTCACTTCCAATTGGTCTTGATATCAATTATTTTATTTAAAATGATTTTATTTTCTTTGATTTTCATGCTTCAAGCATTTTTTAAAGTATAACTCATTCAATTACATTTCCTCTTAAATGGCTAGTTTTCTCTTTTTTAACTTCCATGTTTTCTTTGATCATTTATTACATTTTCTGGCATTTTACTGTTATGATATTTAACTTAAGTTTGCTATCTAAGTTATATAACTATTATATACAAACATAATGGATATAAATACCATTAATATAGTAATTAACCAATATTCTAATTCGAATTTTTCCACTAAGATATTCAAGTTACATTTTTAAACAATTTTTAAATCAATACATGTTTATAAAAAATCCTGTTAAGCCAATCACAATCACAATGAATTCCCCCAAATACTCAAAGGATGGCTTGTTATAAGCAACTTGCTCTACATAAAATAACTATACTATTCAGCTTTGAACCAAAAACATGGGAAGCAAAGAGATTGTGGAATCCTCAGAAAGAAGGGAGTCATGGGAGTTTTCTGGGCACAAGGGTAACTACAAGAGAAACAGAGTTGCAGGGGAGAGAAAAGCTACAGACTTAGCATGATCTTAACTTTCAGAGGTGTGTTTCCTCACTTCAGTTAGTGCTATGCAATGGGGTTCTCTCTTCAGCAAAAGGCTTTATGGAATGGAGAAAGGCAAGCAGGCCAAGATGGGAGAGCAGATGATCATTTCAAATGAGCTCTTGATACAAACTGATCTTGAAAATGAGCCCCCAAAAGAGAAAAGATCATTTCTGCAAAAATCGATTTTAGAAAACTAGATATCAACCTGGAAAGAAAATTGACAATCTAGCTTTTACACTGTATAAAAATTATTATCAAATGAATTAACTCCTAAACATGTGACATAGTCTTGGAAAATAAGCAGAAGAAAGTCTGAGAAAGTCTTCTAGACAAGGTTGTCAATAATGATTTCCTGGATATGACACCAAAACCACAGACGGGAAACCAAAGCAAAATAGATGAGTGAGATCTGTTCAAACTAATTCATGTCTGCATAATTAAGAGAAACAATTTAAAAGCTGAAAGGTAACCTATACATTGCAAACAATATTTACAAACTGTATACCAGAAAACAAATGTATTCAACAATAGCAAGAACACATAGAAATGACTGAGAGCATATGGAAAGTATTTGAAGAGATAGTTTTGTAAGAGAAGTTAAATATAGCCAGCAGTAACATGAAAAGATGTTCAACATTATTATCAGGTAAATAAATCAAACCGATAATGAGATAGTACCTCACAGATGTTAGAAGGCTATTATCTAGAAAAAGCAAAATTAAAGAAATCATTTGTTAAGGATAGGAGTAATTGGAAGCCTTGTGCATGTTTACTGGGTATATAAAACATGGCAGCCGTTATAGTAACCAGTATGGCTGGTTTACAATCTTGAAATGTTTACTATATGATCCATTAACACATTTCTGGTGTATATACAACAAAAAAAGAGATCAGAATATCAAAGAGATATCTATACTTCTATGTTTACCACAGTATTGACTCACAGGATCCATGGAGAAAGAGATCAAATATAACACATTTATATGCACTGGAATATTATGCATCCTTAAAAGTAGAAAAAGTCCTACCATGTATGGACTAGGACAGCATCAACTTAAATGACTGCAGTTGTACATGTTATAGAATTAGCAGGTACTAAGGGACACAATGATATTCTTAGCAGAAATCACAAGTGAATGAGTGATTTTTGTATGTTTTTTATAGTAAAAATACTGTACAGAGGGGTTACAGTTGCATGAGCAAGGCAATGAGTACATTTCCTATCAAGTATTGTTGCTGCTTTCTTTGTTTTTCCTCTACCATCCCTTCCTTCCCACCTCCACAGCTACTCCCTTTTCCCCCTCCCCTGCCAAAGTTGTAAAGTTCATTTTCAACATAGTATCTTGTACATCTCATTGTTACAGTGGGTCAACCTGTATCCCTATTTAAGCGTTTTGTTTTTTCCCTTCCCCTCCCCAAATTAGAGGATCTCCTCCCCAAATTAGAGAAGTGTATATATAAGATGCAAGGCACTGACATCAAATACAGTGAAAATAGGGGTTATACCTTGAGGGAGGAACATACAAAGAAAGAAAACAATCATATGGCACATTACATATATGTTACGAACAATGACAAGCAAGAAAAAAATTGTGTCCCTTTCTTGGGTTTCATTTTGCTTAACATCATCATATGTGGTTATATGTACATAGCGTTTGACCTTTCTATGTGTCCTACACATGTACTAGTTACTGCAAATAAGGGAAACCATGAGACCTATGTTTCTTTGGGCCTGGCTTACTTCACTTAATATTTTTTTTCCAAGTGTTTCCATTTCCTAACAAATGGGGCAATGTCACTCTTTCTAATGGAGGCATAGTATTCCACTGTGTATATATACATACCACATTTCTTGATCCATTCATCTCCGGGGGGGCATCTGGGTTGGTTCCATATCTTAGCTATGATAAATAATGCTGTGATAAACATAGTTGTGCTGGTAGCCTTGGTATGGCCTTGTTTGTAATCTTTGGGTAAATGCCCAAAAGTAGGATTGCTGGATCATAGGAGAGATCTATGTGGAGTCTTTTGAGGAACCTCCATATTACTTTCCAAAGTGGTTGAACAAGTTTACACTCCCATGAATGGGTGATTTTCTTAACCACTTCCTCTTCCTAGGATAGCAAGAGAGTGTTTAACAATGACAATGGGTATCAATGCAGCTAACTGCAAAACCATGTTAAAATAGTTTGTCCTGCTCTTAGTGTGTGTAAAATATAAAATTATTCATGACCTGAATTGTAATCATTAAATGTTTCCAGTTCTTCTAATGAAAAAACAGTATCATGACTCTTGCAGACAATGATGCTTTGGCTTTTTGCTGTTGTTTCAGTTAGAAAGGTTAAGAATTAAAAAGAAAAATTTCATTTCTTGGAATTATATATAAAGAGTGTCTAATGATTTTGTCACTTTTATTCAAACAGTTTAAATGGGGCTCAGATACTGCTGGAAAACATTTGGGAAAACAAATACTAAGATAATAGAATCATCTTGTGTCCCCTAGTTGACAGAAATAGCTTTTATGCAGAAAATTGCCAAGGTTGTAGCTAAGATATGGAATCAACCCAGATGTCCCTCAGTATATGAATGGTTCAAGAAAATGTGGTTCATAGATAGACAGACAACAGACAGACAGACAGACAGACAGACAGACAGACAGACAGACAGACAGACAGATAGACAGATAGACAGATAGACAGATAGATAGATAGATAGATAGATAGATAGATAGATAGATATAGAGATATAGAGATATAGAGATATAATAGAATTCTGTGCTTCCATCTGAAAGAATGACATTGTCCCATTCTAAGGAAATGGAAAGACTTGGAAAAAAATAAATTAAGTAAATAAGCCAGACCCAAAGAGACACGGGCTGCATGGTTTCCCTCATTTGTAATAATTAGAATATGTCTTAGGAGAGGATCACAAGAACTAATAACTATGTTCATATGAACATGTAAAATGATGCTTTTCAAAATGAACTCTAAGAAATGGAAACAAGAAGAAATTTTTATTATACTGTTTTTAGTTTTTTATTTCTTTTTTGCCTTTGGTTTATTCCCTGATGTCACTGTTTTTCATTTCTGTGCCCTTTGTCTTGTATATAAATTTATCCAATGTGTAGTAGGGAAGAGGAATCACAGAAAAGATGGATCAAAGATTGAACCAATTCAACACTATTATATACTATATACTACATTGGCAATAAACATTATAACTTAGGGAGGTGAGGAGGAGAAGGCTAGGAAGACAAAAAGTAGGAGAAAATGAGGGATGGGATAGCATTGTTCAAAATGATATGTACTCATTACCTGACTTATATAATTGTACTACCTCAGTAATCACCTTTACAATATTTTTTTATTTTTCTTCTTTTTTTATATTGTCATTACTTCAATTTTTCTAACAATATTTATGTCTAATCTTTACAAATGAAGACATTGTGAATTGAGAAAAATACACAACCTAAGTTTAATGGAACTCCCCTTTGAAAAATGTTGAACTTCACAATAAACTTGTTTCCTCTGTGTAATTATATATATGTATGTATGTATATATATATATATATATATATATATATATATATATATATATATTCCTTCAATGAGCTGCAATTCAACAGCTTTTATACTATTCATTTCTCACTGTTTGCTATGGGTATAAAAACATTTCAAAAAACAAGACCATCATAAACAACTCAAATTCTTGTCCAATTAAGAATTTGCACTGACCCAACAAAATCACACTGACAGGCAAAGAGGAGGCTAAAATTTAAGTGTTTCTGCCTCCAACTTGTTTATAGTGGTGACCTGAAACCTTTACAATATTTTTTAAAGAATATAACCAAGGAATTTGTCATAATCTTCAATCTCTCTCTTATTAATACTGGCAATGCAAATGAAACAATTTGTTACTAATGTGCCTTTGGAAAATAGTTTTGAGGATTTCCTCAAATAATTGTTAAAAAAAGTTTTCCATTTGGTATGTCAATTCATGTGCACAATGCATCTTGACCAGAATAAAGTCCCCTCCCACTGCCCCATCCCACCTAGTACAGGGAAGGAGTTAGGCTGAAGTGATCAAGAAGTTAGGTTGTAGTGACAAAGAAAGAAATCAATTGTCTGCTGAGCTGTCCTGCAGTAGACTCAATTAGTCTATGAGTGTTGTGCAATAATGGCTCATAGAAAATTAATGTTCTTAATAATATTAATAGGTGTATTCACACTGGTTATTGGTCTTCACATCTCATTCTACAGAGCAGCATATGCAGAAAAAATTAACAATTACCAAAAAGTAATCAGAAATCTCACACTATATGCCCTGTAAGCAGAACCAGTGACTGGTGAATTTAGTATGTAGTGAACTCAAATGAGTGAGCCAAAGCCAACTTCAGCTGTGCAAGCAGGCATGTGTGTAACTGATATGCCTGAGATAAATATCCAACAGAACACAAGTTCTAAGCAGTACAATGCCAAAAGTGCCTTTTTTCTAGTTGTTAGTTTTATGAAATAAGAAATGCTGACTATTTTGAATCTCAAGAGAGATAAGGCTACACACACACCATGGTAAGTACAAAAATATTTATTACCCATCTAATATGGCACTGCAGAGAATGCAAGGGATGATCAAATCATCTTGGAAATATGAGAGAATAAAAATGTAACTGCAATTTGGTTTATTGTAGTGTTAGTGTAGGTCTGGAGTGAGAATTTTCTCTCTTGGGGCTACAGCTTGGATGTTTTAAGTTTCCTGCTTGTGTTAAAGGAAAAAGTGTTGAGCCTTTCTTACATTCAGAAGTGTCCATCTGTGGGGAAGAGAAGATTGGAGAGTGACAGGACTTGATAACTCTCAGAGTCAATATCAAGAGTAAATGAAGTCAGTTTGTTCCACAAAGCAATCTTCCAATCTCCAAATATGAAGAATTTTTTCTTTTTTTTGTGGTTCCTTGCTGGTGTAGGACATTAAAGCACATTTTAAAATAACAAAAATCTTAATCTTGTCATCCTAAACTATTTTCAAGATAAGGGATAGTCTTCTTATTAAGAGCTTATTGTGAGCAATATAATTCAAATCCACACAACTATCACCTTTTTAACTAGACAAACCTTAGCAGAAAGCATACCAGCCTGTTGGGACTTGGAGGCTGCACTCTCCTCAGGTTATAATATTTGCAAAAGTTATTTGAAAAGAGTAAAACAGACAATCCAGAGAAAGTGGGTGGCACTTAGGTGTGTAGTATTCTGATTTTGGAGGTCCATAACAAGAAATAGAAGAATTTTTCTGTGGAAAAGAGGAGGCCAAGTTTAAGCTTTCTGGCAAAGAGGCTAAAGTGGTATGATGTAGAAATACCTAAATTTAAAATAAACTGGGAAGTTTAGAATGTACACAGGGGCTTATTCTGCTGCTGTATATAATTTTCTGGAACAATTAACTGACAATTTAACAAATAAATACCAGGAATAGAAACCTATTTTGTCAGAGGAGAGTGAGACTTAAGGGCAGAGTGATAAGCAAAAGAAAAGAGGAATAGTGAGAGAATACAATGATCAAATCAATGTGAAATGAAAGCAGTAAAGGGATGAGTGGACATGGGATATATAGGAGGAAAATGATGGAAGTGCTGACGCTAATGAAGTTGCATCACTTTCATGAATTGATATGTTGAGTTGAAACCTTTTTGTATAGTTTCTTTAAAATATTATAAAATGATAAGAACTTTGTCAAATATTATAAAATGAGAAGAGCTTCCAATGTGTTTCATAAAAACAGCAATTTAGTTTTAAATAATCTGCAAATTGCTTTTTATCTCAGAACAGACAGAATTAACTGGACCTACTTATTCAGCTTAAAGTTAGTTTTCCGTTCATTTGTTTAAATTATTTTTATTGTCAAGGTGATCTACAGTTGCATAGTAAGGTAATGAGTACATTCTTGTCAAACATTGTTACCTCCCTCCCTCATTCTTCTCCCAATTTCCCTACTCCACAATTTGGTACCTTGTGTAATATATATACGTTTATCTGAAGTAGGGTAGGGAAGGGGAACAACAAAATGGTAAAACCTGGGACAAAGGAGGAACCAATGCAACAGTGATACAAGACAACATGTTGGGCATGAACATTTTTTAATGTAACTTGTCTTCAGAATTTTCAAGGTCTTTTATGGTAAAAATATTGATAATTTGATTATTCCATAGAGCGGGACATAGGAATAATTCTGGCCCACTTCTCAGTGGTATGCAGAAGTATCTGTGGTCACAGATGCTTAATGATTCAAGTACACCTCGATTCCTAAAGAGAAAGAAATATTGGGAAAAGCAGGACACTATCTGCATTCAGAAGAAGATATCAGATTCAAGACAACTTATTTTGGATAATTGCAAAATCAATTGTTGCTAAGCACAGATACTGTTGTGGGAGCAGAAGTATCTGAATATATCTTACTCTGGATGCAATGATAAAAATGTACCTCGAAAATCAATATGACCTTTTAAATTTAGAAACACAAATCAATAATATCCTCTAAAAATATGGAAGGTAAATTAAAGTTCCTTAACTTGAATTGGCTAATAATGGATTTAACAGTAAATATAGGTTCATTTTGATTTGTTAGCATTTTTCCTTAAATTGTACGGTATTATTTTACAAAAGATGAAATTGGTGGAATTTACTTTTCATAGGTGTGCTTTCATAATTTCATGATTCAGTCATATAGTGAATGTCTGCTTGCTAGATAAATGAAATTGCAAGATATTTTCATTTCTTTATCACCAAAAGTACAAATAGTAATATGTGTTGGTTGTTGAGTCAGCTAAACACTTAAAACATACTAAATCTAAACATATACCTTATGTAATTATCAAACTAATACCTATTTTGTGCTAGGTATCTTTCAGTACATACTAACTATGTAAAGTAGTAGGTTACCTTGGGCCTTTATACACAGGCACACAAAATTCTCTAACAATTTTTACTCCCATTAACTTGTCTTTTTCACTTCATCATAGCCTTCTGATCTATTTATCTTCCTTCAAAATCTTTCTACTTAAAAAAAGTCCTTCTTCTTTAACTTTTTTTCTTACTTTCCACATATGAGAGATAATGTGTGATGACTTATCTCAGTGAATCTGTAGTTATCTTTAAGTTCATTAATTTCCTGTTCTTTATGAATGAATACTCCATTATGTATATATACTACATTCTCTTCATCCAATCATCCATGAATGGGCACTAATGTTGACTTTGTACCTTGACTATTGTGAAAGATGTGATTTTTCATAAGAATGGAGTTGTATACTCACTTTGGTGCCCAGAATGTATACCCAAGAATGGTCAGTTGAATCATATGGCATTTCTACATTTAGTATTTTGAGGAACTTCCATAGTTATTCCAAGAAGGAAGATATTATCATGTACAATCAAAGGAAGATATGCACTTGCCATTTGATAATGTAATAAGAGAATAATATTATCTGGAACAACATGACAGATTTTATTGCCATCTCCAAATATTACTTGACATGCTGAAATAACTATAAAATAATCACTTATTATGATTTGATAATAGGTATGAATAATTTTACTTATGATTGTATATAATTAATTTTAACAGTGTGACATGCTGCTGTCTTGTACTCACATCCAGGAATCTGTGATTATATGCCATGCTTCTTTCAGTTCTCCTTTATTTCTGAAAACTATTATTTGCATGCTTTGATGCTCAATTCTTGAATCAGAAAGTGTCATGGCTATGAATTTTCTTACTGAAACCTTTTTGTAAATAGTAGAAATGTTGCAATTGGGATTGTCGCTTAGTGATGATTCCTAGCCTAGCATGCATGAGGTCCTGGGTTCGATTTCTTTCTAGCACATAAACACAAGAACAAAAAAAATTTAAATAAATTGTAAAAATAAAATAGAATTTTAGCAAATGTTCCACGGAAACTCACATAATATTTCACTTATTTGCTTCAACCTTAATATGCAAAGATTGTAATTCCTATATTGTTTTCAATGTGATAATTCAATAATTTATATTTACTATCCAGTTACCTTTTTCAATATTTTATTTTATTTTTTGGGGGGGGGTCCGGTCATGGGGCCTGAACTCTGGGTCTAGGCGCTGTCCCTCAGCTCTTCAACTCAAGGCTAGCGCACTACCACTTGAGCCACAGCTCCACTTAAGGTTTTTTTCTTTTTACTTATATGGTGCTGAGGAATCAAACCCAGGGCCTCAGGCATGCAAAGCAAGCACTCTACCACTGAGCCACCTTCCCAGCCCAACTTTCTTCAATGTTTTAACTCTGATGATTTGTGTGCTATGCATTCTTGTTCATTATTCACCTCAATGTTGGATCCGGAGCTCATTTTATTATTCATTGTTATTTTTTCTTTTCAATTTTTATTTGCTAATAAAATCTGCATGACTTTCTTATTAATTCATAATAGTATTATTTTCAGCACTCCTTTAAATTTGCTTGTTAAAATTTACATTTTATAATTAAATTAAAATAGTCATTTATATCTGTACTGCTCTTATCATTCATTTGCCAGGGTGTTTTTAGAACAGGCTTATCATCTGTGTGGTCACTTGTACATAAAAGGCCTGTTTTCTTCAAAAAATTCTCTAATCCTAGGGAAACTTCCTTTTGTCACTTGTTAATGCAAAAATTTAACTTGAAAGCTATCCTGATTTTGTCCAGGTACAGAAAGCATCTGATGGTCTCTGAGTGGTGAAGTGACTGAACCCCAGGGGAGCATTCTATTTCTTGCTTTGGGTTTGACCTCAGTCAGTTACATTTCAGGAGCAAAGTGCAGTTATGTGTGGTCCTCTAACTTTCTACATCGTTGAAGAGCATCTGGAAAAGTCCATTAACCTAGTTTTCTGTTGGTTTTCCCACCTTTGTCCTCAGGTCTCCCAGAACATTGGCGGATGAGTGTAACTAACCTGTAATACCCAAAGCAATTTTGAGTGGTCTGTTGGACTTTTTACCTACTCTCTATTTTTGCCACATTGAATGACATTCAGATTTCTAGCAGAAACCTTTTCTGCTCTTTCTACAACCTCTCAGATCACATGAAATCTCAGCACAGTTGTGGCATAGAATTTTCAACACTCTGACTCAGCTTCACGACAAAGTACCTTATACAATGTCTCTGGACTTTACGTTTCAAGTTTTTCTCTGAAGTTTAAAAATGGTGGTCAGTCTTCAAAACACAAAGTCCACTTGGAGGGAAATGAACAGTTAGTAAAATGACTGTGGACAATTATTACTTCAACATCATCCCTGGCAGGGATACTTTGAAAAGTTACTCTGTACACTTTGCTCACATTTTGCATTTTCCTCTGATACCCTCATGGCATTCCTACCATGCACTGTGTGGTATTTACTCCTAAACAAGTCTAGCTTTCATGTTTACATATCTGGCCAGGCTTTTCAGCAACTCTAGCTAGAGTTTTTCCTCATGATTTGAATTCCTCCTGTCTCTTTTTTCAGTAACAAATTTCTAACTCTTCTTCCTGCTTCCTTCCATTTTGAATGGCTCCTGTATGGTTACACACCTAGATAATCCAGAATAATCTCAACATTCTAAGGTAAAAGGTGTGCAATTTTAGTTCCCTATTGTGTAAGTACATGTTTTGTATAGAAGTAAAATAAATATATTCTTAATAAATGAACCCTAGTAAAAGAGAGATTGAAGAGATACAAAAATGGAACCAAAAATAGGCATAAGTTGTTACCAGGATTCCCTAAAATTTAATACAACTGTAATGAGTACCCCATTAGCATGGTTCAAGACATTCTTTAGATTATGATGGTTATACCTTAACTGTTCTTAACAGCTAACCATCTAAAAACAAACAAAAATTCAGCCTTGAGAACTATTGCACCCAACAGATTTCTTAATTATTTTATATGCTTATGTGATAACAGGATAATGAAATATAGAAACATTTCTCAATGAATGGAGGTAGAAAGATGAAGGAAAGCATAAGAAAGGGTAAATTGAGTTAGAAGACCTAATAAAATGTGAATGGAGACATCATAATGAAACCTCTTTGTACCACCAACAAATATATATATATATACATATATATATATATATTATAAAAAGTACACAGGCAGAAAAAAATCTGATGCAATGCTGTCAGTTAATTGGAAATTATAAGCTACAGACTTCAGCGAATTCAGTCTCACGCCTTGAATGTGTCCTAATCACAATGCATTGTGTATCATTACTAGCACATTTAATCTGGTAAAATTTCACAATTTCTTGAGCTTCACTCTAAGAACAAATGTGGGTTTATTATTTTAATCGTTTTCAAAATATTTAACAATTCTTTAGTATCAAAAGGGATATTTTAACATGAGGATGCATAAGGTTATACATCCCATATGGAGCATATTACATATAATAAGTATAAAAAGCATGTTATAATGTATAACTATATCTATGACTATATAATGTACAACTCTATAGAACATATAACCATATATAGCATACTTATTTTATGAAATTAATGATATTGCACTGATGCCCAATATACCTTTGAGACTTCTTTATTACACCCATTATTTTTAAACTGTTCCCTTTTTAGTTTCTTAAATCTATAAATTATGGGAAAATACATCTTGTAAATTACCATAAACTAGTTTCTACTTATCCATTCCTATGCACCTCTTGTGTGGCACAAGAAGTACTACACATAAAGGTTGTTGACATTAGGAAAAGTTATTTTGGAAATCCACATATATTTAATCATATTCTCTTAACTTATTCCAAAGAAAGAGAAATTCCTAAAAAGGACATATAGATATCTAGACAGACAGACAGACAGAGATAACTGATATGGTCACTCAAATACATGTATTTCCAAATAATATTTAAAAGAGAGAGAGAGAGAGAGAGAGAGAGAGAGAGAGAGAGAGAGAGAGAGAGAGAGAGAGAGAGAGAGAGAGAGAGAGAGAGAGAATGAAAGAGAAATAGAGAGAGAGCACTTTTTTCCCTCATGGTTGCTGTCAAGATTATTATAAGAAATCTGACTTCTTCATATATGTCACTCAGGTCAGTTATGGCTAGTTATGAGATAGAAAAATAACTGTAGAACTATTAACAAGTACCTTCCTGAAGACTCCCTCAGGAATATTCAATGGCAAGACTGTAAACCACTAGTAAAATTATATTTAATAGGACTTTAATGGAAGATATACAAATGGAGGGGGCATCAGACAAATAACAGAAATCTAAACATGCTGAGTAGAACAAAATCAGCACTAACAATAAAGAAAATTAATATCCGTGTTAGAGAAGAACAAAAAAACACATGAAGCTGAGTAAGGAATCTTTGAATTCTGAACTGGAGAGAAATCTGTTTGGATTATAAAATAGTGTTGTGCTCTACAGGTTAACAGACTGGATAGCAAGACATCCTACATTTACCAACATCGTCACAAGAGAAATTGGATACTGTAGCAAGCACTCATGGATGAAAGCATTTTCTATACCTCTACACAACCTTTACTGCAAAACACAGGGAAAAAGCCTTGAAAGCTGATACTGAACTTAATGGAAATATAATTTGTAATTTTATAGCTTTCATTGAGCTATAAAGTGTTTTGCTCTTTTACCATATACTCTACTACTAATGCTAGAAAAATTATACTTTGAAGAAAGAACAAAATTGAGCTTAATAAAAAGGTACCAGCCCTAAGCTGATAAGCACATAAAATTAGGGGAAAGATGCTCTTTCTTATCTCAATAACTGGAAACACATCTCTATAGCACAGGCTAGCTGAGCTTACTGCACATTTGAAGTTTGGTCGCTGGAATACAGAAATGAGTTCAAGAAATGCTCACCTGTTGTTCTAGGCTAGGCTCATGCCTGGATAGTTTTCTATTTCTGCACATTTTCAGGTAACAAAATTCCCTAGTGTCACTTCATTTCTGCCACAGGCCTGGTAAGAGTGCCTTATTCCAGACTTGAGGGTTCAGAATAAATAGTAACACTAGTTCCTCGGAGAGGCTGCTGCTGCATTTTCTCCAGAGCCAGAGCCTCTACTAAGAAGATTCATTTTGTTTCAGAGTTATTAGAACTGCTTCACGAGCAACAGCGCCATCAGATTCTGTCTCTACACACTTTCTCATCACAGGTAATAATAATAAAAAAAAGCTACCAAAAAAATAAAAAAACAGTTGTAGAGAGATACCATTTTACTTCATTTTTCTTCTGAAGCATGGCTCTCTTGAACTAGACTGGTCATACAAACCAGTTATGGATTTATTCTAGATTTCTGTATTACTAAGGACTATAACAAAACAACATGGGAATAAAGGCAAGGGCAAAACCTCATAGGTCAAATTCTATCTAAATAAATATACTTTAATTTTGAATAGTCTAAATTGGAATACCTGACTGAAACTGGGAGGTCATTTTCTCTTATTTAAAGTACTTGAAAACCATCTATCTTTCTGGTTTCCTATAGATTTTGCTAAGTAACTTGCTATTTCTCACTTGGGAACTTATCCCTTCTCCCAGCAAATTGTCTTGCTTTAGAGAAAGTTCTGCCCACACACATTATTGGCATTCCTGACCTTAGAAATAGGCCAGGAGTTTGTCAATTGGTTTGGAAAGGATCTGGGCATAACTAGATGTATTTCAAACATATAGTCCAAATGCATGCACAGGTATTCAAGAATACAACCTCCACTAAGAGATTTTTTTGCCAATTTATATGCCTTATATGGTACAAATACTGCAGTATCTCTGTTTTAAAGACAGGTGGGTAGGAATATATATTTTTGTTTTTTAAATCCTTAAAGAAAAAATATAGATGAACTGAATGAAAATAAAATCTAAGACAGAATTCTATTTTGTAAAGAGAAATCTTTCATTAGAAATACATTTAAGGCATGAATATTTAACTCAAGATGCAATGACAAAGTTAACAACTTAAATATAATTGGTGTTTCAAAGGAGAATTCAATAATTACATTTTTGTAATATCTTTTTATTCTTGCTAAAGGAACCGTCTTACTTTATCTCACATACATTTTTCTATCCTTTGAAATCTTAAAAGACAAAAACATACAAAAGACATGCCCAACACTAACACAATGTGAAACCAATGAGAAGAATAATTCATTCTTCTCCATTTTTATTTTCTATATTTTGCCTAAAGTACTACTTTCTGGGTGTTTTACTCATCACTTCATTTAGCCTATACCAAGTTTTTCTCTTGTTAAAAAAGTGCTATCTTTTGAAGAGTTTATTTCATTGTGATACCATGCAAACACACATGTATATAACATAGATTTACTTACATGTTTTTTTCCAAACTACAGGACCATATATTGTTGTTATTAATTATTAGGGTGATATTGTTGGGCAAAGGAGTACAGTTCTATAGTTAGGTTAGTGTACAAGGATTCTCAGTCAATTTTACCTCTATTTTGATTTTCTGAAATTTCCTACTTTTAGTCTTCACTCTTAAGTTAGGTAACTCTTTTTTTGTTTTAAATATATTTTTTATTGTAAAGATGCTCTACAGAGGGGTTACAGTTACATGAGCAAGGTAACGAGTACATTTCCCATCGAGCATTATTATCCCTGTTTGTTTTTCCCCTACCATCCCCCTTCCCCCCCCCACCCCCGGGCAAAGTTGTAAAGTTTGTTTTCAGCATAATGTCTTGTACATCTCATTTTTGCAATGGGTTATCCTGTATCCTTATTTCAGTATTTTGTTGTTTCCTTTCCCCTCCCCAAATTAGAAAAAATGTATATACAAGATGCAGGGGCACCAGAATCAAATACAGTAAAAACAGGGGTAATACCATGGGCAAAGAACATACAAAAGAAACAACAACAAAAATCACACAGTGCATAAAAACAACAGCAACAAAAAATAAAGCCTCTGTGTCCCTATCTTAGGGTTCATTTTGTTTAGTATCATCTTATACAGTCAAAAGCTTTGTACATATGACCATTTAAGATGATGTTAAGCCACTTCTTGTTTTTGAGTGGTTAATTGGAGAAGAGTCTCAAGGGTGCTTTTCTACCCAGGTTGGCTTTGAACTGTAATCCTATCTCAGCTGATCCTGAGTAGCTACGATTATAGGCTTGAGCCATTGGCTCCCATATATATATATATATATATATATATATATATATATATATATATATATAAATGTAGGCTTAAGTTTTTGGTTCTGCACTATACACAATGTATCATATACAATGTATCATAAACTTAAGCTTACATTTTTCTCATTTGTGCTTGTGAACAAACCTGCAAGTTCTATATTATGCTCTCTTTTTTCAATATTGAAAAACTAAAACTCTGAGAGGTTAAATAAACTTGTTCAAAATTAAACTAAACCTCAAAATCTGTTAATGCCATCTTTGAACTTAAACTTCGTGTTATAAATGTAGAGAGCTTCCTTTTTCCTTGTTTGCAATAAAATACCTCATCATCATTGCTTAAGTCATTAAAAATCTTTTATATGTCAATATTACCCAAGATAAAAAATGAGCAAATTAAATCTTAATTGAACCTTGAATATATCCCTGGTTATACTTACCAATGGATTGTGCTTATGTGGGTTTTTTTGTTGTTGCTGTTGTTTGTTTTGAAATCTATTATATGAGTTAATGTACAGTATAATATAAGGTAGAAATTCAGCTTTGACTTAAATAACAATCAGCTTTTTTAGAAGATTTAATCACAGAGGTATCATTTGTGTAGGCACTGTTAGTAAGGTTTTAGGTAAGTAGGCAGTACACAGAACAGGAATAATGTGATATCAAGTTTTTAAAAAGAAAGAGATCCTGTCGTTTAAATAATAAATTTTCCTCCAGAAACTTCAGAAGTCTACCAAGTAAGACTATTAACCTAAAGGGCAATTTGATTTGGAAACAATTTAACCCTTCGTGCTATAGATAAAGGGAACATGAAGGACAGAATGCTAATGCAGTACTGTAAATTTATCTTTGTTTTCCCAAAAGAAAGCAGTAAAAACCCATTTCTGCCTAGCAGTTCTTTCATACTCTAAGCCTGATGTTCTTTTTCATTTATGTCAAACAAAGATTATAGTTATTCAATTTTAAACATGCATATTGCTATCAAAATCCATCTTAGCCTCATACCTTTTCACACTGTGCTACTACTGGTTTACCTATAAATTTTATTTCTATTAGTATACATATGCATTGATTCCATTATGTGTTTTTGTTTGTTTGTTTAATGCTGGTCCTGGGTCTTGATCTTAGAGCCTGAGAGCTGTATCTGAGCTTTATTGCAACAAAGCTAGTAGAGGTTTACCATTTGAGCCACAGCTGCACTTTTGGCTTTTTTTGGTGTGCTTAATTGGAGATAAGTATCACTGGCTGTCCTACCCAGGGTGGTTTTGATCTCAGCCTCCTCAGGATCTAGAATTCCTGGCATGAGCTAGGGGCACCTGGCCTCATAGATTTTATACCTGTACTGCTAGACTGGAGCAATGTTCTTGAAATCTTAGCCTCCCATGTAGCTTAAGAGGACAGGCCTGCAACACAACCAAGTTGGATACTGAGATGGAATCTTGTAAGCTTTCCTTTCCAGACTGACATTGAACTTCCTTCCATCCTTCCATTCCCCACTTCTCAAGAAGCTATGGTTGGATTGCATAAGTACACACATATTTGAACCTATGAATTTCTAAATCCATCATGTTACTTTCCTTACATTGGACATGTTGTTATTTTTAATAGTTTGTATTATTTAACTATGTATATCTAACTTTAACCTACCCATCACCTATGAAGGAACCAGGCATTCCTTAAGTAATCTAAGGCAGCTATTTGGCAAATAAAATACTCTATGACAGACTTTATAATGAGAGTAGCCTGTGTGTATTTCTATCTTTCTTACATACATAGAGGATGAGCTATTGCTCAGCAATATTGTGTCCCCCACAAATGGCTTTGAAATGGATAGGTAAAATCACAGACAACACAAACATTGGTTCACTCGGTCAAGAAAAATTAAATACTAAATTATAATTAGGTAATTGAATATCATATAGATTGAGTCAACAGGGGAGTTCCAAGGCAGAAAAAAACCCTGTACTTACAAGACCAATGATGGTCGGTAGCAAATTCAGTCTTTGAGATTTGTCTTTGGCAAATCAGATTGATGAAAGAGAAAAGGCCCTGGCAACTTATCACAGGTCAACCTGTGCATCTGTGTTCTGAGGAAGACCAAAGGGTGCTTTGCCTTGAACTTTGTCAGCACTGCTGGTTTGGAAACATGTATGTTTGGCAGGATTAACATGGCAAAATTGTTTCTCTCTACTACCCCACTCATTGATGCCCAGCTTCCCTACAGCTTCACACTGTCTTGCTCCTGTCTCTTCTCACTGTGGCAGGGCATTTCCATGGAAAAAAGGCAAAGATACCAATTTTCCATTGGTATCTGCCAAGATCGTAGTTCTCCAGGTGTATACCACAATCTGAAGATGCTCAAATGCCTTATGTGAAATAACGTGTATTTGCATACAACATCTACACATCCTCCTGGATACTGTAAATCCTCTCAGTTACTTATAGTGCTTTAAAAATGTTCCATGGTTCTTATATAGTAAAGAAAAATTTATTCTCACAGTTTCTAAAGCAAAAAAAAATATTTGAGTTTGTCCTTAGCATTCAACTTTCCCTCACGCTATGCAACATTTTTTTCATAAGGAGTCCATTAATGCTTTGTTCTGTTGGGTCCCCAAAATTTATTTTAATTATGTTCAGTTGATAAAATTCATTTCAACTTCATTAAATCTGGAAATTGATTTTAAAATTTAAAATTTCATGTTTTTGTTCTGAGTCTTACTCTTCTTACTAAGTAGAAAATAATGCATTTTACTTTGCACTTGAATTTTAAATCTATTTCCATTAAAATCAGGAGCAATAAAAGTCAGCTTTTTATAGCCTTTTATTTGTGTGTGTGTGTGTGGGGTGTGTGTGTGTGTGTGTGTGTGTGTGTGTGTGTGTGTGTGTGTGTGTGTGTGTATCATGAGGTTCATGGGTTTAAACTCATGGGGTGTTGGTCTTTCCCTGAGCTTTTTCCCTCAGGGCTAGCACTCTACCATTTTGAGCCACAGTACCACTTCTGGTTTGAGTAATTAATTGGAAAAAAGTGTCTCATGAGCTTTCCTGGGGAGCAGGCTTCAAACTGTAATCCTCAGATCTCAGTCTCCTGAGTAGCTAGGTTTACAAGCATGAACCACCTGCACCCAGCTTTATTTGTGGATCTGATCAACAGTCAGAAAATAGGCAATAACAACAGATATTAATAAATGTTATAAATCCTGAAAGGTTAGTTATCACTAAGTTATAGATGATTTTAGGAAAAAATGACAAATTAATATTAAGTAGAAACTCAAAGGAGAGGTCCTGAATGAAGATTTATGTTAAGGATGCATTATTTCCAATGTTAAATTACTTCAATGATGGAATTTGATGTTCCCTGAGTGAAAGAAAAAGAATAAACAAAATCTGAAATGGAGTCCTAAATGTTTCAAGATAAATAACTATAAAAGGAATCTCAAGGATTCAGCAAGTTAAGAGCAAACCAGGTGACTGTGGTCCTGTAAGTTAAGGAAAAAAAGTATTTCAAGGAGATCAAGTGAAGAGGTTACTGCAAACCCAAAAACAAGGGGGACAGAATGGCACAGGATTTAACCCTTCCAGATCCTTCATGAACTTGATCACAAACACTTCACTGATGGAGAAGCCAAAAACAAACAATTTCAGTAATTGTGATGGAAAAGATAATGACAGACATAAATACAATAAATTGCTTGGACAAGTGTCCTTTGTTCATAGAATGAAATAAAGAACTGTTGTCTTCTTTGCTCATGAGACCAGCACAGTAAGGAAAAGAAAATCCTGATATTTAGAAGCCAATGAACAGGAATACTAGTGCTGCATTCTTATACAGATTAGTTTCTCTGAAAGAAGGATATTAAAATATGGATACTAATACTGAAATTTGCTGAGAGTCCTTTCAGCCTTAAGACCCAAGACTAGAGCAAACTTCTTAGATGTGTACATGTATTATTTCATAGAAATACTCTTTATAATCACTTCTCATTGGCTTTTACATTCTCTTAATCTTTTTAAATATTTAATCAGTTTTGAGTTATGAGTCATATCATTTTGCTTTACACTGGGATTTATACACATTGTGTATTGCCTTGTCTGTGGAAGAATAGAAGTAGGTCTGAGGAAAAGACCAATCTAAAAGGCTCTTTGAAATTTTTGGAAGCTATTCACAATTATCTTGAGTTGGAATGAACTAAGGCCTCATTTTTATCTGACTCATGCATATTTCACATATTCCATTCAGCATCTCACAAAATTTCTGATTGTGTTGGCCCCTTGAGCTGCAGTTCTTCTGATACCAGGCTCCTGAATAGGTAGGATAAATAAGTGTGAGCCATTAGGTCCAGCTTAAAAGGATGTATTTTTTATTCTAAATTTACTGTAAAGGTGATATACAGAGGGGTTACAGTTACATAATTAAGGTAATAAGTACATTTCTTGTCTATCTTGTTACCCCTTCCTTCATTTTACTCCCTTTTCCCCTCTCCCTATCACCCTCCCCCCCAAATTGTATAGATCATTTCCAACATAGTGTCTTGTGAGCTGTTGCATTGGTTCCCCTTTGTCCTTTATCTCACCATTTTTTGTTCCCCTTCCCTTACCTAATTCAGGTAAATGGATATACAATACCCAGGGTATCAAAATCAAATATAGTGACAACAGGGGATAAACCAGAGGGCAAAAATCTCAAAAGAAAAAAGGAAATAACATAGTACATTTAAAAAATAATATTAAAAAAATTTGCAATATCTATCTTATTTGCAATATCTAGTATAGGTATGAGTCAAGCGGAAAAGGTCAGATAATGTGATGTTAGGAAAATGAACCCTTAAATATGTATTTTAATGTTTTCATTTCTTTCATGCATGTGTTTCTAACGCATTTATAAGATTATTTCTTTGTTGCTTTGTATGTCCCTCCCCCACAGTGTAACCCCCGCTTTCACTATATTTGATGTCAGTATAACATGTGGAGGAGATGGGGACAAACAAGTCGTTTAAGGATTCAGGTGGACCTGTTGCAACAATGAGAAGTACAAAATGTCATGTCAAAACCAACTTTACAATGTCGGTGTGTGGGGGGGGAGGGGGGTATAATTGGGTGGGGGGAGGGAGGAGGCTAGGAAGGGAGGTGAAGGGTAAACAAAGGAGGAGGCTGCAATGCTTGGTAAGAAATGTATGCATTATCCTGCCCATGTAATTGTAGCCCCACTGTACAGTATGTTCTCAAATAAAATAAAATTAAATTAAAAAAAAAGATGGAAAAAAAAACAAAAAAAAAAACAACAACAAAGAAAAATCTTATGTCCATCTCTTGGAGTTCATTTTGTATAGTATCATCCTATATGATTATATAGGATATATATATAGGATATATATATATATCCTATATAATATAGGGTATATATTATATAGGATATATAATATATTATATAGGATATATAATATATATCCTATATATTATATAGGATATATATTACATAGGATATATATATATATATATATAGAGAGAGAGAGAGAGAGAGAGAGAGAGAGAGAGCTATTGAGCTATTCTGATCATCTGTCCTAGATGTATGCTAATTATTACAAATAAGAAACCATGGGACCTATATTTCTTTGGCTCTGGCTTACTTCACTTAATATGATATTTTAGTTCAATATTTATAGATTCATTGGAAGAAAAGTAAATGTGTTCCCAAAACATAAATTTGCTAACATATTTTCCTCCCATAAAACTTGTTGGAACTATTTCGGAAAAGCTAAGAGGTTGTGGGGGGAACAAGCAGAAGAATGTGGAAGCCATAGAACTCAGAAAACAAAGATCTTAAACCCAGAGTACCTCTCCAATGACATTGCTAATGAGGAAAAACAAACCCTTAGGAACAGTATTTGGGAGTAGCTCAAGTACTACCACTAGATATACACCTTGGGAAAAATTCATTGATAGATTTCTTTTAATGCTAATGTTTTATTGTTATTTTTTCAATATAAAATGAACACCGGTTCCTATGCTCAAGATTTGGTCCACAGTTTATAGTCAATGAAGCTACTAGATGGTGAAAAGATCGCATTTGAATGGAATATTAGAGGTAAGACTTATAGAGAAATTAGTCCACAGGGGTGTGTCTTGATCCCAACCCTTTTACTGCTTGCAGAAAATGCAAGCGATAGATTTTCATCCTCTGAATTTAAAACTATCAAAATTTTAAAAATATAATTGCAAATATTCCCAATATTTGGAAATACCATTGTTGTCAGAACCTTTGGATAGGAGACTGAGCTAATAGAATAATGAGAAAACCCCAAAAGTGATCTGAAAAATGTTTTATCTTATTTCAAAACTACTCTCTCCTATACGAAAAATCATTAGTATTTTAATTGGAATGTTTTAATTGATTAAATGTGCTTCTGGTAAATACCATGTGTAGCAACAATGGTAAACAAATAGTACTCACCAGGTATCAGTTTCCTTTGATTGTTCTATGGAATTAGTCTGCACAGTAAATGAAATTTTGAACATGTCTTATTGATTTTCTGGTAACTAGTGGGATTTCCCTATTATATTTCTCATATATACTATATTTCTTTTGTCTAAATCATTATCAATATTGTCTGTCTATTTATTATATTCATTTTGGAAAGTATAAAATGATATTTCCTTATGCATTCTCCCAATGATTGATAATATTGAGGATATATCCATATGTGCTTTGTTACTATTTGAATGTCTTCCTTATTGAACTAATTGTTTACACAATGCTTTGTCAGTTAGCTAGCTGTGTATGTTATTCTTATCAAGTTCAAAGACTTGTGCACATAGTGTTGACACCATTCTTTATCAAAGGTAAGTTGCAAATATTAGCTCCCACTACATGGCATTTAGTTTCACCTTTATAATATTGTAAGTTAAAGTTCAAAATGTATTGATATTGAGATCTGACACTGTATCATATTTTTATTATCTGGATCGAGCTCTGGGTTACATTTTAAAATCTCTTACAGACAAAAGTAATTCCCCTATGTCTTTGTATAATATTTCTACAGTTTGAATTTTATCTTTGATTCTAAGTTCAATTTTGAGTTAATTTCCATATAAGGTATGAAATATGAGCTTAACTTCATATATTTGCATATAGAAATCTAGAAATCCCAAAAACATGTGCAGAGAAAAAAAATGCTATCCTTTCTCTATGAGGTTGGCTTGGAAGTTTTGGTAAAAACATACAGTCTATAAATGGAACAAATTTCTGAACTGTCACTTAGATTTCACTTGGCTTTTTGCATTTCCTGTGGCAATGTACTTATTCTGTTACTGCAGCTTCTTACTGTTTTTAAATTAATCAAAGAAGTATACTGACTGTTCTTTTCACAATAATTTGGGGAATTCTACATGATTTGCATTGTCATATACAAGTCAGAAGGGGCTTAACAAGTTACACCGGAATTCTGCCAAAATTTTGACAGGGAAGATGTTGAATTCATAGAGCTTTTAGAGAATGGCTTTCTTGAGAATCATGTTTTCCTTACGAAAACAATATGGGTTTCTTCTAAAACCTTTCCATTTTACTACATTTAATGGATATATTTGCATTTGTGAATGCGCATATGCATGTGTGTGTCTTAAGAATTTTTCTAATATCTAATTTGTGTCATTCTAATAAAATTTATTTTCCTTTCCAAATTGCATAACTATATACCTTCATGTATTAACTGAATTAGCCTCAAATCTCAAGTGAAAAATTGAGTAAGATTAAAAACCTTGCCTTATTCATACTCATTCATACTGTTAGCCTTTTGACATTAAATTTCATAATAGCTGTAGAGTTTTAAGGCATTTTTTATCAAGATAGTTTATATTTAATTTGGTTCCTTTAAGTAGGATACTGTCTTCATATTTATGAAGATGATTTTTAAATGTCTGACTCTATTATAAACAATGGTCTAGCCTATTTTATTAAAAACTCTGAAAATCAAGTACATTAAATATGTATTATCTACTTTATAATTCTAGTTAATTTGTAACAGAATTGTACATATGAAATATTAATAAAGGAGCTTATTAAATACCCACAGAAGTAATTTCTATAAGGAAACAATTAATAAGCTGTTAAAAAGTGTTGTCATATAATGTTGAAAGGCAAAATAAAGACAAAAATACATTTCACCACATATTATTAGAAATAAGATCAAATTGAAAATGATTGGAAGACTGTTTTTATACATACAAAAGCATTACAATGATATAACTGAATTATATGTTTGGCAGTGTCAAAACATTATTTCCACTCCTGAATTTGGTTTGTGATATACAGTGTTGGAATACACATATGTATATCTCTGAGTTATTATCTTTCATAATTGTGCATTAGTTATTATGCCAGTTCCTGTAACACCTTTGTCAGGACACCTATATAAGGCATATAAGGTTCAACCATTTCTTGTTAGCATTCATAATACAACCTATAAATATAGTCCTTAGACTTAAAGACTGACACAGGATTATAAAGAATCAATAAGCTTAAGCTAAATTATTTAACCAAGTTTTTAGGAAATGTATAAAATAAAACAAAACAAATATTTCACATTTCTGGTGAAAGTGCTTGTTTTATCAGTCAAGGCTTCATATTAACACATCCTCCATTTTGTTCTCAGTTCCAAGTCTTATATTTATTGCATTCATAAAATTGTAAAAATCTCATTATACAGAATGATGACTAGGATATTGCTAAAATAATTAACTTTACCCAGAATTCAGTATTATATAAATGCTTGTAGGCAATCGACATTTATCGACTGCATGTCATACCAAATTCATAGCACACTTATGATATTCAATTACTATAAAATCCTTGAACTATTTCAACCTGAGTTTTAAACTCTCCTGTACTTTGCAGTTGTGTGTTAAATTCTATCATAATTTTACTTGAATTGTAGAATTCAAATTAGGAGAATGTAAAGCATGCTAGAGTAGCTATGCAAGCATACCTGGAGTAGGATTTCCTCACTTGTTACATATAGTAGTACAATAATTATCCAATATATTTTCATACTTAAGGCTTCCTAACGTGATCAGATTTAAGGTGAACACTAAAATTAACTTTAAAATATTACATTATGTACCTCGGTGAAGGTAATAACTTTTAAATATTACCCTTTAAAAAAAGTGTCCAAAATCTCAACAAAATAATAAGGCATAGCATTACTGTCTAATCTGATATCCCGTTCTATAGTTTTTGCCTCCACAGACTCTCTACCCATGACATCCATGGGCATTCTTTAATTAAATTTGCATCAGCTTCTGACAATATACAATATAAAGAAATTATTAAGCTGTAGTTTCAAAAATATAACTGGAATATCATTTCTTGGCAAAACATATATAAACATTACTTGATTAAATCACTTTTATACATGATTAAAATTATATTGCGTTTCATAATATATGTATGACTTGAGTATGTTAGCCCTTCTTTTAATAATAGGTGATAAATTTTGCTACTGGAGACACTGTAAAGTAGATATTAGTAATTTTATCAAATAATGATTTCTGCTCATCAACCTATTTCCAAGAAGTATATCATAAAAAATTACTAGATTCTGTTACACATACACATCTCACATACAACACACATGCATACAACTATATATATATATATATATATATGACAAATATTAGAAAGTTGTTTTTCAACATTTATGTGTGTATAAGTTAAAGCTTTAGAAAGTGTTTAGAATTGTTGTGTATAAACTTCAGAAAGATATCAGTAAAGTTAACAGTAAAAATTATGGGAATAAATATATCCAAAAAATAGGGAAGATAATCAGAAAGAATTTTAGCCTTATCTAAATATGCATATTCAATTATTTACTCATAAGGCATTACTTATGTAAGCAGTTTAAAAATACAAATAAGATATACCTGTCAATCATCTGCCATTTGTAAACAAATAAATATATAAACAATTGTACCAAAAATGTTAGGGCTATCATTGCACATTAAATTAGCCAATGTTGAAAGAACAGAGATCAGCCTCATAATAACTAAATGGGAGCCACAAAGAATATTCTATGATTTTCCTTGCTCAAGGGCATTTCTCATTGCTATAGCAATTTCCAAAAATGTCTAAAAATTTGGGCTTAACACTGACCTGTATAGATTACATGTTATTAGATTATTTTTGGTGGTTAATGGATTCCATATTTATGAAGATTTCATTGCAATGCATTGATTTAAAGAGATTATATTGGCCACAAAATATGGTTGTTGAACATCATATCTGCTTGAGATATGAAACAGGGAATATCTTTTTAACCTTCATAAGAGTGACAAGAATTTCATTAAGCCAACTGTCTATCACTTTCATGTAGTTGCATAGCATTGTGAACCTTGTAAAGAAAAGCATATTAACAGTATTATGAAATAATGTATTGTTCATTAACTAGAATTATCTGGATATTTATCTCAAGGAACACTATATATCTAGAAAATGAGAATTTTGCCCTTCAGCTGTAACCAGAACCAATACGGATTACTGCCAATTACACATGCAATGAAGTATATTTGCAGTTATTACTGAATTATGTCTTTACAGTTTGCAAATGACCAATTTCCCTTCACAATTGTATAGTAATTATTGTCAACCTGGAACATCAGGACAATCACTTAAACACATTGTATTATTTCTTTTCTTTTTCATAGAAAACAAATGATCTCTAAAATCAGCTATTAACATAGCTAATGAATAGTTTGTCACAACATAAAATACCTGAATTTCCCACTTGACCAATTTCATTAAGTCCAAAGCATAACATAACTTAAATAACCAGATTATGATGCACCGGCATAACATTCTAGAAAGAAGACCTATTATGAAGCAATTAAGGAAAGAAAACAAATGTCTTAGTTTTACATCCAGCCTCTTTCTCTCCTTTTGTGTGTTAGGTAGGTTACTAAGAGCTGGCCAGTTTTCCTCTAACTTACTTCTTTCTGCTAAAATATGAATCTGGACAATATTTTCTCTAGAATGTTAAAACACAACCAATTTTGGCCATCTGCTAAACCTTTTGCCATCCAGATTTAAATTGGGTAACTAAAAAAATGTTAAACCCATGTTTTCAGAATTATTATTGGTATCATTTTATGAGAATTTGTGGAAATGATTACCAACCCCAAATTCAAAAGCCAGAGTATCTATTTATTTCTTCTAGCAAAATTTATTTAGTACCTTTTTCCTTTATAATATTTTTCTCCTTCCTCTGAATTCCTTCAAGGTTTTCTATTTTTTACCATTCCACATTATTTCTCTTGTAGGAATTCTGTCAAGTATACAGTCTGTGCCCTCAGTCTTCATTTAATGATACTATTTAACTTTTACAATTTTCAACCACTGTTAATTTAAATAATCTTGACCTCCATTTTCTCTTTCTTCACGTTCTGGTACTAAAGGTATAGTTATGTCATTTTTTCAAAAGTTTATAAATATTCTTTCTTTTTTGTAATATTTATTTTCCACTGGAGTGTTAAGTGATTCCAGTGAGTTACTTCTCCTAAAGTCCTTTGATTGTACAGCTATCTGACATCAAACAGTGTAGCTTCTATCAAATACAGACATCATCTCTCTAACACTGCTTTGTATCCTTTTCTTCTGTTTGTTCATAAAAAAAATTGTTAGCCCTTTGCTTACATTATATTTACATTCCTGCTTGTTCTGCTTTTGCCCATTAAGCCATCAATATATTAATCATTTTAATTTTAAATTCCTTCAGAAAAGTTTCAGCATCTCTGTCCTTTGCAGACATGAGGGAATCTTCATTTTTCTTTTTTTTTAAGAGAACAAGCCCCAGGAATTTAATTTTTCTAAAATGATCAAATTTTAAACATGAAGATATGTCATCTCTTTTTGTTGTGGGAATTTTCTTTTTCTCTCACTAGACATTATGTCGGAAATGAACTTTACAACTTGGCAGAGAGGACGTCATGAGGAGAGAAGGGGAGAAAATGAGGGTTAGGTAATATTGTTAAAAAAGAAATTTATTGATTACCTTACTTACATAACTGTAATTCCTCTGTACACCACCTTTATAATAAAATTTCAATTTCAAAAATAACTTCATTGGTTCATAATGACACGATCCTACTGAGTTTCTAAAGAAAAAAGTAAACGATGAACATGTGTGGCATTCCTTAAGCTAGAATACCCTGTGGCTGCTTATTTTCAAGTTAAACCCAGCGGCCATCATTTTTTCAAAGGTGCCATTTGTGTGTTTATTACTTTATAATCCTGGCTGTATACAAATGGACAAATCATGGTTATGACTGAATTCTTCTGACTTCAGACTTGGGTGTGATTATTTTACTGGAAAAGTCAGTTAACTTTCTTGGAACATCATCCAGGAAAAAAATTAACCATTGATTCCAATTTAGAGTCTATTTTTGTGGTTGACATAGGAGCTACAATTTTCAAGTTCTATTTATGTAAGAAATGAAACAAACATCTTGACCACTATCAAACCTTTTATATGTAAAATCCATTGTACAGATACAACATTTGTTAAGGAAATGCTATTGAGTTAGGAGAGATTAAGACAAACTATATCTGTTCCATATTTTTGTGTGTGTTAACTCATTATTTGTATAGTAATAGTATAACATTGCTTATGCTTGGAATATATTCGTGATCAATTTTAACGAAGTCAGTTTGACTTTCTCTTTCCAGAAAGGTGGTGTAACTCATCTTTCAAATTAATTGCTACCCATAATAATTAAACTAAGCTGTGAATAATATTAATGTTAGTGTATATTGCCATGATATTTTGGAGTTCCTATTAATTTAGAGTCATCATCCAGTCCATTCAACAATTCATGTGGCTTATTGTAAGTAAATCTTAAAGTCTTTTTCCAAGAGAAATGTATACTTTGTTGATGTGAATTTAATATTTTCCTTTATGAATGCCTTAAGGGTTAGCTGCTAATCATAGTGAAATAACATGCATTTTCAGTATATCATGCTGCTTGTTTTGGTTCTTGAGAATGAGAATAACAACATCCGTTGATATGTTCTGCAGTATTGAGAATGATTTTCCATTTGGTCACAGTGTGGTGAAATCTCTAAATTTTTAGTAAGCCATAAATTACATTAGCGTGCTTCAATGTGCATAGATCCTTTAGAATTCTTGTTAGTCTGTGTTGTAATACGAAATTCTAACATAATAACTTAAGTAGAACATATAAAAATTCAAGTAAACAACTTTTACATGAAACATTTTGTCATTCTTGGATAGAATTCAATAGGAAATTAAATTAATGAGAAGACTATTTCAGTGTATCTCTTTTTGAAAGGTTTTTGAACCTTTCAGATGTAAGGCTTTGAACCTTACATTTCATTATGTAAATATAACCTGGAATGCTTACCTGATAGATTCTTTTACTGGGAAACCAAAATTTTGTGTATAGAAAGTACATCAGCTTGTTAACAATTTGGAGAAACAAAACTGCTGTGTTTCTAATTGGAAAGGCAAAAGAAGATGTGTATTCTTACCTGGGGACATTTTGCAGAAAAATATTTCCTTGTGATTGACATTAATGGGAGTTTTCACATGTGGGAAAGAAAATCTCCCTAATTAGTGTTTTCTTCCTGTACATCTGATCTCTCATAAGATTTAGTTGATGAGCTGTAGTAGCAATACAGTCTTGGAAATGTTTATTAAAGAAAGAATGAATAATGAAACATTTCTACCTTTGCTTTTAGAAAGACATACAATATAATTTCAAGCATAATTAGAGCATAAATGATTCAAATAAAACATATAGAAAAAGAGTCAACATAGATGCTTGTTATATTAAAATTTTGATCCTCCAAATTTTTTTTTTCCAGTCGTGGGGCCTGAATTCTGGGCCTGGACGCTGTCCCTCAGCTCTTCAGCTCAAGGCTAGCACTCTACCACTTGAGCCACAGCGCCACTTCCGGCTTTTTTTCTTTTTGCTTATGTGGTGCTGAGGAGTCGAACTCAGGGCCTCAGGCATGCAAGGTAAGCGCACTACCACTGAGCCACCTTCCCAGCCCTGATCCTCCAAATTTAAAACACTGCTTTATGTAGGATTTGACATTAAACTAAATAGTGATTAAGGTAGAGACAGTTTTTCTATTTTTAATTACTTATATTACAATGAAATAACTTGCAGTACCTATCATTGAAAAGTATGAAATCATGTGAATTAATTCTACAAACACATTGCTAAAAGATCTGGCCATTTTTTCATATATCAATTGAATTTAAATAATTGGGTCATTTGTTATTAAAAATGTTTATTAAAGTCCAATTTTAGGGATAGTGATAACTAATGAAATGGCAAGTTCTTGAGTTTAACTGACTTTGAAATCTCTTCAAAGTTTCATATTCTAATTACACAGAAATTATTAAACACATTCATTTTCAGATAGCCTCAATTCACATATTCTTCATTTACATTAAAGCATGAGACTTTATTACAGAGGTGTGAGTCCTCCAGCAGTTTCTACCTCCATCTTTCATTGCCATAGTATGGCTTTCTCTACCTACCTTCACTTTGACCATGAGAACTAGTTAATGATATGCAGAAGCTGAATGTATTTTCTATGGCCACAATAACTGCATAGAGATGTTTATCTTTTAACCCTGGAATACATGAAACTGTTTTGTTAAGTGGAATTCAGGTTCCAGATGAAACTGAAGTTTTTGATGAACTAAATATAACCTTAAAATGAATATAAATTGAGGACATCAACTAATAGAATTGCAAAAAACATTAAGTAACTATGCTTAAGTTGTTATAACAGTCATATGAAACCAATATTATCTAATGCAAACTAATGTTGTGAAACTAATCATGATAATGTATAAAATATTATTATTAACTCATCCAGACATAGTGACAATAATAAGACTGACAAAGCCATTCTTTTCTCACATCTCATCATACTAGTTATATTTTCCCATATCTGATTTCAAGTTGCAGTTTGTCTTTCTCCATTCCATATACATAACTCCACAAAATGATTTTTATATCCTGTATGAATTCCAAACAATTAGGTTAATAATGGTCTAGGAACACATGATCATAGCTTCCTTCCTTCCTTCCATTTCCTTCTGAAACATGAGTTTCAGATGTACAATTGAGCTTATTGGACATTAAATGCAGTATACTCATTTTTAATTTGCATAAAATTATAAAAATGATATCATGTTTTATTAAATGTTTCGCTGAACAAAGAATAACCAACATTCTAAATGTTTGTCTTTTATCACTTAATTTTTGTTGTTTGAACTATTAGCAGTTGCTTATTATTTTATTGTAAAAATGAAAGATGAAGCAATTACCCAAAAAGGAATCTACCTAGATACTTAAAAAGATATTGTTTCAAATTAAGGGCATATGACTGCAGTCCACTCTTTAATATTCTGGATTATACACATGAGTAGTCTGCAAATAATAAAAAAAACACTTCTTCAGAGATGTTCTAAACTTTTTGAAGGCAAATTGTCTTTTGATGAATGTACTCCACTTAATTTTAGAACTTCATAGGAAATATATTTTATATGTTTTATAAAATATATGTAAAAAGGCTTATGGGAAAACACCTTCTTTTTGTTTTACCCACTAACCTTTTTCTTATATATGCTTCAATATTATATTGAATTCTTTGTAAACTCTTTTGATCTAAATAATTGGAAATAAAATCATTTGTTCATATTTCTCCTATTTAGCACAGATAGTATACCACATATAATGATTAACATCTTCATTCTTTGAAAAGTTCTAAATGCATAGAAATATGAAGGATTTATATAATGACCATGCACATATGTTTTTTTCCTTTTTTGAATATTATATGAAAAGTATTAACCACATGAATAGCCTTGGAAATAAAACAGTGAAGATAATTCATATTCCTGTTACATGAAGATATAAAATTTTCACCTTAAGAATTTATCTTTTACATTGGATATTCTCTCTCTCTCACCATATATATATATATATATATATGGAACAACATATATATTCATCAAGATACACACATACACACATAAAACTACATTCATATTTATACATATACGCATGTGTACTGTCTAGCTTTGTCTTATCTCAGTAACTCTGCTACGTTATAATCCACAGATGCTAAGTTAAACAATAGTCTACAGTTCACTTATTCTTACATAAGAATGAACATTTAAACCAACACATGTTGAATAAATCAAATTACCTCACATTGTAGAATACCTCACCCAATCAACTGAAGGCCTTAAGAAAATAGCATGAGGGTCCACAAAGAAGGAACTCTGTTTCCAAATGGCTTTTAGATTCATGACTGCAGTATTAATGCTTGTGCAAATTCTCCTTCCACTCCACTGTGCACATTTCCTACTTGACAGTGCCACTGCATGTAACCCAGTTTCTCAAATTTCTCTGTTTCTCTGCCTTTCTGTCCTGTTCTCTCATGTATGTATGTGTGTGTGAAATTATATATACATATATTAGATTTATATAGACATAGGTATATATCTAGAAAAGCAATTAGATTGTGATTTTTAAACCATAACAGCAATAACCCGAACATATGTTTACAGGAGTAGATGATTGGAAGGAGAAAATAAGAAAACATTATCAAGAAATATGGGCCAATTAGCATTCAAAATGTAATTATCAGCATATTCTTCTATCTCATCCATCTAAGTGCTTGGCATTTTGTGATATTCTATGAGAAGATAATTGAATCCAGTAGAGCTGGTTTGGTTGTAAATGACACTAAAGCAAAAATGTGTGTGTCAAAAACACACCAGCACATTTTTGTATCGAACAGGAGCTCTCCAGTTAAATATTGAGTTAATTTTGAGTATGTGGATAGTTCTGAGAAACCTAAGATATTTTTGTCACATTCATTCTATGCTTATTATATTGCCTGGTTTCTGACTATATGCTTGCAGCTTTGTGATTGCAAAATTACCAACCTGAGTATAGGAATATTATCTAAATTTTAGGCAAAAATTAAAGAATGCTGGTAAATACCAATATTACTTGTCTTTTTTACACAAAAGATTTGTTTTTAAAATTCTTTTTGAATTTCATTGTGTAACAAATTTACTGAAATATTCATTCTACTGAGGGTAGAATAACTGAAGGATGACAATTATTTCATCTTTAGCTTGGGACTTTTGTAAGGTGATGGAACCTTGAAGAGGTGGAGGTCATTAGAGGTATGTTCTAGAAGGTATCTGGTCTTTGCTATTTTCTCTCACTTCCCAGATACCATGCAGGAATGATGTAGCTCTACTCTGTTCTGCATACAGTGATGGATGTTCCATCTCACTAGTTCATAATGAGGACATAATTGACTCTGGACTAAAACCTTGCCATTTAGGGGAGGGTTTATATCGGAGAATTGTGTTACAGTCATTCAAAAATAACAGAATAATTTCCTCAGAGGCACAATATTATAAATTTCACCAAGCAAAATACCAAGGTCTATTTGAAGTCACCAGATTGCAACCAAATATATTTTCTTCCTGTGAAGGTAACACAGAATGCTCATTGGGATTATAGGGCTGCTTGAAGCAAGTAGAAAGACAAGCTCCCTGTCTCCTGAAGAGGCAGGATTTGAAATGTTTAGAGATCAATTCTGAATTTTTCTCATAAATATTATTTAGTCTCTTTTATGACCACCTAATTCTACAAATATGAATGATACTACAAGAAACCTACTTGAAAGTAATATCTATAAATCTACAGCAGCTCATGTATCTCTATATTAGCTAACAAAAGAAAAAAACAAATGTTTAGAGTTTTATTTTATGGAGAAGAGCTAAAGGCAATAAATAAAAACTCAGAATGATAAATGAAAACAGAATGACCACCCTACAACACACACACACACACACACACACACACACACACACACACACACACACACACACACACACAAATATATATACCAATTCACTTCATTAAGATCTTAGTTTAATTCTCCTCAATATAAAGCATAAGTTTCATTGATGAAGGACCATTGCAGAAATTCATTGTTCCTTTCCCTTGGAGCTAAATTTCTGATGTGACCATTTTGAAATTCCTAACAGGGACATTTTGGAGCATAGCAAAAGCATGGTCTTCCCACCAGAGTCTTTTTCATTGTGGCGTTGTTGATTTTGCTCTCCCTGGTCTAGGCATTTACAATTTATCTACTGTTACTTTATTGCTGTTCTAGGTTTTTACTATCAGGATGCATGAGAACATGGTTATACATGTATGTATAACCCAAGTCATTGCAGGGTAGGGCATAGCAGCAGAAACATTGAATGGATCAAGTATATGTTCAAGTCTCTTTTGCCAATTCCACTGAAGATGATCAGATTCTATTTTTATAATCTAACACTTTTCTATTTAAGAAAATGCTGAAATAGGGATACAGGTTGACCCATTGTAACAGTGAGATGTACAAGACACTATGTTGAAAATAAACTTTACAACTTCAGCAGGAGATTGTTGGGGGGGTGGGAGGGTAGTAGGGGAGGTGGGGATGGAAGAGATGGTAGGGAAAAACAAAGGGGAAGGCAACAATGCTCAATGGGAATTATAGTCATTGCCTTGCTCACTGTAAGCCCTGTGTACAGTATCTTTACAATAAAAATATATACTAAAAATAAATGTTAAAAAGAAAATGCTTAATATTATTTTTCTATCATTCTCCTTCCTGAGACTGTTGCATAGGTAGCAACTTTTCCTCTTTCGGGACTTTATGGCACCTACTAAGATGTACACCTGTCTGAAGGGCTTTCTCTAAACCTGGCTTGATCATTTGCTATATTACTATATTGGTTGCCTTAAATCATTCATTACTTTGTGATTTTCATTTTCTTTTTTTTAATTGTGAAAATAACTTACACATGAGTTACAATTACATGGGCAAGATAATGAGTACATTCCTTATCAAGCATTGTTGCCTCCTCCTTGGTTTCCTCTTCCCATCCCTTCCCATCTCCCTCTGCCTCCCCCTCCCCAAAGTTATAAAGTTCGTTTTTCTACATAACGACTTGTACATCTCATTGTTGCAATGGGTTCACCTGTATTCCTATTTAAATGATTTGTTTTTTCCCTTCCCCTCCACAAATTATACCAACATCAAATACAGTGAAAATAAGGGTTATACCATTGGAGAGGAACATACAAAGCAACTTAGAAATCATCTTATAAATATGTTAGAAACAATGGCATGAAAGGAAAAACATTTGAATACTTAACTTGGGGTTCATTTCACCTAACATCAATTTATCTCACCTTTTCTGCTTGTCTCAGACATATACTAGTTATTGCAAATAAGGTAAACCATGGGGCCTGGCTTACTTCACTTAATATATTTTTTTCCTAGCTTTCCATTTCCTAATAAATGGGGCAATGACATTCTTTCTGATGGAGGCATACAATTCCATTGCGTAGATATACTACATTTTCTTGATCCAGGCATCTCCTGGGGGATATCTGGGTTGGTGCCATATCTTATCTATGATAAATAATGCTGCAATAAACATAGTTGTGCTGGTAGCTTTAGTATGGTCTTGTTTGTGATCATTTGGATAAATACCCAAAAGTAGGATTGCTGGGTCATAGGGAAGCTCTATATGGAGTCTTTTGAGGACCCTGCATACAACTTTCCAAAGTGATTGAACAAGTTTATACTCTCACAGAAATGCAGTAAGGTTCTCTTCTGCCCACATCCACTCTAGCATCTGTTGTTATTAGAGTTCTTGATTATAGCCATTCTAAGTGGGGTGAGGTGGTATCTCAATGTTATTTTGAGTTGCATTTCTTTTATGTCTAGGGAAGTTGAGCATTTCTTCATGTGATTGTTGGCCACTCTTCTTTCCTCTTCAGAGAAGTTTGTCTGTAAGTCTTTTGCCCACTTATTTATTGGGCAGTTGTTTCTATGAGGATTTGTTGTTGTGGATTTAATTTTTTGAGTACCAGGTATATTTTAGATATGAGACCCTTGCCCGATATATGGCTAGTGAAGGTCTTCTCCCAATCCGTGGGCTTTCTATTGATCTTGCAAGTTATATACTTTGCCATCCAGAAGCTCTGCAATTTCATGCAATCCCATTTGTCCAACCTTTCTTTGATTTGTTGTGTTTCTGGGTCTCTATGAAAAAAATTTCAGCCAGTGCCAACGAGACCTAGGGTTTCTCCTATTCCATCCTGCAATGTTTTGAGAGTGTCTGTTTTGACTCTGAGGTCTTTGATCCATTTAGAGTTGATTCTGGTGCAGGGTGATATATAAGGATCTAGCTTTAGTTTTCTACAAGTTGTTAACCAATTTCCCAGCACCATTTACTGAAGAGGCTGTCTTTCTTCCATTATATTTTTTTAGCTCCCTTATCGAAGATTAGATGGCTATAGGACTGTGAGTTCATTTCTGGGTTTTCAATTCTATTTCACTGGACCTGAGGTCTGTTCTTGTGCCAGGACCAAGGTGTTTTGATTACTATGGCTTTGTAGTAGAGTTTGAAATTTGGTATTGGTATTCCTCCAGCATGGTTCTTTCTGTTAAGGATCATTTTTGTTATTCGGGGTATTTTATTGTTCCATATGAATTTTTGGATTGCCTCTTCTATTTCCTTGAAGAATGAGGTCGGAATATTGATATATATCACATTGAATGTGTAGATAGGCTTGAGAAGTATTGCCATTTTCACGATGTTGATCCTTCCAATCCAGGAGCATGGGAGGTTTTGCCACTTTCTGAGTTCTGTTTTGATTTCCTTGTTCAGATTTTTAAAGTTTTCATCATAGAGGTCCTTCACTTCTTTGGTTAAGTTAATTCCTAGGTATTTTCTTTTTTGTGGGGCTATTACAAATGGAGTTGCTTTCCTGATTTCAGCCACACTTTTCTCATTGTTGACCTACAGAAAAGCCATTGATTTTTTTAAGGGTTAATTTTATACCCTGCTCCTTTGCCAAAGTTTTGAATCATCTTGAGTAATTTGGGAGCAGAGTTCATGGGATTCTTTAAATACAAGATCATGTCATATGTAAAGAGGGAGAGTTTTACTTAATATTTCCCTATTTGGATCCCCTTTATTTTTGCATCTTGTCTTATTGCTGTAGCTAGACATAACACTGGATTGAAGAGAAGTGGAGAGAGTGGATATCCTTGTCTTGTTCCTGAGTTAAGTGGAAATGGCTTTAATTTTTCACCATTAAGTGTAATGCTGGCTGAAGGTTTGTCATATACAGCCTTTATTGTATTGAGGAATGTTCCGTGGATTCCTAATTTTTCCAGAACCTTCATCATAAAGGGGTGTTGGTCTTGTCAAATGCTTTTTCTGAATCTATTAAGATAACCATGTGGTTTTTATCCTTGCTCCTGTTGATGTGATGAATTACATTAATTGATTTACATATATTGAACCAGCTTTGCATCCCTGAAATGAATCCTGTTTGATCGTGGTGTATGATTTTTTTGGATGAATTGTTGAAGTCAACTGGCCAAAATTTTGTTGAGAAGTTTTACATCAATGTTCATGAAAGAAATGGGTCTATAGTTCTCTTTCTTTGATGAGTCCCTGCCTGGTTTTCTGGTGAGGTTTACGATGGCTTCATAGAAAGAGTTTGGTAGTGAGCTTAATCTTTCAATTTCCGTGAAGAGTTGGAGTAGTATTGGTGTGAGCTCTGCTTTGAAGGCCTTGTAGAATTCCTCCATAAAACCATCTGGTTCTGGGCTTTTCTTAGATGAGAGGTCTCTTATTGCTGTTTCTATTTCAATGCTGATATGGGCCTGTTAAGATGTTTTTACTCTTCTTTGTTTAGTTTTGGCATGTGGATATCTGCTAGGAAAAGGTCCATTTCTGCCAAGCTTCCAAACTTATTAGCATAAACATTTGAGAAGTACTCTCTTATAGTGTTCTGAATCTTGGTTGTTTCTGTGATGATGTTTCCATTCTCATCTCTGAGTTTATTTATTTGGGTGTGTTCTCTTCTTTTTCTGATAAGATTTGCTAAGGGTATGTCAATTTTGTTAATTTTTCCGATGAACCAATTCTTTGTTTTGTTGATATTTTCTATTTTTTGGACTCTAATTAATTTAATTCTGAATTAATTTTAATTATTGCTTTCTGTCTACTGGATTGGGGTTTATCTTGCTGTTATTTTTCAAGGAGGCTCAGATGTCTCATGAAGTTTTTGGTTTCAGATCTCTCCAATTTGTTAATGTAGGAACTTAGAGCTATAAACTTGCCTCTGAATACTGCCTTTGCTGTGTCCTAGAGGAGCTGGTAATTTGTGTCTTCATTTTTGTTGAATATCATGAACATTTGAATGTCATTTGTAATCTCTTCCATGACCCACTGGTGATTCAGCCTCCATATGTTACAGGACTTTCTTTGGTGGCTTTTGGTGTTGAGTTCTAATTTCATGCCCTTGTGGTCTGAGAGAATGCAAGGTATAATTTCAAAGTTTCTGAATTTGGACAAGTTTTCTTTGTGACCTAGAATGTGGTCTATTTTGGAAAATGTTCCATGTGCTGCTGAGAAAAATATGTATTCTGATGCTGCTCTGTGAAATATTTGGTAGATGTCTTTTAAATCTAATTGATCTATGCAGTTGTTTATATCTGCCATTTCTCAGTTGAGTTTTTGCCCAGTTGATCTATCTAGTGGGGAAAGTAGTGTGTTAAAGTCCCCAACAATTAATGTCTTTGGATGTATGTGAGATTTGAGAGAAAGATGTGTTTCTTCGATAAATTTAGGTGCTCCATAGTTTGGCGAATAGATATGTAGAATTGTAATATCCTCCTGAAGGAGAGATCCCTTAATTAGTATGTAGCAACCTTCTTTATCTCTTCTCATGAATTTTAATTTGAAGTCTATTTTATCTGATATTAGATTTGCAACTCCTGCCTGTGTATGGGGACCGTTGGTTTGGTAGATTTCGTTCCAGCCTTTCACTTTCAAAATGTATTTTTTTTTGTGGGTAAGGTGTGACTCCTGAAGGCAACAGACAGAAGGATCTTGCTTTTCAATCCAACTAGACAGTCTGTGTCACTTAATTGGAGTTAAGTCCGGTAATGTTGAGAGTTAGGACTGAGAGGTATTTGGGAGTTCCTGCTATTTTATCCACCTTCTTGGGGGCTGAGGCAACTGGGTTCTTCCTATGGTTCTTGGATTCTGATTGTATATAGTTTCTTGGCCTTTATTGTGGTTTTGTTGGTTTTCTATGTGTAGGACATCTTTAAGTATCTTTTGTAGGGCTGGTTTGGTGAAGATATAATGTGTCAGTTTTTCTTTGCTATGAAAGGTTTTTATTTGACCTTCGGTTATGAAGGAAAGTTTAGCTGGGTACAGTATTCTTGGTTGATAGTTATTTGTCTTTAGGGTACGGCATACATCATTCCAGGCACTTCTTGCTTTAATTGTATCTGCTGAGAAATCTGAGGTGATTCTAATTGGTTTCCCTTTATAGGTGATTGATCTTTTCTCCTTGACAGCTTTAAAGATCTTTTCCTTGGTCTGAATTGATCCTGTGTGGATTATAATGTGAGGGTAGGATGGCCTATTCTGGTCTGGTCTATTTGGGATTCTAAAAGCTTCTTGTATCTGAGTAAGCCTACCTTTTTGCATGTTTGGGAAGTTCTCTGCTAGAATCCTGTTAAACAAATTTCCTACACCATTAACATCTGTCTCCAGGTGCTCCTCTACACCTATTATCCTCAGATTAGTCCTTCTGATGGTGTCTTTCAAATGTTGAATAGATCTATCATATTTCTTGGATTTGTATTGGATAGTTGTATGTTCTTTCTGTATAATATCTAGGCTGTCTTCAATCCCCGAGTTTCGATCTTCTGCATGGTCTAACCTACTGTCAAGACTTTCTACTTTGTTTTTTATTTCTTTTCCTTCTAATTGGTCAGCTTTGATGGCTTCAAATTCTTTGCTGGAGCTTTGTTTTAGATCTTGTATGAACTTCTTTACTTCCTTAATTTGGTGTTCAGTGATTATTCTCAAATCACTTAGTTGATTGGTTATGGTTTCCTTGGACTCCCATTCCTTCTGTTGGGGCTCCATTCAGCATTCCCTTTGTGGTCTCCCTGACTTTTTTCAGATGTCTGTTTATGGATTCCATGAATGCCTCTATTGATCTTTGTCTATTCTCATCCTGCTCTCGCAATTCCTATATTTCTCTTTGATTAGCTTCCTCATGTTCACACAAATCCTGTAGCTCTCTTTGTCTGTTCTCAGCCTGCTCACACAATTCATGCCTATCTCTTTGACTGTTCTTAGCCTGCTCACGCAATTCCTTTATTTCTCTTTGAGTATTCTCAACCTGCTCAAGCAATTCCTGTATCAATCTTTGAGTAGCTTCCTCATGCTCATGAGCTTCCTGTATTATCTTTGGTCTGCTTCTTCTCTCTCTCTATCATGCTCACACTGTGTCCTTTGAAGATTTTCAATCTTTTCATTCACCGTGTTTACCAATAATGTTTGTACAGCTTTTGGGGAACTCTCCTCTGGATTATTAATTATCTGTTCTGTCACCTGATTATCATGAGTGGGAGTTGAGATACCAGGATTTGCCATTTTTTTGTGTGTTTTTCTGGCTTGTTCTGCCCATTTGGTATGAAAGTAACCAGTTTTGTGCTAGAACATTATTTTAATGCAAGCATCAACCAAAATCCTGTAATTGCACAGACAAAAGTATGCAGATACAATCTAGTTCAATCTAGTTCAATCTAGTACAGTCTATTCAACATCAAACAACTATGTATTAATGGGTTAAAAACAGCAAAGAATTTGACAAATCAGAAATTATTAGGTTTAGGGAGAAATGTGGTAAAAAATAGGGTTAGAGGGATGTGGAACAGCAAAAAGAGAGTGAAATTAACCAAGTACTAATCTCAAAGAAGGAAATGGGTTGGATAGAATGATAGGAGAGACAGAAGAAAAAAAGAAGAAAAAAGACAAAAAAATGGAAAAACTAAAACTTAAAATTAAAAAGTGAAACATTTAAAAATTATGCAAGTTTAAAGAAGTAATATTCAGAGAAGAACAGGGATAAGATGGGAGGAGGGGAGGAATAGAAAGGAGACATGATAAACTAAAAAATAAAAATACTTAAAATATTGTATAAGTATAGAGAGATAATATTGCTATTAAGGAATTTAAGCCTCAGAAGTTTTGAATTGAGTAATAAATTTCTGGATTAAGTGTGTACATAATGGGGGATAAGGTCTAACAATCAACAACGGCTATATCTGAGGATGACCAGAACAGCAATTAAGTCACGCAAAATAGGACAAAAAAGAAGAAAAAGTAAAAATATTGAGAAAAAAAGAACAAAAAGGACCAAAAATAGATTTTTTAAAAAGCACACACAAATATACACCTAATATAAAAATTATGACAGAAAAAAGATTAATAGAAAACATTTTTTTTAAATTAAACATTAAAAAAGATTTTTAAAAATAGAGTTCTTTTATTTGGGGGGTGTAGGGGTGGATGGGAAGATCCTGTATCTCCCTTGTGTCCTAAACCAGTCTCTTGGTGGAGTCTCTGGTCTTGTGGTGTTTGGTTTTCCTGTGGCTTGATTGGTTTCTTAAGTCAATTTGTTTAATCAGGCAGAAAAATGCTCTGCTTTACCTAGGATTTTGTGATCCTCCTTCCAGGCTAGTTCAGTGGGAGGAAGATCTACTTTGAGTATCACAAAAAAGGGAGATGGCTATTTGGAAATGCTGTGATTAGGCTAGGTTCTGGGTAGAGTTGAGGCCTTTCAGCAAACAGTAGCTTTTCCCTGAGGGGCTAGCTTCTGAGACACTCACAGAGCCCAGCCTGGAGCCATTCTCAGGGTTTATGTTTACTGAATTTCAATTGTTTATCTAAGCTGCTGTAGGGAGGGGCAGCCTCTGGCTCTGATTACTCAGTGAAGAAAGCCATTCCTTTGCTGGTAGAGCTTCCCCTGCCTGGGCTAGGTGACTTTCCCTGGGTGGAGCTAAGCTTGGCAATTCAGGTCAGGTTCCTGTGACCTGCTAAATGACTCTTTTGTTTTCTTCCAAGGCCTGAGTTGGAGCTAGCTGCTCAGCTGGGCCTTTGTCAGTATCAAAGATGGAGATCTCTGGTGGGGGAGGGGACGGTTGCCCTTCCCTCCTCTGCTCTGCTTCCTGAGAAGCAATGAGGATGTCAGGGTTCTACTCACACCAGTGTTGGTTCCTGGGTAGTCTCTGTTCTGCTTTCTGCAGGTTGAAGATATCTGCTCCTTGTCAGTTCTTGCTGCTGTTGAGTAGAATCCACTTCCTTGCTGCATCTGGAGCATTTGTCCTAGACTCTCTGTGTTGTAGGTATGGTGGCTATGGCCGCCATAGCCACAGCCGCTGCCACCACTGCTGCAGCTACCGCTGCAGCTTAGGCTACCAGCAAGTGCTCAGATCTGTCTCCTTGCCTCGATTTTCCTTCTCTGGCCAAACTCTCTATACTCCGATGGCATACTTAGTGTAATCTGGCCTAGGACTGTTCACTGGAACACTAAAGCTGCTTTCTATGCGAGAGCTTGTTTAGCCTCCAGCTTCTCCTCAGCCATCTTCCTGGAACTCCTGATTATCAGTGTTTACTTCAGTGTTTATTTTCTCAAAGATTCTTAGATTAACCGTTGGGGTGCAGCTGTTCTCCTTGCTCATGTCTGTATTACCACAAGTAGAATAGTTCTTTGCTATGAATGGTTCTTAATTTAATAAATACTCTAACCACAGATAAAAGAGTTAAGAAATACTATCAGTTTTAGAATCACATGAAAGTGAAAGAGACCCAAATAGTAAACCAAATTATTTCTAGAAGATTGGATTATTATCTGCTAATATAGTAAAATAAGAATAACTAAAGAATTAGGTGTAACATACAGTTTAAGATTAAAATATTAAACATGCATCAATACAGATTAAGTAATTCATTATTTGATGATCAATTCTGAATTTTTAATTGTTTAATTGCCCTTGAATGCCTGTCTTATAAGACACAGTGACATATTCCTTAGCATCTAATACCATTTCCTTAGTACATATTACAATTTTAGTATCCTACTATCTAATTCCTTAGTAGAAGTTTATTTTTCATATGCATTATGTATATTGTAATAAGTAGATGTAGGTCTTATTTCAATGCCTCATTTGTCTTCAAAATTTTAATTATTGATGCAATGAAATATGTCTCTTTAGCAATCCATATATTCTTTATTTCTATTTTATTTTAATGATTCCTATAATTTACTCACTTATCATTTAATGTATGTATAGTAGCATTTATTCTACCCTCCTATGCTGTCATTTTTTTCAAGTGATTTTATTTACTTATTCAATTTTTTTTTCTTGAATTCTTTCCAGCATGCTTTGTAATCATCACCTTTTTCATTTTGCTCATGGTTGTGATGTTTCTTTATATTTCCAATTCTTTTTTCTCATTTTATCCTTGCACTTTTTCTTCTAAACCTCATAATTTTACTTTATTCTTTTTTCCACCTAGTAATATCTAGTGAATTTATGATTTATCATTTGGCTGCATCTGTGTATATTCAAATAAGTTATCTTAAATGACAGTAGAGGTTTGTGTAGAGAATAGAGTTGAATTTGATTTCTATGTTTTCTTTATTATGCTTCTCTATTTCTACTACACAGATTAGGTTAATGTATTTTAACAATGTATGATCTTATTGTATTATGTTTCTGTAAGCTTTCACCAACATTCCTTACTCTTGATAGATTCAATCTCATTTTGAAAGTCTTCAATTTTTATCTACTTTTTCAGCATTATTCTATTTTTGTATAAAATATGATTATTTCAAGGTTGTTAATCATACTACTATAAATTATGTTCTTTCACCTCTTTATCTGTTCAGCAATTTTGTGGGTGCCACAAGTAGCATAATTTGATGAGGTTATATTGGATGATTTAAATCTCCAGTAGTAAAATAATATTTTTCATGGGAGCAGTTTATATTTTCACACTAAGAGGCTGTTCAGTGTAAACTAAATATTGGCTCATCTCATTTTGTTCCATCTTATTTATGCAAACCCATTTTTACTTGTATTCATTCTTTTCTTTCTTTCTTTTAGTTTTTGATAGTCTGGGTCTTGAACTCAGGACCTTAATGCTGTCCATGAACCCCCTTTGTGCTCAAGGCTACTGCTCTACTACTTGAGCTCACTTCTGGCTTTTTCTGGGTAGTTTATTGGAGATAACAGTCTCAAGGCCTTTTCTGCTTGGGCTGACTTTGTACTGTGATATTCAGATCTGATACTCCTGAGTAGATAGGATTACAGATGTGAGCCACCAGTACCCAGCTTCATTTTTAGTTTCTGTAGTTGAATTACCTGTTTATTATTTTTAAACTTTGCAGACTATTATCTTTCCATGAGAGACATTTGAAACCTATAGGCTCAAATATTTAGCATAGTTCTCCAGACAGAGGAGAACTAAGTTTTCAAAAGTACACACAATATTAAAAAATAACTGAAACTGAAGGATAGTAATTACACTAAGATTTTGGAAATTATACAGAGAGCATTGAACATTATATTAAGGAATTTAATTTATTTTGAATTGATCACTGGAGAGACTTTTTTCCTGTTACAAAAACTTCAGTCAGAATCATGTTTTGTTAAGATAACAAATCAGAAATATACAAAGCAAACAGATTTTATGCATATTATGAAAGTTAATTGAGCCCACAATTATGTCAGCAATAACTTTTTGATTAAATTACTCTTCATGAATTTGCCAAGTCATTATGAATCATTAAATCTTCAATCACTTGTGCAAATCTGTAATTCCTAGCATCTTTTTCTTTTCATTGTCTAATTTTTTTCTTTGTTGTAATGGCAGGCATGTGTATATAAATGCATGACTCATTAGCAGGACAAGAAATGAGGTAATATGCATGAAAGCAATATGTAATTAAATCCAAATTATACTATTTGTTTATTTTACAAACAGCACACAGATTTAATATTTTAAGCAATAAAACATTTTGGTACAAATGAATAAAATATGTTTGAAAATTCTTTTGATCATTTGCCTTTAGCAATGTCTGCGCAATGATTACAATGACAATCATTTTGCTCAATGACTTCGAAACATTCTGACAATGAGTTTGAAACTAATGCTGCAATATATGTTAGGCTATTACCCATTTGCGAGAATCATTGAAATGATTCACTGATACAATGGGCACTGTATTGGGAACGAATGAAATCTTGAATTTGAAGCTGATTATCTGACAAAAAAAAAGCAGAATCTACTTTGAAGCTCAATGGTATCTAGCATTATCTTTTAGATCCTTTTCTGTGTTTTTCCCAAACAGTAGGTAGAAAAATATCTACTGATATGTTGGTTTAAGAAATTCAGTGTTAGGAAATTGATATAAAATATCAGCTATTATCTTTAAATTTTGCAAACCATTACATTTATGTGACCTGATACTATCATTACTTATATATGTTGCATCCCAATTCGAATCAATTTGTGAACCTAATAAACAATTATATATTTTATATTTTTGAAAAGAATATAAAGAAAGGTATCAGAGACTCAAGCTATTTAGAAGACTGAGATCTGAAGATCTTGATCTGAAGCCAGCTTGAAGTCAATAAGACTCTCAACGCTGATTAACCACTAAAAAGCTGAACTGTGGTTCAAGTGGTAGAGTTCTTGAGAAACCACACACACACACACACACACACACACACAATGCCTAGGCCCTGACTTGGTTCCTCAGAATTAGTAACAACAAAATGGTGAGACAAAGGACAAAAGGGGAATGTTTGCAACAGCGATACTCACAAGACAATATGTTAGAAATGATCTATAGAACTTGAGAGGGGGTTGGGAGGGAGAAAGAGGGAGAAAAATGAGGGAGGGGATAATAAGTAAGGTAAGAATGTAATCACTACCTTACTCAGGTAACTGTAACTCCATACCTATTTGGATATCCAATTTTCATGTCTCTAGAGCCATTCTTCTACATCCTCATTGCACCTAAACTCTCATTTGCACTTAGTGTTTCTTATTTTAATGCATTTGATTTCTTTTGCTGTATAAATCATACATACAAAAGCATACAATGTGTATCTGCATGCTGTCTGCCTTAAATGCTAAAAGAACAAAAAAGTAGGAATATATCACAGAAACACAAAAGTAAGATTTATTTCCTAGACACCAGATGGAAAAACTCTGAAATCTGGTATTACTTTTGGTTGATAATGCAGAATCAAGAATATGCATATGCTTCTGTTGGGAATAAAAATGGATACAGTGTTTTGAAGTAAATTCAGAACTATCCATTTATTGCAGATGTACATAAATCAAATCTTGCAATTCTAATTCTTCATAGAGACACTAGAAAAAAATTCCTCATATGAACAACAGGGGGAAAGAACAGTAATGATCTTTATAACATTGCTTATAATAGACCCATTTCGAAACATTTTTCCTTCTATCAAATGAAGAATAGGATAATAATACATGCTATTTTTACTGCTTTCAAAGTACTGATACAAAGCTGTCTGCATTTGTGTATGCATCTCACTCTGAACAAAAGGTAAATAACACATTTTTTTACATATTAGACAACTTAAATATATGCAAAGTCCTCCAATATATTACTTTGACAGTAGATAGTACAGGAGAAAAAATATTGTATAAAAATATTAAGAATGTTAAGAGGAACTGTGTTTGAAAAGATAGATAACGATTCCTTTTTCCTGGAGTAGGTGGCTAGGAAAATGACATAAGTGCTGATGAAAAGAAATAATCTTTGGAGAGTCATGAATGCCTATTCCCACGATCTGCAATGTCACATATAGATTTCTTTATAGCACCACGTAAAGTAACCTGAAAATCAGCTTTTAGGAAACACATATATGTGGGCACACACACACATTATACTCCCAGTAGTATATGGACACATCACTAGCTCCAAAATTACCCAGCTACAATAAAGTTCATTTTTGTTGTGATAAGTGCTATGCTTGGAGAAATGAATAATGGTGTGGATCCACCATTGTAGAATTAGACAAAGTATTTGTACTTCCTTAAAAAATATTCACTGTTCAACTTATTTCTTACTCATTGTCTTATGGCCTTTGTACTTTTCCCCTTTTCTCACTATTATTCAGCTGGAATTGTTCAGCCTTGTATAGTTCCCTCCATATGTGATCATAGCTTGTTATACCATTAGCTTATTAGCCATATTAGTCATAAATTTGACATACATTCCACTGCACATTCTAACTAACATTCTGCACAAAATGCTGTTTACTCATTAACAAAGTAAAGGACATCCTCATGGCTAATGTGTTCTTGTTATTTGATTCGGGATGTAGCTCCTCTGTTGGTCTTGCTTTTGGTTTTGACTAGCATGACTAACACATTTACAATTGTGGTGGAAGCTACTGACCAAGAATTCAGCTCTGAGCAGGATTTCCTCATGTGGGTCTCATTGTGACTTTTCACGATACCACAAGGTATCATGGGTAGTCACTCAAATTCTAAATATGGACTTACAGGTCTCTTAATGCCCATACTCATACATTTCTTCAGAATTATTTTTTGAGGGTTGATATTACAAACTAAGTGTTGCACTGAGAGGTAGGTCTTTTTCTATGTTACCATTAGCACTAGTGGGAAATACGTTAAGACTTCTTATGAATGTGTGTAAAAATGTCCATCAGAATGTGTGTATGGAATATATCCTTTAAACTCTAGGATATCCCATCATTGATATATCTGAGCATACATTTTATGGGCAGCATCCTGGAATTTTCTCATTTCTGGGTCCATATTTCACTTTATGTTTCCTAAGTTTAAAAAAAAGCCAGGGAACAAGAAACTATGTATTTCAATTATACCGTTTCTGTGTCATAGAAATGTTCTGCACTTTCTACATGAACTGGAACAAGTTCATGCTTTACTATAGACAGATAACATAAGTCAAATGGGAACTTTCTGCTTCCTGCATAGCAATATACTTACATCCAAAAACTAAGTCTTAAGTACTTTCTAAGTTATTTGCTTTCTTAACAGTACAGAACAGTACAGAACTCTTTTATGTTTCTTTCCTATCATGTTGTCAGTGTTAATTGGAGAGAAGCCATTCTCCTTCCAGTACCTTTTGACCTTTCAGGCTTCCAATTGTAACTTCTGTATATCTGTTTCTTAGTTATTGTAGTCTCTTATATTAAAATGTAGATTTCTGCTTCAGTTATAAGCTTTTGTATAACATTGTCTTCCCCAATGTAATTGTGATAGTAACAATGATTTACTGTATATCATGATTCTTTTGGGAACTAAGATGGTTTTCTTTTACAGTTGACATTGCTTGAGATGCATAAATGTGAATGAAGCCTTGAAGTTTGGAGGTCAAATCTGACTGGTGGAAGATTATTCTGCTTTTAAATTGTCATGATGAAGTATTCAAAATATACAACTGAAGGAAAGATTTATTTTGCCTGCAAATGTCAGACATTTCAGTCCATAGTCATTGACTGACTCAATTATTTTAGTGCCTGTGGCTAGAATCAACATCATAACAGAAATCATTAAGTGTAGCAAAGTTACTCAGTTCTTATGGAGCAGGAGGGGGGGGGGGCAGTGTAGAGAGGGTAGAGACACAGAGAAAGAGACTATATCTCAAGTCTTTTCACAAGGGCATGCCATGTGGCATTGTTTGAACATCTTTCACTCTGCTTCCTCTGCTCCATCTCTTAAAGCTACCATCACCTCCTAATAGTACCATAGGCAGCTTTAACACATTAGATTTGAAGTTCATTTAAGATCCAAACAACAACAGAATGTTTAGCGGGGAGTATTGTGTATCTGCCAATCTATTGTGTATTTTTGTCTGGTTGACTTCAAATTATGAGCAGCTCAATCATTCTCTCTGGAGTAACTTTTAATCATTTTAATCTTTTTACCCCCCTCGGTCATGGGTCTTGAAATCTGTACCTGTGAACTGTCCCTGAGCTCTTCAGTTCAAGTCTAGTGCTCTACCTCTTAAGACACAAAACCACTTCTGGTTTTCTGGTGGTTTATTGGAGGTTAGAGTCTTAGGTTGTTCCTGCCTGGGCTCGTTTTGAACTGTGATACACAGATCACAGCCTCCTGAGTAGCTAAGATTACAGGCCTGAGCCACTGCAGCCCACAATTTAATCTTTTAATTTATATAATCACTTAGGGAATGTCTGGAATATATTTTCTAAGAGTCTAAGAGCTTCCCATATTGCTATGTTATCCATTTCTCACACATCAAGTCTAGCAACTGAATTATAATAATATATTAAATAACCATTTATCTATTTAATTAGTTAATTAGGGGTTACACAATCTTTGCAATCTATGGCACTATACACTGAGCCCAACTTCAAAAAAATAAAGCTATGCCATATTTGATATGTTAAAAAGGATGTTAAGAATTGGTTTGCTTTAGAAAAATACCATTGTTGTCATATTATTTTCCCCCCTTGGGCCACACCACTGTCTAAATAGAATTATGTCAGATTATGTCATCAGTGGCTGCTAACATCACTTTTGAAAAAGTTTCTCTCACGGCTGACCTATTCATGTTATTCCAAGTAAGATTTTCTATACAAATTGCAAGTAATAACAGATGCCAATGTCACCATTATGTAAATAATGATTCTCAATAATCAGAATATGAATTTCTGATGCATGAGAAATATTTTTATAAAAAATAAAATAATTTGGTCAATTTTAAAACATCCATCAAATAAACCTGAAATTTCAAGTCAAATAAACCAAAGTATCTTTTTTTAAATCCTCTATTCAACATTTTATTTCATCAGAAATCTACTTTGTAAATTTCTTTCTGCCAGTTTTACCAACAGTTACTATACCTGATGAGATTAATTACTATAGTTGTAAGGTCACAACTTTGAATTTAGGGGTGGCCAAATGGCATGATAATTAAGAATCTATCAGAATCCTTTTCAAATTAGAGGAGGATATAATATTACTGTTTATAGGCAAGTACTTTCTTATCAGATTGAGATTTATACTCTCTTTGAAGTAAATTCTCATTATGTCTTTCACTTAATTCCTTTTGAAAGCAGTTCTAGAGGTGAAAGCTTTTCCTGTACACAATTATGCAGTTAGAATCTTAATTGTGGTGTCTCCACACCAGAAAACTCAAGTTCTGTTACAGAGAGTAGATTTTCTCTTTATTAAAATCTTGGCTTGCAAATTGAACAAAAATCATTATCTCTCTTATCTCCATAAGTGTTCATTATGTTAAACTATGGATATTTTCCCATATGACCATCAAGGCAAAGCAGGGGAATCATTTCTTTAAAAATATGTTTCAACAGTAAATCCTCAAAAGAAGATTTATAGAAGCTTATTGAACAAAAAAGACTTTTTTTATATACTAGCAGTTGATAAATTATAAAATATGAATAAAGTGTGATCATCCCATTTTATTCCTGCTTGAGTTTGTATATTCTTGAGTTTAAAAATCTTTTTTCATTCTTATTGCGTTTAAATAGTTAAATATTACATACATAAATATTCTGAATTTTGTCTATAGAACTAAAAAGACTACAATATTAGTATCTTTACCTAGATAAAGAAAATATAGCAAGGTTTGCCTTATCCATAATTAATATATGACCAAGCTAATAATCCATCTAAATATTCTTTTCAAATGGTATCAGCAGAAACTTGCTATCATTGTCTTTAAAAAAATTATGGAACTAAAATTTAACTGACAATCTCACTTTACAATGAATCAAAGTAAAGCAGAAGGTCTTATGTAAATACAATTACAATGATAGCATTATGTTCATAGAAATTTCATATATATTTGATTATTAATATTGATAAACATATGACATTGGGTATATCTGTATACACCTGTAGTCACAGCACCAAGCTGTGGCAGAAAACATCGTAAATTCAAAGCCAACCTGGACATACAATCATTATAGTAATAAAATAATATGAGTACATGTATAAAGAAATGTATAGATAAATCAAGAAATCATAAATATATGTTGTAAATTAAACTATCTCTATGAAGGTATTTTATATGTGGAAAAAAATTAATATTGAAAAGGCTAATTAATTGATCTATAATTACATCATGTCATATTAAGTCTTTTGTTGCAATATTGCTCTTCTTTTTACATAAACAACTTCAAGCTAAACTAAAATTGTCCTTTAGTTAATTATACCATAGTAGTAATCACAAGCTAGCTATGCATGTAATATTGCAGTCAAAAGATAATAAATATAATTACTTATACTTCATTTCACTAGATGACTATATTACAGAAAACAAGTCACCTGGTAGACACCACACTAAAATGAACAGAGAGAGTTAATTGCATATGATGAACTATAGAAGCTAAAATAGATTAACAGGATAATTAAATAATCCAAAAGTAGTTATCTCAACTTTCCAAATTAGAACAGAGTCCTTAAATCAGCCACTTACTTTCTATAAACCCTTGCCCAAGTTTAAGAATCTAATTTCATGATCTATTCAATTATTAATGATGTCCACCAATTACTTCATCTTCATTTAGAAATACCAAGTCAAATTAACACTTAATTTGTGTTTCAACAAGCATTTATATAATGATTCTATTTATACAGTATTAGCAATCTACACATTTAGAAATTTTATGTATAATTTTCTAAAAAAATCAATAAGTATGCCATTAATCATAAAGTCATGTAGACAAAAGGGAAGTGGGAAGCCAGTGTTGTGAAAGGTCAACAAAGTGTTAAAATACAAACTTTGTATATTGTATTTAAGTAGCACATTAATCTCATGTTAAGACAGAACTATATTTAAAATTTTAATGAAGGCACTAGAAGAGAGAATTCAGTCATGAATTCATTACTTCATGTATATAACTGTAACCCCTCTGTATATCATATTTACAATAAAATTAAATTTAAAAGAAAGAGAAAGAAAAATAAATTTCCAATTTCAAAATAAAAGAATTCATTGTATATACCATAAAATTAAGAAGTATAAGGGAAGGGATGAGTCAAAGGGGGGATGGGAATGTTGATGGTGGGTGGTACATTTCCGGATGCATTGTATTCATGTGCTGCTTTGTTGAAGTACAACTCCTTTGAATTAAAAATAATGTGAAAAATTTAAAAAAAGAGTAACATAATATACACATGAAAACTGTGGGAAAATAATGTATCTATGACCTCAATACTCTTATATAGTAGGATCAATTACATGTTTTCTAAAGTTGATAAATTTATAAACACAGTAATGTATTATCAGGAATGATGAAGACATGCACTTTTGTAAAACTTATAAAAGTACTTAAGAAAAATGACATAAAAATTCATTAAATTGATACTCATTTGTTTTACATAAATTACAACTGAAAAGGCAATTTTGTGATTCTTTGATCTCACTGAATATTTATTAGATGATTAAAAATTTATTTCACGATTTTCTCAAAAAAGTAAGAGTTGATTTGATGAAAGTATAATATTTTACACAAGCTTGCAATTTTAAATTTTCTTTGGAACTAAACCACTTAGCAAGAAATACATTTATTAGAACATAAACACTTTCTTTCTTTCTTTCTTTCTTTCTTTCTTTCTTTCTTTCTTTCTTTCTTTCTTTCTTTCTTTCTTTCTTTCTTTCTTTCTTTCTTTCTTTCTTTCTTTCTTTCTTTTGTCAGCTGTGGGGTCTGAACACTGTGCCTGGGCGCTGTCCCTCAGCTCTTCAGTTCAAGGCTAGCTGTCTACCACTTGAGCCACGGTGCCACTTCTGGCTTTTTCTGCTTATGTGGTGCTGAGGAATTGAACCCAAGGCCTCAAGCATGCAAGGCAAGCACTCTTCCACTGAGCCACCTTCCCAGCCTTAAACACTTTTCTTGATACTCAGTAAAGGCATTGTTTTTCTCATTATTATAGAGTAGTCTGGACTAGTAAAAAAAAAAAAAAAAAAGGTAGGGTTCTTTTTGTTTGCTGTTTTTGGTCATTTATTCACAAAATAAAAGCTAACATGGATATGTTAGCCAGTAACCAGAGCAGAAAAGAAACCATGATACTCAGTATCTCTAATATAAGAATACTTATTCATCTTATAGATTCCATATTTTGTCTATGGATAATGAGCAAGGGTTGAATTTCCATTCTTATAATTTTTATTATTTCACAAATATTTTTTAATGAATATAGGTAATTTCTCATGAAAGCCTAAAGTACAGTCAAATTGCTTTGATAGACTAGAATAAACTAAACACACAATGCAACTTATTCTAGAGTCTAATCTTTGGAAGAATTTCTAAAAGGTTTAATTTTTCATCAGATACTAAGAAGGAAAAGATACTTCTGAAATAACCTTGAACTTTGCAATCAGAATGTAAATTTTTAGAAATCCATTCTCTATTTCCATGGCTTTACTTGGATTACTGCATATTGTACATGATTGCAAAATGTTTAGAAATGATGTGCCAATGATACCATACTAGTGTCTGTAAAGGACTTAAATTCTGTGCAGAAAAAAATAAGAGAGTATTTAAATCTTTCATCTATGCTTTCCTACATTTCAGGGAGTAGGCCTGAGTATATTGTTATCTTCAGTGTAGGAAGTTGCATTTTATAATTACTTTGAATTACACAACACTGAGATTTCCTTGGGTAGATATGGCCTACAAACAGAAGGGATTATTATTTTTTTAAGACAATCCAGTCAGTCTTTGCCTTTAGTTAGTGAATTAAAGTAGCACTCTCTTGGCTTTGCTGGATGTAAAGAACCAGGTGCCACCAATTCTATAGCCCAAGGTGGTGAATTCTGTCTAAAAACAGCAGCCTAGAACATTCTTCTTTATCCGAGCCTCCTGGTGAAATGCAGCCTAGCAAATATCTTAAGTCTTTTATGAAATCCTGACACAAGAAATCAACTCAGCTCTGAATCAGTGGAAAACTTGAAATCATAAATGAGAATTTTTTCCCAACCACTGGATGATTTGTTGCTTGACACAAAAAGCAATCACAGAATGATTGTGATAAATACATACATTTTACTTAAATGCTAATATTTGTATTTCACAAATGTTATGAAATTATGTGTGTATTTAAGATAACTTTATTCTGAAAACAACCTTATAGGCATATATATGAATATATTTTGCTGTTTGTTTTCATATTTGAGAAAATAGACATTTACCAAATTTCCACACACAGCTAGCTCCAGAGGTGGTGGCTGAACTCGGGTTTGTATTAATTTTAAAGACTGTCCATTGTCTGTTTGTGTGCATTGATTTTTATTCAATAATCATTATTGGGTAAAATACCAGTGTAATTGCAAAGAAAATTAATTATTGAGATAATGAAAGCCCTTCATAAACATTTTTTTCCTGTTTTCATTTTCTATCTTACTACTATTGGTGACATTAGCTGGTAAATTCTGGAATTGTTTAGACTGAAAGAAAATAAACTCATAATGTCAAACTGTTGCTTATCTAAACATTTTGAGGACAGAAGAAGACACATAGTGTTGGAGGTTAGTTTATCAAGCAAGAGTGTTTGCATTCGAGTTGGCAGCTTGCCTGCTAGAAAGCCTGAATAGCTAAGAATAGTGCAAAACTGGGACATTGCTTAGAATACGGTGCGGAAGAAATATTCCATTAGTTATCACAAGCTAAATCACTATTTCCAATGATCAGAAGAGATCAGTTGGTATGACCTAAATAACTTCTCTAAGAAAAGGTCTATACTTTAACTGTGCTTCTGTGATTAATGGTCCTTGCTTTATTCCTTCATCACTCGCTCCTTAAAGAGATGAGAGAGGGAGACAAAATAGAGTTATATAAGGTAAGAAAAAAAATGGAATGCAGTTATTTTCATCAGCTTTTAGACCTCACAAATCACTATTCAAGTTGCATAACACTTAAAGAAAATAAAACAAGAATATAAGGTGTGTTATGATAGAGTAATATATCCTGAATATGGAGATTCAGCATGTAGAAATCACCTCAGAAGAAAAGGAACTGAATTTAAGTAGAAATATTCTTTACTACCAGGATGAAAGAAAATAAATACATAGATATGGGTTGTATTTTTTGTAGGAATGAACCAAGGTAAAAAATTGAGTTTATACAAGCTGTTCTTTTCTACCATCTAAGAACTAGAAAAGTCAAAATGAAACTGTATAAGTTAAAATATTTTAGATAGTATAGATTAGACTCCCAGCATATTGTTGTTTCCCTGAAATAGGTTCAAGTTGTAGTAATCAAAATAGTATCCTTAAGATTTTGCTTTAGGTAGCTCTCTATTTTATAAATAAATTCTCCCTTGTAGAAACTCCAGTTTTATTAAAATCTGAAAATTAATTAAATACAATGTTGCATTGACACCTGAAAATTATAGAAAGTTAAAGTACTAAAAAATTTATGTTCTGGAAGTGTAGTTAAAAATAACTAATGTTGTTAAAGGTTCTGATTTATGAAAAGTGAGATTTCTGAAAATGGTTATGTCTAGAAATGGGCATTTATAATTATATAGTGAAAGAGAATGAGCAGTGGAAGACAATAGAAAGTTACAAATCTACTGTTCTTTTCGTGTTTGTCAGAATCTCCTGTCAAATCTACCCAAATTGACTATCATGTCAACCATCTGCTCCTAAAGCCAAATGGGTAGTTTTATCTCTTCACTAAAAGCCATAGATATCATAAACTAAATATTCAGTCCATAAGTAAACACAAAAGAAAATCAACTTACTTATTCTTTTTTTTGTTTTGTTTTTGTTATCACTTTTAGGTTTTTTGTTTTGTGTTTTTGTTTTATTATCAGCAGCATCATATTACTTTTCATCCCTATTTTTTATATATAATATGCATAAATATGAAATATAAAATATATAAATATTATATATATTTAGGTCAGTCATAGGGCTTTAAATCTGATCCTGGGCACTATCCCTTAGCCTCTTTGTGCTCAAGGTTTGTGCCCTACCACTTGAGCCACAACACCATTTCCAGTTCTTGAGTGTTAATTGTAGATAAGAGTCTCAAAGGGACTTTTCTGGCCAAGCTGGTTTCAAACTGTGATCCTCAGATCTCAGCTTCCTAAGTAGCTAAGATTATAGTTGTGAGCCACTGGTGCCCAGTTCCATTTTATATTTTAAGGTACTGAAACAAATTAATAATCATTTTGACCTTACATTGCTATAAATGAAGGTCATCTGTCTCTCTGTTCAACTTTGTATCCTGTGTGGTTTTGTCTTATTGATTTAATAGATTAATTCCCCCCAAAACACATTTTGATCTTCTCCTAGAGCTTTTACTCCCTTCATCCTGTTGATCACTATGAGCACCCTGAGTACCACTTTACTGGGAGAAAGTGTATCAGGAAGGAACTAACACACTGGCTATCTTTTCTCTTTTTAAACCTGCTTATATTCATCAAGTCTAATATTAATTATGTCTTAATGAAATGTCCCTGTTAATTTTCATCTAATTTTTCTATTTTTGATCATTCTTTTTTCAATGATTTTTCTCCTCTGTCCCTCACTTCTACTCCTCTACAACACAAGATTCACCTCACTTCCACTTAAAAATAAAAAAATCCCAGAGCTTATAGCTTAAAGCAGCCTATGAATAAATACTAGATCCATCCTTTTTCTTTCTTTTTTTTTTTTAATTGTATTTTATTTTATTTGAGAACATACTGTACAGGGGGGCTACAATTACATGGGCAGGATAATGCATACATTTCTTACCAAGTATTGCAGCCTCCTCCTTTGTTTACCCTTCACTTCCCTTCCCCGCCTCCCCCCTCCCCCCACCCAATTTTACCCCCCTCCCCCCACCCAATTATACCCCCCTCCCCCCCCCCCACACCGACATTGTAAAGCTGGTTTTGACATGACATTTTGTACTTCTCATTGTTGCAACAGGTCCACCTGAATCCTTAAACGACTTGTTTGTCCCCATCTCCTCCACATGTTATACTGACATCAAATATAGTGAAAGCGGGGGTTACACTGTGGGGGAGGGACATACAAAGCAACAAAGAAATAATCTTATAAATGCGTTAGAAACACATGCATGAAAGAAACGAAAACATTAAAATACATATTTAAGGGTTCATTTTCCTAACATCACATTATCTGACCTTTTCCGCTTGACTCATACCTATCTGACCTTTTCCGCTTGACTCATACCTATACTTTGGAAAGCAGTATGGAGGTTCCTCAGAAGACTTCACATAGATCTCCCCTATGATCCAGCAATCCCACTTTTGGGCATTTACCCAAATGTTTACAAACAAGACCACACTAAAGCTACCAGCACAACTATGTTTATTGCAGCATTATTTACCATAGCTAAGATCCATCCTTTTTCATATAGAGAAAAAATAGAAAATGTAATACTTTTGAAAACTAAGCATGATGGTCAACTAATTTCTGAAATGTGGAATTGTTTCTATTACAATGATAAAGAGGAAACTATTCCTAATTCCCTAAAATAAAAAATGATCCTTTTGATTTGAAGAAAGAGGAAGAGATATTACACAGAATTCTTCCATCTTCTGCTTCTACATTCGAGATCAAGAAGGAGTTAGATAAAAATGAGAAAAGATTTTGACAGTAAGTATACAAGGAAGTTTAACTGGTTTGTGTGTTTCAGTGTGTGTGTGTGTGTGTGTGTGTGTGTGTGTGTGTGTGTGTGTGTGTGTGTATGCTAGTTACAGAGTAGAGTAAATAAATTAAGATAATGGAACATTTACCTAACGATAAGTACAAAAACGTGGAAAAGTAAAAAAGAAATTGTAAAGGAACTCAGAGAAGTATCAAAAGTGGCCAGAAATTACCTCAAAACCTAAGTTAAAAGGATAAATTAGTGTATTTATCCTCAATAGCGAATTTCCTGAGGAAGAATAAAGGGTTACTTTCTTCCATCAATTTGGTTTCCTGTCATGAGTCTTCACCTCGGAAAATAATGGCACTGCCTTCCAAATAAAACTAAGCACAGAATGGTAATTCTGTATAGAAGAAGGGAATTTAAAATTGTGTGTGAGTGGAAAAGCTTATGAGCAAAGGTACATTTATCTGCCAACATCTCAGCATTGTGTTAAATCCCCAGCATTCAGCACTGGAGATCTCAGGGGAGTGTGCTAGGCTTTAATCAAAAGAACATTTTGCAGTTTGGTTTAAAAGGTCAAACTTGCTAACTTATCCTGATGTGATGGTAGTTTAGTAATGGTCTAGTAACTTGGCTTGTGGTTTGTCGTGACCTAGATCATTTTGTGGCAAGGGGAAATTGATGTGAATACTTTCAGCCCTACTCAGCCATTAAAAGGAGCATTAGGCAGGCTTTTGTGTCAAATACAGAGCAGCTACTCACAGAAAGAAAGTCCAAGAAGTTACAAGGAAAGCCGATCTAAAAAATATTAAACCATTTTTTTCTTTTTCATAAACATCTGAATGCCACACAAAAATGTAAACATTACATAGCTTCATGATGAATGATGACAAGTTATGAACAAAAGACAAAGGTATTCAAGAAGGATTTGCGTACTCCGGATGTTCATTCTTATCACTACTGAATAGTTTCTCCAAGATGGAAGAAAAGGATGAACAGCCTCTCACATCACCACAGCACTGCCATATTCCTGCAAACTTCCCCGGACTTCCTAGTTCTGAGATTGTGCTTTCCCATGGTGAACCGAGGCTCCAAAATATTAAATAGAAAATTATAAAAATGAATAAAAAGGTTTAAATGATAAAATCATGGAGCACCATGATTAAATCTTCTACCAACATACCTTGTGGGGGCTGAGGAATGAATACCCTTTCTCCAGTATTTTTACATGTTATATGCTACAAACCTGTTAGTATGTGTCACAGGCATCAATCAGATTGAGGATCCTGGCATCAGTACAGGTATAATCATTACATTTTATTATTAGTTGTTGTAATTACTCCCTTATTATTTTATATTTAATTTTAAATCCAACTTTATTATGGGTATGTATGCTTAGGGAAAATGAAATATATGTAAGATTCAGTACTATTCAGTTTCAAATCTCCACTGGGGTTTTAGAATGGTCCTAAGGAAGACTACTCTTTCTGTTTGTTTACAAATTGATCAGAGGTACTTAACAACAAGAGATATTCATTGAGTTTTCCAATTATACAGATAAGTATATACCCCAGTCAGAGTAAATGATTAAGTGCTTGCACAGGCTTGTTCTTAAGAACTGAAGAGGGAAGAGTGAAGTTGCAAACAGATTCATTTGGATGCACTGCATATATGAAGATAGCAAGCTAACAGCTGATGTACTTGGATTTGAGGGGCATTGAGCAGACAGCACAAATGAATGAATTAGTACAAGCTCCATTAGATAATTGAGGTTGGTTTCATGTCATTTTACTTTCTGTGAGTATTTCTACTAGTAACCATATTTTATTAGTATATACAGATTATTTATATATAGTCTTGTCTCTCTATATGTGTATATGTATACATACACAGGTGTGTATGTAGATAGATAGATAGATAAATAGATATGGTTATCCAGTTTAGATAAATTCTTTAGATAAATGCATTGTGGTTGATTTAAAGATGCATCCAACATTTTAAACTATTTCCTTAAGAGTTGGAACTTAATTTTATTCCATTTGAATTTTGGATGGTTTTATTAGCTGAAATGAGACCTAGCAATGGGAATTGTTTGGCTCTCCTTCCCTTGCTTTTTTTTTTTTGGTAGGGTGGTGTTTGCTGACATACTGTGAGAACATGAGAACAGCTTGTGGGAAAGCAAACAGGGAAAGGAATAAAGGAAAGTCATTACCCACATGAATACAGAAGAAAGGCCTTCCCATGGTGAGTTAGGAAAGATTGAAGTTCTGAATTGCACGTTGATTGGAAGTACAGGAGAGACCATGAACAAGAACTTCTCAACTAAGTAGATATTGGATTCCTGATCTAGACAAATGAGTGAGATAATGAACAGTTACTATTTAAAACCACTGAGATCTGGTGACTGGTTATACAGGATAATATAATTTATGCATCTACCAAAGTTAAAATCAGATTAAAACTAATAATATATGCATATTTATATAATTATATAAATTATGCATACTTATATAATTTCCAAAGAACATACCTATGTTGATAAAGGGGAAGTCTATACAAGGGCAATTATCAATTAGTCTTCATGATCATACTAAACCAAGGATGTATTTACCTGTCTTTAGTAGTCTAAGCAATTTGAAAAAGTTCTTGCACTGGAAAGGACTCTTTAAATAGATACTGAAGACTGATCAGATTTTAAATAGGAGAAAAATGATAGGATAAGGTATAATAAGGTAAATAATCATTTTAATTTTTTCTTTGAGTTTTCTTTGCTTTTGTATATATTTAATTAGGCATCCAGTTTAAAGGATATTTAAATATAACCAGAACAAAAGTGAACATTTAATGACAAATTTACATGACTATTGCTTTAGATAGTAAGTTCTTTTTTTTTTTACTAATTGCTTTACATGCTCTTTTGTATAGATATACAGGTTCCTTAATGAACTGTAACAAGGTAAAAGTATTTGAATATCATCAACAAACCAATGAGAATCTCGTCTGCTGTGTTGGAAGAAAACAGAAGATAGGAAGATAGATAGATACATACATATATGTAGTACCTAGTATATGCCTGTGTGCATGTGCATTTCCAGAAGTAGTGGGCCTGTTTCATAATGAAAGTAACCACCAGCTCATCTTGGACAGTTCTTGATTCTCTGGCTCTAACAAACCCAAGACATATTTGACTGAATGTAAACTAAACTCAAACACATTCTTGAAGTAGTCAATCCCAAATAAATAGGCATGTTGTTACAATAAACATAATCAATAACATCTTTTGTTAACATAGAGCCTTAGAAAATATGGTTAAACATTTAAAATCTCTTAGCCACAAAAATATGGTGATTTGTGCTGAAATGCCAACACTCAGGAGGCTGAGGCAAAATAGTGAGTTTAAAGTCAGCGTAAACTTCATACTAACACCCTATCTCAACAACAAATAAATAAGAAAATACCCTTTTGTATATCTCTCTAGGTATTGATATTGATCACCTGCTTCCTTGTATTAAAACGTATCTTTAGCTGGATATTGGTAGCTCAGGCACTCAGGAGACTGAGATCTGAGGATCACATTTTGAAGCCTGCCCAGACTTGAGTCCAGGAGATTCTTTTTTAAAAAACATTATATTTTTAAAAATTGTATTTACTATATATATAGGAAAAATACTGTACAGTAGGGTTACAGATACATGAGAAAGGTAATAAGTCAATTTCCTATCAATCATTGTTACCCCTCCTTTATTTTCTCCCTACCATCCCTTTCCTCTCTACCTCCCCAACTCCTTCATTTATCTCCAATAAAATACTCAGAAAAAGCTGGAGACAACACTGTGGCTCAAATAGTAGAGTATTAGCCTTGAATTTGAAGAGGCTCAGGGACAGTGTCCAAGCCCTGAACTGGCAAATAAGAGGAAGAGTAAGAATAAGAAATAGATAGATAGATAGATAGATAGATAGATAGATAGATAGATAGATAGATAGATAGATAGATAGATAGATAGATAGATAGATAGATAGATAGATAGATAGATAGATAGGCAGACAACTTTTATAATACTGGCGTGTTTTGTCAAGATTAGGCTAGGCCTTCAACGACACTATTTCATTTAATCATTACAAAAACACTCAGGACATAGGCCAACCCAAGTTGCCAAAATCACCCATAATCTATCTCAGAAACAAACAACAAAGGACTAATGACATATTTGAAGTAGTAAATGTTTGTCTAGCAAACATCACGAAAAGGAGAAGATGGTTCAGAAAAAGCTGTTAACTTTATATACATGCAAAAAATATAGAACAAAAATATTTTAAATATGAAAGCATAGTGTATAAGAAGGATATAGGGACAAAAAGAAAGAGCCAAATTAACTAAATGCATGAATTTTCTCAAAGCACATATTATGATTGTGTATATGTGGGTATATCACAATGAAATTATTTTGTACAATTAGTATCTGCTTGAGAGAGTAAGATAAAGAGAGATCAGATTCCAGTTTCATTCCTAGTCTACATGTTCATTAATTCCTCAAACTTTTATACTGCTACATCCTCTGAGTTAGAGAAAAGTACAAAAATTGAAGATAGTATAACCTAGATTCTATTTAGTATTCATTAATTTTATGTTTTCAAATAAACCATTGCAAAGGTTAGCTACGGTGCCAAAGTATTCACTATGGTTGTTTCTAATTTTCATAACCCTTTGCCAATTAGACTCATAAATTCCTTATTTTCTAATTGTTTTGTCAAATAATGAAGATAGAGTCCTTAAATTCATAAATTTACTTTATTTTATATTTAAAATCTATATGCATATTTAATAATTTGCTGATCCACAATATATATTCAGCATATAGCACCTGAATTCTTTCTGAGGTACACTGGAAGTGGGAGTACAGTATTCTGTCTGCTCTCTTTTCTTTAATTTTATAATCAGCACAACTCAATCACAGATATCTGTGTTGTATTTAAGAATATTATTCGTTAATCAATAGTACTAAGAGAATCACAAGAATTCAAGTCTTTTATAAACATACAACTTAAGAAACAAGCCTGCATTACTTTTTCTCTTTTGAAGCATTGTTTATTATTAGACCATGTTAGTACACGACCATCTGTCAAATTACATTCGCGCACGCACACACACACACACACACACACACACACACAGAATTGATATTTATATGTATTGACCTAAGCCTTTTAGATTATTATATGGGACACAGATCAGTGAAAACAGCTATCTGGCCAAGTATAATTAAAACAGCTGGCAGTCTGATTGGGATTTTCCTGTCTGTAATTAACTATTACACATGTAAAACTTCAGAAGTAAATGCTAAAAGAATCTAAACAGATTAAAATTCTATGCTTCTATTTGTAAAGGAACTTTAATTTCATATGTTCTTTTTTTAGATAGTAAATATCTGTGTATTTATCTTTTAAATAGCACATATTAATTGTTCAAGTGGATTTCATTGTGATAGTTCCATACTTGCATGTATTATGTCTTACCTTTAACACTGTAATTTCCCCTTTCTTACCTTCTTACTTCCCTTCTTTTCATGTTTTTATATATATATTTTTTTTTATTGTAAAGATACTGTACAGAGGAGTGACAGTTACATGAGTAAGGTACTGAGTACATTTCCTATAAAGCAGTACCCCCTCCTTTGTTTTTCTCCTACCATTCCTTTCCTCCCCAAGTCCCCAACTCCCTCCCCCAAAAAAGTTGTAAAGTTCGTTTTCAATATAATGTCTTGTACATCTTATTGTTACAATGGGTCAACCTGTATTCTTATTTCAGCTTTCTTGTTATTTCCCTTCCTCACCTCAGTTAGAATGGCTACAATCAAGAAATCCAATAACAACAGATGCTGGAAGGGATGTGGCAAAAAATAAACCTTACTTCATTGATGGTGGGAGTGTAAACTTATTCAACCTCTTTGGAAAGCAGTATGGAGGGAAATTCCTTCAAAGACTCCACATAGAGCTCTCCTATGACCCAACATTCCACTTTTGGGCATGTACCCAAACGATCACAAACAAGGCCATACTAAAGCTACCAGTACAACTATGTTTATCGCAGCATTATTCACCATAGCTAAGATATGGAACCAACACACACACACACACACACACACACACACACACACACACACACACACACACACACACACACACACACACAATGGAGTTCTATGCCTCTATCAAAAAGAATGACACGGTCCCATTTGTTAGGAAATGGAAAGACTTGGAAAGAATTGTTAAGTAAGCCAGGCCCAAAGAAACATAGGTCTCATGATTTCCCTGATCTGCAATAACTAGTATAATTGCATATGTTCTTTCTTATTGATACGTTTTTTATTATGAAAATACCATACAGAAGGGATACAATTACATGAGCAAGGTAACGAGTACATTTTTTTATAAAGCATTGTTGCCTCCTCCTTTGTTTCCCCTTACCATCCCTGCCCTCCCATCCCCACCCCCACCGCCAAAGTTGTAAAGTTTGTTTTTAGACATAACATCTTATATATCTCATTGTTGCAATGGGTCCACCTGTATCCTGTTTTTTTCCCTTCTCCATTATACCAACATCAAATACAGTGAAAACATGGGTTATGCCATGGGGTGGGACATACAAGCAACAAAGAAATCATCTTATAAATATGGTAGAAACAATAGCTACCAGGACAACTATGTTTATTGCAGCATTATTTACCATAGCTAAGATATGGAACCAACCCAGATGCCCCTCAGTAGATGAATGGATCAAGAAAATGAGGTATATATACACAACGAAATTCTTTGCCTCCATCAAAAAGAATGACATTGCCCCATTTGTTAGGAAATGGAAAGACTTGGAAAAAATTATATTAAGTGAAGTAAGCCTGGCCCAAAGAAACATAGGTCCCATGGTTTCCCTTATTTGCAATAACTAGTATATGTCTGAGACAAACAGAAATGGTCAGATAAGTTGATGTTAAGCGAACTTAATCCCAAGATAAGGACTCAAATGGATTTTCTTTCTTGCTATTGTTTCTAATATATTTCATATGTTCTTGTGGCATAGTTTTAGTTCTTTGACTAACACACATTATTCAAAAATAGGTTAATTTCTGTCCTACTTCCACTATGAGGAGACTGATGTAACAGAATTCACATTATTAAGCAAGCTATTACTGGGTTCTAACTTATTAGAAAATTGCTTCCTAGCATAATTTTTGGCCCATTCCATATCTTTCAATTTTAGCATAAAATATACAAATAATTTGTCAATTGAAGATAAGTAAATGAAAATAAATTAAGGTTTTAAATTTTGCTTTTTGATGTTTAAATACTTTAGTCCTTTGAACAGAACCTCTAAAGCATTATAAGTTAAAAGCATTTTATTCACATTGAACAAAAAGAATCCAGAATTTTAGAGCATGTTTACTCTGCAAAACATAATGGTGACTGTTAAATTTTCCTTATATTCTTTCAAGTGATAGATACAGGATTGTTTTTATCCTAGTGAAATACAGGAAATTCTGCAGAATTAGATACAAAATCCTGAGTAGTGACTCTACCAAAAGTAACTTGTCAGGGTGCTTATGCAACAAAGTCCTCCTTCAGGGAGAAAAGCTTATTATGATATCCTAGGGGGAAATATTTTCTGCCCAAAGATACTTCTTTGATCTTATTACCACTGTATTAAATATGCTGCTTGTGCCTCTTGTGAAGCAATTGATTAATCCTCTAATGTTGATTGTTGACATTCATGAAACTGGATAAACTAACTTTCCCCAAACTGATTTTGACTGTCTTAAAAAGAATGCAAAATACTGGTTATTCAGACTATGGTTAAGCTATTCTCATAAAGTATGTTCTAGTTATGATAAATATATTTTTGGTATTGGCAGTATCACCTGGACAAAAATTCAGTCAGGCTACCTAGTCTAGCAAGTGTCAGGTCCTCATCCATGGCTTCTATTCATATTGTAACGGTTTTATGGGGTGAAAGCAGAGTCAAGACACAAATTGTTGTCAACAATGCATGATGAATAGTAAATGTTTAAGGAATAATTAACTAGAATTTAAATTTTGTGTGTGTGTCATTTTTTTCTGAACAGAATTCTAATATTTTTCAATAGTAAGTAAGCAACCCTAATACCTCAACATTTGTCTCATGACATTTAAGCATTTACAATGTTTGGCCATTATTCTCTCTCTCTCTCCTCTCTCTCTCCTCTCTCTCTCTCTCTCTCTCTCTCTCTCTCTCTCTCTCTCTCTCTCTCTCTCTCTCTCTCTCTCTCTCTCTCTCTCTCTCTCTCTCTCTCTCTCTCTCTCTCTCTCTCTCTCTCTCTCTCTCTTTTTGCTTCTTGAACTATATGATAAAGACGAGAAAGAATATTAGGTAGTAATGTTCTTCCACATGGTATAACCCCTGTTTTCACTGTGTTTGATGTTGGTATAATTTGGGGAGGGGTAGGGAAAAAAACAAATTGTTTAAATAGTGATATAGGTTGACCCATTGCAACAATGAGATGTACAAAATGAACTTTACAAATTTTTCCAGGGGGGAGGGGAAAAGGGGGGTAACAGGGCGGAGAGAAGGAAGGGCAGGAAGGGTAAGGGGAAACAAAGGAGGAGGCAACAATGCTTGATAAGAAATGTACTCATTACCTTGCTCATGTAATTGTAACCCCTCTGTATGGTATTTTCTCAATTAAAAAAAACATTAATATAAAAAAATAAATTTTATATAATTTAGGCCCAACAGTAGAATCTACGTGTAGAGAATGGAATTTACACCCTATAAAATTGTATGCATGACCTGTGCGCTGGTGGCTCACTTGTGTAATCCTAGCTACTCAGGAGTGGGACATCTGAAGATGTCAGTTCAAAGCCAGCCCAGGCAGAAAAGTCCAGGAGACTCTTTTTTTTGGGGGTGGGGGTTGAGCCATGGGACCTGAACTCGGGGCCTAGGCACTGTCACTCAGCTTTTCAGCTCAAGGCTAGCCCTCTACCACTTGAGCCACAGTGCCACTTCCGGCTTTTTTCTTTTTGCTTATGTGGTGCTGAGGAATAGAACCCAGGGCCTCAGGTATGCAAGGCAAGCACTCTACCACTGAGCCAATTTCCCAGCCCTCCATGAGACTCTTATATCCAATAAACTACTCAGAAAAAGCCAGAAGTGGTGGTATGGCTCAAATGGTAGAGCTCTAGCCTTGAACACAAAGAGGCTCAAGGATAATGCCAGGGCCCTGAGTTCAAGCCCCAGGACTGAAAAAAAAAAAAAAAAAAAAAAAAGAACAAAGCAAAACCAAACCAAAAAAAGCACAACTGTAAGCTAATCTTCCATAAGTTTATTATAGAACAACTGCTTTTACAAGCTTGTTCAAAGATTGTTTTTTTCCTCCTCAACTTATTTTAGATATTTTTGCTTAAACACATATAATCTAGATATTTTTGCTTATATATAGATATAGATATAGATATAGATATACATATATATGATCTATATTGGCTAACAGGAAGTACTACATCAATTTGGAATCTTCTAAAATAGCATTTTTAGGCATTTGATTTAGCAAAATGTTTAAAATGTTTCAATATTTAAATATAAGCAAAATTTTCAAATACAGATTCTATCAGGGAAAATACATTTGATGCTTTTTTTGTTCTGATATGATTAAAATGTAGACAGATATATTGGTAATACTAGACTATACATTAGAAGATCTGAAATATATCTCGAGAAGACAGTATTTATAACCTTCAATTTCTGTTTTAAATGAAAATAATGACAGATTTTTCCTACTACTTTGAAATACTCTAAGAATGTCATGGCAGTACTGTGAAAAATATTAGCTCTGCCTAAAAGCATAGCTATATTATGAGAACTCACAGAAAAGGGATTTATTATAAGCCAAAATGACTGGATAGATCTGTCATCAATGGTTTAATTCTTTTCTCTAAATACTTATGACAGATCTTTGATCAATGAGTTTTAGAGACTTGAACTGAAAACTTTAATACTTGTTTCTCTTTCCTCTTTGTTCATCAATCTGTATTTTACAAATTGGAAGCTTTATCAAATATACATAAAATGTAATGTGAAATTTCAAAGTATTTATCTACAGAAAAATCATACACATTTCTAGTCATATTTGTAGAATCAATTTTCAAAGTGATGATAAATAACACATCTGTTTCTCTAATATTGCCTGAAGTCCTGGTTGGTCATACAGATTGTTGTATTTTGTATCTAGTTTTGTTAGTATTGATAAAAGAAAAATGTTAATAGTTAGTTACTCAAATGTATCCTGTATTTCATAGGAAAATAATGGGTCACTGAAATGTGAATGGTATGCAAATTTTTCTTATGAAACAGGCAATTATATAACTTCTAATATAATTCTATGCTTTATGATTCTATGCTTTTTATGTATGATACCTAATTCGGCATTAGGTATACAGTGGAATAGTATTTCAGTAAAACAGCTTCCATCTATAAAATAGTCAGATAGTCCATTCTATTTAGGTGACATAGCCCAAAAAAGGGTAAAATACATTAGCACACAATCTCTTTTCTGTTTACTTTATTCTTAATGTTTAATTGAGCATTTTATTAATTAACAATGTTTGATCCTAAAGGTAACAGAAATTTTCAAAAATTGTTTTAAGGAACTTAGGTTATTTTATTTTGTTTTCTTTCTTCTTCCTTTCCTTGCCTCTCATTCTTTCTCTCTTTTTTTTTCACTGTCTCATTCTCTCATAGATATACTCCAGCATTGACATATGCATATAGAAAATTTCAAAACACTTCATTTACAGAATCTAGAATTTATTACACTAAGGTTGGCAATATACTTTAGTTTATGTATTAAAAATTCATCTTAAAATTATTATCCACATGTATTTGAATAAAAAAGTATTCTAGAGATGTAGGAACTAATAGAGATATAGTACACATGAGTTAGAAAGATAAAGTATAGTATTTTTGTAGATGGTAAGTGGTCCCTGGAAGACAGAAAAATCATTGTCATATTATTTATAATTTCTTTTTTTCTAAGTCTTTATTCTTCGATTAGATTATTTCCAGATGACACTATGAATTTTGCAAATTTCCAATATTCTCCTCTTATAGTTTAATTAATTTTATTTATGTCAGAACAGCTGACTGCAACAGATGTTTTTTCCTGAAATAGTTTTACATTAATAGCGTTTCATTTTAATCAATTCTGATCATCTGATTTACTATAATGGAATAATTCTATGGAGCATTTCAAGAGTTTTCCGTGAATAAAAAATAATATTTGACATTAGAGCTGCAAACTCTTCAGTATTTCTCTAAATTTTTCTAATGGCCACTAAATTATACATGCTTAATTGATCAATGTGTATTCTAAAACATGAATCCATTATTTTCTCTTAGGATAAATAATCATGTATATTTTGCTGTTTGTTAAATTGAAATAATTCATATTTCTTAATTGTTAATGATAAGTTATTTGGAATATTTTCTAAGGTATATAATTTAAAATGTTTAATAATTTTAAAAATAATTATACATTATTGTTGTAGATTCACCACTCTAAAATATTTAAGACACAGCCTAAACCAAAAAGTAAAAGGTGAACATTTTCACATAGCTAATATATTATGATTTTTAAGTCATTTCAATGTTTAATAAAATTCATACATAAAGCATAGTGTCAATAATTATTGAGAGTGAAGATAGTGTATTCTTATGTCCAATGTAGTATTTTTAACTCCACCACTTGCTTGATTTGACCTGGGGCAAGCAACCTTTCTTTTAAAAAAAATTTTATTATGAAAATACCGTACAGAGGGGTTACAATTAAATGGGCAAGGTAATGAGTACATTTCTTATCAAGCATTTTTGCCCCCTCCTTTGTTTCCCCTTCCCATCTCTTCCTATCTCCCCCCTGCTCAGCCCCCAGTCCCTGCCAGGCCAAAGTTGTAAAGTTCGTTTTTCAACCTAATGACATGTACATCTCATTGGTGCAATGGGTCCATCTGTATCCCTATTTAAACGGTTTGTTTTTGCCCTTCCCCTCCACAAATTATACCAACACCAAATACAATGAAAGCAGGGGTTATACCATGGGGGAGGGACATACAAAGCAACAAAAAAAATCACTTTCTTTCCTTACTTCTGCCTACTGTAAATTGTCTGAATCTAAATCAAAACAATGGTTAGACCACTTGATGATATGAACACCTATCATCTACCTTCCTGATCTTCTGCTGGTTAGATGTAGGCTGACTTATGTAGGAATGTCTGTGTATGTGCCCATTCTGCCATATACTTTAGTTTCCCTTAAAGGTGAAATCAAATGAATTAGTAGCATTGGTCTCAAGGGAAAAACCTAGCTCAACCAGCCACAGGTTGGAGGAAGGCTGAATTCTGTGTAGAGTGAAAACAATAGGAGAGGGTCCAGGAGTAAGGGAATTTCAGGAATTCACTTTAAAGGGTTTGTCTATGGCCTCAAAGGAAACCGGAGGAAAGACAAAAGAAATGCTCTTAACTCATTCTGGATTCTAATTGCTTAGATCAACTGTGAATGATAATAGGTCCTTTTCAAAAGGCCTCTCTGTGCCTTGTGTTCTGCAAATTCCGTGGGCATAAGGGAAAGGCCATGCTCTTGTGCACTATCACCTTCAGCAGTTAAACTGAGGTGTAATCATCAGCAGTCTCGCCTGTATGCTTGCCATCTAATTAGCCCGGCACACAACACCATTTCAACCAAATTATTGATGGAGAGGGTCCAGGGAGAGAGAGGACAGCCAGCAAAAACTGACAGGACTCCACACACACACATTCTGAGAAAAGGGGGCCATGAAGACAAGTGGGAGAAAAAATGAGGAAAGGGAGGACAAGTTGGACAAGAAATGTACTCACCAGCTTATATATTTAACTGTAAGTTACCCACTGGTACATCACCTTGATAATAAAATAAAATTTAAAAAAAAGAGTAAGTCAATGAAAAAAGCCAGCAGCAAACATTCAAATATCTGTTCTTCGGGAAATTAAGTACCAGAAAAATATTTAGAAGTTAATAAAGGTACAGGAATGCCAACTGTAATTTTGATATTGGGAGAGTATGATTATTTTCATTTTGAATGTGTACTTTGTGTAGGATAGGTATTTGAAGAGTATGCCTTGATAGCTTTATATTTTTTATTTATTAATTTATTTTTAGTACTGGAGTTTGAATTCAAGGTCTTGCTTGAATATTTCTAGTCTTGGTTTATTTTGTGTGTGTGTGTGTGTGTGTGTGTGTGTGTGTGTGTGTGTGTGTGTGTGTGTGTGTGTGTGTGTGTGTACTTCCCAACATCTTATTCATTTTTAGAGTCATATTGTATGAACTACTAGATGGGCTATTTTAGAGATCTGATATGACTAAAATCCAAGATCATAATGCCACTGCAGTAGAGAGTATAGTTATTGTTTGATTTCTCCTTAGGATTTACTGACAATTGTCATGGTATGCATGAATTTACAGAAAAGCATATTACTTAACCATATTAATTATTTTATTAATGTGTCTTATGTGATTTTGGTTTGAAAACATTCATTTTGCTATTGATATTTTCTATGTAACATTTTACTCAACAATGTTTAAAAGTGTATCACACAGTCTATTACCTTGACTTTTAAGTACCTTTGATAATTTCATTCTTTCTCATTTTATCCATCCCTTTAATCATAAGCCTCTAGATGTCCCCCTACAGCTTAGCACCAGGAAGTGTTGCAAGTAAACTCTCCCCTTGGGCTCGTTTAGAAACCTTTTGTGGTTTCTTAGCCATGAATTACCAGAATATGTCTAGTATCTGATTTGATCCAGTTGCTTTTCAGTTTGGATATGGAACCAACCCAGACGCCCCTCAGTAGATGAATGCGTCAAGAAAATCTGTACATATATATCTATACATCTATATGTATAGATGTATCCACATACATATATGCACATACACACACACATACACAAATGCACAAAATGGAATTCTATGCCTCCATCAGAAAGAAGGACAGCACCCCATTTGTTAAGAAATGGAAAGACTTGGAAAACATTACATTAAGTAACAAAGGCAGACCAAAGAAACGTAAGTCCCATGGTTTCCCTTATTCATCATAAGTAGTATACATCTAGGATAATCTTATTAGACAAGCAGAAAAGGTTAAAAACTATGTACATATGACCATATAAGATGATGCTAAGTTAAATGAACCCCAAGATAGGAACACAAGAGGTTTTATCTTTGTCACTGTTGGATAAAACATTATAAATTCTTGCAAGTTCAGCATAATATATTTTTCCTTTAAAAATAATGTTCCAATAAACACTTCTCCAGGTACATATTTCTTTTCAGAGTTTTTCTCTCTTCTGTTTTATTTGGATTTTTAACAGATGGGCCACCAAACAATATTTGGTCATGGTTATGAGTCAGCTAAATTATAACAGATAATACCATATTGTATTCCAGAGTAATTATACCAAATACTGTCTCTATGCCAGTGCATAAAAGCTTCCTATGCTTCATTCATATTGTCAAACAGTTCTAAATCTTGAAAACAGAGTGTTTTGGAGGTGTGGTTCTATAATGTGAGTTTGGTTTGCAATCTCTGGATTACAAATAGCATTGGACATTTGAGCAAGTTTCTAGATATGCAGATGGATGATCTGGAGAGCTGCCAGAGAAACTGACCATCTGTGTACTTATGAAATTTTACCATAAGGAAAAAATAAGTCAAAGAATGTTGGAATCATTTTATAGTCAAGATGCCCTAAAACTCTAACTAAAAAAAAAGAAGTTGGTGGACACCTGACATTGTTTGCTTTACTGAAACCTTGCTTTACTAATTGACAACTTAAAAAATAGTTTTAGACTTGCATAAAGTTTTCTGAATTTCAGAGAAAATTCTCATACACTGTGTATGTAATTACCTCTCATTTCGTCTTATATGTGTATAATGCAACAATCTATGACTAATGAAAGAATATTGATACCTGTCTTATTTCTACCTTCCAATTAAAAAAAAATGTTAGACTCAGAAATTCCCAGGCAACAGTAACCTATTTCTCACTGACCCAGGAACTGGGAAATCCAAGCCTAAAGTACCAGCAAAGTCAAGTCTGGTGAACCATTCCTTGCAAATGGAATGTTTATCTTACATCCACCAGGGAGGAAATAGAAGATACTCTTTGGTGCTGCTTTATAAAGAAAGCAATCCCATTATCAAGCATGGAGCCCTCATGACCTAATGAGTCCCCAAAAACTTACTTTGATGACTGGTTCCAAACCTATAGAATAGAGGACAAAAGATATTTAAATGATCCTGTATTCAATTTTCTAAAAACAGCAAGCTTATTTTAGGAAAGAAAAGGCCTATCACTATTTTCCTCCTTGGCTGAGTGTATTGGTCCGTGCTTATTCCAAAGTGATGGGTGTCTAGATATTAACAGGACATTTTCTTTATCTGTATTTCCAAAATTCTTACTGAGTATGCTTTTCTTAAAACTGCTTCTATTACTTCTGTATTATCAAACTATATAAAATAGAAGAAAGTGAACCAAAAAAACAATAGCTAAATAAAACTCTGCAAATAAAAACACTCTAAATCCTAACTTTTTGTAGTAAAACCCTTAGATTTATAATTGTCCTTGTACATTAGACTGAAATGAAGCAGCATTTTCAACACACATATCAAATAGGCAACAATGCTACTTACAAACCTTATAATTCTCTTTTTGAAATGCAAATCTAAAGCTTGGGTTGTTCACTGGAGCTATGACTTGAAATGCATAAAAAAAGTGAATTTATTTCATAAATCCTACAATAAAATAGGCATAAGTGAATCTGAAGCATTAATCTCTTGCATATTTTAAAACTTAAGCACACATTTGCCAGTAAAAAAATCAATACAAAAAGATACTAAAAAACTTATAAAGGAGAAACAAAGTCTGATTTAGAAATGTATGTGAATAATACCTCAACTGTTCTATTATATAACATAAGTACTTAGAAATTGGTCAGGAAATTGAAAGGATTATTATGTATAAGGTATTATAATGTATGTCATTACATCAAGAATTCAAAATCACTGTTCATTACATCTTAGCCTACCAATTCGAAATTCATTTGTGCAAGCACTAGAACTATATGAGATAGACTTCAAATATGTCACCTTGTAATAAAGGATATGTAGATATTAGCATATAATTACTTCATGTATTCACATTTATTGAGGAAAACTAGGTATAAACTCAGCCAGCCCATTTTGTTTTCTTGTTGTTTGTTTTCAGGTTGTCCTTGTAACTTGATAGTGTGATCAACCAGAAAAATCCACTCTGGGTAATGGTAAGATATAAGCAAAATCAACATACAAAACATGGGACCAATATTTGTCTGAAGTTTATAAAGAAAAACTTTCTATATAAAATGAGAATAATTGGCACATCTAAGGGTTGTAAAAATTAAATTGGGTATTAGTTGCAAAGTATTTAGAATAATGATAGCAAAAATGAGGTTTTTCTCCTTGTAATATAAATAAAAGCACTGTGTTTTTCAATAAATCAATAAACCTATCATGGTGAATTCAGAATTAAAATTTAGTTTAAAATTTGCATTATAACAATAATAGAAATAATTAGTAATATTAATAAAAGTTGATTTGATATTCTTTAGTTTTCAAGGTTATTTAAATTTGGAAATAAAGGAAATTGATTTTAACTTGTACCAGGCTATTTAATACATCATTGATTGTTTCAGAGATTTTTAAACAAATGCTTTTTTTTATTGTCTTTAAGCAGTTGTACAAAAAGTTTCCGGTCAAGAAAACAGCTTATTAATAGATGATGCATCTTGATCAAGGTTACCCCTTTTAACATTCTCACCGAGTGTTCCCAATTTGCTCTTTCCCTCACTTTTCTTAATCTTGTAGGATATGCATTAACTTTGGGGGGGGCAGTTCAGGTACACAATTCATCTTGATCTATGGCACCATCTTCAACGTTTTCTCCCCTTTCAACTCACCCTTATGTTTTTTGATGGAATAACGTCTGAAAATTTCCACATATCTGATTTGCTATTAAATGAGGACTGCGTAATGAAGAAATAGTAAGTCTTTGTTGACTAAATGTCTATGATTTTGTTGTTAACTTGGAATAGACCATTGTATTTACAAATTTAATTCTGAAAGACTAATATATACTTAATTAAAATATTTAAAATTCTCATATTAATGTCTCAACTTTTTCTGATAAAACTTATTTTTTAATTCCACTATTGTTAGTATGAGAAAAAAATTATTCAAAAGGTTGCTGACTATACCCATAAATAAAATAAATTACCAGCATTTATAGATTTTTTTCTTATCCAAATCATATGAGGTGATTACATATACTTTTTCTTCACTTGACTAGAAGTTTGAAGAGATCATATGTTACAGCACAAAGAGCTGTTTATACAATAATGAGAAATACAAATATTAAGAGCTGTTGTTATGAAGAAAAAAAAGTGGGAAAGAGGCCTGAGGTCAGGAAGAATATTTCTAGAACATATTCCTTTTCATTTCATTGCAACTTTGGAGTATAAAAGTAAGAGGTTGAGGGTCCCTAATGGAAGTTCTCCTTTGCATCAGTTGTACTAAACAGAGCATGAGCAGATAAAGCAGATGGTGGAAGTTCAACTTGATTTAATTGAACAGATGGACTTGGATGACAAACTTGAAATACTTTGGGAGAGAAAGTCGAATGGATTTGAGAACATTGACCAACAAATCACCAGAGAACATAAAGGCAGCTGTAGCAAAACAAAAGTGGAAAATGGTCTATGAGAAATAGCAATCATTTCTCTTATTGAAGGATTAGGTAACTGAAAGACCTAAAGAAATGCTGTGTTTGAATCCTAACTTCTCAATATGTCGATAAGACTTTTGATAGTAAGCATATACTATCTATTTTTGCTTCCTAGCACTGACATGTTAATGTTGCTCATGGTATTTATAAAAAGTTTGTTAAGATTTTATAAGAATTTAGAAGTTTAAATCTATGCTTGCATTGAATTCCCAAAATTGCAAGATGATAAACAGTTCTTTTGAGATGAGGAGAGATTGCATTCCATGTAGAATTATATATAAAATTCAATGCACAAAGAAGTCAGACGATGCTTGCATTATTGTATTTATGCTTCTTTCATTTAGCCTAACACAAGTGTTCCATGCCAAAAATGGGACTATTTACAGTTAAGTGTAGTGACTAAATATAAATAATATTGCAAGTGTATCAAATGATTTTCAAGGTATGAAAACAAGCCTAACAGACTAATTACACTGGAATGTTTCCAAGAAGAAGCAATTATAATGTGCTATGGTTTGGATATAAATGTGCCCTGAATTCTCATGTATTGAAGGCTAGGTCCCCAAGTTTCTATTGAGAGGTTATTGGATCATGGAGATATTGACTTAATCAGTGGGTTAATCTTTGGTGACTTCATAGATGAAAGGTTCTATTGGACAAATTAATACTTCTTCTAGGGAAATACATGGGTTTCTGGAGATCTTGCAAGTCAGATCTTGTCCCAGTAATTCTTCTCTTTTTCTGATCTGTAGCTACCATGAAATGAACAGGTTCTTCTACCCCACAGACACACATGATATTCAGCCTCTTTTCTACAAGCAGTGAAACCAGTTGCCCTGATGATGAAACCAAAAGCCACAACAAAACCTTTCCTCATAAAGTACACTTTTATTTTTACAGTGAAGGGAAGCTGGCAAACACTTAAAGGTAATCTTTTATGTACAAGTCATACAGAACTAAAAAAATAAGATATTTCATTTATTACTATGCTAACTGTGTTCTTTGGATTGAATATATGTCATACAAAAATAAGATGCATACTATGAAAATATTCAAATCCTTGGCATATGCTAATGACCACCATTGGGATGTATGGATAGATGATCTTGCAATAGATTTAATATCTCCTGAAGTTCCATTGATGTCACAGAAAGTTTAGGCACTAATAGTAGCAGAGGATGTAATAAGAGATAAAAGCTGTGCTGTGAGCTTAAAGGGTATAAAAACGTGTCTTTTGAAGGGTTTAAATGAAAGGGCAGGAAAAGTGAACTGTCTTCACAATTCCAGAGAAATTCAGTTCAATGGAGTTGATTTAAGGTCTCATAACCTGAGCAAAAAGAGATAGATGAGAAATCAAGGAAATTACATTAGTGTTAACAAATATCAACTAGGTAAAACTGAGAAGTTAAAAATGAGACAGCAATTAGAAAAGAAGTTAAAGTTCCATCCCACTATCTTAGCGCAAGTTAGAAAGATGGGGAAACGTAAAATACACTCTCTAAATCTGCTTTCTACTTTCATATGCTAAAGGACTGTGAAGTATCCTTGAGTGGTAGAAATAGCAAGATGAGAAGAATATTGGAAAGGAAGCCCCAAAGCACTTATGACCCTATGTTTGGAATAGGCCCAAGTATGAATCCATAAGCAGCATCCAATATGGCCACCCAGAAATCAGTATATAACGGTTGGGGTTGCTAGATGACAAGAACATGTGTATCACTCCAGCTCAGGAAGAGTGGCAGCATGTAACAGGTGCCATTTTGAGTCTCTAACTTCCATTTCCTGCCAGCAGAACAGAGAATAATTCTTTCTCATTGTCAATTTCTCCCTACTGTAACCCTATTTATTTTATACTAAAATGCATCTTTGCTAGAACTCTGACCATGTGAGACTCTCTTTCTGGGAGACTCCATGAAATTCTGTTCAGTCAGGGATCTGAAGCATGTGTGCTCCTATGTGAAGCATAGACACTGGAGAGATCTCTCCTCCACTTGTTGGTTGACACCCCCCAGCTCTATTCTGTACATGAGTTTTTCAGATGGAAGGAACTATTAGAAAATAGATTTATAGGGGCTGGGAAGGTGGCTCAGTGGTACAGCGCTTGCCTTACATGCCTCAGGCCCTGGGTTCGATTCCTCAACACCACATAAGCAAAAAGAAAAAAACCAGAAGTAGTGCTGTGGCTCAAGTGGTAGGTAGAGCACTAGCCTTGAGCTGAAGAGCTGAGGGACAGCACCCAGACCCAGAGTTCAGGCCCCACGACTGGACCAAAAAAAAAAAAAAAAAAAGAAAATAGATTTATAGTGTCAAAAGGCAATATTTGGCTTCTCATAAGTGGTCTATAAAGCCTGCTTGAAGAAAGAAAATATGAAACCAATAAATAAATAAGTGTAAACACAAAGCAATTTTAGGCATGTAAGATGAAGATAAAGTATTCTAATTCTTCCAGTGAACCTGTAAAGTGATAGATGGGATTGTTAGAAAGAAGATATAGGCCAGGTGCCAGTGACTCATGCCTGTAGTCCTTGTTACTCAGGCAGCTGAGATGTGAGGATCGAGGGTCAAAGCCAGCCACAACAGAAACATCCATGAAACTCTTATCTCCAATAAACTACTCAGAAGTGCCAATGTGGTACAAATGGTAGAGCACTAGACAAGCAGAGAGGCTCAGGTACTTTGCCAAGGCCCTGAGTTCAAGTCCAAAGAGAGGCAAAAAGAGAAAAATATAACAGAGAAAGAGAGCACATGGTATGTCTAGGCCCTGGGAAGGGATGACTTCAGCCTGTCTCAGCCATTGTATATCATCTTATGAATTACAGATTGTGGCCTTGGGTTAAATGACAGAATTGAAATCCTTGAAGATAGCTTTCTGATTGGCGAGTCTTAGTTTGGTTTTCTATAAAGTCCTGGAACAGAAGGTATAGAGTCAGTTCTACTTTCTCATTCTTTTGTCCTTAATCGGCAGGAGTCTTTCTGCCTCAACCTTTTGTAGTGTTCTGACCCTGTTTCACAGTGAGGCAAGTTTTAGTTCATCAGCTTCCCCTGCCTTCTGGAAGTTGTATACGCCAGGATTCCCTCGTTGCCTGCTTTTCTGCTAACTCCTATCAACATGTCTTTGGCACCTAATCCCATTCTGTGCTGTTTCTTTCTGGATGAGCTTTTCTATCACTTTCACAATGTCTGAGTCTTGCTGATTTCTCGATATTTAGATGCAAGGACTGAGGTTGATTAGCTGCCCTAAATTTTACTACTATGGATAACTATGAAGGTATGTAATATGTGGGGATACAGACAAGGTTGATTAAGAAATTCAGTTGAACTTCTGTCAGAAGTAACTATGCTGAGAGAGGAATAAAAATTCAAATTTACTGTTTTTAGACACTGCAAAAGTTCCCTTGCATGCCGCATGTGTTCTCAATAAAACAGAACCATAGTATTGATTAGTAGAGGTGGAAAACACATTAAAAACCCTAAAATATGAAAGTTAAGGATAGCAAAATATTTGTTTTATAAATATGTAAGGGAGAGATGGAATTAGGGTTGCTGAATACTTTTATTTGTACATTTAGGAACAACGGCTTATTAAACCAAATTGAATAAAACATAATGTAAATTTGACTAATAATTTTCTGAACGTACAAAAAAGGCTTTGTCTCTTTCTTTATAATAAAGTGTGTGAGTGTGTGTGTGTGTGTGTGTGTGTGTGTGTGTGTGTGTGTGTGTGTGTGTGTGTGTGTGTGTGTATTCCATGTAGGAGATCTCAGACAAACAGGGCTATATTGAATATTTGGATTCATGTCAGTTTGTTCCTGTTTATAACTTTTTCTGCCCTGATGGCAAGAAGCAAGATCTAGAAAAGTGAAAAGCATCTGTGTGGTAGAGCCAGACACCACAAGGTTTGCTGGGCTACGTTGGCGTATGAGCAGGAGAGGGTCAAGCAGAGCCAGCCTGCGAATCCTCACAGGCCAGTTCACAGAGTCCTTATCTCAGCACAGCCAGTTCCCTCACTCACAGATAATTTGGCTGTGACAAACATTGTACCAGCCACTCTAAGGAAATCTACAGGAGAGATCTGCTTGTACAATTGTGTAGCTAATGTATCAGTAGGGATTGTGCTTTGAGGGCTGTAAAATATTCTGATGAAGAGGCCAATATTTGATAACATTGAAAGATGAGAGAACAAGATGTACAATATTTTTTCTGAGATTTTGATCAACTCTGAATCACAATAGTATTAATTCCTTATTTTCTAATCACGTAGCACTTTTGTAACAGGATAAGTAAGCCAGGAGCTTAAGCCTATGTGGCTTTCCAAAGAACATCTGGAGATCTTCAGAGCCCAGGAATGGAATGTGTGAAGCATCCTTTCTGGCCATCCACCCAATATTCTTTTCACTATCCGAGAAAGATAATCTTGATTAATACCTCATATTTGATCACTTCTCAGGATTCAACAAAAACCAAAGATACAATTTAATGACAAAGCTACAATTAACATCACAATTCACATAATCTTTAAGCATGTGGCTTTTATGAAAGAAATAACCTGAAACAATCTAATGTTAACTATTTTTTCTTTTTTCCTTTTCTTTTTTTTTTGTTTGGTTGGTCATTTGGCTTGAACTCTGGGCCGAGTTGCTGTCCCTGAGCATTTCAGTTCAAGGAGAGCACTCTATACTTGAGCCACAGAGTCACTTCAAGTTTTCTGGTGGTTAATTGGAGAGAAGAATCTTACAGACTTTCCTGCTGGCTTTAAACTGCCAACATCAGCTCTCAGCCTCCTGAGTAGCTAGGATTACAGGTGTGAGCCACCAGCTCCTTGGCTTTTTTGGGGGAGTGGAGGAGGGGGTGCTCAGTTGTGGGACTTGAACTCAAGATCTGCGTATTGTTCCTGAGCTCTTTTACTCAAGGCTAATGCCTCTACCACTTTGAAACACAGCTTCACTTCCAGTTGTTGAGTGGATATAAGAATCTCACGGGCTGGGAAGGTGGCTCAGTGGTAGAGCGCTTGCCTTGCATGCCTGAGGCCCTGGGTTCGATTCCCCAGCACCAGATAAGCAAAAAGAAAAAAGCCGGAAGTAGCGCTATGGCTCAAGTGGTAGAGCGCTAGCCTTGAGCTGAAGAGCTGAGGGACAGCACCCAGGCCCAGAGTTCAGGCCCTAAGACTGGACCCACCCTCCCCCAAAAAAAAGAATCTCATGAGGACTTTTCTACCCAGGTTGACTTTGAACCACAATCCTCAGATATTAGCCTCCTGAGTACTAGGATTACAGGTTTGAGCCCCTGGCACCAGGCTAACTATTCATGTTTCTATTCTTTCATCCCCTTGCTCCAGCCTTACAAAGAAAATGCCATTAAAATGATGAATCTGACTTTTCCTTTTATTTTTTCTGCTTGTCCCAAGCTCTTCTGTGCATAAATCTAATTTTGTTCAAGTCATTGGTCACTTATTCCACTTTATGTAGTTTTGCCTGATTCAACTATTGAAATAAAGTCCATTACTATATTCTAAAATGCTAATGGGTAAGCCAGGCTCAAATAAACATAGGTCCCATGGTTTCCCTTACTTGTAATAACTAGTATATATCTAGGACAACAGAAAAGGTCAAAAGCTGTATATATAATGACTATATAAGAGGGACACAAGTGGTTTTATATTTCTTGCTGTTGTTTTTAATGTATTCATAATGTACTACATGATTTTTTTTGTTTCTTTTGTAAGTTCTTCCCCCATGGTATAACCCCTGTTGTCACTGTATTTGATTCCAGTGCCCTGAATCTTGTATATACATTTTTCTAATTTGGGGAGGGGAAGAGAAATAACAAAATACTGAAATAAGGATACAGGTTGACCTGTAACAATGAGATGTATAAGACACTATGTTGAAAACAAACTTCACAAATTTGGGGATTCAGGAAGAGGGAGGAGTCAGGGAGGTGGGAAGGGATGGGATGGTAGGGGAAAAGCAAAGGAGGAGGTAACAATGCTCTATAGGAAATGAACTTACCTTACTCATATAACTATAACCCCTCTGTACAATATCTTTACAATAAAAAATATACAAAAAATAAAATAATGTGTGTTGGTATGTATGTATGTTGGTGTGTGTGTGTGTGTGTGTGTATGCTTACACATATGTGTGTTTATATAATTCTTTTAGAGACAGGTCTTTTATTATTTATTTTATGTAAAGAAGACTTGTAGAAATCTCTGTGAGGTGCAATGTATTTTCTGTGAGATGGGCTTTGCTTAATGATATATCAAGACTATTTTATTTTCTTAGAATAATATATATGTATATCTCTGACTCAATCCAGGTGTTACTATTACTTAGTAGGCTAGTTATTCTTTAAATGGTTTACATCTAACTGACTGCCATCTCTGTCATTCCCTCCAGCTGTACACCCAGGCAGCTGTTTCTCCCCCTCTTCCACTCGGAGCAATTTCCAGGGACTCGTATTTAAAGGAGACTGAAATGCTGTCTCTAATTATACCAGCAATCTGTTCCACAGCAGTCTTCACACTCCACTTACATTCCCTACTGTGTTTTTCCAATACTTTTACCCTTTCTTCCATTTCTCTAATTTTTGTTTTAAACTCATCAAACTGCTGGTTAACTAAATTAATTTTAAAGTACATTACTTCTGGCACATTTTCTTTGAAGCACATATGATGGTTTATGCTGATTTGAACAAGAATTTTAGAGATATGAAGTTCTGGGAGGATCTCTAGGAAAAGTCAGTCCCTAGTACTGTCATATCACTGTCACTAAAGCCACTTCTTTTGGTAAGTATTAGAAGGCATAAATGGGATAGATGTAGCAACTCATATTGGTGCAGAAGCCTTTACACATGTGTTAACCCAGTTCTTCTGCACAATTCCTATTTTATAGAAGAAAATTACAATTGACTTCTTTCGTGTGTGAAGATGTGGTTTGAACTCAAGGCCTTGCACTTGCCAGGTTTATTGCTCTACCATTTTAGCCATCCTTACAGACCTTAGTGCTGCCATGAGTTTTTTCAAATAATGTCTTGTTCTTACTTGACTGAACCCGTTTATACTTCACTCATTCCTGGGAAGAAAGGAACACACTCACACACCAGCTTTTTATTGGTTGAAATAAGATCTTTTGCAATTTTGGCCCTGGCTAATCTCAACTCATAATCATCTTGATCTCAGTCTCCCAAGGTGTTCTGACTAAAAGTATGAGCCATCACTCCAGAGTTCTTGTTTACTTTTCATTATGATTTCATACCATAATTTTTGTCATTTTTCTTTGTACATAATGTATACATGTATTCCAACACACAGCTCTCTCTTCTTTCTGGACTCCAATGGTGCTCCCCTTATTTTAAAGCTATGGTAATAAAGTGATTTTTAATCATTCTGGACTATTCTTCATACTCAAATAAGAGTTCTTTCAATGTTTTAGTATTTTTAACTTTTTATTACACTGGGAGATGTTTATCACAAATACCTCTTGTATACTGTGCATCATCATAAAAACGGTTACAGAGGGCTGGTGGGGTGAAGAGCTCTTATTATTCCTTAAAAATAATTTTCCTGATAAATTGGGATACCTTTCCTCTAACTCTATTTCTCCCACAAAAAGTGGATGACTTGATTTTTTAAACCATCAGTATAAATGTGCATATATATATATATATATATGCATATCAGTATATATACTCTGGTGAAATTTGCTAAATCCTTTTCTCCTACTCAATTAAATTCTATACAAGAGATGGAACCAGGTAGTCCTCAAATCAATAATTCCAAATGTAAACTATGAATGACCTCAATAAATAAATAAATGTTCTTCTGTTTTCCAATATATATTATACATCATGATATATCATTAATATTTATATATGTGTGTATATATTCTTAGAGTGACATAAGCATTGAATTTCATTAGAAATGATATACTACAGATATCTGCTTCTCTGTTTAGATGTTCTCCAGTCATACATGACCTTCTTATCTCTCCTTTTTGTCCCACATTTCCCCTGAATTTACTCAGTATCAAAATTCTATATATCCTTGTGAATTTCAAAAACAATTCATAATTTATTTTAATTTTATCAGAATTTGGTATAAATGTAAAAAGCATTACCAAGGTTAATTTAAAATGAAAAGGGCTATAATACAAACCCACTTGGCTTCAGGTTGTTTTCAGCCAGGAGTATAAAAAATGGAATATAATTAAAATTTGGAATGGATGACTATTAACATCTTTTGCTTGCATGTCTGCATATAAAGAAAATTTCAAGCAAATGAGGTAATTGTTTTACATACATACATTGTCAAAATCTCGATCATTACCATTATTCTCCACAAAAACTGGGCCATGGAAAGCTCATTTACAATAAAAAAACATTTAATGGCTGCTGGTGGCTCACCCCTGTAATCCTAGCTACTCAGGAGGCTGAGATCTGAGGAGTTCAAAGCCAGCCCAGACTGGAAAATCTGTGAGATGTTTTTCTCCAATAAACCTCTAGAAAAACAGAAGTAGCACTATGGCTCAAGCAATAGAGCGCTCACCTTTAGCTGAAGAGCTGAGGGACAGCACCCCAGCCCAGAATTCAAGCCCCACCACCAACAAAAATAAATAAATAAATACATACATACATACATACATACATTTCTGCTCTATTCTCTCATTCTGTTAACATAAAATAAAAATAAGTGTTATGTTTCTTAGTGACTATATAGATGTGTGTGCATGTGTGTACGTTTGTGTATGTGTGTGTATTCCTTGATAAATGTTGCTTTAAAATACAGTTGTAGTTCTTTTTAGGCTATGTATGTTAAAACAAACAACAAGTCCCTATGGTAGAATTATGTTAACTATAAGCTCTAGTCATCATTAATTTAGTGAACAGAGCTTTTCCATATGCATATGTTTCTGTGTTTCTCTCTCTTTCTCTTTCTCTGTGTATGTATGTGTGTGTATGTGTGTGTGTATTTGTGTGTATGCATGTATATCCAAAAGATTCTTTGTCAACTCTCCTCAACATGATATCTTTGGGTAAAATTAAAAAAGTATTTTAATAGAGCTATTCAGTGATACAAAGCTAAAAATACCACTCATAATGAAAAACAATTTAAATGACTTGCTATATTTAAGAATGTATTCATTCTAGAGCTATTGCATAAGTCTGTAGAACTAAACTGAAGAGAGTCAGAGTTAGTGACTAAATTCCTCATTACCAGCATCATACATTTCGCTTTCTCTCTCTGGCTTGCTGGTGATGGACCCTTTCGGCAAGCCATAAGACTATAAAACCAGTGCTACAGAACAGAAGCACCTGTAAGTCTCTGGGAGCACATTTCTGCCCAACAAGCTATCCTGACAACTTACAACTAACAACCATCTGCTGAGACACAGTTCAAATTTTTAAAATATATAGGTCCCCATCTCACCAGGCACCTCATCATCAAATTGAGGCTTCCAATGTACAGCATCTTGAGTAATAGCTCTAGAAAAATCTCAGAGCTTGAAAGACAACTGATTGAGACAATCGTCAACCTTTCCAGGTTCAGTAATGGACACAAGTTAATAAGATAACAGTCCAAAGACATATATCTACTTTGGAAAAAAGACCAGAATAAAATATATGTTTCAAAAATCTTAGTTTATTTTTTATAGGGAACCTCCCTTAGATAATTAGTCTTAATTAAAAACTAAGTCAAAAGAATTATTGTGCACTTTTGAAGGAGATGAACCTTTCTTACCTCTACCTGTAAGAAACCACCAGTGATTTAATTTTCATGCTACATCTCCCTTGCTTTTTATTGTTACTTCTTGGTTAGCCAGATCTCCCTGGAGAATCAATGGAGAGATTTTGGAGTTGGCAACCTAAGTTTATGAAAACAATCTGTAGCACTGGAACAGAGAGGAGCTAGCAGGCACATATGGGAAGTGAAAACAGGACCGTGGCCTCATTAGCAGTATGCACCAAGGAACAGAACAAAACAGCCAAGTGTGAAGGTGAGCCAGGCAGAGAGCAGGTCTGGGCACTGTCACATGGACATATTTTGGTTCACTGTGGAGTTTTCTCTGGCTATAAATAACGCTTGATCCTTTCCAGCTGTAATGGCACAGATTGTTTTAAGATCAACTCAATCTATAATTAAAAATCACATTAATCATTTCCTATATTATTTGTTGCAATATAAAATGGAGGTTGAAATCATTCCTGCTGTGAAAAATGGTTACATATTAATAACCGTGGCTGGAACAGATGTTAATGGCATAGGGACCCTCATGTTCCTGTTTATAGATTTCCATTTCACACCTCTCTCACTAAGCAAACTGCATACTCAAATATATTTGAATCCAATGACTTTTCTACCTTTAACCACAATTTAGCAATTCTTAGCCTTTTCATTATGGAATCACAGTATCATAGGACTCTGATTTCAGATTAGAATTAAATAGATTCAATGTATATTAATAAAACTGGACTAAAGTGAATAACTTAACTTTTACTTTGGTGAGGTATCTATATTTACTTTACATATGTCTAGCTAATAGACAGAGCTTTTTTTCATTCCTTTTAAAATTTCAAATCCAAAATAATTGACCTGTTTTAACCAAGAGAACTATAACTGGAATATAGTTTCAAACATAGTTCATGGTAAAGAAGTCTGTCATATGTTCTAGGGTCATCAAATGTTGATTTCTTCAGAGATTTTTCAGATTATATTTATTTTTCCTATACAATATAATTCACTATTCATTTAGCATTTTTCCTGTCATGGTAGCTGACAGCACACTTAAAAGATTTAAAGAGAAGTTGGTTCAGTTGTCTATGTGAAAATACTTGATACTCATTTTCATTCATTAAAGTTAACTTTTTCTTTGAAAAAGCCTATGTTGATTAACTTAAAAAAACCCATGGACATCATCAGAATGGGAAAAGTAAAAGCAGCTAAATGATCTCATATAAAATAAAATAGAGAACAGCCATCTTCATTGTAGCATTCTTTATCCCTGCCAAAATATGAATCATCCCAGATGCCTCTCAATGGACAAATGGATCAACAAAAGGTGGTATATCCAATGGAAATCTACTCATGCATCGGAAACAATGATATTCTACCATTCATACAGAAATGGAAAGACTTGGGAAAAATATATATTTAGTGAAGTAAACCAGACCCAGAAAAACATGGGTTGCATGTAGCTAGAATGTGTTTATAAATCTGTAAGTAAACATACTGGATGGTAAGTCAGTGGTTATAAATGAATTAATTGAAATACAATAGACTCTATGGAGAGCTCAAATAGTATAATTCTTTAAGTAGAATCAATCAGCATCCAACAAAATAAGTGCTAAGAAATGTGTACTAGTAAGAGACAAGTGGGGGGCAGATGCAGGGGGGTTAAAAGAATAAAAAGGGAAAGAGGAAGAGTGCACTCAAGAATTCATTGTATCTTAACTAGTATATGTCTAGGACAAGCAGAAGAGGTCAAAATCTATATACATATGACCATATAACCTGATGCTAAGCGAAATGAACCCCAAGATAGGGACACAAGAGATTTTTATCTTTCTTGTTGTTCTTTTTAATGTATTTATAATGTACTATGTGATTTTTTTGTTTTTTTGTTTGTATGTTCTTCCCTCATGGTACAACCCCTGTTATCACTGTATTTGATTCCGGTGTCCTGCATCTTGTATATACAGTTTTCTAATTTGGGGAAGAGAAGTGAAATAACAAAATGCTGAAATAGGATGCAGGATGTTACATTGTAAAAATGAGATGTACAAGACACTATGTTGAAAATGAACTTTACAACATTCTGGGGGAAGGAGTTGGTGAGGTAGGGAGAAAAGGGTTAGTAGGGGAAAAACAAAGAAGGGGTAATAATGCTCAATAGCAAATGGACTCATTACCTTGCTAATCTAACTGTAACCCCTCTGTACAGTATCTTTCAATAAAAAATATATTTAATAAACACTAAAAAAAGAATCCATTGTATCTACAACAGAATTGAGAAAAATAAGGGGAGAGGTGGATTAAAGGGGTGTGAAGATGTTGAAGTAGTGACAAATCAAGATGCACTGTTGCACATACACAGCTTTGTTAAATGGCAAAACTCCAATACATAATCAAAAAATTAAGAAAAGTGAGGGAAGGGACGTTGGCAGCTTATGAATGGCAACTCATTGTACATAGATTTGAAGATAATAAAAATTTCCAAAAATCCATACATTGTGACAGAGAAAGGTAAATGGGATAGAAGTACAATATAGCTGATAGCCAAAAGCATATAATTACATTTATCTAGAAATATAACTTGATAGTTAAAGGTTATACTATGGCTCAACAATTGTTAGAACTGTACAGGCTAAGAAATAGCCTGAAAACTGAAAGATGAACTGAAATATTCATATTACCCCCAAATGAAGCACAGGTCAGTCTAAAGAAACTAATCATCCTGGTAAAACTGTTCAACAACCTAAAGGAGAATGGATAGCTTTTCTTTTTCCATTTTTCTCCTTGATATTTTATCTCATCTTTATCACAATCACTGGCTTGTGTCCACGTAGTTAAAATTACCTTTTCAGAATACTTCTCATGCTGAAAAGCTTCTCTGTCCTTGTCAAGAAGAGCCAATCTTAAAAAAAATAAGAGAGAGAGAAAGCATCACATTCTATGCCGTGAGACATTCAATCCTCCTCTGATGATCCAATTTCCAAGTCCTGCCCAAATTACTTTATGTTTGATGTTCTGTAATCTAGAGTGGCACCTTGTTTTAGCATCCAGTTGTAGCTGAGATATCATTAACATAAGTTAACAATGCAGGGTGAGACTACATTTTTTAATACATCTGACATTAACCATGCATTAAGAAACCTGTAATAAGTGATCCACAAAATAAATCTTAAGGAAATTTTTAAAAAATATTCAAATTTTGTTGCTAGTATAAAGAAGTCCAGTATCAAGTTTGAAAGGTATAATGAATTCATTCCTTGAATTCATTTCTTGTTTCATATCTATTAATCACGACATTATGGTGTAGCTAATGAAGATCAAACTAGAGTGTTTTATTAGTACTTATATAATCACATTCAATTTCATGTTGATTTTATTCATAGCATAATTCTATTGAAAGTCCATGTTCATATACAGATATTACACTTTTGACTTCATTCAGATTTAATAGACTAATATAATCATTTTCTGTATCAGCAAGAAAGTGATTTTATTCTTGTGAGTTGGACTAATTGAATAACTGACAGTGATAGATTTTGGTCTCAGATTTGGTGGAATCTAAATCAAATGGTTGTTCAATTTATTTTATTTTCTTTGCCTCTCATTGTTGAACAGTAAAACAGTGGGCTGCTAAATAGGTAGAAAATGTGAACAAACTAATTTAGAGTAGTAATATATTTATGGTTAAATATGTGTGAAACCTCTGAATCAGGTTGTGAGATTCCCCATAAATGGTTAAATGAGTGAAAAAAAGGTGATCATAAGCAGACAACAAAATCAGAAACTCTACCTGATTAGATACTGTATGAAGCAAGAGTTATACAGCCCCAAATAATCAGAACTTTTAGTTAAAATAATTGTCCTGTCATGATCAAATATTTGCAGATGAAATAAGTCTATGTGTTTCTTGAACATTATGAAACATTTACCTCCCTGTAACCAGCCTACTTTCCTTTGGATTTTAACCAGATTATGTGCAAAATATTACTATTAAAATTTATAAATAATCATAAAAATACACTGAACAGATTCTTTAACTTCATAGATTTTTATCTGGGCATAGCCAAGACTTGAATATGATGATGATTTTTTTTCCAGTAGAACTAAGTCATAATATATCAAAAATGTTATCTTTATAATACTTCATGTCTTGTTTATATTAACTTACACAATACATTTATATTAAATTACAGTAGTCTTACTGCATGTTTAGTTTCCTAGTAGTGCATTTGTATAATAAGTTTCTGTTTGTTTGATGTTTTCTATACAACATTATTAGATCATTCTTCTTATCTCTGGTCATGGAATGCAATGAACTTAGATGGTATTTTGTGCAACAAAACATGCCTTTGTCTGCACTGTTCCTTTTTTTCCATGTTCTATTTTTCTCCCTTGAAGTTTACACAGGTGAAAAGTAATTCAGATTTTATGAAGTACAGTGCTTCATACAATGTTTCATGCATAAGAAATTTTCAATATCTCCTTCTCCCTACAGTTGATTTCTGTGTTATTTAGCCTGATATGTTGAGTAATTGTGAGATTTTTTTTCCATTTTTGTTATGTTTTAAAGGTAACATAACATAGAGTTCTTTCAACAGAGCTTTTGGAAAGTTAGTAATCTTTTGACGATGGTAGTGTACAAAGTAAATATGAGGATGCCTTTCTTATTGATCTGTCCAATGTTTTCATGTTATTTGGGCATGCTGTGTTAACACAGCTGAAGGCAGTGATGTTTTGAAATAAGACAACTTGCTAACATACAGCAATTTTGAAGTCTTCATCTAACACAATCCAACACATTGAAGTACTAGACTTCTCTGTTTACAGTTTAATCTTTTCACTTAACATTCACCTCTAAATTTAAATTCAAAATATTGAAATGTGTATTTACTCCATTCCATGTGCTTGCTTAGCTTGCTTGCTCAGCTAATGTTTTATCACTTGAGTCATACCTCCAGCCAGAGTATCTACTGGTTATTTTGGAGATGGATCTTGCAGATCGAGGCATTGTTTGATTTACAAAATCAAAATTGTGCTTTACATAGAGATTTATGAACATTTTATCATTGAAATATTTCATAAGGTGATAAATTTACTAAATACTGTATATTTTGGTTCTAGAGATTTGTTAAAGACTTCCATGTATGCTGTTCCATGTGTGCTTACTTATTTACCAAACAATATATTTCTTGATGGATTTAGATTTGTTTCAATTTTCAATTCTACAAAAATATACACACTCCCAAATAATATTTTCTATGAAATTAATGTTTGACAAATTTTCATCCACAAATACAGAATTGTATTATTCTTCCTGCAGAAGTTTATAAATCCTATTTCTATAATTTCATATATTTAGGCTGAAAAATATTGTCCAAACACGCATATAATATTTATGTGCATATAAACATATACCTATATGATATTACATCTATATCTAAATGAATTTGGTGTAATGCCAAACTATTTTTAGTTTTTTCCAGATCACTTAACATAAGAGCATAAAACTCAAGTTAGAAAATTATGATTTTTCTACATTTTTCATAGTTATTTTAGCTGAGGCTCTGCTGTTTCTTTGTCTATAGCTGTCTCAATAAAATAAGATAAACTAAGTTTTCAACCATGTAGCCAGTTATATAAAACTTTTATAGAAATTTAGAGTGACCAATTGGAGTACAAAGTTGTGGCCCTATTGGATACTTTAAACCTTTATAATCTTGTCTATGAAATAAAAATTGATTATAAATAATGTTTGTTTTTCTGGTTCTCTTCCTGCTTCTCTTAAAAATGCATGAAGCATTGGTTAGATTTTTCTCAGAATCAATAGCTCTTAGTAAATATTCTCAGAATCATCTGCCCTGATGGACTATATAAGCACAGTTTCAGAGGAAGATAGATGTTGAAGCCAGACAGATGAATATACAAAGACCAAGAAAGTAACATAGATGAAGTACAATGCATCATTTCTAGATATTTTATTTCTAAAATAGGAAAGGTAGATTGTCTACCATTTAACTTTCAAAGAAGAGTTTAGTGGATTTTTAAGACAGAGAAAAGTTGTGTTATCATATATCATGATAAAAAAAACTCAGAAGATAATGAATTGATACATTATTTGAACCTAATGTTCACATACTCATGAATGTGAATCCTGAAGCTCTAACTGCCAATGTGATAGTACCATATATGGAAGTGATATCTTTGATCTTTAAGGTCATAAGGCTACAGCATTTTGTTTGTAGCAAATGAAAATGACTAAGATAGAGACCTGTTGGTTTTGGACCACCAGTTGAAAAGTCAGAGAATGAAAAGAAGAGTAAAAGTGCAAGTATATACCAAGAAACACACTCATTCTGCAGAGTCTGAAGTGGCAAAATGGAAAATTGTTAGTGGAAAAAGTTGATATTTAATATGAATTATAATTGATAGCTTCTATCACTTAAATAGGAAGCAAAATTGTGTTCAAAGAATGTTTAAAAAGTAGGGAAGTGACATCTGACACAGGGAGTCCTGCCTCTAATCCTGACTACTCAGGAGGATTGCATTTGAGACAGATAAGAAGTATCTTTTTTTTTTTTTATGCTTGTAGTCGTGGGGCTTGAACTCAGGGCCTGGGCACTGTCCCTGCACTCTTTTGCTCAAGACACTTTGAGCAACAGCACCACTTCCAGTTTTCTGATGGTTAATTGGCAATAAGAGTCTCACAGACTTTCCTGTAGGGCTGGTTTTGAACCTCGATCCTCATATCTCAATTTCCTGAATAACTAGGGTTATAGGCATGAGCCAACTGCACCCAGCTATGAGTTATGTTTTCTTTGTTTCTTGTTTTCTTTTTTTAATTTTTTTAAAAAAATTTACTGTGAAGGTGATATACAGAAGGGTTGCAGTTTCTTTTGGGTTACCTCTTCCCCTGTTTTCTCCCAGTTTTTTCCCCTTCCGACCCCTCCCCCACATAAGTGTGTGAGTGTCTAGTGAGTATTATTGCCAAGTTAGTTCAGCCTTTAACCTATTTGTGTGCTTCCCCTTCCCCTCCCCCAAACAGATAATCCTACATACAAGACAGAAGTGCAGAAATAAAAAACAACTACAAAAGAAGTGGGGGGGGGGACACAACAGAAAACACAAAAAGTAAAAAAAAAAACCCAAAAAACTTTATTTCCCTTTCTTAGAGTTCATTTTGATAAATATCATTTTATCTGGTCATATGCATATAGCTATTGAACCTCTGTGATCCTCTCCTAAGAATATCCTCCTTTGGTCTTATTGCATGAATGTTTAGAGTCCTGTTTACTTTTTCATATCCAAGTGCAGTTCTTGTCCTTTACCATCCATTGTGTTCACTTGTAGATTTATAAGCACATTGTAATCACTACAAATAAGGCAAGCCATGCATTACCTTTTGAACCAATAGCTGTACAGTGGCCTATGCCTGTCTTCTCAGTTATACGGGAGGCTGAGATAAAAAGGATTGTATTGCTAGGTAAAACAAACAACCAAAAAAACCTGCGAATCTCCACCTCACTATGAAGTCATGGCGATGCATACATCTCTGTTTTGATGGGAAGATGCATAGCTTTCATCCCAGTTATGACATGAAGAGTAACATAAGAGGCTTGCTGTCCAGGAGCACCATGCTTGAAAAAATAACAAGATCTTATTTCAAACTAACTAGAGCAGCACAGGGCTGGAGGGATGACTGTGTTAGACATGTCTAGAAAGTATAAGGCCCCAAGTACAAATACTAGTACCATTAAAAAAGATGAGAGGTTTAATAAATACTAAATTAGCCTATAATTAGTAAAAATGAAAGTAAGAGTGTTTTATTTAAAGTGCATTCTTTACAAAACACAGCAAGACAGATTTTATCTCTTTTTTATGTTTTAGTTTTTAGTTGCTGCTGATTCTTTCTTTACTTTCTGTATGGCATACTCACATGTTATCCTTGGGAGCATCGTGGGGAAGGGCACAGAACTCTAGGGAAAAAGGGTGAAAAAGTAAGGCAGTGGAGCTCACTGGACACTGATAAAAGTAAACTGCATATTTTGTGGGTGAAGACTGGAGGGAGGGACTGGGAGAGGATGAGGGAACAGAAGACACTGTAGGAAAGGAAATATACTCATCCCCTGACTCATGTAATCCCTTTGAACATCACCTCTATTATATAAATAAACTAAAATAAACTAAAATAACTAAAACAATAAACTAAAAGTAACAATAATGGCAGTAATAGAGATTAAAAAGGGAATAAAAACAACACATGAGAGTAGGAATAGGAATGTTAAAATAGGAAAATTTGCTAATGTGGAGTATAAATTGTAGTAAAATCCTTTCGAAGTTGATACTAGGTGACAATATATGGGTGGCTGAAGTGATACAGTGTTCATAATTTGCATCCTTTTCTCAAAATCTCAGAGAGAGCACATCTTAGCCTTGTGCACTCTGCAGATGTCATGAATTATGGAAAGAGATTGTAGAGTGCATTTCATTTCTTTTCAAATTCATGGAATGAGTTCAAATGTGAATGGCATTATTTCTAGTAGCATAACCATGTATAAATGGGGTGTGCACTCTCTATTTATCCCAAGCAAATAAAAAACTGATGTGAAATTGTTTCCCATATTTGGTATGTCTTAGTATAAGAAGAAATGATTGAATAATATCATGTTATTTAATGAATTCTGACTAGAAGTCTCAAAGGTCAAGTTTTCCATACATCCTAATTCTGGGAACTACTAAACAGCAAATAGGTTAGCTGACCCTCGAGATAAATCTTAAACTTGGCTTTGACATTTTATAACATCCAACACTATATAAATTGGATTTGATTCAATTTTATAACCATTTTCTTTCTAATAAGATTGATTATGCAATGCTCTCAAAACCCAAGCATTACTATTCATTGGGAAACATCAATTATATGCTCTGCTTTTGCAGTTACAATTTGGCCTAACACTCCATTAGTAAGATGAACTGCAGGTTACTAATTAGTGTAGCACCCCATTAGTGACTGCTATTTACTTTATAATTTGGCAAAATTTAATTGCTTAGAGAATGTCCTAAATCTTTTAGCCAAAATATTCAGTTGCAGATTTTTTTTTCCTTCACTGTTACTTTGAGATCCCCCCTTCTGCTTCAGCCTACTTTTGAGATTATCCTACTGAAAAAAAAAAAAGTGACAAGTCTGGGGGAAGAAAAACACTAACCTGGGCTGGGAAAGTGGCTCAGTAGTAGAGTGCTTGCCTTGCATGCATGAGGCCCTGGGTTCGATTCCTCAGCATCACATAAGCAAAAAGAAGAAAGCCAGAAGTGGCGCTGTGGCTCAAGTGGTAGAGTGCTAGCCTTGAGCTGAAGAGCTGAGGGAGAGCGCCCAGGCCCAGAGTTCAGACCCCACGACTGGACACCCAAAAAAAACTTAAAAAAAAAAGAAAAGCACTAACCTACAGTTATTTTTTTAATTTACATATCTTATAATTCCACTGGTAGTGACAACTGATTCTGTTTTGGGGTTTTTCTTTTAGAACTCATTTCAATGTCATGCCATTGGGTCTATTTACAACAGAGTATTTGTTTGATTATTTTTTGCTAAAACATTGGTGCATAATATATCTGAAAGCTGTAGTATATCGATCAATGTTCTTTTAATTTCATTAACTTTCAGACTCCAAAAGACTTCAAAACATGACAGTTTATAACATGTCCTCAATAGTAAAAACGCTGGTTGTAGATTTACGGCATCTAAAGCTTCCTATCCTAAAGCTCCAGGCTGGTTAAAAATAATATGTCTCTTCTTGATTCTTTTCCTATTTTCCATGGTAGAACTAGTGCAAAGTCCAAATTACTAAAACCATATGAATAAAATAGGGAGTCAGGAGTATGACTCATTCTACTTGGTCTCCTCTCCATTAATTCGCAAAAAGTTATTTGGCCAGAGAACACATGGGTTTTTATAACCATTTCAACACTTTTCATAGGGTGATTAAGTAAAACCTATGTTTTTTTGTTGTTTGTTTGTTTTTTGGGGGGTCCAGTCATGGGGTCTGAACTCTGGGCCTGGGCTCTGTCCCTCAGCTCTTCAGCTCAAGGCTAGCACTCTACCACTTGAGCCACAGCACCACTTCTGGCTTTTTTCTTTTTGCTTATGTGGTGCTGAGGAATCGAACCCAGGGCCTCATGCATGCAAGGCAAGCACTCTACCACTGAGCCACCTTCCCAGCCCAAACCTATGTTTCTTAAGAAGATTTGCTTTAGTAGTTGATAAGTTAAAGAGTAATTATAAAAGAAATTAAAATTTTAAAACCCTTAATCACAGGATTTTGTTAAATTTCTTTAATTATAATCCTATTTATACCCACTTGGTTTTTCTTTAGTTTATTAGGGATTTTTTTTGGTTTGGTTATTGTTGTTGTTGTTGTTCCTGGTGGGATTTGAACTCAGGACCTAGGCACTATCCCTGAGTCTCTTTGTGCTCAAGGCTACTGCTCTACTACTTGGGCAACAGAGTCTCTTCTCACATTTTCTGGGTAGTTTATTGGAAGTAAGTCTCACAGACTTTTCTGCCCCAGATAGTTTCATCAGATCTCAGCCTCCTGAGTAGTTAGAATTATAGATGTGACTAACTGGTGCCCGGCCTTGGTTTTATTTTTAAGGGCTTCCCTTATAAAAAGACATTATAGGCATTTTGTATAGATATGATAACATTAGTTCAGACAAGACCATCTCATTATGTTTTTTCTCCATGCTATTCCTGTGTTGTTTCTGGCACACTTATGAATTTTAAGTAATTAAATAGGTCTTGATAATGTAAAACTATAAGTAGATCTATATGTTTAAATGCTAAAATGAAACAAAGCCACAAAGAATTCTGATATATTTCCCAAAGAAAATAACTGAAAGAAATTGATGGAAGGAAAATGGTTTGATAACAAGAACAGGACGCTCCTTATCTTTATAAATACTCTTGGCTATGCAACAATTTATTGACAAGTTCCCTTTCTGAAAAACTTTTTTAAAAAGACATGTATAGATTGATATAGCCCAGGACAACAGGAAACCAAACTTACAGAAGCTGTTAGGCATATTCAAGACATCCCTTCACTAGAAATGGTAACTTCTCCCCCATTGTACCTCACAGAACATATTTGATAGGCATATGAGGAGGAGGAGACAATCACCTACCCTAAAGGTTCTCATTGAGAAACAAGAGGTTGGTCCCTCCATTTAACATTGCTACTTACCCCTAAGGGCTTTGGGCTTGCTAGACTGAGTATTCTGATAGAATCAGAACAGACTAGGTAGGACACGAGACAAACAAAGATAGAATTCTAAGACAAAGTGGAGAAGTGAAAATGTCTACCCTCAAGTTTTCCTGTGGAGGCAATAAGTTGATCCCTGTATAAAAGTGAAAACATCTGCCTTGCCTATCTTGGACATTAATGTTCCTGGCACATTCTATCTACTTGACAATGACTCAAAGGCAGTATATAGACTAACTGATGCCAAAGTTGACACCTTTACTCAATCTAGAGAAAAAAAAAAACAATATCCACCATTGATTGGTGTGGTAGAGAGGGCAGGTATAGTAGGGAAAAACAAAGAAGGGGTAACAATGCTCTCTCTATAGAAAATGTACTCATTACCTTACTTGTGTAACTGTAACCCCTCTGTACAGTATCTTTACAATAAAAAGGTATTAGTCATTAATTTTCATTAGTTTAACTTGTCCTGTTAAATTAATGACTTCTACTTATGAAATTAGATTTTTTCTAAAAAGTTAAAGTCTTTGAATTTTTTAATGGAGTTTCAATGGGAATATCCATAACTGAAGTCCTCAAATTCAATGGGAACACTTTTTGAGACACCTGGCTATTGTTTTTGCTCCACTCTTTTGTTCAGACAAGGACTATTCCTTCCAAGTTATGTGTTTCTCCTATAAGAGAAAGACCTATTTCTTTTTCTTTTTTTTCTTTTTTTCGTTCACATGGATGACCAGTTCAATAATTAGGAAAAGAAAACAAGGAAATAAAAGAAAAAAAGCAGGAGAATGATCACATTGTGTCAGTATTAATTCGAAATGGAACTATCATTCATTGGCTGACCATAAAACTATTCTAAGTTGGCTTGAGTCCCTAAAAACCAGTGGCTCAGAGTCTCCTAACAAAAAACTTTGTCATATGATCTACATACAAGTTGATTTCTCAGTTTTTTTCTGAGTTAGATATTAGTAGTTTACTGCTCAATAGCATAGGTTGAGCTTCCAGCACATGTCAGTTTCTCCCACTTGCCCTTGCAAGAGCAGAAATATTAACCATCTCTCCTAGAAGAATCAGCTCTCCATATATAATTTCTTAGGTAAAAGAGAGTATTTTTCTCAGTGTCTACCCAGCTCTATGCTTATTTTTTATTATTATTCACAAGTTTCTCATTTCCAAAAGAGTTTTAAAGATTTACAAATTCAAAGTTCTATAGATATGTAAATGTACTACTCTTTTATCAAAATATATTTTTATTGTAAAGATACTGTACATGTAAAGATACAGTTACATGAACAAGATAATGAATCCATTTCCTATCGAGCATTGTTACCTCCTCCTTTGTTTTTTCCCCTACCATCCCTTTCCTCCCACCTCTCCAATTCCTCTCCCACCCCCATCCTGCCCTGCCCACAAAGTTTTAAAGTTCATTTTCTTTTTTTTTTTTTTTGTCCAGTCGTGGGGCCTAAACTCTGGGCCTGGGCGCTGTCCCTCAGCTCTTCAGCTCAAGGCTAGCGCTCTACCACTTGAGCCACAGTGCCACTCCCGGCTTTTTTCTTTTTGCTTATGTGGTGCTGAGGAATCAAACCCAGGGCCTCAGGCATGCAAGGCAAGTGCTCCACAACTGAGCCACCTTCCCAGCCCCTAACATTCATTTTCAACATAGTGTCTTGTACATCTTATTGTTACAATGGGTCATCCTGTATCCTTATTTCAGCATTTTACTACTCTTTTACTTACTCTTGTACTACCAACCTGAGATTGGTATTCCAGAGCAGTGAGAAATCTTGTTCTGTATGTACACTACCAGATCTACTTGCCTTTCATCTACTGGCCAAAACTTACTCCTTTCCACTGTACACTGGACCTTCATGAGTTTCATTAATCTCACTGAGGTGCTTGGCAGAAATTTAAGCAAATATGAAGCCACATGACAGACTTTCTAAGCAATTATTTGCCCATAAGAATTCAACATATATTGTACAAAATTAAGAAACACTGAAAGGGATGGCATTGATATCATTTTCCCATGCTTAATAAAAATATAATATTCCTATGATAATATAATATGCTCATTTGAAATTAATTAAAATTTAAATCTTCATATCATGAGAAGTCATAGTGAAAAACAACCAGGGTAACTGATACTATTATGATTAAAGCTGAAATTAAAATATTTTAAAATTAAGATAACATCAGTAACCTAATTTAAATTTTCCTGTTTGTTTTAATCTCCTACTTAAGCCACAGCTACTCTTATGTCATTTTCTTATATCATTTATTTTTTTAAATTTCTCTCTCTCTCCCTCTTGGCACATGTTTCATACACACACATACACACACACATTTTTAATTCCAATTAATTTTATGTTTATATGTAATTGGAATCCTGGAATTGTAATATATTTCCATTTAACATTTTGATGTCAGTGGATTTACTTCTGATATCAAGCATTGTTGATATATTTTTAATGTGTCTTTTTAAATACTAAAATACTGGGTGAAATTTCATACCAGTAATCCAACTTTAGAGTAAGCAGCAATACTAAAGGAGGCTGGAATCTGAGGGTTGTGGTTCGAAGCCAGGATGAGCAGAAAAGTTCCATGACATTCTTTTTTTTTATGTTTTTTTATTGTGAAAATACCATATAGAGGGGTTACAATTACATGAGCAAGGTAATGAGTATATTTCTTACCAAGTGTTGTTTCCCTCTCCTCCTTTGTTTTTCCCCTACCATCCCTGCCCTCCCATCTCCACAACTACATTACCACATTTCCCCCTCCACCAAATTGTAATGTTTGTTTTTCGACATAGCATCTTGTACATCTCATTGTTGCAATGAGTCCCTATTTAAACAATTTGTTTTTTCCCTTCCCCTCCCCAATTATACCAACATCAAATACAGTGAAACCATTCTTATTTCTGATTAACCACTCAAAAACTGCAAGTGGTACTTTGCCTGAAAGTGGTAAAGCACTGGCCTTGAGCAAAAGAGCTTAGGGACAGTGCCTAGGCCCTGAATTCAAGTCCCATAATTGACTGAAAAAATATTTTTAAAGTTCCTTAAATTTCAATACATATTAAGATAAGCCTGTCTTTTTCACAGGTTTATTATATGGGTTTTGACCACTTATGATCCAACTTTTAAATTCTCACTGCTCATTTCAGTTGATGCAGAGAAGCTCTCAGTCCTGAGTGTTTGCTTTCTCTTCATTTTGTAAATATATACTTCCCCAATGGTGCCCAAAAAGTTAGGGAAAGTTAATGTGCTTAACTAAGTGATAAAGGGGAAATTTTAGATTGATTGAGAGGAGGCCTGGCTTAAGCAAAAATCAAGGTTCAAGGGGGAAGATGAACCAAGCATTCCACAGTACAGTACTAAAATCTATACATGCTGTGCATTTTGGTGGTCATTTTCCTGTGTTATAACCAGTGCAGAAAAAGGTTCTACTCTACTGATCTTGGTGTTAGATGACTGAAGATAATAAATTATATTTTAATAAGTAATTTAATTTTCTTCAAACAGCATTATGTTCATAGTGTACAAAGGAAATATAATAATGTCCCTGTGATAAAGTATTTGTTTTTGATGTTTTTCACATATTGTTAATCTCAGTTTCTAGATGTTGATTAAAAGTACACATGAATGAGACATACAGCCTGAAAACTGATTTATGATTCTGGACATTTTACCATTCAATCATTCATTGATGATTACACAGCATCAATTTCTGCCTGACTTTTGGAATATAACCTAGTTTTTTTGCTGTAAGTGAATAATTTTTCACTGTTGATGGCAAGCAATGGTGTGCTTCTCTATGTGAGTAACAAAACATGATAATATTTAGTTGAAGCATGTTTTTATCCATCAGGAACTATGAAAGTGGCATCTTTGCACACCTGTGCCTTCTTTTTAGTCAATACTTACTTTGTCATATTTCTGTACATACATCAACCAGTTTGAAAGGATGTTTTTCCCTCTCTAGTTGTATAATGCAGTACCATGTGCTTACAAGCACTTGATGTCTTCAAGTGTAATATCTTCAAGTGTTCAATGAAGATGAGTGTCTTCCTCTTGGCCTAGTTCCTGTGAAAAATATATCTTGACACTTTGTGTTGTCATTTGCAAAGGCAAGCATAATGAATTACCTGGCTCCTGGATGTGCTCTCCAGTGCTCATGGCTCACTGACACTGTTTAAGTTTATTCATTGAATGATCATGCATTAGTTAACAAGAATAAGCTCTACGAAATGTATTGTTAAGCATTTACATTTTTATGTGGCTGTCACATACTCTACATACAACGTCTATAATCTCAGATACTAGAGCCTACTAAACTATATGGTACACAGTGTGTTTTTTAAATTTCTTGTTAATTACTTTATTTAAACTTCTGTTAATGATAAAGCACAAAACCACACATTTGCCTAGGCCTAGACCAAGCCAGAATCATCAAAATCATACACACGGGGTTGAAGACATTGATTTTGATGATTCTTATATTCCCACTGAAAGATCTTCAGGACACCCTGGGATAATGTAATAGCATTTAGCAATATAAACTATGCTGATGTGTTTTTAGCATATTATAAGCATAAAGCAAAGCATGACTGTCAGAAAGAGAACAACATTAAAGGATTTAATCTAGTATATAAATTAATCAAATTTAAATTTAATTAAAAGTGTGAGGAAAAAGCATCATAACATTGCTAAGTATTAAATAATTATATACAGCTCCTATCTACTCCAAGCATATATACGATATATATTACTTATATTCTATGTTTGATTTGAATATATGAATATAAAATATTCATAATTACTATGAAATTATAATAATTATTTAGATACACCCCAACTATCAATCAAGTAAGTATGATTTGTCTCTACAATGACACAGTGAAGACACATGAATAGGTAGAGCTGATTAGGAAGACTGAAAACCGAAACTTGAAAGCTCAAGAGTTAAACGAGTTCTGCCTGCATATGGGAAAAGCTGGTGTTGCAATGAAGTTTTCTAAGTACAATGTCAATATTTCTCCATCTCAGTGAACTATCTGCCAAAGAAGAAAAGCAGTTTAGTACCACTGTTGGAAGATATCAAACACGAAGTAGAAAAAAAGCTAAATTTAAGTATACACAACAAAAGTATACAAAGTTGATTGCTATGTGTTAAATTAATCTATTTGCAGGATTTGCAAAGAGTTTTATATGTATGTTCTCTCTTACATCTTGTTACATTTTCTACATATATATAACAATACACATTTTAATAAAAACAAATGATATAGTAGTATGAATTGATAACAGCCAATCACATAGTGTAAAATTAGTTTAACCTTCAATGTGCAGTTAAAATTTAACAACTAGCACATGTATAGCTTCTATTAAGTGCAACGATATATTTTCCTCTCCACTTTCATTTCTCTATAAATGAATCAATATTTGAAACACATATATCTGTATTAAAGTCACTCTGTAATCATAATATTTCATTATTGATTTAGGATAGGATCTAATGAGTGAGATAACTTATGAAGCCAGGTATAATATCACTTAAATTCCACCATCTAAATTTCTGCCCTTACGGATTTCATCTGCCTTTGCCATCTTATCCATGTTACATCTGAAATTATTCTTTCTTTGCTCTCTCATCTCTTGGATCATGGACCCATCTTTCCCTTTCAATTTTAGTACGCAATTCCCAATAATAATTTAATTCTGTACAATGTCTGACTCTCTATATATAACAAATGCATAATGAAGAACAAAATTCATAAATTAACCAAAACTAAGGTCCCCTCAATTCTTACACAAATTATAAGAGGTAGACCTAGGTGATGGGGAAATGAAGCCACCACTAATAATAACAGTTTTCCTTTGGGAAGGCCACACAGAATTGCATTCTTAAGTAGATTTTCTCAAGATCTTGGTCCACCTTTTGGTTAGCCTTTATTGAGGGAAAATAAGTAACATCTATTAATACTCTAGATACTCCTCTTTTGTTTAAGAATCTTATTTGCTGGCATTAGATTTAAATGGGGGGGAAAGGATTATGCGTCTCTGAAATCACAAAGTAAGATATAATTGGATTTCAACCTAGACCCAAATTTGACTCCAGAAAACATAGCCAAATAGAAATTTTTTAATGTTATTTTTCCTTTTTTTAACCTAGTAGACTAAAATATCACTATATCATTTGCCCTTGGTCTATAAATTATTACCTCAAATGTGCACAGATTGAAGTTGTTGGTAATGGCCAACAATGAATATCCTGTAAGTAAAAGTTTACTCAGTTTACCTGAGAATAAACAAAGGCAATATGAAACTTTCTGTTTGACTTTTAAAGTTGGTATTTTTTTAGGTGCTAGGCAGCAAACCCAGGACATTGATGAGTTAAGTGAACACACAACTGAGCTACCAACTCGAACACTAAGATTTTGGCATATGATTATTATCTAAAGTACTTTCAGACTTCAAAAGGTCATTTGCAATTGAAAAAATCAGTTCTTTTACTATTCTCCTCTATTTTATTTTATTCCATTCTATTCCTTCAATTATTATCAAGAAAATGGGTTGAATCCACTTAGACATCCAAAGGTTAAAGTTAATTACACTTGCAATGCCAAAGCAAAATTATTAATCATTTAGAAAATGCAAATTTTAATAAGGATAATTTTCTACATATTGCAATCACGAAAATTTTTTTAACCTATGGGATATAATATGACAATATGTTAGCCAACACTGAATATCTGAATTTTATTTCTTTTGTGGAAATGAATCCAGAGACTGTAGGCATGGTTCATCTTTAAATTCTTGGATTTATGAATTAATGACATTAACTATATGACTTTTGAAATCCAAATTATTAGAGCGGAAATGAAAAATTATAGTTACCCTTCAGAACACTGAACTGCATCTAACACTTTAGTTTTCCTTTTGTATGTGGTGCAACATTGAACAATGAATAAACAGGAATTTTTGGTATTAAATCATTTGTATTAAATGACAAATGTCTGCAAAGCAGTTAATTATATATTTTAAAATGTTGATAACTGACACTTGTAAAATTCTCTGATAGGAACATGGAAATCATTGTGTAATATAACAATGAAAAGACTATTCCTTTGAAGGAGGAGCAATATATGAACACATTACATGTCTAAGTTTGATTCTTTAAATCTGTGAACTTGTTAATTGATATAATGAAGTTGCAAAATACAAGTTTCCCCCAAACTAAGGCATCAGCTTCATATGTTGAAAATAATTATTGTTATTCTTCTTTAAATAAATAACATTATTATTTGATAATTTGGTAATTAGTATAAAACAATTATAAAATTTTATTATAAAATAATTATTGTAATCTTCCTTTAATATATTTTTATTTTAAATGCAAATATATAATTTTTGAAAAAATTTAATAAGATTTAAAACCTTTTTCTACTCTATTTATAACATGAAATAAAATCAAGTTAGAAATCATGATAAAGAGTTTAAAGCTTAAATGTTAATTATAAACCTGGCCAATGGGCAATTAAGATGTACTTATTGAGTAGTTCCATTAAGATGAATTATCTTAATATGGCTCTTAAATTAGCTCAAAATTTACATAATAAGTAATAATTATAAATATTAAAGGTCCAATCTGCTTTGCACATAGTCACAGAGGTTAGAGGGGCATGTGCAAAATATAATAATCATACAAATTGTTTCCCTGGAATGTAATGTTTTCTCATAAAGTGCCAAGGTACAGACACAAATCTGCATTTAGGACAAATAATTACTGCTTTTATGCCTTTATGTTAACATTAAGCCTTCTTTCTAAAGAATTTAGAAAATGCCTAGGGATAAAATCCAGCATTATAATTAAATTTAATCCAACAAACTATACACAAAAGCTCACACTTCTATCATAAAATAGGACCCAAGGAAGTAATTCTCTACTGTACATTTAAATTGTGTTAGTATAATTAAAGAAATCCAGATGAAAATATGACTAATTAGCTTGTTTTGAATTATAACAAAGGTCAGTAAATATTAAAAAAATATGTAAGACTTATGGGTATTCTTTATACTGAGACTCATTTACAAAAAGGAGTAGGAGTTTATACAGACAGTGAAAGACAGAAAACTTCCTCTATTTATTCAAAGTCAGGATTCAGATTTTATGACCTTTTCCATGACTAAATTACAAATGGCCTAATAATTGAACTTACAATCGAATAATCGAATAAAATTCAAAAATATTCTAGAGCTGTGAAGAATATAAAATTGGTGATATGTAGAGCCTATTATTGCTACTTGTGGAAAACAACTTATGATTTCATATGCCCAATTTGAATTTTAAGAATATAGAACATTTCTGGGCCTGGTTGTGCATACCTGAATGAGGTAGGAGAATCCTCTTTTCTCAGGAGTTCAAATCCAGCTTAGATTCGTAGAGAGTGAATATGCAAAAGAGAGAGGAGAGAGAGAGGAGAGAGAGGAAGGAGAAGAGAGAGAGAGAGAGAGAGAGAGAGAGAGAGAGAGAGAGAGAGAGAGAGAGAGAGAGAGAGAGAGAGACTAAGTCTTCTGTGATAAAAAAAAAAACTTGTTCATCAACCTGTAGATTTAAGCATTGAAAGATGACTGGATTACGAGAGCTGTGATATTTTTTATTGGATTATTGGTATAATCTTAATTTGATGGAATTATTGAGAGTTTATGGGAGCAGGCCTGTTTTTGAGACGAGATCTTCTAGAAAGAAGTAGGAAAAGATCACTAAAAGAGGGCCTTTAAGAAATACATTTTAGCCTAGGCAGAGCCGGTGGCTGAGGCCTGTAATCCTAGCTACTCAGGAGGCTGAGATCTGAGGGTCCTGGTCTTGAGACTCTGAGAGAGAGAGAAAGAAGAGACAGAGAGAGAGAGAGAGAGAGAGAGAGAGAGAGAGAGAGACAGACAGACAGACAGACAGACAGACAGACAGACAGACAGACAGACAGACAGACAGACAGACAGACGACAGACAGACACAGACACAGACACAGAGAGACAGAGAAAGAGACAGAGAGACAGAGAGAGACAGAGACAGAGAGACAGAGACAGAGAGATACATTTTCTCTAGTTCCATCCTGTCTGTTTCCTTGTTTCCCAGCCTCATGAAGGAATCCTGTACTCCCTGATGCCATCTTGGAGGTGATATTCCACCTCATGGGCCCATGACAATGGCCTAAGCGACATGGAAAATGACCTTATACTCTCTGAAGCCATAGCCAATATCAACCTTTTCTCAAAATTGAATTTCTCAGGCATTTGTCACAAAGATAAACAAAATTAAAAAATTAAATAAAATGACTAAAACAGTAGGTTATGCCAAAAGAAGAACTGGAAATGGAGAAAGTAATAAAGTAGCAAGAAAGAACGAGAGCTTTCCATAGCAAGATATAATGCTGTCCATAGCAAACTGTAACTCTCTCCACCTCTAACCACAGGGAAAACATTTACCACAAGGGCTTGCAAGTGATCTCACCTGGTAATGACTGAAGGATGCAGAAAACTTATGCACAATGTTGCATAATTTAGAATGACATCTAAACATTCCAATCATCCATTGCATATTTGCACTGTACCTAACTCCCAATCTAGTACATGTATTTACATTTTAAAATTAGTGTATTTTAAATGCATTTAATGGATTTTAATGTATTACTATATTTTACTTCCCTAATGGATATTTATCTGGATTACAATCCCAGGTCTCCAATAGAAACTTTTACCCAAAGTTTTAGTTAGTTCTCCCTGAAATATCTCCCTGAAATGAGGGCCTGTTTCTTGGACATATTCCAGAGGGCACTTTGTGTTCCATCTTTATTCCTATGATTAGATATAAATTTGTAAATAAGTCATCCCTTCTGTCTTTTATTTTGATTTTCAGTAAAATTAGATTAGTAACAACACTAAAGACTAAATTTTATTGCATGTTATTCTTTTTTTTTTGACAACAGTGGGGATTGAACTCAGATTTACCATGGCAAGCTATGAGCTTGATCTTTTTCTTAGTTATTCTTCTATGATGTCTAATATTTCTTTCTTTCTTTTTTTGATTATTATCTTTAAGAAGTTGTGCAAAGGGGCTTCAAATCAACATGTCAGTTGATGAGTTGAATAATATTTTTCCCTATGTTTCTTGCACAAAGCGAGTCCTTCTTACTTCCTTCCACATAGCTATAAAGAAAGTCATGAAGCATGATCAGCTGCTTATTTGTTGAGATAGGATCTTTCTAACTTGAACCATGATCCTCCTTGTATTTGCCTCCTGGGCAGTTGGGAGTTGATGTTACAAACTAACATGATTTTCTTTTCTCTTTTTTTCCTTTCTTTTCCTTCCTTTCTGTTTTTACTATTGGCAGTCTTTGAATTCAGAGTCTCATGCTTGCCAAGTAGGAATTCTTACCACTGAACCACACCATCAGCCTTGTTTTTCCTTGTTACTTTCGAGATATGTCCCTCCTACCCACCTGGTATGCACCTGGACCTCAACTGGCTTGTTTCATTGTGGCTAGGATGAAAGGTACTTGCCACCACACCGTTTTCATTTGAGAAGTGGTCTCTCAAAATTTTCTGCCTATGCTAGTTTTGAATCACAATCCTTCAAATCTCAGCCTTCCATGTAGTTTATATTATAGGTGGGAAATACTGACACCCGGGGGGAAAAATGCTTTTCTTAATAAAAGGTACATCAGCATTTTATTTTAAATAAGTTTTTATGAAAATACTGTGCAGAGGGGTTACAGTTACATGAACAAGGTAATGAGTACATTTCTTACCAAGCATTGTTGCCTCCTCCTTTGTTTTTCCCCCACCATACCTTCCCTCCCATTTCCACAACTACATTCCCTCTCCCATCAATTGTAAAGTTCATTTTTCGACATAGTGTCTTGTACATCTCATTGTTGCAATGGATATATCAGCATTTTTATTGCTATGATGGGATACATGTCTATCTTTTTATAGTCATAATATTACATGATAGCTTTTGTAAATACTTGTTTATATATATATATAAGAATAGAAGTTTTAAATAATGTTTTATTCATTTACTTGAATTCCTTCAGAGTACTAGGATTTTTTTTTTTTGAATGAATGGTATCGTTTTGTTGGATGATGAGTCACAGTGTTTTATAAGCTGGTCTTTGACAACTGCCCTGAATCATGGAAATTATGGATCTGAACAGAGAAAAGGCTGCAGCTCCTTCCTACAGTCACACTCAGAGAGCCCACAAAAATCAAAGATCCACTAAAGCATACCTCATTCAGAATAGCGTTTGGATTGCAACTAGACTTTAATCCATCTAGCAGGTCAAAACTGTATGACATAATTAATAATGTCACCACACTGTTGGAGCTATAATGTTCTTACTCAAGCTACATACTTTTTCTTTTTTAAATTTAATTATTTATTTGTTTACTTATTTATTTATTGCTGGTCATGGGGCTTCAACTCTGAGTCTGGGCGCTGTCCCTGAGCTCTTCAGCTCAAGGCTAGTGCTCTACCACTTGAGCCACAGGGCCACTTCCAGTTTTCTGAGTGGTTTATTGGTGATGAGAGTCTCGTAGCCTTTCCTGCCCAGGTTCACTTCGAACTGTGATCCTCAGATCTCAATTAGCTAGGATTACAGGCCTGAGCCATCAGCGCCTGGCCATACTTTTTATTAGATTACAAATTGAGTTATTTGAGGTTCTTTGTTGGTTCTTTGTTTTCAAATTTATTTATTTGCTTTTTATATTTTTAATGTTTTAAATTTTATTTTATTGTAAAGATGAGTAAGTTAATGAGTACATTTCTTTTTTATTTATTGTGAGAATACAGTACAGAAGAGTTACAATTACATGGGCAAAATAACAAGTCCATTTCCTATCAAGCATTGTTGCCTCTTCTTTGTTTCTGCTTCCCATCCCTTCCCATACTCCCCCCCCCCATACTCCCCCCTACCCCCTACCATAGTTGTAAAGTTTTTCGACATAACTACTTGTACATCTCATTGTTGCAATGGGTCCACCTGTATCCCTAGTTAAACAATTTGTTTTTCCCCTTCCCCTCCACAAATTATACCAACATCAAATACAGTGAAAGCATGGGTTATACCGTGGGGGAGGGACATATAAAGCAATAAAGAAATCATCTTATAAATATGTTAGAAACAATTGTGTGAAAGGGAAAAAAACAAAACAAAACAAAATTTGAATGCTTATCTTGGGGTTCATTCCCCTAACATCAACTTATCTGACCTTTTCTGCTTGACTCAGACATATACTAGTTATTGCAAATAAGGGAAACCATGGGTCCTATGTTTCTTTGGGCCTGGCTTACTTCACTTAATATAATTTTTTCCAAGTTTTTCCATTTCCTAACAAATGGGGCAATGTCATTCTTTCTGATGGAGGCATAGAATTCCATTGTGTATATATACCACATTTTCTTGATTCATTCATCTACTGAGGAGCATCTGGGTTGGTTCCATATCTTAGCTATGGTAAATAATGCACTAGCCATACAATTGACAAGGGTCTCATATGTAAAATATACTTGGAACTTAAAAAATTAAATCCCCAAAAAACAAATCTTCAAAGAAACAACTGCCCAATAAATAAGTGGGCTAAAGACTTAAAGAGAAACTCCTCTGAAGAGGAAAGAAGGATTGCCAATAGACACAAGAACTCTCTAGCCATAAAAGAAATGCAAATCAAAACAACATTGAGATACCACCTCACCCCAGTTAGAATGGCTATAATCAAGACCTCTAATAACAACAGATGCTGGAGGGGATGTGGACAGAAGGGAACCTCACTGCATTGTTGGTGGGAGCGTAAACTTGTTCAACCAATTTGGAAATCAGTATGGAGGTTCCTCAAAAGACTCCACATAGAGCTCCCCTATGACCCAGCAATCCCACTTTTGGGCATTTACCCAAATGATTGCAAACAAGACTACACTAAAGCTACCAGTATGACTATGAGTACATTTCTTGTCGAGTGTTGTTACCCCCTCCTTTGTTTTTCTCCTATTATCCCTTCCCTCCCCCATTTCCATTCCCCTCCCCTCCAGGTTGTAAGGTTCATTTCCAACACACTGGAGTTTGGTCTCAGGGCCTTGCAATTGCTAGGGAAGAACTTCGATTCTTTTGTCATCACCCTTCCCCCGACTCCATCATGTCCTTTTTGTTTTAGGCTGTTTTTTGGATAGCAATTACTTTTCACCAACGCATAACTCTGAGTGATATGTTCCTATCTTTATTTTCTAACAATTTGGCTTGCCACTCCTTTTAATTTTGTTGAGGCACATAAATACAAAAAGACAGTCTCCCTAATTATTACACCCAATCAGACATTGAGTACCTTGGTGGTATATAGTATCCACTAGTTTCATTTTTTAAAAAAAAATTAAACTTAATTTGACTCCATCAAATTATTTTTATTTTATATTATACAAACATTCCAATTCTATATTTTTCAGAAGTATACATTTTATCACATGCTTTAAATAAATTGGAATAATTTCAAACAGCAGATTTTGCTCATGTAATATCAAACCTGTAACTATATACAAAACATGAATTCTTTTTTCATTCAAATATGTGTACTGAGTTGGATTGCTTTAATCTCTGTCTCTCTCTGTCTCTAATGCTTTTTCTGTCTCTGATGCTGGCCGTCTCTTTGTCTCTGTCTCTGTCTCTGTCTCTTTCTCTCTCTCTCTAGTCATTTATTCTAGAACTTTTCTCTCAAAGACGGGAAATGGGTCTTTCTTAAATGATAAGACATAATTATCTTTTAATAGTATGACTTATTTTTAATACTAACAGCAATAAACAATAAGGAGAAGCAATTAGGCAAAATGTAAGTACCTCATAATGGAATAAGCAATTGACATTGGAGGAGTGGCTGGGTAGGGAGGATGGGGAAGAGTTTATGTGAACCCTGAGTGTCTCAGCATCCATATATATGAACCTTCTGAAAACAATAAGTGCTGGTTTGAAGCCCCCAGATCAAGGAGATTAAGGTCTACGATCACATACAATTCCCTCTCCTGATTTAGATCATTTGTATGTTTGAACTATGAAATACATTGAATTTTACAGGTATATAACATTTATAAATATTTTATAAATTCTTTTATAAATTCATGATTTGATTCACCTTGAAATAGTAAATACATATGAGTATTTATGGAAATAATATTAAAATTACCAATAATTTTATATATATAGTTTTTTTCTTTTTCTAGATTATTTTAGAAAAAATAACCTTTTGTAATTTATTGCTAAAAAATCAGAGCTGCAAACTTCAGATAAATAGACCCATGTTCTTTTTAATATATCCCTTGATGCCAAGATGAACGGTATTAAATGAACTTTTAACCTAAAGTTGTTCATATGGGTTTCTCAGAGATTTATTTGGAAATACAAATAAGGATCTAGTTTGAATAATAACCAGAACCATAAATAGCTAATTGAGATCTTGAAAAATAAAATTTGATTAAAAAGTTGGAAAAAAGAAAATATTCCATTTCTCAAAATCATTAGGGTTTTGAGTTGCTTTGCACTAATAATTCATAACAATTATATTTTAATAGACAGGTATTAATTAAATGGTAAAATACAGCTCAGAAATTTGACATATCTACATGAAATAGTCAAAGATCATCGGTCCCATTTAGAAATAAACAACACCTTGATTTGTTTTCTTTGGAGCCACAGCTAAAGGAATTGGTTTCAAAATTTCATAGAACTTATTCATTATTTTAGTCATTACGTAATAATGACAAGTATATAAAAAAGTTTAGGTAGAATTAATTTCCAGTAAAAATAATTAAATACTATTTTATATATTAGTGATGGTAAAGTAGCAAATAACTTATTTAAGAATTATTGATTTTATTTATAATGACATGATTTTATATGTCATTACATTTTATTATATTGTTAAACTATTGTAATGTCTTCTGATAATATATATATTTTTGGGGGGTCCGGTCATGGGGCCTGAAGTCTAGGCCTGGGCCCTGTACTTGAGCTCTTCAGCTCAAGGCTAGCGCTCTACCACTTGAGCCACAATGCCACTTCCGGCTTTTTTCTTTTTGCTTATGTGGTGCTGAGAAATCGAACCCAGGGCCTCATGCATGCAAGGCAAGAGCTCTACTACTGAACCACCCTCCCAGCCTCCTCTAATAATATTTGCATAAGTTTAAAAAGCAAACATTGAATAGGAAAGGAAGAAATAAATATAAACAGAAGAAGGGAAACAGAATGTGGCCATTTCTTCATAGTTCATTCAATATTAAGTGTGTTTAAAGAATTAAATTTCTATGGCAATAATCTTATTATATATGCTTCTTAGAATTTTAGAAAGAAAACAAAGGCATTATTTCCATTTATAATGATATAAGACTATGGTAATCACAATGCATATGAAACATCTACATTTTAATAGATATATGAAGAATAATAGCAGTCATATTAAAATTATTTTTGGAGTTCCAGCATACAGTATCAAGATTTTATATGCCTGTTCTCTAATTAGGCATAAAATATCAGACAATCTAACAAAAAATGATTAATCAGAAACTGAAGTTGTGTGTTAATTATGATCCATTGAAACATTTTATATCCCAGCATAAGCTTTTTATAATATCTTCAGCTTGCAAAGCTAATGTTAATTACTGTATGGATTAATAGCTGTCAAGTGTGTCCTAGTTTGGGTATAAATGAATATAAATGAGCTTCATATTTTGGCAATAAATATAGTACATCACTTTTGAGATTCTTTAATTCTTATATGCACATATTCTTATAGAATTTAGAGTAGTAATTGCATATTTGTCTGAAAATAGAATTGTACTCAGTCTAACGCTAGAAGAAATAACCTTGGTCCTGCTTCTTTCTCTCTGTAATTGAGCTTGCTGATTGATAGGGCCACAAGGTTCAGGGCGTCCATAAGTACACACTGTGGAGAATGAATCAGGCCTAAGGCAATGACCCTGAGCTGGCCCCATCAAAAATCCTTATGTTATTTTCCCTTAACACATTTCTTTACTCATTAAAAATGAATAGACATTAACGCATTTTTCCTATTAGTTATTCAGTGTTGAAAAGCTAAGTTCATTCCACTTAAGATGAAACAAATAAGCTTGAAATTAAAAAAGCAAAGTCTTGTGAGTAAATAGTAAACATCTTTGTGAATCTATATGTGCATCCCTCAATCCATTTAAAATGCACACTCCTGCACTAAACTTTTAGTCTCCAGAAATCAAGTAGCCTATAGTTTTCTACAAGAATATAATTCTCATTTTACACTATTAGTGCTTTGCAATGTAATTATAGAATTCATTTCCCCACCTTCAGTGCCTTTATTGTCATTAAAACTGTAGACCAATAACACAGCAGTATTACTTAATTATTGCTTAAAAACTATTATTCTGTTGTGCACTGGCTCTGTTTCCCTTACCTATCAGTGTTATTAGTAAATAAACAAACAAATCCAAAAAAAATGAAAAAATGTTAACTACAAACAATAAAAGGTATCTTCAAGAATGGTTATATTCCACGGGACCTATGTTTGTTTGGGCCTGGCTTACTTAACTTAATAAAATTTTTTCCAAGTCTTTCTATTTCCTAACAAATGGGGTAATGTCATTCTTTCTGATGGAGGCATAGAATTCCATTGTGTATAAATATCACATTTTCTTGATCCATTATTTGCAATAACTAGTATATGTCTGAGACAAGCAGAAATGGTCAGATAAGTTGATGCTAGGTGAAATGAACCCAAGAGAAGGACTCAAATGTTTTTTTTTTCTTTCTTGCTATTGTTTCTAACATATTTATAAGATATTTCTTTGTTGCTTTGTATGTCCCTCCCCCGCGGTATAATCCCTACTCTCACTATACTTATTGTTGGTATAATTTGTGGAGGAGAAGAAAAAGACAAATCGTTTAAATATGGATTCACGTGGATCCATTGCAACAGTGAGACGTACAAGACATTTTGTCAAAAAAGGAACTTGATAGTTTTGGCGGGGAGGGGGTTGTGGTGGAAAGGTGAGAACCGGGAGGGCGGGGGAGAGATGGAAAAAGATGGGAAGGGGAAACAAAGGAGGAGGCAACAATGCTTGATAAGAAATGTACTCATTACTTTGCTCATGTAATTGTAACTCTCTGTATGGTATTTTTCACAATTAAAAAAAAAAAAGAATGGTTATAATCCTTCTCATGAGACCCAAAAGTTGAAGGCTAGGAAAGATGCTGCTGCTTCTTCCACAGCTAAACGTTGTATCTCTTTTCTTCTGTTTGAGACTAACAAACAGACTGGTTAGTATAAAAAAACTGATAGCCTCTAGTTAGAATATGTTCAGGGATACAGAATGACCCATTGTATTGCAACAAGAGATGTACAAGACACTATGTTGAAAAACGAACTTTACAATTTAGGCATGGGATCTGTGGGAGCGGGGGTGATGGAGTAAAGTTGTGGAGGTGGGAAGGAAGGAAGGAATGGTGGGGTAAAAAGAAAGGAGGAGGCAACAATGCTTGATATGAAATGTACTCATTACCTTGTTCATGTAACTGTAACCCCTTTGTACAGTATTATCACAATAAAATACTTATTAAAAAAAAGAATATATTCCTGAGTAATGACCTCTAGAAGGTGAGAGAAAACAGATCTTAGATTCACAAAATCAATTCCTGAAAACAAGAAAGTTAACACAGGAAATGGAGTTTTTTCCTAATGGTTTCTTTGGTATTGGTTGAGTTAGGATTATCATGAAAACCTACAACACTTGATATAAAAGAATAAGAAGAAATTCACTCTCTCACAATCATTAGGCTGGATCAAAGAAATTAAAATGTCCCCAAACCCAAGTTCCTGCTAAAGCCTGGACAGGAATGTCCTTCTCATCCCAATTTCTGATAACCTGAGGCAGTTTCTGAGGCATTCCATTGCTTGTTGATCCATCATTTCCATCTCTGTCTCCCTCCTCACAGGCTATTCCCCCTTTATCAGTGTCTAAATTTTACTTTCTCTTGTAGGGTCCTCAATCACATTAGTCCCTCACCTCTCTATTATCTCATAATAATGTGATTATATTTTTAAGGATTGTTTGTTAAATAGTCCCAAAGGACGTGAGGTTGAGTATGCCATGAAACCTAGAAAAGCCATTGAATCCTCAGGGAGAAGCAGAACCAGCCCAAGAAAGTCCATGTGGACTGCGACTGACAAAGCTGTAGGGGTAAAACTTCCCAGCCCCTTTGGAGTGACGTCATGATACCACATGCTTTTCATACCAGACATGGACCTGCATGCTTTAAAGTTCCCATCCGTCCTTCCTATGCCTCCATTTCTCCCTAAGGGAAATGGGAATGCTTAGGCTTTGCCATTGTATGATTGAAGCATGCAAATTGTTTGGATTTTTATGAGAAGCAGATAAAATTTGTCTTGGGTATCAGAAAAAAAAGAGCTCAAATAAATCCTTCCTCTATTAAAAAATATTCAAAGATATAGATAGCAGGATTCATTCATGAATATATATGCTTGGGAGAGACACAATTCAATTTACAACAGACCTCAAATTTGTAATAGCTTAAGGGGAAATAACTTCAATAATCTTGGGATTTCATGTTTGTAAATGACTAGTTATAAAATAGAGTCATTAGATTAAATCTTTAGGTTGAATAAAATGCTATTTTAGGGGGTGGGAAGCTGGCTCAGTGGTAGAGTGCTTGCCTCACATGCATGAGGCCCTGGGTTTGATTCCTCAACACCACATAGGCAGTGGCTGTATTGGAGTGCTAGCCTTGAGCTGAAGAGCTGAGGGACAGCACCAACGCCCAGAGTATATATATATATATATATATATATATATATATATATATATATATATATATATATATATATATATATATATATATATATATACAGTCTCTGTCTCTATATATTGTCACTATATATACATTATCATATTAACATTTTCAGTTATAACTAAAAATAAAATTAGGATAAATGAAAGCTATAGAAGGAACTGCATTTGGAGAACAATTTAAGGACCTAGGGACTTCGAAAACATTCCTATGAAAACTATTTTTGGGTACATACTTTGTGCATGACTTGGAATGGAACTTGAGTAACTTTGCTCATCTTTAGAGGTAGAAATAGCAGAGGGATATCAAAGGTGTTTGGAGAAAATTTTAAGTTTAGTATGAAGAATGATTCATTCCATAATGCCAGGCTAGCAGAATCAAATATATGTGGCAGTAATAATTGGGAGGGTTTCTATTCATTAAGTGATAAGCAAAGAATATGGGACAAGATGTATGGATGTGACTAGCACTAAAGTTTTCACTTGGATAAGTAGTGGGACCTGGTTTCTTGAAGAAACCTTTGATATCTAATGCTGTGATTTCAGTAAGCTGCAAGACCTACAAAGAACAGCTACTCACTTTTTAAAAACAATATTGTAAAGATTATGTAGTGAGGGATTACAGTTGTATAAGTAAGGAGCACATTTCTTTTTTTTAAATTCATTTTATTTATTTTTTTGTTTTGTTTGTGTGGTACTAAGGAATCTCACCTAGGGCCTTTTGCATGCCAGACAAGAGATTCTACAACTAAGCCACATTCCTAGTCCCATACATTTTTTTAAACAATGTTAACCCTTCCCTCATTTTCTTCTACTTTTCACCCCCAACTCTTCTCCCTCCCAAGTTTTAAAGTTCATTTCCAACATAATGTCTAGTGAGTATCACTGTTGTATTGGTTCACCCATTGTCCCACCATTTCTGTGATTCCCTATCCCTTCCCCAAATCAGATAAAGTTATATTCAAAACAAAGGATAGAGAAATTAAAAAACAACATGAAATAAATTGAAGGGGAAAAGGGAAGAAAGCAAAAAAGAAAGAACTGTAAACAGTACAACAAAAAACAAACCTCTTGCTTTCAGTTCTTAGAGTTCATTTTGCTAAACATTATTTTATCTGGTCATATCTGCATTGCTTATTGAGCCATTGTGATCCTCTTCTAAGAATATCCTATATATATTCTAGTTGTTACAGATGAGGTCTGTTTATTTGTGTCTGGCTTACTTTGCTTGACATAAAACTATTACACTGTTGGTGGGAATGTAAACTTGTTTAACCACACGGGAAAGAAATATGGAGGTTCGTCAAAAGACTAAACAGAGTTTCCCTATGACTCAGGAATCCTACTCTTGGGTGTTTCCCCAGATGACCACAAACAAGGTCACACTAAAGCTACCAGCACAACCATCTTTATTGCAACATTGTTTTCATAGCTAAGATATGAAATCAACCCCAATTCCCCCAGTAAATGAATGGATCAACACGGAGATACCACCTCACTCCAGTTAGAAAAGCTATAATCAAGAACTTTAATAACAACAGATGCTGGAGGAGATGTGGACAAGAGGGAACCCTACTGCATTGTTGGTGGAAGTGTAAACTTGTTCAACCACTTGAAAGTAGCATGGAGTTTCCTAAAAAGACTCCACATAGAGCTCTTACCCAGCAATCCCACTTTTGGGCATTTATCCAAATGAGCACAAACAAGACCATATTAAAGCTACCAGCACAACTATGTTTATTGCAGCATTATTTACCATAGTTAAGATATGGAACCAACCCAGATGCTCCTCAGTTGATGAATGGATCAAGAAAATGTGATATATATACACAGTAGAATTCTATGCCTCCATCAGGAAGAATGACATTGCCCCATTTGTTAGAAAATGGAAAGACTTGGAAAAAATTATATTGTGAAGTAAGCCAGACCCAAAGAAACATAGGTCCCATGATTTCCTTTATTTGCAATAACTAGTATATATCTGAGACAAGCAGAAACGGTCAGATAAGTTGATGTTAGGCAAAATGAACCCCAATATAAGGATTCAAATGCTTTTTCTTTCTTGCTATTGTTTCTAACATATTTATAAGATGACTTCTTTGTTGCTTTGTATGTCCCTCCTCCACAGTAAACCCCTCTTTTCACTGCATTTGATGTTGGTATAATTTGTGGAGGGGACAGGAAAAACAAATTGTTTAAATAGGGATACAGGTGAACCCATTGCAACAATGAGATGTACAAGACCTCATGTCAAAAAATGAACTTTAACAACTTTGGCAGGGAGGGGGGATAGTAAGGGGAAACAAAGGAGGAGGCAACAAGATAAGAAATGTACTCATTACCTTGCTCATGTAATTGTAACCCTTCTGTATGTTATTTACACAATAAAAAAACTATTAATAAAAAATGTCAAATAAATACACAATGGAGTTCTATGCTTCATCAGAAAGAATGACATTGCCCCATTCATAAAGAAATGTAAAGACCAATCTACTCACATTTTAATTTAGGCAAATAGAAGGAGTGTGAAGATAAATCAGATCAGACAATAAAGAGGAATTTCCATCATGTGTAAAATCATGTTCTGGCCAGTCCCATTTGGTCTCTGATGCAGAACAAGGTACAATTTATTTTGATTTTTGTTTTCCACTGTATCCCCCGCTATATTGAGAATGAGGGTGGGAATGTGCTATTTTAAGCTATAAAATATGCTATTTCTTCATGCATCCTAAAGGGGAAAAGATATACTAGCACATTGGATAATAGGAAATGGACTAATTATATCTAACTTAATTACTAGAAGTTTTTGTTGGCATCAATTTAGCTCTGAGAAGAAAATATGTAAATAGAATGCAAATCATAATAATCAGTAAGCTAAATTGTTTGTAATAAATTTAGATATTTTACATTTCCTCTTGGCTCATCAGAAATAATTAGAGAATGTAAACGATCTCATTGGAATTAATGCAGATTCTCTACTGCCATTAGTATTTTCAAGTATTACTCCACAATTTTACAAACTGAAATCATCAGGCGTTAAAATGGAAAAACAGTTCTCTTTTAAGATGTAATTATCCACTGTAGCATATTAATACTTTCAAGTGTCAAATTTGTAATTAAAGACCAACAAAGCTACCTACAGCTTCCCCAACCAACTGCCAATCCGGCTTTATTATTGAAGAATATGAATAAATTTTATTTGAAATGTGGTGGAAACACAGCTCAATATGATTGATTAATTCTAGCTATAGTGATCAAGGAAAAATACAAGAAGACATGAATAAGAGTATGAAATAAAAAGGCATTATCAATACAGACATGCTAACATTTAATATTATAAACTATGTTATGTCATGAATGTGACAACTTGGATTGAAAGAAAGAACTTACTTTGAGAGATAGATGGTTTTAAATATTACTCAAGAAGCAATAACCTGAATAATTATATATTTGTGAAGGAAATTAATTTCAACATTAACAAGCTTTCAATTAAAGGTTCAGATTCTGGAATTTGAATCTGGAATTAATATTTTTCACATTTATTTATCATCTTCAATTAAATTGAATATTCATTTCTTCAGGATCTGATGGCTATACTGGTAAGCTTCATGGAAAACTTAAGAAATGATAGCAATTCCAAAAAAACTGTTCAAGAATACAGAAAAAAGTAGGATTTTCCAACTTGTCGTGAGATCACCATTATTCAGATACCAAAAGCAAACAAATATAACAAAAGTAAGTTAAACTATTTCTCATGAGCAAAGAAACAAAATTCTTCAAAATATTAAAAATTTGTGTCCAACAACATAAGGAAAAGATTACCCATCAAAATCATCATTTTTTCCAAAATTAAAAAAAATTCTGTCTCCACATTAAAAAATCCTTACATAAAACAATACAACAAATAAAGTAATTAAGACAAGGAGAAAAAGAAAAAAACTGATAGTGTGATTCTGCTTTTTAATTTAATTTTGTTATCTAGGCAATACACAGAAGGATTATATAAGGTAGTGAGTTCATTTCTTGTTGAACATTGTTACCGCTTCCTCATTTTTCTCCCACTTTCCCTTTCCTCCAATACCCACTTCCACAAGTTGTAAAGTTCTTTTTTAACATGTTTTCATGTGAGTATCACTGTTGTATTACTTCTCCGTTTGTCCCTTTTTTGTTGTTCCCCTTCCCTTCCCTAATTCAGATAAATGTATACACAATACATAGGGTACCAACATCAAATACAATGATGACAAGGGATAAACCATTGGGGGATAAAAGAAAAAAGAAATAAATTCACATACTACATAAAAAAAACACAACAACAAAGAAAACTTCTCATTTCACTCACAAAATTTAATATCCACTCCTGCTAAAATCATTTGGTGAGGAAAATGTCACCATGCATAATTGAATACAAATGAAAATAACAGCAGCTATTATTCCACACACTGCATTCCTCATAGATGGCCAAGCTAACATGTCCATTGTCATTATGCTCACCAAACACCTGGCTAATATCTAGCCAGTGATCTAATGGAAGATAAAACATGAAAATGTGACATGTAAAAGATCATAGGTTAGTTCAGGTATCAGACAACCAATATAAAAGATGTCTATAAGATAATCTTTTTGAGACTCTATAAAATAATCTGTGAGATTCTTCTATAACCACCAAAAAAACCAGAGTGTGGAGCAGAGGCTTATGAGATAGAGTGCTAACTATGACAAAAACATTCAGGAATAGCCCTCAGGTCCTGAGTTCAAGTCCTAGGACAAGTACATACACACTTGTACAACTATATATACATATATGAATAAAATATGCAAATTTACTACTCTTGAGATACAGAATTCAATAATCCAAAATTATTTATTCTGTTATTTTCAAGAGCAACAGAATGGTATATAAATGTGCTATGAAATTATTTCTGGTTTCATGCATGCTATTCCCTATTTTCTCAATTGTAGCTAAGAAAAGGCATTCTATAATTAAACTGACTTATCTCTTTAGTTGTTTAAATATTACTAGACTGTTTTATGCTCCATATGGCACATTGCTTTTTTTATTTTAAAAAATTCTTAGGATATTAACCCACCTAAGTTTAGCCTCTAGGATGCATCTCAAAATTCCTGCTGTAGATTTTTTCTTTAAGCTTTAAGCTTCTCTTGCATGCTTATATATCTCCATGCACTGAATAGATAGCCATCTCTTTAGGGTCCTAGAGAGGTCATTTTCCACTTTGCATTTTCTTTTTCTTTTTTTTTTTAATGTTTTGATTGTTTATTCAAAGACACATTGGAATCCCAGGATGAAACTAAGACTGCAAGTCTTCTTTCCTTCTGATCTTTGATTCATGGAGCTACTCTGATTCTGGAAAAAATGTTTAAGAAAATAAATAAACTAGCCAGGCACTAGTGGCTCATGCCTGTAATCCTACTTATTCAGGAGGCTGAGATCTGAGGATCATGGTTCAAAGCCAGCATGGGCAGGAAAGTCCATGAAACTCTTTTTATTTATTTATTTTTTTTGTAGGTTGTGGGGCCTGAACTCTGGGCCTGGGCACTGTCCCTCAGCTCTTCAGCTCAAGGCTAGTGCTCTAACACTTGAGACACAGCTCCACTTCTGGCTTTTTCTGCTTAAGTGGTGCTGACGAATTGAACCCAGGGTCTTATGCATGCAAGGCAAGCACTCTACCACTGAGCCACCTTCCCAGCCTTTAATTTGTTTTTTTATTGTAAAAATACTGTACAGAGGGGTTACAGTTACATGAGCAAGGTAACTAGTACATTTCATATCAAGCACAGTAACTTCCTCCTTTGTTTTTCCCCTACCCTCCCTTTCCTCCAACTTCCATAACTATACTCCTCCCTTCCCCCCCCCCCGACTTCCCAGACTAAATTGTAAAGTTCGTTTTTCAACATAGTGTTTTGTACATCTCATTTTTTCTACTAATCATTCCAATTATTCATGCATTATTATTATTATTATTATTATTATTATTATTACTATTATTATTATTATATTAGTGGTATATTAGTGGTAATCTGGGTTTGACATTTTTTAACCTAAAAGTGACTAAACTTTCTTTTCCACTAGTGGCTTGAAATATGTGTGTGTGTGTGTGTGTGTGTGTGTGTGTGTGTGTGTGTGTGTGTGTGTGTTTTCTGCCTAGCCTGGTTTCAAAAAATGATCCTCAGATCTCAGCCTTCTAAGTAACTAGGATTACACTAGTGCCCAGTTTGAGATTTATGTTTTTTGCGGAAGAGATTTTCCCCCCAATCATAAGGAGAGAAAGATTTCATTGTTTTCCAGTTAGTACATAAAGTATAGGTATTTTCTTTTAGGAGACATTATGCCATTTAAACTAACCATTTCAATGGTAAGTTCTTGTAGTACCATTCAAGTGGATCCTTTTTACTATACCAGAAAACTAATGCCTAGAATATTGGTTATAGGTAACTGCTGATTTTTAGCTGCCCATTTTTCTTCCAGAATCTTGTCTTTTTTTTAAAGTCCTAGAGCTTGAACTCAGAGCCTGTGTCCTGTCCTTGAGCTTCTCTTGCTCAACGTTAGCACTCTACCACTGGAGCCACAGCACCACTTCTAGCTTTTCTGTTTATATAGTACCAAGGAATCAAACCTAAGGTTTCTAGGCAAGCACTCTACCACTAAACCATATCCCCAGCCCCAGAATCTTGCCTTTGCCTGAGGCAAACAGACCACCTTTACCCTCAAGACAACAACTGATTCTCCACTGACAACAGAGTTCAAAATCCTAACCCTTCCCATGAAGAGTGGATTGCTCTCTGATATGCTTTCTATGTCTGAGTCCTTCTTATGGGTCATTGTTAAGGCCTTCTTCACCTTGCTTAGCATGTTCCCTGTAGCCTGTCTTCTGAAGATGATACTTGAATACATCATCTGCCTGAATCCTAAATTCAGTTCTGTTTCTCTGGATCTGAACACACTCATTTTCAGGTAGAATTCCTACTCTGATCTTTCTTTGCACAAAGCTACTAGACAAAACTCCTGAAAAGGTCACCAGTGAGTGTTTTGTCAAAGCTCCGTTTTGAAGGCAGTCTTAGAAGCTTACCATGCAACTTGGGGGAAAGTGGGGGTAGAGGAAGGGAAAGTGGGGGAAAATGAGGGAAAGGGTAACAGGTTGGACAAGAAATGTACTCACTACCTTATGTATGTAACTGTAATCCTTCTGTACATCACCTTGACAATAAAAAAAGAATGAGGAGACAAAGGCAACATGATAGATCTCTATAAAGGAACATACAGCAGTGTGAAGCTATGATATACTGTGTGAAGTTTGTCTTTCTTTCCCCTTTCTCCCCCTTTGGTTTATCCCTTGTTGTCACTGTTTTAGATTTTGGAACCCTGTGTCTTCCATATATGCTTATCTGATTTGAGGACGGGAAGGAGATTAACAAAATTGTGAGACAAAGAACAAATGGTGAACTAATGCAACATCACTAGACATAAGACACTATGTTGGATATGAACTTTACAACTTGGAGGGCAGAGAAGTGGAGGAGAAAGTGGGAGAAAATGAGAGAAGGCGTAACAATGTTTGACAAGAAATGTACTCATCACCTTACATAACTGTATCCCCTCTGTATATCACCCTTATAATATTTATTAAAGTTCATGTCATGTGGAAAAATAGAACATGAGGATGCATAGCACAAAATAGTATGCGCTAAGTATGTATGCAGTGTATCTTTTTTTAAAGGAAACCTATTTATATAATGAGATCATATCAAGTAGTGGGTTCCTAAGGAGAAGAAACAGATGAAAGTTAATAAGTACCACTAAATAAAACAATCAACCTGTCTACATTTTTTTTTTTGGTACTGGGGATTGAACCCAGCATGTTGCACTTCCTAGGCAAATAGTTCTTTTGCCATTGAGCTACATCCCAGCCCTAAACCTGTCTACTTATCCATCATCACCGTGTATCTTATGTGTCTGGAAAACACCATCTGTCGAATAGCTATCTGTTTAATTGGTCTACGTATTAATAGGAAATCAACCCAGTGACTGATGTTGGCAGTGTTCCATTGTCTGATGCCAGGGCCTACTACTGTGAGCTTGAGGATTACATGAAAAAGAAAAAAAGAGTAATATCAGAATACTTAAAGTTGATGAAATAAGGCAGATGTACCTTATTTTCTTTCCTAGAAGACAAGATACTGAAGATTTAAATGATCCTGTTATTTTGAAATAATCAAATGCTAGACAAAATAAATGAATTTTCATCAAAAAGTTACAGCAAATTGTAAACATTTTGGAAACTAATAACAAAGGGAAAAGTAAACAAATTATGGTACATTCACTTAAGGTAATGATGTGAAACTTTTTAAAATAATGTTTGTGATTACTGCACAATAAGATAAAAATGTTTGTATTTATTGAGCCAGATACTCATCTAAGAATTTTATGTTTTATCTTATTTAATTGAAGTATGTACTATCTTTATTCTTATTGTATATTCAAGGCTTTGATAAGAAAAGTCTTCAAGATTAACAGCTGGTGGATAGCAGACTCAAAGGCATATTGTCAAGAAATTAAGTATGATATAAGACTGTGAGCTGATGTTTATTCTTATTTATTTCCAGAAAAGAAAGTTGAAGTTCAAACCTTTCAAATAGGCTCCTCATACATCCTTAGGGTAGTTAGTTCATATGGAATACCAATTTCTATCTATTTTTCTTCAGGAAAACATTTAAAAATTTAGATACTTTATTTCTTTCCATATATGATAAAGCTAGTTATAAAAATATTTTCAAATTTATAAAACATATACTATCCTGGGTGATTACAATTTTTCCCATCAGAGAGTAAGAAGAAAAATAATTGTTTTGTTTTGGTTTATTTTCCCTAATCTTAAATCTGTGCATTAAAATCAGAGCTCTACTTACTACATAGCAACCAACCTACTCTGGAGGTTAGAGATTGGTTCTAATGAGGTAAAGGTCATAGAATAAAGCTATATCCATGCCAATTAGCTTTACATGGAGCAAAACATTATTCCATGGCTGAATACTGAGTTTTACCTGTTCTAAAATTTATAAAATGGAATTAATTAGAAGATGCAATGACTCAGTGGAAATATTACACTATTAGTTGAGAGAGGAGATTTGAAGTTCATACCTTCTTGCAAATTGGGTACATATTTTTTCAAGCAACAAAAATATTCGAAGAGATTAGGTGATGTGGTTTGTGTGGTGATATAAACTAAGTGATACAATAAATAAAATGCTTTCTAGAATGCAGTTAAAATTTTTGATTTCCTCTCAATCATGAAATGTCAGGTTCTCTGTAAAAAATGTGTGAGATATTTAGAGTCGATCTAGATAGTTACATAAAAATTTATGATATATACATTAAAACTATTTATTTGCTTCTTCCTTATTCTGTGAAAACCAATTTCCTCTATAAAGTTAACTCTAACAGATTCTTATTTGTGCCTTTAGAGAAATTTGCATACTACACTGTATAAATTCACTTTACATTTTCTATTCTGTGGGTGCTACATAGATTAATCATCTCTCATAATGATGGTAACTGAAGTCATATATTGCATAGCCACTTGGGCTTTTGTTTTTACAAGATTTAACAGCTTCTGCTTTTTGAATTGTTGATCATAAATTATACTTTGAATGTCATTTTCACTGCCCTACTTTGAATATGTAAAGTACAGTTGACATCTATAAATACATATACTAGTCCAAACATTATTTGATTAGCACAACATAAAGCTAAATTTATCATCCTTTACACCCAGAAACTTTGTACTAGATGTATCTTGTTCTCTAAGTATCCTCCCTTTATTTAAACAAGATCCATCAAGGCTCTCAGAAATTAATTGAATGCGAGGTGCTGAATTCTCACAGTAGGCCAGGATGTGCACTGAACAGAAGTGAACAAAATCTAGGGAGCAGTCATCACTGAAGACCAGCCCCATCTACTTTTCATTCTTTCATTCTGTTACTTAGTTCAGAGCATTTGGAAGAAGAAGCTTCTATACTGAAACAAATAATTATCTGCAATACTACATCATTTTTATAACTTCTTTTTATTCTTTTAAATTTTATGTAAAGGTGATGTATAGAGGGGTTACTATTATGTAAGTCCTGTAATGGGTAGATTTCTTTTTGAACACTGTCACCCCTCCCTCATTTTCTTCCAGTTTTTCCCCTCCTGACGCCATCCCACTCTGTCCCAAGTTGTATAGTTTATTTCCAATGTATTGACTAGTGAGTATCATGGCTGAATTGTTTCACCCTTTGTCCCACTGTTTCTGTACTTCCTCTTTCCCTCTCCAAATCAGATAAACATATACAGAAATCAAAAACAGTGACAAAGGGAATAAAACGAAGGAAAGAAAAAATATAAGCACAAAGAGTACAATAAAAATCCTCTTGTTTCCGTTTCTTAAAATTGATTTTGACAAACATAATTTTATATGATCATATACACATAGCTATTGAGTCCTTGTGATCCTCTTCTAAGAACATCCTCCTTTGTTCTCATTTGTGCTGACACATAATTTTGCTAATTCTCTAATTAAGAAATAAAGTTCACTTCCCTTACCTTCATTCTTGGCTGGCCTTGTACAACTCAGTTCAGCAGAATCAAAATCTCCAAGGCCTGTAAACTTTACCATTTGTTCTCTAGAAATACTACCCAAAAATCAGCAAGCATGCCAGCCATCAAAGATATGGCAAAAAAGGGTCTACAGAAGACTTGAGCTCAAGATTCTGTAGTCGACATCTAATGTTAAGTATCATGGAGGTGAAAGGTAGTAACTTCTTGAACTTTCTACTCCAGCCTAGATGCCAGTTCCTTAGAAGGAAACCCAGGTAAACTAAAGGAGGAATTTCTCATCCAAAGCACAGGAAAGATTAATTAGTGCATGAATATATGGGGAAAGAAATTTTCGAGTGGTAATTTCAGGTAAAAGCCATATGAGCACATGTGATATATTTTAAACTGAAGTCTATGAGCAAAGAGACTGTGGGCAATATGTAATGATTCCAGGCTAATGAGTCTTAGTGTTCAAGGCATTCACTGTCACAGATTTGTCTAGAAGCACAGAATGGAATCTTAATGATTGGGGAGCCTTCTAAACCATGGGGGAACTTTTCTGAACCACTAAAAGCTATCCATTACTTATGATATTCTACTCTATAGCTGTATTTACTACTTAATCTATAGTATGGTACATTCACTCCAATTTTTCTTCATATTATACCTTTCATTTTTCTTTCACCTTATTTTTTTTTATTTATTGTTCTTCAGTGTCTTTTGGATTTCACTATGAAAAATCCTGTCAACAGCTGCTAATTTTTACATAATTTCCTGTTAGTTCATCTCTTCTGATTTTATTGTTCTTATTTCTAAGTTGACTTTTTTCCCTATCTCTAAGTAGTTTTGCAAAGGGGTTTCATTCAACTAAGTTTCATTGCAAATACAATGAAACGTGATCAATGTCATCCATTTTCATTATTCTCCTGAATTTCTCCCAACCTCACCAGTCCCCTCAATTTACCTTGTTCCATTTTTACATCTGTAGATAGTGTGTTATTACTATATTTCCCTACCATCCCCATTTTTCTGCCCCCCTTTCCTTTGTTTTCACCCCCACCAATAACTTGTTTCAAAATTCTGACATTTATTTTGTTAAACTTAAGCTTGTTGTTTAAAGGAGCAATAGCACTGGAATACTTCCTTGACTTTAGATTAAAAGTGTAGTGTGCAGTTCCTACTACCAGAAAGGATTTCAGTAAGATTGAAAGTAGAGTCTGTGATGTTATGTTCAGTTATCAGTGAATGCAAACATGAGTCTGATCTCCAGCAGCTAGAAGGTGCAGAGGACTGTGTATAGACAGCAGAAAAGACTGATGTAATTGGCTTGTATCCTCTCCTGAGGGGCACACACATCTGAATGGCTTTCTGTGGGAACTATTTACTATTCTCCTAAGTGTACAAATATTAATAAGCCCTCTCAGATCTCTTAAGAGAACAAGATAACATAAAAGTAGGATGAGTGGGCCACAGGCAGGTCACATTCTGAGGAGTCAACTTCATTGACAAAATATAATGGCCAGAACGAAGCTGTTCCTGTTCAGAAGTCAGTGTGACCTCCTCTCTCTGCTGGAAGGTACAGAGAGTGCCACGAGAGCTCTCATTGCAAATGAAGGCATAATGGAGAATCAAATAAGAAAAACATGAGAGAAGATATAAGAAAATCCACTTCAAATGTGTCACCACATCAAAAACAGCCACAAGAACACTCAATGGCCAAGTGGCATAGAACTTTGCATAAATTTGATGCAATAATTAAGAAAATGTAGGGTTAATTCCCTAGAGGCAGTACAGAAGCCTCAATGACACTCACTAATAAACTAAACATTACTGGGAACATTTTCATTTTAAATGCTCTGGAAATTATCCAAAAGATTTAGAACAACAACAAAAAAAGTTATTCAAGAAAATGGAACACTTGAAAATAAGTCTAAGGCACCTTAATTACAAACCATCACTTCTCCCCCCTGCCCCCCACCCACTTGAGGGAGAAAGAAGACCATTAGAGACATGAACACATGGTCTGCTTCCTCCAGATTCTCATCAAACACGGTGCAATGTCCTCAAGAAAGTCACACCATCCTTAGTTTACATTTCCCCTCCCACACTCTCCTACTCCATACTGCATAATTCTATTGCAGACCAAAGCATCTGAGAATCCCTGGGACTCATTGTTCACCCAGCTCTCCTCATGGAGCACAAACTCCTCTTCATGCACAGTAGGCTAATAACACAGAAGTGCTAAACTGTCCAAATGCAAATTATGTCTAAGGTAGATGCCCACCTTGGCAGGAGCAAGCCACCAAGACAAAACAAAAACAGAGTTGACTAAGTACCCAGGCTTCTGTTTCACTTACAAAGAAGGCAGGAGTTTCTAAAGGAATTAGACCACTGTCTCCCATCACATTTCCAGGAAATGAACAGAATTGTCCAGGAAAAGAGCCTCCTGGGTGTGTGTGTGGGGGGGGGGGGGCGGTAGGGAAGAACTCCAACACTGTCCTCAAGGGAATGAATGTTACTTGGTTTACAGCCAAAGCTAACCTGAAATTACTGTTAAAAACATTGAAAGCTTGATTATAGGCAACTAAAGGAAATTGGTACTTCTTTGAGAGTAACAAGTCTAAAGATTAAACAAATGAAATAAAATTCAGAAATTAGACTAAGGCTCAAACACTAGTTGATACAAAGGTCAAATTTAATCAGATAAGCCAGTGTAGAGACTTCTATACTCCAGGACATTCTATAGAGCAATTAGTCATTCCTAGTCCTCAGGTCTCACTCCCTTCCTTCCCATATAAATTCTCATCTTCACACAGTAATATTTTGAAACTGGATGTGCAGTCATCTTTGCAGATTTTTCCAGTTATATCTCAGCCTTGCTTTGAGCACAGCTTGAGATGCAAATGTGGGAGTTTAGATTCTTTAAACTTTGCCATGACAGCCCTGTGGCATATACAATGTTCTTTCAGTTAGCACTTGGCTCACATTTTCTATTAACACATTATTAATAGAGATCAGTAACACCTCAAGCCATGAAAATGGATCTACGCTGGTTTAATTTCTACCACCACTGATTTGCCAGTGAGACCCCTTCCAAAGATGCTTCATCTGGGTTAACCGCTAGTAAAAGTCTTAGTCACTACCTCACTGAACACTGGCAAGAATCTTTACTATGATAAGATTGGAATATTACCTAGTGACAGTACTCCTTACCAGAAACACTAAGGGTAAAATGGCATACCTAGATTATCTATAAACAGAAATGTGAGGGGAAAAAAAGAGAAGCAGGTAGGATGGGAAGGGGAGTCAAGTTGTGGTGCTATACATAACTGATGCTTGGTATTAAGAAAACAATTGTTTAATGATGTCAAACAGATACATCATAGAATACTTTATCTGATAAGAAAGGAAGATTAATAGAACGGCACTATACTCAATATCCTTCCTAGCTCTCTCTCTCTTTCTTTCTCTCTCTCTCAATATATATATATATATATATATATATATATATATATATATATATATATACATACATACATACATACATATAAAATGGGATAGGACACAAGAATACATAGTCCAGTCCAGGCAAGGGCAAAGCATTGAGAGGCTCTGTCTCCGAGTAATTCATTGCTGTTTGTGCTATGTAATAGAAACTCCTGGGTGATGGGGAAATGGGCAACATCCTTGCAAACAGATGGCATATGATGAAATTAATTGGCAAATATCACTTCAAATACTTCATATTATCTGAAACCACTCTATTGTACTTTGAAAACAAGAACAAGGAGATCTAAGAAATTAAAATTGAATGAATAACACCAACATTCTGTTCTCATGTGTATATGAACCCTTCACCTTGCCTATGAAATGTGTGTAAATAAATGCCTAATTGATATCTGTCTGTATTGATGCTTGTTGCTCTGAATTGGAAGCTCATACCTATGGCCAACAAATTGGTTAACCTTTCCATAGGACAGTTCCTTGATGTCAAGGGTCCAGATGTTCAATAGCATGCATAATGTATTTCCCAAGGTTTCATTTTGTAGTATCTGTGTATCTGTTATGTACCCAGGGACTACTGCAGACACTCAAGTCCCTTACATGCCTCATCCCTTATATCTTAAAACCTGGGTTTTTATCTCCTAAGACTAACTGTGTAACTGAAAGCATCATTTGATTCTAATAGATATATGATAGATAGATAGACAGACAGACAGACAGACAGACAGACAGACAGACAGACACAGACAGACAGATAGATAGATAGATAGATAGATAGATAGATAGATAGATAGATAGATAGATAGATAGATAGAATCATTCATCAGTGTCTACTGTCAAGCCTAGGTTGTATGAGTAAACTTTCTGTCACTGTAGTGAAATATTTCAGCCAATTAACCTAAAAGGAGGAAAACCTGCTTTTGACTAGTGGTTTCAGAGGTTTTGGTCCCTAGTGACTGGACATCATTCCATTTAGTCTTGGGGCAAGGGAGCACTTCATTCTCATTATGGCAGAAGCACGTGGTAGAAGACTCTGGTTTAATTCATGTCAGCTGAGAGGGAAAACCAAAAAAACAAGGAAGGGTCTGGGTCCCAATATCCCCTCAAGGCCATACCCAATAGGCTGACTTCCTCCAATGACCACACTTCTCCTGGAGCCACCACCACCTCCCAAGAGCCACACAACCTGTTAACTAAGACTTCTGCATGTAGAGCTTTCACTCTGGGATGGTAAGTGACATTTGTGATCTAATTTATCACACTGGTTCAAGTCACAGTCTTCCTCAGCTTTCCAGCGAGTCTTAACTACACATTTAAGTCTCTCATCCTAATATGCAAACTGTAAGTGTGAGTGTGTCCAGACCCACATAGCATCATGGAAAGCCCTCTCCCACCCTTGAATTAGCAAGATAATGCCAGTATTGTGACTCACAGTGGACTCCTCAGTCTGGATCTGGATCTTATAAATTTCTCCATCATGATCTCTCCAGAATCTGCCAGTCTAAGTAACAGTTACTCTGAAATATCTTCTTGCCCTCAAAGGTGTGGTATACTGTCATGACCATACTATTCCCTCTGCATAAAACCTAGCACCTAATCCCCACCCAATCATCAACATGTTTTTGTTCTGGTTTGTTCTCCTGATTTTTGGTTTTCTTGGTGAAATATTACCTCAAAAAACTTGCCTAATCTCAGAAAATATATACTCCCATTTAATAAAAAATTTTACCATGCATATCCTGTGTTATATTATTAGTATATTTAAATTCCTTGTTAGAATGGAGTCTCTCAAAAGGAACAAATTGAGAACTGTCCTTTTCTGGTGTTAGACTGGATCTAGATCTCACAAAGTCTCCTTTCCTATCCAGCAGACCTGCATGCACACACAAATTTACACATCTATGTGTACATGTACAAATATGCATGTGCACAAATAAACAAATGGACACATAGATACAGTCATAAACACAGGCACTCTGATGAAATCGCCCACCTGAATTTACTTTTTCAGTCAATTCTTAACTAGTAAATAAATGAAAACACATCTTAGTTCTGTGTCACTAATTAGGAAGAGCTTCTGTTGAATACATATAAGAAAATCAGTTGAATAAAGGTTGCTTTTTATTTGTCAAAAATGTGTTCAGTATTATGTTGCCTGAAGGTTATTTCTCTCTTTTTCTTTATTCTAGATTCTTCTAATTGCAAACATAACATTAAACTTATTATTCCCATGCCTCATAAATTATTCTATGTTGCTATGTACCAAGGAAAATATAATCCACTAAACTTGTGATGTTGTGTTTTAAATAATTCAGTCAGCTTTTCTTAAACAAGATTCATTTCATTAATTGTAAACATTTGAAAACAACAAAAAAAAATCTGTTAGATTGGGCAGACATCCAAGACAGCTCCAACCTTTTGTTCAGCTTTGAAGAGTATTATTACTTTTTTTCCCACTCTATCTAAATGAAATTGTTAACTGTATGCAAAAGAAAGTATAAAAATATGAAAGACTTTAATTTTCACATATTAAATAAAAGCATTTTGAAGTAAACATAATTATCCAATATTTTTGTTGGTAAATACTCTAATGGGATTACATTGGTAAAATTCCAAATATTGTAATCAGAGCATAAATTCAGATGTTTTATCTAATGAAAGCCGATATTTAAAAATCCTGTACCATTGCACATGATATCAAGAAAGCAAGTTTCCCATATAAAATAACAAAATAAAAATCTATCTTACCAAATTTCAATGTGTATTATCACTTTATACATTCAATGAAATCTGTTTTAATTTAGTTATAAAGACATATACTTAGGCCAGGCTCTGGTGGGTAAGCTTCTGGTCTTAGTTACTCCAGATACTGAGATCTGAGCATCAATATATAAATCTAACCTGAGAATAAAAAGACAAGAGACTTTTACACAAAGTAGCCAGCACAAAAGCCAGAACTGGAACTGTGGCTCAATGGATACAGTACCAGCCTTGGGAAGAAGCCACGTAAGAGCTTGTGGCCCTGACGTCAAGTCCTGGTATGGTAACAAAGACACATTTTAGAATATTAATCCCTATCTTGTGGTCATAAATTTGATAGAATTTTATGTATTCATCAAAAATAAAAATGATAAATAATATTTTGTTATTAGGATAAAGCTGGTCTCAAATTGTTGATTACTTTGACTAAGACCTTGAATTCAAACTCCTGTATCACAAGAACCATGTACGTGTATTTGTTGTTGTCAAGAAGTCTTCATAATGAAAAAATCAAATATTTAAAGACAAGCATTATTCTTTTTTTGCTTATAAATGAGAGATTTATTTTTTAAATATCACAATTTGATACATAACATGTTAGTGAGACTACAATTTCATTTTTACATTCTGTTGTATGTTTTGGAGGTGCATATCAGGCATTAGTTGGCCTGTTGAAATATTGAAAACATTTGAGTAATACCGATCTAAAACATTAGTACATTATATCTGTAGCAGGATTATAATTAATGTGAATGTAGGTACATGAAGGATGGGAAGAATGCAAGTCAAATTTAAAATTCTCTGCATAAATTAAACAGGAAGTTAAAGAACACCATTCTATATAGTTTTACACAGATCAGGTAGACAAAATGTGAATTCAAGAAATTATCTAAACAAATGCTACTTATGTGACCAAATGTGCTATGTATGATTAACTTGATTTTCAAAATCAATTGAAAATTTAAACCTTAGGTACCAGTTATCTAAGTGTGATAACTTCTCATATTCATGAGTTTATAGTATGTCAAAAGTTTCATGCATATTTCCTTTTCTGTTTATTTTGTTGTTATTTTTTTAATTATGAAAATACCAAACAGAGGGGTTACAATTACATGAGCAAGATAATGAGTACATTTCTCATCAAGCATTGTTGCCTCCTCCTTTGTTTCCCCTTACCATCCCTTCCCATCTTGTATAACCCCTGTTTTCACTGTATTTGATGTTGGTATAATTTGTGGAGGAGAAGGGCAAAAACAAATTGTTTAAATAGGGATACAGGTGGACCCATTGCAACAATGAGATGTACAAGACATTATGTCAAAAAACGAACTTTACAACTTTGGCGGGGGGAGGGTGGGGGAGACGAAGGATTATTCTTTTTTTTTTTTTTTGGTCTGGTCGTGGGGCCTGAACTCTGGGCCTTGGTGCTGTCCCTCAGCTCTTCAGCTCAAGGCTAGTGCTCTACCACTTGAGACACAGTGCCACTTCCGGCTTTTTTCTTATGTGGTGCTGAGGAATCGAACCCAGGGCCTCTTGCATGCAAGGCAAGCACTCTACCACTGAGCTACCTTCCCAGCCCGGAAGGATTATTCTTAACTTTAAAAAATACATACATAACTGAAAGGCACAAATAATTCTTGAATGCAATCATTTAAGCCTTCTGTATAATTTATTTTATCTTTTCCAATCCAGTTCTTACCATGACTTGTTGATTTAAATAGAGTCTCATTGCTGATTTCTCTGCCCCAAAACTCATCTCACCCAAATTGCTTTATTTAGTATTTGTCCTGTCTAAAATGTCACCTTGGTCATATCACTTTATTTATTTAAGTTAGTGCTCTCCATTTGACTAGACTAGAGAATTCAAACATCCTAGTATGACATATAAACTCCTCTATATACCTACCTCTCACTTTCTTTTAATGTACCATAATGGGAAATTTGTGCAGCTTTATGAAAGAAGCCAGCATGAGCTTCATTTTACCAAGGCTGTGGGCCTTAACTTTGTACATCACAAAGGTTTGTTAGTTATCTCTGTACACTATACCTTTTATAACAACATCTTGAAGGTAGGATTTGCCGTTGTATGTGTTTCCTTATCAGAGCAAAGGTTTTCACATAAAACATAGAAAACATCCTTTATATTTCAAACAGAATTTTACTTAAATTTGCTTGTGAGGACATATTTAAATATCCATTCCTACTCATCTTACTTGTTGGTACTTTTATATTTCGATCCATTTGATTACCTGTCATTCACTCATTTTAAATTTTTTTATTGTGATTAAGTGATTACATAAATTTCACAAATTTCATAGTAGAGATACTTAGTGTCACTCACTCTTTACAACAGTGGAAATAGCTGTCTTTTTTGTTATACTTCTGCTTGAACAAACCAATTCTCTTTCGAAATTCCTATAAGTTTAACCACTGGCTCATCTGTCACCAGAACTCATCATTTTCTAGGGTTCTACATATTTCCAATTCTATCAACCTCAAATTGATCGTACCTTCTTCTATTACTGGTGTTTTGTACATTTCTATATGTAAAGAAAGATACAAATCCTCGATTATGCATGTATACTCCAATTTGAATACAGATTTTTAAACTACTATCTCTTTCTAGTGAAACAAATGAAGTAATTATATATTTTCACTCCAAAAGTCTGAAATACCTAAAATTATTTTAGGTGACTTCCAGAAACATACTTTTTATAAGGTTTAGTATAAGACCTTGCTAGACCTGTCTTGCTGTTGCTACAGAGGCAATTGCCAGATCCCTCTTCTAATGAGGCATCCATTATTATGTGTATATGTGTGTGTATGTGTGTAAATTTATGTGTGTATTTGGTCTCTTTGTCCAGCTTTCAAAAGACAGTGGAGATTTTTTTGGTCAATTTAGCATGTATAGATCTTATATGACAGATGTTATTAATACTTATAGACATGATTATGACTTTGTTTCACAAATATTTGTGAATTGAATGAACAATTGATGAACAATCTATTGGACCAGTACATTTTAGTTCTATTTAAATAATCAAGAAAGTTCAATATTTCAAGAACTTATATTTCTACAATTAACTTCCAAATATAATTATTATGTGGATTTGAAGTCATTTGAAAATATACATAATAGCTTGAACAGTGTTATCTAATGTAACCAGAGATATGTGACTATGTGCCTGTGAGTGCACTAAATCATTCCAAAGCATTATAAATTAGGCACTATTCTCCACATTTTAAGGACAAGGATGTAGGCCACTTACTCTAATACAACTAGTTAATCACTTAGTAAGTTATTCTCTCTCCAAAGGAAAGTAGATACCTCAAGATTGCTTATTAAGTTGTCTATTTAGTTTCAGAGATAACATGAAAAATACAATTATTGTTTCATGCCAGATTCAAACCAGAATTGGAAGCTTAAAAATAATTAGCAGACATTTCACTCTTGACCATTGGATGGTGCTTAGCAGTAGCAATCTATTTAATAATGTCACTTCCAAATTCATACTCTTTGTGACTTCATATTTTCTTGAGGTTAAAATCCAAAAATGTAATGGGACTTTCAGACTGATCTGTAAAATGACCTTAGCCAACTTTGACCTGAATTATCTGTTGTTCACATGCTCAAGCTGTCTTTTTAGCCAGGGTACTGTGTAAGAAAATAGAGAAGCTCATACTTAACATCTAAATGCAATGAAGCCTCACTAAAGTATTCTTGGGTCCTGTTACATTGATCATCTTATTAAGACTCTTTTTCACAGTGTTCTTCTACTAATCCTTTAGTAGTTGGAAAAATTATGTGTTAGAACATCAGTCTTTTCCTGGTCCTGTCCCAGAAAGTGGTGCCAAGCAATATTCCTGAATTCAAGTGCACATCATTTTTAAACCACTGACAAATCCCACACAGTGTTTCTTATAGGACTCTAGAAACTTATTATCCCATAATGGAAATTTGCTACCCATGAAACATTTTAGCATTTCCTATCTGAGTCACATAACTGATAATTACATAAGCACTTATTCTATTTCTCTTCTTATGTTACACTTGTTTTCCCTTTTTTTCTATCATTTTTGCTTTTAAATTCCTAATTTAGAATGTTAAATAATCCTACAGTTTAGGGAATTCAGAATATGAAAAAAATAAGGAATTCTTTTACAAAATAAAGTGAAATAAGGAGAGCAGATGGCTTTGCTGTATTATAATCTTATCTTTAAATAAATATGAAATCTAAACATATATGTGAAGGAAGAAAATATTGAGACATCACATTTTTTTTCAGAAACTATGCATTTACCTTTTTATATGCTACTTAATCTTAACCACATGATGTTAAACTTGAAGTCACTGAGTCTCAGCAGTTCCCCTTATTCTTCCATCTAAAAACTAGTAACCTGAAATAGAGAACATGACATTACTTGAACATGACTGGCTATATATTTGAATGGAAACTAAGCTATACTTAAATTAATATCATTTATCAGATACTGAGACCACATTCAAACTAGAATCCTTGATTTATTATTATATGATGAACATTAATGATATTATTATGATGTCATTAACCTATGACAATAACTGAAGAATTCTGACAATTGAATATAATTCTGATTGCAAGAATTGCTTTGTATTCAAGTTAATAATTGTAATTAGCACTTATTATTAAAGGGTCTCATAAAATGCAAGTCTGGAGGCATGCTTACAGAGTAGACTATCAGCTAACCCCGCAGTTGAATGAGCATAAGACCTTGAGCTCAAACCTCTGTATGAGGAGAGAAAAATTACAATGTTTAGCACTGGGAAATCAATGATCTAAGAAAAATAATGTCCATGTGTAAGTGTATGTACAACTGTAATCAATAGTGTATATTAACTTATCTATGCAATTTATTATGCATAGATATGTCATAACATATTAGTCTGCTCACTAGACATAGACATAATGAGGGAATATACAAAGCACCTAGACAGGTGCTTTGAATTTGATGTATATTGGAGTGCTCATTAAATTAATATTTTTATAAACTGGCAATGGTTATCCTTTAGGATCCCACATAATATGATTGTCCATATGCATTGTGCTATTCTACAGGATCTAAAACAGCGCAGTACAGAGTACTGTGCCAAAGTCTTAAAGCATTGACGTAAGAAATCTGAGAAAGAAGAATTGAGAATTCAAGGCCAGATTGAACTACAAAGGTATGCCAAGATCAATTTTATTTTACAATTTAAATTTAGAAGCAAAATGACAGAGGGAATTATATTTAGCAGCACAGTTCATTAAAGAGAAGAAAAAAGGGAGAGACTGGAAATATAACACCATCTTAAATTTCTAAAGACCAAAAATAAAAGAAGATGTTCAATATTCTTTCCATTAATGAAAATAGTGAATCAAAGAAAACAAAAATAATTTGTTCAAGCTATAACTGGCCATTATTCAACTCATGTCTATTATAATGTGATTATTTCTTAAGGCCTTCTGGACTCCTGAACTAATTAAATCACCCTGGAAAGGTAGACCTCTCATAATGTCATAGTATCTAGCTAATACCCACTGCATACAGTACTTGATAGTGACTGATACCTTTAAGCGAGGCAATGTGTTAATTAATTTGCACATGTTAGTTCATTTATGTGGACATTATTATTAGTCCCATTTTACAAATGAGAAAGTGATGATCTAGACATTTATTTCCATTTTTTCCCTCTGGATCTCAGTTTTTATGCGGGTATTTTTGGATCTTTGTAGCTATCCCTTACAGGGTTTTGAAGCTTCCAGTTTAGAGTGGAGGTTGAATTGTAGCATTTCAACATTCTCCCAACTGCTGCTATAGCCGCTTCTAGCTGTTGTATATGCTTCAGAGATCATAGTTCAACAATCATTGTTGTCTAGCATAACTAAGGGGTTATGATAGGTAGGTGAGTGTGTGTGTATGTGTGTATGTGTGTGATTTTTGTGTCTGTGTTTTATATAAATTATTTGCAAGAAATTCAATTGAAACACATAAATATTCAATGAAAATATTTGTCAAGTTTAGATAGAACCAAATAGGTTATCATTGATCACAAAGCTGCTCAATGATGTGAAAGTCAGATCACTAATTCCAATTTACCATAACTAACCTTGAGTTCAGTATCATACAGACAAAGGTACACACACACAAACTCTCAGGATCATAAGTAGCTTATAAATGTTGTATGATCTTTGTGTTGCCTAGGAGCTTTTGATATTTACAAGTGTTTTCAAAACACTTTGTTTTGTAGCTATCATATAAAGTAGTTGTAATCTCAAACAAGTAGATAAACTACTTTTTGCATTTGTTCTTACCTGTTTTCCTTACAGTCAATTTACTTGTATTTTTGTTCATCTGACACATGGCAGAAAAATGGTCCCTGAAATGTTTTACTGCTAACAGGCTACAGAAGAACTGTTTTCTTAAATGATTGTCTACTGAAACTTTGTTTTGCTCCTTTCGAATACTTTACCAATATATTGATACATATCTTCTGGGTCAGTTACAAATTTCATCAATGGATAAAGGCAAACTATTGCTGAGCTAAGAAAACACAAAATTCTGTTAATTTGAATAGTAAGAGAAGCATTGTTCTAAAAGCTGTTGTTATATTGGCAATTGAATTGGCTAGACAAGATTTCGATTATCCCTGTCTTCTGTTTAAGATTGAGAAAAGAAGTCTCCAGTGATTAAACTGATTTAAACTGATTTAAATTGATGTAGATACAAAAACAAGCAAGTGATTTGGGAATGAGGAGGTATCATAACAATACAGAAATAAGGGCTGGGATGTAGCTTAGAGGCAAAGCGCTTGCCTAGCAAGTGCAACGTCCTTGGTTCGATCCCCAGTACCAAAAAAAAAAAAAAAAAAAAAAAAAAAGAAAGAAAGACAAAAAAAATACAGAAATAAAACATCACATGGATCAACAATCAAAATGGTACATGTCATTTCTAGTTATTAAAGGAAAACTTGGTCTACAGCCTCAAAATTAAGTATATGTTTTCTACAGAAACATCTCTAAACCATTAAGCATATTGTTCTTAAAGTTTGAACAAACTTACATAATGTTCATATTATTGTCTTAATGCTATTTGTGCAATAATGATGATGACAGAACAGGCATATTTTTGAGAATGTAAGCATAAAGTGACAGCTGTCATCAGATATGGGCAAGTAGATAGTTTTGGCTAAAATTGGCAAGGATAACTAGAAGCATGCAAGGTATTGTTTTGGAACTGTTGGACAGGGTTCAAGACACCAGTATGGGAAGCTTATACCTCAGCATTTACTAGATGCATGCCTTATGACAATTATTGTTACCTTTGTGTCTTAGCACCCTCATACAAAGAAAGGCAATAACAATTCCATTGTTAATTAAAATGTCAATAACAATTCCATGATGAATAGTCAAGGACTAAATGATAATGTATAGTAAATGATAACACTATTGAAATAACAGTATAATTATCAGTAGTTGACTATACATATTAGCCAAGTATATCTGAGCCTAAAGAGAAAGACCTGAGGGAAATAACACATCTGCCTCCAAAAAGTGAATGACGTGTATCAGTAAGATGAATACAACGCTCTAAATGTTGCTATAGTGGAAGGGGTTCAGGGATTTGCACAAGAGACATCCACAACAGGATAAATCACATTACAGATAACATATTCATGAATTTTCTGTCCTCCATAGTGAGCTTTATATCTGCCTTTTGTTTCTATATTTTTAGGACATACCTCTTCTTTCAATGTACAAATAATGTATGTAAGGACTTAACATGAAAATTACTTAAATGGTAGAGAGAATAGCACTGCACTGACTAGCAGAACATAGGGTGTAAAATTAATGGAGATTTCAGAATTAAGTGAAGTTAGAAAAGAGGAAATGTTTTTAAAAACATCAGCAAGTGAAAAGATTGCCCAATTCTGTAGGATTATGTTTGTAAATAGTTTGTAAATAGGATATTAGAAAACCCAGTTTGTGTGATATCATTTTTGATGATTAACATTCATCTCTTTTCTACTGTCTCTGCCAAGACCTGCCAATTTAAAACAAAAACAAAAACAAGATAGATACATGTAAATAATTAATTCGGCAATGGTGTTCTTCATTTTTATTTAAAAATAGCGACTTGCAGAAGCTGTTAGGCAGCTTGAATTTATTAAGCGTATGTTCCAACTCAGTACATGACTTTTGTTGGAGCTTATTCTCCTGACACTCAGGAGGCATAACCAGAACCAACACAGCCAATGGTGATAGATGCTTATCCAAGTATGATTAAGTGTGTGGACCACATATGGTCTGTAATTACCACCACTGCTATTTACTACCAAGGGGAATTGGTACAATCCAAAGACACTCTTTTGCTAATCCAAGGATTTTTAACACCATTTGTTTTACAATGAATGCTTGCATTTTTCTATAGGATTGAATAGTCAAAGTCATTATGATGCCTCCAGTCTTCAGTGTCTTAGTCATAATTTGAGAGTATAATTAGAAATGCTGGGGAAGGTCATATTTCAGAAATAATGATGCTAAATCTCTTCTGCTGCAAAGATCGTCAAGCCAGAGACTTTCTGCTTATATATATATATATATATATATATATATATAACTGACCAGTAATTGTCTACCACAATTATGAGTACATGAACATTGCCAAGGTAAACACACACACACACACACACACACACACACACACACACACACACACACACACACACACAAAATAATATATTCAAAGTTGTTGGTGTCTGGAATTTCGAATGTTTCCTGTTTTTCAAACAGGAATCTGTGTCAGCTCTATAATTTGTAGTTTTAAACAAAGGGTAGAGTAAAAGGGTAGAGTAAAAACTCTGCTGTCAAAATTATAGTTGGCTCTTACTACAAAAGGTTTTTCATGAGTCCTGGTACTAAAATTTTATAGCAGGACATTCTAAAGATGATAGGTTTTAATGGACATAAAATAAACAAAGCCTTATATATGAGCTCCATTTTTATAGCTCTTTCTTTTCTCAACCATTACTATCTTTCTCTCCAAAAATTTATTTTAAACATTTTATAGTCATCCTGGTATTCAGTGACTCTTATTTTACTTCATTTTTATTTTTATTTATTTTTTTGTCAGCCCTGGGGCTTGAATTCAGGGCCCAGGCTCTGTTCCTGAGCTTCTTTTACTCAAGGTTAGCTCTCTACCACCACTTGAACCACAGTGCCACTTCCAGCAGTGACTCTTATTTTAAAGGTGGGCTTTTCTCTTCCTTAAAAACTAGAAGGACATATCTGACCTTTTCTGCTTGACTCAGACATATACTAATTGTTGCAAATACGGGAAACCATGGGACCTATGTTTCTTTGGGCCTGGCTTACTTCACTCAATATAATTTTTTCCAAGTCTTTCCATTTCCTAACAAATGGGGCAATGTCATCCTTTCTGATGGAGGCATAGAATTCCATTGTGTATATATGCCACATTTTCTTGATCCATTCATCTACTGAGGGGCATCTGGGTTGGTTCCATAACTTAGCTATGGTACTGATGTTAGGGAAATGAACCCTAAGATATGTATTCAAATATTTTTTTTCATGCGATTGTTTCTAACATATTTATAAGATTATTTTTTGTTGCTTTTTATGTCCCTCCCCACAGTAATAACCCCTCCTTTCACTGTATATGATGTTGGCATAATTTGTGGAGGGGAAGGGAAAAAACAAGTCATTAAAACAGGGATACAGGTGGACCCATTCCAACAATGACATATACAAGTCGTTAGGTCGAAAAATGAACTCTACAACTTTGGTGGGGGGGAGGGGGGTAAGAGGATTCCGTGGGGGGGGGCGAGAAGGGGAGGATAGGAAGGGATGGGAAGGGGAAACAAAGGAGGAGGCTACAATGCTTGATAAGAAATGCACTCATTATCTTGCCCATGTAATTGTAACCCCTTTGTACAGTATCTTCACACACACACACACACACACACACACACACACACACACACAAACTAGAAGGACAAAGTCTGATCAAAGTAGCACTGAAAACTTACTTTCCTTGTGATCTTTATATTCTGAGTAGAAGTGACTTATCCCATTTTTTTAATGTGTCTTCAGACAATTGTCCAAAACCTCTCAAACCTAAATTTTCTGTCCACACATTTAGAGCTTTGTGGCTTATTAATTTATCTCAAATTTCAATAGTTCATCTACCAGTTTAGTAACTAGTAACATCACATAGTAATTTCAACAATGACTCTTAGCAAAAGAACTTAATAGCATAAATCATGATTGATAACAGTATAAATATCATAGCAGGGTTGAATTTTGAAAACTACCTTAAAGGCACTTAAACAGAACATACTTCCCAATGTATGGTTTTTGATATAGATGGTAAAAAACATATTATTCAATCAAACTATAACAAATACTTTGACTGTATAGCAAATAACATTTTTGTTCAAGATTTTTTACATGAGAGACATGAAAAGAATGTAACAAGAAAATGGCTAGTTAGACCACAGTCATCATCCTTCCAGAACTCATACCCTAGTGAATATTTTTTAAATGTCTTTTTAGCCTGGAAGCGGCTTAAACCTTCAAGAGTACCTGTGCCAAAGGATCATAGTTCAAAACCAGGCCAGGGAGAAAAGTCCATGAGATCCCCTCTCCAATTACCAGCAACATGCTGGCTGGAAGCATGGCTCAAGTGATAAAGTTACAACTGTAACCAAGAAAATCTAGCAAGAATGAAAGACCTTGAGTTAAAAAAATCCAAACTATATTAAGTGAAGTAAGCCAGGCCCAAAGAAACATAGGTCCCATGGGTTCCCTTATTTGCAATAACTAGTATATATCTGACACAAGCAGAAACGGTCAGATAAGTTGATGTTAGGCAAAATGAACCCCAGGATAAGAACTCAAATAGTTTTTCTTTCTTGCTATTGTTTCTAACATATTTATAAGATGATTTCTTTGTTGCTTTGTATGTCCCTCCTCCACGGTATAACCCCTGCTTTAACTGTATTTGACATTGGTATAATTTGTGGAGGGGAAGGGAAAAAACAAATTGTTTAAATAGGGATAGAGGTGGACCCATTGATGCTACTAAAACATTACTTGTAATTCTGTGAAATAAAGTTGCTTCTAGTATAGCAAACTCTACTTTATTTTTCTTAATCAAGCCACAGAATCCCCTAAGAATTATCTTAGAACATCACCATTTCTGACTTACTTTGAATTAGCAAACCCCATAATTCTTTTATGAAATGACAATGGCCTAAAAGTTTTCACCCGCCCAGCCTGTAAGCATTTAAGAAACTTTGCAGATGTAGGCATAGGTTGGAGATTTTGAGATGGTAGCATACCATGCTTCTAAATGAAGCAGGTCAAAAGGCAAAAATCTGTGTGAAGGATAGTGATAGTGTTGATTTAGAAAGACACAGTGGGATATGACAGAAATGCAGTAAGTGATTAGAGAAAGAAGTAGGGGGCCTAATTTTCTTTAAGACACTAAAAGTCACCCGAAACGAGCACTACTTTAAAGTTCATTGGAGCAGTGTACATCAATGGCAAACTTAATTTTCTAAAGCCAAATATAGGACAGAAAGATCAGAGAAAAGAATAGCATGTTTATTGCCTGCAGACAGTTGGAGGCTTAAATTATAGATTTTTGAACGCAACACAGACTTGTCTTCTAATAGTAAACTGGACAAGTTTGAGGTTTTAAACTTTCAAATGAAAATAGAAAGCTGCTCAATTACCTTGCACTAAAAAAAAGTATTGAAGTGATAAAAATATCTGATTTTATAAACTCAAAACATAACTCAGAACAGTGATAGTATTTTTATAAGTTATGGGTTTTAACTGTCATCGGACATTATTGTTTTTCTATTTGGGGAATTTTACAAACAACCATTTTATATCTTATAAATCATAGATGTATATAAGTATTTTGTCCCAAGATGACAGTTGTTGAATAAAGACTGCATATGTTCAGGATTCCTAGAGTTAAGTGCTGTACTGCAGACTCTTAATTGATTTTTCTGTTAAAATCTGGATACCTTTAAACAAATCTAAATATTTTTACTGTATAATTTAATTTGAGCACATTTTTACTTTCATTTTTGTGTTCAATTCATTTTATTTTTATTGTTAAGATACTGTACAAAGGGGTTACAGTTACATGAGTAAGGTAATGAGTACACTTCCTATTGAGCATTGTTATCCCCTCCTTTGTTTTTCCCCTACCATCCCTTTGCTCCCCACCACCCCAACTTCTCCCTCCCCCCCTCCGAAGATATAAAGTTTCTTTTCAACATAGTGTCTTGTACATCTTATTGTTGCAATGGGTCAACCTGTATTCTTATTTCAGCATTTTGTTATTTCCCTTCCCCTCCCCAAATTAGACAAATTTATATACAAGATACAGGGCATAACTCATTTTTAAGGTAGATTTTCACAAACTTAAGAGCTGGGAAACACTTAGCAGATTACGCAATTATTTAGTTAAAACTGACGATAACCCAGAATTGACTGAGAACCTCTCACATCAAATGAGTTGTGCCATGTATGAGGAATATTAAAAATGTTTATCCATGATATTCCTTTTGACCTTTTCACATTATTTTTTTCTGTTTTGGCCTTGCTTAGTCATAACTGCATGCAATTAATCAGTACATAAGATGGGCTTTGTGTAGTCTTTGAATCATTCTTGGTAATAAGAGGAACATTGTGAGGTTTATTTTTCACTCTCCTTTATTTTATTTTATCAATGATAATATCAAGGCTTTAAAAATTTTAGGGGAAATAAGAGCACATCTTATATTTTATATATAGTCCAGTTAACACTGGGCATTACATGCGGCAAGGAAATTATGGAAATAAACTTGCAAACCTGTACATACTACTGTATCTGCTTTTCTCCTTCCTGTTTAAAGTGAAAACATTAAAAGCAGGAACTCTCTTTGCTCTGTAGGGTTAGCTGGATTTGTACACAGAAGCTGTGCTTTTGGCAAGTTAAAATTTCCCTAAGGCTGGACAGACGCTTTAAGAAAGGTAGAAAGGTACAGCATGTCTTACAATGTGTGCCAGCAGTCCAGGTACTGTGTGACAGCTCTCTTTAGTGCTTGTGCTCTAAAGCTGGGGGACAGATATTCCTTGACCATAGCAAGATAAGCCTTTAGGGGCTGTCCTTTAGCAAAAATGAACTGAAATAAGATGAAATGAAATAAAAAACAAAAAAAGAGGAAAAAGAGAGAAAGAGAGAGAGTATAACAATGACCAGGGTCAATTGATTATGTCAATTCTCTCTGTCTCTTTTCAGTGCTTAACCAGATAAAGTCCCTCTGCAATAAGGCAAAAGGATGACTGAATTATTTTTGATGAATGGTGATTTAAATTTTATGTATTAGCGTATTTGTCAATGGGTTCTGTTTAAGAGGATTGCTGTAATACTCAAAAGAAATAATCACTCTGAAAACAAAAATCCCAATTTCATTCAAGCTACTTTTATGAGTCAGGAGAAACAGCATACATTGGACACAGTATGGTTTACATATTGGCTCTTGCTACAGGCATGTCTCAAATGATAGAGCAGCAGCCATGAGCTAGCAAGCCCACTGAATGTGAGGTGCCTGCATTCAGCTCAAACCCTGGTAATGGCAAAGAAAACAAAACCAAAGCAACAACAACAACAAAAGTCAACTATACATATACATATATACATATATATACATATATATATATATATATACTGTAACTGAAACAAGAGATAAATGAATAGATACATAATTAAATACAGTGGCTTCTCCACTTAACTCTTGTGCAAATTTCACTAATTTGCCAGGACTTTCTATATCGCCATTTATTTATCTACACATTTAAAATGATGGTAATAGCTGTATTGTCTGAGTATAACTGTATAGGACCTATAAAACAATATAGGCAAAGAAATTCCAATTACATACTATCATTTATAGTTATTACTATTATAACCGATAGTTGCTCACAGAATTTAAACCAAAATGTACACTAACGTCTGTGTGTGTGTGTGTGTGTGTGTGGCAATTTTAATATTTAATTTTTGTTGGTAAGATTTTTCAGCATTGGAATTGAACCCAGGACATTACATCTGATCTACATCCTCCTTAGGATTGCATTTTTAATAGACTATTATGTAGCTTAAATGAAATTTCTAGAATCATAAAGAACAATTTAGACATGTTGCAAAGATTTCTACTTTTTTATGGAAATGTTACCAAAAATCTTAGAAGAGACACAACTTCATATATATATGAATATAGCAAATATATTCCTATCTTTGCTAATTTGGGCTATTGGAAAGTCATGTAGTCATTCTGTATCTTAGCTTTTACCTCAAATCTTTATTATCACTAGAAAGCTTTGAAAGAATATTGTTAAATATTTTGTATTTTTGACAATGTATATGGCAAAAATTAGCATAGATAGTAGATAGCTGGGCTTCACTAAATGTTACTTGATGGAACTTATATTAGCACATTTTGATTATTTTCTTTTTTAACAACATGATAACTCAAATACACTTACATAAGAACACAGATATTTGCAACAATCAAGTGCCTTCTCCATCTCACTACTGTCATACACCAATTCTTCTTGCTAGGAGATGGTAGATAAATCATATTATCAGTAGAAAAATATAAGTTTACCTCTTCAAATATTTACCATAAAACTTAATAGGGATTCTGATTAAAAATATTGAATCCACTGTCTAAAACACTTTTTAAATTTTTTATTTAGATTAGATGATTACATTAAATTCAAAGTATTGTGGGATAGATATAGTTAAGCTAAAGTCACAAACACATTTTAAACTTCACAAGGCGAATTGTCATTATCATGGTCTATAAAGATTATGAACTCTACAAACTTTGACCATATAACTGTTTCTTCCAAATTGGGTGATAAGTCCATTTCTTTCCTTTTGCTTAATGTAAGCTGTTCCCTCTTTTATTCCTGCAGCAGAAGGAAAAAATTATTGCTAGATTTTTTTATATTTTTATATGTCCAACATCTTTTTTTTCTTTTCTTTTTATTGTAAAGATACTGTACAGAGAGGTTGCAGTTACAAGAGTAAGGTAATGACTACATTTCCTATGGAGTTTTGTTACCCCCTCCTTTGTTTCCCCCTATTATTCTTTCCCTCCCCACCTCTCCAACCCTTTTTACCCCCCACGTGAAGTTGTAAAGTTCATGTCCAACATAGTATCTTGTATGTCTCATTGTTACAATGGGTCAACCTGTCCTTGCTTCAGCATTTTGTTATTTCCCTTCCCTGCCCCAAATTAGAAAAATGTGTATACAAGATGCAGGGCACCAGAATCAAATACAGTGACAACAGGGGTTACCATGGGGGAAGACAATTCAAAAGAAATTTTTAAAAAATCACATAGCACATTAAAAAAAGAACAGTGTCAAAGATAAAGCCTCTTGTGTCCCTATGTTGGGGCTCATTTCACTTAGCACCATCTTATATGGTCTTACCTACATAGCTTTCGACCTTTTCTACTTGTCTGGTAAGATTATCCTAGACATATACTAGTAATTGCAAATAAAGGAAACCATGGGACCTATGTTTCTTTGGGTCTGGCTTACTTCACTTAATATAATTTTTCCAAGTCTTTCCATTTCCTAACAAATGGGGCTGTGTCAGTCTTTCCATTTCCCATCAGAAAGAATGAATGACACCATCCCATTCATTAGGACACACACACACACACACACACACACACACACACACACACACAAACTCCCTCATTCTCTCTCATTCCCTCCCTCCCATTGCTGCCCTTGTGCAGGGCTCATGGGCAACAAAGATGTCACTCAGAGAGAGTAGAGTGGGCAGAGCCTAATTTACCTTACGTTCAGTGCATAACCAGCCGGTGAAAGCTTAGGTGCATGATAGGGTGTGACCTTGACAGTGATTGGTTCCTCTTCCTCCCCGGCCACGCCACCTGACCTTTTTGGCTTTAAAAAGGGCTGCTCTGATCCATTTGGAGTTGATTCTGGTGCAGTGTGATATATAAGGATCTAGCTTTAGTTTTCTACATGTAGTTAACCAATTTTGCCAGCACCATTTACTGAAGAGGCTGTCTTTCTTCCATTCTATTGTTTTAGCTTCCTTATCGAAGATTAGATGGCTATAGGTCTGTAGGTTCATTTCTGGGTTTTCAATTCTATTCCATTGGTCCTGAGGTCTGTTCTTATGCCAATACCAAGCTGTTTTGATTACTATGGCTTTATAGTAGAGTTTGAAATTTGGTATTGATATTCCTCCAGCAGTGTTCTTTCTGTTGAGGAGCGTTTTTGCTATTCGGGGTCTTTTATTGTTCCATATGAATTTTTGGATTGCCTCCTCTATTTCCTTGAAGAATGAGGGTGGAATTTTGATAGGTATCGCGTTGAATTTGTAGATAGCCTTGGGAAGTATTGCCATTTTCACGATGTTAATCTTGCCAATCCAGGAGCATGGGAGGTTTTGCCATTTTTAAAGTTCTGTGTTGATTTCCTTTTTCAAGATTTTAAAGTTTTCATCATAGAGGTCCTTCACTTCTTTGGTTAAGTTAATTCCTAGGTATTTTATTTTTTGTGGGGCTATTACAAATGGAGTTGCTTTCCTAATTTCAGCCACACTTTTCTCATTGTTGGCATATAGAAAAGCCATTGATTTTTGGGGGTTAATTTTATAACCTGCTACTTTGCCAAAGTTTTGAATCAGCTTGAGTAATTTGGGAGTGGAGTCTATGGGATTCTTTAAATACAAGATCATGTCATCTGCAAAGAGGGAGAGTTTTATTTCTTCTTTCCCTATTTGGATCCCCTTTATGTCTGCATCTTGTCTTATTGCTGTAGCTAGGCATTCTAATACTAGATTGAAGAGAAGTGGAGAGAGTGGGCATCCTTGTCTTGTTCCTGAGTTAAGAGGAAATGGCTTTAGTTTTTCACCATTGAGTATAATGCTGGCTGTAGGTTTGTCATATACAGCCTTTATTGTATTGAGGAATGTTCCATGGATTCCTAATTTTTCCAGAACCTTCATCATAAAGGGGTGTTGGATCTTGTCAAATGCTTTTTCTGCATCTATTGAGATGACCATGTGGTTCTTATTCTTGCTCCTGTTGATGTGGTGAATAATATTAATTGATTTGCGTATATTGAACCAGCTTTGCATCCCTGAAATGAATCCTGTTTGATCATGGTGTATGATTTTTTGGATGAATTGTTGAAGTCGATTGGCCAAAATTTTGTTGAGAAGTTTTGCATCAATGTTCATCAAAGAAATGGGTCTATAGTTCTCTTTCTTTGATGAGTCCCTGCCTGGTTTTGGGATGAGGGTTATGATGGCTTCATAGAATGTGTTCGGTAGTGAGCTTTCTCTTTCAATTTCATTGAAGAGTTGGAGGAGTATTGGTGTGAGCTCTGCTTTGAAGGCCTTGTAAAATTCCGCTGTAAAACCATCTGGTCCTGGACTTTTCTTAGCTGGGAGGTCTCTTATTGCTGTTTCTATTTCAATGCTTGATATGGGCCTGTTAAGCTGGTTTAACTCATCTTGGTTTAGTTTTGGCATGTCAATATTTGCTAGGAAAAGGTCCATTTCTGTCAAGTTCTCAAACTTATTAGCATAAAGTTTTGAGAAGTATTCCCTTATAATGTTCTGAATCTTGGTTGTTTCCGTGGTGATGTTTCCATTCTCATCTCTGAGTTTATTAATTTGGGTGTGTTCTCTCCTTTTTCTGATAAGGTTTGCTAAGGGTCTGTCAATTTTGTTAAGTTTTTCGAAGAACCAACTCTTTGTTTTGTTGATTCTTTCTATAGTTTTTTTGGATTCTAATTCATTTAATTCTGATTTAATTTTGATTATTTCTTTCTGTCTACTGGATTGGGGTTTATCTTGCTGCTCTTTTTCAAAGCAGACACTCTGAAAACATTACAGGATGGAATAGGAGAAACCCTAGGTCTCCTTGGCTCAGGTCGAAATTTTCTGAATAGAGACCCGGAAGCACAACAAATCAAAGAAAGGTTGGACAAATGGGGTTGCATAAGATTGCAGAGCTTCTGCAGGGCAAATGACATAGCTGGCAAGATCAATAGAAAGCCCACCGATTGGGAGAAGATCTTTACTAGCCATACAACGGACAAGGGTCTCATATCTAAAATATACTTGGAACTCAAAAAATTAAACCACCCAACAACAAATCCTCAAAGAAACAACTGCCCAATAAATACGTGGGCGAAAGACTTAAAGAGAAGCTTCTCTGAAGAAGAAAGAAGGATGGCCAATAGACACATGAAGAAATGTTCAACATCCCTAGCCATAAAAGAAATGCAAATCAAAACAACATTGAGATATCACCTCACTCCAGTTAGAACAGCAAAAATCAAGAACTCTAACAACAACAGATGCTGGAGGGGATGTGGACAGAAAGGAACCTTACTTCATTGTTGGTGGGAATGTAAACTTGTTCAACCACTTTGGAAAGCAGTATGGAGGTTCCTCAAAAGACTTCACATAGATCTCCCCTATGATCCAGCAATCCCACTTTTGGGCATTTACCCAAATGTTTACAAACAAGACCACACTAAAGCTACCAGCACAACTATGTTTATTGCAGCATTATTTACCATAGCTAAGATATGGAACCAACCCAGATGCCCCTCAGTAGATGAATGGATCAAGAAAATGTGGTATATATACACAATGGAATTCTATGCCTCCATCAGAAAGAATGACATTTCCCCATTTGTTAGGAAATGGAAAGGTTTGGAAAAAATTATATTAAGTGAAGTAAGCCAGGCCCAAAGAAGCATAGGTCCCATGGTTTCCCTTATTTACAATATCTAGTATAGGTATGAGTCAAGCGGAAAAGGTCAGATAATGTGATGTTAGGAAAATGAACCCTTAAATATGTATTTTAATGTTTTCGTTTCTTTCATGCATGTGTTTGTAACGCATTTATAAGATTATTTCTTTGTTGCTTTGTATGTCCCTCCCCCACAGTGTAACCCCCGCTTTCACTATATTTGATGTCAGTATAACATGTGGAGGAGATGGGGACAAACAAGTCGTTTAAGGATTCAGGTGGACCTGTTGCAACAATGAGAAGTACAAAATGTCATGTCAAAACCAGCTTTACAATGTCGGTGTGGGGGGGGAGGGGGGTATAATTGGGTGGGGGGAGGGGGGTAAAATTGGGTGGGGGGAGGGGGGAAGCGGGGAAGGGAAGTGAAGGGTAAACAAAGGAGGAGGCTGCAATGCTTGGTAAGAAATGTATGCATTATCCTGCCCATGTAATTGTAGCCCCTCTGTACAGTATGTTCTCAAATAAAATAAAATACAATTTAAAAAAAAAAAAAGAAATTTATTCATTATCTTGCCCACGTAATTGTAACCCCTCTATAAGGTATTTTCACAATAAAAGAAAAGAAAAAAAAAATAAAAGAAATGCAAACCAAAAAAAAAAAAAAAAAAAAAGGGCTGCTCTGTTTTCTTCCTGCTGGATTTGGCTCCCCGCTGTGTCTGATTGTCTCCCATGCTGAGGCAGGCTGGGGAATTGGCTAGTACCGCACTTACCTTTCCTTGGACCCTGTCCCTCTTTCGTGGGATGGACTAAGACCCAACACCCTGAGTTGCTTAGTTCATTTTTATCAATGTCCAGTGCAGCTAATGGGCCCCTCTACTGCATGTTTTCTTAATTAAAATTCAACTTTCTTTTTTCTCTCTCTCTCAAACTCCTCTTTTGACAATTTCTTTTCATGAAGGTCTTAATTTTTCTTTCCATTAGTGTGTTTTACTCTACTGGAGTGCTTTTCTTTCTGTTTCTTTGATCATTTTTTCTTTTTTTCCCCTCCTTTTTTAAAAGATATGAACCGCAAAAATCTCTTCCTGAGCACCTGGTGCCTTTCTGCTCACTTATGTTCACTATGGATTCTTTTCTACCTGTGGCTTCCTGTATTGCTTCTAGCTGCTTCCAACGTGCTTCAGTCTTAGAATACAGTATTCTATTGGGGTCTTAGAGTGAGCCTTTCAAGTTTGAATTACCTGCAATGGTTGAATACTTTCTCCTCAATCTTCTCACTACCCTGGGCCAAAACCTGCCTCATGGAGGCAGCCTGGTTCCTTAGCTCCAGTACCACCTGTGGACCAGCTTAACACTTATACAAAGCCATGATCATCATGTGTTCAACTAGCTGCTGTTAGTAGTACACACTCCCTCTTGGATTTTTCAATGCACTCCACAAATCCTCTCCAGTGATTGTGGTCAAATCTATATTTTTACCACATTACAAACACTTTGCTCATGAATTGCTTCTGAAAATTCCATTTCTGTGTCTGTCTCAAGTCTCGAACTAGAGTATGGCCATCGTCCACTACTTGTATCCTATGCTGTTCATCCATGAAGCCCAGAGCACACTCTGTATTATCTACAGTGCCTTGGAAATAAAAGTATATCAACTCTAATACACCTCTCCTCCTTCTATACTGCATTTAGAGTAAACACTACACAGGCAGGCATAGCTAAGTATTGTAATGAAATTTAAACATTCAATTACACTTTAATTTCTTAAGAAAATAATTAGCTTTTACATTTATCTGTGTCTTTATGGCATTAACATGGTTTAAGATATTTTTGAAGAGCTCTAAAAAACTTGTGTGGTGTTTTTTTTTTTGATGAACAATAATTATCATGGACTATTTAATTGTCCATTTATACACACCAATCTCTCTGCCATCTGCAATACATATCAAAATTTCTCATTTCAGGAGGCTAATCCTGAAATCTCTATGAAGTCTTATTTTTAAGAATATACTTATGATAGCCTTATAAGTTTTTGGTATTTTAAAATATATTTTTACTTAGCAATATGCTACAAATTGTGTTCATTGAGCTGTAGTGCATGGGCCTTGGTAAAGCATTTTCTTTGACTTTGAATTTATGAGATTTTCTTTGGTAAGTATTCAGCTGTTCTTATTCCTTTAGAGCTAGATATGCATTTTAAGTAATTTTGTTGAATATAGAATGTATAAGAGTAATATGAATATAGCTCAGTAAAATGTCACATAATAATGCTGCTATAGTATATCTTTTAGAACCTTTGCCCATTTAATACAGACTCTGTACATAAGATATGTTTCACAATTGTTATTAGGATATGTTGCAGCTCATGTTAAGTGAAAGAGTTACTTTAGGTGGCCAGACTTAAATAAATGACACTTGTAAGTTAAAAATGAAAAGGATTAGGCAGTTCTTTTCTTTTTTCTGCTTATGTGGTGCTGAGGAATTGAACCCAGGGCTTCGTGCAAGCACTCTACCACTGAGCCACTTTCCTAGCCCTAAGCTGTTCTTAAAGACTGAACTTCTAAACTTGTAAAGAAAACCTTCTGAAACAAAGGAGGAGGCTACAATGCTTGATAGGAAATGTACTCATTATCTTGCCCATGTAATTGTAACCCCTCTGTACAGTATTTTCACAATAAAAAAATAAATAAATAAATTTTTTAAAAGAAAAGAAAACCTTCTGTTTCTGTGATCAAAGATAGAGGAAGATATGCAAAATGATCTGGATTTCATCCCTACATAAAAGAAGAACATTATGCACCAGTCATGTAAGATTGGAAGTAGACCCAAAGCTCCAGAGGAAAAAGCAATCTAGCTGACAGCGATGAGCAAATAGTCTTGTGAGTCACTAAGCAGAGATTCCAAAACACATTGAACCTCAACAACTGATGTATAGAATTCTGAGCACATAAACATGTACTGTTGTAAACCAGATAGGTTGTCATAAGACATAATGATACAACTCATGGCAAATAATTAATTTCTTAGCTAACCCCCAAAAGCACATTCAAAACAACCCATAAGTTCATTGCTATCATGTTAATCCATGAAAATGAGATAAATGTTTCAGCAGTGTTAGAGTCATACTTTTAACATCTTAAATTTCCTACGTGATGCATCATAATATTCCAAGTGTTCATTTTATCCCTAGGAGTACACATGTCATTTCAAGAGACAGGGGAATGTCAGTAATGATGGAATTACGCTGTCCCATCTACTCAGCCTTGTCTCTATCAATGAGATGTGTACTTGAAGAAACCATGGTGCAAACAGTTGATACTCACAGGTGACTTGGTGAATGATTAAGTCTCAGCATAACATAATGAATGTACAGAAAGAAACAATCAACCCCCTATGAGGAATTTATGCTGTCAACTTTCTTATTCTTTCTAGAATAAGAAATTTCCAGAATAAGAAATTTTATGATAATAAAAACTCTGCAGCCAGGAGATGGTCTCTACTTGTGCTTTTACTGTTCACCATTTAAGTTACATGTTTCCTACTTTTTCTTGAGAAAAGCACAATGCAACCAACAAAAAGAAACCTTCTTTCTCTGCACTGTTAGTATAATATGTCTTAATCATATTATATCACAGGAAAAAACTCATTTGACCACAGTATATTACATTAAAAAATTATGAAGCCTTGAGAATAAGTATACACACACACACACACACACACACACACACACACACACACACACACACACACACACAATTATAGAATCCATCCAGGAGCTGTTGCTTATACCTGTAATTCCAGTTACTCAGGAGGCTGAAGAAGAAGGGTCTTTGCTTAAAACAAGCCTAGGTAGACCTATACAAGAAATCAAGAGAATCTTATCATCGATTACCTAGCAAAAAATCTGGAAGTAGAGGTGTGGCTTAAGTAGTAGAGTACCAAGCAAAACTGAGAAGACATGAGTTCAAGCCCTAGTACCAGCACAAAAATAAAATAAAATAAAATTTTTATGTTATCATACAGTTTACCTCATTATATTTTTATAATATTTATACATTTTCTCTCAATTCCTAAATTCTTATTAAAAGTAGTCAACCAGGCAATGATGCACTTGGTTAAGTGGTAAGACTTCTAAAAGACATTGGATTTCACACACTTTGGACTCTATTTTAATCTCTTCTGAACTGTCAGGCAAGCATATGTTCAGGTGCTAAATAAGTTTCAAGGATAATTAAAAGAAAAATCGTTTTAAATAAGCCTGTCAACTTATTTTCCAAAAGAAAATAAATGGTTCTAATCCTTTCATAATGAATAGCAACAAAATTAAATTCTATTCAACTCAATATAATTTTTGAAAAGGTAAAAAAATAGTTGGAAGAAAGTGTTTTACCGTGGCCCAGGAGCTTCAGCTAAACACTACCTCTTCAGCATATTTCTAATTAAATATTGCAATTAAAATGTTCACTGCACCCAAAGGCCTCCAATCTTATTTAAATAACTGCTTGTCCTACTTTGAAGAGCAAGTTTTAGCTTTCTCAGTATATTTTAAATCCTTCATATTTTCTATGTGATTTCTCTTACAAATCCAGTTCTTAGTAAAATGTATCTTTTTGTTCATATTTTGAAATATGAACAATTTCTTAGACTTAAGAGTTCTATAAGTAGCTAACATTAAATAAAAAACATAAATAGTTAAGCACCACTGGCTAATCCTGGCTATTCAGGAAGCTGAGATCTGAAAAATCATAGCTCAAAGTCAGCAGGGGCCAGAAAGTCCCTGGGACATCTTCTCATGAATTAAACCCCAGAAAACCAGAAGTGGTGCTGTGAATCAAAGTGCTAGAGCACTAGCCTTCAGCAAAAGAACTCAGGGACATTGCCTAGACCCTGAGTTCAAGGTCCATAGTTGACAAGGAAAAAAAGGCAGAAATATATTGCTAGAAATATAAATACATGCTTTAAGAAATATCTTGTAAATATGATTTGTATTGCATGTATTTTCACTTAGATACTTCTGTAAATACATAAATGAATAAATATTCCCACTTATTGTATATCAATTATGCACCAATAGAAATGAAGCTTTTCAGAAGCCGGGCACCGGTGGCTCATGTCTATAATCCTCTAGCTACTCAGGAGGCTGAGATCAGAGGTTTGAAAACCAGCCAGGGCAGGAAAGTCCCTGAGACTCTTATCTACCATAAACCACTAGAAAACCAGAAGTGGTGCTGTAGCTCAAATGGTAGAGTGCTCGCCTTGAGCTGGAAAGGGCAAGGACAGTGCCCAGGCCCAGAGTTGGAGCCCCATGACCGACCAAAAAAAGAGAAGCTTTTCTTGTTTTTATTGATTTAAATGATGCGTCACCTGCACCGTGTTTTTAAGCCTCTTTTTCAGTCAGAATGTTAGTTCACGAAAATCGTCATGTTCAAATACCTATAGAGAAAGCCCCTTTCAAAGTATAAACTCTTTTCAAAAATTACTTAAAAGCTGACTAAAGTTCAACTACATCAAAGGGCTACTGATTAGATAATAATTTAGAAGATGCAAGTTTAAAATAGGAAAAGGCAAAGATAAATATTTCATTAGTAGAGTTTCATAGAAAGCTTTCATTACTTGCACTTTAGAGTTTGTTTGTTCATTCCAAGGGTTGGATTGAAGAACATGGCAATCCGCGGCAGTCCTTAGGAATGTGGTTTCTACTGTTGACCATTTGCTTGCTCGCAAGAAGGCACCCTGAAAGTCACACACTGACAGAACTAAGTTTGCAAACTTTAGGCCATTAGTAAGTGAGAAATAATTTCTACAGGTTTGTAGAGAAATTAGGAAGTGTGTACACTGTTTGACCTAAGTTCTACTCTCTTGGCGATTCTGCAGAGACAATCTCTTTCAAGGCGTATTGAGATCACACATAAGGGTTTCATTGTGATAGCACTGAGATAATGGATGCCTACAGATATTTCATTTAATTACATGTTCAATATGATGGAAACATAGAGCAAACTATTACATCTCAATTGAGCAAAGCCTGGAAGTACACAAAGAAATATTACTATGTTTACTATGTTTTAAAACACTGAGTACAAATAGAGAAGTGAAATAAGGTGAGATTTATTTGAGTAAATTCATATGCATTATACATAAGACAAACTATATATACAAGTAAATTTTACCAAACAGCTAGTGTAGATGCCTATGAAGTAGAATGGGAGAAGGGTTAGTCTATAAGAAAATTTATAATTATGATGAATACTGATTGACATGTACATGCACATGATACCTAAACACTCAACAAGTGAGGTTAAAATAATTTATGGAAAATATAGAGTGTAATTTATATCGTTTATGCTTGTTCTTACACTTGAGAATTAGTCTAAGCACTTTGTGATTCCATTAACATATAAATAATGCTTTACTCATAATAAATCTTCCTTATTTTCTCATTGAATTATTATATTGTCACAGTTTTGCTTATTAAACTTTTCATTGGTCATTTGATTTACTGTTGGCATACTGCAAGCCTTCCCACTTACTTTATAATTATATCTTATCACTAATTATATATCACCTTTTATATGTTGATAATTTTTAAAGTTTACTTTGGTTCTCAAAGAACAGGAAATTGTTGGATTATTATGAGTTTCTTTTCTTTCCTGTTCAATCCTAAAAATTCAAAGCTAGATCTATTCAGAAAAAAATATTTACAGTGACTTATTAAAAATAATGCTTTTCATCCCAGCTATATATTGACTTCTTGGGCCCAAAAGTACTCTAAAGAAATGATCTTGAGAGGCTGGGAAGGTGGCTCAGGGTAGAGCATTTGCCTTGCAAGCCTGAGGCCCTGGGTTCGATTCCTCAGCACCATATAAGCAAAAAGAAAAAAGCTGGAAGTGGCGCTGTGGCTCAAGTGGTAGAGTGCTAGCCTTGAGCTGAAGAGCTGAGGGACAGCTCCCAGGCCCAGAGTTCAGGCCCCACAACTGGACGCCCCCCCCAAAAAAAAAGAAATGATGTTGAAAAATCAAATAAATATTTAATATTTCTCATTATTTGTACTTCCTAAAATTCTTACACAATTCCTTTCCATCGCAATCTATTCAAAACTTAACAAACTAACATCAAGTGGCAGTGATAGTTTTAGATATAAAATCAATAAAACATTAGACTCAAAGTTACTATCAAAACACATTTCCTAATTAATGCCAACTTAAAATGAGCATTAGAGTATAATTTGCAGACTTGAGCATTTCCCAAGGAAAACATAGCAAGTGCAAACCACAGACTGAAATGTAATGTGCCATTTCTGGAGTGTAGAAGTTGAAGATCAAGAGCAGGTTGTCTCTGAGGGAAATACCCTTCCTTTTCTTCTTTCATCCTCTGGTAGCACAGGTATCCCTTAGCTCAAGCAGCAAGACCATTGCGACCTTCAAACACCCGGTTTCTTTCTGCATATATGCATCTACTTTCTTTTTGTCACAGACCCCTCATCCATTCATATAAGGATATGAATCATTTTAGACTAAGAGCTTCATTTTAATTCCACTAATACCTCATAAAGACTAATCACATCTGAAATGACTTTATTTCAAGTAAGATCACAGTTAGAAGCACTAGGGTTTAGATTTCATCATGGGCTTTTAGAAACACAAATCAACCCATAAAATGGTCCCTCTCTAACAGTACGAACCACTATCCGTGCAGAATCCATCTACTTCTGTTACTCGGGGCTGCTAAGTATGCATTTTATTTTCTTTGGCCATGGTCAATACCACAAGTAAACAAAAATCTGATGCTTGATTCAGAAGCATGGAAATTCTGTTAGGTTCTATTAGGTCATCTATCAAATTGTTCAAATGGGATAATGACTCTAACCTTAAAAATGTTCCTGACTAACAATTTGTTAGAAGGGAAGAATGAGCCTTAATTCACTATTTGATGTGATCACCTTTGGCCTAGCATCTGGATAAAATTAATGTTCTAGGAATTGGTAATGTTTCAGAACGGATAGTTTAAGATTGACAGAAATTTCATATTTATTTGTCAGTCTGGAATTTTTTACAAGTCTTTTTGGAATATAAATATTTGCCAGTACCGGATTGGAGAACTCAAAGCCTTGTGCTTGGTCATAGGGGAGCTCTATGTGGATTCTTTTGAGGAAACTATACTACTTTCCAAAGTGGTTGAACAAGTTTATTCTCCCACCAACAATGTAGTAAGGTTCCATTCTGTCCACATCCCCTCCAGCATCTGTTGTTATTAGAGCTCTTGATTTTAGCCATTCTAACTGGGGTGAGGTGGTATCTCAATGTTGTTTTGATTTACATTTCTTTTATGGCTAGAGAGGTTGAGCATTTCTTCATGTGTCTATGGGCCATTCTTTCCTCTTCAATAGCAAGAAAGAAATAAAGAAAAAAACGTGTCCTTATCTTGGGGTTCATTTTGCCTAACATCATCTTATCTGACTTTTTCTGCTTGTCTCAGACATATACTAGTTATTGCAAATAAGGGAAACCATGGGACCTATGTTTCTTTGGGCCTGGCTTACTTCACTTAACATAATTTTTTCCAAGTCTTTCCATTTCCTAACAAATGGGGAAATGTCATTCTTTCTGATGGAGGCATAGAATTCCATTCTGTATATATACCACATTTTCTTGATCCATTCATCTACTGAGGGGCATCTTGGTTGGTTCCATATCTTAGCTATGGTAAATAATGCTAATGTATTTATAAGGTGATTTATTTTGTTGCTTTGTATGTCCCTCCCCCACGATATAACCCCTGTTTTCACTGTTGGTATAATTTGAGGAGGGGATGGAAAAACAAATTGTTTAAATAAGGATACAGGTGGACCCTTTGCAGTAATGAGATGTACAAGACTCTATGTTGAAAAACGAACTTTACAACTTTGGTGAGGAGGGGAAGGGGAGGTTGAGGGGGGGTGGTAGTCGTGGTGATGGGAGGGAAGGGATGGTAGAAGGAAAACAAAGGAGGAGGCAACAATGCGGGGGAGGGGGATGAGAATGAGGGGGTGGGAAGGGGAGGATGGGAAGGAGAAACAAAGGAGGAGGCAACAATGCTTGATAAGAAATGTACTCATTACCTTGCTCATGTAATTGTAACCCCTCTGTATGGTATTTTCACAATAAAAATTTTATTAAAAAGCCTTGTGCTTCATCATGGCTGGAGTTCTACCACTTGAGCCAAGCAAGCCTCTAGCCTGGCTTGTTTGCTAGTATTTTGGGAGCATAATATCAAGGATTTTTTTCTGCATAAACTGGAATAGAACTTCAATCTCCTGGATCTTATCTCTAGATAAGGTAGTTTATATATATGAGTCATTGGTATAAAATTTAAGAATACATTTTCTAATTGATTTAAGTAAACCAACTTTTCCCTGAGATTTAGAATATAATAGAAATATCCATGCATTATTGACTTAGCTTGCTATTCTCAGGTCCTTATGTTGAAGACTAATATCTTATGTGGGTAGAATGCTTTATCATTATTATATAATTATTGGAGAAGCATAGACTAGTGACAGAGTAAGAAACTAATGCAAATTCCATGTGAGATCTAAGTGATGTGATATGTTACTTTCACAGTCAAATTAAGTAAACATTCTAACCTAAATACAGCACACTCAGAAATTGGTAGAAACTAAGCTAGGAATGGGAGATTTTTCATAGTCACCGAATTTCATATACTCCTTACCTTCGCATAGCCAGATATTTTCCAGAACTCATTACTGAGAGGTAATTGCTCCTGAGCACAGTAAAATGTAAGTCAAAAATGATTTGTGTGTTACAACATGTGTATATATATATTTTTTGGGGGGTGGGGTGGGGGGTCATAGGGCTTCAACTCTGAGTCTGAGCTCTTTCCCTGTGCTCTTCAGCTCAAGGCTAGCTCTCTACCACTTGAGCTACAGCACCACTTCCGGTTTTCTGGTGGTTTATTGGACATAAGTGTTTCACAAACTTTCTTCCCCGGGCTGGCTTTGAGCCACGATCCTCAGATCTCAGCCTCCTGAGTAGCTAGGATTACAGGCGTGAGCCTCCAGCACCCAGCTTCACAATATATGTTCTAAACAAGGTTCTCTGAGAGTATTTGTACTTCTTCAAAGAATGCTTATTCTCTAAGGTGAATTTTGCAAAGTAGATAGGAAATAACTGGCAGAAAAACTTTGAAACCATAGGCACATAAAGCTGGAGGTAATATATTAATTAATACGAAGTGTTGTATAGTGTCAGTCTTAGCTTAAAACTAAATTGTTTTGATATCTCAGAAAGTTAAAAAATTATGACATGTAATTACAATATGTTTTAAATGAAATGGAGGGAAGGGGAGAAGACAGGAGGAAAGGACGAGGAGGAAGAGAAGAAACGAGAGAAGAAGGTGATGAGGGAATGAGGAAGGGAGGTAGACAAGCAGGGAGGGAGGAGAGGAGAGACAGAGAGAGGGACAGAGAGAAGCAATGAAAGGAAATTGAAATATAAGAACAGAAACAATGGCATTCTATATGTATTATACACCCCTTCCTTTTTACTTAGAAACTTTTATGATCACAATTCAGTCTCTGAACCAGATTTGTTGGTAGAAAGGAAAGAAATGGGGAGGGTGGGGTTTGTGGGGTTTTAAAACACTATTTTAACCAGAGCATTTCTGATTATTCAATTTACAGATTGGGACTTTAAGAACATTGCATTTGATTAAAGTGTTCCCCTGCTTTCAAAATAAATTTGTTAAAGTAAAATCCACTGGGTAAGCAGATTAAAGTGCCAAAAGGAAGTAGCATTTCTTTACAATTAGATTTTATTTCACACTTAGCTTTGCTATACTTCCAGAACACTTCTTGTGGGCTACATGTAGTTATAGTGTTGGTTTGCAATAGAAATTTACATTTTTCAATTACATTGTTTACACATATAGCATTAAAATATTGCATGCGTATGGTATAGCAATGCAGATATACAAATTAACTGTTACTTTACAATGCAATATTGTTACATTTTGGTCTGTTGTTTCACTAAGCAAAATGAAAACAGAATAATTAAGAGCATGATATATCATATTATGGTGTAAAAGTATCTGTGTTCCTTCCTCTGAGGGAAATATATTAATCTAATTAGCTAGAATAAATGATTAATTCATACCAGCAGCAGAAAACTACACCGACATTCTTTGGAGCAAACATCAGGTTTTGATCTTAATCCTCATAGAGATAAGACATACCCTTCATGACAGTTCATGTTACTCCCCATGAATATTAAATAATAAAATAAATTCTTCTTTCAGAGATGCTGAAGTGTGTAATACTGCTGTGAAAATGACTATCTCTGAGTGTGATTAGGATATAAATATTGTAGTTCAGTAACAATATAACTACAATAACAGTTTGTACTTGAGCTTTGAAAAAATCAAAAAATAAGAACAAAATAAACATAAAAGTTCGCAGAAATAGACACATTTATTCATTTATTCAATACATTGTATATGATCTGGCAGCAATTGAGTAGTAACATATCAATTATTTTTTCAGTTAGTATTTTTGTAGTAGAGGCAATATTTATTATTGTTTGATTCATATTTGTGACACAAAACACAGCTTGTAGAATCCATAGTATCTGAACTTAGAAAATTCATTAAAAATTATTAGGACAAAAAATGTAAATTTTATTGTAAGTTTCAAGCTCTGGCATTGTTGACTCTAAGAATTTACTGCATGATAAAATGTAGAATAAATCTCAATGTAATGATAGTTATTAATAAACAGCTACTCTTGACCACAATGGAAAATATATTGCTGTCTAATTATTTTGATAATCCAGAGAAAGGAACTTCTTTCTGCATTACATAGAGAAAGAATTATAATTCTGCTATACACCAGCCAAAGTCCTATGTCTAAAAAAAAGAGGAAATTATTACAACTACCCTATAGAAATTACTTATCCTTATATTGTACTTTCAGGTATACATTTTGTAACTTTTCATACAAAGAAAATTTTAATTCTTACATCACCCTGACTAGTAAAATATTTTTTTGCAACATACAAAAATACTTTTTGATTTTTATATTTTTAATCTTATGCAACTTGATACACATACACAGAACAAACACTTTTTAATTATCTTATGTAAAAGTTGATAAAAAAAAGTTTAATTGCAATGCATAATCAATTTTTATTTGGTATCTGATCATACAAATAGGATCAATCCCAAACAGTACTGGTATTTGAAACACTGATAATTCTTTATATTATAGTAATGTACACTTTAATGTACACTTAATTGATGGTAGCAACACACACAGACACTATTTCAGTAATAGAATTAAATACAGGTCTGTTATTGATCAGCTATTCTCTAAGAGCAAAAAGGTTCTGATTGGAAATTACTGCTTGATTACATATTTTCAAAATGCTATACTTTATTTAATTTAATGTATATAATGCTGGTATTGGGAAGAAAAAGAGAAGATAGCAAGGAGAGAGAAAAAGCTATAGAGAGCTCCCTATGCCAAAATTGTTATTTTCAATTGCTTATTAGATTATGAAATAACTCAGCAAAGTAACACTCTCAATATGTTAAGCAAAGAAACATTACTGAAGCCCAGACAACATACCTTATCAAAATTACCATGCCAAAAAACAGAGAGGACTTACTCCCTAATCATTTACTCCCATCAGAGAAAACAAACTACTGTGTCTTCTGAGAAAACTCCGTATGTCTATCCATCCCATTCTCCCACTACCCATCAAATCCTCCCGCTCATTCTTTCAATAAATGTTTACTGAATGTTTGTTTTATACCAGAGATTATTTTAGGCACTAGAAACATGCCAGTAAACAAAGCATTGTTGCTTCTTTCTTAGGAAGCTGATAGTTTTTGGAGCCCAACACCTAGCAGAAATAAAATACAAATTTAAACAAAAATGAAACAATTTTATATTCAGTCTCCATTATGAAATGAGTAAACCTTCCACATACTTTCACAGTAGGCATACATATGCTCCATTTTAATGTATTTTGTTATATTCTGACAGTTCCTCGGGAATTATATTTGAGTACAACTATCAAAGATTTAATGCAGTGCCTTATTCAAATTAATTCAAATTAATTACTTATTTTCTCACGTGAAAAACGTCTGCTACCATGAACCTATATTCATTAGATTGCTTCCTTCCTTTCGGTTTCTAAAGGTTACAGAACAGTTGCTGGAAAGGATCTTCATGTCTCCTACTTGAGGAAAAGGAAACATGAAGACCAAGAGATGAGATGATGTTTTCCATGTAGAATCATTTTCTGGAAATCTGATTGTATAATTTTTGTGTACATCATTTTTGTATCATTCTTAGCTAAAGATTCAGAAAAGAACTACAGTATTTTAACAGAAAATAACTGTTGTCTTCACTAAAATCAGGGCTTTATTTCAGAAACACGAGATAATGAATATTTAGAAAGCCATCTGAGTCCCTTCATCCTAAATTTCAGTAGGATTTTTTTCTCTTATCAGTATCAAGCAGAATGCATATATATATATTAAAGAATTCCATCAACCAGCTCAGGACCCAAGAGTCAATGAATGAATGGGAATTTCTTTAACATAAGGAGTGCTCTAGGGTTGGAAACAGAATAATTCCATGGAAAATAGTCCAAGTCAGACCTAATTTAAATAATGCAAGGGCCTGTAACCATTACTGAGTCCTCAAAGATTAATAAAACAAAATATTGCACAAGTACTTTATTCTTTTAATTAAAAATTTGTAAATATGATTGTGCAGAGGGGTTACAGTTACATAAGTCAGGTAATGTGTACATTTCTTTGTGAACAATATCACCCACTCCCTCATTTTCTCCCAGATTTTTCCCTCCTGATCTTCCTTCCTCCCCTCCCCCCAAGCTGTATAGTTCATTTCCAACAAAATGTCTAGTGAGTATCACCGCAGAACTGGTTCACCCTTTGTAGTTCCACCATTTCTGTGTTTCTCCTTCCTCTTCTAAAATCAAATAATCTTACTTACAAGACATAGTGTATAATCACAAACAGCAACAAGATGGGGGGAAAAACAGAAGAAAAATAGAACCTCAAACAGTAAATTAAAAAATACAACTCATGCTTCCATTTCTTAATGGTCATTTCAATAAGCATCATCTATACAATCTTTTTCACAAAGCTATTGTGCCCTTGTGATCCTCTCTTAAGAAGATCTGCCTTTGGTCTCAATGTGTGAATGTTTAGAGTCCTGTTTTATTTATCATGTCCAAGTTTAATTTTTTTGTCTTTTACTATCCATTGGGTTTACTTGTAGATTGAAGAAAGGCATATTCTAATTCTTACAAGTCGGGGGGAAACCATGCAAACTGTCTTTGAGTCTGGCTTACTTTGCTTAACATATTTTTTATATCTACTTTTCTTTATGAATAGGATGATGCCATTCTTTCTTATGGAAGCATAGAATTCCATCATGTATATGTACCACATTTTCTTGATCCATTAATCCACTGAGGGGCATCTGGGTTGATTCCATGTCTTAGCTATGATAAACAATGCTGTAAAGAATCTGGTTGTGCTGGTAGCTTTAGTGTGGCCTGGTGTGTGGTCATTTGGGTGAATGCCAAGGAGTACGATTGCTGTGTCACAGGGAAGCTCTATGTTTAGTCTTTTTAGGAACCTCCATACTGCTTTCCAGAGTGGTTGAACAAATTTACATTCCCACCAACAGTGTAGCAGCATTCCCTTTTGCACAAGTATACTATAAAACACAAAATAATCTCTAGGTTGAAATCAAGTATATCCAGCCTATGCTATTGCATCCCAAGACAATTGCAAGTGGATTCTTCATAGAAAATAGAAAAAGAAAGCTTTCCACAGGCCAGATAAGTAAGTCAAAAGACTTGTTCTTTTAGTAATTAATGTTTATAGGTAAATTTAAGGCATAATATGCTAACATCTGCACAGGTTGTAAATAAGTTGAAATAAAAATCCCTAGATAATCCTGAAACAAATGGCATATTCATTTGTCAAGCAAAAATTTTGAGCATGTTTTACACAAGGGCAGCTGTTTTCCTTAGATGTCACTCTCTAATGAAATATTCAGAGACAATGCGTATTTACGTTACATATCTAAGATTTACATGAGTTGTAGGGCTTTATAATTTTATTATGACTCCAATCAAAGACCACAATAGCAGCACATAGCCCTGTCACCAGAGAAAGAATTAGAATTATCAATGACAGAATTTCTACACTTTAGTTGACATAGAATCATATGAAGTGATCATGAAAACTGATATTTTAATTCTCTGGTTAGAAAGTTCTAATTCAGTAAGAGTACACTTTCTCAATCTCATCAGTTTTCTTACAAGGCTGATAGACATTGTTGTTGTTGTTGTTAGCATGATTGATCAGAAGTCAACATTAAAGGGAAATATCTACCAGGGAACTTAAAATCTTCAACAGAAATGCAAAGAACCCATTTTGCTGGTTAAGAGTTTGGTTTGTTGTTCTTTTTTTTTATTTTTGTGCTGGTACTGAGCTTTAACTCAGGGCCTAGATGTCATCCTTCAGTATTTTCACTCAATGCTGGTACCACTTGAGCTACATCTCAAGTTCCAGCTTTTTAGTTGTAATTAGGATAACCATTTCTTGGAATTGTCTATGCTGGCTGGCTTCAAACCTTCCTCTTCAGAGCTCAGTCTCCTTAGCAACTAAGATTATGACATAACCCAACAATGCCAACTGTAAATGAGTTTTGAAGTTAAATAAACAAAAGGTTATAGTTGGTAATATTTAGAAATTTTGAAAAGATAACAAATTCATTTGCCTGAGTTGGAATATTTCATGAACAATTTTATGACATTCCTAGCATAACATTTGATGCTGATGTTTTTGCAAAAAAATGGGTAATAACAGGCCCATTATTTTCTGCCACAAAATCTGACAATAGTTTGAGCCTTCAAGAGTTTGTAAACAGTTGATACTAATTAACTGATATGGGTCATAAAGTGAAAATAAAGAGAAAGATAAAAATCTAACCCACAGTATAGGAACAAATGCCCTCCTTAAAGACATTGATTGACCTTACGTATTGTAGGTTGTATTAAATACCACAATATGTTTAAGGACTATTTGATAGAGTTTTAAAAATAAATTTGGACATTAATCCATGTTCCTACAAATGTTTTTAAAAGGCTGAAAAAGCATAGAAGTGGATACAGCGTTCCATATTTTTGATAAATTTTAGAAAGATGTATCTTTGAAATAAAAATTATCTTAACATTATCAAGTCTTAAAGGTATTAGTTTAAAATAAAGTGTTTGTGACATCTCAAATTTGTTATGTGTCCTGTCAGGAGACTGCTGCCATTGACCCAGAACCCCCAAGGGTTTTAAGGTCTTTATAGACATCATTTTCTGCCTGGTCCCTGTTGACACCAAACAACTTAGCTATTGGTGGTCCAGTAGGGTCAAACTCTAGAGAAAGATCAATAAAAGCTGCCAACAATATCATGTTGTTTTCACAGAGATTTCACAAGGTGAATGAAAATATAATGTGCTTCTCAATTCTTATCCTCTGTGGCTAGATCCACAGCCCCAAACAAACAACATAATTTTGATACTTTAAGTGAGTAAACCTTCAGAGAACTATTATTTAAATCTGTGTTTCTGAAGTATAACTGAAATGCAATGACATCTACACCTGATTTATATATACAATTTGATGAACATATACATACACCTATAATATCATCACCACAAGATAATAGATATATTATTGCCTCCATTTGTTACTTTATATCCCTTTCTGAATGTGTGTTGCAAATGTCTTGCTTTGTTTTATTTGTTCTAAGAACAAATGATATCAACTTTTTCACAAAAACTTTAAGTGCACAATACCATATTTTTACCTACAAACACTCTATTGCATAGCATGTTTCTGGAATTTACCCAGCCTGAATGACTAGAACTTTATATCAGTTAACCAATAATCCTTTACTTCTCCCTTCCTACAACCTTTGCAATGTCCGTTTCAGTTTAACTTCATGAACATGTGTGTTTGAGAAGCCTTGTGTAAGTGAAATCTTACAGCATTTATCCTTTAGTGAAATAGCTCATTTTTTGCTTACAATAATGTCTTTGAAGTCCACCCATATTGTCAATTATGGCTGGCATTTTCAATACACAATGATGCTTCATTTGGTGTATATCCAATTTTCTTTATCCCTTCATTTACCAATGGACTTTGGTGCTATTATCCATATCTTGGCTATTATGAATATTACTGCAATGAAGATGTATATAGCTTCATAACCCTAATCACTAGGTCATATAAGAAAGAAATCTCTCTGTGTCCTGTAGAAGGTAGGCCATTTTACATGCCCACTGAAAGTGTTCAGATTCCCCACAATTATTGCCAGCACTTTGAATCATTTGATTGCTATGTTTTTGGTTTGGATTTTTATTTCTTTAATCAACTATTCTAACAAGTGTAAACTGATAGCTCATAGATTTGATCTGGATTCTTCAGGTGTGTGAAAAATTATGTTTTCACCAAAGTCTTTGGGTTTCCCCATATAAAAACGTTATCTGAAAATGGAAAATTTTACATTTCCCTCTCCAATTCAGAGATGATTTATCTTTGTCTCTTTCCTAATGTTCTGGTTAGAACTTCTAAGATAATGTTGAGTAGAAATATCAAGAGGTCAGTTCTTTTCCCATTGCCTAGTCTTAGAGGCAAACTTATACCTTTTTACTACTGCAGATGAATAAGCCATTTGCATGATGTATGTATGAGGTCTTTTATCTTTGTTGTAAAGATGAGAACTACCTTTTATCCCAGCTATGCAACTAAGCCACTATGCTAGATAGATGCAGTGGCAATACCTGTCATCTTTAGCCACAAAGAAAAGTACCAGTAGGAGTCTCTGGCTCAGTCATAAAGCAAGCCCTTATTGTAAAACTAACAAAAGCATTAAGAAGCTGAAGGAGTAGCTCAGATATTGACCATCTGCCTAGCATGCATGAGGCCCTGAGTTCAACCTTAAGTACCACAAGCAAAATTATATTTTAATAGATAACTGAGAATGTAGAAAAGAAAAAACAGTTAAATGGCAAGGGAACTACAATATAGATTTTACTGTTACAACTACAATTGTGTATCCAATAAGTTTGGGTATGCTGTGTTTTCATTTTATTTGCCTCAAGATACATTTGGCTTTTCCTCACTTCAGTGCTGTGAATATAATAATTTTCTTGTGAACATTATTTATATTGGTTACTAAAATGTTTCAAATTTTAAAGTTTTCTTCAAGAGAGTAACTGGGATCATCCGATCAGATATGAACACCAAACTAACATGCTCAAAATCCTGTTGAGTTTGATTTTGTTATTTTTCCCCTTTTCCATATTTTTTAAAAATGTGCTTCCCTACTTGCAGTGTTTCCTGAACATGGCATAGTCATGGCCTAGGTGGAGCATATATTGTATATCTATTTCCCTGAACCAAGAGAACTGTGCATTCTACCTGGGCCCTTCTGGTTCAGAGTGGAAGTAGCTCTTGTCCTTCTGCCTTGGAGAACAAGATGACAATGACTTTCTAAGGAAGCACATAATCTTCTCTGAGCTCTTTGTCCTAAACACTTAAATACAAAACTTTATGAGAAGCAATAACAATACAACATCTGAAAGTATCCTAGTTTAAAAAAAGCATTTAGTTCTCTGTTCAGAATATTTTCAAAGGGATTGGGATGAAATTTCATTCAAAGGGAAATTACACGGCATAACCTGTAAAACCTTTGAAAGTAGAACTTGAAAAATACATCATAAACTTTGTCATAGAAAAGTCTTCTGTTTAGGGTATTTTTTGGAGGGGAGTATAGGTGTCAGCCCTGGGGCTTGAACTCAGGGCCTGAGCACTGTCACTGAGCTTTTATGCTCAAGGATAGCACTCTACTACTTGAACCTCAGCTCTACTTCAAGCTTTTTGGTGATTAATTAGAGATAAGAATCTCACAGGCTCTCCTTCTGGGTCTGATTTCAAACTTTTGTCCTCAGATCCCAGCCTTCTGAGTTTCGAGGATTACAGATTTAAGCCACCAGCACATAAGTAATAGTTCCCTTTTAATGAATGCAGAATCAATTTTTAAAATTTTCCATGTCATGATTCTCAAACATAGGAACCAAAAATTTTGTGAATTTACTAAGAAAACTGAAGGCAAGTGTTACAAATCTAATAGGTAATAGTTGAAATATTCAAATTGATCTTGTTTCCCAGTGTATCACACCTTATAACCACTAACTTTAAGTCATTGATGGTTTTATATTAGTTTGCATCAATAAGCATTGTATCAAATTTCTTCTGTACATCAATTCAATCTTTTTTTTACAAAGTTGAAAACACATAATTTCTGTGTATATCACATACACAGAGTTTACTTCACCGCTTCACTGAAGGAAGTAAACAATCAAAAGTACTTTCTTCAAGGGATGTATTTGTTCTTCTCTCAAATCATCTAAATTCCAGAGCTTATTGTACACTTCACATCTTGTTTCTATGGTTACCTTAGGAAAAAGGCAGCACGTTATCACACGCAAACCCTCTATTTTAAGAATGACCAAAGTGTGAGAGAGAGAACTAACAAACCCCACTCATATTTCTATTCTTTTAAACCTAGGTAAGCATAAGATTAGTTAAATGAAGAATAGAGTAGAAAGCCAAAAGCCAATAAATGAAAAATTTAAAGAAAACAGTAAAGAGAAAAAGATACACAGATTTTGGGTGCCAGGGGCAAACTACACTCTATACTCTGTACATGTTCAAATGTGTGTGTATTTTAACACTATTTAAATGAATTTTAATGGGACTCTTCTTCTGAACCAAAAAAAATTATTTCTCTATTCTGCTACTAGAAAAATAACAAATTTGTACTAGTTGCTATTTCAAAGTGATGAACAATTGTGGAAATGGAAAATAAGTAATTATAGAAGGAGTAGAGACTGTATATGAACTGCTGACTGGTAATAATAAAAGTGCACTAAGTAGCTTCTATGCTAAGGAAGGAGACCACCTTTCATATTTGGAAAATTCAAGATAAAGGAAAAGAATTTATATCTAGTTATGGCACAAATAATGATATCATAGAGAAGAATTAGAGAAACACCCAATGAGTTAGATTGACACTGCAGTTAAATGCCACAGAGGATTCTACCATATTTTAATTGTGTTATTACAAACAATATTAATGACATTAATATTAAAGAGAAACAGGAACTAAAGTTCTATTCTAGTAAGAACATAAGCCAAGGAAGCCATTACAGAGTTCAAGTTAACATTGCCTAATAGCAGAATAGAGATAGGAATATTTGGCCTTGTATGTAAATGTATGTCCATGATGTATGTTAATCAGGCCTTGTGGTCACCACCTAAGTAATTAATAATAATAATAATAATAATAATAATAATAACAATAATAATAATAAAACTCTGGCATTTAGCAGGTAGACCTTTGAAGAGTTTTAGACCATGAATAAGGACTTTCCAAGGAATAGACATCACATAGTTGCGGTAAATCAAACAGGCCATCAATAAGAACAACATTCTATAGGAAAAAGAAATTGGAAGGAGATCTTCTAAGAGGTACAGAGGTCTTTAAAACCAGCTCAGCAAATCAACTTTAAAAAATAAATATAAAAAGGAAAACTACTATGGAAGGAATATATAACATATTTGACCAAGTTTTAAGAGAGATACCCATAGCAGTGAAGAGAGAACTGTAGGACAGTGAAACTATCATTTATGATATTCTAATGGTAGGTAGATATCAATATTTATTTGTCAAAACCCCATACATAAATTGTATTGCTTGAAAAAAATACAATATATAATACTAAGAATGAGCCCTCATAAATTATATATTTGGGGAGGTATGTAAGTTTACCAATTATAACAAATGTAACACTTTGTGGTAGATGTTTATCATGGAGGAGATATGAAATATATGGGAACTATCTCTACTTTCCCCTTAATTTGTTATGAATCTAAACTACCCTAAAATTTTAAAGTATATTTTACTTACCTGATTTATTATCTCTAACCTCTCTGTACAAAGAAGTCTCAATCCAACATATAGTTTAAGTATTTATTAATTTCAAAATAAAATACACCAACATGAAACTCCAAATGCAACATGTGTTCTAATGTGTTCATTCAGTGAGACCTCATTGGAGAAACCCCTAAACACAAGAGTCTTCAAGAAACATACTTAATTTTGTGTTAGAGCATCATGGAAAATTAGTTCAGCCATTCTGCCCACAGGTAACACATGGTTTGTTTTTTAAAAAAGAAATAGTTATGAATAGAGTACAATATGTCTTATGATGAATAAAGGCAGTCAAAAAGCTGCTTCAGCATAATAATATTCATTGATGAGGTAAATTATGTTTCAGTAAAGTTTATACATTCTGCTTAAATATTCATAATTGGTAAGTTTTTGAAAGCCTAAATTTAACTTATTTGCTAAAACAAAACATGGATGCATCAAAGGCACAAAGAAGATACCATTTTTGAGAACTATTATGAATGAGGAATGAATAGAAATTATTCAATGATTTGACACAGAAGAGTATGGGAGAAAAGAAAATGAATCTGATGCCTAGGTTTCTAGCATAAAAGAATGAAGTAAATTGTAGAATCAGGTATTAGAGAAATAAAGGACAGCTAGCCTTGAGGAGAATGTGCAATAATAATTGTTTCTCATTCTGCTGAATATATGGATCATATTTGGAATGCTAGCATAAAATAGATAGCTAAGAAATAGACAGTGGAAGACTGAAATAGGGATGAACAAGTTGAACATATGTACACAGAAAGCCAGTCATTGAAGGGGTGCGTGGACAATGTCTGGACTTCACAACCATAGGCCAGAAATATAAGGTAGCCTGTTGCTCCTTCTATGATGTTGACAGAATCCCTTTCCTATCATCCAGATCACCCAAAGTAGCTTGGGAAAGGATGAGAAAAAAAATCTCTGAAAAAAGAAAGAATTTCCTTTTCAGACAGTTCCTCTAAGAAGACAGGCTTATTAGAACTTTTGTAATAGAACTGTGGGAATAAGCTAAGATGGAAGAACAGGTCAATATGAGATAAACTGATAAGAATCACCTTTTTTAAAAGGAGATTAAGTTACACTAAAATGAAAGTCTGCTCTATCCAAGTGGCAATGAAAAAGCAGTCGTTGAAAACTACTGTGCTATTGTGTGTGTGTGTGTGTATGTGTGTGTGTGTTTATGACCAGAACTGACCCTGAGGATCCATTAGCTCTTAAAAGAAACCCAGAGTCTAATTCCATAAATACATATTTTTTTCAATGGAGAAGTGAGCCTTGTTCCTTTTTGAAAAAAAAAATTAGATAGATGTGTTTTCAGAAAAGGTCATTTAGTAAAAGAACTGGCATGTGCACAGCTCTTACCACGGAGAAGAATGAATTAGAATTCAATGACCCACTTTCAAACTTTCTTTCGTGGCTTAGAATCCAATATCCTTCTGGAGTTTTGTGAAAAAAAATAGAGTTGAGAAGATGACCTTTGAAATTATAAACCTACGAAAGAGCCAAGAAATAAACTGCCCTTTGGTGGAAGATGTGGTCTTTTCTCCAAGTAGATAGCTTAGCTTTAATGTTCAAAATAATTAATAAGAAGAAGAAGGAGAAAAATAGCAAACCAAAAGAGTAGTCTTGGATGTGGTAAGGAGGGTAAATTGAGGAAGCAGGACAAAATCAAGAGTAATTTCACTTCTGAGAGGACCCATTCCTTTTTCTTTTTCTTTTTCTTTTTTTTTTTGGTTGGTTGTGGGGCTTGAACTCTGGGCTTGGACGCTATCCCTCAACTCTTCAGCTCAAGGAGGGCGCTCTACTGCTTGAGCCACAATGCCACTTCCGGTTTTCTAGTAGTTTATTGGAGATAAGATTCTCATGAACTTTCCTGCCCGGGCTGACTTTGAACCGCGATCCTCAGATCTCAGCCTCGTGAGTAGCTACAATTACAGGCGTGAGCAACCTGTGCCTGTTTAGGACCTATTCCTTATGAAAAAGAAAATGCTTATTTTCCTCACACAGTAAAACATAAAATTTAAGTACAATAGAACTATATGATACTTACAACTGTCTCTGTCTTTAGACTTTTGTATATACTACCAGATGTTTAAGGCATTAGCAAACATTATGGAAACTAGACAGTGGACTAGCAAGTATAAAGTATTAGACTGGACACTTAGGGAATAGTTTGTTGTGTTGAAGTTTAAATATCTACTAAAAATCTACTTAACAAAATTCACTCTGTTTCTGAGAATCCAGTCTTTTTTCTCTTCTAAGAATGTTTTCAACCAATTAAATAAAGCCTACCTACATTATGGAGGGTAATCTCTTTTGCTCAGTCTCTACTGACTTCAATATTGATCTCATTTTGAAATACCTTCTCAGAAAGGTGTATAATAAATAATATTTAACCAAGTACCTCTGCAACATGTCTCACCAAGTTGGCATACAATGGAAATGGATCTGAAGGCAAGATTTTAGGCTGCACATGCCTGAAAATGTAAATAGTATGTCATGATTGTAAGCTTGATTTTCTGGAACGAAGTAAACCTAGAAGTTTGGATGTCTAAGAAACCAAGCTTCTCAACATAAAATGCTAACTTACGACCTAAAACAGGGACGAAGTTCTCAGACATGGAATCACTACAAAAATCTCATCTAATCTCATCATCAGTTTTGTTAATACCTCTTAAGAGCCATGAATAGCTCTGAATTTACAACACCATATGGCTAGGAACAAAGTTTGGGAGCATAGTACAATGTCAAAGGCATACACATAATTTATTAAAACAATTCTATAGAGTTAAGAAAACAGTCCATGGACAACAGCTATATCCCCAAATAACCACTGAATAACAGGCAGGCTTGATTGAGCAGATATAAAGAAATGTACAAAAGACATATTGTAAAGACATAAGCAAGAGGCCAATCATGGATGAGGTGTAACTGCAGAATGCTAAGGGAAAAACTAATGAACACATAATCAGTTTGGGGTAATTGCAGTAAGAAGAATGACTCATTTTGAGCAAGGACAGCCTTTGAAAGAAAAAGAGACATAAACAGATTTAGCAATGATTATTAACTTCTATTTGTATGCTGCACAATACACTGCAAAACGTTTCCACATGTTTTATCTCAGTGGAATTGGAAAACAATCCTGAGAGTTAGAAAAGACAGGTATTGTTTCCCCCCTGTTTTATATGCAAGCAAAGGAATAGAGAGAGGTTAATTGAGCTGGCTAAGGTCACTTTGCTAGTTAGAGAACCAGCAAGAAATAGACCTTAGGTTTCCAATGTCTCTGTGTAATGTTTTTTCCCCACCCCAGGCTGCACACAGCAGTTTTACTGAACAAAGAAATTCTTCACTTATGTTCAGCTTAGAGAACATTGGTGTTTTTAGGCAGTCTTTCCTGTTAATCACAGTGATGTCAGTTTCACCCTTCTCTAGCCATGAAATCAGAGGACCTTAAAGGTCTTCTGGTTCATTCACCATCAATTGTGCCACAACATTCACCAGCCCAAGACTATATTAACCTCCTGTCAGCCCCATCAAAGTGGTTACTCCCATTGATCTTAAGGCCAAATCTATATTTCAGAGAAACGTATGATGCTGCAAATAACTTAGCTTTACTTAGAAAAAAATGAAATTCTCAATAAATAATATATTACAAGTGCTTTACTTATTGGAATGAATGAGAACAATAGGAGATAATAAATGTGTGTTAAAACATCACACTGTAGACATTAAAAGTCACCTTGAGATATAAAAGGATAATTCATGCATCGTTTCCAATGCAACATGCTTTCTTCTACATCCCAAATGTCTCAATCAAATCCTATAGCCATCGGTGCTAAAAGAAACAGAAGAAAACCAGCCATACTGAAGTGTCTAATCACAACCTGTCGATACCTACCGCTGATAAACAGTGAACTACACTTTTAATTGTCAAAAAATTGATTTTTTTCCCAGGAACTGTGGGTGAACTGAAGGAGAAAAGCTCCTGAGTTTGCATCCAGAGCAACCGCCTTCTGCTTAAAGCAACTGAACCCCTACTTCAAAATCATTACATTCCACTTCCTAAATGTATTTTCTTTCAACATCTTTAGCAAGAAAAAAACGTATTTCTCTTCTGGCAATTGAATATCTCAAGTTCAAGAAAATATATAGAATGTAGAAACAGGATGTCAACAAAAAAAGCTGTTTTTCTTAGATAAAACTGTGTTATGAATTTTCATTTGAATGTGTTTCAGCTTTTGAAGATCTACATTTCTCTTCTCACAATGGTGTTACCACTGGTGGTAACTTGTATAAATAAATGAGGCTTAAAAGCAAGCTCATGACTTCAAGTCCTTTCACTAGGGAAATACCTGTAATTTGTACTCCAATTAGAGACTCAAAATAATGCTGGAGAAATGTACATTTGTTTGATGAGAGGCTTTTCTTCCCTCATTGATTGCTTAATGATTTTGTTCTAACCAATTCTGACCATATGTGATTGATGGGTGCTGTCACTCTCCAGCTTCTCTTCACTGCTTCTCCATAATCAAGGGCAGTGGGACAGTGTTTCCCAGGATGTATCAAAATATTCAGTTCCTCTCTCATAATGTAGTGAGTCACCTTTCCTTTTCTTTATTTAGCAAACTCAATTCCACATATTTGATCTTCAAAGCAAATGACATACTACTAATTTGAGTACCATAGTGAATATAAAGAAATACAAAATATGATTCCTGATCTCAGAAAAAAATGAGATTTACAAATACTAAAACGTATCTAAACTAGAATAGACCTTTTAGGGCTGGGAATGTGGCTTAGTGGTAGAGTGTTTGCCTAGCTAGTGTTTGCCAATAGAGGTGCTGTAGCTCAAGAGGTAGAGCACTAGCCTTGAGCACAGAGAGGCTCAGGGACAGTGCCCAGGCCCTGAGTTCAAGCCCCAGGACTGGCAGAAAAAAAGAATAGACCTTTTAAATGTAATCATATGTGCCCCACTCATTTTTGTAAATAAGAAGACAAAGACTCAGATATTTAGTCAGCTGATACAGGAATGCATACCACCATCTTGTTCCAAAACTCTCCCAGTACATCTTGTAATAACACGTTGTCACCTCTCCAAATAGATTGGGTTATTGCAACTTAAGATACAGACAAGTTATTTTAGTCCATTACTGTTGCTGTTACAAAATATCCGGGGCAGAATAAAGTAGAAAGAAGGGGAGTTTGTTTAGATCACAGTTCTGGAGACTTTACATAACACCAGCATCTGCGGAGGGGGCAGGTTTGTTCTTTCTCAAACCACCTCTAAAAAGAAGTAGCTGGAGCCAGGCACTAGTGACTGATACTAATCAGCCTCGCTACTCAGGAGGCTGAGAACTGAGAATGGTTCAGAACCAGCCTAATGAAACAAAAGCTTGAGACTCATTCCTAATTAATTAGGAAGGGAAAAAAGCAGATGTGAAAGTATAGCTCAAGTGGTAAAGCGTTCCCCATGAGTGAAAAAAAAGGCAACTAAGCTCTGAATTCAAATCCCAGTACTGGGATACGTGTGTGTGTGTGTGTGTGTGTGTGTGTGTGTGTGTGTGTGTGTAAGAGAGAGAGACAGACAGACAGACAGAGACAGAGATAGAGAGACAGAGAGAGACAGACAGACAGACAGAGACAAAGAGACAGAGGGAGACAGAGAGAGACAGATTGACAGAGGGAGAGAGAAAGATAAGAGAGAGAAAGAAAGAGAGAGAGGGAGGAGAGGGGAAACTATCTGGAATCTCACTAGATCTGCTTTAATCCCTTTCAAAGACTTTTTCCTCAATGTTCTAACCACTTACTAATTCACAACATTATCAAAATGGAGACCAAGCTACCTGAGTATGAATAATTTGGAGACTCACCCAAACCATATCCAAGTCTTAGCAAAAAGGATATGAGAATCATAATTATAATGTGAATGAAATTGAGGAGCCTATTTCTCACTGATCATTAAATACTGGTTACTATAGTAACAACACTTCAGGGGCATGGTGCAGTTGAATATTATTCTAGATTAAGATATTTAGAAATGTTTGGGGGGAGGTAATTAAAATATTTCTTAAAGAATAGAAGAAGCTGAATGGGATAAGAATAATAATGAGCTAAGTAAGAATCCCTACAAGGAAATAGTCTAACAAAATCCTCAGTGTATACTTGCATCAAGGTGCTTAAGTATTTAACAGAATTTGCCAAAGTCATTATTATCTTATATTTAATTTCCACATACTATTTTATACTTGCCCCTAAACTTCTCTTTTAGTATTTAGTATGATCTCTATTAATTTATCTAAAATGGAAATGATGCTGGCAATAATACTGTTTTGTCCCTTGTAATATGCAGCTTGAACATCTATTCATGCTTTAAGAACTTAAAAATGATATATAAAATCACTTGAGAAATACATTACATTTCTGAAATAATAAATGAGACAATTAGGAGTTTTTTACTGGAAACTATTGGCCCATACTAAATGATTGGTAACTGTTCATTGAATAAATGCTTGAAGAAAGAATAGCAGCATATAACTTTGCAATGCCATATGGTTTAGTGTGTATATACATATATATTTAGCTATTATTTATTTGATACTTATAACAATTTTATTAGGTGGGTAAATTATTTCCCCTGTTACATATTTAATAAAAATGTGTTACATTGTTTGTTCATAAGCCAACAAGCAAATATGAAAACTCAAGGACCTTGACTCACATAATACCTGCTAACTACTGTTATGAGTGAATTAAACTCAATAAAAGAATAATTAGAACTACATAGTTTCTTAAATTTTTGTCTATGCATTATTTTTTATTACATCCCTTGCCATAAGTAGGTTTACAAATAAATGTCTTTCACATTCTGGGTTGTTAATAGAATTTTGATTAAAAAATGCACAATAATAATAAATGTTAGAATCACTCATTGAGTCCTTTATTAGTTTAGAAAGCCAGCACACTATGCATAATTTCCTCAATTTTAAGGATTTTATCTTAAAAGATACTATCTGGACAAAGCAAATTGAAGTTGGTGTGCTGATGTCAGTGCTAGCAGCACTAGAGCGAAGATGAAACCAGCAGTCAGGAGATTACATCATTATAGTTGCAATTTCCTCTACATCTTTTTAAATGTACCTAACTCAAGATTGATAGAAAATTTAATGAACAATCTGTTCCTGTGCTGAATGTCCACGATGCTATTATATAAAATAGAAACAACTGGAAATGTCTCAGAAATGCACATTGCAACGTTAGTTGAAGCTGCCACTGATCAGAATCAGACCGCGTGTGACCCCAGCTACTACCTTCATGGAGCATAAGACAAATGACATGTGAGAGAAATTGCAAGTAAAATCTATGGCTGCATAAAATACAATTTAAAACCTACTGTGTTTTAGAAAGAAAGCATCAATGTCTCTCTGAAGCAAGATACCAATAGACTGTTTCTTATTATATGAACAAAAAAGCAAACAGTTTCCCAAATTGCATTGTCTAATTCTTTAAATAGGCCAGACATTCTTTTGGTAAACTGCTCTGTATATTGTTTCACGTTCATATCTGTGAATGTCTTCTAAATTTCTACTTCTTTAATAGACATGTACAGAGAAATTATTTTAGTATGACTGTAATAGGACTATAATATAATAAGGAAAGATTTGAAGTCATCTAATACTTTATCAATTGTAGCCCCAGAAAAGAGGGAGGAAACAATCAGGAGAAGTTAATAATCTCAGTATGTTTCAAATACTCCCACTTATTTTTTTCCCTTCTCATATCAAATAAGACCTATTGACAGAGATGACTGACAGAATATATTAAGAGGAGACATCACAACAGCCAGGGTAGAATTTAAATGATAAACAAACAAATCATAAACATTTGAAAGAAAAATTGACAAATTAACAGGTGGTTTTGACTACTGAATTCTATGCTAAACTTGCTTTGGGGATGGCTGAGAAAGAAGACACTACTATTGGAACCTAAAGAATATTACCAAAGCAAAGTATGGAAATATTTTCCTAAAGAAGAAGATGGCCGAGAGATGGACCATATTTTGCTATGGCTAGACAAGTACTTGTTACCAATCTAGGAGTGAAGAATGGTCCTTTAAAAAAGCATTAAAATAGAAGGGCTTGAAAAATTATTATTAAATATTTTATATCAATGAGTATGGAAAGTCAAAGTTGTAAATGATTACCATTTCTAAGCCTGTAAAAAGTGTAGTAGACCGTGTATTTATAGCCAATGGTTCTCTCCCTCCCAACCATTTCCATGCTTTCCAAAGCAACTGCATTTAGCCATACCAGTGATTTCTTATCTGAAAATTATAACCATAGTTCAAAACACAAGCATTGACACTTGTATTAACTTGTTTCCATTATTTTATTAACTTTTCTATTATTTTTACTTCTTGAAATGAGATTGGGAACGAACAACTGACTTAACTTGTGAGTTCCTTCTTGTATTTCATGATCACTGCATCAAAATTTTAAATAGTTTTAAGATCTTTTCTAAATTCTTCTAGCTTTGAAGCAGATTCATTATTTGAATGCTTTTATAGATTCTCTCTTACTTCTTGGCCATTAATGAATAGCAGCATCCCTTCCATGTCTCTTCTTCATCACCTACCACATTTTTAAATAAATTTAGCTCCCTGTCCCCTTGTTTGATCAGGGACAGTTCTTTTTGCTTTGAAAAATAATACACATTTACATGGATCTGAGTCAATATTCATTTTATTTCTAAACATACAGCATAGCTGAGAAGCATTTCTCTGATTTATTAGTTTCTTTAAAGTCCAATGTCAGGACGAGAATACTGTTTAAAATAGCATGTTTCTGACACCAAGGACAAACAAATTCCTGTTTCCTTATATTCCACTAGCTCTTCTGAACAATAACACCTTTCCTTTGCTTTGTATATAGACCTTGACTTTGTATTACTTGAATTTACTTGGTTGTTTCGCTTTTCATCATTTGAACATTTGAGAATATTTTCATTCTCAACTAATTATTCTCAATGATCTTGTGGTAAGAAAATATGTATCTCTATGATCTTCTGACTCCTGATGCATCAAATCCCTGACTACTCACTTGCCAATGTGTCTTGTAGATAAATCATTGCAGAGACAATGCCACCCATTCCTGAACAACAATCTCTTTCAAGGTCTTGGGCAACCATCGCTTGGGCATTCATTTCCTTCAGCTCTGAAGTCAGAGACACATCTGTGCTCTCTCTTGAAGATTGTTTATTGTTTTTCTCTTCTGTTTTGAGTAACTAGCTTTGAAATTATGTATAGAGGATCATGATACAAAAGATTCTGTACTGTTTGTCTTGCATATAGGTTTATCTGATTTGGGGAGGTAAAGAGAAAGCATAGAAATGTTGAGACAAAGGATGAACCAATTCAGCAGTGAAACCTATTAGACACCATGTTTGAAATGAACCATATAATTTTGTGTGGAGGGAAGTCCGGAGGGGGAAAATTGGAAGAAAATGAAGGAGGAGGTGACATTGTTCAAAAGGAAATGTACTCATCACCTGAACCATGTAACTGTAAGCCCTCTGTACATCACCTTTCCAATATATACATATATATATATATATATATATATATATATATATATGTTGTTGTTGTTGTTGTTTTTACTCAGTCGTGGGGCCTGAACTCTGAGCCTGAGCACTGTCCCTCAGCTCTTCAGCTCAAGGCTAGTGCCCTACCACTTGAGCCAAAGCACCACTTCCAGCTTTTTCTGCTTATGTGGTGCTGAGAAATAGAACCCAGGGCACTCTACCATTGAGTTAACTTGCAGACCCTCCTATAATTTTTTAAAAAGCTTATCACTTACTAAATATATTTTCATTTATAATGGATGGACTGCTAGTTTGATTATCATGTTTTCTTAGAAATAAATGGAAGTTAACTTGAGCTCATGTATTAAAATAATTGATATTTTAGTTAATTCTTGTTTTTGATCATCTAGAATCCAAAGATAGTAATAAAAATACAAGTTTGATCTTAAGTTCCTTGAAATTGACCTGAATTTTTTTCAGTTTTGAAATGTATACAAGATTCTTCTGACTGTTCACACATTGAAAATTCAGAAAATAAATCTATATGTGGCAATTTTCTTTTATATGCTAATTTGAGCATGTTTTATTTAAATTTTTATGTCACCATTGAGCTGAATATGCTAAATATTCTTTTCTTTTCAGATCTTTTTCTTTGTGCTTTTCTTTTCCTTTATAGTTTACTTTAAAATAATCAAAGCTCACAAACAAATAGAAGGTACATAAATCCATAGTTTGTTCAATAAATAGTTCTAATGTGATAGGGATTATTTGATAGTACAGATCTCAGATAACTTGACCACTAAAGTCACTAACAAAACATTACCAAAAGAAGAGTATTTCTCTTTTTTTGTATTCTGTACTACTTCCTGCAGTTTTCTATTCTACACAAACTCCCTCTGATCCAAATCTCTAAAAGCATAAACCAAATTGGCTTTCTTTAAATCTTCACACAATAAATGATACAGCATTTATATCTGTATGTTTGTGTTGGTAACACCCAGTATTAGTTTCATTCTCCATTAAACTTGAGTTCACCATTATAGTAGCTCCTTTGTTCAATTTTTTTCATTTTAGTTATACTAATGATAGTTAGACTACCTCAGTGTTATAATAATTACATTGGCTAATAATATTACTATACGATGGACATTTAAAAATATCAATTCTTGACAACTGTAAACTCTAAACTTTGTGTCTTTACTTTCTTATTGTCTTTTTTTTACCAATCTTTATTTGCCTTTGTTTATTATTTATTCTCTTTATTTTTTCAGCAATTTTTATAGCTTTCAGTGTGATTTTTTTTACTTCTTAGGTAAAATTTATTCCTAATAACTACTTTTTCTCCTTCTATTAATGTCTCTTGTTTAGAAAATTATCCTCAAGTAGTTCTGCAAAGGAATTACCATTTAACAAAGCAGTATATGTTTGTTTATTTCCCTTCATTTTTAAATTTAATTTCGTTGTCAGGGTGATGTACAGGAGGATTACAGTTACATGAGTAAGGTAATAAGTAGATTTTCTGTTGAACATTGTTACTCCCTCCCTCCTTTTTCCTCCATTATCCTCCCACCCATCTCCTCTGCCCCAAGTTGTAAAGTTCATTTCCAACATATTGTTCTGTGAGTACTACTATTGCATTGGTTCACCCTTTGACGTACACAGGGATTATAGTTACACAGGTCAGGTAATGAGTATATTTCTTTTTGAACAATATCACCTCTTTCTGTGTTTTCTTCCAGTTTTTACCTCATGCACCCTTCCCCCGTATTTTCAGCTTACTACATAGTATCACTGCTGAATTAGGTCACCCTTTGTCCCACCATTTCTGTGCTTCCTCTTATCCTTGCCAAATTAGATAAATTTACATACAAGACAAAAGGTACAGGAGTCAAAATCTGAGAATGGCTGGATAAACAGGATTACATTAAACTGTATAGCAAAAGACAGAGCTAGCAACATAAATAGAAACCCCACAGACTGGGAGAAGATATTCACTAGCTATACAAGAGACAAGGGTCTCATATCTTAAAATATACCTAGAGCTCAAAAAATTAAACCTCCAAAAAACAAATCCTCAAAGAAAGAGTAGGCTAAACAATTTCCTCTTCTCTGAGGAAGAAACAAGAATGGCCAGTAGACACATGAAGAACTGTTCGATATCTGTGGCCATAAAAGAAATGCAAATCAAAACTACATTGAGGGTGCTGGGAAGGTGTCTTAGTGGTAGAGTGCTTGCCTCGCATGCATGAGGCCCTCGGTTCTATTCCTCAGCACCAAATAAACAGAAAAAGCCGGAAGTGGTGCTGTGGCTCTAGTGGTAGAGTGCTAGTCTTGAGCTGAAGAGCTGAGGGACAGCGCCCAGGCCCAGAGTTCAAGCCCCACAATCGGAAAAAAAAAAAAAAAAAAAAAAAACTACATTGAGATTACACTTCACTCCAGTTACAGTGGTCATTATCAAAAACAATAATAGATGCTGGACAAAAGAAAACCCTACACTGTTGGTGGGAATGTAAACTGCTTCAACCACTCTGGAAAGCAGTATGGAGGTTCCTCCAAAGACGAGACATAGAGCTCCCCTACTGCCCATCAATCCCACTCCAGAGCATTTACCCAAAAGATCACAAATAAGGCCACACTAGAGCTACCAGCACAACTACATTAATTGCAGCATTATTTAACATATATGAGATAAGGTACCAACTCAGTTGATGAATGGTTCAAGAAAATATGGTATATATACATAATGGAATTTGATGCCTCCATCAGAAAGAATGACAACATCCTATTCCTAAGGAAATGGAAAGACTTGGTAAAAAATCATATTAAGTGTAGTAAGCCAGACCAAAGAAACATAGGCTCCATGGTTTCCCTCATTTGTAATAATTAGTATATGTCTAGCATCGTCCTAGCTGAGAACTATTAATATAGCTCAATAACTATGACCATATAAAATGATTCTATTAAAATGATCTCCAAGATATGGAAACAAGATGTTTATTTGTGTTTTGTTTTGCTTGTGTGTGTGTGTGTGTGTGTGTGTGTGTGTGTGTGTGTGTGTGTGTTTTAATGTACTGTGTGAAGTTCTTTCTTTTATCTTTCTTTTGTTTTTAAATTTGATTTATCCCATTGTCATTTTTTTTTATTTTTGTACTCTGTGTCTTATATATTCATTTTGGGAAGGGAAGGAGAATAACAAAATGGTGACACTAAGGACAAAGGGTGAACCAATGCAACAGCCATACTCACAAAACACTGTAGAGCACATGGGCAGCAAAGATGGCGCTGAGAGGGAGTTGAGTGGGCAGAGCCCAATTTGCTTTATGTTCAGTGTTTAACCAGCCCGTGGAAGCTTAGGTGCATGATAGGGTGTGACCTTGACAGTGATTGGTTCCTTTTCCTCCCCTGCCATGCCACCCGCTCTTTTTTTCTTTAAAAAAGACTTTCTCTGTGTTAATAAACGAGTTTTTTCCTGCTTGACTTGACTCCTTGCTGCATCTGATTCTCTCCCGGACTGAGGGAGGCTGGGGAACGGGCACGGCCGCACTTACCTTTCCTCGTACCCTGGGACTGAGGAAGACCCGACAAAACCTTATGTTGGAAATGAATGTACAACCTTGGGGGTGGGGGATTTTGGGGTGGGAGAAAGTGTCAAATGAAGGAGGGGGTAACAATGTTCAACAAGAAATGTACTCATTACTGTAACTCCTCTGTACATCACCTTTACAATAAAATCAAATTAACAAAAAGAAGAAAAGTACTCATTACCCTACTTATGTAACTGTAACCACTCTGTACATCACCTTTACACTAAAATAAAATAAACTATTTTTTAAGGTACAGAAATCAAACCAGTAACAAAGGGAAAAAAAGAAAAAACATCAAACAAAAAACACACAAAAATTTTCAGTCCATTTTAATAGCTATTACAAATGATTATTTTTTTCCTTAAAGTTAGATTAGGTTACCAATTTATTCCCTACACTTTATACAGGATTACACATGGCTTTTGTGTTCTTACTTCTTTTTTTCTGTCTTTGAATAATTGCTTCTGGTTTTCCAAGGATTTCAGATACTTCTGGAAAGAATTCCAAATCATTATATTAAATGCCGTGGTGGTGAATATCTGCTCCTTTCTCTGCATTTGTTCACAATTGTTTGTTTCCCTTAATCAGTTCCCTCCCTCAGCTTGGTGGGGTTATTTTTTTTTTTGATTGTTTGTTTTGTTTTGGGTTTTTTTTTTGTAGCCTGGAATAAGAGTAGTTTCAAAGTTCTTTCCTCTTTGGGGTTTATCCAAAGGAAACCTATTTAACTGGAATAAACCCATTCAATTGGAATAAAGCCATTCTCACTCACAAATGCAGTCCCAGTTACCAGATGACCGATGAGAGTCAAATAACTTGTGAATAATTCAAGGCTACAGAATTGGTAGATAAATAGGATATAATATGAAATTCTTACATGGAAAATAAATCACTGCTGGTATTTTCTACACCTACAGAATTAAATAATATTTCTCTCAAAGCATTTTTTCTTTGGTTAATAAAGAACCATATTCCTATGTGTTGGAAGGGAATATAGGTCTGGGGTTAATTTTTAATAGCATGGGAACAAATTAATTTCCATTTTCTTTTTTTTTTTTTTTTTTTTTTAAATTGTATTTTATTTTATTTGAGAACATACTGTACAAAGGGGCTACAATTACATGGGCAGGATAATGGATACATTTCTTACCAAGCATTGCAGCCTCCTCCTTTGTTTAGCCTTCACTTCCCTTCCCCGCCTCCCCCCTCCCCCCACCCAATTTTACCCCCCTCCCCCCACCCAATTATACCCCCCTCCCCCCCCACACCGGCATTGTAAAGCTGGTTTTGACATGACATTTTGTACTTCTCATTGTTGCAACAGGTCCACCTGAATCCTTAAACGACTTGTTTGTCCCCATCAAGAGGTTATTAAGCCACAAACTTACTGGTACAAATCACTATTGGATATCTTCTCAAAGTACAGGTAAAGTCAGATGCCTAACAAGTGTATGCCGTTTAAAGAACATGGAAGTCAAATATAAATATATTTACATATATAGCTTGGAATGACATTCATAGTAGCTAATCATTTTATAACGTACTGTGTTGAATAAATAGTTGACAATTTTATATTTTTAACAAACATTCTTAGATATGGAAAGATGTAAGCTGTTCTATCATTAAATTTAGAAATATTGCACTGTCATTCGGGAAGATGAGATTGTGGTGAATTATTATTGAGTCTTCAAAGCTCCATGAATCTGCAGAGTTGAAAAAGAAAAGCCCCATATCTGTATAGTATTTTGAAAATATGTATTCCAGTACTGCCTGGAAGGTGATCTTCAGTTTCCTTCACATGTCTTCTAAGTCTTCTGCCTACCAATTGAGTTCAGTGAAGCTGAGGTTCTCTACAAAGGATGTCAGTTTAGAACATATAATGGCTTACTTCACTTAATATAATTTTTCCAAGTCTTTCCATTTCCTAAAACATGAGGCAATGTCATTCTTTCTTATTGAGCCACAGAATTCTACTGTGTATATATACCACATTTTCTTGATCCATTCATCTACTGAGGGGCATATGGGTTGCGTCCATACCTTAGCTATGGTAAATAATGCTGCAATAAACATAGTTGTGCTGGTAGCTTTACTATGGTCTTGTTTGTGATCATTTGGATAAATGCCCAAAAGTAGGATTGCTGGGTCATAGGGGAACTCTATGTGGAGTCTTATCAGAAACCTCCATACTACTTTCCAAAGTGTTTGAACAAGTTTACACTCCCACCAACAATGCAGTAGGGTTCCCTCCTGTCCACATCCCCTCCAGTATATGTTGTTATTAGAGTTCTTGATTATAGCCTTTCTAACTGGGGTGAGGTAGTGTCTCCATGTTGATCCATTCAATTACTGGGGGAATTGGGGTTGATTTCATATCTTAGCTATGAAAATAATGTTGCAAAATGAAGATGGTTGTGCTGGTAGCTTTAGTGTGGCCTTGTTTGTGGTCATTTGGGGAAACACCCAAGAGTAGAATTCCTGAGTCATAGGGAAACTCTATGTTTAATCTTTTGACGAACCTCCATATATCTTTCCCGAGTGGTTGAACAAGTTTACATTCCCACCAAAAGTGTAATAGTGTTAAATCAAGCAAAGTAAGCCAGACACAAATAAACAGACTGCATGGTTTCCCTAATTTGTAACAACTAGAATATATCTAGGGTATTCTTAGAAGAGGATCACAATGGCTCAATAAGCAATGAGGATATGACCAGATAAAATAATGTTTATCAAAATGAACTCTAAGAACTGAAAGCAAGATGTTTTGTTTTTATTGTACTGTTTACAGTTCTTTCTTTTTTTCTTTCTTCTTTTTTCCCCTTCAATTTATTTCCTGTTTTTTTTCTGCATCCTTTGTTTTGAATATAACTTTATCTGATTTGGGGAAGGGATAGGGAATCACAGAAATGGTGGGACAAAGGGTGAACCAATACAACAGTAATACTCACTAGACGCTATGTTGGAAATGAACTTTAAAACTTGGGAGGGAGAAGAGTTGGGGGTGAAAAGTAGAAGAAAATGAGGGAAGGGTTAACATTGTTTTGAAAAATGTATGGGGCTAGGAATGTGGCTGAGTTGTACAATCACTTGCCTGGCATACATAAAGCCCTGAGTTCGATTTTTAGTACCACACAAACAAAACAAAAAAAATGAATAAAATGAATTTTAAAAAAAGAAATGTGCTCCTTACTTATGCAACTGTAATTCCACTCTACATCATCTTTACAATATTGTTTTTAAAAAGTGAGTAGCTGTTAAACTTTTCTTTGTAGGTCTTGAAGCTTACTGAAATCACAGCATTAGATATCAAAGGATTTTTCAAGAAACCAGGTCCCACTACTTGTCCAAGTGATAATTTTAGTGCTAGTCACATCCATACATCTTGTCCCATATTCTTTGCTTATCATTTAATGGATGGAATAAATAACCTCTGAAAACCCTCCCAAATATTACTGCCACATATATTTGATTCTGCTAGCCTGGCATTATGGAATGGATCATTCTTCATACTAAACTTAAAATTTTCTCCAAACACCTTTGATATCCCTGTGCTATTTCTACCTCTAAAGATGAGCAAAGTTACTCAAGTTCCTTTCCAATTCATGCACAAAGTATGTACCCAAAAATAGTTTCCATAGGAATGTTTTTGAAGTCCCTAGGTCCTTAACTTGTTCTCCAAATGCAGTTCCTTCTATAGCCTTCATTTATCCTAACTTTATTTTTAGTTATATCTGAAAATGTTAAAATGATGATGTATATATAGTGACAATATATAGAGACAGAGACAGTATATATATATATATATATATATATATATATATATATATATTTGTTATATAGAGATATACATACATACAAAATAAAATAAAGTAGCTTCATCAGCATATAAATCAGCACATAAGTCGACAAACACCTGTAATACATAGACTACATATGGGACAAAACTATTGACCAAAAAATAGAATTGTTTATTTATTTATTTTTATTTTTTGTCGTGGGGCCTGAACTCTGGGCCTTGGTGTTGTCCCTCAGCTCTTCAGCTCAAGGCTAGCACTCCAATACAGCCACTGCTTATGTGGCACTGAGGAATCGAACCCAGGGCCTCATGCATATGAGGCAAGCACTCTACTACTGAGCCAGCTTCCCAGCCCCTAAAATAGCATTTTATTCAACCTAAAGCTTTAATCTAATGACTCTATTTTATAACTAGTCATTTACAAACATGAAATCCCAAGATTATTGAAGCTATTTCCCCTTAAGCTATTACAAAATTGAGGTCTGTTGTAAATTGAATTGTGACTCTCCCAAGCATATATGTTCATGAATGAATCCTGTTATCCTGTCTTTGAATATTTTTTAACAGAGGAAGGATTTATTTGAGCTCTTTTTTTTCTGATACCCAAGACAAATTTTATCTGCTTCTCATAAAAATCCAAACAATTTACATGCTTCAATCATACAATGGCAAAGCCTAAGCATTCCCATTTCCCTTAGGGAGAAATGGAGGCATAGGAAGGACGGATGGGAACTTTAAAGCATGCAGGTCCATGTCTGGTATGAAAAGCATGTGGTATCATGACGTCACTCCAAAGGGCCTGGGAAGTTTTACCCCTACAGCTTTGTCAGTCGCAGTCCACATGGACTTTCTTGGGCTGGTTCTGCTTCTCCCTGAGGATTCAATGGCTTTTCTAGGTTTCATGGCATACTCAACCTCACGTCCTTTGGGACTATTTAACAAACAATCCTTAAAAATATAATCACATTATTATGAGATAATAGAGAGGTGAGGGACTAATGTGATTGAGGACCCTACAAGAGAAAGTAAAATTTAGACACTGATAAAGGGGGAATAGCCTGTGAGGAGGGAGACAGAGATGGAAATGATGGATCAACAAGCAATGGAATGCCTCAGAAACTGCCTCAGGTTATCAGAAATTGGGATGAGAAGGACATTCCTGTCCAGGCTTTAGCAGGAACTTGGGTTTGGGGACATTTTAATTTCTTTGATCCAGCCTAATGATTGTGAGAGAGTGAATTTCTTCTTATTCTTTTATATCAAGTGACTTGTCAGTTTTCATGATAATCATCCAATATCAAAGAAACAATTAGGAAAAAACTCCATTTCCTGTGTTAACTTTCTTGTTTTCAGGAATTGATTTTGTGAGTCTAAGCTCTGTTTTCTCTCACCTTCTAGAAGTCATTACTCAGGAAAGTATTTTTTAAATGAGTTTTTTTATTGTGAAAATACTGTACAAAGGGGTTTCAGTTACATGAACAAGGTAATGAGTACATTTCTTATCAAGCATTGCTGCCTCCTCTTTTGTTCTTACCCTACCATCCCTTCCTTCCCACCTCCACAACTATACTCCATCTACCCTCCCTGCCCTCACACCCGCGAACCGATCCCCTGCCTAAATTGTAAAGTTCGTTTTTCAACATAGTGTCTTGTACATCTCATTGTTGCAATGGGTCAATAAGTATCCCTGAACATATTCTAACTAGAGGCTATCAGTTTTTCTTATACTAACCAGTCTGTTTGTTAGTCTTAAACAGAAGAAAAGAGAAAGTTTGGCTGAGGCAGAAGCAGCAGCATCTTTCCTAGCCTTGAACTTTTGGATCTCATGAGAAGGATTATAACTATTCTTTTTTTTAAATTGTGAAAATACTGTACAGAGGGCTTATAATTACATGATCAAGGCAATGAGTACATTTCTTATCAAGCATTGTTTCCTCCTCCTTTTTTCTCCTTTCTATCTCCTGCCCCGCCCCCAGCGTGCCAAAGTTGTAAAGTCATTTTTGACATAAGGTCTTGTACATCTCATTGTTGCAATGGGTCCACCTGTATCCATATTTAAACAATTTGTTTTTTCCTTCACCTCCACAAATTATGCCAACATAAATTAAGTGAAAACAGGGGTTATACCGTGGGGGAGGGACATACAAAGCAACAAAGAAATATATGTTAGAAACAATAGCAAGAAAGAAAAAACATTTGAGTCCTTCTCTTGGGTTCATTTCACCTAACATCAACTTATCTGACAGTTTCTGCTTGTCTCAGACATATACTACTTATTGCAAATAATGGATCAAGAAAATATGGTATATATACACAATGGAATTCTATGCCTCCATCAGAAAGAATGGCATTGCCCCATTTGTTAGGAAATTGAAAGACTTGGAAAAAATCATATTTAGTGAAGTAAGCCAGGCCCATGGAAACAGAGATCTCATGGTTTCCCTTATTTGCAATAACTATTACATGTCTGAGTCAAGCAGAAAAGGTCAGATAAGTTGATGTTAGAAAAATGAACCCTAAGATATATATTAAAATGTTTTTTCTTTCTTGCGATTGTTTCTAACACATTTATAAGATTATTTCTTTGTTGCTTTGTATGTCCCTCCCCCATAGTATAACCCTTGCTTTCACTGTATTTGATGTTGGTATAATTTCTAGAGGGGAAGGAAAAAAAACAAATCATTTAAATAGGGATACAGGTGTACCCATTGCAACAATGAGATGTACAAGACATTATGTCGTAAACGAACTTTACAACTTTGGTGGGGTGGCAGGGAGGATTTGGGGGAGCAGGTGGAGGATGGGAAGGGATGGGAAGGGGAAACAAAGGAGGAGGCTACAATGCTTGATAAGAAATGTACTCATTATCTTGCCCATGTAAATGTAACCCCTCTGTACAGTATTTTCACACAAAAAAAGAGAATATAATAGCTAACTTCATGTGTTGACTTGTCTGGTCCACAGAGCCTAGATATTTGGTCAAATGTTATTCTACAGGTCTCTACTAGATTAATATTGAAATTGGCTGATTTTGAGTAAGAAGATTTCCCTCCTTACCAAGTATGGGCTTCATTCAATTAGTTGAAAGCCTACGCTGAAGAGAATCTTCACAGTGAAATGGAATTCTCCAAACCTTTTGTACATATTTGTGTAGGAAATCATAAAGAACTAATATGTCTTCTGATAGTCGAGTTTTTACCTAAATTTAATGCACTGTCTAGCAAAATGTGAACTTGTCATAAGATGGGAAACATCTAACTTTTATTTTTCTTAAGTTTCAAACAATAAAATAGTGTAAGAACCATCCAATATTCAAAAAAATAAACATAGAAGCCTTTTAGAGTAGAAATGTATATATTATGTAAGCTGCTGCACACCTTTTGAGACAAAACGTGTCTTTTGAAAGGGTCATTAATATACTTATGAAAAATAAATTCAAGAGGAGATTGAAGGGTGTATTTAAAAATAAAACTTTGTATGTACATTACTTTTTTTACATTTTTATTGTAAAAATGTTGAACAGAAGGGTTACAGTTACATGAGCAAGGTAATGATCACATTTCCTATTGAGCATTGTTTTTTCAAAGTCACATTGATATATAGATAGAATACTAACAAGAAAAAAATATGCATACTAGGGGCTGGGAAGGTGGCTCAGTGGTAGAGCACTTGCCTTGCATCCATGAGGCTCTGGGTTTGATTCCTCAGCACCACATAAGCAAAAAAAAAAAAGCGGGAAGTGGCGCTGTTGCTCAAGTGGTAGAGCCTTGAGCTGAAGAGCTGAGGGACAGCGCCCAGGCCCAGAGTTCAGGCCCCACAACCATACCCCCCGCCAAAAAAAATGCATGCTTAAGAGTTAACAAAAACAAACCAACACATAAAATATAAAACAAAATTAAGGAAAATGAGTGAAAGAGTGGATTGGAAAAGATGGATGAAGATGTTGAAAGGGGTGACATTGAACAAGACACATTGTATTAATAAAGTTCTTTGTTGAATGGCAATTCCTTTTTCCAACTACTTGAAGATAATAAAAAATATTTTTAAATCTTAATGCAGTCATAAATTGGAAAATTTTAATTTTTTTTCTAAAGAGATATGGGTCAAAATCCTGCCAAGAGAGAAAATCACTGGTCTTCACAGAACAATGAATTTTTTCAAAAGTAAATATCTTGAAGAAAATGTCTTTTTATCTTGAACTGCACTCTGTTTACAAAATAATTGTTCTGACATACAGTATTTTTATTCCAATTCACTATAATTATAAACTAATTTTTTTGAAAAAATGATATCTCTCAGGTTGTGAAATTGTTTTAAACTTTTTGAAGTAATTTGTACTTAGTGCCTGGACAGAGCTACACTCAACCAGCAATTCATAAGGTTTATTTAAAGAGAATTAAACAGAAGTTTCTGAACTAGAACAAATAATTATGGGAGTACTTCTGTTCTGAACATACATAATAAAATATACAGGTGGAATCCACCATTGTCTACCATAAGCAATACAATCATCAATACAAACCTAGGAGGAAAATTAGCTTGCTTTTGCCTTTTAATGACTTCACCCTACAACATTCTACTCTAATCTCATATCTTAAAGGCAATGTCAAGGTCAAATAAGTATAGGTACACTACTTTGAGCTTCCATAAATATTTCTTCCTAACACTACTTCCAAATTTATGTCTTATGTGTTCCAGTTTGGCACATACCATGACCTTTGGTTCATACCCTAATTAATCTTCTATTGGAAATTCAGTGTCCTTTCCTCTCTTCAACTTTGACTCTCTGACTCAGGCTCAACACAAAAATCAGTATTCTGCTGTTATAAAAATCAGTATTCAGGGCTGGGAAGTTGGCTCAGTGGTAGAGTGTTTGCCTTGCATGCCTGAGGCCCTGGGTTCGATTCCTCAGCACCATATAAGCAAAAAGAAAAAAGCCGGAAGTGGCTCTGTGGCTCAAGTGGTAGAGCGCTAGCCTTGAGCTGAAGAGCTGAGGGACAGCGCTCAGGCCCAGAGTTCAGGCCCCACGACCGGACCCAAAAAAAAATCAGTATTCATCCTTAAAAAATTAGATATATAAAAATGCAACCTATTTATAATCATTGATAGGTTATGAATATTTTCTTTAGTAATATATTAGTACAATAAGCATTGAGAAATGCTTTGTGTACTTTAGTCACATAACTACATTCAATTCTACCTCATAATTCACTGAGAAAATTGAAATTTTTGGCACCAAACTTCACAGATTCTACCAAGGAAAAAAAACAGAATACTCACACCTTACTTTCATCTTCACATTTATTTTGGGTGACAGTCTTAATAAACATCCAAACTCAGTCCTTTAACAGAGCACCATATCCTGCCAAGTATCACCTTCTCAGAAAAATCACTTCAACAAGTCAGTTCTCTCTTTGCTTTCTTCTTCATCTTTTTACTTTCACTAGAGTTGTTACGTTTATGCAGGCTTCCATTGATACACATCCAATAAACATTATCAAGAACCTACTTCCTTTCTTTTATTTCTCTACTTTTCTTGGCAGTAAAACTCTTCAAAAATTTAGTTTTCTTTACTGTTCATATTTTATTTCCTCACAGGCTTCCTCATCCATTCCACTTAGTCCAAGGTACCATTTAAACTGCTCTCATCAAAATCATCAAACTTGTAAAGACCACCTGTTAATAGGTTATGTGAAATCTGCCTCTTTCTTGGTGTGTAGAGTAATGCCAAGCTGACCCTACCAAGATTTGTTTTCACTTAGAGAGTTCAAATCACAACTTTAAACTCTTGACTTCCAAGTATTATCTCTAACTTTCCATGGTAGGAACAACAACATATACTCATACCTAAATAAACAGCACAAATTTAATTGATCTTAAACATATCCTCTGCCACCAATCCATCTACCCTTTCTTTCTTTCCTATTTTAATTAATGGAAAATTAGCCTTTATATATACTAAATCATTTTTATTATGAAAATACTGTAGAGAGGGGCTACAATTACATAGGAAAGGTAATGAGTACATTCCTTATCAAGCATTGTTGCCTCCTCCTTTCTTTCCCCTTCCCATCCCTTCCTATCTCCCACCTCCCCACCCTCCAACCCCTGGCCAAAGTTGTAAGGTTCGTTTTTTGACATAACGACTTGTACATCTCATTGTTGCAATGGGTCCACCTGTATCCCTAGTTAAACAATTTGTTTTTGCCCTTCCCCTCCACAAATTATACCAACATCAAATACAGTGAAAGCAAGGATTATACCATGGGGGAGGGATATACAAAGCAACAAAAAAATCATTTTATAAATATGTTAGAAACAATCACAAGAAAGAAAAAACATTTGAATCCTTATCTTCAGGATAATTTCACCTAACATCCACTTATCTGACCTTTTCTGCTTGTCTCAGACATATACTAGTTATTACAAATAAGGGAATCCATGGGACCTATGTTCCTTTGGGCCTGACTTACTTCACTTAATATAATTTTTTCCAAATCTTTCCATTTGCTAACAAATGGGGCAATGTCATTCTTTCTGATGAAGGCATAGAATTCCATTGTGTATATATGCCACATTTTCTTGATCCATTCATCTACTGAGGGTCATCTGGGTTGCTTCCATATCTTAGCTACGGTAAATAATGCTGCAATAGACATAGTTGTGCTGGTAGCTTTAGTGTGGTCTTGTTTGTAATCATTTGGATAAATGCCCAAAAGTGGGATTGCTGGGTCATAGGGGAACTCTATGTGGAGTCTTTTGAGGAACTCCATACTACTTTCCAAAGTGGCTGAACAAGGTTACACTTCCACCAACAATGCAGTAAGGTTCCCTTCTGGCCACATCCCCTCCAGCATCTGTTGTTATTAGAGTTCTTGATTATAGCCATTCTAACTGTGGTGAGGTGGTATCTCAATATTGTTTTGATTTGCATTTCTTTTATGGCTAGAAAGGTTGAATCAGAATCAGTTTTCATTGTCCTTTTTCCTCTCATATTTAACATACGTAAGTGATCAACTCCTATTGCCTTCGCCTACAACACAAGAATTCACAGCCATTGTCCTATCTCCTTGCTACTTTTCTGGTTAAGGTATGCCACCATGTCATGTTCCTTAAATTACATTTTCTTCAATCCTTCTTTTACAAACTTATATCCATAAGAGCAGCTGAGCTTTTCTTTCAGAATAAATCCTGGATAATATCTTTCCTCTGAGCAAAACCTCTGCTGCTCTTCAGTTATTCTGAAAGTTGTACTTCTCTACAAAATATCCTAAGCTCATCACATCTGACTGACTTGCTACACTGAGCAGAAAGTCAAAAATCTTTCTCCATATGGATTCCTTCTCCAGTCACTACACTCCAGACACATTGGCCACCTATGTGTTGTTACAAATATTTTACGTATATACTGTCATAGGAACTTTGCTCTGTTGTTCCCTCGCCTGTAATATCCTCTCTCCAGATAATTGTTTGACAAAATCTCTCAATTTTCATCTTTGCTTCTATTTGGTCATTTCTATGAGCTCTGTCCTCACCAGTCTTCGTAATGGTCAACTGTGCATTTGGTCCAACAGCCACACTCATGATTCCTGGATGTCCGTTACATAAAACAGTAATGCGCTTATTTGTATGTTCTCATGCTTTTCATTATAAAATTTCTCACCCACACCCACCAACACACACATAAGTGTCACACTTTTGTAACTTTGTGGTTTTTGTATTTACTGATAAAACCTGTGTACAATTCATTGTAAATATTTATAGAAAACCTGAAAGATATAATTAATAAATGATTAGACATTAATAATAGGAACCTATGTATGTTTTTAAACTGTAAACTCTGCTCTATTTTCTTTTGTAATACTCCATTCTTACTAACATTTACTGATATCTAAATGTTCTTGATGTTCAAGAATATTTTATTACATATGGAAGGAATTTTATTTGAATGTTACCTGTGTGTATGCCTGCATGCATGTATGTATGCTGGGTCTGAGTCATACTACTCTGTCTTGAGATTTTGTTCTCAAGTTTAGTGTTCTATTACAGAAGCCACAACTCCACTTGCACTCTTTAGTAGTGAGAAATAAAAGTCTTAAGAACTTTCCTGCCCCAGATGGCTTCCAACCATGAACCCCAGAAATCAGGCTCTTAAGACATGAGCTACTGACACCTGGATTGAATATTATTTTTATATAAAATATGAAGTAAGTTCTTTTATAATGGTTAGCTAACTTGTTTTCTAAGGTTAGCTAATTCTTTGTTAAGGAATTCATAAGCCAAGTGAAGTAAAGTACATAAAAAGTTTAACTTATCACGTGAACATACAGTGAATATAGCAAGAATATGATAACTGATAATCTATTCTAGTTCTAATTCTTTGATGTTAAGTTCTCTATACCTATCCACAGAAATTTACAGGAGTGTTTGAGAATATAATGTTCTTTCTTTGCCCAAACTGTCACTCCAACCTTTCATTTCCAATAAAAGTCACACAATCCTGTTTCTTTACTATCTTATCTATAAAGTGTGTATAATCTTGAGATAAATTTTTGCTTTTATAAATATGTCTTCTGTGTCTAAGTACATTATTGCTCTAAAAATGCTTCAAAGACCTATGTTTCTTTGGGCCTGGCTTACTTCATTTAATACGATTTTTTCCAAGTCTTTCCATTTCCTAACAAATGGGGCAATGTCATTCTTTTTGATGGAGGCATAGAATTCCATATATATATATATATATATATATATATATATATATATATATATATATCACATTTTTGTGATCCATTCATCTACTGGGAGACATCTGGGTTGGTTCCCTATCTTAGCTATAGTAAATAATGCTGCAATAAACATAGTTGTGTTGGTAGCTTTAGTGTGGTCTTGTTTGTGATCATTTGGGTAAATGCCCAAAAGTGGGATTGCTGGGTCATAGGGGAGCTCTATGTGGAGTCTTTTGAGGAACCTCCATACTGCTTTCCAAAGTGGTTGAACAAGTTTACACTCCCACCAACAAGGCAGTAGGGTTCTTTCTCATTATTCTGTTTATGTTAAATTCTAATATCTTCAAATACATCAATTAAACTAGAAAGCTGACTTGGAAAGGTCAAGACAGATGAGCCGATAGAGTAGTGTATGCCAATATCCTAATGGTCTAGGTCATTGGTTGCACTCATTTTTCCACGGTTTGATAGCTGTATCATAAGTCACATCCAGCATATATAGAATAGGAAATTCCATTCATGTGGAAAGGAGAAAATAAGAGAAACAAAACCTGTGATAACATTGCACAGGAGTGAATGACAGAAGTCAGACCTTTTGTGTATAATTATTCCACACTCATTACTTTCAGAGGGAGCACTGGTGAACTACTGCAGGAAAACTAACTTGACTTTTTACTAGAGGACTAATTCCAGGAATACCTGCTGATCCATGAAGCATTGCCAATTTCCCTAGTTTCCTGTATAGAATCCAAATAGAAAGCCCTAGAAGTCTGCAATTTTTTTTTGATTTTATTAAAGACTAGATAGTAGATATCTTGGGATTTACAATTCTCAAAAGATCTCTGAACATTTTTCATCTTCTTTTTTTCATATTCTTTTACCCACTTAATTCCTTACTTCTCTCTCTTTCTTTGTTCTTTCTATATCTTCTCTATTCTTCTGCCTCTGTCTTCTCTTCTTTATCTTAAAAAAAATCTAAAACCCACAAATTATAAACATAGCTCAGTCTTATAGCACTTGCTGCTTAGGGTATATGAGGCCCTTGATTTTATTCCCAGCATTGAAAAGAAAAAAAAAACCTGAAAACCCACCAAACAGGATGTTATATACCTGCAATACCAGCATTTGGGAGGATGAGCCAGAGAATATTAATTGGAGACTATCATAAGATACACAGTGATATCTATTCTTAACCTGCTGGCCATAAAAATAAGCCAGAGGCTGGATTTTGTCCATAGATAATAATTTGCCAAACTTTTGTGTTAAGGTCGATGTCTTTTTAAAATAAGTTTTTACCTATCATGACTACTATGTTATCATCATAATAACATTTGGAGTTGTGCCAATCATCTGGTCCTTTATTTTTCCCACTTTACTTTTTTAACAGATATCAGGTTTGCATCTGATCTTTACAAGAATTTTTTAAAATAAATATGTTAGTTATACCTAATCCCATCTGATGCTATATCTCAGAACATCCAAATTAACTCATCAGGTGATTTCTTCCATATTCCTTTATGCTGTTTTTTTTTCTATTTTCCTTTATGCTGTTTTTTCTTCTTTCATAAGTTAAATGATAGTTTGCTGGTATTCTCATAACACAAAATATAATCTACGTGGATTTGTTGCATCACAGTTCAAGAGACCACAGTCCCATTTGTTTTCAGGACTGCCTAGTTTACAGGGCTGTGTGGGAAAGTCTGTCCTAGTGATTTTGGTTGTTCCTTGCAAACAGTGTTTTCCCTGTATTCTTATCTTCCTCCATATGTCTGTCTCTTCTTACAATATCTTTTCTTTTTTTTCGGTCATGGGCCTTGAACTCTGAACCTGGGCGATGTCCCTCAGCTCTTCAGCTCAAGGCAAGTGCTCTACCACTTGAGCTACAGCCCCACTTCCTACAATATCTTTTTAAGAAGAACGCTAGTCATTGTACAACAGGGATGACCTACTCTGCTATGATCTCATACTAACAGCACTTTTTAGTGACCCTGTTTCAAGATAAATGTGTTGTCAGGAATTAGAGCCACAACATTCATTAAAGAAGAAATACAATATTTATTACTTGCTTGATAGTCCCATTTTTTTATATATTCACATTCTTAAGACATTTGAACCACTGCCACAAAAGGCCTGCCTCCCTCAGTCAATCATCCAATTGGTATTCAGCATACAAGATTTTACTGCTAGGTCCTCCCTTCTTATTTTTCTTTCTTGGTCTGTTTCTTCTCTCTTCTTTTCCTTGGGAAGAAAAGCAACTCCTTCTCATTTCCTTTTTTATATCAGATAAACATTGCCCTAGAGTAAAAATGGAAGTGTTGCAATAAACAGGTCTAGTCCCTTTAGATGCAAAATTCACATTAAAATAGTATCTTTCCCTCCTCCTTCAGGCTGCAAACAAGCAATATAAAATGTCGGCCTAGGAGCTTATAGAGTACACAACAGAAATTTATTACTTCATAAGACTGACGGCTCCAGAATACAGTGGCCCACAAATGTGACGTGGTACATTTCATAGTTAGGCATTTTTTTCTTTAAAAAATTATTACAAAGTTTTCTCTCCATTTAGAAAATAAAATATTAGTACTGATTGTTGACAATAAGTTTACATGTCAGGTGTTATAATACACATTGTGAAAATTACGTTCCTATAATTTCTTACATTTTCATCTTGTAAGTGATTATTTCTGGTTTTGAACAGAGTGGACTATGCAAACCAGAATAAAAACTCAGCCGAAAAATTCTTCTCACCAGGACTATCAGCTTTCAGAGTTCAAACCAACAAACATAATGTAACCAACAATACCAGTAAATAACACTCTTTACTATTACATAGAAACCACTCATTTTGCTTTGAGATTCTATTTCTATTTGAGATTTCTATTTGAGATTTCTATTCTAGCTAGACTACAAAGCACATAAACTAAGATACTTAAGTATATAAGTAGGAGAATCATTTTGCGTTTACTTGATCCTTACCTGTCTCAGGATCCCTAGTCACTTTGAACTCAGAATATGAGCACTTTCAGGCAGTTTTCCTTTTCTAAAAGGACCATATTGCCATATTGTAGATTTCCACACACACACACCAGAAATCGACAGCAACTTCAAAACCATGCCAGCTTAGTTTACCAGAGAGACACTCATTAGAATCCAAAACTTTGGTTTGGTAATGTGCCTGAGAAGTAAGAGTCTTGGGCTCACAGATCAAGGCCCTGAGTTCAATCTCCAGTATTGTCAAAAGAAAAATAAAATTCTGGAACTATATGTTAATAATAGGAAATGGACCTTGTATTGGTTAGTGTATGAAGAGGTAGATCAAGAGTTTTCTCAACTCCTCTATGTGTTTTCCTCATATGTATCATCACTTCATTTAAGTCTACTCCTCTGGGATGGTTTTATTTCTGCAGCTTTCATTACCTGGACATTTTTAACAGGAAAATGAGACAGAAAAAAACTGTAAACTTACTGTCATCTTTGTGTCTGTGATTGGTTTTTGTTTGTTTGGTTTGGTTTGGATTGGGCATGCTAGGGTTGAAACAGAGTTCAATCTACTGAGCTAGACTAGACCTTCCGCCTTCTTGTTTTAGGGGTTCATATGCTGCACTGAGAGTGACCTAAATTAATTATGTAATCTCCACCCCAGTATACATTAGTGTGGAAGCATTCTACTCTAGACTATTGTTCACAATCAATTTTCCTTCTGTTTTTTATTCTTTCAAATAATGTCCAAATGTCCATCTTGCTCTTTGTAATGAGATAAAAATGAGTGCCTGTGTTTGTTGATCCTCATTTCACCTCAACGTGTTTACAATGACTTTTTCCATTTTTAGATAAAATATAGTAACACAACTATAGATTATGTAGTGAATATACATTTGTACCTGTTATAAAAATAGTTCAATACATATCCACAATCCAAGTTAGGCAATATAGCATTACTAGAGTGTTTGATGTTTCTTGTATCCACGTTAGCACCATTCTCAGTTGCCTTTCTGTAAGTAAAATCTACCTCTAGGCCTTTATTTTTGGAAAGGGTGATCTGGTTTATTTCAAGCTGTCCAGAGAATGGGAGGGAAAGAAAAAAAAAGTGGAATTAAACTTTTAAAGAGGTCTACAAGAAATAAATGATAAAACTAGTAAAGACAATGCTCTCACAAAAGAAACCATAGGCAGATGAGCTTAACATTCTGAACTTCCTTTCTAGGCATCTGTTTTTTGCTGATCTTGTCATAAGCCTGCAAAGCCACGCAAAACTGATAGGCACAAAGATTATCAGCTGAAAAAATCTTTTGAGCATCTTATAAAAATCATGAATGCAACTGGATTTCAGAGCTTACCAAGACTCAAGGCTTTAGTATGTATCCCAGACTCTGAGGTAAGAATACTACAAAAGTACGAAATTTTCTTAATAAAGACACAGAAACACAACAAATCAAAGAAAGGTTAGACAAATGAAATTGCATGAAACTGCAGAGCTTCTGCATGGCAAAGGACATAGCAAGCAAGATCAATAGAAAGCCCACCGATTGGGAGAAGATCTTCATTAGCCATACAAAGGACAAGGGTCTCATATCTAAAATATATTTAGAACTCAAAAAATTAAATTCCCAACAAACAACAAATCCTCAAAGAAACAACCATCCAACAATAAGTGGACTAAAGACTTAAAGAGAGCCTTCTCTGGAGAGGAAATAAGAATCGTCAATAAACAGCATATAAGCAAGGGTAAGGTCAAATCAACTAAAACTCTAGTGTGGTTCAGTTTTACCCCACTAACTACTTAGACAAACATGAAATTTTCTCTGGACGTGACTGAGATCACCAAATTTACTCTAGAACATTTTACACAAAACTAATCAAGAACATTCAGTATTTCTAACAGATAAATAAAAATTACAAAACAACAAAATACATTAAAATATAGGCACCAAATACAAAGGAGCAATTAGAGATTGACTTTGGTAACTGAATAAAGTGTTAAAGAAATTAGATGAGAAAAAAATTATGTGTCTTCTTTTCAAACAACATTACAAAACAATAAATCAAAATTCAAAAATAAAATGAATTCTATTTTATGATACTATAAACATAGTAACTAAATTTGAACTTAGTCTGAGTTTAAAAGATTTTATAGTTCACACTGGTTTACTGGAAAATAGAAGTTTTATCTTCTACAGTTTTTTACCCTCTGTCACTATAACACTGCTTTTTGTTTTGTTTTGTTTTGTTTTGTTTTGGTGCTTTTATTTATGGTGTCTCTTTTCCTTATGTTTCATTTACATTTAGATATTTGTTCAAACAGTGTCTAAGAGAATTTATCTTTTTCTACTGGATATCCATTAAATTACAGCAAAAGACTGAGAGCAAAATGTTTTAGAGGATATATTTTGGGCCCCAAACAATGTGTGCTGTAGTTTGAGTCTGAAAAACTCTGGCTTTGTCTTTTCACCCGGCTCAAATCCAGTTCTGTATTAGATGCATGGTTCCCATTATTTGTAAGATATGTTGGTATTTTCTAAATCTTACTTTAAGTAGAGATTTAGTGGTAGAAGAATGGCAGCTTAATGCTAACACTGCTAATGCAACTTCACATAATTTTATATCCTATTCTTTTTTTAGTCTTCGTTTTGTTTTTCTCTGATTCCTCTCTTGAGTATCACAAATAAAATCAGAAGAAAATCAATAGAAACAGAGAACTTATGGCTATATGACATACTTACATTTTTAGAAATAGTGTTCCCACTTCAGCCTCATTTTTGGGGGGAGGGAGGGGTTATTTACTTTTGTTGTTGCTTTGGTCCTTAATAGTTTTTCTTACACCTTAGTACAATTGTTTAAATTATATTTTAAACAATTTAAATGTTTTAACAGTTCAAACAACTGTCTCTAGTATTTTTATCTTTCCATAGGAAGGATTTTGTCCTTACTAATTATAAAATAAGCCATCTTTCTCCTTAAACTGTGATTGTTTTCATCAGTGACTCTATTTTTTAATTTGATCAATTCTAAGTCTTCACCTTACTTGAATTATTAATAGCCATGGAAGAGTCAACTATTTAAATCATTGTTGATACCTTACTTCAGGATCCCTTCTTGATTTTTCTTCCCTTCATTGCTTATTATTCGTCTGATACTAGGATTGGACCACTTATTTTATTAAAATTAAGGCATAAGAAAACTCCAAAGCTCCATACTCTGTTCTATTCTTAGTCTTCTGCCAGAGTTAGATGATGCATTTTTTGTTCCAAATGCCATGTATGCACTGGTGGTTCTTAAAATGTGTATCTCCAGGCTCAATTTTCACTTGAAGTTACAATTCATGTAGCAATTATCCTTTGAAATATTCATTTGTATATTTAATAGGTATTTCAAGGAAAAAAACTTGATTCTATCCCCTACCTATACTAACTGCAATATTCCTTTTTCAGTTTCTTTAGATACTTAGATAAAAACACTGTTAGTCACCTCTAGTTACTCTTTTTCACATTTGTCTCATTTAATTCACATGAAAACTCCATCTTCTGAATCCGCGAAATATATGAAATTGCACTAGATCACTACAATTCTAATCTATTCATCGCTTAATTTAAACCATACAATCCTTCATATAGATTGTTCCAATACTACCATTTTTATTCTGGATCACTTATTGATACTCATCTGTCCTTAATCCAACATTCATCATAATCTTACTAGCATGAAAATAAGGCCTTCCTACTACTTGGCTCTAAGAAGAGCCAAGAAAACTCAGTGACATTCATCCCCTCAGGGATTTTTTTTTGTCTCTTAGTCAAAGCCTTACTCTACTTTGACCATACTGCTCTGTTAGCTCGTTTATGGACATGTCTAGGACAATCTTATAAACAAGAGAACCTCAATGAGAAAGTTCTCACCAATGAAACCTGACCCAAATAACTTCTTAATAGAGCCTTCTATCATTTTCCAGCTCCTAAGTTCTGTTTACACAGTCCATTCCACATATTTATATGCATGTATTTTACTGTTTTCAGTCCTCAGAAAGTTATGGGTTTTTTTCTTTTCTTTTCACTACTATATATCATCATCTCCTATCACAGAGTGAATGCCCAGAGAAGCATAATTTAACTAGGTGTTATCTCATCATTTAATAGGTATGTAGAAGATATAAAGATAAAACTGTATGATTTTTTTTATTTTTCCAATATAGCATAGTAGGTAAAATATCAAAAAATCTGGTCAATTTTAAAATAATAACAAAGTGACAAAAAAAATAGTAATCCTTCCCATTGGCCCTTAACCACGCTCTTGAACTCAAATGTCTGTGCATGGTGCTCTGACTGCACAATTTCACTCTAATCTGTTTTGGGGCCTCATCTCACACTGGTAGTACTTACAGAGCCCCAAGATAATTCCAGATTGGTTCCTCCAGCTTTTTCTCCAAAACTTTGCCTTTATCTGGCTCTGTGTTATGCCTCATACTTCTCTCTTGGCCTGGAATGACCTCCTTTCAAACTTTGGACTACTGAAATATGTTTGCTATGCCTTAGGCCAAATATCACTGCCACTATTAATTCAGCTCCAATCAACTAAGTAAAAATGAATCTCTTTCCCTCCCAAAAAGTGCCAAACACTACCTTTTTTACTTAATTTTTGGCACCTTACACTCTGTGCCTTATATTAAATATAGTAAGGTTACTTCTCATTTCCTTCCAGACAAGCTAAGCTTTTTGAGGACAGGGGTTACTTTCTCCTCAACTTTGCATTATTTATTTAGACATGCACAGTTTTTATACACAGTATTGAGTGAAGCAACGCAGAAATTTCAGGAACTATTTCATTATATCCAGTTAAGGATAACTTGGTAATATCGAGTTAAGGATAACTAGGTAATAATGAAAATGTCTATTGTTCTCATTTTTCATGTTAGGGTTATAACCCATGAAAACTACAAAATTGTCTTTTCCATTTTCTGACTTGTCAAGCTATAAGTTTATGCATAGTTTATATGTAAATGTTCCTAGTATAACAAACACTATTTATAGTAAGGGCCCTACTTTAAAATATGGGGAAAGGCTACAAACAGCTCAATGGTGTTTATGCATGAATCCTGGAGAATACACTCCAGCACTACAGAAAATGGCAGGAATCAGCTAATAAGAGAAAGAAAATAATGCACAGATTAAAAGGCCAATACAGAAATGTAAAGTATGTTTGTTTAAGAGGTAAATCTTAATGACACATGATAGGACACAAGATCCCCTTGGTTCTTTTAGTTCTTTGATTCTGTCCTATACTGAATCTAATGGATTTTTCCATTCATATTGCACATATTTATTTAGTTTTCAACCCTTAAGAGGTTTCAATATGTATATGTTTTATTATAGATAACTGCTACCTACAGCATCAAGACAAGATCAAAGGACCAATATTTAAATATGGTAGTATTAAGTCCTTACCTAGCAATAGTTACCTTAAATGAACATGGCTTAGATTCTCCAATAAAAGGACATGAAATAGTAGAATAGGTCAAACAACCAGAAGTCAATTGTATGTTGTCTATAAAAAACTAACTTGACTTGTAAAGACATATAGAATAAATATAATGTAGAAAAAGTTGTCCTAAGCAAATACAAACAAAAACAGGACAGCTATTCGGTTCTGCATATCAGATAAAATATGCTTTAATGCAAAAAGTGGAAATAGACTAAGGTAGTCATTATACAATTATAAAGAATTAAATTATGAAAAAGATATATATATATATATATACATATACTAATGGCCACTATGAGATCCTCTAAATATATGAAATAAATATTAATGTATAATATTAGAGAGAAATAGACTTAATGAAATAATATTTAATACCACACTTAATGCAATTGAAGGATTATGTGACCTGAAATTATGAAAGAATTAAAGAACAAATGGACCTAGTAAAACCACAGAACATTCCACCCAATAGCTATTGAAGCACTTGAAATACTCTCTAGCATTGATCATATTATATGCTATAATAAATCTTTACAAATTTTTTATTGTGAAAATACCATACAAAGAGGTTACAATTACATGGGCAAGGTAATGAATACATTTCTTATCAATCATTGTTGCCTTCTCCTTTGTTTCCTCTTCCCATCACCCCCCCCTGCTCCTCTTTCCCCCCCCCCAACTCCAAAGTTGTAAAGTTCATTTTTTCTTCATAACAATTTGTACATCTCATTGTTGCAATGGATCCACCTGTATCCCTATTTAAACTATTTGTTTTTTCCCTTCCCCTCCACAAATTATATCAATATCAAATACAGTGAAAGCAAGGGTTATACTGTAGGGAGGGACATACAAAGAAACAAAGAAATCATCTTATAAATATGTTAGAAACAATTGCATGAAAGCAAAATCATTTGAATACTTATCTTGGGGTTCATTTCACCTAACATCAACTTATCTGACCTTTTCTGCTTGTCTCATATACTACTTATCGCTAATAAGGGAAACCATGGATTTTAAAAGATAAAAACAATTCCAAAGCTGGGCATGGATGGCTCATGCCTAAAATCCTAGCTACTCAGGAGGCTGAGATCTGAGGACAGTGGTTCAAAGCCAGTCTGGACAGGAAAGTCCCTGACATATGTATCTCCAATTCACCACCAGAAAACTGGAAGTGGCACTGAGGCTTAAGTGGTAGAGTGCTCACCTTGAGCTGAAGAGCTCAGGGACACCACCCAGGAGCAGAGTTCAAGCTGCATCACAGTCTTTCTGTCTCTCTCTGTCTCTCTCTCTCTCTCACACACACACACACACATACACACACACACACACACTCACATACATACACACACACAGAAGGGTAACAAATAGAAAGAGAAACAGCTACATAATGAAAGTAAATATAAAGACAAAGAGACATATGAAGAAAATGAAAAGTATAAAAGATTTTCAAAATCAAAACATAAAATTTAATGGGTTTGAATAAAGTCTGGTAACCTTACAAAGTGATTCAAATATGATGAGTCATATAAGTTATGAAAAAGTTACTTTAGTCACTCTTTTTAAGCTTTATTGAGCAATCCATAACCATCTTTGACAGATAATTGTCTACTTACTGAAATACAGTAATAGCCAGGATAATCATGTTCTTAATGGAGATTAAGTTCTGATGCAGACAACCCACAAACAATCATGTAATTTGAGACCATAAGTCAGCACGTATCAATGTGGAGCCAGTGTGATTACTACAGTGAAGTTGATTCTCTGGAGTGGGAGCTAGATTGTCTGAGCGAGGCAATGTAGGAAAAGACTAAATGAATATGCATAATGGCTGTAATTCATGTGTTAAGGAAATGTTGGCAGCTGGTGCAAAACCATGCTAAGCTATGCCCAAAGCAATGAGAGAAAACCTTGGATAATGTGATAATGTTTTATTATATGTGCCATTGTAATTGGGCTCAACATCTGACTTAACATGATTTCTGAATGTATCTAAGGTGTTTATGGAAGAAATTGGCACTTGAACTGATGGACTGAGTAATAAAAAGCCCCTTTCCAATCTAGGTGATATCATGCAATACTTTGAGGTACTAAATAGAACAAGGTGGTGGAGGAAGTTTGGATCTTAGCAACCATTTGTTTGACTAAGCTGGAACCCACATCTTCAGTTCTCAGTACTTCTGGTTATCAGGCCCTCAGGCCTACCTTCAGTTTTACTACTCCTCCACAGCCTCTTGCAGATGCCACATCCTGGAACATGCCAGCCTCCAGAAATGAATGAGCCAACACTATGTTGCAGACACTTCTGAGTGATGCATACATAAGTAATATTTCACTTCAGCATCCTGACTAATGCACATTGTTTGGTTCGGTTTCAAATTAGCAGGAAGGTTAAAGTGGAAAATGTTAAGTACTTAGACCCAAATTTTAAAAATCAGGATCACCTAGAGAGCTTATAAAATACAACATAGAGTTTGTTCCAAGAGTTTCCTTCTGATTTATGAAGTTAGTGATAAGAGCCAATGTCATTTCTAACAAGTTCCGAAGGATTTCTGACATTGTTAGTTATAACATGACAACTTGAGAATAACTGCCATAAGTAAAAATATTTTTTATAAATAATCAGAATCATCAAGACCTTCATAGTTTAAATTCTGTTTGCTCTCTGAAAACCAGTGATTAATCTTGATCTTGAGTCAAGTTGAGAATTCTGATCTCAAGTTGAGAATTCTGATCTTAATTATTTAGAAACTGAATACAAGTCTTCAACAAGCTACTGTGCACCATTCCTAAAAAAAGTTCCCTTGGCTCATTATCGTAGAGGCCCTAAGGGAATCACAAAATGTCAGTTTTGCTACTAAAAAGTATTTTCATAAAAGTGTATATTACAAAACGTAGAAAAAAACAACTGATTAAAAAAGCTTTTTTCTCATACCCAGACTTCCCTTTAAGCAATCTAACCATAAACAATGCCTTGAAAAAGTTATTCTATAACAACTATTAATATAAGTTATGAGATTTTTACCATTTGCTTTCTTTCATAGGTTATTGACTTCATAGTATTTTTAGTAAAAGATTTCATTGTGCTCATGAACTATACCTGTAGAAGTCACCTGCTCTGTGCAAGACACTCCACCGTTCCTCTCAATGGTCTACCAAGAGATTTCTCAATTTGTGAATAGCGTACTAACACACTATATTATGCATAGTCCCATGTTTCCATTTTATTTATCTATCATTTGTATCAACACTAAAACACTGTTTCATTTTGTGAGCTCTATCTGATTATCTGACTCCTTTCATCAAGGTCATTATTTTATTTAAGGGAACAGTGAATGTAGATATTTTTAGTTGTAAACTTTGCAACCAAGAAAAAAGATATTGATATGTCTAAATATGTGTATGCCTACATACACATGAGTTAAAAGCATACCACTCAACATGTTTTTTGCAACTTACTGCAAGGTTACTATAAACTTAGAACCATCTAGTTAAAAATAGTAGCATTACCAGGAGTCAAAAAATCTCAACAATCTTGTGAGCCATGAAAGTTTCATACTGTATGTCATAGTACCCTCAGTTTCACATGCGCATGAGTAAAGTCTGCTGAACAACTTAGATAAAGAATTTGTCTTCTTCAAACCTTCCCTAAATTTTATTCAATGAGATGTTTCATTTTTGAATCATGGTAGGCACTCAAAGCTTCTGGATCCTAGCATGAAGTAATATAAGCATAGACTGAGTATGATGAGAAAATTCCATTAAGCTCCTGGAATAAGGGTGGATAATTAAATCACATGGTATATTCCATGAAAGTTATATGATACAGAATATTGAAAGTGACCAAAATTTACACTGTTTATTTCCTTTCTTTGTATAGCTTTATTTTCCCATCTGAAAAAAAAACTTTTCATTTATCCATAATTCTTTCAAGTATTTCTTTCATTGTCCTAGAATTTTCTGCTGTCTTACAGAGGCAAAATATTTTCAGAGCTTTAATACTTAAATACCCCTTATTTATCCACCATACATTTATCCAACTTCCTGTAATACGTATGGTGACTAGTAATTAATTCATGTGCATATATATTGGTTGTCCTTGAAAAGCATAACATCGCATTGGTTATCAAGTAATGGATGGATTCAGATTCATTTCTTGTGTAGAACTTTTTAATAAAGAATTGTTATATCCATCACATAAATGGATACTTTAATTAATTTTCTTTCTTTTTTTTTCCAGGGCTGAGGATCCAACCCAGGGCCTTGCACGGGCCGGGCGGGCGCCCTTCCGCTGGGCTAAACCCCCAACCCCTCTATCCTGATTTTTAAGAATAACATTGGTTCATAATAATAGGAAGAGTAAATGTCTTTTAGTTTCCAAGTCATTGTTTCTTACACATTTGTTGTTGTTAATAATTCCATACAAGACATTGTGATACTAGTAAAGAATTAAAAGTGAAGGTCACAGATCAACTTTTCTCATTACTGATATGTATAATTTTGACAAATGAGAACAATATTTATATTCTGTTTTTTTATTTTTATGGTAGCTACTGCCTCTCTGCATACTTAAGAATCTCTTAAAAATAACATTCTTGAGAGCTTGTTTGACGGTTCTAGCAGGGGAGCCCAGCGACTGATATACCCTTGACCGAAGACTGGTCCTCCTCCATCGGGGAGATTTTTTTTTAATTTTTATTTTTTATTGTGAACATACTGTACAGAGGGGTTACAATTACATGGGCAGGATAATGAGTACATTTCTTATCAAGCATTGCAGCCTCCTCCTTTGTTTACCCTTCACATCCTTTCCCAGTCTCCTCCCGCCCTTCCTCCCAATCCTCCCACCCCTCCCCCCCCCCCCGCCCCCGCCACCAAAGTTGTAAAGTTCGTTTTCTTCATGACAACTTGTACTTCTCATTGTTGTAACGGGTCCACAGTTAGCCTTAAACAACTTGTTTTTCTCGGGGAGATTTTTTTGTTGCTTTGTATGTCCCTCCCCAACGGTATATCCCCTGTTTTCACTGCATTTGATGTTGGTATGATTTGGGGAGCAGAAGAGAAAAAACAAATTGTTTAAATAGGGATACAGGTGTACCCATTGCAACAATGAGATGTACAAGACATCGAAAAATGAACTTTAGAAGGGGAGGGGGTGAATGTAGCTGTGGAGATGGGAGGGAAGGGATGGTAGGGTAAAAACAAAGGAGAAGGTAACAATGCTTGATAAGAAATGTACTCATTACCTTGCTCATATAATTGTAACCCCTCTGTACACTGTTTTCACAATAAAAAGCATAATAAAAAAAAATCCTTAAACCCAATGGCTCATTTCCCTTGAACCAAACAAAACTTGCTGAATTTAACTGTCAGTTCACTGGAGATAAAAATCTTTCTCAGGAGTAATCCCTGAGCATTTTGGAAAAAGCACTTGATGGCTTCTGCACAACCTTCAGATATGGCTACAAGGAATGAGAACAGATACCACATTTACAAATTGAACCCCTTTGTGAACAAGTAATACAAAGAAATATATGCCAAAAATGACTTTTTTGACCATCAATTTTCTATCTAATATGAACCAAGCAGGGTTTGTCAATTTGTAATGATTAGCTCTAGCTTGTATTACCTTGCTGAAAGGTAGGTATAATTATCTCAGAGATGTGAAGAGACTGGTCCAGCAGAGAGTTCACATGCTTGAAAGTTGGAGTCACTTCTGAGTAGCTCTCATTTCTCCACCCCTCACTGCCTCTGTCTTTGTGCCATGAGAAGCCACGTTGAATGAATTCAGGAAGAATGTAATCATTTATTTGAATATTTGACTATGTATTAAAAAGAATTTATGTTATAAAGATGATTTTCAATATGATGGAATCTTTCCACTTGAAATTTTTCTTCAATATTGCAAATATTTAAGCAGTACTTAAACAACCTCTTACTGAAATCAAATGATAGTATAATAATTACCAATCAAATGAAGTAAAAGTCTTCAGAAAACCTTTATATTTGTCCGTGTCAAACTATCTTTGAAAGAGTAGATTGACTTAGACAAAAATGTTTCATGGGTAAAAAGATCTTTTTAAACATTGACTTCTAATCTCTCTTTCACTACATTCTAGCTCTATTATATCATGTCTCTCTGAGTACAAAGTGATGCTTTCAGTACAAGTTTCCATTCAGTACCCAATTTTAAGAAAATTGTAGTTGATAAGTATCTCCAAACAGGCATATTGCTATGTACGTCAAGAGAACTGTTATTCAATCTAAGTGGTTTTGATGCATTTGTATTCCCATACCTGAATGTTGTACATTTGCGAACATAATAATCTCAGAATAGTTTTGCAACAGCAAAACACTATTAAACTGTAGGTCTTTCTATTCCCTGCTGTGGGTTCAATTTTTTTGTTTTTATTTATTTAACTGTTGCTAAAAATGTATAGCTTAGTTTATTGACATTTTGAGCAAGAAGATTAAATTTATATACATACCCTATGAAAGACATTTAAACTTCTCTCTAATGATATGACAGTACTTCCGTTTTGCATTATTATATTAATAGATATCTACAAGAAAAAAATACGCTTGACTAAATATACAAGTCCTACACTTGCAAATACATTGTTTCTCAAATTTATTCAGTAAATCACTTTTTGAAAACATTGATTTTCATTTAATTTTTATGGTAGTGGGACATGAATATACATTGAGTATCACATTTGAAACAAGTAAACTAATATTTAATAGAACATCTGTCATTTACTTGAAAATTTTAATTAATAAATTATTAAAATTTTAGAAAGCAAAAACTATTGAATCAACACTTTTTACAGTAGGTACTGTGCAAACAGGTGTAAGGGAAATTTAATTTCAAAGAATATAGATCATTTTTGGAACTGATTTAGTCTTGATATTTTATGTGTTCTCATGCATTTTAATGAAGATTTCAACCCATTAATGTATAGTTAGAAAAATTATTTAAATCATTGATGTAAAATATGTTGCTATTAGAAATGTACATATGAAATACAGATTCTCCAAAATTTGTATTTAATGATCATAGACCAAAGTAACACATTTTCAGATATTTAGGATAGTAAATACTAAATACTAAAAGAGTAAGCAGTCTAGTGAGTCATTAAGGCTTTAAGCCTGTGATCAACAGAAGGCTAGGGAATTGAAAGGCAGAAGAAAACTTTATTAAATATTACCATTGATTTATCCTTCTTATCTCTGCCAAAATCTTGATACTGTGCTAAAGATAAAAAATGATTTAATAATAGAGTTGTATGATTTTGTAAACATTCATTCTACAGATTTCTTTTTGCAATTTTGTACATGGCACAAATGATACTGGGTTCAGAAAAATTATCGTTGGTAGACACAAACATATTCAGCAGACTGAATATGTTAGAAATTCAGATTACATATGTGAGAGGTTATAATGAGAACTACTCCCCAGAACTACTCCTACATTTTGGGATTTGGGAATATATTCCTAGAATAGTATGATTTAGAACAAAGCTGAAAGGTGACCAAAAACTTGCAAGACTAAAAATGATGGTGAATTTCTTTTGTCTGAGTGATATGAACAGAATTTACACAAAGGTGAGTGTTCATTTCAAGGAGAAAATACAATATCGTAGAAGCAACAGAATTATAAGGCTTATGGAAATGATGTCTATAAGCTAGGCAGTAGAAAATACTAAGAATTATTATCCAGGCTAAAGATTTTGAGTTCTATTTTAAGACCAATGAAAAGACCAAGTATCTTTGAGAGAGAACCAGCAACGTGAAATATACAGGTTCTATTTCATCTCAAGATTATTATAGGAGGTTTTTCCACTTCCTTAGTTCTGTTTAATTTCATTTTTCAGGTTTTAAAGTTTTCATCATAAAGTTAAGTTAATCCTAGGTATTTTATTTTTTGTGGAGCTATTACTAAAGGAGTTGCTTTCCTGATTTCAGCCACGCTCTTCGTTATTGGCATACAGGCAAGCCACTGATTTTTTTTTTAAGTTTTCTTCTATTTTTTTAAGTTTTTTTATTGTGAAAATATTGTACAGAGGGGTTACAATTACAAGGTAATGAGTACATTTCTTATCAAGCTTTGTTGCCCCCTCCTTTGTTCTCTCCTACCATCCCCTCCCTCCCACTTCCACAGCTAACACCCCCGCTTAAATTGTAAAGTTCATTTTCCGACATTGTGTATTGTTACAATGGGTCAACCTGTATCCCTATTTAAACATTTTGTTTTTTTTTCCTTCCCCTCCCCAAATTATACTGACATCAAATACAGTGAAAACAAAAGTTATACAGTGGGGGAGGAACATACAAAGCAACAAAAAAATCACATGGTACCTTATAAATACGATAGAAACAAAAGCAAGAAAGAAAAAACCAGTGTCCCTATCTTGGGGTTCATTTCACTTAACTTCATGTTATCTAGTCATATGTACATAGCTTTTGACCTTTTCTACTTGTCCCAGGCATATACTAGTTATTGCAAATAAGGGAAAACATAGGATCTATATTTCTTTGGGCCTGGCTTACTTCAAATGAAATTGATTTTTGAGGGTTAATTTTACACCCTGCTATTTTGCCAAAGTTTCAAATCAGCTCGAATAACTTGGGAATGGAGTCTGTGGGATTCTTTAAATACAAGATCATGTCATCTGAAAAGAGGGAGAGTTTTACTTCATCTTTCCCTATTTGGATCCCCTTTATGTTTGTATCTTGTCTTATTGCTCTAGCTAGACATTCTAATACTAAATTGAAGAGGAGTGGAGACAGTGGACATCCTTGTCTTGTTCCTGAGTTTAGAGGAAACAGCTTTAGCTTTTCACCATTAAGTATAATGCTGGCCGTAGGTTTGTCATATACAGCCTTTATTGTATTAAGAAATGTTCCCTGGATTCCTAGCTTCTCCAGAATTTTCATCATAAAGGAGTGTTGGATCTTGTCAAATGCTTTTTCTGCATCTATTGAGGTAATCATGTGGTTCTTATCCTTGCTCTTGTTGATGTAAGGTATTACAATAATTGATTTGCATATATTGAACCAGCTTTCCATCCCTGGAATGAATCCTGTTTGATCACTGTGTATGACTGTTTTGATGATTTGTTGAAGTCTTTTGGTCAGAATTTTGTTAAAAAGTTTTGCATCGATGTTCATCAAAGAAATGGGTCTATAGTTCTCTTTCTCTTTTATTATTTTATTGTAAGGATGCTGTACAGAGGGGTTACAGTTACAATGAGTACATTACTTGTCGATCATTGTTACCCTTCCCTTCCTTGTTGTTGTCTCACTATCTTTTCCCTCTCTCACTTCTCACACTCCTCACCCCAATGCTCCCCCAGAAGTTCGGTTTGTTTCCAATATACTGTCCTGTGTGTATCCTTGTTGCAATGTGTCATCCTTTGTCCTTGTTTCAACATTTTGTTATTCCCCTTCTCCTCCCCAGATTAGACATATGTGTATACAAGATACAGGGTATCAGGACTGGGAAGGTGGCTCAGTGGTAGAGAACTTGCTTTGCATGCTTGAGGCCTTGGGTTTGATTCCTCAGCACCACATAAGCAAAAAGAAAAAAGCCGGAAGTGGCGCTGTGGCTCAAGTGGTAGATCGCTAGCCTTGAGCTGAAGAGCTGAGGGACTGCGCCCAGGCCCAGAGTTCAGGCCCCACGACAAGACCCCGTTAAAAAAAAGATACAGGGTACCAAAATCAAGTACAGTGATAACAGGAGATATGCCACAGGGGAAAGAACATACAAAAAATATAATCACATGGTACATTTAAAACAATAAAAATAAAGGCATACCTCTTGTGTCCATATCTTGGAGTGTTCATTTCACTTAGCATCATCTTATATGATCATTTGTATAGTTCTCTTCCTTTGATGAATCCCTGCCTAACTTTGGTTATGATGGCTTCATAGAAAGAGCTTGGTATTGAACTTTCACTTTCAATTTCATTGAAGAGTTGGAGGAGTATTGGTGTGAATTCTGCTTTGAAGTTCTTATAGAACTCAACAGTGAACCCATTTGGTCCTGGGCTTTGTTAGGTGGGAGGATTTTATTGCTATTTCTATTTTGATGCTTGATATGGGTCTGTTAATTATGGACACAAGAGGTCTGTCTTTGTTGTTGTTGTTTTAAATGGACTATGTGATTTTTTTTGTTTCATTTATATGTTCTTCCCCTTACGGTATATCCCCTGTTGTCACTGTACTTGATTTTGGTACCCTGCATCTTGTATATACATTTGTCTAATCTGGGGAGGGGAGGGGGAATAACAAAAAGCTGAAACAAGAACACAGGATAATCCATTGCAACAAGGATACCCACAGGACAGTTTATTGGAAACAAGCTTTACAACCTTGGGTGGAGGGAGAGGATAGTGGAAGAACAACAAGGACAAGGGGAGGGGTAACAATGATTGACAAGTAATGCACTCATTGCCTTACTCATGTAACTGTAACCCCTCTGTACAGCAACTTTACAATAAAATAAAAACACATTAGCATAAAAATATTATTATAGCATTAATCTTCTCAAGATGATTCTGTTATTGTGTTGACCAAGGGTTATAATTAACTGAGAGGAGACATGGGCAGACAAACTCGGACAATGCTATAGTCATAAGGAAAAAGTCTGGAATAACCATAATGGAAAGGAAAAGTAGGATGATTAGACATATAGTAAGATATGGAAAGAGTAAAATTTAGTGGTTGATGGAAGATGGGAAGGAATCAGTTCAGGAGGGTAACTCCAAACAATGAAATAATCAATGGTGGAGGGAAATGTGAATTAAAGGAGATGGAGGAAGGAAAAGTAAAAATGAGGTTGATCAAGCATTCAAATTTGAACAAGCTGAGTGAGATGCCTGAAAATTAACTACTTGAAGATGCTAAATAGATTGTCCAACATATGTGCTTAGTCTTTATTAAGACTCAGTTGAAGTTACGAATTTGGATTTGTTGACAGGTAGATAAATTTTTGTTTGACTTTCCTTGTGAGGAGATGTGACTTCCTACATGATGACTATAGTTTTAGAATCAAAGTGTACAAGAAAAACAAGGAAGAGCTTTGGTATCTAAAGTTTTTTTAGTGAAATAAACAATCCAAGTCAGAAAGACCTAAGAGTGATAAATATTGAAGACTTACTAAGAAATCGGAGTGTCTCCTGATATAGAAAGTAATCAAAAGAACCAGTTCTTCATTAGGTATGATCAAAATAATTTGCGAGTAGAGAAAAGCAATCACCTTGACTTTGTTGGTATAGAAGTAAGTTGAGTTGTGAAGTACACAAAATGAGAACAAAAAGAAATAAAGCAAATTAAAAATAGCCAAAATGAAATACATATACATAAATTACCATAGAGAAATATTTTAGAAAAAGGGCCAAATTACTATTAAATAGATATACCAAAAAGAAAAATCTTCAGGATCCTAATAAGTACAAGACACATTTTTAACTCTCTCTCTCTCTCTCTCTCTCTCTCTCTCTCTCTCTCTCTCTCTCTCTCTCTCTCTCTCTCTCTCTCTCTCTTTCTTCTGAGTTAAAAAAAGAAAAGAAATATGGGAGAATATAAAGATAAACAAAACATCACATTGTAAGCATGTTTTATGAAAAGTACTTCCATCAGATAAATATAGGAGGGGAGTTGACAAAACAGATATACTGATGATATGTATACATATTTAATGTTTTGGACTACAATTAGCCATGTCAGAGTCATGGATTGGAGATCACAAATCCAGAAGTACACAAAGAATAATTCTTTCTATAAAGATTATTGAGCTGCTCTTCTTTTTGTTCTCACAACCCCGAACAACAATCCCCCTTGGGCACATGTCCATACAGCCACATGTCTCTGGTTCTTATTGATGAGGAAGCATAATGAAAGGTTAGACGCTATGAAGCATTGTCTCATATCTGAATGATGATGGTGTTTGCAATCTTTTCTGGGGGGATGTCCTTTTTCTCCTAAGACCATATAGATAACCATATTTTTCAGACCATTTTTCTCATTTATCTGTCACCTTCTACATGCTATGCTTCCTCTGTACCAGCCACTGAGGTCAGCACCTACTATAAAGCAATGGACAAGATTTTTCCCTTGAACAATTTTTTTAATTACACCACTCTAGATAAATGTTCCTCAAGCTTCATGAAAGAGTCTTCCTGATCACTTAAATTATTTAGTTTCAATTCTGAATTGTGTGTGTAAGATTACAAGAGGGATATGAACTCAATGAGATGAGTGAACTCAATGTGATGAGTGACAGCAGCAGAGATGAGTACAGGAGTGGGATCTTGGAGTTCCACCCTAATTTGGGGAAGGGGATAAACTAAGACATGAGCTCTCTTCCAATTCCAGTTCAACAAAACAGTTACACCCTATCCATTCCCCTTCCCCTGAAGGTATCAATAGCAGGCCAGAGCCCAGACTAGGGTTTCTACAGGGCAGGAAGAAGCAAGTGATGAGCATTGCTTCCTCCGCAACTGGCTACACCCGTTCCTGCCAAGTGAAGGGGATTTGTGGGGACCAGCCATGCCTTAATTTTAGTTTGTTATGCAGCATTTTTGAAGTCAATAGACACAGGAATAAATAGTAAACATGAGGGAGGGGGAGGGGAGTGGTAAGACTGAATCTGGGTCACTTAGGAAACAAGTCTTGGATGCTCAGCTCTCAGTTCCTAACCCATTCCATTTAGAATGTCAGAGTGAGACTCAAATTAGGTCTTTCCTCATTCCCTCGTTTCTGGCATCCTTTTCTCAGTGTTCAGTAACACGGACTGCAGTGATACTGAGGAATAAAGCCTTGATCCTTTCAGGGAGTCTTGGTAGTGCTGAGCACCACATCTGCTTCTCGCAGGTCTGACATGGCCTTGAATTTCTATGCTTCAGGCCTGGAGGTGGTTCACAATGCTTGCTTGCCCAAGCCCTGCCCTCAGCGGCCCAGACCCCGCCCCTTTACTCAGGATGACTTTGGGACACCCTGATCACATTCTTGCACAGGGTCCTGAGGTCCAGTGAATATGGCCCATCATGGCTATTTTTGTATATCCATAGCAACTCACTGTTATTCTTACTTTATTCATTATATTTGGCTTCTAAGTGTATGTTGCTAAGCAGTTTATGTGACTGTACTGATTGGATAATTATATCAAAACTGTTACATCTATTTGAGATTCTCCTTTTATTATATACAAAGTTGGTCAACTTCTGTAAGAAAATTAACAAAAGCATTTTAAATTTTTTAAATGGCATTTTTTTTTCCTTCGGGGGACGTCACTTATTAAAACGTGTTACCAGATATTTACTAGAGAAAGGTAAGAAATTTATGGTTGACTGTGTGTGTGGATAGAAAACCTGACACACATCGCAGAAGCAACTAAATAGAGAATGTTATTTAAGGGACTGATGGGTTTTTTTAGTATGCTGTTTTTTCCTATCCAGCCATAAAAATGCCAATAATGTGCAAATATACAGGGAAATCCACAGAGAAAAAGACACAGTCCACAAATGATGCTCTTTCCAGAATGTGTCAATTGAGAATCTCTTGCCTGTCAGTCATTTTTTAAACTTTTTCATGTCATTTATTTATTTATTTATTTATTTATTTATAGAAAACCTCTCTGCAAAGTGCAACAGCAATGAGTGTTCCGAAGAAAGAGGTTAAAAAATGGCTCTAGAAACAGTGAGAGGAACACAGAACTCCTCTTCATGAGGAATAAGCAGTATCTCTTATTTTTCCTAATACTTTCCAAAATAAGGCATTCCAGGAAATCATAATTGTTCTTTAAACAAAGCAATTGCTCTATAATTTTTAACTGCAGAACTCAGAACTAACTGAATATAATGAAACTTAGTCAATTCTTTTTGACATATTATTGGATTTAAATAGGACTATAAATTATAAAATGTAAAGTAATTTTCACATCTCAATTATTTATTGAATTTCTTAAGGGCATAGTATTTTGGGTTCAAATACAAGCTCTACTATTTTCTACATGTTATGTAAACTCCCTCAATAAAGAAATTTCTTTATCACTAAAATGAGAATAACGCTAGCAAGTAATGTGTCTAAGCACTAATAAAACTAATATACATCAGAGGCCCAGGTAAGAGCCAAGGAGATGAGAAAAACATGTATAGCATTGTCCTCACCAGCATGATTTTTTGATTTCTGTAATTAAACTCATTTCTGTGTATAGTTGTTATCCTTTTAGAAAACTTACGAAGTAAGAGTGCATCTGGATTCTGAAATCAGAATTTTCCTCTTAAATAAGATGAAATTTCCAATCAGTCAAAGACCCTTTTTTTGAATAGAGTTTTAACTAAATTGTATTCTTCCTTTATGGAAAGTACATTGAACTGATGTAATGTGATTTCGAATGTCCTAATATATTTGCCTTGTTTACAAAGAGTTTACACATGACATACATCAGATTTGGTGAAGGTAATGCAATAGTTTTATTCTTCAAGGTTTGAAGCACATACATAGTGAAGAAAGGAAGCACATTAGAAATCTAGGGACAGAATTTGATGCTAAATAGTAATTGAAAAAGATGGGTTGCCTAGAAACTGCAGTGAACACTGCTTTGTTTCAAGTGAAGGTAATTCAAATCATGCATTAAAATAGTAGAACCTTTTGAAATTTTCAACAATACAATTGATGTTGGTTTAAATAAGCTCTGACACATAAGTTAAATCAATGCATTTCAATCATGCAGATGGTTCACCAAGGTAACCCACAAACATTGAGAGGTTTATACTAATGGTTGGCTACCTTGCTTATGGGGCTTCAGGTTATGCATACATAAACTGGACTTAGATTAAGGGTAATGAAATATTCACTCTACGAATAATCATGTTTAAAAAACTTGCATTTAATCAGCAATGTCATGCAACATTGAATTTCTCTGCATGGGATTTACTGGGTAATAGCTGTTTGGTGACATTTGCAATAGGATGCAGTTATTAAGCTATATAAGATGCTAATTTGTTACCTGGCCAAGGGAGTGAGCCCTTTCACTCCTACCCAATTTCAAAATGTCATGACCCTGAAAGTTAATGAAAATAAAGAAGTAGACACCCAGAGAGAAAAAAAAAACACAATGGAGTAGCAATGCCTACTCACCTTTATTTTTTGATCGTGGTGCTTGAACTTGGCCTGGGTGCTGTCTCTGCGCTCTTCAGCTCAAGTCCACACTCTATTACTTGAGCCACAGTGCCATTCCAGTTTTCTGGTGGAGATAAAAGTCTCACAGACATTCCTGCCCAGACTGGCTTTGAACTACGATCCTCAGATCTCAGCCTCCTGAGTTATTAGGATTACAGGCATGAGCTGCTGGTGCTTGGCTCCTAGTCACATTTCGTTTGGCTGCCTGAGCCATGAAATTCAAATGCTTAGAGACAAGACCTGCGAATGATGATATGCACAAAATCTTAGTAAATTATCTCTCCTGAAGCCTTTCCTATGCTATAAAAAAAGGTTTTCCAAGTTGAAAATAATTGTTCTGTACAAGCAACAATTTTGGAGGTCTAGCTATTTTGGAAACCTGTTCTTAACCAAACTATAATCTTTTCATAAGTGGCTAATTTATGTATCATTTGTTAGAATATGGTTTCAAGATCATTTTTAAAGATTGCTTTCATCAATTATAATTGTAGCTAAAGTAAAAAAACATTTACTGAGTCTTAAAATGGCCACATTGATTATTATTTTAGGATATAAAAGTTCATAATGTAAGGATAAATGAGGCATAAATAAAGCTGATTCTATTTCAATAAATTATCAATGACTAAAACCATAAATGCACACAAACCTTATAATAACTTTAGTATGGGTATTGCTACCAAAATATCTTGATTTTTTTCTAGAATTGATAAAGCAATAGAGTTCAAAATTCATGTATAAGATATAAGAAGATTTTTAACACTGGACTAGAATTAGCAAAAACCAGTGCTTGAATAAAAATAACAATTATTTCTATAAATGTTAATCGAAATTTAAAGCTCTAACAACATTTATCTTTAGAGTACATATAGTATACTAAATTAAGGGCTGGGAAGGTGGCTCAGTGGTAGAGCTCTTGCCTTGCATGCATGAGGCCCTGGGTTCAATTCCCCAGCAGCACATATGCAAAAAGAAAAAAAGCCGGAAGTGGCGCTGTGGCTCAAGTGGTAGAGAGCTAGCCTTGAGCTGAAGAGCTGAGGGACAGCACTCAGGCCCGGAGTTCAGGCCCCACGACTGGACCCAAAAAATAAAATAAAATAATAAAAAAATAAGTATACTAAATTAAATTTTAACTATAAGTTTTAATGTAACTATAATATTTTTCTCCTTTGGGTCAAGTAAGTTTGGCATAAAGTTACAAACAAAAACAATGAATTTCTCCTCTAACCTTCCTTCTTCTTCTTCTTAATTCAGTCTTGTAGTATGAGCTATACTCTTTTCTAACTGTGAGACCACAATTACACTCTTTTCTAAATTTTTCCAGTGGGAAATGTCACCATATACTAAAGATCTTGTTTTAGAAATATGACACTAGTCACATGCTTTCTTTAGTTCTATTTTTTATCTTTCCTCTGTTGAAGAAATACTGCAGTAGATATATTAAAAACTACAAGAAAATCTCTTTTCAAGACTATTGTAGCAGAGTTAAAAATTTGTGATCAAAAGAATGAATTCCATGGAAAGAGAGTTTTTGTCTTTCTTGAATCACAGATTTCAAAGGAGTAAATAATTCTCTATCCTTGACAAAATAGTTCTCAGATATAACCCTGGCAAAAGGAGAGAAAGTTTACTTCTCAAATAAGAATTGCAAGTATTGTACAGTTAATGAGCTGAAGAAAGGGAGATCAATTCTTAGAGGCTGCAAGATATTGAAGAAAACACTAGATACATATTAGTCACAGGTTCATATCTCCCATCCCTGAAGTATGGTAACCATCAGTTCCCCTAACACTGTGTCACAGTAGCCCAGCTGTACCCTTTGCTAACTTCTGAGACATGCCCTACTCCTCAAAACAAGTTCGTTATCATACTCTGTTCCATAAATAACTCCTGACTTCCCTGTACTGAAAAGACAAAACAGAAGTCTCGCACCTCATAATATTCCTCACTGTCCTCCACAAAATACATCTCCTCTCCTTATCTTTACACATTCTACTCACTTCTGGATAAATCCTCTTCTTTTATATCTCCCTTTTATATCCCCTCTTTTACCAGAGCTTCAAGACAGATTTAGATTTCATCAGCTTAATGAAACCTGTATCCTCCATGTAGACTCAAACTCACCATTACCTGGTCTTTTATAGTATCACAAAATGTGTCCTCGCTAGAATGTTCTGTCATTCTTTCATCATTTCTCCCTAACTTCATTCTTCTCATATATAACATTACTAATGCTTCAGCTTTATATTTTAGTACTTATCAATTGTTCTAATACATAATGTTTATTCATGTAATGATCATGTTTTCTGATATTTTTAATATATAAGGATAAATTAATTTGATAACTTATTTTTTAGAAAAAATGAATGCAATAAATCTGCTATTAAAGCATATCCCATAGAAAGCAATAAACCTCTTATAGGGATGAATAAGGAGAAAAAGCTTATTTTTTTTTAGATTCTGTATTTGAGCCTATCTTAATGGTCATTTAGAAGACAGTGACACATGTGAGGTGAACATTGCCAGCAGAAACTCTGCGCTTCCCAGAGCATGAAGCATGTTTGGACATGCTGAACTTACAGGCCAAAGTTCTGATTTGAGCACTCAGAGAAGCAGGAATTACTAGAGCAAAGACATGCCGGGAGTGGAGTTCTTTCTGCAAGTGAGAAGTAATTGAGTATTCTCAGAGCATAAAATGTGAATATATGCTGTGAGAGGATGAAAAGAGAGAGAGAGAGAAAAAAAGATAAGGCTGAACTAATTAGTCAGGGGAAGTCCACAAGGACCTGCAATGCCATCCAAAGCAATTTAGAATTCATTCTGTTGTGGTGGAAGGCTGAAACTCCCATGCTTATTTGACTTTCTCAAGGTCACAGAGTTGTTGAATTGGTGTTGGTGGGGGGAGGTAATCTGCACATAACTTGATTTTTAACTAGGGTGGTTTTTTTTTTCTCTTCACAATATGTTGTAATCAGCAATTAATTAATGTTGAGTCCTGCAACTTCAATGAGATTTAGCTAAGCTAGCTTCACATTCCAAGAGGAGGGTGATTAATTGAACAATTAGGTCAAGATGATGGTCAAGATGATGGTAGTCTTTTTGAATGAAAGGTTAACATTAGGTAGATTTTATTGTATTTTTGTGTTTCTTTTAATAAAATATATATTAATATTTTTGCAAAAAGGCTCCAGTATACCTCCTAAATCTGATTTTTTTTTATTTCTTGCAATTATCATGTCTAGCATGACAAAGTTTGTTATCCATCTGACTCTGCTGGCAATGAAATAAAATAAATGGAAAGACATGTTTTAAAAAATAATAAAATGTAAACTACTCACACATGGTATGGAGAGAGACAATAATACATTTGCTTTACCTGAGGCATGAAAAAATATGAGACAGTAGCTCTACAATTAAATAAGTGAACAACTATTTTTTCAAGTAAAGTAAAATGTGCTTTTTAGTGATATGTTCTACTTTCCAAGAAGAATGGCCATGAGTACACTACAAATAAAAATCAACATATATACACATATTATATATATATATATGAATTTAATTACTTATGCAAAAATTAAACTAACCACAGAGAAGTGCCTAAATGCAGTTGTAATAATATTACTTGAAAGCCATTACTGCTCAGAGAATTGATAGCCTTCATGTCTTCCTATAACATCAGAATGATCAACATGCTGCTGAAAGCTATGAAATTATTTTTATTTCTTCCTGCTTGAGACATGAGGAAATGCTAGGGAGTAGTAAGATAATTATAATAGCATTTTTTTCCCTTTTAAGATAAGAATTCACTTTTTCTTCATTAGTGATAAACAGTAGATATTTTGATATATGAATAATAACCCACAGCACGAATAATTCACTTGTTAAAATTAAACCACGAACTTATTTTGTTACTCATACCAAAGACATTTTTTATTAGGGAGGGCTGTTCATAAATGTTGAGTGATCTTTGAAGAAGACACAACTTTCTGGCAAGATTTTTCTTATCAGTTAATTTAAGATTTTTATCAGACAGTACTGTGAAAAATTGTACTGTATTTTTTAATATTTCTTCATGTGATCTATGAGAACACAAATGATTTTATCAGCTGAAGGATGACTTGTCTTTTGTTAGTCATTTAAAAATGATGAATCATATCATATAGTTTATGATAAGCTCATATTAATGCAGTAGTGAATGTACATAACTTAAAAATAGCTTGACTTTAAAAAGTAGCAGAATCTTTACCTCATGTATTTCTAACATGTTTGTGGCAAAAACTTGAAGCCTTCTACTCTAAAAATAGACTTAGAAACTGATTTTTAATATTAAAAATATTTGATTTCTTCTCTAATTACACTTATATATGAAGAATAATAATAGGTATCTCTATCCAGAACAAGTTCGATCCTTTCATTTCTCATTTTCCTCTCTACTTTAGATATGGAAGTAACTACTATTTCATTCTCTATAAAAACAAATCTATTGAAATTTGGCTATTTGAACATCAGTCTTTGTTGAATTTCCTCTTTTTCTCGATGGCTTATTTCCACTTATCCTGGTCCTGAACTACAGGCAGTGTTCCTGAGAATTTCATGTTCATTTACCTTTGCATCTATGTTCCTCCCTGTCTAGGCTACCATAATCACATACATTATTTCTCCAACTAAGTAACAGAATTCTCAAATCAAGATGCTGGCTTTTCACATACTCATCTGTAGCTCTACATACCCCACATTCAACTTAAAATCTTTCCTTCTCAAATGTGTTCTATTTTGGCAATCTCAACATGAGAAATAATTATTCAGTTACCCAAACCACAAATGTCATCCTTATCATCCATGCTTTCCTCATTCAGTTAATCTCTGTCTATTATAACTGTAAAAAACCTAAAGCAGTTGTAATTGTGAATCAGAATCTTGTTGCTATCATTCTTTAATCATAATGTTTTGGGTTCTAGCTCCATAAATTTTGTTGGTAGAAGACTGATGATACCTTCCTAAGTAGCGTGACTTATTCTCCTATTTTACTCCTATCTAATCTCTGTTCATACTATTGGAATGGTCTCTCAATGATAACTCAATCATCATTTGGCCTTAAAAAAAAAAACCTCCCCCACGGTATAACCCCTGCCTTCACTGTATTTGATGTTGGTATAATTTGTGGAAGGAAAGGGAAATAACAAATCGTTTAAATAGGGATACAGGTGGACCCATTGCAACAATGAGATGTACAAGTCGTTACGTTGAAAAACCAACTTTACAACTTTGGGGAGGGTGGGGGGAGATGGGAAGCAAAGGCAAAAATACTTGATAAGAAATGTACTCATTATCTTGCCCATCTTGTCCATGTAATTGTAACCCCTCTATACGGTATTTTCACAAGTTAAAAAAAAAAAAAAGAAAAAAAAAGAAAAACCCAAACATGGGTTAGCATTCACTCTGTGATTGAAATAGGATCTTATCAACAGAGTCAGGGCTTCTTAGGATTAGACTTATGCTATTTTTTTTTTTACCAGTCCTGGGACTTGAACTCTGGGCCTGGATACTGATCATGAGCTTCTTTTGCTCAAGGGTAGCACGTTAATGTTGGGTCTTCGTCCATCTTGGGACGGACGGGGTCCGAGGAGAGGTAAGTGCAGCCGCTGGTTCCCCAGCCTCTCTTAGCCCAGGAGACAATCAGATGCAGCAGGGAGTCAAGTCAAGCAGGAACTCATTTATTAACAGGGAGCAGGGGGTTGGAGGCAAGTCTTGGGGGAAAAAGGGCCCTCATCCCCACCTAGCACAATAATAAACATTAGCCCCACCACATTTAGAGTTTGAAATGTCCCAAGCAGTAAAATTTAAAACAAACTGTGCAGACATAGCAAAGCAATCCCAGGCACCTGATGTCTTTCAAGTAAGCCAGTTCCTTGTATGTGCCTTCAAGTGAGCACAGAGGTCAAGATGACCTTTACGCTTTACTGTCAGCTCCCAACACCCTGTCTTTGTCTAAAGAAGTGAACCCGCCCGTCTTAGGTTGGGTAGATCACCTTGTCTGTCTTACCCGTCATCAGGAACTTCTTCAGAGCAAAGCTGAAGGCCCTGTCTTAGGTTGGTCAGACCAGCACCCCCTTACCCGTCTCTGGCTGCGGTTCCTCTCGTCGGAAATTTATTTACTTGGAGCTTGATCTTATGTAACTGGCTGGCTCATAAGAGTTTTGCAGTGCACATATAATGCAAGGAAGGCATAGAAAAACCATCAGCAAAAGCATTCCCAGGCCAACAATGTCATTAGCCCTTTAACTTTAGGGATGGGATAGCAGTCTTTGCCACTTTAGAGTCCAGAGGTGGGGCTTGTTCTAGAGCAGGTTTTAGACATATTTACAGGACGCATAACAAAAGGTGGTTGTACAAGCAATTAGTAAAAGAACAATTAGAGCAGGTAACATTAAAATAGATAGCTCCTACAGAAGCCTGTCCCCAAAACGCAAGAGGCCAGAGCATGTGCCTGGTTGCTCTGGTCTCCTACCAGCTACCGTGTTGTGTGAGAGGCGTGAAATAAATCTGTGAACAAAAAAAAAATATGTTTTAAACAGTTCATACGTAATGACATAGGGTGGTGATCAAAATGAAGGTCAGGCCAGCAGGTTGAAGGGACAGCTTCTCTTGTGATGCTATTGATGATTTCTGCATTGCCAGTGCTGATCACTGCCCAGGTCACCCGTTGAGGTTGATGTGGATTCTATAGCCATTGCCGGGACTAGGAAGGTCAGGACAGCCATCTGCTAGAGTATCACCATCTGCAATTGTTAAAGAACACAAGAGCTTCTCAAGGGCTGGTTGCCCTTGGGGATGGTTAGTTTATCCTTGGGCATCCTCCTGTATAGAGGAATGGGTAAAAACTTAAGGTTCCTAGCAGGAATACAAATGGGGGCTGTCTCCCCTATGGGAAAAAGGCATCCAAATCCCCTGCCCATGGTTACTAGGGGGTCAGGTCCTCTCCATTGTTGTGTCAGGGGCTCCTTCCACCTGACTTTCACTCGGGGCTTAGGGTTTAGTTGTCCCCAGTCAGTTGCCCCTTTTGAAAAATTGAAAATGTTAACTGTATATAGGGGGCTAACTCCCCCTTTTTGTTTTAATTGCTCCTTAAGACATTGCTGATTTCTTTTTATAATTGCTTGGCCTTGGGGATTATAGGGAATTCCTGTACTATGATTAATATGCCATTTGTCAAAAAACTCTGACATTGCTTTACTGACAAAACAGGGTCCATTATAGGTTTTAACTTGTGCTAGTAGACCCAAGATGGCGATGCATTGAAGAAAATGTGTTTGCGAATGTTTAGTCCTTTCTCCTGTATGTGCTGTGGCCCAGGGAGAGTTTGGGCCATCCTCCGCCACCGCCTGGCGGAGCTCTTTAAGATCCTTAGCTTCCCATGGATACCATTTCAAGGGCCTGTTAGCCCCTGATGCCACATTGACCGGATACGCTTGGGGAAGCGAATCCTGTGGCCGGGAGTCTGGGCTCTTGGGTGGCCCTTCCTTTCCAGGGCTCTTTGGTGGCCCTTCCTTTCCAGAGGAGGTCTCTGAGTAGGTTACTTCCCCAGCCCTTGGCCCCTCCATGTGGTAGGGGTCTGGGTCTTGCAAGTCCCTCTCGCAGGTCTCATAGGCCGCTGTACCTCCCTTCCAATAGGGGGAATAGGGAGGGGGCCTAGGACCGTCCGGGGCACCTGAGTAGCTGCCTCTGCCCCTGCATACACAGATAGTGCATTCCCGGTCGAATTTGACCTTTTCCTTTTCCTTTTCACTTTTCAAGTCTTCCTGTACTCTTTCTAGGCCTAGTGTTGCTTCCTCCTCTTCTTCTTTTGTGATAAAGCATTACCCATACTTAGGGTTTCACTTCCCCGAAAGACCACTTAGCCTCGGCCGGTATCTTTTCCTTTTGTGCCCCACGTTGGGTGCCAGATGTTGGGTCTTCGTCCTTCTTGGGACGGAAGGGGTCCGAGGAGAGGTAAGTGTGGCTGCTGGCTCGTTCCCCAGCCTCCCTTAGCCCAGGAGACAATCAGATGCAGCAGGGTGTCAAGTCAAGCAGGAACTCATTTATTAACAGGGAGCATCCCCTTTTTAAAGCAAAAGACTGCATGGGAGGGGAGGAAATGGAACCAACCAATCACTGAAAGGCCATACCTTATCATGCACCTAAGCTTCCATGAGTTGTTTACACACTGAACAAATCCAGCTCTGCCCACTCAACTTCCTCTCAGGGCCATCTTTGCTACTTGTGTTCCCCACAGATTTCCCCACACGTTAACACGTGTGCCATAGGCACCACTTCTAGCTTTCTCTGCTTTGTGGTATTGAGGAATCAAACCCAGGGATTTCCTACATGCTAGGCAAGCACTCTACTGCTTAGCCACATTCCCACCCACTACTTTTTTAGTCATATTTACCATCTGTGAACAAGAGTGTTCACATAAATACATATTCTCTTTTCGGGGGAGAGACTTTTTCTGTTTTCTTTTTTTTTCTTTCTTTTTAAAAAATGTTTGCTTTATCTCTTAATCCTGAGCAGATATATCACTAGATGTTTGCACTCCTGTGGGAGAAGCAAATAAGAATACAGTATAAAAATCTCTAATACTACATTAAGAATTATTCTTGAAAAGAAAAAAGAAAATCTTCAAATATATTGAAAGAAATAAATATATATCTTTATAGATACAAAAATATAAATAAATCTTATATAAAATACAGATATAATATAGATATAAAGATATATAGATTAGATTGATATAAATACATTAGATAGATATAAATATATAATATTGAGAGTGTGCAGCATTCCAAAACGAATTGATTTAAACTCAGTTTCTATATTAATAATATTACTAAATGCAAGTAACTGACAAGGATGATTTTATGATACTTTTAAGAACATCCGTGTCACTTAATATATATTTACAATATCTTGATATTTAGCAACAGACAAAAAATAGAGCAACAAATCAAAAGCACACAAATTCTCATGGGGATTTTAATGGACTTTCCATTTTTGATGAAATTTACTCATTGTGGATAAATTCAAACTTTGGCTTGTTGTTTCTTAATTCAGATATTTCAATCAATGAGATTTTTCTCAGATAAAACAGTTGGATTGAAATTCTCTGTTATTTGATAACTGTGGAATGCTCATTTATAAACAGATTTCCATTGGTATTACTTGGTTTCCATGTATAGTATGTTTTGTTATCCAGGTAATATATTCCATTTCTTTCCTTCCCCAAATGAATCCATTTGATTCAAATGTAAAAGATTCAAGTGAATCTTTTACTTTTAAAACTTCCTTTGGATGTCAACTAGATGGTAATTTCTAACAATGGCCATATGCATGTGTGTGTGTGTGTGTGTGTGTGTGTGTGTGTGTGTGTGTGTGTGTGTGTATGACACACACACATATAAAACAAAGATAACTCAAAGTAAACATATTATTTCTTGCAAATAGCATTTTAATTAAGATATGGGTTAATACACTTCCTTCTTATGCTGGGTGCCGGTGGCTCAAGCTTGTAATCCTTGTTACCCAGGAGGCTGAGATCTGAGGATCACAGTTCAAAGCCAGCCCTGGCAGGAAAGTCCATGAGACTCTTATCTCCAATAAACCACTAGAAAACTGGAAGTGGCACTGTGGCTCAAGCGGTAGAGCACTCACCTTGTGCTGAAGAGCTGAGGGACAGCGCCCAAGCCCTGAGTTCAAACCCTACAACCGACAAAAAAAAAAAAAAAAAAAAAAGAAAGAAAAATAGACTTCCTTCTTTATGACTTAGTGGTTATGGCTTTACTAGATTCCATTTGGTTTTATACCACTAGTTGTCTGAAAAAACTAGAGTGCTAAGCAATTATTTTCTGCAGTGTGGGATTTCAGTTCAGGAACACATGAACCCGAGGTTTTCGGCATGATTACCTTTATCTATATTTAAAGTACAAAAGAATCAACATGCCAAAAAGTAATTGCTCTGTTGCCATAGGGAAAGAGATTAAAAAACTGTGAGTTTGAAGAAGAAACTGTCTGGGTACTAATCCCTTTTATTACCTACCCTAAGCCATAAATGATTGTATCTGAAGTTTAATAAATAATTATGTCCTGGTACAGGTCAGAGGACCTTAGCAAGCTTGTTAATAAGTCCAACTATCAGAAACTTTCTATATTCCTAAGGTTACAATGTCTCTAAAAAAATTTAAAAAATTAAAAAAAATTCTTTTGACAGCATTGAGTTGCAGTGCAGACGCTAATGCACACAGCAGGGAAGAAAATTACAAAAACCATTCATTTACTGGGTGATCTCCAAGGCCTTTCCTAACTTTAAAATTCTATGCCCCTGTCTGAATTAGAGTCATTTTCATTTGAATTGACAAAGCTAATCATATGCTTTAATTAAGATGTTTTTCTTTTTATTAAATAACTGTGTGTCAGAGCAGAGAATTATGCTAATGGGAACCCAAAGTCTGTCTGGAAATCCTGGGTCATAGAGCAAGCAGAAGGGGTTTGCAGGCAGTTCTTGTGCTAAGGCCTGTGTCACTTGGTCAAACAGAGTAAACAAATGCACTGAACAGGTTAAATGGAAACATAAGAACTTTGGAGTAAACAGATCAAGATGAGAAGGAAGATAAAGCAAGCTGTGGAGAGTGCAAATCTAATCCTATTTTCTTCTTTAGTACCTAAGATTTCCCTTGTCAGACTGATTCTATGATCATGTCAGTCTGCTTCTATGATAAACTCTTAGCCTTCACATATTTTACATATTCTAGAAATATGAAAGTAACTTGGAACCACTTGTTATATGGAAAGTGTTCAATACACATATCTTAGAAAAAAAATCCTCATTAATCCCTGCTTCATGAACCAATTCTACCTATACTTAGAACTCATTTAATAAAAATTGATTCAATCAGGAGACATTTTTGAACCTTAAATTTCCAGTAGGCTACTCAATTACAAGTTCCCATGGCAACTCTATAATTACTGGTTCAGGATCTATTTTTCAAACTAAATTGTAAATATAAAGAGTGGTCTGTCTCTGTGTTGTGTCAGATTTCCTGGTACCTGGCAACAGTAGATGCTCAATAATTCAGTAATAATGAACTAAAAAAAGAGTAGTTCAGTTAAAAAAAATAAACTCATAAAAATGTCCACTTTACTTGCAAAATGTGAAAATCACTGGTACTATTTGCAAGACCAAACTCAAAGTGAAAGCTTTTTCACCAAGTATAAAAGGCACATAAAATAAAACCAAAATTTGAAAGTTCAAATTTTTCCTTAGGTTGTGTTTTTGACATTAGTTGAGTTGGAAGGGAAAACTAAAAACTGGTATAAAGGAAAAGTAACCTCTGCTCATTGAAAGTTACCCTCTGACTTGAGTCCATCAGAGTTGGCATGCTTACAAGTTCATAAATTGTGGGATACATAAGAAGGACTGAAGTAATGCTTCATTGGTTCTCTTTGAAAATGCCAATTTGAAAAATGCCAAATATAAATCATAGATTGTCCATTTCTCAACCAAGGAAAAATGGGAATATAAAAATTATCACCTGTGATCACAATGCATACAATAAATCTCATTGAAATCCCATAATCAAGAAAACATTAAGAAATACTAAAGTTCTGACCTACACATAGAAAAACACCCATACTCAAAGACAAAGTTGGCACAGCCTTTATAACCACCAAAAGACACTGAAAAATCTGGCGGTCTCCCAACCATCCACTGTGGCAGAGACATTTTTTGATTTTGAATTTGACCTACTTTTTTCTCCTATGGAATCCTGGCATTCAAGTTGTTTCCAAGATTTCCCATACGTAGTCTTATCACAGGACTCAAGAGGATTGAAAAATTTATAATTGATCTCTCTTCCAACTTAAAATTCTTCCAAGGACAAAGAAAGAGAGTCAGAAAATGGTTCTTCTCACAAATATAATTCTCTTTTATTTTAAAACAATTTCTTTCTTGGCCCCTGTTCTTTCCCAAGTGCATTTTAACACATAACCAATAGGCATAGCCCTTTCACTCCAACAAAATAATGTGGAATACAGATTAGTATAAGTGACTCAGAGAAAAAAGAGTAATTTTAAAATGAAATGCTAACTCGTTTTAAATTGGGTAACTCTGGGGATCTGAACTAGATAGGCACTACATTATAAGTGTGTCTAGTCATATGACAAATGCCCTTTTACTCTTATGAAAATATTTTTGAATTGTAGATTGGAGTAATATATTAAGGGATTTCATTTTTATTCAGCATTCGCTATCTTGAAGGAAGAATTAAAATGTAACCAATTACTAAGCATATTGGAATGAACATAATAGCTTTACCCAGTTAAAAGTCACTGGGGCTAAGATTTTTGCATAATGAATATCTTTAACAATTAGGTTGGTGAAAAAGAAATGAGTTAAGTGTTATCATTTAATAATTCATAAATGTCACAATGAAGAGTCTAGTTCCTGTTTTTCACTACAAAACTTGGTTGGAAAAACATAAAGGAAAGACCCTTGACAAGAATTTGGATTACTTTCCTAATGCTTAGAGAAATTAGTAATCGAGGTTATTTTAGTGTCTCCCAGTTACATATACAATTTCTCTAACATATTATTATTTTCATTCTTGAATCACATGTTCTTATTTTTCCTGAGTATGCATTTGTAGAAACTAACATACTAGTTTGTTCAGAATCTTCAGATAGGAAAAAATAGGTTATCTTGCTGGCAACTATATAGGCAATGAGATTAACAATAAAAATTCTCAAGCAAGATGTAATTTTATGTATTATGTATCAGAGAAATTAAGTGATTTTTGAACAGTCACTAGGCAATGGATAAAAGGAGTTGTTGGCGAAATCCTTATGAATTTTTTGTTGAAATAAAACCATTTTATTGCCTATGTGATTCTTTAATCTGTCATAGAATGCTTTTGTTAAAGAATGATTTACCCAGTCAAGGGGATGAGGTTATTCCTCAAGCTCATTTAGAAAGGTGAAAGCTACCCAGAACCCAGAAGGCTCGGCTCCACTGTAGTACCAGTCTTATTCTCACATGGTACATTTAATTGTTGCTGTAGATAATCCCTGCACCTAAAAATATTTTTCTTGCATAATCACAAAATAAACATGCCTCTTTAACTATATTTCACAGTAAATTTTCCTTACAGCCATTCAGGAGATATTCTTACCTTATTCCCTGAAATTTAATTGTATAAATTTCATTAAATTTGCCTTTTCATATTTTATGTCAAAAGGACCTGCCTTAGTATAGGTAGTTGATTGATAGTCAACAGAGGACACCAAGGGAATACAGAAAAGCATATGAAAATGTGGTCATCAAGAAAAATGTACATAAAATAAATTTGTAATAAGTATGGATAGACATCATAGTAAACTTACCTTTCATAAGAAGAAGAAAGGGGTTTTTTATATATTTCCAATAAAGACGTTAAATAAAATATAAGTATTTTATTTGGCTAAAAACCATGATAATTGTTTTCAGTGAATAATCAGATTTGTTATAATAGAGCCCTACGTTTTTATATTAGAATCAATTTTAACACATTAAAAATTAACTTTTAAATGTGACATTTTGAGGTGTAAGTTATTTGAGAAACTATTTCCTTCCATTATTAAATGCTATTGTTATTAATAATGGTTATGATAATTTTACTAAAGTGGTTTTAAATACTTCCTAATTATGAATACTGAGATTATTTTTGGTACTTATCAAATCTAATATAACCAAAAGTATTTGAAATGTCTCACATGACATCTATATATCCATGTATAAGTAAGGATATTCATATATAAATGTCATATATTCATATGTAATTATAACTTCAAAATAGAACATTGTCAATACAATAAGCTTATTAATATTTTTATTATTGTGAAAATACCATACAGAGGGGTTACAATTACATGAGCAAGGTAATGAGTACATTTCTTTTTTTTATTTTAATTTAATTTTTTTTGTGAACATACTGTACAGAGGGGTTACAATTACATGGCCAGGATAATGCGTACATTTCTTATCAAGCATTGTAGGCTCCTCCTTTGTTTACCCTTCACATCCCTTCCCATCTTCCCGTGCCACCCCCCCATTCCCTGCCAAAGTGTAAAGTTCATTTTTCAACATAATGTCTTGTACATCTCATTGTTGCAATGGGTCCACCTGTATCCCTATTTAAACACATTTTTTCCCTTCCCCTCCACAAATTATACCAATGTTAAATATAGTGAAAATAGAGGTTATACCGTTGGGGAGGGACATAAAAGCAACAAAGAAATCATCTTATAAATATGTTAGAAACAATAACAAGAAAGAAAAACCATTTGAGTCCTTATCTTGTGTTCATTTCACCTAACATCAACTTATCTGACTGTTTCTGCTTGTCTCCGACATATACAAGTTATTATAAATAAGGGAAACTATGGGACCTATGAATTCTTACAATACCTTTCATCCAACATATCTCTTAATTGTAAATCATCCTTGTATCAATCTCACTTGGATTTTATCCTTGAAAAGTTGCTTCTTTCTTGTTAGAATAAACTTTGAAATAAAATATAAACTTGTTAAATTTCATGAACTTCAACTCTTCAATTACTCTTTTTAAGCTAGTATAAGCTAGTTATCCATTTGATGAGGACCAGTAACAACAGAATTATCCTAAAGCATGGTGTATGTGCAGTAACTATGCCATGTCTTTGCTTGCTTTAGATATTTCATTTCACATTTCATCATCCATAACTCTAATTATGATCCATGTAATTGCCAATCAGGCATTTCAATGTCCTGTAGATTCTTTAAACTTCTACTCCTAAAATAAGCACATTTCATTTCACTTTATTTAATTTAGCTCAACACCTTCCAATCATGTTTCCTCTAAAGGAATTCTCTAGCTCAAAAAACCATGAAGGTAGGGATAAATTAGTTAATCATAAAATAGTGTCTGAAATTTTTGTCTCTAAATGTAAACAGATAAAAAATAAACAGGAGGCCCTGATGAAGGAAAAAATAAATTATTCTGATAACAATATTTCACACTGTAGGTTATGAGAACAGATTTGTTAATGTTTTGTACTAGTTTTTTCTGTCTTTTTTTTTACTCTAAAGTGTTCTTTTTTTACTCTAAAGTGTTCTTTTTTTAATTTTATTTTATTTGTGAACATACTGTACAGAGGGGTTACAATTACATGGGCAGGATAATGCGTACATTTCTTACCAAGCATTGCAGCCTCCTCCTTTGTTTACCCTTCACATCCCTTCCCAGCCTCCCCCCTCCCCCCCATCCCAATCCTTCTCCTTCCCCCCCCCTTCCCCCCCCTCTAAAGTGTTTTTTACCCGCTTTGGAAATTTCAACTGTAATACATATGTTTGTGGACTATATCTAATCTCTCAAAACACATTTAAAACATCACATTAAATAGTCATTACTTATTTCCATAACCAATACGTGAAAATAATATTGCTCATCAGTTAATATAAAATTATTTCATTGGGGAAATAAAACATTTTGACATAGATATAAAATTTCAAATACTTCTTTAGGATATGAAAGTAACTCAAATGCAGGCCTTTGAAGAACAAAGCATGAAGATGTCCCCAGAGACCAGAGAAATCCTGACCATTATAACATACATGACAGTTCCCTGCTTGCTTCTTGTGGCTATTCAGAGACTAACAGCAAGTGACCCAGAAGTTTCCACAATCCATGTCATATCACACAATAGGGTTGTCAGCAACTATGGTCCAAATGTAAGACAAAGAAATAAATAACTTTGACTTAGTTTGCTTCAATATCTGGTGAAACCACATTTTCTACCACTATTGTAGGCTACTTTTCCCATTGATATTTATTTTATTATTGCTTATACTTACTTAAGCCTTTTTGGAGTTGCATTTTGAAATACAGAACTATGAGGTCTACAGAGTGTACAGGGTTGATCAAACATAATAGTGTGTACTTATCTTATTTGGTAAAGTGAATTAACCTGTGAATAAGTTTTATTTTATAATAAATTTTTTCTTTTTTTTTTGGTCAGTCATAGGCACTGTCCCTATGCTCTTCAGCTCAAGGCAGGAGCTCTACTGCTTGAGCCATAACACCCCTTCCAGTTTTCTGGTGGTTTATTAGAGATAAGAGTCTCACGGACTTTTCTGCCTGGGCTGGCTTTGAACCGTGATCCTCAGCTCTCAGCCTGACAAGCTCAAAATGTCCTTTCCTCCATGTTTCTGCCAACTTTGACACATGAATTATTAAAGGCTTACTTTAGATGCATTTTTTCCTGTTATAGTAAAATATGATTCAACTACTTTCCATTATTTTCTCCGACAAAGATTTTTTTTTTGAATTTTGAATATAAATCCCAGCATTTCAGTGTGTGATGCTACATGGCTCTTTCATCATGATTGTTTAGGTTTTTAGATGATAATAAACACTTCTGCATCTGATTTTACAATTACATGGTTAATAAAATATCCAAGAACCAAACACATGCTTTCATGTGAGTAAGTGTATTGTATTCTATTGAATAATTGAAACTTCTCAAACTTCGAAATGAATTCATAAGGTTCTTAACATCCACACTGAATCAACATTATGACATCAAACTACAATAAAGAAATAATGACTGACAAAATTCATGTTAGCTTCACATATTGTAGAATATGTAAAATATTCCAGACTCAAGAAAATACTATGTACTGGTCACAGGATCTCTATTTTCAGGCAAATTCTATTTTTTAATATCTTACTTATTTCATAGTGTCTGCATACAAATAAACAGAATGAACACTGGCTGAAAGAGAGACCTATTAAAATTAATTATTATTTGAAATAGTGGACATATATTCTCACCTATCCATAAGGTAACTTAAAGATGTATCTTTATATTGTAAATTTTTCCTATTTAAACAAAGATGTATGTAATAGAATCTGTTGTATGAGGGATTCATATCTGATGATTACAGAACCCCAGCCTTCTGCCTGAGGGATGGTGCTCATATCCTCAAATGCAGGCTTTGATTATCTGAAGGATAAATGAAAACCATTTTCTTTGTTCTTTCCTGCCCATTTCTGAACAGAGAGAGACATCTAAATTCCATTTATTTTTCTTATATAAGTACTCACACTTCCCATCCCCAGAAAACATTGTCACCTTTCTTTCAGTCTCTGCAGTATGTAGCTTAAAGCCAGTATAAAGAACAAGCGAAATCACTCTGCTTCAAAACTAATTAGAAAAGATAAAGTGCAAAAAAATAGATCAACGAAGAATAAGAATAACCCAGAAAGAACCTGGATAAGAGAAAAGTCTCAAGGTAGTTCTAATTAGAAAAGTTGGGATAAGTCAGTAATAGCTTGCTCTACTTTTGCATATGAAAAAAGTTCTGCATTGGAAGAAGAATCCAGAAATATATGAGTTTCGAGTACAAATGTATGGGCAGGAACTGAGCTGAGTGTCATCTCTTACAGGACTGGTAACATTTCATGGAACACAGATAACATCTACTCATAGTTTTTCAGGATTTCCTCAAATCATTAAAATAACAGGAGTTTGTGAATTAGAGTGAACTACCTTAGTGCAGCAGGTCACGAGGTTAGAAAAGGCAATGTTCATTTTTTAGAGCTTATCTCCTCAAGTCAGAACTTCTGAAAAGAACTTGCAACTGGTTATTGCTATATTTTAATTTGGTATATGTTGTACTCTATGTGAAACTCTTCTCTAAGTTTATGGGAAAGAATAATGTACAAGTCAACTTACTGAATATCAATAAATACCTACTATCAGACATTTACTGAAAATTTTTCAATACATAATCTTTTTAGGTAATCTTAACAATAACTACTAGAATATCAGTTTTTGTATTTTTATTTTCTTTTATTGTAAAGCTGCTGTACAGAAGTCTTACATGTGTAAGGTAATGAGTACATTTCTTGTCAAGCATTGTTAACCCCTCCTTTGTTTATCTCCTACCATCCCTTCCCTCTCCCCCTTCCTCACTCCACAGCCAAAGTTGTAAAGTTCATTTCCAACATGGCATCTTGTGAGTATAAAGATGAGAATAATAATAACTTTTATAAGTAATAAACTTCTATGTTTTCCTCTAGATATTTAGTTACTCAGTGTTTTCTTTCATTCATTTAGAATATTTCATTTACAATAGCTCACGGGTGGTAAAAAAAATCACAGAATTTTTATTGCTTTTATTTTTGCCAGTCCTTGGGATTTAACTCTGGGCCTGGGTGCTGTCCCTGAGCTTTTGCTCAAGGCTGGTGCTCTACCACTTGAACCACAGCACCATTTCTACCTTTTTCTGTTTATGTGGTATTGAGGGATGGAACCCAGGGCTTCACACATGCTAACCATGCATTCTACCACTAAGCCGCGTTTCAATCACAGAATTTTTATTTTCTGATTAAAAATAACATCTCTTATCTTATGAAAGTATAATTCATTATCCTTATTAACTATAATTAATATTCTTCTGATCCATTACAACATGAAAGTGTGTAAATATGGCATTTCTTTCTTTGAAAAACACTAGGCTATATGTATTGTCACTCACATCTGACATTTTATGTAAACTTTATCCATAAAAACCTTTAACCTACTGACATCAAATATAGTGAAAGCGGGGGTTACACTGTGGGGGAGGGACATACAAAGCAACAAAGAAATATGTGGAGGAGATGGGGACAAACAAGTCGTTTAAGGATTCGGGTGGACCTGTTGCAACAATGAGAAGTACAAAATGTCATGTCAAAACCAGCTTTACAATGTCGGTGTGGGGGGGGAGGGGGGGTATAATTGGGTGGGGGGAGGGGGGAGGCGGGGAAGGGAGGTGAAGGGTAAACAAAGGAGGAGGCTGCAATGCTTGGTAAGAAATGTATGCATTATCCTGCCCATGTAATTGTAGCCCCTCTGTACAGTATGTTCTCAAATAAAATAAAATAAAATTTAAAAAAACAAACAAACAAAAAAAAAACCCTTTAACCTAAAAGCAAAACAAAACAAAAGCCTACAGAGCCCTGAAATGTTATAGCTTGTTCAGATCTCATGGACATTAAGAAATAAAACGTGGTTTCAATTCCCAGTAAGCTTCTTCACATAAACACAACAAATGGTCTCAGGCCTTTGAGAAATTTTTCCACACTAAACCTTGCAACCCTCTAAATAAATCAAACTCTAAGGCAAATGATAAAAGAAATGGCAGATTTGGAAATCCAGTGTAATAATGAAAGGGAGCCTTTGTGGTACAGATGAACACTGGACTCCACTCCAGCCTAGGTGTCAGCCTGGGACAAAATTTAGCTTGTTCACTCCATACACCAGCATTTCAGGGAAGTATAGTATGATTTTCTATAACCTATAGAAAAGCTTAGAGATATGGGTCATGTTCCAATATTGCTAAATTCCTCAATTCCAGGAGATCACTGGAATAACCAAGTCATTACAGAGCTTCTTAGGTGAAAAGGCAAGAGAGAAGCAGAAACAGTCCAGAGAGCTGCCCAGAACCAAGCTACCCACAAGAGCTTCAGAAGCCTTCCTCACAGGGAGGTTTATCATGAGGCTGATGAAGCTTCACTTCAGGAATTCTGAATGTAGAAAAACGTACTCTTAACTGAAGCACAGACAAAACTGTGACATCTAAAGATTTCTATGGTGTTATCTATAGTATCATAATCAGGAAGCAAACTTACTCTCCCTGACTCACAGAAGGAAACAAACATCGAATCACAAACCCTGAAATTCAGACTCACTGTCCGTTTCTGTAAACACTCAGAATCTCCTCCTTGGCAAAACTATGGAAAAGCATATCCCTAAATTCTAAACAGACAAGTTAGCTTCTGCTATTTTGTTAGGTATCTGGAGTGCTTTTATCTGTTAGCACTGTAGTGCTTCCTCAGGAGTAGAGAAAATTTCCAAGAAGAGACATCTTCAATCTTCTTACACACCCTAGGAGGTCTTTTCCTAAATTCTCATGTCTTCATTCCCCAGAGCTGCATCAGATAGGATCACATTTAGCTTTCTTCTTCCCTACAGAGGAGCCATCTTCCTAAAACTATTTTTTACACAAATAGTGTTGGTTCTACAAATAGCACAAGGGACTAGAGAATCATAAAGAGACTCTGTGGGATCATCTGGCCTTCATCTTATTAATTTTATTTCATTATGTATATAATGAAATAAAATGCTATTTTATTTCAAATGCTTATGGTTATGTATTTAGTGAGTAGCTGCACCAAACTTACAGATTTTGTTTTTCAATTAGATTCTGCCAGCTTTTCTTCATATAATAGTAAGCAATACTAAGCAAGATGACTCTTAGACTTACATTTTTATGCTACAATTTTCTCCTTGAGTTATTTTATCAGAAGTATTGTAGCGCACTAAGGAACATCATAAGCATTTTTTAATCTAAGGAAAATTATTATAAAATCTTAAAAATAATTGATGATTTTGTTTTTATTGGTAACTTTCAACCAGACTAAAATTACTCACCAAGAAAAAAAGAACATTTTCATTTGTTTTTGTTGTTGTTGGTGGTGGTTGTGGGGCTTGAACTCTGGGCCTGGGAGTTGTCCCTCAGCTCTTAAAAAGAACCTTTTCTAAGCCTAGGAAAATAATGTGAGAAACAAATAGTTTCTCTTCAGCAACATAGAAGTGACCCAGAGTAAGAATCAACTTATATCTACTTTCTGAAACTATTTTTCCCCTAGGATAAGCCTTAAGGAGAAATGAAATTTAGTGACTAGATGAATGTATTATGCAAGTGTTTTAATTATATATGGAAATATATGAGTAAAATGTTCTATAAATATACAGCAATTAGAATTCAATTAACTATGTCTAGGGGTACTCTAGCTATGGTTAGTTCCTAAGGAGAAACAAGATTTTTCTATCAGTGACAACGTTACAAAGGTTTCACAAACGTTTCACCTAATTTGAAAACATCACACAATTATGACCAGTAAGTAGTGTTTAAGTAGTGTTAAAGTAAGTTAAAGTAAGTGCTACAAGAAATGTAAGAGCTACCCCTATAACCCAGCAATTCCACTTTTGGCATTTACCCAAATGTTTACAAACAAGAACAAACTAAAGCTACCAGCATAACTATGTTTATTGCAGCATTATTTACTATAGCTAAGATATGGAACCAACCCAGATGCCCCTCAATAGATGAATGGATCAAGAAAATGTGGTATATATACACAATGGAATTCTATGCCTTCATCAGAAAGAATGACATTGCCCCATTTGTTAGGAAATGGAAAGGCTTGGAAAAAATTATATTAAGTGAAGTAAGCCAGGCCCAAAGAAACATAGGTCCCATGGTTTCCCTTATCTGCAATATCTAGTATATGTCTGAGTCAAGCAGAAAAGGTCAGATAAGGTGATGTTAGGGAAATGAACCCTAAGATATGTATTCAAATGTTTGTTTTCTTTCACGCTGTTGTTTCTAACGCATTTATAAGATTATTTCTTTGTTGCTTTGTATGTCCCTCCCCCACAGTATAACCCCTGCTTTCACTGTATTTGACATCGGTATAATTTGTGGAAGGGAAGGGGAAAAACAAATACTTTAAAAAGGAATACAGGTGGACCCATTGCAACAATGAGATGAACAAGTCATTATGTCGAAAATGAATTTTACAACTTTGGTTGGGGGGGGAGCGGGAAGGATTGGGTGGGGGCGGGAGAAGATGGGAAGGGTTGGGAAGGCCAAACAAAGGAGGAGGTAACAATGCTTGATAAGAAATGTACTCATTATCTTGCCCATGTAATTGTAACCTCTCTGTACAGTATGTTCACAAAAAAAAAAAAAAAAAGAAATGTAAGAGCTGCTATTCTCACTCTGTGGTATCATAAACATGAGTGTTCTTTAAAAACTTGTCACAGTAACTAATTCTGTTTGAATTCTCATTTTAATTCAAGACATGTGCATTTGTGTTTATATATATATATGCACAAGATGTAGTAGATACATACATATATACATATGTGCATATGATATGATTGAAAAAATATTATGATGTGATTATTTTTGAAAGAGATGGTAAAAATAAATAAATCTAACCAGAAAAAAATACTTCTGAAAACCAGACCATTTGTTTAATCTCCTAAGCCTCTTAGTTCTGTCAAGTGAAGGAAATAAATACTCAAGTATATCCATCTCAGGGCTTTTTTGCTTTTACATCTACTCTCTTCATGCTTAAACTGAAATCTTCTTTTAGTTTCTTAATTGATTGTAATGTCAAATATCCAACTTCAAGAATGTCCATTGAAGCAAGTTTTTACTTTAAAGTAGGAATAAATAAATAAAAGCTTTACAGGGAATGGATACCGGCTAATATTTGGTTCAACAGGAAGCAGAATTTGACACAACTGAGTTTGCTTCCTGAACATCTTTCAGTATGGTCTGTGAACCCATGTTCAGTTAAAACTTTCACCCACAATTATCCTGGCACATCATGATCTGTCCCCTCCTGCAACTTGACTTTCTGCTACAGTCAAGGTTTTGAAACTTGGATGAGAGTTTTTCAGCTTTGCACCATGAATAGTCTTTTCAAAAGAGCTGCCTAATACATGTCTCCAACCCTCTTCCCTGTACTGTTATAAGTTATATTCTCTGGGGAGGAAGAAGCAGGAGGATTGATTGCAGTTCAAAGCCAGACTACCAAATGAGACTTTGTCTCAGAAAAAAGAAAAAAGCACACTTTATCTACTGATGAAATGCCCATTTCTCCCACAAGCAATCTAAGTTGATTTTTTCCTTTATACTTGCAACCTTTTTATTTTGCATCATATTATGTATAAAATAAGATGAACTTAAATCTGAAATTTGAATACTTGTACCCTTTCCAAAGAAATGGTACCATTTTCAGAAACGTCATTGTATGGAAAGCACACATGTATTAAGGCTTTTCTTATTGTGTCAAGTTTATGGGTAAAGGGCAATTGATGTTATAGTTAATCTGGCCTTCCTTTTGTAGCATAATAATAAAAAGAATAATAAAAAAAAGAATAATGAAGTATTGTAACTAGATAAAGTCCAAGTGGTGCTATTTACCAAGAATTGCTCTAAATAGAGTTCTGATGGGAGGTTGCATTATGACAGTTCAGTAAAGAAAACTCAGAGCATCTGCACTATCTTTACGAACAAGGGTCCAACCATGAAATTACATTATTTTTTGTCAAAAGTATTTATGGCATCTTAAGCAAACAACGGTTTATCCAAAAGACGTTTTGCTAAAAGAAGAATGTTTATTTGCCAAAATCAATCTGTAAATATTTTTTAAGGGCTGGGACGGTGGCTCAGTGGTAGAGTACTTGCCTTGCATGCATGAGGCCTTGGGTTCGATTCCCCAGCACCACATAAGCAAAAAGAAAAAAGCCAGAAGTGGCACTGTGGCTCAAGTGGTAGAGCGCTAGCCTTGAGCTGAAGAGCTGAGGGACAGCACCCAGGCCCAGAGTTCAGGCCCATGACCAGACCCAAAAAAAAATTTTTTTAACTATTTATATACTACTTTTTTTTTATTCCTTGGTACAACTACTTAAAGAGAAATACTGGAAGATAAAATAAAGAATAAAGAATATATTTTCAGTATGTATATTTTTATATAAAGATGAAGAGACACTTCAGTATTTGGCATTGTGTTTCTTTCCTAAGAGTATCCTCTTCTGGTCTCACTGTGTGCGAGTGGGAATATTTAGGATCCTACAGAATGCCAAGATATGGAAATAAGAGAGCTCTCTCTTTTTTCATCTTTTCTTTTTTTTAAATTTTTTATGATTGTTTCTTTATATATGGTGCATTCAAGTGTACATCTTCAGAAGGGCTGGGGTGGGAGAAGGTATATAACTCGAGGGAAAAAAGAAAAATAATCTAACAACAGGGCTCACTGGAAACTGATGGAAGTGAACTATGCAACTCATGGTTGAGACATGGGAGAGGCTGAGAGACATGAGGGAACAGAAGACACTATGACAGGAAATGTAGTTGGGTGCTGGTAGCTCACACCTGTAATCCTAGCTACTCAGAAGGCTAAGATCTGAGGATCGCAGTTCAAATCCAGCCTGGACTGTTAGGTTGTGAGACTCTTATCTCCAATAAACCACCAGAAAACTGGAAGTGGCACTGTAGCTCAAGCAGTAGAGCACTAGCCTTGAGCTGAAGAGCTGAGGGACAGTGCCCAGGCCCAGAGTTCAAGCCCTATGACAAACCAAAACAAAGTAAAATAAAAGGAAATGTACATATTTCCTGACTCGTGTAATTATAACTCCTCTGTACATCTCATGTATAACAGTAAATTAATAATAATAAAGAATGCATTTAAAACTATATTAAATGTTTTACTATATACAATGGTTTAGTGGTCTATTTTTTTTTCTTTTTGGTCCATTGTGGGGCTTGAACTCTGGGTCTGGGCACTGTCCCTCAGCTCTTTAGCTCAAGGCAAGCACTCAAACACTTGAGCCACAGTGCCACTTCCAGCTTTCTGGTGGTTAATTGGAGAAAAAAATCTGATGTACTTTCCTGCCTGGGCTGGCTTTGAACTGCAATCCTCAGATCTCAGCCTCCTGAGTAGCTAAGATTATAGTGGTGAGCCACCAGTTCCTGGCTAGTGAATAAACTTTGATCCTATATAATGAAGAATGATATGCCTCTTTACTTGCAGATCCAAATAGATTATTTTCAGTAACTCACTAACATCGTTATCTAATGTTAGTTGTAAAGGTTTTTCAATACCAATTGTTTAAAAAAAATTGTTTTTTTATTGATGTCTGTTGTTGAAAACCAAAACTATCATTTCAGCTACTGAAAATATTTGGAACTTTAGCATAGTCACTTCAACAAATGTCATTCAACCTCTAGTTTCCTTATACTCAAGGAATTGTCCTTAATTAGAGTGAGCTTGCTCATATTTAATCATATTTTTTAACTTTATTTTCCTCTTTTTTTGAGAAAGCAGTTGTTTAGAGCTTGATTTATGACAACAAATTATGTTGTTGCAACTTTATTTCAACATTTCATTTTTATGCTTTATATGTACTTATTTAATTGGATATGAAATGGTTTATTGTACATGTGTTAACTGACTTTTGAGATGGCAAAGTTTATTGTTTTAGCCTTGCTTTCATCCTTAAATAAGTGGAGAAAGACTGATTGAAACAATCATGGACTAAGTGGAAATAAATAAAAGGAATATCAATGCAGTTTTTAAGTTATGCTTTCAGTTTTATGAATTTAAACACGTAAAATATCTTTATACTAATGTTAACATATTGATTACATTTTATAAACATAAGTTTGCATAAGAAAATATATTAAGATATCATATTCCTAACACATTGTTTATGTGGCATACCATAATTAATTTTATTTACTCTTATTCTATTTGGTTACTTATTAAACCATTTGAAGGTGTTTTTAAAATTATTTTTATTTTTAGTTATTGACTTAAACACAATTAAATACTGTATTATTTTACTCAGTATATTCATTTATTAGTTTAAATAATAAAGCACTAAAGTGCCTTATCACTTCAAGTCACAGCTGCCGTTTTGCTTTTAATAAATGAGCCTTTCACTGTTCAGACCATGCTCATATCACTGATATCATTTTATTGATAAAATAGGATGCTCACTTGTGTTTTAATACTATCATTGATTACAACTAATTCAGTGATCAAAGAAATGACAGCAAAACTGATGTCCTATTTTTTATTCAAGAAGATAAAGCTGGAGTAGAACCTAAATGGATTCTTTCAGGTGACTATCATTCTCAGAATCAAACACAGAGTATTTATTTGTCCACATAATCTTTGCACAAATTGCCATTAGTGCTACCTTCCTGATTATAAGCAATTGATTATGACCACACTCGTAATAAAGCACATTATGGGGATGGAAAAGGTAAGACACACTATAAAGAGTATAATAATAATAATAATAATAAAGTGCATAATATTGTCAGATCAGAACCTAAAGAAAAGCCAAGTAGGCTGAAATGGAAGAGTGAAGTCCTATTTCAGAAATGATGTCCGTCTGGAAGATCTCTAAGGAAAAAGCCCATTGCAGGTGACAGTGGCTCACAGCCTGTTAACCTAGCTTCTCAAAGAGGCTGACATCTGAGCAGTGTCGTTGGAAGACAGCCTGTGAGACTCTTATTGCCAATGAATCAGGAAGTGGAACTCTAGCTTAAGTGGTAGAGCACTAACCTTGAGCAATAACATTCAAGGAGGCTGCCTAGGCCCTGAGTTCAGGACCCAGGACTGGTTCCTGAGGTGGGGGTGGGGAGGTGGAGAAACAGCATCCTTAATCAGGAGCCAGTCCTGCCAAGGCTGGCTTTGTTGAAAGTTCCTACATATTTGAGGCAATTATGTGCCAGTCTTCTGAATTCAATGAAAATCTGTATAGTCGTTTTTTACAAACTGCAGTTACAGGCCTCATTGATCGTGGTCATGGCTGTTTACTATGTTTTCTATATTGTGCTATATATGTAACCCCTTAAAGAAGCCTCCAGCTATTGATGTATTGCATATAAGAATCTCTCTACTTAGGCAACTTTATTAATCAAGGAAGCAAATTACCACCTGTCCATTTAAACAAGAATTATTCGGATATAAGCATTTGGGCTTTTAAGGGAACTGAATTAGTATGAAGGATTGGGTAATGAATGCTGCATTTCCTTTCAGCCCTAATGAGCCTGTGTGTGCCGGGTAAGGTAAAAATGGTAATAGCATTGCATGTCATTCGCTGTGGGTGAATGAGGGCTTCCAGATTTTCAAAATCACTAGAAAAGCCTTCTTTCCTTCTCTAGTTCTCACTTGTATTCCATCGGGAATTTTAGCCTGACCTGATTATCTCTCCCTTCTTCCACACCCAATCCATCAAAAGTCAGGTGATTATACTTCTAAATATACCCCAAATCACTCCAGTTCTCCATTACATAAATTCACCTGCATTTCTACTAACATCTTCTCCCTCCTGTACAATTAAACCAGCATAATAAGCAGAGGGAGACATGTATACACTTATCCAAGACTTGGAGCTTAAGAGGTATAGTTGCAAAGCAGAAAATAGCCAGGAAGAAGTAACAGTTTGTAAGGTCAACATGTACTCTGCTCATTGCTTTTGTCTAATTTTCATGCAATGCACTTCTGTTAATATTCACAGGCTTAGCCCAGGATGGACCAGTGTGGTCTAGCTGGGGGAAGATCTTTGTAGGAAGAAACTTCATGGGAGAGGACAAACAGTTGATTTCAGGAGCCCGTTAGGATCTGCACCAATAACAATAGCAATTCAGAAAGAAGAAACTAGAAGCAATTTCCAAGACAGTTTCATGGCTACTTAAGCATTGTTCAGAGATTTACGTGGGGCAAAACTACAGAATTTGTGTGGTTTGAAAGCATGAAAAAAATACCCCCCAAATTTTGGGAATTTAAAGAAGGTACTGATTTATATCTATAAGTCAAAAGGTTGGGACAGATCCATTTGGGAATAGTAAGGCCCCATGGGAACTATGAATGAATGCATGGAGAATGAATGATGCTAGTGGAAAACAGCTGGTTGTGTGATTGCTAAAGCCGAGTATGTCTGACCTTCTGTTCCTGGAACAGTCATCCTGTTCCAGGAAGGAGTGCCTGAGTGCACTTATCTTACTGATTCCTGATAGCCTGCCAGCGATGTCTTAGCATGTGCCCCTTCGATCTGTTTCCTTAAGCTAGACTTGGGACAGTCTAAACATACAAAAGTAGATGATAGGGAAGACATCTTCAGATTTAATCATTTCTGCCATTCACACTTATTCTCTCTCACACGATGGCATTGGAATGCTAATTATTTTAATATTAAAATATTAAATGTAAGATATTACTGCATGAGCCTTTATTCATCCATCACCCTCAGGTATCTGCTGGATGGAACCAGCAGATTCATTATACATTATTCTGAAGTGAGTTATTAGTGTTATAAGCAATGTAGAAATACTTACAAGTTTAAAGCTATTGACAGGAACAGGCCACAATGAGGCATATTTATATAAATGGGAGGCTAAAGAAATTAGACTGTTCTATCAGAGCCTCTTTAATCTTCACCCATGAGGCTATTTCTTCAACAATTATATCCCAGATGAAATGTCACCAAGCTCATTTCGCAACCCTGTTGATTAAGCTGAGATATAACTCAGTGAGGCACATGGATTGAACGCCTTTATACCATTTGAGCAGAATAGCTTCAATTGGTCTCTGAGAGACCCATCAGGTAAATGAAGTGTGTTGGTGTCCTTGCCTTGGGGTAACAGAACCTAAGGTTTAAACATGATTACAGAAAATAGACTACATTTCTGCACAAAATTCTCAAGAATTGGAAAAATGCTGCTTTCAGATATTAGAAAAAAGTTGTTTTCATTTAGTATGTGATTTGTAGCTCAATTCTCTCCAGAACATTACTGTTCCTTTTTTTTTAAATCTCTTTTAGCATTCAACAGGAATACTCAATTAGGGAAGAACATAATAAACAATAGTTACCTCTGCTATAGATTTTCAACCAAGGATGATGAATCACACACTTTTAAAGATTGTAAAGTTAAATTTCAGTTGGTGATTAAGCACTTCTCTTCAGATAATTATATTATGCCAATGGCTCACTCCTTAAATCACTGAAATAACAATACCCTCTTTTAGTTGATAAGGCAAGACATTTGCAACCTCTATAAATAATTCTTTATAAAGAAAAGATGCAGAAAAGAAAAATAAAGATTATTGCCCTCTGTGATAGATAAGCAAGCAACGTAAATTCTTTTGTTTGTTAAATGGGGTTGTTTCTCTTCCACTGCACCCAACAAATGTTTAGCAAACCAGTGTGAGATATTAAAAATGTAAGGATCATGTTCATTATTGAAATACACAAACATATGTGCATAAATATATGTTTAGAATACCTTTGAATATATATGCTTAGATGACATTCGAAGTTTATGTGCATAGATATTTTAGTAGAAAAATGTGTCACACATTACTTCCTAAGGATTTTATGTGTTTCTCATAACATTGTTTCAATCAAGTGCAAAAGCCTGAACTTGCCTTTCATAAAAGGAGAGATTTTAGCTGTCCACACATATCATAGCTCTAAAATATGCAAAACTGTATACTGGCTTTCAATTAAAGTAGAAACAAAAAGGGATGCCAGTTTAAAAGGGAAAGAAGAACCTCACTGTCTTTATAAATTGTAATGGAAGTGATCTGACTTTATTATAAGCAGAATAATAATAAAAATGTAAAATGACAAAGTATCTCAGTGTTTTTTAAAGCTTTTTGTGGTATGAAAATCATTATTGCTACAGCAGCTACAGGAAAACCTGGAGCAACACTAGACTTCTGGTTATACCATGCTCTATTGCTTTCTAAAACAGAAGGAAGCAAGGTGGCGTAAAGGTAGGAGAGATGAGAGGTAAAGCACCCATTCCACAGTCAATAACATAAAAATGTCAATTCTTACTCAACCCGATTCAAACAACCATGCATGATTTCTCCTGAAATTATGACTCCAGGCTGGATGGTTTCTTCATTAGATTTCTTATTGCCACCTCTACATGGTGTTAAACCAGGGATGAAAGATGCCGCCCTGCAGCATCATAAAGTGGAAGCCCTCTTTTAACAAGCGCTAAATCTGTGACATCTCTGTAACTATAGAGAACACTGATTGGATGTAGAGGGCGCTGCAGAGGAATTTAACCGGCAAATGACTTCTCTTCCATTTTCTCAGGTGATTACAAGTAAACAGCAATAAAATGTTGATTGATTGTATTATTTAAAACATACATGAAACTCCATGTATGTTTTAAAGCTTATGGAAATATTTAAATGCCCTTCTGGAAAGCAAACAGAAGAAAGTTTAAAAAGGAATATGAAGCTTTAATAGGACCTGTAGCTAAAAAACAGGTATTGATCAAAAGCAGTAGTAGAAATAACAAAGATATACTTATTTCTTTTTACTTCTGCTCTTCTCTAGTTCAGTAAACATTAACTATTCTATTGAATAGAAGTTTTAATAGCATTTATGTCATAGTTTTTGTGAGCTAAGTAGCTGGGCAGATTGACTTAGAAGGTTTTAGTTAAGCTGCAGGGCAATGCCACAGATACCTCAGAGTTGTCTACAGTGGAATAGGAGTTTACTGATCTCATGAAATTGGATGATGTTCAGTTACTCATTGAAACAAGTCTAGATATTCAGCTGCCCATACATGTATTTAGTTAGTGGCTTAATACTATTAAATACTGGTGATAATGTAATTTTGTCATTTCTTTATTATGGGTGCCTTTCTAATGTTTTAAATGAGCAAAACTATCAGGAACTGCCCAGTTAGCTTTTTTGATTGATAGCTGAAAAGCCCTCCCTTAGTGCTAGCCTTAATAAGCAGGTTTCTATCTATCAAGCATCCTCTTTGGAAAGTAGGCAGTCCAACATCATCACATGCTGGCCACTTTAAACACTCTATACCACACCAAAGAAACTCCACTCCAACTACAAGAAACACTATAAGCATGACTAGCACTGAAGTCCTGATTTCTACTTCTAGAGGGCTCACTCCAGTCACAACTGCTCCAGAAGTCCTGTCTCACCTCTGGGAGAGTCTATTTTAGAAATGAACATCCCCCTAAATACTAGATAACCCTTCTCATCCTACAGTTATTCTCATTTTTAAGATAAGAAGGCAGCCAACCTCCTGAGACTAACAAACAGTATGTAATTGGTCCATATGTGAGGGTTCTGAATGGAAGAATTAGAATCCAGGCATAAATATGGCTATTTAGAACTATCATAGTTAGATATGACAGTTAGAACTATCATATACTTAGATACATAGTTAGAACCATATGGATATGATAGCTAGAACTATCATATTCAAATTCATGATATTTGCTATACTTGTAAGGAAGATAAATGGTCTTTCTCTAATTAAAAATATTGGTAATAATATTTGTAACTGTTGCAATGAACTTTAATAGTAAACAACAATGAAAGTTATCAAGAGCCTGTGTAAAATTAGCTGGTGTGCTGATGCATGCCTATTGTTCTGACTACTCAGGAGTCAGAAACAGGAGGATCACAGTTCAAGGTCAGCCCAGGAAGAAGTTAGTAAGATATGAAAGTAATACTTATCAGTGATTCAAAGAATGCTTTGCAATGGATAAATGAATAAGTAAATGAATGAAAAACTTATATTTTAAAAACACATGGTATCATCCTTGATATTTTTTGGACCTTGAAAGAGATATTTCATTGTTAAAGAGCATTTATTATATTCAATTATTATATTAAACAAAGACAAATCACATCTTTTCTGATCAATAATTTACTTACCAACATCCTGCATATGAAATAAAAATCTTTCTGTCATCTTTGTAATTCATAGATAACTGTTACTTTTATGTATACTCTGCTCTAGAAAGGGTTATTTTGTTTTACAACTTTCCTACACAATGGCCCTTTCTTTTGATCATTCACAGGTACAGTTTCCTGAAGCTAGGTGCTGCATACTGGAGAAAACACAGACAGAAAACTTGAGTGAATGGACATAGTAGTTAGTGATCACTTTATCTAGTTTTATGCAATGGCCTCCATGGAAACCAGGGTCTCTTCCATGAGGAAAGAGACTTCCTCCACATCCAAACAGCATTTACCCTTACCATTTCCCAAAGCAAATAAATCTAGTACATGATTTTTACAGATTAATTGCACATGAAACCATCACTAGGCTAAAAACATAGCCCTCCACTACCCTGCTGAAACATTATAGTGTTTTTTTAAGAACTGGGGGATACATTGATTATTGTCTGAAGGCTATAAAGACTTCATGTATTTTTAATTAAAAAATTGAATATTGGCAAATTACAATTGCCAATATATTTATGAGTGTAAAGGGATGTTGTAATATATATATATATATATTTAAGATGGTCAATTGTGTTATCAAACTAAATAAATATATCATCTCATCAGTCACCAGTTGTTTATTCCTCCCCTCCAAGTGAAACATTGCACCTTTGGGTCAACATCTCATTCTCATTTCAACTTCTCAACTTCCATGATGCTCTCTACTTCTGTGAACTCTGTGGTTTTTCAACTTCAAATATATGAAAGGTCCTGTGATATATGTTTTTCTGTGCCTTGCTCATTTCCCTAAGAAGGATTACACTGTATTTTGCTGTATAGTCTGAAGTTATTGAATCATCAGGTTAGGACATACTGCATCCGGTCTCCATTCATTATCATTATACCCGCCCAACATACAACAATGCCTACTTGGAAGAAGAGACCAAGTAAACGGAAACTTCATCCAAGAGCAAAGACCACTCAGATCACTTAGATTTTATTCTAAGAACACAGAGAAATCATTGAATATGTTTAAAAAGGAATGACTTGCTCTGGTTTATATTTCACAGGCATGATTTTAGGTTGGTGGAAAATAAGTTATTGAATGGACTAAGAGTGAAAAAGGAAAGATTATAAAGTTTTGCGAATAGTCCATTAAATGGTGATCTCAGCCTTCCAGACATTGATCAGAGGCAGAGTGCTTGTATCAATATTCAAGGCCTAGGGTTCAGTCCCTAGTACTGAAAAAAAAAAATCAAACAAACAGAAAAGATGAGTTTAGCTTGGAAGAATAGGGAAGGCGGGATGAGAAGTAACTGGCAAAAGTTCTAAAGGTGAGAATAGAATCAAGATACCTATTAATGTCTGCAATCAATAATGGTCTGTTAGGAATTGCTTACATGTCATGAAAGAAAGGGAGAAACAAATATAATTTTTAAAGTATCTATTAAATGAATCATAGCTCTCAACTCTTCTCTGCAATCTAGACTACACTACAATGTCTTATAAATTTGTTAACTAATTCAAGTCCATTCATTGATGCAGGGGGCTTTAATCCACATAATTTACAGACAGAATATGTAGGCTCAGAGGAGTTCAGAGTGCTCACAAGCACTCTGCTTATCACGAGTTCAAACCAGCTTCACTACTAAATACTGTAGTGTCTATCTAATGACAATACCTACCAAGTCAAGGTTTATAACACTTGGTTTAGAACTACAAGACATATACCTTATTCTGCTTCAAGATATTTCTTTGTAAATAGCTTTGGAAGAATCATCATTGTATCTCTTTTAAAACTTTAGCTTTTTACTTTGAAGTTTTAATAATTTTTTAGTTTTTTATTGTATTTTTTTTTTGGGGGGGGGGTCCAGTAATGGGGCCTGAACTCGGGCCTGGGCGCTGTCCCTCAGCTCTTCAGCTCAAGGCTAGCGCTCTACCACTTGAGTCACAGCGCCACTTCCAGCTTTTTTCTTTTTGCTTATGTGGTGCTGAGGAATCAAACCCAGGGTCTCATTCCCTGGGGTCTACCACTGAGCAACCTTCCCAGCCCCTAGTTTTTTATTGTAAAGGTGATATACAGAGAGGATACAATTTCATCAGTAAGGTAATGAGTACATTTCTTTTTGAACAGTATTAACCCTTCCCTCACTTTCTCTCACTTTCCCTCTCCTGCCCTGACTTCCCTCCTCCAACCCAAGTTGATCTGGGAACCTTGATCTTACTGCTTCAGCTTCCCCAGTGCTGGGATTATAGGCAGAGGACACTACACTTGACAGATTTCTGTTTCAAAAACAAAGATGTTACTCATCATCTACATTTCCTTAAGCAAAGATCAATAGGAAAAATATGCTGATACCATTAGTTGGAAATAAATCTTACAGTTTTAAGTAAAATGCAAAAAATGACTCCAAAATTAACATGCCAAAACAAATGCTCTCTCAATGTTAGGTTTGTTTATAGTTTATCATAGAACTGTAGAGTTCCATAAGGAAAAGACCCGAGTCACTCTTTATATTATAAACAAGCCCATTTGTACCAAAACTGTTTGTAAAAATGTAGTAAATTAATGCTATCTTTCTTTGATATTCAGATAGAATATCTATAATCATCCATCTATTAAGTTATCTCCATTTTTAAGGAAGACCTGATAGGAATGGAATGATGCAAGGAATATGATCTTATGTTTGCAATAATGTACAATATGTTCTTTAGTGAAAATAGACAAGGAGTAAATAATTATTGTTTTGCATGGGACTTGATTGATACTAGTAAGAATCACATGTAATAATTGTGTTTTCCTAAAACAACATGAACCATGTAATAATAAATGTGTTACTGTTTAAAAAATAATAATCTGAGGGCTGTTACTGAAAAGGGCGACAACATTTGTAATAGCATAGCCGATGTCACCTTTACCTGCTTATCTTAACACAACAGTAACAAATATGTCCTTCGCATCAGTCTCTTACATATTAGTGGAGGGTGTTATTAGAACCTGAGTTATTTTAGGAAAAGAGATCTAGCCATTTATTCCAGTGACTCTGGATGCGTCGCATCTTAATTGCAAAAAAATTATGTCTACATTTTCTCATTTTATAGAATTGACTCTCTGGGAATTTAAATATAACAATATGTTTCTATTCTGAATTATAAATTTATTCTAAGGTAAAGTTTGTAAGGCAACAGTAAGTAAGAAACATAGATGCTGTTTCTATGGCATAAAACTCTGGTGATTATTTTTCTCATTTACATATCTAATTATTTTATTCCGTTTTTAGGAACTGAGCTAGGAAGGGATAGATGAAGAGAAGAGTGAGGGAGAATAGTTAAAAATCAATACATGGCCTACAAAACTTAAGAAAAATGAGGAAGGGTGTGTTAAGACAGAGGAGTGGGAAGGTTGAAAGGGGTGGCATTGATCAAAATGCATTGTATTCATAAAATGCTTTGTTGAATGGTATTGCATAACTATTTAGAGATAATGAAAATATTTTTTCTTTAAAAAAAGAACTGGTCTCTTACAAACGCTAATGGTATGGTATTGTAAAGGTGATGTACAGCGGGATTACAGTTACACAAGTAATATAATGAGTATATTTCCCTTCTAACAGTGTTACTCCCTCCCTCCCTCATTTTCTCCTGCTTTTCCTCCCCTACCTCTCCCCTCCCTGTTGTCACTGTTTTTTTTTGTGTGAGTACCCTTTGTATTGTATATAAGTTAATCTGATTCAGGGAAGGGAAGGGGAATCCCAGAAATGGTGAGACAAAGGACAAAGGGTGAACCAATGCAACAGTGATGCTCACAAGACACTGTTGGAAATGAACTTTGCAACTTGTGTGGGAGGGAAGCTAGAAGGAGGGACAGCAGGAGAAAACGAGGGAGGGTTAATACTGCTAGGAAGGAAATGTAGAGATCACCTTATTTATGTAACTCCTTTGTACATCACATTTACCATAAAATAATAATTAATAATAATATAAAAAGTAACATTTTCCCCATAATATTGATCATGTAAAAATTTTCCATAGGCTTCTAAACTGAGAACCAAAATCCAAATGTTTCCCTATCAGAAACCACTGTGATTTTATCACAGGTAAAGTCTCCAAGTTTCTGAACCACACTTTTGCTCACACTTTTAAAGGAAAGAACAGAATATATGTTGTTTCCTTGAATATATTTGAAAATATGTCGTAGCTTAAAGGAGAGTAATTTTGTGTGTATTTGTTGATATTTATTTCTTTTTTGGCCATTTTGTATTTTTAACTTGTCTCCCTTTATTTTTATTGTGTAACTAATCTTTCCCCTTAGTAAATTCTATATGTTTAATAGAAATGCTCAGTTTTTTTCAGAGTTGCTTGTTTATATAGGGAAGGAACTAAACTGGCCTTAGTTGTCCATTTACCACATCCATTTTTAGGTGATAAATTGAAGGCCTTAGTATTTTTTTCTTTTAATGTGAATTCATTGCTTCAAAGAAATCTCTGGGAAATATTCCATTTGGAAAAACCATACCCTGATATTTGCCATTCTCTTTTTAATCTTTCCAGATACATTCTAGTTGATAAAATCTAGACTTCATATCTCTGCTAAAATATTAGGCTGATAATTTATTTTTAATTAAATCGTTATAAGAATCACGCACACAGCTATAAGCCAACATTTGTAAACATTTGAAAATAGATTCAATTTCTCCTGAGATAAGCCTGGAATAGATTTGTGTAAAATATATATTATATATCAATGCTTTTTACCAAAATGTTAATGCCTTACATTTGTAGAAAATCCTTTGTGAATACATTAGGTTCATATTATATTATAACATTTGCTACTGTTGTAGGTTTGCTCAATATTATGTTGTAATTAATTTTCCTAGGGCTATGGTATTTTATTAACCTGTCTTCCCTTAAAGTCATTTTTCAGTAAGCTTTTATAAAGCTGCCCATAGGTAATGAGCTCATGTTTAGACATTCTTCTTATCAGGAAATGTTTGATTTCTTACAAATCCTTTCTAGAAAAATATACAATAAACACATTGGTTGGTGATCATGATTTTTATACCAAGTTTCATTAGGTATTTAACTGGTCTTTTTTTAAAGGTAAAACATGCTAATATATTACATGCATTGTGAGAATGAAATGAATTTGATTCTGTTTGGCTAGAAAAGTAACTGTGCATGTCTTTTGGATCTGACATTTTTTGACAGGATTAAATATCTCTTAGACAATTTTTTTTTCTAATGCAACTGATTAAAAATTCTGGTCCTCCATACCTGTGGGTTAGAGTTTCCCTTCACCTACCAAATAAATAATCCTAAATTCTCAAGCTATGGAATTAGCCTGGAATCTGTTTCCAAATTACAGTTTCCTCTTTATTTATATTCTAGCTTCTGTTTCTATATAAAAGTATACCTTACACTGATATGAGAAAGATACACAGATATAGAGAGACATAGACAGGGAGATTGTCCTAATAGATAAATTAATGAGTTATTTGATTCATGAATGAATAAATCAAAGTTATATTTCACCATCAATGAGACATCACTCTAAGAAAATGATTTTACATTACTGTTCTGAAGAGACTGGTTCTTCCACTTTCTCCTATCTTGTCCAGACGTTCTCTCTAATCTCTACCTCTGGATAGAGATGTCCTAGCACAAATTCCACCTAAGCCAAAGTCTTTTATATCTTCCCAAAAGCACTTTTCCCATTTTCTGAATCCCAAAGAACTTTGCATATCTCCCAAGATGTAGCATTATAACCACAATTCATCAAACAATTGTCAAGTACTTATTAGTTTCCATATATTTCACTTTGTTCATATATTATTTCCTTTAACCTTTAAAAATTACCAAAAAATGAAAATCTATTTTGAAAATGGCAGAATTGATGTAGAGAAAATTTGCCTATGAGTTCTTTTGGATTAGAGCAGCAGAGCTAAAGACAGTGTTATCACATTGGTCAACAAAGCCAAAGCTATTACTTGTTCTTTCAAACATGGTCTTCCTACTCCTTCTCTAATGTATTCATAAATACATTCTACCACTGCCTACACCAAATGAAATGCCACACAGAACAATGAATTGGTATGTATTTTATACATTATGTTAATTATATTATACTATATATTATATATCAATGTTTATACATTATATTATGTTACATTATTATTATTAAGTAGTTAAACAAAGATGTTACACTCTTGTAAGTCAAGTTACGAGTACAAAGCTTTTTGACCAATGGCACTCTTCCCATCATTCTCCCCCATTTATTCAGTTTGCAAAAATATATGTGATCAATTGAAAAGAGTTCTTAGGGATTATAAAGTTTAAGGGATAGTGGGTCTGAGATTCACTTGCTTGGGAGAATATGCTTACAGATCCAGGAACAGATTACTAGCCAGTGAGTTAATCAAGCAAGTGTTTGGTTCCATAAATAATAATGTCATCAAATTGTTACCAAATATTCTAGTTAGACTTCCAAGTGAGCCAAAAATAGAATTTAGACTCCATAGAGGCAGTAAGGCAGTATATACCTTAAAATTTGACTCTATTAGGAAACCTACTACTTACTAACTTTAATTATGTGTTCATATTCAATTATTGTTGGACCATTTTGCCAATTCTTTCATTCATGAAAAAGCATTAGCATCCTGTAAAACTAGCACCTTTCTTTATAGCTACAACTATTTTAAATAATCTCATCTAGAGCCCTTCTTCAATATCTATTTTTTATTTTCTTAATAACTTAAAGCTTTATGTATTAAATGTCTATTAGAATTAAGACAACTTCCTTTTCCTCGTAGCACAGTTATTTTCTGCTAGTATAAACTAAATTATTGAAGCTTGCCAATACTATCACTTATTTGAATTTCCATTCTATGTGTTAATTCAAAATAGTATCAATTGAATCTATTCTAGAAAAGCATATAGTGCATTAAAGTTCATAGAAGAATGGCAAAGCAAGGTCATATTTATGTTTTTAATTATAAAAGCCCCATAAAGTTTATTTTAAGTTGTCATGAAGAATGTCTCAATGGGTCAGTGAGATTATGTCTCCCCCTGCTAAACATCAAGCAATAGTGGGAGAAAGACGGGAAGGGATGGGAAGGGATGGGAAGAGTAAACAAAGGAGGAGGCTACAATGCTTGATAAGAAATGTACTCATTACCTTGCACATGTAATTGTAACCCCTCTGTATGGTATTTTCACAATAAAAAAAAACTTACATTAAAATTTATCATTTCTATAGTTTGGTAAGCTAATCTTTCATTTTAATTTAACAATATCTTAACATATTGGATTTGCATAACTTACAAAATATTTTTCTCTTCTGTTAATTCACAGCTACCTCATCAGCATGGCAATTATATTGTCTTCTTCTATGGATTAAAACTTGACATGCGGAGAAGTTAGATCTATGAAAGTAATATGATTCAATGAAACAAAATTCCAGTTCTATCTTTTACTAATCTAAACTTTCACAATATGCCACCTCTGCATACACAGGAGAGAATAATGCTCACACATTAAATATGTGTACATACCACTATAAGCCAAGAAGTGGAACTTACTGAAATAGAACTTCTTGAATTTTAAGTTTCCTAATAATATGCTCTAGTTACTAAACAAACATAACTAACACCCAATGCTTGGGTGTTTATTATTACATGGATTATCTGATAGATGAACATTTTAAATTTGAATTCTGCTTAGATTATATTATTGTTGAACCTCTCATTCCATTCTTATATCATGAAATTAATTAAGGTTATAGCAAAAATAGATGTCATGATTTCAGAATTGCAGGGATAAATCATTGACTTAACTGCACAGAGAATCTTTCATTTTTATAGTTGACAGTGTGATTTGTTTTCCTTTGAGTTGGTGCCTCTGTCTACTTCAGTGTAACAGGTATACGGAGAGTATATTGTCCAGTTGGCGGTATGAAGTCAATTATGTAATTAAACATCTCTGAGGACTAAAAAATCTTGTTTTAGATATGAGTAATAGTAAAAATAGTGAAAAGTGAATATAAATATTAGTATTAGTCATAAGTAAATCAGCTATGTTCTTTTTTCTGTTAGTAGTTTTAATAATCATTGTTTGTTACTGCTAAATCAATAACAAAAATTAATTTAACTTCTTTGGTTTCCAGTGTAATTCAAAGATGTGACAACAAGTTAGACTATTTGAAAATATAGCCACAATTGAAGCAAAATTTGTACTGAGGGGTTAATATCTTAGAATCAATGTTGTGTTTAGGATACCTGTATACTTAGTATAAAGCTCCAACACAATGGCACTCAGTATAATAAAAATGTTAGAATTTACAAAATGTCATCAAATGTTTGTGTCCCACTTCTATAAAAAATATATGAATAATTCACAATGCTATATGTGGAATTAGATTTTGCTGCCCTGATTTCATTTAAATAAATGTGTTTATGAGTCACCAACTTCATTTTCCTCTACTTATAAATGATGACCTTTCACTTATGAGCTGAAAAGCAATCAACTCTGGATATAGAATGAGATAAAGGAAAACAAATTTAAATATTTATAGTAAACATTTCTGATTACATATGCCTTAATAATTCCAAACACATTTTGCTCAGAGAAAATAAGATGTATAAAATCCGTTCAGTCCACAAATATTTATTAAGAATGTTACTTGGTTCCTATGAACATTATATAATAAAATATATGGCTAATAATATAAAGCCTTAAGATACTTCATTTTGACTTTTATTTAAATAAAATATGCATGTTCATAAAGAATAATAAATGCTGACATGTAAGGATCTCTATAAATATTTTTTTCTTATTTCTTTTTGCATTCTAGTTATTGGCCAGTATGAATTAGGATAGGTTGATGGCACTCATACCCAGAAACGGAAGTGTTCATGAAAACAAATCAACTTTAAAACTTAAAAGAAATATTTTAGTGGCTTTAACTAATGTGATTGTGTTCTCCTCTCCGATTTCCTTGAGATGACCATCTTTGTCCCCTCCCCCACCACATCTCCTACACACATTCCATTCCAGGTAATTCTAATGCTAATAACAAAACCATTCTACTGGGCTACAATTTAGATCATACATACATCAGAAAAATGATTTCTCTACGTTGTTGTTTTCATGGCAGGTTTCTGACGTCACTACCTTATCAGAACAAGGGCTTCACTATTGATCCCTACAGCGCATGAGCAACGTATGTGGCAGTAGTTCAAAAACTTTTTGCCACCTCTTTCCCTGGTCGGCAAATCTACAAGGACTCACTTGTTTACTTCCTTGAACATATCACCCTCAACAAACGCTCAGTACCCTAGCTATAGGCCATTTTTCTGAGCTTCTTCACAGTAACTTGGCTTCACGCTTCCTTTTTTTTTTCCAGTCCATGAAGCTATTTCTCCCCCCACATCCACCCCCCACCCAGAAGATTAGGTTACTTTTTTTCTTCTCTTTTTGTTATTGTCAAGGTGATGTACAGAGGGATTACAGTTACATAAGAAAGGTAATAAGTACATTTCTTGTCAAACTTGTTACTCCTTCCCTCATTTTTCTCCTACTTTTTTCTCCCCCTAACCCCCCAAGTTGTACAAATCATTGTCTTGTGAATATCGCTGTTGCATTGATCTACCCCTTGTCCTTTGTCTCACCATTCTGTTACCCTTCCCTTCCCTAATTCAGATAAACATATACCAGGGTACCAAAATCAAATACAGTGACAACAGGAGCTAAAATGACTCAAGAGTCTTATACATTCCCTCTTGGCTTTGTGCCTCTGCTTTAATCAGTATGGAAAATCTGCTTTGTTATTCTTTTAACTAGCAAATTTCATCATGCGCCAAGCTCCAAATTGGCTGAAGTCACCCTTCTATAATATTTCCCAAATATATAGTCTTCCACTTATTTGTACTTCATATAAATCTGCATTTTATAAGAACAAATGAAATTAGAAATTATATCCAATTTGCTAGGAGCATCATTGTACACAGAAGTAGTACACCTTCCTCTTCTAAAAAGTGTAGATTATTGTTGGAAGAAAGCTATAAAGGACTCTTGTCTCTGAACATTTCCAGAATATATACTCACAAAGGTGTAAAGAGCAGAGGCTTTAGATTCATGTATTTGTCCCCTTTTCTCCATAGCTGGGGAATGAGATAATCCCATTACTCAAATATGAGTACAGTTCTGTCTTCTGATATTTTCTATTCTTCCAGAACTATAAAACATAGGGAAAGGGTGCCTTTCAACAAATAAAGGAAGATGGATTGTTTCCAGAAAGCATTAAATGTTTATTACAACTACTTTCTAGAACAAATGGCAAACTGGAATGGAGGGAATAATGTGAAGGTGAAGGTAAAAGTGGTCAGGACCTCTGTGTTTTTACCATGCTCTATGCAGAGAAAATTGGTTCTTCATGCTGAGCCAAAATAGTCATTGCTCAAAAGAGATTGGTGTAGAATTGAAAGGAAGGCATTTCTGAAAACTTATTGTAATAGAGATGGTGCCAGAAAAAGCCACTGAACAACTAAATAGACTGTAGTATTTGAACAAGGCAAAGAAACACATAGGAAAACTGAACATGTCAAAGGCTCAGGCCCATGTTGTTTCTATATTTGTGAGAAATCTGATCACAATGGTATTATATCTCCTTGAGTGGGGGGTAAAACATTCATGGGAATAATCTTTACAAAACTGGAGACTATCAAAATGCAAGAAGGATGAGGGTTAAAACATACCATATGAAGATGATGTAAATTTAAAAAACTTACAAGAATATAAAGGAATCAGTCCCCAAAGAAATAACTGTAGAATGGGCTTTTTTTTTAATGATGGTGGATGATGTATTATTCAATTTGTTAGCAAATGTTGGAGGTAAGGTGAATTTATTTAGTTTGGCTTTTGATATAGGCAAAGTAAGAAAAGTAGAATCTGGTAACAGCAGTATTGCTAGGTGGTATAACTGCAGAAATTCTGCTATATCACAAATAGTGTGGCAAACAATTTATTCTGTTGGAAGCATATCACAGAACACCAGAGGAAGTCTGATGTAACCTAGGTTGCAATTCCCTGTGAACATTTATTTGCTACAGTAATTTTCTCTGATTAGAAAACAACAGTAAAAATCCTCCTGTTCTTATCAAAAGACTCCTGTTGACAGCTTTCCAGATAGGACATGGCTTTGATGGCATTAAAATCAGAACTGCTGTTATATACCGTGTAGCCATATTTTATTCTAGAAAACACCAGAGTCAAAAGATTTAAGAAAAAAATCTAATTCTATTAATCTATTCCCAAGGATCTCATTACAAGTAGCTAGTAAAAGTGCCAAAGATTGTTGCTGGTTGAATAGTGTTTTTGACAAGCAATCCTGGGTAACTGTGGCCATCTGTTCTCAAAGACCATACTTTAGAAGATATAGAAAACAATTACCAAATCCAGAAAATATAATTCTGTTAAATTTGGTGCCATTGAGGTTTACTTTAAATAAAAGAGAGAATAGAATGGAATTTGTCAGAAACTATTGGGGAGGGGAAGGTCAAAGCAAATGACATGATTCAGTGGGGGGAAAATTTGGAAGAGACAGGTGATGTGCTTTGACAAGAAAAACTATATAGGCGGTGAAAAGAGTTTGATATGTGGGCGGGGGGGGGATGGGAGATAGAGCACAGAAAGGCAAAAGAAGGACATAGTTACAAGGTTAAAAATTAAAACCATGCTGTTTCTGTAGTTATTCACATTGTGTTCCTTAGATCACATTGCGAAGAAACATCTTTATAAGCAGGTTCAGTAATGTCACTCATGAGTCACGCTTCATACTAAATAAAGAGAGAGAGAGTGGTTGAAAACAAGCTACAAAAATGCAGGCAATTTACAAGAAAACGATGACAATCCAATCTATGTCTATGGGATAGAACACATGTGGGGGCAGGAAGCAATTGAATGTCATACAGCACTTTGGATAATGGGCTGAAAATTGAATGCTGAAGAAAAACCATAGGGATAAAATAATAAACACCTCAAAACAATGTAAAAGGAGAAAAGAAAGCCCGAGAGGGTAACTATCCAACAAATGAACAGATAATACAGAAATAACCATTAATCAAAAGGTCCATAAGTCAAAAACAAGCAGACAGGAAATTACACTATACCACAAACAGACTTTGTACATGATAAAGTGTAGGAAAAATGATGGGCTTGTCAAATTACTCAGACAATTTAATGTGGATGAAAATTACATCATTTTTGAAATCTCTGCACAAATCATATGTAAATCATCGCACAAATCATATGTAAGAAAGTTTTCATACGTGTGTGTGTGTGTGTGTGTGTGTGTGTGTGTGTGTGTGGCTGGATCCCAGGTCCTGGGCACAGTCCCTGAGCTTCTTTTGCTCAAGGCTAGCACTCTACCTCTTGAGTCTACTCTGGCTACTCTGGATACTCTGGCTATTTCTGTGTATGTGTTACTGAGGAATTGAACCCAGGACAACACGAATATTAAGCAAGCACTCTACCACTAGGGGCTGGGAATGTGGCTTAGTGGTAGAGTGCTTGCCTAGTATGCATGATGTCCAAATTCCAGCCTTTTACCCCTAATGATGATGCCCCTTGTCAGCAGGAAGTAGCCAGAGAGAATCCGCCCCCTATTTCATGATTTTTTTTTTTGGGTCCGGTCATGGGGCCTGAACTCTGGGCCCACACTATCCCTCAGCTCTTCAGCTCAAGGCTAGCGCTCTACCACTTGAGCCACAGCGCCACTTCCGGCTTTTTTCTTTTTGCTTATGTGGTGCTGAGGTATCGAACCCAGGGCTTTGAGCATGCAAGGCGAGCGCTCTACCACTGAGCCACCTTCCCAGCCCCCTATTTCATGATTATTAAAAAGCTGGAATGTAAGATCAGCTCCTGGATGGCTAGCAGAATCCACCCTCCTCTCAGCAAAGTCTCCACCCAGTACCTGCGTTACCTAGGCAACTGGTACACCTGGAAGAGGTCACATCTGCATCTGCTGAGGTCACATCTGAATTTAATGTGGCCACACCTTTCTCGGCCCATACCCTAGATAAGTCCTAGCCTAGGCCCAGATGCCCTCTTTCCCAGGTTTTTCCCAGGCCTTTCCCAGCCATGTGGAGGGCCAACATGGCCTGGTGCCAGCCAGAATGATGAATAAACCTACCCCTTACCTGAAAAAAAAAAAAAAAAAAGAATCTACTTCCTTAAAAAGCAAAGCAATCAGGAGGTTGAAATCTGAGGATCTACTTCCTTAAAAAGCAAAGTGATCAGGAGGTTGAAATCTGAGGATCAAGATTTGAAGCCAGCCCAGGCAAGAAAGTCCAAGAAACTCTTATCTCCAATAAAATACTGAAAACAAAAACAAAAAAAAAAAAAAAAGGCCAGCATTGATTCAAGTGGTAGAGCACTAGTCTTGAGCAAAAGAAGCTCAGGGACAGCACTTAGGTCCTGAGTTCAAACCCCAAGACCAAAACAAAGGTAAAATTACAACCAAATTCACAATGTCCATTTTGATATTGCTCTACAAATTGTTATAACAAAATGTTATCAGGAAAATACAGAGGGAGCTAGCTTTCCTAGTACATGGAGTTAGTTACATTAAAATTAAAGTATCTTTTAATTAAATTAAAAGGACAACAAGAATTCCAGTCATGAGACAGAGGCCTCTCACTAAATGCATAAAGTGAATAACAAAATATGTCAATAACTTGGCAGACATTTTTTTTCATGTTCTTTTAAAGTTACTTCTAAAGTACTTCTTGCTACTTTTATTCATCCTGATGTCCTTCCAAGTGAACCTGAGTGCTGTTGGTTTTGGAAGAAGGAAATATCTCTATTTAAGGGAAAGGACAGATTTGTTTACTTTTCAGAATGCCAAAGGTAATGTCTCCCAGCACACGGAAGTCATGGTAGTTTTTTGTAAGAGCCTCTTCTTATAAAATAGGGGACTTACTAAAGTGTGAGTTCTTCAGCTGAGACATCTCCATCCTGCCAGCATTCTAACATCCAAATGGAACTCCACTTGGTCCACATATGCACCCAGGGAAAGGGAACTAGTGGACTCACGTATAGGACATGCTTCCTGTTGGTTCTGGAACAATAAAGCTCAACATCTCAAACACAAAGACCATGTGTTTTCTTCCAATATGTAGAACACTACTTTGTAAGCTAAGCAAAACCCCAAAATCTTCACCTCCTTCATGCTGCAATATACTAGATTGTTATTCTGAAAAAAAGGAAAACTGAAAAAAAGTGAATCTAATGGAAATCAGCATTTGAGATATCTTTAATGGATGGTTTTAGAAATATATCTCTAGGTTGCTTTTTCAACACTGACGCCTTGTTGTCTTGTGGGCTACTGAGATGTCTTCTTTGCCAATCAGTAATTCCTTGAACCAAAACATTCCCTCCCCTACATTTCTCCATGGTGAAATAGGTCACTTTCAAAGAGCCATGTTATATACTATTCAGAGAATTACATGTATTACATAAGACTTATTCAGTTTAAAAGAATATATATATATATATATATACACGTTTGTGTATATATAATACACCCTCCCTCTATCTATCTATCTATCAATCTATCTATCTATCTATCTATCTGGATATGGGTAGATATAGACATAAATATGGATGTGAATCAGGATAGGGATAGAAACAAAGATAAATACAAGGTAGATAAAATATCATTTATATATCTGTATAGAAATAAAAATCCAGAGTACTTTACAATGTCCAAAATTATAAAAACTTTTGCTAAATTTGTTCATAATTGGTTAAAAGACAGAGAAAAGAAAAAACACAAAGCAATTTAATATTGTGACTTTCCTTTTGAATGAAGGTGATGTAGTTGTGATTGTTGATGCCTTGGTTGTGAATTGTAGCTCTGACATCATCTAGGTGTAGGCCTTTGGGAAGCCCTGCCTTGATTTCCTTCTTGCTAACAGGAGGCAGTTATAGCATCTAGACATCACATTGTTGAGGATGAATGATAATGAGAATCTAAGAATGGAAAGAAAGTGTTTTATGTAGGTCCTACTAGAAAGAATACAGCATGAGCTAATACAAGAATGTAGGAGTCAAGTTAAAAAACTCCAGAATATCTATGTTCAGAGGATGGAGCAGACAGATTAGAAATAGCATATGACACTGGCACAAATGTATCATATGTTTAAGTAAATGGAGTTTCATTTTGTACTGATTTAAGAAAAATGACACTAAACAAAATGAAGATGAGAGGAAATAAAGGAAGCCATGCCCTGTTTAACAAGAAAAAAGAAATAGTTTTCCTTACATTGGGCAGCTAATCATTAAAGCTAATTCTATAGTCATAATTCGACTTGACATGACAGATATCCTAAATGTACATAAAAAGGACAAAGGGTGAAACAATGCAACAGCAATACTAACAAGACCATATATTGGAAATGAACTGTACAACTTGGATGTGGGGGGAATTAGTGGAGGGAAAGTGGGAGAAAAATGAGAAAGAGTTAATGCAAATAAGGGAAACCATGAGACCTATGTTTCTTTGGGCTTGGCTTACTTCATTTAATATAATTTTTTCCAAGTCTTTCCATTTCCTAATAATGGGGCAATGCCATTCTTTCTGATAAGAGGCATTAAATTCCATTGTGTCTATATACCACATTTTCTTGATCCATTCATCTACTGAGGGGCATCTGGGTTGGTTCCATATCTTAGCTATGGTAAATAATTCTGCAATAAACATAGTCGTTCTGGTAGCTTTAGTGTGGTCTTGTTTGTGATCATTTGAGTAAATGCCCAAAAATGGGATTGCTGGGTCATAGGGGAGCTCTATGTGGAGTCTTTTGAGGAACCTCCATACTACTTTCCAAAGTGGTTGAACAAGTTTACACACATGGTTTTTATCTTTCTTGCTATTGTCTCTAACATATTTATAAGGTGATTTTTTTTGTTGCTTTGTATGTCCCTCCCCCACAGTATAACCCCTGTTTTCACTATATTTAATGTTGGTATAATTTGGAGAGGGGAAGGGAAAAAACAAATTGTTTAAATGGGATATAGGTGGACCCATAGCAACATTGAAATATACAAGATGCCATGTCGAAAAACAAACTTTACAACTTTGACTAGGGGTGGAAGGATGTAGTCGTGGAGATGGAAGGGCAGGGATGGTAGGGGAAAAACAAAGGAGGAGGCAGCAATGTTGGATAACAAATGTACTCATTACCTAGTTCATGTAATTGTAACCCCTCTGTATGGTATCTTCACAATAAAAACTTACTTAAAAAAAAAGTGGGAGAGGATAACAAATTTGACAAGAAATTTTGTACTTACTACCTTATGTATCTTAACTGAAACCCCTCTGAACATCACCTTGACAATAAAATTAAATTTTAAAAAAAGAAGTGACAGCACAAAATATTCAATGCATGTTCAAATCTACGCATGTGTGGTGCTTGATAAACTAATTGTATCCTTTGAAGATAAAGCAAGTTTTGAAATCTTTATGACGCTTTAGAGGAACTTCTCTAAACAAGCACTCTATCACTAAAGCACTTTCACAGCTAGAGGAACTTCTCTACAAGGTAATAAGAATGAAAGGCTGGTAGCATAACCTGTCCAAAGTTCCTTCTTTAAAATCAACATTAGAAATCCAAATGAAAAAAAAAATCCAAAAATCAATGACATATTTTAAAGATGGAATCAATATGTTACAAAAAAAAAGAATGAAAAAGAGAGGTTGTGCCTGTGCAGATTTTTTTTTTACCATTGTAGAAACAATATCACTTTTATCTCACTCTGATCTTCAAAAGCAGGTGACCTTGTTTGGATTTCAATAGAAAAATCTCTCATGAATTTACATGGCCATGTTAGCTGCATAGTGTTGATTGCAAAGATATAAAACCAAATAATGCCATAAAACAACCCTTCGGGCGGGAGCATTGCCTTTTTACACTATTTGCATAAAGATGGACTGCACATTGTTATGTGCATGTAGTTAAACACCCAAATTCAAAGGAAAAAATAAAGTCCTACTTAGGTTTTCAGGGCTCAAAAAGCATAAGCTATATAATAACCTCACAAAGCAACTTTGAGAAAGCAGAAGAAAAGCTCATTAAAAAACAGCACTTTATTTTGTTGAGTATTGCATGCAACATTAAAGCAAAAGCTTTTATCATTTACATTATCATTTATATGCAAGAAATATTGGGAAAAATTATCCACTGCATCCTAGGAAAAATGAGCAAAAAATACTATAATTTCTCAACTCATTGTTTATATTTGTAATGGAGAAAAACTGTTTAGGTGATCAAATACTAAGGTATAAAATAGCACTTTATTAGCGCTCCAGAGGAAAGAGAAATGTTATCCTTTATGTGACACTTTGAGATTTCTTCTAATATGCATTTGTCATTTGAATTCATGCCATGTATATTACACAAAATCTACACTTCTTAGAAAGTTTTGTGAATCATTGATGGGTTAGTATTTTCATTGCATTGAGGCAATTCATTCAGACTAATTCTGCCTTCAAAAATGTCTGGAAATAAGGCTCTTTTACTTTATGGTCTTGATTGGTTTTCTGTAACTCTAGACCAGCCTAAAAACAAGCTTCACAACTTTGGAGGGGGGAAGATGAGGGGCAGGGGGAGGATGGGAAAGGATGGGGAGGGGAAACAAAGGAGGAGGCTACAATGCTTGATAAGAAATGTACTCATTACCTTGCCCATGTAATTGTAACCCCTCTGTACAATATTTTCATAATAAAAAAATAAATTTTAAAAAAAGACAGAGATTGCTACTTCTTTTAGTTTCTTATATGACCAGGGGGCAAATTTCCTCTTTGATGTAACTGGGCCTTTTTTGTTTGTTTGTTGGATTCATTCTTTGGTAACAGTACTTAATCTTTGACCTTTGATAGTTCTGTACAATTTTTCCAAGATGAATTAAATTTTGAGTCACTATAGGGACAAAAATCTCAGCTGGTAGAATTCTAAATATCTAGCCAATATAAGCCTGAACACTTATAAAGTAAAGTTCTTTATAAAATATAAAGATCCATAGATAGTAATTTCTTCTTATAAAATTCTGTGAATTATTTTCTACATTTGATGAATTTGCAAATGAAGTGCTACTGATAATAAAAATGAACACGTCCAGCACTTTGTAAAGGCGAGGAAGTCTTCCAAGAGCTGTAAATAAGTTAATACATTTAGGTTTCGTGGAAGCCCTTTAAAAACTAGTTATCTTCATGTATCTCTAGGTAATGTATCTGAAACTTTCCAATAATATCCATTATTCATTAACATCTAGACAAATAATATTCTTTTTTATTGTGAAAATACCGTAGAGAGGGGTTACAATTACACGGGCAAGGTAATGAGTACATTTCTTATCAAGCATTGTTGCCTCCTTCTTTGTTTCACCTTCCCATCCCTTCCCATCTCCCACCAACACCCCCATCCCCACCCCAGCCAAAGTTGTAAAGTTCGTTTTTCGACATAAGTGTATATTTACTTTCTAGAAAAAAAAAATCATTAAAAGCGTTCAGAAAGCAAACTCTAATTGTTTAGGTTTCTTAATATTAAAACTTAGAGTAAAAAAAGTTTAACTATGAATTTAACAAATCTCAGAATTTCACTGAGTTCCAATCCACTGGGAGAGGGCTGAAAGGATGTTTAGGAGTTTCTGGTGAGAGGAGATGCAGCCAATTTCCTGAAAGTGATTTGTCAGTAAGTATCAAAAAAAAAAAAAAGGTGTTCTATACTGTAATATGTGTTAGATACCTTTCCTATGGCTTCTATGAATACCTAAGATAAGATAAGCATCTTAAAAAGTGGTAAGATTTTTACCATCCAGTGTCTTTGTTTGTAAATTTATAGGCACATTCTATATACCACAAATGAGTGAAATCATGCAACATATATTTATTTGGGTCTAGCTTACTTTATTCAATATAATTTATTTTCTGTTTTCCCATTTCTTAGAAGAGTTTAATATTCTTTCTGATAAATGAGTATATATATGTACATATTCTATTCATATGAGACATATAACACATGTGACATATATGTGATATATGATATATAACACATGTGACATATCACATGTGTGATAATATGATATATATATGATATATGTCACATTTTCTTGATCCATTCGTCCACTGAGGGGCATCTGGGTTGATTCCATATCTTGACTATGGTGAGTAATGCTTCAATCAATGTGGTTGTGCTGGCAGTTTTAATATGGCCTTGTTTGTGTCCTATTGGATAAATTCTCAGGAGTGGAAGCACTATGTTTAGTCGTTTGAGGACCCTCCATGCTGCTTTCCAGCGTGGGTGAGCAATTTGACATTCCTGCAGACAGTGCAGTAGCATTCCCTTTTGGCCACATCCTAGCCAGTGTTTGTTATTGTTATTTTTCTTGATAATTGCCATTCTAGCTGGGGTAAGGCAGAGTCTCAATGTTGTTTTAATTTGCATTTCTTTTATGGCCAGAGGTGTTGAACATTTCTTCGTGTGTCTATTGGTTCTTCTTCTTCTTCTGAGAAGTCTCTCTTTAGAAAAATGCACTGAGTCCCATGGTTTCCCTTATTTGCAATATCTAGTATATCTATGAGTCAAGAAGAAAAGGTCAGATAAGGTGATATTAGGGAAATGAACCCTAAGATATGTATTCAAATGTTTTTTTTCTTTCATGCCATTGTTTCTAACACATTTATAAGATTATTTCTTTGTTGCTTTGTATGTCCCTCCCCACAGTATAACCCCTGCTTTCAATGTATTTGATGTTGGTATAATTTGTGGAAGGGAAAGGGAAAAACAAATTGTTTAAATAGGGATACAGGTGGACCCATTGCAACAATGAGATGTACAAGTCGTATGTCAAAAACGAACTTTACAAGTTTGGTGCAGGGGGAGGAGGGGAGTTGGGGAGGATTGAGTGGGGGGGAGGATTGAGTGGGAGGGCGGGGAGAGGATGGGAAGGGATGGGAAGGGGAAACAAAAGAGGAGGCTACAATGCTTGATAAGAAATGTACTCATTATCTTGCCCATGTAATTGTAATCCCTCTGTACAGCATTTTCACAATAAAAAAAAAGAAAGAAAGATGCACTGGGGCATGATAAATTATACAGGTCTCTAGGCATTTAAACAGAGTAAGACCAGGAGTAGTCACTAGGACTCAATAACCCATCCAATATTTCACCCACCTCTTGATCTTAAATTCTTTTCACTAGGCCCCCTCTACCTAAAGATTCTACCACACTACAGAAATACTGCAGGCTGGGGACCAAGCCTTTAGCAGATGGTGGGAAACATTTAAAATCCAAACCATAGCAGAATTCTTGAATGAATTTCTCCAAAAGAGCTATACTAAGATTACAGCTATTCAGGACAGGGTTGCTTGTTATAATGTGAAATATAATCTCAAATCCATTTGACTAAAAGTCTTAAAGGGGCTACTGAAAAGTGAAATTTGTAGTATATGTTTTATGGGATATTATTGTAAATCAGAATCAGCAGAAAGCAGGGCTTGAGGTCAGCTTGAGCAAAAAAAAGTACACATGAAGCCATTTCAGTCAATGGCTGTGTATGGTGGCTTGCACCTGTTATCCTAGCCACACTGAGTGGGCACAGCTGTGTACCGCCAACATACCCAGAGGGAACATGGGGAACCATGAAGTAGGATTTTATTCTAGGGTGGCCCCCACATAAAAGCAAGACCTTACTTTGAAATTAACCAATGCCAAAAGAGAATCTGAGGCATAGATCAAGTGATAGCAGCGCCTCTCTAGAGAAGGAAAGGCTCTGAGTTCAATCCCCAGTATAATCAGGAAAAAAATTGACGACCTAAGTGGAAATCAATATAGCTACCGATGAGCAAAAACAACAGAACACATCTTCCTGTGATTTCACAGAACCTGCCTAAATGGTGCACAGTGTACACACCACCCATGGATCCCTGCATGTAAATCACACCACCACCAGACATTTTGAGTGCTCAGAGTGGCATAGCCATGCAACTCTAATGCAAACATTACTAGACCAAGATAACTACATATATTACCTAATAAAGATGATCTACTTTAGCCGATGTCTTTACCTTTAGACTAAGACTTTACTCTCATTTTTCTTATCATTTAATTCCACATGGGTTATTAGATAATGGAGTAGTGACAATAGTCCATCCTAGACCTTCTGGCCCTCTCTCTCTCCCTCCCTCCTCTCCCTCTCCCTCTCCCCCCTCTCTCTCTCTTTCTGTCTCTCTTTCTCTCTCTCTCTTTCTCTGTCTCTCTCTCATCCCTCTCTACTTCTCTCATCCTGTTTTTCTTCTTTCCCCCCTCCCTTTCTTCTTTGCTTTCTTTTTTTCCTCCCATTTATTTTCTTTATTCTCTTTTTCCTTCCTTGAATAGAACAGAAAAGAATGACGTACCATATCAACAGAAATGGAAAATCGATAGTTGTAGAAAATAACAATGTATCATTTTATTCAAAAGAGAGTAGCTGAAATGTCCAGGCTGGAATTCAGTAAAACCACAAGATATGAGGAGAAGCAAGGAAGAATAGAAGGCAGTCATAATGTTCAATGCATATCCTGTGGAAAGTTGAGGGGGGATTGTTTTAGGAGGGATGGGGAGAATAATAAATGGAGTGACATGGATCAAAATGCATTGTAATTATCACTGATTTGTTGAATGGCAACTCCTTTGAACAGCTAAAGATAATAAATATCTATTTTTGAAGATTAATATGTAAATAATATGTTAGGAAGGTAACCAGATAACTAAGAACTAGACAACAAGAACTCTCACAAAACTCGGGCTCGGGTGACTCACGCCTGGATTCCTACCTATTCAGGAGGCTAAGATCTGAGGATCGCAGCTCAAAGTCAGCCGGGATAGGAACATTCATGAGACTCTCATCTCCAATTAACCACCAGAAAACCGGAAGTGGTGTTGTGGTTCAAGTGATAGAGAGCTCACCTTGAGCAAAAAACTCTGGCGTCCAGGCCCAGAGTTCAACCCCCAAGACCACCACCACCACCACCAACAACAACAACAACAAAAACCTCACAATTCAAACCCACCTCAGTAATGATACACCTGAGAAAGGGGGACACGGGCCCCAGACCACACTTCTGCCTTTTTCCTTCTAACTTTCAGTAAGGGTGCAGAATAAAATTAAGAACAAAAGAAAGTAACAATCGCCATATGGTAATAAACTATGTCCTCTATTCTTATATCTGCAACTTTTCTTCTCTGTTCACCGTGAATGCATTCTCATACAGAAATATTCCTGAAAGTACCTCCAAAATGTGTTCCTCCTTTCTCCTTCAATAGCCTCTGCAGAGTGTCCGTCTAATATGCTACACACTGCTACAAGCAGGCATGAAAGAAAGAAATTCACTCATCTCCAAATGGAACAGGTGTTTTAAGTTTGTGATTTTGGCGTTCCTGAGGTAGGATCTGCCTACATCTGATGCACAGTCATGAGCACAGGCTAAATTCAATGTGTGCCACACAGACACTAACCATGAAGCATCTCAGGAAAATGAGATTGTCAGAGCTAGCAAAGGAACATCACCACTGGGACGGAAGTTTCTTTACCCAAGTGTAAAATAATAGATTCACATATAAATACAGATGCTTCAATGCTGGAATGGTTTTATTCTTAAGGGATTAATATGACTAGCTGTTTTTTTAATTTTTATTAATTTTTTATTGTGAACATACTGTACAGAGGGGTTACAATTAGATGGGCAAGATCATGAGTACATTTCTTATCAAGCATTGTAGCCTCCTCCTTTGTTTCCCCTTCCCATCCCTTCCCAGCCTCTCCCCCCACCCTCATACCCAATCCTCCCCCCCACCACCACCAAAGTTGTAAAGTTCGTTTTCGACATGACAACTTGTAATTCTCATTGTGGCAACGGGTCCACCTGTATCCTTATTTAAATGACTTGTTTTTCCCCTTCCCCTCCACAAATTATACCGACATCAAATACAGTGAAAGCAGGGGTTGAATTGTGGGGGAGGGACATACAAAGCAACAAAGAGATAATCTTATAAATGCATTAGAAACAAATGCATGAAAGAAAAAAAACATTTGAATACATATTTTAGGGTTCATTTTCCTAACATCACCTTATCTGACCTTTTCTGCTTGACTCATAGATATACTAGATATTGCAAGTAAGGGAAACCATGGGACCTATGTTGCTTTGGGCTTGGCTTACTTCACTTTCCTAACAAATGGGCAATGTCACTCTTTCTGATGGATGCATAGAATTCCATTGTGTATATATACCACATTTTCTTGATCCATTCATCTACTGAGGGGCATCTGGGTTGGTTCCATATCTTAGCTATAGTAAATAATGCTGCAATAAACATAGTTGTGCTGGTAGCTTTAGTGTGGTCTTGTTTGTAAACATTTGGCTAAATGCCCAAAAGTGGGATTGCTGGATCATAGGGGAGCTCTATGTGGAGTCTTTTGAGGAACCTCCATACTACTTTCCAAAGTGGTTGAACAAGTTTACACTCCCACCAACAATGAAGTAAGGTTCCCTTCTGTCCACATCCCCTCCAGCATCTGTTGTTATTAGAGTTCTTGATTTTTGCCATTCTAACTGGGGTGAGGTGGTATGTTAATGTTGTTTTGATTTGCATTTCTTTTATGGCTAGGGAGGTTGAACATTTCTTCATGTGTCTATTGGCCATCCTTATTTCTTCTTCAGAGAAGTTTCTATTTAAATGACTAGCTGTTTTATAGTACTCATTTTGTGTCCTATTTTATTCCAATGGACAAGGAATCTCTAGTTAGAGTATTTTTCTCAAGAACAACCTGGATATCTCTAATGATTTTCTCTCTATCATTGAAACCATTGTTTCTTGGAGTTTACAAACATGTATGAGGTCACTTGATACTGACTCTTAGGATTTATTTATTCAAAAAGAAGGTAGCTTGATTCATAAAGTCAATTCATATTTTAATGACTAACTTGGCAGAACATTTGGTCAAATTGCCAGAACCACAGCAAACCATATCAATAATTTAAATTATTGAAAAAAATGTGAGGTCAGGAAAAATATAGTGATTGTCTCTTTCAATTTTATCAACATGGTTGATAAAACCTCAAGTGCCACCAGAAGAGAGGTAAGAGCATTAGTTTTGTGAGTGTTCTAGCTTCCATTGGGGCTGAAGTAATAGAATACAATTTAATGCAAAACAATTAACTCCACATGATTTCATTTTTCTAAATCGAGGCTTGCCTAAATAAATGCAACTTTGCAATGAAAATGTTTGATTTTGAGATGTCACTAATGCATTCACACATTGTGTGGTGTTCATATGGAGTGCACAAATATCTATCATGTAGTCATTTCCCAGAAGTGCATGACTATTAAGGTAAAAATATTCAACATAAAGCTAACTATAATATTACATGATAAATTTAATAATAAAAATAGGGCCACAATATTGTGAGAATCTCCTGAAAGGTATAATTACCAGAAAGACAAGCAAAACATCAAGCTAGAAGACTGAATAAGAGAATGAGAATAAAAAGTATGTTCCTAAAAGAAACACTAAAGGTAAGTTGTTTCATCAAATATTGCTTATAAACTACTCTGACATGGCCCTTTCCAATAACAGACTGGTAAGAAGATGTTTGATATTCAATGTGAACCCATAATCCATTCACTAAATGGTTTTTCTTAGATTAATAAGTAGCTGATGAGTCTATGCAAATCATTGTCAATAGAGGATGGAGAAGAGATACAGGTTTAAGGCACAAATAAAAAAAAATCTTGGGTCTGGGAAAGTGGCTCAGTGGTAAAGTATTTGCCTCAAATGCATGAAGCCCTGGGTTCGATTCCTCAGCACCACATATGCAGAAAAAGCTGGAAGTGGTGCTATGGCTCAAATGGTAGAGCACTACCCTTGAGCTGAAGAGCTGAGGGACAGCCTGTAGGCCCAGAGTTCAGGCCAAATGACCCACAAACAAAAAAAAATCTTGATGTCACAAAATCTGAATTAAGAGATTTTCCTTCACTCTTTTTTCTTTCTTTCCTTCATTTTCCCCTCCTCCATGCCTCTTCCTTCCCTCTTCCTCTCCCTATCTGTCTTACACTCATTCCTCCCAGTCCCCTACAGTTGGCATTACATTAGGATAATGGAAGATCTTACCATATAGTCTACACATTCACCACTCCATACTTTAGAGAAAATCCTCTCCACATTAGTGTGATCCATAGTTGTACCATTACTTGATGTTTTCTGAAGCCCTTTTAGTGTGTTATTTGGTAATGTCAAAACAGAAGCAACAAGCTGGTAGTGTATGACTAGAAATATCAACAACACATTATGAGGTATGTGAAGGGTACAGGGAGTATCCAAAATCTAGCTACAGATGGGATATACAATATTCACTTTACAAAACTACCTGGAGCCTAACTCATCCTAGGCTTGAGAGAAGGAAAAGAATGCACTTCTGCCTGTCTCTGCGCTCCCAGACCATAGACTGATTATCTCTGCTAATGACGTAAGATTTCAAAGGACTTAGTAGTCAATCATTCTTTCACAATGCAAGACTATGTCAGGTAGTAAATCATTAGGATTGTTCTGTAGAACTATAGAAAGATAGAAACTCTCCAATCAGAAGGAAGAGTATACAATTAAGACCGGTTTTCATTACTTTTATTGCTAATAAAGATGAATCAAGTCAAGATCCAACAAGAATTTGCTTCATTGAAAAACCCATCAGGTGATAACATTTTATTCTTATCTGCTAATTTGATTTAATATCTCATATACAGGGTCACATTTATTTTCTTTCCTCTTTGGTCTAGATCCATCAGTTTTCATGTTTTTTTTTCCTTTTCTCTTAAAATAATGGCTTTGTCAACTATGAATGTCAAAGTAGTTTTCCTTTAGCTGTAAGCAGAGATCCTATGTTTTGTTTTGTTTTGTTTTTCTGTTTGTTTCAGCACTTTGCAGGGCAATTTAATCATGTTAAAATAAGAAAACATCAAAATTTCAACTAATAAAGAAGAGTTAGAGGTATTTAGAACAGAAAAGAGCTTACATCAAAATTTTCCAAAATTCCTCTGTTCGGGCCTCTGTGCCCAACAACATGGAGCGGCTCAGCCTGAACAAGCATTCAGCCAAGTGGCCCAAGACTCTCAAGCCTCCTGCTGCAGCAAAGCAGACCAATAAGTAAATAAGTAAGTAAATAAATAAACAAGAGGATCACATATCCTCAGTCAAAGCAAAAAGTGCTATGGCAGCCAATACTCAGAGGGGACATTTAGAAAATAAAGGAGAGTCCTGGATTCTCCTATAAAGGAGGAAATTGCCTAGGTGTGTGTACACACTTGTGCACACAAACACATACACATTATCAATATTCTACCAAGACAGAACCAACAGCATATGTGTTTGTTCAAGAATTAAAGATTTATATTAAGGATTTTGCTGAAATAATTAGAGAGACTGGTAAACTATGGTGGGCAAATTGCTCATCCAGAAATCTAGAGACTCAGAGGTTTAGTTATAGCTGGTACTAGAAAATAAACTGATGTCTCAGTTGAAGGTCATGATGGAAAAATTCTCTCTTAGGAGGTGGAAGGTCTCTGGTTTTGTTCTAATAATGCCATCAACTGATTGAATGAGCTCTACTCAGTTAGACAATAGGCTTACTTCTCTCTGAATTCACAAATCAATATGAATCCACACACTCAGAATCACCCCATATTGTGTCTAACCAAATATCTGGGTGCCTCATGTAGCCAAGAGGCTACACACAAGACATAATCAGAGTATACAAGTCATAAACCGAGCATCCTTGATGTTTTTCCAAAGAGATGTCCATTTGTTTTGAGTTGTATGCTTTATCTGCACTTGCCTACAGGAATAGGTACAAGTTAATGGGATTTAAAACCATTCTGGCTATTAAACTTTTTGCATTTTTGATATGTACCATAAATATATACTCCTGGGATGCTAATCTATTTTTCTGTACTGCATAAATTAAGGTAGATTTTTGGTTGTTTTGTTTTTTGTTAATTCTATGTCTTTTGCAGTGATTCTAGTAATACAATTACTACAGCTATGAAAACAAGCCAACATTAAACCCCCAAACAGATTAATCAGTAATAAGAAAAATAACTACATGCCCATGTTTATTGCAGCTCTGTTTGCAATATCCTAACTGTGAAATTAATGGGAATCCTAGCATCTAATAAATGGAAATATACATATGGAATATTATTCAACCATAAGAAAAAAATGAAATTATGTCATTTGCAGCAGAATGGATGGAGATAAAAATCATAATGTTGAGTGAGACAAGACAAACTCCAAAAAACAAATACCACATGTTCTTTTTCTGTTGTGGAATATAGATGATGATGATGATGATGATGATGATGATGATGATGATGGTGGTGGTGGTGGTGGTGGTGGTGGTGGTGGTGGTGGTGGTGGTGGTGGTGGTAGATGGACACATGTACAAAAGGGAGACTAGGAGGAATTCAGCAGACATAGAAGAAGACAGAGAAGGAGATATTGAGGGGTAAGTAATAAAAAATGATTTCTCTCTCACTCTCTTTTCTGTTTCCTGCTTTAGGATAGAGGAAAGAAATAAGAATATGGTGGTATTTAAAGTATGCTCTGTTCTTATATGGAAATATCACAATGAAAACCAGTCATAGTACAAATGAATGCTAATTTAACAATACTTTTTAAGTTCCTTAGTAGTGTTAACAGACTCTATACGGCCAACAAACTCTAAACATGCTTTCTAAATAGGAAAAAAATCCGTAGATAAATTATTGGACAAACAATTTTGTTAATGTTTCCCATAGACTTGGTGCTAAATACAGAGAAATTGGAAAAATGAAAAAAGAGAAAGAAAAAGAAAAGATCTTTGGCTATTCAAAGTTTATGTTCTGTGGTCAGTTCATATTTGTATTGTATCATTCTAAAACATAAATGTCTCCTTAACAACCTTTCTTAACTTTAATAAAGTCTAATTGAAAAATAGGAATTGCCTGTATGTAGGGTATAGAACTTGATGCTTTTTAATGCACATTTTTAAAGGATAATCACAATCAAGGTAATGAATATATCTTATTCCCTCACGCAGTTACTTTTTGCACCATAAGTATGTTCTGCTGGGATGGCTCTTGGTTAGAAATGCATTAATTATCTGATGAGCTGAAGTGCAGGGAAGCTCATAAAGCTCATAGGTCTTTATCTGTGTCTCCATTTTTTAGATGCAGAAACTATTGGTCAATAAGCTGCATCTCCAAAATTCTACCCACAGAGTTTTTCAAGTCTTGTACAGGTGTACGGTGTTGTCCTTTGTTTTACAAAGGGAGGGACAGGGGGAGGTACTTACATCAAGAGAGTGAACAAAAAGACAGGCACACCACCTGGAGGACTGAAGGGGAATCACAGGATTATTTGGTTCTTTTTTTTTCTTCTTCTTCTTCTTTAATAAGCTTTTTATGTGAAAATACCGTACAGAGGAGTTACAATTACATGAGCAAGGTAATGAGTACATTTCTTGCCTCCTCTTTTGTTTCCCCTTCCCATCCCTGCCCTCCCATCTCCATGACACATCCCCCAACCTGGCCAAAGTTGTAAAGTTCATTTTTTGACATAACAACTTGTACATCTCATTGTTGCAATGGGTCCACCTGTATCCGTAGTTAAACACTTTTTTCCCTTCCCCTCCATAAATTATACCAACATCAAATACAGTGAAAGCAGGGCTTATACAGTGAGGGAGGGACATACAAAGCAACAAAGAAATCATCTTATAAATATGTTAGAAACAATACCAAGAAAAAAAAACAGTTGTGTCCTTATCTTGGGGTTCATTTAGTTTAACTTCATCTTATCTGACCTTTTCTGCTTGTCTCAGACATATACTAGTTATTGCAAATAAGGGAAACCATGGTTCTTTTTTGACTGAGGAATACACCCATCTCTTCGGGGTCAACACAAGAAGCAGAGGATGACATTTAGTAAGCATAGTGATTGGCACAAGGCATCTGAGCAACATCTACCTGCCTTACAAATATCAATTAGGCAATCTGCTCATAGTAGTCTTTATCTCTGGCTTTCAAGATGACTTAAGCCTGGCCATACTATTCATCATCTCCCCTGTTTTGCCATGCCATCATTGCTCATCCACTCTTAGCTAGGAAACTGTAGGCTGATTGGGGCTATCTGCTCTTCAAGAGATAAAACTCATCTGGCTCTGAAAATAATATTTGTTATGAGCCAATATTCAATGGATCTTTTTTTCACTTAAGGTGATGAAAAGCCAGAGTCAGAAAGACATATTCTGCATGCTTTTTCTCATATGGATAACCTATATTGAAGAAAGGAAATGACATGAAAGTAGAGTAAGGACTACTGGAAGATGAAGACGTGCAGAAGGGTAGAATTGCTTAGAAAGGCTAACTCACAGTCCAACAAAACAAACACCAGGAAACCAGTACTCAAAAAATCAGTGGGACCAAGTGGTGAGGTAGATGAAAGAAGAAAAATAAGGGATATTTAATACAGCTATAAAATTCAATATATATCCTACAAAATTAAGAAAGTTGAGGGATAAGATGGGATAGGGACAGAAGGGGAGAGAGGGATGAAACATTACGTTGATCAATACGTGTTGGATAGGAGTGGGAGACATGCCTCAATTGGTAGTGCACCAGCCAATGAGTGAAAGCATCAGGTACCAAGTTCAAGTCCTAGACTTGGACTAAAAAGAAAAGAAACATTGTATTCACAAACTGCTTGGGTGAATGACAATTCCTTTGTACAACTTCATAAATATGAACAATAAAATATTAAAGAAGCCAAACAAGAAGATAACAGAAGAGTGAATGTGACCAAAAATACCTTTATACAGGACTGAAAATATCCTAACAACATCCATGACTTTGCGCAATAAAGATTTACTAGTATAGAATGCCTTTTGAGCTGAATAATCAGTGGAAATCCAGACAAAAGTAGCAAGAGTAGCCAGCAAGTATTTCTGGAATGCATCTTTTCAACTATTCTCAAAAAGTTTTTTAATATTTTTCAAAGAAAATTTTTAAGGAACAATATTATGAAAATAATTTGTGCTGTGTTTCTACATTTGAGGTAGCATTTGCCATGCTGAAATCATGAGGGCCGTGTGGAACTTCACCTTGGCAATTACTTTATTTTTTGGTCTTATCGCCTTCATACAATCAGTGATACAGCTGGATTCATACAACTTTCAAACACTACTTTGTCATACCACAATGACATTCAGTAAAGAGACAAAGCACTGAGGAAAACAGGATGCCCCAGAGTGTGGAGGCTGTACTTTTTCAGGTTAATGTGACCCATTAATACATTTCAGAGTTTCTGGTGCACTTTAAATTGGTTTATGAAATTCTACTGCAACATTAAAAAAAAAAAAAAAGACACTCAATAGCATCATCATCTATTTTAAAACAAATTCTGAAAATTAAAACAAGGGGGCCCCCTTGTGGTCAGACTCTTATGCCATCTGCAATCAATTAACGTTTAAACCAATGATTTCACCAAGAATTATTAACTCAACAGTAACTAAAACACTAATAACTTATTTCTAGATAAGTCCTACATAAATGGACTAACACTTGTTTTGTTTGTCCATGTATGTGTCTGTGTTCATGTGCTCAGACTCAGCATCATGAGTGGGATGGATTCTAGACTTTGAAAAACACTTTATTAACCTTGTTTGTTTGTTTGTTTTGTTTTTCACCACAGGAAGATTTTGGTGCCTGAATCAATGATTATTCATGCAAGCACTCTAAAGCATAATTGCAAGGCTAGTATATTTCTTTATAGGATTGTGAATTTAAATCCAATTTTTCAAATTTACTCTTGAATCCTGATACCTAAAAATGGAACCATGTGTATTTACACTGAAGAATCTTTCTAATGAATCTATAGAAATATATTTAGAGACAAATGTCTTGTAGAAAGTTCAGAAGGAAGTAAAGGAAGAAAATAATTACACATAGGAACAATGACATCAAAACAATTGTTCACCCTTTAAGGTTCAGCTTCATTTCAGGTTTCAGTTGTAGTCTTAACTGAAAGCTTTTCTTTTTTTAACAATAAAAGCTAGTTTTATCTCTATCTCCTTCCCTTTGCCCTACATTTGAACTTGAGAATTAAAATCAGGAAATGTACTTACAAAAGAACAAATTTAATAAGTAATTAAGTTTTTACACTTCACTAAAAAAATCTTTATGAACTTTTAAAAATTCCTGAATGCTGCAATAGGAGTTTATAAACTTATAAAATTCTTACTGCATTAGAAAATTCTCAGATGTCAGTGAGTAAAAGTAAACTAAATTTGACTTATCCTATTTGAATATAACTTCTGCTTATTGCTGTTACAAACTTCCTCCAATGTTTTTTTTCTTCAGTAAATCTTACCAGTGATCTGTGAGGTTGTTTGAAGTCCCAAAACACGTAAAGAAACAACACACAAGTGACAGTAATCCCTCTGCACTAAAACAGACTTATAATTTCTGTCTAACAAGCATTGCCTTTAACCGAGGAAAATACCTCCAGAAGCAGAAGGAATAATATAACAATGGTGACATGACAGATACAGTGACCTGCACATGAACATGAACCTGATCTAAATCGAGGGCTGGAGGGAGATAGGGAGGAACTCTGGTGTGGGATATGGGAGGAGAGAACTGAAGGTTTGGGACTGCAGGAAAGAGTAGGAAGTAATATTACTTAGGGTGAAATGGCTGACTATGGGGATGGATAGCTCCACATGTCTACAAAGAGTAATTTCTTTTTTTTATTGTGAAAATACTGTACAGAGGGGTTACAATTACATGGGCAAGATAATGAGTACATTTCTTATCAAGCATTGTAGCCTCCTCTTTTGTTTCCCCTTCCCATCCCTTCCCCTCCGCCGCCCCCCCCCCTTCACCCAATCCTCCCTGCTTCCCACCCCCGAACCAAAGTTGTAAAGTTCATTTTTGACATAAAGACTTGTACATCTCTTTGTTGAAATGGGTCCACCTGTATCCCTATTTAAACAATTTGTTTTCCCCTTCCCCTCCACAAATTATACCGACATCAAATACAATGAAAGCAGAGGTTATACTGTGGGGAAAGGACATACAAAGCAACAAAGAAATAATCTTATAAATGGGTTAGAAACAATCGCATGAAAGAAAAAAAACATTTGAATACATATCTTAGGGTTCATTTCCCTAACATCACCTTATCTGACCTTTTCTGCTTGACTCAGACATATACTAGATATTGCAAATAAGGGAAACCATGGGACCTATGTTTCTTTGGGCCTGGCTTACTTCAAAACAACATTGAGATACCACCTCATTCCAGTTAGAATGGCTAAAATCAAGAACTCTAAAAACAACAGATGCTGGAGGGGATGTGGACAGAAGGGAACCTTACTTCATTGTTGGTGGAAGTGTAAACTTGTTCAACCACTTTGGAAAGTAGTATGGAGGTTCCTCAAAAGACTCCACATAGTGCTTCCCTATGACCCAGCAATCCCACTTTTGGGCATTTACCCAAATGTCTACAAACAAGACCACACTAAAGCTACCAGCACAACTATGTTTATTGCAGCACTATTTACTATAGTTAAGATATGGAACCAACCCAGATGCCCCTCAGTAGATAAATGGATCAAGAAAATGTAGTATATATACACAATGGAATTCTATGCTTCCATCAGAAAGAATGGCATTGCCCATTTGTTAGGAAATGGAAAGGCTTGGAAAAAATTATATTAAGTGGAACAAAGAGTGATTTCTAATTTTAATTTTAGATTTTTTTACTGCAAGTTACTGTTCCTACTGTTCTGGGAATGTTGGGAGTATGCTGTATTTAAGGAAGCATGATTAGAATAGTTTAGAACAGAAAATAATCCAGCCATAGCAAGTGCAATGGGACAGAGCAAGCTATCCCCATCCCTGAAGTCAGGAAGCAACCATGAGAGGATCAAGTCCATGGAGAGGAAGAAGGAAGGAAGACACAGGCAAAATACCTCATGTGTAACTGTGAAAGTGGGTCAACGAGGCCTGCCCAGCTTCCAAGTGGGAAGGGGAGGGGAAGGAGGAAGTATGCCAGAGGGGTGTGTCTCACACAACGCCTTGTATCTTCCACACCCATGTCAAAATGAACCCCATCCCCACCCGGTATCATTACCTGATGTTAACAGAAACATGTGGGGAGGGAGGTGGAACATGAGATGAAAAAACTGTCAGAACGTAAAGTCAGACAATGAGCACTGGAACATAAGCACTCAAGAATCCAAAGAAAACAAGAGAACTCTTATTGATTTCTTCTAAGACAGGGGTCATTATAATCATCACAGGATAATCACAGGTGACAGCTGGATTCAGCATTACTGAAAATTCCTGTCATCTAGACTATACAATAGCCTGTCATTATTCTTCAGCTGTTTCTTGCCTCCTGCGAATCAAAATGCTACACATCAAACCCCTTCTTAAAATATACCCATACCCCTTGTTCCCCTACCTAACAGTGAACATCTGTTTCTTTCCACGCTAGTCACTTTAACCTCTCAGTGTCTGTACTGTTCAAAATCTTCAATAACTCAGAGCAATAGCCCTCAATATTACAAGAACATACCATCCATTTTGTTTTGTTTTTTCCTTTGGGTGGTAATGGGGGGGTTGGCAGGTCCTGATTCTCGAACCCTGGTCCTGAATGCTGTCCCTAAGCTGCTTTTGCTCAAAGCTGGCACTCTACCAACTAACCACTTTTTTCAGAATAGTTTATTAGAGGTAAGAGTCTCATGGACTTTTTTTTGCCCTAGCTAAGCTTCAAACCAAGATCCTCAGATCTCTGCCTCCTGAGTAGCTAGGATTACAGGCATGAGCCACCAGGCCCGGCTACCATCAGCTTTCATTACCTTACTGAACCTTTTGTTTTTTCATATGACAGTTTCATAGCCAAAGGTTATGAAAATCTTAAGAGTAAGGTCTCATCAGATAACAATGCAGAAAAGTATCCACTTCTTCCTATACCTTTCGCTCCTTAGGAGATAAAAACCATTCCATAGATACCCTTTTATTTTAACATTAACCAAAGGTAAATACCTCTCCAAGATGTTGCCACACCTTCTACGTCTGTCTGGGAACTCAGTTCCACAGAAGCCTTCACCTTCCCTGGGTTTCCCCTAATACCTTCCTGCTCCCTGTCCATCCACGATCCAAGGTTCCAGGAGGCAGTGTCCTTGACACGTTCCATTTCATGAAGTCAGGTGTCCCCTAGTCTAGCAAAAAGCCACAGACTTTGTGGAAAGGATTTCTTTAGACTACTTTCATTACGTTTTATATTTACCCATGCATACCTTCCTTTGTGAAGTCCCCAATCCCCAGAGCTCACATCCCCATTCTTCTGTGCATCTCTAATCTGAATGCTATAGAAACCTTTCTACTATGCTCTCTCAGACTTGTGTGGAAGGGAAAATAAATCCTTCTAATCCTCACATTGATAAGAGCTTTTTGATACCTTAACTGAGACCTTGATTCCTGGGAATTTTCTTTTCCAGCAGCCTTTGACAGTAGAGCTTTGTACCTGCTCATATCGTAAGTTGATGTATGGAATTTCCTATTAAAATTTTTAGTGATTCATTTGGTGATTATTGCAATAAAATGGGAGGGATGGAATGAAAAATGATTGTCTTCATTTCTTGAATAATAATGCTTGCTAGTAAATAGCATAGTCTTTGCTTAAAACATATTCAGACATCCACAGTGAAAGTGAAATAAATGTAGAGATACAAAATATAGGTTGCACTGAAATTAACATACCAAATGTGAAGCATGACTTCCTATTATTTGCTTAAAAGTATGCTATAAAGTTTTGTCTGTGGTTTTTAACAGCAAGAATATGCTGTTAAAGAATATTAGAACTCAAAAAATTTAAATCCTCCAAAAATAAATCCTCAAGGAAACAACCAACCCTTTTATAAGTGGGCTAAAGACTTAAGAGAGACTAAATAAGAATGGCCAACAGACACATGAAGAAATGCTCAACCTCTCTAGCCATAAAAGAAATGCAAATCAAAACAACATGGAGATACCACCTCACCCCAGTTAGAATGGCTATAATCAAGAATACCAACAGATGCTGGAGGGGATGTGGCCAGAAGGGAACCTTACTGCATTGTTGGTGGGAGTGTAAACTTGTTCAACCACTTTGAAAAGCAGTATGAAGGTTCCTCAAAAGACTCCACATAGAGTCCCCTATGACCCAGCAATCCCACTTCTGGACATTTAACCAAAGGATCACAAACAAGGCCATACTAAAGCTGCCAGCACAGATACATTTATCACAGCATTATTCACCATAGCTAAGATATGGAACCAATCCAGATGAATGGATGAATGAATCAAGAAAATGTGATATATATAAATATAGTAGCTCTATAGATAGATAGATAAATGTGATAGATATAGATATATTGTATAGATACAGATATAGATATAGATATAAAATGGAATTCTATGCTTCCATCAGAAGAATGGCATGGCCCCATTCATTAGGAAATGAAAAGACTTGGAAAAAATCCTATTAAGTGAAGTAAGCCAGACCCAAAGAACATAGGTCCCATGGTTTCCCTCATTGGCAATAATTAGTATACATCTAGGATAATTTTTTCAGATGAGCAGAAAAGCTCAAAAGTTATGTACGTATGACCATATAAGATGATGCTAAGTGAAATGAACCCCAAGATATGAACACAAGAAGTCTTTCTGTGTTGTTGTTGTTTTTAATGTACTATGTGATTTTTTTTTTGTTTCCTTTGTATGTTCTTCCTCCTACAATATATTCCCTGTTGTCTCTGTATTTGATTTTGGTACCCTGCATCTTGTATATACATTTGTCTAATCTGGGAAGGGGAAGGGGAGTAACAAAATGCTGAAACAAGGACACAGGAAGACCCATTGCAACAATGATACCCACAAGACACTATATTGTAAATGAGCTTTACAACTTCAGGCCGGGGGGGGGGGTGAGGAGTGATGAAGGTGGGAAACGGAAGGGATGGTGGGAGAAGAACTAATAAGGGGTAACAATGCTCAACAAGAAATGCACTCATTACCTCACTCAAGTAACTATAACCCCTCTGTATACAGTATCTTTACAATCAAATAAAAGTTTAAAAAGTATACACGAAATATACTATATGATTGACAAAATTCATAAAATAAAAGCAATTCATATTCTCCATGAAAGGATACCTTTTAATAATAATGAAACAGAAGGATGCTTTCCTAATCACTCTAAGAAAACATTGTAAGAGCTCATGAACATAATAACAAAACACATACAGTCTTAAATTATATCCCAAATTATTGAGCCAGTGTGAAAATGAATAAATTGCTTCAAGGGCATAATATAATCTACTCTTTCATTTTGCTTTATTTATACAATCTGCTCTTTTATTTTATTATTAATTAAATTCTATTTATTAATGATACTTATTTAATTCTAACACCTCCCTTTTTTCAATTTGACATAGCTTAGAGATGTTTCTTTACATATCTATTTTTCAAATTCTTATGATCTTCATTACCTTGATTTTGAATTATACTCAACACAAGGAAGATTTCTTGATTTTGAGTTTTACTCAACAATAATTGTGTACTATTTTCGAGTAATTTTTGTAATTCATAAACACTATAATTACTAAGTAGTTGTTAAAACAATGAGGTTTTGAAGTTATATCCTTAAATAATAGCATACTACATGAAATTTAAATGTGATCTAAAGAGAAAAAGGAAACTCATTAAAATATTGCTTTAAAAGGAGAAGTGAAAGTGTAGAACATAGGCTGACTTTTGTTAAAGTAATTATATTCATCTATACAAACTTTTTGTATAATTACTACATTCACGTGAAAAAACCTCTAGTCTGAAGTAAAATGGGAATGTATAAACTCAAATTCTAATGTTTAGTAGTTGACTGCCCATGTGCACTTTAATTCTCTTTTGTTCCAGTTTACCTATTTGCGATATTAGGATAATATTATCACATGTTTTATGTGGTAATAACAAAAATTAAATACTCTCTGTAAGGCATGCAATATTATGACTTACAGAAGAAAAATTCAGTATCAAGTGTGGTGATTATGATGGAGAATTTCATAGCCAAGTAGTCCAGCTTCTCTAAACTTTTTCATTTTTCTCATTAGCATAATAAAGATAATTCTATTTACCTGTAGAGTTCTTTGGACAAATTAAGCCATCACAGATAGCCTATTAAAGTTTGCAATTCACATTTTGGTACATATGAGAATAATACATGGTAGCTTTTATACTGTTATTACCATCCATTTTTCAATCAACTTTATTTTGTGCTTATCATTAACTAAGCATTTCACTAGTTGTAAAGTGGAACATGAATCTTGAAGCATTTTGTCCCAGTTGATTAGTGGCGATGACAGAATATCCAGGAATAACAGAATTCTATCTGCATCTGGATGTTCGATGTTGAAACTACACAGCTGGACTTTGCTTTCTATCTGTTCTTCTAGTGTTGGCAGCATTATGAAAAGGATTACAGGGAGAAAGCATTTCTTCTTCAGTTGGGGATGGTCATCTGTGTGCAGTAGTTTGTGTGCTTCTCTTTGATAATAAGGTAATTGCTCAGGGGAGCTCCAATGCAGGCAGACTTCTACACAAAACCAAGATACTTAAGCACGGGTTCAAAGTCTTTTTAATTATTTTTATTGTAAAAGTGATATAGAGAGGGGTTACAGTTGCTTAAGGTAATGAGTACTTTTCTTTTTGAACAGACTCACCTCTTCCATCATTTTCTCTATTATTTTTCCCAAACCTCCCTCTCCTCCAAGTTGCATAGTTCAGTTTCAACTAGAAGTTATCTGTGAACATGTGTCCTGTATGACCTAGAACTTGTGTTGATGATACTCAGCTAGATTGTAAAACTCATGGAAATATTCACAGAATTCAAAAGCTACTGAGCCCAGTGTGTCTGCTTGTGCATGTACGTCTATGGGTCTGCATGTATGTCTATGTGTTTTGGAGAGTACAATACAGATGGGAAGAGAATTAATTAGGAGGCAGAAAAGATAAGCTGAAGTTAACACCGTATTTCTAAGCCATGCTGAAGAAATCGGTTTTGCATATTCCCCTGTTCCTAAAAATGAGTATATTTGTGATCACCTGGGACCCGAAACTGAACAATGCTTATGACCAGACACAACTTGAAGATTCCTAGTTAATAAGTTTGGGCAGGGATTTTGGGCATCAATACTGTTGTAAAGTTTTACAGGTCTTATACAGAGCTCTGTTGGGAAATCAATGTTTCAGGCAACACGAAGCTGCATGAAGATGATAATCAGCCAAGTAACCTGATGTAATTTGCCTCTTAGAAAGATCTATCAGCAGTATGCATTACAAGGGGCACAATAGAACACCGCAGAACACAATTTATGAGAAACATCAAATTGTTAGAAAACAATCTAAAGCCAATAACCAGAAAACAGTTAATTGAGAGGAAAGATACCTCTGACTCCATTTATTTCTGCATTATTCTTTATTGACCAGACAAATTGAATTGCTCACACACCCATGGAGATGATTCATCTGTTTTTAACTATGTGGCACCTAAGGTCCAAACACACTGGCAAACGGTGAGTTGCACTCCCAACATTTAGGTGCAAGGTTTTTGTTCCACAGTAGACATGACACCTATACTAGGTTTCTGTACAATACATGAAGTTGGATTTCTATTGTTTTGAAATTCTTTATTTGTTCATTAACCAAACATAGAAGGCAAATTAGCAGTGGCCACAAGAACTCCTGACTACAGGCAACACTAACATATTGATGTTGCATGAACTATGACATATATTCAAAGGGATAGAAAAAATAATGGACAGAAAATTCCAGTGTAAGATTACTCACAGGGGCTGGGAAGGTGGCTCAGTGGTAGAGTGCTTGCCTTGCGTGCATGAGGCCCTGGGTTCGATTCCTCAGCACCACATAAGCAAAAAAGAGAAAAAACAGAAGTGGCGCTGTGGCTCAAGTGGTAGAGCGCTAGCCTTGAGCTGAAGAGCTGAGGGACAGCGCCCAGGCCCAGAGTTCAGGCCCCACCAAATAAAAAATTTAAAAAAAAGATTACTCACAGGATTATGACCATTTTTTTTCAATTCATAGATGATTTACACACAAATCTATATACTTATACATACAAAAATGAACGCACACATATATACATATAAATTCTTTTGGGTTTCTTTGGATGCAATCCTGGGGCTTTAATTCAGGGCCTAGACACTTTCTTTCTTCCTTCCTTTCTTTCTTTTTCCTTTCTTTCTTTCTTTCTTTCTTTCTTTCTTTCTTTCCTTCTTTCTTTTTTTCTTTCTTTCTTTCTTTCTTTGTTGGTCGTAGGGCTTGAACTCTTGGCCTGAGTATTGTCCTCAGCTCTTCAGCTCAAGGCTAGTGCTCTACTACTTGAGCTACAGTGCTACTTCTGGTTTTCTGGTGGTTTATTGGAGATAAGAGTTTCACAGACTTTCCTGCCCAGGCTGGCTTTGAACTGTGATCCTCAAATCTCAGCTTCCTGAGTAGCTAGGGTTACAGGCATGAGCCACCAGCGCCCAGCTCTTAGACACTTTCTATTAGCTTTTTTACTCAAAGCTAGTGCTGTACCACTTGAGGCACAGCTCTACCTTCACCTTTTCTTGGTGCTTAATTGTAGATAAAAGTTTCACGAGCTTTCCTGGCCAAGCTATTTTTGAACCATCATCTTCATACCTCAGCCTCCTGAGTAGCTGGGAGAGAGACACCATTACCCCATGAAAATAAGTATTTTTAAAAGTTTGGTAAGTATACATTTGCACTGTATTAAAACATCTCAAAAGTCTAGTGCTTTGCAGTAACATAATATGCTTCAACTTGTAAATCTGATGTGACCTAAAAGATATCATCCATACATTTTTTTTTCTAAAATCAAACACCTATTAACATTTTCTACAGCAATGGGTCCCTCTGCTCCAATTAGTGCAAAGCCACTGCCTTGGATATTATGGGTTATTCCATGAATGCTACTGCCATAGAATTTGTACTGGTTTCACAGCAGATCCTAGTTGGAAGCCTGAAGGAAATGAGCAGTGTCACAGGTAAGTCTCATTGAAGGTTATCTTTATTGAAATGCCAGAAGGGTCTATTCTCAGCAATGCCAAACACTCTCAGAAATGTGGGCCCAACGAGGCTCCCCGAGATTCCCAGTTTCCTTTGACAGACAGGCTTGCCCAATGGCAAGAATATGCTGCACATTCAGAAAAAGATCTTGCATGTATCCTTTCAAGGTGACCAAGCACTCCTGCCTTCTATCATGTTTGGATCCTGTCTCCTGGTATTCAATCTCATATGTAGTTAGCAAGCCTTATCAATGCAACCAAACCACTGGATAGGAGAAATCATTTCTCACATTACCCTACTTTCCTCTTCATGTTTCTTACCCACAATTACTTAAAAATGAGAACAAACCATACAGGCCCATTCACACTGAAAGTATTCTAAAGAACATGCGGCAACATGATCTTTGTTCAAGGCTGTACGGAAATGATCACAGACAAGCTGGGTCTGGCTTACCACCTTCTACACTCATAACTATTCTCTGTAGTGAAAATAACTGTCTCTTGTAAAACTAGTTTTCTTTACTGTCACTGAAGCAAAATGCATTATGTTTTGACATAATACTTATCTATGGAAACAGCATATTTTGGGTACATGACTTTTTGTTTGTCTTTCTAATTTCTAAATAAGCTATTCAAATCATGTTTATCCAAAATAGAAATATATGTAATACTCAGAAACCTCTGTGGTCTATTTTAGAACAAAGAAAAGAAAAACAGGCTAAAGTAAAAATGAATTTAAGTACATGGTTTTCTATAGGATCAAAATTTAAAATATATTTTTAAAAATCTATTCATTTTGAGTGAATAATGCTGAGAATAGAAATTTTAATGATAATTCATAAAAAGAATTAATAAAATTAACTTTATGCTATCTGTTTACTAGATATGTTAATATATTCCTATTATTTTAATTGGTAATCTGAGCATGATATGTATAGACAGATGTATACATAAGTGAAACATCAGAATTACAGTTTTATGCTTTGTATATGTCCCCACAGGCATATTTAGAGTACCTAGAAATTGCTTCTAGACGTCATGAAAGTATTAATCCACATATTCACTCAGCAGTTCAGCATAGGGCATTTGTTCCTATTTATGCACATCCACAGATACTCATGAAACAAATATCAGCATTCTCTTTGACATTGCATAAACTCTCCAGGGGCTTTTATTGCTGGTACTGGTGACAGATAGGATTCTACAATTTCCAGGGCATAGAGAGAATCTGGTTTGTACGCTCTTGACAAGTTCATTCTACCACAGTACTAAGCCAATGTGCTTTTAGTGAAGTTAAAGGAGAAGGAAACTGTTCTCCCTCGAATCAATGAGAGTGAGAGAAACTCAGAATAAATAATTTAATAAATGGATAGGGAGGCTGGAATCCTAAAACTCACACCTAACTTGAAGCATCTGCTTGATCTCAATGCAGGCAGTAACTCAAAGTATTTTATTGCTAAAATCCAGAATCTATTGGATTACTAAAAGACCTTATTATTACATCTGAATCCAAAATGCCTTTTACTTTACCTCTGTTGGAAGGTAGCTAGCAATAAAATCTAAAAATGAAGCCACACACATTCCTTTCTTGATGCATCATCTCCTTTACAAAAGCATTCTTTGCTGTATTGTTTGTTAATGAGCCTTTTCTGGTTTCTTTTTGAATGATTCAATCTCCCTGGCTTCATAATATGTGAAATTTACCATTCTTTGGATTGTGCACGAAATTCTTTCTATTGTAATGCAATGAAATTCGTCTTTTTGATTATTTAATATCATGGCTTGCTCACACATTATAAGTGCATTGGAATTGCTGACAAATGGTATCTAAGGCATGTAAAGCAGAAATAAATGCTAGAATCTAGGACACTAAAAAGGCTATTTGAATTTATCATCTTTCATGCCCCAGATAGCTGTTGAAGGAGAAATGGCAAGATTTTTAACAGGAACATTATGTTATGAATAATGTTTATATAATAAAAAGTCATCATTCAAGGATCTTCTTCAGACCTATACTTAAAGATTTGTTTGGGATGCAAAAGTACTTTGATTTGTTTTAGTCATCTTAGGTCTTATATTCAACAGTCATGAACAAATCAAATATAACATTTTGTCAGCTACTTGAATCCATTGCTTCCAAACTTGATCTTCAACTTAAGTTGTCAAAATAGTGCACTATTACAGTGTTAGAAGGGTGAGTTTATTTCATGTTTATGATTTCAAACGAGAATTAAGTATAAATTCAGTAGAAATCACAGAATTGAATAATGTGGTCTGGGACAATTTAAGAGGATTTGTTAAAGGCTTGGCATACAGCACATACTGTGCTTTTATCAGCGATATTTTGAGCTTCTAAACAGTCAAAAGCATCAATATTAAAATTCTGTTTCAAAGTTTTGGTACCCACAAGAGGAAGAAGTTGGTTACCAGCATATAGTTATATTTTGTTCATTGTAACCATAATATTTCATTAAGTTATGTCTGTTGAAAATGATCATTTTATTACCATTACTTTATTACAAATCTCCATAATAATAACTTAGCTAATATCACTTATTTGATTTTTAGCAGAAAATAATTAACTTGACTTCTGTGTTAGCAATCAATAGAACCTTAAATATGATAATGAATCAAAATGGATCATTTTGTTAAAAATTAACACAATACATAATATAATTGCCACAAAGAGGAATGTTACAATAATGATTATTTCATTTTAGCTTCATTAGAATTTATTTCCTTGAAAAGAATTTCAAAGCAATATGCATATACTTTTCTCTGATATACATATATATCCATGCTTCAGAGATGCAATTATTTTTAGCCTTGAAAAGTATCTTTTGGTCCATTCATCTACTGAGGGGCATCTGGGTTGGTTCCATATCTTAGCTATAGTAAATAATGCTGCAATAAACATAGTCATGCTGGTAGCTTTAGGGTGGTCTTGTTTGTAAACATTTGGGTAAATGCCCAAAAGTGGGTCATAAGGGAGCTCTATGTGGAGTCTTTTGAGGAACTCCATACTGCTTTCCAAAGTGGTTGAACAAGTTTACACTCCACCAACAATGCAGTAAGGTTCCCTTCTGTCCACATCCCCTCCAGCATCTGTTGTTATTAGAGTTCTTGATTTTAGCTATTCTATCTGGGGTGAGGTGGTATCTCAATGTTGTTTTGATTTGCATTTCTTTTATGGCTAGGGAGGTTGAGCAGAAGAATTCTTGAAATATTTCAATGGAACATGCTTTCCGTTCACCACAACATAGTCTTTAAACCTGTCAGAGCCAACTCTCTGTACAGCACTTTTGAGCTGTATCTGGGTCAGAGAAGGTTTTGTCTAGAACAACTCAATTAAAAATATAATTTCGAAAGAATCTGACTGTTGTAAGTAGAGCCAATAGTGATGGTTATTTTAGTGGACATTCAAGAGAGGGACCTTGAGGAAGATTTTTAGCCCAATTGATTCAGATTAGTATTAATCTTGCTGACAATAAAGATATAGTTAGACCTGAATCTCTTTAATCTAGAGCTAAAATATTAGTCATTACAGCTAACTTGACCTAAGAACTTTATAACAATAAATACTGAAAAAAAGAATATTAACTTCATTTGTGAATAAAAAAGAAACTATTGTCTTTCATAACTTCCAAAAACACAATTCTCCATTTACCTTCAAATAATCTAATCTTGTTTATTGGGATCACTCACTTGAAAGACAGTCCAGATTCCTGTGTGAGACTTCAAGATGGGCAGGTATCTCACATATAAAACTATTGATTTAGGTGGATTACTGCAATTTACATTAATCAATTCGATATATATTTTATTCCAGATGTAAATATATATACAATCTGAAAAATGTGTAGTCATACATGTTCATGCAACCACATGATTTTTCAATGACCTTTAACTTAGTTCAACAAGAATCAGATATAAACTACAGTGGAACCAACCCAGATGCCCCTCAGTAGATAAATGGATCAAGAAAATGTGGTATACATACACAATGGAATTCTATGCCTCCATCAGAAAGAATGGCATTGCCCCATTTGTTAGGAAATGGAAAGACTTGGGAAAAAATTATATTAAGTGAAGTAAGCCTCGCCCAAAGAAACATAGGTCCCATGTTTTCCATTATTTGTAATAACTAGTATATGTCTGAAACAAGCAGAAAAGGTCAGATAAGTTGATGTTAGGTGAATGAACCCCAAAATAAGTATTCAAATGTTTTTTTTCTTTCTTGTTATTGTTCCTAACATATTTATAAGATGATTTCTTTGTTGCTTTGTATGTCCCTCCCCCACAGTATAACCCCTGCTTTCACTGTATTTGATGTTGGTATAATTTGTGAAGGGGAAGGGAAAAGACAAATCATTTAAATAGGGATCCAGGTGGACCCATTGCAACAATGAGTGCTCTCTTTCAATGTGAAGCTCTAAATTGGTAAGATATTTTGATACTAAATTATATTACTATTTTCATTTCTCCAGTCAACAATCTTTACAAGTGACAAGTATCTATATCAGTTTAGATTCAGAAAAACTGTGATCTAAGTAGGCTAAGAAATTATCTGAAATCTATGCATATATAATATAGATCTAAGATACAAAATAAGGTGGCAGTCTGACACACTATATTCTATATTCCATCATTTGTACTGAGTTACAGGACAGAATTCCCAACTTAATCAATTCTAGAATTGTTGTAAAGATCAAAAGCAATGATACATTGTGAAAGTGGACCCAGCTCATAAGACAATTATTGACCCTTGATATGCAGAATTTCCTCCTGCCCTTGTCTGTAGTTTCTAATACAAATCGTTGTGTATGATGAAACCAAAATCAAACCATTTCCCAATAAGTTTCACTTTTGCTATTAATAAAATATCTAGACTAAACTGTGAAAATGGCAGTAAACTTAATCACAAAAAGAAAGAGGCATGGACAAGGGTTGTATTGTAAGAAATGTATATAATGGAAGAAAAAAGATAATAATAGCATCACAAATATTAACAATGACAATTGTAGTACTTCTTGAGGTTAAATGGAGTAAGACAAAAAATCATGCCACTCTAAAATAAATGACCCAAGAAAATCACATCTGAAAAGAAAGCCAATGAATACAGATATAGTTTATCTTAGAATATACAAAATTTTGAAAGATGTCTGTTTGTTCATATATCCTATCCACATCTCTAAAACTACTTGTCAGTATGGAACCTTTTTGAGATTATACTTCTGAAGTCATCCTACCTCTGTACTTCAAAATACTATGTCCCAAAGCATGTGGTGTGGGCTTGAAGCATGGGGCTACTAAGCACTAGCTCTAGGAAGGAAAAGTCAACAGCACCTGATCATTGAAGTCCAACTCAGTCGGAACAATGCAGACAACAGATGGTACACAAGCAAACATTTGGCCTCCTGACTGCCCAACACAATGAAATGGAGGTGTCACTACAGGCAGGATTCTGAAACTCAGCAGGACAAGAGACAAATCTGTCACAATATTCTGTCCCGGTTACAGAGCCAGTGTGTAGAAAGAATTAACTAATTCTTTGAAGAAGAGATATGTACAATTAAAACAGAAATCCAGCCTGAGGTGAAATGGGGTAATTATAGATGATAAATAGAATTCAGATACTGGAAAACACAGAAAGAGAAAGGGAGAGGGCAGGAAAGATGGGGGTGAGGATCTGGTCTGAGATTGAACATGATGAAACAGGAACAAAATGGAAGTTGGTCTAGTAGAAAAATTGATATGATCCTGCCTTACCTGATTGATCAGTATTTTAAATCTAAATCAGGCTAGTCCTGGAGCCTAGAATGATGAGGTAAAGTGTATCTTTGTAGAAAATGAAGAAATGTAGAAATTGAATGGATCAATAAAATGCAGTATATATGTGTGTGTATATATATATATGTACATATATATATATATATATATATGAATTCTAAGCCTCCATCAGAAAAAATGACATCACCCCATTTGTTAGAAAATGTAAAGACTTGGAAAAAATTAAGTGAAGTAAGCCAGGCCCAAAGAAACGTAGGTCCCATGGTTTCCCTTATCTACAAAAACTAGTATATGTATAGGACAAACAGAAAAGTTCAAAAGCTATGTACATATGACCATATAAGATGGTGCTAAGTGAAATAAACCCAAGATAGCGACACAAGAGCCTTTATGCTTGTTGCTGTTGTTTTTTATGTACGGTGTGGGGGATTTTGTTGTTGTTTCCTTTGTATGTTCTTCCCCCATGGTATAACCCCTGTTTTCACTGTATTTGATTCTGGTGCCCTGCATCTTGTATATATATTTTTCTAATTTGAAATAAGGATATAGGTTGACCCATTGTAACAATGAGATGTACAAGACACTATGTTGAAAACGAACTTTATAACTTTATGGGGGAGGGAGGAGTTGGGAAGGTGGGGAGGGAAGGGATGGTAGGAGAAAAATAGGAGGGGATAACAATGCTGGACAGGAAATGTACTCATTACCTTACTCGTGTAACTGTAACCCCTCAGTACAGTATCTTTACAATAAACACATATATTTACAAAAAGAACACAGCAGACTCTACAATGATGGTAGAGACTTTTAGAAGTCTTTGGTTATCTTAACAGCCATTTGAACTTAAGAAATTGAAGCTTGGAGTCACTTATTCTACTTTTTGCATAACTAATTTTTACTTGGTTGGACTTTTTACTGGCCCTGGCCTGCCTATATAATGCTAGCAATATTACCATTACTACCTCAGCTGATCAGCCAGGGACTAGCACCTAAACAAACCAAAAAAGTGTCCAAAAGAGAATGTGGGATACTCTATAACTGAAATGAGAACAGAACTGTTTTTCCAGTTATTTCTACATTTACTCTATTTATATCAATCACATCAATGATAGGATCAAAATTATTCATTACAATGAAAGCTGCTAACAGAGAAAAAAAATATTTTATTGTTTTTAAATAGTGCCTATATTTGAACTGGCTTCATCAGAGGCTAACAACCAGCTCGGAAGTTTAGACAAAGATAAATATCACCGTTCAAATTAATATTCAACTTAATCTCTTTAGCACTAGTAATAGCTAGATCATTAAAGCATCAACCCCTGCTATGGCTGCTCCTCCACAGTTTCCTTTCTAGGGTCAAGGGGAAGCTTTAGTCAAAGGTCATTTCCTGAGAACTAGTTTGTTATTTTACTTATCCTGAGTACCTTGACATGGCCTCCTAATGAATTAAGAAATTGACAACAGACATAGAGTGTCTTGTCTTCACCCTGTTGATTTTAGTTTCTTTAGTACTCCAGACTAGAATAATTCCTCCTGACTCACTAGTCACTTCCATGTTTAAACTATTCCCAATTCCTGTTCATTAGTTCCATGTAGTTGTGAGCATTTTCACGTTCTGAATAACTCGGTCTCTTGAAATGGCAGCTACAGAGAAGACATAAAAACTCTTCTCACAGTTACTTTTCTCTCCTCCACTAGTTACCTTAAAGAAACATTTGATCATTAGCCATGCCTGTAATCCTAATTACTCAGGAGGCTGAGATCTGAGGATTGTGGTTCAAAATCAGCCTGGGCAAGAAAGTCCATGAGACTCTTATCTCTAATTAACCACCAAAAAACCTGAATGGCACTATGGTGCAAAGTGGTAGAGAGTTAGCCTTGAACTAAAGAGCTCAGGACAACACCCAGAGTTCAAGCTGTATGATTGTCTAAAAAAGAAAGAAAGAAAGAAAGAAAGAAAGAAAGAAAGAAAGAAAGAAAGAAAGAAAGAAAGAAAGAAAGAAAGAAAGAAAGAAAGAAAGAAAGAAAGAAAGAAAGAAAGAAAGGAAAGAAGGAAGGAAGGAAGGAAGGAAGGAAGGAAGGAAGGAAGAAAGGAAGAAAGAAAGAAAGAAAGAAAGAAAGAAAGAAAGAAAGAAAGAAAGAAAGAAAGAAAGAAAGAAAAAAAGAGAGGGAGGGAGAGAGAAAGGGAGGGAGGGAAGGAACGGAAGGAGGGAGGGAAGGAAGGAAGGAAGGAAGGAGAAAGAAAGAAAGAGAAAGAAGGAAAGGAAAGGAAAAGAAAAGAAAAGAAAAAAGAAAAAAGGAAAAAAACATTGATCAGCTGCATCTACAAGGAAGTCCACAGGGAGGTAATGATGTTTATTCTGGCTTTCCCATCTGCATACCAACCTTAGTCAATACCAAAAATCCCTTCGTAGTTGGACAATGTGGGTTTCAATCGTGGAATATCAGAGAGAGTCAAGGCATGTATTTCTGATATTTTGTCCTCTTTCTTCCTCCATCCCCTCATGACTCCTTTTTTTTGGGGGGGGGAGGGCCGGTTGTAGGACTTGAACTCTGGGCTTCGGCACTGTCCCTCAGCTCTTCAGCTCAAGGCGAGTGTTCTACCACTTGCACCCCAGCTCCACTTCCATGACTCCTTTTGAACAAGTGTACAAAAGAACATTTTTCAGCTGGCTGAGAAATTGAGAGGTAGTAGGCATAAGAATTCCCTCATGTCATATTCTAAAGCCTCTCGATTCTGTGGCATAGTTATGAGCTCAATGTTCCAACTTCTAAATTTTCTCTCGGTAAGAACATATTCTTAGTTTAGAAGAGAAGGAAAAATGTTGTAATCTTTATGTTAAATGATAAAAAATAGCAACTTACCCTCTCCTTTCTCTTTCAGATTTGTTTTTATCAACTTCAGAGAGAAGAGAGAGATAACTGGAAAGAAAAATAACTGAAAATAGCATCTGTATTTAGTTGTATAGTATATCTTTCAACTCAAATGATGAGCTAATTATTTTTTAGTTTCTGTGTCTACTCATTTTTTCTTTGGTTTCATCATTTTTTAAAATTATTAGTCTGTTCATCTAGAAAATTTCTCAGTTCCAAACATTGCACCCCAAGGCCCAGGTTTCAAAACTGTGTGGAAATTATCATTAAGAGATAAAACTGAAACTGTAAACTTAGTACATGAAGATCAGAATGAATTTATCAGTAGTCACATTCAGCAAGGCACCACTGGCTGATGACTGGGCTCTTAGATACTTGTGCAGTCTGGGAGCAGGAGGATCAAGGTCAAATTGGACAGAAAAGTCAACAGAAAAAAAATGTTGGGCATGATTGACATGAGCCTATCATTTCAGCAATGAATAGACGAATGAAATGTACTGATTTCAAAGGTATGCACCAGCCAGGAAGGGAGATTGTATGTTAGGTGAAATGAACCCCAAGGTAAGTATTCAAATGTTTTTTTTCTTTCTTGTGATTATTTCTAACATATTTATAAGATGATTTCTTTGTTGCTTTGTATGTCCCTCCCCCACACTATAACCCCTGCATTCACTACCCCTGTTTTCACTGTATTTGATGTTGGTATAATTTGTGAAGGGGAAGGAAAAAAACAAATCATTTAAATAGGGATACAGTTGGACCCATTGCAACAATGAGATGTACAAGTGGCTATGTAGAAAAACAAACTTTACAACTTTGGCTGTGGGGGAGGATGCGGGGGGGAGGCTATGGGAAGGGATGGGAAGGGGAAACAAAGGAGAAGGCAACAATGCTTGATAAGAAATGTACTCATTACCTTGCCCATGTAATTGTAACCCCTGTACAGTATTTTCACACACACACAAAAATAACGGATGCAACAAGGGGCTGAAAACGTGTGTCCACTGCTCAAACTTAGAGCACTTGTCTGTAAGTGCAAGGCTATGGTTCAAACCTCAGTACTTCTTTCCATGCAAAACAGTCATACTCAAAATACTCTACAAATTTAAATTTTTATTTTTGTTAAATTTAAAATTTGCATTTGTCATTTTACCTATAGTTTAAATAAAAAGAATTTTAGTGTTTACATGTGAATATACCAGTCTTTTTTATTTTTATTTTATTTTTAATAAGTTTTTTATTTTGAGAATACTGTACAGAGGAGGGGTTACAGTTACATGAGCAAGGTAATGAGTATATTTCTTATCAAGCATTGTTGTCTTTTATTTCACTATTCAACAGTTCTAAATATCATTCCTCAGGATCTTATTACATATTTTAGCCATTATTTTTGATAACTATTGTATTTCTATCAAAAAATGATCTCATCACTTCATCCAGCATTTTCAATTGTGCTACACTATTATTCCAGATGATTTATTTTCCATATTTACTGTTGATATTATGAAAGTTAAATAAATGATAGTATACATAGTAGCACTTTTGATAGGATTTTCTGTTAGTTAGAATCAAATGCAATAAGAGACACAAGATAGCAGTTCTATTTGGAATTCTACTAATCCCATTCTTCCAAACCCAGATATGGAGATATCTTTTCCCAATCCATCCTTATCACCACACTGCACCTTTACATATGAGTATAAACCCACACGCAAACACAGCTTATATTCTATTCTCCAATAACATCAAGTGAATTAATCATGACTCTCTTCATGGTGATATAATTATTAGCTACTTCTTTGATTTTCCTAAGAGACTCCCACCTACTGCACAGCCTGGTTAATATCCTTCAACTGTCGTTAGCCATGGAAGATTTTTAGAAATCATTCAATAGACATTCACTGAGCTGAAAATTTTCAGAGTTTCTGGTTTCATTCTTGATCCATCTTTTATTTTACAACTGAAACTATAGGACAGATGTTTCACATTGCTCTCATAAATACCAAATCTCCATGCAAGAATAATTGGATTCAGGACTGACATAATCTTGAAAGAAAAGTGTGGTATTCCTATCATTTGATACTTCCTCTCTCCAGATGACTTTAACTTGACCTATGACCTAACTGAGATGTCAGTCTCTTATCTAAATATCTCAGCAGAAATTTTCTTCTGAACCTGTGACTCTAAGGATCTGTTGTACAATGATAAATCCTAAATTAATACTATCATTGGAGTTCTCTTAGCTAGACGCAAGACATACATTCAAAACCATGCTGAGTGTCTCCAATTACATTTCCCATGCACTGCAAACCCAACCTGTTCAAATTTTCTTTTCAAATTCTGCCCCTTCTCCTTGAAATGCTATTTCTGCTCACAAAATTGTAACTTAGCTACTCACCCCATTTAAACCTTGGCAATCGTCCCTAAGCTTCTCTCTTCCTTTTATTCACTGTGTACAATCCATTGCCAAATTCAAGTTCAATCCTATTTTCTAAGTCACTCACAGATCTATTAAATAAATCCTCTGTATTCCCACTGCTAAGGTCTCAGCTCATGCTAAGTCGGTTTCCTACCTGAATGCTTAGGCCTCCTGACTGTTCCTGCCCTTGTTCCTGTTCCTTACTCAGCTCTGCAGCTGCACTATCCAACCTAAGTGATGAAAATCTGATCACTGAGCACTTCTGCTTAAAAGGCTTGAAGTCATCTAGGGAAAAGATAATAAATTTAATCTCAACTTGGACTCACACTGAAAAGTGGTATCTCAAGTTCAGCTGAAGTAGTAGGTTAAGCAATAGAAGATAGCAGCACATGAATATCACTTAAATTATTTCTCACTGTGAAAAAAAATACTCTAAAAAGAGGCTGTAGTCCAACAAGACACAACACACTGTGGGATGCCCAAGGGATCTCACACCTCATTGCTGTGCCTTCTTTAGTGCTTCCTGGGAAACCGTCCCACACTCCTGCTGGCACAGCCTGTGCACAGCTCATTAGCAGAAGGGTTTGGTGTCACAACACAGATTGGGCATTCTCTTCCTGTTCACTTTCCAGGAAGCACAGAATTGATCCTAGAATTGACAGCTTTAATGAGCATTCCAGAGGACTGTGTTACTCAGGTGTCTATAAAAGTCCTTTATAGTACGGCATGGAAAACAGACTTTCTTTTCCACTATCTTCTCTGCTCTCCACATTGGAAAAAGTATTATTTAGAACCTCAACTTTATGAACAAACTACCTAGGGTGTCAGCCTGCAGTAGAAGTAGAGACCCATGACAGGAAAGAATTCCTGCTTGGCCCCAGATGTATACGGATTTAAAGAAAGACATCCAAATTCAGGGAGTGAGGGTCTGAAATTTGTGATTCTGGTGTCTGAAAACAGCCATGGAATTCAACACAGATCACATGTCCAGAAGTTTTCCAACCCTCTAAACTTCCAAATACCTGGATTACAGCATGTGCCATCATGCCCAGTCATAGAAGATGTTTACATGTATAACTTTTCCTTTCACTATTTTCTGATAGGATTACTAAGTACACTGTCTTCATGAGGAACTGAGATCATTTGGTAATTACTTGCAGTGCTTTACTGGGTTCACCAGTCTGTTGAGAATAGTTTCATTCTCATTGCCAATATCCACAGTATGTGTGTAGTTCTTGGTTTAATTTGTTCTGTGTATTGTCACCCGCAGCTGCCAGATCTTAAGGTTCTGCTTTGTTCTTTACTCCTCCGTTGCTGTTTTCCTAAAAGGTGTTCTCCTAGGCCATCAGAGGTTACCAACTGGAAGTCCAGATAGTTACATGTAAGTGAATCGTATATGTGTGTATCTTCCTGCCTTGAGATTTGAATGTCAAGTTCATGAGTCCTTATGAGACATGGCAAGGTACCGTCCCTACTGTGCTTCATGATGTTATGTATGCAGATTTGTTTTATGCTTTATAAAGAATAGTTTAGGAATTATAACCATTAGGAAGAATTACACAAAACAACACAGGGACAATTACTTTTTTATGCTAATCTAATTTTCTCCATCTTCTATTTAGAGCACATACATTCTTCTTTCATACAAATTACATATGAAATTCACATTCCTTGGATCAAATGGTGCGATTGTTCCTAATATGAACACCTATATGTATTTTTTTATTTCAGCTTACCTTGTATCAATTATTACTCATAGTGGCATTGTTGATCTCATGGCTCTGAAATATGATTTCTATAATTAATTGATCATGTGGAACTCCAATATACTTTTAGGTATAAATAAATAGACTTGGACAGTTTGGTAATTAGAGAGAGAGATACAGAGACAGAGAGACAGAGATGGAGATAGAGTGTAGAGAGCACTGAGAAAAACTTAGGCAGACAATAATAAATATATTTTGATTTCTTAACAAAACCTACAAGAGAAATATACTTTTTCTTTTAACAGCTTTTTTATTGTAAAAAAATACTGTACAGAGGGGTCACAGTTACATGAGTAACATAATCAGTACATTTCCTATGGAGCATTGTTACCTCCTCCTTTGTTTCTCCCCTACCATAGTTTCTCTTCAAACCTCTCCAACTCCTTCCTCCCCATTCCAAGTTGTAAAGTTCATTTTCAATATAGTGTCTTGCACATCTCATTGTTGCAATGGGTCAATCTGTATCCTTATTTCAACATTTTGTTATTTTCCCTTCCCCTCCCTAAAATAGAAAAATGTATATACAAGATGCAGGGCACCAATATCAAATACAATTAAAACAAGAGTAATACCATGGGGAAGAACATATAGGAGAAACAAAAAAAATCACATAGTACATTTTAAATACGTTAAAAACAATAGTAATAAAAAAACACTTGTGTCGCTATCTTGGGGTTCATTTCACTTAACATCGTCTTATGTGGTCATATGTACATAGCTTTTGACCTTTTCTGCTTGTCCTGGACTTATACTAGTTAATACTTCTAAAAGTGTTTGTAGTCATTTCCAATGGAACAGGAAGTTTTTCCTTCAGCCAAATATTTTAGAAACATATTAAACTACTGTTGTTTAATATATTTCCAAGAAACCTATGGATTCTCTTATTACGGTTCCCTTACTTTAGTGAGTACAAACCAACAATCACAAGAGGCAAGTGTTTTTTTTCTGATTTTAGTTTAAGATGAATTATGTAGCTGTAGGCATGAAAATCTTCAAAGCAATAAGTAATTTTATTTGTTATTTCTTACTTTGTTCATTTCACAGCAGAATCTTCTTACTTTTGCAATTTGTCTAAAATAATTATGAATTTCAATATAGATGCATACCTATAAGATGAAGTTTATAAGACCTCTGGGATTGTATTCTTGTAGTCAACTTACACTGCTACTTCAGTAACTGCACATAAAGTCTCTGAGGACAGAGACAGCAAATAAGCAGGCAGTAAGTACAGGCACTCCTCCATAGGAATGAACCTAAACCAGCTATGTAGACTGCTTTCTAGACTCATTTAGCTAAGCCTTGTCCCATGACTGGGAGAATCTCAGGCTGATGTGGTTTGATTTTGAATACAATGTGTTTCTGCGGCATATTTTAGCCTGAGACAAGATCAATAGTAGTAAAAACATCTGTATTTAACTTCCTAATAATTTGTTCCACTTTTGTATGTTGTGGTAAGTTCTGTTTTAATATTGTATTAAACTAGAATTTATCTTGATTACTATTCTTTTGTAGTGTCCTGAGTTTTGTAACTGGGGTAGGCTTCTCAAATTATTCTTAATGAGAACTCTGGACCTAGTATTTTGTGGATAAAGTCTATAATCTCATGCAGAAAAAAGAAAAGAAGAAAGAAAGGAAGGGAGAGAGAGAGAGGGAGAAAGAGAGAGAGAGAGAGAGAGAGAGAGAGAGAGAGAGAGAGAGAGAGAGAGAGAGAGAGAGAGAGAGAGAGAGAGAGAGAGAGAGAGAGAGAGAGAGAGAGAGAGAGAGAGAGAGAGAGAGAGAGAGAGAGAGAGAGAGAGAGAGAGAGAGAGTCAGAGTTTGGTCCCTGGTTTCTTGAATTAGAATTTATGTAATTACAGAATCATGGTTCCCATTACTGGAAACCTTTCAGGGTTTGGTTCTGAGATACAATGTGCAGTTGTACCAAAATCATCTGTATTTAAATCATCTATACTTTGTTCCCCTTTTTTACATGTAGTAATAAAAGGTATTACATGTGATGGTGAGGAATTGCATGAGAACATTTCCCTCACCCTTGGCCTGGTGATAATTTAATAGCAGAGCTCTCACATGTGTGGCCAGCATAACTTCTTCAAGATCTCTTTTAAACGTTGACACACTGAGTAGATATCCATTCAATAAATACTGGCAATGCAATTGTGTGATGTGAGAAGCCACAGGAAACTAGACAAGTGCTATTCTGAAAATAATCACCTCCCTAATGTCACTGTCTTTATTCTTTTTATCTTCCTCCCTCCCTTCCTTTCTTTCTTCCTTTCTTTTTCTTTTTTCTTTCCTTCCTTCTTTCTTTTCTACTTCTTCCCTTCTTTCCTTCTTGCTTTCCTTCTTTCTTCCCTTTTTTCTTTCCTTTATTGTTATTTTTGTCTACTTGGTAAGACTTCAAACTGTCATTTTCAATTTGAATGTCTATAAGAGCAAGAAAGCCAAGGGGGAAAGTTGATCGAGGCATTAGCCTTTGGTCTTTGTACAACGTGGGTATAAATTACATGCAGTTTAAATATGGTGTTTGCAAACACTTTATTTTGTAGTTTGTTTCTTTCTTTTAAATTATTTATTAAATCATTAGTATATATTCATTTGTTATTGATATTAAAAAATAAACAAAACTTATGTTAGGAAACAAATCTCTATCTAAAGTGAGCTCTGGTAATATACTGGTTAAAGAAAATAGCCCCAGAGGATCCATGAAATATTTATTAGTTCAAAACTAAGTTAGGTAGTCTAAAACTTCTAAGCCTTTATAGGTTCCCATTAATGCATGAAGAATTTGGCCCTAAATCCATTATTTCCAATAGGTAAACTAAATTTACCATTTAGCAGTCATAAAATCTTATACACAAGACTAATGCAAAAGTAAAAATCTTTCTCATCACAAAGCGTAAAAGCTACTTGGAGAGTTTCACAGACCACAGTGGATTGTGACAAATCACAAAGAAAACTTCAGGTTAAGTGTGTATGTCTAACAAAATATGAAGTGCAAAGATGGAGAATTAAATACCTTTGCTTCCAACTGTTTCCCATTTGCACATTAACAGTCATTCTTCCATTGCCACAAAACCACTAGATGGACAGAATCAGCCTACACACAGTGTGCAAAGAACAATGTATAGAAAAATATATTGGTACCATTCGTAATTTAATTTTATTCCTTGTTATTTTAATAGTATTGCTTTTTTCATATGGCTATACTAGTGATAATATTTTTAAAAACTCATTTCATGAGTGCTTAGAATTCATAATTGTTTAATTTTTTAAATCCAAATGGTTCTAAACTTTTTTTCAGTTTGCTCAAAAGGGCAAGTATACTTAGAAGTCCTTAGCTAATTTTTGCAAAGAATAATACAGCATGTATATTGTCCCATAACGTTCCAATTTTAGGACAGCTTGCATTCTAAAGGTCTTTGCCAAGTAATCAATTACATTTGTATTGTTTTTAGTGATTTCAGTCTTCTTTTAGGAGGTCTATTTGCAATTAATTCAGTTGTTTCTGGGTATTTAATAGGGTTTAGGAGGATTGGTAAACTCTCTACCTGGTCAAGTGGTTTCCCCCCTCTTTATTTAACTAGTGTGTAATCATTTTGATTTGCTCTTAATAATATCACATGGGAAACTATATTGTGTATGGCAAATAATTTCCTTTAGCATTTAACTTCTGCTAATCACCAATGGAATTTCTTCAGCAATTCAGTAATACCTGATAGACAAAGCAACAGCTTATTTGAATGAGGAAGATAGCCAGAACTTTCTTTCTCTTCTTCTTTAGGTTCCCCAATGGAACCTAAAGAACATTTGCTTTCCTACATAAGCTCCATAAGGTTTCTTAATAAAATATACTTCTTTCCTTAAAAAAAATTAGATATACAGATTAGATTGCTGATTGTCATGATGGAGTGAAACTATTTTGATATTTATAACATTCATGAGGCAAACAAAATGATCAATACATGATGATGATGAAAATCCTAAATGTTCCATTAAGTAACAAATGACTTGAGGAAATCATATTACCTATAGGCAAAATATTCCTTACTCTGTGAACTAAACAACGAGTAGCTTTTAAATATTAATTACCTCTGTTACAGTTACTGAGGACCACTAGAACACGAAAATAAGATAAGAACAGGAGGAAATACAGAAAGAAGTCAGAGGAGAAGACACTAAGCCTCTGATGGAGGAGAACGAATCTCCATAGAAATATTGTTCATAAAGACCCTGTCTTTTAAAAAAGAATTTAGAGAAAATCTACTGAGGAATACATTGTATGTATACATAGAAAGGTAGGGACATAACATGTGATGTTAAGATTAATAATTATGCCAGAAATTAAGATTTGAGGTAAAGGAACATCAGAGGTTCAGGGTCAATCACTGGTGTTGTCATCTTTTTTAATAATTTAAGTCTGGCATTTATCTGATTTAAATAGCTTTTTTTAGAGCACCAATGTTTGGGTAAGTCTTTCATTATATTGATAAAGTCAACAAAATGGTAAAGTCTATTTAACTTAATATGAAGAGCAGCATCTGTGAGTATAGATGATTATGATTTTTAAACTATGTAAAAAGGTATATTTTTATTTCAACTTCTACTGTTAATATTCAATGTGATAAAGTAAACAAATTCACACACATACATATGAATATACATATGTGAATATATAAATATATATATGTATAAATACTTATGTATAGTGTGAAAGTAAAAATGGATGGAGCAAGAGATTAAAGGATGATTCAGAAGAGGTAAAAGATTTCAGAACTTGAAAAAAGTCACCTTTATTTTGCACAAAGAAAAGTGTAAATTTTAGAGAAAATTTATTGGCATTGAATATTGCTTTAAACAATTGTTATTCACAGAGGTAAAACTCTTTATTTTTAAAAGAGCAATTTATCAAATTTGATAATCAATTTATCAAATATGATAATAAGAAGGATATGAACGCTGGATATATAGATGTTTTCTTTTTTAGTCTTTTTTTTTGTTTTTTGTCAGTCATGGGCCTTGAACTCTGGGCTTGAGGGCTGTCCCTCAGCTCTTTAGCTCAAGGCTAGCACTCTACCACTTGAGCTACAGAGCCACTTCCGGTTTTCTGGTGGTTTATTGGAGCTAAGTGTTTCACGGACTTTCCTGCCCAAGCGGGCTTTGAGCCACAATCCTCAGATCTCAGCCTCCTGAGTAGCTAGGATTACAGGCATGAGCCACGGGCTCCCAGCTAGATGTTGTCTTACTTGACTACATCCCCTGATTTTTCACTTTTACTAAAGTCATAACCAACTGAAATATAATGAACCACTTTCCTGTCCAAAGATTTCACAGAAGCTATTAGACTCATCTCATAAAAATTCAAAAGATAACTTGCAAACATCTTTCCATTAAAGACCCACTCACAAAACAATGAAAAATAGTTGTTATTCTCTTAAGTGCATACTATATAGTTATGTAATTAAATGGAAAGTTGAAGGATAAAATGTGAAAAACTGTGTATTTCTATTGCTGTGCATGGAGTATTTCAGGCCTTCATTTATCCAAACAACGCTTTTGTGATAACTGCAGCAACAGAGATAGAAAGATACATTGTCTCCAAAAAGGTATAACAACTTTCATCTACAATTTATTAGCAAATTTTTGACATCTTAGATTCTTTTTGGCTTTTAGATTGGGAACTTAATGTAAGAACTTTAAAGGGAAATATTCCATTTGTGGATATTACAGTTCTAATCTGTGCCACATACAGGTAAAAAAAAAAAGAAAGAAAAAAAGAAATGAATTTGAACCAGTCACTGTGGATTCAGCATTTGTGAGTTTTTGTCAAGGGACTGGAATAAAGACCCCACAAAAATGATGTAAATTGGGAAGAAGACATACTACCTTGCTTACTAATGTAACTAATGTAAGAGTTAGCCTGGGTAAAATTAGTTGTACTTTACTTGGTCAATTGAGATGAAACTATGCTACAACCCCTCTCGTCTAAGGCAGAGAGACCGTCTTCCCACTGAACTGGATACTTCAGGTGTCAACAAAATAGTAATTGATTACAAGGGGTAAGTTTCAGACAGTAGATCAAGAAAGATCAAGAATCAGAATGTAGCCAAAGAAGGGTTTAAGAGTCAGACAATCAATGGAACTTTATTGATTACCCCCAAAGTACTTAATCTATCCAGAGCCATAAGTAAACTAGACATCAATATCAAGTGAGATGAAAAGGGTTTTCAAGGTAAAAAGAGACAGACCAATTGAGATTAAAGTCATTAAAGGTAAGAAATAAAAAGGCAAAAGAGAGAGGGAAGGAGACATTGGTTAACTAAAGGATAGATTTCATCATGAGATTAAAGCCACATGGCTTTTAGAAACTAATCAGAGAAGTCATCAATGATACTGTTTCAGTGTACCCCAGTTAAATGCTATCCTGAAAGTGATTTCACTTCATCAAAAAAGGAAAATCAACCAACAAGAGTAAAAAAAAAAAAAAAAGATTTTTTAAAATTCTTTACTAAGTCTCTGGGAAAAAAATTTAGTGAATAAAAGCTTTGATTTGTGTTTGTGTGTGCATGTGTGTGCGTTTGTGTGTGTCTGTGTCTGTGTCTGTGTGTCTGTGTGTATGTGTGTGTATGTGTGTATGCTAGTACTGGGCCTTGAACTATCTCTGAGCTTCTTTTGCTCAGAACTAGCACTCTACCACTTGAGCCACAGCTCCACTTTTGGCTTTTTGGTAGTTAATTCAAGATAAAAGTCTTCCTGCCTGGGCTGACTTTAAACCATGATCCCTAGACCTCAGCCTCCTAAATAGCTAGAATTATAGTCATGAGCCACCAATATCTTGCTAAAGTCATGAGTTTTATATACAAAAATAACTCTATCCTAATGTAGTCAAAGTTATAAAAATTAAGCACAGAACAGTTTTTTTATTAAAGTATAATTTTTAGCTTCACTATGTGTATTTAGTTACTGAATAGCATTTTCTATCTTGGGGATACTATACAAACAGGAGAATTCACACAGGTCGAAGAAGAAAAAATATTTCCAATAAGTACCTGTCATTTTATGTTCACATGGTGTTAACATTGTAATAAGATTAAGGTGATACTTACCTAAAATATACAGTTATGAGGTCAAAGCCAGGGTCATGGAAATAAGCAAAAAATACATCCAAACTCTTCTCTTACGTATCTCAGCTTATAGAATGATCTAGAACTGGAAATAAACTCTGATACTTGCATTCTTGCAAACACTACAGAGTAGATATTTTCTTGTGAGTCTTTAATGAAAGATTGTTTTTAATTATATTCACTTACAAACTGAAATCAGCCCATTCATTAATATTGTATCTGAGCTGGCAAAGTAAATAAACCACCTAAATTATATTATACACGCTTGTGTTATGAGATATCACGCAATGTGAATTTTTAATTATGATACAAATTAACAGATTGTCTCATTGCTTGATAGAAGTTTCTTATGAGCTGATGTAAATTCTTGCAAATGTCCTGTATATGCAGAGATCCTTTCTTTTGTTGACATTAACAAGAAAAATCTCTTTATAAAGTTTATTTTCATTTAGTATTGTAGATTAGTCCTGAAATCGTTTTTCCTCATTATGTGTGAAGCATTTATCTTAGGCAATGAATGCAGGATCACTTTGTGTTCTCCAGCATGAGGGACTTTGTGAATAACACTTATTATCATAAATCTTCCTAAAAGAGCTCCTAATAGCATCCAATAACTTTAACATCAGTGAGTAAAACTGCAAGTATACTCTCTTTCTCCAGCTTTTAGATCTGGAAACATCATCATCAATTTCCACAAGGACAATTTTAAAGAATTTTAATAAAAATAGCCTGGTGGTTACCAATGCAAAACCCATTTGTTTCATTTTCAACTGTTTTTTTTTCAACGGGATTCTATAATGCCCTTTTGTTTCACTGCTGGTTCTTTCCTTTTGTGGTGGTAAAACAATTTTCTCAGTGTTTCTTTTTTTCTTTCCTTTCAGATCTGTAGTATTTTCACTCTGTCCTGATCAAAATAGTTGTAGTATTTACAAATATATTATTTACCAGCAACCCAGCAATAGGTTGGATGTGCTGTTGCAAAAATCAAGAAAAAAGGGGCTGGGAAGGTGGCTCAGTGGTAGAGCACTTGCCTTGCATGCATGAAGCCCTGGGTTTGATTCCCCAGCACCACATAAGCAAAAAGAAAAAAAGACGGAAGTGGCGCTGTGGCTCAAGTGGTAGAGCGCTAGCCTTAAGCTGAAGACCTGAGGGACAGCGCCCGGGCCCAGAGTTCAGGCCCAACGACCGGACCCCACCAAAAAAAAAAAAAAAATGAAGAAAGAAGATGCGACCTAGTTACCAAATGATATACATGTGGTAATAACAATGCTAACTGTAGCTAGTGATACAGCTAGCATGGCCAAGCATCATTATCAAATGGGGAAAGAGGGTACATAAACCCATTTTTTAGAACCAGACATGTATTAAAGCACCTGGGATAATGGTGCACTATATGGTACCTCTATTGCATTCATGAGCAACTACATCTGTGAATAAAATGAACATTGTCAGCTACAAAGAAATCTCTTGGAATGATGTCCATCTCTTTCAGGGATGCTGTCATTGCTCAGAACACTTCATTAGGTCCTCATTCATCTTTCCTCCATATAAGTAATATTTTCCTTTTAATATTCTCAGTGATGGCAAAGTTTTATCCTTTGACAATAAATATGTCACTGTAGAAAGAATTTAGAGGTCAAGGAGGGGTAACAATCCACAAAAGATCTTTAGTTTCCATAACATGCTTTATAAAATGGCTATGATGAGATTTTAATGTGAGAAGCTGAAATTAAAAAATAAAAATACCTAATTGTCTTCATTAAAGCATATTATCTCAAAAGGACTTTGTTCTCTAAAAAGACATTTTAATAACTAAATTTGCCACATATTTTATAGAATCAGAGTTGTTTACACATCACTGTTGTAAATAATTTGACCTCTCAATAATGTTACTGACACAGACATTGTGACTCCATCTTTTGTAAAACTCTGTCAACTGTCTTATTGGGATCAATGGCTCAATGTAAATTCAGACCTCTTTTAAAGTTTACTTGAAATTCTAGCCTGCTCTTACATTTTAGACCTAATTTGAACGCTTTCTGTGCTACTGACAAATCATAATTTTTCTTATTTTAGAAAGACATTGAGAAGTGGGCACATCACATCTCCTAATAGTTAAGAACTCCAGACTGTGTTTTAAATTCACCCCATTGCTGTAATTTCAGGATAGTTACAACAGAATTCACAGTCAATCTAACAAATATTTAGTTCTTTTAGCAAAATCTTAGATGCATTTTGTGGCTCACACTGTAATCCTGGCTACTCAGGAAGCTGAGATCTGAGGATCATTGTTCAAAGCCAGCCCTGGCAGGAAAGATCATGAGATTCTTATCTCTAATTAACCACCAGAAAACCAGAAGTGGAGCTGTGACTCAAAGTGGTACAGCACTATCCTAGGCCAAAGGGTTTAAGGACAATGCTCAGGCCCCAAATAAAAGCCCCACGACCAACAAAAAGAAAAGCAAAAGAAAAAAAACTATGATACATAATCACATATGTTTTATTGCAAAATTAATAAACTGTTTTTCATTTGTTTGTTTCATGCCAGCATTGAATCTTAAATTTAGGGTCCCTTCATTCATGGCTAGCACTATACCACTTGAGCTATGCCTATAGTCTAGAATTTTGTCGATTAGTTGGAGCTTGGGTCTTGCAGACTTTTCTATCAAGTCTGGCTTTGAAGTGAAAACCTCCAGCTCTCAGCCACCAGAGTAGCCAGGATTATATGTATGAACCAACAGCACCCAACTTCAATAAACTATGCTTACGGATAAATGTAAAACAACAGACATAGTGGTTATCTCTCATCAGCCCATAGATATATAATTTTAGAGGAGGCACTGGACTGAAGGTTTCTAAATTTCTAAGTGGACTATTTAGACAGTCAAGTCACTAATTGTTCATTTATCTTCTTAATGGGTTTTATGACAATATCTAAGATTAATAATATTTGCATCTGGTTACAACAGACAGTCCTAGTGCTCAAAGCTGATACATTAGAAATAGTACAGATAAGTTTTATTGTTGTTATGAATGGCCAATGTGATGGAAATATCTATTCTAAACAGTTTCCAAATCAATTTCTAGGAAAAGGTACCTATTCTAATTTTTATTTTAGCTTTCCTTTTCATTTTTGTCATATAAACATTGGCTAGAATTTGTTCACTAAATATTACATTGTAGCATGGCTTTAAATAGCATAGTCAATATCAATATAAACTTTTCCTTAAGTGGAAAAAAATAGATTGTTAAATGGACTATTTCAGGTCACCAAATTACCTGGTGAGAATACCACAAAGCTGGCGTATAGTTTGTTCTCAAGTCTGCATTTGTAAATGTTTGACTGAAAGCTGATAGACCCTGTAGAGAAATATTATTGATTGGTGATAAGACTGCACTCGGCAAATGCTATGGGTGATTTCATTGTTCTTCATTTCTGACCCTTTTAGATCGCTATTCAATTTCTGCTACTATTCAAAACCCTGTGACAGGACAATCCTATGCATTAAATTAAGTGTGGTGGTTAAATTCTGTGGACTACTGGATTATATCTAAAACCATCTATTTAGCCTTATAAGAACATTCATTAAGCTATCAGAAATGCTCTTAAAAGCTAGCCCTTGGAAATGCTGGTTAAGCATTGTCCAATCATGTGATGTACATGTCAGCATCTCCCCCAACACTCTCAGGAAGACAAGCAAAGCTAAGGACATGATGAAACTCTACTGCCAGTAACTGTTAAGTGTCTTTTTTTTTATTGTGAAAATACTGTACAGAGGGGTTACAATTACATGGGCAAGATAATGAATACATTTTTTATCAAGCATTGTTTCCTCCTCCTCCTTTGTTTCCCCTTCCCATTTCCCCTCCAATCCCCCAGCCCCCACTCCCCCCTTTCCAACCTCCCCCAACAAAAGTTGTAAAGTTCTTTTTTCGACATAAGGTCTTGTACATCTCATTGTTGCAATGGGTCCACCTGTATCCCTATTTAAACAATTTGTTTTTTCCCTTACCCTCCTCAAATTGTAACAACATCAAATACAGTGAAAGCAGGGGTTGTACCGTGGGGGAGGGACATACAAAGCAACAAAGAAATATCTTATAAATATGGTGAAGTCTTTTATCACCATTGCTGGACGCATGCATGTGATAAATCCAGCTCTCGTTCCTCTTCCACTATCCACTTACTCTGTTGCCATACTTGTTTATGTCTCCACTTCCAGTCATCTAGTTCCAATTCTAGATGCTGTTCTACCTTCTAGAAGGTAGAACAAGATGTTCTAATCTAATCTAGAGATTAGATGGTGGTTTATTCCACATACTATTCCGTAGTCAGTGCGAAGTCCTCTACATATCATTACATATCATTCAAAAGCATATCCATACCATGCCTTTTCATCTGCTGTTGATTCTTTGTCTACATAGTCCTTCACAGGATGTATAGCCAGGAGTCAGCCCCAAAGTCACAAGAACAAAATACCACGACTAAAAACACCTTGCAGATACCTAGACATATGCAAAAAAGAAGAGAATAAAACTGAGGGATAAAGAAAAGGTTTGGTGCTTAGACTGTTCTAAGTTAGAAACTTTGAGGCCAGGCCTTATTCACATCAGAATAATGAATAGAGGTGATAAATACTCCTGAGCACATTTATCTGTGCTTACATGTGAAGTAGGTAATATCAGGGACACTATATAACAGATATATAACATTCTATTGGCAACTTTTTTAAGCCTACTCAGATCAAGTCATTTCAAACCTTTGGTAAAAAATACCAAAAAGGGGATCTTGTAAAAGGGGAGGCAGGTATATGAATAAACAATGTGTATTAGTTAAGTTTCAATCACCTGCATAATTTTGATGGTCTCCTCCTTGCTTTGAAAGACCAAGTTATTACAAATAGATTGTCTTTAGACACATGTGTTAATCATTCAAGTTTAGGAAACATCCAGTGTTTGGTTGACATTTCTTCCAGTATATTTTTTCTAGTTACTTTGAGGAAAGAAGGTACCAAGGTTTGGATTCAGAGCCCTGAATTTGCTAGACTCTCTACACTTGAGCCACACTCCAGCCCATTTTACTTCAGTTATTTTTCAGATCTACTGGGTCTTTTTCTCAGGGTCATCCTCAGAATTCAATCCTCTGGCCTCCAAATTTTTTCATAGCTGGGATTACAGGCATGAACCAATCCCATTTAGCCTTCTTTGTAAGAGATTTTCTTCCTTATTTTGTTCTGGCTGGTCTTAGACTTTGGTCTTCCTCTCTATTCCTCCTCCATAACTGGGGTCAGGAACTTTGTAGTGGCTCTTCTTTTGGAATAAGAATTCTAGATTTGACAAAGGAGGAGGCTGCAATGCTTGGTAAGAAATGTATGCATTATCCTGCCCATGTAATTGTAGCCCCTTTGTACAGTATGTTCTCAAATAAAATAAAATACAATTAAAAAAAAAGAATTCTAGATTTGAATTGATCCCTTAAATTTTGAAACTATTTAACTTCAAATTCCTACACATCTTCAGTCACCCCTAAGTGACTACTAAGTCAATGACCACTTTCCGAATATCCTCAAGTGAGAGTCTCTGCTTGAACTCCGATTCCATAGAACCCAGCCACAGCCTGGACTCTGTTTGATGCAGTATCAGTTGGACAGGTACAACATGCTTTAGTCACAACTCCCAAATTCTCATTAGCTTATCTTTACAAGTTTTGTTTCCGTGAATGATGCAGGCTCAATAGGAGCTGGTATAAGGGCTCATGTTTCTTAAGAAACAGAATACAGAATTTCTTCCTCCACAGAAACTTCCATGAGCACTATTGTGAGGGATAGAGAGAGGGCTAGCAGGGTTATATCTTAACAATCAAATGCTCCCATCTAAAAGTTTGTTTCTCTTCTATGAGCATCTTGTTGGACAAAGTATCCAATGGCTCTTTGATGTCAAGGAGCATGACCCTAAAGCATAATGTACAAGCCATTGTGAACACCTCAATCAAATGTTAGAGCCTACACCAGCACCCCCCCTTTCTTGCACAAGTGTGTGTGTGTGTGTGTGTGTGTGTGTGTGTGTGTGTGTGTGTGCACTCTCTTACTGCTTCTCCTTCCACTGCCATCTAGAGAATAAGGACTTAAATGACATATTTACTCATCTAACTTCTTACAACAGAAAGTAAGAAAGTCACTAGCATTTTGTACTTCATAGCTGAGAAACAGGTTTATTCAGCTCCAATTCTTTGCACAGAATCAAACACACTGAGCCCAGCATTCAAACCCAGATCTTTCCCTCTTAACACCATCTGTAAGTATACTTTTTTTTTTTTTGTCAGTCGTGGGTCTTGAACTCTGGGCTTAGGCGCTGTCCCTGAGATCTTCAACTCAAGGCTAGTGCTCTACCACGTAAGCCACAGCACCACTTCCAGTTTTCTGGTGGTTTATTGGAGATAAGAGTCTCACAGACTTTCCTGCCCAGTCTGGCTTTGAACCATGATCCTCAGATCTCAGCCTCGTGAGTAGCTAAGATTACAGGTGTGAGCCACCAGTGCCCAGCTAGTATCCCTATCATAAACAAAAAACGTTTTCACATTCTTCAGTGCTCTACATAGTCCTCTAAGACCTTTATCACTTTCAAGCATCATTTCCTGCTGTCTTCAAACCTCAAATCCTATTATACAAACATAAGAAACTGCAGTTTCTTTTTTGTTTGTTTTTTTAATGCTTTGAATCATATTATAACTCTATTTTGGGCTATTCTTCCTTTCCTCCTGACATATATATGTGTATATATATATATATATATATATATATATATATATATGATTTTAAGTTGCAGTTCACAAATTCATGCCCTTTGTAAAGCTTTTTCTGATTTTTCATTCGTTTACAAATGTTAAATAAGCTATTTATTCATTGTATTCCGGATGTCACCTGCCAACTCATGTTTGTTGCATTTTGTCTCTTTTGTACCTGTCACTATTATATTCAAGGTGCCTTGGGGATGTCTGCTCCTCATTTTTATAACTGAGCATCTGCATGTCTGTGTCAGTGATTAATACAGAGGAAACATGCAGCAGAGTGATAAGGGATAGATTCCAGAGCCAGACTGCCTCAGTTGGAATCCTGCCTCCACCACGGCCATGATCTGACATTTCCCAATTATCTTCCCTGCATTTCAGTATCTTCGTTTGTAAAAAGAAGGTAATAGTACATTCATTCAGTTGTTTCAAATTGTTCTGTTAGGATTATTGTAAGGGTCAGAGAAAACGATGTACAGGACTTAAAAGAGAATTTTTTAAAACCCACAATAATCACCTGAGGAGAAGCTGTGGTAGTACCACCAATAAATGTCATTCATAACATGGATCTTCAAGACCCTGAAGTCAATATGAATTTATGTCTTTAGATAGGACTGTTTCAAATGGCAATATGTCAAAGTTGCTCAGGACTGGCTAAATGATTTTATTGCTCAGTTACTATATTCAGAAGACACTTGTTGGTATGTAACAAGTATACTAAAAATAAAATAAAAATAGAATGTGGATGGCTATATTTTTCGGATAGCAGAAGAGGATGCTGCAGGATCATACTGTGACAAGTAGGTATGCACAAGTGAAAATGCACACGTTACTGTACTGCCACTAAACACTTTGAACAAGGCTGCCAATGGCTGTATTTGAGCTCAACGGTGACCCCAAAGAGATTGGATGGTTCACATAATTTTGTCCTAATTTTCTTCCTGTTCATGTAGAATTAGTTCCCCTGGGAAGAAAGCACTCCAATTCCACAGAATATAAAAAGGTTAGAAAACACCTTGGAACCATAGGATAGGAATGTGGAACCAGCTCCCCATTCATTACAGCTTGACAAATAAGTAATAGCCACAGAAGACAGAAAAAGTGTTCAATTTGTGGAATAGTTTCTCCCCAGGCACAATGTCGCTTTTTCTAACACTAAGATATTCTTTTAAAAAAACAGTGTTTCACAGGAACTACCCAAACTCTCATAGATATTTTCAGGCATTCTGTGGAACTAGAAGAAATTATCTCTTGAGTTATTACTACTTGTAGTTTCTGCATTGTGTAAACTGTTTATTGGCAGTTATGAACAGATATTGAAATAAGAACATACATATATGCACATATGTACATATATATGTATATTTGTATATATGTATATAGAGAAAGATATATATGTGAAGCATATATATATAAAGCAGAAGCATTCCTTCGAAAGAAACAAAGAAAAAGAAAGAAAAGAAGAAGAAAGAAAGAAAGAAAGAAAGAAAGAAAAAAGAAGAAGGGAAGGAGGAAGGAAGGAAAAAAGAAAGGAAAGAAGGAAGGAAGAGAGGGAGGGAGAGAGGGAGAGAAGAAGGGAGGGAGGAAGGAAAGAAGAAGGGAGAGAGGGAGGAAGAAAGGGAGGGAAGGAGGGAGGGAGGAAAAAAGAAAGGACGGAAGAAAGGAAAGAAGGAAGGAAGAGAGGGAGGGAGAGAGGGAGGGAAGAAGGACCATCTGACCAAAGCATAAGAACATAGTAGAGCAAAAGATATGAAAGCAGTGAAAAGACTTCCAAGTGAGTGAAGGCGCAAATGTTATAGAGATGTGCCACACATATTTCCAGCTAATACCCAGCTAATACAAATACAGGTATTTTGGTTTGGGTGGCTAATACTAGAATCTCGTATTAATAACTATGTATTAGTCAGAACTTGGATAATGTGGGTATAATGGTTTAGGCTAGTCATTGTCAGGTCATATGCAGTATTCATACAATTTAATAGGTTTTCAATTAAAATCTTTAGATTTTCAAGCCCCTTGCCTTATAGAAGTAACCTTTCCACAGATCTTAAATGCAGTTTTAAATTATGAGAAGTAGAAATATGAACATAAAATATTTAACATTACAGTTTTGGTTTCCAACTAAGGACCAAACTTTATACTCTGAAAACCTGTCTATAGCTAGAACTTGATTTAACACATAAGACAAAATAGATTAAAGCTTTCTGAAGCAAATGTGTGAGTAGATAGGTGAAAAAATATTTTTTTGAAAAAAAATATTAATGAAAGTTTGGGTAACAGACATCAGATCACTTTAATTATTAGTATATCACTAATGAGAGGCAATAGCACAATTATAAAGCAATATTTTAATACAAATTGATCAATAGTAAGAAAAATATAGTGGTGTTAGAAGCACACTTACTGCCTTTATACATTTATTTTTCCCATTGTGTAGGATCCATTGATTTTTACATTGCGCTGTCTATGAGAACAAAAATAGCTTAGAAAACGATATTTATCCAAATTATTGATTTCTATGTAAAAGCAATATTAATATAAAGCCTACCCAGTTTAGAATTTTGGCGTTTGTCTCATTCTCATAATATATGCTGACGGTCCTTCATCCTCTTGAGTCACTGTTATGCAGTTTGGTGCAAGTCCTTCTGCATGTTCGTTAAAATATATTTGCCTCTCAGTTAAAAATGACACTAATTTGTGATTAAAATAATTTATCAAGTCCAAGTGTATTTTTACATCTTTTACCATCCAGTATACTTACTTGTAGATTTATAGGCACATTCTAATTACAAATGAGGGAAACCACACAACCTGTGTTTCTTTGGGTCTGGCTTACTTCACTTAAGATAATGTTTGGCAAGTCTTTCCATTTCCTTACAAATAGGGCAATATCATTCTTTCTGATGGAAGCTTGGAATTCATTGTGTTTATATAAACATTTACTCACTGAAACCAAAGGAAGCTAGTCCTAGGAGAGGTAGACAGAGGCTCAATATCTATGTGCATATGATCACATATAGACATCCAGGAAGTGGAAACAAGAGGATTTTCTGTTAGTTTGTTTTTTCCCTCATTTGTCACTGTTTTGGTTTCTGTACCTTTTGTCTTGAATGTAATTTTATCTGTTTGGGGAGAGTAAGGGGAGCACAGAAATGGTGGGACAAAGGGTGAACAAATGCAGCAGTGATACTCACTAGACCCTATATTGAAAAGGAACTATACAACTTCTGTGGAGGGGGCAGGAGAAAACCTGGGAGAAAACAAGGGAAAAGCTGATACTGTTTTTTAAAAAAGTACTCATTACCTGACTTATCTAATTGTAGCCTGTCTGCACAGTACCTTTACAATAACATTTTTTAAAAAACGATTTAAAAATTGTATTCATCTGAGCATTTAGTTGTACTCTTTTTTATTTTTTTATTTTTGCTTAAACTCTGGGCCTGGGCACTATCCCTGGGCTCCTTTTGGGCTATCACTCTACCACTTGAGCCACAGTGCCCCTCAGATTTATATGTGATAATTTACATATAAAAGTCTCATGGACTTTCCTGCCTGAGCTGGCTTAGAATCGCAACCCTCCGATCTCAGCCTCCTGAGTAGTTAAGATTACAGGTGTGAACCACCAGTGTCTGGCTTACTCATTTTTGTAATAGATTTTGAGAGCAACTTCTAAATCATATAATGCTATCAATCAGGTGACTCAATTAAATTGGAAAAAAAATTACAAACAAGTTCTAAGGTTACAAAGTAAGGAAAAAGCACTGGAAAATTATCCGTACCTTTGCATCGATTTATCTTATAAGCTAAACTCTTTATTAAAATTGTGTTCAGCTATCCACTTTTAAAAATACCTACCCTCTCCAGGGACATTTGAATGGTAGCTTGAATTTCTACTCACTGTATCTTTATGATTGCTTTGAAATGAAAATTTAGAGGATTAAGTTTATTTTAATATGATTTAAATACTTCTTGAGTCGTTTATTTTTTTTTCTTTTTTCTTATTTTTTTTAAATTTTATTTTATTTTATTTGTGAACATACTGTACAGAGGAGTTACAATTACATGGGCAGGATAATGCGTATATTTCTTACCAAGCATTGCAACCTCCTCCTTTGTTTACCCTTCACATCCCTTCCCAGCCTCCCCCCTCCCCCCCAATCCCAAACCCAATCCTTTTCCTTCCCCCCCTCCCCCCCCCCCCCCCCCCCCCGCACCGACGTTGTAAAGCTCGTTTTGGACATGACAACTTGTACTTTTCATTGTTGCAACAGGTCCACCTGTATCCTTAAACAACTGGTTTTTCCCCATCTCCTCCACAAGTTATACTGACATCAAATATAGTGAAAGCAGGGGTTATACTGTGGGGGAGGGACCTACAAAGCAACAAAGAGATAATCTTATAAATGCGTTAGAAACACATGCATAAAAGAAAAAAAACATTAAAATACATATCTAAGGGTTCATTTTCCTGACATCACATTATCTGACCTTTTCCACTTGAATTGAGTCGTTTATTTCTAACTAATTTAATCTAAAATTATTCAGGTAACCAGACAAACTGGACTTTACCAAATGAATGAAATGCCTTGCTGACCATGAAATCAAACATGATAGGTAAGACATTGAAAAACATCCTTAGCACCAATGAAATCCTCTTTTGTTGTCCAACTTGGCTAATATAAATTTTCTAGCTGGACACTGGTGGCTCACTCTGTAACCTGACTACTCAGAATACTGATCTTCGGGCTCTTCAAGAATCTAGCTCTCCAGTAACCAGCAAAAACAGAGGTGGAAACACGACACAATTGGTTAAGCACCAGTCAAGTGAGCAAGCCAAGCAAGCATGAGTTAAAAATCCTGCTACCAGAAAAAAAAATTAATTTCTATTTACATTATTTATCACAGAAGGAAATTCTTGTTTTAGGTAAAACTAACTTTTTATAGATGTCATTCGTTAGAGAACTCAAATATTTCATCAAGATACCTCATACTTCAAAAATGTGATTCAGATCTGAAAATCCCCTGAAAAAAAAATTGTATAATGCTGAATTGTAAAGCTATGCCCATTTACTCTTTCCCTGTGTATTGGGAAAACTTTAAAAATAATTCCAATAATATGGGTTGTTCGGGGCTCTTTTCTGGAGTCCTGAAATCATAAATGTCATCCTGGTTATCTCAATTCCAATTGGAAATTATTATTTCTTTTGTGCCCCTGTCCATGCTAGGTTTTTTTTTTGAAGTTAGACATACACCTGTCTTACCTTGTTCTAAATATTATTCTGCCCTTCTGTAAAGATGAGCAGTAGCATTCTTCATTTTTTAAATCTCACAGCATGTAGTTGTGTTCTACCTACAGTGAATGTTCAATAACTGTTTCTGGCATCAAAGACTGAAGGAAAAAATTATCAAACTTCAGACTGCTGCCCAGAGGAAAGTGAGTGTAACTCCCTGGCAGTAATCCTTTTCATCTAGTCAGAAGGTTTGGAAGCAAAATAGCTTCCTGAAGAGGAGGAATCCAAACAGATTGAAAGAATTGCAATTGACCTCCAGAAGTGCTCTTTCTCTTCTGTGTGTGTATGTATGTGTGCGTGTTTAAAGATTTTAGCCTTAACTATGGAACTTTTCTTCTGCAAAATACAAAGAAACAAACCACTTACTCCATCGCAGCATGCCTTACATATTGAGAAGATGAAAAAGCAGTTGGTGTAAAGAAAGCACCCACGATGAGTGCAAAGGCAATTATTTCATCCCTGTGTAGAGAGTTATTGTTCTAAAATTTCAGACCAGCTAAAGGAGCAACATCTTTCCTAACTAAAGGTCCAACATTTTGGTGACCTTCCCTGTATATCAGCAGAGTTATATTCCTAACATATACGTTGTCAGTTATATAAAAAATGTGTTCCTGACACTTATACAAACACCCATTTCTTAGTGTAGTCTGTCTCTTGGTAGCCTTCATTGGCTAATATTCCTCTATTATGGCAGCCTCTGGAGCAGATCCAATAAAAACTCAACAGGAAAAATACCAAATGAACATACTACTCATTACATCAAATCAGGCTGTTCATGGGACTTAAATTAGTCCAGTCAGTCAAATACATAGACAAGAAAACAGGAAGAAATTTAAATGCATTGATTACTAACCTCAAGAGACTCTCCTGAGTGCTTTGCAGTGCTATGCTTTTGTGTGATGCTACGAGGGCCATCAAATAATCAGTAAAATCTTACTCCCAGACAGGAAAGTGAAGAATCAACAGGATCAGCACACAGAAGCACATCATTGTCGAATTAGCGCCAGAATCACAATTGACCACCTAGTCAGACTGCACTAAAATGTACTTTCTCTTCTTAATTTCTATCATTGGTTTGTAAGAGAAGGTTCATAGGTCAAATCCATCCTGCATAGCCTAATAACTACTGATGGTTTTACATATTTAAGTAGTTAGAAAATAACATAATAATACTATTATCTGATGAATAAAGATAATAGGAAGTCAACATTTAGCATCCATCAGTAAGGTTTCTTTGGAAACTGATCATTTCAGTGATGTCCATGGTTATTCACATGAGCCTCTGTCAGAGCTCAGTTGAGGCAAGAGAGATTGTATGGCATGCAAATTTGAAAGTGTTTATTAACTTTCTATTCAGAAAAAGCTTGCAGACTACAATTATATAATCACATCTATGCCTGTAGAACTAAATATAAATGGAAACACAGAAAAAATAACAAACTGATGATAATGTTATTCCAAACCAGCTGATGAGTAATATCTTCAAACCATAATAATGCCTCAGACACAATCACTTGTTCTGCATTTTCCTTCCACACAATTTAGAGTTCATTGGCTTGAAAGCTTCCTTGGAGGCTTACAGCCCTTAGTACACGCATGCATTAAGCCTCTCAAGTTTATTTGGCTTAAGTGTTGATCTTAGAGGCAATTTATCACACGAGAATTTCTCAATGACTAACTCTCTTTTAGATGTGTCCTGAGGCAGAAAAGTGAAGTAGACAGAGACAACTCTGACAGGGTATTTTTTCTACCAAGTTGAAGAGAGGCTGTCAGTGGATGCATGCCCTTCGCTCAGCCCAGCCTCAACACCACCCCACTACAAGCAACCAAGTTTGGTGCCATCTGATAAAATGAAGATCCTACTTTCATAAACAGTATACCAAATTATGAATGAAAAAGTTGACATAGGTTTTAGAAGGAATACATACAAGAGACTCGGAAACGTAAGCTTCAGGAAAACCGTATTTTGCCTCCTTGCCCAAAAGGAGAGGACAAATATGGAGACATGGGGCCACATCTGTCAAAATAGTCACCATGCAAAATATCAAATCCCCATATTTAATTAGCATTTTGAATTCGAAAGCTGTCTTTTCTATAACTTTAACAAGTGAAATCCTCGGGGTGGGGAGGGAATCTACTTGAAGATCAAGTAGATTCTGGGGACTGCACTAGTCCCCAGAAGTCCCATTCTTCTATTCCTGCTCGGCTTTACTTCCTTTTAGTTTTTGAGATGCAGTCAGAACTATGAACTAAAGCACTTACAAACGCTTTTCTGGGTTCACTCTGCCTCCAAAGCTTCAGAGAAGCAGCCACGTCCCTGGCAGCCTCAGAATAAGTGCCTGAAAATCCTGTGAACTCACTTTCCTCTTTTCTTCACATACTCCCAAGTTTTGTTCCTTAACTTCATCACGTTCAGTGTCAGATTTCTTCCAAACACATGATTTATTTGTGGGAAGTAGTTGACTATTGAGTCAGGATAAAACAGGAAAAACAAAGTAGACTAGATGGTAGGAATACAAAAATCACTCCTGGATCTCGATTAAAGCCAGATCTATGGAAGTCATAGAGTCAGGAGCTGGTGCCTCGCAGCTATAATCCTAGCTACTCAGGAGGCTGAGATCTTATGATCAGGATTGGAAGCCAGCCCAGCCGGAAAATTCCATGAGACTCTTATCTCCAATAAACTATTTTAAAAAAATAAAACAGAAGTGGCATTGTGTTTTACATGGTAAAGCTCTCACGTTGAGCAAAAGAAGCTCACAAACTGTACCCAGGCCTGGAATTTAAGCCACAGGACAAGAAAAACATACAAATACCACAAGTATCCTGCATCTTGTATATATATTTACCTAACTTGGGGAGGGAAAGGGGAACACCAAAACGCTGAAACAAGGACACAGGATGACCCATTGCAACAATGATACCCACAAGACACTATGTTGGAAATGAATGGAGATTGGGGGTTAGGGATAGTAGAAGAAAAACAATGATGATCCTGCTGACAGAAGTGATCACTGCCACTGCTGGGAAACAAAAAGGACTTTACTACTAATATTACTTGAATAGAGTACATGCTTGCAAATGACAAGGGGTCATGGAATAAACAGAATAAAAGAGATCACAGAGTGAAGACATGATGAAAATAAGATTTACAGACCAATATTTCTATGTACCAGCAAAGCTTTCCAATACCTACTAAATTCTCGTAATAATTCCTCTCAGAGATGGTTGTTGTGGGTACCAAGGCTCATGTCTATCATCCTATCTATTCAGAAAGCTAAAACCTGGAGCATCATTACTTAAGGCTGGACAAGGCAGAAAAATTTTCTGGACTCTATTTTCAAAACAACTAGTAAAGGACCCATACCATTCTTAACTGTATTTATGAGTATTAGATAGCTGCTGCTCCATATATATATATGTTATATGATATTTTACATTTTATTTTATATTACTTTTCTATAGGAATTCCTCTAACTAGAAACTTCCTAAGTCCAAAACAAATGTCCTGACCAAGCTGCACAGAGACATAGTCCATGTCTTTGGACCCCAGGAAAGACCCCCTTCAATCCCAATTGAGCTAATGCTTCCTAAGCTAATAGTCTCTAGAAACCTCATTCAATACTCATGTTTGTTCTTTTAAGTAGTCCCTTCATTACTGGCTCATGGTTCTTGCATATAGATTTTATGTTAAATTGTCTTCATTCAGAATTAAATCCCTCTTGTTGACAGCATTCCAATATAGATTCTATGTCTAGAAGATCTAGGAGAGTTTGTTTGTAGTCTACATTAACAAGATTATATCTTGGTAAGCGTAAATAATGTAGTGATGTGTAACATAACCCATCACTGTTTATCAAAAACGAATCTCCAATCCAAGAGTCCACAAAAAGTATATCAAACCAGCAAGGACTCTGTGGAAAGAAATAGAAAAGACTTGATTGGTAAGGAGTCGAATTAACCCTGGGATCCTATGTGTGCCAGGTACATTCTTCGGAAATTTTAATTTACAGGAAGAAGTGATGTACATTATATTAAATGACAGTTTAACAGACCACCTGCTTAATTATACATGGTATATTGAAAATAACCTGACTTCTACTGACTTATAGATGGCATTATTTCTATGCTTGTCAGCCAACTCAATTTGTTCACTTTTCAATTTAATGAACTTGTATTAAGTTAAATTTTCATAAATGCTGAAATCATGGAAATATAGACCATGGAAATTTTATTTTACCATCAAACGTCCATTTGAAATATTATATTTCAAAAAAGGGGGACATTGTCATAAATTTTCTATTTCTGTGTTTATTAGGAAATAAGTAGTTTAAAATGAAAAAGATGTATGCATAAAATTGTAGCTTATACTTTCAGCAGATATGTCTTCTGTAACAAAAAATAATCAAGACTACACTCAACTTCCTTTATAATTTCTAACTCCTGTGTTACTAATATGAATCGAATATTTTTAAATTAAAAAAATACTTTGATTGTTATGTCAATAACCAGAGAGTAGTCTACATGTCACTGATAGAGCTGTAAAATATTTTTTCAAGATCTATATTCAGAAAAGGAGACATCAGTATGAACTTGACATGAGTCTTACTTTTGTTACCTTTGTTATTCAATCCTTTAAGTTTCCCTTGGCAGTCTTCCCTTATGCTTTGCACATGCAGTTCAGATATTAGCAAGGAGGAAAGAGGAAAGAGGGATTGTATACACCAAACCAATAGTACTGTGTCATAAAAAGGAAGAAACATGTCGGACTTGCACAAAAGGAATCATTTCAGTTGTGGCCACTGAACAGTCCCAATGAGTACTAGAGACATTACAGCACTGTATTTGACAGTAGCTTTGTACAATGTTCTCTCGAGATGCAGGCTCTGCAAGAGATTGTGGCCACCTCATTGAAGAGAGTACAATAATGTTATCAAGGAAATCAACACTTTACTTGTACTTAGGGGAATGTCTGAAGAAATTAGAGCCTTCGCGGGTGAAAGAAGGATTTTTTTATGCATATATCAGAACAAAGAGCAAAATGGCACGGAAAAAATCTATTATTGTTCATGTCCAGTTCTTTTCCCCAATTTTTAAACCAAGATTGTAATAGGTGCTCCATTATACAGCATAGGCATTGAAAGAACATCTTGAATTCAAATCAATAATAATTTTTGTTCTAAAACGTCTGTCAACTTCAACTTTTTTTAGTAGGTTCCTATTTGAGGCCTTATAAAATGTCAAAGTTGCTAAATTTAGAATTACAGCACTATGTTTTGTCAACTTTCTAGACGTCTGGTTATATTAGTGGCTATTAATATTTGTTTACAAATGTTCATGTGAAATGGAATTGGTAAAACGATATAGTTCCCTGCCTACTGACAGCTGGTATATGATTTAAATTTAGTTAAGGGTTCCTGATTGAAAATAAAGATACCTCATATATTTAGATGTAAAGCATTTTTGTGGAATCAGGACCACAGAGTTTCCATTTCTGTGAGACAACCATGAGTCTGAGGTGGAAGGAGCCAGACTGCCTCTACTTGAAAGATGTTTGCTTTTCATTTTGCAACTCAGCAACTTCCATTCTTCCTCTTAATCCACTGATCATTTCTTTCTCAACATTCTGACAACTTTCTTTGTTTCTTTGTCTTGGAATGCTAAAGTTCCTTGGAAGTCCATTTCAGGTCTTGAAAAAAGGTTTGTTTTTACTCCAGATTATTTCCCTAGGTAGAGTTTCTCTGTCTCTCTGTCTCTGTCTCTGTCTCTGTCTCTGTCTCTCTCTCTCTCTCTCTCTCTCTCTCTCTCTCTCTCTCTCTCTCTCTCTCTCTCTCTCTCTCTTTCTCTCTCTTCCTATATAGATGCTACATATATTATATTCCTTATAATAAAACAAATTTTATATTGTATAATATATAATACTCTATATATTACATATGTGCATATATATATATATATAGTGTGTGTGTGTGTGTGTGTGTGCATGTGTTTGTGAATAACCTTCCAAAGTCTATTGACTCCTTCACTTTTCTCTCTCCTTTTCCTGTACAGTCATCCTCAGTTTGTTCCTTGAGCAAAACACACTTTCCCAATTCCTGTTACCAACTCCATGGTAGATTTTCCCCTTCTCCTCTGCCTACGTTCCATATATCCATTCATTTTGTTTTTCAGCCTAGATGTGTTTCTTCCAGAGAAATATTCCTAAAGCTTAGATAAAATTATATCCTCTAGTGCCTACCTATTTTTCATCTTAACCATCCCCTTTGCAGTAGCACTTACAAGAGCTCTAATACTTTACCTCCTCAATATCCATCTTGGCATGGATTCTCAGGTACATGGAGGCAGGCTCTCTTCGAGCTTTGTACTCTTTCTTGTCCTTGAGCAGTTTTTGACTCAAAATACGCACTTACCAAATGTTGACTGACTGTGAAATTAATTTCTTATTGACATAAGTATTAGAATAAAAGTTGTATGAGATCTTTTCTCCTCCTTTTGGGAAACTCAAAACTTCTTTTCTCCTAATAAACTGTTAAAAAATAGTCAAAATAATTTTAAATGAATAAACTTGTGATTATAGACCATGTCTAATGAATGACCTTATTATCCTACTATATATGACACATTTTTTCAGCTGAAAAAAAGTTAACAAGATGCATTATTCTAAAAATTACTCCATGGTGATTCATTACCTCAGAATCCCTACGTCCTCAACATCTAGGCAAGTATTTCAGATCTCTAGCCTCTGACAGGTCATGGTGGTGTATTAGTAACTAACAATTTCTATTAAGCTCATGACAACTTTTTAAACAACATAGTTCACATTTTATACTTAGAAAGTATTTAAAATCTATGGCATTTACCAATGCAGTTTTAAGGTAAACCAAAATTATTTTACTGCTTTAACATAAAATGAACAGTTCACTGGGTGTTTTTTTTTGTTTTGCTTCTTTTGTTTGTTTTTGTGGATCATAGGGCTTGAACTCCGGGCTGGAGCACTGTCCCTGAGCTCTTCAATTGAGGGTGAGCACTCTACCACCAGAGCCACAGCACCAATTGTGGTTTTCTGGTGGTTAATTGGAGATAAAAGTCTTACAGACTTTCCTGCCGGGGCTGGCTTTGAACTATGATCCTCATATCTCAGCCTTCTGAGTAGCTAGGATTACAGACGTGAGCCACTGGCGCCCAGCCAGCTCACTGTTTTGTGTCATTATATTAAATATGAAAGTGATCTCCCAAACACATCAACTACAACATTAATCCATCAGATAAATCAAATTTATTACAAGTAGGAAAAACTCAACCCATGCTTTCAAGTACTTGCTTGCTAATGATTTAAAAGGATGGACTTAGGGTCTTCTTCGAAAAAAATAGTCACTCAGGAAAACAAACATTTGCATCTTTAGGTTCTCTCCTCTGCTTTTGTCTATAGGTCTTCAATATTTGCATGTTCAGCTGATCAAAAGTAGATGGCTGTTTGGCATTCTTCTCCCTAGACTTACACTTCCTCCATCTCGACAGAACAAGATGATTGACCCACCATCTGAAGATCTGTGGACCCATTGCGTAAATTCGTGATAAGTGGCTGAGTGACATTTCACTGCATTGTGAAATTATTTGATTGAGGATCTGAGGAGTCATACCTGACCTACTTTAAGAACTAGGCATGGGAATAAGGAAACAAAGTTCAATGATATGTTAAGTAGTAATCTGTTGGCCAAACTCCTGCTAAATAGCAAGAAAAGCTCTACTTTGTAGTTTAAAAAAAATCAAACTAATTAGAAATTATATATTACATTTAGCACCATATTCTACAAATTCTATGCCCTGATACTATATAAAGTTTCTCCCTAGGATCATTCATTGCAATAATAATATACTTATCCAAACAGATACATGAGTGTACTATATGGTAAACATGGTTCTTTCTTCCCGGATACAACTTTTTTTTTAAATTTTGAACATGGGCTCTTGAAATCTAAAATATTGTTTAATTGTTCAGATATCATTGAGATATGCTTAGATATCATTAATATATAGCAGATGAGCTAGTGAAGGGGAATGATGCCCACCTGCAGCAGGTACTTAAGGAATGGAAATGAGAGACATTGAAGAACAGCTCTCACTTTTGAGATGACATTAATATGACTAGGTTATCAAAACTATCAACAAGTATGTGATATTTCTAGTTTTTTAAAATGCAAACCCTTGTGAAATTATGCCTGGAAAAGGAGATTAATTCCCTTTAATTTACTTCCATCGATGGGTCCTTACATCAATGTCAAGACAATCTCCTCCTTCTCCCTTAAAATAGCCATTATTTCCATTGCTTTTTCCTTTTGTGGGCTATTTCTATGTGCTTGCTGCTTATCTGATTATGGTGTTCAACATTGGCTTTAATATTTAGTTTCACAAACCCATAAAACTGTCTCTTCTCTTAACCTAAACTAAAGCTTACCACATAGGCTACATAAGGTATATTTCTTTTTTTTCTTTTTTTTATCGTGAAAATACTGTACAGAGGGGTTACAATTATATGAGCAAGGTAATGAGTACATTTCTAATCAAGCATTGTTGCCTCCTCCTTCGTTTCCCCTTCCCATCCCTTCCCATCCCTCCAGGCTCCCTTCCCCCTGCGCCAAAATTGTAAAGTTCGTTTTTCAACATAGCATCTTGTACATCTCGTTGCAATGGGTCCACCTGTATCCCTATTTAAACAATTTGTTTTTTCCCTTCCCCTCCCCAAATTATACCAACATCTTATATACAGTGAAAACAGGGGTTATACCATGGGGGATGGACTAACAAAACATCAAAAAAATTGTCTCATAAATATGTTAGAAACAATAGCAAGAAAGAAAAAACATTTGAGGTATATTTCTTTTCTATTTTTTTTACTCTAAATTGAACTTCCTACACCAGATAGGAGAATTTTAATTTCAATTATCATTGAAATCTTCTTAGACAGGAAATTATCAATAATGATACTTGGTAGAGAATAGAATAGTAATTAACTGATCTTAGGAAGGGTGTGGAGGAGGGTAAGATGGAGAGAAGATAGTTAATATGCAAAGATGTTCTCTGACACAGTAGGATAACTGTGACTGACAGTCATAATCTAGTATTTCAGGATAGCTAAGGGACCAGATTTTGAATGTTCACAACATGAAGGATATATAAGATGACAGTGACATCAATTGCCTTAACCTAATGAGTACATATTATTGTATTCATATATGTTGCAATGCTGTACTGTGCCCTATGCACATGTACAGTGATAGTGAGTCAATTAAGTATATCAACAAGATGGTACCTACAATGACGTTGAATTCCAGCTTACATAAATGAAAAATCAAATGTTGGGAGTTACTAAATCTCCTGGTGTACCAGAATTACTTAATGATGTCAGCCCTTTGCAGAATAGAGCAGATCTAGTGTATCTTGAAAACCATGAGACACAGGCCACAACTTCTTGAAACTTTATTATCAACCCAAAGGCCACAGTTCCATTACAACTGAAAATTTAAAGAAAGTGTTGTGGCTTTCTGCTGTGTCAGTTTACTTTCACAGAAGCTCTAGGTACCTTCCACATAAGCTTCCAAGTCAAAATCGGCCACAGCTGAAATGTATACATGATTTGCATGATGACAGAAAAGTAGCTCCCACCTTCATCCTCAGAAGGTGAGTGTGAGTTCAGGAACTGTTTCAGCCATGCTTGCTGCTGCTCATCTGCTGTTTTATCTTGTTGTTAGATAAGCAGACAGAACTAACTCCCCCCAGCTCTTTCCAGCTCCCTTCTCTCATCACCTGTGGCAATTGCATCTTTCAAGTGTGCAGCTACCTCTTCAGAGCAATCAGCTTAGTTCCTAAGGAGCTGCATTTGTCTTCATGGAGGAAATGAGAGATATGGTGAAGCCCCTATACTTTCCTCATTTCACATTCATCTTTCCCAGATGCCTAGTCTGCCAACCTCAGACTAATCCTTCCAGTAAAGACAATCTTCAATAGAATGTTCAACAACTGCCCCACTTCATGTAATCCATCCTTCAGATACACATATTTTATATTATTCAGTGGCATCTCTGCTTCTCTGTGTCCATAACACATGAATATTCACAATAAATTAGATTGCTTGTGGCTACTAAAGGACCATGAGGAACCCTAATAAGTATATCTAATTGAATAATATGCTTCTTAAAGGCTGAGAAAAATATATGAACTATGTTCCTAAGTATTATATACTGGAATTTTAAAGAAAACTTTTTGTATTTTAACCAAGACACTTAGTGATGCTGATGCATAGTAAGAATTTAATCCCAATGTCTTCCACTAGAGTCCAGATTTTGTATTATATGGAGGTCCCATTTCTTTGCAAATGGCATTCTTACCCATGTCAGCTTTGGGCCACAGAATTTATAAATAATTCAAATGAGATGCTGATATCCAGGTTTGAGATTGCCAACAAATCATATTTTATTAACAACTACATCTTAGATATTTGTCTCCCATTTGCTGTGCAAATGCTTGTCACTAGCTATTCAGTTCCAGAGACTGTGGCAGTCCTCATATGTACACTGCCTTCTTCTCGCTCACTAGGAAGTTTTGAGATTCCACTCATCTATGACATGACAACCACTTTGCAATAAAGGTTCAAGTTAAAGAAGTCTGAGTTATAAAAGATACTGGTTTTTGAGATTTCCAATGTGATAGCAACAAATTTCTTGAAGACAATAGCCATACAAGGAAATGTGTTTGTTTCATGTTGTTTTGCTTATTTCATTTCATTTTGTGGAGATGCTGCTGAATTTGGAGGTGAAAACTAAAGAGGGAATACAATCATGAGGCTACTCCAACTACTTGTTCTTGAGAATTAAATATCTTGAACAAAGTTATAGTATAATGAAGAGAAGGAAGAGACATATTCTTGAAGATAAAAGAACATTATTTGCTTATTAATTAGATGAGAAATATGTGAAATATACAAAGATCCAGGGATAATTCTAAAGCCCTCAAATTGATCAATTAGTACTAAACTATTGATGTTCATTACAACGGTAAAATTGGGAAAGATAGATTGGAGTTTAGGTTATACTTGACCAAATAAATTGTTGTCAATAACAGAAATATTGCAAGGTCAAATGAGCCTGAATTTTAAACAAGAGCTCCTCGCTACCTTCGTGAAATTGGCAGTCATTAATGATGGTTGACATTAAAACTAGGAGACTAGATGATATGACCAAGGGAATTGTATCAGTATTGTTAAAAAGTAGTACAAGAGCTCAGTCTTGAAGCACTCTAAAATCAAATCTAACCTAAGCACAAGTAGGAGTCAGCAAAGAGATTGAGTAGCAACTAAAAACGTATAAAATCTGTGAAGCCAAAGGAAGAATTTATTTCAAGCTAGCAATGGTCAACTCTGTCAGAAAATGATGAAAGTTGTTTTGAAACATGATAATTAACCCTTGAATTTAGCAACACAGCTATCCCTCATGATTTCACAAGAGTGAGAACCATTTGGGTAAATTGATAAGGATAAAGCGTGGTTAGCAAAGGTTTATGAGAGAATCAGGTAGACAAATATATCTAAGTACAAATAATATTAAGAAGCTTCATTCTACAAAAATGTAAAGAAAAGTAAATTCGTTCTGGAGGAAGTATAAACAAAACAGTTATATTTATACTGCTTTTACAGATGATAAAAGTAACAGCATATTTATATTATAAAAGCCTAAAGAAAAGGCACAAATTGATACTGTAATAAATATAAGGGAGCATTCCTAGAACTCTGTCTTTGTACAAACAGATATGAAATGTGAAGATTGACTTTAGATAATGGGATATTCAATTTATATGTAGTAAGTGTTATATGAAAATATGAACATAAATGCAAGTGGATAGATAGCTATGTACATAAGAATTGTTAAGGTTGCTTTTATGGATTAAAGTTGAAATAATATGTTTATAAAATGTTAAATGACTGTTTACTTCACATGGAATTTTGTGGACTTGCTTATATGTTTAGTGATTGAACCCAAATTTATGCATTGCACTGCATAAATTTTCTAAGTACTGGACAGAAAATGAAGCTAGAGTTCCTCTTTTTACAAAGGTAAAGCTAGACACAAAAGATAAAACCAGCTTTAATGGAAAATGCACCAGACTGACATGGTTGTTAGGGGTTTTTTGCTGATTTTATTTTATTTTTTACATTTGTGGGCATGGGTCATAGGAATATTCTATAATTTCTAACTTATTCTGAACTTAAATTATTAATTTAGTATTATGAGATTTACATATTGAGCAACCGTTGTGCCAGACACTGAAGTTACAGATTTCTCTTTATCACCTTCATCACAAATTTGTTAGAATTTAATTTATCCTTATAAATTCTACTAAACAACCCAGAGAAACTTCCACATGCATTCAGTGTAATGTGTTGAACCACTCCTCAATGTCAAGGGCTGGGAAAAGGGAACCTAAAAGATGCACAGTGCTAATGTTAGACCTGGTGTAAATATTATTTTCTTGTGATCTTTGTAACTATTCACATCAAATAATTCCAGCAAAATCACACAAGTAGCCACTGCTATGAGAAATGACAGATTTTTTTTAAAAAATAGTATTTTACAATCAGACAGAAATGCAAATCAAAACAACACTCAGGTGCTACCTCACCCCAGTTAGAATGGCTATTATCAAGAAAACTAACAATAAAAATGCAGATGAGGATTCATCCAAAAGGGAGCTTTATTGCACTGTTAGTGAGAATGTAAGCTTTTTCAACCACTCTGGAAAGCAGTGTGGAGGTTCCTCAAAACTAAACATAGAACTACCCTATGGTCTAGAAATCCCATTCCTAGGCATTTATTCAATACAGCACAAAGAAGGTTACAATAAAGCCGCCAGCACAACCATGTACATTCCAATAATCTTCACCATAGACAAGACATATAATCAGTCCAGATGTCCCTCCATGGATGAATGGAATTTTATTTACCCATCAGAAAGAGTATTGTATCATAAAGAAATGGAAAAACTTGGGGGAAAGTTATATTAAGCAATGTGTGCCAGACCCAGAGAAACAAAGGTGGTATTGTTTCTTTCATTTTTGGTAGATAGAATATGCCTCTAAATCTATCAGGAAACACATCGAGTGTCATGCGAGCAGTTACAAATGAATAAAGTAAAGTATAATAGACTCTATGGAGAGCTCAAATAGTATAGTTCTTTAGAAAGACTAGGTCAAAGCCTAACAAAATAAGTACTAAGAAATGGGTACTTGCAGGGAGGGAGCAGGGTAGTGAAATGAAGCATGAAACAAGGAAGGAGGGAAAATGCAGTCAAACTCACTGCATATATTACAAAATTAAGAAAAATGGAGAAGGGGCAGGTCAAAGAGGATGGGTGAGGGTAAAAATGTTGAAGAGATGACAGACGGAGAGACTAGCATACATAACTTCTGTTAAATGACAAAAAATTCAATACATATACTAAAAAAATTAAGAAAAGTGAGGAACTGGGTAGTAGGTTGGGATGGGCGAGTGAGAATATTATAAAGGGAGGCAAATCCTTTATATAGCAACTTAACAATAATAAAAAATATTTTAAGAGAATCTGATAAAAATGGCCATGCTGGAAAATCTCTGTCTACTCTGTGTCCCAGTGAGCAATTCCCTGTGCACTAACATGTTAGATTCTACTTCTTAACACTTTATATAGATGCAGAATGAATTCATGAATAATTTTATTGATACATTTGTTAAGGGGTTAACACTTGCCATATGCTTTATTTTTCAAAATATTTATTACATCAACACAAATATATGATTACATAATTATATTTTATATTTTTAGTGCTTTACTCTTGCCTATTATTAGATCAAATTACATGATTTTTTTCATAATGCAATGCTCAAATGAACTTCATATTACTAACATACTGTTTTGGAGGTGCTATTAAATCTTCAGAAGGAAGGTCAAAATACAAATACAAGTCATTACTGATTATTGCACTTGAAGAGCTAAATTAACATGTTGCAGGCATTGTAACCTAAATCATAACCCAATTGAACTGATTATAAAGAGACACTGATAAATGAGCTGCTTTAATAAGCATTTATTTATGAATTCGTTATCAGAGTTCCTTCCATTAAAGTAAAATAATTAGGATTCTGGATCAGATGAAGATGACAGGGCTGCCAAGCAACATCTTTTCTTCTAGAAGAGAATAAGAGAGTGTTTGAAAGAAAGTGAGGCAATGTTTTCTAATGAACACAAATTCCCTTTCAATTTATTCCATTGCTCAAAGAAAATCACTTAGTTTTAAAAAAAAGATTTCACTGTAGACATCAGTCAGTTTCTTTCCTTATTTACAGAAAAAAAAAGCAATGAAGAGGCATTCCATTTCTGCTTTGGCATGTAGGACATATTTTCTTAGAGTAGAGGCTATAAAGTTGTAAGCACCCAAGTGAACACTATTTGATTACAATTTATTTGCTAATGAGCTAGATTAGAAAAAGAGCCAAAGCCTGAGAAAGGAAATCCATAAATCCACTCCCAAGTCCTCAGGTCTTTGGGGTGACGGGGACCCTCAGCCTCAAAGCTGTCCCATAGATTCGTCCATGCTGATTGCCCGGTCATGGTCAGGTGCCACAGTGACAGACGCTGCAGAGATACACAGATGGCGCTTCAGTCTCACCAAGCTCTCTCGCTATCCTTCATCTCTCCTCCTCTAACACACGACCCGGAACTCAGGTGAACAGGCTGTCCTCATTCCTACTTTTGCAATTCATATAGAGTATTTTAATATATTCCATGAACATTCCACTATCTCTTTTTAAATAGGTGGAAAAATTACTCCACTCTTGAAATATATAATGTAATATTTTGATATACTAAAAGTCTCTAATAAAACTGCATCATAGAGCCCCAAGATATGGACACATGATGTTTTTCTGTTATTATTGTTTTTAACGTACTATGCGATTTTTTTTGTTTCTTTTGTATGTTCTTCCCTCTATAGTATATACCCTGTTGTCAATGTATTTGATTTGGATAGCCTGCATCTTGTATATACATTTATCTAATTTGGGGAGGGGAAGGGGAAGAACAAAATGCTGAAACAGGGACGCAGAATGACCCATTGCAACAACAATACTCACAAGACACTATGTTAGAAATGAACTTTACAACGTGCAGGGAGAGGTGGAGAGGGAAGTGGAAGATGGGGGGAAGGGATAGTAGGAGAAAAAAAAAGGAGAGGCTAAAAATGCTCAACAAGTAATGTATTCAGTACCTGACTCATGTAACGGTAATCCCTCTGTACAGCATCCTTACAATAAAAATAATATTTTTTAAAAACTTGACATTTCAGTACCGTTCACTTACTAGTAAATTGTATCTCACTTGAATATATATGTATATGTAATTTCTATATTATATATAATTTCTACATTATATATTCTGTGTAATATGTAATATGCCTATGATTTTTCACCATAAAAATTAGCTATGTGGGTATATGTTTATGCATACAATTTCAAGAGACAGACACAAATTGACTAAAAAGCAAAGGATACATAGGTTGATCAGAATTATCATTCAGGAAACATGCTATTGAGCAAGTTGATTATGGACTCTGAGATCTGGCAGAATTTAGACACATTCTGAAGGCAAAATCCACCAGTATCCTTCTTTTGGATTACTTACCTGTTTGTCATGAAATTCGATTGATACAGGCAAGATAAAATTAGGCGAGAAAGGAATTGGATGGCTTAATACTATATATAAAGGAGCACAGAAAGTGAAAAGTAAAAGATATAAACAAATTCTTTGGAAGGGATGGAAGATCTAGGTTAAGATTAGTTCTAGAATAAGATAAAATGAAATGCTTAACAAAAAGTAAAATTCAAGGCTGGGAAGGTGGCTCAGTGGTAGAGTGCTTGCCTCACATGCATGAGACCCTGGGTTCGAATCCTCAGCACCACATAAGTAGAAAAAGCAGAAAGTGGTACTGTGGCTCAAGTGGTAGAGCACTAGCCTTGAGCTGAAGAGCTGAGGGACAGTGCCTAGAGCCAGAGTTCAAGCCCCATGACTGACAAAAAAAAAAAAACTAAACTAAAGTTCCCAAAAGGTGAATCACAGGATGAAACATAGTTTGGTCTGGTGGCCTTTCAACATGTGCACAGCCTACGCAGTAAAAATCTTAGCAATGGACACAAATGGATTCCATATAGGATGACTAAATATGGCTTCCTTTGTGTGGTTCTAATTTTCCAATTTATTTGAACACACACACACATATGTACACAGTCACAGACATACAGACACACACACACACACACACACACACACACACACACACACACACACATCCATATATTTCCACACTTTTCTTTTTTTGGTACTGGGGATCAAACCCAGGACGTAGGCAACCGCTTTTTTTGGGGGGGTCCGGTCGTGGGGCCTGAACTCTGGGCCTGGGTGCTGTCCCTCAGCTCTTCAGCTCAAGGCTAGCGCTCTACCACTTGAGCCACAACGCCACTTCCGGCTTTTTTCTTTTTGCTTATGTGGTGATGAGGAATCAAACCCAGAGCCTCAGGCATGCAAGGCAAGCGCTCTACCACTGAGCCACGTTCCCAGCCCCGTCCACACTTTTCTTACACTAAGAAATTGTCAACATATTTCAAAGGTTTCATTCATCACTATGGCCAAAGAAGATTTTCGTTAATGAAAGATAATTTATTTTGTACTTTTAAGTAAATTTCTTGGTAGGCCAGTGAAATCAAAATTATAGCTGATTGCCATGGGGATATGTAGACTCTATCAAACTCATTTATTGAATCATGTTGAGATTAAAATATTTTAATTTAAACTATATTTTGCCTATATTTTTTAAATACTTACCTAATTATCACAGAAGGAATTTACACATCTCCATATGAATACGATTTATAAAATCCTATATTCAAAATGGGCTATATAATTAAAATTAATATTCAGTTCACCATTCACAATGGATAGTACTGAACGTTTTTTTTAATGAGACTTTTCCTGTATCTGATACAATTGGGAAATTATAGAACTTGACTTAGTTGCTGCAAGAAGTCAAAGTGGAAAGAGAGGAATCAATCAGTAGGGAAGGAAACATAACTGGGAAAGGAATTATTTGTTTTTTATATTCCAATGAGTTGTAAGTCTTCAACAAAGTGGTTATATTATCAACTCAGTACAAACAATGAGACTAGATTCCTAAGGCTACAGCCAATGGAGATCTTTGTATAAATTTCACCTAGTAAATGGTTTAGAAGGAGAGGTTTCAAATTCTTAGCAGGAAATACATAAGACAGAGTATAAGCCATTTTTGTTCCACCCTTAATGAATCTCCAGCTGGATGCCAGTGGCTCATGCCTGTAATCCTAGCTACTCAGGAGGCTGAGAGCTGAGTATCCCGGTTCAAAGCAAGCCCGGTCAGGAAAGGCTAGTGGTCCTAAAAACCACTAGAAAACTGGAAGTGGCTCTGTGGCTCAAGTGGTAGAATGTTCACCTTGAGCTGAAGAGCTGAGGGATAGCACCCAAGCCCAGAGTTCAAGCCTCACGACCGACCAAAAAAAAAAAAAAAAAAAGAAAGAAAGAAAGAAAGAAAGAAAGAAAGAAGAATATCCACATTTGAGGAAAGAAAAAAAAAAGCATGGTGAGTACGGTGCACAATTCTTTAAAAGAGACCAAGATTTCCTTGCTATAGAGCTAAACCCTAAGCATATTTCTCTTGTATGTTGAGTCTTAGAATAGCAATCTCTTTGGAGACCAGTTGTCTAAAATTCTCTCTTGCATGACCACTCAGGCTTACCCATAATCCCTCTAAAGCTGAGTCGTTGATTGACACTGGGCACTGGGGCAGGCAGATGAATTTCTCTGTTTTAAAGTTTAATGGAACAGATCTTTTGATCTCTGATTCTGTAAGGAATCTGAAGTTCATTTTCTCCCTCAGGTTTCCTTGGTGCTCGTATATTGTCGCATACAGATCTCATTTTCATGAGTTGAATGAAACGCAGTGAGGTCAGCCCTGCTGAACAAATACAGCGATTTACATTTATATTTCCTGGGATATTAACTTTCTCACTGCCCTTGGGTGCTTATTTTAACCAATACATACATGACATGTGTTCTTTGAAGATCAAAGGTTGGCATGATGTCTTATTGAACATAAAATAGGTAATAAGGTATCATCTTGTTCCTATTTCTGAAGGGAATGCAAAACCATGCATGTGAATATAAAAGCCTGAAAAAATTAAACATGACTACATCTATTCCTTGGCTCCTTAGAATTTGATGTTTTCCTGTGCTTCAGTTTCTGCATATCTCTGTTTATATCTGAATCCATGGAGGGAAAGAAAATATAGCAAGTCGCAAGTCAACTCATTTAGCAACTCTAGACTAGTCTCAAAATTACCAACTCAAGAGTAAGAAAACCTAGATGAATTTCTCTGCTTCTAAATGTTTATTGAGGTCTCCTCTTCACTAGTCTAGTGACTTTACACACAAATGAAAATTTGTCATTTTTGAGGCAGATTTGTTCTTCAAAATAGTTTTGAGTCCACTCCAGTACAATGTACTTAATCAAAATGAAAAATGTACATGTGTAGAAATATGGACCACATGCTCTTTTCCACTGAAGCCCCTCTGTGTATAATGTAAGTAGCAGGACTTAACAAGAAAAGTAAGGATAAGGTACATTTGTGTTCTTTTCCCAGATTTTAGTCATATTCAAGTAAACAATTCTTATAAAAATAATAAAACTGGCATTAAAATATTGTATCAACAATTGAAAACACCAGCATTAGCTATGAGCTTCTTTTCTTTAAATATGTAGTTTCTTTGGGCAAAAAAAAATAAAAAAGATCAACAGTACATATTGGTTATAAGACCTTTAGGGAGTGTGGAAATTGTTGATAAGGCCAATAAAGCTGGGCTTTTAACCTTTTTGCATTTCAGTTGAATAATCAAACCTGATGATAGCACATCACACCCTCAGAGAACGCAATGAGCACTGCATAGAAAATGAAAATTAGTTTTAAAAGCTTTTTCATTCTTTGTGGCACAGGATGCTCCTCTTCTGGCTCTATATGAAAGAGGATCAGAAACAAAATGAGGGGGGAAATGTTCTGACAGTGAGTGAAAGCAAAGCCCAGAGAAAATGAAGAGCATCGAGGGTTGAAATAGAAGAGGGAGCTGTAATTAACTCCACTGTTTTATGAGAATAAAAAACAAAACCACTTCAAAAAATATAAACAGGCAGAACGCCAGCTGAGATGGCGACTGTGCTGTAACAAACCTGGGTAAATAGTGAGCAATATGAAAGTAAACAGAGCTTGTGGATAAAAGTTGGACATGAATTCCATTGGCTACATTTTTCATAAATTACCATCCATAATAAAAGTCACTCTGCTATATTACTTTTGAGGTAAGACAACATTTAATACCAAAGATGGTTTTAAATAAAGGCAGAATATCAGCACATATCCTCACTAAACAGACACATAAGACAGTTTTAATTACTGTGTGTTTGAGCAAGGGTAAAATTTCCTATGTTTGAAGATATTTTCATTTTAAGAAAGCAGGGAAAGGAGTGAAGAGCCATAGAACTGATTTCTGTCTTTCTCGCAGTCTGATTTCCTTATCTAGTTAAACGATGACTTCGGAAAAAGTACAACATTAACCCATAATCTCAATAGGCAATTCATATATATGAATATACAAAAGGCTATGTCTTTTCCAATAAGAAAATACACATTAATATATATTTCACATTTATCTTGTTAGTATCAATGGGTTTAGGTGAATATGCACATGTGACTTCAAAAGAAAACAGTTTTATAGCTTTAACATGCCCTTTAATATATTTAAGGTAGCCAATTTCTTTTATTTCATTGCTTCTTTGTTATTGTAAAAGTAATCTACAGAGGAGTTGAGGTTACATAAGCCTGACAAAGAGTACATTTCTTTTTTTTAAAAATGTCACCCCTTCCCTCGCTCTCTCCCCATTTTTCCTTCCCATTCCCTGCTACAAGTTTTATAGTTCATTTTCCACATAGTGTCCAGTGAGTACCACTGCTACATTTGTTTATCCTTTCTTCAACCATTTCTGTGACCACTTTACCCTTCCAAAGACAGATAAACAAATAAGACAAAAAAATCAAAACAAAAACAGTAACAAAAAAAACATATTGTTTACACTCTCTGGAGTTCATCTCAGTAAATATTATTTTAGATATTGGGCCTATGTGATCCTCTCCTAAGAATATACTCCTTTGGTCTCACTCTGTGTGAGAGACCTATATAATTTTATCTTGCCCAGTATTTTTATTTTCCTTTTACCATCCTGTGTGTTACCACAAGTGAGGGAAACCAGGAAATCTATGTTTCTTTGTGTCTGTTTTACTTAATTTAGTATAATTCTTTACAAGTCTTAAAACAAAGTAGTTTTTTTTCAGAGGTTTTTGATATACACTGAAGGCAGATAGCTTGGAATATCCACCGTCTATCCTTCATCTTACTTCTTTCTGACCCAAGAAGTCTATAAAGATGTGAAGTTATTATAGAAATCACTCTCCTCATTCATTAAAAACACAGAGTAGTACATATGCTAAAAAGATCATGTTCTGCAGAAAGAACAAAGCCAGAGACAGTCTGTAATTTCTAAAGTACCATTTTTCCATTTTCTTAAACCATTCAATAAGCCTAGTCATGAAGAGGCAGGACATCAACCTGGAACAATGATTCCTGAGACGTATGAATTATCACCTTTTAGCTAAGGAAATTATGAATTCCATGTCCATCCTCCCCTGGATCTTTCTTCTTTAATATTATAACATGATAGATATCTGTTTATTAAATTGCCTAAGGTAGAAAATAAAAGCCTCAAGAGAAGGAATTTGTTTAGTTCACTGCTGTATGCCTCAGATCTAGAATAAATCCTCTTCGCCATAGATAATATTTTAATGATGAATGGGACAAAACCCAAAAATTGATAACCTTTCATACCTGAATTACAGAGGAACTCATGCTTATTCTTCACTTTAAAAATATGTTATTGTAAATATGCTGTACAGAGGGATTACAGTTACATGAGTAAGGTAATAAGTACATTTCTTGTTGAGCATTGTTACCCCTTCCTTTGTTATTTTTTCCTACTATCCTTCCCTCCTCCACCTTTTCCACTCCCCACCTCTGAAGTTGTAAAAGATCATTTCCAACATAGTGTCTTGTGAGTATCCTGTTGCAATAGGTCATCCTGTGTCCTTGTTTCATCATTTTGTTATTCCCCTTCCCCTCCCCAAATCAGACAAATGTATATACAAGACACAAGATACCCAAATCAAATACAGTGACAAAGGGGGAAGAACATAGAGGGAAGAACATACAAAAGAAACCAAAAAAATCAGATAATACATTAAAAACAACAACAAAGAAGACCCTCTTGTGTACCTATCTTGGAATTCATTTTGCTTAGCATCATCTTATATAGTCATACATACATAGCTTTTGAGCTTTTCTGCTCATCTGCTAAGATTATTCTAGATGTATACTAGCTATTGCAAATAAGGGAAACCATGGGACCTATATTTCTCTGAGTCTGGCTTACATCGACTACAGATAGAGCTCCCCTACGATCCAGCAATCCCACTTCTGGGCATTTTCCCAAATGATCACAAACAAGGTTATACTAAAGCTACCAGGACAACCATGTTTATCACAGCATTATTCACCATCACTAAGATACGGAACCAACTCAGTTGTCCCTCAGTACATGAATGGACTGAGAAAATGTGACACAACACACACACACACACACACACACACACACACACACACACACACACACACACACACACACACACACACACACACAAATGGAATTCTATGTCTCCATTAGAAAGAATAGCACTGCCCCATTTGTTAGGAAGTGGAAAGACTTGGGAAAAATCATTCTTTATTTTTGAAACCCACACTGTCATCACCCACCAAGCGCCTTCATAACAGGATATTCAAATGGCTGATTGCCAACACTTATTTTTCATGTATGCCTCTGTTCAAGTTCACCTAAATACCAAGTTTTTTAATAAGTTATATTGTACCATCGTGTGTGTGTGTGTGTGTGTGTGTGTGTGTGTGTGTGTGTGTGTGTACTGGAACTTGAGACCAAGACCTTACACTCTCACTTAGCTCTTTTGCTCAAAGATGGACCTCTACCACTTGAACCACTTCTCCAATTTCTGCTTTTTGCTGGCTAATTGGAGATGAGAGAGTTTCATGGATTTGTTTGCCATATGGCTGGCTTCAAACCTTGATTTGCATATCTTCTGAGTAGCTAGGATTTGAGTCCTGAACCACAGGTGCCTGACTCCATGTACTGTCCTTTTTATCACACTTTAATTACTATAGAACTTGCTCTTGTATCATTTTCTGGATTCTTTATATGATTAAAATAGCAGGCATCCTTGGAACACAGGCTTTATCCGTAAGACCTGTTCCTCTTGTACCATGGCCATAGAAAACTGTTCTTTCTTCACAGCTCTGTTAGTAACTGTAAACACATATTCCTTTTCCAACAATGAAGCTACAAAATTCCTTTCCATAGAAGAGTTAGCACAACAACCAGGCTTCTTTATTTTGTCCCTCTGAAGACTTACATGTTTTTTTAATTTAATTTTATTTTATTTGTGAACATACTGTACAGAGGAGTTACAATTACATGGGCAGGATAGTGCGTACATTTCTTACCAAGCATTGCAGCCTCCTCCTTTGTTTACCCTTCACATCCCTTCCCAGCCTCCCCCCTCCCCCCCAATCCCAATCCCAATCCTTCTCCTTCCCCCCTTCCTCCCCCTCACCGATAGAGATATTACATTTTTGTGTGTTGTTCCCAAAACCCACAAATTCAAATCGTCCATGAAATTCTATTCATTTTTAATACAAATAATCTAACTTATAGTTCCCTTTTCCCTTACCTGGTTGTGTGGTACCTAGATGCTTATAACAGTATCCTTAGGCATTCTCCCTTCATTGTTCCCACTCTGCCATCTTTCTAGGACCATTAGAGCAAGACTTCAATCATACAAGTCCCTTGATGATTATAAAAGAAGCCTTATGATTATTAGAGTCTAATTAGAGATTATTAGAGTCTACATTCTTGGCACAAATTTCAGTGCCCATTATAAACAGGGTCCCAACCTCCCTTAACAGTATTTTTCCATAACTGTCTTTCAAAAATGTCATCGCTCGCCTACCCAGTCAACTTAATTGTGATTTTCCTTGCTACATGTTTACTAATAATAGTACTCCTCTGGGGAAACATTTACTACTCGTTTACATATATTCACATTTTACCCATTTTGCTGGAGGCATTTCAAAATTAATTGCCCTCATGACCTCCAGTAAAAGTTATCTGGCTTACAGAGCTGAAAATAAGTATTTCTGAGTGTTAAGTCTTAAGTTTATTATTCATTGATGGTCTGTAACTTAGCACTTGGGATACATTCCATTCTGCTTTTTTATGCTATCATCTGCCTTTTCCTAAATTAAAATTCTTTGGAATAGGGATATATAATCTTTTACTATTCATTTCTCCCAGGGCTTTTGAGACAGTATGTCTGCCTTTGATGAATACACATTTTTAGCAGGAAGTGGGACTAAAACATCTATTATCAGATTTAATTCAGTGGTCCAACGTAAGTCTGAATCATTCACTCTATATACCAGCATCAAGGTGAGTTGTGCATCCTTATGCAGAAAACTAAAACCCCAAATTATGTTGCACATAATCCACAGGGAAAATAGACACAATACAGCACTTCTTATCTTGGGTGATCCTCACAATGTCACTCCCATCCAGTTGTTCAGATTCAATAATTTTTTTAGTCAAATTCTAAGAAATTTCTAGAGAAAATTCATTTCAGTTTTGTAACATTGCAAGCAAACATACAAAAAGAACACTAATTATTTTTAACTTTCAGGATGTCTGAAACTATCTAACTACATTGTTTCTAGTCCTATGGCTTTTTAATTTTCCTGATTATTCTTCCATAGCATTTATAGATATGAGAAGTATTTTGTCCCCTATAAATGGTCTATGTTAGGACACTGTTTTCCAGGTATATGTACAAATATTTAGGAATAAGACAGACAATCCATACAAGGTGGTAATATAAGCATATTCCACCATATACTTATTGGTTGAGAGGGTGTTTTACTAAATTTTTTGCCTGGGCTTGCATTGAATTGCAATCTTTCCTATTTGTCTCTTAAGTATCAGAGATTACAGCCATGCTTCACCATACCACGCCTTAAAAAGGTTTTTTAATTTATTTTCTGAAAAGAAGCATAAATATTTTTAAAGTCTCAAAAGTTTTTACTTCAGAAGGTGTGTTTTTAATAATTCAGTTTTACCTTCCAAATTATAAGCTTATTTCACTTCCTCCTCAAAAAGAAATAGATATGTAATGTTTTGAATGTTTCCCTATTTGCATCTTGCATTTAATGCCAATCATTTGCAAATATGTCATTTTGAAAGTCTAGTTAAGGTAAGCTAATTTAAATTACTTTAAAAAGTGTTTATTTTAATACTGAATAAATAAGATGCATGTTTTTTTCAGTTAAAAATGAGAAATTAGGCAGAAGCAGTATCCTAGTGGTAATATCTATAATCCCTAGTACCTGAGAATCTGAAATCAGGAAGTTATGGCTTGAATACCCAAAAGAGAAGTTTGTGAGACTTCCACTCTCACCCGCCTTCTCAAAACAAAGCTGGACACAATGGCATGTAGTTGTCATGCAGCTATTTGGAAGGCTGAGATTGAGAGGGTCAGAGTTCTAGGCCATCCTCAGCAGAGAAAATCACAAGAACCCATTTCAATAGAAGAAGCTGGGCATAGTGATACAAGTCTGTTTTTTCAGCTATGTGGGGTAACATAAAATAGTAGGATCTCAATTCAAGTACTCCTGGTAAAAAGCAAGACCTATCTCAAAATGACTAGTACAAAAACAGGGCTGCAGGCCTGGTTTGGCAGTAGGGCATCTGGCTAGCTAGTGTGACTGACTCTCTAAGTTTAAAGTTCCCTGGTGCGAAAAAGTAAGTGAAGTAATTAATAAGAATTGAGACTATTATTTAAATAAAATCAGTTAATATAATTTCAAATTTAAAAATTTGCACATAGGAATTTTGTTACTGTTAAGTGAGGCAAAAATCTAATTTATAAGGAATTTGTGGTAAATAGAACAATGTCCAGGATATAGCATCTATACAATATCTGTTTAATAAACATTTATCATCTATGTAAATGGGTTAAAATAAGTGAGTTAAGTGAGTTGAAAAGAATGTAGATTCTTTTTGAAAACAAATATTTTTTATTATTATTTATTTATTTTTATTGTGAGAATACCATACAGAGGATTTACAATTACATGGGCAAGGTAACAAGTAAATTTCTTATCAATCATTGTTGCCTCCTCCTTGTTTCCCCTTCCCATCCCTTCCCAAACTCCGCCCCTCCCCCCACTCGATCCTCCCCCCACTCCCCCTACCAAAGTTGTTAACTTCGATTTTCGACATTACAACTTGTACATCTCATTGTTGCAATGGGTCCACCTGTATCCCTAGTTAAACGATTTGTTTTTTTCCCTTCCCCTCCACAAATTATACCAACATCAAAATCAGTGAAAGTATAGGTTATACTGAGCAGGAGGGACATATGAAGCAACATAGAAATCATCTTATAAATATGATAGAAACAATTGCATGAAAGGAAAAAAAAATTGAATACTTGTCTTGGGGTTCATTCCACTAACATCAATTTATCTGACCTTTTCTGCTTGACTCAGACATATACTAGTTACTGCAAATAAGGGAAACCATAGGACCTATGTTTCTTTAGGCCTGGCTTACTTCACTTAATTAAAATTTTTTCCAAGTCTTTCCATTTCCTAACAAATGGGGCAATGTCATTCTTTCTGATGGAAGCATAGAATGCCATTGTGTGTATGTACTACATTTTCTTGATCCATTCATCTACTGAGGAGTATCTGGGTTGGTTCCATATCTTAGCTATGGTAAATAATGCTGCAATAAACATAGTTGTGCTGGTAGCTTTAGTATGGTCTTGTTTGTGATCATTTGGGTAAATGCCCAAAAGTGGGATTTCTGGGTAATAGAGGAGCTCTATGTGGGGTCTTTTGAGGAACCTCCATACTACTTTCCAAAGTGGTTGAACAAGTTTACACTCCCATCAACAATGCAGTAGGGTTCCCTTCTGTCCAAATCCCCTTCAGCATCTGTTGTTATTAGATTTCTAACTGGGGTGAGGTGGAATCTCAATGTTGTTTTGATTTGCATTTCTTTTATGGCTAGAGAGGTTGAGCATTTCTTCATATGTCTATTGGCCATCCTTCTTTCTTCTTCAGAGAAGTTTCTCCTCTACATGGCAAAGGACATAGCTCGCAAGATCAATAGAAAGACCATAGATTGGGAGAAGATCTTCACTAGCCATACAACAGACAAGGGTCTCATATCTAAAATATACCTGGAACTTAAAAATTAAATCCCCCAAAAACAAATCTTCAAAGAAACAACTGCCCAATAAATAAGTGGGCTAAAGACTTAAAGAAAACAAATATTTGTATTACCGTTAAGTAGTTGTATCAAGGAGTTGCCATTCACCAATGCAGTTTATGAACACAGTAGATCTTGATCAGTCATCCCTTCCAACATTCTCGCCCCCACCCCAAGTCACCTCTTCATTTACTTAATATCAGGTTATATACTGAATGTTTTGCAATTCAACAAAGCAGTCATCATGCATAATGCATCTTGATCTGTGTCACCACTTCAACATCTTTACCCCCACTTCAACCAACCATTCAGATGAAAGTTGACAAATTCATAAATACTGCTCAGTTTGTTTTCCATGCTAATTTATTGAGGAATAAATAAAACATGTTTCTGCATTTTTTTCATATGTATTTCACCTTATTAGAAAACCATGAAACAACTTTGGTATTTTCTCATTAGCTGCTCTGGAAGTAAAGTGATGGTCTTCCTTTGATGAACTGTAATTATGTGAAAGCTAAGAAAAAGCCAAAGCTACCTGAAGTGAAAGCTTAACAACACAGTGTGTTTCTTTACGAAAGAACAAAGCACAGATGTGGTCCAGTGTTGATCTTCTCGAGATAGAAGCCTTCCCAGGCATCCCGGTGAAGTCTGAGCAGAAATTAGAGAGGAAATCAATATTCTACCACTGAGTATTTTTAGAGTTTTAAATTATAGGACACTGAAGGCCCTGACATAGAAAAGGTGAATGGTGTGTGTGTGTGTGTGTGTGTGTGTGTGTGTGTGTGTGTGTGTGTAATGCCTATAAAAAGCTCTACTTCACAAAGTTCTGTAAGTGCTATCTAGGGTGACCAGCTTTTTGATGGCTGTTTTTAACTCATCTTCCCTGGAAATTTGAACACAATGACAAAATATTGTGTTCTGGGTGAGCAAGGTTGACTAAAATTCACATACTTGAATTTTTTTTCCAATTGAATTAAATTACATTTGATGTCTGTTAATCATACAATAGAATAATTCTAACTAGTTCCAACAAAAATCCCTCCACTGTTTCAACAAGCAGAAGTCACCAGAGCTGTGAGCATTGCGTGGTGAAGCCTTGTCTCCCACCAACTTCACAAAACAGAGGAAGATTATACCCACATCATAAACCGTATTTCAGACTGCAATTTTTGCTGGTATTTTAGTACTATTGTATATGGGAAATGTGATAGTTCTTCTCAATAATTCTATGCAACATTTGTAAGGTATCAGGGTTTTATAAACTATGCTGTGCTGTGATACATATCCTTGCAGTATTTTTGTATTTTACTTATACCTGTAATTTTTGATTAAAAAAAAGGATACTGTCAAGAAAATTCATGATGTTAAATGTCAAATCATCATCTGAGATGCTAAGAGAATTTATTTTCCTATCTATAGCAAGATTTATATCATCTCTATCCTCTACTACTTGGATTTAACATGCATCTGTTAGAAGTTTCTTATTTATGCTTTTATGAATTGTTGGTATCACTGATTATAAAATTATTTTATCAGTCCCAAATGTTTGCTTCTCTCCTATGCATGAGGAATATCATAATCCTTTCTTGTGTGATTTTTTTCAAGGCCTGATGCAAAGCTGAATTAAGATCTGAATATTAAAATTGCCCAGCACTTATCATTTAAACAAACATCATATATTTAAAATATGAGCAGAAGTTTATGAAGAGCTATAGCATGCTTCTACCAATGTTTTCCTATTTTTTTTCTGAGACAACATGACACATCCCAAAGGAAAGCAACTTCTTCAGTCTGAGTTCTGGAAGAAATGACCAAGACTAGACCCGCATCCAGCCACAGAGACCTAAGTTCAAATGTAATGTGTTAAACAATAAAGACTTGAGAGCTCTTGGCTATTGTGACAAAATACAGCAAGCTGCATCACTTTTTCAGGTAGATCTAGAGATGTATCTTTTCCTTACTGATTCTAGTTTCTACAAGTACATAGAAAAGACAAAGTTTATTATAAATCTTGGAAATTTTGCTATTTCATAAATTAGATTTTAATTTTATGATGAGTTTACCATTAGTAAAAAAAATTACTTTATAAGCAGTCAAACCATATCAACATTTTTCTTGATTATTTCAATGGCATCCGTAAAAAAAAATCCATTCTCCACTCCAAATCATACAATCCTGAGTCTTGGGTAGTTCTTTCAAAGTATGTTATATTTCAATCATTAATGCACTGGAATTTCTTCGAAGCTTCTTTGTAGAGCTCTAACCTCAGTTATTCCTAAGTAAGTAAACAAAAATCAAATTCTACTTGTTAAAATCAGGCCTTTATCATTGGTATTTTATTCCTCCGTGTGTGTGTGTGTGTGTGTGTGTGTGTGTGTGTGTGTGTGTGTGTGTGTGTGTGTGTGTGTGTGTGTGTGTATTCATGTTACTGGCATTTGTACTCAGAACATCACAATTGCTTATGTGCCATTGAGCTATACAACTCTAGTTCCAAGTTCCAACTCATTAATTGGGAAATAAAAGCCTCAGATTTGTCTGCCTAGGTTGGATTTAAATTATTATCCTTAGATCTCATCCTCCAATGTAAGCCACTGGCTTGGTATTTTGTTCTTCAGTGACATTCCAAATTATACCTAGGGAATATTTTTACACAAATACATGCCTATGTTTTACCCTACTAGTTAAATTTAGAATCAACCATATAGAAACTTTGTAAAGATAATAGAAGCAGGAACAGAAAAATGAACTGTATTCCCAAATAGCTGAGATAGCATGTCACAAATAGCAAGTGAATGATATTTTATTTATAAAATGCTAAACACATCAATATGGGCCAATGTTAAAATTGCAATGTTAATTAGCCCATATATACCATATTTAAAGGAGATATAATTGATGTTTATTCTGAGTTTCAGATGAAAGTGCCTAAAATACCTCACTTTCTTAGTGACATATGTTCTAGGATGTTAAAAATCAAAAATCCTGGAACCAGAGCCAGTATTTTCTATCTGCTTATCTGTCTGTCTGTCTATTTATCTATCTACCTATCTATGTTTCTGTCTGGCTATGATGAAATTTCTGTAATTCCATATGCCTTTAATATACTATCCAGAGATTTTCTCTCTCATAGATTCAGACTGACAAATATAGGCACCATCTGGAAAAATAAAGAAGAAAAGAATTAAGTGATGGAGTTCTTTTAAATATTCCATCACTTCCATTATCATTTCTTGTTCCAAATCAATTCATATGATTGCAATTCCAAAAGATATATATTATATTCATATGTTAATGATAGACAGCCTTCTTAGGATGAGCATAATGTATCAGAATAGCCAGAGTTTGAGATGGAACAATTATTTCATTTCTTTCTCTTAGAAAGAAGCTTACAATCTCAAATATGCATTTAAAAAGAAAGGGAATCTAATCTTGTTCACTCCTAAGAGTTCTTTTAACACAATACACATTAAACACAACAAAAAGAAGTCTTTAACTTTACAAAGAAAATCGTTTAAGAAATGAAAATGTCATAAGGAAGAAAATTAACATTGGAATATAATTTCCAATAAATGTCTTCTCTGGTCAATTCAATGTCATTTATCTAATAATGTGAGTATCTCAGTGTCATCAAAATTGCAAGAGTCTGCAAATATTCTTGTGCCATTGGATGAAAATGAAATAACTAAAAACATTGTATTATGAACAAGACTCTAGGCACTATTCCAATCTTACCGCATATACATTTTCAGTTTATATGATTATGATCATTAAAATGTGTACTTTCTAAAATATTATGCCTGTAATGTATAGACAATGAATATGAAGTGGAATGCTGAATAATTGAAAGTACAATGGATAATTTTGTGTGAAACATTTAAAACTATTTGTATCCTTCTGGCAGTACTCGATCCTATTACAAATGAAGAAATGGAAATATCTCCCAAGTACCTCCCAACAGATTTCCCCATGAGTTCAAATATGCTCTACAGCTATGTCCTTAAGACAAAACTATTGAAAAAGCAACTTAGGCGTGCAAGTAATGATTCCCCTGATCTGTTGGTACTAATGTATCTAACTGCTTGGAGACATGAGTATCTTACTTTGTGAAGCCTGTGCCTGATCACCGTGGTTCTGTACAATTAACCAGGTATCCTAGGGAAACTCTACTCTATGTATCTACGTGGAGGTATACATGAAAGTAGTATTAAGGTTTTTGTTCATATGTTGACTCATCCCTCTATGAGTCAACATTTCCCAACTGGAACAAAACACCTGAAAAAAAGTCAAATCCAAATTGTTTCTGAACACTGCTACATTGGACCGCATCTTCAAACAAGCATCATTTTGTGGACATTTCACATCCAAACCATGACCAACCACATCTACCTGACCACAAACCAGAGGTAATAGAGGTGGCCTTGCTCTGAATTAGCATATGGTAATTCAAAACACATTGTGACAATGTGTATCAAAAATAGGCTCTTGAAAGCTGGAGAAAGATGACCAGAGACTCAAAAAGAAAACTGTTCAGCATCATGTGCATAGTAAAAATGGAAAGTCTGAAACTGTCATCTCTCTCCAAGATGCCTTAAACCTGGATATGTATCCTCTATCAGATTAACTGGAAATATGGTCAATTTATTACCAATTTATAGAAAGTATTATAATCAGTAGTTTTAGGTGCCTTACATATTTCTTTATTTTATCTTATTGTAAAAGTGATGTTGAAGTGGTTGTTGCTACATAAGGAAGATAATTAGTACATTTATTGTTGAATATTGTTCCCCGCCCCGTGTTTTCTTAGTTCTGTTTTTCATGTCCAGAACCCCAAAGAAAGGCCCTGCAGAATGATTCATTTTCTTTCTCAGCTTTGTGTGAGTCAATTTTCCCTAAAGCAAACTGTTAGATAGTTGAGGAACAAAGGAGAAACAAAAGAAGGTGAGTTACAATTACCACTCTTTTTCTAGTTTTTTCCAACCACTATGCTCACAGTGGTCAGCATACTACAGCAAAGAAAAGAAACCCATGACATAGGCAAATAGCTTCTTTCTTTCTCTAGAGAGAAAGTGACAGAATCATTGACCTCCAACTCACCTCCCTGAGCACTGCAGACCTACTTCGGGGAAGTAGAGGTGAAAAGATCCAAAAGTACCATCACTCTCCATCTCTCTGAATAGAAATAAAAACACTCCAATTTTAAAGATGAGAACAAGAGCATATAACAGGAAACAATCCAGTAGGTCGATTACTCAAAGAGACACCAACTCACCTGCCTCAGAAATAAAGCCACTGTCATTTCATTTTAAAAAGACAGGCATCAGTATGAGGTTTCTTATTCTTACCTTTTTATCTTTAGCTTTATATTCCGAAACGGGAAGTGCTCTTTAGATTCATACTAAGAAGCTAGTGGGCTCTATCTTGTTAGTCTGTCTTATTTGTCAGGTGATCATTCTTCAAATTTATGAAAGGAATTTAGTGAAAGGTAATCTTATCAGTTATAAATAAAAATGAATCATAACTTCATATACTAAAATATGAAATATGCAAAGCAAATTGTACAATGAGAGCAATTTGGCTGAAGTGATTTGGTTATTTCTTTCCTGAGTTAATGATCATACAGAGATTTTCTGTAATACTGACTGGTTCTCGTAAATCTTGGCTATAGGAAGAATTTTATAATATTTTTAAATGAATGCACAAATGTCAGATGTGTATGCTATCATATCCCAACACAAATAGTATTTCGAAGGAAGGAGATTTCAGACAATGCGATGAGATGAATCTAATGAGAAGATGTTATTTTCAATTCAGGGAATCCTTAATGGATATTGAAGAAAGACATTTCAAAGATACTAAAATTTCTTCTGAAGATATAATTTGAAGTAATTATTCAAAAAAGCCATAATGATTAAAACTCCATGTGTCAGAGGCTCCAAGCTGATTACAAAACTCACTTTCTCTTTTTCCCCACAAAGCTACACAATCTTTCTCAAGCTCCCAATAAATTACATTCAATGGGAGAGGGGAAATGGTTTATGCCTATTAACTTGTGAGACACAGTGAATATGGTACCTCAAACAGTTTCTTCTCTATTTTTCTGGAGGTGAACAGAATTACCAGGGAAAAGAAGAGATGCTAAATTGTCACATGAGTGAGTGCTTATTAAGAACTATTATTTAAGACCTCATATGAGCAATAAACTTTGGAAATATGGTTTGGACATCACAGATGTTTTATTTTTGATATGATAGATGAAGTTCCTACTATATCTAGTCTTCCATAGATAACAACTCTTTACTTCTGACAAAATATAAACATAAACAATCATCTTGATGCCACCAGTAGTATACAAAAGAGGACACATTCCATCCAAACACTGGTATTTCACACCTTTGTTCCTAGATACTCAGGAGGCTGAGATCTGTGGATTGCAGTTCAAAGCCAGCTGGGCAGGAAAGTCCATGAGACCCTTATTTCCAATTAGTTATTCAGAAAAATCCAGAAGTAACACTGTGGCTCAAGTGGTAGAACACTAGCCTTGAGCTAAAGAAGCTCAAAGCGCTCAAGGACTGTGCCCAGGCCCTGAGTTCAAGCCCCAGTACTAACACACACACACACACACACACACACACACACACACACACACACACACACACACACACACACACACACACACGAGAACACATTCTATGAAGGCACCAACTCTCAACTCTAGATGAGGCAGGCACTCAGCTGAGACAAGCATCTGTGTGACTTTTCATCTGTGCTGAGAAAACATGGAGCTGATAACTGTGTGTACTAACTAAAACATGTACTTAAACATATGTTTCTGCACTGAGGAACCAGAGACCAAAGTTTTGGAAAGTGTAAAGAGGATCTTGGAAGGGAGATTGACAGAGATGGAGAATCACCAAATCTGTATGTAAATATCTGGTTAATTTCTACACTAAAGACATACATTCAAATCTGATACAGGCAAGGACAAATCAACTTTAGACTATTAGTCAAGAGATAATTTTTAGCTATTGAAATTAACTGTCTGATAAACAAAATTCACTTTGGAATACCATAACAGCACTCAGAATCTGCATGAGGTAACATTGATAGGGTTAATCAAGTAATCTTGATTACTTAGGCATAAATCGTATAAAAAACTGATCTTAAAAATGAAAAAGAAGAGTAACATAATTATTTTAAAATAATGTTGATTTTCAATGTTTTAGATAAATGTAAAAAGCGGTATTACTAGATTGTAGGATAGTTCTGTACCAAGGGAAGAATATATGCATATATACAAAAGAATTTTATTCATCCATCAGGAAGAATAATATGTCATTGGTAGAAAAGAGGATGGACTTGGAAAAATTATATAGAGTAAATTAAGTCAGGTAAAGAGAGATAAAAGGTGCATGCTTTCTCTTATCTGCGGACATTAGATCTAAAATATAAATGTATATGAAAACATACAGGGCCATATAACTATATACATGATTGGCGTGACTAACACGTTACATGCAAGAACAGGTTGCCATGGTATAATGCCTTTGAACAATTAACACACAAGCAAAATAAATCAGGTAGCTTAATCATGCCTTGTTTGAGGGTACTGAGATAAGAGGAAGGGTGTGACAAATTGAAAAGGAAATGGCTGGTAACTACAGTTACAAGAATCAGATATAATAATCAATGCTCTTATGTGAAAATAGAAATGGAAAATGAGGGACTGGATGAGGTTGGGGTAGATGGGGCCAGAAGGACAGAAGTGACACTGATCACTATACACTGTACATATCAATTGATTTGTTGAAAACCCTTTAAAAGATAATAAAAATAAGAAATAAAATGAATTCTTAGGTACACAGCTAAAATTCTAGCTACTCATGTGGCTGAGATCTAAGAATCAAGGTTTTGAATCAGCTCTATCAGACAAATCCTTGAGAGTCTTTTCTTCATTTAACTTGCAAAAACCTGGAAATGGAAGCATGGCTCAAGTTGTAGGGTACCAACCTTGAGTGAAAAAGTGAGCTAAAGGAGAGTGTGAAGTTGAAAAAATCATTTTCATAAAAATATCAAAAATTAAAAATAATTTCTCTCTTACATGAGCAAAAATAAGAATAACTTCCTCAAGCAAGAAGAACAAGGATTATAGGATATTAAAACATGTACATTAAATGACAAAAAATATTCTAGACATTGCAAAGTGGAGTTATGTTTTCTCAAAATTCATTTAATGTTAAATTGTGTCTCCATGATTTACTAATTTTATCGTTTTCTGTCACTCTTTTACAGCATGAGTACAACATCCTTGTCTTCTGGAGTCCAATATCAGAAAGGAGAAACTCCTCTAATTATTTCCATATTAAAAGAGATTTTTAATTGTGAAAATACCCTACAGAAGAGTTACAATTACATGAGCAAGGTAATGAGTACATTTCTTATCAAGCATTGTTGTCTCCTCCTTTGTTTCTCTTACCATCCCTTCCCATCTCCCCCCTCTCTCCCACGAATGCCAAAGTTATAAAGTTTGTTTTTCAACATAGTGTCTTGTATATCTCATTGTTGCAATGGGTCCACCTGTATCCCTAGTTAAACAATTTGTTTTTTCCCTTCCCCTTCCACAAATTATACCAACATCAAATACAGTGAAAACAGGGGTTATACTGTGGGGGAGGAACATACAAAGCAAAAAGAAATCATCTTACAAACATGTTAAGAAACAATAGCAAGAATGAAAAACCATTTGAGTCCTTATCTTGGGGTTCATTTTCCTAAAATCAACTTATCTGACCTTTTCTGTGTGTCTCAACATATACTAGCTATTGCAAATAAAGGAAACCATGGGACCAATGTTTCTTTGGGCCTGGCTTACTTCACTTAATATAATTTTTCTAAGTCTTTCCATTTCCTAACAAATGGGGCAATGTCATTCTTTCTGATGGAGGCATAGAAGTCCATTGTGTATATATACCACATTTTCTTGATCCATTCATCTACTGAGGGTCAACTGGGTTGCTTCCATATCTTAGCTATGGTAAATAATGCTGCAATAAACATAGTTGTGCTGGTAGCTTTAGTATGGTCTTGTTTGTGATTATTTGGGTAAATGCCCAAAAGTGGGGTTGATGAGTCATAGGGGAGCTCTATGTGGAGTCTTTTGAGGAACTTCCATACTACTTTCCAAAGTGGTTGAACAAGTTTACACTCCCATCAACAATGCAGTAGGGTTCCCTTCTGTCCGCATCCCCTCCAGCATCAGCCTCTTCAGTAAATGGTGCTGGCAAAATTGGTTAATCAATTGTAGTAAACTAAAGCTAGATCCTTATATATCAACCTGCACCAGAATCATCTTCAAATGCATCAAAGACCTCAGAGACAAAGCAGACACCCTGAAAATATCACAGGACGGAATAGGAGAAACCCTAGGTCTCTTTGGCACAGGGCGAAATTTTCTTAATAGAGACCCAGAAACACAAGAAATTAAAGAAAGGTTGGACAAATGGGATTGCATGAAATTGCAGAGCTTCTGCATGGCAAATGACATAGCTAGCAAGATCAATAGAAAGCCCACTGATTGGGAGAAGATCTTCACTAGCCATACAACAGACAAGGGTCTCATATCTAAAATATACCTGGAACTCAAAAAATTAAATCCCCATCAACAAATCCTCAAAGAAACAATTGCCTGATAAAAAAGTTGGCTAAAGACTTAAAGAGAAACTTCTCTGAAGAGGAAAGAAGGATGGCCAATAGACACATGAAGAAATGCTCAACCTTTCTAGCCATAAAATAAATGCAAATGAAAACAACATTGAGATACCACCTCACCCCAGTTAGAATGGATAGAATCAAGAACTCTAATAACAAGAGATTTTTTTAACAAGAAAAACAATGCTGACAAACTAGTTTCAAGGCCTAGATGGAAAGAATTTATGGATTAGATTTCAATGGGCAGGCATGATAGTAGAAACCTGCTGAAAGCAGAAAGCCTTCTGAAAAACTCAGTCCAAGCTGTGTCTATAACAAAATAAAAGACAAGAAATGTAATCACTACCTAACTTATATAACTGTAACCCCTCTGTATATCACCTTGACAATAAAGTTTTTTAAAAGTTAAAAAAAATACAAGTGTAGCTTGTAGGCAAGAACCTTAAATAGTAAACAAGACCTTTGAGACTGCCAAAAAAAAAGTCTACAGAAATGTACTGACCACAGCAGGGTGCGGGTGGCTCACACTTGTAATCCTAGCTATTCAGTAGCCTGAAATCTGAGGATCACGGTTCAAAGCCAGCCCAGGCAGGAAAGTCCTTGAGACTCTTACCTCCAATTAACCACTAGGAAACTGGAAGTGGCACTGTTGCTCAAGTGGCAGACCACTAGCCTTGAGCTGAAGAGCTCAGGGACAGTGCCCAGAATTCAAGACCCAGGACGGACAAAAAAAAAACAAACCTTAATGACAAGTCCTAAATCAGACCTAATTCCTGGCAGCAATGGTGCCCAAATCCAGTAGCACCATTGTTCTAAGCTTCTGACACTTGACAAAAAAGAAAAATAATTAAAGGGAGAGAGGAAGGAAGGAAGGAAGGAAGGAAGGAAGGAAGGAAGGAAGGAAGGAAGGAAGGAAGGAAGGAAGGAAGGAAGGAAGGAAGGAAGTGAATTGAGCATTTGTCCAACAAACAGGACTGAAGCTAATATGAAAAGCATAGACCATGTCCACAAATATCCTATTTTTCTTTTCTCATGATTGCATATGTCCAGGTTGCTAGATTCATTGTTCCCTCTGGCCTTATGAATTGGGTTTAATCTGCTGAGTGCTTTGAGAAAAGTCCCTATCTAACAGGACAAAAAGAGGAGGAGGGGAGGATGAGTGGGGGGGGGGGAGGAGGAGGAAGAATTGAAGGGGGAGAGGGAGGGGCAAAGTAGTGACTCCAAATTGTAATCCTAGCTACTCAGGAAGCTGAGATTGAAGATCACAAAGCCAGTTTGGGCAGGAAAGCCTGTGAGACACTTATCTCCAATTAACCACCAAAAAGCCAAATATGGAGCTGTGGCTCAAGTGGCACTAACCTTGAGCAAGAAAAAAACAAATTCAAGGACAACACCAGGGCCCTGAGTTCAAGCCCACGGACCAGCACATATAATCCAAACATAAAACAAGAAGTTAAAGAGGGGGAAAGATAGGCAGTTCAGACAGGAAATAGATATGGTTCATATGAAGGGTTTCAAGGACCTTTTTGGGGAAGGGAGCAATGTTCAAAAGAACATTAGTTCACCAATGTGAGGTCTTTAGATAATGTCTCATATTTGAGGAAAAAGACATTTTTTTGCTTGCATGGAGATTTGTTCTACAACACAATACGAAATAAAAGTACATGTATGTCTGCTCAGGGGTTTTATGTTTTAGGAGGTATCCAAATGCAAGAGCCTGGTGAGGAATCAAAATGCCAACTTCCCAGAAATCCTTAGCAGCAGAAGCCATTGCCAGGTGCAGGCCTCGTCTCAGGAAAAAAGAAAATGAGGCGTTGCTTATGAGTGTATGCAAACTCCCAGAAACTCATTGAGAAGGCAAGCTAAGGGCTTGTTTTGGGTTAACTCAGAGGATAAAAGGTCTACAATGTAGACCTTAATCCTAGGATGTCTGTCTTTCTTTTTTTGCATAAACCTAAAACTTGGGGACATTTCAGTTTCTCTTCTTTTTGTGATTCAACATCAAGACTATATCCATGATCCACGTGAGGTGTCATGCTGGTGTCATGAGTTTGTCTAGGGCTATGTTATTTAATATTTCTTAAATTCTTGCTGGAAAAAAAGTCACACAAACTCTTTTTACTTTTGAAGAGAAAAAAAATTTTTTCAAGTGAGTTTAAGAAAAGAGGCCTATAGAAGCAGTTGGAGAATAACAATTTGCATTTGAATAGTGAAAAGCAAAACGTGGTATGAAGATTTGGAGTAGAGCAAAGGCTATGGCTGCTATTCATCAATATGTCTATGTTCCCTCTTCTTCTGGAAGGACGTTTTTATACTGGTTTAAAAGTCAGACCAGTAGTTTCCCTCGACATGGCATTTAAAGTGAGAGGTACTTCTCTCTCTCTCTCTCACTCTCTCTCTCTCTGTTTTACTATCTTTAAGGTAGTTATTCTTATTATATTCATTTTACAACGGAGAAAACAAGCTTAAAAAGGTTAAATAGCTTGTCCAAGTGGTTTATTTATGTGTTACAAATTACATTCTTCCTAAAAGCACACAACTGAATATATAAGCACTTCATTCTCATAAAATGTACATAACAGGCATATGATTTTCTACAAAGTTTATCTAGTTATATCAGAAGACCTTAATATTGTCTTATTATACAATGATCTGAACTCCATCAAGTTAAAACAGAAAGTGAAATTATTTAATCCAATTTCAATGTAAAAAAATCATTAATTTGAAGTCTATTTTCTAGGCAAATATGTAGGTTTTAATTTACAAAATGTCATGTTTCAAAAGCTTCCATCTTTTGAAAATCAATCTCCTTTTGAAGAGGATCATTTAAAAAAATTCTCTTTCAAAGATTGCTGCAATTCATTCTAAATTCTAGACTTTCTTCTAAGAAATCAATTTATATACAAATATTCATTTCATTTTTGTGTATAATCTTCAAAATAGGCATACATTTCCCTAAAAGTCATAATCAAAGCCAAATGTCATCTATTTGGTAACTTGATGTTTCTTTTTATATGAACAAGCAATAAATCAAACAACAGGAATCACTTTAACTAAAATAAAACAAAAATCTGAGGATGACCTGTAGGAAAAGAAAAATAGGAAAAGAAAAGAAGCTGAAAAACTTGTGTGATTACCTCTATTTCTGTAATGGACAAAACTCTTTAATTAAATTTGTTGTAACTATAATTTTATTATTTTCATGTGCATAATAGTTTCAATCACAGTATTCATACACATAATGAACTTTGATTATACTCAGCTCCTCAATTGCTCTGAGAGATATGATTTTATCTTAAAGTTCCTGCTGAAGTTCAATTTCTATAGTTATTGTTCACAAAGACACTTCTATAATCTACAGCAACTTTACCATAATCCATTCCTCCTCCATAGTAATTAAGTTAAATACATTTTCCAAAATGTGGTTACTATAGTAATTGCCGATATAGGATTTAAAAATGTCTAATAAAATTGACTACTAAATAGAAGTATATTCTCAAATAGGTAATAAAATATTATGTATTATGTGGTCCCAGAGAACTTTTCTATATCAATTTTCCCATCCCATCTAACATATCATAAAATTAATGCTTTCTTGAAAAATCATTTCCAGACTCTATGCAAACTAACAAGATGAACAAATATCAAGCACTGCACAACCAAAGGCACTGTAAAGCTATTACAACAAGAATTATCAGAAGAATTGTGATGAATATGAGAGATAAGACATGAAGATAGGTATTTCCTTAGTCATGCCAACAATTTTTCTAATTGAACAGATAAGCACATTGACAGATGATTTTATATAATCAGTAGGGAATAGATAATTAGATACAGATGGATATTATATCAATCCATAGGTATATTGTTGAATTGTTAAGAAATAATATTATTCACTATAAGAATAATCTATATAACTTATTTAGTTTTCAGGTAATTCATGTAGGTGATGTCTTATATGAGAGGTAGAAATTGAGGCTAGAAATAAATTGCTGATGATCTCCCAACACATACTATCACAATTCTGGGAATCATGGATCAATTTTGAAACAAATCAAATTGTATCCCTAGTCTCAGACCACTTGTGATCTATAGGGAAGGCATAATAAAAATTTTTTTAAAAATATGAAGCACTCATAGAGACTAGGAGAAAAACTATAAGCAAGGTGAGGGGAAAGATCATGACATCAAAGACACTGTAATTTTATAGGGAAGACTATGTTTGAGTAGAGACAGGGTGAAACACAGAACTGCCATCAAGCTATTTGGGTAAAAGACTTAGCTTCCAACAGGAAGTGTGAAAAATATTCTCAAATTCGATTTCTGGGATAAATGAGAATAATTGCAGAGATTTACTCTTACTATGGACAAATGAGGTATGGAGATTATTCAGGAAGTGCTAAAGTTGTTAAAGAAGATTGAATAATACTTGGTCAGGACTTTACTCTCAGTGCTATGGGAATGTTGGAGAACTATGGAAAGATGTGGCAAGATCGACACTAGTGTTAAATGGGTAAATGTCTTCTGAGGAGAGCACTTGATGGTAAGGAGACAAAGAAGAGATTTATTAGAAAGGTGACTCTCAACCCCTTCAAACCTAGTGCACTTTCTTAAACCATACTATTTTCAATTAATCTGATGGATACACATTTTTAAATAGCTGGACTTTAAAATGGCCAGCATAGGAAAACACTGTCACACATTCCTGTGTGACATACATTTGTATTTGTATGCTAAAACTCATGAGTTCTTTCCACCTAGGTCTGAGGTGTCTTCTACATCTCATACTTGAGACTGCACCATAGGTATTGCCCAGTGTTAGCTGTCAGTGTGGTATCACTACCACTGTATTCAAGGTATCACAAAATATGTCAGTGAAGCGAGAACGGTTTATTGACAAAGGCTACGACAAGGCCACCGTGAAAATTCAGATCCTGACAAAATGATTCTCAAGTTGCCAGGCAGGTTAAGGCACTCAAAAACAATGGTCACAGTCAGTACATTTTTTAATTCACAAAAAAGCAATGATTTCCTTATTTTTCTACATCAGTCTAAAGTGACTATACAAGTCGTTGCCATAAGTCAGAATTTAGCATACATAATACACAAATTCCAAAGCACTCTTTATAAGGCAAATCAGAGATAGATGGTAATAATTGGTTTAAAAATCAATTTACTGCAGTATATGTATCTTTTCCTGACTTAGAAAACACAGCAAAGGGTCAAATTTTGACACCCACATGTATACCTTCCACAAATGTTAAAGAAATGAAAGATGCAGGTGTAATTTTTTTACTTGATACATAATAACTGTACATAATATAAGGGGTACAGAATGATAAGGAATTATATTTAGGCAATGTATGCTGATTATATCTGGATCATTCAATCGTCTGAAGTTGTATTTCTCAGTATAAATTTTACATCAATTGAAGTCAATATTTTGCAATGCATATTTCCAAATAAATGTTTTCTGCATTCACAGAAAACATGTGGTAGTTTTTGTTACTTCTAGGGAAGGGTAACTAGAGAGAAGGAGGAAGGAAGGAAATTTAGTATTGAACATTTAAATTAAACTTCTTTTAAACACCTCACACACAGTCATAATATTAAACGTATATATGTGAGAATAAAACCAGGTAACTTGAGGAGTTGGGAGGGGATAGGAAAGATGGGGGAGAATGAAGGAAGGGGTGACATCAATCAAGACATATTGTACCCATAAACTGATGTGTTGAATTGAAATCCCTCTGTACAACAATGCAAAAATTATGACTTTAAACCAAAACCCTTACACATAAATCAACTCACTATATTCAAATGGTTTGAAAAGGTTCAGGGTCTTTCAAGTTCCTTTGTATAATTTTATGCTAAAGAAATACAGATATAGTTAAGTTGTATATTTAAAAAGTTAATATAATAAAACACTATGTTGATCATTCTAAAGAGTTCTCTGAGACACCATGATGTCTCTTCTCCGAGAAGTGTGATTTTCTTCCTTTTCCACTGTGTCAGTTTGATTTACATGGTACTATTTGTTACGAAAGGGAATTCCTTGATGGAGAGAGAATTGAGCTTCAGCTGGAAGCAGCTGTAATGGAAATGAGGAAAATGTACATTACCCTCTGTCAGACAAAGAAAAATATGTGATTTTTTTTCCAGTGGCTTATATCCTGTATTACTCTTTGACAAGCACAGTGTTGAACTGCATTAAATATTAATTTGTATAATGCAGTAGCTCCTATAAAAGGAGGCATAAAACACAGCAGGGGAAATTGCATTTTCTTACTCTTAGGACTATTGTTCCAGTCTCTGGCACCTCATGCTGTCATCCTACTTAGTCGATTGATGTTTATTTTCCCAGCACACATTGACTACTATCAACGTGTTACTAGCGTGTCTACGCTTATGTTGCCCTCAAACGTAGTAAATCTTCCCTGCTGCCAAAGGGTCTTTAAACTGCAAGAGACTGTTATAATCTCTTGACATAAATTTAGTTGAAATTCAGAAGTGACACATGAATGCTCGCTTTTAGCAAACAGTTTATGTTAAACTTAGGCACAACTTTGTTTTTGCTCTATAACTATTTGTGATGCAAGTCCAGGGATAACTTAACTTCTAGTGTTATTCTCTCCTGTTTTCACAGGTGCTGTCTACAAACGAATGAGTTGGTTCTCTCTTGAGGCTCACCAAAGAGAGCAGTTGCCAAATAAACTCACCCTTGCCCTACACACCATTCACTTGGTTTTTTTTTGGTCAGTGGTGAGGCTTGAGTTCTGGGCTTGGGCCCTGTCCCTGAGCTCTTTGGCTCAAGGCTAGCACTCTATCACTTTGAGCATCACTTTCAGTTTTCTGGTGGTTAATTGGAGATACTTTCCCTGATTTTCCTGCCTGGGCTGGCTTTGAACCACATTTCTCAGATCTCAGCCTCCTGCTTAGCTTGGATTATACCACCAGCACCCAGCTCATTTCATTAATCTTGTTCTTGTCATAAGCCATGAAACTTTTGTTTCTATTGTCCTCCAACTTTTGCAGGCTTGTTCTACAAAAGTACATATATTGAAAACATATTGCTATTAGGCAATTTCTTCTTTTATCTGTGCTTCCTCCCCTGTCTTCGCTCTCAGTATGAACTCACAACCTTAAAGCCAACTTTGACCATCCTTGCACCGCCTGGAAAGCTCTACCTCAGACTTCCCTCTCTGGAAGTCCATCCTCAGATTCACAGCTGATAAGAAGCTAGAACATGTTACTTAGGAAGAGAAAGCTGTGGAGATAACCAGACTTCCTGTGCTACCATGTTACACTATTGTATTCCCTCTACCTTTACCAAAGTCAGCCTTCCCTGAAATCCATGCTTATTCCAGAAGGAATTTTAAAGTCTGACGCAGAGTCTGTGAATCAGTAGTAGAGCACCTGCCTAGCATGTTTGAAGCTCTATTATGTCTCTATAAGCAGAGAAGAAGAAATAAGAGACAACATTTCAGGAGCTCAGGGAAGGGTTATTTTGAAGTTTTGTATGAAAGCATTCTTATGTTGCATAGACAGGAAGGTGAGGCTCAGGAACTAAATCCAGGAAATAGGCTATTAACGTTATCTACTGAGTGATGAAATCTACATTTAATTTTCCACTTCCATTAAGAATTTAAAGAAACAGAGAGTTATATTTCTTTGTCTAAAGCTAAACCTACTGTCTCCAAATAGCTTCTCTAAAATAGTGCAAACTGTCTGATTCTAACTAGCATTAATATTCTATCCAAAGTATTTGATAAAAGGTTATATAGTTTGCTTAACTTTTCCCATTTCTGAAAGTGACTTACCACTTCACAAGAATATCATGTGAGGCAGAGACCTGGCTTCCAAACACTATACATTCCTGAACAAAGAAAGTGTCAAGGGCTGGGAAGATGGCTCAGTGGTAGAGTGCTTGCCTTGCATGTATGAGGCCATGGGTTCGATTCCTCAGCACCACAAAAGCAGAAAAAAAAGCCGGAAGTGGCGCTGTGGCTCAGGTGGTAGAGTGCTAGCCTTGAGCTGAAGAGCTGACGGACAGTGCCCAAGCCCAGACTTCAGGCCCACGACCGGACCCCTCTCCCCACCCAAAAAAAAGAAAGAAAAGAAAAGCATCAAGAAATTACTGTTGATCTAGCTTCTGTGTGATGGTTTTACAATGTCTCCTGAAAACTTCAATGCCTGCCATTATGGCAATATTAAGTGGTGAGTACTTGAAGAGTTGGTTAATATTTGAAGGATCTTCCTCTGGGAGAGGATTAAGGCCTCTATAAAGGAGGCTTCATACAAACTTTTGCCCATGTCTTCTGCCTTGTAAGAACATAGCATTTATACTCTCCAGAAGATACAGCCTTCAGATAAATGAAAATTCCACTTCATTAAAAAAAAAAACAGATTTGTGAGAAAGTAAATTTCTCTTATTTATAAAGAAGAAGGTCTTAGGTATTTTGTTATAACAACAAAAATGAGCTAAGGCATTACTGCTACTAAAGGCCTCCTGGAAATGTTGAGAGTCATTTAAATTTCTTTTTTTTCTTTTTTTTTATATTTATTTTTGTTGTTGTGAAAATACAGTACAGAGGGGTTACAGTTACATGGGCAAGATAACCAGTACATTTCTTATCAAGCATTGTTGCCTCCTCTCTGTTTCCCCTTCCTATCCCTTCCCATACTCCCCTCCCCCCCCACACACACCAAAGTTGCAAAGTTCGTTTTTTGACATAACGACTTGTACGTCTCATTGTTGCAATGGTTTCATCTGTATCCCTAGTAAAACTGTTTTTTCCATTCCTATCCACAAATTATACCAACATCAAATACAGTGAAAGCATGGGTTATATCGTGGGGGACGGACATACAAAGCAACATAGAAATCATCTTGTAAATATGTTAGAAACAATTGCATGAAAGGAAAAAATCATTTGAATACTTATCTTGGAGTTTATTCCCCTAACATCAACTTATCTGACCTCTTCTACTTGTCTCAGACATATACTAGTTATTGTAAATAAGGGAAACCATGGGACCTATGTTTCTTTGGGCCTGGCTTAGTTCACTTATATATTTTTTCCAAGCCTTTCCATTTCCTAACAAATGAGGCAATGTCATTCTTTCTGATGGAGGCATAGAAGTCCATTGTGTATATATACCACATTTTCTTGATCCATTCATCTACTGAGGGACATCTGGGTTGGTTCCATATCTTAGCTATAGTAAATAATGCTGCAATAAACATAGTTGTGCTGCTAGCTTTAGTATGGTCTTGTTTGTGATCATTTGGGTAAATGCCCAAAAGTGGGGTTGCTGAGTCATAGGTGAGCTCTATGTGGAGTCTTTTGAGGAACCTCCATACTGCTTTCCAAAGTGGCTGAACAAGTTTACACTCCCACCAACAATGTAGTAAGGTTCCCTTCTGTCCACATTCCCTCCAGCATCTGTTGTTATTAGAGTTCTTGATTATAGCCATTCTAACTGGGGTGAGGTGCTATCTCAATGTTGTTTTGATATGCATTTCTTTTATGACTAGAGAGGTTGAGCATTTCTTCATGTGTCTATTGGCCATCCTTCTTTCCTTTTCAGAGAAGTTTCTCTTTAAGTCTTTAGCCCACTTATTTATTGGGCAATTGTTTCTTTGAAGATTTGTTTTGGGGGGATTTTTTAAGTTCCAGGTATATTTTAGATATGAGACCATTGTCTCATATCTATGTTGTATGGCTAGTGAAGATCTTCTCCCAATCCGTGGGCTTTCTATTGATCTTGCTGGCTATGTCCTTTGCCATGCAAAAGCTCTGCAATTTCATGCAATCCCATTTGTCCAAGCTTTCTTTGATTTCTTCTCTTTCTGGATCTCTATTAAGAAAATTTCAACCTGTGCTAAGGAGACCTAGCATTTCTCCTATTCCATCATGTAAGAATTGAAAACCCAGAAATGAACCTAAAGATCTATAGCCATCTAATCTTTTATAAGGGAGCTAAAAGAATAGAATGGAAGAAAGACAGCCTCTTCAGTAAATGGTGCTGGCAAAATTGGTTAACTACTAGAAAACTAAAGCTAGATCCTATACAGCACCCTGCACCAGAATCAACTCCAAAAGGATCAAAGACCTCGGAGTCAAAGCAGACATTCTAAATTTCTTTTTTTATATTAATAAGTTTTTTATTGTGAAAATACCTTTCAGAGAGGTTACAATTACATGGACAAGGTAATGAGTGCATTTCTTATCAAGCATTGTTGCCTCCTCCTTTGTTTCCCCTTACCATCCCTGCCCTCCCATCCCCGACCCCAGCCAAAGTTGTAAAGTTCATTTTTCGACATAATGTCTTGTACATCTCATTATTGCAATGGGTCCACCTATATCCATATTTAAACAATTTGTTATTTCCCTTCCCCTCCCCAAATTATACCAACAATAAATACAGTGAAAACAGCGGTTATACTGTGGGGGAGGGACATACAAAGCAACAAAGAAATCACTTTATAAATATGTTAGAAACAATCACAAGAAAGAAAGCCAATTGAGTCCTTATCTTGAGGTTCATTTCACCTAACATCAACTTATCTAACTGTTTCTGCTTATCTCAGACATATACTAGTTACTGCAAATAAAAACCTGGTATAATCATTTTGTGATGCTCAGGTTCAAAAATGAGGTAAAATGAGGTAAGTATATATTAACTTGTTTCCATCTTAATACACTCTTTGTACATTGGAAGATTCCAGAAATTCTAAGGCTAATCTTACTTATTTGAAAGTACTTGTTATCATAATTCCATGAAAGGAAAAGTTCATCTATCAACACTTTTTATTTGATTATTGTTAGTGAAATTCTGTCTGAAATACCAAAATGAATTGTAAATTCAAATTTCATGTTAGAAGTTTTAATCATCTAACCAGAGTTCAGCCTTGACTGGGACATTATCCAATGATAGCTTGTGAAGTACAGCCAGAAGATATTCAATGAATAACAATCAATGACATTGAAAATAGTTTGCTTTACGATAACTCACAATTTTAAATAACTGCCTTCAAAATGCAGCTTAAGAAATAGCCTGACCTAAAGAATATTTATGAGTGAGAAATATCTTTCATGTTCTACAAATGGGATTGCATGAAGTTTCAGAGCTTCTGCATGGCAAAGGACTTAGCTAGCAAGATCAATAGAAAGCCCACGGATTGGGAGAAGATCTTCACTAGCCATAAAACAGACAAGGATCTCATATCTAAAATATACTTGGAATTCAAAATATTAAATCCCCAACAACAAATCCTCAAAGAAGCAACTGCCCAATAAATAAGTGGGCTAAAGACTTAAAGAGAAACTTCTCTGAAGAGGAAAAAAGGATGGCCAATAGACACATGAAGAAATGCTCAACCTCTCTAGCCATAAAAGAAATGCATATCAAAGCAACATTGAGATACCACCTCACTCCAGTTAGAATGGCTATAATCAAGAACTCTAATAATAACAGATCCTTCAGGGGATGTGGACAGAAGGGAACCCTACTGCATTGTTGATACTACCTTCCAACCACTTTGGAAAGTAGTATGGAGGTTCCTCAAAAGACTCCACATAGAACTCCCCTATGACCCAGCAATCCCACTTTTGGGCATTTGCTCAAATGATCACAAACAAGATCATACTAAAGCTACCAGCACAACTATATTTATTGCAGCATTATTTACTATAGCTAAGATATGGAACCAACCCAGATGTCCCTCAGTAGATGAATGGATCAATAAAATGTGGTATATATACACAATGGAATTCTATGCCTCCAGCAGAAAGAATGACATCGCCCATTTGTAAGGGAATTGAAAGTCTTGGAAAAAATTATGTTAAGTGAAATAAGCCAGGCCAAAAGAACATAGGTCTCATGGTTTCCCTTATTTGCAATAACTAGTACATGTGTAGGACAAGTAGAAAAGGCTAAAAGCTATGTACATATGACCATATAAGATAGTTTTAAGCAAAATGAACTCCAAGATAAGGACACAAATATTTTTTCTTTCTTGATATTGTTTCTAATGTGTTTATAATTTATCATGTGACTTTTTTTGTTTCTTTGTATGTTCCTCCCCTACCATATAACCCCCATTTTTACTGGATTTGACCCGTTTTCACTGTATTTGATGTATTTGATTTGGCAGCCCCGGGGGTGGTGGTGGGGTAAGTTGTGGAGGTGGAAGGGAAGGGATGGTAGAGGAAAAACAGGAGAAGGCAACAATACTCGATAGGAAATGTACTCATTACCTTGCTCATGTAACTGACCCCTCTGTTTAGTATTTTTACAATAAAAAACATACAAAAAAAGTAAAAGAAGTATCTTTCACATAAGGAATTTAGTTCTGGAGAACAACATTGGTCTTCCAATAAACAGGTATTTCATTTCTTAAATAACCAGGGTAGCTTATATCTACATTGTAAGAGATTAAGAAAAAATAGAAAAATAAAAATCATGGAACATGACTTGTGTAGATGCAATTTATGTAAGCAAAAGAGTAGAAAACACTGAAATTACAGGCAGAGATAATATAAAATGATTTTGAATAGTGACAGGCAAGAGGGGGATAGTTAAACATATCCTCTTGGGCTATGAATTACAGTCTACAATACATAAAAAGTGGATTTTGGATGAAATATGGAGAGCATCATCTAAATTTTTACTTAAAAACATTGAGAAAATTTCTCATTTCGATTCATGGAATAGTCTTATAGAAAGGAAATGGCCATTACAAAAAAAACTAATAAAACATGCTGTCTGGGATGTAGCCAAAAAAGAATGCTGCTACACTGTTGATGGGAATGTAAATTTGTTCCATCACTCTGGAAAGCAGTATGGAGATTCCTCAAGAGACACAGCAATCCCACTCATTGGCATTTATCCAAATGACCACAAATGAGCACAAATGACCACACTAAAGACACTAACACAACCTTGTTTATTCCAGCATTGTTTACCACATAGCTAAGATATGGAATCAACCCTGATGCCCCTCATTGCAAGAATGGATCAAGAAAATGAGGTATATATACACAGTGGAATTGTATGATTCCATCAGAAAGAATGGCATTGCCCAATTCAAATGGAAATGGAAAGACTTGGAAAAATTATATTAAATGAAATATCAGGCCAAAAGAAGCACAGGGTGCATGGTTTCTCTCATGTAATAATTAGAATGTGCCTATAAATCTACAAGTAAACCCAATGGACAGTAAAAGATTAAAAATATACACTTAGACATAATTACCTAAACAGGACTCTAAACATTCACAAAATGAGACCACAGGAGGATATTCTGAGGAGAAGATCACAAGGACCCTATATCTATGTGCATATAATCACATAAAATGATGTTTATCAAAATAACTCCAATAAATGGAAGTAAGGGATGTTTGACTGTACTATTTGCAGTTCTTTTTTTCCTGTTTTCACCCTTTTGTCTTGTATGTAAGTTTGTCTGATATGAGGAGCAGAAGGAGAAGCACAGACATGGTGTTGCAAAGAGTGAACTAATTCTTCAATGATTCTCACTACACACTATGTTGGAAATGAACTATACAACTTGGGGTTCAGGAGGGAAAAACTGGGAGAAAATGAGGGAGTGGGTGACACTGGGCAAAAAATGTACTCACATTGTGACATATGTAACTGTAAACCTTCTGTACATCACTTTTACAATAAAAGAGAAGGGAGATTAAAGAGAGACAGGGATTAGGACAATTGCACAGACTGGTCACTTTGCAGCAAATCTTGATTCAATTTTCCTATTCTGAACCTCAAATCTGCAAGTTTTCTCTTGCAATTCAGCAAATCATCACCTGAGTTTTCTCAAGCCTAGTGAGTTTTCCATATAAGTTTTAACCGGATCATTTTTTGGTCATTTCTTTTTTATGGCACTAGGGATCAAACCTAGGACATTGCAGTTATTAAGCAAGCACCTTGCCCCTGTGCTACATCCCAGCCCAAGTTTTCCATATTTTTATACTCACAAATAAAATATGTATTTTAAATTAATACTTACACAATATATTTAAGCTATTTTAAGTGTCCATTTTAATTCTTCAAAATAAAATTTAAATACATAAGATATATAGTTTAAAATGAAGATTACAAAATAATAGGTGTTTTTCTTTTTTTAATTTTAATTTTTATTTTTTTGTGAAAAATAATAGGTGTTTTTCTTAAACTTAGGACTGTATACAAGTGATTTTTATCTCGTGGTTTTTTTAACCTGTTCTACAACTCAACTCTTTATCTATCACAATGATTGCTTTAGAAAATAATCACCAAGGACCCATTGCAACAATGAGATGTACAAGTCATTATGTCGAAAACGAACTTTACAATTTTGGTGGGGGGGCAGGGCGCTAGGGGAAGATGGGAAGGGATGGGAAGGGGAAACAAAGGAGGCTACAATGCTTGATAAGAAATGTACTCGTTAGGGCTGGGAAGGTGGCTTAGTGGTAGAGTGCTTGCCTTGCATGCATGAGGCCCTGGGTTCGATTCCTCAGCACCACATAAGCAAAAAGAAAAAAGCCGGAAGTGGTGCTGTGGCTCAAGTGGTAGAGTGCTAGCTTTGAGCTGAAGAGCTGAGGGACAGCGCCCAGGCCCAGAGTTCAGGCCCCACGACCAGACCCAAAAAATAAAATAAAATAAAAATAAAAGAAATGTACTCGTTATCTTGCCCATGTAATTGTAACCCCTCTGTACAGTATTTTCACAATAAAAAAAGAAAAAAATAATCAACAGTAGATATTATGTACGTATGCTTTGTTGACAAAAATCCCTTACTTTTTCTTCTTCACATTGATTTCTCAATTAAATGGTGTTGTTGATTATCTGCAGTACTTGGGGTATTGTGACATTTTTCAAATAGATAGATAGATAGATAGATAGATAGATAGATAGATCTATTTTTCAAATAGATAGATTCAACACTTAGACAATATCTTTCATTTCCTTCCTAGAATTCCAACATAGACTAGGAAATAAAAAATATTTACTCAACATTGAGATTGACCACAGAAAACTATCAATGGCTTCTACTTTAGATGGTGAAAAGAAGTCTAACATCATGTCATAGCATCTCTCCTCACTGTAAATGGGAAAGGTTGATGAGGAGGACAGAATTATAAAAAGCCATAAAAGTATCAACCAATGGCTGGACAAGGTTCATGCACCTGTTATCCCAGTATCAGGGAAAATACAATGGTTAGGCAGAGTAGCAAGTACCTGGAATCCCTAATGCCATGGAGAAGCACAGGCCAGACTAGGCCACACAGAACAGCAAGTCTCTAACTTGAAAATAACCTGTGCAAAACACAGCTGACACATGCACAAGTGACAGAATCTTTGCCTAGCAATCTGCCAGGTCCTCAATTCAAACTTCAGTATTGCCATGATAGATAGAGAGATGATAGATAGACAGACAGACAGACAGACAGACAGACAGACAGACAGACAGACAGACAGACAGACAGACAGATAGATAGATAGATAGATAGATAGATAGATAGATAGATAGATAGATAGATAGATAGATAGATTTTTCCATGACACTATATATTAATGTAAACCAGTTTGTTGAGATACCATTCTACAGGAATGATTTAGGTGTCCATACATCATACAAAAAAATTGATGTCACCTGTTACAGATTGTCTTCTCAAATATGTTTGCATAATGAAAAACATTTGGAGACAGTGATGGTTCCTTTTCCTCTGGAGCAAAAGCTAAAGTTGCTTAATGTCCATAAGCAAATAATAAAGTCCAGAATTCCTCCATTGTAATACTTATTATTGTAGCAAAAAGGCAATATCTGGTCTCTTTCCTGGTGTCACGTGTGGGGTTCAGGGCTCAAAGAAATGGAGTAAATCCTGATCTGCACACTACTCTTTCATATCTGACACACAAGTCTTGATCTTCTGCCAGCACCCAGAAAAAGTTAATAAATTACTGTATTAGCTTGTAAGTAGGATAAAATCTCAGACTATACGCCATCTTTCACATCACTTTGTTTGCTTGTCAAGTAGCAAAACTTAAATTTAATTTGTGTGATTCATTTAACTTTGTCAACTTAATAAAATCAAAACCAGGTACATTCATACCCCATAACTTTTACTCATTATTTAACCTTTAGTACAACTCCGCAAAATAATAACCTTGCTCATTAAATAATGTATATAGAATTACAAGTAATTAAACTATTTGCTATATTCAATCATATTTTACACTATTAGATTAATTTCTTAATGATATACCATAAAACTCAAATGTTCATATTTTCTAAAGATCAAGAATATACATTCCAGACCAAAAATCTAAAAGTTTTTGTCATGAAGCTAATACTCTTTTTTAAAATACAAATTTAAAAGTGTATCATAGGTGAGTAACAGATAATAAATTTACTCCCAGTTCGAGTTGTCTAATGCCAGTTTAAGCAAACGGCGTGTGGGGGGATGGGGAGGATGCCAGTTGAGGGCCTGGGTGCTGTCCCTGAGCATTTTTGCTCAAAGCTAGCACTCTGGTAATCAATCCATTCTGGCTCTTTTTAAGTGCTTATTTAGAGATAAGAGTGTCATAGACTTTCCTACCTGGGTTGCTTTGAACCAAAATCCTCAGATCTCAGCTATGATGGCAGGCATGAACCACCTGCACCAACCAGCATCACTTCTGATACACTAAAATGATAAAGGTAAGTGATTAGGTGTCATGCAGGTGCAGCCCACTTATTTGAAGATTGTTGCTTCAAGGACTGAACAGTGAAATGTACTTAGTAAAGTAGTCATTATTAAATTCAGTTTCTGGGTTGAATCAATAGGCATTGATAAAATGCCTTCAAAAGAACATGTATCATTTTGTGCAATTTTGAAAGTGCTACTTTTGATAATATAACAATGTCCTTAACCTTTAGGGAGGAAAAACTAAGTGCATTATTGTTCAGATAATGACAGGAATAGCAATTATTAAACTGTACTTCTAGAAGACCAAACCTATTTTTTTTCCATTGACACCTCAATATCAACACAATTACTTTGCTTTGGAAAAAAATGAAAGAGGACTTTAGAGTGTCAGAGCCGGATATAGTTAATCTCTGACAAGAGCTCTTTCTTTTAGGACTTAATTTTAAGGATTCTGGTTTGAAGCATTTTTTAAGATTCCAGAAAAGTGTATACACACCCATACATATATAGTAACATGTTAATTTTTACAACTGACTGAATTAACTAAACAAATCACATGGAAAAACACAGCAGCAATCAGAAGATATTACTGTACACTGCCAGTTCAAAACTTGTCAACAATAATTATCCAAATTCTCCAATAAACATATAAATGCTACAGGATGAAACAAAACAGTAAAGACATGAACTTCTTAATTATATGATCATAATAGTCACACTTAATCTTTTTATTAAATCCATATGTTGACTATGACTGCATATTTTTAAATATAGTTTAATGTAACTATATATAACATAAATTATATATGGTATTAATTATGTAAGTTTTGTATGTCATTAAGTCAGTTCTCATCTGTGTACTTATATGCCAAACTAATAAGGCAATCCTTTCTTTTTCTCATTTCCCTTTTGTTTTTTTTCTCTTTGAGTTTAATAGACCTAGAAACCTGTTTCTTTAATCCATTAAAGTACACTATACCACAAAAAAAATAAACAAACAAGATATCCTGGTATCCTGGGCATGGTCGCTCTCACCTGTAAGCCTAGCTACTCAAGAGACTGAAATTGAAGAACTTTAGATGCAAGCCAAACAGGAGGGGGAAAAGTCCATGAGTTCAATAAATCTGGATATAGTGGTACATGCTTATCATCCCAGGAAGTAGGAGAATGCTTAGGAGAATTGAGGTCCAGCCCTGGCATGAATACAATACCCTATTTGAAAATAACAAAAAAGCAGAGAAAACAAAGTGGGGAGGTGTGGCATCAGGACTCGCATAGTAGAGTTCCCACCTAGAAAGTACACAGCCCTAAGTTAAAACTCCAGTATTGACAAAAATAAATAAAAATACCCACCTAGAAAGTACACAGCCCTAAGTTAAAACTCCAGCATTGACAAAAATAAATAAATAAAATGAATGACATAAAACAACTTACTAAGTAGTTTTAAAGTTTATATGTCTTGTCCTCTTTTTTATAAAAGTATATGCCAAAGCAATTTCAACTTGGCTAATCCCTTAGTGTTTCTTATGCTTAAAAAGTCTATATAAATACAGAAAATATTGAATTTTATATATAAAATTAACTGTGTAAATAAGGCTAGAAAATGTAAGCCTGCATATTTTTTTCAGAGAAAACTGAAGGTAAGTTATGCTAAAGACCCACATATAATATTAATCATTTCCTTCTCATTTTATTTTTGATGCTGACTATATTTGGACTAAGTATGCAGACACTCCTTTGTAGTTTAGAAATCTTATTAGATTTTTTTTCTTTATTCTATTTGCCCTGATTTATGAAAAAGCCAAATGCAGCTAAATTCAATATGAGGTAATATAAAAGCAACTGATAAATCAACTATAAAAAGGAAATTTTTTCCTCAGTCACAAATCATTTAATTTGATGATTAGCTAGAATGCACTTATTCAGATAATATAATTTTCTGTTTGAATAAGAACTTTTCAACCAGATCTGGCTAGAAAAGAGGAAGCTAATAGGTTTACTAAATACAATATGACTTGTTCAAAGGCTAATATGGTACAGAGGTTATGTGTTTGATATGAAACCTCAGCATCAAACAAATACCAGCTGACCTGGGCCTCAGCTCTGTCATGTTTATGTGTCAGTTGGAAGTTAACTTCTCTGAGATTTAAGTGTGGGGGAATAAACTATTTAAAATCAATACTGCTTCTAGGCCCTTCTGCCATTAGTAGGTTGTCAGATTTGATGAAGAGGTATCACTCATCTTAAAGAGGTTATTAATCCTAAAGTGCTTTGTTTGACTTACCTGGGCTGAGAAGCACAGAGGGTAAGACTGGCCTTTCACAAGCATGTGGCTCCTGTCTCATATACCCAGAAACAACTCGTTCAATGGTAAGAACCTTACGTTGGATAGGCAAGTGATATTCTACCTCCTATCTAGAGGTAGAAAGCAAATGGAGTTGCTTGCTAATATCAAGTCTTTAAATTCTTTCAGAAAGCAATGATATAGACTATTCAAAAGAGGATGTGAGATTGAAGTAAGTGAAGGAATGAAGTCCCTGAGCCTTACTTCCCACCCCCTTATTTATGCTTCATAAGGATGGTTCCAAAATAGAAACCACCTGATTTTGACAGGCCCTTTGCTTTGTTCTCAATGGTTTTTCCTAGACTTCAGAAGTATCTTTCTGTAATGTCGCTTGATCATGTCCCAGTGGCCTTTCATGCTTCCTTTTTTTCTTTATTGCTAACTGAATGTAGTGTTTCCTTTACTTTGTCTCCCAATTTCTGAAATTCTTCTGCTTGATCTAGTGTCTATTGACACTAGTTTCTTGGTAATCTAGTGTCTTTCTAGTAAGAGTTTTATCGGTTGCATTAACTGAGCTATTTGCTTCCATTATTATCATTTGATGGGCTGTTTTTATGTTTTTGCTTTTCAGAATCTCAATTTCCGTGCTTTATTTCTCATCCATGTTGCTAATCCTATCCAAGTCATAAATTCATTTCTTTATTTCATTCATTTCTTTGGCTCTTTTTCCAAAGACCCTATTTTTTAAAACTAGATTTTTTAATACTTTTCCCAGTATTTCAATCATTTTGGTATTTTTATATTCTGTTGTGGAAGTATTATAAGCCTTTAGGAGAGTCATATCACCTTGTGTATTCATGTTTTGGGGTTTCTCCATTGTGGAGACAGTACTGGACAGTATTCTCTGACCTCTGATTTTCACTGTAACTCAGCCTGTTTGCAGCCTGTAGGGGCAACAAAGGCACCTACCTATCCAGCTGATTGGCTTAGTGATCTATGCCCATTGTTTCTCTTATATATGTATATGTGTGTGTGTGTGTGTGTGTGTGTGTGTGTGTGTGTGTGTGTGTATAAGTATCTTCAAAGAAATGTACAAATGGGTTACCATTTGACAAATAAGTTTATAATTTATAAATACAATGCATCTTGATTGATATCTGTCCCTCTTTCTTGCATCATTGAGAGATTTATGCAATCTCTAGCTGTCTAATTAAGATTAGAAAATACAATGCATCTTGATAGATATCTGTCCTTCTTCTTTCTTGCATCATTGAGAGATTTATGCAATCTCTAGCTGTCTAATTAAGATTAGACATTTGAAATTGCCTTTCCCCAGCAGCTATGTCTTTCTTGAAGCAATGTATTGAATGATCCCTGGGATGCAGGGAAGTGCATCTGCTAGTTCTGTGTGTGTGTGTGTGTGTGTGTGTGTGTGTGTGTGTGTGTGTGTGTTGGTCCTGGGGCTTGAATTCAGGGCCTGGGTGCTGTCCCTGAACTTCTTTGGCTAAAAGCTAGCTCTCTACCATTTGAGCTACAGTGTCACTTCCAGCTTTTTCTGAGTAGTTTTTTGAGCAATAAAAGTCTTAACTGGAAACCGGTGGGCCTCACCTGTAATCCTAGCTACTCAGGAGGCTGTGATCTGAGGATTACGGTTCAAAGCCAGCCCAGGCAGGAACATCTGTGAGACTCTTCTCTCCAAATAACCACCAGAACACTAGAAGTGGTGCTGTGGCTCAAGTGGTAGAGTGCTATCCTTGAGCTGAAGAGCTGAGGGACAGCAACCAGGCCCAGAGTTCAAGCCCTGTGACTGACACAAAAAGAAAAAAAAAGTTTCACAGACTTTCTTATTCAGGCTGGCTTCAAACCAAGATCCTCAGATCTCAGCCTCTTGCTGAGCTACCACCACCCAACTCTGCCTATTTTTTTTAATCAAATTTACAACTTAACTAAGAGGACAGTCTGTACTAACAGATGATTTAAAAGTAACCACATAGGTACTGGGAAGGTGGTTCAGGGGTAGAGTGCTTGCCTTGCATACATGAAACTTCCATTCCTCAGCACCACATAAGCACTGTGGCTCAAGTGGTAGAGTACTAGCTAGCCTTGAGCTGAATAGCTGAGGGAAAGAGTCCAGGCCCAGAGTTCAGGCCCCATGACCGGAAAAAAAAAAGTAACCACATAATAAGCAGGATAAAATTAATTTTATTGAAGTTGATAAGGATCTTAATTCTGAAACAATTTGTTACTGTAAAAATCTACTTCAGATTTTGTACCTCCAAATTTATTTCCATGACTAGCATAAGAAACATATGTGTTTATAACAAAGGAACTTCCAAAATCTTTTGTGAAATTACTATATGTCAGCCAAATTGTTGCTTGACATTTCTTCTAATTGTCATAGCCTTAATTTTCATATTTGTTTCCATTACTCAACATTGTCCACCTTTTTTTCAGGCCTCCTTTGGATATAGTATAGTCCATAAAATCTTTGCAAACTATACTAGATTATGTGTATAAGTCACTCTTTATCTCTTGGTATATTTACTTCTATATTTTTACTTTCTCCCATACTACAAAATGATACAGATGCCTTGCTCATCTTTCATTTATATATTCCATTCAAAGTCAAAGTCACAGTTCAGATTTGACCAACTTTTTTTTCAGTTTTTTTAACCCACTATTATCATGAATACAATCTATCTTGAGCAATGTCACCCCTGTTGGCTATGTTTCAAATGTTGTTAGAGGGTGTGGCTACCATGTTTCTCACAAGGTATCCACCCCCTTGTATAACCCAGTAGTCTAAACACCAACGACTACACCCCCTTTTCTAAAACATAGTTCTATCCCTAAAAACGAACCTTATCTGTCATCAACATTATTCCTTGCTTCAGATTTTTATCTTCGCATCACAAGACAGCTAGCTGTGTGTTCCAGTTTTCTCAAGACATTTTTAATTCAGCCTGTTTAACAAGAGAAAATACAGCATGTCCTGTGGTTCTCAAAGGTTTCCAGGATTGCAAGATACATTCTGTAGTCAACTTATCTAAACACCTTGAAAAGATATTTTTGCTCTTCCTTCTCCGCTATGCTGAACCCTTTTCCACACTACATTGCATATTTCACATCTACTACTATTTCAAGATATGTAATATTCATAAAGTGAGGGAAATTGTCATGTAAAATGATGTATCATAATCATTTTACCCTGGGCATAGAGAAAGCCTTTCCTTGACCAACATTATAAATGTGGAAGCAGTATTAAGTCTGAAACCAGAATGGGTGGGGAGAGAGATTGCATTTGGCACTGCTTCAAAAACATCATTTCAGGAGGAAAAACCCAATTCAATTTTCAGAGTGACTGGCTAAACCAATCCATGAAAGGTCTATATAATCAATATCTACTGCCACTTACCTTGGCAGCATTCCTGGAGAGATCATTTTCCAAAATTGTCCTCTTCTCAGCCACTTTCCATTGTGTTTTATGTAAATTACTTTGGCTTGTCTACTCCATTCCTGGTTTTTTTTCTTCCTTCAACTATAAAGAACTTAACCATTGCATTGCATTATGCATGAAACAAGAGGTATTTTTACTTAAACCCTATTGTATTTCACTCCTTTCGAGTCAGCTTTAATATTATTCTAAGCTGCCAGAGATGGGTCAAAATGTTTCTCCATTTGTACATAATCCTAAAACCAATATTCTCTATCTACCTATCTATCTGTCTGTCTGTCTGTCTGTCTGTCTCTTCTCCAAAGTGGCATGTAACTTCCTTCCTTAGAGTATGCAGGGCTGGACCTCTATATTTCTCTAGAACAATGTTTCCTTGCTCAGGCCCTGCTTAGCCCCTGACAAGCTTTTCAGAACAAGTTCAAAATCAAGAACCATGGCACCCAAAGCCCTTGAATGGTTTGCCTGTTGCCCAACTCCATTTTGCCCATCCTACCCAACATTCATTGTACACCAGTTGTTGAACTCGCCAGCAAATCCTTTTCCTCTTCTGCCCTCTCAGTCCTTTATGCTCTAGTTTGGTAATTCTCACCTTCCAGTTTCCAGAACAAGCATCCCCTCCCTTCCAAAGAGCATGATCTTCTGGACTTTAGTGGCAGTTAACTTTTCTGCCATCTTCGTTCCTCATATAACTCTTAACTGATCAATGAATGTTGATGCAGGCAATGATTCTCATCGTCCTATTTACTAGCCTCTAGTCCTCTCTGGCTTGTTATCAGTTCCCTACCCATCAATCCATTTCAGCCTTAGCTGTTAGAAGCAGCTAAACTGGGGAGATTGGGGGTATGGGGCAGGGAAGAAGAGAGGAAGAACATCAGAAAAGACACTAGTCAACATTGCTTAATTTTCATGTTTCATGTAATTAGACAGATATTTATTAGGAGGAAAGGGCTTTTAACTTTGAAATCACTTAATTAGCTTCCCTACATGATCAGTTAAAAGAAAGCAAGGTTTATAATCCATCAAACATATTATGTGTTACTTCACTTGCTAAAGTATAGCAAGTGAATGCCCCTATCATTAGGAGGTAGTCTCCGAAAAACATACATAGAAGTCTCATTTGTAATTCTGGATAAGAGATTTATGCCAAGATAGATAGATAGATAGATAGATAGATAGATAGATAGATAGATAGATAGATAGATAGATAGACAGACAGACAGACAGACAGACAGACAGACAGACAGACAGACAGACAGACAGACAGACAGATAAGGAATATTGGTTTTATGTAATTCTGAGTAAGAGATTTATGTGGAGAAACATACTGAGAAGCCACCTTTAAAATTGATCCCATAAGTCTTTGTTCCGTATGAGTTTTGTCATTGAATTCTTTAGTGAAGACTGATTGATACTGGGTAAAATAGGCAGCCTGACTGACTCCATAGCACCAACGAATATGACAACTTAGCAAAAGGACTTCGTTTAGTGAAGGGTTTCCTGAAGAAACCATCCCAGATGAGAACAGGTGGCTTTATAGAAGGCAGAAAGAAATTAGATAAACACACAAGACTACACAAAGAGAGAAGCAGACATGGAGGTTTTACAGCCTCGAAAGCTAAGAAGCCAATAGCAGAACCTAGAAGGAATTATCTCTCAGAGCTGTCAGAGGAAATCTAGGATGTCTGGACCTTAAATTTCAACTTCTACCCTCCAGAAATGTAAGACAACAGACTTTCTTCTTTTAAACAACAAAAAAGATAATTTATGCTCAGGTTCTACTCACAAAAATATTAAATCAGTATCTTCTCAAAGAGATGTGACAGGACCATTGTAACATGTTCTTGAGGGAACAAATCTGTCATGGAGTTCAGTTAGTCCTTATGGACATACTTTCATGCTAGTGCTGGCTTTCTCATCCTGAAAATCCAGGTTTCCAAATTTGCACAGAAAACAATGCCCACTATCATATTTTGCATAGCAAAAAATATGCTGGGAGCAAGGAGTAGTGACAATGTAGGTTGGAGACGTCTAAATGCTTTAAAATTTATTGTCACTTCAAACTATTGTTTCAAAGAAAATTTGAGAAAAGGCCTAAAAGTGTCAGGGGACAATGAAACATTTTTATATACCAAAATAGCCTCTAGGTGGCATAAAAAACTAGGTACTTTCTTTCTCTTATATCCCAATTTCGTCTACTTTTTCTTCTTTTTCTCAACTTGATCAATAGTAAATAAATCTTGCTAAACCACATGAAATAAAGGAGTAAAACAATCTCTACCCGACAAGAAAATAGACATGATTTCTCTAACTCCCATCCTTTCTTTTTAACCTTCCATCAGAGCAAAATTCAGCAGGTTACCCTCTTCATTTCTATTTCTTACTAAAAGAATTAGTCATATTGTTAAATTGGCTTCATCCTCAATGAATAAATGAGAGATGAACTGAATGGAAGGGAGGAGGTACATCATTACACTCTGAAAGTCATTTTCCTGCCACAGGAAATCAATGCAAAGCAGTCTTACAACAACGCATGACATTAAATGTCTATAATCACTTTATTCTGCTTAAGTTGTATGGATGTGCTCAGCCAGCACTCTTCCTTTATAAGCTCTCTCTAGGAAATCTCATCTCCTTTCACAACCACAGGGATCATTTAGAAACTAATAGCTCTCAAATCCCCATCTCGATCCCTGACATCCTTCTGAGCTCCAGAGGCGATGTGGAAAGTATGAAAAGATAGGCTTGGGGGTCAGACTGTCTGTGTGCAATGCTCAGCCCCCACTCAGAGTCTGAATTATTTGACTTTCATCGGCCTTACTGAAAAAAAAATGCTATTCAATGCCTAATAACAAGTACTTGAAAAGTATAATATTTATTTAATTATCATTAGGCCTACCCACACAGATCTCAGGTATATCTGAAAGGCAAAATCTTCTAACAGTAGATATGCCACTTTCTCCAGACACTGGATTTATCTTTGTAAACCCTATCTTATCCCATATTATCATCCTATAAAATAAGTGACCCTTCCACAGTGTGATTTATCATGTCTTCTCTCTGATTTCCCACTCAGTAATTCTCCAGCTTTATTGATGTGCAATTGACAATGGACAAATGAAATTATATGTAAAGTATACAGCATGGTAATTTGATAAACATGGACATTATGAAATACCACAATCATTGATCTTATTATCTCACATAATTACATTTTTCTTGTCTCCTCTTAAAATTGTTTGTTGAAATGTTTGATATCTACTTGTAGCAACTTTCAAGTACATGATACAATATTTTTTTGTATTTTCTTTTAATTAGAATATGACAAGGCAGTTTTTTGTGATAATTCCATGCTTGCATACTTTGAAGAAGTTGACCTAATTTTTTTAAATTTACATTCCCTGCCTTCCGTCTCTCTCCTTGTTCAGTGTTTCCTGGCCTTCATCGTGATATACGTTTATTCAGACATCTATCCGTAGCATACTTTGGTCCTCTTCAACTCACATTACCCATTCCTTTCTTCACCCTCTCCCATTGTCAGTTCCCTTTTAACATCCATGTCTCAATTTCACATTATTATTATTAAGATCATCGTCATGCAATATTTGGCCATGTGAGGTTAGCTTATCTTCCTAGACACATTGATCTCCAGTTTCATCACTTTTCATGAAAATAGAATAATTTTATTTATCATTATGGCTAAATAATATTGCATATATATCTACAGCCATATATAATCTCATATTTTCTTTATCACTTGTTGGGCCCAATAACTGCTTCCCCAGTTTGGCTTGTGCAAATAATGCTGCAGTCAGCATAGTCATGCGAGTATTTCACTGGTTTAATTCTTGTAATGATAATACTGTATTAGTAACTATGGTCAACAAACTGGATCAGATCCTCAGAACTCATTCTCCTTATAAATGAAAATGTTCACTGTTTCACCAACATCTCTCCATTTCCCCCCACCAACAAATCTCCAGAAAACAACATTATATTCTTTGTTTCTATGTATTCAACATTCTATCCTTCATCTGTTGTTTATACTGTGGAAATATGATAACATATACACATATACACACATTCCTAGGCGAATATAATTCTACAATAAGAAGAAACAAATGTTTCTCTTAGAATGGAGGACATTCTACTTCATGAAAAAAGCCAGACAGAAAAGGGCCAAGACTGCAGAGTACCACTTCCTTTTATTTCCTCTTGCTATTGCTATCCCTCTGCACTGATGCATTAATACCTCTTCATCCATCCTTACTCACATGACCTGAATTCAGGTCATCATTTCTTTTGTCCTGCAACCTCCTTGTAACTGGTCTCACAGGCTTCCATTGCTCCCGTCCTTTGACCTCTCATTGCGCTCTCGTTTCTTCTAGCAGTATACCTGGACTGGAAATGACCCTCCAACTCACTCAAGTGCCTTCCTCATAATGTCATTCAGAGACTTTTAAAAGCAGACTCCTAGCAGCCTGCCTAAGCCCATTTTCCCAGCGATCTTCCTAAGAGCCTCTCATCCTCACTCGACTCATGAAATACGATATTAATAAGAGTCATCCACTCCTGTGGGCTTTCTTAGAGATAAATATAATCACACACCATTGCCTGTAAATCTACCTAAGTGCAAACATGATAGAATGCAAGGGAGAGCAATGTTAATATAATAAATGTGTGTGAATATATAATCTTAATACGATCTTAATATACATCTTTTACAGCAAATTATATGCAAAGTGTGGCAATTTACAATTAGTTTATAGAAAGATTACAAGATTATCTCCCAATCTTAAGCTTTAAGATGACTATATTAAAGATGAGTAATGCTGACCAACCAGATAACATTCAAATTAAGCCTAAAAGCCAAAGTAATGCATCCTAATGCACCTTGTTCTTTCAGCATTTTTTTTTCTATCTTATTCCACATCCCATTACCTCCCATTTCTAAAACATCTAAGCTTATGGTGTCTCCTAAGAGGCTTAATATAAGAGCAACAGTGAAGTAAAGAACTTGTTCTTTTAAGGAAAACATGGCTTTGGTGACTGCAGAGATAAATATAAGTCACCTAGATAGAAGTATTGAGCTGTGTATTTGTAAGGATACTGAGCTGAGACAGATATTTGGTATTGATACACTGTTTAGAGGAATCTTTACTATTGATTTCTAGTATCAAATTGATACTTAACATTTTAATGAATGATATCTAAACAGGTAAAACAATAGTCCTTAGGAAACAAAATAAATTTGTACTTCTGTTAGGCACAAAGTTAGCAGAAAGTGAAATCTGAAATCTGTCCTGATTATCCAGTCAACTCAGAAATGCATTCTGGTGGAATATGGCAACGTTTTCTAATTTTCCTAAAGACTAGCAGCAAATTTTATTGTCCTTTAGAGTCCAAGGCCTACATCACTTTAACCAAAAACAGGGATACCTAAAACTGAGAAGAAATATTCCTGGTATGCATGTGTGGATGAAACAAATAGTGAACGCCTCCTGTGTCTCAGGATTCTTCTTGGAGTTGATGACTCCGCTCAGAGAAAAAGCTCTCTGTTCTCAAGGAGCACCCTTTCTAGTGAGAGGAAACACAGGCCCTAAACAACACAATGAACAAAACATGAAGTATTCAGAAAATATAAACCAATGTAAGCAGAAAGAAATGATAGAGACATAAAACAGATACATAAATTAAAAGGAATGAGAGTAAATTAGATGAAGTCTCTAACATCATTGAAAAATTGAAGCTGGGATTTAAATTTTAGAGACTGTGGCCCAAGAAGGGGCACATAAAAAATAGAATTTAGGGAAACACTTAAATGAGAGGGACTGCGGATATGGCTCAGTGGTAAAATGCTTGCCTTTCATGCATGAGGCCCTGGGTTTGATTCCTCAGCACCACATAAGCAGAAAAAAAGCCAGAAGTGGTGCTATGGTTCAAGTGGTAGAGTGCTAGCCTTGAGCTGAAAGCTGAGGGACAGCGCCCAGACCCAGAGTTCAGACCCCACAGCCAACCAAAAAAAAGTAAAAAAAAGAAAAAGAAAAGAAAGAAAGACAGACAGACAGGAAGGAAAGAAGGAAGGAAGGAAGGAAGGAAGGAAGGAAGGAAGGAAGGAAGGAAGGAAGGAAGGAAGGAAGGAAGGAAGGAAGGAAGGAAGGAAGGAAGGAAGGAAGGAGGGAAGGAAGGAGGGAAAGGAAAGGAAAAAAAGAAATGACAATGAGTTAAGCAAATATTGGGAGAAAAGAGGGATCCTGGCAGGGAAGACCACATTGAAAACCCATGTGGGGCTGGGAAGGTAGCTCAGTGGTAGAGTGTTTGCCTTGCATGCATGACACCCTGGGTTCAATTCCTCAGCATCACATAAGAAGAAAAAGCTGGAAGTGGTGCTGTGGCTCAAGTGGTAGAGCTCTAGCCTTGAGCTGAAGAGCTGAGGGACAGCGCCCAGGCCCACAGTTCAGGCCCCACGACCGGCAAAAAAAAAAAAACCATGGGGTACACTCAGGTCTGTTAGACTGGAGACTACAATTACCAGCCACATCAGGCTCGCACACCATGGAAGGCACAGCTTTAACTGTTTTACATTGTGAGATCCAGAGAGAACTCATATAGCACAGCGCCCTCAGACATCAAGGCTTTTATTCTTCACCTTTCAAAACTCAGTAAGGTAAGATAGATGACATGGTTATGATCAAACAACTAATTAGCAGAAGAATCAAACCCAAGCAGTTTGGCACTGCTCTTTCTTATGGTCTTAAAAATGTACCAATTTTAGCCAGGCATCAGCAGCTCAAAACAGCTCAGGAAGAAGAATCTACAAGACCCCAAATCCACCAAGGGATACTAGATGCTGTGGTACACTCCTGTAATCCTATTCTGACAGGAAGCTTACAGAGCAGGCTGATCAAGGCTCTCATGCTCTCAGGAGAGCAATACCCAATTTTAAAAATAGTAAGTAAAAAAGGGGGCTGGAGGCATGACTCCATGATACCACACCAGCCTAGCATGTGTACGGCTCTAGTTTAACCTTCTCACCTAGTACTGCCAAAAAAAAAAAAAAGGATCACCAATGAATATAGATTATAACTGTTTTGACTTAAAAAGGTAACAATAAAAAATCTGAACAATTTGCTAAAGTTAATGAACTCCAAAAGCCAGTCCATAAAATCCATTCCCATGTAGCAAATATTCCTATTTGCAGTGAGTATTGTGCTTTGGATGTAGTTGAAGCTTGTCCTACAAGGCCTCATGTGTGATGAAATGCTAATTCCCACTGTGATATATTCAGAATGTGGAAATTAAATCTTTACTTTTACAGGTGGGGTCTTTGGAAGATAAATAGGATTTGATAAGGCTATTATAGTGCAAGTCCCATAATTGAATCAAATCCATATGGCTTATAAGGAGAAGAAGTGGGGAATGAAAGAGAGAGAAGGAAAACCACACATTCACACTTGCACTCCCTATCTTTTATCATCTGCTGCCCTGTGTATTGTCGGGTCTCTGCCAACAACATCACCACCAGCTGTGGTACCTGAAATCTGCAGCTTCAGAACTGTTAATTGAAAGAAACCTTTTTTCTTTAGGACCTGCACAGTCTGATGGTGTGCTATTTGCTGTAAAAATCATAAAAGGAGCCATAACTAAGCACACAACTTCAACTGATTTTTATTCTAGCACAGATCTAAATTAATTGCCCACTCTGAAAAAAAAAAGAATTAGAAGGGTAATTACCAAAACTGCTTATAACAGATTCTACAAGCATATTTTCCCAGATTGCATCAGAACTTCATCATTTATTAGCTGTGATATAAACAAGACACTTAAATTATCGGGGTACAACAGTTATCCTCTGAGAAATATGGATAGAAGAAGAATCTACCTACTTGGATTTCTTAGTAGATTATTTTAGTCAGCGTTGCTCATGTCAAAGTATGAGAATTATATTAGAGGTAGTGAATGATGTACTATTTAAGCATGAGATTCTAGTGGTGTGCTATTTGGTTTGTAATATCATATAATCCACTTTCTAGCTTTGTTTATTAACCACTCCTTGTCCCAGAGGAGGAAAACACTGGTGTAATAGAAGTGATCATATTTCTATCTTCACAGTGTTGTTAAAAGTATCATAGATTATATAGACATTATATATACATACATATACATTATACATGTATATATGTTATATATCATATCTATGATATATATGACATATAGTAAGTATTCCATTTTTCTGATACCATTATGTGATTAATATCACACTATCATTATTTACTAATAAAATTGTTTCCCATTTTAATTCAAGAAGATTTAAACCTAACATGATTGCTTGTTAAATAACTACAATATTTTTTGGTTGTGATCAAGCATAAAAGTGTCTAAAATGTGCCTTTTTGTCTCATTAGAATCAGACTAATTGCCAGTATGCCTTAAAGACTCAAGTATCTTGCTAAATTGCATAATTTTCAGCTGCTTTCCTGAAAACTATGCTTATGTAAAATTCCCTCCCTCCACTTATCACTAACATGAAAATTCAGAAGGATTTTAGTTCATTTTGCAATTGATATTAATTTACCACCAGGTTGTTTATAGTATTTACTCTTGTTTGAAAGTACCTGAGTAACAAGCTGATTCAAAACTTTGGCAAAGTAGCAGGTTATAAAATTAACCCCCAAAAATCAATGGCTTTTCTGTATGCCAACAATGAGAAAAGTGGGGCTGAAATTAGGAAAGCAACTCCATTTGTAATAGCCCCACAAAAAATAAAATACCTAGGAATTAACTTAACTAAAGAAGTGAAGGACCTCTATGATGAAAACTTTAAAATCTTGAAAAAGGAAATCAACACAGAACTTAAAAAATGGCAAAACCTCCCATGCTCCTGGATTGGCAAGATTAACATCGTGAAAATGACAATACTTCCCAAGGCTATCTACAAATTCAACGCAATACCTATCAAAATTCCACCCTCATTCTTCAAGGAAATAGAAGAGGCAATCCAAAAATTCATATGGAACAATAAAAGACCCCGAATAGCAAAAACGCTCCTCAACGGAAAGAACACTGCTGGAGGAATATCAATACCAAATTTCAAACTCTACTATAAAGCCATAGTAATCAAAACAGCTTGGTATTGGCATAAGAACAGACCTCAGGACCAATGGAATAGAATTGAAAACCCAGAAATGAACCTACAGACCTATAGCCATCTAATCTTCGATAAGGGAGCTAAAACAATAGAATGGAAGAAAGACAGCCTCTTCAGTAAATGGTGCTGGCAAAATTGGTTAACTACATGTAGAAAACTAAAGCTAGATCCTTATATATCACCCTGCACCAGCATCAACTCCAAATGGATCAAAGACCTTGAACTCAAAGCAGACACTCTGAAAACATTACAGGATGGAATAGGAGAAACCCTAGGTCTCCTTGGCTCAGGCCAAAATTTTCTGAATAGAGACCCGGAAGCACAACAAATCAAAGAAAGGTTGGACAAATGGGATTGCATAAAGCTGCAGAGCTTCTGCAGGGCAAATGACATAGCTAGCAAGATCAATAGAAAGCCCACCGATTGGGAGAAGATCTTTACTAGCCATACAACGGACAAGGGTCTCATATCTAAAATATACTTGGAACTCAAAAAAATAAACCACCCAACAACAAATCCTCAAAGAAACAACTGCCCAATAAATAAGTGGGCGAAAGACTTAAAGAGAAGCTTCTCTGAAGAAGAAAGAAGGATGGCCAATAGACACATGAAGAAATGTTCAACATCCCTAGCCATAAAAGAAATGCAAATCAAAACAACATTGAGATATCAGCTCACTCCAGTTAAAACAGCAAAAATCAAGAACTCTAACAACAACAGATGCTGGAGGGGATGTGGACAGAAAGGAACCTTACTTCATTGTTGGTGGGAATGTAAACTTGTTCAACCACTTTGGAAAGCAGTATGGAGGTTCCTCAAAAGACTTCACATAGATCTCCCCTATGATCCAGCAATCCCACTTTTGGGCATTTACCCAAATGTTTACAAACAAGACCACACTAAAGCTACCAGCACAACTATGTTTATTGCAGCATTATTTACCATAGCTAAGATATGGAAACAACCCAGATGCCCCTCAGTAGATGAATGGATCAAGAAAATGTGGTATATATACACAATGGAATTCTATGCCTCCATCAGAAAGAATGACATTTCCCCATTTGTTAGGAAATGGAAAGGTTTGGAAAAAATTATATTAAGTGAAGTAAGCCAGGCCCAAAGAAACATAGGTCCCATGGTTTCCCTTATTTGCAATATCTAGTATAGGTATGAGTCAAGCGGAAAAGGTCAGATAATGTGATGTTAGGAAAATGAACCCTTAAATATGTATTTTAATGTTTTCATTTCTTTCATGCATGTGTTTCTAACGCATTTATAAGATTATTTCTTTGTTGCTTTGTATGTCCCTCCCCCACAGTGTAACCCCCGCTTTCACTATATTTGATGTCAGTATAACATGTGGAGGAGATTGGGACAAACAAGTCGTTTAAGGATTCAGGTGGACCTGTTGCAACAATGAGAAGTACAAAATGTCATGTCAAAACCAGCTTTACAATGTCGGTGTGGGGGGGGAGGGGGGTATGATTGGTTGGGGGGGAGGGGGGTGGCTGGGAAGGGAGGTGAAGGATAAACAAAGGAGGAGGCTGCAATGCTTGGTAAGAAATGTATGCATTATCCTGCCCATGTAATTGTAACCCCTCTGTACAGTATGTTCTCAAATAAAATAAAATAAAATTTTAAATTAAAAAAAAAAGAAAGTACCTGAGTAAGATGGAAAGACCTGTGACTTACATGATGTTTCTCCTTATAAGAAGATAGTTTCCAGCTTCTGCTTATTGACATAAGAGGGAAGAGAATTTGAACCAGAGCTGTAGTGAGCCAGGCTGATGTGGTGAACCTTTGCCATGAATGTGTTGTCTCCCAAATTTCATCGCAGTGCCTCCTCATCTGAACAGCTGTAGCATTTCCTCAGAACTCCTCTCACATAGCTGTCTAGATGGTTTTATTTTTTTAATAGAGGATATTATCTTTTACTCTAACTCAAATTGCAGAAAAAGCTTCCAGCAACCTAAATTGCTATATAATCAGTGTGGCTGGCACACTTACAGAGTTGGCAAGACATAACTAATATCTGTCCTTGATGTTGCTCTATGAAGGAAAACATTGGCTCTATCCCATGCTTACCCTCCGTCTAGCAGAGAAAAACACCTAATATGTGCAAAGTGCCTATTAGTGTCACTATAATGCTATTACATTAAAGGATACTGAATACAAAAATTCATTCTCAGATATCATAACACTTTCAGTTAGCATAATGAACTCATGGATGTTTGTAGCCCAAAAAGTAATACGACTATATGAGTCCAAAATTGATGTAATTATTTTGCTTCATTTGGGAAATTATAATAAAGTTATTATTTTCTATCTATATAAATAAGTTTTTAAATTACTAAATTATAATATTCTAAGTGAAAGGGTACACCAGGAATCATAATTATTGTTGACAAATCAAATAGATAACAAATGATCAAAGGTAGCAACACTAAAGTCTCTCTCTGGTATGTATGAGAGAAGATTTATTTTATATAACTAAGAAAAGATAATTTTAATAAGTCATCAGAACTTGTTTCTGATCAAAATAGTTTTTTCTTTGTGCTGTTTCTAGAGTTTGAACTTGGGGTTTGGGCACTGCCCTGAGCTTCTTTTGCTCAAGGTCTGTACTCTACCACTTGAGCCAGAGCTCCTGTTCCAGCTTTTTAAAGGGATGAGGTGGGGGATGTTTATTGGAAATAAGAGTCTGATGCTTTGAACCTCAGTCCTCATATCTAGCCTCCTGAGTAACTATGATTGTGAGTGTGAGCCACCAGCACATGGCATGATCAACGTTTTCTCTATATTTTCCAATTCAAATATCCCATAGGAACGCTTCTCAGATTTTCTGCAGAATCTACTGAGAGAAATAGCATATAACTTTCTTTCATTTTTTTTTAAATTTAGAGAATCTTAAAACTATGGATACAAGATATGGATAACATACCCAAAGAAAAACCATACATATGATAACAGAGTTCCAATATCAAAAAATGTAATCCTGTACTGAAGGAGCATAAAGTTTTCCTTCCCTCCATTTTTTAAATCAGATGATGCCTCGTGTTATTAACATCTCATGATTTTGGAAGTTTTGATCTATGACTAATTGTTCTTGGTGCTTCCATCCTGAGATGAAGCAATGCATCCTGGTGAGAACTCAAGGCAGTAGTGGTCTGTTCCTCTCCCGAAGGACAGAAAATGGGAAGAACAATAGACCTGTATCCGACCTCTTCATCAAGGTCATGTTCCCAATAACCTAAAGCATGACTCTATGCAACACCACAAAATTGTTCCACCATATTCTAAGAGCACCAACTGAAGACCAGGTCTAATATATTAGCATAGACCTCCGGGGACAGCCCAGATCCCACTTCTAGACACCTCCCAAACATGATGTATGAGGATGATCAGAGCAGTGATTAAATCTCCTCAGAGCTTCCAGAGATTACATTTTCTGGTACTTTGCATGTTCAGAATTAGAGATTAACTGTGCCAATTTTGTCATAATAAAAGATGTTAGGCTTTCAAAAGCATTCTAGAAAGACAGTGTTTTCATCTCTAACAATGCTTACCAGGAAATTGGCAACCTTGTAGTCAAAAAAAGGACCAAAACACAGCGTTTATGGAAGCATTGCCCAAATCCAGAAAATGCCACATATACCAGACTTCTTCAAGGCATTTCCTACAGAGCTACACTTACTCATCTAGACACTCAAAATGCACGTCATTATCTTTATTATAAACCATGAAAGACAGAAGGTAAAGTTGAAAAGGAAAAATTTAAATCTCTATTTCTGCAATACTGTAAGAAATTCTGTCTGAAGACCCACTTCAGAGGACTGGATAGAGATTGAAATATGAGTGCTTTCTGCCCAGGAATCTTCTGAGTTATCAGGAAAGAGATGGTGCTTTCTTCCACTGAGACCAAACTTCGCAAGAGTCCAGAGCCACCACCCTTTAAAAATACTCATCTATTTTTGATCTTCATTCTCTTTTCTCCATTTTCCTTTCTGGGCCAAATGGTTTGACAATTACCTCAATTCAGTCTAAAAAACAATCATTTTCACATTGATTTCTTCATACACCCTGAAAGCCTTGTTCCTATACAATCTGTTCCTTGATATTTATAGAAGGGACTTTGGAAATCAGAAGAGCTTTTTCTCTCAAGAACCTGATCCTTATAAATGAAAGTCTGGCTGTAAAAATTACTTTTCTCTCTATATTCTTTAAACAATGTCATTTTGGAAGTTATAATGAAGTGAAGACTCATCATTCATGGTTGCATTATAACTGCAACACTCTCTGCTCACCTGTGTTATACAAAGATGTATTCCTCATCCTAATCTGTATGTTGAAGTCTGAAGCATCAGTGTTATTGTATGGAAATTTTTAAAAGAAGCTTTGGATGGTAATCATCAGGGCAGCACAATAATACAAATAGTTTATTTCTTTATAAGAAGAGAGACTAAGCCAGGCTCCAGTGGCTCATGCCTGTAATCCTAGCTACTCCAGAGAGTGAGATCTGAAGATCCCAATTCAAAGCCAGCCCAGGCAGGAACTTCCATGAGACTCTTATATCCAATTAACCACCAGAAAAACAGAAATGGCACTGTGGTTCAAGTGGTAGAGTGCTTGCCTTGAGCTTGAAGAGCTGAGGGACAGTGCCTAGGCCCAGATTTCAAGACCCACAACCAAGAAAAAGAAAAGGAAAGAGCCAAGATGGTATGGTTCTTTTTTTTTTTTTTGCACATACAGACAAAAGCTATGTGAAGACACAGCAAGATGGCAAACACCTGTGATGCGGGGGGGGGGGGGACCACGAGAGACAGAATTTGAAGGCACTTGGATTTATCACTCTCAGAAATGTGAGGGAAAACATTCCTTTGCTCAAGCATCCAAATCTGCAATACCTTTTCATGGCAACCCAATATTATGATAATATATCAAAAATATTAACACATTCTTATCAGCATCTAAACCTTTTCAAATGTAAAGCCTTGCCTTTTTTAATACACATAAAGCTCTATTCTAAAAATCAGGAATGAGAAAGGCTTTTCAACTATTTTCAGTCAAACACTTTCTTCCTACTAAAATAATGATAGAAATCCAGTGTCACAAATATTATGTCTTTCCTTTATTCCTTTATTCTCCCAATTTTTATTCCATCATACAGTGGGATTCAAACTTTCTATCTGATTCTTTACACTCAGTGACAGGTTCCTACCACCTGAGCCACTGTTCTCTTTCCTTTAATTCGTAATACCACAAACCACCATTTCAACTTAAAATTCATAGGTCCAGCCATCAAGGTGCTTGCAGGTTTGTGAGTAGGCAGATGCAAGCAGACAACCACATTGCTCTCAGAGGTTCAGTTGTATCTGATAATCAGCCACCTTCCCTACTTACCAGAACCAGGTTGATGGGTGCAGCTATGTGCGAGAGTGACAGAGATGCTTTCGGCATAAAATGCAGAGAAATAAGCAAAGTCTTGTCAGACAAATATTGTACTTCAGAATACATTAAGGTGCCATATTTCATAATTAGCCTTTTATAGGAGAATTCAAGAGTGAGTAATGCAAAGGCCATCATAAGTAGAGGAGGGATATATAGTGAAAAAATGAAGAGTAAATGACTGTAGATTTACCGTGTCAAATGGGAAGGGGATATGACCATTGAATTAAACGCAGAGCTAAGAAAATAAATTTTAATAATGAACCAGAAGTGCAGAAAAAGTTTTTATCTTTAGAAAATGAGCACTAGCATTATGATTAAATAAGAGAAGTATGGGCAATGCTGATAAAGCACTTTGAAATAATGTAAAGAAATTGAAGGACGGTCTAAAATAAAATCAAAGGTTACCACAGGACATTTTAACTATTCTTAGTGCTACTCAAGTATTTATGTTTGTAAGGAACATTTGAGTTTTCTGACCATTCAGGAAAGATTTTGTGCAGAAAGAAAATTCAAAGACCATTAGATTGAGAATTTTCAAGGTCAAAAAATACATATTCCTCTCCCCAACCTGTTATTTTTTTCTGAGGAAATACAGAGAAGAATAAAGGATTTTGTTTCATTGTGATAATGAGCTGTATCCTCTTCAAATGATGATGGTTCTGAACCATATCTTACAGTGTCTTTGTTAAATATATGGAAAGATAAGGAGCTATGTTTTTCCACACAGCGCCAAGAAATACTTCACTAAAGACTCCCCAACACACTTATCACCCCCAATAAATAAAGTGAACTTATTTAGAATTAAGTACTACTCTCCATTTAACTTTGTTTCAATGACATGAATTTAATATGGAGTTTGGAGGGAAGCTGATTTGAAAATACGGGTTGAAGGGTTGGGAGGTGGGATAGATGAATCAAAAAGGGACTAGCAAACTAATGCAGGCTTAATACTCAATGAATATATGTAAAAAAAATGAAGGAGAAACGTGATGTATCTGGTGGGGAGAGAGGGGGAAAGAAGAAGGAGGGATGAAACCTGTGACTCTAATCAAGATGCATCTTACACATGAATGGATGGATTCCATGGTAGCCCTCTGGTAAAACCATTTGTAGATACATATAAATTTAAAAAATTAAGCTTGTAGGTCAATTAAACAAAAAAATGTTCTAAAAATACACATAATAAAGAACAATGTATTGATTTTTTTAAGAATTATTCCTGGATAAAAAAATTGTTTAAGGGGCTGGGAAGTTGGCTCAGTGGTAGAGCGCTTGCCTTGCATGCCTGAGGCCCTGGGTTTGATTCCTCAGCACCACATAAGAAAAAAGCCGAAAGTGGTGCTGTAGCTCAAGTGGTAGAGTGCTAGCCTTGAGCTGAAGAGCTAAGGGACAGCGCCCAGGCCCAGAGTTCAGGCCCCACGACCGGACCCAAAAAAAAAAAATTGTTTAAGCTCTCAAGTATCAACACAGTACAGTGTGACATTTTTCTCTTCTAACAATAAATCTCATTTTTAAAGATGCATCAAAGAAAAAAGAATATCCTCTAGCCCCAAGCTAACATATCTAGGGATTAATGTATAAAGTCTCAAACAACACAAGGAAGATATTTTTACTTTCCATTTTGGCTATACATACAAAAGAAGTTCTTGAGATTATGAATTACTACATTGAAGACCCCTATTTACTCTCAATACCAATGTTACTTTCTGGAATTTACAAATACCAAGGTAAACACAGCAACTCTGAGCTCTGAGACAGAACTTTTCTATTTTCTGCTACTAAAGTATCTATAGAGCTGCATTTGCGCAAATGGGACATCCCTTTGATTTTAAAATCCTCCATCATACTCCCTCTTGTTTTTTAAGCAGGTAGACCACCCAAAAATGCTTTGATCTAAAAGTAATGTTGAACTTTTAAAAATTGAAGAATAGGAAACAGTAGTGGTCAATAGGAAGGGCTTTGATCTCCAGGAATGAGTCCCTAGGGGGGTGTGGGGCAGTGGGAGCATGCATTAAAAGGAACTAGGGCCCAAGCATTCAACAAAAATTTTAGGCAAGAATTTAAATGCACAACATCTCCAAAACCTACATTTCAGGATTCTCTTTTCCTAGTATGAATTTTGCAATTGGGAATTCTTTTCCCCTTGTAAACACATCTGATTTGTTAAAATCAGAAAAGATTATAATTTACAGTGCCAAATTTCTTTAACCATTGTTAATCATTTAATTCCAAACATCAGAAGTAGTAATAGATATATAGGATTCAAGAAATAAAGGCATGAGTTTCTGGGGATTTTTTTCTGTAAATAGTTGTAAGGATACTTTGTCCTTGGTTATTTTTAAATTATGATCGAATTGGTAGCTAGAAGTTTGGGTTATACTAGTTAAACTATATTCTGATATTCTGTGGTACTGAGTTCTATGAGATCATGGAGTCTACAAATACAGGGGATTTAGTAAGAATTAGAATCTCCATTAAACTCTGAAACTATATTTAGTTCTCTTTCTGTGTGTCTCTGTCTTTGTCTCTCTCTGTCTCGGTTTCTCTGTTTCTGTCTCTAGGTCTCTCTCTCTCTCTCTCTCTCTCTCTCTCTCTCTCTCTCTCTCTCTCTCTCTCTCTCTCTCTCTCTCTCTCTCTCTCTCTCTCTCTGTCTCTCTCTGTCTCTGCCTCTCTCTCTCTCTCTGACACACACACACACACACACACACACACACACACACACACATTGTTTCTTTTTCCTTTTCTCCAAAAGGAGCGTGTGTATAGGCACATTGTTTCATGGTCTCAAATTTCACCATTTAGTCTCAATTTTGCTACCTAGAAGCAGACACGATGGTAGAACACTTCTCAGAGTGGTTTAGAGAATTAAACAGGAAGCTGCAGGAAGCCAGTGCATCCTGGTTACTCAGGTATCTTCCATTCTGTGAGAAAGGCAGATTCTCAGAGCCTACTACCAATGTTAGGGAGAGGATCCAGAGCCTTGCTTGAATGTTACTCTCTACAATTGGGAATCACTCTCATTCACTCAGACTTTGGAGTTCTGAATGTCAGACTCACCCCTTCATACCTGAATTACTAGAAGATAGTTATTAAATTTCTTTAAGCATTGTAAAGTATGTGAAATATAGTGATTAATGTTAACTGTTATTAAAGACCTTAGGACAATGCTGAGCTATGCTAATCATCCCAGTGAATGTTAGCCACTTACAATGATCAGTATTTTAATCATCATTTATTTTATTGTAATATGTCATTGTAAAGTGGGATCAGATGATAACATTTAAGTAATCATGTTCAAGTTCAAACCAAGGAATAAAGAAGAGAAAGTTTAGCAATAAAAAATAAAGAAATAAAGAGAATAAATTTAAAATAAAATAAAAAGCAAAATCTACAGAAACATGTTCAATATTCTTTAACATGTTCAATTTTATTCTTTAACTCCAAACAACTCATACTGCCTTTTTACATATGAGAATACTCACTGGAGGCACATAGTAAAAATGAAATTATTTCACCAGGATTATTCCTAAGATTTCAAAACCAGAAGATGAGAAATATCCAACTTCTCTTGTAATCTGTAGACTTTTTTTTTAATACTCCAATGTCCACATGCTGCCTGGCTTCAATACAACAAAGCAGTATATTAATTTTTCTGATCTATCACATCTTAAAAGGTTCGATGAAAGAACGATGTGCCAAAATGCAAGTGGACTGACACTTCATTTTTGATGCTGTGATTTGAAAGAAAAAAGAAAAAGAAAATGGAATGATAGTCAACTCGGACTCAGAGAATGGAGATGTTCCTGTTTCAGTGAGACAGTCTTGTGTTTGACAATCAGCATCTGCTTTGTCACAGCCCAAGGCCTTGGAACTTTACAGCCATCTGATCACACCATCTGTAAGCAGGGGAAAGGCTCTTTACGTGGCTTAATTTGAAGTTGATCATATTTATTATATTTTGCCATGATTACCATTTTTTTCTCTAATACAAGCATATTGCAGTTCCCAGAGCCCCATTTTCTCTGCAGGAAGATTTTTGACTATCAAGTCAAGTTCCTTCTTCCTTTGATTTACTAAACTTCATCTTTTCTTTTTCTTCCACACTTTTTTTTAATTATGAAAACACTGTACAGAGGGGTTACAATTACATGAGCAAGGTAATGAGTACATTTCTTATCAAGCATTGTTGCCTCCTCCTTTGTTTCTAAACTTCATCTTTTCTAATGTTGTCCATTTTACTTAGATTTTCAAAGGAAAGGACTGTTTTGGAAACAGTTCCTCTGCATTTTGAATTACCCTCTTCTTTCCCAACTAGTATCAGTGGTGTCTTCTACTTGATATCTTAAAATGTATCACTAATAAATCCTTGTTCTTTCTGTAATGTTTTCAAAGAATACACTTTTTGTTTTGTTCAACTATTTAGCATTATTATCTGTAACCTTGATTCATTTTTGTATCATATTACTATTATTTTGGTCAGATTTGATTTTGGTTTCATGTCTGAATTTACAAAATTGATTATTTAGCTTGGTAAACTTAACTTCTCTTCTAAATGAGTAATATTTAATATTTTTGTAATAATGGAATAAACAATCCTACTTGCATCGTAGTTTTATTCATTATATTTTATATATCAATCTTGGTTTTTTGCCATACATCCTTAAGTTTTAAATTCATGAAATTATAGAAATGTTCTAAATATATTTAATTCTTGATTGCTAATCAAATTCTGGGTTGATGTTGAATTTTCATGACAGAAACATGTAATGAGATTGAGTACTCTAAGATCAATTCTTGTAAATGCTCTAAGGATCTACTAAGAAGAATATATATTCTATAATTATGTAAAATATAAGCTCATTTAGTTAATCCCATCTTAGATATCTTTTATATTTTCTTGATTTTTTTCTACTTGCTATCAATCACACATATGTGTGTATATTTCACAAAAATTTCCTAATCCATTCTGATATTTCCAATATATTAAGTGTTTGGAAATTTCCTTCCTATTCTCTTATTGTAACTTCTTTCTTTGTGTGAATGATTTTTTATTTGACTAGTCCTATGCATTATGCTTAAAATATATATATATATGGATATGTGTGAATATATATATAAATATATACATCCATGGAGAATCTTTGGTGCTTACAATAAAACTATCTTTTCAATAGGTTATTATTTGTTTCTTCACAGATGACATGAATGCAATTAGCTTGACATGGCCACATTCATCTTCTGTCATTCTTGTTATGATTGTCCTGGAGCAACTCGTCAACTTTTCTCTGAATAGTATCCCCCCCCCAAAAAAAAAACATTATATAGATTATCCATGGAGCTTTACAACCAGACCCCAATGCCAAGAACCTCTGTAACTCTTTGATACTAGCTCAAAACACACCAGGTATATTCCAGCTTGGATAAAGTAACTTTCACCCTCAGCAGAATTTAAGTCCCTCCTGTGACCCAGATGTTGAGGTGGGGGTTAGCCACTTGCTCTCACCAGCCATTTGCCTCGGGCTTCTTTCCATATATTCCCCACAAGACTGCATTCTCAGCAGTCCTACATCTGTCTGATTCTCCTTTGGTCTCCTGGCTTTTGGGTGCCACTTCTTCTACATTGGGACAAGGATACTGTGGAACACTAGAGGAGATGTATTTATCTCCTTCAAAATATTTTCATAAATTTACTCTAGAAAAAATTTTAAACCCAGTTGATTGCATAGTTGGATTGCAGAACTGCAGAAGGACCATCTAATTGTGACAACTTCTCCAGAACTTATTTTCTTCCCTGACTTGTTCAGCATGCATGTAGCATTTCTAGGAGGCTCATCGGTGCAAGGTATAGGAGCTTATTGTTGCACAACATTTCCGGGGCATCTGAAGTGTGAAATATCAAGGGCTAACACAGACTTCAGCATGGACCAATTGGCTTCAAAAGTAGTGAAGTCTATCTTAAATCTTTATTTGTCTCCTATGAGTTATTTCTCATTTGGGATGTCAGTTTTCTGGAAAGCATGGTAGGTAGGTAAGTAGATAGATGATAGACAGGTACATACATACATACATACATACATACATACATACATACATACATACATACATACATAATAAAGATAGATATCATGTCTTGTTTTGAAATCAGTGGTTCCCATTTAAACTAATAAAAATTTTTAAGTGTGTGAGATATAAGCACCCATATTCTTTCCAGGATGTGGCGTAGTCATTGTTATTTGGCAATCAAAGAGATGTAACTCAAACATAATCTCTGTGGTACCTGTCTGTGTTATTGTACTCACTCAAGTAAAGGTTACTGAATGTCTGCTATGGATCTTTTATTCAGAGTGTGCTTTGTGTCAGTTAGCAGCTTGCAAAAAAATATGATGAAGCAAGTAACTCAGTTTCAGTTTTTGCGTTTGTTTTGGTATTATAGATGTTTGAACTCAGGGCCTCACATTTGCTGTCCCGGCACTCTATTCCTCATCTTACACTTCCAGCCCATTTTGTTTTAGTTGTTTTTTCAGCTAGGGTCTCACTAACTTTTTTTTCTGCGATGGACATGAATCAAAATCATCCTCTCAATCTCTTCTTCCCAAGTAGCTAAGATGAAAAGCAAGTGCTACCCTCCCCAACCCAGTTTCAGTTATTTAGAAAGGAAAACAGATATTAAACTATCGTGTTAGATTATGATGAATATGATATAAACTTCAAAAATGAAATTATTAATGTTATTCTTACATTTTGCAAGAAACAAGGTTTGGATGTTGTAAAAAAAAAAAAAAACAACAACAAAAGTACATTCTTTGGGGGCTGGGAAGGTGGCTCAGTGTTAGAGTGCTTGCCTCACATGCATGAGGCCCTGGGTTTGATTCCTCAGCACCACACAAACAGTAAAACAGACAGAAGTGGCGCTGTGGCTCAAGTGGTAGAGTACTAGCTTGAGCTGAAGAGCTGAGGGACAGTGCCCAGGCCCAGAGTTCAGGCCCCACAACACCCTCCCCCCACAAAAAAAAAAAATACATTCTTTGAAGACAGTCAAGGCAAAGCTGAGCTCTAGACAGACTGTCTAACAGTATTGTGTGGTAAGTAAATCTTCATATTATTATTTAAATGTATCAAATTTATGTTCTTTACTATTATTGGTGACTCAAAAGCACTATTAACAGAACTTGAAAAGATACCTTTAAAACTCATTTTAAGACATACGGATCACTTCATAACTCAGATACTGAAAACTGAACAAACAAAAGGTTATCTAAACATAAACTCTGCTGAAGTCAATGGTGGGACCTAATTTCAAAATATTCAATAGCATAATTGAAGTAGTAATTACCTGACTTCAGGTTGAACAGTTGGAGGAATTCATATTTTTTTTCTTCCAACACATCACATAATATAATCCCTTTATGTTTCCAGCAACAGTTTTGATGGATAGGAACAAGAGGCATTTGCACTATAATTTTTCAGTGCATTATAATAAAGTGAATGTTTTCTAAATGTCATAGTTTAAATTTCATGGGGCGTGAAATCTCCTTTGAAATGAAGTTTAAAGCCTTTTTTCAAATAAGGAGACTAATCTTATAGTGGAAAACGCTTTATATTCCTAGACATTATTAACATTGGAGTACTGTTTGTAAGGTAGTAATATTTTCTGACACATTAAGATTAAATTTGTCTTTGTATGATTATATGAAAGAATACATTTAAAATAGATAAGGTTACAAGGGAAGTGTATACACTAGTAAGAGTCTCATTTACTAATAATAAATTTAACTAATAATTTGTATGGTAATGTTAACCCATTTGAGTAGAACTGTTCTAAAGAAAATTATTTTTAGTTTAATCATTGTGCTTAATGTCGGAAATGGTAACATTGCACAATAACCTAAGAAAGAGCTGACATTAAATTCTTGCAGTACTTTTAAATTGGACAAAACACATAATTATAATTACTTTTATTGGTAAATTGCAAAATCCTGCTCATATAATCATTGCTATTTTGATGCACACCAAAATGGTTGTAAATGTGATTTAAAGACTCATTAGTTATACTTTGCACAGCTCATTTTTACAGTTATAATAGTTTGTTTCTAATTACAACTAGATACTCATAAAATTCTGCACAAGAACAATGTGTAGTAATTGGTCATTTTTCTCAATAGCCAAGTCATTTCTAATATGAAAGGCAGCATGCAATCACTTTTTTATCTGGTTAAGGCTTTGATTGTGAAATGGCAATGGAAAGCATTATGCATCTTTTACAATTTTGATCCCTTTGCAATAGGACTATCAGCCATTTCCATGTTCATGTTTCCAATGTTTTAAAATTTGAACAAAGACAACAAGTTAGGCATTAAAAAACGAAAGCATAAAGACTGACTCATCCCTCCCAAGAGCAAGAAAACCTAGACTCTTGTAAGACAACAAATACTACACACTGCTGACTTCCAACCTTTCCTGGAGGAATTTTCCCCCATAAATGCTTTCTTCCCTATGCACCCAGGGAATTACAAACTCTTCTGAAACTTTGGCCCCACCTGGTGGTTGTTTATGAGAATAGCGGGCCAGGTACTCCCATCTTTGAGAAATCTGCATGTGGGCGAGGCTCTTTCCAGTTGCACATGACTTTCTGTGCTCCATCATTTAGTTTTATTAAGGTACTGAGTTCTCGTTTTATCCAGAAGTACGCTGTCTTTTTAAATCTCGTGTGTTCCCAGTGCTGCTTCAAAACAGAAGTCTTTAACCAGCCATCTCATTGGCCATCTCCATAGCCGATACAATTTTAACCTGAGAATCATAAAAGACAAGATTAACCGATATTAGATTTATCGACAGATTGCGTCAAGAAAAAGAATCATATCTAAGCTATGGTGAATAATGCTGCAATAAACATAGTTGTGCTGGTAGCCTTAGTATGGCCTTGCTTGTGATTGTTTGAGTAAATGCCCAGAAGTAGGATTGCTGGGTCATAGGGGAGCTCTATGTGGAGTCTTTTGAGGAACCTCCACACTGCTTTCCAGAGTGGCTGAAAAGTTTACACTCTCACCAACAATGCAGTAGGGCTCCTTTTTGGCCACATCCCCTCCAGCATCTATTGTGATTAGATTTTTTTTTATTATAGCCATTCTAACTGGGGTGAAGTGGTATCTCAATGTTGTTTTGATTTGCATTTCTTTTATGGCCAGGGAAATTGAGCATTTCTTTTTCTTCTTTTTCTTAAATAAGTTTTTTTGTGAAAATACCGTACAGAGGGGTTACAATTACATAAGCAAGGTAATCAGCACATTTCTTATCAAGCATTGTTGCCTCCTCCTTTGTTTTTCCCTACCATCCCTGCCCTCCCATCTCCATAACTACACTTCCCCACCACCACCACCCCCCAGATGCCCCTCAGTAGATGAGTGGATCAAGAAAATGTGATACACACACACACACACACACACACACACACACACACACACACACACACACACAATGGAATGCTATGCTTCTATCAGGAAGAAAGACACCACCCCATTTGTTAGAAAATGGAAAGACTTGGAAAAAATCATATTAAATGAAGTTACTCAGTCCCAAAGAAATTTAGGTCCTATGGTTTCCCTTATTCGCAATCATTAGTATACATTTAGGATTACCTTATCAGAGAGCTGAAAAGCTCAAAAGCCATGTACAAATGACCATATAAGATGATGCTAAGTGAAATGAACCCCAAGATATGGACTCAAGAGGTTTTTCTTTGTTGTTGTTTTTTAATGTACTATGTGATTTTTTTTCTTTGTTTCTTTTGTATGTTTTTTTCCCCTATGGTATATCCCCTGTTGTCACTGTACTTGATTCTGGTACCCTGCATCTTGTATATACCTATGTATAATCTGGGCAGGGGAAGGGGAATAAAAAAATACTGAAACAAGGACACAGGATGACCCATTGCAACAAGGATACCCAGAGGACAGAATATTGGAAATGAACTTTATAACTTTGGGTGGGGTGAGAAGGAATGGGGAGAAGAGGAGTATGGGAGGTAGGGGAGGGAAGGGGTAACAATGATCAACAAGTAATGTACGCATTGCCTTACTCATGTAACTGTAACCCCTCTGTACAGCATCTTAATAATATTTTTTTAAAAATAAGTAAATAATGAATAAAAAGAAAAGGAAAAAGAATCACAGAACTAACTTAAGCCTCCCAAGAACTCCTCAACTCCCTCCCATAATCTTTACAAAACTTCTTAACTGCCTCTTCCAGCTAAACCAGGGATCCCCAACACCAGGATCCAAGATGCACCAAGGCCTCTCTTTTGTGGTGTTCTTCCCCATGTGTAGGTAGATATCCAATTTTTCAGGTCTATTAAGGAGAAATTTATGTAGGATGTGTGTGTGTGTGCACACACACGTGTGTGCAATGCTTTAACCTTATCCTCTTAGTTAATATTCAGAGCATAACTTTCATTACAAAATGGTCTCCAAGTTCCAGTAAAACAACTTAAATAACCCACATTTAAATTGGATACTGCTTATATTAAAGCCTTTTATCTTTATTTTCACTTTAATTTCCTTCAGTAATAGAACATTTTGTTTACTATGCCAAGCACAAAGACACAAGTAGCAATCTACAAAGAATATGTAGGCTAACATTATTTCCGAAGAGCCACTTGCACACTTCTAATGTTTGAATGTGTATTACCAACATTGATTATTCTTAGAGGCATTTATACTACCTTAAAAACACCTCTGTTAAGGCAAATAAGACCTATTAGCCAGACTATCTGTACACTTTAATGTAAGTTTATGCTATTGGCCTCTCTATTCAAGATTGCTGTTGTTATAATGTCATTGTAACCATCTGAAATGCTGGAGCTTATTTCCATGAAATACATTGGAAAAAATATATTGTCTTTGGTAACCTAAAATGGCAATTTCTAAATCTTACATATCACTTCTTGGTACTGGGAAATATTCATTTTATAAAGTATTATTATATTTTCTACAGTCACTTTGTAAGAGACAATATGTGTGAGTCCTTATTTTGAATTTTGTGCTTTAGAAATGTCTTATAAAGCATTATTTAGACAGAACTCCAAATAGAGCTCTAGATGATTGCACAAACAACTGGATATCAAGGCAGTAGTGGGATCAATTCCAGATATTTGATCTCCTATTTACATCTTCATCATTGGGAAAATATTTCTCTAAGCAGAGGTAAAGAATGCTTTGTGATTAGAGGTTCTAACAGAATTATGTCTAAGTTAGTAGCTAGAAATATGAGATGTTCCTGGCTTTTGTTTTATGTCCAACGCACTATAGCATTTGAAGTGATTTCATCTATTTCACTTATCAAGGTTATTCTAATTCCTGCTCCTCTAATAGATTTAAATGTATCAATAAAACTTTTAAAAATATTAACATGTAAGCACATCAAAATCAGCATAATACAGTGACTTAAATTTTGAAATAAAAACAAATTTGCACCATGTTGTGGTCTATTTTGTTTTGGGAACTGAAGTTGGACACATTCATATATGGAAATAACTGTAGCAAAATATTATTATATTTTATAAAATAATTATTTTTCTGTACTAAGAAGTAATAGATCCTGAAATGATTTCTGTTTCCAAGCTATGCATAGTTGGGAACTTGTTCATTGTTTAGAGTTACAAACAAAGCTGTTTTATAGATAAAATTATCACTACCAACAAGTAATATCTTTTTACATGATTGCATAAAGACTAGTTTCTACATGAAATATATTATTACGTAAAACTGTGGTAAAAGATTTTAATATAACACTGACCATCATGATTTATGTGGACTATTGAAATATACCATACAGGGGAATATTTAGCAGGCATTTGAAAGCATGTCACAGAAACACTGCTGTTTGTTTCCAATAAAGACAAGCATATCTCTAAAATTTCAACACCTTTATGGCTCAGATGAAGCTGTGTGAGTTGCCACAGTCTCCCCTATGACCTAGCAATCCCACTTCTGGGCATTTACCCAAATGATCATAAACAAAACCATACTAAAGCTACTAGCACAACTATGTTTATCGCAGCATTATTTACCATTGCTAAGATATGGAGCCAACCCAGATACCCTCAGTAGATGAATGGATCAAGAAGACGTTATATAGACAGACAGACGGACAGACAGACAGACAGACAGACAGACAGACAGACAGACAGACAGACAGACAGACAGACAGACAGACAGACAGATAGATAGATAGATAGATAGATAGATAGATAGATAGATAGATAGATAGATAATAGAATTCTATGCTTCCATCAGAAAGAATGACTTTGCCCCATTCGTTAGGAAATGGAAAGACTTGGAAAAAATTATATTGTGAGGTAAGCCAGGCCCAAGGAAACAAAGGTCCATGGTTTCCCTTATTTGCAATAACTAGTATATATCTAGGATAATCTTACCAGACAAGCGGAAAGGTCAAAAGCTATGTACATATGGCTATATAAGCTGATGCTAAGCGAAATGAACCCCAAGATAGGGACACAAGAGGTTTTATCTTTGTTGCTGTTGTTTTTAATGTGCTATGTGATTTTTTTTGGTTTCTTTTGTATGTTCTTCCCCCATGGTATAGCCCCTGTTTTCACTGTATTTGATGAGATGTACAAGACACTATTTTATTTATTGATTTATTTTTTTTATCGGTCGTGGGGCTTGAACTCTGGGCCTGGGAGCTGTCCCTGTGCTCTTCAGCACAAGGCGAGCACTCTATGGCTTGAACCACAGCTCCACTTCCTGTTTTCTAGTGGTTTATTGGAGATAAGAGTCTCCAGGACTTTCCTGCCCTGGCTGGCTTTGAACCGCGATCCTCAGAGCTCAGCCTCCTGAGTAGCTAGGATTACAGACGTGAGCCACCGGCACTTGGCTAAGACACCATATTGAAAATGAATTTTACAACTTCGGGAGGGGGGGTTGGGAAAGGAGGAGTTGGGGAGGTGGGGAGGGAACGGACTGAAGCTAAGGAAAAAACAAACAAGGGGGTAACAATGCTTGATAGGAAATATACTCATTACCTTACTCATGTAACTGTAACACCTCTGTACAGTATCTTTAAAATAAAAATATATATTAAAATGCTCCCAAAAATGAATAGACATCGAGGAGCTATTGCAAACACCAGTGAAACATGGCCCATGGTGACATGTTTCCAACACAAACTCACCACATGCCTTTTGCTTAGCAAACTTAGAGAGAAATATGTCACTGGACCATAAAGGCTCTGAGTCAGACTTCTAAACTATGAGCTGTTTCAAGGTGACTTGTTTTTCTCTGGAAAAATCACATGGAAATATACTCTTTGACAAGGACTGTTTACCAAATGGTGTTTAAATCACCTAGAATTCTACTAGATTATTTAATCACTGTCTCTATACTCCTAAGCCTGGTTCTTAACTATGAGGCTTCTCCCAGAGAAGTGATCCATTTCATCAACACTAATGTGGATCTTTTCACCAGGTCTACCCCAATGTACTGAAAAAAATGCATCTACTATATTTTTACAACTGTGACCTTTTTTTTTATTCTGTCGGTCATGGGGCTTGAACTCTGGCCTGGGAGCTGTCCCTCAGCTCTTCAGCTCAAAGCTAGAGCTCCACCACTTGAGCCACAGCACCACTTCCAATTTTCGGGTGGTTTATTGGAAATAAGACTCTCGTGGACTTTCCTGTCCAGGCTGGCTTTGAACCTCAATCCTCAGATCTCAGCCTCCTGAGTAGGTAGGATTACAGGCATGAGCCGCTGGTGCCAGGCAATAGTGACCTTAAAAAAATACCTTACATGGCCTTTTTAAAAAGAAAATATTAACAAGGATACCTTGTAAAGTCAGCGGAGGTGCAGCACATGTGTTCTTTATCAGAATAGAGAAGGTTGTTCAACTTAAGCTGCTATAGCCTATGAATAGTTTAAGAACGGAAAAGGATGTCAAAAATGTATCTCGGAATCTTTTGCTTAATATTATGTCTATTTTAGGTTCCTGAAAATATACATGCTAATTAATGGAAGCAAGTAACAGACATTGGGGATGTTTAAAAGCCTTTGACAGCCAAATGTGATTGGGACCTCATTAAGATTAAGATTATGCGTTGATGAGTATAAGAAGTGCTCTCATTGGTGGTGGCATATGATTTCATTTCTTCTGGAAGTAACATATGCTGCTAAAGAGTTACCTGAGTAACAAGTCTTTCCACCAAGTAATTACCTTTTATGTTTTGACATGTATGACACTTGTTAATAGCAATGTCTTGAGGTGTTACAAATGCATAAATCACTGTCAAACACACTCAGTTACATAATATGGGCTATTTTTATACCAGCATCACCATCATCAAAAAAGCACTTAGCAAGTTACTCTGCTGAGAGAATTATATAAATGCCTACTAAGAAAGAGAGTTTCCAGTTGGAAAATAATAGCCTAATTGTCAATGCACAGAAAAAAAATCATCTAAGAACTGCAAAAATGAGATACTAAATCAAAAGAATATCAAGAATAATTAACTGCTGAGTGGATTTTGAAACTGAGTTTGGTACATATTTGTCAATGGGGTGAAATTATGCTGATGTTTAATGAGAAAAAAAAGCTATACTTAGTCTTACACATATTTATGTTACATCAAGTAAATGCCATTTATGTTGGTTTTATTCCCACATACTGCCTTGTACTCCAATGTGTACATAAGAAAGTAAACTTGATTATATGGTGCAAGTAACATTATGAGAAAAACAAATTTCCTAATTGTTAAGATAAGTTGGCATTTCCATAACACTTACTGCCTATTGTAAAAAAAGAGATGCTTTAGAAATAAGTTAAGACAATCCAAATGTGAAGAGGCACAATGGGATTTGGTCTGTCATCACAAATATACATACCACATGTACATCCACATTTTGTCTGTCATTATCATGAACACATACACACACACACACACACACACACACACACACACACACACACACACACACACACACACACACAAAGAATCTGAAGAATTCAGGTTTTGAATCTCTCCTTTTTCCACAAAGGCCAGATTTTACAGAACACATGTAAATTTTTCATTCTTGAGACTCCCAGCCATGAACTCTGTCTAAAGAAATCTATCAGTATGACTTGTGGAAACAGTTAAATTTAACACACAACTCTTTTCAAAGTAATTTCCACCAATTTCCTCTCACATTCAGAGGAAGTAATTTGTCTGTGATGAGACCCTGACATTAAAAACATAATGGACATTAAGTCATGCAATGATATGTGTCCAGAAGTTAAAGAACACCCAAGTGTGTGGACAGAGCCTATGCCATCAAAGATGAAAGACAGAACAAGCAAAACACTAAAACAGAGAAGAAAGCAGGAGAACAGAGAGGAAGCAAGAAGACGATATCTGGAGAGGAAAAAAAAAGCAAAAGATACAAGAGAGATGCTTATTTTGTATATTGTGCCACATTTTCCTTTGTGCTGCAAGGTGGAAAAATGAACGATTACAGTTTCCACCAAGTGTTCAGATGGAATGCAATTGTTATAAGAGAAATCTAAAAAAAAAAAAAAGTGCTTTCAATGCAAAATTCTGCAGTGACAACAAATAACAACAGCCTTGCCACCATCTGAGTGCTCACTGAGCACCAGCCCCCAGGGGCACTATGCACAATGTTTCTGCTTCCCAGCCTTTCAGATAAAACTATAATGTAGTAATTTATGCTCACTCCACATATAGAAACCCATAGGACACAGACATTGAAGGAACTCGCCAAAGGCGAGTGGTCATAAATGCAAAAGTCCAGCATGTCCACTTCCACTATTACACCATTTTGATAGATTTATTTACGACATTTGGGATCTGCAGTATTTCCAATAAAGTAAAGCAACATTTAGTATTTAGTATCTCCTGTGCAAATAGTTTCTGAATGATATCCATGGCCTAATCTACATAACAGAGTAGGCTATGCTTTGCTGAGCTGCTTTTTTCCTCTTTCAATCAGGAAGTGCGCTGTAGGCAACTGACACTTCCCACCCCTATGTCCCATCATAGTCTCTGAAGTCAACCATGGTGGATGTAGAGTTGGTCATATGACTCACCTAACTTATTCTTTTTTTCTAAATTGAGTTATTAGGAAAAGAGAGGGGCAAATTTGTTCCAAGTGATAGAAAAGAAAATTGTAAAGATGTCCCCACAAACCAAGCAAACTCAGATAGCATAAGCCACTAGAGGCTTAGCAACAACCTCTGGCAGCCATCTTTCCATGATTATGAGGCCATTAGCCAGGGCTGTCCCTGACTCCCCATTAAAGAGAAGAGGAGGTAATGTCTCAAGAATCAGCACAGAACCATCCTAGTGAAAGTCTGAAAGTAAAAGGAGAGAGATGAGGAAGACTTTATCAGTGAGGCCCAAGATTTGGGCTTAAGGTACTTCCACCACCTTGGTAAATAGTTACTGAAAAGGTGAAATGTTTAATATTGTTTCCAAGAGTTCTTTCAGACTTCTCCCAAGACCTCACATCTCTGCCTCAGCTATATACTACGAGTCCAAAAATATACTTCAAAAAGGGAAAAACAGCAATAAGACCCATAGAACATTAAGGATGGAGGAAGTTGCTAATAGTCACTGGGTTGCTTCCCCATAGGCCTAAGTTGTTATTAAGGAACTTCCCAGCAGTGGCATGATCTAGCTCTGTTTGTTTGTTTGTTTGTTTGTTTGTTTTTGTCAGCCATGGGGCTTGAACTCTGGGCCTGGGCACTGTCTCTGAGCTCTTCAGTTCAAGGCAAGCATTCTACCACTTGAGCCACAGCACCACTTCTGGTTTTCTAGTGGTTTATTGGAGAGAAGAGTCTCAAGGACTTTCCTGCCTGGGCTGGCTTTGAATCGTGATCCTCAGATCTCAGCCTCCTGAGTAGCTAGGATTACAGGCATGTGCCACCAGTGCCCAACTGATCTAGCTCTCTTTTGTCTCTCTGCTTTTGTGTGTTATGGTCTCTATTTAGGGTTGTAAGATCCTTGGTTAGTATTCCAAGTCTTGAAGGATAAGGCACCCTGGAAAAGTTGAGTGCTGACATGATTTCTGATCATGTTACAGGTGATGACTTCCACATATTTTCAGGTCACTCATTCCACAAGGAGAGGAAGGTTCAAGTCATATAAATAACATTACATCACATGTGAATTTTGTGTTTAAACGGCCATGAGGAAACAGTTAATATCGATTTTCATTAAGTCCTGGTATCGCTGAGTCACAAGGTAGATAAAAGGAAACATACTGAAATCTGCCATTCTATTTTGCTCCAGGTGAGTAGTTCATTTATAGGAACAGTCAAGTTCAGCTCTACATTGGATGCCTGAGGAATTCTGCTCATATCCTTCTTTGTCCTTTAAGTCTGTGAGGTCATCCTTGGCTGGATCTGCTCATGAACACTGACATTGACCTTGTTATGTCATCATGAGACAGAATCCAGCTACACATTTCACTTATGAGAGATGGAATTCTGACTGGCTTCGTTTGACCTCTTCACAGTGATGTCCAGCCTCAGTCATTACTTTGAAGACAAACCCATAGGAAGGAAGGACACCATTCAAAAACCACTGACCAAGAGCCTAGATGTCTTTTCCAAGGGTTGCACCTATTCCAGAAGAGTGAATCTGCATCATAAAAACATCAAAGAGTAGATGTGTATCAGGCAATGTTCTTAGAGAATGCAAAACATTTCCTATGTGTTTAAAGATATTATACTAAAAAAGATGAGTCACTGTAGTACAGCTGAGTTATAGAAGTGTTATACAATATAATTCTTCTCCCCATATTAAGGTGAACTGTCCACTCACTGACTAAATAAAATTGACACATTTTCATGGAATAATCGGATTAAAATCCATGAGCACTGAAAAAGAATCTTAAAAAGCATATTTGTATGATGTTTTGCCATGTTTATTTTCCAAGTCTCATTTGTTTTAATTAGCGTAGTATTTTTTACTCATACTATTTCATTTGTCTGAACAATAAAGTTGTTACATGACAATAGATTACAGTTATTCAAAGTTAATTTTGCTCAAAATTTGGCCAATGATTTGTTTTTGTTTTTTTAAAGCAAGGTACATAAATAGCTAAAGTATAAAATAAACATGAAATAGTTAATTCTTTGGAAGTCATTTTTTTCCTTTTTTATAAGATTGCAAGGAAATTCAATTATTTTGTGAACAAAGGCTAGTGAAGGAATTAGCTATAACAATTTCTTTGTATTAATTATTTTTGTCTTGCTGCTCATATTATTATGATTATAAGGATCTTTTATTTGCAAGAGGAAATAAGATAATACTAAAGAGGTATTCTCAGAAAAGCAAATATAAATTGTCAAGGAATTTATGAAATTATACTTAATCTTATGAACAAAGAAATTGAATTAAAATAAAATGCTCCCTTCCAAAAACTTTAAAAGAATGTTAGTGAAGTTAAAGAAATCTAAACGGTAAATGTTCCTATGCTTATATATGAATAAATAAATATTCATATATATATTTGAATGAGATAATATTAGAATACTTTGTGCATGTTGGTCATTTTATTCCCTACAGAAGCAAACAAGAAATCCATTGAAATGGAATATTTCTGGGTACTGAAAAGTTTAGAGAAAAGTATCAACTTCCTTTAGAAAGGATCTTGAAGATTGGGTAGAAGTTGAAACTTCTATCCAAATAGAATATGTAAATGTTTCATTGATCCAGAATTGATGAAAATTCTTCATAAACAATTCTATTCCATTCCTCATATTGTATTTGAGAAGTGACCAAACTCATTTGAGGACTGGTAAATCCTTTGGAGTATGTATGATACAGGTGCAGACTCACTTGACATTTCCTTGAGTGTTCTAACAGATTCTTCAAAGATAAGAAAATGTTCTTGTTTATTTTATGACATGCCTTCCCATTACATTTTTATGTTCTCATGGGTAATGTCAAGGTATCTGAGAGAATCTTTTACAAGTCCTCTCTGGGTTGAGAGAATTTTAACCTGATGCTACTCTAGCTCAGAATTCTCTTTAAACCCAGCATAAGGCTGCTCTGGGGCTTTCAGCACCATGGAGAGATATACAGGTAGAAAACAGGGAAGAAGGAGCTTGGAGCCCCAGAGAGTAGAACAGTTAAATAAAATCACACACACACACACACACACACACACACACACACACACACACACACACACACACACACACACACACACACACACCTCACTATCTTCTTGATAATAATACATACCTTCTTTTACAATACAGTTCATCAATGAATGCATTATCTCCAACACTCCATTCATTAGCCTATGTGATACAATAGAAGTGACATGAACACAAGCAAAGTTTTAAGGTATTGACAAAAATCCCCTAATTGTCAGGATGCCGAGGCTAGGATATTCTATGAAGAAAAATATCCAGGTATAATCACTACTTTGATTTCTTTTATTGTTGTTGTTGTCCTTTCTGTAGTTTAAGATTCTTTCTTGGGCTGAGAAAGTGGCTCAGTGGTACAGCACTTGCCTTGCATGCAAGAGGCCCTGGGTTCGATTCCTCAGCACCACATAAGCAAAAAGAAAAAAGCCAGAAGTGGCACTGTGGCTCAAGTGGTAGAGTGCTATCCTTGAGCTGAAGAGCTGAGGGACAGCGCCCAGGCCCAGAGTTCAGGCCCACAACCGGACCCAAAGAAAAAAAAAAAAAAGATTCTTTCTTATCTTCCCAAACATTTGTTATATACTATCATGTCTTATCTAAAATAAGATAATAAGAGAAATCCTCTGAACAGACTCAATCAATACAACATATTCAGAGTACTTTATTGATTAAAAAGGACAGCAATACTTTTACAGGAATCCTAGGAAAAGAAGAGCCAAGAAGCTCAATTTGCCTTATGCCTGTTGTAAATAATTGCATTAAGGTTTAGCCTTAACATTCATTTACATATTGTCTGCGGTTGTTTTATGCATAATGACACAGTTGAGTTATTACAGCAGAGACCACCTGGCCCCAGCATTTACTACATCCCTTCCCTCCATACCCCTTTCTTTTTCTACAAGAAAAAATTTGACAACTTCTCTCTTAAGACCTCCCTTAGTACCTTTATTTTAGCCAGAGCTTGTGTCATTTCCTTCAAAAGTAAAGGGAGGGTTGGGAAGGTGGCTCAGTGGTAGAGTGCTTGCCTCGCATGCATGAGGTCCTGGGTTCGATTCCTCAGCACCACATAAGGAGAAAAAGCAGGAAGTGGTGCTGTGGCTCAAGTGGTACAGTGTTAGCCTTGAGCTGAAGAGCTAAGGGACAGTGCCCAGGCCACAGGACTGACAAAAAAAAGTAAAAGGAAGTGAGCAAACATTTGTAAATGAAAGAGTTAATGCTTCTGCTTCCCTTTCTCCCAGACAGACATGCAACATAACAATGGTTATGTTGACAAAAGGTGTAATTGGTTTCTTCCTACCAAAAATAATTCAAACTTTCATTCTAAAAACTAAAGTTACAGTTGTAAAGAGATACCTGTTTCCTGTCTAATTCCCAGAAGGCTCAGAAGAATACCCCTTGTAATTAGAGAAAGAACTAAACAGTATTCTGCATAAGAAATAAGATGCCTGTTGACAGAGAAAGACTAGTTTCTGGAGCATATGAAACAATTTAGAAAATATTTCTTCTTCTCCTCAATATAGATTTAGCTCACTATCTATGTTAATGAGTTTTATTCTTGGCATATTATGGGTGAATGTGTCCAACAATTCTGCTCTTCACTTTCTGAAAATGTGAAAGCAGAAACAGACAGACTGCAAACAATAATGGTTGGAGGAGTGGTCGAGACCAGATTGTCAGGGGTCATCTATCTCTGAGTGTGGCTGGCAGGGTTCACAGGGGAAACCCTTCTCTTCACCCCTCCCTGATTCGTTCTGAGACTTTTAGATGGGAAATGTGGAGTCACCATAGAGAGTAAAGATATGCTTACTTTTTTTGTCTTTTTGGAAAATGAAGAAAATCATTTTCATGGACAGCTTTGCGATCTTTTTTCTTTGTACTTTGGGGATAAACTGTGAAAAATTTTAAATAGTACAAAAGATTTCTGGGTTTCTCAATTCTATTTTCTGCTGCTGTAAGAGAATCCCATGGCCTGGGAAAATTATAATTAGCAGACGTTTATTAGGCCTATAGTTCCCCAGGTCAGTGGGGTTGCATCTCATAAGAGGGTATGTGCTATGTAATAACATGGCAGAAGAGTAAACAAAGATCTGGGAGAAGGGTAAGAGAAAATTATACCAAGCTCATTCTGTTGAGAAAAAAACTACTTCTGAGAGAAAGAATCCACCTCAATAAAGGCATTGATCCATTAATGAAAACAGAACTTTCATAACTTGACACATCTTGAAGATTCCATTGCTTAATGCTGATACTGAAAAACCTAAGCAATTCCATTTTACTTAAGACCTCATCTCAGTTCTGCAACTTAACTCTTGGCCCACTTTAGCCCCAATGTCAGGAATTTATGGCAGAAAGCAATGCACAATTCTTGGAGCCATAGATGGCATTTGCTTAAGACAGGTGTTAGCCCCCGAGTGATTTTTCCTTTGAGTGACCATGAGTTAAGAGTTTCAGTTAAAACCGTATAATGTTCAGACCAACGGGTTCTTCAGAGCCCAGGGTGAAACATGCCATGCACACTGTGGGTCCAGGTGTGACTCATCACCGTTTGTGGTCAAGCTATGGACCAAGGATATTTTTTGTAAAGGTCAACCAATCATATTTGCCCACCTTAGCTTGCTTTAAATGTTAACCAATCATGTAATTTCTTATGTAAAAGTTCCTTAAAGTTGTTTGTTCAATACTATAAAAAAAAACCTGCACTGATTGTATGCTCAGGGCCTCTTGGCGTCACCGTTTACCGAGTGCAGAGGACCAAGCTCGAGCTTGCAGTAAACGACTCTGCTGTTTGCATTGATGTGGTATCTGGTGGTCTGTGAGGGGGCACCGGAAAATGGGTACTTCAGTTACCACAGCAATTAAATTTCAACACGAATGTTTTAGGAACATTCAAACAAACTGAAGCACATTGGTGTCCTCAATGGGTAACTAAGTATATTCTCATATGTTCATGTATCCACAGTGAGAGTCAACTCTCAAATGCACCACTTTGGAAATACATGAAAGAAAAATCTTCCAGACTTCCCAGTAGGCACGAGCAGTCATGAACCTCTCTAGTCTTTTTGTAGGACAGATAAGGAAGCCTATGTTAGGGAAGGAAGTACATTCACACCTGAACTACACAGGTGGTGGAAATCACAAGTAACTTAGTAAGCGGCAAGTGCACTCATTTAACCTTCATTAAAAGTGCTTGGAGTGAAGTTGCTTAACCCTTTCTGCAGATTTGATCATTGCTTGTCAAAACCATTTAGAAGTCACCAGTCAGATAGTAAAAGCAAAGCTGCAATGCCATGGATTAACCAAGTCTTTCCCATTGCAATATTTACACATTAAGTGGGGCCTCCAACAAATTTCCCTGGGAGCTCAGCATGTCTGATTCACACATTCTCCAGGGGACAGGACCATCTTCCTCTTCCACAATGCCATCTATCCTGCTTATTCTCTCTATATACTTTCAACACTTCCATCTCGAGTCTCCAAACCATCAAAGTTCCATACTAGTAGTTGCTCGGCAGGTTCTGCTGTTCCTTCTGATTGTCTGCTTATGCCTCTCTGAACATGTATTGTGTTGCACCCAGGCTCTTCCACTAGCTGTAGAAAATCTACCCCAGATGGAAAAGCCAAGGCCAGTGGTGACACTGACATTTTTCTTTTTTGGGGGGGGGGGAGGGAGGCGGTTGTGGGGGCCTGAACTCTGGGCCTGGAGCTGTCCCTCAGCTCTTCAGCTCAAGGCTAGCACTCTACCACTTGAGCCACAGCACCGCTTCTGGCTTTTTTTCTTTTTGCTTATGTGGTGCTGGAGAATCGAACCCAGGGCCTCAGGCATGCAAGGCAAGCGTTCTACCACTGAACCACCTTCCCAGCCCATACACTGACATTTTTCTTGCTGAAATGATAATATTACTGTCATTGAGATGTATAAAAAGTTATCTAAAGCCACCTAAAACACAAGTCCTGTTGGCACAATGGCTAATTGCCAAGGTCTATATGGATAATAGTGTAGCAAGGTTTCTTTTGAAGCAAAGGAAGCGGTTTGCCCACTTTCTTGAAAACTCGGAAAATAACTCTCAGATTGCTTACTTTGACCATCTCACAGAGAGTTTGAGTGAAAGTCACAGATGAGTAAATGTAGGCATTATTTAGCTATCTTGTACAGTAATTTTCCATACATCTAAAGTTGGGCAGAGTCCTACAGAGAATTGAAAAGAGAAACAATCTAAATGGTAGAAAACATGCCAGACTGAAAGTAGGTCTTGAGTCAATTAGTTAAAAAAAAACCCTAAATGGCTTATCTTCCATTGCCCAATATTATAACTGAATTACAGTTCACAGTGCTCACAGCTGTTGATTTCATAAATGTAAGGCACTAAAAAATGTATAGTTCTGGTTAGCAGACTGCTTGAAATAATCAAAATGTGTGTCATTTTTTTTTAGTTTAATTCAAAATGCTGTTAATAAACCAAAGCCTTGCTGCTTAAAATAATGAGCTCTAGTTATTACAAAATCAATCGTATGGAACCCCTTGTTTCCTAAAGATAATGGGTACTAAGGCATTTGCAGAAAAAAAAGTATTACATTGTTTTCTGATAAGACCAGAGCACTAAGCTAACCATGAAGAAGTGATTCAATGTGCAACTGATTCCTGAGTTTAAAAGGGGAAAATAAATTTAGTCTAAATGGCAGAAGGAATAATAGCAAAATACAAATGGTCACTAGTGATCATACATCATCACTGTTAGGAATAGTTTAGAAGAAATTACCCAGGGTGCAGACCCTAAATCCTGAGGGCTATTGGAAAAAAGAAAGAAGAGTATCATGGGAAATGCTAGTACAGATGAAATAGACTGGAAGTGTTTTGTGGCATGATTCACAACTATTATAAAGAGTAATGTGAAAATTCAGTTCTTCATCACCATTCAAAGAACCTCAGATTGTACATGATGACTTGGCAGAAGAAGAGTACACCAATACTTATACCAGCCAAGATTTTTAAACTAAAATATCTTAAAAGGCAAGCAGTAACCTGATCTCTTGATCTCTTTAACTGGTAAGTAGGCATGGTGATACAGGGCTGTGATGTCAGTTACTCAGTAAGTAAATATATGAGGATTGTGGATTGAAGCTGGACACAGTAAAATATGTCAAAAGAAATCCTGGTGTGGTGGCACACCTCTATAAATCCATCCACTCGGGAGACTGATTAAGAAGGATTTTTATCCCTGGCAAAACTGTGAGTGCCTATTAAAAAATAAACTAAAAGCAAAAGGATTGAAAGTGTGGAGTACTTGTCTAGGAAGGGTGAAGTAATTACATTACCAAAAGAAGAATCTTTCATTAGAACACATTAATTTATGTATTGCCTGTGGTTACAACAAAGGCAGAGTTGGTTAATTGTTCCAGAGAATGTATGACCCATGACAGAAAACAAAAGTAAATGTCTCCTTTCAAATATCAAGTACTATGAAACATCTGAGCTAGTTAGAGATGGCAAGGGTTACTATGTGAAGATTTGTCCTTAGAACCAGATAACTCAGCTTGAAAAAAATTAAATACATTGGTGATGATATTCTATTTTCAAACCTATTCCCCAGGAACCCAGAACTCTCCTTGCTCATTTTTTCTGCTGTAGATCAAGTGTTTCTTGATGTGTGCTGTCTTCTACTAAGACCCACTGATAACATATTCTAGAACTCATTCTAGGTACATGAATGGATGCTACTTGTTCAATTTTTTACAGTAGCAGCAGAGACACTGAGATAATCTAGTCTATATTTACCCAAGGAAGAGAAACAGTTGAGGGAGAATCTTAAGGCTTACTGAAGACAAAAATAAAAATCAACAACAAACAGACAGAAAACAGAAAACAAAAATTATCATTGAATAATCATTCATTGAACAATATATTTTTAACACAATGCTGTAATGTAGAACATAATTGGTAAATATACTGCAGCTGATTATTTTCTCATAAATCATATTGAGTTCACACTTCTCATATAATAATATCAGATAAAACTGGTTTTCATACAAAGTTCAAAAAACTTACATTTCTTTTTTCGATAGAATGAATATGTGTCAGGAAGGAAAGGGGGCCTTTCTTTTTGATCTGGTGTCACTTTTCATCCACCACCTCCCATTTAGCTGATGGCATTTTCACCAGTACCTCAAGAAAGAGGAGCTCATGTCCAATCATTTATTCTCCTAACAAGCACAATCATTTCATCCTTCAGAACCAGGTACATGATCTCTTCCCTTTCTACCTCACTTTCCTTTCCCAGTGTTCTTTTTGACATTTGGTGTTGTTCATTACTCAAAACTCCCTTTCTAAAGGGAAAACTTTATACTCCATAATTTAAAAAGAATAGGTATAAAACACGGATATCCAGATACACTAGCAAATAAATGTAAATTATTTTCATTTGATTTAATTTTGAGGATATTTTTACAAATACAAGTTACAGATTGTTCTTCACCCTGAAGGACAGATAAATGAGGATTGCAGGAAAGAATTGGCTCAGAAAAGTTTCTGTCACACTAACCCACTTCTAAGATTTCAGGTTTGTCTAGGGTCAACTTCTTTCAGGGCACTGTTAAAGACTGTTCACTGAGTTTGTGTCTTGTAAAAAGCTGGAAAAAATAATAGTATATGTTTCCTTTGGGAAGTGGTGCTGTGGCTCAAGTGGTAGAACACTTGCCTTGAGTGAAGAGCTCAGGGACAGTGCCCAGGCCCAGAGTTCAAAAGCCCAATGACTAACCAAAAATAAAAATGATGTTATTTGAATATGTTTCCTTGTAGTACTTATTCTCACTTTCTCTTTCTTATGTCTCAATTCTCTGCTAATTTTGGGGGGAGAAGGAACTAAATAATTTAATAGGTAAAGCATAACAATTTTATATAGAAAATGGCATCTGTAGTGCCAAAAACATTTCCCAAGTCAGCCAGAGCTGCAGTTCAAGTTTGCCTTGCAAAGCACCTACTACAAAGTCTACCTTCTCTTTGTGAGGTTGTTGATAGTCATTGATAAGAATTTTGTTTGGCAGATGTTCTGCTCTAACTTAAGTCTTTGTCATTACATATTAACATTCAGATTCCCTCTAAAACCGAGCCTGTAGGTGTTAAAAGAAAGATTGCATTTGTTGATGCAAATTTAGTTGTATATCAAAATGTATACTCCTAAAATATTATATTCAAGGTTCTACATTTGAGATAGTTTTTAAACCGATAATATTTGCATACACATTTTTAATTTAACTTGTTTCTAAAAGTGGACAAAACTGACAACCTTTTAGGAAAAGGTTATACTGACAAAATTTTATGCATATATACAAGAGAGTTTTTATTTCCTTTTTTGTGTTTTTTTCTTTTTTTCTGTTTTTCCTCTTTTGTCGCTGTTTTTGATTTCATAACTTTGTCTTTTCTGTAAGTTTATCTGATTTGGGGAAGGAAGTGGAAACCTAGAAACAGTGGGACAAAGGGTGAATTAATTCAGCAGTGACACTCACTAGACACTATGTTGGCATGAACTACACATCTTGGGGGAGGAGGGTCCAGACAGAAAAAAAATGAGGGAGAGGGTGACACTGTTGAAAAACAAATGTACAAAATGCCTGATTTGTGTAACTGCAACTTCTCTGTATGTCCCTTTACAATAAAAAAATTAAAAATCAAAAACAACTATGTACATAAATAAATGTGGAGCTTAATTTTGTAGTTCAAAGTATGTATTCACCCTGCAGCCACATCACAAATGACAACAGATGGGTGGTAAAATTCTACCCATCTCTTTTTTTTTTTTAATTTAATTTAATTTTATTTGAGAACATACTGTACAGAGGAGTTACAATTACATGGGCAGGATAATGCATACATTTCTTACCAAGCATTCCAGCCTCCTCCTTTGTTTATCCTTCACCTCCCTTCCCAGCCTCCCCCCTCCCCCCCACCCTTTCATACCCCCCTCCCCCCCACACACCGACATTGTAAAGCTGGTTTTGACATGACATTTTGTACTTCTCATTGTTGCAACAGGTCCACCTGAATCCTTAAACGACTTGTTTGTCCCCATCTCCTCCACATGTTATACTGACATCAAATATAGTGAAAGCGGGGGTTACACTGTGGGGGAGGGACATACAAAGCAACAAAGAAATAATCTTATAAATGCGTTAGAAACACATGCATGAAAGAAACGAAAACATTAAAATACATATTTAAGGGTTCATTTTCCTAACATCACATTATCTGACCTTTTCCGCTTGACTCATACCTATACTACATATTGCAAATAAGGGAAACCATGGGACCTATGCTTCTTTGGGCCTAGCTTACTTCATTTAATATTTTTTCCAAACCTTTCCATTTCCTAACAAATGGGGAAATGTCATTCTTTCTGATGGAGGCATAGAATTCCATTGTGTATATATACCACATTTTCTTGATTCATTCATCTACTGAGGGGCATCTGGGTTGTTTCCATATCTTAGCTATGGTAAATAATGCTGCAATAAACATAGTTGTGCTGGTAGCTTTAGTGTGGTCTTGTTTGTAAACATTTGGGTAAATGCCCAAAAGTGGGATTGCTGGATCATAGGGGAGATCTATGTGAAGTCTTTTGAGGAACCTCCATACTGCTTTCCAAAGTGGTTGAACAAGTTTACATTCCCACCAACAATGAAGTAAGGTTTCTTTCTGTCCACATCCCCTCCAGCATCTGTTGTTGTTAGAGTTCTTGATTTTTGCTGTTCTAACAGGAGTGAGGTGATATCTCAATGTTGTTTTGATTTGCATTTCTTTTATGGCTAGGGATGTTGAACATTTCTTCATGTTTCTATTGGCCATCCTTCTTTCTTCTTCAGAGAAGCTTCTCTTTAAGTCTTTCACCCACTTATTTATTGGGCAGTTGTTTCTTTGAGGATTTGTTGTTGGGTGGTTTAATTTTTTTAGTTCCAAGTATATTTTAGATATGAGACCCTTGTCCTTTGTATGGCTAGTAAAGATCTTCTCCCAATCGGTGGGCTTTCTATTGATCTTGCTAGCTATGTCCTTTGCCATGCAGAAGCTCTGCAACCTTATGCAATCCCATTTGTCCAACCTTTCTTTGATTTGTTGTGCTTCCGGGTCTCTATTCAGAAAATTTCGGCCTGAGCCAAGGAGACCTAGGGTTTCTCCTATTCCATCCTGTAATGTTTTCAGAGTCTACCCATCTCTTTAAATTATTCAATGAGACACTGAGACATGGAACTAGTGGACTGTGAAGAGACAAAATGAAAGCGCAAACCCAGAATAAAATCATGGAGAGCAAAGTAGACTAGACTCATGAGTAAAGACCAAAAAGATCATTTTGCCCAAAGTATACAAATAGCAAAACTTCTGTCATTCCAGAAAGAAACTTTGTTTCTGTTAGGTTTTTAAAAAGAGGTAGGCGAGTAAGAACAGCACCATTCACATGGTATTCAGGTAAGGGGTAGGTTTATTAATCGTTCTGGCTGGCACCAGGCCATGTTGGCCTTCCACGCAGCTGGGAAAGGCCTGGGAAAGAGAGCATCTGGGCAAGTGAGAGAGCTGGGAAAGAGAGCTGGAAAAGAGAGCTAGAAAAGAGGTAGAAAAGATAGCAAGAGAGCATCTGGGAAAGGTGGGAAAGAGATAGCTAGGAAAAAGAGAGCTGGGAAAGAGAAGAGAAGGAAAGAGATGAGAAAGAGCTAGAAAAGAGCAGAAAGAGGGCGTCTGGGCCTGGGCTAGGCCTTAGCTAGGGTATGGGCGGAGAAAGGTGTGGCCACATCAAATTCAGATGTGACTTCAGCAGATGCAGATGTGACCTCTTCCAGGTGTCCCAGTTGCCTAGGTAACGCAGGTACTGGGTGGAGACTTTGCTGCGAGGAGGGTGGAGTCTGCTAGCCATCCAGGAGCGGACCTTACATTCCAGCATTTTAATAATCATGAAATAGGGCACGGATTCTCTCTGGCTACTTCCTGCTGACAAGGGGCATCGACAATAGGGGTAAAAGACTGGAATTTGGTCCCCTCCCAGAGAAGGCATCGAGCAGCAGCAGTCCCTTGGTGAAGTGAGTCTTTAGATGAAGTCTGGAGAAGTCTCATGAGCAATGAGGGGCTGGAAAAAAAAATACTAGAGAGCAAATAAATGGCAAGAGGAAGGACTTGGGGTTGAAAATGTTGGTAGAAATGTCCCTAGCTACTTCTGACATCTGGTGACTAGGTAGAGAAATCAGGTGACAAAGGCAAGAATATAAATTTCTGTTCAGTTAATAGGTAGACAGGTACAGACATTGGATGGGCAGGCTTCTTACTTCTACTGACCTCCTGACTGGTTAATTTTGAAAGGGCAGGCACAAAGTAGCTGATGTGACATCATCTCCTCTTACTCCTCTCCATGTTCCCTTCTTCTTCCCCAGGTGCTCGTTGCTGGGATGGCTTGTCCCAGTTGGTATTCAAGGAGGTTTGAACTCAAGGCCTGGGCACTGTCCCTGAGCACTTCTGCTCAAGGCCAGAACTGAACCACTTTGAGTTATAGTACCACTTGCAGAGTTTGGCTGGTTAGAGATAAGAATCTTGAGCCATGCTTCCAGCCTGGCTCTTTGCAGGTTAGTTGGGAGATGGAGTCTTAGGGATTTTTCGGCCCGGGCTGGCTTTGAACTGCAATTTTTACCACAAAAGCCCCTTATTATTTCCAATTAAAGCAACAAGGAGATCAAGTAGAATAAGTAGAGCTAACCTGCTTCTTATCAAGAATTGACCGACAAATATTCTGGAATGACAAAACTTCTTAGATGTGAGAATCTTAGCACAGATATGCCCAATATTGTAGTCACGTAGTCAGTACCAGAATACATAACACAAAACAAGGCAGAAATCAAAACCTAAAATTTTGACAACAGTGTTTAGACGTCTTTGCTAACAAAGCACATCAGATAGTTGGGCCTCAGTTACCAGGGCCTGTGAAAAGAGCCACTTGTTAGCAACTTGTTAGATGGGTGGAGTAGTAAGCTTGGTGGAAGGTTAAGGGTCAGATGGGGCCAAACCCTTAATCCGCCATGTGGCCAAGATGGTGAACTCAATATGGCAAATTTCTGAAAAAATGCAAAGAAACCCTGAACAAATAGAGCAAGCCTACACTGGCTAGCATTTGAGAGGGAACTTAGAGGGGGGTCACTGGGACCCAGCCTGCGTCACACTCTTCAGGGCACAAGCCAAAATGTAGAAAAGAGAAAGGGAGAGATAGGGAAAGTTGGACATGACTGGCAGAGAAAGAGCAAAGAGAACCTGAAAGTAAACAGACTTCTGACCATTTCCCATTGCAGTAGCAAAAAAACTGTCTACATCTGAGAATGGCATAAAAATGAGGTGCTCTGGCTTTCCAGGGAGCTCAGGAGGCATTTCAAAGGAGTTTCAAGGCTGGGTCGTGACTCGCAGCACCCCATTAAATGTGTAGAATCAGTCTGGTGAGTGAAAGGAGAGCTGACCAGGCAGAAGCAGCGTCCCGACTTCCCCCAGAGCCCTCTAAAGAGAAATGGCCAAGCCCCCAAAACCAAGCGTCCTCGGCTTCAGAGGTGACCGGCCTTTCAGCTAAAAGCCATAGGAGCGGGCTGGGATGTAGCTCAGTGGCAAAGCGCTTGCCTAGCAAGTGCAACATCCTGGGTTCGATCCCCAGTACCAAAAAAAGAAAAGACAAAAAAAAAAAAAAGCCATAGGAGCTCTCTGGCATGGTGCCATGTCTGGACAGAGACTGAGCAACAGAGAACCATAGAGAGTAGATTCACTCACCAGAGTAGAGAAGCGGTGTGGACGTGGATGTGAAGGCAGCAATGGTATCAATACGCTGTGTCTGCAGCAGACAGACGGTTCACAAAAGGCCATCAGAACTGTGGGTATTCCTCAGAGCAAAAAGGGAAAAACAAACAAAAAAGAAAAAAGATGAAAAAACCAGAGAGGAATCCCACCTATCCTGACTTTAAGCCCTTTATCTGAGTCATGGCACCATTTATGTTAGGTTTTTAAAAAGAGGTAGCCGAGTAAGAACAGCACCACGCATGTGGTATTCAAGTAAGGGGTAGGCTTATTCAGTTGATCTGCTGGGAAAGAGATGGGAATGAGAAAGAGCTGGGAAAAAGAGAGAGCTGAGAAAGAGCTAGAAAAGAGCAGAGAGCAAGGGCATCTGGGCCTGGGGTAGGCCTTATCTAGGGTAAGGGTGGAGAAAGGTGTGGCCACATCAAATCCAGATGTGACCTCAGCAGATGCAGATGTGACCTCTTCCAGGTGTCCCAGTTGCCTAGGTAATGCAGGTAACTGGGTGGAGACTTTGCTGCAAGGAGGGTGGAATCTGCTAGCCATCCAGGTATGGACCTTACAGTTTCTAATGACAGTTCCCATATGCCCTCACTGTATTCATTCAAACCTTTATATTAAACCTCCCTGTTTGTTGAAGTAAACTTGAGTAGGTTTTAGTTCATACAATAGCTCTCTCCATAATAGGACTATAGGTACCAAGGATATTTGTGTATGGGTGAGAGAAAGACAGACAGATTCTTTTTAAAATTTACCTTTATTGTAAAAATGATGTACACAGTCAGGAATGAGTATATTTCTTGAGAATCTTAAAGGTATAAGTTAGCCATTTGTTTTTAGAAAGCTGAGGGAGAGAGAGAAAGAGCCAGGAAAGTATATATATATTTTCAATGGGACTCAAATTATGGTGAAACCTGGTGGCATTTAGTTCAGCTACTTAAAAAAAATACATTTGGAAGGCTTGTTAGCACTAAGGTAAATTCTGATACTCTTTGTGACATTAAATAAAGTTTTATCAGTAAAAAGATTTGCTGTGACCCACAATGACCTGCTAAATGTGACAGCAAAAAGCCAGCTGCTCACACGAGTAATAGAGGCACAGTGGGTTACCATTAAGAGAAAAGAAAGGAGGTGAAAAAGAAGGGCAGCTACTTGAAGAGGACAAAGGGTTTGGTATTGTGCCCTATGTCGCAAATGCCTTTTAGAGACTCCCAGAGGAAACAGCAGATTAGGGAATAGCAGGTCAAATAGATCAGGGAGTCCAGAAGGAGCATTGATAAAACAAAGCTGATTCACATAGACACAGCGACAAGAAGTAAGTTACGCCTTGTGAAGGCTGTAAAGTGCTCAACGTGTTTTAATTTTATTGGCCCTTATTGGTTAACTTTGAAAGGAGAATCAGGTGCTTTCTTAAAAACAAAATTAAGAAGCTTATGTTTTATCCACTCATGTTCTGGCGGGAATGACACAATCGCAGGAAAGAAATACACTGGAAATGTGGTCAAAGTTTGGGTTATAAAAGAGGAAAGTCAGACAGGAAGAATACCAGATCAGACCTCATAAATGACAGCTAACAAGAGCTTTCTTTCTTTCTTTTTTTTCCTTTTAAGAGTCTGAGAGCGCAGAGCAGGAGGGCAGAAGGGAAGACTTGAGGGGACAAGAGAGCTATCTAAAGCAACTCAGAGGGTAGAAATATGAAGTAAAAACTTTCATTAGTTTCTAAAATATGCCTTTGGAGATTATTGTTCTGTATTTGGGACAATCCTAAAGGTCCAACATCTGACAGAAACTAACTACACTGTTTGAGAATGCTTTTCAATCTATTTCTAAAAGAAATTTGTAAAGAAATAACTTTTCTACTCTCTGATGCTTCAAGTAAAATTATTTCAGGTGGTTCCCATAGTTTCTTTGTACTAACAAAATGTATCTTCAAAAGTATAGGGTTTTTTTTCTTTTTCCAATCTTTTGGTTGAATAAAATAATCTCTTCATTGATAGTGTTTAAATTGGGTCAGGGGATAAACCCCCCTCCCCCAAAAAAAGAAGAATGTAGGAAGGAAGAAAGAAAGAAGGAAGGAAGAAAGAAAGAAGGAAGGAAGGAAGGAAGGAAGGAAGGAAGGAAGGAAGGAAGGAAGGAAGGAAGGAAGGAAGGAAGAAGGAAGGAAGGAAGGAAGGAAGGGAAGGACGGAGGACAAAAAGAAAGAAAAGACAAAAAAGGCCTTTTCTTTAGGCTCTGACATAATTCATTATATTTGCAACTCTACAAAAAAGGAAGAAAGATGAAACTCAGCTTGCAAATGTATTTTCTTATAACTGTCAAGAAACAGAAACACAGCCACAATTTATATATTGACATCAGAAAGAGAAGAAACCTCCTAAAATGAGTTTAAATCTACAAAGATTAAGCAAATTTTGAAGTACAGCATTTAACGGATGATGCCAATTAGCAAGAAAAGCAATAATGGCAGCAGCAGTACTTTTCTTTCTGTGAAAGTTTTGTAGTGTTGGGCTGTGGGGACAGAGTATCTTAATATTTGCACCATATGTTTGCTTCACTTCTGTCTGCAATCACCATCTCACATTGTCTTTATGTCATCATCTGACATAAAGCTAATTGTTGATTATGCTAAGTACTCACAATTCAAATCTTTGCTTCCCTTTGTAATTACTGCAAAGTACTGAGGTGCTCTATATACTTTAGCTACTTCTCCTATCTGTCTAAATTTATTGAGAAAGTAGTGTGAGTCAAATGTAGTGATTCTTAAAATACGGGAGGTGGGGGAGGGAAAGGACTGAGAACAGAAACATCATTACCTGGGAAATATATAGAAATACAAGTGTTTCATATCACACCAAATCTGTGGAAGCAGAAACCCTAGAGGGTGGGGTATTGGTAAGATGCTGAACTAGCATGCACCAGGGCCTGGTGGGTTTGAACTCAGAAAAAAAACAACAACAAAAAACAAAACCAAATGATTGAGCCCAGAGCCAACGAAGAGCCTTCAGATAGTCATTATGAAGGGAGCACTGAAGATTCATGCCAAGATATCCACCATAAGCTTGACATAGTGTAGCCCCTAGCAGGGGAAATTAAGGTCTTGGGGAAATCTAGCTTGTATTTTTTTCAACATATCTAATAAAACCTCTTCTCATTCTCCTAACAAGATTATGGCTCATAATTATTTACATGCTCTTCATTATGAACAACTACTTAGAAATACTGGGCTAAAAGTAAGAGACTCTAAATATTGGTAGAACCACAGTTTTACTGTCAATGTCCTTAGGGAATGTGTTCTATGATTATAGGCATAAGCCACCATTCCTGATTCTACCTAACTTGTTTGATTTTATAGTGCCCTGCTACATTTTGCACCTAGGATCTTATCTGAAGTCCCATATTGTTAAAACCTGGGTCTCCAGTTTGGGCACAATGGGAAGGTCAGCCTTAAGAAGTGGGAGTCCACCATGGTTTCCCTTATTTGCAATATCTAGTATATGTATGAGTCAAGCAGAAAAGGTCAGATAATGTGAGGTCAGGAAAATGAACCCTTAGATATGTATTTTAATGTTTTTTTCTTTCATGCATGTGTTTCTAACGCATTTATAAGATTATCTCTTTGTTGCTTTGTATGTCCCTCCCCCACAGTATAACCCCTGCTTTCACTATATTTGATGTCAGTATAACTTGTGGAGGAGATGGGGAAAAACCAGTTGTTTAAGGATACAGGTGGACCTGTTGCAACAATGAGAAGTACAAGTTGTCATGTCAAAAATGAGCTTTACAATGTCGGTGCGGGGGGGGGGGCGGAAATGGGGGGGAAGGAGAAGGATTGGGATTGGGGGGAAGGGGGAGGCTGGGAAGGGATGTGAAGGGTAAACCAAAGGAGGAGGGTGCAATGCTTGGTAAGAAATGTACGCATTATCCTGCCCATGTAATTGTAACCCCTCTGTACAGTATGTTCACAAATAAAATTAAATTAAATTAAAAAAGTGGGAGTCCAGTAGGAGACAATGTTAGGCCATTGGGAGAATACTTTCAAAGTGAATTGTGGGAAAATGTCTCCTTATCTCATTTGCTCACTAGCCATGCAGTGAGAGATTTTGTTCTATCACATGCTCCAACTCTCTGAATCAAGATACAGAGGTAATTAATTAAAAGCAGGAAAAGTTTATTCTAGTTCACAATTTCATAGGTTTCAACCATGGTCGGGGGCTGGCCCGTTGTCTCTGATCCTACAATACAGCAGCACATAACTGCGAAGCTTGGTAAAACAAAGCTGCTCATCTAATTGCATCCAAGGAAGAGACACAACCGGGATAAATTCCACTATTCCAAAATAGTCAAAAGCCAGAGTGGAGTGGTAGCTAACTTAAGAAAGTTAGTGAGTTAGTTGGTAAAGTATTTGGCTAATGAGGCTTTGAGTTTAATTCCCAGTTCCACAAAACCCAAATTCAAACAAACAACAAAAACCCTGTGAGCCAAAATAAACAGACTTTAAAAGTTGATTATCTTGGTTATTTGTTGTAGTGACTGAAAGCACCATGGAGATTGGAGAACATGTGAAAACAAACAACCAAACAAAAAACTTTGATAAGTTCAAAGAAAACAAGTCACTCAAAGCTCTTGGAAAGTAAGGTATTCAAGCATGAATGAGAAAGAAATAATATTAGAGCCATGATGTCAGCAACTCTAAAAGTAGCAAAATCAAAGGAGTGTTCTCAATTAGAGTAAGAACAGGTGTCAAAGAGCTGGTGATTCAATATTGTATTCAGTGAGCCAATTACAAATACTTCATTGAGACTAAAGTGGTAAGAGACCCTTACACTGTCTTCCATATCAAATACCACTAACTAAAATTAACACTACACATTTTTAGTAACATCCGATCTAAAAACTGTATAGGTCGGTTCACTAATGTCATTTCTCTGCAATGTCTTAAGCCTTTCTATTACTGCATTTTGCAAGATATTAATTAATTTTCAAGATTTTCATAAGCTCACCTGTGGCAATTATTCATTTTCAAAAGATTTAATGTAACTCTTAAAGTTACAGAAAATAGACGTGTAAGAAATAAATGAGTGGGTGTACATATTTTATTTCTTTTATCAAGAAAATCTTAAATAGGACCATTTACATGACTACATAAAATCTGCATGGGATTGAAAAATAGATAAGCATAGATCCAATAACAGTCTATGAAAAGAAATGAATATTCTTCCGCACAAAGCAAGGGCAAAAATAAGGTACTCCAAGGATGCGTGCCAAAACAGATTCATATTTTAACTAATACAGAAGAAAAGGCATGATAAATTTCCTATAACTGCAATCCAGAACCAAGCACTTTGAGATAATAAAAAGCCCAGTCAAAATGGGTTTGTCCTGAAAGATTTCTGCAGTGGATAGAAAAGTGCCAGCCAAGCTTTACTGTAAGCATACATAAGATCATATATTAAGCAAAGGTAATCCAAATCCCATTTATTACCTAAATGGATCTGAGCTACCAGCAAAACTCAGGAAACAGTGAGAGAGAACTTGGTAGACTAATCATCCCTAAAGGCATGCATGCAACCTGCTCCTTTTAGCTGGTGCCTTGAAACAGAAAGGCTTTCAAAATGTCATATAGAAAAAGTACCCAAGTAAGTAGACTCTATTCAAAAACTAATTCTTGAACTGCCCTAATCAGTCTCAGAGCTCATCCAGTCTTGCTCTAAATGCCCAGCTATAAAGCTAAGTATTCATTTCCCTTTAGGCTATTGCATCACTCACAAAGCTGACTCTATAAGCTGTAGCCAGCTAAAATTCTATCCATTACTCCACTGCAGACAATCAACAGCAAGTCTGCTGATGCTTCCTCTAGTCACATGAAGCATTGGAACCTGGGCAGTCTCCTCTGAACACAAGCTCCTCCCAGGGAAGGCTGGAAATCAGGCTCTGCTGAGCCCCACCTCACCAACACTGTTATCAACAATTATGCAAATTTCTCTCACTTTCCATTTTAAGTAGGAATGCATCTCATTTTCTGTGATGAAAACACAAAATTAAGATTTATCTTGCTGAACTGTGGTTGTATGTATCCTTTTCCCCAAAGTATCATGCAAGAAAAGTTATTTGAATTTTGCCTAAATTACGTTCATTATGCACAGATATAAAGTTAACCATCCTTAGTTCTCAGTGAGTACAATCATATCTGTCCTCAGTTTAAATTACAGTATTGTCAAATCAGCAAGAACCTAAAAAGCAAGAAGAGCCATAGAATGGTTAATATATAATATTAATATAAGGTAAACGATATGTGATAATATGTACTCTTTGAAAATGGTGGTATTGCATGACTGAATTATAAGTGAATGCAAAGATCTATGCCTATCAATGCCTTTTAATTCTATAGAACACTACTACTAAATAACTAATGTTCTTGCTTTATAATGACCAAATGCCATATGCTTTTCTTTTCATTAAAATGACTTCTACATTATATCTAGTTTGCTTTATTAAAACAAACAAGACAAAGCAAAAGCAGAAAGAAAAAAAAAGTCTGATAGAGCTGACTACAGACAAGCAAGCATACAGACATGCCTTAATTCCACATGGTCTCACCAGTTCCTAAGAACATTGTTTTTCTCATTCAGCAGACTGTCAGCAAAACCTGTCAGAATCAGAAGTGTCTGTGATGGAATGCAACAATTCCCTTTACGTCTACAATGTCCCAAACACAACAAAGGCAGATTTTAAAAACAGGTTGAGACCATTTGTTCATGCCTTCAATACTCGGTTTCAAGGCTTCAGAGTTGGTGCATAGTATGTTTCTGCCATCTACTGGAGCAGTGACATATTGCAGTTGCAGACTTTGTTAATAGTACTTCTGAGTCACCAATAATAGTAAAAACCATAAAGAATATAAATTTGGTACATTTAATAATAATATGAACATTTACTTACCACACAGTACTGTTAGATAGTCTATCTAGAGCTCAACTTTGCCTTGACTGTATATATAACTCATCTTGGTGCTGAACTAAGGGCCTGGGCAATGTCCCTGAGCATCTTTGTACTCCAGGGCAGTGCTCTACTACTTGAACCACAATGCCATTTCCAGCTTTTTCTGAGTGCTTTATTGGAGATAATAGTCACATGGACTTCTCTGCCCCAACTGGCTTCAAACCTCGATCTTCTGATCTCAACTTCCTGAGTTGCTAGGATTATAGGCATGAGCCTCTAGCACCCAGCTTAAAATTATTTTTTAAGTGTATATTTTATACAAGGGTGCTCTTGCAGTATTTTTCTTTGAGTGTATTTACCTTTTGTTACTGGACCTTATCTTCCAACCATTTTTATAGTTCTAATAAGTTTCATTATTCTATTTCATATAGAAATGTTTCTCGTTATTTTTAAACTTCATAAAGCAAATCACAGGTACTGTGAGTGTCCATATGACTTGAAGTATTTACTATCTGGGGTTTAATGCAACAAATTTCAAATCTTTGGTCTAGAGAGCTCTTTTCCAGGTTCTGAATCTATGGGTTTTGCATCTTTTATGGTCTTTAAGCTGCTTCAATACTTCATTAATTGTAGGACAACTGCTAATAGGGGTAATGCTCTGTCTACATGCCTTCCATTGATGGGAAAGACATTGTATTTCTTTCTTGTTACACTCCTCTCAACATTATAGAAAAAATAGATCTGTTTTACTACAGTATGAAATATCATGTTGAATTCTACATCTCTCCGTTCTTTAAATTACCTCTTAGACTGCCTGAAACCTTTAACTGGATACCTCATTAATTCATGAGTTACATAAAATTCTGCATCTGTGTTCATCTTATGTCTTTATTGAGCTTTTTTTATATACCTTTTAACAAGGTTGGAAATAGAGATGATAAATCAGAGGCCATTGAAGCTGTCTTTGAGGCATGCATCTCATAGTGTGGTATCACTCAACTCTACTCAGCTCTGGGTTACTCTAATTAATGATTAAATTCAGTAACCCTCAAGACTGTATTGAAAGTACAAGCCAAGAGGACATCCCAGGTCTCTAACTTTTTCTATTAAAGCTGTTTGTGACTATCATGAGATGGAGACTAAGTGCAGTCTTCAGACAGAAAGCAGTATCAATCCTCATTGATTTCCCTATGAGAGACTAAACGTTAAAAATACTCATAAATATTTGAGGCAAAAGAAGACAAAGAGAGGGGGGACCAAGATGGCGACGGGGCAGTAGGGAAACGCCACAGCTCTCTCCAACCAAAAAGAGAGTTCGAGCTCCAACGCTTAATCTCCCCAAGAGACCGACAACAACAAAAAGACGAACACTCAGAGAAAAACCAGAGGCGGAGAATAACAAAAAAGAAACAGAGGAAAAGAAGAATTTCAGAAGAAAAGCGAAGACCCCTCCCCCAACCTTTACTGGCCGCGCGGCAGTGCGCCAAGCCGCCGGCCAGCCGGCCCGGCGGGGGCTGCGGGAGCCCCAAGAGACACAGCAGAGACACAGGGGGCCGCTTTCAGATCACCAGGTACTGGTTTACAGAACAGCGGATCGCCAGGAACAGAGAAGCCTACCAGCCGGGAGTCTCCACGAGGATCCCACCCCCACCCCTCACTCTCCACCTGAGCAGAGAGGCTCCATCCCGCCAAAGCCGCTCGGCACCAGCAGCGCGCCCGCCCGATCGCGATCGCAACGACCCGGCACTCTCCACCCGAGCAGAGAGGTTCCATCCCGCCAAAACCGCCAGCAGCGCGCAAAGGGAACTGTCTGCAGACCACCCACCCGCCCGCCCGATCACGATCGCAACGACCCGGCGGGGCCACTCGGGCCCCAGAGGTACCGCGAAGAAGCTGTCTGAGCGGGGACACTCTTGACCCGACAGCTTCGACAGAGGCAGAGACAGAAAAGAATCACACAGAGCCACCACCGCCCAACCCAGCCCGGATTGCAACAACAACTGACGACCTACACCACACAGAAACAACCAGCTCCAGGGTGAGTACCCCACAGGGGAAGTGTATCCCTCAAGGGAGACCAGAGCTGGAGGGAATCCCCAGACCCTGACCTAGACTCCCTACCCCAACACCCGGACCACAGGACCCACTAAAACTGGGAACTGTTTGAGAGCTCCACCAGCCCTTGGAGCACACTCAGCTGGCCAGGCTAGAGCAAGAGCACCCCTGGAAGGGAGCTTAAATGCCCAAGCCAGGAACAGCGCCCCTGGGTCAAGACTACCAACAGTAGAAGAAATTTGAACTGTGTCCCCCAGGCTGTATAACCTAGGTGGTATACACATCAGCACAGGCCTAACGAGTGCGCTCCAGGCTGCATAACCTAGGTGGTATACACATCAGCACAGGCCTAACAAGCGCGCTCCAGGCTGGGGCCGGAACCAGGCCCGGGGATCCGGCGCCTGAACAACACAACCAACTCCTCCCAATTGAAGTAAAAAGCTGAGCATACGCCTCAACAGAGGGGAGAAAACCAGGAAACAACACTCCCCCGGGAAGCACGCCTGTGACAACAAAAGACCTGGAGGCCCAGGACAAGAGAAGCCCAAACCCCACCAAAACTCCACCCATATACCCTAGACTGGGAATTGGGCAACACAGGCTGCCAGCACCTGATAGTAAGCAGGAGCTCAGACTGTTAAGGCGGCTCAGCAATAGAGTGATAGTCTTGGATGTATGAGGCCCTGGATCTGATTCCTCAGCATCACAAAAGCAAAAAGGGTCAGAAGTGGTGCTGTGGCTCAAACGGTAGGGTGCCAGCCTTGAGCTGAAAAGCTGAGGGACAGCACCCAAACCTAGAGTTCAAGCCCACAACCAGCCCAAAACAAATAAACAAAAACACATCAGGAGCCCATAGCAGACTCCAGCATTTGGGAGAGTGCATCCAGAGCATCTGTTCTTCACAAGAGCACCCGTAGGAGCAAACACAAGCAGTCTAGGCTGCTCAACCCTTCCAAAGGCGGGAACTGTCAGCAATCTACAGCAGAGAGCTGAGAATCCTAAGTAAGTCAGAATAGCAGCTGGAAATAGGCTCCCAACAGAACCCAGATCAGGCACAGACTCTCTCTACCAATACAGAATCAGCAACCAAGCAAAGACAGACACACCAAAACAAAATTGAAGAGCAGTCTCCTGAACCTCCATGCGAAAATCACAGAGAAAAATCACAAGGTTTACTACCACCCAGGACAGCAAGCTCACCTCAAAAGCCAGCAGCCACACAGGGGAGAGCCCCAGTGGGAGCAAAGCAGGAATGGAAGACAAAGGCTACTTCCAAGGGTTGCTGGAGGCAATGACTCAAGAAATAAAGCGAGAAATTTATCAGAAATTGAAAGAGCACAAGGATGAACTATCCAAAGAGATACAGGGTATCAAACAAGAGATGCATGCAAAAATAGAAGCTGCACAAACCTCAATAAGAAGTGAGATAAACGCCAAATTAGAGGTAATGCATACCTCATTGAGAGGTGAGATCAGTACTCTGAGAACCAACATTGAATCCATAAAGGGATCCATTTCCTCCATGCAAACCACAATAGAAGCCACTGTCAACAGAGTGAATGAAATGGAAGGTCGAGTGTCAGATACAGAAGACAGAATACACCAACTGGACCAAAAAGTGACAGATATGGAAAAATTACTCAAATTAAACCAAAGGGATATTCAAGAGCAAGCAGATAATGCTAAAAAATTTAACCTTCGCATAATTGGAGTGGACGAAGGTGAGGAATTCCAGAGCAAGGGAATGCAACACCTATTTAACAAGATAATCAATGAAAATTTTCCCCACCTCAAAAACGACCATCTTAACTACATCACAAAAGCTTATCGAACACCCAACAAGCAAGACCCCAGGAGAAACACTTCTAGACACATTATAGTAAAAATGATAGATCTGAATAATAAGGAAACAATCCTGCATGCAGCAAAAATGAAGAAGGAGCTATACTACAATGGGAAAAAAATAAGAATTACTGCAGATCTCTCCACACAAACAATGAATGCAAGAAAAGCCTGGGAAAGCACCATACGAGCCCTGAGAGCCAATAACTGCCAACCCAGACTGATCTACCCGGCAAAGCTAGCATTCACATTTGATGGAGAACTGAAAACTTTTAATAGCAAAGAAAAACTAAATGAATACATAAACATTAAGCCAGCATTACAAAGAATTCTAAGAGGGGGGACACAACCTGAAGAAAGCAGCCAGGAACTGGGGCCTGCCCCAAACAGGCATTACTCAAAGTCTAACTGAGCAAGCACAGGAGGAAAGGAAAAAAGAAAAACTTAGGAAAACGGAATGGCAGGGACAACAATGCATCTCTCTATACTTTCTCTTAATATAAATGGGCTGAATTCGCCAATTAAAAGAAAACGAACTGAGGACTGGATAAGAAAACAAGACCCATCCATCTGTTGCCTTCAGGAGACCCACCTCTCAGCCAAACATACAAACAAACTCAGAGTGAAGGGGTGGAAAAGGATCTACCAATCAAACGCCCCCAGTAAGAAAGCAGGTGTAGCTATCCTGATATCTGACAAAATAAACTTTTCATTAAAATCAGTACAGAAAGACAAGGACGGACACTACATATTAATAAAGGGAACAATCCAAGAGGAGGATATAACCATCATCAACTTATATGCCCCAAATATTGGTGCACCCAGATATGTCAAACAAATGCTCTCAAACTTACAGAATAAAATAGATCCCAATACGATAATACTAGGAGACTTTAACACACCACTCTCACCAAAGGACAGGTCTACCAACCAGAGGATTGGCAAAGAAGCTACCGAATTAAGAGAGGCCATACTTCAAGCGGAATTAACTGACATCTACCGAGTATTTCACCCTAAAACAACACAGTACACATTCTTCTCAGCAGCTCACGGAACTTTCTCCAAAATAGACCATATCATAGTTCATGCAAGGAACTTAAGCAAATACAAAGGGATCGACATAATCCCCTGTATCCTATCTGACCACAGTGGAATCAAGCTAGCTCTCAATAACAAAGCATACCGCAGAAATTTCTCCAATACATGGAAATTGAACAGCACACTCCTTAACAATGCCTGGATAACAGAAGAGATCAGAGAAGAAATAAAGCACTTCCTACAACTCAATGAAAATGAAAACACCTCACAAAGAAACTTGTGGGACACAGCAAAAGCAGTCCTGAGGGGCAAATTTATTGCCCTCAGTGCCCACATCAAGAGAATGGAGACAGACCAAGTAAATAACCTCATGTTGCAATTAAAACAGCTAGAAAAACAGGAAAAAATGGAACCTAAAGCTACTAGAAGAAGCCAGATAACCAAATTAAAAGCAGAGATTAACCAATTAGAAAATCAGAAAACCATAACCAAAATAAACCAAACAAAAAGCTGGTTCTTTGAAAAAATAAACAAAATTGATGGCCCATTGGCTAGATTAATTAAAAAAAGAAGAGAGGAAACCCATATTAATAGGATTAGGGATGCCACGGGAAACATCACCACACGTACCCAAGATATCCAAACAATTCTAACAGACTACTTTCAAAAGCTATACTCTCTAAAGGAAGAAAATCGGGCAGAAATGGATGCATTTTTAGAGAAATACAAGTTGCCCAAACTGAGCAAAGAAGAAGTTAACCAATTAAATAAGCCAATATCCTATAATGAGATACAGGAAGCTATCAAAAGTCTTCCAACAAAAAAAAGCCCAGGACCAGATGGATTCACAGCAGAATTCTATAAGACCTTTAAACAAGAACTAATACCCATACTCCTCAAGCTCTTCAGAGAAACAGAGAAGGAAGGAGCTATCCCAAACTCATTCTACGAAGCCAATATCACACTCATCCCCAAACCAGGCAAAGACCCAACCAAAAAGGAGAATTACAGGCCAATCTCCTTGATGAACACAGATGCAAAGATCCTTAACAAGATTCTAGCTAACAGAATCCAGAAACACATAAAAAAAAATAATTCACTATGACCAGGTAGGCTTCATCCCTGAGACACAGGGATGGTTTAACATACGTAAGTCAATAAATGTAATCCAACATATCAACAGAGCCAAGGTCAAGAATCACATGATTATCGCTACAGATGCAGAAAAGGCCTTTGACAAAATTCAACATTCATTCATGCTAAAAGCTCTGGAGAAAATAGGAATAGAAGGAACATTTCTAAAAACAATAAAAGCCATTTATGACAGACCAATAGCCAATATTATACTTAATGGGGAAAAGCTACAACCAATTCTCCTAAAATCAGGAACAAGGCAAGGATGCCCACTGTCTCCACTCCTCTTCAATATAGTCCTAGAACCCTTAGCCAGGGCAATAAGGCAAGAAAAAGATATTAAAGGGATCCTCATAGGAAAAGAAGAAGTTAAACTATCCCTTTTTGCAGACGACATGATACTATACCTCCACGATCCCAAAAACTCCATCCCCAAACTCTTAGAAATCATAAATCACTTTGGCAAAATAGCAGGATACAAAATAAACCCACAAAAATCAGTTGCCTTCCTATACACTGATAATGTACAGGAAGAGAGGGAAATAAAGGGAGCAACCCCATTCACAATAACCTCCCGAAAAATAAAATATTTAGGAATTAACCTAACCAAAGATGTAAAAGAACTATTTAATGAGAACTATAAAAAGTTAAAGAAAGAAATTGCAGAAGACACTAGGAAATGGAAAGACCTCCCATGCTCCTGGATAGGCCGACTTAATATAGTAAAGATGGTAATACTTCCAAAACTAATATACAAATTCAACGCAATTCCTATTAAAATCCCAATGACGTACATCACTGAAATACAGAAAACAGTCCAAAAATTCATATGGAACAACAAAAGACCTAGAATAGCCAAAACAATTCTAGGGGATAAAGACAATATGGGAGGGCTATCCATGCCGAACTTCAAACTCTACTACAGAGCTATAATAACAAAGACAGCATGGTACTGGCACAAAAACAGACCCGAAGACCAATGGAACAGAATAGAAGATCCAGAAATAAATCCACAGGCCTACAGCCAGCTGATATTCGACAAAGGAGCCAAAGACATACAATGGAAGAAACACAGCCTCTTCAACCGCTGGTGCTGGGAAAACTGGGCAGCCACATGCAGAAAACTAAAAGTGGACCCCAGCCTATCACCATGCACCAACATCAACTCAAAATGGATTAAAGACCTTAACATTAAACCTGAATCTCTGAAACTACTGCAGGACAGAGTAGGAGAGACACTTGAACTAATAGGCACAGGAAGGAACTTCCTGAACAGAGTCCCAGGGTCACAACAAATTGGAGAGAGACTCGACAAATGGGACTACCTTAAAATAAAAAGCTTCTGCACAGATAAAGCTATCGCAACCAAGCTAGAAAGACAACCAACTAATTGGGAAAAAATATTTACCAGCAATATATCAGACAAGGGGTTAACATCCTGTATATACAGGGAACTCAAGAAACTAATCCCTCCCAAACCTAACAAACCAATTACTAAATGGGCAAGGGAACTAAAGAGGGACTTCTCAAATGAAGAAATAAAAATGGCAAAGAAACACATGAGGAAATGTTCATCATCCCTGGTGGTGAAGGAAATGCAAATAAAGACAACCCTGAGATACCACCTTACCCCAGTCAGAATGTCCCACATCCACAAATCAGCCAACGACAAATGCTGGAGGGGATGTGGAGAACGAGGAACGCTATTACACTGCTGGTGGGAATGTACACTCATACAACCACTTTGGAAAGCAGTCTGGAGGGTCCTTAGAAGGCTAAAGATTGACCTCCCTTACGACCCAGTCATACCACTTCTAGGCATCTACCCTGAACAACAGGAACCAATATACAAGGACACGTGCACCTCCATGTTTATTGCAGCACTGTTCACAATAGCTAGGATATGGAAACAACCTAGATGCCCCACCACAGATGAATGGATCCAAAAATTGTGGTATCTATACACAATGGAATATTATGCAGCCATTAGAAATGACAAAATAATGGCATTTGCAGGGAAATGGATGGAGCTAGAAGGAATCATGTTGAGCGAGGTAAGCCAAGAACGAAGAGACAAACAGTACATGGTCTCCCTGATAAGCGGATGATAAATCCAAAATGTTAGGTGATATGACAAAACTAACAGGACTTAAGAAACAAAGAACTCCCACTCATCTGTTTGAACCACTACTAAATATCCCCATGCTGCTGATCACGTGTATGGTATATAACATATGAACACCGTTATATATTACAGACTGTGATAGACAATTTGCTCCAGGAAAGTTAGAATGAACGTGTGACTTTAAATGAGCATCATTATTCCACAATACTGTGAATTTCCGGAAATTAAGTAATCACTTAATCACAATCAAAAAAAAAAAAAAAAAAAAGAACCTTGGGGAAGGGAGGGAGGGGATGGTAGGGAGAAAACAATGGAGGGGGTAACAATGTTCAAGAGGAAGTGTACTCATTACCCCACTCATGTAACTGTAACCCTCTGTATAGAATCTTTACAATAAAAAAAAAAAAAAAAAAAAAAAGAAAACCAAAAAAAAAAAAAAAAAAAAAAAAAAGAAGACAAAGAATAAGAGGTCAAATATAGAGCATAGGTACCTCAGCAAATCCCCTCCTATTGCAAATACACCCATGTGGTGACTACTGGAAACTTTCCCCCTCTTAAAAGGCCCAAGTTAATTCTCAACTCTCACCTTCTAATAGTCTTCCTTTCCAAGGTCTGCCATCTTCCCTCAAATGTTCTCCCATACTACTTCTTTCCCCTTACAACTTTTTCTGTCAAAAATAATTTCATTTAGTTCTTCCTCAGGAGTCCTGGATGTTCCATTAGAACCAATTCAGCAAATAATTTGGCTTTGCTTCACCACAGGAAGATGATAATCCTTAAACCCTGGATGAGATGGGAGATAATATTAAAAGGAATGGCATTGACCAAGATGTATTATATTCATAAACAACTGCTTTGCTAAATGGCAACTCCTTTCAGCTATTTAAAGATAATTTTTAAAAACCCTAGATGATTTGCTATTTGAGTATTTGTAGATGGTAGAGATGACACTCTTCAATGCAGAAAGACAGAGTACTATTATTCTTTTTTTTTTTTTTTGTCAGTTGTGGAGCCTGAACTCTGGGCCTGGGCGCTGTCCCTGAGCTCTTCAGCTCAAGGCTAGCACTCTACCACTTGAGCCACAGCGCCACTTCCAGCTTTTTCTTCTTATGTGGTGCTGAGGAATCGAACCCAGGGCCCCATGCATGCAAGGCAAGCACTCCACCACCGAGCCATCTTCCCAGCCCTATTATTCTATCTTATTACAAAAGCCTAGATTAGTTTATTCTACTCTATTATGGATAATGGAAATGGGGTAAAGAAACAATGAGGTAGACTAAAGCATTGGGGAGGTAAACTATTTACAGAACAAAACACAAGAAGTGCATCAAGTTATTCCAGAATGTTCAGCCGGGCTCATTGGTACATGGGAATTCAGATAATTCAGATGAGGACATAATCTACAGGATTAGGTACAGGCATAATCACATTGGTACTGTCAATACATCAGCATTAACAACCAGCTGTCATACTTTCTGTTGAAGAGTTTCAAGACTGTAACTAGGAATCTTCAATCTCTCTCATTCTAGTTTTATTGAATTATATGATATATTGATAAAGATCCTATACATTTGTATGAGTAACTGCTAGATTACATATAGATCTCCTCTCTGTTTCATAATAAATAATAGTTCAAAGTAATAATGTGGAGGAAAATATTATTGTGGCAATTTAGAAAATTTTAACATTAGGGCTGGGAAGGTGGCTCAGTGGTAGAGTGCTTGCCTTGCATGCCTGAGGCCCTGGGTTCGATTCCTCAGCACCACATAAGCAAAAAGAATAAAGCCAGAAGTGGCGCTGTGGCTCAAGTGGTAGAGCGCTAGCCTTGAGCTGAAGAGCTGAGGGATAACGCCCAGGCCCAGAGTTCAGGCCCCAGGACCGGACCCAAAAAAAAGAAAAAAGAAAATTTTAGCATTAACTGGATATTCAAATTTTTAAAAAGATGCCTTAGGTATTAGAGAATGAATAGTGTAAAATGAATTCACATCTGGAATACAGTCAAATCATATGGCCTGAGGTTCTGCTTTACTGTCCTAATTCTACAGTAGAAAGCTTCTATGGGTTCATAGAACTTTCCTATACTTCATTTTCTGGATTTGAAGAAGAATAACAACTAAAATATTGTATTCACATACTTACTAGTATAATTATACCTATTAGTGTGCATGGTTATAAAACATATTTAGTAATATAACTATAGAGTAATTCTTATTTGTTTTTTAAAGTTCTTTCACATAATGAAATTCCATCTACTGCTAATCTATGGTATATATCACCAAAATTGTTTTATTAAATGAGTCCATGGACAATACATCTCTTAAACACAAGACTGCCACCACGATTATTTTTATCACAGGAAACTGCTATCTAGGGACAGACAGAATAAGTCATTTTATATATATATATATATATTTTTTTTTTTTTTTGGTAGGTCATGGGGCTTGAACTTTGAGCCTGGGCACTGTCCATCAGTTCTTCATCTCAAGGCAAGTGCTCTACCACTTGAGCCACAGTGTCACTTCTGTTTTTCTGGTGGTTAATTGGAGATAAAGAGTCCCACAGACTTTCCTGCCCGGGATGGCTTTGAACTTCAATCCTCAGATCTCAGCCTCCTGAATATAGCTAGGATTACAGGCATGAGCCACCAGCGCCCAGCTTTATTTACATTTTCAGACTAAGTTTTAAATATTCTTTTGTAGTGCTTAAATTAAAAAGAATAAGTGAAATTTCATGGTTTCCAATGTAAGTTTCTCAATGCTTGTTCACTAATTCCTTTAAAAGATTAATGTTTTTTTAAAAAAAATGATTCTAGATAGCTTTCTGGAAAAAAATCATCTTCAATGTCATTCCTTATTTCTCTCTATTCTTTCATTATTTTGTGTAAAATACAATATCATTTGTAAGAGAGCAGTATCAAGATTTTGTTGTTGTTGCAGCTTTAAGAATATGGATTATATTCTGACCCTTGGCAAACCTATGAAAATCAACACTCAGTGTAATGAATAATATGAATCCTAGTTTCAAGACTTGCTTTAGGCAAAATATGTCAAGCAAGCAATCTCTCCTAGCCTCCCTGGAGACTAGAGAGAGAATCTGACAGGGTAGAAACCAGAAAGCACATTACCCTCAAACTGAAATATTATTTCAGCCTCAGCCATTTCCTATTTCTTTTAAGAAAACTAAGAACCATCCACTGCATGACAGTTAATTCCTTTCAAACAAATTTGTTTTTGTGCAAATCCAGTGGTGAAGAAAAGATTAATCTTCAAGTAAAATACCAAGAAAAAGCATAAACATATTTCTTCTTTTTTTCTACCTGCAGTAATGAATTAAACATTCCTTTTTGGGTTAGAACAAAGCTTTAGTTGGTTTTGATTGTCCTCAGGGTAATATAATGACACTCACTTGTTCTTAGTGGACTGATTTATTACATATCTTCAGCTAATCAAGGACCCATTGCAATTAAATCATTTTGCCACTGCCAGAACCAGAATTTACCAAACAATCTATAAAATGCAAACAAAAAAAGATTGAAAATGAATCTTTAATGAGTTCTACTTTTTCACCAGAAAATTTGCATACTGAAGAAAAATACAAAGGATTTCTTAGGGGTATTATATGTAAATAAACAACTTTTTCTGGAAAAAAATTGATGTTGCTTTAAAATTATACTGAGGAGTATTTTTCATCATATGCTTCAATAATTAAAATTTAAAGCTGTAACTAGAACCCAGAAATATTTTTTTCTTTTTTTTGCCTTTATTATTCTTTTTTTTTGTGTGTGAAAATACTGTACAGAGGGGTTACAATTACATGGGCAAGGTAGTGAGTACATTTCTTATCAAGCATTGTAGCCTCCTCCTTTGTTTACCCTTCCCATCTCTTCCCATCCTCCCTCTCCCCCCACCCAATCCTCCCCCCCCCCAAGTTGTAAAGTTCGTTTTTGACATGACAACTTGTATTTCTCATTGTTGTAACAGGTCCACCTGTATCCTTATTTAAACGACTTGTTTTTCCCCTTCCCCTCCACAAATTATACCGACGTCAAATACAGTGAAAGCATGTAGAACCCAGAAATATTTTGAATACTAAATCTGCCTATATTCACAGATATCTTTACCAGTCAATGCCTTGCAAAAACTTTTATGCAACAAATCTTTACTAATCTTGCTGAGACTCCTCTTTGTTTTACATAAGTTCATATTTACAATAGTTCATAATCCAAGGACAAATACTCTTGGGTATCAAAGGCACAATTAACCTATAAAATCAAATTTATATTAAGTGTATGGCTTAATTATCAGTCATAAACTAATGCCATATATTTTCAAAATATTTAGTGAGCATATCCTCATTTAATATCTTGTCTCTCTGTTTTTAGTAATTTGGCTGTACAAGCAAGAAAAAATATTGACTTATGAATAATTACAAATGTAGGTATTTGAATTTTGATTGTTTTGTTGGAAGAATAGTCCAAAATATAAAGTTTGATTTAAGATTATTTCATTCAAATTTGGGTTTTATTTGCTTAGCAAGTGACCTTTCTGAGCCTTAAGTTTTTCTTCTGCAAAATGAGGAGAGAGAGACCCAGAAGGCTTCACAGGAATCAGACAAGAGTTTGTTAAGTAAAGGAACAAGTAGATGTAGTTCGTTGTTCAGTGCGTAGGCATTCTTTTCCTTTTTTCCTTTATCTACTTGATGAAAGTTTGACAAGAAATGACTTGGGTCCACATGTTTTTGTTTGAGAATTTCATTCTGGTTGCTGATTTCAATACTTGATAATAGTTTATACTATCACTAAAGCAGATAATACCTTAGGTTGACTTATCTCTCAATTTTTGTATGAAGAAGAATTTGTAATTACAAAATCCTGGTGTATTCTTATCTAGACATATTGCATTGTTCATCACTGGATACTAGGACCTGGAACAAATACAGCCCTCAGAGAGAAATCCAAGCAAATTCCAAATTTTACCACTTACTATGTGGTAGATAAAGCTAGAATCACAAGATCACAATTCATTACAATTATTTGAGCAAAATTAATCAATGAATCCTTGTTGTCAGAATTAAAATAAAATGATCAAATATCTATGATTTCAGGACATGAATGGTTTAAGTGGAGACACATGATGGTTTAACACAAAATTGTAGGGCCAAAGGGACAAAAGTTGAATTTCTAGTCCATCATTTCATAGCTAGACACTAGATATATCATTTTGAATTTTTGATTTGCAGTGTATCTGTATAATAGCAACAAAAAATACCTCATCTGTCTATGTGGTGAAGTTATTTCTAAGTTATAAAAGCTCAAGTATAGTGCCTAGGCCCTCAGTTCAAGCCCTAAGACTGGTACAAAAGAAAAGAAAAGAAAAATTTAAAAATTAAGTGATATATATATATATATATATATATATATATATATATATATATATAATTGGCAAGCAGGGGTGGTTTTCTGTTCTACTCCCCATCCAAAATTTTAAGAGGTCAGATATTTTTCATCATTGTACAGTTTGACATTGAAAAGTTTATTTAGACAAAGTAGCTAAAAAATTCTTAGTTCTACAGATTATATAGCAATGATTTCAATATAAGTATTCACATTTCAAAGTTCCTGGTAAAATATTTTGGGAACATTAAGTGATTTTAACAGTAAACTTGGCCAGAAATACTCAGAATTATTCCAAAAGCAAATGGACAATGACATGTTTTGATATAAAGTCCAACTCATTAAAATACTGCAGCCTATTTCTCTCTTGAAACTGTGGCCCTATAAACTTCTTCAATCTCTTTAAATGTGTAAGTACACCTTTGTTGTATTGATAAGAATGTTAAAAAAAATACAATTTGGGATAGACCAACATTGACTCTACTAAATGTTCTGAGAATCTTCTTCCAAAAGGCATGACCATATTGCAAAGCCTGTATGTTTATAGTCAAACAATATGGAATGTTTAATGGTGAAGATAAACCAAGCATCAGTCACTTTCCACTGAGATCAATACAGTATGTCACTTTCAACTGAGATCGATACAGTGTAATAATGATTTAGGATGCTTCTTAGTTTAACTTAAGTAATTTTCCCTTTTCTTCGTTGGATTGTAAATCTGACTAATTACTTCATACTCTCTAGAAATGCTTCTTCTTGCTAAGTATAATTTGCTATGTCTGATTTTCCTGTGCCCCAAGTAATTTTATGGAGGCTTACCTACTAATCTCATTCTATTTCTAACTCTGATGTATCTGGCTCCATGCTGGTATGCCCTTACTTGATAGATTAAATCTAGGCCTTTTAAATTTTACCCCTTTAAGGCACAAATATCATGATTTAGCATGAATTAAATTAACAGATATTTTGCTTCTTTCACAGTGACATATACATTAGTTGACTTCAATTTGACCACGAAAATAACCAGTATTAAAGGAAAAGTAATATGGTTATGTGTGAAATAGATGAGTTTGGGAAAGGATATTCTAGAGTACGTTTTGAAATGGAAAAGAGAATATATTCTATCATTGCTAAATCAGTTCTTAACTATAAAAGTGGAATGCAGGAACTATAAAAAAGAAAAGTAGCTAAGACTGGGAAGGAAGTTGAGAATAATTGCCTTCCTGTGCTAACATCCACTTGTAAAGCCAGTGATTTTGATAACTATGTAGAATTGCCCTTTTAATGTCAGCTCTAGCAGAGTTTATTTTTTCATTTACAACAGATTATTTCAGTCCCATTAAGAAAACCAATCCAATTTGATGAACTTTTCTGGTGCTTTGCTTCTATGCTCACAGCTGGAAAGGGGGACAATCCACGGGATCTTTGTCAATAGTTCCTCACTTCTTTGAAGTTTGTTAAGGTTATAGATCCTTATGAAGATTTTTATCTTTTGGCTGTTTTCTCTCCTTTAAGGCCATTGAGCAAATTCATTTGAGTTGGTACTGAGGAGGCGTTCACTTGGAACAGCCCAAGAACAAGTGTTCTTATCTTTCGTACTTTAGCTCTGGAAGCATTTCTCTGCAGAAAATGTACTGTGGTGTGTGTGTGTGTGTGTGTGTGTGTGTGTGTGTGTGTGTGTGTGTGTGTGTGTGTGTGTGTGTGTGTGTGTGCACATGCATGCACTCCCGCACACACTTCAGATACATTCTGTAGAACATGAGGTGGGAAAGGTTTAAGTCAGCTATGAGATTTGAAGGCTAAGGGAAGTACAGCCCTGTGTAAAACTGCCCCCTCCAAACAGATTTTTGGGTCATGATAATCACACTTCTCTTTTTCTCCTACAAAGGATTCTCAGATGCCAACAAATTGGACATTTCTAGCCTGAGTGTCAATTTCAAGAGAAAAATAAGTTGAGATTTTTTTAAAGACATTTCCAAAAGTGAAAAATACAATCTACCAGAAATACATTCTTCTGTACCCTCTGCTGGGAGGGTCCTTGAAGAATGTGAACGCGAGATAGGGCACTTGGTGTCTGTCTGCATTCATTACATGCTGGGGAGTAAAAAGCAAATCCCAAAACTGAGTTATGTAAATTCATAAACTTTATAGAGCTTACAGTTTGGGTGGGTTAGGAAGTTTAGAGTGCCTTTAGTTGAGTGTTTCTAGCTCAGGCTTTCTTGTGAAGGGTCATTGGATGGGGCTGCAATTGCAGAAGGCCTGAACTAGGGCCCATTCCAAAATGGCTGACTCAGGTGACAGCAGAAGGCAACCCTCTCCTAGCAGATGAGAAAAAAGCCCACAAAACAAAACCCACCACCTAGCTGTGTCTGACAGAAGCCTTCAGTTTAGTGCCACATGGACTACTCCACAGGACTGGTTTCGGTTCTCATGGCGTGGCAGCTGGTTTCCCCAAAATGAGTAATCCAGGAAAGAGAGCTAACAGCAGGTCACAATGCCTGCTGTCTTGGATGTCACACTTTGTCACTTCTACCTGTTCCTGCTTGTCAGAAGTGAATCATGAAATCTGGTCCCAACTCAAAGGAATGGGGTTTAAGGGAAGAATAATTAAAACGTCACACTCATCAGTGATGAGTGTTCTCACCCGCTCATGTTTTGACAGGTGAAAACTATATTGTACTTGTGGTAGGCAGATTTTAAGAGGAATTCCATGGGTCCCACCTTCAGGACTTCATGCTTTGTATAGTCCTTTCTCATCAGTATGGACAGAAATTGATTTACATCCAACCAGATAGGGAGAAACAGTGGGATATATTCAAGTTCCTAATATTGTAGTGTTAGTCTTGTTAAGTCTCTCTGTTGCTGTCTTGAAGAAGAAAACTGACAGATGCTCTAGTGCCACAAGGAAATGAGTCCTGCCAAAACCCAAATGAGCTTGGAGATAACATCCTTCTGCAGTTGAGATTCCAAATGATAAACCAGCCATGGATGACACCTCAACTGTGGCCTTGTAGAAAATCCAGCTAAACCATTCTTGGACTCTTGCTTCAAATTCTGAGAAAGTAGTCATTAAGACTGGCAATTCATTTTGCAATAAAAATCAAATGTATTTCATAATCCAGGGAGGCCAAGTTTGATATACTCATATCCAGGATCAGTTTCTTCTTCTATTAAACAAAGAGGGGAAACTAATAGCAATGATGCTCTACTCAATCATTTCATAAAATACGATGAAAAGAGGGTAGAAAAATGGCTAAAATGTTTTTTTGTTAAAAAAGAAAGCTCAACTATCTATTCTCTCATTTTGTAATCCAAGTATTATAAAAACCACAGATTGTTTTTATTATTTTGTACTGTCTTGAACTCAAGACCTCACATTCTACCACTTTAAACACACCTCCATCTCTGGCTTTTATGATTAATTAGAAATAAAAGTCACAGACTTCCTACCTGTGCTGTTTCCAAACCACAATCCTCAGATCTCAGTCTCATAAATAGGTAAAATTATACATATGAGCAACAGGCACTTGGCTGAGATTGAGTATGTTTTAGACCATATCACTTTCCTCTATTACTTTCAAAGTGTCCAGATACTTTTAATCTAATCAAAACATGTTTTATGGATTTCTCAAGAGAGTAAAAAAAATTCAATGAATTGTATGTATTCCTTCACTGAATGGACAAGGGAAATTTTAGGGATATGAGAAATTTCTTCTTCTTTTCTTAACCACATATAGCCTACTCTATTGACCACAGTTTCTGCCTTACATATGTGTTTTTAAAGTATGTGACAAGAAAAACAAATACTATGGAAATAGAATGTCATTACACTTCATAATTTACAAGCAAAACTCTGTGGAGTAACATATATTGTTAAATAGATGCTATTTAATAAATAACATATTCACCTCATCTCATTGGGAAGACCACTTAGTTGTATGTCGGGGTGTGTGTGTGTGTGTGTGTGTGTGTGTGTGTGTGTGTGTGTGTGTGTGTGTAAGCATGGGTAATAACTTTACTAAATATCAATTTTGCACCCAATTTTTCACTCTTCCTTAAATCTACACTTTTTATAAGGAAATTTTTAGTTTTTTTTCAAGGTGGAGTATATTCTGTCTTTCCTCTCATAACTGTCCTTGAACATAACTTGTCCTTGGTTTCTTTGTGGCTTCTCTACATCTATGTGAAAATATGTCCCCTCCTAGACTGTTGCCCCAATGAAGGGTTTTTTTTGGGGGGTGGGGTCCGGTCGTGGGCCTGAACTCTGGGCCTGGGCACTCAGCTCTTCAGCTCAAGGCTAGTGCTATACCACTGGAGCCACAGCACCACTTCTGGCTATTTTTTTTTTCTGCTTATGTGGTGCTGAGGAATTGAACCCAGGGCCTCATGCATGCAAGGCAAGCACTCTACCACTGAGCCACTTTCCCAGTGCCCCCCCCCCAATGAAGGTTAATGGTGCACATCTGCACTTGAGTAGAGCCTGCAGGCAACCAAAGACCTTTGGTTACAAGCAAAGGCAGTCAAGCTATCCAAGAAGAGATGGTCATCTGAGCCAAATCAAATCAGCTAAGTTGGTACACCTGCAAAACACTTAAGTTAAATAGTAAGTAATATAGTAGCATAAGGAAAGAACACAAAGCTATACATTGTCATTGCCATGGATCTATGGTAAAAGTGAGCCTTCTATCCACGTTTGGGAAGTACACATTGATTATTACTATATTTTCCTGGTAGACTGACCCTTTTATCATTGTGTAATATTCCTTTCACTGGTCATTATTTCTGCTTTGAATGTTCTTTTATCCAGTAATATAGCAACTTTGTTTTCTTTTGGTTAATATTACCATAGTATTTTCTGCTGTTTTATTTTAAATATATTTTTAGCTAAAGTGAATTTCTTTATCTTTTTCTTTTTCTTTTTTTTTTTTTTTTGTCGATTATGGGGCTTGAACTCTGGGCCTGGGCACTGTCCATCAGCGATTCAGCTCAAGGAGAGCCCTCTACCACTGGAGCCACAATGCCACTTCTGGCTTTTTCTGCTTATGTGGTGCTGAGGAATCGAACCCAGGGCCTCATGCATGCAAGGCAGGCACTCTACCACTGAGCCACATTCCCAGCCCTGAAATGAATTTCTTATACACAGACAATACATTTTACTCTGTAAAATTCTATTCTTTAGCTGCTGTATTTGGGTCATTAATAGGTAAATAAGTTATTATTCTTGTGAGTTGTTTGAATATATTTTGGTACTTGATTTTTATTTACAATCAGCCAATAACATTCTTTTTAACAGCTGTACAGGTCTCCATTATGTCGAAATAGTATTATTTAACCACCCTACTTTCCCTTCTACAAAAGCATTGCCTCTAAATTTATTCATATTTAATTTCAGACTTCCTTCACCTATAATATTTAATATATTAAAAGTTTTATTTATTTTTTTGGGGGGGTCCGGTCGTGGGGCCTGAACTCTGGGCCTGGGCGCTGTCCCTCAGCTCTTCAGCTCAAGGCTAGTGCTCTACCACTTGAGCCACAGCGCCACTTCCGGCTTTTTTTTTCTTTTTGCTTATGTGGTGCTGAGGAATCAAACCCAGGGCCTCAGGCATGCAAGGCAAGCGCTCTACCACTGAGTCACCTTCCCAGCCCCTAAAGGTTTTATTTTTGAAATAGTATTATTTTTATAATAAAACTAGTGAGAGTCTTGAAAAAGGTCACATCTTACTTGGGTCTTAATTTTCTCATCTACAGTGCAATATGTACAAATACACTTTCTGAGACAATATTAGTTGTAAAATACTTTGGAAACATATTAAAGCAATACAAAATTTTTGCTTCTGACAACAGCCTTTGTTAAACAACTTCTGTATTTTCTCAAAGGCTGCATATGATACACTACTTCAACCCTGTTTGTGATAACATGAAATGAACTCTTTTTTTCTCTCTGCAGCTCTTGTTCTATGAAATAATATAAAAGATATGTCTGCTACCAACTGGGTCATTTAAAGGACTCTTAATACCACTGGTGCAAGTTTTCCTGAAGAGATTTTTCTATGTAATGTTATCACTGTATTGAAGGGCTTTGTCCCTATTAGAAATAGAAATGTGGTTGAATAGATTTGTCTTTTGTTCTGACTGAGCAATTATTTTATCTTTTTAAGGATGTGTCTGTGAAGTACAAAATTCATTTAACAATTTTTTGGCTTAAATATTTATGAGTAACTAAGTGAGCATAATTCACTTCTGATTAATCAATTTAACTACGATTAGTTCTATATTTTACACCATGAATTTCCTGGTCACAATCTGACTTTCCATACATTGTTTTCACACAATATAACAGGCTTGTTATCAGATATGTAATTGGTTCTACCAATTAATTAGTAATCATCTGTTAAGATGCTTAAGAATTACTGATTCCTTCAAGAAGCAATAAATTCCTAAGACCTGTGTTACCATTGGACTATAAACTCAGAGAGCAGCTGATGCATTATTTCCTGGCCTTTCAACTGGTGAGAAGACAGCATTCGAATCATTAAAGTGTTAATGCTCTAATTCAGGCTTCTCGAGCTTAAGAACATTAAATTGAATCTTCTAAATATGTGAAAGATTTTGTTCCAGGTAATTTTCTATTTCATTACCATATGTGATACACAAGCATACAACTACATAACATGTCAGCTCTGAGCTTGATAGGTTTTTACTGATTATTTATAGAACATATCATTCTATGTCATAAGGCACAGAGCATCATAGAGATTTTCTTTAAAGTTATTATTATGAATTCCTGCAACTTTTCAGACAATAAGAAAGCCAAAGACAATGTTGACCTTTTGGTCAACAGAATCAATACTCAAATCCAGCTTCCTTACCAGCAAATCCATTGTGCTAGGCATTTTTCCCATAAGGCTTACCAGACACAGTCTTCACTGCACCTAAGGTAAAAAAGCAACACATCTCCTAAGAACTTAAATTTCTTGGGTAGCTTGCATTAACGTGATGTGTAGTAAGAATAGCAGATTTGCATAACTTATGTAAGTTTTTATTGGTTTAAAAATAGTCATACAATTTGCATGTGACATTTAACTACAGACATCATTGAAACATTCTTACAGTAGTTAAATATTCAGTTTCCAGTCTAGAATTATACACTCTTCTTTAAAATCCTGACTTGGTTAGATATTAGGAGTATGGGATAATACAAGTTACTTATTTATTAGGTATCAGTTGCCTCATCTGTAAAAACTGAATTGTTTTTAACACTAATCCTTACATAGTTGACAGATGATTAAGAGACTTGCAACACTAATCCAAGCTACTCCAGAGTTGGAAAATGAGGAGACTGCAGTTTGTCAGTTTGTGCCAAAAGTGAGATACATTCTCATCTCAACCAAAACAACGAAACAGAAAGAAAATACTTAGATGCTATTCATGTGGGTACATGCCTATAATCTCATTCATGTGGGATACGTACCCAAGATAATCATGGTCAAGAAGCATAAGCCACCTCTCAACTATAACCAGAGAAAAATTGTCTGGAACCATGGTTCAAGTGGTAGAACACTTGCCTAGCAAACCCAAACCCCAGTGTCATGGGCAAGGGAGAGAGATGAATTCTAGCACTTAGGCAAAATAGATGTCAAATATTATTATTATTATTACTATTATCATCATCATCATTATTTTATTTGCAAGCTGGCATACAGCCATGCTAGTGAACACACATTCACCGTAGTTGCCCTAGAATATGTAGTCAAAGATCAATTGAGGAACAAGAAAATAAAAATAGAAATAAACTACTGAATAGTAAACTTTATGCAAGGTCTGTTTTTTAATTGCCTCAGAATGGATGCCATTTTAAAACTTCAATACTCAAGATCCCACATCATCATCATAAAGGAGCTGAAACACATTTTTCATCTTTATAAACAGGAAGGTAATTCTAAGAAGTGAAACATATAATAAACACAAAAGCATCTACAGAAATAAAATATTACATCTTCATTTTCAAGTTAACTTTCCTCTTAAGTCCAACTTTTTACTTTCGTCCTTTGAAATAGAATGCATTAAGTAATTTTAAAATATGTCTTATTTCTGCCTCTCTAGATGGCATGACATTTGCTTATGGAAACACTTTTTGAGTTCAAGAAATAAAAAATGCAAACTGCTTTCCGGACCTCACAATCACGCTATCTCTTTAAATTAGCACCTTTCTCTCCAGTAGAGGGAGAAAATTGGTTTTTTGTATTTTCATTTCTAAAGAAAGAAACTTCTCTGTTTTCTATGAGCTTTTGGATAAAACATGATGAATCAGAACTGGATCTCAAGGTTGGACTCTTGAGCTCACTCTTGTGTACTCAAACCACACAGGTGATAGGCACATGATTCAGCGATACCTTGGTGGACCATCTTCAGATATGCAGCCCTTCCTTAATGGAAATATCATTCAGTGCATTACTATGTTTAGGTAATGAAAATTACTATGTTTAGGTGTATGGTTATATTTTTAAGTATAATTCTTAAACAAGACTGATTTCACAGAAGATAGCATTGTAAATAGCAACACACACAAGACAACAAGAGGACAGTAACTTATATCCCACTAGGTTTTGCCTCTTAAAGATCCACCATCTTAAGGCTGGGAAGATGGTTCAGAGGTAGAGTGCTTGCCTTGCATGCACGAGGCCCTGGATCCGATTCCACAGCACCACATAAACAGAAAAAGCTGGAAGTGGCGCTGTGGCTCAAGTGGTAGAGCGCTAACCTTGAACTGAAGAGGTGAGGGACAGCGCCCAGGCCAGAGTTCAAGCCCCACCACCAACAAAAAATACATAAAAAATAAAAGATCCACCATCTTCCTATACCACCACACTTGGGGTCAGCTCCCAAGACATACTGTAGGTGACAAACTCAAATCCTATCTAAACCATAGCATCCAACATCTAACATTGATTCACTTGACTCTTATGGAGCATTCTTATGAAGCAATTGGTTTTCATTCAAACTTAAAAGTTAATTACACACGGTATATGCAAAGAGCCAAATGTGGTATAAGCTTGGGTAGAACGTTTGAAAGACAGCTCCTTATGGCTATAATTGCTGGAGAAAAATTCTCTAGGAGAGAATTTCCTTTCCTTGTCTCAGAACTTTTTATTTTAAAACTTCAGTTATATTATGTAGCTTTTGATGAGTTCCAGGTTGGAATTTTTTCAAGTGGAAAGTTTTATTTTGGCCCATGGTTTAGAGGCATCACCACATGGATGTTTGGTCCTATTGCTGTAGACTAGTGTTGAGGCAAATCATCCTGTTAGGCTGTGGCAGAACCTAGTTGTTCACATCATGGCCTCCAGAAAGCAGGGACAGAGCAAGGAAGACACCAAGGATAGAATAAACTATTCTTCAAAGGTACTGTACCACTTCCTTTTTTTTTCATCAGGCCTCGCCTCCCATAGTTTCCACTATGTCCCAGGAGTCCATTCCATAGCCATCAAAGGAGGAATCCATGATTAGAGTGTTCATTGTCTCAACATCTCTCAGTGACTGGGTCTTCCAGCGGGACAAAGATGTCAACAAATAAGGTGTCAGAGAACCTAGGAAGATGACACACTGGTGGTTGACAACTGAACATCTAAACTTCAATCCAGGGCACAGATTGAATTCAATTTCTCCCAAATGAAATTATCTTTTCTCCTCCCAGCCTCTGTAACTGACCTTTGGGAATTAACATGCCAATAAGAAATACAGAAAAGTATTCTAAGCACATGTGCAGAGGAAGAAAGAAAAGTGTTTGGAACAGAGTTATCTATTGAGATTGGTTCACATGGGAAGTATGGGAGAACTTATATAGAAAGAAAATATTCATGAGAGACTAATCTGAAAGGACCTTGACAACAAAAGGCATAGTGAGTATTCTGAAAACTAATTCTCTTTGAATGAGGCTCCATTTGGTGAAATTCCAGTACAAAGCAAGCACATGTTTTTCCCCCCTTTTTATGAGATAATTAGTGTTTGATAATTGGAATAATTGCATGCTATTGTTTTTAGTATGTTAGTTGAAATTTCCTTCCTTTACACAAATGTAATTCTTACTGCTTAACATTTATTTCATTTTATTGCTGAACCAGAAATGATCGTGAAATAAATATTGGTTTTCATTTTTCTTGACAATTTGCTTAAGGAAATATTCTTGAATTCAGTCTTCAAGGATAGAGTTTTGCCTTTATCTAACTAGGAAACATAAAAGATGCACAAATGAGTTGATTGTCTTGATAACCATTAACAACTGCCCCATTATTAGTGATTCATTATTATAGAGGACTTGTAAAAGAAAAAATATGGTACTTGAGGGTCACTTAATTAGGTGAATAGATCTTGGTAATTAGACTTTTTTGAAAAGATAATGTATTTTTCAGACATATTTAGGCAATCCTATTTAATAAACATCCCCTGGAGATGTTAAGTTCCACTTGTATTTAATTGTGATTGGTTTCTTTCCATATCCTGAGGATATTAGGGAATTTCCTGTTCTGCTAATGAGCTGCTCCAAATTTTTTCTTAGTTTCAGAAATGACAAAGATCTCATCCCAGCCTTAATGACTATTTAAAGAATAGTGACCAGAATGAGTGATTAGCAGCAGGAAATAGGGTTTGTGGGGTTGAAATTTATCTTGGACCCAAAGAGAAAATCTGGAAGAGAGAGAAGAAAGATTGTAAGGCATGCTTGTTTTGGGGGTTTTTTACTTGCTTAAAAGAATTGAAGACTTTAAAGAGATATCTCTAGTCTCAAATCAGAGTGACTATTTTAATCTCCATTTTTTAATGTACAGAGTTGTATACAAGTTCATGCAAGAAAAATAATTTCATCATGCATTCAAAGTTGAACTACTAATAAAAAAACAGTAAATTTTTTTATTATCAAAAGATATATTTTATTCCAATCTTCATACAAAGTTCATATATTCTAGCTTGTATTTTACCATGGGTATCATGCATTACATACTTACAATGTAAGTCTGCGTTACTTTGTAGCATATACACAGGCCTTAATCCACTTCTAATCAAGACAAGGATAACACAACAACAATAAGTACTATGTTATGCCATTATAGATAAAACAATACCAAATTCAATTTAAAAATGAAAAACAGTAAAATTTTTAAATCTGTGCATAAACATGAACCCTATAAGCTTAAGTACAACCTACATATACACCAATATATCAAATATCTCAATAGTATGTATTGAAATTTTTCATCAATCAAGAAGCACATAAGCACATTTGACATTTTTCAGCAGAAGAGTAATTGTTTAGAAACATGTAAAACAAAGATATATACTACATTCTTTTTTTATTGTGAAAATACTGTACACAGGGGTTACAATTACATGGGTAAGATAATGAGCACATTTTTTATCAAGCATTGTAGCCTCCTCCTTTGTTTCCCCTTCCCATCCCTTCGATATACTACATTCTTAATGCACAGTTATAATTCAAATTCCGAATCTAAAGTTTAATCAATAAAAAGTTATATGTTCTGCAAAATAGAAAATGAAATGCAAGAATGTAACAAGGATAATTTTAAGTAACGGAAGTTCACACTTGAATCAAATTAAATTCTGAAAATGACAATACATGTCAAATCACTTGATGTACTTCATAGAATTCACAAGTGTGATTTAAATGTTTTAAATCATGTTCCAATTCAAGCATGAAAAATAGACAAAACAATATATGAAGTAGCATCATTACTTTTATTTCTCAAATCCAGTCACATAGATTCTTTGCTAGTCATTCTACTAAAATGAAGGGTCAGACACAGGATTTCTACAATAATTAAAATAACCAAATTAGCAATTTGAGGGTTTTTTCCTGTAATGTCATTGAGATCATTTGAAGGAAAGTGAAGGCATTTTTACTAGGAATTCTCCCAGTAAAATGCAGAAATGGAGATGACAGATGGGAGCAGTAATGGGAACAAAGCACTCGGACATGTAACAGACCTTTACAAATCCTCCTACCGGATTTACAGGCAATGACTTTGGGTAAATTATTTAATCTCTTACAGCTTCAGTTTCTTAACCTATACAAAACCAAAGTGACATAGTAACAATCACATAATAAAGCTAGCATTTATCTCCTTGGCTAAACCTGTCCCTTATGCCACAAAATACCCTGAAAGATATATTAAAAGTAGAGAGTACTGGCTCAAGTGGTAGAGTTTCAGGCATGGGAGGTGAGACATAGAAGCTGATGATTTCGCTAAAGTGTTTACAAGACAAGATTTTTTTGGCAGTATCTTTAAAAAGAAAAAAGATATTTATAGCGTTCTAGGCCCTGGGCTGAGCAGTTTGAAGACAGAGGGGTTCTAAGAATGGACAGCTCTTTAAATTATTAAACAAGTGGTGAAACTTTGAAGGATGTGTTAGCATATTAGATTGGCTATTTAGGTTTTTTAAATAGTCTTGTCTTTCAGGAGTATTTCTGGAGAATTTAGATCAATTGTTTTTGTTTGGCCCAGTACTACTTAATACAGGGGCAGAGGATTATGTTGGTCAATGTATTAATCCTCAAAGAATTTATTTCACTCAGCTTCAGTATTAGCAACTCTATATGAAAATTAACTTAGGAGTATGTGACATACAACAAAATCATCTTAGTCTTGATTTTGAAGCAGTGCTTTCTATAGTTCTACAACATGATCTGAAACTGTATAATAGTTCTATAGCTTCTCCTTTTTCCATTTCTATTTTTTAAATCATAATTTATTCCTCCTCCTCCTCATGTCCTTTACATAATGCTTCGTAACTTTTTTCCATATTGAATGATGAACTTCATAGATTTAGATTCTTTTGCTTATTACTTTAATTATTCATAATAGATCTTTCCTATGAGGGCTGATTTAACTTGCCCTAGGATATTATATATCTTCATTAATAATATTTTGTACTTTGTGTACAATCTGTCTTCCAATATTGGGTTGATAATACATAGTAAATTTGTAGTAAATGTTTCAAGAAGACCTACATTCTTTCCACTTGGGGTTGCTATTAATAAGTATATTTACGTTTGCTCATATCCGCAATGAAAAAATGTTGCATAAAATAAAGACTCCTAAACCACTGCATTTGTAGCTCTTCCTGGATTCTTTGTACTTTTTATTTTGTTCTGTGTTTTGTTTTTATGTATACATTTATATTTTCTCTCATTTCTTCCTTTTATATTCATCCTCTGAGAATCCCCTCTCCAACTCTCTGTTGATTTGTTTAGATGTATTCTTGTTCAAATGGCTTTAGGGCAAGAATATAACACAAGAACAGACAGATTGTCAATAGTGTTTCAGGAAGAGATCTAAGCCCTAAGCCAGACCAATGAGCAGCAGTACAGGGATTTGAGCAATAGGAAATGACTTCTGTAAACCTCTCCTTACTAAATTAGTCGATAAACTTAGGAAGGCTAGGGACTTCTCTGTTACAACTTGTAGACATCTTGACTAGAAATAAAACCAACATAAAGTTGAATTGGGATGTGGGGATTCAAGGCAACATTAATGAGAAAGTAGATCAGGTTAGACCATGAGTTAACTCTACCTTTTACAGTTTAGTCACATGACCAATTAAATATCCCTTAGTGAGATTTAAGCTAATTTGAGTTGGATTTCTGTCAGTTTCTACTTGTCCACCAAAATTCACTTTCATGATAATTTTTCTCCTAGCCAGGAGTCAGAGATAATTTTCAAAAAAAAAAAAAAAGATTACAGACCCAATATCAAATGTGGAACATTTGTTTAACTCTTTAAAGAAGGAATGAAGGAGGAGGAAACAATGCTTGATAAGAAATGTACCCATTATCTTGCCCATGTAATTGTAACCCCTCTGTATGTTATTTTCATATTTAAAAAAAAAAAGGAATGAAAGAGACAATAACACTGCTTAAAAGGAAAATGCCAGACACTAATGTCATAGCTAGGAAAAGTTCTTGATTTTAATGTTAAATTTAAACCCTTTAAGTGATCTAAAATGCTAAATTTTGGATTTCTTGTTTTATTGAAAAGAGAAAACTGATCTTCTGTTTCTTTGTTGATAGTCAGCTGTCTTGATATTCTGTTAAAGCTGACTCTCAAAGTCTCCAATTGCTAGTCTTGACTTCTGGCCTGGATTAACATCCCATATTTTCATTACAACTAACTGTCAAACTTCCACAGCTACATAGTTATGACCATGAGGTTTCAAGTGATCATGTTTGTGCAGTATTACTGGGTCTTATTCATCCACTGTGACTGTAGGATTTCATGAATGAGTCTCTGAACCCAAACTGTTCTAACCAATTTGACTCTTTCAAGAAATTTAAAAATTGGACCAGGGAAATATCAACATTACTTTCCAGTGGAATGAATGGTGATTTAAATTAGAACTGGAAAACTGAAGAAGACTTGCTCTCTACAGAAGGAGGAAACAGTGAAAAAAATACCTTCCTGCCTACTTTTAAACCTCATTTCTCCATTCAGATGGTTCTAAAGATTCAACTATATGATTGGCCTTTGTTTACATAAATCACCTCTGTGGTATCATATGATACGTTCCATTTTTACTTATTGTAAGGTTGGGAGATTTGTATTAATTCTTACCAGAAGAAAACAATAAATATACAGTGGAAACATTAAGACAAACCCTCCCATTAAAACACTGAAAAGAGCTGGGCACCAGTGGCTCACACCTGTAATCCTAGCTACTCAAGAGGCTGAGATCTGAGGATCACGGTTCAAAGCCAGCACAGGCAGGCAAGTCTGTGAGACTCTTATCTCCAATAAACACTCAGAAAACTGGAAGTGGCTTTGTAGCTCAAGTGGTAGAGCACTCACCCTGAGACAGTGCTCAGGCCAGAGTTCAAGCCCCATGACCGACAAAAAAACAAAACAAAACAAAAAAAAAAACACTGAAAAGATTAGCCTCAGAAAATAAAGAATAAATTGATTATAGCAAAGGATGCCAAAAAATAAGTCTTCTCTATTTTTAGAAACAGAATTAATCAAATAATATAAATTACTTGACAATTATATTATTTTAAAAATTACAATAATTGAAATATTATGGTGATGTCTCTACCTATCAACATATAGAATAATAATTTCAATGAATTATTAAAAGAGAATATAAATCACTTTATCAATTATCCTAATATCAGAAGTCTATGTGTATGTACACATAATTGTTTGCATATATGTATGTATGAGAATGTCAACTGAAAATTACTGGGTCTACAGCAATGTCGTAACAATTAATTATTCCTTGCTGAAAAAAACAAAAGGTAATGGTAATGTTACTAACATTATTATTTGATATTGTTGCATGACTTATGATAAGCACATATAATATAATAGGATGAAGTTGAACTATTAATTCTGAGGAAATAGAAGTGTAAATTACCAGAGAACAAAATTTATACTGAAAAAAGTCCACAGAAATTTAAGCAGTAGGAGACGCACTTGAGATGGAGCCAAAGTCCAAATATTGACACATTAGGAAGAAGTTTCATTTCTTATGGGAAATAACTAGCAGATATTAGGTTATTTTTATTTTTGCAAATCTGAAATAAGTAGGACAGCTAAGTAGGGGTAGAAAAAGGAAGTTCAAATTTGATGAATAGGGTTATCTTATTGATGATGTTATATTTTACATTATCTTCATTGAGGGGAAATGATGGAAATAGTCTTGCAGTGTGTCATATGAAATTTAACTCACTCTTAATTAATTTGGCAATTCATCTTTCATCCAATACAAAACTTCCATCTGCCCCTTCATCCCTTTGCCCTTTTCTTGACCCTGTTCTGTGCGGTAGTTTCCAAAAGGAAACAGAGAAATGGCTTCTGATATTGTTTGGCAATATTGATCTCTGGCAAGGTAAAGAAGGAGGATGGAATGAAAGGCCAGAGCAATCATTCTTGCAAATCATTCCATCCATCTAATTGAGTATGGATTCATCTTTTCTTCACAGGGTATTGGCATTGCTCCCTCCCCATACTCCAAGCTAGGATAGGATTTTCCTGCTCCCTGCCTGTCCCACCTGACATCTCAGAGCTTCTGGGAGCCTCTAATGCTCTATAATCACCTTAGAAAGCAGTTATTTATCCAACTCTCTTGAAATCACCCAGTGTGGTATGCCCTCTTTCCTACAATATGTATGAGTCCAAACGCTTATCTGTAAAACAGACTAGCAGGATCTATTGTGCTTTATAAGAAACTCTTTCCCTAAGTAATATTTATCAGATCTACAGTTGTCCAAGGGGTATAATTTACACACAGCCTATAGAAGGCTGGATGAAGACTAGGCCTGAAACTCCAACATCTGTGTGCTTCTTTCTTTCACTTCATTCCCTAAGCCAGCAGAGAAAGTTTCACAGCAGTAGGAGACGCACCTGAGATGGAGCCAAAGTGAAAGTTTACTTCTCCCTTTGTCTATGTATAAGACAGTAAAAAAAAAAAAGTACCTAAATGTTTTCAAACCCCATTCTGGCTGAGTAACAGGCAGTCAATTAACTGATGGTGTCACTGTGGATAAAGATTTCCGCTCATTTTTGATGGTGACAAATCTCAGGTATGACAAATCCTATGGAAGATATTCCTTATCAGGTTAGTCACAGAATTCTTTGGTGGTGGGGGAGGGGGAGTAACCTGATTGCATGAGTTTGGGTAGATTTCTTGCCTGTTCTTCCCATCCTGTCCCTTCCTTATTTCAGATCTAAGCATTTTTTTCTTGAATATATTTAATAATAAATCACTGTTTTCCAAAACTTCATATCAGAGCACCTTAATCTAAGTTAGAAAACACATGCTATATATGTAAGGAAATAATTTTTAAATGTAAAATGACATAAAATATGTATAGCTCGTAAGCAAATACTGATGTCTAAAAGAAATCTATGTCAGATAAATATTTTATGATCAATTGGGATTTCAAACCATTTTTAGCCTCATCAGAATTTTCTAAAATGCAAAGCACAAGAGAGGCTTTATTCACTTCCTGACATGTTTTTAATGCAAAAGGTAAGCTATTTTAAAAGTGTAGACTCAGATGAGATGACCTTACATGTAGTTCTGGTACTGCCAGGAACGTGGAGGAAGCATTCTCTTGGCCTTCCATAAGATCATGGGAGTAGGCAGAAACGGAGAGAAAGGGAAAGGGAGAGAGAGAGAGAGTCAGAGACAGAGATAACAACAGAGACAGAAATGAAACAGAGACAGAGACAGAGACAGAGAGAAGTAACATAGTAACTCCTTTGTAACTGCAGTGGCTTTCAGAACTGACTCACCTTTAGCTTCCCCTAGGAAGACTAAGGATCTCTGTAAAATCAGATCAATGAATAGAGAAGAGAGCAAAAACCACACAGCTCATTATCTCCCTATTTCAGCCTTGCCTTTGATAAATGAACTGTTCCCATCCCAAGAGTTTAGGTTTCTTTTACACAAAATCATTCAGCTGAGAAGTGGAAGATCCAGACCCCAGAAACAAATGCTCAAAATTTTATTTCCATTAGTACCCACTGCTTATGTTATGTATTCCACCTGTGAATGGATTCAAATACTCTTCAAAACTTTAATTTTCTACAGTTGTTTAATCAATTTTGCCAGCACCATTTACTGAAGAGGCTTTCTTCCATCCTATTTTTTGGCTCCCTTATTGAAGATTAGGTGGCTATAGTGCAATAGCGAAACTCATAAGACAATATGTTAGAAATGATCTGTACAACTTGGGGGGATGTTGGGAGAGGAAAAGTAGAAGAAAAATGAGGGAGGGGGTAACAAGTTTGTCAAGAAATGTATTTGTTACCTTACTTATGTAACTGTAACCCCTCTGTACAAAACTTTGAAAATTAAAAAAGAAAAGGGACAGTAGACTGTCTACTGATAAAACACAGACTATCTACTCATATTTTTTAAAAAGCTTTAAGAAGGCTTAACAGTTAACTCTGTTTAATTTCATCATCCTGGAGTAAACTCTAAGTTTATTCTTTCATCATCCTTTTTCCAGGTAATTTTGGTATTTATATGAGAAAGATTGGTGATGATTTACCAAATGAATTACCAGAACTGGTTGAAGTTAATCATTTATCAAATCTTTAGGGAGTTTAGCCTATCAGTTAGAAGCCTGATTTAAAAGTGAGAGATGGAAGATGTACCTTATTCACTTTCCTCGACCTCCAAGAAGGAAGCCTGTATCACCAATAAACCAGTGCTTTCAGGAAAATACTCAGCATGGCAGGTCATGTTTTACATTGGGAATGCAGAACATTTATTTAAGTCAACAAAGCAATGTGAAATATTGAAATGGCTAATGCCTTCCATTACCTTTGCCTTTTACTTATTTGCAGAGTGGAAAAGATGATTTCCTCTCCTTTAATGTCTAAGCAATTTCCCAATTTAGAATAAATTAAGTGAAAGAATAATTGCATTTGGTCTATTCCTTCAGAAGACAGCACTGATGTAAATAACTACTTGGAAGAGATAGTCTGATAAATCTATGTACCTAAATTATTTTCACTGGCACATTATGGCTATATTTTTCAAAACCTCATCAGCAAACAGGCAATCTGTAAATGATTCCTTTGTGAGTATCAGCATCTATCATTGAGAATAATGTGTGTGGTTTTGGTTTTGACTCGGCTAGTTCTGACATATTTATAAAAGCTATTTGAAGCTGTTCACACACATATAATTGATTACAAGCAAAAACTATCAAAGCACATGTTGTTTATACCAACGAGTTCTTAATTAATAAGCTCAAATACATTTTACAAATACATTTAAAACATAAAAATTCTGTATGTTTTATCAGTTTGAATAGCAATTTTTTTCAAGGCTTCTATTACAGGAAAAAAATGAGGCTACTTGCTATTAGAAGAGTTTTATAATCACTTGCAAATAAAAATGTAGAAATGTTATACTGTCCTGGGATAAACCTACATATTCTATTTCCGTAAAATCTGCTTCTACCTACACATAGAATTAACATTATTTGTCAGATGAGAAATAAAATAACTAATAGCAGTACCAATCAAATAATACAACACAAAATAACTCATACTTAATAGATATGTGATTTCTATAACAATAAAATAAATTCAATACCTGGTGCAGTAGCTCATGCCTGTAATATAGGTACTTGGGAAGCAGAGATCAGCAGGCTCGTGATTCAGAGTCAGCCTGGGCAAAAGGAAGCCACATTTAGCGGCTTGTGCCTGTGTAGTTGGGAGATCACAAGTAGAAGAACCATTATCTGAGTCCAGACCCAGGGGCAAACCCAAGGCTCTACCTAGGAAATAACTAACACAAAATATGGACTGTGAATGGAGTTCAGGTGGTAGAACTTCTGCCTAAGAAGACCAAAGCCCTAAGCTCAAAAATAGGACTGGCAAAAATATATACAAACAAGCATACACATATGCATACATGCATGCATAGGAAATTCAGAAGCACTGTTTCAGAGGCCAGTATTTCCAAACTAAAGGATCGCAGTGTTACCTGAGCATTTTTGAGGACTCCATATCTCTCCCACCAAATGTGTTCTGGTGGCTGAAGCCTACAAGATAGCAAACAAGGCAAAAGAAAGCATACTATATATTAAAACACAGTCACTTAGATCTAGGTGAGAAATTACCATCATACCTAGAATACGAAGTAATACCTAGAATATCATAATATCTGCTACTTTAGCTTTATTTTTTTCTTTATTATTAAACTAGTTTTAGAAATGGTCTGTGGGATTTTATCACAGGAAGAACAAAAATGCCAACCAACTGCAGAAAAAGCTTATGATAGGGTGGGAGGAATAAATTGCTTACTTAATTCCTTTCAGAGGCTAGTACACCTCTGTCATATCATAATGCCATCAATACTGTTTTAAAACAAGAGTTTTCAACCTCAAGATGTATGTGGCAGTGTGTCTAGCTTTTGAAGTCACTGACAAAAAGATCTGATAATGTTCCATGTTATGACACTTCTATTATCGCACAAAATAAAGACTGTCTTCCTTTTAAAAAAAAATGTAGTTCCTACTTCAAAGTAAAAGCATGTCTCCACCTAGCACTGGAGGTTTCATTTTTACTGTGTGCACAGTACAAATTGCAGTGTAGAAGTGAGACTGGATCTGTGGATGACACAATTAGAGATCCTGACATGAGGTTACCAGGGCAGAGACTGCTGCTATGCAACCTTGACCTGTTACATTCAAAGGTGGAGATAGAACGCAGACACCACTGGTGTGTTGTAAGAAGCAAATAGTAGTGGTTTGTAGCACATACCTACTGAACTAATTTCAGAAAGCTCCCATTCTGTAGTGTTACTTTGAGTTCCAGGTCTGGGTTAATATGCTCAGGGTGTGTGTTGTGACAAGGCAATGAAGTTTGAAAGATACATAAGAAACCCCTTTGATACTTCTGTAGAGGAATGTTGCATAAATTTGAAGGCAGTGGGTCTCCAAATAGCATTCCTCCCTTTTCTTCCAAAGATCTTTTAACACAGATGTAGGAGTCAGAAATGATAGACATTAATATTCTAACAATCTTACTGGTAAAACTAGTTCAGAGGACAGGTGGCAATTGTGCTAACAGATGATTCCTGACACTTGCATGAGTAACTTTCACACTCTTCAGCCTCACATGGGACAGCAGCAAAGTCAAGAACAGTGTTAATGGCCAGCTTAGATCAGAATTCATTTTCTCTTCAGATAGGTATTCTTCATATAGTAAATAGGAAAGAGTTAGTCAAATACTCCATTTCTTTCTTCTTCACTGATGAATTAGGGAGCACACTCTTCTCCACAGGAAAAGAATCCATGGATGTCACTCTAGTGTATGGTTTTCAACTGAGATGTAAGATTTATTCCTACAGTGACTTTGAGACATGAGTGGGGATGGTTTTGCAATTTAGTAGGTGAACACCAGAGTGGTTAAACATCATCTGAAGAACACTAGTGTCCCAGGCAATGGAGTACCATCCTACCTAACACCTGTGATTACCTGTGTGGAGAAACACTGGTAGAAACACTTGCAAGAGATTTGAGGATAAAGAATGAATCACTATAGTAGTTCTATAGAAGTATAGATGTGTGTGTGTGTGTGTGTGTGTGTGTGTGTGTGTGTGTGTGTGTGTGTGTGTGTGTGTGTGTGTGTGTGTAGGAGTTAAGCACTATTAACAACTATTGTGCATGTTAATTCCACAACAGCACTGCATTGTAAGCAACTTTTGTTGCCTTTTGCTTTTAAATGACCTGCACCTGTGTTGGGCCATTACTAGACAGTGGTCAGGCATACTTGTCGCTTGTGTTTGGTTGCCTTAAGCAAGGAGCTGTCAACTAGGCAGACACTTCTTTGAGCACTGGGTAAACCACCGTCATCGCAGCTCAGCTACTTTGAATACTCCAGGGTCACTCTGAGGAAATTTCATTCTCACTGCTACAAACCATGGCAGCTACTGAAGCTGTAAATTCTTCAGTAGGCCCTGTTCCAGTCACACCTACTTCAGACAGCTTTGCACTGGCTCTGAGAGACTTAGCTTCACCATGACATGACTCATTACCTCTTCAGTACCCAGCTTATCATATAGCTATTCTCATTCAAGCCAACAAGAAGCCCTTCCATCAGTGACTCAGCAAAAAGTTGGTGACCCCATATTTATTACAGTATTATTTACAATCATTAAGCTGTAAAATTCTGCCATACTAATGACAAAGAGATAAAGGAAATGTGATAGATATGGAATATATGCACATATATGGAATTATTCAAATCAAATTATAAGATGTCATTTGCAAAATAAATGGGTAGAACTGACAATCATCATGTTAAGAGAAATAAGCTGAATTCAGAAGGATAAAAGTATGCACATTTCTCATATGAAGAATTTAAACTGAAAAGGCTTATATAAACATAGAAATACACATATATACACGCATCCCAATGAGAGACAGAGAGAGAAAATCTATTTTTATTTTTTATTTTTTTATACTGTAATCTTACATTTTTAAAATTATTGTGAAAATACTGTACAGAGGGGTTACAATTACATGGGCAAGATAATCAGTACATTTCTTATCAAGCATTGTAGCCTCCTCCTTTGTTTCCCCTTCCCATCCCATCCTCCCCCCACCCACCCCCACCTATATATACATATATTTTTAATTCTATTAGAAATCTACTTTGGGAGATGGAGAAGTAAAAGGGAGATGGAAGTTTAAAAATAACAAAATCTGCTGCATCTATGTATGAAGATGCATGTATGAAGAAGTACTGTATATACAGGTATGGAAAAATAACAATGAAACCTCTCCTAAGATTTAAAATTTTATTTTAAGGGCAAGAGAAGTTGAAAGAGAATGACAGAGGGGGTAAATCTGATCAGGGTTCAATGTATAAATGCATGAAAATACCATAATAAAATCTGGGGATTTTAGCTTAAGTACTAGTGGTGGAAAGAAGATGGCTAAAGAGATTTAGAGAAAGTCTAGAAACAGAATTTGGGGAGTTGAGACTGCAGAAGGGCAGAGGCTGTGAAGGTGAAAGTAAGAGCTACAATCCCTGGTTGTGGAGGGCCTACTAAGGGTTAAGAGCTTAGGGCACCAACACCCAAAGCTCAGTATCTGTAATATTAGTTGCTGCACCCTGGGCCACTGACACTTAAATTCCACAGCAATAATCTTCTGATCTGAACACCTAGATGTTTCAAGGGTTTTGAAAGCTTGGAGCAATAAGCCTTTGCTTCTCAAGACCCATAGCAGTAAACCTGTACTTCTCAGAGCTCTGAGTCATAAGCTTCTAGGTTTATAAGCTCAGCCTCTAGCATTCAAAAGTTCCTGGCTGCAACTGAGAAAGCTACTCCCGGCCTATTTGAAATTTCCAACTGATTAGAACAGAATAGCTCTGCTAGCTATTTGTCACATTTTGCAAGCTTCTGCTAGTCTGTGCCAAGAGGACAGCAAATCTACTGAACAAGTACTCTCCTTTTAAAACTTTGAGGTATAATATATGCATAGATATAGCTCAGCTATTCCCATGAACAGTTTTAAGACTTAATTATCACTAAAATATAACACCTTATTACCTAAAAACTCATCAGGACTTTTGAAGTCAACTCCTTCCTCAAAACCTTAGTAGCTATTGCTGTGCTTCATGCCCTTAAGCCTAAGCTTTTCCCAAATTTCATATGCATGGAATCAGACTTCTGGATATGGCTTTTTTACTTGGCAAATAGCATTTGGAATTCATGCATGTTATTGAGTGTATCAAAGTCTGCTTTTTTTTTTTTTTTTGGTCAGTCCTGGGGCCTGAACTCTGGGACTGGGCACTGTCCCTGAGCTCTTCAGCTCAAAGCGAGCACTCTACCACTTGAGCCATAGCACCACTTCCAGTTTTCTGGTGCTTAATTGGAGGTAAGAGTCTCGTGGACTCTCCTGTCCAGGCTGGTTTGAACCCATATCCTCAGATCTCAGCCTCCTAAGTAGCTAGGATTACAGGCCTGAGCCACCAGCGCCCTGCTTCTGCTTTCGTTTCTGAGGAATGTCCCATTGTGGGGTTGTACTACCATTTTGTTATGTATTTCCTGGTTGAGACTTTACTTTTAACTTTTATAGATTTGGCTTACAGTTAAGATAGGCATTTTTCAGATATCATCAAAACAGAACATGCTGAATCTCCTCTTATACTCTTGCCCAGCTTTGAGAAACCATTCTCTTCAGGTGACCCAACTTACGGAACACAGGTTTCCTACACATATTATGACCATATCATTTGTTACCCCTGTGATAGTCCATTTTTCCCATTAGATTTTGAACGCTTTGGAGTAAGTGTGATGTCCATGTTTTTTTTCATCTCAGGCAATATGAATAATTTCTGGAACACAGTTGATTAATATTGAGTAGGTGTTTGGACAAATGAATAACAAGTGAATCAAAGTTCTGTTCTGTGGGTCTTCATTCACCTACTAATCACAGATAATGTCTTTGAGCTCTGGAACAGAAGATTTAAATATCAAAGTAAGAACAATTAGGTTTCAGTAACTATACATCTCAAACTTTTTGTTTTCAATTTAATTTTATTGTCAAGGTAATGTACAGAGAAGTTACAGTTACATAGTAAGGTAGTGAGTACATTTCTTGTCGAACTTGTTACCACCTCCCTCATTTTTCTCCAACTTTCTCGCCCTCCCAACCCCCCCCCCAAATTGCATAGTTCATTTCCAGCATATCATTCCCTGAATATTACTGTTGCAATGGCTCACCCTTTGTCCTTTGTCTCACCATTTTGTTGTTCTCCTTCCCTTCCCTAATTCAAATAAACATATTTATAATACCAAGGGTACTAAAATCAAATACAGTGACAACAGGTGATAAACCATGGGGGGCAGGGGGAAGAAACACAAAAGAAAAAATAAATCACATGGGCATTAAAAACAAAAACAAAGAAAAAAACTCTCGTTTCCAGGTCATTGAGTTCATTTTGCTTAGCATCATCTTATATGGTCATATGTAAATAGCTATTAAGCTATTCTGCTCACCTGCTAGAACTGTCCTAATTATTACAAATGCAGGAAACCATGGAATTTATGTTTCTTTGGGTCTGAATTACTTCAATTAATATGATTTTTCCCAAGTCTTTCCATTTCCTTATGAATGGGGCAATGTCATTCTTTCTGATGGAGGCATAGAATTCCATTGTGTGTGTGTGTGTGTGTGTGTGTGTAGATATAGATATAGATATAGATATAGATATAGATATAGATATAGATACATACCACATTTTCTTGAACCATCCATCTACTGAGGGGCATCTGAGTTGGTTCCAACATTTCAAACTTTTCTAATGTGCTCAGTGAAAGAGACAGGCATATACTATTAGAATGAATTGATCCATGAGCTAACAACATAATTTCAGACTTTGTCAATACATGGTAAGAAATGCTAAATATTTAATAAGGTAAAATAAGATAAGTCTATAAAGTAGAATAAATATTTCATAACATGATTTATTTTGAAACCAAAAGAAATCATGAAGTTTTATTCTTACACTTTTAGCCAAAGTGTCTAAAATAAAATAGTCCCTGAAAAAATTACAGCTGGAATTAGAAAGTAAGTGTGAACAATTTACTTTTCTCTTTGAAAGTCCTTTTTAAAAGTTTTCTACAAATACAGAGAAAATGAGGCAACATTTTCTTATTATATATGTATAAAAAGGAAATTACCTGCTTAGAAATTCTTTTGATATTTACTCTGTTCTGTTTTAACACCTTCTAAGATATTTTGTTCATTTTTCACAAAGGACAAGGGAGGATAGAAAAGTGGTTGAATAAATATGGCCATTAACTCCACCATACAGTTGTCTACCAAATACGTGAATTTGGAAGATTCATGAAAAATCACATTCAGATCAGAATCTTCCACTCTATAGCCTCCTGTATGCTTAGGACATCTATAGAAGGAATGAAAGATTTTTTAAAAAAATGACTCTGAAATAAGCAGAAAATGTCAGATAAGTCGATGTTAGGTGAAATGAACCTCAAGATAAGTATTCAACTGTTTTTTCTTTCTTGCGATTGTTTCTAACATATTTATGAGATGATTTCTTTGTTGCTTTGTATGTCCCTCCCCCACAGAATAACCCCTGCTTTCACTGTATTTGATGTTGGTATAATTTGTGGAGGGGAAGGGAAAAAACAAATCGTTTAAATAGGGATACAGGTGGACCCATTGCCAACAATGAGATGTACAAGTCATTATGTCGAAAAACGAACTTTACAACTTTGGCAGGTGGGGGAGGGGGAGAGATTCTGAAGGTTGATTGTGCTTTGATCATCATTAGAGGAAGCATTCCTCCATACAGCAGTTTAGTTCAGTGGTAAGTGTTGAGATGAAGATGGCTCTCTTTCTTGGATCAAAAGGAAGGTAGATTGTTGCAAAGCAAATACAGACCAATTTTAGGATTATTTTGTAGTTAACGTGCTTCCTGTCTTAAATTGTAATGTTCTTTGAACCAGCAGTAAAATAGAAAAGTGCGAGAAAGCAAGAAAGCAAGAAAGAGGAAAGAGAGAGAGAAGGAAGGAAGGAAGGAAGGAAGGAAGGAAGGAAGGAAGGAAGGAAGGAAGGAAGGAAGGAAGGAAGGAAGGGAGGAAGGGAGGGAGGGAGGGAGGAAGGAAGGGAGGGAGGGAAAGAGAGAAAGGAAGGAAGAAAGGAAGGAAGGAAGGAAGGAAGGAAGGAAGGAAGGAAGCAAGCAAGCAAGCAAGCAAGCAAGCAAGCAAGCAAGCAAGCAAGGAAGCAAGGAAGGAAGCAAGGAAGGAAGGAAGGAAGGAAAAAGCAAGCAAGAGGAAGGGAGCGAGGGAGTACAGGAGGGGAAGAGGGAAGAAAGAGAAAGAGAAAAAGAAAGGAGTTATTGTGACAAATCTCAGTTTAGAAGCCTATCATATTGAATAAATCATTGCATGTTAAAGTAATTTATCTGCTAAGAGAAAGGACAGGATCATTTTTTTGCCCATAATTTCCCAATACTAAGCTAGCCATATTCCTCCTACAAAAGGTTCAATATGCCCACGAGAACATCTATGTAGCAAAAAAGAACCAAGAACAAAGTAAAATTGAGAATAAATAAATCTGATAGATTTGAAAATGTCTAGAAAAACTTGTATTTAATTTATACTTGTAAATTTTTAGTGATACAGTTCAGCATATTTGAAAGAAATATTATGTGTTTCCAAGGAATATATCTAACTCAAATATATAGAAAAAATTAATAAAAACTAGGCATTCAATTGTCATTTTATTTCATTCCCTTTGTTTTATTAAGCATATGTTTACCCAGATCTTTAAAAACCATTTTTTATCTAGGATGACAGTTTCAGGAATAATGTATAAATTTCTGCATATCTCTTGTTTAAAATTTAAAGTAGACTGTTTTACAATTTCTAAAAGATCATTCAGACCTATCTTTTATGATTTAATGTGCAGTTTTTGAAAAGAGTATTATTTATGTGCCTTGACAATTTTTCAAAAGCCACAGCTATCAGAATAACTATAAAAAGTGTAGAAAATAAATTATTAAACTATCTGTATTCTACCTATAAGGTCAAATAAAAACAATTAGAAAATCACAAGATGCATTTAAAAGCTGAGAAATGTATGGGGGAAAACTGCTCAATTTACTTGAATTCCCTTTTTGGCAAGTATCAATTGAATCAACAGAATGGTTTTTCAGAGACAAAATAAGCTGAGAAAATTTTCAAATATTTGAAATTCACATTTTTTCCTCAGCCCTTAGTTCCTTTGAGAATTAAGCTGAACTGAGAAATGCTGGAGAATACAGCTCTTCACTCTCCTCCCCCTCTGAAAGACAAGTTTCTTTCCATTTGGATTTTCAGAGCCTCAAACTAATCAGTCTTAATTACTACCAGCTGTGATTTCTTCTCCCAAGGGTTGCTCCCTGCTGGTACCCAAGTAGAACAGAATAGTGCAATTTTGTTAAACTCCAATAAATACATGGGACTTTGTAGAATCTAATTCACTACATGAGATTTCAAACACTGTAACTATCAAATAAACTTTCACTTGACTTTGAAGAAGGACCACATATGAACACCACTCTTTTCAAAGAGGTGATGAAATATTAGGCAATTGAAAGTTCTATTTTTCTAACATTAGGAATTTTAATAGATTATACCTCACTATGTTTTTTATCTATAATGTGTTTATATGTATAGGTTTATTTGTATTTATGTGTGTGTGCGTGTATATATATATATATATATATATATATATATACACGCACATAGATACACCTCATAGTATATTTAAATACCTTATATATATATCTGCAATTTAAAAAATAGAGATAAAATCACATTTCTTGACTGCATGATGAAGTTTTGAATCAAAACCTTTTGTGACAGCATGAAGAAACCAAAGCAAATAATAATTGCTATATTTAAAGGTTCATTAAATTAAATAATTGACTCTACCTTACTGTTTTTTGTTTGTTTGCCAGTCATGGAGCTTGAACTTGGGGCCTGAGCCCTGTCCCTGAGCTTCTTTGTGCTCAAGGCTGGCACTCTACCACTTGAGCCTTAGGGCTACTCTGGCTTTTCTGAGTAGTTTATTATCGATAAGAGTCTTGTGGTAAACATAGTTGTGGTGGTAGCCTTAGTATGGCCTTGTTTGTGATCGTTCCAGTATGTGCCAAAAGTGGGATTGCTGGGTCATAGGGGAGCTCTATGTGGAGTCTTTTGAGGAACCTCCATACAGCTTTCCAAAGTGGTTGAACAAGTTTGTACTCCCACCAACAATGCAGTAGGGTTCCCTTCTAGTCACATCCCCTCCAGTTGTTATTAGAGTTCTTGATTATAGCCATTCTAACTGGGGTGAGGTGGTATCTCAATGTTGTTTTGATTTGCATTTCTTTTATGGCTAGAGAGGTTGAGCATTTCTTCATGTGTCTATTGGCCATCCTTCTTTCCTCTTCAGAAAAGTTTCTCTTTAAGTCTTTAGCCCACTTATTTATCAGACAGTTGTTTCTTTGAGGATTTGTTCTTGGAGGATTTAATTTTTTGAGTGATATATGGAACCAACTCAGATGCCTCTCAGTAGATGAATGGTGTGTGTGTGTATATATATATATATATATATATATATATATATATATATAGCAAATGTACTCATTACCTTGCTCATGTAATTATAACCCCTCTGTATGGTATTTTCACAATAAAAAAAAATAAAAAAATCAATAGAATTCTATGCCTCCATCAGAAAGAATGGCTTGCCCCATTTGTTAGGGAATGCAAAGACTTGGAAAAAATTATATTAAGTGAAAGTAAGCCAGGTCCAAAGAAACATAGGTCCCATGGTTTCCCTTATTTGCAATAACTAGTACATGTGTAGGACAAGCAGAAAAGGCCAAAAGCCATGTACATATGACCATATAAGATGATGCTAAGCAAAATGAACCCAAGATAGGGACACAAATATCTTTTTTCTTTCTTGCTGTTTTTTCTAACATATTTATGGTTTTTTTGTTTCTTTGTATGTTCCTCCCTCACAGTATAACCCTATTTTCACTGTATTTGATGTTGGTGCCCTGCATCTTATATAAATACTTCTTTCATTTGGGGAGGGGAAAGGAAAAAACAAAATGCTTAAATAAGGATACAGTTGACCCATTGTAACAATGAGATGTACAAGATACTATGTTGCAAACAAACTTTACAACTTGGGGTGGGGGGGTAGTTGTGGAGGTGGGAGGGAAAAGATGGTAGGGGGAAACAAAGAAGGAGGCAAAAATGCTCAATAGAAAATGTACTCAATACCTTACTCATATAACCATAACCCCTCTGTACAGCATTTTTACAATAAAAAAATGTAAAAAATAAGTCTCGTGAACTTTTCTGCCCAACCTGGCTTCAAACCATGATCCTCATATCTCAGCCTCCTAAGTAGCAAGGATTACAGGCATGTGTCACCAGTGCCAGTTTTACCTCACATTTTTATCATTGAAAATATGTTTTTAAATTATTTAATTCTAGCTATCAGGAAAGCATTTTAGAATTATGTCACCTAAGAGAACATTAGGATTTTTATCTCTCCTAGCTTAATGAAGTCACAAATTCAACCACTTGATCAGTGCTAAAAAAATAAATAAATAAATTCCATTTTTTTCCAAAGAAAGCAACAACACAACAATGATTAGAAGAAATTAACCACATCTGAAAGTGATTTAAGATGTAAATGTGGATTCTTTTTATTAAAACCAGTGGATTTGAAGTTTCAATTAATGAACCACATTTAGGGCTATTAGCTGGAGTAATAAACTTTGTTACTAGGCAGAAAACTGAGGCTAATAAAGACAAAGTACAAATGTTTGCAAACAGATTGCCACTGGCAGAAACTGAGCAGGTTCAATATGCCTTAAGAAATAGTTGAGTTGTTACAAACCTAGTGTCTTCATGAATTCGTTACCTCCTACAAAATACCAAAGTATATCTGTGCCCCAAATAACACTTATACAATGCCAATGGACTTAATGAAATACATACATCTTCGTGGTCATAAAGAGAATTTATTAATGATACTTTTGTTTCTTGAGGTAATTTTATAAATAATTCTTTTTATGACTCACCATGTGCCCTATCTATACTAATCTTCATGCTGTGAAAATTTTGAATTAGTTAAAATTAAAAATTAATTAATTAATTAAAAGAAAATAGAGTAGTTCAAGCCATACTAATACTCCTGCCCCCAAAAAGAGAATAATAGGGAAAACAGGTAAAATATAAAACTAATTTTTTAATCACTGTATTGTTGCAGAAGCCACAAATGTTAAAAATTAATAGACTAGACCTGGAAGTCCACAAAGAAGTCAGTTTAAAATATTAGTCATTCTCTCTTTTAGGTACTTGTCATTTGCTAAAGTACCATGAAGAGGGGAAGAATCCTTTCTGACTGGGGCATAAACAACAACAACGACAACAACAAAAGTGTGGGAACAGCAGAATCAATCAAGCACTAAGAGCTGTTACAGAGCTCATCAAACAGGACTGTAAAGTTGAATAGGCCAAACACTGAGTGTAATTTCTCCCAAAGATATATGTTGAAAACTAGATTACATAGAAAACAGGTAAAGGAGCCAAGCTAGATCCTCTGAAAAATACCCAAAGAAGATAAATAGTTGACAAATGCACTTATGAAAAATGCTATTCGTTACATGTCATTTAAGCAAATTAAAGAAATAATAATGAGATCACCCCCAGCACCTATTAAAATGACCACTGTCAAGAAAACTGACACCTCCAAATATAGGGTAAGATGTAGAACAATGGACATTCATCTATGGGTGGGGAAACAAAATGGTGCTTCCAATTTTGAAGACAATTTTGTGTTTCTTACAAAGGTAAACACTTTTAGCCTGTAACAGAGGAATCATGCTGTTCAATATGTACTCTAAGGTGTTGAAACTTTACGTCCATTCAAAAAATGCAAACAGATTCTGGTAGCTGCTTCATTCATAATTGTCTATGTGTGCAAGCAACCAAAATATCCAAATGGATAAACTCTGTACATCTAGGCAATGGACAACAACATAATTATTCAATGCAAATAAAGATTTACCATGTTGTTTGGAGGAAAACTGAATACGTATTATTGAGAGAAACCAATATGAAAAGTATGATTCCCAACTATATGACTTCTTAGAAAAGACAAAATTATAAAGCTGGGTTCGCATGGCTCTCAACTGAAACTTTAGCTACTTGAGAGGCTAAGATCAGGGAAAATGTGTTTCTAGGTCAAACTGACCTTTCTTGCTCAATAACTGGACATGGTGGTGAAGTGCCTGCTATCCTAGCTACACAAGTAGTTGTGATTGAGAGGCCCATGTGAAACAGTCATTCCAGCTATAAAAAGAAGTAAAAAATAGGAGAATCCCAGTGCAAGTGCATATCCACAAAAGAAGTAGATTCCCCATCTCAAAAAGAATCAGGATACTATTTTGGTGATCCTCAAGTTTAAAAGATAACTATGGAAATTGTAACAAAGTAAAAAAATAAAAAAGGTCTATGATTGCCAAGAATGAAAGGAAGAATAGTCAGTGCCAAAGATTTTTAAGATTTTAATATTAAAAACATTTTCATAGGCATTGAAAATATTGCGTGACACTGTAACAGTGTAATGATAAACATATAATCACTGTATGTTTTGAAAACCACAGAACGGGGCAATACCAAAAGCAAACTCTGAATAAACTTGGAAAGAAAATGATATATCAAATGTACTACATATATCACTCTGCTGGTGAATTATTGATAATGGGGGAGGCAGCTGCATATGTTCAATGGAGGAGGATACTGGAAAACTGTATTTTCCACTCACTGTGCAATAACTTAAAATTTCTGTAAAATACAATTTCTTTCTTTTTTCAAGAAAATGCTGACTTATATTTAAATATGATGTAGTACCTATTTACAGAGTCAAAATCTTACGCAGAAGAAAGCTCATGGTAATGAGATAATTCCATTATTCTAAACATCAACAAAACAATAGGAAATAAAGGGAGCAGACTCTGTCAATGTACTGTGATACTGAAAAGATCTTCAAAATTAATGAAATATTGTTGCTGAATGTCTTAGTAGGAGTGGTGAATTGACGATCCAGAGGTGTATGTGAATATTTTGATTGTGGAAAGGCAGGAATTGAAAATCCATTCTGATTCCTGGCAAAGGGCGGAAATACACAAAAAGAAACCTGACGCAAAAATCACCTAACAATTTTGGCATGAGAAAACTGAAAACTTGAGAACTTGGCCTTTAAGATATTTGTTGGGTTCTGAAGAAGCCCAAAGATGAAAATGAAAAAGTTATGTCACTCAGAAATGTCTTCATCTACCCACTGCAAAGGACAGAAGCACTGTTGAAGGAAGAGAGCCCTTGGCAGGTAGAGGGAGAGACTTTCAGAAAAAAACTGAAATCAAAACCAGAAACAAATCACAAACCAGAAAGGAGGTGAGAAGTGTCAGAACTCAGGTCTAAGAACAATCCGGTGAAAAGCTATGACACTGGGAATAGCCCAGGGTCTGGTGAGTGAATCATTGTGAAATAAATTTCTTATGGAAATTTTCAATACTCATAATGATTAACTTTGGTCAGATAAGATTTTAAAAGTACCAATAAGTAATTGCAGCCACACTAGTTAAAAGAGAAGCTCTGAGGTATGTCCCGGGCACCTGCATTTTTAAAAGCATCTCAGGTGATTTTTGTCACAAGGTAATAAGGCTGCAGTGTCTCAACAGGTGGAATAGCAGCTTGATGTTACTCTGAAAATATTATCAACTGTTGATCGGACCCTCTGACTATTCTTTCTTATTTTACCCTGGCAGATTTACAAAAATGCATAATGATGAAGATTGAATTCCAATCCTTCAAAAGCAATATTTGCCCCATATATCCCCAGGCCTTGCTGTCCTCTTGACCTTTTCCATTGTGTGCCATATTTGAGATGAGTGTTGGTAAATCTCTCACCTCATTTTAAAGCATCATATTTATACTTTGGAAATTTTTCATGAAGGAAGAATGACAAACCAGAACACACAGTTCATATATCTCCATTTATTTTTCTTCTTTCATTTTGTTAGTATATATTAATTGTGCAAACAATGGATTGCATTATAACGTTTTCATGGGAGCATGTAATGTGTTTGGGTCATATTTATCTCTTACTGTCAGTTCATAGATCTTGATAGTTCAGCAAATACTCGCACCAAATTTATTCTATTTTTCCTTTAGTTTCTCAAGAGTATGTAGTTATTTTTCTTTTTGTGAGAACCACGCATTTCTTTTTTGCTTCCATCTACAGTAATTTCAGAATGATCCATATTTGGCTCATGTATTGATTAGCATTGCATAATAAATTGCCTAGAAATGCTGTCGTTGGAAACAACAAACATTCTTGCTTCTTGGTAGGTTGACTGAAGTTTAGCTGGTCTAGGCTCAGGTCCGTGCTGTGGCATTCTTGTCATTCTGTAACAGGCCTAGGAAATGCCCAGATGTGTCATATCAGGCTGTTAGGATAAGTGTTTATTTATCACATATATATATATATATATATATATATATATATATATATATATATTACACCCCAGGGCCAGAGCAACACCTGTAGTATGTATTTCTTTTGAGGATGGCAGAGGTACAAGAGAGCAAGTAGAGATTTGGGACATTAGCATCTTGGCTTGGGAATTCTATGCTTTATATTACATTCGTTTCAAGAGCAAAGCTTAGGGTCATGTGATGGACAAGTACTGTACCTGTACCTATGAGAACTGGGTAGATGCAGATTCAGGAGAGAGTCAGAACTGGGACCAATAAGTCAATGTATGGCAAGAAACCACTATTCATTCTTTTACTCCCGGCTGGGCTCACTGAATTATTGAATCACTTCCTGAACTAAGGTTAGCACCAGAATACTGTATCCAGAATATTCCTTTTGTGGTTAATTGGAGATAAGAGTCTCACAGGCTTTCCTACCTGGTCTGGCTTTGAATCCTGATCCTCAGATGTCAGCTTCCTGAGTAGCTAGAATTACAGGTGTGAGCCATTGGCACCTGGCATGTCAGGAGTATTCTACAAGGTTAAGCTGAACTGACTCAATGGAGTAGTCTCTGGTTTCCCTTACTTCTCTAGCATTCATTCTTATGTTTATTTCTTTTTCTTCTAAGTCATTACAAGTTATAGTTGATACTCACAAACAATTGGTTTAAAACCTTATCTACCCAACATGTGTTTTATTTAAACAAAGGTTCATTATTTTGGCACTTGTTAGGACAAGATTGCAAAGGAGGAATATCAGTTCTTGTCACTTTTAAGGTTTTGTGTGGCCATTGGCTTTCATTGGCCATGAAATACAAGCAGAAGTGACTCAGGTCTGCTATTGGAAGAGTGCTTTCACTGTGATAAAAGGAGTTTCTCAGCACTGTTATCACTTCCCTGTGACCAGTGAAGCAACAAATATTGACATAATGCAATAATGAATCATTGCATTAAAGATATATACCCTAAAGCATTTTACTTCTCAAATTTATCCTATAGGAATGAATCCTATTTTCCAAAAACTGGAGCTGGAGGGGAAAATATACATATATAAATGAAATTCAACCTCCTAGATCAACAAGAATTGTATAATATTTACCACATTACAAAAGGAAGATTAAGGTAAGAAAATGGGAGTGATTTCCCAAAGTCTTTTTAAGATCACCATTTGTAGTTTAAATTTGCCTTAAGAAGAGCTGGTCTAGAGTTGAACAAGGAGGAAAAAATGATAGTACATGCGAAAAGGAATGGTTTAAAATACCATTCAGAAAGGGAATCCTTCCCAAATCTTCCTTTTGTGCTGTTACTCGCACCTGGCAGAGCTAAGGGTAGAAAACGGAAGCACTGGTTGGGAAAGCATCTCTAGAGAATTCATCTATTCTGCCTCTAACTTGGACTGAAATTTAAGATGCCCTTCTTATAGTTCTCTGCATTGATTTAGCCTTGTCTTTCTGAAAAATTGATTTTCTTTGTGCCTGTATCCTGGAAAGTAAAACATTTAGCAGATATAATTACAGGTAAAAGGTAAAGACAGGTAAGAATTTTGGGGGCTTTTAACAGAGAAATGATGTAAGCATACAGGTTTTTTTTGCTGGGGGGATTTTTAAGTCAGGAAAATTCAGCAACATTCCTTGATTTGTGTGGGACTTACTATGCTCTTGAGAAGAACTCAAATGCTGTCTGTGTTTAGGACTCAGAATCATGCATGTAGACTGACAGGCAGATAGACCTACATTATGAGGCCTGGTGTAGTGCAGCTCATAGTATTCCTGATAGAAAATACCATGAAGGCTAGAATAGCTGGAGCTGGATGTCAGGAAGCAGAAAAAGTAGAGTACAGGCCATGATTTCATCTCCCAAATGCATGTCTGTGGGCTTTGGAATGAAGAGAGTGTGATAGGTAGAGGATGCCCTGCAATATTCAGTGAGTTATTCTGAGTAAACAAAAAACACACACTATATTTTAGTTAAGAAAAAAATATATATATATATAATGAAGTAAATAAGAGTATTCAGAGGTATAAATCTCAAAACACATTTGTGACACCAGAATCCAAGTCAAACAATGAAACACTTTCTGTATTCTGGAAGCTTCTCTTATCCCTTTTCTTGTCACACGGTGAGGTATGTGAATAGCATAGCTTAGTTTTGCTAGTTTTGGACTTTATATGCATGGAATTGTGCAGTATATGCATTTCTTTTTGGTGTATGACTTATTTTACTTAGCATTTAAAGTGTGTATCTGTGTTTGTATGTGAATCATTCCTGTTGCATGAACTAGTGGCTAATTTCTTTTCTTTCTTTCTCTTCTTTTCTTTCTTTTTTGCTTGTTCTCTCTCTCTCTCTCTCTCTCTCTCTCTCTCTCTCTCTCTCTCTCTCTCTCTCTCTCTCTCTCTCTCTCTCTCTCTCTCTCTCTCTCTCTCTCTCTCTCTCTCTCTTTCGCTTTCTTTCTTTTTTGTCAGTTGTGGGGCTTGAACTCTGGGCCTGGGCACTGACCCTCAGCTCTTCAGCTCAAGGCAAGTGCTCTACCACTTGAGTCACAGACCACTTCCAGTTTTCTGGTGGTTTATTGGAGATAAGAGTCTCATAAACTTTCAAAGCCGGGCTGTCTTTGAATCATGATCCACAGAACTCAGTGTACTGAGCAGCTAGGATTATAGGCTTGAGCCACCAGTGCCTGGCAACTAATTTCTTTTTATCCCATAATAATTCATAACATGAATATACCACAACATATTTGCCTAGTAATTTATAACTTGATTCTGTTTCTCAGTTAAGCCTATGAAGACATTTTATATTCAAGAACATTTATACAGATTACTTTTACTTGTATAACTAAGGGTGAAAATTTAATGTCATAAAACATACATATGTACAGTTTATGATTATGCTGAAAAGTTCCAAAGGACAACTTAGCTTTAGTAAATACAGAAGCAATGAACATGTGAGTAAAAGCAAGTGTCTTTATTGTATCCTGATTTACAGTCTCTTGGATAAATGCCGAATTGATAGATTGCTAGAATATTGGTTTGTTCTATTTTTAGATATTAAAAGAAATCACCATCTTGCCTTCCTTAGTGGTTGCACTAATTTACAACCACTCCATTATCAACTACTAGTCTCAACTATTTTGATATAGAAATGGAAAATTATTCAATTATTTTATGGTATTTAAAAAAGAATGTTAATATCCCCTCATCCTCATATTTTACACATATTAATTAGGCAAGGTTTATTTATTGTCATAATGCTCATATCTTCATTTTGTGATGGTTCTGAGGGTTTGAACTCAGAGAATATACTTGCTAAGTTGGTGCTCTATTGCTTGAGCCACTCCATCAACTCTATTTTTTTTGCCTTTCCTATGAGATAGCTATAGATATGTATTAAAATATTCATATGTGATTATTTCCTTCTTTCTCTTTTACTACTGAAAAATTTTGCTTTATGATTTTCAAGACTGCATTTTTGGATGCATATAAATTTATGATGTGGCATCTTGTTAGTTATTCCCTTTAACATTATGAAATATTCCTCCTCATTAGGGCCATGGTTCACATTGAAGAGTTCCAAAACAAACATTTCTTCTTAGAGGATGGGATAGGTATGATCATTTTTTTCTCTTAAATATTCTGTGCATTTCAAGTGTATCTTTCATTTTAAAAGTAATATATACTTGGATTTTTTTGGTGAATTTCCTCATTTATTTTCTGTAGTCTAAATATGTTAATACATCTGAGTTATATTACTATAAAGTATTTTTCTGTTTCCTGTGTAACCCCTCCAACTACATTATATTCTCTGTCCTTTGCTTTAAGTTGAATTTATCAAATATAATTTTATACAAAGCTATTCAACTTTGTAAATATCACAATCTGAAAATATGGTAAGTTACTAATACACTCAACACACTGCACGTCGTAACTTAGCAGAACACACTCTCGAAGTTTTAATAGTTTATCACATGATCTTATGACTAACAGGGTGCTATGGTAATTGCTTGCTGTCCAGAATCTCTAGAAGATAACTCTGTGTATATAACCAGCTTGGGAAAAGAATAAATTCAACATTTGAAGTGAGGTTTCTACTCAATATTTATCACTTTTGTACCATCAGAAACTGAAAAAAGTTGGGAATAATTTCTGTTTGATTTTGCTTTCTTTGTTATCTTCTAAGAACTTGTTAATGGCACATAGCGTCACTATTCCTTTAAGTTACTCTAGAATTATACCATCAATGTGGCAGTCAATAGCTGTAATTGGTTATATAAATTTGAATGCAACTACAATTTCATTTCCTAGTCAAACTAGGTATATTTCAGACTGCTGATCTTGCATGTAGGTAGTGACTCATGAGTCACAGTCAGGATAGATACAGGACATTTTTCTAACCACAGAAATTTTTTCCTCACAGTATTACTCTAAAATAGTTTATATATATTAGAGTCAATATTAAATTAATTTTTATTATATGTTTGATAATATTAGAAACCTAGAATATTCTATAGATTCTGCCTCCATTTTGAATTATTTTCATATATTTAAATACTGTATATTTAAAGAGATTTGAATTTAGCTTTACAGTGATTCCTCATCTATCGCTGGACTTACATTCCATAGACTCCTGCTACTGATGAAAATCCACAAAGTAGCAGTAATAGTAGCAGTAGTTTACACATACTGGAAAGATATAATACTGTAAATCTCCCAAGAAACCATACTCAGTTTTTATCATTACCAAACCTTATATTTTTCCATTATTCACAGTTAATGACCAATGTTAACACATTATTACTAATAAAGGCCCATACTTTTCTCGTTTCTTTTCTATTTACCTATTGATCAGTTTTCTGTTTTAGGATCACATCCATTTTATTACATCGTTTATTTAATAAGTAGATAGAAAGATAGATAAATACAGATATTATTTCAGTCCTGGGGCTTGAACTAAGGGCCTAGGCATTGTCCTTGAATTTTCGTTGTTTAAGGCTAGCACTCTATCACTTCAGCTACAGCTCAACTTCTGGCTTTCTGGTGGTTAATTGAAGATGAGTGTCAAAGATTTTCCTGCCCAGGCTGGCTTCAAACTGTGATCTGCAGATGCCTTGCCTTATGAGTTGCTAGAATTACAGAGATGAGTCACCGGTGCCCAATTTAACATGTGTTTTTCAAAAGCATTTTCATTAGACATAAAATTTTAGAAGGGGCCTTTTTAAAAGATGCTATTAAAGATGTCTTTGGCTTCTATGATTTATGTTGAGGAATCTGCTGCCAAACTTGAAATTTGCTCCTTCAAAGGTAATATATGTGTTTTTTCTACAGCTGTATTAAGAATTTAACAATGCTTGACAAGAAATGTACTCATTGCCTTACTCATGTAACTGTAACCCTCTATACAGAATCTTTACAATAAAATAATTTTTAAGAAATAATTTTATAATTGTTCTTTCACTTATTAATGCAATATTGATAAATTTCTATCTATTTATTTTACTTCAGATAGTAAGCTTTCACTAAAATATTTGTCAATCTTTTTCATTAATTTTGTTAAATTACCTACCATTATTTCTTCAGATATATCTTTTATCTCATTCTTTTTTCTCTTTATGTGACCTAAAATTTCATGTTTTACAAACTTTTGGTGTTCTGTTGATAATTCATGTAATTTTTATTTTTAACTCACTTCCCCTTTGTGTTTTACTTAGTAGTTTTTGTTTCTTTAAGAGTTATCTTCTAGTTATTAACCAATTATTTATTTATTTAACCAATAATTTCTTGATTTTAGGTGCACTTTCCACTTCTGAAATTGATGCATGATTATTTTAAAGATATCCTAATTCTCTTTCTCCCTCTTTTTTTTTTTTTTTTTTTTTTTGGTCAGTCATGGGGCTTGAACTCTGGGCCTGGGCACTGTCCCTCATCTCTTCAGCTCAAGGATAGTGCTCTACCACTTGAGCCAGAGCGCCACTTCTAGTTTTCTGGTGCTAATTGGAGATAAGAATCTTGCAGACTTTTCTGCCGGGGCCGGCTTTGATGACCAATCCTCAGATTTAATTTTTCTGAGTAGATAGGATTACAAGCATGAGCCACCAGCACTTGGCTTCTCTCCCTGTTTTATTTCCTACTTTTTTTCACTTATATGTTCAACATTTTAATATTTATTTTACACTTATCTACAAACTACAGTAAATAAATCATCTTCTGATGTTTATCTTTAAAATAAATAAGTTAGACCTTAATATTTTTGACAGATGGTTACCCATTTTTATTAATATAAAATAACTGATGAACTCCTCTTCTTCTATAAGGAGTTTATCACATTGGCCTTTATTGGTAGAAAAGAGGACTTTACTGATTTTCTGATTGCAATAATGCAAAATTGTCCCATTAGATTCTATTTACAAAATAGCATAGCAGCATTTTTATAAGTGTGTCTAGCAGTAGTTAAGGTAGATTATGTAACAGTGGCAAAATGTAGCTAGTTAATGCCCAAAAGTATCTTTCATCTTTATACAGATGATTATTTATACAAAACGACTTCTTTGTAATTATTCAAAGTACATTTCTAGTTTCCACCTTGTACTATGGAATAGAGCAACTGAAGAATAGAAAGAACACCTATGTTACAGGTTCCTCTTCTGATAAATAAGATGCTTTAACTACAAATGATATAATATTGAAGGTATATTTATAAATGATTTACAAACTGATTTTTCTTTTAAAAAATCCTGTTAACTAAACACTGACCAATGTCCAAATATAGGAGCTAAATACCTGGAGTATAAAAAGAATACTAAGAAGAGAGAGTGGGGAGGGTAGAGAGAAGGGAGGAAGGGAAATTTCTCCTATCAACTCTGAAGGAAAACAACAAAAACCATTGAAATCCTTGGAAACTTACATCAGGCCAACTTTTTGATTAAAGTGACTACATCCAAAGGTTCCATGTGGAGATACTTTTGTGCAACAATTGATGTGGCTTCTTTATGACTCTCATGGTTAACTGTTAGGTGCAGCTTAAGGAAACAGCAGGTCTGACACAGGAACCAGCTTCAGTTTTGGCAAAGGAAAGAGATTTGACAGTGAGGAGTGTGCTAGACCTGTGTCTAGCACAAAAAGGCAGTCTGATTGTAACTTTCATCCAGATTTCAAAGCCATTCATCTGACTAGATGGGGTGGGAAAAATCTGTCAGCCTCCTCTCTCCACAGCTGGGTAGACTGTAGAGCAAGACTGAAGCAGGCAACAGAAGCAGAGGCGGGCAACCAGACCCAAGCCCACACAGAGTGACTAGGGGAGGAGGGAAATGGGAAGAGAAGATGTGAATCAAAGGTTTATTGATTTGGGGCTTTTTTTTATTTGTTTGTTTGTTTTAATGCCAGAAAGGGGAGAGGACCTTTGCGATATGATGCAGGCTTTGATTTCCTGTTTCCATTACTTGTGATTGGTGAGTTATTTTTGCATGTATCTTAATGAGGTTACACCTTGCACTGAGATTTCATAGGGGGCACTTTCCTGCCTATGGAACAAACAAAATATTCTTGTCTCTGATTCCACATCATTGGTGACCTTGAGAAAACTGAACAAGAGAATCACCTTGGTTACACATTAACCTAATGTGTCTGAGGTTGTGAGTGGGAGATGGGTTGGTGGAGTTTTATTAACACTGAGGCATTTTTCACTGTGACATTCATTATATAGAGGCTTTTATTTGTACCTTGAAAATTTTCCAGATATCAGCACTGAAAGGAAATTTTCACAGAAAATACTTAAAATCAGAAAGATATATGTGCCCTGCAACATTGCATTTTAAATTAATCCTGACAAGAAAGAAAGAAAGAAAGAAAGAAAGAAAGAAAGAAAGAAAGAAAGAAAGAAAGAAAGAAAGAAAGAAAGAAAGGAAGGAAGGAAGGAAGGAAGGAAGGAAGGAAGGAAGGAAGGAAGGAAGAAAGAAAGAAAGAAAGAAAGAAAGAAAGAAAGAAAGAAAGAAAGAAAGAAAGAAAGAAAGAAAGAAAGAGAAGGTTCACTTCTGTGGAAGAGTAAAAATTAATGGAACATTGTTCATTAAGGGCATCAAATATTCAAATTAATAAGGAACATAGTCAAGTAGACATAATTACTGTGTTCTTTGGTTATTGCCTGCATGCTGCAGTGGGCAAAGGCCTTGGAATCTGGCCTTGATTGCTGCCATGCTGTTGCAGGCACTGGTTTGGGAATTAAAGATTCATGCCTCTACATAATGATATATGATTAGTGCTGTGAAAGTAATTGAACTCTTCGTTTTAGACAATCCCTTGCAGTGTCAGCAAGAAGCAAGAACAAACTGTGTCATTTAACAGAGTTATGCTGTAAGTGAGGAAAACCTCTGATCCCTGCACAATTAACTTCCTAATAATTTTGAGGTTTTTCAATATTACATGAGAATTAATATAATGGACTGTTGCGAATGTGCACCTGAGATATAGAGCGACGCAAAGTCACTAAAAGGGATGGGGAGCTTAAAGGAATTAACAATTGCTCTCAAATATAATAAGAGACAGGTGTCAAGCTGTTAAAAGGATGGCTGTTATAAGTGGAACAGCTGAGGGTGTGAAGGCACAGCTGTTGGAAAGATTAGTTAGATGGAGGTACAGAATATTTCTTTCTATGGGAACACCACTAAACTGAATCAAATTACAAGAAGCTCAGAAAGTGCTGCTGTAAGAGGTGAAATAATAACAGCCCTGATACCAATTTTACAGAAGAAAATACTAGAATTCAAAACTTGTATTGAATTTTGTGCCCCTCCCACATATCCCACCAAACCGTCTTTCTTATTTATGTTTCTCAATTTTTTCCACTAAAGGTACACAATATCTCACTTCCCAATTTAAAGTAACAACACTGAAGTTATATCATATGGCAGAAAATTAAAAGTGAATGCATTTTTAAGTTGATGTTCACCATCAAATAGTCTTTATTATGGAAGTTTGACCTTAGCAAGATGTGATTTTATTAAGAGAAATAGTAATGAGTTGTATTTCAAGTAATTTTGCAAAATTTTATATGTGCTCTGAATAAAACTGTGTTGTGGGGCTGGGAAGGTGGCTCAGTGGTAGAGTGTTTGCCTTGTATGCATGAGGCCCTGGGTTCGATTCCTCAGCACCACATAAGCAGAAAAAGCTGGAAGTGGTGCTGTGGCTCAAGTGTTAGAGCTCTAGCCTTGAGCTGAAGAGTTGTCCCAGGCCCAGAGTTCAGGGCCCCACAACTGACAACAAACAAAAAAACAAGAACAAAAAAAAAACTGTCAACCTTATGCCAATTTTTGGTCAAAAAAAAACAGAAAATAATTTTAGAATTATTTTAATTCTTTGTTTGTTTCAAAGGAAAGACCATTTAATTCCTTCTTGAAAAAAAGAACAATAGACAAGCAACTACATTTATGGCTATCAATAGTATATTTTTTATTGAGTCTATAAATGAAAGTGGATTCTAAGCTCTTATTTACAGCTTCCTGAAAAGTGTACTTTCCTTCATGCCACTGGATTATTCAGTACGTTTTAGTAACTTATAAATTTTCTCTTTCTTACCTCTCTAATCAACACCATCTTTTGTGAGTTAGATCCACATTGGCAAGTGAATGGCAATACTTTCAACAATGTAAATATTAAAAGTAAATTTGAGGCAATAAATTGCTTTGAGACCTCAAGACATTTTTATGCAATGTTGAAAACTTTTCTACATACTAATAAGACATGCATGATGTCTGATTAAACATTCTTTTTCCTAACCTAACAATATTAAACTACATGATACAAGATATGAGCTATTTCTATGTTACTGACCAAAAGAGTTCTGTTTCTGAGCAGTTGTAAGTAAAACATTCATCTCTCATTCATCTCTCATTAATATGAAAACACAGAATTTGAATATTTAGAAGAGATTTAGTCATTGGGTTTTATTCTACTGTGTTTTTATTTGTATGGTTTGGGGTTTGGCTGGTGTTAAGTTGCTATGCAATTAAGCTTCCTCTAGTCTTTAATTACCAGTGGCCTGTTGAAATTGGATCCAAGAGTTTTGGTAGACATTCTCTGGCTGGTTGCCTAATCAGATTCATATTTGAATAATCAGAAGCCAATGTGAAGTGAGGAATTTTGATAGCATGAAACTATTCTTTTTTTTAAGAAGTATAGCAAAACAGCTCTATGTCAATTGCTAGAGAGCTTTGGTGGAAACGTCTTAAAAATATGTTCTCCTATCCTTTCAAGAATATTAATATTTCACTTACTTCTACACCCTGAAATAAGAGAGTAAATGGAACAATTTAATTTAAAAAAAAAGTCTTGTTGCTGTTGACTTGGGTCAGAGAAGCATCAGCATTTCAAGGTAGTGAATCTGGTCAAAACCTAACAACACAATGCAACCATTATCTCTGCCTTTGAAATTATAGAGCAAGTTTTTCTGGATATTTTTGTCTTTCATAAAAGTTAATCCAATGAGTTGAAACAGTTGAATAAGCACACATATGAAAAGAGTGTATGTGAGAATCCTAAAAGATACTTACATTTTGTGGAAAAGTCATGATAAAGCCAAAACAAAAGGAGAAAAAATCCCCATAAAGTTCAGTGCCTGAAGCCAGAGAATTCCAAGTTGGACCATAAACCATGTCAAAACCAAACAAGGTGAGGTGTTTTGAAATTCCTACAATCCTCCTCTGGATGTAGTTGTTCTATGTCCCTTTACTAGAACATTCGTTTGCTTCCTTGCCTCTCTCCCCTTGTTCCTGCCCCTAACCTTTCTAAACCATGTCCCCATGACATAAGAATAAGGCTGTATTTTCTCATAACAGGATGCCCTTAAGTGGCTAACAAATTTTAAAAGAAGGAATTTATTCTTATGGTCATATGAAGAGCAATGGCATCATTCTGGGGGAAGAGAAATCTAAGATAATGCACAGAAACAGGAAAAGAAGGTATTCAAAGGCCGTAGAAATAATATGCGGGAAAAGAAGAAGCCTTCTCTCCAAAGTTAAAAGAAACAAACTATGACGGCACAGAATTTGGACATCAAGACAAATGGCTGTGTATTCCCTTCAATGATTAGGTAATATTAGATGAGGCAAGGTAGGCTGAATAATGAATACTAGTGCTGAAGGAGACAAAATTCATCCTACCCACAGTCTATGGCCAAACAGAAAGCCTATTGAAGAAAATAAATACTGGGAGAGGGTGTAGTCAGGCAGGACTTCTGTGACTAGATAACATTTATTCTGAGATCTAAATGGTGAAGAAAAAGACTTCCAATTCCAAAACTGGCAAGAGACTCATTCTAAACACATGAACATGTGCCAAGCTCCTGAGGTGAGAGAAAGCTTGGACTGTCCAAGGAACTAGGAATTAAAGGCAGGAAGACTAGAGGGGATGTGAGAGAAAGCTGGCAGAAGGTGGAGTTGGAGAAGGAAGTGGCAGGCTAATGCAGAGACTTGGAAACCAAGGTAAGAATTGTATTCCAAATACAATGAGAGAATTTCAGTCTCTTCCAAAGGTCATGATCTAATTTAACTAACAAGGAAAAAATAATAACGCCTCCCTAGTTTCCATTAGTAGATTATTAGATTTTAGGGGAAAAGATTGAGAGTTGCTGGTGTGCAATGTGGCAGCCTCAGTTTGGGAAATGGCAGAGATGACAATAAAGAGCCAAGCTCTGAGGCTGTACAGCATTTACTGAAGAATGAGTAGGTGGAATGGGAGGGAAGAAAATAAGAAATCAGGGCCGAATTTTAGATTCTAAGCTTGAGAAACTAGTGTCATCAGTGCCTTTACTCGAAAGAAGCAAAGGGCCATATTTGTGTGAAAATGAATATACATCATTATTTTCACTTTAGATATGGTCATGTTGTCCAAGTGCACACATACAGACATGAACTTGAAGATTAGAGGAGTCTCACTTAGAATGTTAATTTCTAAAATAATCTTCACAATGTAGAATTGAAATAGGCGAGAGGGTATGAAATCATCAAGAGAGAAAAGTAAAAGTCAGAATCTGTTTATTGCCAGCAATTAGGAATTCCATGACTCAAGTGTTTATTTTTTATGCCCTACTCTGTACTTCCTTAGACACTTCCAACTAGTATTTGCTACCTGAAACAAGGAATGATCTTCACAACATCTTTATAGAAGAATCATTCTAACTTACTGGAAGTCCTGTATTACTAGAAAATAACATCATATGTTCAAAATTTGTCATTTCTGAGTAATGCCAATGTAAGTTTTGATTAAGAAACCTTTAGCAACAGGCCCTTTACTCTGAATAAACATGCTATATGCCATTGCTATAGATGTCGTACAATTCCTGACTATATTAGCTAAATTTACAAATGAAATGTCACTCTTTTGAGTGCCACTTCTCACAGCATTTGTTGTAATCTTTGTTCAATATCAAATCACAGCAATGGATATGAATCACCCTGGTGCCATCAAAAGGGCTTAAACACTTTCAATATTGCCACTTTTGGACAAGAAAAAAAAAACTTGGAGAAGTATACAGCCTTGAAAGTATTAGAGTTGGAATGTCAGCTTCAATGACAGAATTTTGGATGAGCACATTCAGGGAAGATTAACCAGCACAAGAGAAAGAATTTAAAGCTACTATTGATAACATTATCTGTGGGAAAAAGAAACATGTTTGGAATCAAAGAATACAGACTCTAATGAAGTGATCATCTAGAATAACATATTCTTTTCATTCTCTATAACGTCATGGTACTCTGACTAACCTGAATTCTAAATAAAGGTAAAACTGAAGCATCACAATTTTACCTACAAAACAGATTACTCTTTCTTAAAAGAAAAAAACCTGAAAAGTATGTCTGACTCTGAACATAAAAATAATATTTAACACTTTTTAAACATTATTTAATTTTATTTAAATGTACTTTAAAACATTAACTTTAAGTAAATGTTTTATTTATTATTATCATTTAAAAGTATTTATTTTTTTAAAGAAATTGAGATTACTTTAAAATTTTTCTTCTGTACTTTTCTTGGGGAGAACAAAAGCCACACATACTAAAAAGTACCCAATTTGAAAGTATAGCATAAGCCCTATTATTTGAAACACAGTTCAAGTCAACAAAGACAATAAAGACAATGCATAAGGTAAAATTTAACTGAGCCTTTCAAGATTGTTAAAAAGGTCTTCCAGCAAAATGCTTCTTCTCAGTAAAGTAAGAAGGAGGAGCAACAATGCTTGATAAGAAATGTACTCATTACCTTGCCCATGTAATTGTAACCCCTCTGTACGGTATTTTCACAATAAATATATTTTTTTTAAAAGAATTCCTCATTGAACTGATCTAATCATAAAGCTTCTTCAATAGCTCTTACTGGGGAAATACAAGGTAAACCAAACAAGACCCAGAAACCTCGTGATATCCAAGGGTAATTTCAGAATTAAAACAGATCAGATAGACAAAAAAAAAAAAAAAAAGTAGCACTTTCTTCAAGAAGACTATTCTTACTCCTCCTATAGTTGACTGGCATTCACCCTCAGGCTTTAGAGTTGTTTTCCAAAAAAACTTAAACATAAAAATTTTCCATATAAAAACAATACAAAGAAGAACATAGAAGGAAAGGAGACTTTAACACCAAGGCATATTTATGGTTCATCCTTAAATATTTGCTACCAGCATCACTGGTCTTCCTGTAGACTTACATATACTAAGTAGTGCTCTGCAGGAAAATAAGGGGCCATCAATATGATGTTGATTTGTGCTTCCTGAGGAATGGGGGGAACATTCTCTGGATATTGAGATAATTGTTTGTTTGGCTCTATTTTGTTTTGTAAGGTCTTGCCTCCTTTGTCTCAAATATCATCAATGCACCAGCTTCCAAGGCACAGTAAAAGTAATCAATGGTTTCAAATAATCCAACAAGGTAAGATTGTTGTATGGTTTTCACTTCAAGAAGAACAACAATGATCACCTTACGTGATTCAGGCTAAGTCCAAATCTGATTGGTGCACAAGTCCCTCACCATGTAAGAGTGACAACATCTACAATTCTGACTCTCTCTCTGTGTGCAAAGCAAGTCAGAGCTACAACAACCCTACCCCCATTATTAATTTCACACTTGAGTAGAACCACATAGTTAAGCATTAGGTGTACAATAGTCTACTGGTTGAAGTAATAACCAGAAAGGAAAGTTAATTTTTAAAAAAGAAAAGATGAAAACTATTAGAATATAAGAATTTCTCTCCTAAAACAGATACTTCTTATGCATTTCCACCTATTTGCAGGGTTTAATCATGATTTACACAGTGACAATAGAAGAAGAGAAGACAGAGTATAAAAGTATTTTTCCAGATGCTTTTACAAAATATTAATCTTCTCTGTGAAATTATTCTATTTTTTTCCTTTTTGATCTTTTGAATAATTAATTTTCAGGTTTCCTTAATTCTTGAATAGATAATAGAGATCTCTTTCAATTATCAAACTTTCACCATGAAAAACTGTGGTACCTTCTCAAGCTCTCATATTGTATTGGGTCCACTGACCAGGGAGGGCCTGCGTTGGGGAAGGATGACTAAGCCACTGCATACATTGACTGTATTGCTAAATAAACAGGCAATATTAGTGTAGACTTAATTGCAGTGCCTTGGGAAAAGGAATAAGTGAATAGAAAAAGAAGAAGAAGAAATTACTCAGAAAAGATAAGCACATGTAATTGGTAGAAAACAAGTTTAAAAACATTTCAGTAATTTGAATGTCACGGTTTCATTTGGCTTTTAGCTGTTTTAAGCATCAAAGAAGACAATATTTACAGACACACACACATCTGTATGTATATGCAAACACACACACACACACACACACATATGTCCCTTCCTGTATTTATCTTTTGTTTATGTCTTTATCGTAAGCCTTGAATCTGGTTCAAACTCTTTAATGAGATTCTTTGGTGGTATTATCTTTGTAGTTTGTCATCAGACAAGAGTAATGTTCCCATTTCCACTGAGTGTTTTTATTTTCTTTATGTTAGGGGAAAAAAAATCTTCCAGTCTGGATCAATGTCTTCTTTTCCAGCTTAATACCTACAGCTGTGCCCATCCATTAGACAAGTGGATATTGTTAACACAGATCTTAACAACAAAACAACTGGAAAGTAAAATATTGGTTTTAAAAGCCGCATATTCTTTAAAGGCCATTGTTACTGACTTGAGCTTCTTCTAAAGTTTCTTTCTAGTAAAACAATATAACAAGTGAGTAGTTGAAACTCGGATACTTAAAACACAAGTACTAATTCGATAAAAGCAAACGTTAAAATAAAGTTGACTTAAAAGGCTGTTTTCTATGTCTAGGCATACACATGCTGAGTGGATATATAAATGAGCCCATTGTTTGGAGAATGCCTAAAAGAGATTTGAATAATTAATAGGGTTACTTTCATCCAACAAGGATATAGCAACAAAGGAAATTGTTATTGCTTCAGCTCTGTATGCATATAAACAAAAACCAGTAGACTGGTAGAATTTATAAAATCACATTTGAAACCAAATTATGAGTAACTTTCTGTCTACTTGCCTCATATTGTGAAAACTTGCCTACCTCACACCGCGCTTCATCTCTTCAGAATGTTTTCCGGGTTTATGAATGTATTCTGTGCTGTTATGGATGCCAATTGATTTATGATTTGTGCAATGAATATTCAAAGCAACATGCAGGGAAGAGGCAGTAAAAAAATCATGTTATTGTCAAGTAATTTTCCATCAAAACACAGAAAGGTATAAGGTGGGATTGAATAATTCCCCATCACCAACCCACTGTTCCTGGCTTTTCTTTCTATTCCTGCAAAACACAAACTCTCATTTGCTTGTAGTCACATGTGTGAATATGAAGTAGCAGCAAGTTAGTCTTTGACTATTGTCTGCTCCAACATCCTTGACCTATGAGCCCACTGCTTATGTTCCATATGTTTTCAGAGAAAATTATCAGGAGAAATTTTTCTAAAAGATATATATTTGGACAGGTTGTCACCTATCAGTACCTACACTTGGAGAAGTTTGAAAGTTTAAGAAAGGCTGTGTTTTTTAAATTGGCATCAATTATTTGTACAAGAGGATTTCATTTTAATAACTATATTTATGTATACAGTCCTTCTTGATCAAAATCACCCCTCCTAGCATTCTCTCCTCTTCTTCCCTCTTCCCAATTACCATATTTTTACTTTATAACATAAATTTTAGATTTATTGTGAAGCATCTTGTATGAAAGAATACATAATAAGTTTAAAAAGACTGAACATTCCCACAATGAGACCAAAGGAAGATATTCTTAGGAGACAATCACAATGGTTCAATAGCTACGTGCATGTGATTATATAAAATGATGTTTATCTAAATGAATTCTAGGAAATAGAAACAAGAGGCATTTTGTTATTTTGCTTTTTTTCTGCTTTTGTCATTTTTATTTCTGTACTTTTTGTCTTGTAAAAATGAACTATACAACCTGTAGTGAAGGGGAGATATGAGGGGAAAACTGGGAGAAGAGGAGGAAAGAGGTGACACTGTTCAAAAAGAAATGTACCCACTACCTGATTTATGTAACTATAACCCCTCTGTACATAAACTTGGCAATAACAAGAAAAAAAGACAATAGCATTGCTGCATTGCCTTATCACCTCTACTCCTTTGACTTGACAGCAAAGTCATACCACCTTTCAAATTTTATTTAAATTAGCAGGAAACTTGAAATACTTTATCACAGTAGAAATCTCTCTGACAATTTGGCCAAATAGACAATTCTGTAAGAGATACAGATGTTAAAATTTTAACTAGATTTCATTATTGCATTTACAAAAATAGTATGGCCTTCAAGTGTTTAAAAATAGGATAAGAGACAAGCACTGGTGGCTCATGCCTGTAATTCTACCTATTCAGGAGGATAAGATCCGAGGATTGCATTTTGAAGCCAGCCCCAGCAGTAGTTGGGAGGGCAATTATAATCAAAGCACCATATGAACATGTATGAAAATGTCACAGTGGAAGCCATCAGCATGTGTAACTAATAAGCATTGAGCATCTATATAAAATTGTTTTAATATGAGTAAATATTAAAAAATTCCAAGATTTTTGAAGGTTTTTTATAACTTGCTGAGGGGAGCATTCAAATATTGATGTGGGTGAAATTCAGCATCCCATCATATATCTTGTCTGGAAGAATTAGATTTCTAGGGTTCTGTTTAGCCTCAAATTCTAATGGAAATATTCCTGTACATGTAAGAAGTTATGAGAAGAGATTAAGCTCTCCCATCAATGTTACAAAAAGTTATCCAGTGAATATGCTGTCAGATGTCTCTGGTAATTATACAATCATAACCAATTGTAAATGTTATCAGCTAAATTTATTGGAACGAGATCATTACAACATGTTAATTTCACTAATATTACTTTAATTCAGTGAAAATGTAAAATTAAGCCCAGAAATGCCTGGGTATCAAACTGCTGGTGTTAATTTTTTTGTTGAGAAATCTAGCTGTTTAATTTCTATAATTTATAATGTTCAATAAAAAGCATTTGTCCAATGATAGTAAAACATAACTTTATGAATCCAACTTAATATATATCATTAAAATTTTAATTAAAATTATTAGGACACTTAATGGCTCTTAGAAATAACCATTGAAAAAAAATTAACAATGGAATTTCTGTGCATTACTTGAATAACTGAATGAGGGCCAGTCATTTAATCACATTACTTTCTATATATATTTAAATATATAAAATATATAGATTGGGTTTAAGATAATTACTAACCTTTATATATAACATCAGTCACCAAAGATATCTTTAATGTGTTATTATACTTTTCCAGACATATAATTATATAAGACAAAAGCTATTTAAGACCTTGATGTGTCCTAGAAATCTGCAAAGAAGGAAGGGAAGAAAAGAGGAAAGAAAAAAGAAAAGAGGAAGAAGAGAATGCCCTTATATGTGAGTGAATACTCAAACTCATCATCTCCTAATTATTTTAGTGCTTTTGTGCTAGTATTTATGGTCTTGAGGTTATTTATGTTTATTGTAGGTTTATGGTGGAAATACTCTAAAATGAGTGTACTACTGAATATATCTTCTCAGTTCTACATTGAGTACCTTGAAATTGGCCATCATGAAAATATTTGTAACTTGGAAAATGAGCAATGTAGCCAATTAAGCCATGCTTATCTGGGAGTGGAATATAGCTTTAAATATTCACTAGCAAATATTGAATATATAACATAAGGGATCACTGAAATATACACCATAAATATATTTTGTTGTGTTCTTAAGTATTGAAAATAATTTTAGAACAGTAAGCTTTCAAATGCAATTTCAAAAAGGTAATTTCTAAATGTGTTACCCCACTAGTATGAAGAAGAAAGGAGAATGTTTTGGCAAGCTCAGTGAGAAATTAATTAAATACTCAGCCTTCCAGTTTAAACTCAACCCATTAAATTACATCCCATTAGTTGTTAAAAATAACTGTCAGCATATATTTTCAATCATTAAATGGAAACTAAATTAATTCATGCATATATCTATGTATATACACATAACCTTTACAAATAGAATTGGGAAAATTCCCTGAAGAACACACCATAATTTACATCATATAAAATACAACAAACAACAACCCACCCTCACATTCTTATGTCAAGCATTACTTTTGTAATTTAAACTAAATTTTTGAGAGACAGGAAAGAAATTCAAGAAAATCTGTCATTTTGAGTAAACACAAGATCTTTTTGTTTTAAAACATTTTTCATTTAATGAGGTTTTTTTAATGTGGTACTGCAAAATCAAACCCTGGGCCTCATGTATGTAGGCAAGCACTCTACCACTAAGCCACAATCTCAGCCCCCACAAGAGAGATCTATAAAGCGTTTTTAAATGAATAGCAATAATTAATAGGTATTTATTATTTTCCAGACACTATTCTAAGTATTAATACATAGCTTAAGTTAACATAATCTTCACAACAACCTTCAATATAATCTTACAAGCCTCCACTTTACACATCAACAAACTCTGGAACATATTGGGTAAATATCTTAGAGCACTTTGTTACAAAGTGACAGAATTGGAGTTCATACCCAGACAGTCTGGCTCATAACCATGGTCTTAGAAATAGTTTACAGGGCTGGGAAGGTGGCTCAGTGGTAGAGCGCTTGCCTTGCAAGCCTGAGGCCCTGGGTTCGATTCCTCAGCACCATATAAGCAAAAAGAAAAAAGCCGGAAGTGGCGCTGTGGCTCAAGTGGTAGAGCGCTAGCCTTGAGCTGAAGAGCTGAGGGACAGCGCCCAGGCCCAGAGTTCAGGCCCCACAACCGGACCCAAAAAAAAAAAAGAAAAGAAAAAGAAATAGTTTACAATAGTTTGCATCTCAAAATATTTACAGAAAACTTTTTAATTTCTGAAAAGTCTAGCACTTATATTTTCTTTTAGCCATGTCAATACTTTGGAAGTCTCCTTAATGTTGTACCATTAAATCATACAAAGAAAATGAAAAAAAAATCAAAACAGATGCCCTAGTCTCTGTGACTTTCAAAGAAAAGAAAATGTAAAATGTATTGTGGGACTTAATGTGCTGTGTCCAAGAGCTGAAAACTCAGAAAATTTCTATTTTAATGTGCAGTTTTGCAATTTATAGGCATACACTTTTGCACCTCCAACGCATTTACAAATGGTCTAAATCTCTTATTGTAATAATGGAAGTGATAAGACATAAACCTTTTTATACTGGATAAGAATCAAGAAATATAAATTCAAAATTTATGTTGCATTAGGTAGTTCTCATAAAAATAATAAAACCTAACTATTCTAGGCCTATGCTAAAAATCACCCACTTAAATTGGTTGTGGCAAAAAGTCTAGAAGTCTTTGAGATGCTCCCAGATTTATATGTCCTGTAAATCCTGTCATTCAGAGAAGTGAGGTTTCTATGGAAGTATTAGCAGCAAATAGTTGCAGGACCTTATAGGGGCTAGTGTGTTTTGGGTAAGGGTTTTAAATGATGTATTGCAGTTTTATGGTATAGTATTAAATAGTATGATAGTGTGTGAATGTTAACTCTCTCACAGTGAAGGATTACCAAATCAATTTAAAAATAAATATTTTGCACCTAAACAGATATGAAAATTGTAACCTGAGTCAAATAATAAGCAGCTAATGCAGAAGCTTCAAATTGTATCATTGGGCAATGTATGGACCTATTTAAAACCTGTCTTGCTATTTGGGGGGAGAAATACTATTTCTTTGAATTATCTCCTCATTTCTTTACTGAAATAAAGTCGATATGGACCTCAGAAATGCCATTCATTTACATGTGTAAACAGATAGAATTTAAAATCAAAAAATTGTCCTGAGGTTTTATTTTCAATTCTTCTTGTCAACACTTCTCATTAATTCTAACTATATTTAGTAAAACTTCCCTTCTAAGTGCATAAAGACTCTGATCTATAGTTTTCCCTGTTAATGTTAACAACTAATGTGAGACGCAATTGTAAATGGGTTTATCACACTGCCAAAATCATTTCACATTTTGAAGTGTCAAATCCTTCTCTGTGATTTTCCAAGAGTATAACAATGTGAGCAACTAAAGACAGAATTTTATACAATAGTTCTCTTGTAGTATTCCTCCTAATGGAAATTTTATATCCTTTGACCAACATCTCCAACCTCTTTTTCCATCTTGCTATCCACTCATTTACTCTCTACTTCCAAACTCATTTTTAAATTCTGGTGTTACACAATGGCTACAATTCTACCAAGTGACAATCAAGAAAAACTGGGTGGAATTTAGTCACCCTCCCCTCATCCTCTGACCCACAAACTAGATCATAACTTTTATTAGCCCATCAGAAAACAAAGGTATAAGCTCCACTCCTAAATATCCTCATGGGAAAGGCACCACTGAAGTCCTTACTTCATTTGTTGGTTTATCACACTTTCTTTCCAAACCTTGGTGGAGAGATTTAGAAAGAGGTATAGAGGGCCAACATAAAAAATTTAGAAGCCTTTTATGAGTAATGGATTGTGTACAAAGAGAAAAGATAGAGAAAAATAGATAAAAGGGTAATAAATAAATGATAGGTATGTAGATAGATGACTGATGGATGAGGGGGAGGTCAGATAAATTAGGTAGAAAATACCCAGTTTTAAGAAAAAATTAAAAAATATAAGTGGGAAGATTAAAAACTAGAGGGGCAGGGTACCGGTGGCTCACACCTGTAATCCTAGCTACTCAGGAGGCTAAGATCTGAGGATTGTACTTTAAAGCCAGCCCAGGAAGGAAGAAAGATAAGAGTCTATGGGACTCTTATTTCCAATTAACCACCAGAACACTGGAAGTGGCACTGAAGCTCAAGACATAGAGTAAAGAGCTCAGGTATAGCACCCAGGCCTAGAGTTCAAGCCCCACAACCAACAAACAAAAAAAAAGCGGGGAGGAGGGGGCAGGTAAATGCCATGATACCTTATTCAGAAAATATATGTTTTCTCTTAAAATCACTGTTAAACCAGTGATAAAATCAATTAATTTCATTATCTGGAAAAGTCAACCAGCATAACACAGTCTAAACAATATCCTAATGTTACATCATGAAAGATGCACTCAAAATCTGACAACAGCCGGGCACTGGTGGCTCATGACTGTAATCCTAGCTACTCAGGAGACTGAAATCTGAGGATTGTAGTTCAAAGACAGCCCAGGTAGGAAACCGTGCAACTCTTATCTCCAATAAGCCACCAGAAAATCGGAAGTGGTGCTGTGGCTCAAGTAGTAGAGCACTGGCCTTGAGCTAAAGAGCCTAGGGACAGTGCCCAGGGCCAGAGTTCAAGCCCCACAACCAACAAAAAACAACAACAACAAAAAAAAAAACCTGACAACATAGAATCATGATGAGCATCTCCAGGATGCACAGGTGTTTTTAAAACCTGAGATGAATTATAGGTCAAGAATTTCATTGCTAAACTTCCTGGTTTAGAAAAATGAATACATGCCCTATCTGGGTGACAGGTACTGGTGAATTGCTGTATATACATTATTGAAGATGGACTAATAATGTTTGCTGAGATTTGTCTTGGAAGAGAGTCCAGGAGAAAGACAGGTGACTTCGTTCAAAATACATTGCATACATCAATGGACATATTAAAATGACACCTTCTACAACAAATTAATGCTAAAAACCATCCTGGTTTGGTGAGGGGTATATGAAAGAAGACATGGTTAAATAATTAGTTCTCAGGATTTCAAAAGTAAGACTGCATTGTCCCAATTTTCAGCCCCAATGCAGTAGTTATCAATTAGCAATAAAAGGTTATTTGGCTGCTTTACAACTTCTTGATGTTTATTTTAAAGAGTCTAAGTCACCTGATGATTGGGGACATATAAAATTACAATGTACGTATAGTAGATGCCACTCACAGCCCCATAGAGTCTGAATGGAGAACTGTCCAAATCATTGGTTTTCTTTACACACAGGCTAGAAATTTACCATAGAATATGGTGAAATTTCATGTACAATTTAATAGTCCAACCTGTACAGGTGTTCATTGCATTCTGTGATTAACTCACACTTTAGAAAAGGCATGTACCTTTTCCCACATGCCAGTAATGAAAGGGTTTTGAAGGAATGTCAGAGGTCCTAATTATGGTATCATAATGTTAAGCCTGAGAGGAGAGACATTGGCTCCATGACCCAATCTCTGGAATGAAGCATTAGGAAAGTAGTAAATATCTGAGAGTGAGAAAAGATGCAAGACAAAATGTTGAAGTTGTCCATTTTTAGGGAAAAAGCAAAGCAAAAAAAGCAACAAGAAAAGGCTTCAAGGTGTAAGTGGAAAGGAAGAGAGAAAGAATTAATACCTATTAGCTCAGGATAACAATGTAGGGCCAAAAGATGTAGGAAATTAAGTACCCCAGTAAATCAACACACAATGAAGTCACCTAGAAATGAGTTTCACTGTTTCCTGCCAGAAGCAATGTCTGAAAGCTTTCTTACTGTGTCTCCAAGTTCCCCGTGCAGCCAGGTGACTTGGGAAGAGACCTCATGAGGCCAGGGTAAACACTGCAGCATTTTGCCCATACTCCCAAAGGAGGCTGAGAACTACGCTTTGAATGTCAGTGTGCCATATGTATATTCTGATATATATTCTGTTTTAAAATGTATTTCTATATATCTAAATCATGCATGCCCTCTATCAGAAAAATGATCTTAAAGTGCAACACTACTGAGGTTCAAGCTATCATTAGATATATTTTAGTCTTAGGGAATTCATTGCCAAGAAAGAAGATTATGTAAGACACCAAGATGGGGCTGGGGGTTTAGCCCAGCGGAAGGGCACCCGCCCGGCCCGCGCAAGGCCCTGGGTTCGGTCCTCAGCCCTGGAAAAAAAAAAGACACCAAGCTAACATGTGCCTTGGAGCCTTCTAGAGCTCTGAAAAGTGCCCTGAGAAAGTTCTAGAAATCTGGAAAAACTACGAAAGAAGTAGGAATCTGAGCATGACAGAGGGCAAGGTGAAACTGTTTTGGGAGACCACAGAATGGAGGCTTGTCCTCTACCCGCAGCTGTGAAGCTTTGCCCCTGTCAACCAAACCAAGGCAAAAGCTCTGTGGCCATTTTCCTTCTCCCCCTGTGTGGCCTGCTTCCCGCCAACTGCTTCCACTGGGAAGGGCAGCATATTTCAGAAAAATCCACTCTCCGATGGGGGATAGGTGGTAGTTTTTTTTTAACTTTACTTCCTACATGCTCCCTGGTCTTACATGTTTTCCTTTGGAGCAGTTGGAACGATTTCCTTCATGTCTGACAACACCAAATCCTTATTTAGAGTCAAAATTTACAATCATCGGGTTTTTTCGTTTGCTTTTGTCAAGTCAATGTCAATTTCCTTCTCAAATTCCACTCTCATCATTATATAGCAGGAAGATAAACAGATTGGGTAAGAGGAGAAGAGGATAAAGATCCGCAGTTCCCACAGGATAAAGTCCCTCAGAGACATGATCTCTCCTCAGTACTCTTTTGTGGCATTCCCTCTCTTTCCACATCAGTAGCAAGATATCAGTGTTCTGATGGTCTTGCTGTGAATAAGCCGTATTACTTGACAAAAGTCCCGTAAGGTTGAAGACAGAATTAATATTTTGGGTTCACAGACCTTAAAAAGTAGAGAGGTGTCCTGGAACATGAAGGTCTGTTCAGTACAATCAGACTCCCGAAGCGTGGAAGAGAGAGACAGGAAGGGGTCAGGCCGGTGTGGTCTGCGGACTCCACACAACTTGGCGAGAAGGAGAGGCCAAGGTCAAGGATGGAAGGTAGCCTTGAAAAGTGATGGAAAATGTCTTCTTTCCGAGAGGCTCAGGAAGTAATGTAGCCTAGGACACTGAGTTTAACTCAGTGAGGTCAGAGATCCATAGCTCACTTCTGACCCACTGAACTACAAGACAATAAATTGTGTTGTGTAAAGCCACTAAATTTGTGCAAATCTCTAACAGCAGCCATGATAGTAATACATCTCTCTAGACCACAAATCTCTCTGTGTTGCAGCTTTTCCTTTGCAGGATGTTACACTTTTCTAGTTCCATTTCTTAGACTTGCTACCCAGTCTCTACATCTGGTTTCTTCTTATGTCCAAAATTGCTCATATCAGATTACCCAGTTATTCCTATCTTCTCATACTCCAGGGGTCACAGATCTGCTAAACATAGAGCATGTTCAGATTTCAGATATAGTTTTTTGGGGGTGGGTGGTATATGCACTGATTTTTTTTTGTCATTTGATTTCACTAGTCCTGGGCTTGAACTTAGGGCTGGGTGCTGTCCCTGGGCTTTTATTATTATTATTACTATTATTTTTATTATTACTATTATTTTTATTATATTATTATCATTGCTCAAGACCAGTGCTCTACTTTTGAGCCACAGCTCTACTTTCTATTTTTTGATTATCTATTAGGGATAAGAATCTCACAAACTTTCCTGCCCAATGTGGCTATTAACTGTGATCCTCAGATCTCAGACTCCTGAGTAGGTAGGCCAACATACGTGAGCCACTAGAGCCCAACATGCACTGAATTTTCACAAGCAAGGTTGAAAGTCACTTAGCAGACATGTGTTCTCTAGTTTTCCACAATGAACTCTTCACCATACACTATTTTATGTCATCTTCTTCCCTGATTTCCATTTTTTTCTTTCCTTACAGCTTGTGAATTAAGATTCCTTCTGCTAAAGTATAAATATGTAAAAAGATATTAAGATAACATATGAAAAGGATTTTTAAGTCACATGAACAACTATGTCAAGTTATATTCAATTAGATGTTGTTATATGTCAGGAATTAATAGCATTGTTTGTGCCAATTATTCTATCTTTGTAGATAAAGCATATCCAATATAAGAACATAGCTGCATATAGTTTACATTTTTCCAAAATGAATGTCCCCATACAATATTATAGGTTGGTTGTTCCAAATATGTACATTGAAATGTACTTTTCTATATGCTCTTTTCATCAGTTCTCATTACTGATACCATCATTATGTCAAAGATTTTTCAAAGATATAAAGGAAACAAAGCATGAATTACATGTTATAGTACCTTCATAGAAGTTGATTTACAACCTTGATATGACTATTGGTCATAATTACCTTCACTTACAGAGTGACGAAATGGACCTAGAGAAACTATGTGCCCAAGAAAATGACAAAGTTTGAGTTTTAACTCAACTTCTTATGTTCCAGAGTCTGCATGCTGAATTTCCACTCAACATCTTACATCCAGCATTCACTTGACTCTTAGGCTAGCGATGGGGGTTCAGTGTCAGAAAGTACTTTCTGCCAGAGACCACTAAAAACATACATGCTACCTCAGACCAGGGTGAAGTTACTAAACTTAGAGATGTTCAAGAAGTTAGTGGAGATCTTACAAGGGAATTTTATCAAAGATTCTTACACTGAAGACATCAAACGCACTGCCAACAGCAAATGGTAAAAGGAGAGTAAAGTCTATTCTAGATGTAAAGATAACAGGATCTAAGGCAATGAATAATTGTGCATAGTTCTCCAGGATGACTGCTATGAAAAATTCATAGGAAAGGTGGTTTCAAATAAAGCTGCAAAGACAGGATGGAATAAAATTGTTGGAGGTCTTTAATACTAGCAAAATAGGTTTAGTAGTAATCATGTTACTGATGAGGAGAGACCTGAAAAGATATCTGGAGAGGTATTGGTGATGATGTCTGTTGTTGTTGTTGTTGTTTTAATATAAAAGCCTTGAAAAAAAATCATAAGAAAGCCTTTATCTACTAAATGATGACCTAAATCAGGCTTCTGTTGTTTCTTGTCTCCCTTTTACTCCCCACTAGGTGGCACTAGATCTCAAAATCAGGATTCCCTAAGCATCTCACTGTGGTGTCAGTCCCTTTTGGATGATTGTATTAAGGTTTTTGAAGTAATTGAAACATATCTAACATATTTTTATTGCCACTTGCAAATATATTCATTCACCCTGGGGTATTTTCCATTTTCAAACAATTTTCAGCTTAACTGAAAATACAACTTTCTCATGAAGAGCATTGGAGCCCATGTTAGTTTAGAGAATACTTGAAGACCAACCTAATAAGCTTTCTGCAGAAAATGCTAATGCCATTGTGCATACAGTGGAATTTATTTCTCTTGATGACTTCACAAAGGTGGGAAGATCTAGCTCACAAGATAGGGAAGATTTTCAAGGGGCTGGTTAGATCATCCAACACATAATTCTAGTTAGAATGTAGAAAGGGGCATCAAGAAATGTCAAAGTCTATCAGCACCCTAGCCCTTCTCTGCTTTCTGAAAGTCTTTTTCACTAGTGAATGTTAGAGGGGACTTTGTGTTTTACATCCGTTAAAAAAAATTAATTCACTTTACTATTTTTACTTCACTGGACAATTCTGCTTTTTTTTTTTACTGATGCAAGAAAAAGACGATTTGTTGGAAAGTTAATGCTCTCAGCAATCTTTATAAGACACAATAATTCCTGGTCACTTGTAAATACCTATGTAGTGACAAAAGTATTCATGAATCAAAATTCCTGTTTTAAATATGACTTTAAGGCTTCAAAAGGCAAATGGAGTAAGTAGGCACATGGCATTTTTCCTTAATCCTTCCAACTGAAATTTGAGGAGGACACACAAAGTTAGTGAATGTGTCACAAAAGGAGCATTGTTTGAACACAATCAGGCTTTTGTCTAAATACCTCAGTCTGGATTTCTCCAATAAGGAAGAAAAATGAAAAAGGAAAGATACATTTACACCAATTTTATTTAATTGAAATTTTTATGTTTCACTCTGTCTAAACCTGACACTTTCAAAATAGGCAGCAGAAAATAGAGGTTAATGTAGATGATAGACTTCTGGATTCAGATAAATAATTAATGGTCTGAAGTAATTAGCTGGAAGATGTTTAATCATTCATTTCACTGAGTCACCAAAAGCATTTGAGTCTATCCACAAATAGCACAAGAATTATGAGTGCATATATTTTGTCAAGACAGAAATTAATATATGATGAGAATCAGCACTTTGGAAAGTTAAAATATGGGACAAGCCTATTTAGTCTACTCTTATTTATTAAAGGTGAATTAGTTTACTCTCCTTTATTTTACCTAATAAGACAAAACTTGTATCCATCTCAACCCGTGTGTGGAGAGAAAGTAGCTAGTTTTAGCTTTCTTTTAGGGAAGTGTTCCAGGAAGAAAAATAAATGTGAAAACAAAAGCACTTCATTATTAGAGTATCTCAGTGGACAATTAAGGTTCTTTCAGAGGATTTAAGGAGGGGAAAAAAGGTCCTTTAATATAGTGCTACGTTTTGCAATTTATGGCTGTGTTGTTCAATGTGGTGTTTTCCAATACTATTTTATTACAGGCTCTAAATTATACTTTCACAGGAAAGGTCTGTCTTTAAACTTTTAGGTCAGAATTGTTCAGATCTTTTCACACTGAATCAATCAGGTTTAAAGCTGGCAAAATCCTTGGCAGCCTTGTAAATCTTTCAAAAGATGTTATCCAATTACCCTTCATGGGCCACAGGATTCTACAGCGTGACGATTTCCTTCTCTATGAGGAATTAAGAGCTCATGAGAGGTTAGAAACCAATGGAGTTGAAAAGTAAGACTCTGCCTTTTTTTCTTTGGTTCACATGTTACAGATACATCTGCAGCTACTAATACACCCTGCGATCTGTCACAGACATACTGACCTAAACTGTGGCCCTGGCACTGCTGAAGTCTTAGCTGTTTTCAATTAGATAAAAAAGAAAATAAATAAGTAAAATGGTATCAGAACAGTTTGCATTTCAAAACCATGTTTTGGACTTCAGCTAAAAAATTAGCACAAAGATGTAGCAAGTGGAAAGCCTAAGAGATATGTATTTTTTCCTTTTTTTTCCAAGGAAAACAAATTTTTTAGACACAGTCAATAAATACACATGAGATTGAAAATGAAAATAACAAAAAAGATAAATGTACTTCTTTGGTTTGGGTTTTGATCCTCCAAAAAAAAAGTTCTTATTTTCCATTTAAAAAACACATATTAATCTTTGTTAGTTCTTCCTCCCCTAGGTGGCCAGAATAGAATACTAATAGAAGGCTAAGGAGACATTCAATTTATATAAAAGCCTATTTCATGCCACTTGGTTTCCAAGGGAACAATAATCATGGGCAGAATCATTCTGAAATAATTTTTCAAGGAAAAAGTGTGAGCATGTGTATAGATTCCTTCACAGAAATTAGAAAGTACTGCCATTCTTTGAGATGGAAAAAATGGAGTGAGGTTGTGGGATTCCAGTTGCACCTTTGACCTCACTGACCTCTGGGCCTCTTGAATCAGTCACTTGTCATGACCTTTGAACTTTGGCAAACCATGACCCTATTTTTTTTAAACTACCTACAACAAAAGGTCTTTGCCTTTCTGCAACACATAAACAGAAGTCATATAAAGTTTTAGAAATTGTCAGCCAACAGTCAGACCAAGAGAGCATTAGTACTAAGAAAATAGAAATGACCAATATGAGAGAAAACGTTTTAACATTTAAACTTCACTTTGATAGACTATATTGATTTTTAAGGAGTCCATTGTGAACAGTTGGCCACATGTTCCTTTTTGTAAAATCTTCACTTTCTTTGATTTCAAATGTGTTGTAGCAAGAGGAAGGCAGGCTGGAGCGTTTATAAACTGCACCTGCCACACTTGACACTCCTGTCATCAGAAAGTGCAGCCATCCCTTCACAATTCGTCTCCAAGTTCTTTTATCCACTATCAGAACTGCTTCTCTCTCCAAGGAAATGCAGTTTGTCTGATCCGCAGTAGGCATGAAAGGCAAATGTGAACAAACATAGGAAATAAAATGTGGTCTTGAAGGCAGGCACCAGCTGGCTGACGTTCATAATCCTAGCTACTCAGGAGGCTGAGACTTGTGGTTGGAAAGTCCATGACACTCCTATCTCCAATTAATTATCCCCTCATCCCCCAATCCCCAAACAAGTACTAGCCTGCAGGAAGTACTAGCCTGCAGGAAAAAAGCCCAGGAAGAATCAGACCCTTAGTTCAAGCCTCCAGGACTGGGACACACACACACACACACACACACACACACACACAGTGTGATATTGACACACACACACACACACACACACACACACACACAGTGTGATATTGAGGCCAACTCAACCTAAGATGAGTAAGTCAAGATTCCTGGAGATACACAGGGAAACACTGATGAGTGAACAGTCACTTAGGACATGGGATTCTAAGTCTCCAATCTCATTTAATTTTTTTAATACCAACTGAAGTGTACATTAAGTGATTAGCTGAAATTGTTGTCTATTCTTTTGCTTTAGACATGTAATAGGAAAAATTAAATAGATGAATAGATAGCTAGAAGGTTTGATGAAGCAGAGACTAATGTATAATTTTAATCGTTTTTGTTGTTGTTGTTGGGGGGAGGGGTTGTTCTTGGTTTGTGTGTGTGTGTGTGTGTGTGTGTGTGTGTGTGTGTGTGTGTGTGTGTTGCTTTTGCCAGTCCTAAGTCTTGAACTTAGGGTCTGAGCACTGTCCTTGACCTTCCTTTTCTCAAGGCTAGCATTCTACACTTGAGCCACAGCGCCACTTCCAGCTTTTTCCGTTATGTGGTACTGAGGAATCCAACCCAGGGCTTCATGCATGCTAAGTAAGCACTCTACCATTGAGCCACCTTCCCAGCCAGTACTTTTTTTTTATTGCAGCACTCTAGGATTTGTCTACACAGGGACACTTTATTAATTACTGCCTCGTCAACTCTGACGTTCTTTTTGTATCAAAAGAGAAGTATTTTAAAATTCATTTTGTCAATAGTATTTTAGCAATTTCTGTTGGCATTTTAGCATTCATTCGTAACCCACTTCTTTTTATTTATTTATTTATTTTTTGGTCATGGGGCTTGAACTCTGGGCCTGGGCGCTGTCCCTGAGCTCTTCAGCTCAAGGCGAGCACTCTGCCACTAGAGCCACAGCATCACTTCCAGTTTTCTGGTGATTTATTGAAGATAAAAGTCTCACAGACTTTCCTGCCTGGGCTTGGCTTTGAACCACAATCCTCAGATCTCAGCCTCCTGAATACCTAAGATTGCAGGCGTGAGCCACCAGCACCCGGCTTACCCACTTTCTTTTTTCCTTCTGACACTTTTCCTTTCTTTTTTTGAGTCTTAAAAGAAGTGTTGGTCACTTGGGAAATGAGTGAAAATGGGTGCTTAGCTCTATGTGAGCCTATATACTAGGTTTAATCAGAATTGAGAAGGAAAATTAAGAGCATGCCAAATGCATGTGTCTAGCTAAATCCTACGCAGCAAAGATTTTTCAGGATTGTCATTCATTTCAAAAGTTTTGGACATCATCCTTACAATCCTATTGCATGGATCTCTATAATAATTTTCACAATGGTGAGACAGAACTGATTCTTTGAAAAACTGTCCAGTGGTTTTGCATAAAATGCTGGTGGATTAGTGGACTGAAAACGAATGAGACAGGCACTAGAGAGTGCCCAGGTCTTGTGACACACTGTGTGGTATAGATGTGCATTTTCCATCACCACAATAGAGAAATGAAACTCCTGTGCTTTCAGATCATCTCATTGTCCTGTGGCTTAAAACTTTCAGAACTTCAAATTAAAACTGCAACTGTAATGGCTATAGCATCCTATAGTGTTAGTAGACTTCAGTAGTACTTAATTACATGGAAATTTGCAGAAATATGTTGCATTTTTACCTAGAAATATTTTTACATCTGTAAGTTTAAATGATAGGAAATGTGTTAATTCCTTAATTTCTCAGAAATTTGTAAAATATGGAATATAATTAAACATTCTTCCTTCTAAGGGATGGGGTTCATAGTATTTATAGCCATAATAGAAAACAAATGAATATACATATTTTTTCTTTTCTTTTTTCTCCATACATATTTTATTGTAAAAATACTGTACAGACAAGTTACAGTTACATGAGTAGGGTAATGAGTACATTTCCTATCAAGAATTATTACCTCCTCCTTTGTTTTTTCCCCTACTATCCCTTCCCTTTAAGGGGCTTGAACTCAGGGTTTGGGTACTGTTCTTAATCCTTTATGCTCAAAGCTAGCATTCCACCACTTTGAGCCACAGCCACTTCCAGTTTGGAGGTGGTTACTTGGAGATATAAGTCTCAAGGACCTTCCTGTCCATATTGGCTTCAAACTGCCCTCTTCAGATCTCAGCCTCCTGAGTAGTTAAGATTACAGCTGTGAGCTACCAGCACTCAGCCAAACAAATAAATTTTACTCAAGATTTTACAAAGCTACTAGTAATGTTTACCCAATAGATCTACCTGTACTTACCTCAGCTTCTTTGAAATACAATGATTTTTGAGATGCAAATAATCTCTCCCACCACCTACCCCCTCACTTTCTTCCTCTTCACACAATTAAGCATAAACTGTCCAAAGAAGTGTCTATTCAACTTGGAGCAGGAATTCCAGAGAGGTAATTCTTTTTTGTGGAGCTGTCTGTTTTTATCTCAGGAGTCTAACCTAGTCTTAATCCTCTAGATATCCATAACACCACCACATTATGAGAACAAATAAGGCCTTGAAGACTTTTGCCAAATGCCCCCAGGAAAGAAATACTGCTCCTATTGGAACACCACTAAGATAGAAGTTGACTTGTTCTACAAAGGAGGAGGCTGCAATGCTTGATAAGAAATGTACGCATTATCCTGCCCATGTAATTGTAACCCTTCTGTACAGTATGTTCACAAAAAAAATAAAATAAAATAAAATGAAAAAAAAGAAGTTGACGTGTTCTATCACCAATCAAAATCTGTATCCAAGTTCTCCAGGGAATGAACAAACAAGAAGTGCATGAATAAGAGAAAAAGAAAGTTATTACAAGGAATTAACATATGCAATAATGGAGGCTAGCAGCTTCAAACCTGCAGTATTTAGAGTTAAGTAAGCCAGGCCTGGGAGAGCAGATGGTCAACTGGAGAGCAGGAAGAGGTCTACTGGGCAATCCCTGATCCTCAGTGATTCCTTCCCATAATCCCAAGCTTCAGCCACTCAGACCTTCCTTCTGATCCTTCAGTATATGTTCTTCCCCTTCACAGAGCCTTTATAGAAACACTTCCCTAATCTTGGATATTACCCATCATGCCCTGATGACAGACAACAAACTCCTCCTCTCAGTTCAACTCCACTGTGCTTTCTGCGGGCAACTGGGAATTCTCCCAAATTTCCCCACCTAAGTAGGTAAGATCTCTGCTACCATTTGCTATCATAAGACTTAGGCAACTTCTTCAAAGGATTTATTCCCTAAAAGTTTTGAGGCCTTTTAAACTCTTTACAACTTCTTAGAATTTCATTTTTATTTACTTTCCAACTAAATTATATGACATCCCATAAAGCTAGGCTCTACTACTAATATTATTGAATACTAATGGAATACTCAAGGGAATTGAAAATATTTGGGAGCTTTTAAATTTTCATCTTGCTCTGAATCCCAGTACCTAAGCAAGTATTTATTTACTGAACCAATGAGTTAAAATTTGTTCCAAATATGGCCAGAGCTTTAGTGGGTTACTGAGTGAGGATTTCATGGTCTCAACCACAATCTCCATGGCACAAATATCATGAAGTCAACACAGCAAAGTAGACTGCTCTTTCAGCAAATTTGTTGTCAACTGCTTATGGACTGTTAGAAAAGGTACCAACATCTTACACCAGACTCTTAGGATGCATGATAAGAAATTCTGTGCCCTATTCTTATCCTAACCCCTCCAACACTGTAACATACATCACAGTATTGAATAAAATGTGCACATTGGATGAAATGTGCCCATTTACTTGTGTGAATGGACATTAAGCATCTTGGAGTATAAGATTTGGGAAAAGGTAGGTGTGTCAATTATTTATTGCCTCTGAACTACAAACAACCTTCCTTGCCCTGCTTTGTAAGAATGGCAAAGGATTTCCCTTTTGCCAGCTGGCAATATGTTAAACTTTATCAGTCAAAGGTGTCCAAAATAAGGCAACACCAGAGGCAGCAGTCTAAAGTGGGATGCTTCCTTTCTTCTTACCCTTGGGCAAGCAAGGCTGGGACACTGTGATGAAAGGCTTTCTGCATGCCAGCACCTGCCCAGAACTTCCTCCTCCCAACCGCAGCTAGGTGGCATTGGATCAGATTTTAGGGTAAACTCCCCTGAAAGAACAAGTCCAGGTAGCACCTCTCCAATGACGTCTACCCTTAGCACTGGGGAGACATCTCTCTCCACCTGTTTTCCTTCCTTGCAAATGGACTTCCTCTTTGTCTCTTCACAGGGGCAACTCCCTTCACCCCAGTGAATTCTCCCTATTGATACTCCTTGTCAAATCATTGTTGTGGCTTCTGTCTCCTTCCTGGACTGTCTTTCCTGCTGCACCTCATTGAGTAAGAAGTATGACTACACATACCCAAACACACCTACACAGTCTTATTTCAAGCTTATTCTGTCTTTCTAGGCTGAAAAATGTTAGCAAACAGAGCTTTTAAAAGACCTTCTGTAATGATCAGAAGCCAAGAAACAGAATTTTACTGCTGGATGGCGCCCAAAAGGTCACTCGGGCGCTCCTGTTCCAGTGGAAGCATTTCAATAGCCAGGAGGTTAAGTGACTTCACTTTACTGAGCCAAGAGAGAGAAGATGCGAGGCCCCAGGGCCTCCGTGAAAGCTGCCCTGGGCCTCCCAGGAGGAACCCTCTCCAGGAGCCGCACCACATGAATCACTGGCTTTTTTTTTTTTTCCTTTTTTTAAGAGAACCCATGGGAGGGAGAAATCGTTCTCAAGTCTAAGCAGGGGAAATAATTACGTTTCCTAGCCACTCTTCTAGAGGCTGCTCGTGGATCCTGTGCAACATGTAACCACTTGTTTCCCCTTCCGGACGGTGGCCGGAAAGAAAGCTCTGGGGCTGTCTGTCTCCAGGCAATTGGGAAATACCTAGTGACCTTCTCACCTCTTCCATTCCTGCTCCTCCGGTTTAGCTCATCTCAGTTGTTTTTCTACCCTCTCTCCTCTACACGGGTGGTCCGGCCTGCTGATCATGGTGATCCAATCACACATCCAGCACTGGAAGACCATCCATTTAAGAATAAGCTGGCTATAAAACAAATACCAAGGTACAAACGTCCAGTCCTCTCGAAGTCCTCTCGGGGTTACTCTGTCCAGTATTCTTTCATCAATGTTTGCTTCCAGCGGCAAAATTATTTAAGAGGCTGGGGCTAGGTCTCAGTGGTGATATGCTTAAGCCAGGGGTAAAATCTCCAGCAAGAACAAAAATCAATCCATCAATAAAACAACAGGGGAGGAGGGAGAATTTTAGGGCTTGTACTGAAGAACCAGTGCTCATAAGAGACACTTAAAAATCGCTTCCAGATGTTGCGATATTTCCCTTAATTTATTTGCTTGATTCATTTTATGAATTTCCAATTTTATATTCAAATAAGAAACCCTGTTAGTCTAGGCATTATCAATTTCTTAGCACTGATTCCTCGCGGCTCCCACCCCCCCATGGAAATGTGTACAATTTAAGAACTTGAGGTTAAAGCTGAAATAGGTTAGGAAAAGATCAATTCTTCTTTGTTTGTTTCTTCATTGAATCACAGCCAAAATTGGTTTCCCCACCCCCCCAAGGGGAGTCATTTGGCAATAGTCTATGAAAAGTGGGAAAGAAGTCTGTGTCATTTACTTTACCTGTGTGCTTTTAATATTGTTTCATTGTTGAAGAAGCAGCTTTGTTTTTTTCAGATCCTTCCAGGATGGTGAGAGATAGCCATTCCAAAACTTCTTTTCACCTGGATTCCTTTGTGTTTTCCCATGTCCACAGCCACACTCCTATGGTTACCATCTATCATGGACAATAGTGCATACCTTGCAGGGGCAAAATAAATATTTGTTGAATAACTCCTCAGAGTTGCTACCAAAACTGGGAAGTGTTGGACACAAAGAAGCAATCACAGAAAATAAAGTAACTGCAGCTGTGGAAACAGAAACCGTATGAAATTCTTGCTTGTACCCTCACGATTCTTGCAATGAAAGGAAGTTTCTGTTTCTCTGTACAGCCCTTTGTAAACAATTTCACTGTGGGCTTTCTCTGATTTAAAGAAAGCAATACAAAACAATGCCTTGTTTTCTTGTGTTTTCCTTTCACTTCAGAGAAAACATGGTACCCAATGCCATCTCTATCTACATACTCATTGTTTTCTTAGTGTACCTGAGAATGTGTGGAAATATTTATACAAAGGTATCTGCTAAACTTGTTTCACACCATAGAAAGTCCAGGATGAGATACTACACCCCAGTCCAGATGCACATCCTTACTTTCAATTTTTTTATTGTGAAAATACTGTACAGAGGGGTTGCAATTACATGGGCAACATAATGAGTACATTGTAGCCTCCTCCTTTGTTTCCCCTTCCCACCCTCCCCCCCACACCCAATTATTTTCAATTCTTAATGGTATATGACTATATCTTTGTTTCACCTTTAAAAAAAGAAAGAAATGAAAAAAAGACTTGGAGAAATGAAGTCAGGAAAATTGTCTTACAGACCAATGTAATGGGGAAAAATTCTGAGAACTGGACCACGGAGACAAATAAGACAGAAGTTAAACTGAAGAGGTAACGAGCCAATGTCTCTGCTCCCCCACTGTTGTAACTAATACATTATAAGACACTGCCTTCCTTCCTCTGGACAGTAATTTCACCCTGTGTTTGGTTCATAGACAAGTGGACTATTGCGTTTTAACCATCCCATTTTCCATTTATTTCTGAAAATGTAAGATCAATCTTCTATCTGATTCAATTGGGTTATTGAGTTATTCCCCTTCACCCCTTCAAACATATTCTCCTGCCTATTTCTATCTCTCAGATCTTTCATCTTCAATAATAAAACCTGTGTTTCTTTGAGGACTCTTCTGAGATAACTACCTCAATGAATCAAAGTGAAATGAGCCATTATCTTGGACACACTTCGATTTTCATGCAACGAAACTAACAGAACTCAAACTACAGGAATTATAAAGACTCATTTCAAAGGTCCTATGTTGCTAATATTCATTTCCGTTAATAATTTGAATTAATGATTTCAAATATATAAACGAATCTTGAACGTGAGTTGCTTTTGAAATTGTAAACAGAAAATATGCTTATGTTTTCCAGTGTCATCAATCATGTGAAAATTTCTGATCAGCACTCAGAAGATATTCTCACCACACCAGCCTTTGCCTGAAGTTGGTAAATGTCCCATTAAGGAATAGACACTGTTAACTGTAATGTCCCCTAGCATTGTAATAGAACACTAGATGTGTAAAAGGCAACAGCATAGCACCCACAAGCCGATCTAGGCCGTATGCAATGAGAAGATCCTCCGATGTGTTGGGGATAAACTCCTCAGGGACCTGAGCTTGCTCTGTGTGGTCAGCTCATTCAGACAAGGTATGGAGCGCTTGAATAATTAAGCCAGTCCCAACCTAAGCAGTAGAGAGACTGTGCTGGCAGTAGCATTGGCATTGACCCTGGAATACACAGCTGTGAGCTTCCTCTTGACAACCTCATAAGTTCCTCAAAGGCTGTTTGCAGAATAATGTGTACTGGCAAATAGGAAGAGAAGCATGGCTTGCACAGTACTTAGTAACATAAATATGACAATTCCTGTTGCTATTTTTGACTTGCAGAATTACAATGGGGATAAGGCAGCAGGGAAAAGCTACAGCTTTCGGCTTTCCTGTGCTTAGTTTTGAGGTGAAGGTAGAGAGATAAGGGTTGGTGCAGTTAAAAATAAATGATTTTGTTGCCATGGTTTCCTTCTTTATAAATTCTTTCTAGCATGAATTGCTGTTGTGTTTAATTTTAGATTCATGCAGATTTTTGAAAAATAAGGATTCCTATACATCTGAAAGATGGTCTTTGAAAAGCTGTGGGGATAAATATTTGGCAGACTAGTTTGAACATTTCTAGGCAAATGTCCTGCAGGGTCCTAGCTTTTAGATAACTACCAAAGGAGAGTGAAAGAAGAAAATGAGAATTCAGAGAACATATTAGACTACATTTAGCATTCCAGTTGAAATGAAAGTCCATATTACTGCATCATTTAAGGGCATGTTGTTTCCTGAAGACTCTCAGAACTATTGTTCTCCCCTACATAGTAACTATCCTGACAATGTGCCAAACATTAAATTCCAAACAGTAACTTAAGTAAAAATGTTGAAGGTTTTAGCTGTATTCCTAAAACCTGTCACAGTACCTCTAATACAATTCCATTTTTGTGACTAGAATATCAGATTTACTTTAAATGTATACTTCCTCTAAAATAGCAATGTCTCATTTTTTCCAATATTTAACAATGTATATTTTAAATTTGGAAACCATAAAGGAGAAGGAAGAGTTGACTTTATTTTACTTTATATATTTATTATAGGATTTTTAAAATAATAAATTCCCTTAACACAAAGAAAATGGGAGTGAACTGTTTTGATTTGTGTTTTTGGTGTTTGTTTGTTTGTTTGTTTGTTTGTTTGTTTTTTGTCTGTCGCTTGAACGCTGGGCCTGGGTGTTGTCCCTCAGCTCTTCAGCTAAAGGCTAGCACTCTACCACTTGAGCCACAGTACCACTTACAGTTTTCTGGTAGTTTATTGGAGAAAAGAGTCTCACAGACTTTCCTGCCCAGACTGGCTTTGTATTGCAATCCTCAGATTTCAGCCTCCAGAGTAGCTAAGATTACAGGCTTGAGCCACAGGCGCCCAGCTGGGAGTTAACTTTTACAAAGAATAAAGGGAATCAAATGGCCTATGTGAAAATGCCTGGTAACACCACAGATGCTCTATAAGCAGTAGATGCTGTAGCAAGGCTCCTTTCCAAAGCATATTCAATGGTTAAAGTTAATGGGATTTTAACTCTTTTGTTTGTTTTGCTGTTTTTTTCTAATTCATCATCTTAAGAATGTAGGAAAATAAAAATTTAAAAATTAGAATTCTTTAGTTTAAGATCAACAATTCTTATTCCTCATAACAAAAAGAAAAGGAACAAACGATACACAGCTTTGTAAACTAATTTCTGATACATAATGTCAATGAATCATTGATTCACGGCACACTTAATAGTTAATGATACTAATTTCACTTTTACTAAATAAAAAGATATCTGAAGACCCACAGTAAAAAGCAATTCTTGATTTTCAGCTATTTTAGTTCAAACAGAAGTTGGTGCGTTTGTATTGATGTTTACTGAACTTACATTTTCATACACATAAACATTTTGGAGGGGTATATCTGTGTGTGTGTGTGTGTGTGTGTGTGTGTGTGTGTGTGTGTGTGTGTGTGTAATAGAAACAAGAAGGTTATTTCAACTAATAGCCCAGACCTTGTGAAGTTGATCAGATAATAATGTTTATCAATCTCCACTCTCCTAAAGAGATTATCTCATGCCTTATATATTTCTGTAATACAATAATCCGACAAAAAATTCAGATGTGTTGAATTCAGGACTGCTCTTAAGATGGACTTTATTAAATACCTTGCCTATGTAGAGACGTGTCTGGGGATGGGGGAAGGCTAGACTTAAGCTTGACTTGTTCTTAGCTTTGCTGGTGATCGGCTTGGGAGAGCAACTGGTTAGTCTTTTTTGATGGTAACTCGCTTCTGCATTAAAGTTATAAACATACCTGGACCTTTACCCTTGTGCAGAACTCCACAGAACTCATTGCTGTTACATCATTTGGCTTGGCTATGAAAACTTTAAGTGGATATTAGTATAGACTAATTCCTCAACCAAGAACAACTTAAAATTTGATAACATTATTTTTAAGAATATGCTTGAAAGTTTTTGGAGACCTAAAGAATTATCCCCAAACTTATTGGAGCCAGCATCCCATTGCATATGGAAATTCATTGAGATGAGCTGGAATTTATGTAAATTTCCTCCCAATGCTATCCATCCTTCACCTGCTACATAGAAATAGAGATTGAAAAGTGTAGGAGAGTATAAGCCTGAAGAAGCAGAAAAGCTGAAATGAATTTTCTACAATCTCACAAAATTGAAGAAACAATGACAAGAGTCCAGAATCTTAAGGGCCATGATCTCAGAAAGAAGGTAAGATCTAAGAAGAGAATGAGGCAATCTGAGACTAGACCTCCAGAGAAAACAGACAACAGAAACACGAATTTGTGAGTTATAGAGCACAGGTTTTATAGGAACTCAAGGAAATGCTCAGCAAAACATGTTGTTTCATTTCTTTTAAAGAATCTTTTCAACACTAGAAAAGTATCTCATGTTTTCTCTCATTTATGAAAGTTAGGGAAAACAACACCACCAACAACAAAAGCAAAACTCCAAGGTCATGAAAGTAAATCAGGGTCCACTGAGGAAGTAGAAGGGGAGGTAGGGGAAGGAGGAGAAGAAGATAAGAAAGGTAATAGAACAATGAATATGATCAAAGTACAGAAGGGGCCTTTCAGTACATGAAATTTAATACAAGCCCTTAAAAAGAAAACGAATAAAAACAAAGATAAAAAAAGGTTTCCAGCTGAAAATAAATATTCTAAGCAAGTTTAAAATAAAATTTCCAGATCTGAGTATTTTATCAACTGAAATGAAAAAATTCCATACAGAGTCATAACAGGCTAAACAACTGAGCAAAAGACAATAAACTGGAAAATAGGTTAATAGAAAAAATACTCAAGGAACACTGGGAATTTGGCTCAAGTGTCAGAGCACCTGCCTGGCAAATACGATTCCCAGAGTTCAAACCCCACTACCAAAAAACAAATGATAGAAAGAAAGAACCACCCAGCAGGCACCAGTGGCTCACACATATAATTTTAGCTCATTTGTAAGTCGGAGATTGGGAGGATTGTGGTTTGAGGCCAGCAGGAAAATTCAGGAGACCCCCTTGTCAATATATAGCTAGACACAAAGGTACATGTCTGTCATCCCAAGCTTCGGTTGGTGGAAACTGTGAAGTTCATGGTTACAGGCCATTCTGAACTGGAATGCTTAGAAGGTTCCATCTCTGTGGAGGCATGTGTCTATGATCCCAGCAATGCCAGGAAAGTAGAAGCATCACATTGTGGCTCAGGTCTTTGCCAGTAGAAGCAGCAATACCATATCTCAAAACTACTCATTGAGAAACAGTGGAGGAGGCATGGCTCAAGTAGTAAGTTCCAGCTTAGCAAATACGAGGCCCTGGGTTCAGATCCAAGACCACAGGGGAAAAAAAGAAAGAAAACAAACAATTACCCAGTTTAACTATACCAAAGACAAAACTAGAGAACAGAGAAAGTCAGAGGGGGGAAACAAAGGGTGTATGTACAAGATTTCTGACACCTGACTGCAATCCCAAAGAGGAGACGGAAAAAGAAAGAAACTATTCACCAAAATCTACTAAAACAAAAGAAAAGCAGTAATCCCCAAAGCAGCTAAGAGAGAATTGTTAAGTTTGTTCTTTCTAGAAACAAAATAATCCATATGGCAAGTTTTCAAATAGGCAAATGCAAAGTCAAGATGTAGGTCATTGGTGGAACAGTTGCCTAAAATCCTGGAAGGCCCAAGTTTCAAAACCTCAAATTAATGAATGAACAAATGAGTGAATAAACAAATTCAACAAAGAAATCAAACTTTTCAAGTTAAAACTCTTTCCAACTTAGAAATATGTGCCAAGCGATAATACTCTTCTAGCATAAAGTTAAAAACATTTTTAGAGAAAATAAAGCCACTACAAGTTACTACCACAATGCTTACACCCAAAAATATTTTAAAAATTAGTCAAATAAAAAAAAAGAAAATTACAACAGATGCAAACACAGGAATACCGGAAAGAATATAAAGTAACATCTTAAACATGTAGTCAGATCTAAATAAATATCAACTGAAAGTTATTATGATTTCACCTTGTATAGTAAAGGTATTCACAGAATTAAAATTCATTACAACATTAATGAAAATAGTGTTAATGTGGTCCTAATATCATTGCATAGACACCAGGTGCTGGGTGACTCACACCTTTAATCCTAGCTATTCAGAAGGATGAGATCTAAGGATACAGTTCAAAGCCAGCCCAGCAGTAAAGGACAGCTCTCAGTTCCTTAGTTCAAGATTCAGTCCTGGCACACGTGTATGCACACACACACACAAGCGTGCATGCATACACACAAACATATCCTTGCATAGTTTAAGAATAAAGATATAATCTATATTACATCCTCACAAGTCAAGACTGTGTATGTTATTTCTAATAAGATTAATCGTGGCTCAGTGGTAGAGTGCTTGCCTTGCATGCATGAGACCCTGGGTTCAATTCCTCAGCACCACATAAGCAGAAAAAGCAGGAAATGCTGTAGCTCAAGTGGTAGAGTGTTAGCCTTGAGTTGAAGAGCTGAGGAACAGCACCCAGGCCCAGAGTTCAGGCCCCACAACCGGCAAAAAAAAAAAAAAGATTAACCAACTAATATACAATTTAAAAGTTGTTAGAAGAAAAATGGAAAGAAAAGGTTAAACCTTACATTCAATGGAAATTAGATGAAATGTTATGGCAGTCAAAGGATACCAACACACACACACACATACACATACACACACACACACATACACACACACACACACACATACACACATACCCTCACACACACAAGACACAGAAGAAATATAAAACAAAGGTTAAACTGGTGCCAATGGCTCACACTTATAATTCTAGACACTTGGGAGGCAGAGATTGGGGCTCACAGTTTTAGTCTGATTAAAGAGGAAATTTCATGAGACTATCTCAACTGAAAAGGTTAACTAACTGGGAGGCTTCCCAATTACAGCAAGAGAAGGTAGCGGATGCTCCAGGCACAAAAGCAAAGCATTATTAAAAACAAAAACAAAACCTTAGTGTAAGGGTTGGAGGAATGGCTCATGCCATAGAGTACCTGCCTAAGTAGCACAAAGCTCTGAGTACAAACCCCACTAATGCCCCCCAATTGAAAAAATAAGATGAAAGATTATGCGGATGATTGCATCACAGACAAATGGCCTAGTAGAACTGTGAAGTGGTTCAACAGCTTTAGACAATTTCTCACACAGTTAAAAATACCATCATTCGCTCTAGAAGCGGAACTGGAATTTATACATCCCAAGAGAAATATGTCTTACACACACACACACACACACACACACACACACACACACACACACACAGAAACACTTAAGCTCACAGCAGCTTTATCCATATGCAAACCCTAAAAACAACACAGCCATACATCAGATGGGAAACATTCATACCAGATAATACCACCTAGCTATGAAAAACAGCAGCTACTGATTCATGGGCAGCCTATACCATGAGAACTAGAGGAAAACACACATAACAACTATGGGTCATGTATGAAATGCACATTTATTCTATAGAGAATAGTTAAAATATATTTCTACTTGACTGGAAAAATGCTATGGCTGTATTTTAATTATTTTCCATAGATGGCGCTGTGGCTCAAGTGCTAGAGTGCTAGCCTTGAAGCTCAGGGACAGTGCTCAGGCTCTGAGTTCAAGCTCCAGGACTGGCAAAAAAAAAAAAAAAAAAAAAAAAGGAAGGAAGGAAGGAAAGAAGGAAGGTAGGTTAGTTACCATACACACACTTACACAGTTCACTGTATGTTTACTTCATTTAAAAAAGTTAAAATCAAAGTCAAATACACAGTTGGTATTTACTTCATTTATAAAAGTTAAAAATCAAATAAACAACATCAAATATATGTGGGTTCTTCCTTTAATGTGAGCTGCTGCTTTGTAACTTTTTGGTGTTTCCAGCTTCATTTTATTCTGTAGAATCATATGGCCTATTGACAAGAGCCAATACACATAACTAAGGTTGAAATTAGCTTTACATTTATACAGTTTTCAAAGTTATAGAATTTAAAATTTTTATGCTTTGTCTCTGTTGTCCTATATTTATAGGTAGTAGTTGCTTTTTTTTATAGAGGCAGATCTATGCATATGCAAAGAGCAGCGCAGAGCTAAACATTTTCTACAGAATTTAGAGATAGATTTTCTACATCTTGAGCTTCAGTGTATCAGTCCCAATGGAAAAGAGACAGTTCAAAGAATCATGAAGAGATATTTACAGATCTATGCTTGAAGGCAAAAGGGACCAACATACAAAACTAAACATACACTTATCACAAAGCCCAGAGATTGCATTCTTGAACATTTATCCCAGAGAAATAAACACATGTGGTCCCTCAGAATCCTGTGTGTGAATGTTCAGAGAAACCGTATTGTTAGGAAACAAACTAAAGCAGGGAATAGACCATAGGCAAAGGAGCCATGAGCAAAGAGAAAATTGTCCATTGCAGTCATTGATCAATATTTCGTAAAAAAATATTTCAGAGCACAAGAATTGTTCCTTCAAAAGTTACATTTCTTTTTGTGAAAATTTTCAATATTTTTTTTAACTTGTCAATGCAGGCTTCTGCCCAATTGTTATTATTACTATTTTTGTTGTCGTTGTTGGTGGTGGTGGTCATGGGGCTTGAACTCATGACCTGGGGGCTGTCTCTGAGCTTTTTCACTCAAGGAAGACGCGGCTCTACCATTTTGAGCCACAACTCCACTTCTTGTTTTCTAGTGATTAATTAGGGATAAAAGACTCATTAACTTTCCTTCTGGGCCTGGCTTTAAACTGAGATCCACAGATCTCAGCCTCCTGAGACGCTAGGATTGTAGGCATGAGCCACCAGTGTCCTGCCAAATTATTTTTACTATAGTTATTGTTCTTTTTATTTTAAAAAAATTGTTGTCAAGGTGATGGATGGAGGGGTTCCAGTTACATAAGTAAGGTAGTAAGTACACTTCTACATTTCTTGTCTAATTTGTTACCCCCTCTTCCAATGCCCCCCTCAACTTGTACAGATCATTTCCAATATATTGTCTTGTGAGTGTAGCTGTTGTATTTTTGTATTTGTTGTGGAGAAGTGTCTAGAGGACCTGTTCAGTAAACCAACTACATTTCATTCCTTACACTTGAATTCGAAATATTCACTAAGCCTCACAATGAACAAGATATTGTCTCAAGTCCTGTAGGGAGATACAGTTGGGTACAGGAGGAGGAGCTTTCTCTGACCTCAGAATTATTTGTAATCCTGATCAAGATAAAGAAATTATTTTAAAAAATAAACACTGATATATGAAAAGTGCAAGAGAGGAAGCACGTGTCCTTAACCAGAGATAAGATTCCCAACTGAAGTACTAACCTCATCATGAGTGTAGCTAAAAAAAAAAATCCATCACAATGGAGTGATGTGGTACTTCTGAATCTCATCCCAGCAATAGAGTTAATGGAATCCTGAAATGGTTTTACATTTCTGAGACAAATACTTCCACATTCCATCATTTTCATAGAGACACAAGGTAAATTTTCTGTAGTCACCAGATTTCCTTTCCCTGTTCCAACTGCCTGGGTATCTCAGTCATGTAGCCTTAAACCTGACCCAGTCTTCTACATTCCTGCCACATGACAACACTTGAAGAGAAATGAATACTTTGTTGTATTTATGTATAAATAAATACTCTCATGCCTTTAACAAGACTGGAGAAGTTACATACAACATTTGTCAATTTTAGAACGTTGGCAACATGGGACGTCACTATAAAAGCATACATTTTTATATCAGTTATATCTTTTAAAGAAGAAGGAGTCAAGTGGAATTGACGTGAATAAAATATGTATATAATAACCAACTTTGCACTATTTCCATCTATGACAAAAAGTAGAACTGCATATTCTATGACATACTTTGAATTTTATTATTTAAAACTATATTTTGAGATGAGAATGCAGTTGTAATTCAATGTACAGTCCATGAAATTAAGAAAACTGAGGGAAGGAATAGGTTGGAAGGAATGAGGGCGAATAATGAAAAGGTTGAGTTGGATCAAGATGCATTGTACTTATAAAGTAACTTGTTAAGTGGCAACTCCTTTATACAACTACTTAAAGATAAGAAAAAAAATAATTTTAAAGCCAAACAAAACAGAAGGCATGTTTTCTTATATTTTAATTTCATCAGGAAGTATAAAAAGCGGTAATTTTTTCCAAAGCCAACAAAACAACCTAAACAACAGCTCCCCTGCAGAGCAGGGAACTCATATTCTCACCTTCCTGGCACAGTAGGCTTTCAATCTGCCTGTTACTTTCAGGTGAATGAGAGAAATCTGACTTGAACCAACACAATTCGCTCAACAACCACCACAAAAAAGCTTGCTGTAAATAATTTATGGCACATGAAGATGTCCCAAACACTTCAAACTGCATTTGTCTTCTGCACACATTTGCTTTCCAACTCACTGTGAAATGCACAGGTTTTATTAGTCATTAATAAAAAGGCACTGGTTATTTTTTCATCACCTTATTTCACAACATAGTATCAGCCCTCTGTATTTTAAGAACATCTTTATCTTGAAAACATCCTCATTTCTTCCATGTCATCCTAGCCTCATTCAGTAGCAGTAGAAATCCATCTTGCTCATGGAGAACCGAGACAGAGACAAACGGTTCATCCAATAACATCTGTGCAGCAGCAGTGCTTGAACTTTTAAGACCTCTAGCCCGGCTCAGTGGTGGTCACCCTGCTATGGCAGCCACGCCAAAGGAAAGCTAAAAGCTCTTGTCTCCACTCTGTAATCCCAGAAGCTAGTGGTCACTGCTGTTCGAATATGGCTAGTGCAAGGATGCTTTAAAATTAGAAATACAGGAAGTAACTTATTTCTTTTCTGGTGAAGGAGGAAGTGGAGAAGAGTCTTCCTGGCTGTATTTAAATTTTTCGAAGTATTCTGAAGGATGTAAATCGTCCTTCCTATTCTGTATATTGCCAGAGAACCATGTGCTGCAGATGATGAATGAAGTAGGCCACGGATACACAGAGAAGGGGGCTTAGGAGACAAAGGACCAGATGGCTAGTGATGAGGACCCAGGGATGGGTTAGCAGATTGTCGTGTAAAGGCAATGGAGAATTTACAAAGACTTTTCTGGAAAGCTAGAAACATTCATCGAGCCCCCCTCCCCCACCCCCAGTTCCTGGGAGATGAAGTCATTGCTGCAAAAGCCTGTGAGGCCCCCTAAACCAAAACGAGAAACATCACCAAGGGGAGTGTGAGCAAAAACTCAGAAATGAGGAAGAATATGGAAAGTTTACCTCCAGCACCAAACTGCCTTATCTGCTCTCAGACTAAATTATTTACTCTTTTAGCAAACGTCCAATGTTCTTTGTTATTCCCTCTTCTTTTGGTTACAAATCCAAAGACGGAACCCTAGTTTACTCTCCTTTGCATAATGCTTATTCTGGGTATCTTAAAAGAAGCAGCAAAAGTGGCAAGCACATCACAAAGGAAGTGACAGAGACGTGTGGTTCAGTGTTTTTAGGCTATGACCACTTCAGAGAAGACTCAAATGAGGAAGAAAAACCTGCTCTCCCTGACTACATTCCTTTTCAGAATTTCTCCTGTCACACCCAGATGGTGCCCTTTGAACTTAAAAGCTAGAGGACGTTTTCCCACCCCCTTCCTCCCCCAACCCCACTGTAAATCGTCCCCACAGCCATGTTGCTTTTCCATTTAGGAGCCAAGCTGGGAAGAATTGGCAGTTATACCGGACAATTAGCACTTTGAAATATTATACCTTACATATGTAACAGGTTAGCACAATGCCTGGACACAGCAAGGCCTCTGCAAATGTGTGTGGCTTCCTCCCCTCTGGGCGCTCGCTGAGGAAGGGTCTCCCTGCGTCTCTAACTCCGAGGAAAAAAGGAAAAGCAGGACGAGAAAGTTTGGTATCCTAAAAGGAAATCGAAACAAAAGGAGGAAATGTGAAAGAAAATGACTTGATCCCTTATTTTATACAACTGATCTTTAGATATGTAGATTATTAGGAAACATCTGAAAAGAAGTTAAAGGAAAAATTAACCACAAGCAATAGACACGGAGGTGCTGAACCTTTATCTCTAGCTGTAAAACAATCCACACTCTAAAATCTCAGTCCAAAGTACTGCAGACACTCAATAAAGACCTATTTAGTGGACTGTTCCTATTAATAATTACTGGTGGCTGTAAGTTTTCTCCTTAGTGCTTTATTTCATATAATCCAAAATGTTATCACCTAGAAGAAATAAGAAGTTGCAGGATTGTTATTTATATAATCTGTGAAAATGAGCACTAACCCACTCCTCTAGTCCCTGAATAAAAACAAACATATCGTGGATATTAAAAAGCAAATGTTGTCTATCACAACTCCCTAATTTTTTATTTGGCTTGGGACAGAAGCTCGCTTAAAGGACATTTTTCTCTTCTGAAGTTTTTCTTTAAGTTATGGATTCTTTATAAAACAATACCTGTCCCTTTAAAACTCCTTAAATTCAGAGAATGGTGGTTTCTAAAACTCTTTAGATTAATATGGTAGAAATATTGTAATTTAGCCAGCAAGGAAGAAAGTAGACCCCTTTCTAACTATTTTCATAATTCTTTCCTCATCAAAAAAAGAGAATAACCTCTAGCTTTGCCCTGAGCTAAGAAGACAGAAATGTAAGCCAATGTTTAAACAGAGCATACATGATCCCGATTGTTACACTGGGAAAAATAAAGTGGGTGGGATGGGGGAGGGATTGAATTTTGATGAGTTTTCAAAGTTTCATGAAGAGTACTAAACCAGGAGTCTTGGGGCAGTAGCCTTAAATCTGTGAATGTGATCTTCCCCGAATTTTAATCTCCTCATCTATCCAGTAGGAGAATAGCATCCATGACATTTGTCTTTAGGTGAGAATTTTGTGAGTGTAATAAGATACACGTTTTTCAGTTTGATGCCGTTTATTTAACAAAACTATTCTGGAAGTTCTTCCCTCCTAAAGATTACATTCCATGTGAGCTTCTTTCTCTCTCTCTCTCTCTCTCTCTCTCTCTCTCTCTCTCTCTCTCTCTCTCTCTCTCTATTTCTCTGTGTGTGTGTGTGTGTGTGTGTGTGTGTGTATTTCCCCCCCCCACTCTGGTGCTTCTAGAAAGGAAAAGAAGGATAAAGTCTCAAGTATGACAAAGTCCCCTTTATTTCTTTGACCTTGCAGTCTTCCTTCTGCAAGCCCTGCCTATCCTCTCTAAAGACTGCCTGATCTCACTGGGGTAGGGGAAAAGATGCTTCTAAATTTAGTGTAAGTGGATTTAACATATGGCATCATACCTTCCCAGGTCAGGAGGTCTCAGGGTTTCTGGAAAACAGACTTCGCTGGGTGGTAGAAATAAGAGAAGACAGACCATTCAGCTAGCTGCCAAAACACAGTGACTTGAAGTTTTCTCAAGCTATGTTTCTAAAAGAAAACTATGCCCTAATACTAAAAGGCATCTTGATTTAGGCTTTTGAGATATTTTCCTGATGGCATTTAAGACATATTAAATTATTTGGCATCTGGTCCATGTGCCAAATGGACTGTGCTCTGGGGGAGTTAAGTCACCCTTAGACTTGGCAAATTATCTTTATTGGATTTGAGGCTAAAAATAAATAGAAGCATAAGGAGGGTTAGAATAGAGGTTTTCTTTTAAAAACGCCAAAGGGTCAAAGTCAATTTTTTTAAAAATGCAAAAGAGAAAGGAATAACAAAAAAAAAGTGAAATCTAATAAGACTTTTAAATCAGGAGTCATTTTTACTGGGGGAAGAATGTGATTTAAACCTGATCATTATGCTAATAACAAAGACATCCCTCCCATTCCTTTCAGGGGAGCATGGTTTGTGTTAGCCAGTGAGGGCAGGGTCTGTCTCTGTGCATCTTGAATAGCCACAAAGCAGCAGCAGCAGCGATGACCTGCTGTACTTCTTCATTGCTTAAGGAAAGCATAAGGATTCAGACATGAAACATGCTTTTATGTCTGCTCTGGGATTTTCCACAATTACTGTTGTTCTTATACATGTTATTCCCTGTCTAGTTGCATCACAGACATAAAAGGAAGCCAGAAAAGAGAGAGAGAGAGACAGAGACAGAGACAGAGACAGAGACAGAGAGACAGAGAGACAGAGACAGAGAGACAGAGAGAGACAGAGACAGAGAGACACAGAGAGAGAGAGAGAGAGAGAGAGAGAGAGAGAGAGAGAGAGACAGAGAGAGAGAGAGACAGAGAGAGAGAGCAACTATGAAGACAGAGCTGTGGTTTACAAATCCAACGTGTGTATTTGGGTCTTTTCAAGGAAAAGTACTGACTGCAGTGGTCGCTGCTGTAATCTATGTGACTAGTGGCATCTAATGCACTGCTTAAAGCCAGCAGGTATCGGGGGATGGAGGGGTATGTAGACTGGGAAGAAAGAGAAACTGAAAATAACCACCTAATTAGGAATGCTGTTATCAATGTTCGGATTGAAGTTAAATTGAACAAACTATTGAAAGAAATCATGGCCACTGCCCCTTACCTTTCAGAACACCAACTGAATTTATTTGATGAATCACTATCACCCCTCTCTTTACTCATTTATAAAGAATAGATGTATTTTACCAGCACAGTGCATTGAAATTCTGAAAATTTCTGCTTGAGAACTATTTGTAGCTTGGAATTTATCAATTCAAAGAATCCAAAGACCCAGAAAAGATCCAGCAATATGTCTTTATTCAACAGGGGAATGTGATTAAAATGTCGGATGTTGTATTGGGAGCTATCAATCCTGTGCTCACCAGGGCCGTTTTCATTGCTTCAAAACTACTTAGAAAAATATTTGAAAAATTGTGTACAACTGAATAGGTAAAAGAAGCATATTAGACACACACACAGAGCATGTGACAGAGAGAGAGTAAGAGAGAGAGAGAGAGAATCAGAGAGAGAAAATCAGAGAGACAGAGAGAGAAAAAGAAAAAACACAACTTTTATAGCTTCCTCTGCTCTTTACATAACAAATGTTTGGAAGAGAAATACTTAAAGATATATGACCTACTTCTTCTATTGACATTTTGTTAAATGACTTTGCTAACTTTTCAAATGAGCCTGGTATAACCATTTATATAAAATCTATAGGCAAGGCAGAAGTAGTCTTATATTCTTTTGGTTTTGCTTCCAGAAAAATAGCTGATGGTTATCTTGCTGCCACAATTCCCCCTATGAGAAAGTACAAGTCCCATTTACAAACAAAGGATGAGCAGTGACAAAGGAGAAATGATGCAGAAAATGTGATAGATTTCAGAACAATGGACTCTACACACTTCCTGAACCTCAGCTGAGATCAAAGTTCATGTGAGCAAAGACACATGGGAGTCAAGGATTTATACAAAGTTGTCTACATTGACAGTGCTAGCATATTTGAATGATGCCTGTATTTGTACATTCATTAATTCAGTTTGCTGAGCTGAGAGCGATGAGGGATGAAGAGTTCCATTACATGGTGATCTTATGTTTTCAAATGTCCACATCAACAAGATCAGCAAGATAATTTTCAATTATGTTACACATGGCCTAGCAAAAGTACCCAATAATTGTTTTTCAGCTATTTGAGTATGTGAATTAAAATGTGGAGTAAGTGGAGAGAGAAATCTGTGTTAAGTTTGGTGAGATGGGAAGTAGAGAAAAAGCCCTGGGTTTATGAAAGTATGTACATAGAACTGGTTTTGTTTGTTTGTTTGTTTTTGTACATTGAATGCTTAGAAATGCAAGCCCAAGCCGGGCATCAGTGGCTCACGCCTGTAATCCTACTCAGGAGGCTGAGATCTGAGGGTCATGGTTCAAAGCCAGCCTAGGCAGGAAAAGTCCATGAGACTCTTATCTCCAATAAACCACTAGAAAACCAGAAGTGGTGTTATGGCTCCAATGGTAGAGCACTAGCCTTGAACTGAAGAGCTGAGGAACAGCGCCCAGGCCCAGAGTTCAAGCCCCATGACCAACAACAACAACAAAAAAAAGAAATGCAAGCCCAATAAAGGAAAAGAACATGGAAGGTCATCATACGAAAATGAAATCACAAATCTGGGGGCAGAAAATTATTCATATGAATTTATTTTTATTTGCTGGATGAGAGATGGCAGAAAGGAAATTACTACCACACACGATTCACAAACCTCAACTCACCTTACATCAGTGCCTAAATATATGAAAGATAAAACTGAAGATTACATCATAGAAGAGTAAATTTTCTTAGCATTGCTTTTGACAATGGATTCTCAGATATGAAAAGGAAAGCATAACATTTGGAAAACAAATTAATCAACAAAATCAAAAACTATCAAGAAAGTGGAAAAATAACATACAAGAAAACATTTGTTTTCTTACCTAGAACATCCAGAGCACTTTTGGAACCCCCAAATCAAAAAGGCAAATAGCAAACTTTAAAAAAAATGGCAGAAGACTTAAGAAAATATCTCACCAAGGCATATGGAAAGATGTTCAAAGTGGGTAGCCATTAGGGAAATGTGAATCAACACCACAATTAGATACCACCTCACACTATCTAAGATGCTGCAATAATAATAATAAATAACAAATTTAAGGCAGCATGTGAAAAAATTAAACAGCCTTGAAAATTATTGGTGCTACTGAAGAATAGCTCCTTTATTAGGGAAAATAATTTGCCCCTCCTTCAAAAAGTTTTACATAGAGTTACCATGACTCAATAATTTCTCTCTTATTTACATGGAAATATGAAGGTATAGAAGTACTATTTGGCGGGAGGGGTGGAGTATAGTTGTGGAGATGGGAGGGCAGGGAAGGTAAGGGAAAACGAAGGAGGAGGCAACAATGCTTGTTAAGAAATGTACTCAATATCTTGCTTATGTAATTTTAACCCCTCTGTACCATATTTTGACAATAAAAAAACCTATCAATAATAATTTTTAAAAAAAGAAGTACTATTTAAAATAGCTAATCAGGGACTTGCTTGTTTATCAATGGATGACTGGATAAACTAAACCTAACATGCAGTGGTATATTATTCAGTCATAAAATGTAATGAAGTAGGGGACTGGGAATATTGGCTTGGTAGAGTGCTTGCCCAGCATGCATGAGGCCCTGGGTTCGATTCCTCAGTACCATATACACACACAAAAAGCTGGAAGTGGCGCTGTGGCTCAAGTGGTAGAGTGTTAGCCTTGAGCAAAAAAGCTCAGGAACAGTGCCCAGGCCCTGAGTTCAAACCTCAGGACTGGCAAAAGTTAAAAAAAAAAAAAAAAGTAATGAAGTAGTGATGATGAGACTTGAAGCATTACAGCAATTGAAAGAAGTCAGACATGAAAGGAAAGGTCACTTACAATAATACACTTATATGAAATACCCCAAATAGTAAATTCCATGGACAGAAAGCAGATTGGTGCTTCTCAGGGCCTGGGAGGAGAGGAAAAGTTAAAGGACTTATTTTAATTGGAAGTGAAGGTATTTTAAAACTTGATTGAAATGGTGGTTGAAAAGCATTATGACTGTACTGAATGTAACTGAATTGCTCATTTCAACTGGTTGATTTGATGTCATGTGAATCACATATTGATTAAAAAAAAAACAAAGGGAGACATTAATCAGGATGCATTAAACTTACAAACTGGCATGTTGAATTGAAACATTTTGTACATTTACTTAAATATTAAAAAAAAAAGAGACACAGCTAACCAACAGAAAGCAAGTTTTGAAGCAAGAGTTACATAATCTGGTAAGGAGAATGACATAATCAGGGTCATATGGAGGACATTTTATGTAGCTACAGTGTATAGAGAGTGGATGCAGAGAGGAAGAAAAGTACTTACTAATAATTTAAAGCTAGTTCTGCGCATGTCCATAATGACCTAAGCTACTCCAGTGGCTGCAATAGCATGGAAGACAGATTAAATGTCAAACATTGGGAAAGCAGAATAATACATTCTAACTATTTAATCCAACCCAATTATACTGAGGACATAATTAGCAAAGGGTGCTTCCAATTATTTATCCATAGAGTAGACTTGTATTTCCTGCATTGACAGTGAAGTTTGTGTAGAATGGCTCTCAGGAGATAAGGGTTCATTAATGGTTTCAGAACATAGAAAAGAACAACCATGAATAAAACTATATTTTGGAATGTACCTCTCCAAGTTGCTATCATTCATACTTAATTTCTTTTCTGATGGAGAAGAGCAAAGGCATCCTTTAGCAAACTTAGTAAGCTTACCATGACATAAACTGAGCTCATAAAGGTGAGCAAGTTGAGTGTACACTCTGGTAGAAGACAAGTAAACAGGAAGTGATAGTGTAATCTGAGGGGAAAGGTAAAAGCCAGTTGAGTCAAAACCAGAAATGAGGAAACCCACCGAACAATTTGAGGGGGATGAGGAGCAGGGGAGGGGAGAGGATGGGTAGATGAAGGAATGGAAAGAGGAAATGGGGTAGGTCTCTGGAAAGTCTTCTCAGAGGAAGTCACAGCTGGGACCCAGAGGACAAGATAATGACACAAAAGGTTCTGCTCCAGTCCCTGAAAGCCACAAGAGGAGTGTTTATAGAATGGAGCCCGCTACCACGGAGGACAAAAGTCACTTTTCCTTTGTTGTTGCTGTTGTTATTTTTTCTAAATGTGGATGGGCAGACTTCATCAGGCAAGTGGAACATATCACCTTTACATCAACTAGAAACGATATAATTCTCCACTTGGGAGGAATTACAATGACCTTCTTTGGGATCTCATCAGAAATATCCGACCAGGGCTGGGATATAGCTCAGAATCAAAGTGATTGCCTAGTAAGTACAACATCCTGGGTTTGAATCCCAGTACCAAAAAAAAAAAAAAAAAAGTTAAAAAAAAAAAGAAATACCATACCAAATAGCCAAATACCAGACCAAAGTGCCCTCACTTGTAACTTTCCATCGACAACCTCCTTGGCCTGTACTCTGATCTCTACTGGCCATCCTGCCCATCCACATGGTTCACTTACATGTGATTACACCAGGGTTTTTAATCTGGTCCCCGGTTGGAGGTGCTGGTCAACTGAATGTCTATCTTTTCACTGCACTAGATAGTTTTTCAGCTAATGAATAATGCTTTTGCCTATTTATATTCTTCTTCCTTTTTACTTTTTACTCCCCCCCCCGCAGCTCTTTTTCCTCATCTGAGACCTCTGCTTCCTCATCTTTTTGCTTTTAAATATGAAATAGGAAACAAATGGACAAGCTGGACTTAATGAACAGCTCTCTCTGCCTAAACGTTGTTGTATATTCTCTCTCTCTTTCTCACCAAGTCTGAACTTAGCGTAACTATTTAATTAGGAAAAATAATGTTATTTTGAAAACATTAAAATGCCTTCTTTTAGAAACATACCCAATCCAGGGTGTCAATGTCTCATGCTTATATACTTATATATAACTTAAGTAGGTAGAAATCATCTTATTCTAGTTATGCTACATTTTTAAATCACAGATGAGTCACTTGCTATTGTTTTGGATATGTATATTTCTTTGAGGAAGGTATAAGACACTTGGGTTTAGGTGGCCTAATGTTCTGCAAGATCCCAGTCTGACTTTGAGTAGAGCAAGACATGCTTTACATCATGTGAATATCTTCTTCATAAGTGTCTAGTATTCAAATATAGCAATGTTAAGCCAAAATATTTACTTCAAAATTCCTACAGGCTACATGCTGATCTTTTTTGGATAGTGGTCATCATTGCTGTAAGACAGACTTTTGTAACTATTGAATAAATGCTGCATTTATTCATGTAATGGGTAACCTTAAAATGGTGCTAGTCAAGGAGACATTTTATTTGTGAGAATGGAGTCCAATCAAGAGGAAAGATGCAGAGAATACATTTCCATGACTTTCCAAAGGAATTCTCATCACATTTTTCCAACACTTCCCCCCTTTTATTTTCCTATCCTCCTTCTCATTCTCCTCTCCTAACTCTTTAAAATTCTCATCTCTTTCCTCATATCCATTGTATCTCTGTAGAATAAGAACTAAAAACATAGTGGGACAATTGTCCATTCCTGTGGGGTTTAATTATTTCTTTTGTAGTTGAGAGTTGTTCTCAAGCATAATGACATTAAAAAGACAGATATATTAACAATTTATGGCTATAAATTGTTTCAAACATTTGGAATGATAAACATGAATACCAGTGCCCATCAACTCGAAGTCTCCAGTCTATCTAACTTCTACTCTAACTTTTTTCCCAGTTCCAATTCTCCTCTTCCTATAGCTTTATAAAGAGGAGTTTGTGGAGGAATTTATGAGTAACTGCCTTTGGTGCTAGTCCTCATACAACCAAATATAAAATATATTTTCTTCTTCTGCAAAATTATGAACATTGATTTTTAAAAAGTATATCCTAAAACATATATATTTCCATTCAATATTCAAATATTCTTTATGTTTTTACATTTGATTAGTTTTTTTAAGAGGAAAAGACATCTTCTAGTTATCTCATTTTCGACAGTGGTAAACTGAGCTAAGCCCATTTGGGTGTACACTTAAGAACGATATTAGTTGTGTACTGGAGGCTCACAGTTGTAATACTAGTTACTCAGGTGGTTGAAACTGAAAATAGCAAAGTTCAAGGCCAGCCAACAAGACCTCTATCTCAATGACTAGTTGGCATATATCTGTTAACCTATCTACATGGGAAGCTGAGATCAAGAGGATCACAATTCCAGGCTGGTTCAGGCAAAAAGTTCATGAGATCATTGTCTCAACAGGAAAAGCTGCCTATGATGACATACAACTGTCTTTCCAGCTGCACTGGGGAAGCAGAAATAGGAAAATGGTAGTCCAGCCTAGTCTGTCTCAAAAATAACCAGGTTAGAAGACATGGATCAAATGGTAGAACACCTTCCTAGCAAGGGTGAAACCTGGCTTAACATCCCTATACCAACACTGCCAAAAGAAGAAACAAAGGAGGGGTAACAATGCTAGACAAGAAATGTATTTGTCACCTTACTGATGTAACTCTAACCCCTCTGTACAACATCTTCACAAGAAAATAAAATTTAAAAAAAAGAAAAATGCCATTATGTACTGAAGAACATCAGACCCTATCAAAATTCCACCTTTGCAAAAATAAGCAAAGTCAAGATGCTTTCTTCTGCTTTTATCTATTAGGAAGGTTCTTTCTTTGCTATAACTATTTTACTATCTCTTTTTCTGCTTCCTGAGTTGGTTAATTTTTCCCCCAAATTCAACTAGCAAAGTAAACATTACAAATTCTTCCAGTCCACTTTCATCCTGAGCTCTCCTTCCTCTGTTCTATTTAAGGAAAGAAAAGCTGTCTCATGTCTAGTACGGTTGGTTATGTTTCTCCCCCTCTCCCCTCCCCTAGCCCCCTCCCCCTGCAGCTCTTTCTTTTTCCTCATCTGAGACCTCTGCTTCCTCATCTGGCAATCACTCCCACCCATTCACACCCCAAAAGCCATTAAATCAAGGCAACATGTACGATTCTTGGAATAAACCACTTAAAAGTAAATCTTATTCATTCTACCCTAGAAAATCCCTGAACCATCCTCACCTCTAGATAATGTGTCTGAAATGCACCTTCTGCTTGGGCAACCTCCTACCACATTGCAGGTCCTCTTGTGACCCTCTCACTTACTCTGGGAAGCTCCTCACCATCCCATTTCCCTTCATTTTATTTGAAGCTAATTTGCCAACCTTCTGTTTTGCTGTCTCCTTCCAATTCCTGTAAGCATTAGCTACCAAGGTCAGAACATTGCATTTCTTTTTAAATAAAAGACTCTAGAGAAAAATTATGCCACTTCCTTAGGGGCAAAAGCAGCTATGTTATTTGTAGCTTAACTCGTTTTTCCCCCTCCTTGTTACTTTATTTTATTCAACAACAGTTAATGTAGTCTGTTATGTCAGGGTCATAATAACCAAAGAGTCCCTGAATACCCTCAAGCTTTAGAAGTGCTTTTTCTAGAGAAAAGATTTATAGCAACCCAAGTCAGGGTCATAAGAGATAACAACAGCGATGAAAGAATTCAAATCCTCATTTTCTGTTTCAACATAAACCAGTTCGGTGATGTAAAAAAGGCAACACCACATCTCCTTTTTCTATTTCTAAGTTGGAGAGGTACAGAAACATTAAGCAGACTGTGACTAAGTCATTAATTGAACAGTATGCTAAATAAATTAAATAAGCAAATGCCTTGTAAAAGTACAAGGTAATCATGGTTATGATTAGGAAAGCCTAGGTGCAGAACACCCAGAGAGAGCTGATGGAAGTATTAAAGACTCCATATGGGGCCCACCTGGCTGTGGAAGAAATCTGCAGAATAAGTCAGAAAGTAGATGAAAAAAGAAAGTAAAGAGTAAGATCATTGCAAGTGAATTAAGAAAAGAAGGAAGCTTTTTACAACGTGACAATAATTTTGAGGGAGCCAAAGGATGACATAACTCCTAAAGATACACACACACACACACACACACACACACACACACACACAGAGGCATACCCACAGAAATATATATTCATGCATAAATATTAACCCCATTACATAAATATTGAATATAAATTAGATAAACATATACATCTTGATGCTTATGTAAACATAAAAATATAAATTACACAAGTATGTAAAGGTTCTGTGAAGTTTCTTTTTAGCAGTCCTTCTAAAGTGTAGCAATCTGTTTGGCTCTGGTGATATACAACAGAAACCAACTCACATGTTCTGAAAGAAGAAACTGATAAAAGGTAGCCACTATATCAATGTCTTGATTTTGAAGAGAAGCTGACTGAAGAGAGTTTCCAAAATGGGTGGACTCTAAGAAAAAGGAAGTAGCTGGAGTCCGGCCTGGAGCAGATTCATTGAGACAGTGTCATATTAGCAGCACTCCAGGGGAGTAGACTCCATTCCTCTCATGCTTCTCCCAATTCCTCTCCAGTCTCTTTCCCTTGAAGATTCAAAGACACAAAGTTCCAGACAAGAGCATTTTACTTTATTGTCTGAGCAACTGTCATATGACCAGTGTGTATGTGTGTGTGTGTGTGTGTGTGTGTGTGTGTGTGTGGTGACAGAAATAGAAGACAAACAGTGCAAGATGGAGAGAGAGACCAAAGAGAAAAGAGAGAAGAGCCATGTCACTTACTGCTTGTCACAGAGAGGGTCCTCAAAGATAGATGTCACCAAATAAAACATAGCAAATGTTCACCACCAATATAGAGTGATAGTAAACTGTTCTCACCTTATCTTAGACTGATGGATGAAAGCAGTTAGAATTAGGTTTTCCTGATGTTTTCCTCAGAAAATAGTGGCATGAGACTTTGGGGATGGGTGGAAAGCAATATTGAGAAAAGACAGGCTAACAGTAAATGGGGCTAAAGAATAGAATTTAAATGTGAACATTTACCCTCTTTGAATATGGGCAGATATGTTATAGATTCACGTTGATGATAGCAAAAGTGAAAATGGAGTGCCTACCATTTCACGGGGATGTTCAGAAAATGATACAATAAAATAAATAGTATTTGCTTACTCTGTCACCTGGAACATGGACATCTGCTCACAGGGCATCAGCCACTAACTTACCAGTTGCAAAGTGTGGCTCACCCTCCTCCCACGTTAATACGAACCAACACATGACAAAGGTAACAGTCTGAGGAAACCTCTCTCTTCTTTCCAGATCTGCAGAGAGTCCTAATGGAGGGTCCTTTGACATTCAGGGGCCTTTAATTTTTTTTTCTGAATTTGTCCAGTTATTCCCCTTATCTTGAGCCTCATTTTGCTCTGGCTGCTGCCTTGTAAATGAAAGGAATGCTGCTTTGGTTTATACTCCTGTGGGTCTATATAAAGTTAAAACAACATATTCTAATAACTCTTCTGGGACTAGAGTCTGGCTTTTATCAACCATTTTGCTTACCATCTCTGTCTCTGCCTGGATGCCAGATGGACTTTGAATCAAGTTCCCCTGGCTCACAGGTTGTATGACCTTAGACAAGTTACTTAACCTCTCTGGGACACATTGGCACTACCTGACAAATGAGGAATTAATTGACTTTGGCACATAAAATGCCTTTAATTATCTCAATACATGTGATAAACTATGAACAGACGAAAGTTCTGATTAGTGTCTACAGTTGTATCTGGTGCGAAGGTACAGTAAGTTTTCAAATACATATGAGACTAAAAGAAGTTAAAGTTGCTATACTACATATAGGGCCATTATGACGTTTAGAAAAAAAAAATGGAGAAAGAGCCTTCATCCACTTTAGCCAGGACAAGGTGGAGCACAATCAAAGATGCATCCATAAAAATGATGGTATCACTGTAAGGAAACGCCCACCTGGCAGACCTAATCTCTGCCCCTCAATGGCAGCATCTTCGCAGTATGTGAGGCACCTCCCACTTCCAGTCCCCGACGACATAAGAGGGGCCTCCAAGGAGCCAGACGGCGCCATTTTTTCCCTTTCTTCATGAGAACTTGGCCTTGTCAAACTTGGCCTGACAATCAATCTTTTCCTCTACTTGACTTCTGTCCACGTGGTCTTTTGGCTTACTTTCTTCCTGGGTTACATTTTCCTTTCAATCACAGTCAAACACTTCAGAAGCATGAAGACTAGTTCCCCACTCTTTGGGACACCTTCTATCCACAGAGGAGACTGATCACCAGTTCCCACCCTGGAAGACCAATACTTCCTGGCTGAATCAAAGAAGATAATATAATGTAAAATAAAATTTTGTTTCTGAAAGAATACAGAAAGGGTGGGATAAAGGGTACACAAATGCAGCAATGGTACTCACTAAACCCTATGTTGAAATGAACTCTGTCACTTGTGAGTGGGAACAGGAGGAAAAACTGGGAGATTACAAAGGAAGGGGTGACATTGTCCAAAGAGAAATGCCCTCATTTCCTGACTTATGTAACTGTAACTTTCTGTATATTACTTTTACAATAATATATTTTAAATAAAAGAAAATAAAAATAAAATAAAGAAGAAAGATGGTAAAGTGAATATACAAGGAAGTTTCTGTTGGAGGTCAAATCTGGGCCATCTTTTTGACTTCTCAGTTGCACCTAGAAAGCTATACAGAAAAGATAAAATCTCTGAGTTAGTTCCTTTTAATTCTGTTGTAAACTGTGCTGTCATGACTGAAAACCTTTACAATCAAGAAACTCTTACTAAAGTTTAATTCCTTGGGTTGGAAAGTAAGTCCTATTATTCTAGCTCAAGTTAATGTAGCTCACAGGAGCCCAAGCCTGCTGACAATATTCAGGTTTTACTCTATCTTTGAAGTGCCACCTAAATTTTGTACTTAACGAAATTGTCACGTTTCTAGCAGGATGTGGTATGACTTAGTTCACTAGTCCCTAGGCAGTATACCTTTTCTCTTAAACCAGGCTGTGTGGTAAGAGCCAGCTATCTGATATTTGGAAGCACTATCTAGCTAGGTCAATAGAGCCTAACATTTGGCCTCCACTCAGAGCAGTCATTATATTGGCCTTTAGCCACAAGCTCCCATTGGTAGATTGCCTTTATTGTGTCTTTCTGCCAATCCTGGTGAATGAAAAAAAAATGAGATTATGGCAATGTTCGATCTGATTCAGGATCCATATAAGCCAAAGTATGAAATATAATAGCCACTGTTACTGATCGTCTTACTAACATTTTTTCCAAAAATATTGTAACAATTAAGGGGGAAATTTGTGTGTATAGCATGGAGCCAGGAGCACAGTATTTTGCATAAGTGGTGACTGCATTAATGTTTATCCTCAAAGTGGCTTTGGAAAGGTGCCACAAATATCCACATTTTAAAAGGAGGAAGCAAGACTCAGAGAAGTCCCCTGACCAGCCCAAGGTCGCCCAGTTCAAAATGGCAAAACAATCACTCAACACTGGACAACTTTTTGTTGTTGCCACTGTGTTTTTGAGATAGGGTCACACTCCACACTCCCATAGCCCAGGCATACCTGGAATTTAGTGTCCTATTGTCTACAGTTGTAGAATTACAAGGAATGCCAAAACACTCAGCTCACAGGGTAATATTTTAACAAAACAGCTTTTTCTTTTTTTTGGGGGGGGGTCGGAAGTAAGAGAGTTGCCATTGCTAGAATTGGTTTGAGAAAGAGTAAGTGTAAGGCTCGATGGATTCTTTTTTTTTTTTTTTTTTTTGTATTTTAGGAGGATCAAACATCACCTAACATAAATTAATCCTCCAGTTGACGATAGGTCAACTATAGTAGGAATTCTTGCAAGCCTGAAAGTACAAAACATGAATCACTGGATTATAGCAATAGCTACAAATTGATCATATTTAAAGATTTTTATCAGTAATGTCCACGCCAATTCTTTATTTTTTTATTTTTATTTTTTTGGGTCCTGTTGTGGGGCCTGAACTCTGGGCCAGGGCGCTGTCCCTCAGCTCTTCAGCTCAAGGCTAGCACTCTACCACTTGAGCCACAGCACCACTTCCGGCTTTTTTTCTTTTTGCTTATGTGGTGCTGAGGAATCGAACCTAGGGCCTCATGCATGCAAGGCAAGCACTCTACCACTGAGCCACCTTCCCAGCCCTGCCCATGCCAATTCTAAGAATATTTATTTTAGGAGTGTTAGCTCACGCTTGTAATCCTAGCTACACCAGGAGGCTGAGATATGGCGATCATGGTCTACGGCCAGCCCAGGCAGGAAAGCCCATGAGACTCTTATCTCCAATTAACCACAGAAAACTGGAAGTGGTGCTGTGGCTCAGGTGGTAGAGCTAAAGGACAGTACTCAGGCCCATGACTGACAAAAACAAAAACTAAACAAAAAAGACATTAGAGTCCAAACATTTAATTACCTGGTATAAGTAAAACTCTCTGTGAAACAGAGAATTAATGGAGAAATTGTACCAAAAAGTGCTAATGGAAAGATCAAATTAAATTTTAAAATGTTTAAGAAATAATTGGCTGAAGAGTCCATAAGATTAGGAGCTGATGGCTCAGACCTGTAATTCTAGCTACCCAGGAAGCTGAGATCTGAAAATCTTGATTCAAAGCCAGCTAAACAGGAAAGTGAGTAAGACTCTCATCGGTAATTAACCACCAATATTCCAGTCGTGCAGCTGTGGCTTAAGTTGAAAAGCACTAGCTTTGAGCAAAAAAAGCCAGGGACAGTACCCAAGCCCTGAGTTCAAGCCTAGAACTGGCAAAACAACAAAAACAACAACAAAACTTTCTGTAAAATAAAGGGTAAGTGAACTATCATAGAATTCCTCCCTAGAGAAAACAAGTACAAGTGGGCACCAAAGGTTTGAAGCTAAATAGAGAAAAGGCTTTTATGAAACCAGCTTATACAAAACTCTTGAAAGGAACTCATTTATTCCTTGATTAGACAAGTACATCCAATAGAGATCAGATTTTTGGAAGGAAGATAAATAAGCATGTTGAATATAGGTTATGATAAAGAACCTAGCCTACTAGAAGAGATTTGAAAGATAGTTCTAGGAAAAGAGCATAATACTGCAATAGATCACAAATCAGTACAACTGAGAAATGGAAACTGGATGGCTCTAGATTTAATATTTTGAAGAGGAGAAATGTACAATAAAACTAGTATTAGAAAGAAGTCTAGAACAAGTATTCCGGATTCTTGGTGGATGGTAGTACAAAGACATACATACAAATATACATACGTACACACATGCATATATATATGCATATACATGTATATAATGTACATATATATATATATATATTCTACATGTTTGCTGATTTGTCCATACCAAACCTTCAAATTAAATAGAAATCAAACAGAACCATGAATCTTCTTAAAGATAAGCCAGGTATAGTATCATACACTTGTAACTCCAGCTACTCAGGAAGCAGAAATAGGGTTGCAAGTTTAAGGCTACCCAGAGCAAAACTAGTGAGACACTGTCTCAATAAATAAATAAATGGCTCTGGGAAAAACCTAAGTGGCAGACTCATTGCCTAGAATAGACAATGAGTTCAGTCCTCACATCCTACCCATAAAAGGAATATTCTCAAAAGCAAAAATGGTGCCAAAAGTCAGTAAGTGTCTTTTGATTGGTATCTCTGGTATCACATCCTCAGGCTATCCCCTTGTGGGACATTTTCACCAACCCCACCATCAATTTAATAGACTAAGTTTTCCATTTCTAGAGAACAAGGAATACAGGAAGTTTTTCATCTGTACACAGGTATCCATGTAGTTAGAAGGAAGTATTTTCATTTATAGATGTAAGGCAAGGGGGAAGGAAAACAAAATTCTTTTATTAAAAGAACTCAAAATAGCTTTTGTACTTCAATTCTGCCAAAATACTAAGCAAAAGAATAGTAAAAATAATAACAGAACAAACTTTATTTTTCTCCTGTCAGGTCAAACCTCTCATTCTTTATGGAATTCATGATACCTGAGCTAATTAGAAGTCTGCTTGAAATTGCAGTTGGCTTCTTAAATGACAGAACAACATATTAGAATGATTCTCTGTGGGGAGAAATGTAAAAACTACCACAGAATGGCTTTAATTTTGGGATACTGCAACAAATTTCACACAGCAGCAGATGTAATTTTGCAAAAGCTGCATGAAAACATTATACACCTAAACTGCGATAAATCTTCACTTGTAAAAATAACAGTAAGTATAGTACTTTTGATGAATAAAAATGAAGTTTAAATCTATATGGTGTGGTTGCTAACAGATTAGGTCTAAATCTTAGTTTATGATTTTCTTGCTTAACTCTAGATCATGTGAGTTTTCTGTTTTCCTCTTATGAGTTATCAAATACAAAAGCAATTTCAAACACTAGCTCCTTAAACTAAAGATGCCTTCTGGCACACTGAGTGTTTCTACCTAGACAGGAGTCAAATGAGATTTTATAAAGCAGTTGTTGTGCCTAAGATTACGTTGTCCTTCTTGGATGCACACATTTGTCATAGGAGACAACAGTGAATTTGGGAACAGAGTCAACAAAAGGAGGTCCAAAATGGTAGGCAGGTAAATTCATTGCAGCTAGTTCCAACAACCACAGTGACTGAACTAGTTTGATCTTATAAATCCTGGAGAAATGGAAACTATCACTCCAAATGACCCCTAGCCAATTTTTACTGGTCATTACAAGCTTGTTATACTGCTGATCTTGCGATTGCTCTTGTAAGAAAGAAGCATTGGCGTTAGCTATCACTTGTCAAAGTAAAGAATGATCTCTTCCTCTTTGTAGCATTCATAGGAATCATGGAAAGGAAGTTCAAAAAATTTAAGACATTGTTCTAACATCATCATGAGGATCATTACCCTATTTCCCTTTCATCCATTATTTCTGTCTACTTTCTTTTACAAAAAGCACTGTGATAGAGCCATACTTAACTGTAAGTAAACCTAGGAAATATGGATTCTGAATTACAGGGGGTTTGCATAGTAGTATTGTCTATCTTTTAGGAGAGATCAAGTTGTAATCACAGCTCTGGAAAAGACAGTGAATATCTATGTTCAGGTATGTCTTCTCATGATGACACATTGTGGTCTTGGTAGTACATGCCTAGAATCCTAACACTGCAGAGGCTGAGACAGAATTGTGAAATCCATGACAGCATGAGACATGTAGTGAATTCAGGGCCTGTCTCAGCTACTATAGAGTGATCCCATCAATAAACCAGGGGCTGAGGATAGTGCTAAGTGGTAGAATATTTTTCCAGTATGTATAACTCTCTGGGCTTGATCCTCAATCCCACAGAAAGTATAAATGAATAAATTAATAATTAACAAAATAAGGAATCTAGCTCCCAGTATTTAGTTATAACAATAAATGATAGACTAACACACACACACAATTATGGTGTCATCTCACCATAAAATTGACATTGGGACAATTTGCTATCCTTGAAAAGAAGAACTAGAGAGACTGTATGGGGAGTCTTCCCCCAGGGGAGCCCTACACCTGTGCCCAGGGAGGTGCAAGAGGGTGGAGAATGCATACACAGGCACCTGTCATTCTCCAGATCATCCTTCCTCTTTGCCCCACATCATATTTCTGCCCACCCTCTATACCCAGTCCAGTCTTCTTGATCTTTCTGCAGCTGCCATCCCTAACTTCATGTAGTATTCAGTACAGAGGTTTTGTGTGTATGTGTGTAGGAGAGAGGCAAAGACAGAGACATAGAGAGAGGAGAGAGAGAGAGAGAGAGAGAGAGAGAGAGAGAGAGAGAGAGAGAGAGAGAGAGAGAGAGAGAGAGAAAGGGAGAGAGAGAGACTATATAATGAAATTACTGAAGGTGGGGCTTATATATATATATATATATATATATATATATATATATATATATATGAAAACACATCAAATACTTAAAAGTGTGAAAACGGGTCTTAGATGGTCTGGGATGAAGCCTGGTCATAATCTGAAGCACTTATGGTTTTTAATCTCTTTTAAAATTCCTTAGATGGTTAAGGTTAAGAAATGCTGCTAAAACCACAATTCCAAGCCCAGGATCATCACTCTGAGCTAGAGTTTGTTAAACATTTAAACTCTCAGGCTCCACCCCAGAAAGACTAGACAGGAACTCTGGGGGTGAGCCCCACTATTCTGTACCACAAGCCTTCTAATCATTTGGAGGCATGCTCATATACAGAACCGTTGCTGATGGGCTGGCCTCTATTACTCAGGGAGTTAACAAATAATTCTTATATTATACAAATACTATAAGCAAATAGCAAACAAAAAGCATGTGCAGCAGGCCTATGTGACTCACTGTTTTTTGACAGTCCCTTTCATCATTCTAAACAATTGTGCTGTACAGTGGGTGCCTGTTATGTTAGCAGATAGTAGTAGCATGGGGATACAGGGAAATACAGTGGTGTGGTATGAAGAAAAAGATAGGCTAGAAACCTGTCAAGAACAGACACAGGGAAACGTATTTGATTTTCAATCATGTGAAACCAGACTTGTTTAAGGCATGTGCAGAAATCACGAGAGGCCTACATCAGATAGTTGTGTGTCTCAGATACACATTCCTCCTGGCATCAAGCCATGGAGTCTACATAGTTGGTTTGGAATATGACATTTGTGAGCTACCAGAGTCCTCCTGGTAGATTCTGTAGTAGGTCAGTTCCAAATTGAACTCATATTCAACAGCCCTCTCTCGACCAAGACTGACTATATGGGAATTGGCTTTCCTAAGAAGACCTTCAGCATCCTGGGGACAGAAGGCGATTAAAATCCCTCTTATCTCTGTAGTAGGTTTAGCTTGCAGTAAAGTGATAGGTTCACACTAGATATGTAATGTTTGCAAACTGCACACACATAATGGCTGTATGTGTGGGTTCCCAAATATACAGTGCTCATTCTACAAGGATGTAGGTTAGGAGCTTAAGGAAACTCTACCACCTTTCTAGGAGGAAGGGAGATAAAGGGGGGGGGGGAGAGAATAAAGATCCATGGCATCCAAAATAGTGAACATCCTATTGATTCTTAAATAATTTGTCTCAAAGACACAACGGTGTGCCTCCATAAAGTAAGCTAAATATTTAAAAACTCAGAATGAATATTAAGTTGGAAATACTTATTGCTGGTTTTATTAAAGTGATATTACTTCACATAATAAAAGTTACCTCTGCTCACCAAATTCTATAAATTTAGATAACTAAATATGTAAATTTCAATTTTAAAGACCCAAATTCTAGCATCCATTTAGATTGAAGCATGCTATTTCTAGGTTCTGGATGACAGCCATTACTAATACTACTTGGCAGAGGGAGGCTAAAATGAATTCTATTAAAAAAAATCCAAGTAACAGATATGTTCACAAGTTGCTCTCCATTTAGCATTCAATATGTTTTCAAATATGTGATCCTTTAATCCAGAATTCACTTAAAATTACTGCATTTCAGCACAGCATTAGGTGTTTTAATAAACTCCACAGTTTTGCCAAAAATGTCATATTATAATTTGGAGGAAAGAAAATCATTTGGGATTTGGACAGTGCTTCCTTTCTAAAGCAAACAAACGTTATTCACTTACAAACAAATGTTTGTTTCCTCAAATGTATTCCCACTAGAAGTATGATTGTGTTTCAAGGCCACTTCCTCACATCTTAACACCTCGATTGCCAGTAAATTAAGAACAGATGGAAGAATACCAGCATCACCTACTGCGGTGAGATTCTGTCCACTAGTTAGTTCTGGTTGCCATTACAAAAACCCAGCCTTGTCTGCATCAGAAAATCTAAAGGTCATGACCTGTTTTGTAAGGATTCCTTCAAGATCTCTAATAGGCCTGGACCCAAAAAGAAAATATAGGCGTTTCACATGAACGTATCACTCAGTAGAAAGCATGCCTTAACTTTGAATGGATTGATCTTCAGCCATCAAAAAGTCAGAAAACATCTGAGAACATTTCTTTCCTGTAGTTGAAGCCAGTGGCTCTGGGGCAATGGCATTTCTGAGTGGTGAGAAAAGAAGGCTCAAACTGCAGGGGTGCTGGTGGCTCACGCCTATAATCCTAGTTACTCAGGAGGCTGAGATCTGAGGATTGCCCTTCAAAGCCAGCCCAGGCAGGAAAAACCGTGAGACTCTTAATCTCCAATAAACCACTAAAAAACCAGAAGTAGCTCTGTGGCTCAAGTGGTAGAGCGCTCACCTTGACCTGAAGAGCTCAGGGACAGCACCCAGGCCCAGTCCAGAGTTCAAACCCTATGACAAAAAAAAAAAAAGAGGCACAAACTCATATTTATTGAGCTCTTACTTGTTCCTGGGACTGGATTGAGTGTTTGAAAATTGCTTTTTATTAAACTTGTAAAATCATGTGTAATAGATCATTTTCCTTGGCGCCTTCATGACAGCCCACATTTTGCACACAGCCACTGCCAGCTTTTGTGCCAGAGCTTTGAGTGAACAGCCTTGAACGATGGTAACAGTACCACCTTTCAGAACAGAAGGCAGGATGCCTGTGAGTTGGTTGATATTGCTGTTGTTACTGTCCAGTGTAATAAAGATGTTATATTACTGTGGGATAAAGGTTAGGCATGTTGACCCCATCTTAATTTTAAACAATATGGATTTTTAAAGTTTAGGATTCTCAAGCTGTGTTGCCAACCCACTCAGTACACAGCATCTCCCTGGCCCACTCATCATCTCATTGGGGACTTACATGGTCAATGGACCTAATGAGAACATGAAATTCAGGCTGCTGGGCAATCTATGAGCCCTTTAACTCTCACCCAAAAGTCTTCCATCGTCTGACAACCGTCTGATACTGCAGCTGGCTAAGACTGCTTGCTCTTTGAATGAAATCGCTGACCCTGAGTATGTACTGATACTGAGGAAAGTACTTGACTAGGGCAAAGTGAGAGAGGCAGGGAGACATAGAAGACGGTGCTTATCCTCAGCACCCAGCCAGGGCCTTCCCTGATGCCACTTGAGTCCTGGTCCCACTGGACACCTTGGACACTATGTATTATCTTACATTTTACAGATTTTCCCCATATTTGTTTCCCCATATATGTTTAATTAGTAAAGAAAACGAAGTGCATTGCTCACATACAGTACAATGCTTTGCAGTGTATAGACATCATTCAATCCAGATAGGTAGCAAATGCATTACTATACATATTTTTTTAATAGGAAGAACACAGTTTCCTCTATGTAAGCATTCTTCAAGACTACAACATAAGCCAGGAATAATAGTATACACCTGTAATCCTAGTCCTTTGGAAGCTGAAGTAGAAGAATTGGGCTTAGGCCAACTTGTGCTACATCATTCATGTGAGTGTCTTAACTCTATTCACAAAGGTATAGATTTTTTGACAGTTCTGGGCCTGGGCACTGTCCTTGAGTTTTTTTGCTCAAAGCTAGTACTCTAGTACTTGGACCACAACTCCATTTCAGACCTTTTTTTGGTGATTAATTGCAGATAAGAGTCTTACAGATTTTACTGTCTAGGTGGGCTTTGAACCAAAATCTTCAAATCTCTGCCTTCTGAGTAGTTGGACATGAACCATGAGTCATTAGAACACAATGCTATAATGCTATATGTGTCTTAATTCTCTCCTGAATGCACAGTTGATTATTAATTTTACATGCAATATCTTAAGCCCAAGATAACTTCATCCAAATTAGTTTGCAATGTGAGTGTATATCTACATGGGAGTCCTTTAGAAGAAAGGGTGGTCCAAAGTAGCAGTCAGGCCTAGGATCATTAAAGAAAAACAGAATTCTTTGATTAAAAAAATGAAGCAATCTTTTGAACTCTTTAGTAAAATCTGGAAATTATCCTCTCTGCTACCATTTTTGACTTTAGGGGTGAGATGCACAGAACTCCCATTGCAGGTTTCTATAAGACTTTACCACACTACAGAAAACTGGTTCTTATGAAAAAATGACCTAATCTGAAGCAAACTGCTTCTCAGACCATGAAGGAAAGTGGCAGAGCTGTAAACACTAATGGGTCTTGTAAACAGTGATTTCAGACATTACATACAATCACTGTGGCAGATGAGTCATACTTGCTTTCTTCTTTTGTGTCAGATGCAAGCACAGTGGAAAAGCGTCACTGGAAGATCCATTGAAAGCTAATGATAAATAATTTTTATGCTATTGAACAGGAAAGAGGATGTCAGGGAGACTTGAAATGCTGCTTTCAGTTTTGTCATGTAATAAATGAGGTATTCAATTCATTATCTGGGCATGTTTAAATAAAGAAGCCTAAATTCCATCAGTAAATATTAGCAGTAGTATGTAATGTGTCATTAACATTAGTATTCAATATGTCAAAGTACACGTTATATCTTGGAAGAGCCAAAGATATAAGAAATCATGTCTAAAGATCCTAAAGCCCCAAGAATCCAATGTATATCCTACAAAATTAAAAATACTTAAGAGAAGGATGGGTAGGAGAGGGATAATTGAGAATGTTGAAAGGGATAACATTGATTAAGCAGTACTGTATTCATAAACTGCTTTGTTACTTTGTACAACTACTTAAAGATAATTTAAATACTTTTAAAAATCCTAAAACCCCAACCTTTGAATGCTAACCAAAAACTCTATACTTAGTTTTAATTAGATGACATACGTATAAAGAAGGTATAAAGAACATAACTCTCATATGTATATGTAAATGTGTGGTAGATATAGATGTAGCTTTATCTAACTAGAGTAAGTCTTGTTAAGGCAGTATTCTACAAGAAATGTCACATATTTCCTTTGCATTTTTGAAACTCAATGTCTTCATTTAGATAAAATCCTTTGATACTGCTGTGTTTGTAACAATACAAAGGTGTCTCTAAAATTACCTAGAGTTTTGTTATTTCATAATTTCTTGAAACTATAAGAGACTTGATGGACAATGATGTAACCAATATGGTGATGTATTTAGTTTCCTTAATCAAATAACTCATGCACTGATACTAAATCATTTAAGTTATTTGCCAAGCTAGTTACTTAACATCTCTTACTTTCAGGTTTCTCCTGAGAAAGATAACAACAAAATCAAAAACAATATCTTATGATCACTGGAGATTAAATAAAATAATGTTAAAATGTAACATGTACTGAGGTTTTTTAATGACTAATTTTTAATCGTGTATAGGATAGAAAATATACTTTCTTCTCACCGAGGACTTGTGCAAACCACTAACTTTGCAGCACAAGATCGGAGCTGCGACTCTTCTCTTTGGATCTCTGGTTCTGCTTCCCATCTTCTGAGTTCCCTTACGTGTTCTTACACCACCACCCATGGGGGTTGCGTGGCCTCCAGCACCAGGGCTAAGAATTCTCAAGTGTTATCTGCAGTGTCGCAGAATTTCACATTTAAATATCTGAGTCTTTGTCTACCAGGGTAAATGATCTTCAAACTCTCCTCCAAAGTGCTCTTCTGAATGCCTGCCAAGGATTACTCATGTCTCCTAAAATGGCTTCTCTCTCAATGGTTACCTCCATCCTGAAGCTTCCTGTTTCTCTCCAGGAGGCTCTGAGCCTGAAACCTTTTGGTATTGCCAGATCTGTGGCTAAGCTCTGATCTGGTTGCAAGGCAGGAAGAAACCTGATGCCATAGCATTTCTGGTTGGAAGAGTCACCTCTGATGGATGACTGCTGAAAAGCATCCCCTATTGTGTCATCATGATGACACTTGCCTTGCTCCACTGAACATCCACTGACCTGGCACAACAGCCATGAGACCTGATGTTTTGTGAATTTCACTGCTGGTATTTCCTGTACTGAAAAACTGACACACACTCTCAAAGAGTTACCATTACACACACACACACACACACACACACACACACACACACACACACACACACACACACACACACACACACACACACACACACACACACCACACACACACACACACACACACACACACACGCTCTCTCCCTACACCTTCCCTTAGAAACATTTACATAGTGCTTCCTAATTGTGAACCATTGTTCCAAGAGTTTATATGTAATAACTCAATGGATTATGACCAAATAGCAAGTCCATAAGACAGAAATGGCTACGATTGTCATCTTATAGATGAGAATCTAGGCACAGAGGTGTTTGAATGTTTCCCTATGGGCATGGCTTATGAGAGACTGAGTAGGGATTATAATATTCTGTTTTCTTTTAAATAGCACTATTATTTTAAAATATCATTATAAGTACTACTTAGTATTGCACATTCTCTAGCTTTGAAATTGTAATTCGTGACATATATACATTTTAATCGGCAAGAAGAGAAAGGCTAAAAGTACAAAAGAAATATTTTGGATACAACTTTAGAAATAAGGAACAAAATAAAATCACTTGTCTCATAAGCAGCATCTCTACAACAAAAATAAATACAAGATTAGAAAATCAGACCTGCAGTACATTCTATGCTTTCTCTTCGCAGAAGTAGAAAATGCAGGATAAGTAACTATCTCACAAAATGTTCTTTGGAGAATTATGAGTGCCTTTAGAAAGCACTGGAACATAAGTCAGCTCTGAATGCCTTGATGAATACTGCCATCTAATGCCCAATGGAGAAATCCAACTTCAGCTTAGACTTGGACTGTATTGTCCTCCGGCATGCCTTAGGAAATGGCAGCACAGATCATGTTAGCAACTGAGATTCTGTAACTGCATCAGTCATTGTGAGGGAAATTTTAGAAAGCAAATTAGAAAGACTTCCAGTTCCTTCACATTATACTCTGGGTTCAGAGAGCTTTAGTTCGGGGTCTAGTATTATAAAACCTGAATTTGTTGTAATGTCCATCAATATGTGAGATGGGCATTCCTAAACCCTATTGATATAATCCGCAGTGATTCTCTATTAATATAAACTGCTATAGTTTTCAGAAATTTTTTTCATTCTTACTTTTTCTTTCCCATGGCCTTTAGACATATACCACAACCACAGGCTCATGCCTGTAATCCTAGCTACTCAGGAGGATGAGATCAATCTGAGGACTGAAGTTCAAAGCCAGCCCAGGCAGGAAAACCTGTGAGACTCATCTCAAATTAACCACTAGAAAACTGGAAGTGGCTCTGTGGCTCAAGTGGAAGAGTGCTTACCTTGAACTGAAGAGCTGAGGGACAGCACCCAGGCCCAGAGTTCAAGCCCCATGACCTACAAAAAGAAAAAAAGAAAGAAAGAAGGAAGGAAGAAAAGAAAAAGAGAGAGAGAGGAAGAAAGAAAGAAAGAAAGAAAGAAAGAAAGAAAGAAAGAAAGAAAGAAAGAAAGAAAGAAAGAAAGAAAGGAAGGAAGGAGAAAAAAGAAAAGAAAAAAGAAATATACCACAACAAAATACAGAAGTTAATGAAAGCCAAGAAGGCAAATATAAGAACAGATATCAAGCAATAAAAGAAGATGGAAATTCATATGTGTATTAAATATGTATATATAATAGAAACAGTTACTTAATTAAAAAAAAGATATCCTGAATTATTTCCCAATCGATTAAATGTAATTCCTGGTTGCCAGGAGCTTTGTGGTTCACCCTTGTAATCCTAGAGACTCAGGAAGCTGAGATCTGAGAACTGTGGTTTGAAGCCAGCTTGGGTAGGAAAGTCCATGAGACTCTTTATCTCCAATTGACCACAAGCAAACCAGAAGTAAAACTATGGCTCAAAGTGATAGAGCATCAGCCTTGAGCACAAAAGCTCAGGGACCTGAGTTTAAGCCCCACAACCAACAAAATAAATTAATTAGTAAAACTATGTCCTGATGTAAGTAGAATGGGTAATGGTAGAGTAAGAAATTTTAGGTATGGTTACAAGATAAAAAGGAAAAATTATTCATTATAATGGTAATTTATATACCAGTAAGTTAGAGAACCTGGGCACTTTCTCAAAAACTGCACGTTTCACATGCTATATAACCTTTATCCAATTTCAAATAGTCTATACATTGTTGCATTTTTATCATCCAAATGTTGTTACAGACGAGTTTCATATCTTGTATCCAAAAATACTTGGCACCAGAAATATTTCCGATTTCTAAATTTCCCCCATCTTAGAATATTTGCATGATATACATAATGAGATATTTTGGGGCTAGGACCCAAAAGTCAATGCAAATTAATGTTTTATATACATTTTATACACAGAGCTGGTAAGTAATTTATGCAATATTTTAAATAATTTTGTGGAAAATCAAAGTTTTAGGAAGTAGAATTTTCCATTTGCAGTATCATATTGGCGCCCCTAAATTTTTGGATTAAATATGCTCAAACTGTGATAGTATGCTCTTAATGAGACTTCCACAAGTTGTATTTTCATTCAGAACTACATGGTTGAACAATTCTTAGGTAATCATTTCTATTTGCTTTCTTTTTGTTTTGTTTTGTGCCAGCACTGGGATTTGAACTGATCCAGGATGCTGCCCCTTAGCTTTTTCTGCTGGCACTAAACCTCTTAAGCCACATCTCCAGTTCTCCGTCCTCAGATCTCATCCTTTTGTGTGGCTAGGATTATAGGCATAAGCCACCAGCACCCAGCTCCATATGTTTCAATTCCTAATCCAAATTCCTGTGGATCTTCCTAGAATTAAAAATGAAACACTTCAATTAGTAGAACTCAACTACAGGTACAGCATTGGTTAGTGTGTTACTCCAGGACAGTTCTTGCTGTACAGTGGTCAGACATGCCTTTACCCAGAGACCTTAGCGAGTGTGTGTGTAAGGACAAATTCAACAATTCACAGGGTGGAGCTTCAGAGTCAGAATAGAAGATCCTAGGTTGGAGTTGAGCTAGTTATGGCGCAACTAGCATCCACCTTCTCCTCTGTCCTCTGTTCTAAAATACTTTTTTGCCCTTATAAAGATGGCCCCTGCTTGTTGAGGGGCAGAAAAGACCAGTCCCTAAGTACTAATTCGCTCCTATGACATTTATACAAGTGCCTATGGAAAATAGAAAAAAGATCCTACTCATGCAATTTGAAGAAAAAAATTTAAGAACAATTGACTTATTGTTAAAAAGTAAGATTGAAAAACTGATTAAAAACTGTAAAATTTATAACTGTCAAATTTATGTAGCTCAGTTCAGAATAGCAAGTGATTTGAATCTGGTCAACCTCTACTGTTCCAATCCTTTTATGGCTGACACACTTAAAATCACTTGCTGGGGTGTTTGGAATTGAGCACAAAGAAAAGGAAATAGGTTGACCTGACATTAATTAATACAATGTTGCTAGAAGCAATTTAGCTTGCTAGTTGCAAAACCGAAATTCTTTGAGACTTAACCTTCTTGGACCAAATATTTATTTCTAAGCAATTTTCAGCAACTCCATGTGGAATTCTTAAAATGCAGAACTAACATTATTATAATAATGGCTATGAACCAAGGATGGGAAAGAGGCCGACATTCATCCTGACAGAGATAAATAACGGGCAAAGTAAATTACTGTATTAGCTGGATACTTGTTATACATGAACTAAGCCATCTCACTTTATTTATACACAAAGCATAATGCAAAAAGGAAAAACAACTGTACTGGAATCCATTCAAATGAGCACAATAGTAGTTACCGGGGAAAAATGATTTTGATTGTATCATTATTTAAAACATTCTCTTTAGGCACTGAACACAGGCCTCAAGTGTGCCTTTTATCATGAGCTTAATGTGCGAAGTGCAAGAATTAAAAAAAAAAAACTTGCAAGTGAATGTGTTTAGCATCTAAAGCCCTCTTCATTCTGTGGTTAGAATATTGAAAATACTCAGGAGAAAAAAAAAATCCCATGTTGCAATCCTCAAAATGGCTTTCAAAATAATATGTGAAAATCAATTGAATTAAGGAAAGAGAAATCTCCATTGATCATATGAAGAGCTTAAATTTAAATAATTTTTACCTAGCAGTTTTAGAATGATATGAAAATATAAGGAGAGAGAAAAAAAACAAGATGTAGAAGGATTCTGACTGTTTGGGTTGGTGAATTTCATTGGCAATTGGTATGTGTGAAGACCCAATCAACTCTCTAGACTGTCAAAGGCAGAAATGAAAGAGGAGGAAACTTGGGAAGATTGGCTGCTCTGAATTGAATACCAAGGATTGGAATATACATTAGGGGTTTGGGTTAAATAGTAACTATGCAATCTTTGAGAAAATTATCTCTTTTTTGTCCTAATTCTCTGTCTTCAAAAACAAAAATATTCAACTGCTCCGGTGGATCACACCTATAATCCTAGCTACTTAGGAGGATGAAATCTGAGGATCATGGTTCAAATCCATCCTGGGCAGGAAAGTTGGTAAGACTCTTATCTCCAATAAACCACTCTGAAAACCAGAAGGGGTGCTGTGGCTGAAGAGGAAGAATGCTTGCCTTGAGCTGAAGAGCTGAGGGACAGCACCCAGGCCCAGAATTCAAGCCCCATGACCGACAAAAAAAAAAAAAAAAAATCATCCTTCAACTAAGATTGACTTTCCTGTGTAGTGACTACTAATCATTTTTGTACTTGTAGTTGGCATAGTTATTATCACTACATTTGCCTTTGAGCTCCCCAGACCAATTTATACATTTCCTTTCATATTTTTATATCTTTCTATTTTCCATAGCCTAGCACAGTGTTTTGTTTACCTTAGCTATTTAATAAGCATTTATTTTAAAAGAAAAATGGATTGGAGTTGCTACTGGAAATAATAGAAATGTCACTTTAAATACCTTTAACCAGAAAACAAACAACCTAAATAATAAAAGACAAAGAATAGCTGCATCTAGATCCATATTACAGGAAAGCTAATATATGTGAGTTGCATTGTATTTTTCTGTGGTTTATAGTAGAATTCTGTGAAAGGTCCAAGAAGTAATAATTAATACTTTCTAAAAGTTGCTTCTATCAGGTAACCAAACAATGAAAGCACTATGGCAAAGTTCAAGTAATAAAAAATTTTTATTGTGAGACTTAAATTCTAGTCCGAGTTCTTCATTTTGGTTAAGAAACCATATAACCTCTGCAGATGTCTCAGTCCTCTAATCAGTAGAAATAGAGATAGAGTTAAGTTCTGTAGTAGATTTTACAGGAGTCTTATCATGGTAAACGCCCCAAATGGCTTCTTGGATTATCTTTTTCTTCTTTTGTTCCTCCCATCCAGAAATGAAGTATATTTCTATATTCCTCTAACTCTAAAACAGAGTTATAGCTTCCATTGACCAATACAAAATAGCAGAAATGAACTATATGTTCTATGCCTAGACTCCGAGACTAAAATTTCCACACTTCTGTAGAGAATTCTACTGTGTGAGCAAGCCTGAGACATCATTATGTGTCAAAGTCTGCAAAATTTTTCTATAACAAGTCAAAAGGTAAATATTGTAGGCTTTGAGAGACATACAGCCTGTCAGAACTACTCAACTCTTTCCATGTTAACCATAAGGTAAATGCAAAGAAATACATAAACATAGCCCATCCAGGTGCTAGTGGCTCAAACCTGCAATGCTAGCTACTCTGGAGGCTGAGATCTGATTATCTTGGTTCAAAGCCAGCCTGGGCAGTAAAGTCTGTGAGATTCTTATCTCCAGTTCATCATGAAAAAGCAGAATGTGGTGCTGCATCTCAAGGGGGAGAGCACTATCCTTGAGCCAAAAAGCTCAGGGACAGCATCCAGGCTCTGAGTTGAAGCCCCAAGGCTTGCATATGCACAGGAAAGAAAGGAAAGAAAGGAAGAAAGAAAGAAAGAAAGAAAGAAAGAAAGAAAGAAAGAAAGAAAGAAAGAAAGAAAGAAAGAAAGAAAGAAAGAAAGAAAGAGAGAGAGAGAGAGAGAGAGAGAGAGAGAGAAAGAAAGAAAGAAAGAAAGAAAGAAAGAAAGAAAGAAAGAAAGAAAGAAAGAAAGAAAGAAAGAAAGAAAGAAAGGAAAGAAAGAAAGGAAAGAAAGGAAGGAAGGAAGGAAAGAAGGAAGGAAGGAAGGAAGGAAGGAAAGAAAGAAAGAAAGAGAGAGAGAGAGAGAAAGAAAGAAGGAAAGAAAAAGAGAAAGAAGAAAGAGAAAGAAGAAAGAGAAAAAGAGAACAGAAAGGAAGAGAAAAGAAAGGAAGGGATAAAAAGGAAAAAGGAGCCCAATGAAAATTACTTGTTACAAAACAAGTGGCTCACTAGATTTGTCCCATTTGCCCAGCTTAGAACAAACAAATGAAAGTGACTGAGATTGGCTGAATCACACCAAATGGCCAGCATGAAATGATACAAATTATTATAGTTTTAAGTCTGTAAGTGAAGTATTGCATTACCAATCACAAACCACAAAGTAAGGGACATTACATGACAATCTTCTATTCCAGTAGAAGGTACCCATTCTGCAGAGGCTGGCAAGTTGATGTTTACCCAGACTGGTTCTCTATTCCAGTGAGGTTATACTCTGCCCCACAGCAGTGTTCAGAAAAGGACTGACAGAGAGTACAGCAGATAAATCTCTCTCAAAATTGGACCATTCAGGCTCTTCCTGGACTCTTCCTGGACTTTTCCATCTAGACTCATGCTTTCTCTCCTACACTCCCATTCATCATTATTTCCTGCCTGGCATATTCTTCAATGAACAATTCACATAAAAATTCAAAAACTGACTTCTTACATTCTACTTTTAGTAAACATAACTTATCTTCTAAAATGTGTCTTAACTATCACAATCAGTGCACCAGGCTGGGGTTTGGCTTACTGGTAGAGAGCTTGTCTAGTATGCATTGAGATTTAGGTTCCATCTCCACCATTGGCAGAAACAAACAAACAAAAGGCACAATAAGGGATAAAAGACTAAGATCTGTGTAGGATAATGTAATAAGTAAAAAAGAATACAGTGGCTACATAGATGTGAACTACTACCCTCAAATGCCTTGTCTGTACCTAGATGTGTTAGGAGATGATGGAAAACTGAAAGTAGAATTCCTTGGAATACAACTAAAGTTCTGATCCGTTTACTCCATTTTGTTAAAATTGACGATGAACTGTATTTTGATACCATTATTGTTAAATAAATATCCAAATTTTTGAGTGTGTTATTGACATATGAATTTAGTTTTAAAAAACCCAACAAACAAAAAACTCTTCCATGACACACATGTCAAGTATAATGGCATTGGATAATCTTGGTATTCTGTTTCTTCATGGACTAACAGAAAACAAAGTGATCTACTACATTGTATGAAAACTGAGACTACTCACAGCTTTATACAAATAAATTACACTTAAATCACTAGAGAAAGAATAGCTCATAAACATAACACAGTGATCATTATTATTATTCAAACAGCATTCTATATATTTTGAATAGCAAAAAAAAGAAGAAGGAAAAGAGTTACTGCCATCAGCAGGTTTCCTGAAAACTGGGAATTGAGTAGCTGGCTAAAGAAGAGATCTGAAGGAAATCTAAAGAAAAAGTAATGACAGCAGCAGGGTTTCCCTTTCAAGAGGTGAGAAATGAGGAAGTGTCACCCAGGCAACCTTAATAACTAGCGGAATGAAGTATGCGGAAAGAATCTCTAAGAGAGTGAGGAGCAGAAAGACCAAAAGTCTCAAACTATAGGCAGGAAGGGGAAAATGGGAACAGAAAATACATTTATTAGGATGGATGAAGATGGCTTCTGTTTTACTATGCCTCTGGATGTAGAAACACTCAAAATAAATTCTGCGATATCTTGGCAAACATCCCTTGGGATGATACAGTCTTAAACATTTCTTAGTTGTTGTTTTTTTAAATGGTTTATAACACTTTGTTTTTAATTACTATCACTTCAATTTTTAGAGATTTTTTAGTAATAACTACTTTTCAAATTTAAATAATTCTGTCCTTCTTGCTTCCTTATTGATGAACGAAAGAAGGGAATGAATGTCTCAAAATGTAGACTCTGTTTAAAATCTTTCTGATTTTGTATTTCCTTCTCTGAAATTGAGTAGATCAGACTGTATTTGAAAACTGGATAATTTTTGGAAAAAAAACTCTTGATTTTTTTTAAAAAATTGCCTGAATGCTAATAGGAGCAAACATCTTAAATGGCATTTAAAAGTCAAATTGCTGTTTGTAACCTTAGAATACAACTTGTAAAAAGCAATACTTTCTGCATTTCCTCTAGTGAAAAACTAAAAGTACTCAAAAAAGCTAATTTGGTACAGCTGGGAAGAGATCTAAAGATGTATGTTAATCTAATGACTGTTTAGTGTAGGAAATTACAGCTTAAATAATGCATATGAATCTGGATATTCATTAAGGTTTTACAGCATTTCAAAATGAGTTATTTTAAGATTAAGAACTAAAAATAGTGACATTTTTCTTTCCCAGAAACCGTAAGTAAATGGCAAAGCATAATTAATGCACACATTACTTCATTTGGGGGGCTTATGCAAATCAAGAGTTACAGAGACTAATAAGATAATTTGAGTTCAGTATTTGTATCTGTCTTCAACTACAGAATAGACAAGACTGAAAAGGAAATCAAGTGGATATTTAAAAAAAATATTAGCAAGGTTTAGAGAAGAGTTTTTCATGAGCAGACCTGAAATAGTAATGATTAAGAGAGAACAAAGGCAAAAACGGTAAAAGAACAATCGTGAAGCAGTTTTCCAGAGGAGGAATAAGCCACTAGAGCCATGCATTCATTCAGGAGAAAGTTGGTCTGAAAAGTTTCAGATACAGGAGGGAATGCTGAAGAGTAAACAAGACTACTTAGCTCTTAATTGCGAAGATACTTGCTTTCTGATGGGTCCATATTCTTGTCTCAGCTGGAATCATTCCTTCTTGTCATCCCATTTTATGGAAATGTTTGGTTGTTCAACTCTCTCTCTCTCTCTCTCTCTCTCTCTCTCTCTCTCTCTCTCTCTCTCTCTCTCTCTCTCTCTCCCCTTTCTCTGCCCAAGTTGTTACCATGTTGATAGTCATCCTTTAGACATCCATGGACCTGTCAGATCCCATGGTTGAGTTCTGATTTGAATCCCCTAAATTACCACGAATATTCCCAATCTAAACTGTCTCTTCCTTTTGCTCCCTGACACACTAACCCTATCCCCCACCAGGGCTATATTAAATCATAGAAGCTTGAATGGGCTACTCAATGGAATCCTTATTTGATAGATGCTTGTTATAGAAAACTTTCCCTTTAGTTTTCAATAAATTCAACTTGAGTTCTTCATTGATTAAACATATTGCATAAACATATTACACGTTTACCTATACTTATAATTCTATATTATTCTGCTTTATGAATATATAATTATTTTATGATTAATTTAATAACAGTTTTGGAATTAAATCAGCATGTTAATGTCAAACCCAACACTTGTAAAATTACTACCTATTTGACTATCTTGCTCATAGCTACTCAAATTTCTTGCTAAAATGTTAGATAACATTTTTCAGTCCCTATGATTATTTTGTTGCCAAATATTAAACATGGCTATTGTAACTAAATGATCAACTTCTTTTCTAATTAATAAAATGAATCACCAACTGCATGTAGGAGTCTTTATTGAAATTTGTACAAAATATTTGGAAGCAAATAGAAGACAAAATTCATTTTGGCTCCATGAAGTGTTCACAGCTTTTTTACTCCTCTACCAATTGAATAGTTCTTTATAGTCTCATAAAACTGAAGTTTCAGGTGCTTCTATATTTTTTCTTTAGGGCATTTAGTGGCCACTTACAAATGAAATAATAAAAAAAGAAAGGTTAATTAATAAAAAAAAGTTTGCACAATTACTTAGAAACTTGTGTTGAAAAGTTATTGAACATTTTTTTCAAATGAAAAAAGTGTGGTTTAATTAGACACTGTTATCTCTCTAATATTACTGCCATTTTTATAAAGAAAATGAGAGAGCTTGCTGAGAAAAAAAGGGGTCATTTAATTTCCTTTACATTGTTCACTAATCTTTTTGTAATATTTTAATGAGGAATACCATTCATATCTATATTCATGCAGATTATCTCCACTATAATTGCCTTATTAAATCTAGTTTCATTACTATATCAAACATTAAAATAAACTACAAATGACCTACAAATCACTTGTTAAAAATAATATGTAATTATAACTTCAAATATGATAAATGCAGGAAAGATCTATTAGAATCCCTGATTTTTCCTGGCACAGAATAACACCTTTATGCTATTTTTACTGTGAAAACAATGATGATATTTATGTATAAAATAAACAATATAGCAGTATGTACACATGTAATATAATAAATGAAATAAGGCATATGTGTATCTCAGTGAATTTTTACTCAATAGTAATGATCATTGAGTGATGAGGGAAATTATTTGATATCTAACATAACTAAAGAAATGGCATTACAAAGCCTTTCCTACCTGAATTCATTGCTTTTGAATTTATTCTTTAAAAAAATATCCTAACACCTTGTATTCATGGCATATATAGCAGAATCCATTATGAATTTTGACTCCAAATTGGCCTGGTTTTAAATTTTTTTTGAGGGGGGATCCGGTCGTGGGGCCTGAACTCTGGGCCTGAGCGCTGTCCCTCAGCTCTTCAGCTCAAGGCTAGTGCTCTACCACTTGAGCCACAGCGCCACTTCCAGCTTTTTTCTTTTTGCTTATGTGGTGCTGAGGAATCCAACCCAGGGCCTCAGGCAGGCAAGGCAAGCACTCTACCAAGGCGCCAACTTCCCAGCCCTTGGCCTGGTTTTAAATAGCAGTTAAGTAACTAGATAGCAGATTGATGTATGTTACTTAAACTTTTCAAGCCTCATTATTTTTCTCTTCTGGGGAGCAATTTAGGAGTTTTGTTGTTGTTGTCATTGTTTGGGATTTTTTTTAGGGAAGTTATTACATGATGATCTCTCTCTACCTTCCTCATGGACTCCCTCCCTCTCTCTTCAGATCTCTTTCTCTATTTAGCACAGGGTGAAATATGTAAGTGCTCCTGGAAAGGTGCTTCTTAACTGCATCACTGCTGTGTTTCGGATCACAAGCACTCACACTGTATTCACTTTCTGTTGCTACAGAGAAAACTTTGCTACAAATTTAGACACTTACACCACACAAGTTTATTTTTTCACAGGTCTATAAATCATTAATCCAACACTGGTTTCACCAGATTAAAACTAAAAGAGCTGCATTCCGTTCTGGAGACTGTAGGGGGGAAATACCTGTTCTGAGCTTTCTGAGCTTTTTCTAGCTTTAAGAGTTCAACTGCATTCCTTGGTTTGTGGCACCGCAAATCTTCAGTGTAATGAATTGAGTCCTCACATCGTTTCTCTTCACTTCACTTTGATTACAGCTAGAAAATGTTTTCTACTTTTAAGGACTCATCTGATTAATCAGACCCACAAAGGTAATCCAAAATAATCTCCCCCAACTCCAAGATGACAGCCTTAATCACACCTACAAAGTCCTTTTTGCCATGTAAGGTATGAGCATGCGAACCATTTGACAACCCTCTTGCCACCTAAGGTGCACTGGATAAAATGTGTTTGTGTTGTGGCCCAACTGGCAGGACCTCAGATGTAATTGTAGCTTTCAGCTGCTTGTGTTGAACACTCCTGGCATGTGAATTGATCCTAAGGAAATTCTCAATTCTTCCTTTGTCCACATAAAGTCATGACCAGAGTAAACCCTATTAAGTTAAAAGCAATCATAATGTTATATAACATATCCTAGTCAAGCTGTATGCAAATAGTATCAGGTTGGAAAGGAGCATATACTGAAATCTTTCGATATCTCTGAAATTCACCTTCTATTAAATTTACAACTATCTGAAGCTTTCCTGTTTAGCTATTTCAGGCTCTCTGAAAATGTCATTCTGTATGTTCTTCTAAACTGTCTGAAGAAGATGGCATGACTGAATACCTGCATCTAGAGAAAGTAAGTTGATTATTCTAAGTGACTCAACCTGAGTAGTTTGGGTCTGCCACCTTCCCTAGATATAATAAGCAATTCAAGTAAATTAACTGGCCACAATATTTAAATCCATCTTGCAGGCATCCATCTTGCAAAGAAAATGATATACATACATATATACATATGCATATATACCTATATACCTGTACATAAAACAGATATACATGTATATAATTTTCTCCCTAGATATATGCACATAGCAAGAGGTCATTTTAAGTAGAGTGGTCAATTTGTTTAAGTCTTAAAGTCAGAGTTTATAATGCAAGTTAGAATTGAAAATAGTGTTTTTGACATATATTCTGACAAAGTCCTGAACACTAAATTAGGCACCAGGGCCTACCTACATAAAAAAGCAGCTATTCACCAATTCACTGTGCTCAGGCCAATGGAGAATGGAAATGAAAAGCCACCATGCAAATCCATCATTTATGTAATAAAGGAAGTGCGTTCCTAAAGATTTAAATGCAACTCATTCCACCTTTGATACCTAATCCACCTTCACATCCCTCCAAGTAGAATTCATTAGAGAGATTGGGTTGTTGAGATTAGAGAGGTCAGGGCATTCAGTGGAGCACTGACTCCAATTATCCTGGTGATTCAAGGGAGAAAAGTAGCTCAAAAGGTACCAAGCACCTTGCTATTACGAAGGAAGCAATCACAGAAATAGCTAGTCAAACCACACCAGGGAATTAACTTGCGAAGATCTGAAAAACTGCTTGAACTTTCTGAGCTTCCACTGCCACATTGGAAAACATGGAGAATTCAGCATAGAGTCTAAGAACCAGACTTTTGGTTTCAGAATCTCATATGTTGAATCCTAGCAGTGCCATCCTAAAGCTGGGAAATCCTGAGCATATCATATAAATTAATATCAATCTCAATGACAAAGGAATGAAACATCTGTTTTGAAGGTTTGTTTCAAGGAGTGAATGGAGTAATAAAGCATTTAGAATAGCATCTGAGTCACTACAAGCAATCATAAGAAATAAAGGCTAATGGGAATTTTGACAAATTAATATGTATAAGTACTCTGAAGATTAATAATAGATACAGAACAATTTCCTTGTAATTGCAAATACCTTTGGTCTGAATGTTTATGTCCCCTCAAAATTGTTATAAAATGTCCTCACCCCTATCCCCAGGTGATAGTATTACGTATGGGGCTATTGGGAGATGATTAGCTCAGAAAAGTTGGGCTCTCATGGTTAAGACCTTATCACAGAGAGCCAGGAAAGACCCTTGCCCTGTTCTATCTCATGAAAACACAGCCTAGAAAAGAACATCTGTAAAATGCAAAGCAGAACCTCACCCTAACCCAAATCTTCCAGCTCTTGATATTGGACTTTGTTCACACACTGTAAGAAATGATTGTGGTTTAAAAGCTACCACGTTAATGGTATTTCTGTTCATGGAAATCCAAATGGACCACAATGCTAATGTTATGAATTTTTGCATCCTAATAATAATTCATGTTGTCAACGTTTCTCTATTTGAGGATCCTGTTCTTATCCCCTCAGCGGATCTATGGTCAGTTTTCCCCTATTTGACCCAGTGGGAATTTAATTTTGGAAAGTGGCAAATGGTTAGGGATTATATATTAAAGTGGGAATGGTGAAAGAATTCAGTCGGTGACCCTGGCTCTCTATTCCCAGCTTTACCTGTTAAATTATATCACCTTGGCAGTTCCACAGGCATTGGGAACATTTTCAAGGAAGAATATTTATGTACACAACTCTTGGCACCATAAATATTTGTTTGAATTTGTCTTGCTCCAGGCCAATCAACACCTCATGAAACTTGTGATTTAAAAGGCTTAGATTTTATTCATGCAATGTTAATATAATGGAAAACAATTCAGCATCTCCAGCAGGAATAATTTTACAAGCATTAACAGGTGGCAGACTACATGAACTTTACCTTTCTTGACAGTTTTAAGCACCTAATATAATTTTAAGGCATATATCACTTAAGGAGTCAAGTTATTAATGATAAGCATGGTAAGAAAGTGAATTTGAAGCATTCTGTTTACATCAAGTGAAGAATATGTAAATTGTGATAAATGCTAATGGGAGTTACCACCACACATTTCTTTCATAGCAAGGAAGAATAGTCTGTACAATTCCAAATAACCTTGTAACCTTGTGAAAAAGTGAAGAAAGAATTGGAGTATGATAAGAGCAGAAATAAGTGGGCATAGTCCACTTTGTTCCAAAGCTAAACAGTATTATATAATGCCAAACAAGCAATTTCAAGAAAGCTTATAGATTCATGGCACTTTCCTTCTGGCCTAGGCAATATAGAATGCCCTTATCTTGATATTGCTTATTTTTTCTATAACCACTATCAGGCTTTCTGCCTTCTTTGAACCATTTTTATAATGTAATGCTGATGTGTGTAAAAATAGAATTAGCAAGTGACTACTAAATTATTCCAAGAATGTATATTTAACAACAAATACTATTTATGATAATAAATAGGGTTGTTGTCCCTGCTTTCTAAAAACTTATAGTCAAATAAAGCAAAAGAAAATTTCAACACAGTGTGAATCTAACATAGTCAATATAAAAAGGGCTAAGATTAGGAAAGCTAGGTATTCTTGAAAAGAAGTGAGAGCAAAAGGTAAATAAATAAATTCAAAGATTCAAGTACTAGGCAGAGAGCAATTACCTATCTAGACATTATATATATTTTTTCTGGAACCAGGAAACTCGTTGGAACTTAGGAAATAGAGACAAACTGTCCATTCTTATCTTCACCAGAACCAACTTATTTCCTAAACATCTACACTTAAATAGCTACATACAGCTAAAGCTCCTTACATATCATACTTGAAGTTTTTTTTTTTTAATTCTCCAATCCAGATCCTGACTTGTTTGCTCTATGTCAGTAATTGTTGCTCAGCTAGTTAGTCAGCAGGTTAGAATAGAGTGGCAAGTTTGGGAACATGTTCTGTCCCACTTCTCACCCTGAAAGCTCAGAGGAATGTCTGGGAAGTACTGAGGATTAGTTCACAAGGTTCTGAGTGACAGGCTGAACAGCACAGGCATTATCTTATAGACAGTTGTGTCAATAACTAATTGCCACCACTGTTGTCTTGTTATGTGGGTAGGTGAAAGAATGTATATATAAAGTACTAAGTAAATTATTAGCACGGATAGCTATGCACTATTGATTTTGATGTCTAGCTAGGAGAGATAATTAAGAAGAACGTTTTCTTAAATGTAAAGTACATTTTAATGCCAAATGGTAGTGGGAAGATATCACTATTTAAATAATTATACATGTGCCTCCAAGTATATGCAAGCATGTATTAGCATACTTTAGAATAGCCACGTATAGAAGAAAACTGAACAACTTTTTAAAATTTTCAACTAACACACATCATATAATCCCTCTCAAGGTTGGTTTTCACAGTAACCCATATAGATAAATGTTTAAAAGCAAAGATTCTTTTATCATGTATGCCTTTGTTGTCCTTTGTACCTGTATCATTTTCCAACCACAAGACTTTAGGCAAGTAACATAATCTCTCCTTGTGCAATCTCCTCACTTACAGAATGAATATAAATTCGGGGATTTTTTTCTGGGATGGTTAAACAAAATAACATATAATTAAAGCAGTGAGCATATATTAAGTATTTGACAATTTGTAATTACAACTATTCTGACTTTAGAGAGAAGCCAAGGAGGGGGAAAATGGCATTTGGCCTAAGAAGAGGTAATTTTAAACCATCATCTGGCTTTTTGAAGAAGCAGCCATGAATAGCTCTATGACAGATGCTGCTACGATGGTGGAATATGGTAAATTAAAAGTTATCCAGATGCAAATACCTAGAAATGATGGATAAAAGTTTCCCTAAGTCTGTGGAATGACTCTGAAGATATTTATGAAAGAGTTAAAAACATTAAAACAGTAAATAACTATACTGGCAGGTAACTCTCCTTGACTTCATAACAAATATTTTCTTATACTGAGGTCATGGGTTTCACTGTTATGAAGAAACAGAAATGAGGTCTTGTTCTCATCTGATAGAAGGTCAGAATTGAAATTCTGGGACCTAAACATTTCTCTATCAATGAAAAGTGGATGAAAGCAAAAAGAGAACACATTCCACAAAACAAGGAAGTTCTCATCCTCAAATGAGCCTTGATGATGTTAAAAGGAATAATCATGTTCCCTTGAACATGTAAAATACCATGAACTTTTTATGGATTTTTTTGGTTCAAAATTTTGTGCTATTTTGTCTAGGGATTTCCAAGCCAAGAAATTAGTAACAACAGGAACAGCATTTTTCTGGGCAGTGATAACTTGTTGAGCATCTGGTAGAGGCAAAATTAAAACTCAGAATACTAAGTAGTAGCGAGTAGACTTGTTCTTTTTAGAACACAAAAAAGACTGGAATTCATGTACTTCTTCTAGCTACCCACAAAATGCTATGCTAGTTCTGAGTTATTAGATTGTGATTCCCTGTTGAAAAGTAAATCTGAAGAGCCACTTAAAACATATCATTCTTAAAACATTTTCTGGATTTTTGTTGTTGCTGTTGTTGTTGCTGCTGTCATCTTTGTTGAGAAGAAATAATTTGGTTACAGCTTGCTGAAATATTCTTAAACAAACTTACAAAAAATAGATTGTCAGCTAAAGAAGAGGTAGTAGCTGGGCTGCTGGTGACTCACACCTGTAAAATACTAGTTACTCAAGAGGCTGAGTTATGAGGATTGGGGTCTGAAGCCAACCCAGGCAGAAGAGTTTGGGAGACTCTTAAATTAACCACCAAAAAGCATGAAGTGGAGCATTGGTTGTGGTGGTACAACACCAGTCTTGAGCAAAAAAGGCTAAGAGAGAGTACCCAAAAGAAAGAATTAAAGTAAGTGTGAAATAATGATCCTCAAAGTCAAGGGGCTCCTGAGCAATATCAACCCAAAGGTACTCAAAAGAAAGTGTTCTTTGCTACTGAGTTTGATTTACTCCATGATAATTTCGCATTGCAAATTTGATCAGAGAAATGTATATTTTTTTCCAAGCCAAACAATTGGGTGTTCCTATAAAGTGTTCCTATCAAGGATTTCTAGTCTATGTATGTGTATTTTAAATAGCATGCATATATTTCAAATAGACTTTGTGAAAACTGACCCTAGGTGAATGTTTTTAAAATGAATAGAAAGGAAGATGCAATGAAATTCAGAACTTGATGTATTGAAAAACTGACATGTTGAACTGAAACCCCTTTGGAAACAACTGCTTAAAAGATAAATAATCTCCCTGTTGTTTTTTTTTTTACTGTATTTGATTCCTGTGCCCTGCATCTTGTATATACATTTTTCTAATTTGGGGAGAAGAAGGGCAATAACAAAATGCTGAAACAAGGATACAGGTTGACCCATTGTAACAATGAGATGTACAAGGCACTATGTTGAAAATGAGCTTTACAACTTGCAGGGGAGGAGCTGGGGTAGGGTGGGAAGGGATGGTAGGGGGAAAAACAAAGGAGAGGGTAATAATGCTCAGAAGGAAATATTCTTATTACCTTACTCATGTAACTGTAGCCCCTTTGTACAGTATCTTTACAATAAAAACTATATATTTAAAAGATAAATAACCTAAAATATATATTTCCAACTCATAAAATGAAGATATGATATAATTCTTCTATACTGAATACAACTTTAAAGAATGCATAATTATATTCAATAGATATTGTATGACCAAGTTCTTCAGATTAAGAAATCAGATAAGTGGATTTTCAATAACTCACTATTCTTCCTAATCTTCAGTGGTATATTTAATTTTCTCTTTTCTAAACTCTTGTCACAACAAAGGGAAAACAAAACATAAAAAGTGGAAACAAACTGGAATTGAAATCTAGGATAAATTTACACCTTTATTGAGAACTATAAACAAATTCATAAAATAGCCAATAATCATCATATTCACAACCACCTTCAGGCTATTTCAAGAACTGAAAGGCAGCCAAACATTTACTTGTTTCCTCACAAGTTCTGAAGTACTGTAAACATAGAGATGAAATGGTATAACAGCTAGTCTCTTAATATGAAGATTTCAATTCATAAATCATCTTAAGCACTAAATTATTAAAAGAGTGAAACATGTTTTATAAATGATGGAATTGAATAAACTCAGAGAAACAAGCATGATCACATGGAGGAGAAAATAGTTGCCAATTTGTAAGCTGGTATACCTAGAAACTGCAGAAAAATGTGAGCAGAAAATAAGATTAGATTGTGTAGAATCATTAGAGGTGCACCTATCATTTTAAGGGAAAAAACACAAATATTCATGTGTAATATTGTATTTCAGCACTGAGTCACATGCCTTTCAATACCTATATTCTAAAGTCTTCCCACTGGTTAGCTGATCTGTGTAAAGAAAAACTGGACAAACCAATGATTTCTGAATAGTGACTATGGACAGGCATTGTTGTAAATATTTTATATTTACTAACTCAATCCTGATGAGAGCCTTATGAGATTAATAATCATAGCTCTCCATTTGGCAGATGATAAACCAAAAACATAGCAATGTTACTTTACTTTTCTGAGATTATACTATTATCAAGGGCTAGGGGACAGGCAACTACTCCTGAGAAAGAGAGAGAGGGAAATAGAAAGAGAGAGATAAAGAGAAAGAGAGAGAGAGACAGACAGACAGACAGACAGACAGGGAGACAGAGAGACAGAGACAGAGAGAGACAGAGACAGAGACAGGGAGAGACAGAGAGACAGACAGAGAGACAGAGAGACAGGAAGAGGCAGAGAGAGACAGAAACAGAGACAGAGAGACAGAGACAGAGTTTGTCAAGAGGGTCTCTTCAACAGATCTATCCTGTAGGTCATACTAAACTCTGACCTTTCCTAACTTCTCCAACTCTCCAAATCATTTTCACCATTTGCACCTCCTTCTTTGCTCCTTCCCTTTCTGGCTCTCCAAAGCTCTACAGTTCCTACTAAACCTCATTCCTGACCATCTCCAGACCCTGAGGGGTTCACCTGCTCTCTTGTGCCTGAGCCTGTTGCATACATGGAATTACTATCCAAGTAATAATTCTGGAACTAATTGTTAAGATAAACATATTTCCATTGTTTCATTTAAAAGTGATAGTGTGAGGGGCTGGGAAGTTGGCTTAGTGGAGAGTGCTTGCCTTGCATGCATGAGGCCCTGGGTTCGATTCCTCAGCATCACATAAGCAGAAAAAGCCGGAAGTGGAGCTGTGGCTCAAATGGTAGAGCGCTAGCCTTGAGCTGAAGAGCTGAGGGACAGCACCCAGGCCCAGAGTTCAAGATCTATGAGCAAAAAAAAAAAAAAAGTGACTGTGTTTGCCAGGACTTATATGTAATGATCAGATAATAATCAGCAATTTAATTATATAGGAAAGTAATATTTTGAGGTGTATGAGAATTTCCTATCTATTTGAATTCCTTACCTTTGGACTGCATTTTAGCATGTTATTTTCACTCCTCTGTATCTTTCTTTGGGTATGTATAATGTCTTATCAATCCCTTCTATAATCTTCAGCTAGTTAATCTACCTTTGCAGTTTAAATGTTAGTACAAATCTGTTTTTGTTTGTCAATGGTTTAGTAGTATTCAATGTTATCTGAGTCTGATTAAGTATATTTTTTCATTGAAAAATGTTTGTATCTTAAGATTAACTGATCATTGTATTAGAAAAAGACAAGTTGATTTTTTTGAAAAAAGATTAAGATATAGTATTGGATGTATATATTTTGATAGCTCTTCCCTTTTTCAAGCAGTTTTATCTGTTTGGCACCTGTTCTCCATGTAACAGCTAGTAAGGATAGGAAGCGGTGATGAAAGCAGATCTGTAGTCATGACTGACTGACAAGTTCTAAACCACTTCCTCTCCTTATAATAATGTCCCCTGGTTTTGTGACTTCCTTATTGACACAATTCAGGATATTTTCCTTCAAATCAAAACCATTCCAATTTTTAAATAAAAATTATAGAAAATATTAGCATTGTAACTGTGAAGAAACAGAGGTAAAGGCACTTGCATTATTACAAGGAAACTGAGTTTGACTCCAAACAATGTTATTAAACCTACTTATTATTCTCTTGCCCTTCAGTACCAGCCCATCCCCCACCCTTAAGCCTTAGCACTGTTCTGCCTTAGGCTTCCATACTCATTGCTAGGGAATTGACAATCAACATCACACATATACCTGCTACTTTCCACAGTTCTCTAGGGTTCTGAGGCACAATCATGACATGGCAACTTGGTTTGGAAGCTCCCAGGAAAATAGATTTCTTACTATAAGATTTAAAAACTCCACATAACATGATTTTAAACACATTTTATGTAGTTGGGGAGAACTTGCCATAGCCTAATAAGGTATACAACAGTTCAGTCTCAAAAAACAAAACAAAACAAAAAACTAGAGCAGAAATTTCTGCCACCTACTTCAGAGTAGTCAGTGTGATTGTAACTACAAACTATGCCAGATTTAGTTTGGAAGGACAGGAAGGCTTACCTAAAATAAACAATTAACAACTCAGCCTGAAGCAAACCACTCTGAAATTTTTGAGTCGTCTAAATTCCAGTCAGGCAGGAAATATGCTAAGAAGTTATGCCCCTGTTAGGATTCAACATTTCCTTTCCATTCTTGACAGTAAAAGTTGATGTGAACAGAAAAAAAAAAAAAACAACAAAACTGAATACTGAAGTGAAAAAGCAAGCCCTACTTTTTCATACAGTTTAGCTTTCCCTGTCTCATTTCTCAGCAGGTATCATATACAGGAATACAGAAGCAGGAGGCAGGTAAACTTTCCATGCACCGAATCAAGAAAATAGTTTGCCTCTTTGAAAATGGCACTGGAAATTAGATGCAGCCACTAAGCAAATGACACCACTTTCATAGCTCTTGTGTTTTCTTTTTATTCCTCCTCCCACAATTGTTGATAATTGTGGAATTTATCCATGAATTTAAAAATGAATTATATGATTAGGTATCAAATATTTTCTGTGTTTTTTTAAATCTGGGGCCCAAAGTATAGCTCAGTGGTTGAGCACTTGTCTGGCATACAGAATTCCCAGAGTTCTTTACTCAGTATCAATAAAAAATACCTACATAAATAAAAGCATGGTTGTTCTGAAAAGGCTACCTACTTCATCATTCTAATTATATGGCATTCTAGAAAATATGAAACTTTGAAGAGAGTAGAAAGGTTTGATGTGGGTTTGGGGACATGAATAGCTTCAGTACAAAAGATTTTAAGGAGCACAGTCTGGCATTTTAATGGTGAATACATGTCTTTATGTATTTTTCAAAACTCATGGAATGTACAATGCCAAACGAGAACACAAATGTAGACCATAGAGGTTAGGTGATGTAAAAAATGTGAATGTAAGTTATAACAAACGTACTACTCTGGTGAGGGTTGTTGATAGTGACAAACACTGAATATGTGTGGCTGTGGAGATGTGTGGGAAGTATTTGTACTTTGGGCATACTCTTTCTGTGACTCAAAACTTGTCACCTAAAAAACATAGTAGGTAACTGAGAGACTTGATAGCAGAGTAAGGGATGGTGGTTATTATGCTCCATCTTAAGGAATCCCAAGAAATTGCAATATGTGTTTTAGAAGAAGTGTATATGACAATTCAAGGATGAAGTGTAGCCTCAAGGAAATCCTTGTACAAAAACCCATAACCATGTGATTAGATGCAAAATAGCAGCATTTTCAAGGGCCACCTGATATCTATACATGTTCTGTCACAAGGACAAGAGGTTGCAAAAGAATAGTCTTGCTGAGTGTCCCAACAAAAGAACAAAACTATGGTTTAGCAACAAGACTTCCTCAACTACAAACAAAGCTTTTGCGTTCAACTTTGATCTATTCTTTTATTTGGTGATGTGAGTCATTTCCTCCCTTTAACCTTCTTCTGAGAAGTTCTTCTGAGGAGCCAAAACTTTGGAATCTCAGGTTGACTGAGCATTTCAGAATGTGTATGCTGATGTACTCCACATGTTGATGTGGAAAGAATTTCAGCACTGTTTGATTAATTCATACAGGGGAAAAAAAACCCACCACCACCACCAACAACAGAAACATTGCTTGCATTCAATTTTTTTTTACCTTTCACATCTGTTTTAAAATTTATTTTGAAACTCTCCCTATTCATGTAAGAATTACAATCTCCACTAGAAAGATAAAAGGGAAGTTAACAAGATTAAACAAGTTATCTAATACCAAACAGAGCAATTCTGCACAACAAAAATCTGTGGTCACATTAATTTTGACTCCCTATAAAAACAAAGAAGCTCTTTCTTATATAATCAAAATAAAATCTGATATATTCTCTGTTATAATTTCCCTCAAAGAAGTGATCTAATCCAAAGGAAATGGTTGCTTCCTTCGTATTTTGAACCTTTATTCCTTAGTATTCTGAACCTCTAAACAACTTGCTGTAACACATTCACACAAAATTTCTTATACACTAAACATTTCACATGTTATGCCTATTCTGCTAAGCTTTCTGGTACATATAAAGCCTCTTCAAGTGTATATGGGAAAGAAAAAGTTATAGGGCTTCTGATTCCTGAGATAAGCATCCTTAGATGCAGAAAATATCTGGTGTACATCAATGAATATTTTAAGAGAAATGTAATTGGATGCAAATTAAACTTGTATATCTCTAAGTTCAAGATTGAGGGAAAGGCCATAAAGTAACTGAAGAATATTTGAATACAAATAAAGTATATAACATGGAAAAATGAAACTAAAAACTGTAAGGAAGAGAAAACAATGGCAGGTTCAAATCTGATTAAAAGTCTTTTCAAGATGTGTAGCTATTATGCACTATTCCAAGAATGGTGCATAAGAAACATCACTCAAAGAAAAGTATTTGTATTTTTAAGGAATACCTTATGTGATTTGTAAAAGTAAAAAAAAAGATTCAATATTCTCAGGTCCCCCAGAAAACAAGCAGATCTAAAAGTTATTATTTAGTAGTTTATATTTCTCTATCTCTAGTTGGCCAAGTATTAACCATTAACATAAGAACGAACTCCACAACCTCTCAGTTCTACAAACAGCCATGCCTAAAATAAAAGTATACCGTTATTCAATTCTTTTTGGACAAATAAGTAATGGAAACAGATTATGTTTATCTGAGGACAGGAACACTGACAAGTGCCAGAGGATGGAAAGGTATCTTTCTACCTCCTAACTCAATGATGGATGGTAGATCTGAGCCACAAATCAAAAAGATATAATGCAATTGTCAGTGGTTTTTAAAGTTATCCAACCCATTCTTTAAATTCTGAAAGCATCAAAACATTTATTCCCTCATGAAATTACATTTACTGTGAAAAGTTTCAAAGAAAAACAGAAATGTTAGTAGTCAAGTTATTTTTCCCACCTCCTGCTTTTATGAGATGGTATGCACCCAATGATTTCACTGCCCAATTTCTATTGCTTGGTGAAGCCAAGTAAGACTCATGTAGAACATATTGTAGATTTCATCATATTACTGTATTAATAAAACTGAAGGCTTCAACTAGCTTTAAATTCTAGGGACAGACCCCTTGCCAGATGGATCTAAACGTAGCCCTAAGGAGTGAGAGGAACCAGATTTTCCCCACGCCTATGACCACAGTTCTGCTTCTGTTTTCCTTACTAGTCTTAGGAGTGTTTGCTTAAAGGATGGGCTCAGCTGCATAAAAGCCACTATCGGAGAGAATTTGATCTCTGAAGTTAAACACATTTTATCCGATGCCTTTTTCCTCCTGTGTCCATCAATCTGCTAAGGAAGAGTGGTTGACAGTTCATCAGTGGGTGGCAGGACCAAGTGAAAGGTTCTGATCAAACTGTAATAAACTCACAAAGATTTTCATTTTGAAAAAGTGCATGTGCATGCTAGAGAAAAAACCTACATATAAATATAAAAGAGACAGTCCTCTTTTCCACATTTGTAAGCCTGACTCCTAGTTTCCTTCCATTCTCATGCCTTTTGTTGCTTTATATCTTACAACAATTTCTTGATTTGTATTAACATTAGCATCCTTGTATCTGTAACTTATTTTCTGTGTCAGTTTCACTTTGCAGTGGTAAATCCTTGTTTAATGTATTGCTCTTTACTAAAGCATCAGAACATGATTTTGAGATCCAGAAAGGATAAACTAACTTTGAATCAAACTTTTAACGAAGCTTAATTTTGTTAAACTTTGAAAAAAATCTCTGAAAGTCCAAAATTTCATTTTATTTTTCAGTAAATATTTGTTGTACTTTTACTGGTAATCCCATAGGCTTAGATGTTTAAAAAGAGAAAAAAGAAAGAAAAGAAAAAGGAAAATAAACTCCAAAAATCAAAACTCTAAGGAGACTTAAAATTACAAAAGGAACACAACTAGAACCAAATTACACCTAGAATCTCAGTTTAATCAGGATCAAGCACTTAGGATCACACAATTTTTGAGTCCAAAACATAGTTTGAGTGCTGACTGCAGTTTACTAGATATGCGTTCATAAGCAGGTGACTTAATCCTCTAAAAAAAAAATTAAGAAAAGCACTGTTTCCCAGGTTTGGAGTGAAGATCCAATGAAATGATTCATACAAAAAGGGTTTTCTGTACTATCCTGGACTAAACACATGGTGGTTAGATTGGCTTCAGGACAGATTCTCCCTAAAGAAAGGAGACTTCTACGTGCCAGTAGTCACCCAGCAGGGATTCTTTGCAGGCGCCTTTTGAAGGCTGATAAGCATCTCCAACAGCTGCATAAGAGAATACAAGGACCAGGCTAGAGGGCAAGGGTCATGCCCCTTGCCCTTTTGCTCTCTGCTCAAAGGACATCTGCCAAAGATCCCCTGGAGGGAAATATAACTCTAAGGAGGGAGGCCCAGGGAACATTTTCAAGGGATTCTAACATATTCTTTTACAGATTTCTGCCTTTGCCCACATTGGATTTTTCTTACTTGTTCCATCACCTGCTTGATTTAACATTCTCAAATATTCAGTCCAGGCATTCTTTTCTCTGAAAGTCCATTTGGATTCTCCAAAATTGTTCAGGTTCAAGTCTCTTTGCATAGCATGCATTCCTTTCAAGCTCTCATCCAAATCTGTTTCCTTTTCCACAAAATTCCTTAAATCAAGAATCATGTGTTATTCATATCTGATCTCTGAAGTTTATTCTACTCAGCAATTTCTCAGAGACAATTGCTAAAGATACTCTCCTTTGCAACAGATGGTTTCTGGTACAATCCCTGACGAAACTGTAAGGAACTCTCCCAGGATAATTCTTAAATTAAAGATTCCTTGCTCTCTGCAATTTTGATTCTGTACTTTTAAATTAAGACCCTAAGGGCTACATAAAACATTTTAAAATGGTAACAACTGTAAAACTCTTCAGGTTATTCAAAGCAGTTTATCCAGGGCCTAACATTTAGGTCCTCTGAATTCAACCACTGTGATTATTTTCTTGGGAACTAAATATGGAAACAACAATTGTATTCAAACATTTACAAATGCCTTCTAGAATGGCTTCATTTAATAATATTTCTTTAACTTCAGTGTTTTATTTCTGCAATTGGCTACTATTTTATAAATTGAGTACACATATCAATTTCATGAAAAGAGCTTACTCTGTCTTTGTTTAAAACTTCTGAAGAGCTACTTAGTATAGATTTCAAATATCTAACAATGGTGGTTGGAAAAGCTATACAAATCCACTTACAAATGCGACCTAGAAATTCATTTTCAAAATAACTACATAAATGTTAGAGAAGATCATGAATCTTTTTCTTCTGAAAAGGATCTCCTGAAAAGTACTGACTGCTTTTCTACTGAATTTCTGGCATTTTTATAGAAGAATAAGGAGATGGTTCAATGAAAGTGATAACCAATCTTACAACAATAAAGAAGCCAAAGAACAAAATTTCACACTGAGAATGCTGGCAGGCAAAGTTAATTTTCATCAATCACTTTAGTTTTGAAAACAGATAAATATATGGGGTACAACATTTAATAAAGTGACTTTTCAGAAAAACTCTGCTACATGTCATAAAGTGAAATAAATATCGTCCCTTTATATTACTTGTTTCTATTGTATGCTTTAGACATGTTTTTTATGATTGCTACTATAACCTAAAATCATAGCTCTCTTTTGAAACTAAAAGGAAATATCCTGAAAATATGACAAATTGTGCTAGTAGAAGATTTGATTTTTTTTTTGAAGTGACTATATGGTGAAAATAGTTGTTGGTGTTTTGATTTAGTTTCAAATCCAATTACAAAAGAACATTAGTGAAGTTTCAGAAAATGATTCTGTTTGAAAACAATAGAATGTCTTTTGATAATTTTATTTGGATTTTCCATCGTAGAAAGTAAGTAATGCCATTCATGTCATTTTGCAGTCTCACTTCATAAACATTGGGATTGAAATGATTAGTTTAAAATTTAACTTTTAAAAATGCACATTTGTACAACCTGAAACTTAAATAAATCTTTTAAAAAGAAAAAGGACAGCTTCCTTGGTGTGTGTAAAGATAGCCCATGCAACAGATGGCTGCTGTCTGTTCTTGTTCAGCCCTTTTCCCACTTAGATTTTCTGTAGCGCTCAAAGTAGTTCTTCATTTGAGAGCAAAGAATTACAAAAAGGAACATTAAGATACAAAGTAAAAGAATTACTTCCATGGCAAGCAGAAGGTTCTTGGCATGACAAAAATAAGTGGTGTAAGTAGCTCAGGAAATATTGCATTATATCATTGCTCATGACAAAATATGCCTGAGATGAGAGTAATGGAGAATTAGAGGTAGAGAGGAACCAATACCCTTTCCAGTTTTTGGATGTGACCCAACCTAGGGTAAAGTGGAAGGGTGCAGCAAAGGCGTTTGAAGCCCTTCTCCTGCCCCTTGATTACCAGAACCTGTCCCCTAATTACCCTTATTAAGGCATTAGCTAATAATTACTTCAGGAATACAATGAATTAACCCCAACAAATAAGTTCATAACTTAGTTGGAGACAAATATGTTTTCTTCACTATGAGAATTATCTCCCTCTTGCTCATTAAAGGCCATAAGAGCTGTCCAGTTGTTTCATTCTCTCAAACTAAGTATTATCCTGAAAATATGCCTCCCCAAACTAATTCTTAAAGAGAAATGGTTCAAAATCCAACAAGAGAACTCTGATGTCAAGTCTGTGGCCCTTTTCCAATCCAAGGGGCTGCCGTAGAGACCTCTACCATCTCCTCATTTCTCACCAGGCTGGTGACCACCAATTCTGCCTCCTTGTGATGTTTAAATCCTCCAAGATATTTTCATGACACTGTAATGTGACTGGCATGGTGAGATTGCTCATCACATGTGACATCCTTGTTAAAAATAAATGACATTTGTTAAGGCATGCTAGCAAAGAAAATTTTTTTTCAGAACCATTGTGATAGCTGCAAGGAACACTGCAATGAGACCACAGATATATCATGAGCAAGTGAGCATTTATAGCCTAGGAGCAGAGCGAGAGTCAGAGGATAGAAAATTACTAAGCGGAAACCTTGAGCATAAAGATTCTGGCTAAACTGACCTAACAGGATTCTTGCTGAAGACAGACCAGGATAATCACCTGGGGAAGATTATGGTGGGGGAAGAGGGTAAAGAATCTGATCAGATATCAAAGGTGATCAGATATGGAAGAAAGAAAGGAATCTTGTTTAACTGCTTTCTTAAAACTATTTTTTTACAAGGAAGTATATTGATAGGCCTAAAAGAAGTTTGGCAAGTGTGTTTAATGATTAGTTAAGTAAAGAATGAAGAGTACATATATTCTCCATATAGTATATAGATACATAGTATATTTAGATATTGCGGTATCTAGATATTTGGATATCTAGATAGATAGATAGATAGATAGATAGATAGATAGATAGATAGATAGATAGATAGATAGATAGATCCAGTTTTACAATTACTCTGATAATAATTTTACCTGAAGATATAAAGGAATGGCATTTTATTTGGAACAATGGAGCCCACATTCTGATAACAGAATTTTGTTGTTGTTGTTTGTCATGGGGCTTGAACTCTGGGCTTGGGTGCAGTCCCTGAGCTCTTCACCTCAAGGTTAGTGCTCTACTGCTTTGAACCACAGCTCCACTTCCGGTTTTCTGGTGGTTAATTGGAGGTAAGAATCTCATGGACTATCCTGCCCAGGCTGGCTTTGAACCGCGATCCTCAGAGCTCAGCCTCTTAATTAGTTAGGATTAAAGGCAGGAGCCACCAGAGCTCAGCTTGATAACAGAATTTTTGATCACACTATTCTTTAACCAACTCTTGGTTTCAGTATCTGATGCATATATATTTCCCTAATATACATAATACATTATACATTATATAATATATATTTCCCTAATATATAATATATTATGTAATAGATATATTTCCTTAATAATTTATATTTCCCCTAACTTCAAAAGAGAAAAAACAACAAACAAAGCTTGCAATTCAAACCTCAATTATGAAATTCAAGACTTGAGTTGAAGACTGTAAATGTTACATATATTTTGCCTTCCTATTTATATCCATAGCTAGTACAATTTAGGAAATCAAGAATTACAAGGATATTTAATACACATTTATGTTTTCAAGATAAAAACTTGCATTGTAAACCTCCTCATAAATAAAATCATATATTATGTCCTTTTAAAATTATATTTAATCTTTTAATAGGATATTACTAGAAGTAAAACATCCAAATTTGTTCTTCAGAACTACATAGAACTAAGATTTATTCCTGAGACTTACAAGTACGTTAATCAATAAAATGGAAGAATGCCATTAATTTCTGGTTCAAAAACACATTTTACTATAACATAATCATGAACTGTTATGTAATGTTAATGGTATGAATAATCAACAACATATGACTGTTCTTCCCATACAGACATTAGTGTCCTAAATGTGCATCCAGGAAGCCCTAAAAATAAAAAATAAAATAAAATCATGAAGTCAAATAAGTATGCTTATGGCACTATCTCATTCTCCTCTTAACAAACTATTTCCAGTACCCAAGCACTCCTTTAGCCCAAGGCACATACAATACCCTCAGACACTGAATTTCAAGATGATAGAATGAACATCCATGCCTCCTTTCTTTCCCCTGACTTTTTCAACCTTTTCAGACCTACTGATAATGGTATATAGAATGTATATACCCACCACACCACACCTTTACATTTTACAATCTATTCCTTTCCTACTAACACTAGCTTGACAGAAAACATTTACACTAATTTTGTATATCATCTGGGATTTCATTTATTCATTTTCATATATATTAATTTCATATTCTTCCAAATGCATGCACACACACACATACATACATACATACGGTATTTTTTCCATCTTCCTAAAACTCTCCAGTTTTTCAGTAACATAAATCATCATTAAAAGGACCATAACTCAAGCCTAGTACTCTAGTACTTACCACTGGTTGTGTTAGTCAGCTTTCACTGTCATAAACAATATCTGATATAATTATAATTCAATGGAAATGCTATTAAATACTGTAAATATTCACCCACTCTCAAGTGGCTTTCTTGAGAGAGAACTCAACACTTTCAGACTAGAAAAGGGCTAGGAAGGCAAAACATGACAATGATGATTTCTGAGTAAATTCAGTGATGCCATTACAATTGTCTAAACAAGAATGTAATAGCTCTCCAACATTACAAGTTCAGCAGCAATCAGGCCACACTGATGGCCCCTAAATATTCATATGCCCAATATCCTCCAAGATTCAGCAGTAACCTTTGAATTGACTTGGAAAAAGGTACACGTATGTCCAACAATGGTAGCTGCTGTTTGAAGCACAGGATCCTTTACTTTGTGTCTAGTCTCTCAATGTGTTATGAGGTCAAAAATGATGAGAATCATGGCAGCAAGTATGCTGTTGCTCAGGGCTCAATCTTGATCAGCTGTTTGGTTAAAATCAATTTGTTTAGCAACTCCTACCAGGGGCACCTGGATAATGTTTCAGACAGCCAGATCCTTTGCCAGAGAGAACATTAGGCAAAAAACACTATGACATAGATTATTGTCATCTATTCAATCTTTTAAGTTTCCAAAGATATCCATGGATTCAAGTTCTATGCAAAGGATATTGATTTGTAAAACTGTCGAAATAAAGAATCAAGTAAAATGCCAAGTGTGATACAGAGTATATTTAATACACAGAAAAATTAATAATGTGCAAAGTTTCATTGATACTGAAGCCTGAATAATGCTAAGAATATATAGAAGTTTTTCTGGACTTCCAGAGAAACTGTTTTGCATCTACCTGGATAGTTCCCAGACACACTAATCCATTTACAACAGTTTGCTCACAAGAAACATAGGTTAAACATTTGTTGACTTTCAAAATCATTATCAAAAGTAAACTCCAAGTGGTTGCTCTCTTCCTTTTCACAGTATAGAGTGTATAATAACCCACTAAATCATCCTATTATTCATCCCTAGCTGCACATGGCATCCTTAATAACTTGGTTGTCCAAAATAAACAAAACACAAACTCAAAGGCAAAAACAAGGTTAAATGTCAGTGTCTTGATTTCTTATATTAGGATAAGTGATAATAAGTGTTGGAATATGTGTATCAAATTTGAAAAATGAGGCAAATTTTTCAAAAGCATTTCTCAGAGGAGGAATGAGGTCGGCACTGGAGTCATTGCAATGTTGGCTTGCCAGTCAGTCTAGTCATCACAATTAGCCACAGAATGCAGGATAGACATGTACAGAGAGGATATTAAATGGTCATCATGGTCTGGTGAAGGACAGAGTGAGAAATAACCATTTAGTGCCTATAAACTTCACTCTGTGGTTGGAAAACAAGACATGGGACTGGATAATAATGTATACCTTACAGTATCCGTTTTAAATAGATATATTAACAACTTCTAGGTTATAAATGAATTTATAATGGTGCTAAAAATCGGTTGGAAGTAACTAATGACTTGGACAACTAGCTTTACTAGCTTTATCATATAAGCATAATAGCCATGTTGAGGAAAACTGGCTACATATGTTGTAAAAAAAATTAAATTGAGGACATTGTGCCCATTCCAGGTGTGGTGTGTGGTGGATGAGGTAGAAGTGATATATGGTGAAATGAGGCTAAGACTATATGGAAGAAACCATGAGTAGATACACATATTAGATAAAGTGCACAAGTGGACCTTCATATTTTACTTTGCACCCAGACACTTCACTATACTTAAAAATGTTCCAATAGCTATAGTTCAGTTGAAGTGGTTGACAAAACTGAGCAATTGTAATAAAGTTAGTCATCAAATTAAACACTTGCCCTATCTTTTTACATTTCAGTTAACCATGGGATGGAATAATACTCTCACTTGTGATATATGGAATTTGCATAACTGCATCTGTTTTCTCAAATCTTAAACCTAAGTTACAGCACTTGGAGGTTTATGCTTTATGCTGCCTTCATTACAAAGCAGGGGTATGGTATGTTATTAATTTGAATGATTCTGTCTGATATGTAGCGCTATCAATGAATATCAATCCTGTGGGATGCTCAACATTGCTTTTCTAAGAGTGAAAGTCAATGAAGTTATGTAACTGGTGAGTGTGCTGAGTGTTCTATAAATATTAATAGAATTGAAAGCAAACACAGAGACCAAGGATGCCTCGAAGTAACAAGTCCTAGTTGAATTAGGATCACCCTCTTCAGTGTTACAGTATAGAAACATTCTAGTCTAAAGAAGCTCTCTTTTTAGTCCATTCTATCAAGATATGTTAACTCTGGGAAGCCATCTAGGGATATTATAATTTTTGAGACCATCTGTCTGAATGAGCTTTATTTAAATGAATGAAATTACAATGGTGCTACAAAATTAGTTGGCAGCAAATGATGATTTGGACAACTAGTTTTATCATCCTCTCCATTTCTAGAATAATTTTCATGCTTAAATACCTGGTTAGAGTCATTATACCATAAGGTCTTTTCCCTCATTATATTATGGGATTCCCAAAGACAAGGGAATATGTCTTATTTAAATTTGCAGTCCCAAGAGCTGCATACAGAGTCAGTCTGAACTAAAAAGCTACTTCTTACCAATACATGACACTTAATCAACAAGCTGACGATGCAGACATTTGTTGGCTATGATGGGGGAAAACTTGATAAAGAGTAACAAATAGCCTATTCCCTACTTACTGACGTATCATGAAATAGGAGGAGGCTTCAGTTTCTGTAGATTTTTCTGACTAACAAGGAGAAGGCAGATTAGAAGAATTTGAAGAATATTCTACAAATGTTAAGATAACCTCTCATCCAGATTATAAGAGCTAGTTTTCTGTTTGCTCAGAATTCTTTCATCAAAAGTTGCATATAGGTACCAGACCCCAAATCAACTTTAGAAACACACTTTCTTATTTGTGGGTAACTGATTTTAATATTGCAATATCTTAGCCATGACTGACCCTGTTTTACCATGTTTCTTTTCCATAAATTCACCATAGATAATAGTTTGAAAGTTTTGGATTAAAGACATCCCAGATACTGTTTTTTTGTAACAACGCTTGACAGAAAACACACAAGACAGACCATTCATACTGCAGAGATTCCTGACAATCCCATCCTCCTTTCTACTCTCACAATAAGTCCAATATCAGGCTTTGAAGACCTCAAGTGGCTAAACAGTGTATGCAATCTAAGTTAATTAAGCATAGGTTCCCATCAATAATGCCATAAATAAGACAAAAATACAACCTGGCTTAATGGTATCTTAAAATAATACATTGGGGAAAAAAATCCAACATGAAGCCCAGTATTTTTTGAGCAATTATCTGTGCAAAGCAGAGGTAAATAATACAAATAATGATAGTGATATTATCACAAATAGACCTTGCTAAAGGCTATGTGCCAAGCATTGTAATAAAGATTTTTATATCCACTAGTACATTTTCACTTCATCCTTCCTATGTAGCTAATATTAGTAGCCACATTTACAGTTTGAGAAAGCAAGGCAGCCAGTGGCTCATGCCTAGCTACTCAGGAGGCTGAGAGCTAAGGATTAGGGTGCAAAGCCAGCCCAGGCAGGAAAGTCTGTCTGTGAGACTCTGATCTCCAATTAATCATCAGAAAACTGCAAGTGGGTCTGTGGCTCAAAGTGGTAAGCACTAGCTTTGAGGAAAAACAAAACAAAACAAAACTCAGGGACAGCACCAGGCTCTGAGTCCAAGCCCAAAGACTGAAAAAGAAAAGTAAAGAAAAGAAAAGAAGAAAAGAAAGCAAGGCAGAGAAGATTGTCCGAAATTTATTCAGGCAGTAAATGGGGGAGAAAAGATTGAAGCTGAGGTAGCCCATACTCCCACACTAGACAACAACTCCTGGAGCTCGTCAGAGCTGTCTGCGCTTCAACACATTTCAGTCCAGGACTGTGTGAATAGTATGCCTTTATGTGACTTAATATTAATAAAATACATAAAGGTTGGACTTCGTAGAAAGCAGTAAAAATTTCTATAAAACTGGTACTGAGGAACATACCAATCTGTCTCTTTTGCTCTTCTCACACCCATCCGGATGCTCCTCTCAACTTAGTAGTTACAACTTTGGTGGGGGGGGGGAGAGGAAACAAAGGAGGAGGCAACAATGCTTGATAAGAAATGTACTCATTATCTTTCCCATGTAATTGTAACCCCTCTATACAGTATTTTCACAATTAAAAAAATAAAAAATAAAAAAAGAAATGTACTCATAAAAATACTATCACTTGAAAAAAATTAATTCTTGTCCTCTTCTCTCTAATTCTAAGCCTTAACCAGTTGGAAACTGGTAAAAATGTGCATAATGATGCCCTCTGAATGATCATTGTGAAATGGCTTCCCTCAGTAATGTTAGATTTATCTGATGATTTTAATACCCTTCATTCTAAAATGCTATTATCCTGAGTGCATGCAGAGGACAGTACACTTAGTCATAAGTGATGGATGAATTCATTATCTCCAGCCACTTTTAATGGGTCATCTAGAAAGGAAATCACCAGTCAGTTTGGCTATCTGAACATTGCTACCTCAAGTATCTTATTAAGCCAAATATAAAAAAAGGATGGCTTTTCATTTTCCTGTCAGACAAAGGTCACCTATCAGGAGCTTGAAAGACATTCCAGTTTATTTCCCTTTGGCCTAAAAAAATAAGTAGTGTGAAATTTTTTATCTCTTTCCATTGTGCACTAAGTGTTTCAGAATTATGTGCCCAACTAAGAGGAAAGGTATTTTGCAGGAATTCAAAATGAGGAGTTTTCTGTGCAGAGAAACACAAGTTGGCATTAATGTATTCCTTGGGTGACATTTTTACTCTAATGGCAGTATTCAAAGGTATGGATTCAGCCCATCATTAAGAGCTGGAAGCAAATACTTGGATAGAATATAACCAAGTACGTGGGGAGGTAACACTGTTTGGCTTCTAGCTTTAGACACTAAATATTCAATATACACAGCAATACTGTTATTCATGCCTCAATCTATCTTTGCTCTTGGTTGGGAAATCCTCATGTGTTCTCTTTGAAGTGACCATTTTTCATTTGATTCAACTTGAACTTTGTCTCTCTGACCTGATTCTGAGTGTCTGTAGCTACTGCATAAAAAATCTGGCAAATAGGTTTAAGAAAAAACATCAGAATATTTTGGCTACTAGCTAAATTTTCCATACCAAGTAAAATGAATAGAGATTATTTAATGAGTTTATATATTAAAGAAATATTATATGTTGTAAAAAATATATATATAATTCCCTGTTAGCAAGTTGCTGAATTGCACAATGGCACAAAGAGAATTAAAATTTAAGGTAATAAATATGTTCTGATGCCACAATATTATACAAAATAATTAGAACAAATATTGAGACTAGTCTGGTATTTCTAGGTAGAACCCAAAAAGAAATGACTGCGCAAATGTTTAGGAATTAGTGGCAGTTGATCTTACTGCTTTTTAATGTAGCTCATATTTGTAATATTCTTTATTAAGAAGGGAACCTTGTGATTATTTGATGTAGTGGGTCTAGTAGTAAAGTGTTAATTCAAAATAAAGTTTTAAATGAAACCTCCATGAACTATGTAAAATCAGAGCCATTTTGAAGAAAGTGATCATTTGAGAAAGAAGTCTTAGAATAGTCATTTCTATATCTAGAAGATTTTCATGGACCAATATTGAACATTAGCATTCTACAGGTCTGGCTAAAATCAATGAACACACCTAACAATCTGAAGAAGTAGACATAACATTATTCTTCAATGATACCTGTTAAAATTCATCATTTTGTAACTTCCTGAAAAACAAATCTATACCTCGCCTTTTCTATAGACAAATAGGTGACATGGAGTTTCTTTGAGGCATTAACTTAAAGTTTAGCTTTTTAAAATGGATTTCAAAAGTCATCAGATTTATTATCAAATAACAGTCATCAAATGATCACATTTATGACTGTTATTTTTGTTATAAAAAATTTCCTGTTGTGTAGTTATAAAACTAAACATATTTATTCTCAATTATAATAAATAATTGCCCATGGAAATAAACATAAGTAAAAATAAATTGTATTAGGCTTGATTTTTTTTCCCTTTAATAGCCTTAAAAATAAGTGTGTAAATATTAGCCTATTCCTTTCAATAAGGTTTCTTAGGCAATGTTCTGGGTGACTCTTCATGCTCTTTTTTTGTTGTTGTTGGTTGTAGGGCCGGGGTACTGTCCCTTAGCTCTTCAGCTCAAGGCTAACACTCTACCACTTGAGCCACAGTGCCACTTCTGGCTTTTTCCTGCTTATGTGGTGCTGAGGAATCGAACCCAGGGACTCATGCATGCAAGGCAAGCATTCTACCACTGAGCTGAGCCACCCACCTTCCCAGCCCCTCTCCATGTTTATTTTAACATAGAAGACAAGCTCAGTAAATAGAATGCAATGGCTACATTTATTTTTTGATAATTAATTGAATTAATGGAGATATACAGTTGTTTGCTTTTCATTCAATTGAAAACCAGAGTATTTTTCCAAATTTAAAGTACAGGTAAAGAATGACACTAATGATACTAAATTGCTTCAAAATTATAAAAGACACAGAAAATATTATTTAGAACAAAGATCTTTCTCCAATAACGAAAACTACTACCTATTTACAATGAATTCCTTAGGAATTCACCAATATAAAAGCTGAAGCAAAATCACATTCTGTTTTCCAAGCTTCCAGTTATCTATTAGTATTGAAATATATCTTAGACCTCATTCCTAAGAAGGATAAACTGTCCATAATAATTAAAAATACTTGCTATACTATAACTTACTAAAATAAAATTTTAACAGAAGTTACCAAAGATTTTAAACAGATGTAATTTAGTTCTACCATATCCTATGTTTATGAATATGGCCAAAAAATGCTAAGAGAAGGTTTTAAGAAGTAGCAGATAACACAAGTCCATCTGCTTATGTCATCTGCTACTCTTTATGTCACATGGAAAGATTATAAAAGGAAAATCAGATTCACATAGCATCTATCTAAGTAGATTCTATAATCAAATTCTTGAAGGATTTGTTAAATTTTCTTTTTTTCTTTTAGTTCTTTTAATTCATCTGATTATTTTAACAAATAATTCCTTGTTGAAAACAATTTTCATGTTTTTCACTAATCCAGGTTGATGTGCTCTAATAAATTTTTATAAAGTTTTATTGTCTTTCAATATTTATAAGAACATACCAGTTTGAATTAGTCTTCTATTTTTCATAATTTTAAACTTAATATTAGCATGTCATAATCCACAGATGATTAAAAGTATAAAGCAAGAGTTCTCACCACTCTAATTTAGAACCACAACAACTTGTCTTTTATCCAAAACTTTCTAAATTTTTTCCCAGACTACACCTGCAAACTTTTTCTCTCCAGTGCAAGCCAGGGCCTACCTAGACACACCTCATTGGGTAGAGGACACTGTAACACCTGAGATGCCATTTTCCTCTCCGTCCTCCATTACGGTACCTGAGCATTCACCAGACTCATGAGGCAGCAATGCCAGGAGATGGTGCATTAGACACACCACACTGGAGGAGGTCAGTAGTTCGGAGTCCGTATGAAGTCACCTTGTCTTTCATGAGCCTCAGGTGTGTGTATCAAACTGATGATGCATTGTGTGAAACTGGAGGACCTTTCTTATAGAAGAGGCCTTCTATCTATTGAAAATCAAGGGGACAATACCAATAAAACCAAGGAGAAACAGATAAATATGCTTAAATATGCTTTAAATATGCAACAGGCTCTAGGGTGTCTCTTTTTTCTTTTTATGTTTTCTTTCTGTCATTCTTTTTCCTTCCTCTGTCCTCCTCTTTTCCTTTTTTCACACATTTCTTCTGTATATTCATCCAATAAATACCCACTTAGTGATGCTGATGCTGTGTAAAGCATTGTGCTAGACACAAGTATAAGGTAATAAACAAGACATGTGCAGTCCCTTCTCTCTTCCACCTATAGCACTTTCTATGTATCATTGAAAAGAGAAGTCAAACAAATAATTACTGCAATAGAAGGAATTAAAATTGAGGAAGATGAGAATTTGATGGTATCGATAATAGAATCCCTAATATAGCATGCAAGACCACTTTGCAGAATCGATTCCTATGCTGAAATCTAAATGTAAAGGCATTTGACTGGATGATACAGATGGAAGTGGGTCAAGGAGTAGAAGAGGCAATGTTACAGGCCAAGGATTCTGACAGAAAACATAAAACAGAGAGGAAAAAGAGTGAGGGAAAGAGAAAAGATAGAGTTGATAGGTACCAGAAACAGATAAGAAATGTACTCATTACCTTGCTCATGCAACTGTAACCCTTCTGTACACTAGTTTCACAATAAAACTATTAAAAAATAAAAATAAATCTTCAACTGGCAAGAACTTAGAGTACTCTAAACCCTATATGAACACAGAAGCTCCAGGTAGAGTAGAAAGTACAAGGCCTTTATGAGGTCAAAAAGAAAACTAATGGAAATAACTTCATCCAAAAAAAGGAACACCTTTGTCAATGTGACAAGAGAAAGAGAGAAAGAAAGATTTGTAGATTTGAGAGTGGAGAGTGGAAAAGGTTTCTCTCTTGGGAACTTTTTAAATATTTTTTAATGAGATGGGGTGAGGTCATTTTTTGAGCGAGAGGGAGGAGATTGAAATAATTATTGTGGAGTATAGGTGCAGGAGCCAGTTGGGAAATATATTAAAGTTACCAGTGAGCGTTGGGAGCCCAGGTGAGGTGAAGACTATAAATTAATAATGGTATAAATCTTCTTGGTTATGTAATTTTCTCCAGCAAGTCTTATCAGGCAGGATAGTGTGACTGAGGAGGCAGAAGTTAGATTCATCCAGGAATAATGACTTGCTAAACTAGTGTGATTTAAAAAAAAAAAAAAGAGGCCAGAACAACTAGTAGGAAAACAACTGAAATGATAATCAAGATAATTACATGGAGAAATAAAAGAGGGCTGGTGAATCAATTGGCTAAAGAACTAATGTAATTAGATAAGCAGATAATTCTTGTTTCCAAGAGACATACATTCTTACTCTAGAAGTAATAAAACAAAACAGTGAACAGTGAAAATGGTAATAAACACCATGGATTTAAAAAGTAAGAGATAAAGAGGGCTAGCTACTTTATAATGATGATGTCTCTGAGGAGACATCATTTAAGCTGAATTTATAGAGTGGTGATTAGAGTCTTAACCTATAAATCCTTAGAGAACCTAGATGTAAATTTAAAGACTGTGATAAGTGTATATTTGTCCTTATGCTCTATGGCAGTATAAACAAATTGTATTTGTTGACTATTTACTACCCACCACCTGTTTTTGGAAGTGAAGTTTTATTGAAATCCAACCACATTCTTTTGTTTTCATACTGTCTATGATTGCTTTCACACCACAACAGCCAAGACAAGTAGGTATGACAAGAATCACATAGGCTACAGAGCTGAAAAAGTTTATTACCTGACACTTTACATAAAAAGCATTACAGTTTCTTTACACACTTTTCCTGTTGGGTTGCTGTATTCTACCAGATATTAATCATTTTTCTACACAAAGAACTCAAAACAAAAGTACCACCTGCTGCCAGCTCTCTCAGATCCTATGTTGCCTAAGTCCTATGTTGTCATCTTTTCAGATAGAATATAGAGGGGGGGGGAGTTTTTCAGCACAATATTCAAGGTCCTCTACAACATAATTTCAACAAGTTTTCAGCATGGCTTTAGTTATCTTCTACTCCATTCAATTACAGCAGCCATTGTACTGAAACTTATGACGCATTCTAATCTTTGTATTGTTCTTTTAGCAGTTCGACTCAGTTAGACTATGCTGTTCATATGACCCCTTAAACTGTATTGCTTTGTGCTTCTGATAGGTTTTTCAATTCCTTTGAGTATATTTAATTTCATCATGCAGTATGTTAGTCTGCATTCCCCGAGCATAGTACATTAAGATAAGATGAAACATGCACAGGTTTTTATTAGGGGAAATGCCTGCAAAGGAAAAAGGAAACTAGCTGAGGAAGCTGAAAGCATCATCCAAAGACAATGCAAAAAGAAGAGAATAAAGAAGGTTGGGTGGAAACATTGTAGAGTGCTGTTACTGACAGAGGCATGCCCACCAGTACTCAAACATAGGCTTCGTCCAGCCAAAGCTGACTATCTTCAGCATCTCAGAGGTCTCAAAATTAGACCTATCTTAGTATCTCAGCGCTGCTCAGTTTCTGACTAAGAACAGCTTTCAGGAAGTGTGGACTTGGTGCACATTTGGCCAGGACAGATCTCAGAGGCGAGACAGAAGTCTTCATAAAATTCACTGCTTATGGAGGTATATCTTTTGTCTGCCATTAAGAAGTTAGTAATAACCTCTATAAAGACAGATGTATGCCCAATATACTTTTTCATCCACAGCAATTAGCAAATTGACACATTCAAAGGCATACATAGATATATAAGATAATTCATCTATTGAAAGAGTTCACATATCCATGTATATGATATCCATTATATGCTCATATATGCATATATAACTACAAATAAATAGCTCACTAGATATTGTTCAAGTATTTAGTTTTAGGTGCAACTTAATTGTTTTGCTAAAATGGAGGAAAACTTCAAGTAGGATTATAGTCCCTCTGCTTGTAAAGTTACTTTATTCACCAAGTATTTTTGTGTGTGTAACATATCCTAAAATTCTTCCCAATTTCTTTTTAAAAAAGATATTATCATAAAAATACTGTACAGAGTGTTACAGTTACATGAGCAAGGTAATGAGTACATTTCTTATCAACCATTGTTGCCTCCTCCTTTGTTTTCCCCCTACCATCCCTTCCCTCCCCCTCCAAATTTCTTTATAGCTAGACAATCCAGCAAACCAAAAGCATTTCATCTATATGGACTAAAAAAGCTTCCTTGATTGTTAGCAAGAATTGTTTACCATATCAAATATATACTTTCAAAGAACAACAGAATGCAAAAGAATATTACATCTTGTTTGTGGTATTTCAGTAAAACACATAATCATTTAAACATAGATAATATGGCAAGTTTTCCTTATTGTTTTAAATTTTGCAGTTGTGTGTTCCTTCTTTTTACTTAATCTATATGTAGAGGTCACGACAATATCACTTAGATTCTTACTGCCTTCTTCCCACACTTTCATTAAACTAATTATCTTAAAATATAATTAGCTAATTACTGAAAAAGGCAGATAATGATTGTGAATGGAATGTAAGATAAGCATTAATGAACAACAACACGATCCAAATATTCTAGTCAGGGAGAAGACATCAGAGTTGGCAGAAAGACGAAGAATATTCAATAACCTTTTGATCAGTTACACTTGAATCAGAACTAACAATGCTACACTGTGTTATTGCAACTGGGTAGGAGTCCAAGTCCTCAATTTTTAAATTCTAACAAAGCGCCTTTACATTTCAGTGATGTTGAATAATGTACTAAAGTACCCTAGTGCAGACTGAGTGCAATTTGTCAACTGGACTTTGTACTCTTTCTCGTTTTGGCCTGCTTAGAAAGCATTATGTGGAAAAGACTTGTTTTCATTTGCAGCTATTGTCAAAATAACAGAATTTATTATAATTGAGTTAAAATGTGTTTTTGGAAGGGCTGATAATATTCAAATTGTCCACAATATAGTTAAGGTAGATTTCTTTGAAAAAAATTTTAAAAGACTAAATTGGAAATAGATTTTAATTTTCTAGCTCAAGATCATAACCCATTTTAAATAAAAATACAATAGGCTATCTAATCAGACTGGTTATCTGCCCCGAATAATTGAAGCCATGCGATTGTGGATTTTTAAAATGTGATTTTGACTAAAATATAATATGGAACTAATGTAACTGGTAACATAGATAAAATCTCTGTAGGAATCAACAAATTCACCTAGAGAAGAAACAAGCCTAGAGTAAGACCAACCAGGAGACCTTACCTCTTCTATCACTGTATGAGTAGCTGGGGTGGTATATTCCTAAAACTCCCTGCACAGTGTATTTATCATATTACTACACAACAATTTGCTTCCCCAAATTCCCCATTAGAGACTGAATTGCTTTTGAGAGCACAGCTTTAGATGAACTCACCATTCTTTCTACTGCCTAATATCTAATTGACCATCAATACATATTAGTTGATTTAAAATGTAAACAGTGCAGAAGAACATTGAGACTAATTTAATTCAGTGCATTACTTATTAATGTCATACACTGACTGCATGGTGCTGGCTACAAATGAAGGAGAAACTGTAGGTATCATCTAGGAATAGGTAATCTTCTTGGAATGAAGTATCTGAGCATGTATAATCTTGGAAAGATAAGAAAGCCACTCATGAAATATTAATAAACTAACAAAAACAGTAGTAAACTTTCTGTTGTAGTGAGTGCTATACAGAATAAATGCTGACAGAGTTCAGAACCCATTTTTTTAATGGAAAAAAGTAAGTCTGACATATAGAAACTGGGATCTGCAACTGTCTGGAGTAGATGATTCATGATTAGGAGTAAGGATGGAGATACAAGGTTGGAAATAAAGGTAAAGACTCCTTGATTCCATTCTGAAAAGTGTGAACCATATAGTGGGAAACCCACTGAACTGAATCCAAAGATCTTGCTACAGACTTTACTTTTTTCTAGTTTGTCCTGATACTGAGTCAAGGAAGAAAGCTTTTCTCACTTCAGGTTCCTTATGCAGAATTTAAGCTAAACCAAACAGCCATTGAGACTCCAAGGTATTGGCGAGATAGGATTTTGAGAACGTATGTTAGATAGGAGGGTGTGACATGAAGGTTGGAAGGTTCCCATAACAATGGTTAGAAATGGCCAAGTTAAAATTTGCAATAGTTTACCAAAATCCCCAAGGATGAACTTCTGGAATTGTATGTGACAGAGAAAATAGAAAAGGAGAATAGAAAAGGTAAAATGACTGTATGAACACTGATTCAAACATATTATCATTTTAAACCAAGTGACTAGATATTACAGTCTAATTGGAAAAAATCTGTATTTTATTTTTACATTATTTTTTATTGTGAAAATACTGGGCAGAGGGATTACAGTTACATTATCTACATTAGAGAGCACCGAATACCAAAGGCAATCCTAGCATTCTGCCTGCCACTAAGATGTACATGAAACTCAAAGCCATCTTAAATATTTTCAGCTATTTCATCGAAGCTCTGCTATATTCATGGAGTTCGTTAATGAGATAACTTACTTTGAAATTTAAGGACATAGGCTGCCTTTTCTAAAGCAGAGCTGCGGTGCTGCCTCTTATTCATATATGATGCTAATCAAGGCTCACATTGCTCTCTCAAATTCATTTACTCATCAGCAAAATATGGAGTAAAAAGAATTTGTTTAATATATTACAGAGCAAATGAAATAATTCATATTAAGCTATATCACAAATGGGCAGATTCCTAGATTACAAATAATGGTCTTTGTTTCTTCTAAATGAGATTATTATGTGTCTCCATTCTTTCTAACACACACCATGTGTAGAACATAATGGCAATGATGTGAATGTTTCTCTTTCATCCAAAAGTAATCTACTCCACCCATACTCATAGGTATATACTAGGTAGGAAGAGCCAGGTTTGTGCAACATGCCAGGTACAGAATAGAATGTAAGATACACATGGTTCTTGGTTTGTTTTGTTTTGTTTTGAAGCATAAGAACTAACAAAAGATAACGATATGGAAATCAGCAATAAAAGTTCAATATGCATACTCTCATGTAGGAATTGTGTGGCGTGATTTAGGAATATAATGGATGGCTTCTTTTGAAAGGTCAAAAAATTGGTCCTATATAAGTGGGAATATATAAGCTAAATTCTGGAAATATTTGTTACTAAGCCTGAAAGCTTATGTTATTAATAAATATTAATAATAATCTGTCCTGTCTATAATAAAAACAAGTAACAGGTCTTTTATTGCCTGAAAAACAAAAAAAATCATTGGATAACTCAAAATATGAGAAAAGAATACAATATTAAGGGGTTGGATTGGAATAGATAGCTATAGAGATTGCTTTACCATTTGCATGTAAAAAATGTGAGAAAATTCAAATAAATTCAAATAGTTTTAAATATCATTGATTTAGCTAAATAAAACATCCCCAAATCATTGCTGTGCCAAAAAATTATGTGCATTTTAACTTCTTTTTCTTTCAGAATTAACAATATTTTGAGTTACTTTAAAGGTGAAGAAAGAAGTGATACATATTGTAGCTATTTTTTTCCTTTGCATCACATCATGTTGTGTGCCTCTGAGTCAATTTCATTCAGTAAATTATTATGATGTGTGTTACACTCACATCAAGTTTAATAAATCAGGACACCCCATGTGTAGTTTTATGAAGAAGGTGAAATCTATATGCAAATAACTAATGTACAAAATGGTAAATGAAAATTCTATTTTAGAAATAATCCAAAATATTATGGAAATGGAAACTCAGAGGATAACAGATTATTGACAGGATAATTCAGTTTGCCACATATGCAAATAGAGAAAATCTAATTACTAAATCCTTCGTGAACTTAAAAGAAGGTTTAAATCTCCAGAAGTCACTGGAGGCTCAAGGCAAAAAACCAATCTTCAAAGAAGCCAAGACTATAACAAGAAAATTAAGAGAAAAGATTACATGTGGCTTTGTTTCTTCACTACTAAGACTAAAGGTGGAATTTCAGTAATGAGAATTAAGAGAAAGGTGCCTTCTTGTTTATATTTTTAACAAAAGTTAAGAGTAGGTTATAAAAAAAAAGAGTAGGTTATTAATCTGCAGGTATAACTGTAAAAAATAAACCCAGCTTAAGGGGTACTCTTATCTTAGAACCCTAAAGCCTGTTCATCTGTCTTTGAACATTTTCTGACAAAATGTATGCAGAATACAAAACCATAAAAGAAAACAAACTTGCTTGATATACTTTTTACTGTTAGCTAACATGTTTTAAGGACTCGATTTGTCTATTATCTTTCCTCAACACAGTAATATGAAAATTAGAAACCTGTCCATATTTAATCAAATAAAATATTCATCATACATACATTCTTCCTCTAAAGATTTTAGCAGGAAAAATTTCATTTCCAGCAAGTTATATGAAAATTGGAATCAAATCTCAGTCTGATTCTTTATAACATAGTGCCATCTAGAGATTAAAGTTGATGTTGCTACAATCTAGACTAACCCCAACTAGCTTCTAAAATGTTACATTTTATAGCTAATAAATTTAGCACCATGTGTTCATTAAAGTACAACTATATGAAGTGTTTTCTATATACATTAATGATTATAAATTTACCTATAGGATACTGAAACTGGATATTTTTAGTGTACAGTTTTTCTTCTGAGTTGGTAGTATTCTTCCATATATAATATACTGATATGGCTTGTACAGATAATGTGTTTATATGTATTTATATATTATATTATATGTAATATGTATATGCATTATATATAATATATTATATTATATGTATGTTATTATCTTATATATAAAACTTTGTGGAGACTTAAATGAAAGTACAAGAATATTAATTTTATTAACTTTTATAAAAGGAAATAATTGAATTTTCATGAAGAAGCAAGATAATGTTCATCATATATATGAAATATTTATAATGAAGTATTAAAAGTACCTGCTAAGAATGAAGAGCAAAGGTCTCCATAATTTTTCACTTGAAATGTTGCAAATGTATCTCAGTTATTTGAAATGGTCCAATAATAGTTAATTAGAAGTTCAACTTGTCATGAACATCATTATACCATGAAAAATGCTGTCTGGCAAGTCAAAGCATGAATTATGAAGTGATTTACACTTGTCTACCTATGATGTCAGTAAGAAAGTGAATACTTGTATATCAACAATACGTCAGACTGATCATTTTAGGACAGAATACCAGAACTTGAGAATATAGAAAATTAGGCACTTGAAAAACATTCATTCACAGCTGGGTGCCAGTGGGTCAGGCCTATAATCCTAGCTACTGAAGGAGGCTGAGATTTGAATATCACAGTTCAAAGTGTGCTGTTGCAGCAAAATCCAAGAGACTCTGTCTCCAACTAGACAGCAAAAAGCCAGACAGTTGTAGCTCAAGTGGTAGAACACTAACCTTGGACTAAAAACTCAAGGACTGTACCTAGACCTTAACTTCAAGCTCCAGGATCAGCGCGCGCGCGCGCGCGCGCGCGCGCACACACACACACACACACACACACACACACACACACACACACACACAGCTGCATGCACATACATACAACAGCCACATCCAGAAAAGGCTGAGCCTCCATCTGCCTTTAAAGATTGAAACATTGTGGGCCATCTTCAAGATTTAAGAAACTCCAGAAATCCTACTTTTTATGTCAAATTATCTGACTTTTAAATGTTAACTCAAAGAACTTTGAGAAAGGATTGTATATACTAAGTAGAATAGTTACTACTACTGATTGGGCTGAATTTGTGCTGCCTTTGGCAGTTTTGTTACTGTTGTTTGGTACTTAAATACATTTTATTTTAGAGTATAAAAATATGATTATAATATCATGTATAGAAAGTTCATACCAATTTTTACATGTAAACAGTATAGACATCCTAGGATAACTCTATTTGAAACTAATAAAAATTCACAACAAATCCTGTAGCTCCCATTAAAAATTGTATTTATTCAGCTGTCATTTGCTGAATGTCTGTTATCACCAACTTCATCCTAGATACCTGCTACATACAAATAAAACAATACACAGATCATTAATTTAACCTACAAAATAAAGTGGTGAAATAGGTGGTACTTATATAATTTGATGTGTCATATAAATTAAAAGGGTATGTTGAAAGTAGGAAGGCATGCTCAAAAATAATGTCTTTTAATAGTTTCTTTAAAAAAAACTTCTCCTCAGAAAATTGATGTGCTTGGTTGTCTAACAATGTCAGATTTTGAGCAACAAATATTTCTGCACCATGTTTATACAAAGAAGACTGACATCAAAGAGAAAAAATTATACTAGTCTTGAAGCTGTTAAGATCTTACTGAAAATGTTTGTACAAGTCATGGAAATAAAGTTTTACTCCAATAGAAAATTGGCATTTCCTTCTGTTTTAGAAGTTATCACCTTCACAAAAATCCATGCTCATAAAGGCAATGGCAGGATATATAAAATAACACTTGTCTTTCAGTGTAGGCACTCAAAAACATTAAGTAGCAGTTACTTGCAATATGGTAATCTCAAAGCCTTAATTCCATAGGAAAGAAGAGGAAAAAATGTTGACAATTTTGACCTTCTTATTTGCAAAGGCTGCATAGAAGATTGCTGAAGAGCAAGAGTTTTTGATCAAACACCATTTTATAGCCAGTACATGGATCCCTCTAGTTTCAATGCTTGAGTGGGACATCTTGTTAAAGTTCTGTCATATGGATAGGATATTGTCATTTGTGGGTTGATCTTATGCCTTGCTACTTTGGTAAAGTTTAGGATTAGTTCAAGGAACCTGGGGATGGGGGTGGGGAGAATCTATACAGTCCTTTCATCAAGAAGGATAGTTTTACATCTTCTTTCTCTATTTGGATCTTCTTTATGTTTGTCTCTTTGCCTTATTGCTCTTGCTAAGCATTCCAGTACTATATTGAAGAGGAGAGCAGAGAGTGGATATCTTTGTCTCATTTCTGATTTTATACAAAATGGTTTTAGACTTTCATCCTTTAAGTATAATGCTGGCTGTATTTTGTCATATATAGCCTTTATTATTGTCATATACAACCTTTATTATATTGAGGAATGATCTATGAATTACTACCTTCTCCAAAGCTTTTATCATAAAGAGGTGTCAAAAATCTTTTTTCTGCATCTGTTGAGATGATCATGTAGTTCTTATCCTTGCTTCTGTTGGTGTGTTGTATTGAACTAGCTTTGTATTCCTTTGTATCCCTAGGGTGAATCCCATTTGATCATAGTATATCATTTCTTTTGGTTAGTTGTTGAAATCATTTGGCCAAACTTTTATTGAGAAGTTTTGCATTGATGTTCATCAAAGATATGGGTCTATATTTCTCTTTCTTTGATGGGTCCGAATCTGGTTTGGGGTAAGTGTAAGGCTGGCTTCATAGAATGAGTTTGGTAGTGATTTTTCCCTTTCTAATTCATTGAAGAGTTCAAGGAGTATTGGTGTCAGTTCTCCTTGGAAGGCCTTATAGAATTTGGCTGTAAATCCACTAGTTCTTGGGCTTTCCTTGGATGGGAAATCTTTTGCTGCCATTTCAATTTCATTACTTGTTAAGTGTCTATTTAATTGGTTTAAATCTCTCTGGCTTAGTTCCGGTATACTGATGCTCTATAGTAATGCATGCATTTCTTCCAGATTCTCCAATCTGTTGGTAAAAAGGTGTGCAAAATAGTTCCTCATAATATTCTCAGTTTTCCTTGTTTCTTGAGTGATGTTCACTTTTTCACCTCTATTTTTATTTGTTTGGGTGATTTCTCTTCCTTTCTTAATCAGATTTGCTAATGGCCTGTCAATTTTTTTAATTTTTTAAGAACCCACTTTTGGTTTTGTTGGCTCTTTGTATGGTTCTTTTATTTTATAATTTCTTTATTTCTGATCTAGTTATTATTTCTTTCCATCTACTGGTTTTAGATTTGGCTTGTTCTTGTTTTTCAAGGAGCTTGAAATTTCTCTAATTTGTTGTTCTCTAATTTGTAAATAATCTCTTCAATGACCCATGTTGTTCAGTCTCCATGAGTTTGAAAATTTTTTGTGATGGTTTTTGCTGTTGAGCTCTAATTTTATTCCATTGTGGTCTGACAGGATGCAGGGAATTGTTTCCATACTTTGAATTTGCACAGATTTTCTTTGTGACTATTCTGGAGAATGTCCCATGGGCTGTTGAAAAGAATGCATACTGAGACGCTGCTGGATGAAGATGTTGAAGTGATAACACAGGTCCAGATGTATTGCATATATAAACTGCTTTGTTAACTGGAAAAAATATTCATAACCTAAAATTAAAATAAGTATGGGAAAAGATAATAAGAACATTCATAAACGGTATCAAAGACAGTCCCCATTTATTCACACTGAATATTTTCTAAATTATGTGAAAAAGAGCATGAAAGTCCAAAGTTATCAACTCATATCAAAACAGTCTGTTATGCCCACTGGTTCTCACACAGTTCATTTATATTACTTAAAATTAGTTAAAATAAGTGGCAAATTTCGTTGTCACATTTCTGAGTGATAAAACCCTGACAGTGTGAAGATGCAAGTAATTTTCTGTTCTCTTTATAAAAAAGAATAAAAACCCAAAATAGTTATAGCTCTAAATATAGTCTTTGAGCCTCAGTTAAATTAATTTCAATGATTCTGGGCTTTAAACTAAAAAAAAGAAAGAAAGAATAATTTAATGTCATAGAATAAGACAAACTGAGGTATCCAAGTTAAGCTATAATGGAAAACACAACATCTCTTAGCAAATCATCATAGTCACCTTCTTTATGTCTAAATTATTCCAATGAATATCAGACCAGGCATTTGAAGATGACATCATACAAAATAAACAAGTTCTACTTTCTTAGTGTTTTGTTTTGGTAAGGGGTTAAGACAGGGTCTGATCATTTAGACCAACCCATTCAAACTTACTATCCTCTCTCTCTTCTGCCTCTCAAGTGTTAGATTACAGGCTTGAACAATCATGCCCAGCTTTCCAAAGGTGTTCAAAGAAAATTTGCAAGAAAGACCCTCTTTGCTATTTAAATTATCATCTTGTTTCTCAATACCTTATTATTAGTAAGATTACTGGCCATGCGTGTTTAATGTGTGACACCATTATAAAAAATAAATAACCTTCCTCATCAGAAAAATGATGGAAATCACTTTTAATGACTTTCATAAAACTATTGAGTAAAATAAATGAAATTATATTCTAAGTAGGAGATTATCTGTCATAAAGTAGGCCTTTAACAAATTAGAGCTATTGGACCAGGTGTGGTATTGTGTGACTCTAATACCATCTACTCAAGAGGCAGAGACCCAGGAAGATTGTAAAGTCTAGCCCAGGCAGCGTTAGTGAGAACTATCTCACTCAAAAAGATAGGTATGGTAGCAAGTGCCTGTAATCCCAGCAATGTAGCAGGCATAGAAAAGAGGATGTGAGAAGTACTGAGAGGAGAATTGCAGTCCAAGTCTAGCTCAAGGCAAAAGTAAAAGGTTAAAGGTACGGCTCAAGTGATAGCACATCTGCCTAGCAAGCACAACACCTTGAGTTCAAACCCCAGCACTGTAAAAGAAAAGTAAGATAAAATAAATTCATATTCATTAATTAAAGTAATAACCAATTTAGATAGTCAAAAATTTTCCTACATCAATGGCTAATAATCAACAAAAGCATTCCCTTTGAACTTAGATAATAAAAAGGTCTTCTGTCTCAAAATACACAGAAAGCCATTTTCATAAATAATGGGACTGACCAGCCTTACATTTAAGATTCTCTTCAAAATTCAATTTCTCCCTTTTCCAGCCAGATTTGCATTTGGAAAGATGGTCTTGAACTAGATTTCCTGGCTTCTCTGACTTTTGCTTGGAGTTTGTCCAACATAAAGCACTGGCAGGAGACAGGAGGGTTAAAAAATGAAAGTCAACATTTGTTACACCTTTCCCCTTGGGCCCTGGTTCTGCAATAGTTCCCCTAGCAGTGGCCACAGTTCTTGTCACCGGGCTTCTTACAGCTTGAACTCTCTCTGCACTTTTGGTTGGGATTTCTTTGTACGCCCTGCAGGTAATTGCAGGGCATGGTGTAAAGATAGATCGGAGGGGAAGAAGCAGGAAACAGAGAAGGCTGAGAACATACCCATAGTTGAGGGAACACCAGAAAAAGTAGGATGCGAATAAAGCAGTGGACCAACATCAATCAGGAGAAACAAAATCAAAACAAGATACATTTAGACTATGTTTGATATATGATGGAAAAAAGCAATCACTATGAAACTGGATGAAAGAGTAAAGGAGAGACTAAAAATCCAAGAAGTCTAAGACATTCCTTTAGCAAATAAATACTGATGACATTAACAAAGCTGTGGAGATAATATCATTTTGACTAGCTTTTTCCTTCATCTTAGTTTCTATTATGACTCATTGGGAAATCGACTTCTTTGAAGTACTTTTGAAAAAAATTGTAAAGTATTTTCTAGGACTTCACATAATATTTCACAGGACCCGTAATGATTTGGGTACAGAAATCTATTTTTGAGTCTTCAGTCTTTAGAGCATTTTATGTATTTGTTCATTTATTTTTTGAGACAGTGTCTCATGTAGCCCAGATATCACTGGAAATTGTGATTCTCCTGTCTCACCCTTCCATGTACTGAGAGAGACACCATGCTCATTTTAGCCCTATTTTGAAACTTTAAAAAAAGTAATATTGACATGAAACAACCTGTATTTATTTCAAATGTACAACATGGAAGTTTTGACATCCAGGCCTGTGTACACATCACTACAAGTAAGATGATTAACATAAGCATGATCTCTAAACTTTCCCTGGTTTTCTTTAGTAATCTCCCTTCCCAGATCCCACCCTATCTCTGCCCCAGCCAACATCTGATCTGCTTTTTGTCACTATAGGTTAGGTTGCATTTTCTACAAATTTATATATTACATGTCTACATGTTAATGTACACATTCCATATTATTTCTATGTACTATATTTCACTTTATAAATAATATACTCATCTGTAAACATTACTCTGTTCATAAAGTCATCTGCTGGTGAACAGACATTAGAGTTATTTTGAGCTCTTGTATATCACAAACATGGCTGCCAGGACATTAACATACAGTTCTTCAAGGCTTTCACTTTCTCAAATATCCAAATTATGTGTTGTACCTAAGTACATAGGTACATATTTAAGTGATTAAGAAACTGACACATGGTTTTCCAAAGAGGTTTCATAAGTCTTCTATGGATATGGTCATCCATTAAATTTTAACTATTCCAGTAAATATGTAAAGATACCTGAATCTATAATTATATTTCCTTTCTTTAATGTACAGCAATGTCAAGAATCTTTTACTGTGTTCACTTTATATCTATATACTTAATGACGAATGCCTTCAGATATCTTGCTCATTAAATTTGTTTTCTTATTGAATAAGCAGGGTCCACTAAAATTCCAGGCATGTCTTTATCAGAAATATATTATTTTTAAATATTTTCTTTCAAGCCATGGTTTATCTTTACATTCTCTTATAATGTCCTTCAAAAAGCAGATCTTAATTTGGAAGAAGCCCAATTTATTTGTGTTTTGGTTTAGTGATGCATTGGCATCATAAATAAAAATATTTCTGTAAATAAAGAACAAAAAAATTTAATTGAAGGGTATTGGTGACTCACGCTTGTCACCTTATCTTACTTGGAAGGCTGAGGTCATAAGGAATTGAGTATCAGGTGAGCACAGACAGTAACAGAAGAAAACTGAGTGTTATGGTACATAACTATTATCTCAGCTACAACAAGAAGCCTTAAATAAGCAGAACATAATCCAGAAATGTGTCTAGGCAAAACTTAGACCCCATCTCAAAAATAACCAGCACAAAATAAGGACTACAGACATGTAGTAGGAGGAAACATGTAGTAGTAGAACACATCCCCCTAAATTCAAAATCCAGTAGGTGAATAAATAACTAAAAAGTCTTACATTTACTTCTACAAGCTTCACAGTTGTAGATCTTATATTTTAGTCAATGATAAATCTTGACTAAAACCTGGAAGTAGTATGAAGGGAAATTATGTAAGGATATTGCGTTTTTCTCCCTAGCTCCATTTGTTGAAAAGACTATTTTTTCTTCACTGAATTGCCTTATCTTTTTAGACAATCAATTGTCAACATGATGTATTTCTGGATTCTATATTGTGTTCTATATCACAGTTTTTTGTATTAGAGTATAAATTTGAGGATAATACTTATAGACCTAGAAGAAACTGTTAATCCTACAAAAAATTAGCAAATACTCACATCTTGAATTCTAAACATCAAACTCTAAGATTAAGAAAAATTGAAGCTATGGAAGTTTTTATTTGGATCTTTATCAGTGTTCCTTTTGAGGAAACTGTATTTGTGTCACCTGGCACTAAGGTTCATTCTATTAAAAACAAAAAAAGAAGTGTATTATCACTAGTTACCTAAAAACACTATCAACTAAAATGAAACTATGTGGTTGTTGCCTAATCATTTAAGTTTTACCTTCGCAATATAGCCTTATGTTCTCAAGGAATGCTATATTTTGTAGGAAAATATTTCCATGCTTTCAATCCAGTGTCATGAATACAGTATCCAAAAACATAAGGATATCATGTAAAATAGAAAGGAAGCAACACTGAGAAATGTTTTGGGTTAAGATTTACAGGCATCTGTAAATATTTGTGGTACTGAAGTTGAGAAATGGTTTAGAAACTACTATTGAATTTCAGTATAATTTCATATTATACCATATACTTCAATGTCTAGACTGCTCTTCATATTTTTGTTTAGGTTTCAAACTCCTGAAGTAATTATCTGGACATTATCCTGCAAAGAATCCTAAATCTAAGGGAAGTTATGTTTGTTTTAAGTATATATTTCTTTTGTGTAGTTTTCAGAATAATTTTCTTCTGTGCCTAAAGGGGAAAGAAAAATTCCCCAATGAAATTCATCCAACAAGAAATATGGAGAAATATCCCATGTAGCTATATGGTCCTGTACCACTTCCTTTGGATTCTGGAAAACATTTTTGAGTGTAAATAGTCATCTTCTATGGAGCAAGTCATGGCTGTGTCTGCCCTATCTATCATTATACATGTGTGAGGCATATGAAATATCTGTCTAAGAGCTGTTAAATTAATGTGATATGTCAGTTTCGGTGTGTTGAAGGTGTCAGACTTTGGCATAGGTCCTTCGGAGTAATTACTTCAGGCAATCAAATTGTCATCCAAGTCTGTGCATTTTACCCAAGGAAAGCATTCTTCAATTGATTGGCTTTACCATATTAAAAAGCATGTTCACTGGGGAATTTATGCAAACCTGTTTAATCTTTCTGGCATCTGCCAGCCTTAAGCACAATAAATAAGTTTCTATCTATAAAAATGTACACAATATCTTATATTCAGAATATAAAAATACTTTGAAAAAGTGAGACACATCTTTGTAAATAATACATATTGTGTCAGATATTAGTTTGAATTTTAGTACATACAAAGATTTTAAGACAAATAGTTATATAGGAGAAACCAATGCCAAAGTTGATTAAATGTATATGTTTTGTTGTCCAAAGTGAGAGTACTAGCCATATCTGGTTATTCATGTAATTAAACAAAATTAATATTCAGTTTCTCAGTCTAAGGAAGTACATTTCCAGGTCTTAATAGCCACATGGAGAGTAGCAAAGATACAGAACATATCCAGCACCACCAAATTTTTCATCTTGAATGATCAAATTATTTTATTTTTATTGAAGTTGTGATGTGCAAAAATATGACAAACAGGTTTTCATAGTGTTCACAGGTATATGTCCCACATAGTCTGACCAATTCTCCATTGTGTAATTCTCTCAAAGTAGAAACAATTATATGTGATATATTGCCTACTATCATGTAGCATTCTTTTATTTTTCCATCAGTCATGGAGCCTGAACTCAGGGTTTGGACACTGTCACCAAGCACTGTGCTCAAAGCTAGTATGCTACCATTTTGAGCCATAGCTTCACTTCCGGTTTTGGGATGGTTAATTGGAGATAGTCTTATGGACTTTCCTGCCCAGTCTGGCTTTGAACCACGATTTTCAATCTCAGCCTCTTGGGTAGCTAAGATTACAGGAATGAGCCATTGGTGCTCAGTTTCAGATAGCATTCTTGATCTGGTAGAATTTCCTTCCTGAAAAGGTGTTGTGAAATCTCCTTCTTTGTTTATAGTCATGTATGCATGAGAAATGGAAGAATTCTCCATGGATTATTTTCTGGACCATAATTCTCACCAATCATTTTTAACCATTTCTAATATGAATTCAATAGCAAGCACCTCATAAGAAGCTTGCATCATTTTACACTAAAATCCTACTGTGGGATAACTACAAGCAACTAAAACACAGAAATCATTGTGTACCACAAAAATATTCTACTATATCCACGTACATCCATTTGTCAGCACTCATCTTGCCCTCAGCTCAATCCCCAAAATGTTCATAGACATCCTGTTGTCATTAGCCAAAGGGAGAAACATGGCAATGATCACTAATAGTCTGAGTGCCACTAAAATATCATAATTTTTTGTACTTTATGAAAATATATCACCATAAAAAATGTTGGAGTACTTCTTATGCCTTTAAAGAGCTTCGAAACAATTAAGAACTAAGAATCTCAGCTCTGTTGAAGAAATGCTCAACATCTGTAGCTATAAAGATAATGCAGCTGGACACCGGTAGCTCATGCCTGTAATCCTAGCAAATGAGGAGGCTGAAATCTGAGGATCTCACTTCAAAGTCAGCCTGGGCAGGAAAGTCTGTAAGACACATCTCCAATAAACCACCAGAAAACAGTGGTGCTGTTCTCAAGTGGTAGAACACTAGCCTTAAACTGAAGAGCTGAGGACAGCGTCTAGGCCCAGAGTTCAAGCCCCATGACCAACCAAAAAATAAAAAATAAAAAAGATAATGCAGATCAAAACAACACTGAGATTCCACCTCACCCCAGTTAGGACAGCTATTAACAAGAAAACAAACAACAACAGATAATACAAAAAAAATACAATGTTGTGGGAATGTAAGCTTATTAAACCACTTTGGAAAGAAGTATGGAAGTTCCTAAAAAAACAAAAACAAAACTAAATATAGAACTTACCTGTGACCAGCAATTCTATTCCCAGTCATTTATTGAATAGAACACAAACAAGGTTACATACATTAAAGTCACTAGCACAACTATATTCACTGCAGCACTATTCACCATAGTCAAGATATGGAATCAGCCCAGATGCCTCTCAGTGGAGGTATAGATCAAGAAAACGTGAATGGAATTTTACTCATCAATTTTATTATTTACTAAAAGTAAAAAAAAATCATCAACAGACAAGATCCAGAAAAAGCATATGAGGGATGGAGGATAAAATTAAAAAATACTACATAGTCAAATAATAAGTAAAGAAAATATGGACAACCATGTTTACAACATTCAGTAATTCTGATATATGATCAAAAGATCAAACCAAAGTGTCCATGGGGGACAGGGGTAAAAGCAGCAGCAGCTAATATTCAAAATGAAGGCATTGAAAACTTGCTCAATAAAATTATAGCAAAAACATCACAAATCTTGGGAAAGTTATAGACACTCATGTATAGGAGGCATTTTGAAAGAGAAAAAAGCTCATCACATAATATTATAATTAAAATACCAAGACTAGACAATAAAGAAAGGTTATCAAAGGCCTGTACTACAGAAGACACTGAAAAGACTACTATATAAAGAGAAAAAGGAAAGGTCATCAGCATGGGAGCCAAGAATAAAGAAAGCAGAAGAATGTATGTGAAGTAGAAAAGTATAAAAACAATTTCAACAATCCAAAAAAATCTGAAATTGATGACAAAAGAATAAAGAAGGAACACTGGAACTGATCTGGTACAATTGATTAGAAAAATACATTTATTTGTCAGAATTTATTTTTACCGTTTATTAGTCTAATAAATTATCTTTTAGAATAAATATCAACAATAGAACCACAGAAGCAATCAATATCTCTTAATCATTACCATAAATATAAATAGGCTCAACTCTCCAATCAAAAGTCACAGATTGCCTCAGTGAATTGGATTATAAATCAGACTAAAACAATTTGTCCCCTACAAGAAGCACACTTCAAAACCAAAAAGACATGTAAATTATATGTAAAATGTTGGAAAAGACAGGCTAAGTAAACTGAAGTCAAAAGTAAGCAGCATTCACTTATGTATATGAAACATGAATGAAATTATGGAACTATTTGGAGAGAAAAGGGGGAAGTAAAGGAAAGATAATGAAAGGCAAACTGTAGGAATATGGCATAATAAAACTCACTGAAAGCAGTTGAAAAAAGTCTGGTGGGGAAACAAGACAGCAATAACCAAAATGTAACATATATATGTGTGAAACTTCACAGTGAAATTTACCAGCACAATTAATATATATTAATTTAGAAAAAGCATTCTCTGATTCTTTAGTTTTATTTAGATGTCTTTCTTATTTGTTGCCAAGGAATTATTTGTACATTAAACATATGGCATTTACCTTTCCTTTAAGTTATTCAATTTGATAGATGTTGAAAAAAACACCAGTATTTATTTCTGGTTGTGTTACTTGCTTTGCTTCATAGTGTATTTTCAATAAGTTCTACTAACCCAATGCTTTACCACATAAAATAAATAGTTACACCTGTATATAAATATAGATGTGATAGAAGAAAAAATATTACCAAAGTGTAAACTTGAAATGGTGATGGATTTCTGGAGCAGGCAAACAGTTGAATGCTTTCCTGCCCAAGTGGTACTTCCTATACAGAGTTGAAGGGTTAAGCTCGGAATAAGCCAGGTATCAGGAAGACTGAAGGAATGCTCACTGACATGTATTAGTGCATTCATGATGAAGAAATACCACATGTCATAGCACAGAAGTGAGTGAATATGTAACCAAGTGTCCTAAGGGCAATGACCAACGCCATAGAAATGTCTAGCTCAGAACCAAAAGTGCATGAGACAGTTAAAGCTTCTCTTTGGTCATTGCCATTATTAGGTATAACTGAGTACCTAGTTTAGGTTAGCATTTATCTACTTCTTATTCTTTTCCTCCTTTCCCGGCCCTTCTTTACCTGCCTTTCTGTTGATCACTTACTCTTCCTAACTCCCTACCTCTTCTTAAATTCCTCCTTTCTCTTAAAGCAATAGCTGAGATAGCATTTTTAACTCAAAGATTATCTTGACTTACTCCATTTAATGAAAGAGGAATATAAGGCACAAAATAGATACAATTCCTTTAGTTTCTTACAGCACTCATGCTTATCACTGCAGCAAAATTAGGACCCAGGCTCTAAACTTCTAATATGATTGTTTCTGAGTCTCTTCTTCAAACGGTTACAATCTTATTCTTATAGAATTTTAAAAATAAGCTATATAGATCTAGGAGAATAGTTTCAAAACACTACTTCCCCACAGCATGACAACAATTTTTCTTCATATGGACTCTGATTTTGACTTCCTGGGAATTTAAATCATATGAATAGAGAACATATTGGTTTTGTACAATGTATATGTGGAACATGAATGTTTTCTTCTTGCTGAAATATATTTATTATATCAAAATACTATGTGAAAAATTATTTGATTAATGGTTAGCATAGGCATTCTACTTAGGAATTTTGTATTTGATAGGGTAGTTCTGTTCATGTGAACTCGAGATGTAGTAGTGAATGTTGTGTTAACTGTAATGAAATTTCCAAGGGTGGGTACTTTAGAATGCAAACAAATTCGTTCAGCTCACAGTTTGAGAGGTGTAAGGCCATATTGATCTATAGGCTCAGCTCTGTTGAAACCCTTATGGTAGAAGTTCAAGAAAACAAGAGAGTCGGGTACTAGTGGTTCATGCCTGTAATCCTAACTCAAGAGACTGAGATCTGAGCATTATGGTTGAACTTAAGCCAGGCAGGAAAGTCTGTGGGGCACTTATCTTCAATTAACTACCAAAAAGCCAGAAAAGGATTTATGGCTCAAGTGGTAGAATGTTACCCTTGAGCAAAAAAGCACTGGGATAGTGTCCAAGCTGAGTTCAAGTTGGGTGGGGCAAAAGAGAGGGAGAGGGAGAAGGAAAGGGAGAGGGAAAGAACAAGAGAGAGAGAGAAAGAGAGAGACAGAGAGAAAGAGAGAGAACAAGGAGAGAGAGAACAAGAGAGAGGGAAGGGGGTGGGGACAGAAAAGAGAGGGAATAACACATGGTGAAACAGGACACCAAGCTGCTTTTTCATAAAATCCTTCTTTCAAGAACTATGAAAGGTTCCGCAAATACTACATTAGTTCCTTGTGAAGGCCATGTTCACTATGACCTCATTACAAGCAATTAGACTTTACCTTTAAGAAGTGCCATACCGCTGGGTGGTGGTAGCTCAAGCCTGTAATCCTAGCTACTAAGGAGGATGAGATCTGAGGATCCAGGTTCAAAGCCAACCTGGGCAGGAAAGTCTGTGAGACTCTTCCAATAAACTACCAGAAAACAGGAAGTGGTGCTGTGGCTCAAGCGGTAGAACGCTAGCCTTGAGCTGACGAGCTGTGGGACAGCTGCCAGACCCAGAGTGCAAACCCCACAACTGACAAAAAAGAAAAAAGAAAAAAAGTAGTGCCATACCATTCTTCCAACACCCACACACTAAGGATCAAACTCTTGCTTAAGGAAACCCATGCTCAAACTATACAACAGGAGCAAGAAGAGTAACAGCTCAGACTTACATCTGAGAAACTGCCTCATTCATGACTTCATCTCAGTTCTTTCATAACCTTTGGAATATATGTTGTAACGTTACCTTTGGTGGAAACAGATGAATAACAAACCTAACAAAGGAGAGAGTAACTATGCTCAATAGGAAATGTACTCGTTACCTTACTCATGTAACTGCAACCACTCTGTATTATTGTATCTTTACAATAATAAAATATTTTTTAAAGATGGTTTATGTTAGCAAGAAGGCACACATTGTGGCAACCATTAGCAATTCCCGTCTAATTTTCCTGTACTTTTGACTGCTATTAAAGTGAGCGTTGTGTCTTTTATCAAAGAAAAAAAAATGTGCCCCTGGACCCAGCCCTTACCATTGGGACATAATTAATAGGGATTCTTGTTTCCCAATGTAAATGCTTCCTTTGCCATTACTTTCCTATGGGACTGACATCAAGAACCTGAGTAAGACAGCAATCTTGCAACCAAGGGGATAACAGCAGCATGATAAAGGTGGAGGACTGTAAACAGGAAATGACCTTGAGGCTATGATAATACTGTGGAAATGGACAGTGTCCATTATATTCCATCATGTCCTGATAAAGCAGATAATGCCTACTTAATGCATACAAAGATAGCAAAGGAGAGGAGCAGGCCCAAGATATAGTAAACAAACAGGTGGGAAAGTTGCAAAAAATCATGGAGTGGGCAATGCGTTCTCCCAGACCTCGAATTAGGGAGTTTCAACAAATTACATTCAAAATGGAAGCAAGTGATCGTTCCTCTTTTCATACTGGCAGCACTACGTAGTAATGCTACACACAGTTTAAGCTTGATCAATGTTTCTCCTAAAAGTTGGGTATATCTGGGCAAGACTATATATAGGTTTTAGGAAGTAGGAATAATGGGACTCTGTTTGCATGATACTCTACTACAACTAGAGCAATGGTAAGGCCACAGAAACCTTAGTCTTTAAAAATTCTTTAAACATTTCTTTGAAATGTTTAGTGCCTAAATTTTTAATCTTCTTAACACTTAGGATACAACTGATAGTGTCATTGCAGTGTAATGTAAACTTCAGTGCCTTCATAGACAAGGGCTCATAAGGTTGCCTACATACAACTAGATTCCTACAGTCATCCAAATTCTAAGCAGATCCTCTTGTCCTAAGATCCTTCTGAGGGAATTCACACAATTGACCATTTTGTGAGGTCTTAAAAGTGGTAGAAGAATGAAGTGAAGTGAGGTAGAAGAAAGGAGACAGAAAAGAGAGGTTAGAGAGAATGAAAGTATGAAAAGGAATTGGCTTGTGCTTTCTGGCTATAACATTCCCTGGCTATAAGCCAGGGAATGCAGGTGTTTCTTCAAAGCTGAAAATGACTCCAAATGCCAGTTTTGGAGAATATTATCAATGGCCACCTAAAACTGAATATTGGTAACAAGCAAAAATAGTTTAGAAGCATATTCAAAGGGAGAGATTCTAATATCTGCCCTCTTAATACTTTGTTTTTACTCCCAAAGAAGCTAATCTGGGGCTACCATATTGTGAGCTAATAACTTGCAGTTTGAGCTGATAAATTTGTAGCAATTGATGATATCCAATTGATGACAACAGGACACTAACACATTGCCTTTTGTCTTTGTATATATTTGTCTGTATATCTCCTCTACTAAACTATTCTTGGATGGCAAGGAGAGTGTCTTAGTGATCTTGTAACTGTTGTTTTGCTTGCTTGCTTGTCTGTTTGTTTTGTCTGTGTCCTGGGGCTTGAATACAGGGCCTGGGTACTATCCCTGACATTTTGTGCTCGAGGGCTATTATTACTCTTCTACTTGAGCCACAGCTCCACTTCTGGTGGTAAATTGGAGATAAGAATCTCATGGACTTTTCTACCCACGAAGACTTTCAACTGTAATCCTCAGATCTAATCTCCTTCCTAGCTAGGATTTACAGGTACGAGCCACTAGGGCTTGTTATTGTTTTTGTTAGTCAACTTTTTCATTTGGTGGTACTGGGCTTGGGGCATTGTACATATTAAACAAAAGCTCTACTACTTGAGCCTCCCAACCCCTTAGTCAACTTTTTCTGTATTACTTCAAGCAATAGTTCTTTCTGGTTTTTTTTCTGTTTGATATAAAAATTTTAGGGCTTTCCCTGTGAAATATTCATTATTCCTATTTAAACATCTTTGGAAGAAAGATGATTTTAGTAGATTATCACTCAGTCTTTTTACACAAGGGAAACCAAGTACAGTCTTTGTTGCATGTTAGATAATAAGAGTTACACTTAAAAGGGGCATGCACATTTGTGCTCAACTACAATCCTGATGATGCTTATTTCAGATACATTGGTTATCGTTTACTATCATGTTTGGAAAAGGTACAAAGAGTATGCCTCCCTCAGCCCTGGGTGATTTAAACTTGTTTTGATATCTTTTATTATTTGTAATTTTATTGCATGAACACTTGTATTTAATTCTTTTCTCAGTAGAGAAAACCTCTTAAAACTCTTGTTTTGAAAAATAAGACCCACAAAACTGTAAACTGCTTCAATTAATTAGCATATATATGCATATATATGGGTTTTATTGTGATTTTTCTGTAAGTATATGCCTCTGTACTTTGAACAAATTCACTATTATGCTCTCTTTATTCCTACTCTCCCCTTCCTTTTTTAAAAGTGTTTAGTGAGCTCCATTAGATTATTTTTACACACACACATACACACACACACACACACACACACACACACACACACACACACACACACAAAACATGCACTTTCCTCCTCTTCATTCTCATATCTTCTCCTTCTTCTACTTTCCCACTATTGCTGATCCTCACCCCTTACCTCCAATGTTTTGCTACTGTTCTTCTGTTCTGGTACTGGTACTTGAACTATGGAAATTATGCTCTTTTTTGACTTTTTCAATCAAGGCTGGCATTCTATCACTTGGACCATACCTCAGCTTCATGCTTTCAACTGCTTTGTTGTGTGTCTTTGACCCACAATCCTTAGAGCTCTAATCCAAGCTGCTTAGCAGAGTTAAATTTTAGATAACTAGGCCAAAAACTGTGGAGGCTAGTTTTGAATAGGAGGCATGAACCATGTGTGCCCATTAACAGTTTTTTTTTAAGGAAATGATAGTGGTAGAGGTGGTGATGGTGAGGATCAAACCCAGGGCATAGGACATGCTGAATTTGCACTTTACCTTTGAATGACAACCCCAATGCAAAAGAATTCTTCCAAGATAAAACAATATGTCTTACATAGATAAATATAGACACATATTAATGATTTTCAGTCTCTATGAGAAAATTGCTATGATGTTAAAATCCATTCAAGATCAGAAAGAACATTATGGACCAAAAAATGTTGAAATGAATATGCGGTTAAAGCAAAATTACTTTTTCCATTGTAGGTAGCAGGGTTTCTTCTTTTTTTTTATTTTATTTTTATTTTTATTTTTATTTTTTTTAAACCAGGGCTGAGAAGCGAACCCAGGGCCTTGGGCGTGCCAGGCGGGCGCCCTTCCGCTGGGCTAAACCCCCAGCCCCGGTAGCAGGGTTTCTTAAGCATCCATCTGATGGAACTTGTTTGCACCCCTATAGTTAAGAATTTTCTAGTATTGCTAGCAGTTATCTGTAATAACTGTTTTATAAGATGGTTCAAAGATTTCAAGAACTGAAATGCACCCACAGAAGAAGAATTGCTAGGAAATACATCTATGAAAAATGCATTAACTTATACAGAAACATAAAATTCTACCTCCTTTTTTATGCCTCTTCATTGCAAAACATGATTGAAACTACAGAAATAATAAGGTGCTTTTGAGCAAAGTTACAAGTGACAAACTCAATAATAAAGGTTTATTCAAGAAATCCATACGTTGAAGTTAAAAAAAACTGTAACCACAGTGGTTGGGAAGGTGGTTCAGTGGTAGAGTGCTTGCCTTGCATGCATGAGGCCCTGAGCTTGATTCTTCAACACCACATAAACAGAAAAGGATGGAAGTAGCACTATGGCTCAAGTGGTAGAGCTCTAGCCTTGAGCTAAATTGTTCAGGGACAGTGCCCAGGTCCAGAGTTCAGGCCCCATGACCACAAAAAACAAACAAACAAACAAAAACAAAAACAAACAAAAAAAAAAACCCAAAACTAACCACAGTAGTTGGTGATCTTAAAATCTTCTAAGAGGAGCTCGTGTATAAAATGGTAGCAAGTACAACTAGGAATGAAAATAAAAGACAAAGAGATAATCTCACTGAGTAATTATCCATGTTTTTATTTTAAATTAATGAGAAGAAACCACAAGTCAAAGAATCTGAGGACTTTAGAACTGATAATTTTGAAACATCTGTGTACTATTTCTAAGCATAATAGACAAATTACAGAGTAGAGTAGATCCTAAGAAGATGATAAAAAAACTAATTTTTGTTGTTTTTGAGAAAGTGATTTAATATTCAAATTGCTTAAGGACAGGAGAAATTAGGCCCTAAATTTGCATGGATATCTAATCTTTCAGCTACAGGTTGGGAATTCCATTTTACCCCCACTTTACTGCATATCTTCCAAAAATTCTCTATCAGAAATATTAATTTGATGTTTGAGATTTGAATTCTTGATGAGTTTAGATAACTAGGCCAACAAATATAAGAGAATAATTATGAACTCCTCAAAGTAAGCACAAACATTCAAGATAATGATTTGTTCTCTTTAAAATTAACTTTTCAAATATCAACTTTTGAAGGGAAGATAAAGCATTTTAGGGTTTATTTTTTGTGCATAATAGAAAGTTTCTTTTACATTATTTGTGTTATTTTATATTTATTTGTATGTATTTAAATCTAATCAGTTAAATTAGATTCATGTTTTGCACTATCCTCTAACATATATTCTAATATTAAATTAAGGAATTTCTATTACAAACATCGGAGTGGCCTCAAGTAGGCTCCTAAAGGTCTCTAAGCATTGTGGTTATAAAGGTTTCAACAAGATGATGTCTGCTTCCTTTCATCTCTTGTTTATTAGGATCAACAAAAAAGACAGGTTGGTAAACATATTCCTCGAGAATTATTTTGGCTAAAGATAAGCATGACTGATCACCTACTACAATCATCTCCATGTGCGTGGCAGAATGTTCCTATGCTCAATTAATGGGAGCTTAGCTGACTCTACTATTTCATTCTAAGTTAATATCTAATTTGAATTACCTGTATTAGTATCAGATATCAGAGATTAATATTATATTGCAAATTTAGTGTTGAGAACATGAATGATCTAGTTACAGTATCAGTGATCTGTCAATTGTTACTGAACAAGACCACACACAGAACTCTCATAAAAGACTCAATTACTTGAAATCATTTGCTCCAGTCCTTTTGCAAAACTCACAGATTTATGGATTACAAGCAATATTCAGAAATTAATTTTTTGTTGTCGGTCATGGGGCTTGACCTCAGAGCCTGGGCACTGTCCCTCACCTCTTCAGCTCAAGGCCAGCACTCTACCACTTGAGCCACAGCACCACTTCAGGTTTTCTGGTAGTTTATTGGAGATAAGAGTCTCTCAGACTTTGCTACTCCGGCTGGCTTTGAACCGCAATCCTCAGATCTCATCCTCCTGAGTTGCTAGGATTACAAGCATGAGCCACTAGCACCCGGCCAGAAATTAATTTTTAAAGGGGAATCTTATCACTGATGCTAGGTGCTTTTTAAAAGAATAATTAATTTTATAAAAAGAAAAACTTAACATTGTTTATTTCGGACAAAAATGTGAAATAACCATTCTCTCTCGTTTTCTCTCTTGCTATCTGGTAACTTTCTAATATGAAACATCTAGAAACTCCAAATTGATCTGTCAAATAATATAATCAGCCATTAAATTAATTCAGTCTTCACTCCTTAAACCGTGTTGTAAATACTTTGTGTCTTTCTGCCATAGTTCAATTGTTGGTGAAAAAGAATTCATGTTTTACTGTTTAGTTAACAATTTTTAGCACCTCTTTTGTTAACTCTATTAAACTGCATATTGTGTGTCAGAAGCAGTAGCAAGTAAATCTGACTCTGAGGTTGTGATTACCAAGAAAAAATTTAATTTAAAATAACAGAAATAGTCTGTGGGACTCCCCTCTGATAATATAATCATCTTGTAAGTGAAAATTTTGCAGCTTTTTTTTTTTTGGTAAATAGTCACATAGCAAAAATGTTAGGCTTTATAGATTGTGAAGTAAATTCTGCCACAATTATAATCATGCAGCAGAAATGGGTGTAATTGTGTGCCAATAAAGCTTTATTTACAAAAACAAGTAATGGACAGATTTTGCTTCAGGGCTGTAGTTTGTGTAGCCCTAATTTAAATCAAAGTGTGTTTCTTGGACTAGCAAAATTAGCACTCACTGGAAGACAGAAATATATATCCTAAGATCCAATCTCAGATGTACGAATCAGAATCCAGAATGAGGCTAAAATCTGTATGTTGTCTTCCATGAAATTCAAAGTACTAGTAAGTTAAATTATTGGTGTGTGTTACCTAGATTTTCACCTATACATGGCTGTTTTGCTTATATAATATGGTTTATAATCTGTCCAAAGAAGCAATTTTGGTTTCATAAGAAAACTTATAGGATCCTTACATTATTATCATACAACTCGAAACAAGATACTGTACATATAAATAATAAGTTCTTCTAAACAAAGACTTTGGCTTATAATTTTTGTAATCCCTAACATATAGTACATGTTCAAGAAAAACTTTTTTGAATAAGCAAAATTTAAAATAAGAAGAAACATGATTTTATTGATTTTCCTTGGAAGACTACATTCACAAGGAAACTGATCAACCATGCTACAGCATCTCTTTTGCTTTCTAAATACTGAATGAATGAATAAATGAATGACTAAAAGAGGAAGTAGAAAAAATCGATCTTTCTGTCTTAAAATAATACTCTCTATATTTAAATAAGTTGCAAGTAGAAGAAAGAGAAATAGGTATAACTTCAAGCTCTGGCAGGGGTTTATGGAAATTATTCACAGTCATTCTTTCCACTTGAAAATGCATGGTTCTCTATCTCCAAAACGTGAAAACAAGGTATTAGGCAGTAAGAAAGACTTCCAAAATGTTAGAGTAGGGGCTGGGAAGGTAGCTCAGTGGTAGAGCACTTACCTTGCATGCCTGAGGCCCTGGGTTTGATTCTTCAGCACCACATAAGCAAAAAGAAAAAAGCCGGAAGTGGCACTGTGGCTCAAGTGGTAGAGCGCTAGCCTTGAGCTGAAGAGCTGAGGGACAGTGCCCAGGCCCAGAGTTCAGGCCCCACAACCGGACCCCCCCAAAAAAAACCCCAAAATGTTAGAGTAATGTGGGGACAAAGTTACAGAAGGAAATTCAAGACAAATTCTAAGAGTTCCATACTGTACTATATCTCTTGCTTCTGGGAGTGTCTCAACATGTAAAGGAATTATATAGGACACTCACACATTCATTCATTCAGATTCTGTTTTGCAGCACCTGCTGTCAGTCATGCATACTTTCAAACATAATTCTAATCAATAAAAGAGGCAAAGATGATAAAAAAAATGAGTACATTCAAATTTAACATCATTCTATCTGCAAAATTTTAAATAATTTTAAAGAGTACTTTATGAAAAATAAAGCAGTGTAATGATTATGCCTCACAATTTTAAAACTGAATTGCAACAAGAAAGATAGCAGAGGCTGGGAAAGTGGCTCAGTGGTAGTGCTTGCCTTGCATGCATGAGGCCCTGGGTCCGATTCCTCAGCACCACATAAGCAGAAAAAGCTGGAAGTGGTGCTGTGGCTCAAGTGGTAGAGCACTATCCTTGAGCTGAAGAGCTGAGGGACAGCACCCAGGCTCAGAATTCAGGCCCCATGACCGACCAAAAAAAAAAAAAAAAAGATAGCAATGAAACCCTACCGCTATTCTGTCTAGAAAGTAAATGCAGGACACAGAATTCTGTTTTTTTTTTCTATAGTCTAATTCTAAATAATTGTTTGATGAGGAAAAGGAAATAATGTGTTACAGCTTAATCTGAATTTCAGGAGAATTGTCAAATAAATTGCAAGAAAATCCTTTTTAATCATGCCTTTTTTTCTGCCATATAGAAAATTCTTTTTTTTTTTTTTAGAAAATTCTATCTTTATTACCTACAAATGCACTCTGAGATATCCTTATACACTAAGACACTGCTGGCATGAATCATTTCAATACTTCTCCATAAATATAAATGCATTGGTGTGTATGTCAGTGTGAGTGAGTGTGAGAGTGTGTGTGTGTGTGTGTGTGTGTGTGTGTGTGTGTGTGTGTGCGCGCGCCAGAACCATGGCCAAAACTCAAGGCATATGCTCTAGCTTATCTTTCTTGCTCAAGGGTAGAGCTCTTCCACTTGAGACAAATGCTAGTCCAGTATTTTGCTGGTTAATTGGACACAGATTCTCAAGCACTTTTTTATTTTGCCTGTGCTAGCTTTAGAGTCTCAATCTCCTGAGTAACTAGGATTACAGAAATAAAGCACCAACACCTGAACTGTGCATGCATATTGTTTTAATCTCGAGTCAACAAGTGGGTTTTTAAATATCATCATATAATCTTTAGAGAAATAAAATTCTAGTTAGGATCTACTCTGCTCCTTTGAGGCTGCTAACAGAAATCATGTTAATTGCAGAACTGTCTTTATTTTTCCATTTATGAGATTTCTCCAAAGTATTTTAGGTTTGCTTTCACAATTAGTTTGTTTAAAAATAAATTCACAAGAGTCTTGTGAAGAATCCACATTAATTAATCTCAGTGTCCTATAAATCTGCATGTCACTTATTAAGGGAGAATATTAACCGGGATCTAAAGTAGAATGGGTCATAATTTCATTAAAGCATACTTTGGTCTCCTCCAAGGAATTAAACAAACATGTCACTAAATCTTAGATCCCAAGTTACTGAGTCAAGCAATGGCCACTTAAGTGACAACTAGGACAGTTTTAAAAGAAGAAAGAAAACCATTAAGAACTTGGAGAGAGTGAGGGAAGGGGTGACACTACTCAAAAACAAATGTACACATTACCTGACTTATATAATATAACCTCTCTGTGCATCATCTTTACAATAACAATAAATAAATATACGTGTGTAGACAGACAGACAGACAGACAGACAGACAGACAGACAGACAGACAGACAGACAGACAGACAGATAGATAGATAGATAGATAGATAGATAGATAGATAGATAGATAGATAGATAGATAGATAGATAGATAGATAGATAGATAGATAGATAGATAGATGAAGAGGAAATAGGAGGGAACAAACCTTACCTCTCCTACTTGTGTTTTTGGATCCAGACCACATTAGCCCTGTGTTTTGCTTGTGCCCTTTCCTGGAGCTTGAACTCTGGGCTCCATTTCTGTCCCTGAGATTCTTTGTTCAAGGCTAGTGTTGTACTATTTGAGCCACAGCTCCACTTCCAGATTTTTTTGTAGTTAATTGTAGATAAGAGTCTTGAGCTTTCCTGACTGAGCTGGGTTCAAATCATGATTTTCAGATCTCAGTCTCCTGAGTAGCTAGGATTATAGGTGGGAGCCACCAGCACCTGCCTTTGCAATAATGTTATTTTTGTTGTTGTTATTCTTCAATTCACTTTACAGAAATAGAGTGATTTCATAATACTTCAACTGTCTATGGTTATTAAATAACATATCTCCTAATTTATCCATATGCATCCATAATTGAGCATATTTGATACCTACCACTGTTACATGTCAGCCCAAGGTTCTGAAAACTAGAAGTTATCTGTGAAATTAGTATAGCTAGCATATACAATGGATACTAGCAACACTTGCCACCATCATCATTATAAGTGCAGAGGCGATGTCCACAAAGGGTTCTAGATCTGAAGGTTGGAACCTGTTTTTGTCTGTTTCTCTGGATACTACTTAGTGCCCCCTAGAACTGAAGCCTTTCTAAGCTCATACAGATAGATACCTGTCTCAGCTTCTGGAATTTTTTCCTCTGCAGTTCTTTCTCTAAACCAGTGTCTGGGTCATTGCTACCCGCAGAATATCACTAGGTGAGATTTCATAGGCTCAAGTAAATTTTAAGAATTGAATGATTACCAAATATACTTCTAAAGTTCGTCGCAGAAGTCAACGTTTCAAGGAAATGGAATACAGAAAGGAAGTTGTTTTCTAAAATTGAGAAAGAAAAATAAAGATAAAGAAAGGGTAAAATAGAAGGCAAACAATAACCATCCCAAATACATACTGATAAAACTTAATATAAACTATGTTTCTATAACAACAAAATTGTTACTTTGTTAACTTAACAACTTTCCTAAATAAAGAAAATACCTCAAAATTAATATTGAAAGGCTATATGACATGCATGGAAAACTAAACCCAGGTAGACTGTCCTAGCCATCCATTCCATAACACTAGTGGACTTCAATGACTTAAAATTATAAAAATAGTAACAGTTGGGGCTGGAAAGGTGGCTCAGTGGTAGAGTGCTTGTCTTGGATGCATAAGGCCCTGGGTTTGATTCCTCAGCACCACATAAGCGGAAAAAGAAGGAAGTGGTGCTGTGGCTCAAGTGGTAGAGTGCTGGCCTTGAGCTGAAGAGCTGAGGGACAGCACCCAGGCCCAGAGTTCAGACCCCACGACCAACAAAACAAACAAACAAACAAAAAAACCCACAAAAAGCAGTTTTAGCCTCCCATGAGAAGAAAAAAGACTTAGTAATTTATAAGGGAAATAAATTCACATCATTATTGGTCTTTTGTATGAAAATTGCTTATACCAAAAAGAAGTCACAGATTTTATTATTTCCAGACAAACTGATTTTCAAATGCAAAAGTGCAAAATGGTAAGAGAAAAAAAATTACCCAATTCAGAGAAATTGTTCCCATAGGGCACATCATGAGGAATTACCTGGAGAACAACTTCAGACTTCCAAAGAAAACAAAGAGACTTCAAAGTTAAAAAATATATATGTACAATGATAAAAGCAAAATAAATGAAAGAGTAAATTTGTATTCAACCAACAATGATTAATTGATACTTGTTAAGGGCATGTTATCTAATGGTTATATGCTTTTGCAATAAAATTTCAAGTGTAACTTTCAAACATAAAGTATGAATGGAAATATGTTAGAAAAACAATGAATATGCCCTTCCTTGGTTTTTATAAACTAGAATTAGATAGAGAAGAAAACAAGTTCTATAACACAAATATTTTAAAAAGTATTATGTGGCAGTTTTGCCTCTCTCTATATATATTGTATATATATATATATATATATATATATATATATATATACTGTATATTAGTGAACATATATCCATAAACATATATAGGCCAAATATTTTTAATAACACCAGGTAGGAATTTAGGTGAAATAGTTTAAAGGGCACTGTCCTGAGGAGCTGGAGCCAAGGGTTTATAGCTTTGTAGAATACTGCAATGAGTGAATTGCATTTACTGTTCCAGATGCCCTCAAATATCTTTTCTTTCAATATAAATATTAATAAATAAGGCTGGTAAGGAGGCTCAGTGGTAGAGTGCTTGCCTTGCGTGCATGAGGCCCTGGGTTTGATTCCTCAGCACCACATAAGCAGAAAAAGATGGAAGTGGTGCTGTGGCTCAAGTGGTAGAGTGTTAGCCTTGAGCTGAAGAGCTGAGGGACAGCACCCAGGCCCAGAGTTCAGGCCCCATGACCAACAAATACATAAATAAATAAGAATAAACATTAATAAATATAACAGGACAGTAACCATAAGGCTAACTACCCTAAATGTGACTTAAGAGTTTCTACCACATTTCATTATCCTAATTTTTTGGCAGTACTGGGAATTTAAACTCAGGATCTAGCACTAAACCTTCCACCAATTTGCTCCTTTAGTTTTTCAGGCAGGGTCTTGTTTTGTGTGGCCTTAGATCGTCATCCATCTATGCCTTCCTCCTGATTTGCTGGAATTATAGGTGTCTACCACCACGTTGAGTGCATTTTACCCATCTTTATTATTTCTGGAAGCAGGATAGCTTTTTTGTTTGATGGCAACACTATTTTGGAATATTTTCTTTCTTGGATTGTGTTTCTTATCATTATGAGTGTTAACTATGAATATATAGACTGATTTTCCATTATCTGAAAAATAGTTCCTACTTTACCCATGAAGGAGCTCTTCTAGTTGGCCAAATTAGTTTGTTACATACAATAGAATTTAATTATCAGAGGCAGTAAAAATTATAGTTACTATTTAAAAATATATAAAATTCGAGTTATCCCACAGGAAAACGTGTTCACTTGAATTTTACTTTTTAGTCTATTTTCCAACACTAAAAATCTTCACAGCTGTGATAATAACATTTAATAATTACATATATGTGATTTAATAATTTAATTTAATAATCACATATGTGATTTATTCTTATTTTATAAATGTAGTTACACAAGTCATGCTAACAGCATAGTAAAAATTTGAGTTAAATTAAAATTTAACTTATTCCTTAAAATTCATAATGCTAATATTACCTATACCATTTTCACTGATACTATATTAATTTTCTTTTAATAATAACATAAACATAATTTACTGTGAACATGTTAAAATAATACAAATAAGAATGACAAACTTAGTGTACTATTTTAACTATGAGAGGTTTTTTGTGTGTGTGCTTGTGTACAGCTCACAGGGCTTGAACTCAGGACCTCATGAATTCAGGTTTCTTGCTCGTAGTTGATGCGCTACCTCTTGAGATATACCTCCAATTCAGCATTTGAATGGTTACTTGGAGGTGAAGGCTTACCAGTTTTTTGGCCTGGGCTGGCTTTGAACCATGCTCCTCCAGATCTTAGCCTGCTGAGTAGTTAGGATTACAGGTGTGAGCCACCGGTACCCAAATTCTATCAGAGCATCTTTTGTCAGATATATTATTAACCAATCTGTGAGTCTAGGCCCAATCAGGAAATCAAATATGTACTAATTTAAGCAAGAAATGTTTAAAATAAAGAACTATTATAGGAGAGTAGCTGTAAAAATACAAAGAGAAAAACAAAGTACCTTGCAGTTAAAGGGGATTGTCCAACAAAGGACAAAGTTGGAAGGAGGGATTCTGGACTTTGTAAGTCTACCTGGAGAAGGTATTACTGTAGCCCGCTCCATGGCAAGGAGGCTCCCTGTACTGCTGGGCCTAAAGTGACACATAGCAGAGAATCATTTGAGGGTGAAATAGCTAGCAGCAGGGTTTGAAAAGGAAGTAGGGGAGCTGCTGGTGATGAGAAACTTGGAGCTCGCAGTGTCAGCATTGGGAAGGGTTCAGGAAGATGATAGTAGGCCTATATGGGGACTCAAGGCTTTCACAAACTTTCCTTCTGAGTTCATAGCAGGGGAGGGCTGTACCGCATGTGTTCACACACTGAGACCAACCACTAAACAAGTAGATGAACAGGAAAAATCACTCACACACACACACACACACACACACACACACACACACACACACACACACACACACACACACACACACACACACACACACAGAAACTAGGAAGCTGTGCCTCCTACTCCTTTTACTAGCTAAACTTACAACATACTTATGAAAAAAATCCTTAAGAATGTTCAGTCTGGCCTCTCAGAACTGCTTCTCAAGAGTCGGCTTGAAGCTGAGAGGGAATAAATTGAACTTGCAACAGCAAACAGTTAAGGATAGCGTTGAGCTGTTTGCGTTAACACTGGCACTGGAAGCCATGGGTTAGGTGTTAGGAAAAATACTATCATTGATTATCTGGAAAATATAGCAGGATGAGGGGAATAAAAGGGGAAAAAGCAGGTTTAGAGAAATTATATGCTTGGATAATATGAATAGTTGGGCACAGGTAATTGGTATAAAGTAACTTGCCTTCAAAGATTATTCAAGAATTTTATAAAAAAAAAAGGTTGTCTTGCCTCATTTTGATCCTTACAGAAACTTCTTGTGAGATTAGTTTAGTCATAGTTATCTCAAAGGCATCGGTGAGAAGCCTGTGGCTAAGTGACATGAACAGATTGACCAAGTGAGTATTAAAAGACTTCCCTAGACTTAGCTAGTGCCTATCCCAGGAGTCAATGTTCAATTGTTAGAAATGCATGACTAGCACTATGGTACTTAACCTGGCATTGACCATGAAATTAAAGTAGAGCTGTCTCAGGGTTCCATTACCTGGAAACATATTGCAAATTGCAAATGAACCGATCAGCAAACACTTAAAAGTATATTCTCTAGGTCTAGCTACCGTTGTGATTCACTGAGACAGCAGCTGCTTCTTTCTTCTGCTATTGTTGGAGAGATTTTCCATCTTCTTCCAGCACTTTCCTATACATACACACACACACAAACACACACACACACACACACACACACACACACACACAGACACACACACACACACACACACACACACACACACACACACACACACACACACACCAAAACACACTTCCCAGGCACAGAGATGGTGGTTATTATAAACTTTCCAGGTCTAGTTGTAAGCAGTTTTAAGCCTTATAAATTAGCCAATCGCCAAAAAAAATTAAAATATTTTTCAGCCTTAGTTTGAAATATTTTGTAAAGCTAAAAAATTAAGATACATGAATCCTAGGAAAGAATTTTGGAGCATGCCATGTAAAATTTGACCATTAAATATGTATATATATGTAAATATATATAAATATAGATAGATAGATAGATAATTCTAGCACTGCTTTACAATGAAAGGAAAGATCTGTACTGTATTCTGCCCAGATTTTTTTCTTCAGTGTATTTGAATGCTAGTTTGGCAGTATTCAGTTCTCTTCTTTAAGTGAAAATTGTAAATGCCAAATATTTTTTCAAAAATAATCATTAGGGCTGGGAAGGTGGCTCAGTGGTAGAGCGCTTGCCTTGCATACATGAGGCCCTGGGTTCGATTCCTCAGCACCATATAAGCAAAAAGAAAAAACAGCTAGAAGTGGCGCTGTGGCTCAAGTGGTAGAGCGCTAGCCTTGAGCTGAAGAGCTCAGGGACAGCACCCAGGTCCCACAACTGGACCCCTCCCCAAAAAATAATAATAATCATTAAATACTAAAATGTTTTTCCATTTTTCAATTACTTATGTTTAGGTTTGTTCATCCTAAAGTATTTTTGATTGAAAAATAATGAATATATGCATATATGTTTATTAAATTTCCACAAGTTTTATAGATTGAATTAAAGACTAAAGTAAAACCCAAAAAAATTGTTTTGATCATTAAAGCTGGATGCCATTGGCTCACACCTGGAATCCTAGCTACTTGGGAGGGTGAGATCTGAGCATAGTCGTTCAAAGACAGGTTAGGCAGGGAAGTTCTTAAGACTCTTATCTCCAATTAATCACCACAGAACAGGAAATAGAGCTGTGGCTCAAAGTGGTAGAGAGCTGGCCTTGAGTGAAAAAAGCTCAGGGAGCAGGACTCAGGCCCTGAGTTCAAACCCTGCAATGGGCAAAATAAAAACAAAAATAAAAATAAATTTGACCACTCACTAATGATAGATTTGTTATGCATTAATATGCTTGATATTTTTCCTAACTCAATGACTTCCTTTGTGGTTTAGTAATTTTTATTGCCATGTAGTTAATGCTAGATTTAATCCATATAGTTTTCAAACTTATTAAAATCTTCATTTCTGCTAATGACACACTGCTGTATTTAAATTATGCATGTGGCAGAAAATAATAGAATTACAGCAAAAATAAAAAAATAAAAAATGTTTCTGCCTAAAATATCCAGATAATTTATTATTCTCCAGCTAAAGAATAATGTCTCTAGGAAGTTATCAAGATAACTTATCAAGATAACTTACTTTGCTTTCAAAGTCTCTTCAGATACCCTCTGAACAATTACCATCCACTATGGAGATGCTGGATTTTCCAAAGCCTTTGCTGAGTATTTGTGTCACAATTAGACTTTGTCAAGACAATCGATTTTCAGCTTCAGTGTGATAATGTATTCTGTGCTTTTTCTCTCCCTCATTCTCTGGCAGTCATCCCATTATTACTTAATATCACCACCAGAGGGTAGACAGGATAAGGGCAATCAGTGAAACTTAAAATCGCTACTTGAAAGTGTCTATGGCAAATACTTTAGAAAGCAGTTGAAGACCGGCATGACAAAAATTCTCAAGTTGAGTGAACAGGAGCAGAAATCATTTACAACTTTAAAATCTTCTTTTCTCCAAATGAGCATGAGAGGGAGGAGGAAGAGAAATGAACGAAGAACATGTTTTCAGTTGTTCCTTCTTCTTTCCTTCTATATGAATTTTCTTTCCTATCCATATAAATAGGAAGCATCATATTTGAAGCAATATATAATCCTAGCATTATTAAACACACGTTTTTCCCTAAATAAGTTGAAAACAAAATAGCTTTACAGCATTTGGGACTGTGAATAAAGGAAGCATTTAGTATGGGATACAAAGTGATTTAATTTTTTTTTATTGTGCTGTTGAACACTTTAAGGACAATTATTGGGGGTATCCCTGTATAACTCTAAAGGCCATGTTAGAAACAGGAGGGATAGGCAGGCAGTAAAAAGTAGTTTTGCCAGTGACTAGTAAATTTTTTTTGTAAAATATACATTTAATAGAACAAAAGTTTTTGCTACTGTGGAGGACTAAACTCTCCAGCTTTTCACACTAAAATCAGAAGACATGAGCAACCTGAGATCACAAGGCTGTGTTTTGAAAGGTAGTGACTCAATTACCGCTACTTTGGCTCCAGAGATCCTTCTCAATCCACCCTGAAAAAATGCTATCCGTTTCTGTTAGATGATATCTCCTTCTTTTAAAACCAGTTTTAAACTTTTTTTTGCTTTTTTACATAAATGAAAACCTTAACTTTATTAACACAGCAATATTTTCTCACAAGAAACAATGTAGGATTTTACATGAGGTAATTTTCTTTCTGTTTTCAGATAAAATATTTGCAACTCCATTGTGTATATTCATAGAGTGAGATCAAAGGGGGATATTCTTAGGAGAGGATCACAAAAGCACAGTAGTTATGTGCATAAATAATATTTAAGAATGAATTTCAAGAAATGGAAACAATAATTTTTTCTTTGTTGCTATTTTGTTTCTTTATCTTTTGTCCTGTTTGGTAGTTTATCTGTTTTTTGGAAGGGTAAGGGAGGGGACACAAAAGGAGTGGGACAAAGGGTGAACAGATGCAGCAATGATACTCACTAGACATTATATTGAAAATGAACTATACAACTTGTGGGTGGGAATGGGAGGAAAAACTGTGAGAGAGCAAGGGAAGGGGTGATATTGTTCAAAAAGAAATATACTCATTACCTGACTTATGTAACTGTAACCGCTCTGTACATCACCTTTACAATAACTATATATATATTATTTGCAGCTACCATAAAATGGCCAGAAATACTCAAACAGTCCCTTGACTACTTTCTTTCTAAAGCATGTATGATTTTAAAGCTGGTATATTTCTTCCCATCATATCTCATATTAGGTACAAATTACATTTTAGAAAAAAAAAATGTTTGGTCATATACATTCGCTAGAACTCAGAATCATTGCTAATTCTGAGCAATTCTGGACCAAAACCTATTTTCATTAATACTATTGGAGAAATTTAGGTCATAATTGTGAAAAATCGTTAAGTTTATAATTCTTCATACAGAAGAATGCATTGTTTTTGTTTCTAAAGGCTATTAGACATAATTTCTGGTAGATAAGTGGATCTCCCTTTTGTTTGTGTACTTATTACTAATTATTTAATGTCAGTAAATTTAAAATGATTATTTTAAACTTGCATTTTGTGGATCACTGTGAAAATATAAGAAAAGGAAGCACAAGGAGATTCAGTTATAAATACTTTTGTTATTTTGGTTCTTGAAGAAAATGTAATTTTAAAGTCGTTTGCTTATACAACTCTAATTAAAAGAAAGTATTTACATTGAGTTTATAAGCACAATATACTCTATCCTTTGTTTAACTATCAGCTGTTCAGTTTTACAGTAGTCAAAGCTATGCCTTTACTGCTAAGGACAGAATGTACAAGTAAAAGAAAAGTAGTAGTTAATCCATAATTTTCCTTTTAAAAGACAGTTGTTAAATAGGATCATATGTCTTGATTCACTGTCACAATGTAATAATTGTGGGTCTTGCTACAAAACAGTAAATTCACAAAAACATTTCAAACAAAACCATATTTTTATCGTATTAAAATATTTAGTAAAGACCAAAACTCAATATCCAAAATAACAACTACTGGTTGATTTAGTATAAATTAGTAAATGCTAAAATTTCTCCTTCATGGTTAACATTCCAAGTAAAATTACACTGCAAAATAATAAATTTTTAAGGATTTTTTTCATTTGAGTCATTTTATAGGAAATTGTTAAATTGGTTAAGTAATAGTTTCATAGCTAGTAAATAATCATGCTTTTCAAATTATTATTTGATAAATTATTTATAAAGGCTATTGTGTTTGCAAAAATAGTATTTATGGCAGAAATGATGTTTAAGAATTTGTAACTGGAAAGCCTATTTATATTTCAGCTTAGTCAAATAATTTTTGTCACTTTTTTTGTAAGTTTCTTAGAATCACCCATTTATGGTAATAATAAAATTAAGAATGAAATATTAAGATATAGTGGAAACTTTAAAAGCATTTGGCAAGACAATTAAATCCAGACTCCCTGAAATAGAAAATCATTTTTACATGTTTCAGTCTGTCCCAAACACTCTCAAGATATTTTGTTAATGTATTTTATGATAGTAAATAAAATTATTTAATATTTAAAATTTAAAACATATTTTTGTTTCCTAAATAAAAAACATCAAAACCAATTCAGAGAAAAAAAGGAAAATTTTAAAGAAAATATTACATTAGAAAATGTTCACTAATCTCAAAGTATCAGAAAATAGACTAACAAAATATTTTGGGGGGAAAGTCTCTAGTCCACCCTCAACTTTATTACAGTTTTTACAAAGAAGTATAAAACTATATCAGGGAGTATTACTATGTATAAAATATAGCACACATATTTAAGAAATTAACCTTTATACTCAACATTTAAATTCAAAGACTTCATTAAGTGTTTTCCTTTCTTTTTCAGATTTATTATTTATCTCTCCCTAATTTCACCAACAGTTTAAATGAGCATAAACAGAATCACTCCAGGGCTATCATTTTCCAATGGTCAATGTGAGATTTAATGGAAACAAAAATCAAGACTCATAACTAACTGTATCTCTCCAACAAAATTCAGGAAATAGATAAATTTATTCATGTCTATGTTTTGAAAACTGAAATTCAAAGATCCACACAGCTGGTAACAGAGAAAATTGCTAAAAAAAAAAAAATGTGTAAAACAATTTTTTTGGTTGGTCATGGGGCTTGAACTCTGGGCCTGGGCACTGTCCCTCAGCTCTTCAACTCAAGGCTAGTGGTCTACCACTTAAGCCACAGCTCCACTCCAGCTTTTTTTTGTTTAAATGGTGCTAAGGAATCGAATCCAGGGCCTCATGCATGCGAGGCAAGCACCCTATCACTGAGCTACCTTCCAAGCCCTGTAAAAAGAATTTAACTTTACTGGTAAAGTTTAATATATGCATACCATATAGCCATCCTTATGTAAAATATTTTTGCCTAGAGAAATTATTTCAACTATATACCAGGAGGCTCATTCAAGAGTAGAGTGATATTGTTCACAATTAAAGAAAGAAAAACTACATAATACGTTGTAAGAATAAATAGTCATGTGTTTAGTGGATAAGTAACGTGGCATATTTATATGCTAAAATACTTTATGGAAAGAAAAAATTAATGAATTACATTTATTGACATCAATAAGGAAGTATTTTAAAAGAAAGGTTAATGTTAAATTTAAAAATAGATAATAGTTGTATCTTGTATATATATTTATCTGATTTGGGGAAGGGAAGGAGACCAACAATCTGGTGAGACTAAAACAATGCAACAGACACTATTTGGAAATGAACTTTACAACTTGGTGGGAGGGGGGCAATTAGGAGGAGGGAAAGTGGGAGAAAAATGAGGGAGGGGGTAACAATGTTGGACAAGAATGCACTCATTACGGGGCTGGGAAGGTGGCTCAGTGGTAGAGCACTTGCCTTGCATGCATGAGGCCTTGGGTTCGATTCCTCAGCACCACATAAGCAAAAAGAAAAAAAATCCGGAAGTGGAGCTGTGGCTCAAGTGGTAGAGCGCTAGCCTTGAGCTGAAGAGCTGAGGACCGCGCCCAGGCCCAGAGTTCAAGCCCCATGACTGGACCCAAAAAATAAAAAAATAAAAAAGAATGCACTCATTACCTTGCGTTTGTAACTGCAACCCCTCTGTACATCGCCTTGACAATAAAATTCAATTTACAAAAAGAGCAGAAGTAGATATACTTCCATAGAATCAATTGAAGTCCCATATTTGAGGAAGAATATAATTGCTATATTCCAGTCAATGTTCACCTGCAATTTTTCATGTCAAGTGCTAAGCACAGGACTAGTCTTGAGCATTTCAAAAACAGTACAGGACAGATACTGAGGAAGCAGGTACTTTCCTTTTTCTTCCCAAATGGCATGAGAGAAGAAAAATTAATAAGTTAACATTTGTGTATAAAACAAGTAGGACATAGAGGGAAGACAATCTAATTCTGTGGATTTCAATTTCTTTGCAAACAGACAAACTAACCAACACATTGGTAAAATTTAAAGAAAAACAAGGAAATGATAACCCTCAGATTCAGATTCATGGATAAGGGAAAGAAATGCAAGGTGAGAGGGTTTGCACTCAGATAGCTTAAGAGGTGTCTATGATGTTTTGTTTTCTCAAGCTCTGTTGTGGATAGAACCAATTCAGTTGTTTCTTGTTTTGTTTTGTTTTTAAATCTGAAACTATGTTTTTTCTATATTGACATTCTTTTTAAAAGTGTATCATATTTCCCAATATAAAAATAGCAATTTAAAAATGAAACTTAGTCTCATAACCAATTAAATTGCTAGTAATCTTGTTGGTTTCAAAATAGCCTATTCATTCATTCTTTTTCTTCTTCTAACCAACAATTAAATGTATATAATGAGAGTGTGTGTGTTAAAGTTTAGAGAAATCCAGGAGAAATATTAATTCAAATGTACAAGAAACTGAATCTAAATTTGTCAGAGATAAATTACAATATGGATGAGAATTTCAAGCAACAATTTTCAACAAAATTGCATTACATCTCAGTCAAAAAACACAAGTGAAATTCAGAAGTAACAAAAACACATGGAAAGTTAAGTATCAGAATGGTAGGGGATTTTCAATTCTATTCCATTGGTTCTGAGGTCTGTTCTTGTGCCAGTACCAAGCTGTTTTGATTACTATGGCTTTATAGTAGAGTTTGAAATTTGGTATTGATATTCCTCCAGCAGTGTTCTTTCTGGTGAGGATCGTTTTTGCTATTCGGGGTCTTTTATTGTTCCATATGAATTTTGGATTGCCTCTTCTATTTCCTTGAAGAATGAGGTTGGAATTTTAATAGGTAGTGCATTGGATTTGTAGATAGCCTTGGGAAGTATTGCCATTTTCACGATGTTGATCTTTCCAATAAAGGAGCATGGGAGGTTTTGCCACTTCTTTGGTTAAGTTAATTCCGAGGTATTTTATTTTTTGTGGGGCTATTACAAATGGAGTAGCTTTCCTAATTTCAGCCACACTTTTCTCATTGTTGGCATACAGAAAAGCCATTGATTTTTGAGGGTTAATTTTATACCCTGCTACTTTGCCAAAGTTTTGAATCAGCTTGAGTAAGTTGGGAGTGGAGTCTATGGGATTCTTTAAATACATGATGAAAACATAATCTCCCCAGTGTGCTATGCCTTAATTCACTTCAATTGACTGTTAATTCACTTCCAATACCAGATGCATTGACCTTGAAATGACCTGGAGGAAAACCTTAAGTATGTCTTTTATCTGCCAAATTACAGAATTTGATTATCATATCCAAATATTGCTATACTGAGTATCTACAATTGTCAGATACCATTTCAAAATTTTGACTATTTTCTTAAATGAAGAATGACTTTCAAAGTAAAACAAAAGTCACATTAGATAGGATTAGCACCATTGTTTAGTCTATTAGTAGAAAGCGACATTTTCATGTTTCATAAAATACTTAATAAATAGTATATGAGGTACATGGTAAGCACATACCACCTTAGCTACAATATCAAAGATTATCAAACTTACCTATGTGAAAGAATCTTCATTTCATGAAACAAAAAACATTTTTTTAAAAACCACCTTTTTTTCTGTTTTTGTGCCAGTCTTGGGCTTGAACTCAGGGCCTGGTTGCTGCCCATGAGCTTTTGTGCTGGTGGCTAGGACTCTAACACGAGCCACATCTACTTTCTGCCTTTAGTGGTTAATTGGAGATAAGACTCTCATGGACTTTCTTGATTTTGCTTAGCTACTGAAAGAAAATTAATTTCAGTACTATTGGCATTAGTCCTAATGTAAAAACTATACATTGGAAAATGGAAACTCACATCATTTTTAGCCTTATTCACAAAACATCACAATAACCAAAAGCTATTAGTTTATTTCTTCACTTTCGTTTTTTTGTAGTAATGGGCTGTAAGCTCAGGTCCTTACACTTGCTAAGCAGGTGCATTACAACTTTGGATATGATCTCAAACCTTGAGCCTAGATTTTTTTTTTAAGTTATATATTCTTCTTCTTCCTGGTATAACACAATTTATCCTGTAGGTTATTTATCTGTCATGTAACTATCTCTAAGATTCATCTTAATTTTGCTTTCTTTTCCTTAACCCAGGAGGTTGCAAATCAATGATGCTCACAACTGATAGGACAGTAAATTTTACTTATAGGCCATATTGTTATATGTCACTCTAGAACCATGTACAGTAGGATCTGGAGTTTCTGTTGTCCCCTTGGAGTGCTAGGAGGAAGTGGTGACCAACCAGTTCAACTCAAATATAAAATGAGCATTTTGGTACTAATCTGCCATCAGATATATAAAACAGACTACCTTGGTGTAAGTGATAAGTAATTTCCATCACTGAACTTTTAGGTGTTTTAAACAGACCTTTTTAAAATAAATAAATTTTAAGATAACTTGTTCGGTGGAATATCTGGAGACAAATTTGTCTTATAAAATGAACATGAAGGGAGAAAATCCAAGGTTTGAAGGCAATACTATTCATAATTCTTGCATTTGGTTTTCACCACTGTCTTTATTTTATTTTTCAGTACTTTGAAGTAAAAATTTTGAGATTATCAAAAAACATATTTTAAAGTATTTTTATTGAAAGTATTTTTACTGAAACCATTAATATCCAAGATTATTACTGAAAGACATAGAGTCACCTTGCATTTTGTCCATTTTGTATTGTTTGATTCTCTTCTGCTCTTCATTTATTTATCTACTCACTTGGTCAGACTAATTTTTTTACCCTTATTTTCATTTTGTTGTATTTATTTGTTTTTTCTGAATATAGAATTCCTTTCAGTGTCTTCTGTAGTGTTAGTTTAATGGTAATGCATTGCTTTAGTTTTTTGGGGTACCATTGAAAGTTATTATTTCTTCTTCAATTATGAATGATAGGCTTCTTTGGTAGAGAATAAAGTAGGTTGACAGGTTGTTTGCTTTATAGAGTTGACATGCATCATTCCATGCCCTCCTTTCTTTTAAATTTTCTGTTGAGAAATATGCTATATCTCTGATGTGTTTGCCTTTCTAGGTTACATGGCACTTCTCCCTGTCTCTTTCAATAGTCTTTCCTTGTTCTTGATATTTAATATTTCAAATAGTAATGTGATGTGGGGGAGTGCTCAATTCTAGAATATCTGTTTAGAGTCCTCAAGGTATCCTGAGCCTGATCTTTTTCTCAAGATATGGGTAATTTTCAATACTACTACTACATTGTTTCCTATGCCATTAGCTTGTTCCTCTTTTCCTTTTTCTCTGCCCATAATTTTTTAATTTGGTACCTTAACAATAGTCTCAGAGTTTCTTTTCATTTTATTTATTAAGTAGTTAAACAAACAGGTTTCAATTCCTTAAGTCAGGTAATGACAATGCATTTTGATCGATATCACAACTCAAATTTTTATATATTGTATTCGTATATCATTTTTTGTCCTATTTTACCAACTTTGTACTCAAGTGTTGAAATTCTATCTTCCATTTGCTATGCTTATTGGGAATGCTTTCAACTAAAAATTTAATTTAAAGAACTTTTCATTTACAGAATTCATTCTGTTTGCACCCTCCCCCATCTCCCCAGTCCCAGGATTTCTAGATCATTATTGAATTCCCTTTTCCTGTCTTGATTATTTATGTCTTCCTTATTTCATGTAGCTACTTGTTCTCTCTTTCATTCAATTAGCTGTTTATTTGTATTATGTTTGAACTCATTGAAGTATTTATACATGTTCTCTTTCATTTTGTTGATCATTCTTTTTTTTTTTTTTTGGGTCCGGTCATGGGGCCTGAACTCTGGGTCTGGGCGCTGTCCCTCAGCTCTTCAGCTCAAGTCTAGCACTCTACCACTTGAGCCACAGCGCCACTTCCGGCTTTTTTTCTTTTTGCTTATGTGGTGCTGAGGAATCGAACCCAGAGCCTCTGGCTTGCAAGGCAAGCACTCTACCACTGAGCCACCTTCCCAGCCCCATTGTTGATCATTCTTATTTTGAGTTTAATATTTGAGATTTCGTTCACTTGATTATCATTTAGATTCTTCAATGTATGACTGCTTTTTTCTTGATAGATCATGTTGCCTTGTCATATTTTCATATTGTTTTTTCTGTATTGATATTTGCTAATCTAAATTAAAGTGATTAGTTGAATGTTTTAATCACCTGAAGATGTAGTTGAATTATTTTATATGTTCTGGTCAGACTTGGTAAACATCAGCAGATTTGATGCATTGATTCTTGCCTAAGGATATAACTCAGCAACAATAAATCCACCAATTCAAAACTAAGCCAGATTATTTATATGAAGCAAATAAGTATTATTAAATATATCATCATGGGCCTGGGAAGGTGGCTCAGGGGTAGAGTGCTTGCCTTGCATGCATGAGGCCCTGGGTTCAATTCCTCAGCACCACATAAACAGAAAAAGCTGGAAGTGGCGCTGTGGCTCAAGTGGTAGAACACTAACCTTGAGATGAAGAGCTGAGGGACAGAACCCAGGCCCAGAGTTCAGGCACCATGACTGACCAAAAAAAAAAAAAAAAAGATAAATATATCATTAATCATATTGTTAAAAAAAGAGAATTTCCTCCTTAAATAGGACCATAGGGGATTTGTGCAGTACTTAAAAATTAAATAGTAAAAATATAATTGTGAAGATAGAAATAAAGAAATAAGATATGGAGAAGGGAGTGAAATATGTGGGCTGAAGATTAACAATGTAATAGTTTGCAGGAATAAAGTACAGTTACTGTGGAGAAAGACGCTGTAGCCAGCTATTGCAATGTGATAGAAACATTCAGAATAAAAAAGAAAATGCAATAAACTACCAATAGAAAATTTGCAAAACAGAAATGATAAAAATAAAATCCCTTATTTCTTCCTTGCGAAGACAATGACTGTATACCTGGTGAGATTCAGTGTGGTGATACTCTCCTCAATCTCTGATCATCAGCTTTCTATCTGGGTTTTCCTGTTGTGTTTACTCACATACCTCCTCAGGGCCTGGAATCCCTCTCTGGGTGCAGCCTGGATATAGTGTTGTGAGTTGGCTAAGGCTAACAGGAAAAGGCAGTAGTTGAAGTCTTATTTTTGGTTTTAGGAGACACAAGACTGTGGTGGTTGTCTGCACTCTGCCACCTTCAATCTCTTTTCCCCTGAAAAAAATTATAAAATTATAATTTTATTCAAATAACAAAAAACGAATGCTATTCCTTCAACATTCTCATGGCAATAAAACTTAAAACACTAAATAGAATAAATTTAAATATTGCTTAAAAAAACTCTCCTTGCTGTTACGCTTATTTCCAATATGTTCACTTGAACTAGTGTAAATTTTAACAGGGAATAGCACCAGTGAGCATGTTTATGTGTCGTTTCATCTTAGATCACTTTAATAACTCAGTTTAATATAAATCAAGATAGCTTTGGGAGATATCCTTACCCATTATTCTTTCCTGCAAGTCATTCTCACTGAAGAAAATCTCGGTTTTCCATTTTTATAACAAACTACTTGAAGCTGGGCATAAAGAATAAAAGATTTTTTAGCTCACAATTTGGCGGGGGCGGGGGGGAGCGGGGGAGCCTGAAATTCTCAGATTGGTCCCATTTGCTTAGCTTCTCTTTTTTAGCTTTGAACACCTATAAGCTGATAGAATTTTAACAAGAGTCTCAGAGGAATTACATGGTATGATAAGAAGAGAGAGAGAATGCAAAGGCAGGTATTATTCTTTTTTATACACTTTTTATTATAAAAATACTATACAGAGGGGTTACAGTTACATGAGCAAGGTCATGAGTACATTTCCTATCAAGCATTGATATTTTTTTATACCAACCTGGAAAACAGACTGACATCCCAAGAGTACTAGGAAGTTTGTTCATCCCTTCCCTTGATGGACAGCAATGCTCATGATCTAACTACTATAAACTCTACATCTTAAAGATTCCACCATATCTCAACATCATCACAATGAGGACAAAGCTACCAACACATCTTCCTTTGGAAGACACTGTCAGACTGGATCCAAATTAGAGAAGTTCCTTTCTCCTCTTTCTAGATACAGGTATAGTGAAACTCATGGAAAACAAATGACTGCTAATTAGGCTGTTTTCAGAAATTTCTTCTTTAGTCTACCTTGTGGGTGATGCACAATTAAAAGGAAAGACATCTTTAGAAAAAGTAGCTGACAGTATTGTCACTGTACTGTTTTCCATTAGGAAAAATTTAAATTTGGGATACAGATTAACATTCAGCAAAGCAGCAGGTCATTTGCACAGTGCAAGCAGAAATGAAAAGGACTTGTCCCGGGGACATCTCAACAGCTTTATGGGTTTTATGGGTTCAACGGAGAAAGCTAACTATAATATGTATAGAATAAACTACTGCCCTTGCACTAGGAATGCATATAATATTCTTTTTGTATGTCTTTGTGTAAGATGATTTCATGAACTGATTCATTCATATTAGATTACCAAAATGGAATTAAACAGAAGTTTGAGTCTTCACTCAGCAACTTTCGTGTTGAGATTCAAGAATAAGTTCTATCATTTTTCCCAGCTCAGCATGATAGTAAACTCTATTTTAGTAAGTTATTTTGAGAATTGAAAATGCTGTTTTATATAAAGGTTATTATATGAACACAAATATGTGCAAAGAAATATATATGTGTATATAGATATAATATAGATATATTAAGGTAAACATAAAAATTGTTTATAAAACAAGGAGGAATGGAACTGTGGGCTTGTTGTCTGTATATGACATGATGGTATTCCTGGGTTGAAAATATAGGGAAGTTTTAGAAAATGAGTTTTCATATCCTTGCCTAAATGTAAGAATTGGGTTCCATATTCTTCCTTGGCTTGAGACTGAAGAATTAGAAGCCAGAAGAGGAACTCTCAGATATATAATAAATGGGTGGCCCATTAAAGTAAGTTGGGTTCTTAGCTTAATTTTATGTTTTAAGAGGAAGAAGAAAAAGGAGGAGGAGAAGAAGGAGCTGGAGGAGGGGGAGAAGAAGGAGGGGGAGGAGGAGGAGGAGGAGGAGGAATGAGAATGAGGAGGAGGAAGAGGAGGAGGAGAACGAGGAGGAGGAGGAGGAGGGGGAGGGGGAGGGGGAGGGGGAGGGGGAGGAGGAGGAGGAGGCTGGGAATATGGCCTAGTGGTAGAATGCTTGCCTAGTATGCATGATTCCTCAGTACCACATACACAGAAAAAGCTGGAAGTGTTGTTGCTGGCCCAAGTGGTAGAATGCTAGCCTTGAGCTGAAGAGCTCAGGGATAGTGCCCAGACCCAGAGTTCAGGCCCCATGACTGACAAAAAAAAAAAAAAAAAAAAAAGGAACACTACTGGTTACCCACTACTGGAATGGCTAACTGGCTTGCCCTGGTCAGTCTACATACCTAAGGTGATCTCCCAGGGTTACAAAAGCACCTGCCTTTATGCCTATAAGTAAAAACATTACACACTAAACACAATTAGGTAAAGGCAAGAAGAACATGTTGGCCCCAACAACCACATTTTTTGTAAGAATAAAGAACAGGAGCACAGACTCTGTAGAATGACTGCCTGAGACTTAATATTGGCTCCACAACTTACAATCTGTGTGATCTCATAAAAGTCAACTTCTCTTTGCCCAATTGATACATCCATAAAATGGAGCTGACTTCAAATAGAGTTCTCTTTTATAGAAACTTTTCTTTCACCCATTAAGTATATTTTGTAAATGCTTCTATAATCTTTTCAATAGGCAATTTTAAAATAAAGGAATAATATGCTAAAGAATATGAAAGATTTCTTAGCATGAAATACAATTAGGATTTTAATAATTAAATTGTCTTTTTTTCTTTTTTGTTGCTTAAGAAATATTATCTGTTGAGAGACCAGAGTAGGAGACATTGTTGTGGACCACAGTGTATGTATTACACACCCCACCCCTCCTGAGCATTTGCATTTTCTTCCCTTCAGCTTGAGATACATCAAATCTGACAAAGTGACCCTGATCTTAGGAAACAAAATAAGGAATTGATCTATTATTTTATAAGTCTAAGTTATGCTAACTTCCTAGAGGTCTTAGATATTAGCAAGAACTTCATTAAGTGCTAGAATAATCAATGTTTTATATTGCCTACTTTGAATCAGGTTTCATAAAAATATGAAATGTAAGTTAACAAATGGTGCAAAATGGTGCAATATCAAGAGAAATGCAAATTGCCTAAACTGTACTCTAATTAAAGTTAGCATTATATATTTTATAAATGTTAATATGCAACATATATTGTGCATTTTATTCTGCAATTTCTCTGATTGGGACTAAGGCTTGTTCAAGAAGAGTTTCACTGATTATAGTTTTTTAAATCAGAATACATCACTTATTAAGAGTTAAATCATACTCTAAATGAATCTTCTAATACTAGCTTCTTTCAAAAATAATAGCAAAGAGTGTTTAAAAAGTTTTCAAAGAGTATTAGCAAATAATATGAGAATATTAATAGATCTGGAGTTAGCAAGAGATAAACCTTATGTAGACAAATTTTGGCTCCTCCAACTTGCCCTTCATATGTCTAACTTTCAGAAGTTATTTTTCTCTCTTTCTTTCAATTTCATAATAAATCCATTAAACAGCTTTCTAGCTAGTAGGTGACCTTAATTTTTGATTATCAAAATTCTTCACAAAGATACTGATATCAAAATTTTTGTCGTGTTTCAGCCCTTAGTTTCTGCTTTTTAGTTATGAAGATAAATGACATAAATGCTTTAATGAGCTTAAAAACTTGAAGATGTAACATATGCTCATGAGTTTTTGTGGTACTTTACCAACATAAATTTTAGCAGCAATTTAATGGAGATAACCCTTCACCAAAAACCATGTGGTTAACGGTAGCAGTTTTAGCAGATTCTATGGAAGTCTTAGGAGTATGAGACAATGTCAATGTCTCTAACTTTTAGTCTTTAAAAAAAAAAAAAAACTTGGGCTGGGAAGGTGGCTGAGGGGTAGCGTGCTTGCCTTGCATGCATGAGGCCTTGGATTCCATTCCTCAGCACTGCACAAGCAGAAAAAGCCAGAAATGGTGCTGTTGCTCAAGTGGTAGAGAGCTAGCCTTAAGTTGAAGAGCTGAAGGACAGCACCTAGGCCCAGAGTTTAGGCCCCACCACCAACAAAAAAGAAAAGAAAAGAAAAAAAAGAATAAAAAGAAAAGGAAAGGAAAACAAAAAAACTAGTATTTTAGAGTTTGCTGGTTTCAGAGTTTGCTGGATCATTGTAATCATTAAAGATAATTCTGTGCACCACAGAATTCAATAAGGAATATAATAAGGAAGCAGGACAAATTTAAAAGCTACATGTTGAACTCAAAAATTATTTTTCTGCAAGAAATTATTATCTCTATGTCTGTATCTCTTGTTGCCTCTCATTTTCCATTCTGTCCCATCCTCTGTGTGTAATTCTCACACTTTTCTACTTTTCTTCCTTTGTTTTTCTAATCATATGGGCTACACTTTTGATCTGCATATGTGTTGTATGTGAGTGGCATATGTCTGTGTATGCATATATTTTTGTTTGCATGCATATTAAAGTGTAAGTTTCTGATGGGAAAATAGCTTACTACACATACATATAGATTATATATAATATATATTTATGAATAAAAGTCCTAGCAGAGCAGCGATCCCATTTTAGATCTTTTGAATGAGGTTATTCTCATAGACCAGCTAGAGTCCCACCCTTATTAACAGGCATCTAGACAGCTATAACTCACAAGCCACTGGCACCGTTTTTCTCCCAAATTTACAGTTTGTCTGAAGCCCTTCCTTTCCCCACCTCTTCCCCAAACTCCATAAATCTTGGAGAGGAAATGATTCTTATGCCATGTCACTGTGTGGCATGCTACAGTAGAATCGCTGTTATGCTGGAGATAAAGTCTAGGTTAAGAGAGCATACAACATAGCTCACTCTGTTGATATAGTAATTCTCATTCATTTCTAGAGTTTTCTTCCTTGGTTTTCAAATGATATAAGCTGTACTTTTAATCTAAAAAAATGACTTTGCACATTCAGACTAGTGAAACAGTATCACTTTACAAGTGTGTCATCACTAACTTTTCAAAGTAGATTATTTTCACAAGCACCTTTTGGATCTTAAATTATTTCAGAAATAGCTCAAGTTCATACCTATCCAATCATGATTTATTAAAAAAAACCTGCCATTTGTCTATCAGAAATTTACAACTTAACAAGTATGTAAATATACATGTATATATATTATTGCGTTTCTGTGTTGAAATAAAATGACAGTGATTTTGGTTTAGTTTTCGTTTTTTTGTTTTTGTTTTTGTTTAGTTTTAAATGTAACTCCTAAATTCATCCTGTTTCTATATTGGTAGAAATAGCTTTGTGGTATGTTCCAAGCAAAGATTTCAGCTTTAGTCCTAATAATTAGGCATCTACCAAAGTATACTTCTGAACTGTCCTGTTTTCTACAGTTTTGACACTTCAGAGAAAGATTACATGTTTCCCTCCATGTAACCACTAAAGGTAATTATAAAATTGGCATTTTCTAAAGCTTCTTTTAAAAAGTATTGACACTGTGGTTGATGGCCTGTTTTCTAATGGTCTGCAAAGAAGATTTGCAAAGATAGCTGATTATACACACAGTTCATTATTAAAGGCCTCTGGATGGTAAAAAAAAATGCAATATATTTCTAAATATATTTAATTAGAGAGTCAACTAATATAAAGAGACATGGCTAAAGAGCACCATTGATCAAGATTCCTACATCCTATCAGAGTTGTCCTTGTCTCTGCTTGTTTCATTGTACAATTAGATTTCTCTTGGAAAATCAGAGTCATGGCCAATAGGAGCATCACAGTATGTAATTTTGACAATTAACTGAGGTGTTTCCATTTTATTTGTAGCACTATGAGTAATAGTAAATTAGCATCTCCCAGAAGGAGGTTAGGATCTTGGAAATAATTTAGGGTTTCTTTTTCCTTTCATGCACATGCATGAATCTCAGAATAGTTTTAAGAAGATTTAACTAAAAACATTTAAGAGTTTTTCTTTTCTATTATGTTTTTCTTTTTACTCTTAAATGCTTTGTATTGGCTAAGAGAGAAGATAGTGTAAAAGGTCTTGAGGAGACTGGGAATAAATGACTTAACAGTAAAACAAAATTGTAATTAAAAGGATCAAAGAATGAGAACATGATGGTAAAAGATCTACAAAAAGATGGCTGCCCTTGGAAACTCTATTTGAACAGACAAACCGAAAATAAATAATAGCCATAATCAAGTAAATTAAAATTTAAATATGAGGTACCTTGAAAAAAGAACAAGGAAAAAGATTTGAGGAATATTTAGGGTTTGGAATATATTCTACCAAGAATAAGAAAAAAAATCACATTTGGCCTTAGAGATTCAGAGACAAATCTTGTGAAAGAGCCTTGAGAGATACATGGATGAGACAGAGCTCTTAAAGAAGTATGGAACAAAATTTGCACTCCCTGTCCTGTTTGTGGCTTTCCTCACTCATCCATGGGCAAATGCTGGCAGCTCTTTCAACCTCAGTTATTTTTATAAACAACACTGAGTGATACAGACAGATCAGTGAAGATTTATTTTCGGTATATTTGTTTTAGAATGTATAGGAGCATACAAAGAAATCCTGTACCAAGTATCTTCTCACTAGAAGACATTGTGCTGCTCTCTTCCCATACAATGCCAGCATACATGTCCATCCCATGGATATTTCTCCTTGAAAACAAGCTGTCTGTGTTACACAACTCTGTCTGTGTCCTCTCAAGGATTACTTGTTGAATGGATAAATGAATTCATTCATTTACTCATTCATTATTGAACTATTAGATTTGGCCAAAGGAAACAAAACAAAACTGGTGCTATTATGCTCCAAAGTACAATACTACCAAATTCTATCCAGAGCAAATGTACCCATCTAGAGGTGATTTTGAAGCTTAGTTACCATTCTCATAATTCTATACTGAGTGTGGGGGGGGGGGGACTCCAGGAGGAAAAAAAAGTTCTGCTTCCCTATGTAATAATGTATAACTAAAATCATATACATTGCTAATCTTATTTCATAAACACACAACCTGCCCAGTACTACATCTGTTGTACATATGCTATGTAGACATTAGTCTATGTAGGAAAATACTGAAGTATCTTGAGTCAAACAGATAACATAGTGAAATAAATTTCTACATATTCTACAATTATACTCTTTAAAATGAAATCTTTGAAACTGTAGGTATGTGTTTATGTGTATTGTGTGATTAATTTACTTCTCAACAATGAAAAGAACCTAAATGTTGGCAAAGAAACTTTTCATAATAGGTTTTTATATTAACAATAGTTAATATTCATTTAGTCCTGTATGCTACCTTTAACCATTTTACATATATTAGCCAATCTGATTCTTAAATCCAAACTGATAAAAGTTATTCTTCATGTTCTGAGTCTAGAGATGAGAACATTGAGAAATCAAAGGCTGTCCATCATTTCAGACCAGTGTGATCCTGTAGACATGTTGTGTTGGATTTCTAAGGCTCAAAATTCCTGTCCTTAAACACCAGTGTATATTGTTTCTAATTTAACCAGGTAGCTATGGAAATGCCAGTTGTGGAATTGAGCAGCTGAAAAGACTTGGAGATACCAAAGAATTGGAGAAAAGTTGAGAGATGTTACTTAATCTATGTAATAGTCACTTCTATTGCCTAGAAAAGACAATGTGAGAATTCTGCCGTCTATTTCTTCTAACAATCAGAACAATGGCAACTTTGTGATTTATTGAATCTCTTTGGAACCGAAGAAAATGAGATTTTTTTTTAATGAATACATTTCTATTATGTCTTCCAAAGATTCACTGAAGGCAAGTTTTGTGCCTTGGAAATGTTAGCATAGAAGTCTTTACATTCATGCTGATTTCTAATGCTATCTCTCCCATATAAAATTAACAATATTCTTTCTCCTTGTGTGGCAGTGTTCAGGTCACCAAAATACAGGATATTTCTAACAAGTGAAAGTGAAAATGAAAAAAAACTGTAAATGTTTTGCAGCTTGAAATCTTTTAATGTAGTTTTGTTGGTATTGTTAGAATGTGATCCAAAAATGTATCAAATGTAATAATATACCTATAAAGTTTTTGCAAAGTGTCATTTTTAACCATGCCTGAGTAGATCAAAGAAGAGGATTCCTAGTTGGGACAATTTTACCAGACAGTGTTGTTTTGCATTGACATTTTTTTTCTTTTGCAATTCTCACATTGTTTTTCACTGTTCCACAAGAGACAGCATGCATTTTTTGTCTGAGAAATGCAGAGAACTGTTCTAAATCTTTACATTTATTGACATGGTTATGTTCTCATGTATGTAAATAGTATGTGATTATCATTATTAGTTGTATAAGTTTTCCAAATTAGAGGACCTAGCCTTAAACATTCAATTGGTCAAAGAGGGTGTATCATCTGTAATTTGTTAGTTCTTTCAAAATTTCAGTCAAGTCGGTAAAGAACCATTCTTATCTCACAGTAATTTTGGCTTGTGAGAAAATTTGGATTTATATCCCCTTGAAATGTGATCTATCAAGCTACAATAAGCTCATGGCTGAATGTTCCCATTTGCACACTTGGGGTAAAAAGTAACTGATATCAGAATGACTTAGTGACTTGTATTCAATAGGGGAAAGCAATGACAATGATTTTTATACAGAGGATTTGCATCTGGGAGTGTCCCACCAGGAATATTTTGGTAATCACTGAGTCATCACACATAAAATGTATTTCCTAAGACCCACTCATGACACTAGTAGCTGATTCCACACTTCACATTGATTTCTGTTCTGCTAAGTCATCTAGTTAACCATGATCAGTTTCACCTGCATAAATTGTCTCTCTAACCTTGCAAATTTATGCCCTACCTCTGGCCATGATCAGTTTTCCATCCATTGTTTTCAATCCAGATAGTCTGAACAGGTAATCTACTATGAGAATCTCCACCACCTCTTCATTCTGGACTCCCCTGCTCACAGTACGAACAGCACACTACTGAAAATAAAATCAACAAAAACTGTCACCTTTATCAGATACAAGACTTATGAACTATGTCTTGAAGTATCTCACACTGTAGTCACGATGCTGCAGATACAATCGTCATGTCCACTTGAGTAATCCAATGACATTTGAGCATATACTCTGAAGCTCTCATTGTAGTAAACATACATTAGACATCAAAACAGCTAATAAATTTGTCAATATTAGGCACTGGTCTCTCTTGAACACTAAATATTGAAATAACCAGCTGCAATAGTTTATATTCAAAAAAGATTTCCACAGCACAGCCCTGAGTAGTGTAAGATATTAGTTATCTCTTAAATGTATACTGAAAAGGAGAACTCTCTTGGCTAATGTTAGAGGATACTCTTTTCTTATTTTTTTTTCTGATCCTGGGGCTTGAACTCAGGGCCTGAGTTCTCCCTGAGCTTCTTTTTGCTCAAGGCTAGCACTCTATCACTTGAGCTACAGCACCACTTCCGGCTTTTTCTGTTTATGTGGTACTGAGGGATTAAACCCAGGGCTATCTGCATACTAGGCAAGCACTGTACTGCAAAGCCACATTCCCAGCCCCTTTTCTTAAATATTTGATATCATAAAAGCCAGTTCTTATGACTGATAAGCATTAGTCATTTCTTTATCTGTAACTGATTTGTGCATTCAGTCCTTCACTGTAATTCATACCACTTCATCCATATGATCATTAGAGAACATACAAACACTAGTAACAGATAAGTTACTTACTCACACTGTCCTGTTTGTGCCTCATTAATCCCTGTTTTCTATTTTCCCCAGGTTTTTACTGCATTCTTCCTTTCTCCTGGTTGCGATTGTTACTACTATTCCTGGCCACCACAATAGTCTTGAAATTGAGAAATAATATATAAATAAGGAAGTATACAAATGAAACTAATTTGTGTCTGCTGATGATTATTTTCTTTGCAATCATGTAGTATTAGATTAGATTCAAATACAGAACATTCTCAACATTCACCTTCTTAGGATTTTTATCCTTACATGGTCCATCTTTTGAGTTACATTTTCCCCCTTGTTTTAATACCCTGCTTCGGTATTTATGACTCCTGAACTTCCACATTCCTCATCCTTTCTTATCTTGTCTTGGCTTTAAATACTCTATAGGATTAGTTCTGCTAGAAGCTTTAGTAATAGCTACCATGAATTCCCCACCAGAGAAGAACAGCAAACTATCTAATCTAAATATTTTTAAAGCAAATGTTAACGCTGGCCAGTTGAAGTATGGGTAGCTACATCTAATACCTCTTTTCGATTTTACCTGCTTTTACATTTATTTTCATATAATTAAAAAAATTCTTTAAACAAATGTGTCTCTATAGCTTCTCTTCCTACCAAAAACAATGACAGAGGCATACATTCTCAGAGAATAAATGAAATAATTCACACCAGGTGTGATGACTCACACCTATATCTCTCAGCTACTAGGCAGACAGAGGCAGTAGGTCTGCAAGTTCCTGGCCTGCCTGATCAAAGTTAAGGAAACCCTATCTCAAAATCAGGATAGAGGAGGAAAAAAAAAAAACTAACAAAATAAAAATGGCTGGAGGAAGTGGCTCAAGTGGCAAAGGGTGTGCCTCGTTAGCTGGAAGCCATAGGTTCCATACTAGTATCTCAAATCAAGGTGATTTTGGACACTTGGACATGTCCAAAAAAAAAAAAATCACACTGTATAATCTCTAATAGTCTCAGTTGACATTAACTTGTGATGTTAATTAGTCCAATTTTATCAGTTTGGAAATTAAAATAAATGTCACTATGTGTTCTAGGTCAGTTTTGGGTTTGCCTGACCAAACTTTTACAATTATTTTAACTACAGCTGTTTTGAACATTGGCACATGAAAAATAACTTGTCAAATGGAATTCACTAACTGCATAGGAAAAAGGCTTAACTGGTATTTGGTAAAATTAGAGTGCACTGTTGGTAGGCTTTATCAAAAATGTATTCCTTAATTATTGGAAGACTTATGTATACATTGTTTTTTAATTTATATAATTGTATCAGATTATCTTTAAAAAGTCTAGCAAATGAACTGTTAAAAATATATCATCTGAACACATTTTTTTTTAACTCATCATTTAAAATGCCCCAGAAAAGGCAAATTATCAAAGACACCAATACTAACTTTACATTAAATAAAACTTTCACTGCGTTGATATACATAAAAATGTTTGACTTCAGGGTGAAAATAAGCACAGAATTGTGATTTTTAAAAATAGTTAAACTGTGAAATCTGTTATTTTGAAAACTAAATTATTGTTATTTCTGCAATATTAGCTAGCATAATTCATGTAGATGACAACTTGAATCAACTTGTTTCCTCTGATATAAATTGGGGTTAGTTTCCATATTTGAAAGCATGGTTGTAAAGAAAACCTAAGAAACTTATTAAATAACTGAATATAATTAAACATACTTGGTAATATCTTTTAACTCCAGACTCTTCTTGCTCTCTTTTGTTGTTTTAAAAATTTACAGAAGACTCATTCTATCAAATAAGTAACTACAATTTTTTTCCAACCACAGTTCATGTGAGGAATGATATTGCATGATAGATTTCTTTGTTAAATTAAAGAGCAAGTCCAGATAGCAAACATAGAGAACAGCAATTTAGAGTCACTAGTGTGGCTTCAAAACTAAAGTTGTTTTTCAAAATTGTCTCTGAAGCTTTGTTTTTTTTTCTCTTAACTTTATCCCTAGAATCCTTGATGCAATGTGTGGAACATTCTGGGTTCTCCTTGCTTCTAGGTATGTATCACAATACACACATGACTTAGACATACACATAGGCACAGCCACCTATCAAGATTAAATAACATAAGTTAATAAATTGTTTACACCTTTTTATCTAATGCAATAACTAAGTACCAAAGCTTGTCAGTCCTGATTTCACATAAGTATGACCTGAAATTTTCTTAAAAACAATTTTGGAACCACTTCTAACTAAGGTAGAATGTGTACAAGTTCTTTGGGTTGGCCATTTGCATGTTTCAATGGCTCCTTGGGTGATTGCACAGTTGAAAAACATTAATATAAGAATAAGAATTTAAAACAAGCCAACTCTAATTTTGATGTTGCATCCATTTAGCAAAACTATACAGAAAGCCAGTGAAATATTTTTACTATATAATGCACTCTACTGATACATTTTAATTGTTTCAAAGTATAAAAGTATGTAAAAGTTGTACAGTTTTACAACTATTGACAGACATTTATGCATACCAACTTCTTTTAAAGTTGTGGCTGTCTTTTTATTGGGATAAATCTTTTTTAGTATGACTGATTTTCTTAATAAAAACAATCATCAGTTACTTCTACCTAAGGCTACATAGTAACAATTTCAAAGATACATTAAAAAAGAAGGAAGGGAAAGAGAGAGGGAGAAGGGAGAAAGAAAGGAAAGAAGGAAGGGAGGGAGGGAGGAAGGAAGGAAGGAAGGAAGGAAGGAAGGAAGGAAGGAAGGAAGGAAGGAAGGAAGGAAAAAAAACTACATGTGTTCATGTTTCCTTATGAAATTTCTAATTTCTTAATTCTCAAATCATATATGTAATTATAAAATTAAATGATCAAAGTATGATAGTCTTTGTGTTCACTATAAATTTATTACCCTTAATAATGTCTTGGAATAACCAATACATTCATAGTAATCATAATTATCAAATAACATATATGCAAAATAAAATTGTTCTAAATCATTTATTGGAGAAATTATTTGATTAGAAATGTAAATAGTAAATGAAAGCTTCCAGCAGATATGAATCTTTCTGCTTATTTGTGAAAAATACTTGGCCAATTATTAATACTCTGTAGTTCTTGAAGTTTTCATAAGCATTTGCTCTCAAATTCCTTGTCATAACTTCGACTAGTGTAAGAGAACAGCAGGCACTTAAAAATTCAGTTTAACATTCTTGTATATCATAAATCTGAAACATAATTAGTGCGATGGGACTAGATTATGCATTGTCAGACATTTACAAATACAAAGTGTAAGAATTGCTATGATTCACCACTCAGTTTGTGTCACTGGGCAGTCTGCTACATTAGCAAACAAATGTCCAAAACATTTAAATTCTTAAAATTTAGAGTGGTACTTAAAATTGTTCCCCATTCTATTCAAATACAAGAAAATAACTTTGGTATAGGCATCTATGATAAAAAAAAAACAATAATTTGCCAAAATACAAAAGAATATACAAAATTGCTGTAGCAAATGTATAGACTATGAATTATATTCATGTTATTTACATATGTACATTTATGTAAATAAAATGAGAATGAGGATTCTAATCTAAATCTTAGATTCTAGTATCATTCCTAAGTGATATAAATCATTCCTACATAATATAAATGTGATGATCACCTTATTTGTTTCTTGAAATTCTACATTCACACTAAAAAAGAACACTTATCATTCAGAAACTCAACAGAATCAAGTCAACTGATATTGACAACATAAGGCACGAAATAAAAATCGCATTGTTATGAATAAGTGCAAGAACGCTTCAGATGACCTCAATTTATAATATCTCTGTCTATGAGACTATGAAACACTTGAGTGCAAAAGGAAAAACACAGGCATTTAGTTGCAAGTTGGCATTTATCATGTGAAGATGATTTGAAGATGAGTTGAACTTTGCATTTTATCTCAATAGTTCTGGATTGTGTAAAACTGAACTGTTTTAGCTGACTTGAGAAGGCTGTGTGTCTACTTCGACATTTCAGAGCTTTATTTATGTATTCTTTGGTTGTAGAAGCCATTTGATAGCAGTGCAGACATTTTTGTGACTTCCAAGTCATAGTCACAAAATTTTCCTTTAGTTTTAAAATCTACCTAGTTATCTTCAGGAAGATCCCTGAAACTGAAAAGAATTTCTAATCATTAGAAATTTCAATATATTTTACATAGGTACATAAATATGTACATAGCTGTCATACCTATATAGAGTTGGCTCAGCTACAACTTCACTGAGATTGAAAGTTTTCAACTTTTCTAATTTTAATTAAAATGTTTTGTTAATTTTGAAAGCAAATATAAATGAACCCATTAAAATGCCTACTAATTCTGAAACTTTCTGGGGTTTCCAAGTCAGTAAGTTTAGATGAAATTACATCTCCCAAAATAGTGATTACCGTAAAAAAAAAAAAAGTTATTTGTTAAGAAATAAATCCCTTCTGTATTGAGTGGTATTGCTAGTTTTCTAAAAACACCTTGCTAAAACTGCAAGTACTTTAAGGTTGATTTTAATTGGAAAGTTAACCATGAGATAAATTCCTTTTTTCCAAGAAACCTTGTCTATAGCTGGGATTTCCCATGATTCACAGAATGTGATGAACTTAAAAGCCTCCACCCCAACCATTCTATTTTAAAGCAGAAGACTAAAATGTAAAGGTAAGTTTAGCAGCGCCAAACAAAAGTACATGAGACTTTTAATGATATTAGCCATCTCTTCTCACCTTGGCAAGGTTCATAAATGTGTGTTGGTACAGAGATGTTCAACTACTGTACGATTTCAGGTTTAGCCACATATTTTGATGTAGAAAGGAAGAAGAACCTAGAACAAGACTCTAATAACACATTGCTTTTCAGGTCACCTCTAGCATGACAACTGAATTTGAGTAAGTTTGATGAAATGGCTCAAGAAGCTAGGAAATGGCAATGCTGTCAAAAAGTTCAGTGTCAAAAACCTACAGGTTTGCACACTCCAGGTATCTTCGGGCAATACCTCTTTTACACACCATCTATCCTGTCTGTGTTATTAGTTGTCTTATTTTGAGGGAAAAAAATCACGAACTGGTGTCGCATACTTTCTAATGACTACTTCAGTGGATTGTGAGAAGCCAGTTGTGAACTGCGGCTCTCCGTGAAAGGTTCTGAATCCTCAGTTCTCTTGAATACCGTTTTCTGAGAATACTGGAATTTCCTGAACCGCAGCGTGCAGCAGGAGGTGCTGGGGTGGGGGCTGCTCGGCTGGGCTCTGCGGTTGTTTACGAGGTCGTTTCCAGGGGCGAGCCGGGAGCGAGCGTTCCCCCCCCCACACACACACCCCACCTCCTCCCGCGCCCGCCCGCCCCGCGCCGCCCGGCCGGGGAGGAGGCTCAGGTACCGCGGCGGCCGCGGGCGCCTCCGGGTGCACCCCCTCGCCACCGTTCCGGGTGGGAAGGCACTTATTCCGGGGTGGGGGGTGGTTCGACCAGCATCTCCGGACGGGGTGAGGTGGTTTCCACGTCGGAACTCAGTCACGGGACTGGCTCTCCGCCGGGGGGGGGTCACACGCAGGCCCCCCTCACGACCCACGTGGCCCACCCAGGACAAGGCAAAAGTCAGGAGCCGCCGGCCTTCGCCACGGCGCGCCTCCGTCGAGTCCCGGGGACCGCGCCGGGGCGGGCGGGCAGCCCGCGAGCCGCGTGCGCTTCCAGGAGGGTGCGCGGCGCGCGCGGGGCTCTGCACGCGCGCGGGGCTGGCACCGCGAGGGCGTGCCGGAGGCGTGGCGCGAGGTGTCCCGGCCGAGCGCTCCGCGCGGCGGGCGGCGGCGGCCGCGGCGGTGGGCGGGCCGCGGGAGCGGGGTGGGGTGGGGTGGGGTGGGGGGGAGCGCGGCCAGGGGTAGGCTGCACGGCGCCGCCGGCGGCTCCCGGATCCCGCTCTCCCGGCCGCCAAGAACGAGCCGCCGTGGGCGGGGCCTGTGGTGATTGGCGGGCCGGCGGGGAGGTCGGAAGTACTTTGTTTTTTATGCTAATGAGGGAGTGGGGCTTGTCCGTATTTACGTTGAGGCGGGAGCCGCCGCCCTTCATTCACCCACATGGTCCTCCGAGGTGCCGCCGCCGCCGCCGCCCGGCCCGCGCCTTCGCGCCACTTCGCGCCCTCCGGCGAGGCCGAAGGGGTGGGGACGACCCCCGCCGCGCCGCCCGAGCCCGCGCGCTCCGGGGTGAAGCCCCCTTGCGCGGGGCGGGCGGGCCGGGTGGCCGGTCGCACCCCCCCCCCCGGCCTGGGGCCTCGGGTCGTAGTAAAGCGGAGGCGGGTGGGGAGGCGGGAGCGTGAGCCCCGCGACGGGCCCGGCGAAGATGGTGGCGGCTGCTCCTCCGGTGAGTGCGCCCGCCCCTCTCCCGCGGAGGGAAACCTGTTGTGTGCGGCCCGTGGTGCGGCGGGCGGGGCGCGGTGGCCCGGGGCGGACGGGCGCGGGGGGCAGCGTGGCCGGGCGGGTCCCGGGGCCGTTGGCGGAGGGCGTGCGGCAGCCGCCTCGGCCCCGCACGCGGGCCGGCCGGGGCGGAGGTAGCGGTGGGGGGGGGGCCGGACCGGCGGGGTGGGAGGGGGCGGCGGCCGCGCCCGGGGACCCGCGCGGACCCAGCCTGGGCCGGCCGCGGAGGGTGGGTGGGCGCGCGGCGCACACAATGGCCCCTCGGGGCGGGACGGGCGAGGCCCGCGCCCCCTCCCGGGCTGCGCGACGCGCGGGCCCGCGGGGTCCGCGGCCGGGAAAGTTTCTCCCGGGGGCGAGAGTTAAAGCGCCTCAGAACAAAGCGGCGGCGGCGCGGCACATGGGCCAGGCCGCGGGCCGGGAGGGGGCGCGCCCACGCGGGACCTGCGCGCCGGGCCGGCCGCCCGCGCTCCCCCAAACTTTGTGCGCGCCGGGGCGGGCGGCGGGGCGCGGGAGCGCTGGGCGGCGCGGCCCGGGCGACACCCCCGCGCCGCCGCGTGGGCTTTGTTAACCCCCGCGTGGGCAGCCCTGGGGCGGGGCTCACAACTTGCTCGGCCCGGGCCGCCGAGGACCCGAGACGCCTCCCTCGCCGGCGGCGCGGAGTCGTCCGCGCTGCCCCGCTGCCGGGGCGCGGGGGAGCGTGAGGGCCGGGGCCGGCTCGGCGGGAGCGGCGTTCCCGCCGCCATGTTCCTGCGGGGCGGGCTGCGCGGGGCTAAGGGCGGGGGACATGGCGGCGACTGCGCGCCGCCGCCGATTGTTCCCGGCTTAGGCCTCGGGCCGCGTGCGACGGGCACCGCGGTCGCGGGTCCCCCGCCCCTCGGGGCCAGACTCAGGGGGGGTGCCGGGGGGACACAAAGGAGGGGGGTGCGCCCGCGTTCCTGCCGGGCGCGGGCCTCAGCGCCGCCGGTCGTCGCGCGGCTGCCGCCGGGAAACCGGGCGTGGGGGGGGGCGCGGGGGTTGGCGCGTCCGGCGCAGCCCGGCTCTGACCCATCGCCCCCTGGCGGCCGCGCGGGGACCCGCAGGCCGCGCGCCTCCTTGTGCGACATGTGCTGCCCGGCCTGGGCTCCATGAGCGTGGCGGGCACTTTGCAGCGTCGAGTGTTCCTGTCCGGCTTTTCTCTCCTCTTTTGCCGGACAAAAGGTGGGGATCGAAATGAGGGAGAGTAGGCTTGCTCCCGCATTATCGCCCAAAGGAAGATGGTAGCAGCCCTGCCGAGAGGACCCCGGCAGTTGAGGAAGCAACTCTTTATCCAGCCTTGCAGCCACGAGGTCTTGATGGGGGGAGGGGTGGTGAAGAATAGTCACCGGGTCGCCTTCTTCCCTCTCACCGGGGCTGTTTGTATGGTCGGGTTAATGATTGCTGCAGTCATGCCCAAGTATTTCAGGAGCTTATTACAATTGAGGCATGTGTCTTGGTACTTAAAGGGGAAATTTTCAACTTTGTTCTCTTCCACCTCTTTCACTCACACATTGTTAGCTGGAGCTTTTAAATCCTGTTCTTAGGTGAGTCCAGGTCTGTTTCCCTTGCTTTTTGCCATCGGATAAAATTGTCCTTAAGGGGGTTGAAGAAGAACAAGTTTAAATAGATTTTGGTTGAGTGACCCTAATTTTGAGCAAATATTTTTATCCTTTTCCCCACCCCCATCCCACCCCACTTGTAGCACGTGGACCTCAAAGCACCAAAACCATTCCTAAGGATACTTGGCTGAGAACGAAGTTTTCCCAAATGGGGTACGTATATCCTAATTTGCTAACATAACTTTTTTTTTTGTAAGAACATTTCTTTGCTTTTGTATCTGAGTCGACTTAATACAATAGAACTGTGTTTTTTAAGTATGACACAGGTGCTTTTGGACAGTAAGCTTTTTCTGGAGAATTGAATCATAGCATGATCAGTTAGTTTTTTTAATGTTTAAAAAGTACGGTGCAAGTACTGTTAAACATCTTTGGAGACTTAACAGAACTGGAATTTAAAATTTCTTTTAAGTTTGATAATGTAGGAGATCTAATTTGGGGTTATAAACGTAAGCTTTTAAACAGTATTTTTAAGCTGTACAACTAATAAACTTGAAATATAGTCTGCACAGTAATTTCATTAATCGTTTTATCAAGTATTTGCTCATTGGGAGTCAGAAGAAAAAGAAATGTTTTGCCACGTGGATGTGAAGATTTCCTGGAAAAGGTACTCATGGGTTAGATGGTCCTGTAAATAAATGACAGCAACATTCTAATTTATATGAAGTGTAATTTTGATTTTTTTTCCCCCTTGAGTATGCTTTTTGTGGAAGGCCAGGTATAGGAGAGCCACCACTGTTAAAATGGTGGTTGGTTTATGCCTTCTGTAAAGAGTTATCACTTTGAAAACTGAAAATATCTCTGAAAGGAACCTGTAGCTCTTTGTAGCTTTGAGACAAACTAAGTTTCTGTAATTGTTAGTGATCATGCTGGTTTTTACGTGTTTCATGGCATTAAGAGTTTTAGGTGCATACTCTTAATTAATTTCAAATTTAGCAGGAGTAAAGAACATCATCACCTTGTAAATCTGAAGATGGTGACCAGTCAGAATAATGTCAAAGTGCTTACAGTGCAGGTAGTGATATGTGCATCTACTGCAGTGAAGGCACTTGTAGCATTATGGTGACAGCTGCCTCGGGAAACCAAGGTGGGCTTTAAAGGGCAGGGCCTGCTGATGTTCAGTGCTTTTTGTTCTAAGGTGCATCTAGTGCAGATAGTGAAGTAGATTAGCATCTACTGCCCTAAGTGCTCCTTCTGGCATAAGAAGTTATGTTTTCATCTAATAATTTTCAAATCAAGCGAGTGTATAGGGGTCTTAATAGTTTTTGTTTGCAGTCCTCTGTTAGTTTTGCATAGTTGCACTACAAGAAGAATGTAGTTGTGCAAATCTATGCAAAACTGATGGTGGCCTGCTATTTCCTTCAAGTGATTTTTTTTTTTTACTAATTATTGTACTTTTATTGTCGATGTAGAATCTGCCTGGTGTATCCGATGTGACAGCTTCTGTAGCACTAAAGTGCTTATAGTGCAGGTAGTGTCCAGTTATCTACTGCATTACGAGCACTTAAAGTACTGCTGGCTGTAGAACTTCAGCTTCGACCTGTTGCCAAACTGCCCTGTTACTGAACACTGTTCTATGGTTAGTTTTGCAGGTTTGCATCCAGCTGTGTGATATTCTGCTGTGCAAATCCATGCAAAACTGACTGTGGTAGTGAAAAGTCTGTAGAAAAGTGAGGGAAAATCAAACCCCTTTCTACACAGGTTGGGATCAGTTGCAATGCTGTGTTTCTGTGTGGTATTGCACTTGTCCCGGCCTGTTGAGTTTGGTGGGGATTGTGACCAGAAGATGTTGAAAAGTAATACTACTGAAGATTCTGACACCTACTGTAAAATACTCGAGAGATGTGAAGCATATGGAAAACATGTTAGTCAAGCAGATAACTTGCTTTACTTCTTGAAATAACATGAATTGTCTTAATATTTGTACTGTTAACGTTTTATTGCTTGTCATAGTTAACTAGATTTTGATTTTTTTTTTGGAGATTGTATCATTGTGTATACTGAAATTCTATCATAAAGTATGGCAGTCCGCAGGTGGAATGTATATGTCCTTTTGCTCTTTATTAGTCCAGGTAGTTATAATCTAAATGTTGGTAATTCCTATGTCTTCCATATTAGTAAAAGTGTCACTTGTCATGTGTAAGTTAATTATTATTCAAAGCTGGATATGTAGAATGAGGCTTTAGTAAACTTTCTAGTATTTGATGTATAACAACTGGTAGTATACTAAACTTCACTTTGAATTGTGAGTGTATTCCGTAAGTTATTGGGGATTTTCAAACTGTTAGCATCTGGAACCTAAAAAAATGGGAACTTAAAAAAAAGACATTTGATACTAAATGGAGTGAAAGTATGGGCGTTTGTTTATACATTTGCCTACTGCCAGTGTGTAGAAATTATGTTGAGATCTGCAATTTTTCTCTTGATTGGTTTTTCTGTTCTGTCCATTCATAAGCTGGAATGAGACAGCAATAAGAGTTGGTTTCCAGACTGTTGACTTATGTCATTGGAGTGGAACTATAAAAATGCAGTTTAATATTATTACAGGTCACATTCTGCCTTTATTTTACTGTTTGTTTAAATAATGACAAGTGTTTAAGTTACTTTAAGACTAGTGTGATGGGAAAAGGCTAGTTAGAGTTGTACAAACTTGATGCTTATTTGGGGGGAAATGTTGATTTTACCAGTTATGTCACCTAATCAAATGATAGAACATCTTTAAAACATTCATTGGGTGAGGTTTTAAAAGCTTTCAGCTTTAATTGATGTGTTCTTTGAGAAATTAAGCTTAAGTCCATGGATTCCTGAATAGAAAGAAAGGTAAGAGTTTCATGCCTAGAGTTGCTAGCAAGGTAAGCTGGAGAAAGGTAAGGAGATAAAAATAGCAACAATTGCAGTGATTTATTTAAAACTTTAAGTACTTGTTTGGCATTGAGGAAAATTAAAAAAGTTTGGCTTTTGTTTAATGAAAATCATTATTGAACTTTTTGAAGTTACAGTGTGATCTTTTTGGTAACTAGTGTCTTCCATGGAACCAATAATAAAAGCCTTGTCAGGTGGTTCTTTATTCTAAATGTAAATTACAATTTAAAACTTAAAGGCTTATCTGGTACTATTGTGTATAAAACCTGAATTGAGATTTAATTCTGTTGAGCAAGTACATAAATGTGTGCTTTGTGGGCCTGTCAGTGAGCTAACTTGCAAAGCTTAAAAGAATGGCTTGAAAGTGACACATTTCATGCTTTTTCTCAAGATTTTTTTTCTTGGATATACAATAAGCTATGTAACAAACATTTAGCCATTTTGTGATAAATAAAAATGATTAGGTTGCTGATTGTCACATCTTTAAATGACTTGGGTGAAAGGTCTTAACTTTACCTCAACAATGTACTTGTTAACTTAGGTTGATCTTAAACTTGTTGGAGAAGGGACTTAAATTCTTGCATACAATGCGTATGTAGTTTTCAGTATTTAGAATTAGTTCTCTATATTTAGAATAAAAGCACTTTTTAATTCTGTTTTGAGAGTATTGGTGATTTTACTGAAAACTTTTTTGAGATCTCCATTTACAGGCAAACCTAAACATGACAAGACTTTCTCTGTCGATAGTTTGAAGAGTTCTACAGACTGATTCCTGATGAAATGCGACCTACAACTAACCTGGAAGTGCAGTGTCACATTAAACTTCATTTGTACATTTAATCAAAAACCTGTGTTTCCTGTATTTCATTACTTAGTTGTCTGGCATTAGTAAATTAAGGACAGCTCTAGTATACTTCAGTCCATTTGGGCAGCCTGCAAGAATCATGTCTGCTTGAGGTTTAACAGATTATTCCTTGGATTAAAGATGTTTAGTTTACTGTGTTGAATGTAATTTTCTGTTTTGATATATCAAATTAAGAAAATGCACAAACCTCATCTTAAAGGTTTAGTTTTCCATTATGACTGAGCACAGATTTTGAAGTGCCCAATTACATTTCACAGTTTAATCACACTGTTTTAGTGTATTTGATGTTAATAAAACTACATTTTTAGAACAGTGTAATTGTATATGATGAGTTATCATTGTAGGTTATTGGTGGATTCTAATATAAATGGTCCCAAGGTTTTGATTATCCAGTCTGCATTTGTACCCTAGTTACACATGCATAGTGGGGGGAGGGTGCAAAGATAGAAATATTTGGGTTCTGTACATGTGTCACTTTGAGGAAAGGTATCAACATGTGAAGTTTGGCCAGTAGGACTTTAACCTATTTTTGTCAAATCACACGTAGATTTTCTAGCATATATCCTAGTGATTGAAGAGATGGACCAGTCTGGTGTTTTATTTTGTATATGTATGCTGAAGACATTGTATTTGAGCAAGCTTTTGACTTACAACCAAGCACCATTACTTGAGCAGCTCCTAACCAGCTTCTCTTGCATTGGTGATTTTTTGTTTTATGCTCGGTGTTGGATGAGACTTCACTCACAGGGATGGCAGGCAGGTGTGTGCCAGGGGCTCAGGGATTGAGATAGTAATGACACAGGCTTGGGTTGGTCACTGGCAATATTTTGAAAATTGGTTGTGAAGTTGCAGTTCTTGTGGAAATTGCCAGAGTAGCTGCAAAAGTTGGGTCATTGTCTACTATATCATGTTGAAAAATGTTTGAGTATCAGTCGGTGGTAGCTAGATCATGTGTTTGTACTTTTTTTAGGAACAGGTGTAAGCATGTATAGTTGTGTACCACTAATAGAATGAGAAGACTGAGATTGTATTATTGCATGTTAAAATAACCATAAAATATTTTTGGTCATTGGATTAATCTAGAATGGGATATTCTTAAGGCAGGTATAGCCAGGACAGTTGGAAAGTTTTGAATAATCAACTTTAGCCTATGCCTCCTGTTAATGCCTCCATTCCACAGTATGCATAGGTTCATTGAAGGCCTACAGCTCCAGTGATGTGGTTGTAGTAGACATGGAAGTTCTCCAGGCTTAAAACCCTGTCCCATACTTGTACTCTACATTTGAGCTACATGCCAGCCCATTCTTAGCCAGTTGAGCACTTGGAAGACTTAATTGCTTACTGTTAATTTAGGTGTTTAGATTTTTGCTTGGTGGCTCAGAATACTGGGCACATAGTGTAGAGGGCTACATCATTAAATGCTAACTAACTTCCAAATAAGCATGAGTACACTTAAAGGAATAATAGAGGTTAAGATTATCTTAAGTTTTAAGTTTCCATTTGTTCACATTTTGCAAATGTATTTTCTGCCCATTGTCCAATATACTTGAGAGTGCAATTTGCTCAGCATTTTTTTTAAAGTTTTAGGGTGGTAGGTGGTACCTTTCCTGAGGTTTACAAGGCAGATGGCACACTTCAGCTGTTGGTTCTTCCAGTGTTTGAGTTCTCCAAGACTGAGATTGAGCCTTAAAAACCACAGCAAAGATTTGTAACTAGCAACAATTGAGCTTACTAGTACATATCCTAAGGAATATGTCCCAAGAGTCATGATTTTAGCATTAGGAAGTATATCTGCCGTGTTCTGGACATTTCTATGACCTGATTCTGGTCTTGACTGAGAGACCCCAGTACTTTCATTAGTCTTCTATTGGGTGTTCTGATTCACATCCCACTGTTCACTTAGCCCACTGTTCACTTAACTGGGCAGTCTTGGTAGCCTTTGCACTTCGTCTTTCTTTAGCCTGGAAATAATTCTCTTCAGGTTGCAGGGATTGTCATTTCCTTTTTTTCTTTTTTTGGGGTCTGGTTGTGGGGCCTGAACTCTGGGCCTGGGTGCTGTCCCTCAGCTCCAGCTCAAGAATAGCGCTCTACCACTTGAGCCACAGTGCCACTACCGGCTTTTTTCTTTTTGCTTATGTGGTGCTGAGGAATCGAACCCAGGGCCTCAGGCATGCAAGGCAAACGCTCTACCACTGAGCCACCTTTCCCATTTCCTTTTAGTCATTTCCTTTTAGTGTCACATGGAACCAGTTCTCAGCATGCTCTACTGTAGGCTGCTTTCCAGAATAGTAGCTGGGATTTTGAAAATGTAGACAAATCTGGGCCATTTTCCTCAAACCTAAACTGGTATCTTCATTTTGTTTTGAGGGGCATGTTTTCCTCCTGCAGTTGTATGAAGCACTTTGAGACCCAGATATAGTATATGTCAATCCTCTAGCAGTTGTACTTCAGAATTTTACTCCCAACTCTGAAGGTTCCAGGGGTAAGTGGTAGGGAGACATACATCCCATTCACGTGAAAATGCTACCTCTTGGGAATGGGTTTTAGACTGACAAGTCTCAAACAACTGTTCATTTCTAGTTAGAGCACTTGGCTACCCCTGCATGACTGTTAGGGTGAAGTTGTTAGCACCCTGGGATGGACAAAATGGTCTATGTCAGTGCCGATTGGCTAATTGAAAAGTTCAGTTAACTATAGAATGAGTCTTACACTGGGAATAAAATTGGGTACCAGCATCTTCCTCATGCCTTAGGAAAAGTAAGCCTATCTGAGCTGTCCCTATCTTAAATCAGTGAGATGCTTGTTACAGTTAACTTCACATTGAGATGAAAAGAAGCCATCGTGCAACTTTATAACGTCTTCAGATTCACCGTGTTTGAACACATTTCGATTTGAGATGCACTAAGAATCATCTGAGGGATAAAATGTGACTGAATTGTACATGCTATGTAGCCTTTTTCCTAGACAGCTTGGTGATTGCACAAATAAAATGAGAACATGGTTTGAACATTTGGAGAAATGTCTTGTTTGACTTCAGGATGAAAAAAAATGCAGTTGAGGGTGGAGAGGGAAGGGACAGCCCTTAAAGCTGTACAGTGAGCGTGTCCCAGACACTTGGGCCAATAGTCAGTGGTACCCACTTGCAGTTGCAATCACCCATTCAGCTTATGCTGCCACTGATCATGGGGGCTGAAATGTTGCTTCTACCATGTTTTAGTACAACTTGCGATTTTATTGATCTTTTGTCCCTTGTCTCACTCTGCCACTGGTGAATTAACAAAAGCACAATGGCTTAAAACTACCTATCTGTCTTACTACAGTTCTGTTTGTTGGGATTCTTGAGTGTGTGTGTGTATGTGTATGTATATATATATATACACACACACACACAATTTTATGTACTACCTCAAGTGAGGGTTAAGGTGTCAATGAGACTGTTGTAGAGGAGGAAAGATCTTTCTGGTCTTTTCTACTTTTAACAATGCATCTTTTCTCCAGCAGCAGCATTTTCAGTCCTTACATTGTACCTTTCGAATGCTTTCTGCCCTTTTTCACTTTCAAAGGACCCTTGTGATTATGTTATGCCCACCAAGCTATTGCAGAACGATTTATTTAAGGCCAATAAACAGCTGCAATCCCTCCACGTGGGGCTTGAACTCTGGGCCTCGCCTGTCCCTAAGCTTTTCAGCTCAAGGCTACTGTTACATCACTTGAGCCAGAGTGCCACTTCTGGTTTTCTGGTGGTTATTTGGAGATAAGAGACTCATGTACTTTGCTCCCTTGGCTGGCTTTGAACTGTGATCCTCAGCCTCTGAGTAGCTAGGATTACAGGCATGAGCTATTGACACCCTGCTACCCACAATTCCTTTTACCACCTTAATGTCCCTTTATGTTGTAACATTTGCAGGTGCTCCAGGAATAAAACAAATAATTTTGAAAAAGGAAGTTAAAGTTGCTCTTGAGACAAAACACAAGAAGAAACAGTTTATTGGAAATTAGAAGATGTTTTAAAGTAGTGTTTGTTTCAACTCAATAGTTAAGAATATAAGCAATTGGTTTGATCTTAGTCTTGGCCCTTACTTTGATATTCTCTGGCTCTGCAGTAAGTCTTCACTAAACCTGTTAAATCTTAATTGCTTGAAAGCAAGAGGAGAACTTGTATACTTTTAAGATGTCTTCAAGAAGACCAGTAAATATTGATATTTCTCTAATATTTTTAACAGTAACTTTTGTTATTCTATTTCTCATCTGATGATATTTTATCTAGGGTTAGGGACTAAAGATGATGACTGATGGGAAGACAGCTGTGTCACAAGCTGAGGTGCAATTGGATATAAAGAGCTATCTGCATGCTTTGGGTATAATGCGAACTTTACTAGTTGGTCTCAGTGTTTTAAAGGTTCAGAACAGATCTCAAGGAGAAATAACCAGTTTTCCTGCCTTGTAAGGAAATGGTAAGTCAGTGGCCTCACAACCAGTTTTATTTTTGACTTTTCAGCCATTTATGTTCTCTACTCCACCATGTAGTGTTAATACATCACCGTGTTCTAAAGGCTATGTACTCAGTGATTACAGATAATTTTTTTGGGGGGGGGTCCGGTCGTGGGGCCTGAACTCTGGGCCTGGGTGCTGTCCCTCAGCTCTTCAGCTCAAGGCTAGCACTCTACCACTTGAGCCACAGCGCCACTTCCGGCTTTTTCTTTTTGCTTATGTGGTGCTGAGGAATCGAACCCAGGACCTCAAGCATGCAAGGCAAGTGCTCTACCACTGAGCCACCTTCCCAGCCCAGATCACAGATAATTTTAAAAGCAAATATGTTTAAATTAGGATTAGTAAGATGAAGTGGTAAGTGATTCTAAAGGAAAGACATAAAAAGTGCTAGTAGAGGTCAGGGGGAAATGGCTAATACAGTAAGTACTTCAAGCATTTGGTACATATTATGGACAGCAAGTTTAAAGGGAAGATTTGCTACCCATTCTATTTTGGCATATATAAATATAATAATTATGTGGTTAGGGAACAATTTGGTGGTGTTATATTGATTCCTTGCTTGATATGAGGAATCTAATATTTAACTTTTTTTTTTCCTAGCCAAAGATGGAATTAGTACCAAGGGAAAGTACTCACTGATGGTTTACTGATGATGACTATCAGAAAATAAATTCCCTTTTTTACTTTCTCATGTAGAAGTTGAGACACTGCTATAGAAGTGCTGTGCTCTTACAATGGTGATGATAGAATATCTGAGACTATTTAAAATTTTTTTTAATATTTAAAGTTGATTATAATTAATTTTGATCATAGGTCTGTCTCTAAAATGATGCCATTTGGAAGTCATTTTCATTTTTGTTTCGGGTCACTGTTTTCATTTAGTTTATAAAAAAATTAAGGGACAGCAATACATTTGGCAGTCATAAAACTTAGCTTTACATGTTTCTTGCACAGCTCGACTTCTGGGTAAGTGATAGGATCTAGAAAAAGGAATTACTAGTGAACCTTTAAAAAATCCAGGAAAATGTGGAAATCATACTTTTATAATGCAGCGGAGTTATACTGTAGCAATAAAATTAATGTGTTTGTTGTATAACAGCATTTTAAACAGCTGAGAATGACTTTAAGCCATGAGCTTTGCTCACTTAAAAAGATTTAATGGTAGCCAGGTGCTGGTCGCTCATGCCTGTAATACTAGCTTCTCAGGAGGCTGAGATCTGAGGCTTGCGGTTCAAAGCTAGCCCTAGCAGGAAAGGTCTGTGAGACTCTTATATCCAATTAGCCACCAGAAAACCAGAAGTGGTGCTGTGGTTCAAGTGGTAGAGTGCTTGCCTTGAGCTGAAGAGCTGAGGGATAGTACCCAGGCCCAGAGTTGAAGCTCCATGACTGAAGAGAGAGAGAGAGAATGCTAGTTAACAACAGCACAGTAGTAGTAAGATGCCAAAGAAAAACTCTTAGATTAGTTGTTATTTATACTTCAACCATGGTGTTCTATTAATAAGAGTCTTAAATGCTACTGATGCTATTTTGACTAATACTCATCAAATTATCAGCCCAAGTTTGAGGGAACCAATCTACTAAATAGTTAACCATAAGGTATGTTTGCATTAGCAAACAAAATGCTTTCAAAATGTTCCACTTTTGAAACTGCATCTTTCATGTTGACCCAGTGACTTTGTTTGTAAAGGTAAACTGAAGTAGAGTTAAGCAATTCTTTGGCAAATTTGAGCACTGCAGATAGCCATACAAGATAAAATGAATTAAGTGATTTTTAGAAGGCTTAATGACAGCAGATCTTAAGATCTTTAGAAGTTTTTGTTTGAGAAATTGTTAAAATCATGCATGTTCACTTGCTTCCGTTTTCAGTTTTTTCCTCCTTTCTCCTCCCCTCCCCCACCATTTTCTCTTCCTCCATTTCTCTCTCCATTCCTTTCTGTCCATTTGTCTGTTTTTCTCTTTCTATCCATCTATTACCTGTTTTCATTATCAATAATATGTATTTGGTTAAGGAGTTTTTCTAGTAATTATTAACCCTGTCCTTACACAATTTTAAGTATTTGTAAACTTATCACAGTAATCAGAATATACTTACTTTTAGTTGGGTATTTTATATTCATATGGAAAGTTCAAGGATGAAAGTATTAAGACAATTGTACATTTTGAAGGAATTGATGAAAGCAAGTTACTTTCTAGCAGTGATGAATTTACAATATCTCATATTTTATAGACATCTCAGTTTCAATGCCTGGAGTTTGCATGTTATCTGCTGTCTTGAAGCATCTTAACCTGAGAGGTCAACAAGGACCTTTCAAAGATTTTGTCAGACTCCTGAGCCTAAGGTACAAAAAAGGGTGTATTTGGCAGTATATTTGAAACTTTCTCTGAAGATTTTTACTCAGGAACTTCCTTTGGCATGTATTCTTCATTTTGTCTAGCTTTTAGTCATTCTCACAAACTGAAGAAAAATGAGAAATGTTTGCTTGGTTTTTGTAACTTTTACAAGTGTTAGCTCTTAGAAGAATGAAGAAAACTTAGGAATCCCTGAAAATCATGCTTAAAAAGAGCTTTAGTCCTCCAAAGACCAAAATGGGGAAGGAAAAAAAAAAAAACTCAATAAGATTTCTTTAAAATATTAAGAACAAAATAGTTGCTCCTTGGAAGACTCAAAAAATGTTCCAAAAATAATTTAACAAACTTGCAGAGTAAAAGATAGAAAAAAAGTGACACACTAAAATGTCTATAAGTAGACTAGCTAGATTTTTATTAAGAAAGCAAAAGTCTCGATCTTTTCATATTGTATAATAAAGGGAAATTGCTTATAATAAGATTATAAAATTTTTTTCATTTAGTTTTAGACTTGGAAAAATTAATTGTAATGTATATACGAAAAAGTATTAAAAGCTGAGTAACATGGGAAATACACTAGATACTAAATGTTCTTAAAAATAAACTAAAATTAATATAACAAACTAATAAAATGAGACAATGACAAAATAGTGGGCCATTTCTATATAAAAACTCAAAAGCTTCATTAAGAAAACACCAAAATAAAAATTACATCAAAGAAAGTGTGAAATGTGTGAAGTAGAATTACTGTTCACAGTATGTAAAACAGTTATAATAAATGTAGTAAAAAGTTCTGTAAAAAGTGAGCAGGAATAAGATAGCTAGTGATAATATGAGGGAAATGAAAAGCAAATGCTAAATACAGTATTTCATGGCTGAGAGGAATGTCCTAAGTACTGTCAGGTAGGAGCAATGTTAGGAATAGTTATATAACCTGATGCCTTGGGAAGTGAAGGGAACATTTTTATAACATACTTGAACAGTATTCCTATGTTTTCAATATGAGTTTGTGGAAGAATATTCTTGTATTACCCCCATATTTGTCCCATTCCACATCTTAGAACAGAAATAGCAAAGTTTTCTCTGGGGATGTGGCTGAAAATATGGGTGTTTCAGGCTCCTTTGTAGGAAGCATATGTAAGTTGTTAACTGAGAAGTAATAAAAGATATGTGTTACTTCAAGATCATTTGCTTTAAAGGGATATGTTTTGTTTCATTAACATGTTCTCCCATCCTTTGAGATGAAATACAGAGCTAATACTAATAAATAATCTTTAACCACTCAGAGAAGCAGCAGTGTGGGAGAGAGCAATAGGGTGAATGGAAACGGATGCCTAGATCTCAGGAGCCGCAATGAGAGTGAAACTGGTATGCCACACAAACACATTAGCACCCTTGAGGTTGGATTTCTGGTCAGTGTCACTGGTTCAACCCTCAAGGACTTTTCTGTCATGAAGTAACCCAAATGATCTCCACTGAGGTCTGCATTTCAATCCTTGCCCACTTTCATCCTTCCGAGATATCTCTTAGCCCTGGGCATATTGGCAGCTCCTTATCTGCCTAACCTCTCTTTCTCTAATGTCGTCTTTTACATTTTTATTTCAAATTAACATATTATTTTCTTTTTATCTATCATTAGATTTTTATAGTGTTTTCTTCAGTTCCACTTTTCCAGCCCTCCTCACTACATGTACACCACCCCCCCAGCTTCTCCACCCCCTGTTCCCAGAAAGAAGTATTTGCAGAAATCTTTGGCTTCATCTCATTACTTTTTACTGTCATGCCTGAAGGCAGAGCCCACAATATAAATGTAAAATTGTGTCCAGCATAGTTCCTTTGAGTATGTAACTATAATGCATTCTAGGGTGCACCTAAATAGGAAGAATATGGTTCTCCAACCTATGATTGCTTTTGGTGTCAGTCATACAGTATGACTTAGACCAAGACAATAACAGTGGTAACTAACACTAAATGAGGCAGAGCACAATATAAAACATTACCATTTTCTTTTTTTTTTTAATTTAATTTTATTTTATTTTTGAACATACTGTACAGAGGAGTTACAATTACATGGGCAGGATAATGTGTACATTTCTTACCAAGCATTGCAGCCTCCTCCTTTGTTTACCCTTCACATCCCTTCCCAGCCTCCCCCCCCCAATCCCAATCCTTCTTCTTCCCCCCTTCCCCCTTCCCCCCCCCCCCCCACCGACGTTGTAAAGCTCGTTTTGGACCTGACAACTTGTATTTCTCATTGTTGCAACAGGTCCACCTGTATCCTTAAACAACTGGTTTTTCCCCATCTCCTCCACAAGTTATACTGACATCAAATATAGTGAAAGCAGGGGTTATACTGTGGGGGAGGGACATACAAAGCAACAAAGAGATAATCTTATAAATGCGTTAGAAACACATGCATGAAAGAAAAAAAAACATTAAAATACATATCTGAGCGTTCATTTTCCTGACATCACATTATCTGACCTTTTCTGCTTGACTCATACATATACTAGATATTACAAATAAGGGAAACCATGGGACCTATGTTTCTTTGGGCCTGGCTTATTTCACTTAATATAATTTTTTCCAAGTTTTTCAATTTCCTAAAAAATTGGGCAATGTCATTCTTTCTGATGGAGGCATAGAATTCCATTGTGTATATATACCACATTTTCTTGATCCATTCATCTACTGAGGGGCATCTGGGTTGGTTCCATATCTTAGCTATGGTAAATAATGCTGCAGTAAACATAGTTGTGCTGGTAGCTTTAGTGTGGTCTTGTTTGTAAACATTTGGGTAAATGCCCAAAAGTGGGATCGCTGGGTCATAGGGGAGTTCTATGTGAAGTCTTTTGAGGAACCTCCATACTGCTTTCCAAAGTGGTTGAACATTACCATTTTCATTATTAATGACTTGGGAAGAATCAAGATAAGACCCTCAGAGTAGAATGTGAAATTTCTAATATGCTTCAGAGATGTGAAAAATATTTTATAACAAACATTAATTTTGTTCATCTTCAAAAACTTTATGATGAACATGGTGGATGATTAACAAAACATCTATTATAAAGATAGAAGGTATTCCAACTTTTTTCGTCTATGACACGAACATAAACATAAAAACAGAAACAAAATATTTTAATCTATATAGATATATTAGACATTTTAATATAAAATTTCATATGTCTAAAACTGGAACAAAAATAAAAGTAATAACTAAGTGTGATTAATTGTTGATTAACTTTTATTTGCTATATGAAAATATACTTCAAAACTCAAATTGGTGAAGCAAAAATTGAGAAAAGACTAGTTCAATTAAAACTTTAACACATGACGCAAGATTCAAAGAGTTGTGGATCTAGAGCATTTTCACAGGAGAAAGTTAGTGATTCAGGTAATAAAAATATCAAGCTATTAAAACCAGAGTCAAATAGGCAGCCACAGGCTCACACCTGTAATCTTAACTGTTCAGAAGGCTAAGATCATCAGATCTCAGTTTAAAGGCAGCCTAGTCAGACAACTCCAAAAAGCAAAACAACCCTCTTTATCACCAATTAACCAGCCAGAAGTAGAGGTATGACTCAAGTGGTAGAGTGCCAGTCATGAACAAAATGCCTTGAGTTCAAGAACTAGTACCAGTACTAATAAATGAACAAATACCTCCAAATTTTACAAAAGCTGAACTGAATTGCTAGCATTAATGATACTTTTAGAAAATATATATTTGGAGAGTTACAGGGATAAAACTAGCATTCATATAGAATAAAATATTCAGAAATAAAACATTGTTTCCTAAATTTTAATCATTTTTTAAAAATTTTTTTATTGTAAAGATACTGTACAGAGGGTTACAGTTACATGAGTGAGGTAATGAGTACACTTCCTCTTGAGCATTGTTACCCCCTCCATTGTTTTCCCCCTACCATCCCCTCCCTCCCTCCCTTCCCCAAGGTTCTTTTTTTTTTTTGATTGTGATTAAGTGATTACTTAATTTCCGGTAATTCACAGTATTGTGGAATAATGATGCTCATTTAAAGTCACAGGTTCATTCTAACTTTCCTGGAGCAAATTGTCTATCACAGTCTGTAATATATAACGGTGCTCACATGTTATATACCATATATGTGATCAGCAGCATGGGGATATTTGGTAGTGGTTCAACCAGATGAGTGGGAGTTCTTTGTTTCTTAAGTCCTGTTAGTTTTGTCATATCACCTAACATTTTGGATTTATCATCCACTTATCAGGGAGACCATGTACTGTTTGTCTCTTCGTTCTTGGCTTACCTCGCTCAACATGATTCCTTCTAGCTCCATCCATTTCCCTGCAAATGCCATTATTTTGTCATTTCTAATGGCTGCATAATATTCCATTGTGTATAGATACCACAATTTTTGGATCCATTCATCTGTGGTGGGGCATCTAGGTTGTTTCCATATCCTAGCTATTGCGAACAGTGCTGCAATAAACATGGAGGTGCACGTGTCCTTGTATATTGGTTCCTGTTGTTCAGGGTAGATGCCTAGAAGTGGTATGACTCGGTTGTAAGGGAGGTCAATCTTTAGCTTTCTAAGGACCCTCCAGACTGCTTTCCAAAGTGGTTGTATGAGTGTACATTCCCACCAGCAGTGTAATAGCGTTCCTCATTCTCCACATCCCCTCCAGCATTTGTCGTTGGCTGATTTGTGGATGTGGGACATTCTGACTGGGGTAAGGTGGTATCTCAGGGTTGTCTTTATTTGCATTTCCTTCACCACCAGGGATGATGAACATTTCCTCATGTGTTTCTTTGCCATTTTTATTTCTTCATTTGAGAAGTCCCTCTTTAGTTCCCTTGCCCATTTAGTAATTGGTTTGTTGGGTTTGGGAGGGATTAGTTTCTTGAGTTCCCTGTATATACAGGATGTTAACCCCTTGTCTGATATATTGCTGGTAAATATTTTTTCCCAATTAGTTGGTTGTCTTTCTAGCTTGGTTGCGATAGCTTTATCTGTGCAGAAGCTTTTTATTTTAAGGTAGTCCCATTTGTCGAGTCTCTCTCCAATTTGTTGTGACCCTGGGACTCTGTTCAGGAAGTTCCTTCCTGTGCCTAATAGTTCAAGTGTCTCTCCTACTCTGTCCTGCAGTAGTTTCAGAGATTCAGGTTTAATGTTAAGGTCTTTAATCCATTTTGAGTTGATGTTGGTGCATGGTGATAGGCTGGGGTCCACTTTTAGTTTTCTGCATGTGGCTGCCCAGTTTTCCCAGCACCAATTTTAATCATTTTTAAATCACTTGTAAATCTTACACATATCATATCTAATATCTAGTTCATATTTCATCCTATTTTTAAGTATGTTTATTAAAGAAACAACATAATCATAATTACTTATGAAAATATGTTCAATAGATGTAGTTTTCAAAAAAATAGATGTAATTTTCCTTAAATAGGAATCAGTACATAATCAAAGAGGTAAAAATGTTTTTAGGTGTGTTAAATATAAAATTGTCTCATATTTAAATATCATTGGATTGATACAACATCTAATATCTTCTAAAGTTCAGTAAATAATTTAAAAAGCCTTTTGGGCCTAAAATCTCACCACAGCAAAAGTGTGCTTATGTCTTAATTGTTCCTTCAGCCATGAGTAGTAAGGTGTATTTCTTACCCATAACTTCCAGGAACTAAAGAAAAACAAAAATGGGAAGACAAACTATTTATGACTAACATTAAATTTTGATCAGTATTTTAAAAAACTTTTCAAGTATTTCATTTTCCCAAAACAATTTAATAACACAGCATACACTTTTTTTCTGTAAAAAAATAATTAACATGACATTTAACAACTTTTTATGGAAGTGGCGCTGTAACTCAAGTGGTAGAGCACTCGCCTTGAGCTGAAGAGCTGAGGGACAAAGCCCAGGCCCAGAGTTCAAGCCCCACGACCAACAAAAAATAAATAAATAAAGGATGCATAACAACTTTTTAGGTTTTCATGATTGTTAATGCTTTTTGGGTATTTGTAAATTGCCAATTTACAAACAAGAACTCTCAAATCATTGAAGTTTACTTGTTAGGAAATAAAACAGTTACAAATCCTAATTATTGTTAAAAATCAGCTCCTTTTCATTAACTATGACACTTCTCATCGAAGTAGTTTGTTACAAAATATCAATGATAGTGTTGTTCTATCATCCAGTATCTTGGACTATGATCTGCAAACCTGGTTATGGACCAAATAGTGGAGACAGACTGAGTTTCTAATGCATATACAGTTTTGGAGTTTGCCATTATCAAGTATGTGTGGCAAATCTGGGTATTATCCTCATATTTGTGATGGCCTAACGTGGGTAGAATAACACAATACCCCTAAACCTTAGAGTGGTGAGTCATAACATGATTGTGTGGAACACAAAAAGTCACTCCACGTTGTCCCAACCCATGTGCTGCCAGCATCTGAAAAGGACTTATGTACACTTCTAGATACATATCATTTTCTACTGCTGTATATTAGGCCAGTACAAATTTTAGCCCTTTATAAGAATACTCATTGATCAGCTCACAGTTCTGTGCATCAAAAACATGTCTGAGTTCTTGTGTCTTTCAGGTGTAATCCAGAGTCCTTTCCTTACCTCATTCTTGTGGCAGAGTTGGGCTCCATGTAGTTTTAGGACCAAGGTCCCTGATTACTTGCTAACTATCAGGTGGAAAGAGCTCTAAGCATCTAAGGGAGCTGTCTCTTGATTGTCTTTACTATGAAATACCTTCCATCTCAGCAATTGAATTCTGTCCTTTAAATCTCACTAACTTGTCCTTTGAGTAGTTAGCAAAAATTTGGTTTCAAAGTGCTCATTAAGCATTAGAGAGGATCTCTATCTCAGCATCAATAGTGTCCCATAACGATCTATTTTGCAGTAGTGAAACACATCAAATTTGTAATCCTGAGGATTGTGCAAGATGTGTGTACTTCTGGGACAGGAATAATGGTGAATCTTAGAATCTTGTCTACATATGAAGACTTTTTTCAATTTTAGCTCTTTAAATATCTTTGGCTTCCATATCCACCCTCAAGCCTTTCTATATTTTCCCTAAAAGAAACTCAAAAATTCAAATTGTTACAAAATTAATACTTCTGCAATAGTGTTTCTGTACTTGCAAACAGGTTTCAAGATGATACCAAACGAACTGCAAAGCCATTGTTTTTCCCTGCAAGCATAAATAAAACCATCGCTTTATGTAGTTTGGGGTTACAAATATCATTAGAATATTATCTGAGCTAAAAATGTTAAAAAAAAAAAAAGCTAGTATCAAGGCTAAAGTAAGCAAGTAGGTTTATTTCAGTGCTTATAAAAATGTTAAATTATAAATATCTTAATAAAAATTATTTTTCTGGCTTTATGAAATTAATGCTTAAATAGTGAAAAGGTAGTTAATTGGTAATTTGGTTGAGTCCATTTTTTTGAAATGCCTTATCCTCTCCTTATCTGATTATTAATTGGATTTTAATAGTAACTAATTCTGGAGCTAAAAATTTGATTAATAGAAATATAAATTAAAATATACTTTTAAAAGATATAAATAAGGTATTTAAAGGATCTCAGTAAGGATACAAAATATAGTACGATTACACTGACCAATTTAAAGTCCAGATAAAGGCCAATGAATGAAAATAAAATATGGAGTAGCACGCTGTAATGTAGTGGTCAGAGTAGCAACAAGACACTGCACAAGCTTTTGAAGTAACTTAAGTGTTAGTTTCTCACTATAAAGGGAGGTTATATCCTGAATTCATTTAAGTTGTGGCAATTGAATGACTTTTCAAATGTATAGTTTCATTAAAAATGTACAATAATTATCTCCTTTCTCTGAAAGTAAGTTAATTTAATGAACTATGTAGTTACTTTAAGGTAGGAGACCTCTGGTTTTAGAGCATATATGCCATAGATTTAATTTGATATGGAAAACTTTGTAGATTCAACAACAAATACATATACACTGTAAGAGAAATTAAGTAACAGTACTAAAGTACCTTTAAAAGACATTTAATATTGAAGTTAGATTTTAAAAAGTTAGTTGAGGGAAGTCAAAATGTATTAGCAATAGCTAAGGAGTACTATCTCCCTACACCAGAGGAACAAAGGGAGATTGAAGTATTCCCAAACTCCAAGTGATGCAGCCACCACACTCCAAGATACGCCTCTAGTCAGAGTGAGAAATATCCAGTCTCCCAACTTTCCAACATTATAACATGGAGGCCTGAGAAAGAGTCCACCATGTTAGAAAAGACAAAAAGGCAATGGGTGCTTCTTTGCAAACAGGCCTTAAACCAATACTTGAACTAGTAGAAGTCAGAGAACACTCAGATTTTATGTCATGCTCTTAATACTCTGTTATTTCCCTTAACTGTGCTTAGTTAATTCTTGTGGTGTTAGAATGCTGTCTACAAAAAAGAGATCTACCAATGATGGAGACTTGTTTTTATGCCCCTCAGCCAAGCTGATGGGAGAGTTACAGTGTTGGCCACAAGATTAGCAACTTGAGGAACATTAGAAATGAAGACCTGTAAATAAAATATAGTTTAAAGTGTAAAATCGCTGTATTTTTTTGGGGGGGGGTGGATTTTTTTGGTCTCACTTTGGTTTTTCACAAATTTCTGTCCTTTACCATTGCATATTTGACTATTTGGAATGTAGAAGTATTTTTCAAAGATGATTACAATGATGTATAACGCCATCCTTTATGCTCTTTACAATGGTGCTATGTTGATAATTGTTTATCAACAAGTGTGTGAGGCTATATATTTTCTTTTTGAATCTAAGTATGCTAGTGGCTATACAAAAAAATTACATTGTGTACTTTCTAAGGCGATGCAAGAAAAGGAGTACATCCTTTTTCTGTCCTTCCTAGTGTACTCTCCCTTGGTATTAAGCCACCATGCTCAGAGAAATAGATATCATATGAACAACCTGTGTGCCAGAATTCTGGTAGACCTCAAAGTGGTTCTAGTGAAAGTCAGGATAAATCAAGGCATTTGCAGCCAAGTCTTCACATGATGTCAGGCATCTGCTTTTAAGTTATTTCACCTTCTTCCAAGAGGAGCCAAGATGGCTGTCTCCACTAGCCATTGCCCTAGTGTCAGATTCATGGATGGCATAAATGTCAATGACTTAAAATACTAAATTTTAGAATGACTTTTGGTTTAGCAGTAGATAACCAGCACATAGGTTAATTAAACTTAGTATTAGCCAACTGCTTGCATAGAGGAAAAATCAGCTATGTATTAGACTATTGAAAATGTGTTTCTTAAGAGGTCCTGGATGTATGTCACTTTAAGTAGTGGTGAGGTTCTATTTTAGGCTGCATCCTCTGAGAAGTGTAAACCCAATCAAAGTAAACAGGAAATATTTGTACTGATTATACTAATAAAAGGAAACATAATAATTGTACATGTTTATAAAGTTGTTATAACTAGATTGATCCAATATCTAATTGGATATGCACACTGGTGACCAATATCATAATATCTGAGAGGAAAATGGATTGAACTTCATGTGAACTTCACATATCACTTGTTATTCCATGGTATTTGGATGGTTCAGTGAGCAGTTTAAATTTCTGACCTTGTGAAACTTATACACATAGAATTAGAAAGGAATTTACTCAAAAGATCTTCCCCTCAATAATATAAAAAGGAGTTAGGATCTGGTCACAAGGAGTTTGGTTAAGAGCTTTTATTGGAGACAGTTGTAAGAAAGGAATGATATGTTATACTAACACAACAGAGACTCAGAGTGGGATTTGTGTCAGTTGTTACTTATCAGTGAGGGCCCCCAAAATCTGAAAAACAATGGAGATAAAGTAATCCAAGCCTAAGTAAGAACAAAGCTGAGAGTTCTAACCCCAGTACTATTTTAAACTTTATAACTTTGGTAGGGAGGAGGGGGGGAGGATAGGATGAGAAGGGGAAACAAAGGAGGAGGCCACAATGCTTGATAAGAAATGTACTCATTATCTTGCCCATGTAATTGTAACCCCTCTGTACAGTATTTTCACAATTAAAAAAAGTAAAATTAAAAAAAAATATTGCACTGGACAGTTTTTTTTTTTTTTTTTGGTCGATTGTGGGGCTTGAACTCTGGGCCTAGGCACTGCCCCTGAGTTCTTCAGCTCGAGGGAAGCACAATACCACTTGAAACATAGTCCCACTTTCCATTTTTTGAATGGTTAATTGAAAATAAGAGTCTCAGAGGGACTTTTCTGCCACGGCTAGCTTTGAGCCGGATCCTCAGATCTCAGCCTCCTGAATAGCTAGGATTATAGGCGTGAGCCACCAGCTGCCTGGCCACCATTCAGCTGCCTAGCAACATTTTTAAATTGATACAATGTGTACTATTAACATCAAAAGAAGAATATGAGAGTGAATGGCCAGAAAAATCATGCACACCAGTGTCCTTGTGGGATAGCAGAAGCAAAGCTAAACTGAGAAGATTTGAAAGCCATGGAAAAGAGAAACAAGTTAATTTTGCTTCAGTCAGAGTCATGGGGACTCTTGTTTCTATAACTAAAAGGGAAGAGCAGGTTGGGGTTATAGTGACGTGGGCAACCATCTTTTTCAAAGGATGGTATAGTGGAGGAGTTTACAGCAAAATAAAGCTAAACACAAAGAAGCAGAATAAGAGAGAGCTTCAGTATGGACAAAAATCAGGATCTGACCGTGCTGACAGTTGTTACATCCTGTTGTGTAGTGAAAATAGTAATAATCCTAGCTATTCAAGAGGCTGAGATCTGAGGATTGAGGTCCAAAGGAAGCTGGGGCAGGAAAGTTAATTAGATATACCCTTATCTCCAATTAACTACCAAAAACCCAGAAGTGGAGGTGTAGTTCAAGTGATGAAGTGCCACTCTTGATTGAAAAAAATCTAAGAAACAGCACCCAGGTTCTGAGTTCAAGCCCCAGTACCTGCATACACGCACACACACACACACACACACACAAACACACACACTATGAGTAAAAATAATTTAAAATCGATAATATTAAATACTATTATAATTTGTTTTTATTAGGCTTAAGCATATGCACACAACATGAAAAAGTGAAATGAATATCTATACCCTTTAAAAAAAAGGGTATTCATAGTATTTTCAATCACTTTCATCTACAAAAAAATGTGTTTCTCTTATACAGATATTTCTTATTCTATGTGGGATTCATTCTGGGTATTGCCACTTTTGAACAGTTGGTGGCTCCAGTGCTTTGCTACTGTCTCAGAAATGTGGTTAAAAAAAAGATAACTGTCTTTAAGTGCTCAAGACATGATTTGAAAATGATAGTGCATCTGAGTAAATATGGTACATTTTAACAGAAACTGACAGAATTTTATCAGATGTGGATTTTGAAGAAATTTGTGGATATATTTAGACTATACAGTATAATGTGAATAAGACTACACACGGTATATGCACTAAAGATTCTAAAATATTCCAACAGAAAGATAATGTGAGCCACACTGGTAATTTAAAGTTTTCTAGTAGCCACATTAAAAAAGGTTAATATTAACAACTTATTTTAATCAATATGCCCACATTTTAAAATCACTGAGTACACATTATAAAAATGAGTGGTTGGATATTTTATGTGATTTTTTTGGTACTAAGTCTCTAACACTCAATGTGTATTTTATACTTCCCTCAAATCTCACTTTAGACTAGCATATTGCAACTGTTCTCAGTAGCTTTTTGTGGCTAGTGGCTACTATAATGATAAGCTCATACCTAAAGCAATTTAAAGCAACTTTTTCATTCAGATTAAATGTACTCTATGAATATCTAATGGAATGTAATTCTTGTAATTGAAATCTTATATTTGTGGTCCTCAAGCTATTTTTCCACAGAGTATCACCTAGGAGATTTGAGTCATGATTGTGATGGTTGTGGAGGATTGAAACACGTAATTTAGTTAGGTATTATTGTGCTTAGCTAGTTACTATCTTAGTACCATGTTATTGGCATTTCTAAGTTTTGCATTACTAAGTAATTCTTAGATCTCTCTAGAACCATATGTTTATTAGTGTTTGGGACTATGCACTTTCCCAGTGCTTGTCTCCCAGTACTGATTCTGCCTTTTCACTTTTCCACAATACATACTCTTTTATTTCTTTTACAAACTCTACTATCCTCTGTATCTGCACTAGGTCTCCTTTTAGAGGAGATTATGATCTCTGTTGTTAAGACAGTGATCAATATTTCGGAACTGGTTACAATGCATAATTATCTCAATCACCTGTGCTGCTATTTATCCCTTATCATACAGAAGGTAGGACATCACCTTTATAGGGTGCAGTTACTCCATATATTTATGCAATATGTGTGTCTAATATGATATGCTAGGCTTTTAGATTGTGATATTGGAGGACAGAAGAAAATCAGACATTTAAGAAGTTTGAGTATAGCAAACTAGCTGTAGATCTCTGGGAGAAAACTCAAATATACTTGAATGGCAGTAAAACTTGATACCTAATCTTACGTAAATTGAATATGTTTTGAAGCAAGTTAAGGGTGCTTATTACTTTTTCTCAATAGTAGACCAACTTTTACTTAAAATATCTAGAACATCTATAAAAACAAGTAACCAGTACATCTCCATTCTCTAGTTCAGAAACAGTGACTTGCGGCTAAAAAAGAGAAATAAATACCATAAGCTGGTAACAATTTCAAAACAACTGCCAGAAAATAACTATCAATAGCTAGGAATTTCAATATAAAAAAATTACCAAATTTGGCATAGCTGTTAGGTCTACTTCTGGAACAAAAACTAGAAACATACTTTGAAGGATATCATATAGAATGATTTAAGATTAAATTATGTTTTTAATTTCCATTCTGTTAAGCATATTAGTAAAAATACTATTTATTTACATTCAACAACATATAGGTACATCACTGTTCCCCCTCTCATTTTCTCCCACTTAACACTTTCTGCTCCCTCTCCTCCCAAAAATTATAAAATTCATTTCCAACATAGTATCTAGTGAGTATCATTGTTGCAATAGTCCATCCTTTGTTCTGCTGTTTTTGTGATTCTCTTTCCCATCCATGGATCAGATAAACGTATATACAAGACAAAGAGTAGAGAAAACTAAAACAGAAAGAAAAAATAGAAATACCTGCATACAGGACATAATAAGAACCTCTTGTTTCCAATTTCTAGAGTTCGTTTTTATAGACTTCCTTATATATGGTCCTATGCACTTAATGATTGTGCTATTGTGATTCCCTGCTAAGAATATCATAGACAGTTATTACAAATGAGGGAAAACATGACAGCTCTATTTCTTTGGGCCTGGCTTGCTTCACTTAATATAATTTTTTCCAGGTCTTTCATTTCCTTATGAATGGGGCAATGTCATTTTTTCTTATGGAAGCATAGAACTCCATTGTGTATATATATACCACATCTTCTTGATCTATTCATCTACTAAGGGGCTTCTGGGTTGGTTCTATATCTTAACTATGGTAAATAATATTGCAGTGAACATAGTTGTGCTAGTAGCTTTAGTATGACTTTGTTTGTGGTCATAAGTTGATAACCTTTTTTTCTGTAAAGGAAGTACCCAGTACCACTGCTGGGGGACTTTGGGCTCATTGTTAATAAGTAACATAAGCACAGTGATGTTGCAACATCATCACCAGCACCAACACTAGGGACTAAAAGGCAGAGAAGTATACCATATGGGGTATGGATATGGTTAGTTCAAGGATGAGTTTTAGCTAGGTAGAATAGTGAGACCTCATCATACTAATCAGAATGGTATACAGTTTGAGTTTATTAACTGTATGTGTTTAGAGTTTTCTATTTAACATTTTTGGATGAAGGTTGATCTCAGCTGACTAAAATAATGGGAAGCAAACCACAGATAAGGAAAGACTACTGTAGAGTGATTGACTATGTATGCATGTTAAAAAGGAAATGAAGTTCATTTTCGACATAACATCTTGTACATCTCATTGTTGCAATGGGTCCACCTGTATCCCTATTTAAACAATTTGTTTTTTCCCTTCCCCTCCACAAATTATACCAACATCAAATACAGTGAAAATGGGTTATACTTTGGGGGAGGGTCATAAAAAGCAACAAAGAAATATCTTATAAATGGGGGTGGGAAGGATGGTTGGTTGTGGTGGGGAGATATAGGAAGGGATGGTAAGGGGAAACAAAGGAGGAGGCAACAATGCTTGATAAGAAATGCACTCATTACCTTGCCCATGTAATTGTAACCCCTCTCTACAGTATTTTCACAATAAAAAAAAGGAAATGAATATCAGTAGTTTTTTTAGTCTGAAATGTGGGAAGAGGTGAGGCAGTTAGATAAGATGATTTTCTTTTTTCTAATGATGAGACTTCAACTTTATTTGAAGAGAAGACTGATGTATTCGACTTGAAGAAATTTCTAGGGAAGTGAAGCAGACAGGCAGTTTTAAATGAACAGATGTATTGTAAGCAGGAAATGAAGCCAAGAAACAGTTTGATGACCTACATTTTTTTTTCTTTTTGACACAGCAAGTTGGCTATGAAGCTCTCAACAACAGAACTCCATGGCCTGTGAGGGCAGATAATCCTATGGGCACATTCAAATGTTATTTGATCTACATTTTTGCTTCTAATTAAAAGCTCATGATATGAAAAAAGTTTTAGCTTTCAAGATTATTTCTGTACAGATATTTTTACTGTGTAGGAATTCCTCCAGCTTTTATCTTAAGTTTTAGAGAATAAATGAGAATAAAATTATCAAACTGATTTTTCTTGAATGAAATTAAAATTTTTGAGATGTAATATTTTATGCATGGTATTAATGATTGTGATAATCAGCAATATTAAATAAAGAGCTAAATGGCTTAAGCTGACTCTCCACAAATTGTAGTGAAAAGTCACCATAACCAAGAAATAAGCATTTTTTCAAATTCCTACTTTTTCTTAAGTAATTTTCTTCAGAGTAAGTAAAATGGTGGGTGGCTATGATATAATTCTAGCTACTCAGGATGTAGGATTTGGAGGTTGGCAGTTCAAGGCCAGCCCAAGCCAAAAGTTAGCAGCAATCCATTTCCAGAAACAAACTGTTTATGATGGATTCTGCCTATGATCCTAGCTATGTGGGATACTTAGGTAAAAGGGTCTCAGTCTGAGGTCATGTCTGAGAAAAAATATGTGACCCTATCTATCAATTAACAACAACAACAAAAAGCCCCAATTGTTGCTTAAGTGGCTGAACACTTGCCTAACAAGCACAAGGACATGAGTTCAAACCCCAGTACTGCTATAAACAAACAGACAAATATAATAAATAAGTAAATAAATGAAATGAAGAGCATATGTGATTAAGAAAAGATGAGGAAGGGATGGGTAAGGGAGGGATCGGTGTGAATGCTGAAAGGGTTGACATTGATCAACATATTTTGTATTCATAAACTGCTTTGTTTAATAGCAATGTCATTTACAACTACTTAAAGATAATAAAAAAATAAGACTACATGTCATGTGTGTGCATGTTGTATGTGTGTATTTCATGCTTAGATGGTATCATGATGACTAAAGCTCTAGTTTTCATAACACGTTATTAAGCCTCAAAACAGAACAACCATTGTGAAATTGTCTGATTATGAGAAAACAAATAATAATATTCTAAACAAATCACATTCCTTCTTTGTCTCCTTGTATAGAGTGAAGTCCTTTGCCCACAACTTTTACTTTACTATGTACAAGATGATAAACAGGGAAGTAATACCAGTAACAAGGCAAAAATTACATATGAAAAGAACAGATGAAGTTATAGATGAGACAACAATCATGATTTTCATGGCAGAAAAACTGTTTTTAAGGTCAGTGGGTAAAACTGAGGCTGGCTAGGGACTGAGATAGTGTGTAAGAAGAAACTGTTTAGACAGTTTGAGGAAAGAAGTTTGAGTTTGAGTCCAATGACATGAGTAGCTCAAGAAGCACCTGAATAGAAGCCTAGGTAATGGGAAGTAGGATGCACTGGGCAGAGTAGAAGTGACTAGGTGTGTGGGAAAATCAGCTATGAGTCTCAGATCTGGCTTTGCCATACACTGGCCTATGAGTGTAGGTAAGTTACTTCTGAGAGTCTTGATTTCTTATATATGTGTAACAGATGGTGTAACTGTACCTATTGGCAGTAATATGGAACAAGTTACATTATTTTTTTTTAGCTAAGGATAATATTAATGTAGCTAACAACACTTTTTCTTTAAGTGAAATTAACTTAATTTCTTAATTACCCAAATTATGAGGCAAAACTACTTATTACTGTTCTGTGGCGTAGATAGGCTTATATTCTTAGTACTAAGATTATCTTGTTCTGGTTTGTTTATATTTTTGGTTTACTATCTATGTACATGTACAATGGGAAGACTATAATAATTATGTATATGATTCTTACAAATTTTCCTAAGAAGTGAGGATAAGTACATTAGTTTATTATGTGCAATTAATCTTTTCTGCTTATTATTTTTCAAGAGACTTCATATAAAACCAGTTCTCCCTGTGTGTCTGCTAGTACTACATCTCCCAAGTTTTGAGAAGTTTATAGCTTCAAAAGACATAACAAGTCATTTAGCTCAAATCCTTCTAGGTAACCTGGAAGATCTGAGAACTAGTGACTGGCTTAAAGCCATGCCAGTACCAGCATAAGGGGAAATTTTGATAATATCCAAGAAATATTGACTTTCTTCATCATCTTGCTTTTTTATTTTGGGGACAGGGAAGGTAATGTGATTAAAAGTGTGGTTTTTTTTCTAAGATGCTTAACAAAACTACAAAGAAACATAAGGATTCTCTGGTCATGTAATAATAAAATACTTCATTAGCATACAAATAACAAAAAAGTTATAATAACACTTATGTGGTGGACTCTTTGGTTTCATTAAATACTAAGATTCACTATTTCTGTTTCCACCATTATCTGTTCAGAATGACTTGGCATTTTTCACCTCTCTGGCCTTCTGAAGACCAAATTATTGTAGGGGCAGGAGATGCTGAGGTGATTTAGCAGCCACTGGGGACATTTGGAGCAAGGAAAACCACAGGCAAGAAAGGAAGAGGAGAGGTCACCACTCACGTGGTCATCTGAAGAGCCTACTATAAACCCGCATAACTACTGTACATTGGCTTAGGCTCCTAAAATTGCATTAATGCATGGTAGTCCATTGGATATAAATTCCTATTTGATAAAAATTTACCCAGCAGCTTCCATGAAATATCTAAAAATCTCTCGTGCTGGCAGGTAAGGCAAGTACTAGCCAACTTTTTAGCTTTCTTCTTCCACTAATCTTTGTGTACGTTTTTATTTTGTGCTTTAATGTTGGAGAATGTATTTTTCTTTGAAGACAGTGTGGAAGTATATTTGTATTGTTCATTTCCATATCATAACTGTAAATTTGAAGAATACTTGTAATCATAAAAAGGTAATACTTTTATCTTCCCCTTTCTTGTGAAATTTATAATGTAACTGTTCTCATATTTGATGTACATTTTCACTTTGAAACATTCAACATTCCTCAAGCTTTTGAAACTTTTAGAGCACAATTTTTGCTGGCTACATTCCTTTCCATTATAATGATGATGTGGTATTTGAATTGTTTTTATAAGTGCTGTGAATGACTGAGAATAAGAATTTGAGTCTGTGCTTCCCTTCCCAAACACTATAAGTTTTTTTTTTTTTTAATTTTATTTTATTTTATTTGAGAACATACTGTACAGAGGGGCTACAATTACATGGGCAGGATAATGCATACATTTCTTACCAAGCATTGCAGCCTCCTCCTTTGTTTACCCTTCATCTCCCTTCCCAGCCTCCCCCCTCCCCCCACCCAATTATACCCCCCTCCCCCCCCACACCGACATTGTAAAGTTGGTTTTGACATGACATTTTGTACTTCTCATTGTTGCAACAGGTCCACCTGAATCCTTAAACGACTTGTTTGTCCCCATCTCCTCCACATGTTATACTGACATCAAATATAGTGAAAGCGGGGGTTAGATCTCCCCTATGATCCAGCAATCCCACTTTTGGGCATTTACCCAAATGTTTACAAACAAGACCACACTAAAGCTACCAGCACAACTATGTTTATTGCAGCATTATTTACCATAGCTAAGATATGGAACCAACCCAGATGCCCCTCAGTAGATGAAGGAATCAAGAAAATGTGGTATATATACACAGTGGAATTCTATGCCTCCATCAGAAAGAATGACATTTCCCCATTTGTTAGGAAATGGAAAGGTTTGGAAAAAATTATATTAAGTGAAGTAAGCCAGGCCCAAAGAAGTATAAGTTTCAATGTATCCCAATACCAATGAGTGATTGTAAGGCAGTATTTATACTCTATTTTGAAATTACTACTAGAATAACTTGTGTTTTGAAATATTAAGGACATATGTTAAGCTACTACACAAGAAGTATCTTGAGCCTCATGTCTGATGAAGCCATTGTTTTCTTTGTGCACGCAGACTAGCAGATCCCTGTTATTGTTCTTTCTTGTTTATATGCTTGCTTGGACTTTTGAATTATCCATTTTTTCTGAAGGCAAGGGCTGCATTTGATTCAACTCTATATCCCTAGTTCTAGTCTTGGAATGGAGCCTGTAACTGCTTTGATGAAGAGATTCAGGGCATACTGAGAGTTGATAAGGAAGTAAATGGGCTTTAGTTTGATGAACGGTTTAGTTAATGTTTTTGCTTGATTCTGAGGAAATGTACTCTGTCTTAAATGTGTGGGCAGGCATAGGCATTGGAGACCTGGTGTGATTGACCTCCAGGTTTTCTCTATGTAAAATCAGAGAGTGAGAGTAAGGAATATAGAATGCAGGTAATATGTTTTGAAATCTGGAACACATTTTATTATTCTTCTGAAAGAAGGATAGAGAAAGCCAAAGTACAATTTAAAAAGGTATGTTATTTTATTATTGCAGAGAAGTTTTTTTTAAGGTGTCATTTATATTTACACGTATTTGCTTTAAAAAGTAAATAATTTGGTGGAATTCTCTACAGAATGTTTATGTTTTCTTTCTCACAAAGAGCATTGGAGATCATTTTATGTTTCATTTCTATGGTTAACATGTCATGGCCCCAGTAATCAGTTTTTTGATTGGCATAGTACATGTAATATTCAGTAGATATATGTCAAAGGGAATGCAATGATTTATACTTAGGAATGAATAATGAATACCAGTGTGGTTTTAATTTTAAATTATACTTACTAGTCAAATTCTGTTGTTTTGGAATAATTTAGTGGCTGTTAGAATGGTAGACAATATTATTTATAATATATAATTTAAGTAACTATTCCCAAGTTCCTGAGCATCAACTGGAAGATACATTATCTCTGTTACATTGTCATCAGCTTTCATGTTGTGTTTAAAATGAGCAGGAGCATCTGCCCCTACTAATTTATTACCTAATGGAGTAGTATACATCTTATTCTCCTAGAACCATTAGTGAGCCTTTTAAGGTTCTATCCTCAGCTTTTCTGTCATGTATCTATTCAATATCTCTTGAATATACACATGGGCTCTTGTATCTTTGGGTAATCTGATATAGGTTAAGATTTTCTTAAGGAAACAATGCATAACAATTTGGTAATCTAAATGGTAAGACATAATAAGACACAATCAATAAGCAAATGGTAACTGACACAATACCATGTTTTTTGAAATCCTTAAGTAGAAGAACTGAGTTGCATGGCCTCATAGTGAATAGTACTCATAGTGAATTAAAAAAGTCATCATAGTGGGGCTGGGAAGGTGGTTCAGTGATAGAGTGCTTGCCTTGAATGCATGAGGCCCTGGGTTTGACCTGGGTTCGATTCCTCAGCACCACCAAAGCAGAGAAAGACAGAGCGGCTCAAGTGGTAGAGAGTTAGCCTTGAGCTGAAGAGCAGAAGGACAGTGCCCATGTCCAGAGTCCAGGCCCCATGACTGACTCTCCGAACAAAAAAAAAATGTCCTCATAGTGAATAAGAAACTTGAGCTTTTAAAGAAAGAGAGACAGAGGAGAGCCCTGAAATAGAGAAGCTTAAAGACAGAAATGAATGGGTATATTTTAGGGAAGATAAATGGTGGAGTTTTCCATCTATGGAAGAAACAAGGGTTAAAGTAGGAAAGAAAGTAGATTTATAGCAAAATAAAGAGGATCTACTAAATCTAAATGTTGAGCTTTACTCTTGATCTCAAACCAAAAATAAAATTTTGATAATGCCCAGGAAAATGCTAGCATTTCTGAAAGACGCTCAAGGGTGCTAGGGTCTGATTGGCTACCAGTTGCTGATTTCTTTGAATAGAGTAAAAGCTGTGGAAAGTGATTTAGATGAGAGATTGAATTGTTCTCTATAGCTAGGAATTTTGTAAGAAATGCTGGGGAAATTGGAATGAAAAAGATAATATGAACATTAAAAAAGATCATATGAATAATATGAATATGCTGAATGGGTAAATTTACATGTCTTTTGATTCATATTATGTAGAAACATTAAAAAAGAAAGTACAACATGTTCTGGGTTAGCAAGCATAATCTCATCACCCTTTACAACCTCTTTTCAAAAACAGGGTTCTAATCCAGATATAATAATAACAATCCACTCTTGAAATCCCAGCTCTTAGTAGGCTGAGGCACAAGGATCATTAATTCAAGGCCAGCTGAAGCTGGTCCTGTGAATTCTCTTCCTCCAAAATAAGACTTTAAGATGATGACAGGATAAAAAAACCAAAAAGCAGAGGGGTTGGATGAGAACGCAGATATGGCAAGAAGTGTCTGTCGTTATTTAACACAGATACTTCTGGTGAAGCAAAGAAAATCAATATACTTTCACTTCATTTACTAGGGTTGCCATATACACAAACTAGCCTTAACCCATTGTTCTCTCACGGTACAAGGAACCAGACATCGAGTTGTCAGGATTAGTTCATTCTGTACCCTCTGGGGAACAAATTCTCCCATACCTCTCTTGGCTTCAGATGGCTGACTGCAGTCATTGGCATTGTTTAGGTTGTATTTGTACAAATTTATCTCTGCCTCTGTGTCCCATGCTCCTCTTATAAAACCCAGGAGTCACCCTAAATTGAGAGAGGAGACCCTGAATTTTAACCCCCAAATTTTAAATTCACTTTGAGAGTTTTAATTATATTTATTAAGACTCTACTTTTAACTAAAGTCATATTTTTGAGGTTCAAATTTCATAGGTGAGTATGAAATTACTAAGAATAATATGTAAAACAACAACAATAACAACAAAGAATGGCAATTTCTAAAGCCAAAGTCTTAGGAAATGTCAGGTTCAGTAGGTCTTTGAAAACAGTCATATGTTTAGGACTGGTATGACTTATGAACATTAGGAGAGTTGTTTTAAGATCATGTGGAAATACTGGTAGAAAAAAGAGAGTGAGAAAAACTGGGATGCTCTGTGGAGACCAGGTGAAGATACTAAAACAGGAATATGATTGTTCTCCAGGAATCCAGTCTTGGTATACTTAAAAGTCCCTGCTGTGTCAACAGGATGGTTTTTCTCTCTTCTTGTAAAGGTTGGAGAGAGAAGAGAATTCCAAAGTGGTCAAAGCAAGGGATTTCTCCTTTCACTTTGAGAGCTCAAACTGCTTGTACCTTTTCATATGCAAATATAAAGAATTCACCAGAATACTAATGTGCAAAGGCACTTGAAGAATAATATCCCATCTAGTGATAATAAGGCCTGAACATGGGCCTTATTTATAGGTAGGAAAGATTAAACATGTGATTAAAGGAATCTTTACATGGGACAATTAAAGATCAATTACGACAATGGTACATAACAGTGAAAGCCTCTGGAAGAACTTCCTTCTCGTTAATCAGAGATAATTATCAATTATAAGGCTTAATCATTAGTAGAGTGTCTACATTTTGCATCTTAAAAAGCTGATAATAATTAGCTTCCAGAATTTGCTATAAGTGCTCATTACATTCCCAAAGGAGTGACTTTTTTCTTTCAAAAGCCACTTTTAGTTCATGACCTTGGAAAACTGTGACAGATGTTCTGTACCTCTATTGAGTAGAAATGAAATGCTCATTATTTTCTGTTATTAAAGAAAACTGGGAAGTGGCACTGTGGCTCAAAGTGGTAGAGTGCTAGTCTTGAGCAAAGAGCTCAGGGATAGCACACAGGCCCTGAGTTCAAGCCACAACTGATAAAAAAGAAAGAAAGAAAGAAAGACAGAAAGAAAGACAGACAGAAAGAAAGAAAGAAAGAAAGAAAGAAAGAAAGAAAGAGAGAGAAAGAAAGAAAAAGAAAGAACGAAGGAAAGGAAGAAGGGAAGGAAGGAAGGAAAGAAAGAACTGATTTAATAGGTAGAAGAATGATAGTGTCAGAAACCTCATTATACATATGTAAGGATGATGAAAAGTTTTGCTTTTGAATAGTCATCGTGTTGGAAGAGAATGTTTATTATTTAATTACATCTGGGATGAAGTAATGTCAAGTATTTTTCCAGTGGGGAAGAATAATGACTATTTATTGAGTGATCCTATAAACCAGAATTGCATGCATTATATGGAGATTTTTCTCTCTTACTAAATGAAAGACTGTCAGAGTAGATGTGACAGTGTAACCAAAGTGACACAGCTAATGAGTAATTACTCTGGAGGGTTTAACATAAATATACTAGTATTTGAGATATTGAAATGTCAGTGGTTTTGAGAAAATAATAAGAAAATAATTATTTAACTCTTGGCTCAATAATCAATTTGATAGTGACCTTACAGTTTTGAGATATCTATGCTACATTTTTGTAATAAATAGTAAATGAGTTTTACTGAAGGTCAAATACTGGATGATGCAGTAATCCATAAATAACTTTAGAGAGAAATGGCAGCCTGGTTTGGAAAGTGTTTATTGATACTATTCCATCAGGTAGTACTTTTTTCCCACTTGAACATAAATAACCGGGGTTTCAATTGAAGTAAACAGGTTGATTGCTACTTAAGAAATATAGAATTCTCATAAAGGTAAAAGAGAATGAATAAGAGTGTCAGACATATATAGTCAAATTCATTCAGGAGGTTTAAAAGATGCCCACACTCTCCATTTATAGGGTAGAGATATGCCTATCAGACTCAAGGGCCTCCTAAATCTTATTGTCCAGCAGACAAACTTTTCTGACCCCTTGGCTTTGTGTTAAGTGACACCCAGCAAGCAGGTACAAAATGTCATAAAGATAGATTTTGCTTAGATTAATTTCTGGAAAGCTCAATTTAATAAAGAATATTTTATATTTCCTGTAGCAAGCAGCTGAATTTATTAATGCAATTTTTTTCCTTGGAAATAGTGGTATTATTCATAATGGAATTGAATTTCTGGTGTGAGTTATGCTCCATTTGGAAATAGAAAAATAGTTGGTGTCATATTAGTTGGTGCAAAATCTACATTTGGCAGTCAGAAATTTATGTTCATTTCCATGATAACATATGACAATTTGCACATGTAATGTACACTGTAATTTTGAAGGACTGTTTTTACTCATCTTACAGACTGAAAGTATGTTATTTGAAGATATTTAGTTGCAAGTACATTAAGTGTTGTTGAATTTTGCTCACAATATATTTTTTAATTTTTATTCTTTCCTAAAAAGTAAGCTGAATTTTTATATTTCACTAAGCTTCTGAAAAAAAAATTATTAGAACTTGCAAAGCAATGGGCTGGGAAGGTGGCTCAGTGGTAGAGCACTTGCCTTGCATGCATGAGGCCCTGGGTTCGATACCCCAGCACCACATAAGCAAAAAGAAAAAAGCCGGAAGTGATAGAGCGCTAGCCTTGAGCTGAAGAGCTGAGGGACAGCCCCCAAGCCCAGAGTTCAGGCCCCACGACCGGACCAAAAAAAAAAAGGAACTTGCAAACAAAAACATGAATAAATATTGTAGGAAACACTTGAAATTTCTACACAGGTACAGTTTTTACATTATATATTTTATAGTTTTTATTTTTGATACAATTATCTTTGCTTGAAGCTAATTATTGTGAGATAAAGACAAAAGGGTGTCTAAAGTATTTCAAGTTTGGGAAATTTGCAGTTTAAGCAATATCTTCATGTCAATAATAAAAAAAAAAGTTGAGTATAGTAGTATATGCCTATGATTCCAGCATAAGAGGGAGGCAATAGGTAGGAGGATCACAGTCTTTTCAGTATTTTGCAGAACCAGACAAAAATGGGAGACCCAACCTGAAAAAATACTAAAGCCCCAAATGGATAGGGTGTGTCTCAAATAATAGAGTGCCTGCCTAGGAAGAGGGAGGCCATAAATTCAACTCTAGGACTGCTGTATTGATGATTAGAAGATGAAGGTTTTCAAATTCAAAATGCAGATGAGCAGTATACATAAACATATGTATTCATGATCACATACATGTGGCACACACATGTACACAAATACATAACAAATATGTCCCATGGGCACACATATGTTTGTGTGAGCATACATACACAAGCACCTGCACATATACCCACTCATTTACATATGTGCAGTCTGCATGCACACAGATACATGCACCATGTACACATGCATGTTTATGCACACATGTATGCATATACATGCCTGTACATCTTCATATTTAGAGAACATGTCTGGAAAATGTGTTTTCTGAACAAAGTTTCTCACTACCTGTCATGCTGATTTCAAGTTGGTGTGTGGTTTTCAATATTTTATGGAATGTTCTATTTCCTGTGTGTTTTCTTCCTTGGCCAGTCTGACACAATTCCTGCTACTCTGGTTTGAGGAATTTTAAGGGAGAATTGTTTCATTTTTTTTCTGGTTGTCTGTGGTAAAAACTTATTCTCAGGGTCAGCTGTGTCTGACCTCCAATTTGGCTGTCTTTATCAGTATAGTTAAGGGTACAGTCTTTGTGTGTGTGTGTGTGTGTGTGTGTGTGTGTGTGTGTGAGAGAGAGAGAGAGAGAGAGAGAGAGAGAGAGAGAGAGAGAGAGATTGTAGAGCAAGAAAAAACAAGCATTGATTGAAAAACTTAATGAAGTATGTGCATTGAGAATATTATTCAGACCACCTACCGTTCATCCCACTGATGAAGAAAGGATCCTTTCATTTAGACAATGAGATAAAGAAACCATACTCTGTGCACATGACAGCAGTTTATTAATCACACGTGCTCACAGACCAAGTGAGAAGGGCACCTTTGGAATTAGGAGATATCCTGCACCTGAAAGACTACATTAGGTTGTGCTTTGGGGCCAGGGACAACCATCAGGGTCTGTGAGAAACAGGTTTTCTAGGACAATAGGGTAGAGAAACTTGGTTTCTGAGGGAGGAAGTGATTGGCTTGAGTATTTGGTAGGGAGACGAAAACACTTAGGGTGAAGACAGGGTGGGGTGGAAATGGTCAGCTAACAAGGGAGCTAGCAGAAAAAGGGATTGCTTCTTTGTGGGAGAAAGGCAGGAAATCTTATAAGTCTTAAAACTTGTAAAGCCTGTTTTATAATGTTGATCTTTATAATTCTTATGGTTTCCTGGGAGAAGGAAGTAGGAGTAATTAGAACCTTGGTTACCTGAGGCAGTGAGACATTACCAGGTTATAGTTGGAACCATTGCAGGTCTAGACCAAGGAAAAGAGGCCAGGCTGGATGTTCACAGCATCAGGGTTTCTACTAACACATACCAGGTTAAGTAAAAAGTCTGCAAACCTACTATCCAGCTCATCACACATAGCTAAGGGATACAGAAATTGTCATTCTTGGCTTGCGTTTGGGCTCTTACCAGATTGTGGTTTCTAATAGGTTAATAATCTCTTTGTACTTCTGTTTCTTCATTCCTAGTAGTATAATAACAATTATCTCATAGGATTTTTGAAATATTAAGGGAAATAATCCTTAGCTATTATTATTAATTGGGTATAGAAATGATCCCATACAGCTGGGAAGGTGGCTCAATGGAAGACTGCTTGCCTTGCATGCAAAAGGCTCTGCGTTCCATTCCTCAGCACCACATAAGCAGAAAAAGCTGGAAGTGGCGCTGTGGCTCAAGTGGTAGAGTGCTAGCCTTGAGCTGAAGAGCTGAGGGACAGCACCCAGGCCCAGATTTCAGGCCCCACCACCGACAAATAAATAAATAAATAAATAAACAAAAAAAGAAATGATCCCATCCAACTCCTGAAGGTAAGCTAATCAATTTGATTGTCATTCTAAGGCAGTAGTCAGAGTAAAGTTTACAGTATCATTAAATGCACCTGAACTATACTTTGAGTCTTTATTTTTTTCTGCAAGGTCATGAATTGACAAACTATAAATAGTTATTTAGAAGTGCTAGGAAAGCTTTGCATTTAGAATATTATTAAAGGGTATTTTAAATAATGATCATTTAAAGATTCTCCTTTCTAAGAGTATTGATATTTTGAAAGCAAGGCACAGAGTCTATTACATAAAAGACATTCAATAAGCACTGATTGAATAGTTTTCAAAAATGAGTCATTGTAACTATCAAATTATGGATATTACACCATAGCCTCATTTGTAATATTTGCAAGTAAATTGAACAAAAGATTAGTAAAGTATGTAGACATTTCTGTAGAATCTTCATATTATGAGTGCCACAGTATTGTATTCTAGTTGGAAGATGGGAATTTGCCTTAAAGTTTCATAGCATAGCAAGTATACTATTTACTTGGTTGGCAAAGGGATGCTGAAAGGAAATGAAGCCCTTCAAAATCTCTTGTTAGCTCATCTACTGGGTAGCAGGAGGGAATAAGAGGAAGTAACAAAGTGTCTTTATTATTTGTGAATGTAGGTATTTTATACAGACTAAAGTTTTCATTGGAACAAACTCTGTTAGTTGAAATAAATTGTAAAATCTCCACGAACTTGCTGGCTAGTTTCTATGATGCTTACAGAGTCTTTTTGTGTATATGTTGTTAATATTTGTTAATTCATTAGCTTTCAAATCTCAGTTGTGTTTGTGACCGTCTGCTTAAAGCATTGTTTTAGAGACTCATGTGAAAGGAATCTAGATTCCTTTTAACGCTAACATCTGTGATGATAAACAATCACAAGGAGGGATCTTAATTAAAAAGTGCTGGAAAAGTTAGGAGTTTAACATTTTAACATGTGGTGTTAACACAGAATAAAATTAGATAATATGTATAGTAATATACATATTAGGGGCATTACTGATTATAACATGTTTTACTACAGCATGATATGGCCTAAGAGCACAGGTTCCAGATTTAGTGCCTCAGTTTGATTCCTGGTGTGACATAACCATTGTATACATTTATGGTTATTCTTGTTTCTTTACGTGGATATAGTTTACTTTCAATAGGTCTTTCCATAATAGAGGTCATAACAGAACAGATTTATGTGTAATTTTTTTCTGGGATACATGTAGGAAGGTTATTGAACGCTTAGAATTTAAAAGCAATGATTGTTTTCTATTCTCATTTATTAAGTGAACTTCTAAGAAAAAAAAAAGAAAACAACAACTTGTATTTAGAGAGTAGATATCAAAAGCCAAACGGGTACTATTTTACTCTGAAGCAGTGTTGCAGCTGCACCATTGGAATGATTTTAAAGCAAGTTATCTCCTGCTGAAACTGCTGCCTTTGATATCAAGTGGTCATTAAAAGTCCCATGACACTTCACTAAAACTTAAAATTATCCATCACTCAGTCTTGGCTAGGGTTCAAATTTGAAAGAAGAAACTCTTAAAGTGGTGAAGGTATTTATAGTCCCCGCCTAATGCTTTTAAATACTTTTGTCTGCTGGAAGAGCACTCTCTTCAGGTGGCTGGGATGAAGAGACTCTTGTCATTCACACAGGCTTAGTTGCTGAGTCAATCATGTCTCCAAACATGCTTGCTTGTGGTTTCTAATGCATTCTTTGGTAAAACATAAATTCACAAAATTGCTTTGACTTAGAAATTGCTAAAAGTCTTTGTTTTTCTGTCTTTCTCATGCAAAAAAAACTCTGAGCACATTAGTTCTCTAGGAAAAATTCCAAACATAGGAAAGCTCAGAAAGGCCTCGGTAGATAGAAAGAGTTGAAGTAAAACATGTTGCTCAGAGTGATGAGACAATTAGCTGGAGTTCACTATGAAAATAAAAATGTGATAACATTTGAATTTAATACTATGATTTCTAAGCTCTGAGAAAAATCACAGTTACAGGGAAAAAGTATTCCAAAACAGAAACATGACACAAGATAAAATTAGCTTGTCATATATACTGTTTTGAAACCTAAATGCTATTTAGGGTTTCTCACTAATTTTCAATGTTGCCTTTGTATTGTGCCCGGTATGGTTCATGTAATTGGATACACAGTTCTAAGTAGAGGACCATGGTTTATAGAGAGTTGTTTCTAGTTACATTGGTATATTTCATCTTCTGTCCTCTCTGATCCTCTTCCTGCACTCTTCATTAGATGATGGCTGTTGCCCAGAATAGACTCCGAAGAGGAGGTATGGGTTTCCTATTATTTGTTTGGCTCTTCCTTCAATCCAGTCCTGCGGCTGTGATGTCTCACCAGCTTCTGCACCGAGTTGCACAAGCCAGGGAAGGGGGGGGAGGTGAGGGGGAAGGGGCGTGGCCCAGGGCGAACGGGGGCGTGGCCAGACGCATAATGGGCGTGGCTAGCCGCGGGGTGGGGCGGGGCTTCTTTCGGAGCGGCAGGCGACGCGTCCACCCCAGGTTAGCCCCGGGCTGCCGCGGCTGCAGTGGCCCGAGCAGATGCTCGGGGTCTCTCCACGGCGCCAGTGCTTTCTTCGCCTGCTCAGCGTCAACCTGTCTGGGCCGGGGACGGACCTCTGGAAGTGCTGATTCTGGAAACTCTATCATCTCCAGCCTCCTGGCTCCTCAGGAGAAAGCCAAGGGCTCCCAGGTGCATCCGGGAGTCGGGAGCCCAGTGGTGCAGCAGCGCCTGCCTTCAGATCGCCCCCGCCGGAGACCTCATCTGCCACTCCTCCTCCGGTGCCCGCGGCTCACGGCGCTCGGGAAGAGTGGGCACCACTACCCGGAAAGGGGCGACCGGACGCCGAGGATGGACGCCCAGACCTGGCGCGTGGGCGTTCGCTGTCTCCTCCTCCTGGCTCTCCTCGGGTCTTCCCCGAGCGAGGGCGTGGAGACCTGCGAAGAAGTTCGGAAACTTTTCCAGTGGCGGATCGTGGGAGCTGTCAAGGGGCTGCCAGACTCGCCGCGGGCAGGTAAGGAGCGGCTGGCGGTCCTGGGCGATACTCGGGCCGATGGTCCTCTGCGCGCCCAACCCGCCCAAGGCTTTCGGAGGTGACACTTGGAGGGGAAAATGACCTTTGGGGCCCTCCTGTCCGCGAGGTGTATCTCACGGAGGCCTCCAGGGATGCTGGGTGTGCACAAGGAAAGCAGCCTGCGCAGCTCTGGGGCACTCCCTACCTACGCCTGCCTGCCTGCAGCCACCCCGAGTTTTGCGCCTTTGCTCCCTTGTTGGGTCCCCTTCAGCTTGGATGCTTTGGAAGGGTCTAGTGAAGCAGAGATCTGAGGACAGCGTGCCCCCCGGCTGCATTTAGGTTCAGAGAAATAATTGCACGAACAGTACGGGTTTGCTGATTTCCCACAAACTGCAAGGAGTTGAGTCTGTTGCCTCTAGTTGCCTTGATAATAGAAAAGACAAACCCTCATTTTTGGGGGAGGGGGTGGAGAATGCAGCACTAAGAAATCCAGCCCATCTTTATTTAGTAACAAAGAGATGTGACCTTTAGCCTCCTTTGGATGTGACCTCTCTGTCCAGTCACTAAGCCTTTCTTGCAGGAAACCCGGATTGCGAGAGTGTCTCTCAGAAACATAATGTAGTTTTTAGCCTGCAAGGTGCCAGGGCAACAGGAGAGCAAACTCAGAGCACTGGGGAGCAGCTTAACCTGGATAAGGTGCAATAGAGATTCAGAGTATAAGAATGTGGCTGATGGGGTCCATGTGCAGCGTGTTTGCTACTCTTTTTGTCCGGAAGAGCAGGTATTAGCTGTCTAACATGATAGTAGGTGTCTGGAGCATGCACCTCTTCAGCCCTGACTGTGAAAACAGCACCCAGAGGAATGAACGCTGTGAGACTGTAGTTGAACAAAGAAAGAATTTGAGGAGGATGCTTGATCCTAAAATCCACCCGCCTTAGTTTCTAATATGGGCTGACTTGGCTTTTACCGATACCCAGCTTAAGCTTAGTACTTTTGCTTGCATGGTTTTGTGGTTATGAACTCAATTCTTATCCATCCCAAGAAGAAAAACTGAGTGTTTTGAGAACTTTATACACTTGAGTTTTAAATGACCAGCCTTAGAAATGCTTATTTGAATACCTATTCATTGCTTCTGGATACCTTTTCAATACTACTGGAAACAACATAGGCAACAGTCTGTGTTAGTTTGACTCTTCTCAAATATCTCCTTATAAGTATGTATTTTATTTCACTACATTTTCATTAAGTAATAAATCTCACTTAGCTGCTTATAAAAAATCTAAAATGTGTGTATGTTTTTGATAAGAGTATTGAGCTGTGAGATCCTCACTTGACTTATTAGATTTTGCCCTCCAAATACAATAGTTTTGGCAGATGTATATAGCAAATGTTGACAGCTACCCAGTAAGGCTTTGATTTCAATCCTTTCTCTTAGCTCAGTGGTTTTGGTGCCTGTTGAATACAACACATTGACTAGAACCTGTTTCATTTCACTTGTAGAACCTTGTATGTGTCTTTTCTTTCAAAGAACTTCGCAGTGTACTAATCATTGAGGTAGAATTTTACCAGGATATAAGGGAAAATGGAAGCTCTGCTCTACAGTGGAGGTAGAATCTGTTGTCACAACAGATTCTAGCAACAGTATCTCCTTTCAAGTCATTCTGGTTTGTGTCCCCACAGCTAGTGTCATTCTTTATCTGTAACTTAAGCACAACAGCTCCTACTAGAAGGGATGGACAGAGTTATACTCTTAGGGGTCAGTGAGAAAAAGACTAAGTTCTCTTGACATCTTTATTAAGAAAAAGTCATGTGAAAGTATTGTGTTGATTTTGACTCACCCAATAAAAGGAACTAACATGAATTTGGCCTGATTCTGATTGTATGTGTGCATGTGCATATGCATCTGTGTGTGTGTGTGTGTGTGTGTGTGTGTGTGTGTATCTGTCTCTGTTGGCCGCACATTTGCTTGAATAGCTATGAATTTAAATAGTATCTTTCGACATGAATCTATCTCTTCTTTCAACTAAAAAATCTCCTTCCCAGACTAAGTCACAGATACCCTATGTTTTACAAATGTTTATTTTTGTTTATATATATATATATATATATATAATCTATGATATTTAACATGATCGAATATGGATTTAGGGGATCTTATTTCTGAAAATATATCCTCAACTTCAAGAAAGAACATGGTTAATATGTAAGTATACATTTCCACATGAGAATACAATATATTTTTCTAAATAAATGTATTTATCCAACACATAGCTTTCCAGTGAGTGAAACTACTATGTTCCATTTGGTGCTGATTTTCGTAAAAGTACAATTTTTTTAGTACCCATCTGCATAGTTCATTTCTATGATACCTAGCAAAAATGCTGTTTTTTTTATCATATAAGGAGGTAGAATAACTTTTTAGATTCTTCCTACATGTGTGATTTTTATATCTCCTGAGAAATATATTACCAATTTGAAATTGTTAAAATGGTGAGAACAGCCACTTAAGTTGCTTCTGCAGTCTCTCCACCTTTGTCTCTGTGTTGCTCCAATTCCTTTTAAGCCTATTGAGCTCCTAAGGATGTTTGGATGAGAAATGTAAAAAAGGGAAGAAGGTGTAAATGTGATTAGAATTACAGATTTCTCTGTATTCTGATTTTATTTCCTAAGTAGTAGTCAAGGTGCCCTTTGCTTTTGTTTATTTTATTCGGGAAAAATGGTGAGTAGAAGTGTCTTTTAAGGTCCTTTCATTTTCATTTTATTTATTGGGAAAGGAGATAATGCTTTCCAGCTGAAATTTTGTTCACACATGTGTTGTTCATACAAGTATCAGAAAGTAATTCAGAGATGTAACTAAAACTCTAAGACTGCCATATATATATAATATATGATGATAAATAGATGGATAAATGGATGGATGGATAGCTAGATCAATGGATCGATTGATGGATCAATAGATAGATAGATAGGTAGATAGAGATAGAGTGGTACTAGGGCTTGAATGCAGGACCTCATGCTTGTGCTTGACCATTGAACCACATCTTCAGCTCTTTTGCATAATAGTTATTTTGAGAAAGGGTATCACTTTTTACTCATGTCTGTGCCTGGACCACAATCCTATTTCAGACTTCCCACTGTAGCTGGAATGACAGGTAAATGCCTTGTCACTCTGTCTCTTTTGTTGAGATGGAGTCTTGCTTTTTTTTTTTTTTGAGCTGGCCTGGAATCATGAATCAGGAAGATCCTGGTCTCAGCCTTCTGAGTAGCTAGGATTATTGGATTGAGCATCCATGCTAGATCCAACTACTTTTTAATGAATGCTTATCAGTTGAGAATAGTTTTGAGTGACCAAACTGTTAGTCAGCTTTAATTACCAAGTCAATTAACTTGTTAAGAGTATCAGTTTATTGTGACTTTTGATTTTAGAGGCTGCAGCCCACAATCAAGTGTCCTATTGATTTATGCCTCTGGGGAGGCAGCCACTATGGCTCAAGTGTGGAGATGAAAAAACACTCCACGTCATATGCGCCTGGAGGTAAAGGAAGAACTTAGAGTCTCACTTCTTCTTTGAAGATATATGGACCTCCTTCAAGGCTCCCGCATCACAAGGTTTCATTGTACCTCCTAATAGGTTCTGTTGGGCACCAAGCCCTTACCACTTGGACGTTTCAAGAAAAGTAACATCTGAACTGTAGCAATAACTTTTATGTGGTAAGGCTTAAATGAATAGAACAATAAGAAATGGATGTGCCAAAATGAAATTCAAATACTGTAAGACACTTTTAAGTAGACTCTGTAGTTTTGTTAAGTGTAATGAAATTTTATTATCATGCCAAGGACAGTTTGTCTTATTCTTATTTATACCCAAGAGAAAAGTCTTGGTTTCATTGACATCATAGATATCTGTGTTTCAAAACTTAATTTTGCCAGTTGCAGTTCTCTAGGTTAATTAATTATCATTTTATTTTATTTGAGAACATACTGTACAGAGGGGTTACAATTACATGGGCAGGATAATGCATACATTTCTTACCAAGCATTGCAGCCTCCTCCTTTGTTTACCCTTCACCTCCCTTCCCAGCCTTCCCCCTCCCCCCCCCCACCCAATCATACCCCCCTCCCTCCCCACACCGACATTGTAAAGCTGGTTTTGACATGACATTTTGTACTTCTCATTGTTGCAACAGGTCCGCCTGAATCCTTAAACGACTTGTTTGTCCCCATCTCCTCCACAAGTTATACTGACATCAAATATAGTGAAAGCGGGGGTTATACTTTGGGGGAGGGACATACAAAGCAACGGTTCATCTGTAAAAATGAGAGTATTATGGAAAGGTAGATGAAAGGAAATGACCCATGTAAACTGACACAAATTCAGGAGGATATGTTTTCAACATGTATGTCTTTTGTTTTGTTTTGGTACTGAGGGCCTGTGCTTGCTAGGCAGGTGCTCTACCACTTAAGCCATGCTTCCAGTCCTTTTGCAGTAGTTATATTTTTGTGTTTTTTTTCTGGGGCCAGCTTCAGACCCCTATCCTTTAATCCATGCCTTCCTATCACTGGGACTACAACTATATACACCATCCTTGACTTATTGGTTGAGATAAGGTATTGAACATTTTTGGCTTGGTCTGGTCTTAAACCATAATCTTCTGCTTTTATTCAATCCTAGTAGTTAGGATTACAGTGATGTCCTGCTATGCCTAGCCCTCAAAATGTACTCATTGTGGTATTTAAAATTTTAACTTTCCTTGATTTTTAGATGACATTTAGTTTCACGACTCTTGTATATCAGAAAAAAATTAGTACTTAGGTTTTCAGTGTCATGATTCATCTGTTTCTGTGTGAAAGCTCATGCTAGTATTTTGTTTGTTTCTTGTGAACTACTAAAACGCTAAAAGACAAATAAGGCTTCAGCACCACTGGGAGCAGCCTCCATAGCCACTGCTCCCCGGCGCCCCATTCCTCTGATTTAGATTGGGGAAGTAGTGAGCTTGGAGTGGTTTCAGGAATCACACAGTTAGGGGTGCTGGTAGCCATGACCACTCCCAATCTGAAATTGGGACTCTTTCCAAGAAACTATCATTTTTGTCTGCTTGAGCAGCACAGTTATGAATATCAGATTTCCATAGTCAATGCTGGACTCACTGTCTGATATTGAGGTGCTTTAGTAGTAGTAGTAATAATACTAGCACATATTACTTGAACAAAATAATGAATTGCATCATGCCATTTCTGTGCATGCATATATCATGCTTGAATCAAGTCCATCATTTTTTCTACCGGTCTGCCCTTTCTGACGTCTAGATTTTGTTTGTTAGTTTCCACATATAAAGGAAAATATATGATCTTGTCTTTCTGTGCCTGGTTTGAGATGTTTGGCATAGTGCTATTGAGTGCCTCCATTTTTTCTGCAAGTTCCATGATTTTGTTCATATTTATCACAGAAGAGTACTCCATAGTGTGTGTATGTGTGTGTGTGTGTGTGTGTGTGTGTGTGTGTGTGTGTGTGTGTGTGTGTGTGTACATGCTCACAAAAACCTCACTGGAGACAAGGCTGTAGTTAAACATATTAGTTCATTTTGCTTCCTGCAGTAAAGGAGATTACATACCACAGAGCTGTAGATATCCTGTTTGTAAACAGTTGGAAGGTTCTTTAGATAGGATTTAGGCTTGTGCTAAGTGATTATGAATAGGGTTTAATGAGGTGGAACAATTTAGGAAATGTATCAGTAATTTTAGGTGTTAAGATTTTAGGTATTAAGAAGACTAAATTGGGTAGTTATCAATTATTGGAGAGGCAGTAGTTTTATGGTTGCACAATAAGTTTGGCCATATATTGTTGCACCACATGTTAGTGGTCATGTATCATGATCATTTTCTTATTCTGTGCCTGTTTTTGTTGAATAGAGAACAATAACATCCAGTTCCAGGATCAAGGAAGTTGTCAACTACCCATAGAAAGTCCAGTGTGAACTTAGATCCAGAGAAACATGTTTTATTTATATTCAGACCTTTAAGGGGTGGGGAGGTGGCTCCATGGTAGAGCGCTTGTCTTGCATGCCTGAGGCCCTGGGTTCGATTCCTCAGCACCACATAAGCAAAAATAAAAAAAGCCGGAAGTGATAGAGCGCTAGCCTTGAGCTGAAGAGCTGAGGGACAGCGCCCAGGCTCAGAGTTCAGGCCGCACGAATTGACCTCCCCCCCGCCCCCCCCAAAAAGAAGGTATATTCAGACCTTTAGTGCATCTGGATGATGGAGAAATGAAAATGATCTTCTACTGTAGGCTACAGAATATAATTGCCCATTAGGGACCTGAATTGCACTGATTACAACATAGTCATACATTGTCATCAATGACATAAATACTACTTGTTGGCTATAAATATTATGTCTTCATTTTTTCCATATAATAATTTAAGTTTTTTAATTGGCAATTATTAATTAACTTGAATTTGCTTGTGTTCAGCCAGTTAAGAAATTCTGAATATGGGGCTGGGAAGGTAGCTCAGTGGTAGAGCGCTTGCCTTGCATGCCTGAGGCCCTGGGTTCGATTCCTCAGCACCACATAAGCAAAAAAAAAAAAAATGGCCGGAAGTGGCACTGTAGCTCAAGTGGTAGAGCGCTAGCCTTGAGCAGAAGAGCTGAGGGACAGTGCCCAGGCCCAGAGTTCAGGCCCCACGACTGGACCCCCCCCCCAAAAAAAAAAAAAAAGAAATTCTGAATATGGATTTTTGTTTTCCACAGATCTACTTCTTCCATTGTTCTTATGTTTGATAAAGACACCTTCTAAATCTACAACATATTTTATCATCAATAGATAAGACCAAGGGCAATATTCTTAACTAGGTACATCTCCTATGTAAACATTTATAAATGATCAGTTAGTATAACTCTCCTTTTTGTTCAAATAAAGTCATGGGAGACTTTAAACATATGTCTTTTTTTGGGGGGGGGGTCTGGTCGTGGGGCCTGAACTCTGAGCCTTAGCGCTGTCCCTCAGCTCTTCAGCTCAAGGCTAGCACTTTACCACTTGAGCCACAGCGCCACTTCCGGCTTTTTTTTCTTTTTGCTTATGTGGTGCTGGGGAATCAAACCCAGGGCCTCAGGCATGCAAGGCAAGCGCTCTACCACTGAGCCAACTTCCCAGCCCCAAACATATGTCTTGTTGAAACAGATGTTTTAAACGTGTTATATTATCTATTAAGTAATAATAGAAATTTTCCACATCTACCTTTTTTATAATAGTCTGACCTTCAGCTAAAATAAAATACCAACCTTACTCATAACTTTCCATTTTAGTAAAATTCAAATTTCACTAATTATACTATTATAGTCATCCTAAGATAATGATTCATTCTTCTATGAATCACAATAACTAATAAAGATTCTTATTTATTGTGTCAGGTTCACACATAGATACTCTACAAGTTGATTATATAATGTGCTTTTATAGGAAATAAAATGACATATTTTTGTTTCTGTGAATATATTCTCTTGAAACATTAAAGTACTGTAAAACAAATACGGAGTATAGTAAATTTTCTGTTCAGAAGTAACCACTCAATCTCTTTGAGTCTTTTTTCAGCATCCTTGTCAAGACTCTACCAGATGTATGTATATATATATCTAAATATAGATATATAGATAGATATACTTATGTAAGAATGTAAGAGCATGTTATATTTCTTTGTACTATATTTTCCTAGTTATAAGCATATCAGTGTTTCCTAGCTTTGAGTATATTTTAGCTGTGTAATACTCTGTTGAAGCACCATAAGTGAATTAAATTCTCCCTTGATGTTGGAAATGTATGTTTGCAGTATTTATAGTATTATAAGCCTAAGGAGATAAAAGACAATTTGATTATACCAAACTCTCACTTCACTCAGGACTTGGTATACATACATAGCCTCCTTTTATTCTACCCTGAGGTTTTTCAGCCTCAACACCATTGCCATTTGGGGCTGGGCAGCTCTTTATTGTTGGGGCTACCCAGTACATTTAGAAGCATTTCAGATCTCCTCTACTAGATATCAGTAGTAATTCTACCTCTTCCCCTCTTAAAGTGTAATATCTCTAGATATTTTCATGGGAGAAAAGAATCCCAGTTTAGAGCCACTGGGCTGGACTGTCTAAATTCACTCATGTGTGTTTGTACTCTGTATGCATGTATCTACTTACAGAATATGGAGGTGGCTTGTTTGCATGTTTCAAGTCCAGCTAAAAATCAAGATCATACTAGCTATTCTCTCTCTCTCTCTCTCTCTCTCTCTCTCTCTCTCTCTCTCTCTCTCTCTCTCTCTCTCTCTCTCTCTCTCTCTCTCTCTCTCTCTCTCTCTCTCTCTCTCTCTCTCTTGCCAGACCTGGGGCTTGAATTCAGGGCCTGGGTGCTGTCCTTGAGCTCCTTTTGCTCAAGGCTAGCATTCTACCACTTGAGTCACAGTGCCACTTCTAGCTTTTTTGGAGTAGTTGATTGGAGATTAGAGACCCACAGACTTTCCTGAAAGGGGCTGGCTTGGAACCATGATCCTCAGATCTCAGCCTTTTAAGTAGCTAGGATTACATAGGTGTGAGCCACTGGGACCTGGCTCCTTTTCTTTCTTTTACACTAGTCCTTTCACTAGCAGATTGTGTGCATGATGAAAATAAAGAATACATTTTTCTCCTGGGGCAATTTTAATGGACACATGATCAGCCAGTGGTATCACAGAGGATTCACTCAGAAATGACTCCACACCTGTTTTGTATTCTGTGGTCACTATGATGAAATTTGAACCCATACATGAGTACCTACAAATGATGTAGCTGCCCTATTGTACATGTTCATTCAATATCGATTACCTAGAACAGAGCTTGGCACAAAATATGAGTTGAATATTTAATTTAGCAAAGCTGACAGGAATCATCTTGACATATCTTTAAACTTCTGTTGTTCTTAAACACTAAAGTCTATGAACACTGAATATCTGAGGTTTTGCTATCTATAGGTATGATTAAAGAAATTCTTTTGGGGTGTCTTTTTTTGCATGGACAAATTATGGGCTCCTATTCATTTTCTTTTTCCCTAGACTATTAGACCAAACCCCATCATGGCCTAATTTAAATTTTGCCTATCCTGTTACTTTATGTATAGCTCAAATAAACATATCTTTAATCAGTTAAATCTGCTGCTTCACATACCCCACAAAACTTACATCTTCAATCCATAGATAAAAAACAAACAGATAATTCCCTGGGCTATAAAAGATCCCCAAAGCCACTGCTGTGTCTGGAATTTCTCTAGGACCCAGAGACTTACCATTTCTCAGCTGAGCCACATCACCCAGGCACTGTAAGCCTCTCTCCAAGTCCCTTCCCTCCTGAGAGTTTCCTTAGTTCTTCTTCTTTGGTGCTGGGCCTGTCCTGCTGGGCCTGCAAAGTCCCCTGGAGTGAGGTACATTCTCTCCCAGGCAAAATGTCAATGCTCTAGCCAAATAAAGCTCAGCATACTCCTTTCATCTTGTGGTTTTTCTTGCTCATCCCTGAGGTCCTGAAGCTTACCACATATGGGTCAATATTTAGTTATTTATAATATAAAGCAGGGACTCCAAGTAGTAATACTCATTTTAAATATATTTATATCCCTTTACCATGAGCTACTTGAGAGCAGGCTTTATAATTGGTATTTCCCTGTTCAATAATTTAGGCCAACTTTAATATGTATATAGATAAATAGATGTATAGAATTTTATATTTAGTCACCTAGTCAGTTTTTATATTAGTTAAATTCTTTATAATTAATATAAATAGAATGAACAATATAATAGGTGACAAATCTTAAAATACACGTTAATTTGAATAAATTGTTTCCATAAAGTTTTTTCTTGTGTAAATTTGCCATAAATTCTATAAAGTAATACAACCTTTTAAAAATTGAATTTAAATTTTATCTACATTATTTAACATTTAAAAAAATAAAGTGAATCAATTGTCAGACAAATGTCTGAATGAGATTTCCCTCAAATGTTCTGCATGGACAGGAAAAGCACAGAGCATTTGACATTTGCACAGCTGTTACCATTATGTAGCCAGTGTAACTGATCTGTCTAAGAGCTTTCTGTTCCATTCTTGAGATATTGGAAACAAAGGTGACCAAATATAATTTGCATTTGACTATATTAATTAGTTTATGTTTTCTTTGGATATGTTTCTTATAAAATCATTTGTTTCATGAAGAAATTAATAGAAATAAACTAGAAAATTATCCATATTTTTCATTTTCCACTCTTTTTAATTCCATGTTGGGAATAAGGTAGATATTGCTTATCTGTGGGATTATTTCTGAACCAAGATTATTAAAGGAATTTGACTTGGAGTTTAGATTCCATGCAGACCAAGTAGAGCCACCACATACTAGAATAAGCAAACAAGTAAATTATATTAAATCACAAAGCCTGATATATGGTAGCAAGCCTAATCTGTCTCTCATGTATTTACAACTTTAGCACATTCAAAAATACTTATTTAAAGTCTTTAAAATGTATTTATCTTAAATTGACAGATAAAATTGCATGCACTTGTTTACAGCATGACCTATTCATCATGGAATGGTTAAATTTAGATAAATAGTATATTGTTACCTTTTTAGTGGTGAAAGCAGTCAGTAGTCAGTCTTAGTGTTTTTCAAGAGTACATTATATCATTTTCAGTTTGCTGGACCAGAACTTCCTTGAACTTCTTCCATCTATAATTTTTCTATCCTTTCATCAGTGCCTTCCTTAAACTGGTGATCTTCTCTAATTAACATCCTACTGTAATTCTAAAAGATCAATTCTTGGACATATGCATGTCACTAAGTGATATTGTCTTTTGTACCTGGCCTATTTCATTCAGTGTCCTTCATGTTTATCCATACTGACAGAATTTTCTCCTCCTCCTCCTCCTCCTCCTCCTCCTCCTCCTCCTCCTCCTCCTCCTCCTCCTCCTCCTCCTCCTCCTCCTCCTCCTCCTCTTCCTCCTCCTCCTTTTCCTTCCCCTCCTCCTCCTCCTCCTTTCCTCTTCTTCTTTCTTCTTCTTTTTGGCGAGTAACCATACTCCATTATGTGTCTGAATGACATTTTCTCCTTCCAGCTCTCAGCTGATAGACACTAAGGGTTTTTCTGTTTGTTTGTTTTTTTTTTTTTTTTGTCCAGTCGTGGGGCTTGAACTCTGGGCCTGGGCACTGTCCCTCAGCTCTTCAGCTCAAGGCTAGTTCTCTACCACTTGAGCCACAGCCCCACTTCCCGCTTTTTTCTTTTTGCTTATGTGGTGCTGAGGAATCGAACCCAGGGCCTCATGCATGCAAGGCAAGTGCTCTACCACTGAGCCACCTTCCCAGCCCCTTTTTCTGGTTCTTAAGACCTCTCTTTAAAGTTATCTTAGAAAATTTTATTTTTTTTCTGTATATGATTCATTATTTGTTTAGGGTATCTTCTAAGAATCATGAAAAATTTTTAACTCAGAAAAATTACTTAAAGCAGTGCAAGTGAAATGAACATGCCTGTTTTGATAATGGTTTAAATGTTTAAAAATAATCATGACTTAAAAGTCATTAACATTTTCTCATTTTATAATTCAACTTTCTTTGGGGGTGGTCTGGTCGTGGGGCCTGAATTCTGGGCCTGAGCGCTGTCCCTCAGTTCTTCAGCTCAAGGCTAGTGCTTTACCACTTGAGCCACAGTGCCATTCCGGCTTTTTTCTTTTTGCTTATGTGGTGCTGAGGAATTGAACTCAGGGCCTCATGCATGCAAGGCAAGTGCTCTACCACTGAGCCACCTTCCCAGCCCTATAATTCAACTTTTTATTGTTCATTAGGATAACAAGTTTGAGTTGTGACTTCCCTCCCTTCTGTGTTATGAGAACCAAATGATTTTATTTTTGTAATTCTATATGAAATTAAATATTTTTTGCAGGTATCTTTTCCAAACTCATGCTCTTTTACTTTTCCTTGTTTTACAGTTTAGGGAGAGGATGAATCCGAGAAGAGAGTCAAGTAAAAAGCACACCAAGAGTGTGCTTTTATTGATCAAGTGAAATGAATGAGAAAAAATTGGGGTGTGTGTGTGTGTGTGTGTGTGTGTGTGTGTGTGTGTGTGTGTGTGTGTGTGTAGTGGATGACTGTCAGTATTAAATTACTTGTTCAGATTTATTTGCTTTCTGGATAACTCCCTTATTCAGTAAGGTTATACTATGTTACATTTGGTTCATTTTCTTTTGATCATTGAGATGTCTGTGTTTAATGAGCTGAAACTGAAGTAGGTCAATAAAATGAAGAGATTAACAGTCCGTTCTCACCAGGCTAGGAACACATTTTACTTTGAGTTAAAAAAAAGTCATTTTTAAAAAAGGTTTTTGATCAACTTAAAAGGTAAAGGAAATAGGAATAACATGGCAAGACTCAAAAGCTGAGAAATCAATGAGGTCTTCAGGGTACTATTTGTCAGCTGTAGTTATGTGGGACTGTGCCTGTGTAGTTAAGAACTTTAGTTTACTAAAGCAAAACTAAATTTTACTTTCTGCTTTTATAAATCCAGGTACACAGATAACCTTCATGTTATTAAATATTTAGTATTCAATTTGTCTTGAAAATGTCTTACATATATAGCAAGAAAAAGCAGTAGGTTTAACAAATTACTAAAATTTCTTGGGATAAATAAATGGAGAAAATAGATGTATTAAATATAATTTGTAATATAGTATTGCTACATAATTTAGTGAACAGAAATGCATTTACATTTTTAAATAGCTTAGTTTTGATTTTGTCATTGGTTAGCTGTGGGATCTTTAGTTAATGACTCAACCTCTCAGAATATGTTCCTTTGTCTTTACAAAAATAGTGATACAGGTACATATTTTTCCTTTCAGTTATTTTTGAGGACATATGACTAGTTGGTGATGGTGATTTGTCAATCAATTGTGACACAATTGATTCTATGATATAATCTTCTTAGACACATTTAAAAAAATTGGGTAAAGTCAGAGAACAAGCAGAAAAATCAGAGAAATGTTTTCCTTTTGTATTAACAAAATTCCAAACTTGTAACTACTTGTCTTCTGTCCCTTATCATCGAAGTATTCATCCTATACTCTTAGGAGATACACATGTTTTCATTATTTAATTTTGTAAATTTGCTATTTTTTCTTAATTCTGTAGTAAGATCAAATTTATTTTTCATATGTATAGTTTAAGAATTAAAGCGTTGTTTTTGTAAAACAACACTGCCAATTTAGTTAAAACTAAGAAGGTACTTCTTTTTTTTCTTCTTTATGTTTTTTATTGTAAAAATAGTATACAGAGGGGTTACAGTTACATGAGTAAGGTAATGAATACATTTCCTCTCGAGCATTGTTATTTTTCTTTTTTTTTAAATTTAATTTAATTTTTTTTGGTGAACATACTGTTCAGAGGGGTTACAATTACATGGGCAGGATAATGCGTACATTTCTTATCAAGCATTGTAGCCTCCTCCTTTGTTTACCCTTCACATCCCTTCCCAGCCTCCCCCTCCCACCCAATCCTCCCGCCCTCCCCCACCAATGTTGTAAAGCTCGTTTTTGACATGACAACTTGTACTTCTCATTGTTGCAACAGGTCCACCTGTATCCTTAAACGACTTGTTTTTCCCCATATCCTCCACAAGTTATACTGACATCAAATATACTGAAGGCAGGGGTTATACTGTGGGGGAGGGACATACAAAGCAACAAAGAGATAATCTTATAAATGTGTTAGAAACAAATGCATGAAAGAAAAAAACATTAAAATACATATCTAAGGGTTCATTTTTCTAACATCACATTATCTGACCTTTTCTGCTTGACTCATACATATACTAGATATTGCAAATAAGGGAAACCATGGGACCTGTGTTTCTCTGGGCCTGGCTTACTTCACTTAATAGAATTTTTTCCAAGTTTTTCCATTTCCTAACAAATGGGGCAATGTCATTCTTTCTGATGGAGGCATAGAATTCCATTGTGTATATATACCACATTTTCTTGATCCATTCATCTACTAAGGGGCATCTGGGTTGGTTCCATATCTTAGCTATGGTAAATAATGCTGCAATAAACATAGTTGTGCTGGTAGCTTTAGTGTGGTCTTGTTTGTAAACATTTGGGTAAATGCCCAAAAGTGGGATTGCTGGGTCATAGGGGAGCTCTATGTGAAGTCTTTTGAGGAACCTCCATACTGCTTTCCAAAGTGGTTGAACAAGTTTACATTCCCACCAACAATGCAGTAAGGTTCCCTTCTGTCCACATCCCCTCCAGCATCTGTTGTTGTTACAGTTCTTGATTTTTGCCATTCTAACTGAAGTGAGGTGGTATCTCAATGTTGTTTTGATTTGCATTTGTTTTATGGCTAGGGATGTTGAGCATTTCTTCATGTGTCTATTGGCCATCCTTCTTTCTTCTTCAGAGAAGTTTCTCTTTAAGTCTTTAGCCCACTTATTTATTGGGCAGTTGTTTCTTTGAGGATTTGTTATTGGGGGAGAAGAAGGTACTTTTATGTGGAAGTATGCCATAGTTCTGATGCTCCTATGTGGGGTTGTCTGCAGTAGGTGATTTGGGAATAATTTTCTGGCTTGTATTTTTTATGATCTTGCTTCTCAAAGATGTATGTTTTTGTTGCGTGTGTGGCTGTTACTAGATAAGAACTTTTCTTCCATACCAAAGACACAGGATGGAGTTTGTTAGCATGTCTGTCCTTTCGGATGGAGACTCCATCTGACTCTGCTTCTGGGCTGTCATTGGGCATTCATGTCTCTGGCAGTTAGTGGGAAAACGGTGGCAGAGCAGACTGGGGTGAACAAAAGGCTCGAGGCAAATAAATGGCAAAACCACTGAGCTTCTCAGATGCTCTCAAAATTCTCTCTGGATTCCAGTAACTACTTTCTCTCCTTATTTCCTATAAAGTATAGACCAGTGCCTCATACACAGCTATGAGGTAGGGAGAGCTTTACTCTTTACTTTTACTGTTTACTGTAAGCTTTACTTACAATTTCCTAGACCTGAGCTTTATAGAAACTTTATTATATAATCTAAGAGTGCCAATCTCTTTGTTCCCCGGATTCTGTATAAAACTTTATATAATGTAAATATTTCAACCCCCCCAAAATTGGGTTTGCATGTGGAATGTACAGGAACACGAGTCATTTCTAGGGATACTTTATAATTTTATTTTAGTGTGTGTGTGTGTGTGTGTGTGTGTGTGTGTGTGTGTGTGTGCGCGCGCGCGCGCGCGCGCCAGTACTGGGGCTTGATCTCAGGGCTTCATATTCTCACTAGGCTTTCTTCTTCAAGGCTGGATTTCTACCATGTAGCCATTCTTCTACTTCTGGCTTCTTGCCAGATTTTAGAATTTGTCCCATTTGTCTTCCCAAGCTGGCTTCAAATGAAGATTCTAAGATCTCAACTTCCTGAGTGACTAGGATTATAGATCGGTAGAAGTCACTGGGTCCAGGCTATTATAAATGTTTATAGAAGTCCCAGTCAATGACAATTTCTCTCACATTTTCAGTTACTTCATGATTCTGCTTTTGTTAATTACTTTATCTCCCTACCTTTCCCCTTTCTTCTCTTCTGAAGAATGTCAGTAGCTGCCAACTCTTTGGGCTTCAGTTGGGAATACTACACAGATAACATGACCTAACATCACAATAGTTAAATTCTTACCTATCCTATAAACTCAATTAACTGCCAAGTTCTTATGGATCCTCTTCTACAAATATCTGTTTGTTCTATGCCCGCTATTATTACTGTCACTATGCTTGAACTCAGTTTTGCCTATATTTACCCAGCCTTTGCAAGTTCATTCACTATAGAATTCTCTATGAAACTCCATTCTCACCTTCATTTTTTGTGTTAATCCTTCAAGAATTGACACTAACTTTAAAAATAAATTATTTTTAAGTATTTGTACAAATATTTAAATACATGCATCTTGATTAGTTTTATTCCATTCCATCTTTCTACTTTCTATCTAACTCAGTCTCTCCAATCCCCTTAAGTTGCTTGGTTCCATTTTCACATATGTGTATTTAGCCTTAAAGAATATGATCATCATTGGTTGCCAGTGGCTTATGTTCTATAATCCTATCTACATGGAAGAGTGACATCTGGGAATCATAGTTTGAAGGTGGCTTAGGCAGAAAATTCCTCGACTCTTACTTTCAATTAATCAGAAAAAATGCTAGACTTCAGGTGGTAGAGAGACACCCATGAGTGAAAAATCCAAGCAACAGCACAGGCCTTGAATTCAAGTCCCAGCACCCCCACCTTTCTCTCTGTTTCTGTCTCTCTCTCTCTCTCTCTCACACACACATACATACACATATATACACACACAAATATAATTGTGTTTAACTATACAACTTTTGTACAATAAGATAGAATACCATGTTGAACTAAATGGAGGAGGGAACTTTTATGTGTAATACATAACAAAAAGTAATCATCTATAATCATATTTAATCTCTTATAAATTGTCAACAAAGACATTAATATTTGGAGAGAAATGAAAATGAACATAAAAGAAGAAATCCAAGTGCTATAAATGACTAAGGATATATGAAATAGACTAAGCTCAGATTAACAAAGAAAAGGAATTGCTAGGTAATGTTACATTATTAAAGATTAGAAATATCAATATGTAAAGCCCTTATGATTATAAAAATAGTGTGTCATCTATCTTCATCTTCAAACACTGGGAAAGAATACTGATGAATATCACCTTTCCATTTAGGGGGAATTCTGAAATCATAACTCAAGACTTAAATTTTGCATATTCCTTGTTTCACTAATTTCATCGGAAACTATTCTGACATAATGTAACTTGATATAATTTAAGCAAAGTTTTATATATGCATGTTTATTGAACACAAAATTTTAGATAATTTAAATATTAATGACAAATAATAGACAATCATGTGGATATTATCCCCCAAAATAAAGGTATACAAAGTATAAATTAGAGCAAGTGATTTAGTAACATGGTTGAATGTAGAGCAGGTTCTCAGTAAACTGGTTGAAAAGAAAAGGCAAGTTTTGATCCTATTGTAAAACAAAAGAAGAAAACAACTTGCATATCATTGCAGGAAAAAAACGAACAAACCATGTGCACACAATGACATTAATAGCAGATAATATGGAGAAACAGAATTTGGAGTAGAAAAAGCACTTAGAGGTAAAAAATGTTTTTTAAATATTATGTTCTTTGATTTTCTTGGAAAAGATGACTTCTTAAAATTCAATTAAAATTAATTTTATTTTTTTCTTTACCAGTGAGTCACATCACTTCCAGCTTTTTGTGTGTGTGTGTGTCCGGTTGTGGGGCCTGAACTCGGCCTGGGCGCTGTCCCTCAGCTCTTCAGCTCAAGGCTAGAGCTCTACCACTTGAGCCACAGCGCCACTTCCAGCTTTTTTTTTTTGCTTATGTGGTGCTGAGAAATTGAACCCAGGGCCTCATGCATGCAAGGCAAGCGCTCTACCACTGAGCCACCTTCCCAGCCCATACTTCCAGCTTTTTTGATGGTTAATTGGAGATGAGTCATATAGACTTTCTGCCTGGTTTGTTTTCAAACTGTGATTCTCAGATTTCATCTTCCTGAGTAGGTAGGAGTAGTAGCTGAGTAGTGTGAGCCACCAATGCTCAACAGAAAATGATTTAAAAATTAATCAAATCTTTAAATTTAAACTTATCCCATGGTCAATTTATAAAGATTGTGACTGACACAGAAATATTGAGGTAAAAGCTGTAATTCTGTCCTGAGAGTCTCTGTTTAATAACGACTTGAATACTCCTGGATTGATTTCAGTGTATCACTGAAAACTGCATGGTTGTAACTTGACTTTGATACAGTTTATTTACCTCTTCATGTTCTAGACACTTATTTAGATTTATTTGAACTGTCTTTTCATTTGGAAGGCTCAATTGCAAAAATAATTTTTTTTGAGGTGCTGGGATTGAATTTAGAACTTTGGCCAAGCAAGTGTATTGCCATTTAAGCCATGATCCCTGTCCATTTATGTTTTTTGTTTTTCGGGTAAGGATTTCCATTTTATTCAAGGCTGTGTTTGAACTGTAATTCTCCTACCTCTGCCTCCTGGATAGCTAAGATCAGAGGTTTGAACACAAGCCGTGGCTGGTTTGTTTTTGTAATAGGATCTTGCCAACTTTGCTCAGTGGCTACAGTCCCTGTTCCTCCTGTCTCTACCTCTGGAGTAGCTGGACTATAAGGATAGGCCCTTAGCAGAATGACTGTTTTTGATACAAGGTAACTTTTCACAAATTATCCCTGGCAATGAAAGGCTCCAAAGTAATTTCAGAGCCAGAGATGATTTCTAAAGTCAGAGAACCTAATTCTGGTCATATCTTTAAGGCTATAACTTTCTGGGGAGAAAAAACAAACAACATTTCATTTTGGGGCTGGTATGTTAGTCTATGGGTTTTATTTGCAGATTTTTCCTCTTTGGAAGCCCTTTTCCATCCTGAATTTAATATGATATCCCTAAATGATAAATCTAAGACCATTGTTCCCCTCAAATACTTTGGAGTTCCACGTTTGAGTGACAAAAGCCCAAGTAAAAGTGTCTTCAAAAGAGGAACACATTGGATGTATATTGCAGCTCCCTGAGCCACTGAAAGGCAGAAGAGGGATGAAGATGAGTCAAAGAAATCAGATGGGATTAGCAGGCTACAGCTCTGTTCCTCTATGTGACTTTTGAATTGCTTTTCCTGCTGTAGAGCAGCCTTTTTCACACAGCAGGAAACACAGCCACCGTAGCTGCCAAAGGGGAGAAACTAACCCAGTTCTCTTGATGGCAAGTTAAGAAATTTTCATGAAGGGGAATTGTTTGTCATTTTTTTTCATGAAGTATAAAGATAGGCTAAAGGTAGGAGGAGAAAAGGTCCTAGAAAAGCTGTGCCAACCATCCATGAAAATCCAGAGGGGTGTGGCATACACTGAAAACACCATTCATAATTACCAAGTATTTATGGCAGAACTCAAACCCATGTTTATTGTATTTAAGATTCTAAGTTGCATAATTCCTGCCTTCTTTCTAGTTTTGTCTCCTGTGTTCCTTCCTGCCATGTACACTGGGCCCGGTGGGGGCCTGCATTTTTTTTTCTTTCTTTTTTTATTGTGAACATACTGTACGGAGGGGTTACAACTACATGGGCAAGATAATGAGTACATTTCCTATCAAGCATCGTAGCCTCCTCCTTTGTTTACCCTTCACATCCCTTCCCAGCCTCCCCCAGACCCCTCCACCCAATCCTCCCCCTCCCCCACCAAAGATGTAAAGTTCGTTTTCAACATGACAACTTGTACTTCTCATTGTTGCAATGGGTCCACCTGCATCCTTATTTAAACGACTTGATTTTCCCCTTCCCCTCCAAGGGCCTGCATTTTTTCCCCCTATTTTTCCCACTAGGAATGCCATTAATATAAGACTACACGTCCATTTCACATGGACCATTTGTCAATAGTGTGTTTAAAAAAAGCAAAAGAATGGTATCTTTGCAGAATAAAGGGCATGGTTGCTTAGGTTCACTGTAAAACTGGTGATCGTCACAGAGTTCAATGTTCCTTCTCTGTAATGCAACCCACTGTCTGTTCTGGAATCTACACTGAACTCTTGGTTGTTAATGCAGCATACCTTGGTGCAGTCTCTTTTCTTTTACTTCTTTCTGTGAAGCAGTAAGTAGGGAAAACTTCTAGACCTTTCACAGTCTTGAACAATTTTTGCCAGGCCAGTTACGCATACACTTGGCATCTCAGCCACACCTCAGTAGGTAAGATGCTGCCTCTCTCTGCAATCATTCCCCTTCCCCTCTCTCTCCCTATTCTTGTGTGGCCAATCTGTGTCATGTTTGTTTTGATTCTTATCAGTTATGGGAGTTAATTGCAATTTAATTATAGTGAAACCAATCTCATTTGTAAAATGGACTACTTTGGTATCTTGCAATTTTTAGTATCTATATAATGAAAATGTTTAAGACATGATTCCTTTTAAAATCTTATCTAACCACTTCTCCCATTACTCTAGGAAGACATCATTTCTTTCTCTAGACCGCTAGCAAACCTTACATTTTTTAAATAATATTTTATTACATTATGCTTTTTCTACAAGCACATCTCCCTCTCATCTGAGCCTTGAAGAAAACTGTATTTTATTCTTCCTGTTATCCTTAATAAGTAGCACTGTGTCCTCACATAGAACAGGTGCTTAATCAATATTTGATGAATTCATTTGATTTATTAATCAAAATAGAGACCAGGAAATTAGTCTGCAATTTAGTGATGACTCAATTAGTTGAAAGGTCTCCTGAGAAGGAAGTTGGTGTGTGTGTGTGTGTGTGTGTGTGTGTGCTTGTTTGTCTGTGTCTCTGTCTGTGTCTGTGTGTGTATATAAGGTTCCATCTACATGTAGGGTTGCTTATTGCTCCCACACTATAAAAAATCAATTTATCACTCCTTAAGATGTCATTGTTGGGGCTGGGAAGGTGGCTCAGTGGTAGAGCGCTTGCCTTGCATGCTCGAGGCCCTGGGTTCGATTCCTCAGCACCACATAAGCAAAAAGAAAAAAGCCGGAAGTGGTGCTGTGGCTCAAGTGGTAGAGCGTTAGCCTTGAGCTGAAGAGCTGAGGGACAGCGCCCAGGCCCAGAGTTCAGGCCCCACGACCGGACCCAAAAAAAAAAAAAAAAAAAAAAAAAAAGATGTCATTGTTAAAAACTCCGGTTAAATTGACTTCAGAAAGATCAAAAGCTATATACATATGACCAGATAAGATGAAGTTAAGTGAAATGAACCCCAAGATAGGGACACAAGTGTTTTTTTTTCTTTCTTGCTATTGTTTCTAATGTATTTATAAGGTACCATGTGATTTTTTTGTTGCTTTGTATGTCCCTCCTCCATGGTATAAACCCGTTTTCACTGTATTTGATGTTGGTATACCTTGGGGAGGCAAAGGGAAAAAAAAAAGTTTAAATAGGGATACAGGTTGACCCATTGCAACAATGAGATGTAGAAGATACTATGTTGAAAAATGAACTTTACAATTTAGGAGGAAATGGGGAGGTGAGGGGGGTGAGGGGAGGGGAGGGGAGGGGAGGGGAAAAACAAAGGAGGAGGCAACAATGCTTGATAAGAAATGTACTCATTACCTTGCTCATGTAACTGTAACTGCTCTGTACAGTATTTTCACAATAAAAAAAACTTATTAAAAAGAAAGAATTGGGAAGTGGCGCTGTAGCTCAAGTGGTAGAGCACTTGCCTTGAGCTGAAGAGCTGAGGGACAGCGCCCAGGCCCAGAGTTCAAGCCCCACGACCGACCAAAAAAAAAAAAAAAGAAAGAATTGGGTCTTGGAAGGTGGCTCAGTGGTAGAGCATTTGCCTTGCATGCATGAGCCCTGGGTTCGATTCCTCAGCACCACAAAACAAAAAGAAAAAAATCCAGAAGTGGTGCTGTGGCTCAAGTGGTAGAGCACTAGCCTTGAGCTGAAGAGCTGAGGGACAGAGCCCAGGCCCAGAGTTCAGGCCCCACGACCGAACCCCCCCCCAAAAAAAATAAAATAAAAATGATAAAAAGCAGTTTCAAACTCTGTTCTGATATATTTTATATCTATGAACTGTTTATTAATTTGGGGGGAAATGCTAAATACCTAGTACATGTTGCTTAAAGAGTTACAATACATAGTAGCATTTCAAAATCCTGAGAAATTCAATTGAATCTATTTATTTGACCATTAGAAAATCAGTTTGCACAAGGAATGATTTTCTGACTTACTTTCTGTCATTCCCTTGAGATTTTTTTAACCTAATACCAGTTAGAGAGGCAAAAAAGTAAGTAGATCAAACTGAAATATAAAGAGAGTCAAATATGATTTTCAGGTTTTTATAGGTTGTAGGAGTAGGAAATACTCTGAGGGGAAGAAGGTGGGACTCAGGACAAGCCAGTGTGGAGGCTGCTGTGGTGATGATGTTGACAGCTGGAAACAGTCCAGATATCACTTGAGAGACTGACAGCCAATAAAATGTGGAGGTCACTGGCTGTGAGAAAAGTAAAGTATTTTGAGCTTCCTCCAAAGGATATTTCACAAAAAACAAAAGAGTGATTAGAACATGAGACATATTACTTAGATTTACAACATGTTGTAGGTATATGTATTAACCAAGGAGTATCAAGATCAAAATTCAAACTGTGAGAGTAATACAAGAATGATGTAGAGACATGCATTCCAAACTAGAGAAGTGTAAGAAGCTTCTGAGAAGAGAAGCGGCTGTAGTATTACTTGTGATTCACCTGTGTTTGTTTCTCCTAGTGTATCCTTTGTGAACACATCTATATTAAGACAGTGATATGGTGAGCAGGAGAGGTAAATGAGAGAGACAGTAGGTGATCATAGAAAGTCATCTTAGATTTGAGGGAGGCTGGACTTCATGAGAGATCGTTTAGCATAGTGCCATGCTCAGAATTACACTTTAAGATTTTGCTTACCTGTAAGACAACTTTATCTTGGAGACAATGAGATCAGAGTGCTCTTGAGCGCATGAGTTATCAAATGTTTTAAAGAGCTTATAATTTGATTAGAAGTAGCTAAGCAATTGAAGTTTATAATTGTTCTCAATTTGCTACATATTTCTGTTTTTTTTTGGTGTGTGTTTGTATTCTAGTTCTTTCAATGTTAGTTTAAATGTATGTGCAAGAAGTTCATATAGTATGAAAACAAAATAGTAGAAAAGAAATATGAATTCAAGAATAAACACAATGTAGAAAAATATTTCAGATGAACTAGGCAGTGATACTGTGGAATGAAATGTAAATTTTGCTGGGATCACCAGGATGAACTCTCATCCTCAGCTTGTTGATTAAGATGGAGTCTTACTAACTTTTTGCCTTGGGTAGTTTTGGATTGTGATCCTTCCTACCTCTGCTTTCTGAGTGGTTGTGATTATAGGCATCCCACATGCTAAAGCCCTCAAAATGTGTTATTGTCATTATAGTTTTTGATTTAGTGTCTTGATTTTAACTTCCTTGATTTTTAAGATGAAATTTTAGTTTTTTAAATGTTTTTTATTGTAAAAATACTGTACAGAGGGGTTACAGTTACATGAGCAAGGTATGAACACATTTCCTATCAAGCATTGTTACCTCCTCCTTTGTTCCCCCCCCATTCTCCCTTCCCTCCTACCTTCACAACTATACTCCCTCCCCTCCCCCTTTCCCCGCCTAAATTGTAAAGTTCATTTTTCAACAGTGTCTTGTACATCTCATTGTTACAATGGGTCAACCTGTATCACTATTTAAGCATTTTGTTTTTCCCTTCCCCTCCCCAAATTAGAAAAGTGTATACCTGCATATATCAGAAAAAACGTATAATGAATTTCTAAAATTAGGAAATATGTTTCTGTCTGAAACATTTTTCTTCTTGTGAACTACTAAAACTCTAAAAAAAAACCCAGAAAGTTGTAGCATTTTGGGGTGAACTTTCCAACACGACTATATGCACTGTCTCTTCCTCACTCCCCATTTTTCTGTATGTAGACAGGAAGGGAAGTAGTGAGCTTGACATGGCTTCAGGTGTCAAGACCTTTAGATGGCTGGCCATCATAGCCACTCACAGACAGTAATCTCATTCCTCTGAGCTGGAATTTGAGAATGGGAACCTTCAAATTCACACACATTGAATCTCAACTCTAAATGCTTCATACAGCAACTAACTTTTAAAGAGGTGCAAATAAAACTAGAAGAGCAATAGGATTTACAAAATCCTCTGTTTTACTCTAAGAGATATACAAACAAAGGAAACCATGGAGCCTATGTTTCTTTGGGTTTGGCTTACTTCACTTCATATGATCTTTTCCAAGTGTTTCTATTTCCTTATAAACAGTGTGACGTCACTCCTTCTTAGGGAAACATAGAATTCCATTGTGTGTGTGTGTATCTATCTATCTATCTATCTGTCTATCTATCTATCTATCTATCTATCTATCTATCTATCTATCTATCTATCTATCTATCTATCTATCTATCTACACACAAACTCTAATAACAAGAAATGCTGGAGGGAATATGGCCAAAAGGAACCCTACTGCATTGTTGGTGCGAGTGTAAACAAGCAGTTTAGAGGTTCTTCAAAAGACTCCACATAGAGCTCCCCTAAGACCCAGCAATCCCACTTTTGGGCATTTACCCAAACGATCACAAACAAAGCCATACTAAGGCTACCCCCACAACGATGTTTATTGCAGCATTATTTACTATAGCTAAGATATGGAACCAACCCACATGCCCCTCAGTAGAGGAATGGATCAAGAAAATGTGGTATATATATATATATATATATATATATATATATATATATATATATGTATGTATATATATATATACATACATACATATATATATATATAATGGAATTCTATGCCTTCATCAGAAAGAATGACACTGCCCCCTTTATTGGAAAAAATTATATTAAGTGAAGTAAGCCAGGCCCAAAAACACATAGGTCCCATGGTTTCCCTTATTTGCAATAACTAGCACATGTGTAGGAGAAGTAGAAAAGGTAAAAAACTATGTACATATGACCATATAAGATGATGTCAAGTGAAATGAACCCTAAGATAGGGACACAAATATCTTTTTTTTTCTTGCTTGCTTTGTTTCTAAAGTATTTATAACGTACCATGTGATATTTTTTGTTGCTTTGTTTGTTCCTCCCCCATGGTATAAGCCCTATTTTCACTGTATTTGATGTCAGTGCCCTGCATCTTGTATATATATTTCTCTAATTTGGGCAGGGAAAAAAAACAAAATGCTGAAATAAGTATACAGGTTCACCCATTGTAACAATGAGATGTTCAAAACACTATGTTAAAAATGAACTTTATAACTTCGGGTGTGGAGGGTAGTTGTGGAGGTGGGAGGGAAGGGATGGTAGAGGGAAACAAAGGAGGAGGCGACAATGCTCAATAGAAAATGTACTCATTACCTTGCTCATGTAACTAACCCCTCTGTACAGCATTTTTACAATAAAAAACGTACAATAAATAAATAAATAGATTTTTAATCTTACAATGCATTGTTACAGTAGGGTTGGTTTCAACGGGTGGATTCAACAAGTTTGGGAATCTTTGTTTTTATATAGCTGTTTATTTTCTCCATATCCAAGATTGTCAGTTTGAAGAGCTGTGACACACGAGAAAGAGATTTATTCTTGACATGTGTAAAAAGTATTACCTGTATATCACTAGGCATTGAGCTGATGATGTAAAATATCTGTTCTCAGGTGTTTCTTCTTTTTCCATTTTCAGTGATTGCCTCTGGGAGACTCCATCACAAGTTTTGAGTGCCCAGAACCCCAGTACACTGTACTGTGCTTGTTGGTCCTTCATAAACAGTAAGAGGTCAGAATTCCAGTGCACTGTACTGTGCATGTTGGTCCTTCATGAACAGTAAGAGATCAGAACTCAAGTACACTGTACTGTGCATGTTGGTCCTTCATGAACAGTAAGAGGTCAGAACTCCAGTACAGTGTACTGTGCATGTTGGTCTGTTTCAGTAAGATGGTTAAAAATGAATAGGCTAATTTTTAAAACTTAGGAGTTGAAGTTGCCATCCATTTTTTAACTCCCTCTAGGACCAGATTATTGCTGCTGCTTGCTGCTGCTGCTGCTGCTGCTGCTGCTGCTGTGTGTGTGTGTGTGTGTGTGTGTGTGTGTGTGTGTGTGTGTGTGTGTGTGTGTGTGTGTGTGTGTGTGTGTGTGTGTGTGTGTGTGTGTGTGTGTGTGTGTGTGTGTGTGTGTGTGTGTGTGTGTGTGTGTGTGTGTGTGTGTGTGTCTTTTGTCTGCCAGACTGGTTAACATGTAGCAGTGTTAACCATTGACTCCGAATTCATGACTTGAAGTTTCAGAGAGCATTGTATTTTGCTTAGCATTTTTCTGTTTCATAGACAGATAATAGAGCCTTTCAAATGAGAAATATTTATTGTTTATGATATAAATAAGGATTTAAGTATATGATTTTCTGTGAGCATCTATCGACCATTTCTAGAAAAACAGCTCTGAGTACATTAACTTTTGATGGATCAATGATGTTGTTAATTTATATGGAGGACAATATCACTATTATATCTATGAATGTTATGTTGACCAAATTTGTCGAAATTTGTAGAGTTCTGCACATTATTTATGTTTTTCAATGCATCTGTAATAGCTCAAACACTGTTTTTCTATTTTTTTATTTGAAAGAATTACATACGTACATACTTTTATAGTACAATGCTGTGTTCTATTCAGTAAAATAAATGTATAAATTACAGTTATATATCATTATTTGGAACACTTATAAAATGTAAATACAATCATTGTAATACCATTTCACATGGTTTCTGATACCTTCAAATACATTCTTTCTAAATATATACTCTAAGCTATCTCATTAATTTTAAGCTAAGACAGTGTCTTAGATTTCTTACAAAATGCTTTATGTGTATATAAAGAAGGAAAAGAAGGGAATTAATATTCTGTTTAAACCATTTGTGCCAGGCAACTGTTTCTGTACTTACAATATGCTTGGAACAAAACAGCTATCGTCCTTATCCTATGGTAGCTTGTAGTTTTGTAAGGAAATTTTCCTTAGACTAGAAACAGTTAAATATACATAAACAAATAGACATGAAAGCAGAGAATGAAGTGTATTATTAGTAATAATGGACAGTTCTTCTAAATAAGATAGGCAAGAATTAGAAGGAATAAATATTAGGGCTGGGTGAGGAAGTGCATATCTGAGATCCCAGCTATTCAGATGGTGAAGGTATGTGGATGTTGGTTGGAGGTCAGTCCAGGCAAAACTATTGTGAGACTGTATCAGAAGTAGAAACTAAAATGTAAACAGACTAGGGTGTCGTCTCTAATGGGCACTAGACCGGGGCTCAATGCCCACTACCAAAATAACAAAGGTGAATATTAAAAATTTTAACAATACAATAACATTTAGTGAATTGAGCTGGCCTTTTAATTATTTTTGTAAAAAAAGGATGTGATTGTTCATGAAGTAGCTATCTGTTTACAGTAAGAGAAACATCCAAAATGGTAGGTCAGGTGCCTACAAGTCTTTAAGAACCACAGGCTTTAAAAAAATGTGACTAATTCCATGAAGACTCTTTATTTTTCTTTTTAAAACACTTATAGGAAATCACACCCTTGGTATATTTTAATTATACGTTTTTCTACTTCATTAATTCCTCTTCATGTTTGTCTGAAGGACTTCTTCTGTTTTTCATTTTGTCTTGGCATACCTGAATTGGGATATGTTTTTTAACCAGCTGTGACTTTACCCAAGGAGGACATCTAGCAATATCTAGAGACATTTTAATAGTCACAACTTGTATGTCTGTGATCATATGTGTATATTTGTCTGTTCATGTGCTAATGAAATCGAATGGGGAAAGTTAAGAGGTGCTACTAAACATGCTACCTTCAGACAGGGGAACTCCCCACGAAGGAGGAATTATTTGTCACCCAGTTTCAATATTCCTAAATTTGAGAAACCCTCTGAACTCCTTTAGCTAAACTCTTACCAAATCTTCAGTATTTAATGACATTTCATGTTCAGAAGCCCAGATTTGTGTCTTCATTCTAGATTTCTTTCCTAATCCCAACTTACATATTCAAATATTATTGATATAGCTTCAGTTGGATGTAAAATAGACTTATTTCCAATGCTAAATTCTTTTTTTCATTGCAAATCTGCATCTCTTTATATGTTATTTCCTGTCGTTGGTACCAGTTATTAATACAGCTTCTAGGCTAAAAAAAATCAGAGTTCTTTAGAACTTCCTCATCTGTTTAATTTCATCCATGACATATATTTCAAGTTATCATTTACCTTCAATATATATGTATAATATATCCTTCAGAACTTCATTCTTATCCTTTCATTTGTAGTATAGAAATGCTGATGCTCAAAATAGTAGCTTGATCTTGAACTTTTGCCTTCAGAGTTATGAGAAATGAATTTAATTTTTTCAAGGCACCAGCTTGTATGTTAGCAGAATGAATACAACTCCTGAGTTCTCTTAATAGGATCCTATAAGTTATTTGACTAAGTTCTTCACTACCTGATGAATAACATGTTTTAACATCCCTCTCTCCTTCCCCTCCCTCCTTCCTTTCCCCCTGCCTCCCTCCTTCCTCCTTTCCTCCCTTTCCTTCCTTCCTTCCTATCTTCCTTCCTTCCTTTCTCCCTCTCTCCCTCCCTTCCCTTCCCTTCCCTCCCTGTCTTCCTTCCTTCCTTCCTTCCTTCCTTCCTTCCTTCCTTCCTTCCTTCCTTCCTTCCTTCCTTCCTTCCTTCCTCCTTTCCCCCTTTCTTTTCATTTTGAACATACAGCACTGGAACCATACATCCAACCCTTTCATTAACTTTTAGTTATTTCTCTGGTGGGGCTTTGAAATTTTACTAGCCTTTTCTCCAATTGTGATCCTCCCAATCTCTACCTCCTGAATAAAGTGAGATTATAAGCAAATCCACTGCACACAGCCTCCACTTTTTAATTTAATTTACTTTTGTTGTTAATATTTCATGCTGAATTACATTTTACCTTTCAGAGACATGATAGTTATCCTATAGTTTGGATTGTGAGATTACACTGTGTTCTTTAAGATTTCTCTGAAATCTTAAAAAGAATACTGTATTTCCTGTTATACTGCAGTGTGCTTAGAGTTCACTAGCTTTATTTACAATATAAAAGAATTGCTGCATTGACTTTAAGAAATTTTATCAACATGTATTTTATAATGCTTTTGTACTTACTATGGGTAGCATGTAAGGTAAGGTATTTTTCCAAGAATATTGTATAGTTCATCCTGTCTTTGGAATAATATGGGAAGAATGGGAAATATTTTATTTTTTTTTGTCAATTCTCCTTTTTTCACTATAACTGAAACTCTAAGCTTTTTAATAATAAAAAATTTCAGGTCATATTGATGAACATATTGTACTAATTAGGGATAAGTTAATTTATCAATTAAAGATTCAGATTTTTTTAAGGAATTTAGTTGTGTGTTGTCACAACACATTCTAAGATTATAAATGAAAGTATGAATTAATGCACATGCTTCTCAACTAGGGAATGTTTGCTAAGTGGTCTAAATTGCTAAACATGCTTACTCAGACATGCTTGCTGACATATATTCTCCTACATTTTGTTGAGTAGAGCCATAGAAACAATATTTAGCATCTTTTTAAGTGCATTTTCCACCACTTAAAAGTGGGCACAGAAGCAAATGGGAACTCGATTACTATATTTTAGCCTATCTTATTTTGATTAAATATTCTTGGGTAGTCCCAACATAAAATTAATTCTCTTGAAAATATACAAACAGATGCCTTCTCTCTAAATATAAGTAGAGAATGACCAGGTTTGTCTGTAAACAAATCATTTGCAAACGTAACACTTTTCTCTTAGAGTAAGAGAAATATAGCTTTATAGCTTGGGAGTTAGTTTGCCTGTTTCTAAACTTCAGCTCTACCAGTTTGTACTCAATGACACAGCTGTCTTTATCTTTGTTCTTTGGTGGAAATGGGATTTGAATTCAGAGACTTCACTATTTGAATATGCTTTACCACTTGAAATACAATTTCAGTCCTGAGCAGTTTTTTTTTTTTTTTTTGGTCTGGGCTGACTTTGAACAGTGTTCCTCAGATCTTAGCCTTCTGATTAGCTAGGATTACAGGTGGGAGCCCTGGTGCCCAGCTGTGGGCAGTTTTTAAGTTTGCATTTACTTTCATTTGAACTTATGCAATGGTATCTAAACTTAAGGTTAATTTAAGGATCAGAAGAGATACTTCAGATAGTACCTCTGATAGTGTTCATGATGTCCTGGGGAATTGGGATATCATAGTTGGTATATAAACTAACTGAAAATGAGGCCAACAAATATACAATTGTAAACATGGTAAATGCAGTAGACAGGTTGCTTTCAAAAACATATTGAACTGTATTGGAGGTTATGGAAAAATTTTCCTTGGGAAGACTAACAAAGCTGAAGTACAGTAGATCAGAAGGTGTGTGCTTGCTGCATCTGTGGGTGAGCATATGTAGAACACAAGTTCTAGGCAGAGGGAGAACATGGAAAATGGCTCTGGGATAAGAGGGAGTTTGGTAAATAAGGCCTGAGTGTTTGAGAATTAGTACAGTAGTCTCTGATACTGGAGCTAAGACTGGGAGGGAGGTAGAGAGGAAAAGTCCAAGACTCTATAAGCCTCTGTAGGCCATGTGTGGGAATGTGACCTAGCAAAACCATGACAGATATGTGAACTGTAGAAACACATTGGCAATGATCTCTTATTAGTATTGTTGTTGCTTTTAATCTCTACAGTTCATTAAACATTAGATAAGATTATGTGTTTCAATATTTATGTGTTTCTTTCTCCCTATTATTGCAGTTGTCCAATGCTCATTCCTCAAGCTTTCCATTTAGGAATAAAACTGAGAAGACAGCTTTGTTTTCTTTCATTTTTACTATTTAAAGGAGAATTTTCTTTGGAATAACTTCAGGCAAGATAAATGAAAAACAATTACTGACATATTACCTACTGTGATACTTATAAATATTTTATGCTTTTTAGCCTTTGTGAAATCAAATGCTGTCATTTGTTACCAACTTAAATAAATTAAGAACAAAATTGTTAGAATTGTTAGTGTCCAATGTGGGCAGAAAACCCAGAATGATTTCACGTGTTTTGGTCTTCATCTAGAACCAACTTGTGGAAATGGAAGAAAGACCTCAAGCTCACTGTGTGAATGAGTGAAAACAGCTTGAAAGGTGGCTGTTACATGCGTGCCTTTGTGTACCTGTGCACATGTTTTAGTTTTGCTGATCTAAGAAATACTGGTTAGTTCAGAGTCAGTATGGAAACTTTGAAGTTTCCCAGAGTCAAAGAACCAAGACTTCTTCATATTTGAATATAAGACGATAACTATATTAGACCATGTAAATAAACTCATCATATCATGAACATTAAGTAAAATCTGGGTAGCCAGAGGATCCTTAGTGTGATATTCCACCAGGGTTTTCTTCTTTGTACCATACGTTTGAACAAAGAATTAGCCATGTAAAAGTATTTTCTTCATGGGTAGGTTAATATCACTTGATAATTGTTTTTAAATCAAATGCTTTAACACATCAACTTTTCACCTAGAATATGAACCGCTTGTGTGCAGTGTACACTTGTCTGCTGTGTACCATATAGTGCTTGTTGAATCATTTTGGAAATTACTGTCTTGTGTTCTAGGAGCTGATCTTCAGGTTTGCATATCTGAGAAACCAACATGTTGCACCAGGAAGATGGAGGAGAGATATCAGATTGCTGCTCGTCAAGATCTGCAGCAGGTCCTCCAAGCATCCAGCGCTGCGTTAAAGTTGCTAATATCTCGAAATGCAGCTGCTTTCCAAGGTAAATGTATTTTGAGTTCTGAAATTAACTACTAGCTTTATGGAGTGAATTGACTCTGATAGAGATACTGTTAATGTGGCTAGGCTTATTTCCTTGTTGTTGCATATTATTTTAGCATAAAATGGAGTATTGCCTTTTCTTAACTTCATAACTTATATCTGAGGTTATCCAGGACATTGAATAAACTGTTACATTATTGACATAAACCTGGTAAGTATTTGACTTTATAACACAATTCTTACCCATGAGTTTTCCTCAAGGCAAGCAGACATAGTAATTCAATTTTGTGAAGAATATGTTACATAAAATATCACTGCTTTTAACTGGGCAATTTTATATTTAAAAGTACAACCCAGAGAAATATTTAAGATTTCCTTCTGCAACTTTATGTTGTTTTCACAAGAATACCAGTTCAATATAGCAAAATGCAGGCAAGTATGATAAATAGAAAACTAAGAATATTAATTGAATGTTTAAGGGTCAGATAGGACCAGAACACAACCTTAGTTCAACCAATATGTTCAGAAATAAAATTAATGAGTTATGAAATTACCTGGCACACTGAAAAATAGATGATCTTTTCCTTATTTTAGCCATCTTTTCTATAAAATTGCTTATTGCTATAATAAAACACCTTAATTTATTTTCCTCTTTTATAAAGCATTAGCTATTCTGTATATGACTTCAATGGTAATGTGTAAATTATACTGCTTTTCAAACAAATTTATTGTTTTTGTTCCACATAGAATATAACTTCTGACAGTATTTTTAATAAGTATATTTATGTCAATGTGTTTAAATAACTTGTTTTGTTTATATGATATAACTAAATCACAAGGCTGGTTAATTTTTAAACTATACTTATTAAATAGAATCAATATAATAACAGAATAAAATTTAAATTGGCTTAAAATGTAGGTCATGATGAACTGGTATTTTTTTCCTACAATGCCAGATTTTGTGTGTGTGTGTTTGCTGTGTGTGTGTGTGTGTGTGTGTGTGTGTTTGTGTGTGTGTGTGTGTGTGTGTGTGTGTGTGTGAAAATATCATACAGAGGGGTTACAATTACATGGGCAAGGTAATGAGTACATTTCTTATCAAGCATTGTTGCCTCTTCCTTTGTTTTCCCTTCCCATCCCTTCCCATCTCCCCCCTACCCCTAGCCAAAGTTGTAAAGTTCGTTTTTTGTCATAATGTCTTGTACATCTCATTGTTGCAATGGGTCCACCTGAATCGCTATTTAAACAAGTTGTTTTTTCCCTTCCCCTCCACAAATTATACCAACATCAAATACAGTGAAGACAGAGGTTATACTGTGGGGGAGGGACATACAAAGCAACAAAGAAATATCTTATAATTATGTTAGAAACAATAGCAAGAAAGAAAAAAACATTTGAGTCCTTATCTTGGGGTTCATTTCGCCTAACATCAACTTATCTGACCGTTTCTGCTTGTCTCAAACATATACTACTTATTGCAAATAAGAGAAACCATGGCACCTAGATTTTAGGATCTTATTAAATATATCCTATTTCAGATTCTTTGAAATACAACTTTCATGCCATCAAGTTTATTCATATAAAATATTGGAGGAAAATGTACTGATATGCGTGTTAAACAAAGATTTGTGATATTAACTGGCTAATTGGAATACTTTAGCCACTATGAAAAAGTATGATTACTATGTGTAATTTTGTGTCATTAAAAACATGTGAAGTCTGGGATTTTCTCTATTTCCCAGAGTGTCATGTAATTTCATATAATCTTTTGCTTTCTTTACTAAATTGTATCTTCTGTTTTTAATAGATTTTTACTTTTTATTAAAAAATTAATTAAAATAAAAAAGAATAGAAAAAATTATTTTTTCTGTCCTTTTAAATTTTCTTTTCTGGAACTGGGATTTGAAGCAAAGGCCTCAAACTTTCTTGGTTTGTTTACTGGGCTTGATTGCTAGATTTGCTCTACCATTTGAGTCATACCTCCAGTCCAGCTTTTTGTTGGTTATATTGGAGATGAAGTCTCATGGAATATCCTGCCTTTGGTTGCCATAAAAGTATGATCTGCTGGATCTCATTCTCTGAGTAGTTAGGAGAAAAACCATCAACCGCCAGTGCCTGGCCTTGCCTTATTTTCTTGTTGATGCTTTTGTATGTCTGTTGAGTGCCTACTAATAGCCAAATCTCTCAAGTACTTATATTTGAGGAAGTGCCTAACTGTTAAATATATTTTACTTTTATTGGCTCTAATATGATAACGTGCTTATTTACTTATTTTAAAACTAGAATGGGCACATTGTATTTCTGTCAGTTTTATAATGAAGACTATTATACTGGCCTTTGCAGTTTTAAGCAGCCTGTGATTTAGTGTGTTTTCTTATGCATCAGCTACAAATGCAATTTTTCCTTATCAAACTTTCCCTTATCTCTGAAGTTAAAAGTTGTGTGTGTTTTTCAAATCTATGTCAGCAGGCAGCTATAAATTATCTGTATTCCAGGTAAAAGTTATTGGAGCTAAAATTACTTGCAACTGGAAATAAAGCTGGCTTTGCATGAAACATAATTGAGGATGGAAAAGAATTAACTATAGATTTAAGATTGATTTTCCTTGACAAAGTTATATATGAACTCTAATTGTTTGAATTCTTATCAATACAAATTATGATATTATCTATGCTTATAGTACTTTGACCTGATAGGCAAAATAACTTGTTCACAGTAGGCTAAACAATCCTTCCTTGATTTTATATTGAGTACAATTGCCATTTTCAGTATAAGAACTGTACATTAATTACATAGAAGATGAGTTGATTAATTACCAGATTATTTATAATTTTATCTTTATATTACTTAAACTATCTTGGTTTTGCAGAGATAGTTCTCAAAAGCTGTCTAGTTATTTTAAAGGGAAATATCTGTAAGATATTTAACTAGCTACATTGTAAAAATGTTTTTTATTGTAAAAATAGCGTGCAGAGGGTTTACAGTTACATGAGTAAGGTAATGAGTACATTTCCTATCAAGCATTGTTACCTCCTCCTTCATTTTTTTCCCCTACCATCCCTTCCCTTCCAACCTAGCTACATTTTTGAGTATCTAATAAATTTTACTGAACAAATAGATATGAAATGTTATCTTGTTTTCAAAATATGGTTTTCTCATTGTTAGTGAGCCTGATTTTTTTTCACGTAAACTTTTATTTTGTGGGCTATTTTCTCTTAGAAACATATCATGTGTATATACACTTAGAGAATATGCAATGAATATATTGGATATACTTAAATTCTTCTTAAGTATAGATACCATCTTACATTTCTAAATCTTGAAGTTTTCCCTAAAAACATTCAAATTTGATCTATAGCCTACAGATAATTTGAGTTCTGTATCGCCTGTGGTTAGCAGTTGCATGGGTCTTCCTGCCTCTGGTCCTCTGGCTTTTGTATTTCTCATTCATTGTTTCTTTTCTATGAAATTAAGCATGACTTTCTGTCTTCGGTTTCTAGCTCACAAACTCATGCATGCACACTTAGCTATGAATTATGTATAAAACTTTATAAGCTGGTAGTGAGGGAAGAAAGAAAATATATAGATGACAAGTAATTTTAAATCGAGTATTCATTGCTATGTTGCCAAGTCTTTTTACTGCTCCTCCATTGATTCTTGAAATCACCAGTCTCCCTCCTTCTCTATGGCACATCTCCCACTGTGTTGCAAGACTGTAGTCTGCTCCTATGATGGTGAGATACCATAACTTCTACTTCCTGACACTTAATATAGGAGCATAGAGTATTAAATAAACACCACTCAGCTCCGAGGGTAAATGTAAACAGTACTTTTTGATTATTTTTTTCTATCCCCTAAAACATTAAATCCACAAGCACAGTTTATTTTTCTAATGCAAAAAGTGAGTTTTTAATATTAAATTAAATCCATTATACATTTTTAAATGATAGTTTTTATGGTACTAATCCATTAAAAATATTAACAATTGCTATCTGCTTTTAATACAGACCTTAGGAATGTTTACTTCAAAAATCTATTATAATTAGTAAGTTTCATCAGAATTTTATTTTGTGTGTGTGTGTGTGGTATCGAGGTTTGAACTCAGGGCTTTGTGCTTGTTAGGTAGGCTCTCTACCATCTTTGCTTTGGTTAATTTTGAAAACTTTTGCTCTAATTGACCTGGATGTGATCCTCTAGTTTATGACTTCCCGATAGTTGGGATAAAAGTGTGCACCACCATGCCCAACTATTAGATAAGATGAGGGTCTTGCTAACATTATGCTAAATCCAATTTTATTAAATGGTTTACTTATCACTACATACTTAAGGAAGAAATACACTATATGAAAAGTAGTATTTCCAAGTATTGTACAGAAATATACATTAAAGATGGTACTATGTAATATGATGCTCATTTTATAATTCAATTTTCATGAAACATTTAAAATATTTTACCCAGTGGAACAGTTTTAGTATTACATTGATAGTGGTATTTAAAATTTGTATGATGAATAATGGAAGGCTCATACTTTTTCCTCTTAATCCAATGCTCTTAATATCTAAAGTGTTTTTTTTTTTGTCTTTTGTGTAGGAAAAACGTTTCAATACGGAGCATAAAGCATTTTTCTACTTATAAAGAGAGTGGCAGAAAAATGCTCATTGCCTAAATGTATTTTGTGTGAAGAAAAAAAATTTAATGAGTGATTACTTTATTGCAAATTATTACTAGTTTATTACTAATATAAATTATTTGTGTGTATATTTTTTGAACTGTATCTAGATGAACTACCTGATTTTCCAGCCTTTTTCATATGACATTTTTTATTGGTCTTTTTAATATCAACATGTTTACTTTTGGGAATGGTAATTTACTTATCAAGTACCAATCTAACCAACTAGCTAAGAAGTATCATTGTTAGTATTTGAAGTGTTTGCAGTTTTACATACTTTAAGACTATACAGTGTTTTTTTTGTTTTGTTTTGTTTTTGTTTTTGGTCATGGGGCTTCAACTCTGGGCCTTGGTACTGTCCCTCAGCTCTTCAGCTCAAGAGTAGCACTCTACCACTTGTGCTACAGTGCCACTTCTGGTTTTCTGGTGGTTTATTGGAGATAGGAGTTTCAGAGACTTTACTGCTCAGGCTGGCTTTGAACCTCAATCCTCAGCTCTCAGCCTCTTGAGTAGCTAAGATTACAGGTGTGAGCCACTGGTGCCTGGTGACTATACAGTGTTTTATCTAAAACACTGAGCACTTCAATTTTATAGGAAAGATAAAACAATAGTATTATGAAAGTATTTAAGAAATTATAAGTCAGTAATGCAGCTATTATCTGATAACAGTTTCTCATGAGTTATTACTTGTTGTGATGATAGGTGCCCCACAATATTTATTTTCTCTTCTGTCTTGTCAGAATACCACACTTTTTTTTTTTTTATAATTTTTTTATTGTAAAGATTCTATACAGAGGGTTACAGTTACATGAGTGGGGTAATGAGTACACTTCCTCTTGAACATTGTTACCCCCTCCATTGTTTTCTCCCTACCATCCCCTCCCTCCCTCCCTTCCCCAAAGAATACCACACTTTTTGAGGGACCATCTTCAATAACAATATGTTTAGGGAACATGAGCCCTGCTGTAGCTATAGGGAATGATATGAAATGAAATAGGAATAGATTTGAATAGCTTTTGTTGGAAATGGGAAAAGCAATGAATCACTAAGCGGTCAGAAGGCTAACAGTGTAGATAACTAGTTAGCAATACCTATATATATGATGGTATGATTGTTTTCAATTTTAGTCTTTTTCATCATGTAGGGAAAAGGTTCAAGAGGGTAGCACCAACATAGATGGTTGAGCAGGCACCAGGAAAGGTTATGAGGACCAGAGTTCTGTGCATTATGCAATAATTATTTATGAGTAATCTCTACCTGGCAGCATTGTTGGAAATTCTTGGGATGTCGAATGAACATAGCAAAGATCTTTCTAGTTGGCAGTTATCTGGAGAAGATAGAACATAATTCAGATATGGGTTAAAATATATTAAACTCCTTGGAGATGAGAATTGTAAGTACTAAAGTGTTTTAATTTTCAATTAGATAGGCAGAGGAAAGGTGAAATTACAGCAAAGAATTGAAGGAAGTAGAAGACTTTGCTATGTGAATATCTGGGTGGAACACATTCTAGGAACAGAGGCGGCCCTTAAGGTAGGAGCAAGCCTTAGCTGTGAGAAGAATGTCAACAAGAATGCCAGAATATTTGGGCCCCGACAAGTGCCACAGGGACTGTGATTGGAAAGGATAGACTGTAGAAGCAGATCACGTGGGACTCTTAGGCTTTTAGTTTCTTTTTCTAAAGCTGGAAGTTTTACCAAATGAGTGGCTTGAGGGAAAAGTCAGTAGGTTCTCCATTGGCTCTAGAATCTCTTTCTCTTGCTAGGAGAGTGAGACCAACTGACTTGTTTAGAGTTCTCAATGAAAGAAGAAGGATGTTAGTTGATGTATTAATTGGTATGTACATTATTTGACTATCCAGTAATAGCTAATCTTTGTTAAGATTTGAATAGTAATGGTATAGAAGAGACAGATTTCTAATGATTATTAACTGGCTCTATAAACTGATAAGAATGTTGTTTTTAAGAGAAAGTTTATATGAAATTAAAAATAAAAATAATTTTGATAAAATGACTGATGATTCTACACTATGGAACATTTACCAAAGTTTATTGTGATTTAAAAGTGAAGGGCAGTATAAAGAAATAAATAACAAACCTAGTTATCAAGTGAAATTTGATAACAAATGAAATTAAACATCAAGAAAAATATTAACATAAGATAACATTGAGTATATTAGAGAATAGTATTTAAGCTAAAAAGTGATGTTTCAGTGTGAGAAACTTGTTTAGACAAAAAGATATAGTTGCATAAAATTAAAAATTCAATAACTTAGTGAATAACTCAGCAAGTAAAGTTCTATCTTGAACATTAAGGTGTCAGCACTCAAGTATGAAGACTTGCTGGGAACAACAAAAACATATTTGCTATTTTAATATAAGTTAAAAATAACAAGTTCTGTTTACCAAGCAATAAAATAGTTACCAGTTACTCAAATGTTTTTATTATAGCATCCCTTCTTTAATAATATATTGACACTTGTTAATTATCATTACTATCAAATTAAAAAATAACTTATTATCAACTTTGAAATACTTTATTAAAATGTAGGAATTTTCTTAATATTTAAACTAGACAGTATGTTGGAAATGAATGTTACAACTTGGGGGAGAGGGAATTGGGAGGGGAAAAGGTGGGAGAAAATGAGGAGAGGGTAGCACTAGTTTAAAGAAATGTACTCATTACCTGACTGATGTAACTGTAACCCCTCTGTACATCACCTTTACAATAAAACTTAAATTTAAAAAAGTATTTAAATTTTAGTCTCAGGGGAACAGGTTAAGATAAAAATAATGAATTATCATTGATAATATTCAATTGACAAAGTGATGTTATAATAGAAAATAAGGTACTTCTCTTTCCTCAAATAGAGGATTTAAATTATATAGCCCTTCCTCAATATTGCTGTTATTCATGCATATATCTTTTTTTTTTTGGTTGGTCATGGCGCCTGAACTCTGGGCCTGGGTACTCAGCTCTTCAGCTCAAGGCTCGTGCTCTACCACTTGAGCCACAGCACCACTTCTAGTTTTTTCTGCTTATGTGGTCCTGAGGAATCAAATCCAGGAACTCATGAATGCAAGACAAGCACTTTATCACTGAGCCACCTTCCCAGCCCCCCATGCTTATCTCTTTACATTTAACATGAAATATATTTAGTAGTCAATGGACTATAGTTGTTGTAGCTTTTATGCAAGAGACAAAGGGCTTAAAGTGGTATCTCATGCTCTAGAGAGTTACAATAGTAGTGGCATCTCATGCTCTAGAGAGTTACAATAGTAAATAAATAAAGGGTAATTGTTGGATAGCTGTGTGTGTGCTATGCTTTTTTAAAATTCCAGGATAATTCTGCCTGTGGGCAAACTTTTGTATAAACAAAGATAATTAAACTCTTTTACCTTAAAAGGTGTTGTTTTCTGGTACTGTTTGTTTGACTTCATCACCTGAGAGTATAAACTTGACTTGTATATTAACTTAGGAAACATATTCAATGTTTTTTCTCTAAGTAAGAATGAATTAAAGATATACTATAATACAACAAACTCAGTCTTTGGTGTGGGAAAACTATAGTGACTGGGTAGTCAATATGCTTAAGGATTTAAGAATAAGGGCTATAGAATATGAGGGTCCAAGTTTGAATTCTATCTTTAAATTGGCTTACTGCAACTCTGGATTCTTGTTTGTATTAGAGGATGATTATAGCACTTTCTTCTTCTAGGCTGCACTTAATGATTGATTGAGATAACTTCATGTTAGGACCTGGCACAGTTCCTAGTGCCCATTATATTATAAGCACTCAGTATATGATTTTTTTTAGTGTGTTTGGGGAATTGTATGAAGTCAGTCAACAGGTTGTTAGAAGGGCTGCCTTGGTTCAACAAAATGGGTACAAACTCCTCTTTATGTTTTTGTGGATTTGCAAATAGATTGTATGTGCTTGGGGTTAGTGTCAGTGTAGTCTAAATTGTTGAAGGTGAGCAATTAAGACAAATTATTTGGTAAATAATAATTGGTTCCTTCCAATGCAGGATTTCTGCTGCCGAGTTAGTAATGAAATGGGATTTCAAACTTCATTGAATTGTAATGTTTTGACTCATTCTGACTGAAGTTCACATGCATTCTGAAATCTGAGCGCTGCTGAGCAGAACGCTCCAAAAGGAAAAAGCCAATGGGAAGTCAGCCAAGGGCTGGCTTATGAATACACTAATATTGTCATCCTCCTCCTCAAATTATTCCTTTTCATCACAGCACAGACTAATTTGGAGACAGTGATTATAATAATTTACTAATGCATACTTTTAGATATATCAACATCAACAGCAAACATCCGTAAATGTAGTCACAATGAATGACCAGCATCAAAACTTGAAGCCTCATGTATGTGAAGATACTCTTGCATGGAGAAAATGATAACAAGTGACTAGATAGGCTTAATGTAACTTCTGCCAAAAATGTATAGGATTTTGTATAGACACACTCAAGTCTTTTCTTTCTTTTTTTAAATTTTAATTTTATTTTCAAGGTGATATACAGAGGGGTTACAGTTAAATAAGTAAGATAGCAAGTACATTTCTTGTCAAACTTGTTACCCTCTCCCTCATTTTTCTCCTTCTTTCCCTCCCTTCTTCTCCCCCCAGTTCTACAGATCTTTCCAACATAGTGTCTTGGGAGTGTCGCTGTTGCTTTGGTCCCCGCTTTGTCCCTTGTCTCACCATTCTGTTGTTCCCCTTCCCTTCTCTAATTCAGATAAACATACATATACTACCAAAATCAAATACAGTGATAGTGATAACAGGGGATAAAGCATAGGGGGAGAACACAAAAGAAAGAAGAAATCACTTGGTACATTAAAAACAACAACTAAAAACCTCTTGTGTCCATGTCTTTGAGTTCATTTTGCTTAGCATCATCTATATGGTTGTATGTATTATATGTATTATATGTATTGAGCTCTTCTCACCTGCTGAGATTGCTCTAGATGTATACTAATTATTACAAAGGGGAACCTTTTTCCAAAGTGAAACCTTATTACAAAGGGAAACCATGGGGCCTATGTGTCTTTAGGTCTGGCTTGCTTCACTTAATAGGACTTTTTCCAAGTACTTCCATTTCCTTACAACTAGGGCAGTGTCATTCTTTCTGATGGAAGCATAGAATTTCATTGTATTCAAATCTTTTCTTAAATTTATTTGTAAAGTCATAAGACGTATAGTAACAAACCGTTCTGGGAAAAAATAAACCCAGAGGAACCATTGTACCTATGATTAGACTTGCTACACAGTTATAGGGCAGCTATATAGTAAAAGCTCATATAGCAAAAGTATAGATATGCAGGAAGGATTGGAGAACTCCAAAATACACACAAATAAAGCTGTCAGGTTTTTCACAGAATTGCAGACACTCATCAGTGGAGGAAGAAGACATAATTAGTAATTGGATATCCACAGACAATGAAAGCGGATGTAAACCTAAATTTACATGTTACACAAAATTACACAGATTCCAGTTCCATAGAACTGTGAGGCAGTAAATTTCTGCCATTCCACCCACCCAGTTTGTGGTACTTTGTTATAGAAGCCCTAGCAAATGAGAGTAAATATATTAACTCCAGTTATATAAAAATTCAGACTTATCTTTTCAAATAAATACACTACATTTTAATATATGCTGTTTTTTTTGTGAGTCTTTTCATTGGTTTACCATTTTGAAATGACCAGTATGATTAAACAATTCATGTTAGCCCAGAGCTTGTGGCTCACAACTCTAATCCTAGCTACTCAAGAGGTTGAGATCTAAAGGATAATGGTTCAAAGCCAGCCTGGGTAAGAGAGTTTGTGACACTCTTGTTTCCAAATAACCAGCAAAAAAAAAAAAAAATGCCAAAAGTGGAGCTGTGACACAAGTGGTAGAGCACTAAATGAGCGAAAAAACTCAGGGATAGTGCCCAAGCCTTGGACCAGTACATATGTATATGTATATGTATATGTATATATATATATATTTTTTTATAAATTATTCTGTGTTGATTTTTTTAAATGTGAAAATGCTGTACAGAGAGGGGTTACAATTACATGGGCAAGGTAATGAGTACATTGCTTATCAAGCATTGTAGCCTCCTCCTTTGTTTCCCCTTACCATCCCTTCTCCTCGCCCCCCTCCCCCAAGTTGTAAAGTTCGTTTTTCGACCTAATGTCTTGTACATCTCATTGTTGGAATGGGTCCACCTGTATCCCTATTTAAAAAATTTGTTTTTTTCCTTCTCCTCCACAAATTATACCAACATAAAATACAGTGAAAACAGGGGTTATACTGTGGGACATACAAAGCAACAAAGAAATCATCTTATAAATATGTTAGAAACAATTACAAGAAAGAAAAAACCATTTGAGTCCTTATCTTGGAGTTCATTTCACCTAACATCAACTTATCTGATTGTTTCTGCTTGACTCAGTCATATACTAGTAATTGCAAATAAGGGAAACCATGGGGGCCTATGTTTCTTTGGGCCTGGCTTACTTCACTTAATATAATTTTCCATTTCTTAACAAATGGGGCAATGTCATTCTTTCTGATAAAGGGAACATAATCTATGTTGATTATGTTATACATTATTTCCCTTTATTGTCTTCATAGTCTCTTTAATTATTTTGATTATTTTTATTGATTTTGCAGTGTTAGGATTTGGACTTAGGACCTTGAAGGTGCTTGAGTTGGTTGAGACAAGCATCCAGTCATGCTTTTTGGTTGTTATTGAAATCTCAGACTTTTTTTTTATTGTGAAAAAACTGTACAGAGGGGTTACAATTACATGGGCAAGATAATGAGTACATTTCTTATCAAGCAGTGTAGCCTCCTCCTTTGTTTCCCCTTCCCATACCTTTCCCAGCCTCCCCCCCCTCCGCACCCCCCACACCAAAGTTGTAAAGTTCGTTTTCAACATAACAACTTGTACATCTCATTGTTGCAATGGGTCCACCTATATCCCTAGTTAAACGATTTGTTTTTCCCCTTCCCCTCCACAAATTATACCAACATCAAATACAGTGAAAGCAGGGGTTATACTGTGGGGGAGGGACATACAAAGCAACAAAGAAATAATCTTATAAATGTGTTAGAAGCAATCGCATGAAAGAAAACAAAACATTTGAATACATATCTTAGGGTTCATTTCCCTAACATCACCTTATCTGACCTTTTCTGCTTGACTCATACATATACTAGATATTGCAAATAAGGGAAACCATGGGACCTATGTTTCTTTGGGCCTGGCTTACTTCACTTAATATAATTTTTTCCAAGTCTTTCCATTTCCTAACAAATGGTGCAATGTCATTCTTTCTGATGGAGGCATAGAATTCCATTGTGTATATATACCACATTTTCTTGATCCATTCATCTACTGAGGGGCATCTGGGTTGGTTCCATATCTTAGCTATGGTAAATAATGCTGCAATAATCATAGTTGTGCTGGTAGCTTTAGTGTAGTCTTGTTTGTGAACATTTGGGTAAATGCCCAAAAGTGAGATTGCTGGGTCATAGGGGAGCTCTATGTGGAGTCTTTTGAGGAACCTCCATATTGCTTTCCAAAGTGGTTGAACAAGTTTACACTCCCACCAACAATGCAGTAAGGTTCCCTTCTGTCCACATCCCCTCCAGCATCTGTTGAGATACCACCTCACCCCAGTTAGAATGGCAAAAATCAAGAACTCTAATAACAACAGAAATCTCAGACTTTTCTGTCTGGGCTGCCTTTGAGTCATTCTGTAGATCTCAACCTTCTGAATAACTGGGATTTACAGATGTGAACCATCAGCTCCTTTTATCATTTATTTAAGTACAACATCACTGACTTCTCTCTATAAGCCTCTCTATAAGGTTCCTTATAACCTCTGAAATAGTCTTTTCCTTATAAATGCAAATGGGAGTGGTAGCAGTTTCACAATTTAACTGGGAAAGTAGTAGGGTAAAAGAATTTGACAAGAGAAGGAGGATGGAAAGTAATATAATAGGTGTTGCTTGGAGATACATGCTACTTTGTTCCTTGGAAAAATTTAGGTATCATTAGATAGCATATTGAATTTAAGTATGTGATTTGGATCCACTAAAATAATTTGTGTTATCCTGAGTCATAACTGATCATGTGAGGTAATCATTCCAGCTTACATGTTTTGTTCTTTTTATCTCAAGTAGTACTGTGACCTCAATGGTATTTTAACTTACATATGTATACATGTAAAAGTGTCTAAAGTAATTAATATAACCAATTTTGTCTTTTTAAGATTACTGTTTGCAGCAGCAAACAAACCTCTGTAAGAAACTGGAGCAAATCTTTCCAGTTATACTATATTAGAATTCCATCTACATTTTAATTTGCTTCCTGCTGTGTGGATATATTAGACGGAATCTATTACCTGGCTCAATGGTCCTTCCAGACAATTTCCTTTTCTCATTCTGATTTTATTGTAAGTGATCATCAACATACTGTAGAAGTCTGAAAATCCAATTTTGATCACTTCCAGGAGGCATTGATGACTATAACTTTACATAAAGAACAAAACTAAATCCCCAAACAAGAACCAATGGAGTGATGTGATATTTAATAGATTGCCTTTTGATTAAAGGCACTTGTTATAGACTGTTGTGAGACAGACATTCCTTCTTTACTCATTTCTCACTTGGTTTCTGGGCAGAATATAACAATTATTCCCTTGGATGAGGCCTTTTTTCACATTTAACATTCTGCTTGATGTAAATGTTACTTTGAGTTGCCTCTTCCTGATAACCGCAAGCCACCTGCTGTTTTTTCGTTGGGAGATAATGTTTCTCTGAGTATTTAATATCATTTCAGCTTTAAATATAGTTCTTTCATGCATTTAACAGTTAATCCTTACTGTAAAACAGATTAATGGACCTTCAGTGGGAAGTTTAGGCACATTAATTCACTTTGGTTTATTTAATTTTTTTTGAAACTTACTGGAGTGTACTTTTCTAGCACAAGTCTAGAAGTTACCAAGTTGATGTCAGATCATGAGGATAGATGCCATTTCATTTTCTCATGCTACTAAACAGTTTGATAAGGATAAATCTTGGTTATCCATTCCATTTGCAGCTGATGCTCTTCTCAGTGTTCAAAATGGTAACCTTTCAACTTGTACCTGACACTTTGATTTGACTCTTTCCTAGCCCTTTGATAATTCACTTTGAACATTTCCTCTTTTCTTATTTGGGGATATTTCATTCTTCGTATACAACTTACTCTTCTTCTCTATTCTGGTTGATCCTTGACTAGACTAACCACTCAATTTCCAAATAAGCTAGCTGATAAAGATTTTAAGTCATGATATTAGTGTGCCATTCTCTAACTTACAATTCTTCACTGATTTACAGTTTCTTTTTGCTTATAATGTTACTAAATATTTATAGATTTAAATATTAATAAATATCTGTCAAATCAAATGATTTAAAAATGAATTCTTACTTATTTCCATTACTCTCTTCTAATTGCAGGTCCTGATCCTAGAAATTTCTGTTTATTCAATATTATTACTTTCTTGTGAACAAGAGCATAGTCTGATATTGGTAAATATTAGACTGTCATTTTCCTTATCATGGTGTCTAACCCATGGTATATGTTAAATTAATGTGATTTTTGGCCTTATATTGTTTCATTTTTACTGTGAATTATAGTATTCTTCAGGTATATAGGATGATGATTTATCTCATTGTGTATTTTAGACCCAAAGTGGTTGGCCTTAAGTTCCATCATCTAGGTTTAGCCTTAACTTTTGTTTAGTTCACTTGGATAATCTACATTAGGTCTGTTACTCCAATTTCTTTTTTTTTTTTTGTTACTCCAATTTCTTTATTTATAAAGTAGAAATAATTTCACTTAGCATCATCTTATATGGTCATATGTATATAACTATTGAACTATTCTGTTTATCTGCTAAGATTATCCTAGACATATACTAATTATTGCAAATAAGGGAAGCCATGGGACCTATGTTTTTCTGGGTCTGGCTTATTTCACTTAATATGATTTTTTTCCAAGTCTTTCCATTACCTTACAAATGGGGTGATGTCATTCTTTCTTATGGAAGCATAGAATTTAGTGTGTGTGTGTGTGTGTGTGTGTGTGTGTGTGTGTGTGTGTGTGTGTGTGTGTGTGTGTGTGTGTGCATGTATTTTTTCTTGATCCATTCGTCTACTGAAGGTCATCTGGGTTAGTTCCATATCTTAGCTATGGTGAATAATGCTGCAATAAACATAGTTGTGCTGGAAGCTTTAGTTTGGCCTTGTTTGTGATTGGGTAAATGCCTAGAAGTGGGATTGCTGGGTCATAGGGAAGCTCTATATGGAGTCTTTTGAGGAACCTCCATACTGCTTTCCAAAGTGGTTGAACAAGTTTACACTCCAGCAATTCAGTAGGGTTCCCTATTGGCCACATCCCCTCTAGCAGCTGTTGTTATTAGATTTCTTGAATATAGCTAACTGGGGTGAGGTGGAATCTTAATGTTGTTTTGATTTGCATTCCAAGACATGGACACAAGAGATTCTTCTTTGTTGTTGTTTTTAATACACTATGTGATTTCTTGTTTCTTTTGTGTGTTCTTCCCCCTATGGTATGTCCCCTGGTGTCACTGTATTTGATTTTGGTACCCTGGTATTGTAAATTTGTTTATTGAATTAGGGAAGGAGAACAACAGAATGGTGAGACAAAGGACAAGGGGAGGACCAATGCAACAGTGATATTCATAGGACAATATTTTGGAAATGTTCTGTACAACTTGGGTGGGGATTGGGGGGAGGGAAAATAGGAGAAAAATGCGAGAAGTGGTAACAAATTCGACAAGAAATGCACTTATTACCTTATATAAGTATAACCCCTCTGTATATCACTTTGACAAACAAAAATATAAATCCAACTGCTAGTGAAAATAAACTTAGAATCTACAACAACAACAAAAAATAAAGTATAAATAAGAGCAATGTTAAGAGAATTGTGATTAGAACAAACTAAGATAATACCTGGACAAGGCTTTAAACACTGACTACCACATATTTAAGTGTCCAGTAGTTATCAAAAAAGATTTTGTGTATAAGTATAGCACTCTAGATTGTTTCTAATGAAACCTTTTTTTTTTTTTTTTTTTTTTTTTTTTTGCTTTTGTTGGTCATGGGACTTGAACTCTGGGTCTGGGTGCTGTCCCTGAGCTCTTCAGCTCAAGGTGAGTGCTCAACCACTGGAACCATAGAGCCACTTCCACTTTTCTGGTGGTTAATAGGAGATAAGAGTCTTGTAGACTTTCTTGGCTTTGAACCACTATCCTCAAATCTAAGCCTCCTGAGTAGCTAGGATTACAGGCATGAGCCACCTGCATCCGGCTTAATGAAACCATTTTGAAAAGTTAAAGAAATTACAAAAAGGATAAATTTCTTAGTTTTGGGACTCAATTTTTAATATTATTCTGAGTAAAGTAACATCCTATAAATGTTATTTTTAATAGTAGGACTATTAGTGATACACAAATACTTTTATACTATTGAATCTGCATATGAACATATTAGTATAAGTGCTAATGTTAGCAAGATTATTGAGTATACTAGATGTTTTTCAAAAGTAATAATTATTATTAGGAAACTAATAATTATGTTAATGGTAATAACTATTTTTACTATAGTTATTGAACCTACTATTATTAAGATCATCAATCCCATTTATTGAACATTGACTATGTTTTTCAAGTAAACTAAAATGTATTTACTAAGTACTAGGTAAAATTTGCTATGAAATATGGACATATAAATTATTATCATAGGAGTATATGCATATCAAATGATAGAGAATTAAAATCATTCTTAAAAATTTTTGTCTTGAGGAAGCAAACCAGTTTAGTCGGTGTTCTTCTTAAGGTTTCTCGATCCCCCTTCCATCCATTTTCTAAATGATGTCTATTAAGTGTAGAATTTACACTTAATTGTTATTTACACTTCAGAGGTTTATTCTTGCATCACTTTTATTATATGAGAGAAAATCTTTAAAGTAATTTAAATTTAAATTTAAATTCTGGAATCTGGTATTATCTTTCAAAATATTTTGAGTTGTTTCAAACAATTCACCCATTAATAAAGAGAATAATCTGAATATTGCCACTTTGTGGCAGAATTGATGCAATTTTAGGTAGCATTTTTCCCTAGCCAATGGTCCTGTGAAGTTGGAAACATGAATTCAAGTGATAAATTAAACTGTGTGTGTGTGTGTGTGTGTGTGTGTGTGTGTGTGTGTGTGTGTGTGTGTGTGTGTGTGTGTGTGTGTGTGTGTGTGTGTGTGTGTGTGTGTGTGTGTGTGTGTGTGTGTGTGTGTGTGTGTGTGTGTGTGTGTGTGTGTAACTTTTCTGGACCTGAGATTTTATTAGCTAGTAATTATAGGGAGTCCTTAGATACAAATATTGTCCCTATGAGTCTCATATTCTAATACAAAAACATGATGAATAATTATAATAGAGAAATAGAGGGTGGTTAACAGCAATAGAAGTATAGTTAAATAGCAAAGTGATTAATTTATTATGAAGAGAAATATAGACATGGTTGGTTTTATAATGCCTCAAACTAAGAGTTTTTTTAAAAAACTGTTTAATTGCAATTTCGTGAGTCTATTTCCTTTATTTCCATATATCTGATATTACGCAAGAATGTGTTTCTTATCCTTGTAAAATTATTGTACCAAATCTTCCTAGCCATGACATGGTCATATACTTTACTGTAAACTTCAGTTTTATCTTCTTTACAGGTGATATTTAGAGCCTGGCATCCATCAACAAAGCTTCCAAACAGAGCACTACTGGCAAAGAAAAGGAGCTTAAACAGGCAGTTCAGAATTTTATTTATACTGCAGGAACAGTAAAGAACCTGTTTATGACAACTATTTCTCTTCTTTCAGGCTAAGCTGCTTCATCTTTTAGCTGTGGTAGTTGAGAGCAAGGTTACTATGGAAAAATAGAAGTGGTTTAGTGTTTTTTCAAAGTACTCCAAGCTATCAATTTTATAGACTTTGCATAATTCTTGACAAGAATGTAGTTTGAAGCAAGCTGTTATGATTAATTATTGCTCGTTAACTGGATCTTCACTCTGCATGAAAGAATATTGCAGCTTTTTTTCTCGTTCTAAAATCCATGCTGTCTATATTGAATTTGAAATTTGGAAGTTGAGAGGCAGGGTAGGCTGGAGAGGATAAGCATGTTGAACGCTTTGCTTTGTGTGTAGTACTATACCAATGCCAACGTTCAATGAAAATATGTAGATTGCTCAGTGGTAAAATTCATATGCAATTTTTGATGAGAGATACTTTTTATCTTAGAATTTATAAGTCTATTTTCTTCCTGGCAAGAAATCATAGTGTACGTTTGTTATACTGTTCATAGAAGATGCTGAAAGAATGAAGTACCAAAATTACAAGTCCTTGGATTCAGATTGGTTTCTTGTCTATAGAGTTTATAACTAAACTAACGTGACTTACCAATAGCTATCTGAAATAAAATTATGGAGGAAATATAGATTTGTGCAAGTTATTTTATAAGGAATTATCCCCTAATAGTTGAGCTGCTAAAATCTCTCTTCACATCTACTTTAGAGAATTTGATACAAACTTATATAAACAATGAAAACAACAGAAAGTTAATGGCTTAGTTTCAGATTCATAGAGCAAAATTTGTATCATGACTATAATGATTATGTTTAATTGTTCGCATCTTTTAGAACTATTAACACAAAAGACTAATATGCTTAGCATCATTCTATTAGTATAACAAGTTTTCTGTGATTATCAGATATAGTTGATGAAAACATTTTTTTAAATTTAACAGGACAATTTTTAGAACAGTAATAGAACATAGAGAGGATATGTAAAATTGACAAGATGTTTGTTCACTAATAAAATACACATTGCTTATGTACTTATGATGACACCTCTAGTAAAATATAGCAAATATAGTATAGTAAATATTATAGTAAATATATAGTAAAATTCTCTATCATATCATACATTAAAGAAATCAAGAACCAAATATATAGGATGTACAGCAAAGGATTTTAAATATAAAATGTAACTTGACAAATATGCTGCATGGAGTTACTTTATTTTTCCCCTCTAGAGAAATTGATCATAATAAACATCATTTTTACCTAATTATATGTGTTGACAAAAGTATATTCCAGTTGTATTTCTTATTATATTTCTCTTTTTTCATCTCTGAATACTTTCTTAATCAAGACTTAAAATTCACTAGTTTAATGGAAAGAAAATGTTACCTAAATTAATATTCTTGAACACAAACTGAAGGATAAAATAACGTTTAATGGCTTACAATAACATTATTGTTATGGATTCTTCTATACACAGATTCAATTCTGGCAAGAAAAATGACCTCATGTTAAGTATTCTTGGTGTTTTAGTGTGGAAAAATAATGATTAAAAACATATGGCTAATCAATCATTTATCACAGCATAACAATCAACCAGAGAACCTCAGAGGCATAGATCCAGGAGCATTTATGTCCTGATTATACATCTGCAGATCAGTAAAGGTTTGATTGACCTAGGTTTGATACATAGTGACTCAATCAGGATTCTGGGTCCAGACAGTTCTATTGCAGATTCTATGCTTGTTAGGATCATGTAGAATCAGTACCCTGTGTGCTCCTTTTGGGGCCAAGATGAAGGGTAAGCAACACAAATGAATTTATTTTATTTCCATAAGTTGTTTGCAGGAGTACAGAAGCACAGGTGTAAACATGAAGTACTTTGGAATGACTGGATGCATGATTGGCACAGTATCACTTCTGTTTGTACCCCATTAAGTAAAGCTTATCATGATAGTGAAGGCCATTTCTTCTGTGGAGTGATAGAAAGCAGGAATTGAAATACTTGCTGAACAATGATCTAATATACCTCAAGTGAAGTGTAATAAATAATAGAACAAATTTAAATTCATTAAGAAATTGGAAGTAAATGAATCTTTTTATGTTAACAATTACTATTGTTTGCCAAATACAAAAATGGGGCCTGAACTCTGATAAGTGCGCACTCCTATTGTCACCACATTGGGACCAGAGAATTCTTCATTGTAAAGGACTGTCTTCTTTGGTACATGGTTAGCACCATCCTGTTATCTACCCACTAGATGCCAATAGCACTTTCCTCCTTTCCAGCCATGTCAGCCAAACATATCTCTAGACATTGCCAAATGTTCCCTGGGAAGCAAAAATAAAATTGCCCCTAGTTGAGAACCCCATTTACTTACTTTGTGCTGGCAATCTTTGAAATGCTGAAACACTTAATTCTAATGACAGAAAAATTGCATCTCTGAAAGGCTGACTTACCTAGGGTTACATAAAGGTAAACAACGGATTTGAGGTCAAAAGCTATACTTCTTAATTCCCAAATGCATAGAATTAACCATATTGCTAAAGCCAAGAATGAAAGATCATTTGGAAAGAATTTTTTCCAATCATGGGTCAGACAAGGCAATTATGGGAAGCAGAAAATAAGATATGTAAAACATCTACTCGGGAAATGATGAGACAATAATGAAAGTGGAGGATTACCCTGGGCACACCAATTCTGACAATGACAGGATTAGATGTACTACTAAGAGACAAATGTTAATTAGCCAGATGGAGGAAGACAGGGTGGGCCTCATTAAACAGAGACAGCAGTATATATAGAGAATCTCACATACAAGGAACTGCTATAAGATGGAAGGTGTTGGAGCTAAGAAAATGTTTGAATGTCAAGAAAATGTCTGGATAGGAGAGAGGCAACTCTAATGGTGATTTATGCCTTGCTATGGATTCTGAACTTTAATCTTGAAAACAATGTTGGATCCATACAGGAATTTTAATAGGAGAAATTACACCATCATAGTTAAATCTTCACCTGGAATAACATTGGTCTTTCTGCATAGATTGGGGGAAGAGTATAGATAACAGGGAAATGTGATACAGAAGAAAGTTATGTGAAAGATTATATATTCAAGTATATTTACCATAATCTTATGGTATAAACTTTCTCTTTATTATCTTTGATTATATATATTTATAATCAGTAGTGTCTTATTTGTTGGTAATACAGTCAAAGCCTTCCAGTGTATATCTGAAATGGGGTAGTACAAAACTAATATAGTAATAGCCTTGACAGTTACAAGTGACTGGTGGGTGGGAATATATGGTAAATATACCAGAAAGAACTAAGCAGGATAGTTTAACTTCATCAGTCTACTGAAAGTGCAAGTTAAAATGCATGAATTGTTTACTTTTGGAGTTTTCCATTTTGTACATTTTTACAGTGGTTTATTTCTGGAAACTGAGACTCTGAAAAATGAAATTGCCTTGGATGGGGGCTTACTGGAACATTTCATATGGAGTCCAGGGCAGTGAGTCAGTCAAGAAGAGATAAAGCCGTGGGCTCTAACTATGTCAGTGGTGAGGGACAAAGAAGGTCTTAATCTGAGAATAACTTGGAGGGTGAACTTTACAGGGCTTGGAAACATGTTTAGGGACACTACTGAGAGAAAGGAAAGAATTTAGAGTGTTCTTGGGTTTCTGGCTTGAACAATTCCTTTACAGGGAGAATTTAAGAGGATGTGAACTGTTTTGAGAACACACATCCTGTTTGGACTGTGGTATTCATGAAGTACTTTGGGGACTTCTACATGATGGAGGCATCCAATTTTCCATTGGAGAGAGAAATCTAGATTTCAGCATATGTTTGGGTATAGATATATTTGATAGTATTATGAGTGATTAGGTGAAAGAATGCACATGTGAAAAGAAAAGATCTGTTGATGGATTTCTGGTGGTAAAACATGAGGCATGCAGTGAATTAGCATGTACAACCAGTATCCTGTCAAGGAATACAGGACAAGAAGGAATTCAAGGGAGTGGCGCTGTAGCTCAAGTGGTAGAGCGCTCGCCTTGAGCTGAAGAGCTGAGGGACAGCGCCCAGGCCCAGAGTTCAAGCCCCACGACTGACCAAAACAAAACAAAACAAACAAAAAAAAGAAGGAATTCAAAGGAAAGGAATAGGAAACATGTAAAATGTCTAGGAGATGCCAGTATGGTGCCAAATGGTCTTTGTATTAAGCATGTATGTTTTCAGTCTTCTTGACCAAATCCATAGCACAGGTTGAATAACAAAGAACTGTGGTACCAAAATAGATACGGTGAGAGAAAAACATTTTTGAAAATGTTCATTTTGAAAACGAATTGGAAAAGTAGATAGTTATTTGATTCACAAGAAGACCTTGAGAATTATTCATATTTCTTTACACTTCAAAAATATTCCTAAGAAAACTTTGAAAAAAATTTCATTTATAGAATCTTTTCATATTGTGTGCCATATTTCAATATTAAAGAAAATGTAATATGAGAGCTCTTTTGTGTTTTTTCTTTCATTTTGTTTCATTGTTAAATTTATTTATACTTTAAAGTTTCAACCAAACTTGAAGAAAGCTAATTTTTGTACCTGTTACTTAATCTTATCTGTTTCATTAATGAAGATAAATCTAATTTTAATTTAGAGAAAAGGTTGGCCTTTTGACCAATGTATATATGCATAAATTTACCTTGTATCTTACATATCACTTAAAGTGATACAAATCCTTTCCTATTTTATTTTACTGTGTTCCTCTGAGTCTTTTTTATCTTCATCTTTTAATATTTTTACTGTTATAAAAATCTAAGAAAATATAAATATATTTTCTTTTTTGGTTTTGGAGATTGAACCCAGTACTTGCTTAGGCAAGCACTTTGCCACTGAGCTACATCCCAGGCCATAATAAATATATTTAAAAAATTTAAAGTATAAGGATATTTTATGTTGTTACTCGTTTTTGCTTTTTGTTATTTATTACATCATTTACAAACCTTAATTTTAAAGATTTATTATTATAATTATTAGATCTTAACATTGAGATAAATATACTTTTACAAAGATACTTCCCCCTTTTCTATATTCATATATTTTTGTCCTAATATAATCAAGGCATATATAATGCAAGATACCTAAAACCATATATGAAGTTAGTTTTGAATGAGAAGTGAGTTCAACTCCAAAAAAATGGAAATAAGAGGTTTTCATTATTTTGCCTTTTGTTTTTTGCTCTGTCTCCTTTGTGGCTGCTTTCGTTTTCTGTACCTTTTGTTTTACACGAAAGTTTATCTGTTTGGAGGAGGATAAGGAGAACACAAAATAGTGGGACAAAGTGTAAACAAATGCAGCAGTACTACTAGACACTATGTTGAAAATGCACTATACAACTACTTGTTTAAAGAAGGTGATTATTTAGTTCAGTTTGGAACTTTCTATATTTAAATTATTTTCAGCTCTTGCTGTGAGATATGTGTACCAGTGGCTCATGTCTGTAATCTTAGCTACTAAGGAGGCTAAAATCTGAGGATCATGGTTCAGATTTAGCCTAGGCAGGAAAGTCCATGAGATTTTTATCTCCAATTAACCCCCAGAAAACCAAAGTGGCACTGTGGCTCAAAGTGGTGGAGCACTAGCCTTGAGTGAAGAAGCTCAGCCACAGAACCCAGGCCTTGAGTTCAAGCCCCACAACTATCTATCTGTCTGTCTGTCTATCTATCTATCTATCTATCTATCTATCTATCTATCTATCTATCTATCTATCTATCTATCTATCTATCTATCTATCTGTCTGTCTGTCTGTCTGTCTGTCTGTCTGTCTGTCTGTCTGTCTGTCTGTCTGTCTGTCCGTCTGTCTTCATTTAGGGAACTACAACCAGCTCTTCTATGGATAGGGTATGTCTCCTAAAATAGATGATTGCTTTTATAGAAGATAGAGAAAAATAAAGCACTAAACAATGAGCTGCCTAAATTTCCTCTTGTGGGTTCTATTCAGTGTTAAGCTCTTTACCACATGTACACTTACTTCTCTATAAAGAGTGATGAGTGGGAACAGGTACTTGAGTTGCCATTACTTCAATTCATTGAAAACCACTTTCTAAAATCCATTGCCAAACCCAGCCTGGCTATCCATTACTTACTTCTAAAAGGCTCTTTTGTAAAACTTTCTAAATAATTCTCTGGAGACTCAGTAAATATTGCAGCTAGATTTCTATTAAAACATACAGAGTAGAATTTCTTTAAGTTCTTTCTTGAAAAGCTGAAGAAGAGAAACAATATTTTTGAATAAGAAATAACTTGGACAAAAATTTGTATGCATAAAGTAGACTTTGGTGCAACCAGTTTTTAATTTTGGGAGATGTCATGGGCTAGTATTGTTATAATAGTATTTAGATTGTAACTCTGTTGGTTACAAATGATTGAATTTCATTCTGTCCTGCTAAGTGAGAGATATTTTTCCCCTGGTTCTGGGGCTTGAACTCAGGGCATGGGTACTGTCCCTTAGCCTCTTTGTGCTCAGGGCTAGCACTCTACCACATAAGCCACAGAACCACTTCTGTGGTGAATAATTGGAGATAAAAGTCTCATGGACTTTCTTCCTAGGCTGGCTTTAAACTGCAATCCTCAGATCACAATCTCCTGAGTAGCTACTATTACAGGCTTGAGCCACTAGCACCTGGCTAAAGGTTTTGCTGCTGCTGTTTGTTTTTTAATGGGGATGTTTGAGGAAATTCTCCTATTGAGAAATTATAATTCTGGAACAGCAGCTAAGAACTTAAAAGCATAGGCTATATAGTTCTACTTATTATACAAGCTTGGATGGTAGTTGACTTTGAGAATGGTTTCGAGCTTAGCTTTCATTTCACTGGTGGAGTTACTATTTTGAAGAAAGAGCTCTTGAGCAATGTTTTTGTTTCTGAAGGTTCTGTGCCCTTAATAGTTGTTTCAGTGCAGAGCTACAGAACTGAAGATCATAAACTAGGTTACTCCCTGCTCCTTCCACCTCTTAGGCTACTTACTCAGTGAACCCTACTCTTCCTAGATGAATAAGGACAGCTATTGTAACTAACACTATACTGTTTCTACTTGTTCCAATATCCAGGTCCCATTCTCAGTTTGGAGCAATGGTGTTATCTTAGGAGTTTTTCTTCTCAAAAATCTCTTGAGTCAGCACAATCCATAATTTAGTGTTGCTTATACCACTGGGGAATGGGCTTAGGTGAGTGATAGTCCATGCTTATACCTGAACACCAAGATTTCTTTCTTCATAATGTCATTGAGCAAGCATTTGGCTCCCTTTGCCAAGTGAAGAATATCTTTCAAATGTTTTACCCTACCACTTTGTCACCCCCAGCCTTTTCTTCAAAGCCTTTATATGAAACATGGGATGTGATTATTTCAAAGCTGTTGCCTTCAGATTTCTAGGTAATGTCTCTAACCTTATTTTTAATTCATCTCTGGAACCTGGCAATTAGTTCAAACATTAACCATGTGAAGATGTCTTATGTAAATCCCGACCTCAATCTAATTTTTTCCTCTCTGGCAAAGTAGAAGATCCTAAGTGACTACTCAATATTGTGCAAATAAAAATATTTGCCTTCTCCCTAGTTTTTCAGTGTTATCCCTGAGAGACGATAGCACCTTAAAGTAGTACAGTTTTGGCTTCTGCCTATGTATTGCAACTTGTGTTAGTGTACTCCTTTGCTATCATGGGTTTGGGATGGAAGTCACAAAGATGAGCCTGATGTTATATTCCTGGTGATGTGAACAATTCTTGGCGACCTTCTCGTATGGCGAATCTCTTAGTTCTAATTCTCTAAATCAGTTTTCCTTAAGGCTGTGGGATAACCTGAACTTTACAGCTAAATTGATCAAATAATACTTAATTGATTATGGTGACCTGGATCTCCTAATATACCTTCCAGCATTGGAACCAAATAGCAAACCAGAAGATGATACCTGCTGAAGGATTCCTGGACTTAAATTGAAATCTCAGCCATATCTTCCAAATTAGAGGTTGCATAAGTTCCATCCATTTCTTTTCTTTTCTTTTTTTGGGGGGGGGGGGGTTGGGGTCCGGTTGTGGGGCCTGAACTCTGGGCCTGGGCGCTGTCCCTCAGCTCTTCAGCTCAAGGCTAGTGTTCTACCACTTGAGCCATAGAGCCACTTCTAGCTTTTTTCTTTTTGCTTATGTGGTGCTGAGGAATCGAACCCAGGGCCTCATGCATGCAAGGCAAGCACTCTACCACTGAGCCACCTTCCCAGCTTATAAATGGGTTAGAAACAAATGCATGAAAGAAAAAAACATTTGTATACATATCTTAGGGTTCATTTCCCTAACATCAACTTATCTGACGTTTTCTGTTTGACTCAGACATATACTAGTTATTGCAAATAAGGGAAGCCATGGGGCCTATGTTTTTTTGGGCCTGGCTTACTTCACTTAGTATAATTTTTTCCAAGCCTTTCCATTTCCTAACAAATGGAGCAATGTCATTCTTTTTGATGGAGGTATAGAATTCCATTGTGTTATATATACCACATTTTCTTGATCCATTCATCTACTGAGGGGCGTCTAGGTTGCTTCCATATCTTAACTATGGTAAATAATGCTGCAATGAACATAGTCGTGGTGGTAGCTTTAGTGTGGTCTTGTTTGTGAACATTTGGGTAAATGCCCAAAAGTGGGATTGCTGGGTCATAGGGGAGCTCTATGTGGAATCATTTGAGGAAACTCCATACTGTTTTCCAAAGTGGTTGAACAAGTTTACACTCCCACCAACAATGCAGTAAGGTTCCCTTCTGTCCACATCCCCTCTAGCATCTGTTGTTATTAGAGTTCTTGATTATAGCCATTCTAACTGGGGTGAGGTGGTATCTCAATGTGTTTTGATTTGCATTTCTTTTATGGCTAGGGAGGTTGAGCATTTCTTCATGTGTCTATTGGCCATTCTTCTTTCCTCTTCAGAGAAGTTTCTTTTTAAGTTTTTAGCCCACTTATTTATTGGGCAGTTGTTTCTTTGAGGATTTGTTGTTGGGGGATTTAATTTTTTGAATTTCAGATATATTTTATATATGAGACCCTTGTCCATTGTATGGCTAGTGAAGATCTTCTCCCAATCTGTGGGCTTTCTATTGATCTTGAGAGCTATGTCCTTTGCCATGCAGAAGCTCTGCAAATTTCATGCAATCCCATTTGTCCAACCTTTCTTTGTTGTGTTTCTGGGTCTCTATTAAGGAAATTTCGGCCTGTGCCAAGGAGACCGAGGGTTTCTGCTATTCCATCCTGTAATGTTTTGAGAGTGTCTGCTTTGACTCCAAGGTCTTTGATCCATTTGGAGTTGACTCTGGTCCAGGGTGATATATAAGGGTCTAGCTTTAGTTTTCTACAAATAGTTAACCAATTTTGCCAGCACCATTTACTGAAGAGACTGATTTTTTTTTCCATTCTATGTTTTTAGCTCCCTTATTGAAGATTAGATAGCTATAGGTCTGTAGGTTCATTTCTGGGTTTTCAATTCTATTCCATTGGTCCTGAGGTCTGTTCTTGTGCCAATACCAAGCTGTTTTGATTACGATGGCTTTGTAGTAGAGTTTGAAATATGGTATTGATATTCCTCCAGCATGTTCTTTCTGATCATTTTTGGTATTCGAGGTCTTTTATTGTTCTATATGAATTTTTGGATTGCCTCTTCTATTTCCTTGAAGAATGAGGACATACCTATTTTTTAGAGTGCTATGAATACGCTTCATTTAAGAAGGTAACATCTACGATTATATCTAAATTTAGATATTTGTTATAATCATGGTAGGACTTATTTTTAGATCTGGTAGTATTTTACCACTAATACTCGTTTACAGGCATTATTTTTAACACATTATTTTTTCCCCTAAATGTGATCTGTCCCTTTTGAGTAAGGCACAACCACTTAGTTAGAAGTCTTTTTTTGGTAAAGTTTACAGTAGGGTTCCCAGTAAGTCTGGTAGCAGCAAGATTTGATTATGGGTTTCTTTTCATGTGCAGTGCTCTGAATCTGACCCTTGGGAGTTAGGTTAGAAGCACAGTCAAAGTCTTTGTAAGTTCGGGGATAGGTTTTTTTTCTTTTGTTTTCTTTTCTTTCTTTCTTTTTTTTTTTTTTTACAACAGTTAATGAATTTAGTGATGCTTAGTGCTTTTACTTCTGGAGCACTCTTAATTAATTAATAATCACATCTATATTATTCCCTGTACCTTGACATGTTCTAGCTCTACTACTCAGGCCTACTTTGTTCATGGGTATTAAGTGCTGTTACTTGACCTTGATCATCCTGGGTTCCTGTGGTTCCCATTGGGATCAGGGTTTATATCAAAGAATCAAATGAGCATTTCTGACTCAAAGGTAACATCTACTCAAGCATGATTGAAAGCTTGGACATTCAACATTTTTCTCATTTCAATTGGGTTTGTAATTGATTTACTGTATGTCATTAAAATATTACCTTCTTGTTTGTTGAAATTTCATTATCAATTATTTGAAAAGTGACAACTTATCTTCTATCACAATGTTTCTTTTACATAAAGTTTGATCAATTTAAGTGAACACATTTTTGTGTAGGTGTTACCATAGATAATTCATTTGCTTCACAGGTTATTTTTACATGTTTTGCAGAGAGCAGTTTGACTTATTGAGAAATAGTATATTAAAAAAAAAGAAAATCATTAGGTCAAGACCGAAAGAAGTACTTGGCAGAAAGCACTTAATAGATCAGGTATCCTAAAAGGGCTCTCAACCTCTGATAACACAATTTCTTTTCCAAAAAGAGAAGAAATTGTTCTATTTCCCTGAAAGGAATATTGCTCTATTTACTTAAGGTAATTATGAATAACAAATTTAAATTTTTATATATGCCAAGAAATCTTTATAGTAAAAAAGTATTTTATCCATTGGATTTATTGGGGGCATTTAATATTTTAAATGATAAAATTATTTGTATTTATTCATATACAATATAGTGCTTAGGACAAAAATATATATACTTTATGGAGTGTTTAAATCAAGCTAATTAACACACTCTACCTCATTTAGGTTCCATATTGGTGATGAGAATATTTAGCTTTCACACATAGCATTTGTTAAGTGTATAGTGTATATTATAGTTCGTACAGTCAACTTTGTTGCTACACAATTTTTTTTTTTTTACTTTGCTGAGAACATCCTCTGGGTAAAGCTTTACCCAATCCTTTAAAAATGAATGCAAAAGTCTAAGAAATAAAATTATGTTGTCGGCATTAGTAAGATGTTGTAAATTATAAGATGTAAGTTGTAATATCTAATAATTCACACATGCCTATTTATATTCATAATTAATTTCTATTTATAATTAGATATATCTACTTATAATTGATATATACTTAACCTGGGAGAAGAGTTGAAAAAACCAAGGCAAAGAAAGAGAATTTTATCTTGCTTTCACCTATGTTATTTAGAGGTAAAATCGTCTTAGTTTTAAAATAATGGAGATGTCTTTATGCATTGAGACACATTAAAAAACACTCTCTGAAATTTGGAAACAGAATACTCTAATTTGGAAATTAAGAGTATTTGTTGAATAAGTGATTATTGAATTCTTGCTTCATCCTAGATGTTCTGTGGATTCACTGACATAATATGTATGTTTCCTGCCTTGCCAAAGCTCATCTCAGAAAGTTCTTATAAAATTGCTATAGTCTGTGCTTAGTACTCAAGTGTAGCCTGTTATAGGTCAGCAACATGGGCATTACCAGAGAGCTTGGTAGAGAATACTCTTGAGTCTTCTCATCTGAATAGGAGAGGCATGTATACACCATACTGTGCCAGCTCACAGGTACTATCTTAAGTTCTGATTTAAAATATTGCCAATGTCACCTGGGAAGATGGCTCAGTGGTAGAGTGCTTGCCTTGCATTCATGAGGCCCTGGGTTTGATTCCTCAATACCACATAAAAAGCTGAAAGTGGCATTTTGGCTCAAGTGGTAGAGCGCTAGCCTTGAGCTGAAGAGCTGAGGGATAGTGCCCAGGCTGAGAGTTCAGGCACCAGGATGGACACAAAAAAATTTTAAAAATTAAAATATTGCCAATAAATTTCTGTATTAGTTCAGATTTCCTATCTTCTTTTTAATACATTATTTTGTCAATTTCTTTGCCTTTATCAGAACAGAAAAAAATTAAAAACAAATGAATTCATAGTAATAAGTAGCATTAATAAGTAGCAAATCATTTATAGCCTTTTGTTTGCTTTTCTCCTTCTTCTTTCAAAGATCCTGTAACATTGACTTTCTTGCTGTAGTTACCTTAGTTACTGGTATTTCAGCACTGTTCTTCCTCTCTCCTCTTCGTAGACTAACCATGGGGCTCATTTTAATTCCTATCCAGACTCTGTTCCTACAGGATGAATTGGACTTTACCAATGAATTACTTTTTGTTGTTGTTGTTGTTGTTTTTTAAACTGAACCCTGCTTCTTAAATAGACATTGACCTCCTTTTCCCCTTCAGTGAACCTTTTAAATACATTAAAAAACAACATAGCAAAATAGTTTTAACTGTTTTTAACTCAGGGATTCTTTTTAGGGATATTATAGAAGCCCTCAAAGATTATACTATGGTCAGCTACAAGACTGGTTATTTTAAGACTAATGAGCTTGCCAGGTCTAGGGAGGTGAAAAGATAAAAATTTTTTTTTCTAAGACTTCCTATGTCCTGGTGTTGGTATCTTTGAAGTGAAGACAAGGCAAAGCCAGGATAAATCCTATTTAGTTAAAATGTTTATGATTAGAACAGAAACTTTCCATTCCCTATGTGGTTATGATAAACTCTGAGCTAAAGAGATGAAGATTTCTTTACTTAAATTATGAATGTGAAAAAAACTGAGTATTTGGAATGTAGACAATTGATTCTGTATGTGATAAAAGAAGGTGATTCTGTTCCACACAGTGCATAGAGGACAAGTGAGGGGTGGATTTGATTGAAGAAAGGCTCAGAGCTTCTCATCTGCTACTGGCATGATCCTTTATTACATTCATGATTCATTTTGTACTAAAGTACAAAATCTCTCTTTGTGGGGTTACTGAAATTTGCACAGGGATTATCCAAATTGTGCTTTGACTCTGGCTTTGCTATATTTTTTTAACATACAATATTTCAGGGAACAGCTGATTTGTGAGGTAAGATGTTTAACCTTTATACCATTCACTGAAAAATCTGTTACCTCCATTTCTTTATACACCAGATGTAAACATCTGTTAAAACTTGTCTTTAGTATTCCTTCAACTTCTATTTCCTATTCTTCTTTTCAGAGGTTAATATTCTACTAAATAATGTCACCAGAAGGTATTTTCTGATTCAACCAGTACAGTGGCACAGATCTATACCCCTATCAGTAGGGGATTGAGCTATATAGTGAGTTTGAAGCCAATCTGGGATTCATAGCTAGACCAGAGCACTAGACTAGACTAGACCACTATCACTACTCAGAAAGTACTTATTGAAAAACTTATTTTTTAAATAAGTTTTTTATTGTGAAAATATTGTACAGAGGGGTTACAATCACATGAGCAAGGTAATGAGTACATTTCTTATAAGTACCGCGCGCTAACCGATTGCGCCATTGGAGCTCCTGAGTACATTTCTTATCAAGCATTTTGCCTCCACCTTTCCTCCTTTGTTTTCCCCTACCATCCCTTCCCTTGCATCTCCACAACTACATCCTTCCCCCTCCCCCACATTCCTATTTAAACAATTTGTTTTTTCCCTTCCACTCCCCAAATTATACCAACATCAAATCCAGTAAAAACAAGGGTTATACCGTGGGGGAGGGACATACAAAGCAATAAAAAAAATCACTTGGTACCTTATAAATACTTTAGAAACAATAGCAAGCAAGAAAAAAAAACACTTGTGTCCTTATCTTGGGGTTCATTTCACTTAACATCATCTTATCTGACCTTTTCTGCTTGTCTCAGATATATACTAGTTATTGCAAATAAAGGAAAACCATGGGACCTATGTTTCTTTGCGTCTGGCTTACTTCACTTAATATAATTTAAATTCTAATATTGGGTTTCCAAAGAGATTTCTTTGGCAATGCCTGCAATATAGCTAAAGATATAGATTTATTTTAAAAATTTGCAAGATAGTATATTGGCAGAAAATTCTTTAAATGAACATTTTATCTGCTATATCTTTGAGAAAGTGAGAAAAGGAGAGAATTAACTATTAACAAACTATATTCTTTGATAGCAAACATAGGACCCAGAGAGTAGATATAATAGGAAAGATCAGTTATTTTAAATTTTCTTATTCCTTGTATAGCACAGAAAGTCATGATAATTTTCTTATTTTGAAGAATCTCCCAGAGATGATATGATAAAACTGAGATTATTTCATTTATTAGACTTGAAAATGTTTGACAGGCCTAAAATGCGGAATAACTATTATATATATATATGTCTTAGATATGTCTTAATTTTAGATTTTGAATATTTGCCTTAAATAGTGAGATATTCGAAAATTAGAACAAAATCCAAACTTAAAATTTACTTATGTCTCATATACATCTTATGCACATAGCTAGAAGGTAATTATATATGTAGTAGCTTTACAACACTTGTGTTTTTGCTAGAACCTGTCACATAATTCTGACTTTTTTCCCTGTGGTATTCATAAATCTTAAGATTTTGGAACATTTTGAATGTGAGATGTTGAACCTGTACTATGTTTAATTTCCAATTCATATATCAACATTCTTGCAAGGTTCTTCTTCAAAATGCCAACAAATATTTGCTTTGTGAGATTGGGAGAGAGATGTGATTCCTGAGGGACAATGGAAGAACTTGCTTGGGTCTTAGAAGAAAAACAGCAAGTATAAGTCTTTCTTCTCAGAAAAAAGTCTGACTTGTATTATGTAAATTGACAAAGAAACATATTAATTCATGTGGCTGAGTTAGGCCTATTTTATTTTACTTTTAAAATGATTTCAGTTTTAACAAGAAGTATTCATTAAAAACATTTGAGTCACTTTCTATGTTATTTATCTTTTTTAAAAATTTCAAATGAGATCAATTTACAGTGATTTTACTTGCATCTTAGAATACAAGAGAGTCAAATTCTTACACCCTCCTTTCCTTTCTAACTGAGACAAGTATTTGTCTTGTAACTGGGGAAACAATATGTCCAAATAGATACAGAATACTTGCAAAAATGATTACCAATTTAACTGGTTATAAAGAAATAAGAAAATAAGGCACATAGGTAGAAAAGGAAATTTACTTTTCACTGTTCACTCTTAAGCATCTTTGGATATTTATACCATGTGCTATATTAATTATTAAAAGGAGAGGGAGCCATCTAAGAGACAATCTATAACTTTTGGTGATTGTAATAAGAAAATAACCATGTGTTCAAGTTGTTGAGTTTAATGGCAGACAGTGATTATTTGGTAAGAGAGTATTGGTATTATGGCCAGAGTTGTATGTGTAAATGAGAACGTTAATTTTTTTTCACAAGTTTGGATAATGGATCTGGGACACATTGGATTCAGGTGTTACAGTGGGATGATAAATGGAATTAGAAGAACATGGGAGAACTTGAGGAAAAGCTACTGGAACAAGTCATTAGTTGTTTTACTTTATGGCAAAGGGAAGAAACTTTGATGGTTGGAACTGACAAAAATTGAGAGTGCCAACGTGAAATAAGAAACTTCAGAGTTAGTTTTAGGGAAATGGTAATGATTTGGGGCTTTTGTAAAAATACAAAGATGGTGGACTAGGATGTTAGGTAACATGTTCTCTCAGGGTTTTCTTTGTTGTTTGGTATTTATTTAGCTTCTAACTCTTATCAGGGTATTTTAGCCTTTAGGTTCAATTACTTAGACTGAATAGGTATTAGTTAAGCAATATGGTAAGCTAATTATAAGGAAATGTTCACTGACTCTTGGTGTTATTACCCAATTTGCATTTTAAACTAGTGCTAAGTTCCTTAGCAAAACAGTATCAAGAAAGGTGGATACAAATTACCTATGATCTGTCTGAGTCCAGCCAAGACAGTTAGGACAGAATTTTCAAACTGTACCACTCAGAGAAAGTGGTCCAAAAACATTTTTCAGTGCTTCCTCTTCTAGATTCTTTCGTTGACTAAAAAAAGTACTTAAATCCTCAGTTTATCTTTCCCATCTCCCTTCAGCTTTTCTCTTTTCAAGCCACATTTGAATTTCTATGTCTTCCTTAGAAAATATCCTATTTGTCTGCTACTCATTTTCCATAGGTACTTCAATATTAAGATTGAAAATCATGGTCTACTTTCCAGCCTTTATCCAAACGTACTTCTCCTCTAAGTGAGAAACCTTTGTGCTGAGTTTAAATTCTGTTTGTCCTTTGATAACTAGCCTGACATGGAATGCTATTATTGGTAGCTTATAATAATCTCTTTTTCAGACTGTGGACACTGGCTTAGGTTAAGCCATTAGCAACACTGTCCAGTGTAATTCACGATCTGTGTCACTAGTCCCCCAGAATTTTGTTCATCCAATTTGTATGCAGTATTATCATCATGAATTATGGTTACAGCAGTGGTCCCTCCCCACATTTATAATATCACTTTACTTTAAAAATAAAAAATGGGAGGGTGAGACTGTTCTAAAGGAACTATATTCATTACCTGACTTATGTAACTGTAACCCCTCTGTACATCACTTTTATAAAAAAATTTAAAAACTTAAATAAAAAATAAAATAGCTATTTCTTTAGAATAAAATCTCAATTTCTACACTTGCTATGCAAGTACTACTAGGCATATGAACCAGCTTTACATCCTACATATGTTTAGGACCATGCCATTGTTCTGCATTAAACATTTTGCTTGGAATAATATCTTACTGCGTGCTTTAAATTCTTTCCTTTTCAAACACTCTTTATGAGACTCCCCCCATTATATTTGTTTCACCATATTTACTTCCATAACAAAATTAAACTACTGAATGGTTTGAAATAGACAAAATCTATTTCCCTTACAATTGTGGAGGTCAAAGGTCCAAAATCCAGATGTCAACAAGGCTGAATCTTTCCAGAATCTCCTGGGGAGATGAGATTCCTGCAATCCCCCAACTCCAGATTGGTCTCAGTGATCCTTGACTTGTGACTGGGTTTCTTCAATCTCTGCTGACAACTTCACATTCCTCACTGCCTCCCCACCCCCCGCTTTTTTTTTTTTTTTTTGCTGGAAAGTCCACTCTAGAGACATGTTTTATGCCAGTCTTTTTCTCTTGTCCTACCTAACATAGAACATTGGCTCCAACCTCAATCTGTCTACCAGCTGACAGTATTACATCACTTTCCCTGCACAAGTAGTCTAAGCCACTGCTCTCTTTCTCATAGTTTTAGAGTTTGTTGACTTTATATTTTATATTTTTCATAGTAACCAGGGAGATCCTATTGAAGGATTAAGCCATGTTGTGTATCTGCTCAAAGTGGCTGAGGAGGGACCATTTCAGATGTTAGAAGAGTCCTCCTGTGACTTCACAGAGCACCACTATGTCCAAACATCTCTCTCATGACATCCGTACCTTCCTTCGCACTTTCTCACTCTTCCAGCTTTTCTGACCTTCTGATTTTAAATATCTTTGACAAAAGCTCCCCTCCTTAGTCCTTCAATATACTTATATATACTTATACTTAGTCCTTCAAATACTTATTGTTTTTCTGTGTATTTTCCTCCCTTTTACTTCTATGTGAGTGAACAATTGATGTATATATATTTTTCTGTCCTCTAGGTTTCTGTTTCTAAAAAAATTACTTTAAGCTGATGATGTCCCTTTTGGAACAGTGTTTGTTATATAGTGAAGAAAGATGCATGGCTTTTTATAATTGTACTTAACAATTTTATACATAGGTCTAGTTTTGAGTTATTTTAATCATATTTCTGTCCAAACAAACTTGATTTAAAAGATTTTTGTGGGTTATTATTTGGTAGGTATCTTACTGCAGTCAGATATAGTTTATGTTTCTTCCTCTAATTACTTTTTAACAGTGAGTTTTCTACTACAAAGGAAGATATCTATCCTGGCAATTTTGTTAGTTCCTGTACTGTTTTCTAAATAGTGACTTATTATACTTCCACCTGTCCTAATTTCTTTAAAAAGGGGTAACAACATTTTTTTTTAGTTATTTTGAATGTCATCTTCCCAACTCCTATATTTACTGTGTTTTGCTTGATTTTGTAATTGGGGCATGCATTCACCTCTCTTACCATATACAAATGAGTCTACAAGAATTTGTTCATAAAAATCAAGACTATTTCTCTGAGAAAACTATCTCTTTAGAGTTAAAAAGGGTACTAAGTTAGTCTTGCCACTTCTTCCTGTTTTAAATTCAGTGTGAAGATTTATTCCTTGCCTAATAGTCTTGAATACCCAGATTCTTCGCTGTGGCTTCTGAACTCCTTTTCTTTTATGCTAATGATCCCTCCCTCCAGCCCTCCAGTTTCCATTCTCAAATGTTGGCTTAATTATCATCTTTTCAGAAATCCTTACCAGAATCCATTTTTGACTTATCTCATTGTGATGTTCCCATTTAAAAACACTTTTACATTTTATTGACTTTTAGATTTATTCCTTCCCTCCTCCTCTCTTCCTGTTTTCCTTTCCCTTTCCCCTCTTTTCATTTCTTTCTTTCTTTATTGAGACAGGGTTGCACATATGGCCCATGTTGGAGCTGAGCTAGTTATTCTCCTTCCTCAGTTTACTGAATGCTGAGATTTATTGTGAATGTATAATCATATCTAACTTTCTTGAAGAAATTTTAAGCTGGATAACTTGTTAAATGGCTGAATAAAGAAACAGAAGAGAAAAGTAGAACAACTTGCTTGTGAGTACAGTTAGTCAAGCAGAGGTTAGATGCATAATTTGCTGGTTTCTGTAATAATCGAAAGGCAAGGATTTCTACCAGAAGTATGATGTAAACCACAGTTGGGACAACCAGGGCTGTGTGTCACATAATGAGTAAAAACTTAGGCTGGGATTTTTGGGACAACATCATTATTTCAAATACGATAGCAAAATAATGACTTCTCCCTAAAGAAGGTAACTCTTAGGAGAGAAAAGAATGAGTGAATGGAGTGGCATAGTCATGGTCTCCATGATAAAGATGCTAGAATAATTTAGGTGATCCAGATGAGTGGGGCTCAGGGAGTTGCAGTGGAAATGAAAGGAAAGTGAAGTGAGAATTATATTTTGGAGGTAGAATTGGGTACACATATACATTATTAAACTGCTGTCTGACCATATGGAAGAACAAATCAGCATTGACTTGAGATTCTTCCTCAGGTAACCAGATGTTTGTCATTCTCCAGAATTAGGAAGAGGGCAGTTCCTATTAATGAACTCAGGTCTGATGTGGTTGAATTTTGGGAATCAGTGTTCTGTTATTATGTTTCATTAATATAACGTATTTAGATCTTGGGCTATACCAAAAAGAGTCTTGAGCAAGGGAGAAAGCATTGACCTGAGAGAGTGAGAAGAATGAAAGGTGAAAGTCAAGGACAAAGCTTAGATATGAGAAAAAGAAACACTATGGTTTTCTTACAATTCTCCAAAGCCTTTTCTCTACTTACTTTGCCTTGTCTTCTTTACCCAGTTTGTCCTGAAACCTAACTATTTTTTTAAAATTTAATTTAATTTTATTTGTGAACATACTGTACAGAGGAGTTACAATTACATGGGCAGGATAATGCGTACATTTCTTACCAAGCATTGCAGCCTCCTCCTTTGTTTACCCTTCACATCCCTTCCCAGCCTCCCCCCCTCCCCCCCAATCCCAATCCTTCTCCTTCCCCCCCTTCCTCCCCTCCAAACTGATGTTGTAAAGCTCGTTTTGGACATGACAACTTGTACTTCTCATTGTTGCAACAGGTCCACCTGTATCTTTAAACAACTGGTTTTTCCCCATCTCCTCCACAAGTTATACTGACATCAAATATAGTGAAAGCAGGGGTTATACTGTGGGGGAGGGACATACAAAGCAACAAAGAGATAATCTTATAAATGCGTTAGAAACACATGCATGAAAGAAAAAAACATTAAAATACACATCTAAAGGTTCATTTTCCTGACATCACATTATCTGACCTTTTCTGCTTGACTCATACATATACTAGATATTACAAATAAGGGAAACCATGGGACCTATGTTTCTTTGGGCCTGGCTTACTTCACTTAATATAATTTTTTCCAAGTTTTTCCATTTCCTAACAAATGGGGCAATGTCATTCTTTCTGATGGAGGCATAGAATTCCATTGTGTATATATACCACATTTTCTTGATCCATTCATCTACTGAAGGGCATCTGGGTTGGTTCCATATCTTAGCTATGGTAAATAATGCTGCAATAAACATAGTTGTGCTGGTAGCTTTAGTGTGGTCTTGTTTGTAAACATTTGAGTAAATGCCCAAAAGTGGGATTGCTGGGTCATAGGGGAGTTCTATGTGAAGTCTTTTGAGGAACCTCCATACTGCTTTCCAAAGTAAACCTAACTATTTTTGAACAATTTATTTCACCAGCTTTTCTGTCACTTATTTTTTTGCATAAGGTGTATATTTACAAAGATTTGTTTGTAATTTCTCAGAACTACTCAGCTTCTCAGATATAGTTTTTTATTAAATCTTAGAGGCTACAAAGGTTTTAAGCAGTTTCAAAGCATTACTACATTGTTTTATTTTTCTTTCTCTGTGTGAATAGGATTTATTACAAACTAAAGAAGTTAATATTTTTGTGTTTCTTTTGTGAGTTATAAGCTTACAGGAACTCCAGGAAAGAAAATAAAAGATCAATGAAGGTAGATTTTCTTTGCCCAAGACCAGTGAATAATGAGTATATTACAGTCATGAACTCTGACTGGCACTTTCCTGCTCTCATTACATTTTCTTTTTTTTTTTCCTTTTCTTACCTTTCTCTTTTTCCTTTCATTTTCTCTATTCTTTTCTTTGTTTTTTAAAATTGCATTGCATTTTCTGAGGGAAAGTGAACTTGTTAGTCTTCAAAAATGGGTATTTTGTTAATTTAAATGTAGCTTCATGAATATAATGATAATCAAAACAGATGCATTTATGAATGAGAAGAAATTGAAAGATACAATATTTTAATGCTGTTATAACTTTAGTTTCAACTTTAATGTTCAAAGCTGGCAATCTTTTTAAAATAATATTTCATTTTATTGTAAAGATGATGTGCAGAGGGGTTAACAGTTACATAAGTAAGGTAATGAGTACATTTTTTTTATGGAACAGTGTTACCCTCTCTCTAATTTTCTCCTACTTTCCGTCCCCCAACTCTCTTCCATCCCCAAGTTGTAAAGTTCATTTCCAACATAGTGTCTTGTAAGTATCGATGTTGCAATAGTTCACCCTTTGTCCTTTGTCTCACTGTGATTCCCCTTCCCTTCTCCAAATCAGATAAACATACATACAAAACATAGGGTACCAAGATCAAAAAACAGTGACAACAGGGGATAAACCAAAGGAAAAAAAAGAAAAAAGAAATAAACTTCACATAGTACATTAAAACAAAACAAAACAAAAAAATTCTCTTTTTCCTATATCTTGGAGTTCATTTTGATTAGCATCATTTTATATGGCTGTGTGTACATTGTGGTCCTCTGCTAAGACTATCATCGATGTATACTAATTATTATAAATGAGGGAAACCATGGAGCCATGTTTCTTTGGGTCTGGCTTACTTTACTTAATATGATTTTTGTTTTCAAATCAAAGCTGGCAGTCTTAGTCTCTGGTTTCTTTGTGGTTTAATAATGGATTTCCCTCGTTTACCACAATATATTCTTGTTCCAAGTATTTTATTTTCACTTGCTCTTCCTTCCTCTTTTAACAGGATATTGACAGATATTACAAAATTACATAAAGTTCTGAAAGCATGAAAGAAGTATATGGCAATAAACTCTGAGTTTATGGATAATATTGAAATAAAGGAGTTAACAAAAGAATAAGTAAAATGTTTCTGTGTAATAAAGCTAAAAATACTACGAACACCAGTGTACTTGAGAAAGACAAAAGAGTTACATAAAGTTATAGGAAAAATGACTTTGAAAAAATTTATTTTATAGATATTTAAAATAAAAGTACATGAATGTCTTTACAAATTTTAAAAGAGAATTGATTGGCCTGTAACCAAAAAATCTCACACCTATAATCCTGGCTACTCAGGAGGCTGAGACCTAGAAGACTGAGTTGGAGATATCTTCAATTAACTTTGAAATGCCATCCTAGAGGCATGATTCAAATGGTAGGACACCAGCCATGTGTAAGAAAGCCGTGTGAGTTTAAAGCTTCAATATTCACACACACACACACACACACACACACACACACACACACACACACAAGTGGATTATCCATGGATAACTTTTTGGGGGTCAGTTTTGGGGCTTGAAATCAGAGTCTGGACACTGTCTGGAGCTTTTGTGCTCAAGGCTAGTATTCTACTATTTTGAGCCACAGCTCCATTTCTGGTTTTCTGGTGGTCAATTGGAGATAAGACATTCTTGCCTGGTCTGGCTTTGAACTGTGATCCTTAGATCTCAGACTCCTGAGTAGCTAGGATTACAGGTGTGATCTGTTAGTGCCTGGCTTCAATAAGTAACTTTTATTAATATTGTAAGTCATAAAACATGTTCTGTGTATTTTCTCCTCATTAGATTTTCAATATTTATTATTCATAGCTATTATCCAGATAATAGTTATTTTACACCATAAAAACCATGATTCACTTAGGGTTGTGGGTAAGAATTAAGAGACAATAGGACTTGAATTCTATTTTTAGTACGTTTTTTATTGTAAAAATGTTGTACAGAGGGGTTACAGTTACATGAGCAAGGTAATGAGTACATTGAGCATTGTTGCCTCCTCCTTCGTTTTCCCCCTATCATCCCTTCCCTCCCACCTCCATAACTACCATCCCCCAAAGTTATAAAGTTCGTTTTCAACATAGTGTTTTGTACATCTCATTGTTACAATGGGTCAACCTGTATCCTTATTTAAGCATTTTGGTTTTGTTTTTTCCTTTCGCCTCCCTGAATTAGAGAAGTGTATATACAAGATGCAGGGCACTGACATCAAATACAGTGAAAATAGGGGTTATACCGTGGGGGAGAAACATACAAAGCAACAAAAAATCACATGGTACGTGTTATTTATTTTCTTTTTTCCTTCATTTGCCATGTTTTTAAAAATTCTTTAATTTTGGGGGAGGGGCAAGGTAAGACATATAGAAGAATAAAAAACAAAAACTGGAGAATTCAGTTAAGAATTCAATGCATATCCTACAAAATTAAGATGTCAGAGAGAAAGTGGGTTGGGAGGGATGGGTTAGAATGTTGAAAGGGGTGACATTGATCAAGTTATATTGTATTCATGATTTGCCTCGTTAAGTACCAACTCTTTTGTACAACTACTTAAAGATTATATATGTATATATGTATGTATGTATGCATAAACCTCACAAACAAAAGTGGATCACAGTTGTTATTTTGGTATTATGCATTCTTATGCTTATGTAATATGCTTGTCTAGTCTCTGATGCACAGATATTTGGGTAAACACAAGTCTTTCTGTTGTTTTGTTTAGATATTACTCATTCGGATTTCAGTAGACTTTGAGGAAAGCAAGGTATTGACCAAAATAAGGGTAGGCCTTATCTAATTAGTTGAAGGCCTAAAGAGAGAAAGACTGAGACAAAAGGGTAAGATAGAATTTTACCTCCAGAGCTCATCTGAACTCAGGACTGCAGTATCAACTCCTCACTGTGTTTACAGCCTACAGGCTTGTTTCATAGGTTTCAGACTTAACAGACCCCACAATCCCATGAGCCAGTTCTTCTAAATAATGATCTCTCCCTGTATATTCCAGCCTATTGGTTTTGCCTCTCTGGAGAATCCTGAGGAATGCAGTTCAGTTAGCTCCATTTTAGACAACAGTAAAAGAAACCTGTCAAACCTGGTAAAGTAGTGAAGTTTAACAGATCTATAGCAAGTTAGTTATTTTGTTTCTATAGAAATGATGATTTGGGATTTGGGGGTACTATCAAAAAATAACCAAAAAAATCATTACAATTTATGATTGCTTAGGGATTTGGCATTTAAATTGGTTTTGATGAGCTAATTTCAAATTCAGTAGCTACACTGAATTGTGTAAAACATAAATTCAATTGATATTTATGTGCAGGTTTGGAATAGGAGCCTGGGATGATTAAGTAATACTTTTTCTTATGAGAAGGATCACACTGCTTGCCTATATTTAATACCTGCCCTGCAATCTCCCTTTTAGTCTTCACAGGATAAGCAAAACAGGTATGATTTCTAGTATCAAGCTGGCATTGTTTCATAACAACTGAAATCCAGAAAAGTTAACATAAAACAATCATCCTATATGAAAATTGGTGTGGTTTCTCCAGCTGTTTTATCAGGTCCTCAATGTTCAATGTTGTCCTATGGATTGAGGGAACTTCTGGAGAGTGAGACAGAAATACAAAGACGAGCTAAAGAATATTTCGAGTGCCTATCTATAGGAACAGCTTAGTTAAATGCAAGAGCTAATTAGATGTTTAGAAATGCTTCTTCTCCTTTCCTGCTGGGTTAAAATATTTATTTCTTACCATCAGAGAGAGCTTCATACATCCTTGCATCTGTAAAATGACAACATTTAAAAAATTATGTCATGTCATCTGTAAGTCAAGTACAAATTTTTCTATGGCTTAGAGTTATTTTGTTGATGACATGACAATCTATTTGCTGTAAGAATAAGATAAATGTAAGAGAAGAATCACAGAGTGAGGATGGCTACTGTCAAAGGGACAAGAAATATTTTAAAAACGTGTTTGTACAGATGTGGAAGAGAATCCTTGAGCAGACTTCTATGTTGAGAGACTTCTATTTAGGTTTGTCGTAGTGCTATTATAGTAGCCAACTAATGATTTATCTGTCAGCTAATGACAGATAAAGAAAATATGATGTATATATAGAAGTATTACTCAGCATTATAAAAGAAGAAATTTGGCTATCTTTAACAACATGGGTTATGCCGGAAGACATTAGGCTAAATGAAATAAGCCAGACCTCGGAGAAAAAATGCTGACTGATCTCTCTTTATGTGAAATCTAAAAGGTCAAACTCATAGAAGGAGCTAGCAAGAAGTAGTGGGGTTTGAAATGTGGGATAGTTTTCAAAGTTTAATAACATAGGATGATTAAGTGTTAGAGATAATAATGTTCAGCGTGGTGACGATAGTCAATAACTGTATTTTGTATGTTTGACATTTGCTGACAGAGTGGATCTTAAGTGGTCTCACTATATACACATGTCTACATGATTAGGTGAAGTAATAGTATACTAATTAGTTTCACTAAAGTAATAATTTCACAGTGTGTATATAAATCAAAGGTAATATTACATAACAAATATATACCACTTTTATCTTAAAGAATAATTATGGCAATCACTTTAAAGAAACATTTTGAGAACAACTTTAGGCCAAGTTGTATGGAATTTATTTGAAAAGATAAATCACAATGAAAAATGTTTATTGTTAGAAATCTGGATTATTCTATTAATTTTTGACCATAATAAAATACTACATTTAATATAAATATTGTTTTACACTTCAAGGAAAAGCACAGAGATATTCTTTGGAATTAACAAAGCCTGTAAAATGAGTAGTTACAGGAATAAAAAAACTTCAAAGATTCTTTAAAACTCACATCACTTCTTTAGCCACCAATATCTTTTTAGTGAGAAAACTGAGACTGAGCTATCTTAAATCCACATGAGATTTAGAGGTGGGATTAGGAGCCTATTATTTTGGTACTGCTAGCTTTATGTGCTGTGTCTGTTGCCCTACATTTGAATTTATCACAAAAGCTACGTTCTAGCACTACATTAGCACTCAGTTGAGTGTGGTATTCTAATTTGATTCATATAATGTGGTTACAGTTATACATAATCTATCAAAATCTTATTTCAACAAAAGAAAATACTTAACTATCAAATTAATAAAACCGATTTGGATCATTTCAGTTAGCTTATTAAAAATAAAGTTCTTTTTTCCATAATTTTTGTTAGTGTCAAGTGATACATCAGGCCTCATTTTGCCATGTCTGTGGAGGGTCATCTCTTCATCACTCTACCTCATTTTGTCTCCTCTTCCCAAAGCTATTTTAACAAACTTCTAAGGAAAATTAAAATTTTATTGTCCCCTACAAAACCTGATTACCATTTATGTAGACGACTTTATTTTCCCAGGAGAAATGACATCCAATTAATGTGATAAGAATGTCAAAGAATATTATTAATTCTTTTAATATAAAGCTAAATAAGCTCTCTTTTCTTTCAGATATTTTGCCTGCTTTCATCATTACCTCCTCCTGAGCTAGACTAGGTAAGAGTTAGTTGAGAGATTTTTCTGGCTGATTCAGTCCTTAACTTCTGCCTTTGGCTCAGAGGGGCTAAGGACTACTCCCTGTGTAGAAAACAGAAAGTTATTCATCCTTCCCCAAGTCTTTCCCTTACAGGGGTCTTACTTAGAGAGAGTGACATATATAAATAAAAATTTAGTTAGTTACTGTCATTTTAACTGTATATGTCTGAGAGAAGCAGAAATGGTCCAACAAGTTGATGTTAGGTGAAATAAACCCCAAGATAAGGACTCAAATGGTTTTTTTTTCTTGTTATTGTTTTTAACATATTTATAAGATTTTTTTGTTGCTTTGTATGTCCCTCCCCCACGGTATAACCCCTATTTTCACTGTATTTGATGTTGGTATAATTTGTGGAGGGGAAGGGGAAAAACAAATTGTTTAAATAGGGATACAGGTGGACCCATTGCAACAATGAGATGTACAAGACATTATGTCGAAAAACGAACTTTACAACTTTGGCTGGGGTGGGGGGGAGATAGGAGGGAAGGGATGGTAAGGGGAAACAATGGTGGAGGCAACAATGTTTGATAAGAAATGTACTCATTACCTTGCTCATGTTATTGTAAACCCTCTAGATGGTGTTTTCACAATAAAAAATTAATTTAAAAAATGACAAAAGTTAAAAGTATATACTAATGTACCACATTACTTATCTTTAAAAAAATCTCTTCTTACTGATGAAAAGATGAAATTTTATTATTGCTATCAAAATCAAGTCAGGTATGCAAATATAGGCATTGAAGTTCTGGTAGCACAATACATTGAATGTTAGAAACATATTTATTAATATTTATGTACAAAATATCTCTTGATTTTGTATCCTCCTTTTTTTCCCCCTGTAATGTGTACAGCTTGTCCTGTATCCAAAGTAACTATGAATCTTTTATATGGAAATGAGAGTCCATAGTTCTAAAGGGGGTTGGCTTTGTTCCCCACCCACCCCAAAATACTACATGAGTGAAAATTCCTTTCTTTGGCATCTTGAAAGAGTTAGTTAATTGTGCAATCAATAAAAATCTTAAATGGTACTGTTCATATTCCTTGAGTTTAACTTTCTGGTACTCAATATTAAAATCCCACTTAGAGAATGTGCCATTTATTAAATTATATATAAATTTTGGGAAGTAAGTGTATAAGCAGCAGCAAAACTTTTTTTTTTTTGCCTACCAGCTAGATTTTCTGCCTAGTGTCCTAAACTTGTGGCTATTATTGAGATGCAGACTTGAATATTTTATCACTTTCCGGATTTACACCACCATCTTTGGATAATTATCTGTGTATTTTTTTATAGATGTGTGGCAAAATAAATAGGGTTCTTTGAGTATAAGAGAGAGGAGAAACTGCATGTTGTGTGCCCTGAAATTCAGTCAGTGGAGGTGTCTCAATTTCTTTTCAATATATTTATTATGATGATTTAATATGCATAGTGCTCAGAGTTTATTGATCTTTTCACTGGAATTATTGTAGTATTTTTGCACACAATAATATCACAGTTAGAAGTTGGCATAGAATCTGGGCCATCAATCAGCAATTTAGTTAAAAATAAAACCTAAATAATATCATGTTCATTTTTTAATCTTTGTTATGCAAAAGAGAGTTAAAGTATTATGGAGGCCAGAAGGGGGCACTAATCATTTGTTGCCTACTTCTTGAGATGTAAAAGTTAAATTTATATAGCAATGAGTAAGACATTCTGCAGAGGAGTAATTAGTTTAGAATTTGGGAAGTAGTTGAAAAGATAATGATAAATGAAGATGGGAATAGGTAATTGTAAAATGAGATGAAATATTTCCTCTAACTAACACAAAGCATATAGTTTTTTCTAATATTTTAACTTAGATTTCAATGAATATCTGAATTCAGTTCATCTGTGCAAATGAATGAGGCAGAAACAGAAGACAGGAAGGCTTCACACATATGTGAGATATATCGCTGCACCTTTTCCTACTTAAAGTCATTAGTAAATTCTCATGGAATGTACCATACTAGATATTAGAGATGGGAAGATGAACTTCATTTGTCTTCAGTCAAAAAAGATGTCTCATTTTGGGAAAAGGGATGAGTGATGGGAGGAATGGCCAGCCCTGCCTATGTGATAGACCCACAGTGTGGTATCTCCACAGTGTGGAGAGAAGGCAACAATGCATTTTACAATATTTCAAATGTAATTTTATTGTTATTATTAAGGTGTTATACAGACGGGTTACCATTTCATAAGTCAGATGAGTTCAATTCTTTTTTTTGATATTTTTAAATTTTTTTTTATTTTTTATTTTTATTTTTTATGAGTTCAATTCTTTTTGGACTATGTCACCCTCTTACTTTACTTTCTCCTAGATTTCCCTTTCCATCCTTGCCTACAAGTTATATAGTTCATTTTCCACAAAGTGTATGCTGAATGCGATGTTTTACAAATTAAATTATATTAATTATTAAAAGAAGTGTCAAAGGCCGTGAGAGAAAGCTGCATTAGAAACTTAAGAGCCCTGAGAACTAGACATTATTGTTGTCTTTAATGTTGCTTCATGTGATTGACAAGATATTTTGCCTTTCTAAAGACCTGCAGCACTTGTCAAACAAATGCAAGGGTCTATGTCAGGGGCTATGACACTTGTCAGTTTTAGAGCTGTTTTCCTATGCTTAATATGAATGGGTTGAAAATAATGCATAATGCCTGGTTTTATTATTATAGTTTTTAGTTACAAAACAGTAATACCTAACAGGTGATACCTAAAAGGTGAAACTACTTTTTTGTTATGGAATGAGATGTGTGGGTTAGTTTCATATATTTTTAAATTTTATTCATGACTGTCCTTTCTATTTCATTTTATTGGTGGTACAGGGGTTTGAACTTAGGGTCTTATCCTTACACAGTTTGCTTACTTAACTGGTATTCTATCTCTTGAGCCACACCTTCAATCTTGACCTTTGTTTGTTATTTTGGATATAAAATTTCATGAATCCCTTCAGATATCTACCTCTTGCATAGATAGAAATGAAAGTGTCATCCACCAGCACCTGGCTAAGGTTTTTATTATTTTTAAAATAATCTGTATTAGTACTGCAGTTTGAATTTATGACCTCATGCAGTCATTCAGCTTGCATACAGCTGTTATGCTATCTTTTGAGGCATGTTTCTAGCTCTTGCCTTTTTTAAAAATTAAGAGTTTTATTTACTTTTATGTTGTGCTCCTAGGGGAACTAAGGTATTGTAGTATTTTGATTTCCTTCTTTCCTCAGTGAAAAATAATTTTTGCAACAAAATCTTTATTAATATACATTCATATCTTTAACATACATAAGATCTTTGAATTGGCCAATGATTTTAATCCTATTTATATTAGTACAAACCATTATTAAAGATAGTGTTGATAGGGTTCCTGACACAGGTCGAAGCTTCCTAAATAAAGATCCAGAAACACAACAAATCAAAGAAAGGCTGGATTGCATTAAACTGCAGAGCTTCTGCATGGCAAAGGACAGAGCTAGCAAGATAAATAGAAAGACCAAAGATTGGGAGATCTTCACTAGTTACACAACAGACAAGGGCCTCATATAAAAAATATACCTAGACCTCAAAAAATTAACCTCCCTAATAAAAAATCCTCACAGAATCAACCACCCCATTAATAAGTGGGCTAAAGAATTAAAAAGAGACTTCTCTGGAGAGGAAATAAGCATAGCCAATAGAGACATGAAGAAATGTTCAACATTCCTGGCCATAAAAGAAATGTAAATCAAAACCACATTAAAATCAACCTTACCCGTTAGAATGGCCATTATCAAGAAAACAGAAAATTGTAGATGCTGGTGGGGATGGGGCCAAAAGGGAACACTGCTACGCTGTTGGTAGAATATAAATTGGTCAACCTCTCTGGAAAGCAGTATGGAGGTTCCTCAAAAGACTAAACAGAAAAATGATCACAAACAAGGCCACACTAAAGCCATAAGCACAACTATGTACATTGCAACATTATTTACCATAGCTAAGATGTGGAACCAACCCAAATGCCCCTCAATAACTGAATGGATCAAAAAAATGTGGTATATATACACAATGGAATTATATGTTTCCATCAGAAAGAATGACACCACCCTATTTGTAAGGAAATGGAAAGACTTGGAAAAAATCATATTAAGTGAAGTAAGCCAGACCCAAAGAAACATAGGCTCCATGGTTTCCCTCATTTGTAATAATTAGTAGATGTATAGGATAGTCAGCAGAGGTTTACAGTAGCTCAATAGCTATGTACTTATAATCATATAAAATGATCTCCAATGACCAAATGAACTCCAAGATATGGAAACAAGTTTTTACTATATATTTTTTTTTCTGGGTCCAGTCGTGGGGCCTGAACTCTGGGCCTGAGCGCTGTCCCTCAGCTCTTCAGATTAAGACTAGTGCTCTACCACTTGAGCCACAGCGCCACTTCCAGCTTTTTTCTTTTTGCTTATGTGGTGTTGAGGAATCGAACCCAGGGCCTCAGGCATGCAAGGCCTTACCACTGAGCCACCTTCCCAGCTGTGTGAAGTTCTTTCATTTTTTTTCTCCCTCCCCCCCAATTGGTTTATCCAATGTTTTGGGTTTTGATACTCTATGTCTTGTATATATGTTTATCTGATTTGGGGAAGAGAAGGGAAACAACAAAATAGTGAAACAAAGGACAAAGGGTGAACCACTAGACACTATGTTGGAAATGAACTTTACAACTTGGGGGTAGGGTAGAAGGGAGAAGAGTCGAGGAGGGGAGGAGGGAAGGTGGGAGTAAAATAAGGGAGGGATAACAGTGTTGGACAAGAAATATACTTAATACCTTACATATATAACTGTAACCCCTCTGTACATCACCTTTAAAATAAAATTAAATTAAAAAAAATAAGAGCTGGGTGCCCACGGCTCATGCCTGTAATCCTAGCTACTCAGGAGGCTGAGATCTGAGGATCGAGGGTCAAAGCCAGCCTGGGCAGGAAAGTACATGAGACTCATCTCCAATAAACCACTTGGAAAACCAGAAGTGGCACAGTGGCTCAAGTGGTAGAGTGCTAGCCTTGAGCTGAAGAGCTGAGGGACAGCGTTCAGGCCCTGAGTTCAAGCCCCATGACTGACAAAACAAAACAAAACAAACAACAGCCACAACAAAAAAACCAAAATAAGGACAGTGTTGGAAAGTAGTCATTTGGTACCAGACTATAGATAATTCTTTCAAAAGTGCTGCTTAGGTAGCTTCTGCTATTGAAGTCTCACTGCTAACACCAAATTCCTTCAAGGTGTCCCTTCTTAGTAGACATTGATATTCAGTTTTTCTGTGACTATTGGATTTTGCTCTGAATACCACATCTCTGGCTAAGGTAGCTTCACAATACAATTGAGTAATGACTTGATTTACAGCTTAAGTGTACTTGTAGCACATTGAACTGAAAATACTTTTTGTGCTTTTGAAGTTTGCACAGAAACCATTATAAACAGTGGTCTGTTGTTTTACTCCAAGAAAGTTGCTTATTGAACAGCTACAATTTTCCAGGTCATTCTAAAATCTAATATGACTTTTAAAAAGTCATTGGGAATAAAGAAAACATCACAGAATTTTTTTTTATTTTTGTCAACAAAACTCTGTTCTAACCTAGTGTCTTTCTCTGAGTTGCTACTGGGGGGAAACAGGAGGTAGAGTAAAATCTTAGTTCTGTCTTTTAAACTAACTAAGGTGAGATTTTTGTCAGTGTAAATGTTGAAAACTGGGTTGTTTGGCTTCTTTAGAAACTTGTCCCTCATTTTCCCGAAAGAAAACAGAGGAGGTGCCTCATTATTTCAAAGAATAGCTTTATCTCTTTCTCCCTTTTCTTGTTCATTACAAAGGAGCCACTTAGACAGGAACTGTGGGAAGTTGTTTTAAGTAGGAACTGGTGTAATAAAACTTTAGAGAGTAAATACTTTGAATCTGACTTTTTTTCTTTTTTTCTTTTTTTTAAAGTTTTTTATTGTGAGAATACTGTGCAGAGGAGGGGTTACAGTTACGTGAGCAAGGTAGTGAGTATATTTCTTATCAAGCATTGTTGTCTCCTCCTTTGTTTTTCTCCTACCATCCCTTCCCTCCCATCTCCACAACTACACTCCCCGGACCCCAAATTGTAAAGTTTGTTTTTTGACATAGTGTCTTGTACATCTCATTGTTGCAATGGGTCAACCTGTATCTCTGTTTAAACAATTTGTTTTTTCCTTTCCCCACCCAAAATTATACCAACACCAAATACAGTAAAAACAGGGGTATACTGTGGGGGAAGGACATATAAAGCAACAAAAAAAATCATGTGATACCTTATAAATACTTTAGAAGCAATAGCAAGAAAGGAAAAAAAACTACTCATTTAGCTTAATCTTTCTCTACATTTAGATTGGAACTGGTGGTTGCATACTGTTCTCAACTCTTAGACCTGTTTGCTAATAAGACCAAATGTGTTACATGCAGGGACAGGGCTTTGTCACAAAACATGTACTGTGCTCCAGATAACTGAGATATTTGAATCTATTCAAGCAATTTCCATATTCAAACTTTTGGTGATTTGGCATAGAATTAGACAAGTGATTGTAACTTAGTTAAATCCTTATTGGAAAAGTAAAGTAGGTAGATTAAGGAAATTTATACAAGTGAATAATTTAATTCAGGGGATGGAAAGGTGGCTCAGTGGTAGAGCACTTGCCTTGCATGCCTGAGGCCCTGGGTTCGATTCCTCAGCACCACATAAGCAAAAAGAAAAAAGCCAGAAGTGATGCTGTGGCTCAAGTGGTAGAATGCTAGCCTTGAGCTGAAGAGCTGAGGAACAGCGCCCAGGCCCAGAGTTCAGGCCCCATGACCGGAACCCCCCAAAAAAACAAAAAAAGAATTCAATTCAGTTATTCATTTTATGTGCACTTTTGTTAAAATTCTTGGTAAAAACAAATTGTAAACCATTTTGAAAGAGCAAAAGTTCAGCAGTTGCATAATTCAAGCGCAGAAAGATGCTCCAAGATTGATCAACAAAATGGTTCTAAATAGAGAAAAATAACAATCTTAGGGACCAAAATAAATAACTGTGTTGTGTATTGTCACCTCCATCTATTTTTTTAGTGTTCATATCTGCTTTTTGTCAACAAAATTTCTAATAATCAGTAACTTTAAAGATATTTTACATGAAACAGTATATTCATTTGTGTCGGATGTTTACAATCAAATTTGAATGTTTTATTCACTCTAGGAGTTGGTGAAATTAACTGACAATGAAAGAAAAAAGTTTTAAATGATACTCCTTATGAAAAGATCTCTGATCTAATGGAAAAGAATAGAAAATATACACTAGTGAATAAATTATTCTTAGAGAAAAGAAAAGTGCAGGGATAGTCAATTGTGGATTTGAGAAGGAAAGAAAGTGATAATAGGAAGTAGAGGACTAGTCTGTAGATATATGGGAAAGGACAAGATTTAATCTGATTTGAGTCTTGGGAGGAAAAAAAGGAAAATCCTATAGGTAGATTCAGAAGCAAGAATGGATCTGGTGATTTCAGAGAAGACCTTGATGTGCACTAATTTTGTGGTGAGAGGACCCAGGCACTAAGGCACTGTGCTTCCATAGATTTTTTTCTAGTGATTTTCAGAGGAGTGTTGTTATTATTGGCCTGGAGAAAATTAATTGAAGGACTATACCTTGTCATTAATAACCTTGTTTTCATTTTCTCTATGGGTCAGTTTGTGTTTTCTTAATAAAAGGTCAGACATAGTAATCTGGAATTGAAAGTATGGAGTGTCCATCTGTGAACGAAGGTCTGGGGCTATTGCCAGAAAACAGAACAATGACCTTGTAGAACAGACAGCTGTTCTACAAGGTCATTATCTGAAGGCAGACAATCAGCTACAGTGAAAATGCTGTGCAAGAGAACTTTCAGAGAAGTCTGTCTGGGCACATTGTAAGATGTTAAATAAGTTTGGTTAACAAAGGCCATTTCAAGGCAGCAACACTTAAACAGGTGTATGGATGTCCTTGAGTAACTACCATCAATCTTTTCCCAACACCTGCTCAGTACAGTAGATATTAATTTGAAGGTAATTAGGTATTTGATTTTTGTGCATGGCCCAAGTTCAAGGATTTAGAGGCCTGTGAAAATGCTCCTTTGTGTCTGAATCAGAATCAGACACTGAATCAGATGCTTGACATCTAGAATAGTACAGATACTAAAAATGAGGAAAGAAATATTTCAGATGAAATATTCACAGTGCTTTATTACTTTTAATGAAAAAAGTAACAGCATTTCTTTTTGGCTGCTCCCTTCTGAGAATCTTCATCAAAGCACAATAATACAATTTGTGTGTGTGTGTGTGTGTGTGTGTGTGTGTGTGTGTGTGTGTGTGATAGAGAAAAGAATAGCTTGTTCTGCTGAGAAGACAAAGAAGCTTTTGTCCTAAAAGGACATTATATATTATAGATTACTCACCAAAAATTGGGATAGTTTGAGATTATGTAGTATGATTTAAATATAAATTAGTTTAGAAGGACAAAAAGTACTTTTCCATTATTAAAGTTGAACATGTTATTCTCTCCATTACTCATTGGGTATACGAACTATACGTATTCACAAACATACAGATGAATTTGCAAATTAATTTCCAACATATTATTTTATCTTTGCTACTCATTTCCTATGCAAACCTTGGCAAATTAACTCAGTTCTTTATGCCTCTGTCTTCTCATGTGTTGAGTGGATACTGAGGATGGGAAGTGCTATCATGGATTTAGATTCAAAAACTACTTGTAGTTGTTATGACAGCCTACACTAACAGCATTGGTTTTGTTGAAAGTCAAGTTCCAAAAATATAGCACTCATGGCTTCAGAATTCTTTCTCACAGAGAAATGCATGGAGGATCAACAAGGAATGACTTAGGGGATGGGGCTTGTAAATGTAATCCTCTGAAGAATACTGTAAAACTAGGAATCAGGAGATGGGTGACATCCTTAATTCCTCTACTACTCTCTTTACCTCTATTTAATGAATCACAAAATCCTGGCAATAAACTTCGACAGTCTCTAAAATCCTATGTTTCTCCTTGCCTCAGTAGGTCACCATTCTTTCCTGCCCGGGTTTTGCTATACCACTAGACTCTTAGCAGAATCTTCTGTTGTCCATGTTTCACAGCTCAGTGAAGCTGTTCATTCACAAGTACAATTGTGCATTTATTGATTCTCTCATTAAACACACACAGTGGCCCTCCATTGCTTTCATCAGCAGATCCAAAATCCTTTAAATGGCCTATAAAGGAACCATGAGGCCTGAAAACTGTGTCTTCTCCAGGCTTCATATTTATCTCTACCCATTTGCTCTCTCTCCTTAGTAGTTTAAGATTATCCCATTCTCTCGCACTGCAGGAGAATTCTTAATTATCCCATTCTCTTTCACTGCAGGAAAAGAATAGCATGGCTTGTACTGTTCTTCAGTCTAGAATTTCTCTCTTGCTTCTTTGGCTTTAGGTACTTATGATTTAGGGTTTACTGAAGACATCTCTTTCATCCAAGAGTTCATTTATATCATTCTTGATAAAATTAAATCACCTATATTTTCTACTCTAAACCTAATTTCGATATCAGTTCCCCAAATATTGTTTAGCCCTGGAAAGTGCTGCTCTCTTGAGTTGTTAGCAAGAGCAAGGAATGTGCCAGGCTGATAGCAGTGTTGAATTGCCTTTCTTTTTGTCTGACAAGGGAGCATGTGATCATTTAGCACATTTGCTACACATGCTTTTAAATAAGAACACTATATGTAAATTCCTCCATTTGTTTACTCATTTCATATTGATAATTTAAATGAATTACTGTAGTCGTATAGGGAGATGTTGTTCAAGAAAAAAAATCCTTATATAATGGATAAGAACAGTGGCTGTATTTTAATTTTCTTGAGACTACGATGTTCTACATTGAAAAAAAAACAAACAAAAAACTCATACTCCCAATAGTGAAGCTGCAAAAGGAGATAGATCTTTAAAGTCTTGTTCCCACATAGGTGCCATGTGAGGTGTTTTGTTGGGCTCCCATGGAACCTCTTGTTTCCACTTGTCCTGCCACAAGGTGTTTCTCAGTTCTGGAGGCAGTAAGTCCAAATCCAAGTAAGTCCACATCATCAAGGTTGGCACCTTTTGAGGGCTGTGAGGGAAGGTTCTGTCCCAGGCCCCCTCCCAGGGTGGTCCATAGCCATTTTCTCCCCATGTGTCTTCATATGACTCATCTGCTATGTGATTTTGAATACAAAGCTCCTTAGATCAGTCGTTAACTGGGGATCACTAGAGAAACAATAGAAACCATAGAGAAATAATAGAGGAAAAAGAGAAAGTGAAAAGAGGCAAAATTGTTTATTTGAAATGATCCACAAAACTGGTAAATCTAGTTTTAGTTTGACTAAATAAGAAAAAGACATCTTAAATGATAATATCAGCAATGACAAAAGCCTTCTTCACAGAAATACATGCATTATCAAAAATATTATGAAAAATTGCATGCTAATGAACAAGTTTAGCTAGATCGGTGAGGCACTTTTTTTTTTTTTGGTTGTGGGGCTTGAACTCTGGGCATGGGCACTGTCCCTTAGCTCTTCAGTTCAAGGCTAGCACTCTACCTCTTGAGCCACAGCTCCACTTCTGATTTTCTGGTGGTTAATTGGAGATAAGAATCTCACAGACTTTCCTGCCCAGGCTGGCTTTGAACTGCAATCCTCAGATCTCAGACCTCTGTGTAGCTAGGATTACAGGTGTGAGCCACCAGCACCTGGCTACTTCATTGTTTGAATCCAGTCTCAAAAAGCTATTAAAAGAAACAAATGGAGGGAATGAACATTCAGATAGGAATGGAAACAAAATTATTTCCATTTGTAGATATATGAAAAAATATATGTATATACATATATATTTAGATATATATATATGTATATGTAGCTATTTATACACATATATATGTATCCATATCTATACGGATATTTATTTTATTTTATTTTTTTTGTTGGTTGTGGGGCTTGAACTCTGGGTGGGCGCTGTCCCTCACCTCTTCAACTCAAGGCAAGCACTCTACCACTTGAGCCACAGCGCCACTTCCAGCTTTCTGAGTGGTTTATTGGAGATAAGAGTCTTATGTACTTTCCTACCTGGGCTGGCTTTGAACTGCAATACTCAGATCTCAGCCTCCTGAGTTGCTAGGATTACAAGCGTGAGCCACCAGCTCCCAGCTCTACATGGATACATACAAAGAAATATACCTAAGAAATTAAGAAAATCCTTAGAAATTATAATAAAAACACTGTTTATAATGAATATCTAATTGTTTAGAATATGGCAAGTACAACAATATACTGGTATTCAAGAATTAATAATAAAAATAATGAGTAAAATGAATATATTCATGTAATAGGTTAGGAAACTGGTAAATTATAGTACTGCTTTATGTCCCATGAGCATAGAGAAGAAATATTGGAAGAATTTTCTCTAAAATGATGAGGCATCTGTTTCATGAATTACCACCTACAAGTCACTGTTTACATGAAGTTGCTAATTAATATAATAAGGTAAACATTTTAATATATAACAAGGCAGGGCATTTTAATATATATTTTGTGATGGAAAAGAATAAAAAAACGACATGGTCTGTATATTCAACCCAAGATAATTCCTCATCCCTTGTTATATATTCCTGGTACTGAGCAAAATAACATACTTGCATGTTCCAGGAAATACTTTCTCCTGAAAGAAATACTGTGAAATGGTTAGTTTATTTATCAAAACTAACAGCTTGTTCTTCGAGACTGGCTTCAAGGACTTCTTACTGCTATGATCACCAATCTAAATAAAATTCTACCTACTCTCAAACACCTCTGAACTTCATAAGACCTGCTTTAAAATCATACAGCCCAGATGCTAGAATCCTATAAATACTTTCTTCTAAAGCCCACACATTGTATGATTCCATTTAGCAAATTTTATGCAGGATACTCACTTATAGCAATAGAAAATCCATTACCCATTGAGGAGGTCTGGTACAGCTGAGGGAAAGAGAGTTTAGGGGGTTTGGGTGGTGGCAAATATGTTCTAAATTTGATTGTGTTGACAGTTGTATAGTGATGAGAAAATGAAGAAAACTGTTGGACAGTGCAATCTGAATGTGTGAATTTATGGCCTGGGCATTATACCTCAATAAATTGGCTATACATAAGGTAATGTAAATAGAAGGATTTGGAAGGCTGGACAAAAATAAGGTTTATCTGATGAAATATTTATTTTTGTTATTCACTTATGTCACAATTATTTAGGTATCCTTAGTCCATTTTTAAAAACTGTTTTGGATTCTGGGGACATAGAAGCAAAGGAAGCAAACTAGTTTCACTTGTGATCAATGATCATCACCTCGTTGTAGAACAAAGCATATGCAGTGGATGGCAGCAGGTTTCATGTACTTAATGGATTTCCTTAGCATCCATGTCAAAAGCTGAAGAAATTTAAAAAAATATATAAAAAGTGATACTTAAGAGTTAAGGTCATCAGCTAGTTGGCTCCATGTAAACACATTTCTAGTGAGTGATGGATAGATGATGATTCTCATGATTTTGTTGTTTAAAGTGTTGATTGTAACTATGTATGAATTTAATCTCAATTAAAAGCTGTAAAAACATATAGTCAGTCATAATGTTTATGTACCTTTTATAAAGCATGCTCAAGTAGGACGAATTCTTTTTAAAGGTATTCATTTATAATAGGAAATGTCTCTAGTATTATATATGAATGGCTACAGTCTAATCATTTTTGAGTTGTATTTCTACTTAAAGCAATTTAAATTTTTTATAAGTGGTCATTCATTATTGAAAATTTTATATTCTTGGCTGATATTGAATTATATTTTAATAAAATTAAATGATGTTTTAAGATTTTTAGTTGCCTTTGTCTTGTTATCTATACAATCATTTAAAATTTTTAAATATTTTATTGTAAAAGTGATTACAGAGGGGTTACAGTTACATAAGTAAGGTAGTGAATACATTTCTTGTTGAACTTGTTACCCTCTCTCTCATTTTCTCCTACTTTCCCTCCCCCTAAACCTCCTCCAGTTGCACAGATCATTTCTGACATATTGTCTTGTGATTATCACTGTTGCATTTGTTTCCTACTGTGTATAGTCAATATTTCTTGTTAATTTATTATTTAGATGGCAGAGAATTAAAATATGCTTAATGTTTTGGCCCATGATTTTCATTCTTTACTTCTTAAATAATGTCTTCCTTCTCTATGGGTGTGTAAGGATTGCTTTATTACAAAATACATTCCTAGGTATGTTAGGTCTCCTGTTTTAGAAGACCCTATAATATTTCCAAATTATTATTAAAATATTTTTTTTACTTTCCAACTACTTTGATTTTCTTTCCGATCCTACAAGACACTGTTATTTTCTACTTGTGTTGTGATTAGAAATTGTGAACAATGTGACTTTTGCTTTGCGGTGTGTATCTCTGTGCCCGTGTGTCCTTTTGTATGTGCATGTGGTTTCTAGGATATCATATGATTTTATTAATGTTACATTGACCCTAATAGTACACTTAAGGTACAAATTAGCATATAGTTATTAAATAAGTGTCATTAAATTGTTATTCAAAACTTCAGTGGCTGTAGTTACTTTCTCTCACTCTTTCTCTTTCTCTCTTTCTTTCTTTTTTATTTCTTTCTTGGTATTTTTGCCTACCATATTTGGATATCTTCTTTTTCAGTACTGAACAACCAATGTATTACTCTATAGTAAATGACTCCAAATATTACTTAGCCTCTAAACACCAAAAGTTTTATTGTCTCATACAGTTGCTAATTGTCAGGGTGTTTTATGGCTTTATTGCATATTTTTCAATGATTTGGTGTATGACTTCAAGTGGTTGACAAGAGTTTGGTGAGGCCTGAAGCCGTAGGTAGGGCTGGAGCATCTGCATTAACGAAATGCTTTCACATAGTTGGTGAAAGTCTCAGAGCCTTTCTATCAAACCAACCAACACAGGAGGTTTCAGTTTCTTGCTACATGGTTCTACAAATACGACTGTTCATGACATGGTAGCGAACTTCTCTCAGGGCAGGTAAGGAGAAAGTATTCATGTTTTTGGTGTCTCACTCTTCAAAATCACATGGGATGACTTCTTTTTGCCCTATTTGTTTGAAGTCCAGCTAACATTCAAAGGAGGACAATTTTCTTCTATCTGTGAAAGGGTATTTAGACATTTTTAAAAAGGGTCACAAGCATCAAAATATTTATATTTATATGTTTTTCAGCCGGATGGTACTAGAATTTTGGCCTCATGTTTTCTGGGCAGATGCCCAGTCATTTAAGTCACATTCCTAGCCTTTGTTGCTTTAATTCTTTTTTATATAGAGTTTTGTGATTTATGCCTTAGTTTGTCTCAGACTGCAGTCTTTTTAACCTTTATCTTTGGTGTAGGTGGGATTATAGGCATGAAACATCACACCTGGCTTACTCTTTGTGACAGTTTTCACTTATTTATTGCCCTTGTTAGTCTTGAACTTCAAATTTCCTTTCTCTTCATTGCAGGTAGTTGGAATTACAACTATAATACACTGTACTTGGACTATAAATCTTAATTATGTATTTAGCTATATCACTAGGACTTACTATGGAAAGATGAACTAGGTCAAGTTTAAAGCCTTCAGTGGTTGATTCTGAGCTCTCTTTATAGATTTAAATTTTTTGTTTGATTCATATTTATGTAGATTTTATTTTAATCAATATAGTGAAGATAATGTTAAACTAAGTTTAATCTTTGGTTCTATACCTAAATTTCAATAGCAGAAATTAAATGCTTTTATGTTTATTTTTATAAGTACACATATATACAAATTATATGTAAACATATTTACTATTCACTACTTTGAGAAAATATTTTCTTCAAAATATATAACATGAGACATATCCTTCTAATAATTTTAAGTATACTGTACCTTATTATTAACTATAGTTGCAGTGTTTTATAGCATACATTTCTAGCATGTATTTCTAGATTTTATGTCTTGATGAATAACTCTTGGTAATATAACTATACTGATTTTACATTCTGATTTTATGAATTTTATAATTTTTAATACTTTAGGTATTAAGTGGGAATGTATAGTATTTCTCTTTGTCTGACTGGCTTACTTCACTTAGCCTAGAATCATCTAGGTTCATCCATGTTACATTCCCACTTTCCTTCTTTGTGCAGGGAGTCTTAGTTTTCTTAATTCTTTAATCTGTGTGTGGGCATTTCATTTTTTCCCCCGGATGGCTATTATGAACAGCGTGGCATGGCTGTGCTGTATGGTAGTTTAACTTATCTAACATGTTGAGGAGGCTCTTTCCTTCTTCCCAGGACAGCCCCACATTATGGATTCACAGCGACATTGTCTAAAGAATTCAGCTTCTTTTTAATTTTTTTTCCTTCACATCCTTATTGACCTTTGTGTTGGTGTTCTTTTTTGATAAAGTATCATCCTGACACATGTGAGACAGTGTATATCATCTTGGTTTTAATTTACATTTACTGATTAATGATAAGTATTTTTCATATGCCTGTTAGCCATTGGTATGCTTCTTTTATAAAGTGTTTCATTCAAATCTTTAGCATACTTTTTGATCTGTCTAGCATTGAAGAAGCTGAATTCTTTTTTTTTTAATTTAATTTTATTTTATTTGTGAACATACTGTACAGAGGAGTTACAATTACATGGGCAGGATAATGCGTATATTTCTTACCAAGCATTGCAGCCTCCTCCTTTGTTTACCCTTCACATCCCTTCCCAGCCTCCCCCCTCCCCCCCAATCCCAATCCTTCTCCTCCCCCCCCTCCCCCCCCGCACCGACGTTGTAAAGCTCGTTTTGGACATGACAACTTGTACTTCTCATTGTTGCAACAGGTCCACCTGTATCCTTAAACAACTGGTTTTTCCCCATCTCGTCAACAAGTTATACTGACATCAAATATAGTGAAAGCAGGGGTTATACTGTGGGGGAGGGACCTACAAAGCAACAAAGAGATAATCTTATAAATGCATTAGAAACACATGCATGAAAGAAAAAAAAACATTAAAATACACATCTAAGGGTTCATTTTCCTGACATCACATTAATCAAAACAGCTTGGTACTGGCATAAGAACAGACCTCAGGACCAGTGGAATAGAATTGAAAACCCAGAAATGAACCTACAGACCTATAGCCATCTAATCTTCGATAAGGGAGCTAAAACAATAGAATGGAAGAAAGACAACCTCTTCAGTAAATGGTGCTGGCAAAATTGGTTAACTACATGTAGAAAACTTAAGCTAGATCCTTATATATCACCCTGGACCAGAATCAACTCCAAATGGATCAAAGACCTTGAACTCAAAGCAGACACTCTGAAAACATTACAGGATGGAATAGGAGAAACCCTAGGTCTCCTTGGCTCAGGCCAAAATTTTCTGAATAGAGACCCGGAAACACAACAAATCAAAGAAAGGTTGGACAAATGGGATTGCATAAAGTTGCAGAGCTTCTGCAGGGCAAATGACATAGCTAGCAAGATCAATAGAAAGCCCACCGATTGGGAGAAGATCTTTACTAGCCATACAATGGACAAGGGTCTCATATCTAAAATATACTTGGAACTCAAAAAATTAAACCCCCCCAACAACAAATCCTCAAAGAAACAACTGCTCAATAAATAAGTGGGCAAAAGACTTAAAGAGAAACTTCTCTGAAGAAGAAAGAAGGATGGCCAATAGACACATGAAGAAATGTTCAACATCCTTAGCTATAAAAGAAATGCAAATCAAAACAACATTGAGATATCACCTCACTCCAGTTAGAACGGCAAAAATCAAGATCTCTAACAACAACAGATGCTGGAGGGGATGTGGACAGAAAGGAACCTTACTTCATTGTTGGTGGGAATGTAAACTTGTTCAACCACTTTGGAAAGCAGTATGGAGGTTCCTCAAAAGACTTCACATAGAACTCCCCTATGACCCAGCAATCCCACTTTTGGGCATTTACCCAAATGTTTACAAACAAGACCACACTAAAGCTACCAGCACAACTATGTTTATTGCAGCATTATTTACCATAGCTAAGATATGGAACCAACCCAGATGCCCCTCAGTAGATGAATGGATCAAGAAAATGTGGTATATATACACAATGGAATTCTATGCCTCCATCAGAAAGAATGACATTGCCCCATTTGTTAGGAAATGTAAAAACTTGGAAAAAATTCTATTAAGTGAAGTAAGCCAGGCCCAAAGAAACATAGGTCCCATGGTTTCCCTTATTTGTAATATCTAGTATATGTATGAGTCAAGAAGCTGAATTCTTTAGACATGGTTGCTAGTTGATCATAGCTGTAGTTCTAACTACTCAGGAGGCTGAGATTTGATGACTGCAGTTCAAACCACCCTGGGCAGCAAAATCTGTGAATATCTTATCTTCAATTAACCCCAAAGAGCTGTACATGAATCTATGGCTTAAATGGTAGAGCAGCTAACAGCTCCTAGCAACTAACAGCTCCTAGGACCTGAGTTTCAGCCGCAGGACTGGCACACACTCACATACGCACACACGCGCACACACACACACACACACACACACACACACACACTCACTCACTAAAAATCCTTTTGGTAGATGCAAAAAAAATTGACAAACTGCAACACCTTTAGTAATAAAACTCCCAAACCAACCAGAAATACTGGAGAATTTCTTCAAATTGATAAAAAAAAAAAAAGTATATGAAAACCCTACAACAAATATCATACTACATAAGGTAGTAGAAGTTACTTTAGTAAGATCAGGGACAAGGGTGACTTCCAGTCTCCATTCTTAGATCTCAGTTTCTTGAATAGGTAAGATTACAGGTGTTAGCATTGACACCTGGCTTTCAACAATTATTTTAATGCTGACACATAGTAATGGCTAAGGAAGCATGAAATATTAAAACAAATAGTAAAAACTAGTTTTAGGAAGTGAAGGATTTCAGAATTTAATTTTATTTCATCATGCTTATGTCACAGATTAAAATGGTTGCATTTTAATCATGTGGACATTACATATTATTATCAGTGTCAATTATTTTTGTGGTACTAATGATGTAACCTAAGGCTTTGTGCATGCTAGACACTCTACCCCTTTAGCCACTTCCTCAGAATTGAAAAAAAAAATGTCTTTAAGATAGTCTTATTCCTCTTACCTTTGCCCTGGGTTAACTGCCAACTCTCACTCATTCTGTCTCTAGAGTAGCTGGGATTAAGGCATGTGCCACATTTTCAACTATATCCTTATTATTTTAATGACAATATTCTTATTTTAGAGATACAAGGAGTCTTAAAGAGGTTAATTGCTCCAATGGTATAGCTGATGTTTTATTCCTTGTCTTGATTTCTTATTTTTCCCCTTCTAATTGAACATTATTAGAAAAGCTGAGAAGTTTATGACATAGCTGTGTGAATGGTGGATGAAGTGCTGTGGATAAGCAGGCTCTAAAAACCAGTTTTAAAATGTGCTATCTTATGTAAAGAATGCTGAACTCATAGATTTCCCTTGGGCTTTCCATTTGCTATGCCATGCACGTTTCATTTAAAATATTTTGCCATTTCTAAAACCAGAATTCATTTAAAAAATGAGGCATTTGATTAAATTTGATGATGCATCATAATTTTATAAGCAGCATTTTCCCTTTCTAAATAGAACATAAAATAATGATGAATGTTAGGGTTGATGGTGTCTTAGATTTGATGAAATATATTACCCATGTGTATGTTGAAGAGCAGATTTAATTGATTCAAATGATAAATATGAGGGGAATGTGGTAATTTGAATAAGCCTGGGTAAATGACTTTGAAGTAGATAACATTTGTTCACTTATATCTTCTCTTTTATTTTCACAAGGTTATGATGTAAATTAAAGCTTTGTTTCAATTCAGGTATCATTATCTGTCTGTTTCACTTCTAAAAAATAATATGAAGATAGAAATATCCCCAGGCTTGGGAAAAGGGAATCATAGTAATTTTATACCAAAGTTTAACTAGTGTTCAGACCCCTTGAGTTAATAGTGTGTAAAATGTATACTCTTATTCTTTATTTATTAAACACACAAGGGTAAATGACATAGAATGGAACCAAATACAGTATACATTCAAGAATAAAAATGAGTTTTCCAGTTCTATAGGTATATAAGTTTAATTGCTGTTAGAAATTCAAGGAAGTTTCCTGATTGTGTATTAATTTGTTTATGAACATAATATATTAGTTTTTGCAGTCAATATTTTGCAGGGCATTCTTTTATGAGGCAGGGCTAATTTTGAAGGTTCAAGTGAAAAAATTTGTTTTATTGATTAAAAATTAGGTATTTATAATATTTATAATGGTATTATGCACCAATAATTATATGCTCTCATTAAAAGGAAAGCAACTCTTACAGAAGCTGCAAAATAATAAAATGTTCTTTTGGCAATGTGCATCAGGATTTTCAAGAAGAGTAAAATTAAGAAGTAGAGCCCAGAGATTTGAAATGAATGAAAGATACAATAATCAACTACTATAGTATTGCCACTTTGTTGTTGTTGTTGGTTGTTAGCCACCAGCACCCAGCTATGTTGCCATTTTTTAATATAATAATGATTTTAATGCTGGAGGGGATGTGGACAGAAGGGAACCTTACTGCATTGTTGGTGGGAGTTTAAACTTGTTCAACCACTTTGGAAAGCAGTATGGAGGTTCCTCAAAAGACTCCACATAGAGCTCCCCTATGACCCAGCAATCCCACTTTTGGGCATTTACCCAAATGTTCACAAACAAGATTACACTAAAGTTACCAGCACAACTATGTTTATTGCAGCATTATTTACCATAGCTAAGATATGGAAACAATTCAGATGCCCCTCAGTAGATGAATGGATCAAGAAAATGTGGTATATATACAGAATGGAATTCTATGCCTCCATCAGAAAGAATGACATTGCACCATTTGTTAGGAAATGGAAAGACTTGGAAAAAATTATATTAAGTGAAGTAAGCCAGGCCCAAAGAAACAGGTCCCATGGTTTCCCTTATTTGCAATATCTAGTATATGTCTGAGTCAAGCAGAAAAGGTCAGATAAGGTGATGTTAGGGAAATGAACCCTAAGATATGTATTCAAATGTTTTGTTTTCTTTCATGTGATTGTTTCTAACACATTATAAGATTATAAGATTATTTCTTTTTTGCTTTGTATGTCCTCCCCCTCAGTATAACCCCTGCTTTCACTGTATTTGATGTCAGTATAATTTGTGGAGGGGAAGGGGAAAAACAAATCCTTTAAATAGGGATACAGGTGGACCCGTTGCAACAATGAGATATACAAGTCATTATGTTGAAAACAAACTTTACAACTTTGGTGTGGGGGGTGGGAGAGGGAGGGGGGAGGCTGGGAAGGTATGGGAAGGGGAAACAAAAGAGGAGGCTACACTGCTTGATAAGAAATGTACTCATTATCTTGCCCATGTAATTGTAACTCCTCTGTACAGTATTTTCACAATAAAAAAATAATGATTTTATTTTGTTCAGATTCAAATGGTGTTTGAAACTTGGTATTTTCAAAACATTAATTAAATTTCTCTATTTAAATTTAATATGACCCACTTCCTTTTGTTCATCTCTGTGCTAATATTTTTATAAGTCTCTTTGCCAATATTTTAATGTACTAAATAAACTCTTAACTAGAATAAAACTGGGCTTTCTTGCTTTCATACTAAAATTCAACAAAGAATTTTAAAAAGACAAGAGCTTTCAATTGATTTATGCATGCATTTTTGTGCCAGTACTGGTGCTCAAACTCAGTGCCTGTCCTCCTTAGCTTTTGTTTGTTTGTTTGTTTTTATTGAAAAGGTGATGAACAGGGGTTTACATTTCATAAATGAAGCAATGAGTACATTTGTTTTTAATCATGTTACCCCATCCCTCATTATCTCGCATTTACCACTTCCTATTCGCCTCCTCCCACGAGTTGTAATGTTCAAATCCAACATGGTGTCAAGTGATTATCAATGTTGCTTTGGTTCATCCTTTGTTCCACTGTTTCTTTGATTTCCTTTCCCTCCCACATATTGATAATCTTTTATGCAAGACAAGAGGTACAGAAAAATAAGAGAAATGAAAAAAAGAACAAACTATCTACAAGGTCTAATAAGAACCTCTTGTTTCCATGTATTGGCGTTTATGTTGATGTGCTTCATTTATATGGTCTTATGTACTAAGTAGTTATTTAAATCCCCTGTAAGGATATCATAGAAATATTCTAGTTCTTACAAATGAGGCAAATCATGCAACCTACTTTTCTTTGGGCTTGGCTTATGTCATTTAATATGATTCCAAGTCTTTCCATTTCCTTCCATCTTTCTGATGGAAGCATAGAATTCCATTATTCAAGATGGAAATGCTCTCATAGGTAAACTCACTATGTGTCTTTGACCAAACTGATTTCTTAGATGTTTTACACAAGGCTGGTTCTCTAACTCTACATCTGCACCTCCTTTTCAAGCCTGTCAGTTGGAGGTAAGAGACTTAGAATTGTCTGACAGGGCTTGTTTTCAACCATGATCCTCAAATCTCAGCTTACTGAGTCGCTAGTATTGCAAGCAGGGACCACTGGTGCCTGGCTGACAAGAGTGTTTTTAAAAACATATTTTTACACTGATTTTTTTACCCTAACAGGCATGGAAAGATGCCTAAGTTATACACACACACAAACACATTGAAGAAATTAACAAAAAATTTCAAAAGGGAAAAGTTAATGAATTTATGTGTTTTGTTTCTCTAGAGTTTATGGAAGACAAACTAATTAGAATGACAGTTTGTTCTCTAGCTGGATAGGAAATCTGCAAGTCTTCATATTTGGCTAAAACAAATCATATCATTCCAAATAAAAACTGCTGTTCTTTTGTAAGAAGACTCTAGGTGCAATGAAAGTCCGGTACTATACTTATCCCATGTGCTGTGTTCCTTTAAAATGTCAGCGTGTCAGAATCTACATTGTGAAGACAGCATCCAGTTTTTATAAAACCTACCCATGCTGTTGAATTTAACACACCCCTCATACCTGGCTTCCATGTGTAGGAATCATTCTGTAACTATCATTTCCTTATAGATTTTTGAGTGGACACAGTTTTCATTTCTCTGGCATAAATACCTAAGAATGCAATTGTGGAGTCTTGTAGTCAGTTGCACAGTTAGTTGTGCAAGTCCCCACTAGATTTTTTTTGGAATATCTCTGCCATTTTACACTCCAACAACAAGTCAGACATTTACTGGCATTGCCTACTGCTACAATTTAACATTCTAGATTTTGTGATTGATGTGTACTGTTATTCCATGGTGTCTTTAATTTGTTGATGCTGAATATCTTTTCCGTGTGTTCATTTTTCTGCCTTTTAATATAAGTGAACTTAACTTTTCTTTTTATTCTCCCTTTCATCCATTATCCTGATAAGCAAATCTATCATTCAGCTCCAATTTATTCTGTGTGGCCTGGGGTTTGTGAGAGGCAGAGCAATAAACCTTAGTCCTTCCATTAGTGATAGTAACCAATAGCACTCAGGTGGCTGATGCCCACACCAGGATTCTGTATCCTGTTGGTCTTAGTTGTAGAGGTGGCCAGAACAGACTTGTTTTCTAAAATAATCTTTACTGAATCAAATCTTTACTGAATACTTCATTTAAGTCCAAAAACACCTAGTATTTTATCATATTCAAGTAGATATCATTTGCTCTCTAAAACTGTTTGGACAAGAACCTAATAAGAAGTAATCAGTGTAGGCATAAATCTCTTACAAGAAAAAGATGTTCTGAGAAGGCGGCCATGTATGCATAGGGGCATTTCTGTCTTTGATTGGGCCTTTTGCATTAGTCCCAGGGTTCTTTCACAGATTCTGTGCCAAAATCTTAGAGGCATACCTTCTGCAGCTTCTCTTATTGGATTACAGGTTCTATTTATTATTGACTGTGGAGCTATTACAAAACTATCCCCTCTCCCCAAAACAGGAACTGAGGCAAGGTAGATTTATTAAACTTACCACAATATGGGGGGTGGAGGGAAAGAGCTGCTTTGAGAGGGATGTAGTGGAGCTTTAGAACTTGGACTTGATCATGGTTGTGGTGAAGCTTACAAAGTGGAATGGAGAGTTTCTATATTATAACTGTAACTTTGGAATTGGTGAGCACAGAGAGATGTGGCTATGACAACAAGTCTCTCTAAGCAAGCAGCTACTTCTTTTTTTTAAATTTAATTGTATTGCAATGATGCTGTACAGAGGGGTTACAGTTACATGAGTAAGGTAATGAGTATATATTTTTTTCGAACATTTTTACTTCTGGTAAGGAACATGTTTTGTTGCTCATAGGTCTTATCACAAAGGATCAGGAAATTCCTAGAATGTACAACATAGTTTTTTTCCTTAGTTTTAACATTCTGGTAAATATAAAGGTCTCTTTGTTGTCAAAGAGAAAGGGAATTATGAGATTCTTTCATTTTACTACATTAAGTCTGCAGAATAAGTAAATCCTACCTGTTGATCTAGACATTTATTTCTCATCTCTCAGTTCCAAACTAACCTATCATTGCATTGCTTTTTTTGAGTTGGATGATGGGAACATCTCTCACTTGTCAGCTGACATGATGGTAGGCACCATTAGGAAGAGTTGCTGGAACAGTGCTACAGGAGAGAGGAGTTCTGGTGCCAGTGAGATCTCTGTGCTTACTTCTGCAGTGCCTGGTTAGCATGTGAGCATGCAGTGACATTCATCCCGTGTGCTTCAAGGGCAACACCACTGCAGCAGGTATTTTAGGGAGTTTCTTTGCAACCCTGATAAGTTCTCAGGGAGTCTTGTGGGCTTTCGTAAATTTCTTGGCCACACAAATGTCATTTTCCTCCTACTAACTCTGTCAGGAAGAGATGTCTCCCAGTGTAGCTCACTCAGAGAAGAATACAGATAGTTCTCATTTTGTACAGTTCCAATTCACACAGATTTGAGTTAGCACTTTAATTAAATACCTCCGGTGTCACCATGTCATGATTCAATTTACAGATAGTGTACTATCTGGTACTGATAGGATATTAGCTGTATGTAATTGCATAAAATGTGAGTTTTCCTAATAGTGCTTCAGTCTATAAATTCATGTGCAAACAACAGATGAGTACCTGAACAGGGCATAATCTTATAGTCTCTTTCAAAGTCTTGGGGTAAATGGTCACTACAAATCTATTATTCATTTCCTGTATAAACAGTAAAGCATGTAATTGTGTTGCTGTCTTCCAGTGATAAACCAATGTGGGATTATACCAAATCAATAATTGGAAAAGGGATAGCTGTGACTAAAATACCTGAGGGAAGCATAAAGGAGGAAGCATATATTCTAGATCATGGTTGCTCTGTCCCACATAATTTGACAGAGCATCATGTTGGCAGGAGTGTGTGGTGGAGAAACTTCACCACCTCATGGCAGAGGGCAAGCAGAGAGGGGGAATTTCAGGAAGGGTTAGGGGGAGTATATATATATATATATATAAACTCCCTGGGGCATCCCTTTACTGACCTACTTTCTCCAGCTAAGCCCCACCTCCTAATATTTCTAGAACTTCTGATTAAAGGGCCACAAGCTAAGGACAAAGCTATCAGTACACATTCCTTTTGAGAGGGCAGACACTTTTATACAGATTATAACATGCTTCCAAAAGGCTCATGTCTATCTCAAATGCAAAATGCATCCAATTCATCTCTAGAGACCTAATAATCTTAAAAGTTTCAACACTATTCGAAAACCCCAGTTCAAAGACTCCCATGAGACTAAAGGCAACTTTCTGAGCCCTATGTAACAGTTTTTAAAAAATTACCTATTTCAAATATAATAATTGAGAGTATGCGCTATGATTCCAAGTGAAAGGAACAGAAGAACAAGGAAGTATTGGTCCAGAACAAGCCTGAAACCAGCTGGATGCAACAAATACTAAATCTTGTGTGATGTAAGATCTAACAGGCTTGGGCAACCCTGCTTCTACAGCCTTGCCATTTTACCATTTCGATGTTTTTACTGTTTGCCTGAAGCTTTCCCTGGCAGACATTCCATGTTCCTGCTATCTCTGATGTCCTGATATCACTTTGCAGCTGAGGATTTACCCTCACAGCTTCACACATTGTCCTCTAAGGACTGCCTTCTGGGCACTTGATTCTGCTTACATGTCTCGTGGCTTCTTGTACCTTCCTTTTAAATCTGTGTGGAATCCTCCATGACCCTATCAGTCCTGCATTCTGCATGACTGCAAAGCCACCACTTTGAGTTTTGATATGCTGCCAGATTGAGAAATAACAAGATCCACTTAGACCACAGATGCAGTGGACTAAATGCCCAGCATGCTGAGCATGAAATGGAACCAGGAGAAACAACTTCCCTGAAAGCAGGGTATTCCCAAAGTACTCTGTTTCCTTGTGAAAATATTTCAATTGAGATTGCTTTGTCTTACTCTTGAGCCTGTTATGGATGGGTTCTGGCAAGTTCTAGAGATGCCCTGAAGACATTTTCCTATTAAGTTTATAGATTCTTTATCATGATGCTATACTCTCCAGAAAAAAATAACTAAACTTAATCAGAAATCACTAAAATTCTGGACATTTCCTAATATGTAATATGTTTATGAGGAAAAGTCAATATCTCCAGTAGTAGCTATGTGCCTATGTACCTTGAGTAATGACTTTTTATATGCAATGACTTGGGCTAATAACATTTTTGATCATAGTTTGATCACATGTCTATCTTCTTCATGCCTATTCAGTGCATTCAAACTTATTTCACACATAGTTTCTTAATATGTATTTACTGAATTGATTGGAAATCCTATCATCTGACCTCTAAAACCAAATATTTAATCAAAAGTATAGTGGTACATGAATAAGAGAAAATTCTCTATCTATAGGTAACACATGTAAAGGACAGCAAAGCTAGCTAAAATATTTGAGGAATTATTAATCATTAAAATATGAAAAAATGAATTAATACAAGGAGTAGCATGTAATAATGAGTATAAGATCATCATCTTGATTAGATGAGGGGAAAACCTCCAAACATTTAGAAAAACAGAATCACAAACAAAGGATATCCTTTTTTTGCTAATATTCGACTGTTGCAGCTTGTTAGTTATTAAGTAAACAAGATTACTGGAGAAGAACATAGTTCTGTTCCTGGACATAACTCAGAAACCTTAAAAAGTTTGTGTATGTGGAACCACGTTTATGAAATCAGTGTACTTGGCATCAAACTTGTCTTTAAACCACCTTTAATTAAAAACTGAAAGTCACATATTTCACATATTTAAAATTTTTGTTAGTAAATATATTATTGAGAATCATAAGTGGAAAATAATTACTCCTTGCAGCCAATTTTATATATAAAACTTCCATTTAGAAACATCACTATTCTAAATTATGTTTAGATTTGTTGTTCATTTGCAATAGAAAATAAACAATAGCTAGCAATAAATTCTGTTGTCAGTTTGTTACATTCTTGTTTTTAATTTTATTCTATGCTAAAAGTTGCAAGTAATGATTTTGAAATTATACAAACTGGCAAGTTAATATATGTTGTTTCATAATGGAGGATGTATTTAAAAATTTCCCAACCAACAAATTATGTACTACAGTAGACAGATTCACACACAGAGCTTTGTGCTCATGTGTAGATACTGACTGCATACTAATTAAAGTCCAAACATAAAAGGAGAAAACATTAGAATTATAATAGTTAGCCATTCTTTGTTGTAGCATTTGGAAAGGTATTCTTCATCAAACAATAATGCACACTAGAAAATGAAAATGATTTTAGATTTATGTGAATATTTTCATGCTAATATACATTCAATGTCTTATGCATCTTCCAGTAATTAAGGAGTGTACCTCTTCAATGAACCTATTAACACCTTCATGGAAATTTAAACAGTATTTTAGCTTATAAATAGAATAACTTATTTGGTATAAGGAAATTGATATAACAAGAAACATATTCACACATGCTGGCTGATATTTATATATCAAGTTGTACCAGACTACTGGATCCTTATTTCTGCTGACAACCCTGGCAAAGAATTTTTCTTTCCTGCATACTGAATGTTGGTCCCTTTCTCTCTGACCAATGTCCTCAGTGTGGTTGTTTGCTCATTTTTATGGGCCTCACTAGAATTTCTGCAGATTTTTCTCATAATGAAAAATACTAATGTCTCTGTACCTAGGGTGGGAAATGAATGTTTTACTCCTCAGGCCCTGACTGATGCAGACAGCTTTTCTTTTGATGCTGTAACAAAACTGCCTTGTTTTGGGCACACCATCAGTGTATCAGGAAATGCTTCACAAGGATATTTTAGTAAAGCCTTTAAATGGTACCAGCCAATACTTTCCTCAAGCTTATTCCTTGATAGTGCTAAATATATCTCCTGAAACAAGATCTTTTTTTTGAGACTTCCTATTAATTTATTTGAATGAGCACTGCTTTTTCTGTTCTCATACTATCATCGTACTGGAAGATTCTATCTTTAAGCAACATTATATTGTGTTACTGAAATGTCAAATATGATCTATACTTGATCTTAGCTGATGGATCATGACCCAGTAGTCTGTCATAAAGAGGAATCTGATGTGAAAACATCTTTGTTCCTTCATCCCTCCGACAAACCTAGCATGATCTGGTTATGCCTGGACACAGATAACTATGTCTCTTTAATTCTGTAAAAATAAGTTTAACGCTATATTCTTTAGGAGGCTTATACATCTTACCATTTCAAGTAGCATTTCTGGGATATAGACAGACATGGATAATGTAGATAAGGATTTAGCAATCTAAGAAAATAATTGGCAGACCTGAATGAATTTTTACCCTATTTGCAAAGCAATCTCATGAGCATGTAACTCGAATAGCATGTGGCAGAATAAATTACCTGAAGATGGTTTTCTAATCTTTGCTATCTTAATGGAAGAGAAAATTTGCTTATAAGTTTCTTTGAGATGTGGTTGTAAATGGAGATAAATGACATATATGAATTTCCCTCCAGGTTTTCAAAGATGTACTTTTACATCATAAAAATTATCAGATATATTATTGATTTTTGTTTTAGTTAAAGTGATTTATTAATCTTCCCAGTCTTGTGCCTTTAAACTGTAACATATAAAAGTGCACAGTAAAACACAAATTCAAGTATATACATATATATTTAAATAAATTATTCAAAGTAATTAAAATCAGAAAGCTAAAAGCAGGTTATCTTTCTAGGTCATAGTTTAATATGATTTTTAAATCCTATATGCCAAAGAAGAATTGGAATTTGTACTTTAAGCAAAATATATTTGATAGGAAAAGTTAATTTTATTTATTCAAATGTTACTTTTATTGTTATTTTTATTTACTAGAATGTTTTGGGTTTCATTGAAATCAAATTGTTTTAGAGTTGTCAAGGAATGCATTGCTTTTCATATTCCTCTTCTACCTCCCAAGCATGTGAGCTCTGTACCTGTTTGGATGTGATGTGTTTAGCAAATGGCTTCTGTAAAACTTGGCCCTTTATTTTCTTACAGCTACACCTGAAACAGAATGCACACTTGCCTACATCAAGGCCCCAAGTTCAATCCTAAACTTAGAAAAACAAAAATGAAGGAATGAAAGGAAGGAAGGAAGGAAGGAAGGAAGGAAGGAAGGAAGGAAGGAAGGAAGGAAGGAAGGGAGGGAGGAAGGAAGGAAGGAAGGAAGGAAGAGAAATAAAAGACAAAAAAGCAAGCCTCCTTGAATTCCTTCTATATAGTTATTGCTAAATACCTTGAGTTTCTATTCTGTAATTACAACTAACTAGTTATATGTCCTTTGGAAATTTCCTTGGTATTGTGGGTTCTTAGTTTTGTTATTTGTAAAAATCAGAATGCCACAAACTGCAACGCATTGAGATGATGTGAGAATTAATATAATCAATTAACAATGTATGTTCAATTCATAGTAGGCTTTAGTAGACTTCTACAAATAATTAAGGGAAATTATAAAACAACCCTGAATCTCATGCCTAGCAAACTATAGGTGTGGGTTTAGTCTCTAATTATCTGCATTTAGGTCCAGGTTCTCTGAATTTCCTGTGTCAACACTAGCACATTCCAGACAGAATGAATGTTATTCACTTTTCCATTGATTACAATTATAAAAAATAAAAACTATAAAAGCTATAAAATAAAAATTCCTCTGTATAGCATGAACAAAGTTTTAGATTTATTTAACTTAATGTTTTAAAGCTGTAGTGTTAATCTTATGATTTTATACTTAAACACATATCATTGAACTATTTTGAAACATAACATTAATGGTGCTAACAGATTTATTTTCTCAAACTATGAGTAAAAGTTCCAAGAATATTTATCTCAGAAATGAAAAAGATATCCAGCTGTTTAGAAGGCAGCTCACTTACAATTTAGATGCATATACAGAGTATATAAAGTTCTTAGGTATGACAAAGAATTTCTGTTCAATTTATTATCCCAGGAGGAAAGACCATTAAAAATTAGGAAAATGATCTAGGATAAATTAGGAAAGTGATCAAGGCTCTAAAGATTTTCAGTTAGAAGGGATTGTTAATGTTTAGTATAAACCAAACATATACTTACTTCACAATGTTGATAGTCCTTGACATTGTGTCTGGCACATGAAGGCTGAACAAATATTGCTGAATATTATTTATATTACTGAGGAAAATTATCTATATGTTTTGAAAGACTTTCACTTTGCAGGCAAAAGGACAACAAATGTCTACAAATAATTTTACTTGAAGGGACATATATTTATATTTTTTAGTTTTGGAGGCAGAAATCCCAAATCAAGCTGTCTGGAGGGTTGTTCATTCCTGGAGGTGCTAAGGGAGAATCTCTTGTCTCTCTTCAAGCTTCTCATGTTGCTGACAATCTTTCACATTTTCTTGTTTATAAACCCGTGATTCTAACATTCAGTGCTTCCCCATCTTCTTGTCTTTACTTTTGTGCTTGTCTTCTCTTGTCAGAATTTGCATTTGGGGACTTATTTGAAATAATTAAGGCCCACAATTTCAACATACAGATTTATTCTAGAACTACTTTGATATGATCCTTAATGGTATGAGTCTAGGTTCCTTCAAAGCTACACAGTATCTATTAAATACGTCAGGTAGATGTTCATTGTAAGAAAATAAACACATATATTTTCTTTAAAAATTGGAATGAACTTTTAGTGTTTTGTTGCAAAATGATGTATTAATAGAGAACTTCCAAATATTTTTCAGATAGTATGTAGATTTATTGAGGTTACGTCTAAATTGCAAAGCACAGCAGTGCTTTTTTAAAGTACTTCCATCTTTAAATAGCAGGTCAGGCATAGTATTTTACTTTTAATTTATAACATGTAAAAGTATACTCTGTAAATACTACTAAAAATTGATATGAGTAAAAGTTGATATGTTACAAAGAAACTCAGCACATAGACCAAAGTAATGTACTCAGTATAGATAAGCCTTTAGGATGAAAAATTATAATGTCAAATTAGTAAGGAAAGACATTTTATATAGATGCTATTGGGAACTATATAATTATAATGTTTGTCTTCTATACTTCTGGAGAAATTTATTTTATTTTTCTCTGCTAATTCCTTAAAAATATCTGAAGTAGGGGAAATTTTGTTAAAGCTCTTTGGTTTTTCCTACTTGTGGGGCATGGAAGGAGAACAGAAGGTAATACATACATTTGTTTTCCTTCCATTGTCAAATTTTCATCTTGCCAAATAAGGATATTTAAATCCTATAAACAAGAGAACAGTTATGAATCATTTATATTCAAAAATATAATTATATGCCATAAAACAGAACTAAATAAAATTTGAAATAAAACACAGTTCTTCCCAAGAAAAGACCACATATAACTATATGCAAACAGCAAAAATTTTACTTTTCTGCAGTGTTTGATATCAAATTTAGCTTGTTTCTCTGTTTAAAAATTTTAATTAAAAATTAAAATTTTTTAAATTCTTTTTTTTTTAAGCCTCCAATTTTTTTTTTTTTTTTTGGTCGGTTGTGGGGCCTAAACTCTGGGCCTGGGCACTGTCCCTCAGCTATTCAGCTCAAGGCTAGCATTTTACAACTTGAGCCACAGCACCACTTCTGGCTTTTTCTGCTTATGTGGTGCTGAGGAATCGAACACAGAGCCTCATGCATGCAAGGCAACCGTTCTACCACTGAGCCACCTTCCCAGCCCCAATTGTTTGTTTTTATTATAGTTCTTGCCCTAAGTCCATGGTTCTCAGCTAAGTTAAAGCAACTCTTAACTTTTCTGTTTAGAACATTCTGGGAGAGGAGCTGAGAAACAAGGACTTGATACCATTTTCTTCCAGTTGCTTCCTAACAACTATTAGGAGATGGTTTAGATTTTTTTTTTCTTCTTTTGGTTGGTCTTGGGGTTTGAGCTCTGGGCCTGGGTGCTGTCCCTGAGCTCTTCAGCTCAAGGCTAGCTCTCTACCACTTGAACCACAGCACCACTTCCAGTTTTCTGGTGGTTAATTGGACTTTCCTGCCTGGGCTGGCTTTGTCCGGGCTGGCTTTGAACCGTGATCCTCACATCTCAGCCTCCTGAATAGCTAGGATTACAGGTGTGAGCCACTGGCACCAGGCCATGGCTTAGATTTTATTAAACTTTAGGAAAGCACAAACTGATCTCTTGTTTCCACAGATAGTTGATATCTGTCAATAAATCATGTGAGAATGATGTAGACTCACAGATTCCTGCCTGTCTGCCTGCCACCTCCCTCCCTCCCTTCCTCCCTCCCTTCCTCCCTTCCTTCCTCCCTCCCTCCCTCTTTTCCTTCCTTCCTTCCTTCCTTCCTTCCTTCCTTCCTTCCTTCCTTCCTTCCTTCCTTCCTTCCTTCGTTCGTTTCATTAGTCCCTTTGGCTACCTTTAGTATGAGATTTAATGTTAGCCCTTGCAAAACTAGAACAAGATTATAGTAGTTATAAACAGAACTTGTTACAGATATTTTCCTTGAACATAATGTCTTAGAGAAGTATCCAAACTTAGATGACAAAAATTCAGGATAGTTGTGGTTAAACTTTTGAAAAACAGTTTTAGCTATTCAAAGAAATCCTATTATGTTCATTACATATTTTAGGAGAATAATTATGATTGACAGAATTAGACCAACACTGCGGCGAACGCCTTCTCGGCCAGCGAGGAAGAACGACCACCACACCAGGAGTCTTCTCAGATCACACTTTATTGGAGAGCCTTCTTGCTTGTAGGAGAGCTTGAGCGGGAGAGAGCACGCACAAAAAACATGGCCGCTTATATAGGGAACACGTGTCGTCTTATCATTGGTCGTCTGCCTTTCACCGTCACCAGGTGCCACGGGATTGGCTGGGGACTCTATGTGGCTCGCGCATGTGCAAAGCCCAGGACCCACCGTCCCGCCAAGCACTGCCTAATATGGAGTTGTTTACCTCAAAGCTGCAAGGGAGTGGGCGGCGTCTAATTGTGTTCGCCCTGGCTCCCCGCTGGCTCCCCGCACAACACTATCAAGTTTTCCACTTAACAAATAGGAACACCGGCACATACTCCTTTTTTTTAATTGAAAGGCTAGCATCATTAGCAATTTTGATTTAGGTAACTGGCTTGTTTTTCTGAACTTGGCATTTTAGAAGGCATTTATAGGAACACAAATACATTTAGTTCACACAGCAGCCAGCTTACTTAACATCAAAGCCCTATGCTCTATTTCTAGCATTGTCCTTCTGGGCAGAGGAAGGTGATGAGGTGATGTTGTAGAATCAATTTTACTAAAGAGTTTATCAATACATTCCTGAGCCCGTACAAAGACTGAGGAAGAACACTTAGATGTACCAAATTTTGTACTTGATTATAGGGAAGTTTGTTTTCTACAACTAGTGAATAATTTTTCTCCCATGAATATCCTAATTTTATCTGCTTCATGGCTGATAACATTTCTTCACCTGTTTTGCTACACTGAACTTGTATTCAACCACAACAAAAAAACCTGTTTTATTACTCTTTCTTAGAAAACAAATCCTCCTAAGTTGCAGTACAAAATGGCTATCTCCAGTATAATCTCAGTTATTGAAATGGATGAAATGCAAATCTGCTTCAGCTGGATTGTGGGGTTTTTCTTTGAGTTTGAAGTTATTACAAAATTGACACTTTACTCATTGAAAGATAAGGCACATCAAAATGCAGTTTTTAAAAAGCCATTTGGAAAATAGGGATGTTAAGAATAGCAGATCTCTGAGAAAATACCCCTTAGCTAGCACAGAATCTCCTTCCTAAAGAGCACACAGCATTTCATATGCACATTAAAATCGACCCAGTTGGTGGAAAAGTTCTACTGAGTTGCTTCATGATGCATACTGCAATAGCCTGCAGCATTTGTATTCCTCTGTGCATGAGAATTAGTCATTATTTAAAAAGAATTTCTTGTTTTGATGAAATAAATATAAATGAAACCAATTTGGTGGCTACAAATGAGAACATTGTGACTTTTTATATTATTAATAATTTGAGAATGAGGTTTATTTTCTTTAATAGTGTACTTACAATTGGTTGTACATTTGAAAGCTACTTTTGTATTATATCAATTATCTTTTTAATGCTTTCTGGGTACATTATTTTTAGGGCCAGAAAGAGTTCTAGAAGAACAAAGAGAGTAACAAATAACTGAAAAAGTATTAAGTAAGATTATTACAGATGTCTGTAATCCAGTAATATAGGCTGAACTTATTAAATGCAAATCTAATAATATAAACATTTCAAAAAATAGTAAGTAGATTTTTTTGTCTTTTACCTTCAATGCTTTACTTGTAGATTTATAGGCACATTCTAGTTACAACAAATGAGGGAAACCATGCAACCTATATTTCTTTGGGTCTGGCTCACTTTGCTCAGTGTAATTTTTTTCTAACTCTTCCCATTTCCTTAGGAATGGTGCAATATCATTTTTTTCTGATGAAAGGGTAGACTTCCATTGTGTATATGTAATACCTTTTCTTGATCCATTCATCCATTAAATTGTGTCTTGGACATGATAAATTACAGAGGACTCTATAGATATTGACACAATGAGACCAGAGTAGGATTTTCTTAGGAGAAGACCAAAAAGACTCAATATCTATGTGCTATTGACTGCATCATATAAAATGATGTTTATCGAAATGAGCTCCAAGAAATGTACAAGAGGATTTTTGTTATTTTGCTTTTTCTCCTTTCTCCTTTCTCTCATTTTTTTTGCTTTCTCATTTTGTCTCATATGCAACTTTATCTGTTAGGGGAGCACAAAGATGGTGGGACAAAGAGTGAACAAATGTAGCAGTGGTATGCACTAGATACTACATTGAAAATGAACTGTACAACTTGTACAGGAAGAAAGGAAAATTGGGATTAAATGAGGAAAGAGATAACACTGTTCAAAAAGAAATTTGCTCATTATCAACTTAAGTAACTATAACCTCTGTGTACATCATCTTTATAATAACAATAAATAAATAAATATACAATATAAAAAATAAGAAAAGTAGAAATGTCCTGATATTTGTCAGAAAACAAGATCGTGGTTACTAGGGTAAGGAATTCACAGATGTTGATCAAAGGACACAAAATTCCATTGAACAGGGGATAAATTCAAACCACTTAATGTGCCATGTGGTAGTTATAGTTAGTAATAGTGCATTATATTCTTACAAAGTGAAAAATGGTCTGTACAACTTGGTGTGGGGGGGAAGTAGGAGAAAAATGAGGGAAAGGATAACAACTTTGACAAGAAATGTGCTTATTACCTTACTTATGTAACTCTAATCCCTCTGTACATCACCTTGGCAAAAAAAAAAAAAAAAAGTGAGCAAGCATTCTTGTATGCAGCCAAGAAGTCCTTGTATATACCACAAAATTAAGAAAAATAAGGGAGAGAGTAGTTTGGAAGGGGGTGAAAATGTTGAAGGATGACCCAGATCAAGGTGCTTTGTATACATAAACTGCTTTGCTAAATGGCAAAATGTTTCAATACATATCCTAACAAATTAAGAAAAGTGAGGGAAGGGGTAGGTTGGGAGGGATGGGTGAGAATGATGGGTCACATTGGTGAGAATGATGGGTCACATTGTAAAAATCTGCTTCGTTGAAGGGTGACTCCTTTGTACAATTTCTTAAAGAAAATAAAAATATTCAAAAAAGATTAAGCAATGTAATATGAAATATATACAGATTTCATAATATAATCCTCTATATCATAAATACATACAATAATATCCTTGCTAATTATTTATTTATCTGAATAATACTGACAGAATTGGAAGTCATAGGTAGTGGCACATTTAACAAAGAACAGAGGCAATTTAAATAAATTAGATAAAAGATACCTTATGTCACTTAAATTCCTAGCAAGTAACAGCAAGGCCTATTGGGATTTTTATGGAGAACTTTCAGCTTGCAAAGGTGTGAGCCAAGTTAGAGTTAGCTGTGTGTGTGTTAAAGCATGCAGAGATTAGCCGCATCAGAATGGCATCACACCCCTAGGGCAAGGGAAACAGATGTGTTACTAGAACCTGCTGGGTGCTAAAACAGGAGAGAGAGGCTCCTTCTTCCAGAAACCAGGTCATAATAGCACATAGCCAAGCCAGTATGTTGCATCAGCAGGGCCAAAGCAGAAATCTTCTGTCATTGCCTCCTTGGCTAAACCCAACTGGAAGCCACACCTCAAATAGTGTTCTAGGTATTTTTAATTTACATATAATTCTTCATGTCATACTTAGCAGACATTAGATTCATCTGATTACTTAGACTTTTAACTTCTGGTTCAGCCACATTTTTTATATTTATATATTTCTTTTTCTTGTGTCAAAAGTTTTGTACAGAAACTATATTCAGGTCCACTGTTCAGTCATTACTCATTTTTGCAAGAGAGCTCTACTGCACAGGTATTTGCTTTCCCTAAAAGGGCATGAATATAGATTTTTGATTCTTGTTCCTTCTGTCTTGCTAAGTATTATATGAATTCTTTTGCTGTAAACGGACTGAGGGACTAGACGATATGGGCTCCTTTCAGGCACTTAGTTGAGAGATGGGCACTGTGAAGAAAGTGATTTTTATTCAGTTGAACTTGAATTGTGGCTCCTTCCCCTCTCCCATTTATTTGAGCTAAGCTATACCAGTTGTGAGAAGTATTTTATTTCTAACTTAGTCTTTCTGCCCTTCCCTCTCCTTGTGGCAGGACCTTGTTTGATTGGAAAGAATTTCAAAAGCAAAACTTAGAGACTTAGTCTTCTACAAACTACTATTATGTTCTCTTGCACAGCTAATTTCTATGTGTATTATCGGTGCAGTCTATGTAAAAAGCTACTCATTTCTCATTTTTTTGTGTTTCCTCCTGATTTCTTCAGTGACCAGAGCTTCAAATCTAGAGCATTAAAATGTTTTGAAATTAAGTGTATACTTAAGATTCTCAGCTACTTGAAAACATGATGATATATTTCTTGAATTCCAAGTGTATGATTGTGATCCAAGGCTTATCCTAGCAAAATATTTAGGACATTATCTGTAAAAAAAATAACTGGAACAAAATGGGACTGAGGCCTTGGCCCTAAACTCAGAACAAGACCCTGAGTTCATACTCTTATATTAATGAATTAATGATATAATATTGTAAAACGAATTCAGAAGTCACAGTAACATATGAACACATGAAAACCTAAGATAACATGTAAGATCAAGACTCTAACATTATTCTGCCCAACAACATTGACTGTGGTCTTGGGATAGTCTCTTAACTTTTGATTTGTTTTGTTTTTAAATATCTGGTTTATACAATCTTATGAAGAGTGATGCAAGTAAGTTTAAATTGATGTTTAAAATGAAAATTTTAAGTCTGTATTTATCAGCAAAGTAAGACGCATCATATTCAGATCCTTTTATGAATCAACTTTTATAAAGTAAGCAACATGCAGTTTGACTAAAAAATTATCCTTTTTATTTAACCTTTTATTTTCCTTTCCTCTTCCTACTTACATTATTCAGCAAATATTCTGGAGAACCATTTTCATCTCCTGCTTTGTGGGAAATGTTACAACTTGTTTTTACAATTCATATTTGCCAGTATTTCTTGTCTTAATTATCCTTGCACGTTTGAGATGTCATGTTTATTATTATTGTTTCACATTTAGTTACTGGATTGAGGCTCTTTTTTTTCAATCTGATGAGGTTGTGAATTCCTGAGAGCTGTAACTGCTTTTTATTGTATCAGAAAATAAATACGGAAGGCACCCAAGACAGCCTCATCACATGAAGCTGTGTGACTACAGATTTAAGCTTGCATGAGTCCAATATTTTGGGAGATCACAGTTTATAAAATTTCTCTTCCATTGTGCATTTATCCCTGCTCTACTGCTATTAAAGTAATGAAATTTCTGGTTCAGTACTCATAATGTGGAACCTTGCAGTATGGAATGATAAAGAAGAGCTTCAAATTAGCTTCAGTGTTAGTTTCATAGACAAACCACTACAGATCTTCCATGCTACCTTACTCAATTTGAGTGAAATTGAAAGACTAAATTAACCAGTGGCTACTAATGACAGATATTTTTTCACTGCCACTTGAAGAAGCATCATTTCACTTACATGTGCTTTTGAGTTAATATTAAACATACAGCAAATGCTAAACATTTGACCTTCAAATCTGCACAATATGACCCTTAAAATAGATCAGACTTCATCCATGTGTGTCTGGACCATTGTAACTAAGTGTACATTTGTGAAAAGGGATAGTCAGAAGTCTATAAATGCAAAGTTGAGACTTCCTTTACATTTTCCCAGTGTGCCAAAAATTAATGGTAGATAGTGATTGACCAAGGGGAGCAGAGTACAAAATAAAATCAAGTTCACTCTTAGATTTACTCAAGTTTTTCAGATATGTTATGAGGATCCAAGGATCCAAAGAAGCCTATTGACCAGAACTACAACATGAGGTACACTTTTTCCTAGAGAGGACTTATAAATTTCTGAAACTCTGAATTTCTGAAACCCAATTTATGAAACTCTGTGACTTTTGTTATCTCATCTCTGGAGTAAGGATAATTTACATTTGATCTTAAGTATTGTTATCACTTTATTGTTATTGTTATAATCTTTACATAGCATTATAATGTTAGATATAAATATTTCTAGAGGTTATGCCATGATAAACATAAGTTGAAAATATTAGAAATAGAAATATCTATAACACATCAAAATAACAAAATATCACAGCTCAATAGACAGTACATTGGAGAGTTCAAATGTCAGTCATTAGCAGATGTGGTTTGCTCTTCTTGCCTAGAATCCTATATTACTAGCCCAGGAAAGGAAAAAAAAAATCAGACTTTGAATACAGTTTCTACTACTTGCAGATTGCTTTTCCATCATCCTACAACTAAAACATAGTAAATTAAGCTCTCTTTGGGATTATCTGGACTTAATTAGATATTTATGTAATATTTCACTATTGCACTTTTTATGTAAAAATCCAAAGTATTTCTTCTATACATTTACAAAAAACTTATTTTTATTTTTTGCTAAGGTTTATGACTAAGGTTATTTCCTATGGAGAGGTTATGCTAAATAATATTTAGTCTTAGAGAGGTTACAGTGGAGTTTGATAATTTAGTTGTAATATAAATCACTTGCAAATCATATAATTCTTTAGAAAGACTAAGTCAAAGCTCAGCAAAATAAATACCAGGCAATTGGTACTTACATGGGATACTTAACAATCTCATTTTCAAGATGAGGTTGATAGACAGGTAAATGAAGAGGGTAAATAGGGAAGAATGAAGTCAAAAATTCATTGTACATACTACAAAATTAATAAAAATAAGGGAAGGAGTGGGTAAAGGGGAGTGAAAATGTTTAGGAGTTGACACAGATCAAGATACACTGTGTACATAATTTTCTTGGTTAAATGGCAAAAAGAAATCAGTACATATCTTGAAAATTAAGAAAAATAAAGGAAGAAGTGAGGTGAGAATATGGAAAAGGATGGTTGAGAATGTTGAACATTGATGGAGATATATTGTTTTGTTGAATGTCAGCTCCTTTGTACAACTACTTAAAGACAATAAAAATATTTAGAGGGTACTATATGTGGCTTTGTTGAAAACTGTTTGCCTAGCATGAATGAGGCCTTAGGTTTAATTTCTTGGTCCCACATATGATTGATAAAGTAAAAAAAGGAAAAATAAACATTAAAATTATTTAGTAAATTACATTGAATTAAAACATGTTTTAAAAAGTGTTATGTAATGTTCTTTTGAATGATATGATTTATTAATATACCGTGATGCTTTAAAAAATTTTTTTATTTTTTATGTTTTGGTCTGGTTGTGGGGCCTGAACTCTGGGCCTGGGTGCTGTCCCTCAGCTCTTCAGCTCAAGGCTACCGCTCTACCACTTGAGCCACAGCGCCACTTCTGGCTTTTTTCTTTTTTGCTTATGTGGTACTGCGGAATCGAATTCAGGGCCTCATGCATGCAAGGCAAGCGCTCTACCACTGAGCCACCTTCCCAGCCCTACCTTGATGCTTATATTGTTTTAAATTTTAGATTTGATGATTTTTTTTGTCCTTTCAAATTTATCTGAAACTACTTTAAAAAAAGTGTATTCTTTTAATTTTAACTAGCTGTATTAAGGAGTTCCCATTCATCAAGCTTCTCATAGGTATACTTAACAAAGTATAAGAAAATTCCATGGTCATTTCAAAGACGGCTTGTTGGGCTTCCAAACCAAGAGCTTTTAATGCTGTGACCAGAGATAGAAGTTCTCCATAGCATGCAATAGTCACTCAATAGTAGCTCTATGTTTTCCAGAGGAGATGTACTGTAATAAAATTGGAAAAAGCAATAAGCATAGATTATATTAAAAAGAAAATTCCATATTTGATAAGTTAAATTATCAAATTGTTCTATTAAATAAATATAAAATAATCAGGAAATTTTAAATACTTCAAAAGTGGTATTTAATATTTGACTTAGCTTTTCCTTTTCAATCATAAACATATGTCTGAAATTATTTAATAACTAAATAAAGTCTTCACATTATTCCCTTCAGATGTCTGGGTAGGTGGCTCAGTGGTAGAGTGCGTGCTTTGCATTCATGAGGCCCTGGGTTCAATTCCTTAGCACCACAGAAGTGGAAAAAGCCAGAAGTAGCGCAGTGGCTCAAATGGTAGAGTGCTATCCTTGAGCTGAAGAGCTGAGGGACAGTGTCCAGGCCCAGAGTACAGGCCCCACGACTGACCAAAAAAAAAATTCCCTTCAGTAACACTTGATTTCTCTACTTATTTTATTAAGGGTTTATAACCCTTATAGTAGATAAATACTTCCCTACCCTAACTTAATGTTCATGACTATCTGCTTACTTATACACAACTCTGAGAATGTGACATGCTTTCTTGGGCTCTTGTTTGCAAATATAAAAAGTAAAATGTTATGTTCTTGCTAGTCAATAAGTTTAGGAGGAGTCTTCTGTTAATTATTTTACTAAAAATTTGATCGCATATTCTTCAAAACATTAAAATTTTAGAACAAGGCTGGGAATGTGGTTTTGTGGTAGAATACTTGCCTAGCATGCATGAAGCCCTGGATTTGAATCCTCAGTACCACATAAGCAGAAAAAGTCAGAAATGGTGCTGTGGCTCAAGTGGTACAGTGCTAGCCTTGAGCAAAAGAAGCTCAGGGACTGTGCTCAGGCCTTGAGTTCAAGCCCCAGGGCTGTCAGTAAATAGTACATAAAATTTTTAGAAAAAACAAGTATGATTTGCTAGTATTTGATTGATGTTTATGGCAATACAAGCATTTACCTTTAATTATAATTTTTTTGGGGGGGATTTTTGTTTTGTTTTGTCAGTCATGGGGCTTGAACTCTGGGCCTGAGCACTGTCCCTCAGCTTTTCAGCTCAAGGCTCTGCCACTTGAGCCAAACCACCACTTCTAATTATAATTTTATTGTTATCAAGATGTACAATTTTACAAGACAGGTATTGAGAATATTTTTGAGTTATGTCCCCCACATCCTTGATTTTCTCCCAGTCCCCACCCCTTGTCTCTGACTACAAGTTGCATAGTTCATTTTCTGCATAGTATGTATTGTATACCATGACTGCATTTATTCACCCTTCCTCCTGCACAACTCTTCAGCTCAAGGCTAGCGCTCTATCACTTGAGCCACAGTGCCACTTCCGGCTTTTTCCTTTTTTGCTTATGTGGTGCTGAGGAATCGAACCCAGGGCCTCAGACATGCAAGGCAAGCGCTCTACCACTGAGCCACCTTTCCAGCCCCTCCTGTTTTACTTTTTAAGAAATATAATCATTTAATGCAGACTCTAAGAAAGATTATTGCTAAATGAAGTTAATATTTGACTTCATTAAAAAAATCTTCCAGTCGGGGGCTGGGAAGGTGGCTCAGTGGTAGAGTGTTTGCCTTGCATACCTGAGGCCCTGGGTTCGATTCCTCAGCACCACATAAGCAAAAAAAAAAAAAAAAGCCGGAAGTGGCGCTGGGCTCAAGTGGTAGAGTGCTAGCCTTGAGCTGAAGAGCTGAGGGACAGTGCCCAAGCCCAGAGTTCAAGCCCCATGACCGGACCAAACAAAAAAAAAAAAAAAAAGAAAAAAAAATCTTCCAGTCTCTGGAGGTTCCTCAAAAGACTCCACATAGAGCTCCCCTATGACCCAGCAATCCCACTTTTGGGCATTTACCCAAATGATCACAAACAAGACCACACTAAAGCTACCAGCACAACTATGTTTATTGCAGCATTATTTACTATAGCTAAGATATGGAACCAACCCAGAAGCCCCTCAGTAGATGAATGGATCAAGAAAATGTGGTATATATACACAATGGAATTCTATGCCTTCATCAGAAAGAATGACATTGCCCCATTTGTTAGGAAACGGAAAAACTTGGAAAAATTCTATTAAGTGAAGTAAGCCAGGCCCAAAGAAACATAGGTCCCATGGTTTCCCTTATTTGCAATATCTAGTATATGCTGACTCAAGCAGAAAAGGTCAGATAAGGTGATGTTAGGGAAATGAACCCTAAGATATGTATTCAAATGTTTTGTTTTCTTTCATGCTATTGCTTCTAACACATTTATAAGATTATTTCTTTGTTGCTTTGTATGTTCGTCCCACACAGTATAACTCCTGCTTTCACTGTATTTGATGTCGGTGTAATTTGTAGAGAGGAAGGGGAAAAACAAATCGTTTAAGTAGGGATACAGGTGGACCCATTGCAACAATGAGATGTACAAGTTGTTATGTCGAAAATGAACTTTACAACTTTGGTGCGGGAGGGGGTGAGCGGGGAGGATTGGGGGGGGCAAGGGGAGGATGGGAAGGGATGGGAAGGGTAAACAAAGGAGGAGGCTACAATGCTTGATAAGAAATGTACTCATTATCTTGCCCATGTAATTGTAACCCCTCTGTACAGTATTTTCACAATAAAAAAATAAAAATAAAAAAATAAAAATAAATCTTCCAGTCTCATTTTAAAATATCTTAAAAATATGTTGACAGGGTAATATTACATGTCCTTTAAAGTCTTTATTTTTGTTTATAAAATGATGTATTTTGAAGTCGTTAGAAAGAAAATACTATGAGTATCTATACTTTTTTCCCCCCTCAAGATAAGTAGAGTCTACAGTTCAAGGCAATGGAACGAAATTATGCTTACATAGTTTTTTTTTTACTCTTTTGACTTATGTAACTAATTAGAATGCTTTTACAGTTGAGAATGAGTTTTTAGGATTGTTTATTTAAGTATTTGATGTTTTTATAATAGTAATAGTTCCATAAGAAATAAAATTTTCCCTACACTGGCTTTACTTTTGGTATTTTTGTTTCTTTAAAAAGTGTTATTTAATGTGGTATTTTTTTGTTTGCTTACTTTTGGACCTTGTACTGTAAATACAATAGGTTCCTGTGCACACTTTTATTTTGGAAGACTGGGATTTGAATTTGAGTGATGTAAAGAACTGGGGAGGGAAAGAGACAAGATTCTTGATAAGTTATTTGATAAGTTATTTTGGACTTCTGAACAGCTACATAAAATCTTTTGCAGGTGTTTTCATTTTCTCCCTTCTTTCCATTATTACTCATTTGTATCCCTTTCTAGATCTTTGTGTTAATCAATGACATGTCACTCTTTAGACTTTTCAGAACTACTCAAAACATGTTTAAATTAAACTCTATGATTTAACCTTTCTGAAAATGAACTACCTATAGTTATAGTCGTAAATTCTGCAGACAGATTGCTTGGGATCAAGTTCATGTGCATTCTTTCCTAATTACATGTTTTGCCTGTTTTAACAAACCAGTGTACCTTTGTTTCTTTGTCTGTAGCAAGAGGATGAAAATACAACCTATGTGAAAGGTTGCTATGAAGATTAAATTGTTTATATTTGGAAAGCCTTCAGAGGAAGGTCTGTTATGTAAAGACTAACATATGAGGGTTTTTTTTTTTGTAGTATGTTTTAAGTGGAAGCTTCCTATTCTTCTATGCCATTCAAGTATTTAATTTTCTTCTCTAAGGCTAAACCTTCAACCTGAACTTGCATTCTCAATGTCTACCACACCCTCAGGGATCTTCTTGGTTTCCATTTGAATAAAACTTTTTTTCCACTTTGTCAGGCATAACTTGACTGTTTAAATCTCTCTGATTCTTAACTACTTCAGCCTTATCTGCTAGGGTATTCAAGAGTATACCTCCTTAAGCCACATTGACCTAAAAATCATGTTTTCTTTATCTGGACTCAGGAGAAATGAGTGTTCTTTGAGAATGATGAAGTGTTCTTCTATTTCCCAATCTCAAAATGTTGTTGGTCTCCGTTACATGGTTTTCCTTCATTCAGTGAATAAAATGAATGTTTGAATGTTATGAAACTTATTCCTTGTTTACTGTGAGTTTCCTTTAGAAATATAATGTGCTACCTTGGAAAAAGCAAAGAGATTCTCTTTCCAGCAATAATTAACCAAGAAATATGCTATTACCAAGAATTTAATAATGAAAGAATGTTACCTGACAGGGTAAATAACAAGAATAACAGCTCTCTTTTTGAGCAAATTCTGATTGGAAGAATACTATATCTCATGTACTATGCAAATAAATATCCTCTATTTTGGAATGATTAACAAATGTATGCTACACTATAACTTTTCTTTATATCTTTTTCCTCAGAATTTATAATCCCTTGAAGTTCATATCAATTATATTTTCTATTTAATGGCAATGCACGAGAAAATCATATTAGGCATGCTATTATAAGGAGAGATTTGAAGGGTTATTAGCTTCTGTGGTGTGCATGTAGACATATGTCAATAATGCGTGACCTGAAAATGGTCTTCAGTGGTTTACTGTGTTGTATTTTTGAGATGCTGGATACAGGGTTAGGTGGTTTCTATACAAGGAATTTATTGTTCTATTGATCTTGTCTGTTTCTATTTGCCTTCGATAGGAATGACATTGACAAAATTGCCAATGTAAGTGGAAATATGCTTGAATGGTATTTCTCTCCTTGGGTTGCTGGGTTGGCATTGAAAGATTGATCAATTCTTTGGTTGATAAGCCTGTCAAGTACATTCAGTGAATTGGTTTTAGAATACTTTATATCTTATGTTTGTTAAATTCTCCACATATGGTACTAAACCTACAGAAGAATCTTTTCTTTTTCTTTTTTTCTTAATTCCCAACTGAGATTCTCATTTATCAATAATTAAACTTTTACATTTTAATGAATTATTTAATTAGAATGACCACATTTATTACCACTTTATACCTGCTTCATTTGAAATCATTATCTCTAGTGCAACTTTGATTTCTGTTCAGTTTGAAATATTTTTAATTTTTATTATGATTTATTCATTACGTTGTGAATTATTTAAGCATATGTTTTAAAGTTTGAAATACACAAAGTTATAATACTTTTCTGTTACTGGCTTCATTTCCCTTTTCTTTTTATAGTTGTGTTGTATGATTGTCCCCATTTTCTTCTGTGTTGAACATGCTTTTCTCAGCTTACAACCTAAGTTCCCCTTTAATCATGTTATAATTGCTTTGGGTTCACATTGCCATTTTTGCAAGTAATTGTTTGGCTTTAAGAAACTTGAGGGAAATTTTAGAGTTGGTGTTGCTGTCTAGCACTTTGGTGAGGCTGTTCTGTTCAAGAACCCTTATCTCTGTGTAGCTGTATCCCCCCAAACACAATGCTGAGGTTTTAGTCTAATTATTTGTTCAGTATTCTGTCAATTAGTGAAGGCAAGACATTCATTTGACTCTCTGACTGTAGATATTTTTCTTTATTCTTCTCTGTGATTCTATTTTGTTTTATTTAGTTACAAATATTTTAAGAATTTTGAACTAAGTGTGGTAAATGTTGAATACTGAAATATTATCCATTGCTGAATTCCACCCCTTTATCAACATGAAGTAATCTTCTTTATACTTGATAATGTTCTTTGCTTAGAAATGCCTTTGTCTAGGATGTTCACTCTTTCTCTTCCTTTTCAATAAAATATTGGAATTCTTAGCAAAAGGAACAAGACCAAAAAATAAATAAAGGGGATCCAAATAGGGAAAGAAGAAATAAAACTATCCCTCTGCAGATGACATTATCCTATATTTAAAGAACCCGATAGATTCCTCTCCCAAGATACTTGAGCTGATCTGAAACTTTGACAAAGTAGCAGGGTATAAAATTAACCCATAAAGACCAGTAGCTTTTTTTTTAATTTTTATTTTATTTTATTTGTGAACATACTGTACAGAGGAGTTACAATTACACGGGCAGAATAATGCATACATTTCTTACCAAGCATTGCAGCCTCCTCCTTTGTTTACCCTTCACATCCCTTCCTAGCCTCCCCCTCCCCCCATCCCAATCCTTCTCCTTCCCTCCCCTTCCTCCCCCCCCCCCCCCCCGCATTGCACCGACTTTGTAAAGCTCGTTTTGGACATGACAACTTGTACTTCTCATTGTTGTAACAGGTCCACCTGTATCCTTAAACAACTGGTTTTTCCCCATCTCCTCCACAAGTTATACTGACATCAAATATAGTGAAAGCAGGGGTTATACTGTGGGGGAGGGACATACAAAGCAACAAAGAGATAATCTTATAAATGTGTTAGAAACACATGCATGAAAGAAAAAAAAAACATTAAAATACATATCTAAGGGTTCATTTTCCTGACATCAGTAGCTTTTTGGTATGCCAACAATGAGAAGAGTGAGGCTGAAATCAGGAAAGCAATTTCACTTGTAATAGTCTCAAAAAAATACCTAGGAATTTAATCAAAGATGAGAAGGAATTCTGTGACAAAACCTTAGAAATCTGAAAAAAGAAATTGAAGCATATTTAAGGAAATGGAAAAATATTCTGTACTTGTGGATTAGAAGAAATAATATCCCCCAAATAGCAATATTGCCAAAAGCAATTTACAAATTCAATGCAATACCCATCAAAATCCCCCCCAAAAAACATTCTACAGGAAAATAGAGAATGCAATCCAAAAATGCATATGGAATAAAAAAGACTCTGAATAGCAAAAACAATCCTTACTTAGCAAGAAGAACAGTGTTGGAGGAATACCAATACCAAACTTCAAACTCTATTATAAAACCATAGTAATAAAAACAGTTTGGTACTGGCATAAGATAGGCCTGGGGAAAAATAGAATAGAATTGAAGACATAGAAATGAACCCACAGACATATACTCACCTAATATTTGATCAGGAAGCCCAAAACACAGACTAGAAGAAAAACAGCCTCTTCAACAAATGGTATTGGCAAAATTGACTATCCACATGCAGAAAACTGAAGCTAGATCCTTATGCATCACCCTACACCAGAATCAATTCTAAATGAGTCAAAGACATCAGTGTAATGCCAGATACCATGAATATATTACAGGAAGGGGTAGGGGAAACTAGAGCTCTTAGGCATGTGTCAGAAATTTCCTAAGTAAAGATCCAGACTCACAAAGAAAGAAAGACTGGATAAATGGATTGCCTGAAACTGAAGAGCTTCTGCATACCAAAGGACATAGCTAACAAGATAAATAAATAGCTCAAAGAATGGGAGATTTTTTTTATCAGCTATACATCAGGCAAGGACTTCATATCTAAAATATACTTACAGCTCAAAACATTAAACCTACCAAATATAAACTCTCAAGGAAACAACCCAGTTAAAAAAAAAATGGGCTAATGGCTTCTAGAGAGACTTCTCAGAAGAAGAGAAAGTAAGAATGGCCAATAGACTAATGAAGAAATGTTCAACATCTCTGGCCATAAAATAAATGCAAATCAAGACATCATTGAGAGCCACCTCACTCCTGTTAGAATGACCATTATAAAATAAACTAATAATAACAATGTTGATGGAAATGTGGCCAAAAGGGAACTCTGTTAGTGGGAATGTAAACTTGTTCAACCACTCCTTCTTTATTTTTCCTAATTCTTCATCTGGCTATCAATATATTTACCTAGTCCTTAGAACTCATATTTAAAAAAAGAACTCATTATTTGTGTTCACTTTGATTCATTTTATAGAAGCACTTTATACAGAGAATTATTTATTTATTTATTTATTTATTTATTTATTTTTGTACTGGTTCTAGTGCTTGAACTCAGGGCCTGGGTATCAAGCTTTTTTGCTCAAGGCTGGGCTCTACTATATTAGCCATAATTCAACTTGCAATTTTGTTTAATTTTTAAAAAAAATTTTAGTATAAAGGTGATGTATAGAGGGGTTACAGTTAGAAGTCAGATAATGAATACCTTTCCTTTTGGACAGTGTCACCCATCTCTCATCTCTGTTTTCTCCTCCTGACTTCCCTCCCCTTCAAGTTGTATAGTTATGATCCTCTCCTAAGAATATCCCCCTTTGTTCTACTGTGTAAGTGTTTAGACTGCTGTTTAATTATTGTCCAAGTGTTATTATTTAGCTTTTACTATCCATTGGGTTTACTTGTAGCTATATGGGCACATTACAAATGAGGGAGAACATGCAGCCTATATTTCTTTGTTTCAGTTGATTCCTAGATTTTTTTTGAGACTATTACAAATAGAGTTGCTTTCCTGATTTCAGTCTCACTCTTCTCATTGTTAGCATACAAAAAATTGTGAATTAATTTTATATCCTGTTACTTTGCCGAAGTTTTAGATGAGTTCAAATAACTTGGGAGAGGAATCTGGGGTTCTTTAAATATAGGATCATGTCATCTGCAAAGAGGAAGAGTTTTACTTCTCACTTCTAACATTTTGGTGATTACTTGGGGGTAAGAATATCAGAGACTTTTTTTGCCTAGGGTTCGCTATTCAATTTCTAAATTTAGCTCTTTTTAGGATTTCTATAACTATTAAATTTTTTTTCATTTCCCCATTCAGCCATTATATGTATTCTCTTTGAGTTTTTGCATCTATTTTTATCCTCTGAATTAATTCTGTCATTATTCATTCCTTTTTTCTTTTATTTCATTGATCATTATTGCAATCATGTTTTTGAGTTCTTTGAGCTTTCTTCTTTGTTGTGCTTAGCTTCTATTACTTGTGTAGTTGTTAACTTTTAGAGATGTCATGGTGTCTTTGTTTTTCATATTTCTTGCATTGAGATTTATATATATTTATACATATAATAGGTAATATAATACATAACAAATACCATAAATACCATATATAATATATATGGTATATAGATGGTGTGTGTGTGTGTATATGTTAAATTTGTTGGTTGGGTGTTTTAATCCAGTGATTAGCTAGGACTGTGTAATGAAAGAGTTGCCTTGTAATTTCCCTGTGCTGGACTGGGTGGTAGTTTAGTAGTCAAGTTTGCATGCTTAGGATAGTTCTTTCCTCTTTAGCATGTTTCCTAGCTGTGTTATATGTATTTACGTGCTGCAGGCCTTTGTAACAACTGGCTGCCTGCAGCCTGCTAACTGTATAATGACTCCAATATTCTATATTTTAAAATATGGCTTCTAGGATGATTCACTTTACAACAACTCAGGTCAAGAACTAGTTGGGCTCTCTTCTATATCCTTGTGCTTGTGTTGGTATTTTATGTGAGTTGAGGGAAGGGCTAGTTAATGATTTATTCTTCACATCTGCCCTGCTCTCATATTGCAAATTTCCCATCTGTTTTTCCTTAATACTGGAATGTACTGCTGGCCACACAGGGCTGTTTAGTTTGTAAGAAGTCTCCCTCTTACAGGTCTTGCTGTTTATGCCTGATGACATTCCAAAAGGAGTTACTTTAATGTGAATGATTGTGCCAGGTACAGATAAACTGGGACTTGTACCAATGGTGTAGAACTCAATAGACTTAGTTTTTTCTTACTTGGAAAGCTCAGTTCCATAAAACTCTGTTCAGAAGCTTGTCACCCTGTAGTAAGGCAAAAACTGAGGGCTATCTTCTGAACCCTAAGTCCAGTTCTCAAGTCTTCCCTTCTTGCCTGGTAATAAGCCTCCAAAGCCACCAGAAAGCTCCTAGATGATGTGTATTCTGCCAGCCCTGAGTTTGGTGATATTCCTGTAGTGATCCTCAAGAAATGGGACTTGCTGGGACTTGCTGTTGCTAGGAGGGCAAGGTCATTCACCCATCAGACACTTTACTGCCTGAGTTGCTGTGGCTGATTTGAATTCTCAGCTTGCCTGCACCCAATCCCCTCTATCTGAAATACCATTTATCTGGCTGTTTCCTGATTGCTGGTGTGGCTCAGTCTATAGATTGCTTATGAGGAGTTAGTATAGACTGATCTGTCTGGAGGATCCTGAAATAAGAAGTCTCTATCAACAGAGGCAAAGTACCTAGTTTTCTGAAGTGTCGTTCAATGAAACTGCTCTCTCCAGTGGGGGCCTATCAACAGCTTCCCTAGGTCTCCCACAGAGCCGTCAGTTTAGCTGGAATCAAAACTTCTCCCAGTCTACATCAGCCTCAGATGGAAACTTTCACCAAGGGACTATCGCTGGGTGATCCAGCAGTCCTTGAACCCCTACTCTTTTTTGACCTCTAGTTCCAATACCAATTCAGTCTCATGGTCTATCTGGCTACAGGCTGCTTGCAATCAGGCTTTGTAAGCTGATCATTCTGTAATCAGGGCTATCTACCAGCTGAGCTTAGATATTTTATTTTTTGAAATGGCCTTTAGGGAATAGACTTGCTGATTGCGGTTGCTGGTTGCTAAGGTCTGAATTCAGACTCCTTCTCTTTCTGTCTGCGTCTGATGGCAGACTTCCACCTGGCCCTGATTTGGCTTTCCAACCCAACCCTCCCTAATCACCAAATATTCATTAAATTTCAGGCCTTCTCCGGTTGTGGCTGCAGAGCTCCTGCCAACAACCAAAGAAGACTGATCATTCTGTAACCAGAGCTATCCACAAAGCAAAATCTAGATCCTCCTGTGTTTTCTGAAATGGCTAGCTCTCTGGCTATGAAGTTACTCTCACTAGGAAGATGGCCAAATCGAAAGGAAGACAATGTTTCCATCTATATTTGCCTCTGATTGCTGTGGCCACTCAAACACTGGCTGGTTGCCACAGACTATTCTAATCACTGATGGTTTCTTTTGCAAATTCCCCAGTTCTGTGTCAGTCTCAGTGCTGGATGCAGGCTGCTTGAATCAGTTATTGTAATGTGATACCCTGAATTCCTTAGTCTTAAGCAGGCATCTCTCCCAGTGGTACCTTGCTGTCACTCTCAGACACTTGGTGAGTGAAAAGCTGTATCATCTGATGCTGACCTGTCATGCTGGGAAAGTCATGAACCCACTGAACCTCTGAATGGGGGTTTGATGCTTACAAAGGGTGTGGATATGTCCCAGAGCTCTGTCTATTTTTCTGTCACAGGGGATGCCTGGCTCACCTTTTAGTGGTGCACTTGGCTTCAAGGGAAATAGGGTTAGAGCTGCAAACCATTTCCTGTCACCTTTCTTTTTTGACACATTTTTCCACTGTCCAATTTTCCTTTGTGGGTCTCAGTGTTCTTGTTCCTTTGTTTCTCAGAGTTTCGAGAGTGATATTTATATAGAGATCAAAGATTAGTTGGTATTCGTTTTAAGTTCATCTTATAGGATTTTCCTTTATGCACTTAGCTATCCATCACTTAAGCACAAACTTGAGAAAATCAACTTGTTCAGTTATGTTGTTGTTTTTCAGATATGTTGAGAAATTTACATAAGTGTTGAATTTCCTATGAAATGCTGGTCCATATTTACAGTTCTCCTTGCTGAAATAGTATTCTGCAATTGAGCACATTTCCTTCCTTCCTTCCTTCCTTCCTTGCTTGCTTCCTTCCTTCCTCCATCCCTCCCTCCCTCCCTTTCTCTCTCCCTCTCTCCTTCTCTCCCTCTCTTCTTCTCTCCCTCTCTCCTTCTCTCCCTCCCTCTATCTCTTTCTCTTTCTTTCCTTCCTTCCTTCCTGCCTTCCTTCCTTCCTTCCTTCCTTCCTTCCTTTCTTTCTTTCTTTCTTTTTTCTTTCTTTTATTCTTTCTTTCTTTCTCTCTTTCTCTCTTTCTTCCTTCCTTTCTTTCTTTTTTCTTTCTTTTATTCTTTCTTTCTTTCTCTCTTTCTCTCTTTCTTCCTTTCTTTCTTCTTTCTTGTCTTGGGGCTTGAACTCAGGGCCTGGGCACTATCCTTGAGCTTCTTTTGCTCAAGGCTAGCACTCTACCACTTGAGCCACAGTTCCAGCCTTTTCTGTTTATGTGGTACTGAGGGATTGAACTCAGGACTTCATACATGCTAGGCAACACTCTTATCACTAAGCCACATCCCCAGCCCTGAACACATTTTCTCATGTTGGTAAATACCAATTTTTCTATCATTTTGCTAGAACTTGAACATTTTATTTTACTTAAAATGTAACTATTCTTAGCATTTTCATGCCCAGAAAATGTAAACCCCCCTCTACTTTACAAATGAAATTTCTGTATATTTTTATTTTATGTCATATTTAGCAAATAATCAGCATAATTGGTATCTTTGATCATTTGAACACAGAGAAGCCTGATACAGTATTATCATGAAAAAAATCAAAATAATTGATTTATATTGAGCTTGTTATTTTGGTGTAGAATGTGAAGGAGACATAATTATGTGTTTATTCATGAATATTCTTTGTAAATTGGATAAGGTATTGTAAGCTGTCTTTGTACCAAATCTAATGATGATGTGTTTTGTTAAAGGAAAAATGTATTGGGATCATCTAATTAGTGGAAATGTCTCAAAATTTACATGAAAAAAATAAGCATATCATGGATAAATAGATATTCAATGAATATTTCTTCCTTTTAAGCTTGTTTTGTTAAAATTAAATATATTTACTTATCTAGTCAATATATATGGATTTGTGTTAATATTTTCATAATGTTTACATTTATCAGAACATCATGTATATCATAATTATGGATAATTTCACTTGTCTGTTATTTCAATAATGTTGGAGAAACATTAAAATAGTATTAAAAACAAAAACCCCAATTATTTATATTTTGCCAATAATTCCTGGTGCTCACTGATTACAATAATGATCCTACTTCAGTAGTTGCACTTGGTATTACTTTCAGGTTTTGTATTCATTATCTATTTCAGTATTACAGTATAGATTTAATGTCTTATTTTAATCTGATCATAGGAGGGTTGTGCCTGCTTTTGGTAAACCCTCATCTTTCCTTCTATAATTATTTTCAGTCAACTTATTGGGAAATATACCCCAAAGAAGGATGTTTATCTCCATCATAGACTATAAATAAAGTGCACATTTGTTTATGTGTACTGAATTGAACTTGCTTATCTTCAAGGTATTGAGTTAGTTCTTGTATGTATGTAAATGTATTCAGCTAAGAAGTTTCTGTTCTTAAGAGGCTTTTCATTGTAGGGACATCCCAAAGTTTGTTTTAATAGTTTGAACAATTCTTTAAAACAAGTAATTGGCTGGGTGCTGGTGGCTCATGCCTGTATTCCTAGCTACTCAGGATGCTGAGATCTGAGGATTGTGGTTCAAAGCCAGCCCAGTCAAGAAACTCCATGAGACTTTTTTTTTTTTTTGTCAGTCATGGGGCTTGAACTCTGGGCCTGGGCATTGTCCATCAGCTCTTCAGCATAAGGCTAGCACTATACCACTTGAGCCACAGCACCACTTCCGGTTTTCTGGTGGTTTATTAGAGATAAGAGTTTCACAGCTTTTCCTACCCTGGCTGGCTTTGAACTGATCCTCAGATCTCAGCCTCCTGAGTAACTAGAATTACAGGCATGAACCACCTGCGCCCGGTTCCGTGAGACTCCTTTCTCCAGTAAACCACTCAGAAAACCTGAAGTGGTACTGTCGTTCAAGCGGTAGAGTACTCGTCTTGAGCTGAAGAGTTCAGGCCCAGAGTTGGAGCCCCACGACCAACAAAAACAAACAAAAAAAAAAAACAAAAAAGCCAACAACTAATTGACCACTTTTCATAGAACTAATGTTTTTACAGTATTTGTTACCATAGGGAATCACACATAGGACTCTGCTGTATTACTGATGGCATATTTACCCAATCCTAGCCAAGGCTTTTCTTATGAAATTTGGAAGTAGATGTTTAAACCAGCTTATATCCCAGGGCCTAAGTTTGAAGGTGAAATAAACTAGAGAACAAAGAAACCTATATGTAAAACTGAGTTAGGGTGAATAGGATATATATTATTTTCTTGACCAACCCCTCTTTACTGCCCAAGCAACAAGTGACATGCTATAATAAAAAAGAGAGGAACTCATCTTTCTTTTGTTTTGTGTTTACCTTTAACTTTCTTCTTAAGATTTGATATGGGGAAAATGACACACATGTATTCACCATATTCCTGGAAAAGGATTTTGTTTATTCAAACTGGAAATGTTTATGCATCTGCACTTTTCAAGAATCTGTAACCACATGCCCCAGAATAATTGGGAGTGCATTTGCAAGGATACAATGTGAATTGAACTATTTTGCTGTGATAGTAAGTTGTGATGGGGGTCGGGGTGGAAGCAGCTCATTATCTGAGTACATTAACTTGCATTTTCCCAACCTTGTAAGGTAATAAGCAATTAATCCAATAATTACATCACCGTGGATAATTTATAATGATGAATGTAATAGAATTTAATTAACTTCAAATAAATATTTTAGCAAGGATTCATTTATATACTCAGACATTTCCATTTTAATATCGTCTCTATTTTTGTCTTTAACCACTGTACCAAAAGTCGTGCAGAAAAGTTTTTATCATTTAAAAGCATTTCTAGGATTTATGTCAAGATCAACATGCAGATGACAAAGACTGTCATTCTGATGTTATTGATGATATTGCTTTCGAGTTCCTAATCTTACTCAGATTCTTTCAGATAGATTAGAATGGTAGAGGTGATTTTTTTTTTCTTTTGGTCATGGGCCTGAACTCTGGGCCGGGGCACTATCTCTCAGCTTTTCAGCTCAAGGATACTTCTCTACCACTTGAGCCATAGCACCACTTCCAGATTTTTCTGCTTATGTGGTGCTGAGGAATAGAACCCAGGGCCTCATGCATGCAAGGCAAGCACTCTACCATTGGGCCACCTTCCCAGCCCCTGGTAGAGGTGTTTTATGGTTTTTTTTTTAATTTTTTAAGGTTTGTCTAAAAATCTTTATTTAAGGCCAAGACACAAAAGGCCCTATGTAGGCAGTACTTTTTTTTGAGGAATATGCCTTATGAAAGGGCACAGTATTACAAGGATACAGGAAGGGTGCAGAGTTTGTACCTGGTCATTCTTTATCATCAATAGTTCAAGAAATTTACCCCTTGTAATTATCAAATTAAGCTATTTAGATATGCTGGTATATGAAATTAAGAGATTTCCTTCAAACCCATCAATGCATATTTATTGAATCTGTCAACTTACTCTGTCTCTGAATGTAAGCACTACAAGTTGGAAATAATTGTACATTACAGCAGCAGTGAACCGGTAGTACAAAAGAAGCATATAAGAAATGATTACAAGGGCAATGATGTGTGACAAAGGAGCTTGTCTTGGCTACCTGTCTTGGCAACTGGAGGGAAATCCTAGTTCAGGGCAGAGGGAGGTCACTCTGCTTTGAAACAGTTCTCATCCAAATCATCTGGTGAGAAAGAAAGGCTTAATAAAATTCTAAGTGTGGGTGTATAAGCAAAATGACCCTGATTCTACCTGTTTGGCCCCAGAGCTTCTTTAAGCGAGAAGAGTTGCTTCAGTCATGAACAACAACAGCTCAGCCAGCTCCCTGGGTGAGGGTGAGATATTGGCTAGTATCTCTGAAATACCTTTGTCTGATAATGTCAACAAAAACTGAGCATGGGATCAGCTTGAGTGTTGTCACAAGTAGTCTAAGGCACATGCTGAGGAGTAGGAAATGACCAATGATCCCATTATCTTCAATGCTGCCAGTATGATGCGGGTGTCATTTACTCCTGAACTCAAGTGAAGTTTGTGTGTCAAAGTTAATGTGATTTGATTGGAAAACACAGACTAGGTTTCATTATGATTTTGAGTTGATGTAAATATTTGAAGTGAAATTTGAGAACAAACGAAAAGATTATTTGACTTTACATGACTCTCCATGAGACAAAAACTTTTTAGCTACTATGAAAGATGAATGGTATACATGGGTAAGATATCCTTTTAAAATTTTTATTAATCGGTAAAAGAGCAACTGGATTGTTAGACTAAGATTAACCTGAAACACTTCATTTGGCAAAACAACTTTGTTTATGTATCATCTGAGTTAAAGATTGATACTAAACACTTGATTATGTTTTGATTGCACTGAAACCTTTTATTATGTAAAGAAACTCGGTCTCAGTCAAGAGAAACAGAGAAGCCACCACTTAAAAGCACAAATTGTGAGTCTTTATTGGAGAGCCAGAGGACTGCTGATGGCCTTTTGTCTGAAAGACCAGCATCCCCGAATGCAGGTAGCACGAAGCTTATATAGGCCCAAACCACACAAGTTGTGTGGAATCAAACCCAACACAAGTGTTATACATGAGCAAAGCAAACCAGATGAGCACACTTAAAGCTAATAGAAAAGCAAGCCATCTAGGGAAACGGTCAGGGGGAAGTCAAGGGCCTATTATCTAGGGGAAGCATAGACCCTTACTTCAATTACATCACCTTTTTTATTCAATAGTTGAAGTAAGATACTTAGTGCCTATCTATCATATTTGTAAGAGTCAAGACTTAGAGGGATGGCCTGAATAAACCTCTAAAAGATGAAATCTAAGTGTTCACTGTGGATTGGCTCTGGAGGATCCTCTAGAAAAGAAGGTAGTTCTTTGTTCAACTGGTTGGCAGAACCAACCACTGTTGGCAGTTCCTTGTGATTGTACTAACAGAGAGACACAACTTACTGATGCCATCTTAGAGGTCATCCTTAGATCTTAGCTGCTGCCCGCATCTTCTCAAGGATTTCTGCTATTCCTCCAATTTTCCTATGTTTCCTTAACATATAGGATTCCCCTATATGGCTGCAAATAGCCAGACAACAGGAAGAAACTTTGCAGTGAATCTTACTTTAATATTGAGCTCCAAATATGTATTTTTTAATGATTGTTCATATAGTAACCATCTTATTTTAAATACTGCTGCCTAAACAAATATTTGTTTTATTTGACTTTTTCAATGATATTTCCACCAAGGAAGTGATACAACATATAAAAATAAAAGTTTCTCAAGCAACATATATGAGACTAGATAGGCGTATAGAAGGAAAGTAAAAGTCATTAATTATTGGGCCATCATTTATGTAACGTCTACAGTTTTGAAAGTGCTGGGACTGGAATGCAACAGTGAATAAGAGCAACCCTGGCTTCTCCCATTAGAGAACTTGATACAAAATGCTTCATAGTATTGAAAATGTTTATAAAAGTTGAATGATTTTAGATTATGTGATGCTTATGAAAGGTTTTAGATTATGTGACGGTTATTTTCTGGCATATATTGTTTCTTCTCAATAAAACACTGGTACAGTCATACATGCATTCTTGCAGCAGGTACACATGTTATTTAAGGTCTATCCCTGATTTCAGAGGGAGCATGGGCATGTATACATGCATAACACATAACATATATGTGCCATACACAAACACACGTGCACGCACACACACACACACACACACACACACACACACACACACACACACACACAAAGCAGCTTGTGCCAGTTTAAATGCTCATATTTATCTAGGATTGTTCAAGGTCCTTGGAATCATAAGTCAAGATAAACGTTTTTACTTGAAGAGATGAGGGGTGAATAAAAATATGTATTTGCTAATTTGAATCTGGTTTAGTGGTGCTTCATAAAATTTAGAAATTTCAGCTGGGCATGGGTGGCTCATGCCTGTAATCCTAGCTACTTAGGAAGCTGAGATCTGAGGATTGTAGTTTAAAGTCAGCCCAGGAAGGACAGTCAATGAGACTTTTATCTCCAATAAGTGACCAAAAAGAAAAATCTGAAAATGGTGCTGTGGCTCAAATGGTAAATTGCTAACTGTGTTGCAAAAAGAAGCTCAGGGACTGGACCCTGGCTCTGAGCTCAAGGCCCAGAACTGGCATACACAGAAAAAAAAATTAGAAGTTTCCAATTGGGATGATCTGAGCCAAATACCATGTCATATGAATGATTGGACTTCATCTTTTGTATTTTCATTCTATCTTGATCATGCATGTAGAATTAGATAAATTTAAATTTATGCTTAGGATTTGCATCCAAGTAGGGGTTTTTTTTGGGGGGAGTGATATAATCAACCTATTAATAAATAGAGAAAAATCAGTGTGGGTGTAGAACTATCTATAATTTAGATGTGAACAGCCATGTTTTTTTTAAAAATAAGAGATTTAGTGATAGTGTTCAGGCCAATAAAAAATGATCAGTCTTTCAGGCATATATTGTGAGGTACAAGTTTTGTTGAAGATGTCAGTTCTTGGAAATTAACAGGCGCATACTATGCTATTCTGCCTCTGATTAGAAACAGATATTATATCCTAATAGGTGCCACTGGCTAAATCTCTGAGAGCAGGGATTGTAGGTGGCTATTGGCACAATCAGCCAGTTCTTTCTGAGAAAATCTTGGAAGAAAATAACACAGGGAGAAAACAATCAATCAAATACTGAAAATGGAGGCAGAAAGGAGAGGACCTATGAGAACATGATGGGCAGTGAAGTGTTCCTGTACTGTATGAATATACAGAAATACCACCATGAAGCCCCTTCATGTTACAAATGTATCTTAACTCAAAACTAAAAAGAAAATCAAGACAGAGAGAAAAAAAAGCTTTGTAGATTAGTCAGAAACAGTGTGAGAGGCAGAGATTTAAAAATCCAAACACTTCATTCTACAATTGTCTTTCCTTCTGAACCTTATTTTCTAGGTTCTTCACCCATCCTGTTTGCTTCTTTTGCCGTCAATTTGTTTATAATTCTAAAGCACACATCACTATGTCTTATTTGACCAGCCCCAGTGAGATATTATTTCAGTTGGAGTCTAGCCAGAGAAACAAAAATTGTGCTGAGTATTTCAATCAGATAAAGTTTTGTGTAAAACTTGGTTCCTCTGGTGTTAAAGGGTAAACATGAGAAGGTAGTGACCCAGAGATGAATATATGTGACAAAGTTGCTGCTTTCTATTTTAGATGCAAGTGAAAGAGACTCAACCCAAATTCCCTTATGCCCAGGATGTGTATTAGGTCAGAGCTGGGAAAGAACTGACTTGATTTAGCTCATTGGAATCAAAGGCAGAGTAAATGCTGAGGCACAGCAAGTGGATAAAAGACTCACTTTCTTCCAGAAGTATTCATTCTTTCAATCTCTCCTTTCCAACTTTTTCCTTTCCCTCCTATTTAGTTCCCTTATATCTTCTGACCATTTTTTTGGTTTTGTTCCCCAGGTGAAACATGTCTCTGAATGTCGGGAGGGATGGCAGTCACATTGTCACATTGTCATTCTTCCAAGAGAATCACTTAGTAGAAAAATACTTATTATGTTTAAAAACTGTGGTATGATGATATATGTCTATGCTTTAGTGTACTGTGAAGGTGTTTACTCACAGCAAGAATCTGACATCATGATTGAATGATACCCTGTGGTGTGGTGTGGTGTGGCCTGGCCTGAGACAAATGCAGATGTAAAGGGGCGCCATCGTGGAAGTGGAGTTTCTTGAAAGAAGAGGTGTTAGACAAAAACGTAATATTCCCACGCAATAGTACTGTTGTTATTATATGCTTATGGAAAATTAAGGTGTCCTTAGTTCAATATTTTAATTAAACACACCACCTTCTATTCTATCCTAATAACACATTACATCTTTAGTCTTCCATATTGTCTATGGTCACTTGCTTTCTACATGTTTACCTTGAGTTCAAGAGTTGAGCATATTCTTCTTAGAGAGCTTCTATTTTGGAAATAGCTTAAAATAAGCTATATATATGTATATTTCATACTTTCAAACTATGCATTTTCATATGAAGTTATAATTTTTCTTGGTATTTCTTATTAGAAATAATGCATCAAAATAATTTATATATAGTTTATTCTGTATCTGTAATATTTTAATTTCATCATGTAGAATATTTTTGTAATGTTACTGTAATGGTCTTTCTTATTTAAAAAAAAATTCTGCAGACTTTCCCCAGTCCTTCAGAGAAGGATCTAAATACTTCTCCAATTTCTACTAAGATTCCTAGACCTGGTAGATTTTGTGCAAACCCAGCTCCCACAGTGTGAGTTAAATGAAACAGAGCATCAAACAGAACACACTTATTATTCACAGAAGGCATAGAGGATTAACAGAAATACGTACACAGAGGGTCTGTTCCCCAGGCAGTAGAAAGCTTTGCAGAGTGAATGAAGTCTTGTATGTGCATGTTCCATTTTGCAGCACAACTGAGAGACCCCCCCCCCCCGCCAAGCATTCATTCTGAGTTTTATACTACAGAGTAAATTTTGAACACTGCCCTGAAGAACTGCAGGACTCCCATTCTAAATGAAATGTGGACTAAACCCAGGCTGCTCCACATAGTCCCTTCCTATCTGAAGATACTGCATTCTCATAACATTCTGACATAGATTGTGAAGCTGAGTGGGAAGGGGTAATTGAGTCCATTCAGAATCCTGTCCTTTGGTATCCATGTAATATGTGGAATTCATTCATCTACTCAGCCACTCACAGCTTTTTGGAATATTCTGAATGTACTCAGTGTGATGTCTGATAACCATAATTATTTTAAAGTAGTCAAGTGTTTGCCACAAAGGTGTTAGTTGGCAAGGCATCAAGGTTTATATATTTTATTCAGCATGTAATAAGTGTGGACATCTCTGAATTGTCAGAACAGTAGGAAGACAGACAATACATTTTATTTTTATATTCCATACATAAAGATTTGTTGCTGGTTGAGGTTTTTGTTTTCCTCTAAATTTAATATACTTTGTTACTATATGCTTTTCTTCCATACTTCATTTTAAGCATATTCCTTAAATGTCAAGTTCATTTTATTCTTTTGACTTTCATTTTGAGTAGTGGCAAAAAAAAGGAACAGACTGTTAGGAAACTGCATCATCTTCTCTAAATGTGACAGCCTTCTATAGTTATGTCAGTATCTCACCAGGAGACCTTGGCGTGGATAGCTCCACATCTGAAATTTTCATCTTCTGGTTGGCTCTCTTTCCAAATCACACTGCTGAAGGTGTAGCCTCACTTGTACATTTCATTTAATTCCTTAGAGATTTTATCTGTGAATTAAAAACAAAAAATATAATTACTATATGGCATCCCCAACTGAAATAAATAAGACTAAAGATACATTTCCAAATTATTATTTTTTTTCCAGGCAGGAGAATAAGTTTATTTACTGAATTGCTGCCCCTACCATGCATAGTGGAGAAGCATGGCTGAAAAGGAAAGGGAACCACCTCTGGGCCAGGACTGGAAGCAGTCACCTTCCCCTCCTGCCAGGTCACATCCTGGGCCACCTCTGGTCACAGGCCTCCCATCTGACCTCAGGAGGGTCCCAGACCCTGAGGTGACATCCAGATCCAGTGTGGCCACACCTCTTCCTGTCCCTGGTCCAGATAAGTCCTGGCCCAGAGGTGGGTCCCTTCCCCCCTCCCCCCTTTCCTTTTCAGCCATGCTTCTCCACCATGCATGGCGGGGGCAGCAGTTCAGTAAACTTCTTCTCCTGCCTGAAAAAAAAAATCCAAATTAAAAGAATAATGACACACTTGGAGTATTTCTGTGTCCTGTGGTCCAAAAAATGAGGAAAGAGGAGAATGACAAAAAGGGGTTGTAAGGTTGGCCCTGGGAAGGCTATGCAGGCTCCTTCTACCTCTTGGCTAAGTCTCTGCCCAGTACCTGTGTCACCCAGGTAACTGGCACAGCTAGAGGTCACATCCTGGTCCTGCCCTCCCACCCCCACCCTGGTCATGCTTCCCATAGGACCAGGGGAGGGTCCAGGCCCTGAGGTCACATCCTCATCCAGTGTGGCCACACCTTCCTTCACCGGGCTGCACCTTCTCCCCTCCCCTTCCCTACTTAAACCCTGGTCAGACCTCAGCCACGTGGTCTCCCCATTACATAGGGGCGGGGAGGGGGAAGGGCAAGCAGTTCAGTAAAATAAACTCTTCCTACCTGAAAGCCAGTGCTGTTCTCTTTACCAGCTACCAAATTAAACCGACCTATTTAAATACCTAATGGGTGACATTAATCAAGATGCATTGTACTCAACACTGACATGTTGAATTGAAACCCCTTCACACAACTTAAGCATATGAAAAATAACTGAGATGAGGTCTTACGTGTTTTTCCAGTGGAGAGTTTTACATTTGGAGTTGGAAGTGTTACTCAAATGTTGAATCATGTAAGATTTTTGCCTCAAGTTAAAGTTAGACTTTGCAAAATGTTTTGAGGTGTTAATCTCTAGCAAATGGGGTTTTATAAGTGACAGTGTTGATAAAATTTTCTTTTTTCCCCTCGATCAGCCTGTCTGTTAGAAATTACAAGGGAGTCTGGATCTCACTGGGTGGTTATGAAAAATTTGTCAGATTAGTTAGAATGTTCAGTAATATAATGACATTAGTTAACTAAATTGCTTCTTTAATGAGGGCATATGACACTGGGTTTTTAAATGATAGCCTAAAGATTTTAGAGATATGTAGATTAGGAGATTTAACAAATGAAAAGTAGTAAGAGAGTATGAAAATTCTCTGCTAGGCAATTATGAAACATCTTTGTTGTATGAATTTCTTATAACAACACCCCAAGTGGTCAAGGCAATTTGGTTTAATTGACAATAGTGTTCTTTGCCCAAGGTCATAATTGAAAATGATAGAGCTAGACTATGTAGTCTCCTTTGCTCTCAACCTCTCAGTCCTCCTCTCAGACACAGCCTGACCTCAGATCATAAACCTAATTTCATTAAAGAGTTGGAGGAAGTTTAAAGAACTATCAACCATTAGTTCTTAGAAAGTCAGTTTTCTTCAGGCTGTGTTTCACTTCTAAACTCCAATCAAAATGTGCCATCATTCTTTGGACTAACCTCCTCATTTATGTTCCAGGCCCACTGTTACTTTGTAAGTGTCTGTGTTATTCCAATATGACTGAGTCCAGTTTGGTTCCTTAGCAGTACTACTAATTCCTTAAGAACCATGCTTTTGACTCTCAGGGATGTCCCTGAAGTTATATGAATACTGTCTGATTTCATTTTCCTTGAAAATCTTGATGCCTATCACCATAGCCAGGTTACCTGCTTATTCTTTTTGCCAGCATCCCTCACCCCATCATATTCTACTTACCCTTTCTCAGGAGGCAGAGACCTGGAAACTACTAGGATTTGTACTGCTGCGGATTCACCTGCCCGGATCACCCTTTTCTTTCACTGCAGCTGTAACCTAGGCTGATTGCTGCTTCTAAATCAATATTTGCTGCAATCTAGCCATAGCTGATGAGATATATTCAAGTCACCTGAATGTTAATAGTGATATCAATGGCTCAGTTGTTATTTAATCATCATGACTCTAGCTATTTTTATTTGTTTCTGACTTGTGAAGCTTGCCATTTCATATGGTGGTGACTAATGTTGAGATACACAACAGTTCTGTTCAGCTGCAATAATCCATGCAGTAAATGGTTAAAACTTTCTGAGATGATGGTGATCATATAAATGATAGATTACATTATATTTACATAGACCTCATCCAGTACTAGATTCTCATTTATGTCCTTTGCATGCCTTAATGTATATACTGAATTATAAAATCTGACATCATCAGATTAAATAGATTAAGATTTCCCAAAGGTCAAGTCCCTTATGTTTCACCCAGATTTAAAGCAGTTGAGCCTCTTTTTGTATTTTAATATGGCCATCATTCACTACTAGATACTGTGTATATTCTATAGCATAAATATATGAACAAAATATAAGTTCTACTTGTTATATATGAGAAGTTCAAAAATGGAAGTAAAATGTTCAAAGAATCTAGAATGCCAATGGGAGGTAATGCTTATGGAATACAAAGTCCAAAAATCTCCAGATATTCAGAGTTGTAAACATAGCCAACTCTTGTTTCAATGTGAGAAAGAAAAGATAAATGAAAACCCCTCTAATGAAATATTTACAATGTTCTTGCCTATCAAGAACATTTTATTTCATGCTATTCATTTTTCTTGATGTTTTTCACATCCTTTAACTGAATATATAATGAAATCTCTTTAGTAATAGTTATGAGAGTAAGAAAAATAATGAGGATAATTAACCACATATGCTAGTTTAAGTCAACTGTGTTTCAGTTGAATGCTGGGGCCAGATCTAGTTTTTGAAGTTTGAGGACTGAGTATAATATGGAATCATAGAGGAAATATGGGCATAGAAGCTCCTTCCACAAACAGAACAGTGAGAAGGTGACCTCCACCGAACTAGCATGAAGGGACAACAGGCAAACGAAGGAAAGAAGTGGTATTTTGTGGAGTTGGTAGGAAAGAACGGAGAAAGTCTTATATGGAAGTTTCTAGTTTCTGTATGAGACAGATACTCAGGTCAACTACTAAGAATAAAGAGGAAAAAGTAAACACACTATAGAAATAGAAAAGTTTTGTAAAGGACTATGGCCCTGTAGAAGTAGAACATACTATGAGTGTTTTATAGTGTTTACAGTATGAATAATGGCCCTGAAAACTTGAAGACCCCATTAGTCTGATACAAATTTTTAAAAACTAATGCTCACATTTTATCTTTAGTTTCTTCACTGCTGCTTTTTGTTCTCCTCATGTCAGTACTAGGAACTATTCCATCATTTAAGCCATATGTACCTACTCTATTATTTTTTCACATTCTTTTAATCTATTGTTATACAAATTAAGCCACCCATCCATATGTCCATATATATATATATCTATATATATGCCTCTCCATCTTAAATTTGTCTAAACATTTTTCTATTAATCAAATATTTGTTGGTTGATTAACTAGGATTTACAGTGAGACATTGCATATTCAAAAAGCAAGATGGTGCTCTTTGATCTCAAAGGGTATTTTAATTTAGATTTAACTCAGCCAAGATAGATGTTTATTTCTGTCTCTTACAAGCATCTGTGGAAGTAGTTCAAGATTATCTAGGTTCTTCCTATTTCTTTACCCTCTCATATTCCCAGAGTATTGCCTCATAAATATGGTATGAGATAGTTTGTTTTATGTCTGCTTGCCCATATACTGAACACACGAGTAGGATGAAAGATAGGAAGGAATATGCGCATACTATTCAGCCCCAAATTTAATTTCTTGCTGCACATATTCTACTACTCATATCCAATTGTGTCAAATCATTTTGACATATATAGTTTCAAAATAGACTCAAAATGAAGTCATTATAAGAGCTGGGGCCAGCTGTGAAATCAATAGACAGAGGAAGAGGATACTGAAGGATTCACAGAGCTCTCTCCCATCCTGAGCCTATGTTCTGCTTGGAGCTTCAAGTAGTGAATTCACACATAAATTGCAATGAAGTCACCATGTTAGTCACAAATGATGGGTTCCCTGGGTGTCCCCACCTCCAAAGTTTCTACTGCATAGTTCCCTTCTAACTCCAGAGCTAACACCAGAGTTAGCTCTCAGAATTCCCATCTCTTAGTGTACATTTCCTTTACTCAGTCTGTTTCTTACTTCCTCATAGTAACCTCAAAAAATTTGAGAGAAATTAATCACTTTTCACTTCCCTTCCACTTTTGAGAATAATTGTTATTAATATTTGAAGCCAGAGAGTCTAACAGAGAATTAATTGAAATATCACCAAAAATATCCAACAATCATATTGGCAATTACTGGGGAAAACAAAATAAAACAATAAAAAATAAAAACAAACTTGTATTAATCTCTTGGTTAGTAAAGAAACTTAGCAAAGTGCCCAATTTTACCTCAGAAAAGAGTAGTAGATTCAGTTTGGGGATAAGCAATTTACTTTCAATGACTCTAATGGCTGATTCTTCATTTATTATGGAGCTGAGTACCTTGGCAATCAATCCTTCCACTGAACTGGGTTAATTTTAAGGAACCAGAAAGCCGATGTACTATTTAAAAATGCCTTTCTTCATGCTAAACAGATCAGCTCTTGGTAAAATGACTCTAGAAATAGTAGCTATTAGGTTTAGAAACATAGGATATAAGAGTGTTTCTACAAAGATATCTCCAGGGTTGATGAACTATGGGAAAGCCTGAGATTAAAAATATCATCACTAAATGCAGATTATCTCATTAAGAAGGGTAATTCAATTTCTGTCCCACTATATTTACCTGGTTCTTTTGTTGTCTTATGTTCATTAAGAATTTTTATGGTTTGTAATTTTCCCTGCTGAATTTAATTGTTTATCTCAGCCCATTTTTCTGTAACAATATTAAGCATTTCAACTAAATGATTTTTGTCAATCCTTAGGTATAAAATTATTCTTACAGTGCTGAAAATAACAGATAATATCTTTAATTTTGTTTTATGTGACATTTTATATATTACTACATAATTTTAAAACATTAGTTTTCAAAATATTGTGTTTAATTTTGGTGACTTTAGGTAATTCCTCTGCTGATTATATTGAATATTTATTGGCTTTTAATAAGCATATCAGAATTTGATCAAGAGTGAATAATAATCTTTCAGTTGTCACATTAGGAGTCTTTAAACTGATTATAATGCTACTTTGTTTGCAAAAACTATTTTAGAATGGTGGAATTTTCCACTTAAATGGCAGAGGTTCACAGGTTCTGCTGAAGAGACATGGGAGTACAATGTTTTAGGCCTGCTACACCATGTCTTTGTTATCAGTATTAGTTTTATAAGTTCTCCCTATGCAGGTATGAAACTAGAATAGTGCAGATCAAGAGGAGTAATAGAGAGAGTGATTTTGGTTAAAGTAAATTGTATGCATGTATGGAAATATCACAATGGAATCCACTGTACAATTAATACTAACAAACAAAAGCAAGGAGTTGGGCCCATTAACCAGTTACAAGACCTTGCCTACACATTTTAACAAAATGTATTTTGTCAGCTTGCAATATTGTTTTGCTTCCTTGTTGAAGATGTGAACTCAGTGATGCCTGAAGTCCAGGCCCAAATGTTAATGATGTGAACTGTGAAATTGTACACATTATTGAAACGTTGTCAGCCTCAATTTCCTCTTATTAAAATAGGAATAATACCCCAAATAACTTTTTTGGGATTTATTTATTAATGAAATAATTCTCATAGTTCTTTACCAAACACATGGTTAAGTATTTGATAGACAGAAGGAATAATAGATTATTATCATTGATATTTTAGAAGAAATTGGGTATTATTTTTCTAGTAGAATTGTAGCTACTGTATTTTTAAGGATGCATAAAAATCAGAAAGAATTTAGTTTCTTCAGAAAAGCTTGACTTGAAATTCTAAGACTATTACAATACAAAAGGAAATTAGTATGAGTTATATCACTTTGAAATAAAAATCAGCTGTTAAACATTTCAAAAATTTAATTTAGGAAAGGTTAATTACCTTTAGTATGTCAAGCAGATTTTTAAATGAAAAATTCATAATTAAAAAAAGCATACTGAAGACATTCATTTTAAAGCAGATACTATGTATCTAGTGGACCTTTGACCCCTATATGAATAAGCAAACCACTATAATATTTCTGACTTGAATGCTCTTTATGGTCACTGTTGACCTCAGATGCTGAAATTGGCTATTCTTTTCGAATTTCTCTGAATTGTATTAGAATTTGCTTTGTCTCACCCAAGTAAGAACCTTTATATTTATTGTCCATCAGTGTGAAAGATTCTAATTGGTTCCAGGCTCTTAGTCAAGCATTACTACATTTCTCCACAGATGATTCAGACCTGTAAGAGAGAACTTCACCATAATTTAATGGGATAAAACGGAGGGACAATGAATGTCACATATAGAAAGAAGTTTCACAATTGATATAATGATGAGCTGATTTTACTATTAGTTACTCTCCAGTTTTCTCTTTCTTCCATTCATTCCACAAAAATGGTTCCAGTTCTCGTAGTTACAATCATGCTCTATGTATATATGTAGTTGTGTATATGTATATACACACATATGTATATATACATATTTCCTTGTTCAAATTGTGTTGATTCATAGATAATCTCTCAAATCTATCTCCAAGCATGATGCAATTTTCTCATGTGTGCAATAAAGATGTTTTCTTAAAAGTGATTAGTGCAAGGACAGAAAAAAACATATTCTAATTCCCACTTAATGCTTGGATCAGTAAATAATACTTAATAAGTTCTTCATTATTTTTCCTCCATCTGTCTTCCATGATGATATTATTGGTACTTTTTGGTCTAAATCAGGCTTTACCTACCATCAGATATTTTCTTTAAATTCTGTACTTGTCTTGCAATGCATTCCTATGCTTAGTTGCATTCGGAGAAATATACTACCAAAGTTAGTATTGATTCAGTGATTTTTAATTGGTAAATATGGAGCACCATTCTAAAGATACCAATGAACATAAAAAGAATAATCTGAGTATAAAATTAATATCGATCTGTAGTCTTTCATTATTGTTTATAGCTGAACATGATATTATAGATGTTATGTTTTCCATTAGAAGAGAGTTTTTTATAAAATGGCAGTGAATCTTCAATTGTTCCATGATAAAAACAGGGGTCTACAAATGCCACCATCATGAGGAAACTCTTCTGCTCTGACACCATTTCTAGAGAGCTATTGGCCTCATTTGCCCACATTGACTTCTCCCACACAAAAGATTGACTTAACTACTCACAATTCTTTCCCCTTTAAAGCTCTTATATTGCTGTGATGCCTCTTAGTATACCAATGTCTAAGCCCTGTAGACTTTTCATTACTTTCAATGTCTTTTTGAGAGTGAGCCTGTTTTGTCTCTTCATGTTTAGAATTATTTGTAGCTGTTGGTGATAAAATTGGTATGGATGGTGGAAGCCACCTCATATATGTGCCATTACTTGACATGGTTATTGCTCTGAAAATTTTGTTTGCTTCAAGGCTTTTTCTATATTAGATCCCAAAAGTGGTCTGATGAGTTGCCAGAGGACAGACAACGCATGATTGAAATTTTGTAACAATAAAGCTTTGAGTAGATATATCTGAGGAATCTCTAGGCTACTGTTTAGAGCCAAAAGATTAATATATAAAGATATTCACAATCCAAGAGATAGATACCCAGTGTGGCAGCAACAACTATAAGTACTTTCTGTAATGATGTAGAAGGACACAGTCTTTATCTTTCTAGTTTATTCCTCTTACACATAGTTTGTCTACTGGCAGTTTATCTAGGATGAATATAATTTTTTAACTTTGACTTTTGCTGGTAAAATTTTTGAATAAAAATATTAAGTTAACTTTTTTGGGGGGTGGGTGTGGGTGTTGAACTTAGGGTATTGAGCTTACTTGGCTTGCTTGGATAGCCTGCACCCTACAATTTGAGATACTTCTTTGACTTGAAGTTCTTTCTTGATTTTTTAAATTATTTTTTTAATTGTGAAAAAACCATATAGAGGAGTTACAATTACATGGGCAAGATAATGAATACATTTCTTATCTGGCATTGTTTCCTCCTCCGTTGTTTCCCCTTCCTATCCCTTTTAGAGATAGATTCTTGTGAGCTTTTTCACCCAGACTGGCTTCAAAACACTATGCCTGGAATCTCAGTTACGTGAGCAGTTAGAATTATAGGTATGAGTCACCAGCACACAACTTTACTTTAACATATAGAAGTCATCAACCTACTGAAAATAGATGCCTGTTATATTTGTCTGTCTCAAGTTCATGTCTTTTCCTATATTAAAAACACACCCATTTTCCATCCACATTGTGCATCCATAGATTTTTTAAATGAGATTGACCTTCTTATCAGATGACATGATCAGGGGAAGAATCCTTAGCTGTTTTTCTTCTTTCACTGAATATTTGACAGAAACAATGGATGGCTGGAAAGGTTTGTTTTACTCACAGTTTTAGAGGCTTCAATCTGTCCTGGCAAGGAAGGCATGAGGAACAGAGCAGCTCAGAAATGGATAGGAAGCAGACAGAAGGATAGGAATAGGGTGAAGATCATGTACAAGGACACATCTATAGTGACCTACTTTCTCCAGACAAGCTTCGTATTCAAGTTTTTAGAACTGGCAAAAATAGCACCACCAATTTGAGCCTTCCTGGAGGACACTTCATATCCAAATCAGCAAAGGTCACGTTCCTTGGGATGAGCCACATTAGATCGAAAGATAAAAGTCCCAGGATTTCTCTTCAAGACTTTTTAGAATATCAAATCTCTTTGTACATATTTGTTACTGGTAGGATTGGAGTGAAATTGGAGTGAAACCTTGAAGTTACTGACAATCACTCTGCTATCAGAGAGGAGAATCTGCCTGAAAACTAATTCAAGTGAAAAAGTTTGGTGCAAACAAAACTAAGGATCTTTCTATGCTTGATGCTTTCTGTTCTAAATAAATGACTTGTGTAACATTCATTTTAATTGGAAAATGGCAACTTACTGTATTCACAAGCCATAACTTATCAATCCTTAATTAATTACTTTTGTCTGCAGTAAGCACTCATGGGCATAAATGTTCAGTACATTTGTAAGATATAGAACAGGCATTGTTAAAGTATATAAAGGCTTGTTAAATTGTTGATATATTAGGCAGGCAATACATTGAATATATTCTGGTTTAACACTTTGACTCCCCCTTAAAAATATTCATAAACTCTCATGAGAAAGTTTAAATGTATATTCATTGAATTAATGATTTTTTTCAAAGAAATACAACAATAAAAAGTTACCTACGACCTGACTTGAAAGTAAGTCAAGAAAGCAGCATATAAATGCGGAGCTTCTCTGATGAAATATTTTGTACATTTAGACAGCAGAGCAGAGGATACTTGAGCATAGTGGCTTTAGTTCCAGCTATATATATGGAGAACTGATCCTTACCTTTAACTGTGGTACCTCTTAGCCATCAAGAGTGGAGCCAAGAGTGTCTTCCATAGTATGTGATCATAAATACTAATATTTCTTTCTTTTAAATTAGAATTTTACTTTCCATGAATCTACTTCCTTATGTAATTTTAAACAGATATATAGTTTTTCAAATTCACTTATCATGTATGTTTTATTGTATATATTAATTATATAAAGGGATTTCCTTATGGTATTTCCACCTATACCTGTAATGTACTTTGAATTCACTTCATTTATATTGCTTTCTTGCTCCCAGCAATTTCTTCCAGTCAGTTTTGACAGATTTTAGCAATCTATTTTCATGAATGCATATACATAATACTGATCATAATCACTCCTCCCATCTTTCTTGCTGTTCAACCCAGCCCTTCTTACTGGTTCATCTCTCCACAAAATAGTTTTGAAGCATCCATGCCCTCAGTAACTTGCTCAGGACCCTACTTACATCAAATAGAATGTATTTGACTATGTAACTATATCCTGTTTCCTCAAAAATAATAACTGTTTTCCTAACAAAAGGTTGTTCCATTTTGGGCTGGAAGTGTGGCTTAGTGATAGTGTGCTTGCCTCGCATGCATGAAGCCCTTTATTTGATTTCTCAGTACTACATAAACAGAAAAAGCTACAAGTGGCACTGTGGCTCAAGTGGGAGAGTTCTAGCCTTGAGCAAAAGAAACTCAGGGACAGTGCCCAGGACTGAGTTCAAGTTCCAGGACTGGCCAAAAAAAAAAAAGTGGTATTTTGACTTTTCCTTTTCTATCTGAAATTGTGGAGTAGAAGAAACCCTGACTTGTCTTTGTGAGAAGAAACCCTTTCAAATTCTGTATGTCAACATTGCTGATTTGAAAAGACATTCACTACAGTGAGCAGAAGTCAGCATCATGTATCAGTTTTGCATATAAAGTCAACAGTATATTCCTCCAAAAGGATATGTGTATTCACAGAACTACAGGATACCTAGCTCAGTTCTTACGCAGCTATTTCCTGATTACAGAGCTGAGGATGTATTACTTAATTTTTCTTAATCTCAGGTAGAACAGTAATGTCATTCCTGCTTAGAAAGTTTGTGGTGAATCCCAAATGATATTTTATGTCATAGGTTTTTGTTAGCATTAACTCTATGAATGCACAAATCTCTATTGAGATTTGGCATTCTCCTGGAGTCCTGCCTTCTGGTCTGTACAGTTGGTCTGGTGATCATATTGCCTAAATTCAAAATGCTATTTTCTACATAGATTTCTACATTGTGTTTGAGTACCTTCTTTCCTTCTTTCTTTCCTTCTTTCCTTCTTTTATGAGGAAAGTTTTATTTTATTACATTTTCCCATCACCTTTTGGGTTTGTATAGGGAGGGATTTATCCATAGTTCAAAAATTAGAATCTCTAGAGAGGATGCTTGAATAAAAAAATACAAAAAAGATTATTTTGTCCTTATCCTTGCCATGAAGAAGTACCCCATTAGGAAGATCTACAATTGAGTTGAGTTGAATTTTGGAACAGGTACTTAAAATATGAAATAAAGTTTGTCTACCTGGAAGCATTTAAATTCTGTTAGATGTGATTTCATAAAATGGCTAAGGACACAATATTCATGCAGCAATAGATGCCATGTTGCCTTCTGGAGGAGATGATGTACAGCTGCAATAACACATTATGTTCCTCTTAATAGTATTCCTCAACATCAATATCTTGTGTAATTCTAAGTAATCACTATGAGTACATGTTTACCAGTATTAAAGAAATTCTATTTCTTTTGATATAAGGGAAAACACTTGTTTCCAAAACACTTGAACAGTGTATATTAGTACTCTTCCTTTAATCACAATTTAATCTAAATATTCATTTAGATTATTTTAGATGAATATTTAGATTAAATCACTTGTATATTTTTTCTATAATACACAAAAGACTACACTAATAGATAGGCAGCTTTTTCTTGAGGAAAGCAATGGACTATTGTGATAGTGTTTACATGTGCATAATCTACAACAGTGTATTTTAGCATGCAGAACTTAGCCATGACATGATCTGAGCATAATGTAAATTATTTAATTGTTTTTAGCTACTTAAATTCTTGGTCCTTGCTAAAGATTTATTTTTCTGTAAGTCATTGTGATAATTTGCATTAGTGATTAGTATTACTTTTTAATAGATTTACATGAAAAAATTGAATTAGCTGCTGGTTTAATTAGTGTCAATTAGAAGGCATTGTAAATTATTTTTGTGTCATACTTATCATGTAGCTAAGCTTAACCAGAGATTCCTACCCATTTCTATCATGTGTATATCTGTCTGTCAGTCAGTCTGTCTGTCATCCACCATGAAATAGGACATAACTCCAATTGGAAAATACATACCATAGAATAAACCATCATGGACTCTCAATTTTCATGTGATTTTCTTTCACCCTCAGCTTTACTATTTACTGTTTTGTGATAACTGTAAAACCGCTACATGTTTCTGCCTCAATTACTTCATCAGTAAGCAACATAAACATTGTCCAAATCTTTTTATTTTAGAAAACAAATCACCAATGCTTATCAAAAGTGTATATGTATGGCTACCCTATGGAGCTCTTGTTCAGATTCAAATTCTATTCAGTAGATCTGAAGTAAGCAATGGTCCACCTGCCCCATTTGGATAGCAAGACTTTTAATGTATACTGGGTTGCAGAAGCCTGAATTCTATATAGAAGGAAGCCTGAATTCTACTGAAGTGTTCCCCTACCATCAACGTAGGGAAGGTAACATCTCCTTTTATTAGGGGCACAGACATTAAATAACTCCCCTGGTCTCTGCTACATAAAGGTTGTTCAAGAGGTATCATCATTGTGAACACTATCTTTGAGAAGCTTCTTTGAGAAGTCCATTGAGTCCGAAGTATTCACTCTGGGAGGAAAAGAGTAGCTATCTGATCAGCACTTTTATAGAAGCTGAGCAAATATAGTTTAGCCCTTTTCTGTTTCCAACATCTTGGGCTCCAATGGGCTAGAGAACATGCAATCTATTCTATTCCTCCAGGTCCCAAGAGTTACTGAGGCAGCTCATGTAGAAGCTTCCAATTATACAGCTATGGCCGGGCCTGGTGGGGTATTCCAACCCAGGGTGTGCACACCCTGGTTGGGGTGTGCATTAAGTCAATATAACTAGTAAGTTAATTTAGCTGAACACCTAATAATTGTATGCCAATATTGTCTTCATCATTAATACAACAGTATTTGGGTGTTGATGGCTCATGCCTCTAATCCTAGCTACTTGGAAAGCTGAGCTGGTTGAGCACCAAAGCCAGCCTAAGCAGGAATGTCCTTGAGACTCATCACCAGTTAAACACACAGAGACAGACACACAAACACAAACACACACACACACACACACACACACACACACACACACACACACACACACACACACACACATCCCCAAAACAAAAAACAAAAAACAGAAATGAAGATGTGGCTCAATTGGTAGAACAATAGCCTGGAGCACAAAAGCTCTGACCCAGGGCCTGAGCCCTAAGTTCACGACCCAGGACAGGCACTAAAATAAAAATAAAGCCAACCTAACAACAACACAAAAACAAATCATTCTCCACCTGCCTGATTCCAATGGCTATCAAGCTTGAGTAGGGAATAAAACATCATGTACTGGATTTTCCAATAGTCATCCTTGAAAATCATGACATTATTCAACCCTGGCGATCAATGGGGTGACAGATGTCGCAGCCAAATCGCCCTCACATCCGAATCATGACATTATTCAATAGTACAGATTAGTTTGTTAATATTAGGATAGGATTCTTATTCAATTACAATGTGTTTCAAAATCTTGATACTTGATTAGACAAAGGTAAAATAATTTTTATTATTATTGTGAAAATACCATACAGAGGGGTTACAATTACATGGGCAAGATAGTGAGTACATTTCTTATCAAGCATTGTTGCCTCCTCCTTTGTTTCCCCATACCATCCCTTCCCCTCTTCATCCCCCCCACCCCCACCCCCCACCTCCCACCCCACCAAAGTTGTGAAGTTCGTTTTTCCGACATAACATCTTGTGCATCTCATTGTTTTAATGTTGTAATGTAACCCTATTTAAACAGTTGGTTTTTTCCCTTCCCCTCCACAAATTATATCAACATTAAATACAGTGAAAGCAGGGCTTATTCCCAATATATATATATATATATATATATATATATATATGATGCTTTCTTTGTTGCTTTGTAGGTAAAATAATTTTGAAGAGATTATTTTTTTGTTTTGTTTTGTTTTTGTTGGTCATGGGGCTTGAACTCTGGGCCTGGGCACTGTCGCTGAGCTCTTCAGCTGAAGGCGAGTGCTCTATCACTTGAACTACAGTGTCACTTTGATTTTTCTGGTGGTTTATTGGAGATAAGAGTCTCACAGACTTTCCTGCCTAGGTTGGCTTTGAACCATGATTTCAGATCTCAGCCTCCTGAGTTGCTAGGATTACAGACATGAGCCACTGGAACCTGGCTAATTTTGAAGAGTTTTAAGTGAAGACACATAAACCTATGTAAACAATGACTTTGACCCCAAAGTGACCTTTGAGGCTGTGTATTTTAACCTATTTTTTTAATGGTTGAGAAACTAAGATGGAGTAAGGATAAGATACTAAGAACAGTTGATTTGAGAGAGGTAAGTTTCCTCTCCTGTAACCTTGACATGAGCTAAGTCTATGCATGTATTTGACTTAGAATAAAAATATATGACTACTAATGCCCTATAAATGTGGGACCTGCTTTTAAAACAAATCACCTAATTTAGCTCACTCTTCCAATCAAGTGCACTTTATTGTTTATGGCACCCTCTTTACATTTTTGAGGCTAATATTTTTTTCTCTACCTTCTTTATTGTAGTTGATAAATACTGATGTCTTTCTGTGTTTCTACTGGAGCTTGAAATTAGCATGGTTTTATGTACCAGTATTACCAATTATGTAAGCACCATGATGGCTACAGGGCTTAACTGATGTTGAAAAGTAGCATAGAAGTAGATTACATTGTTAGGAAATGTGTGACATTTAATAAATGAATATAATTTAGAGACAGAGAATGATTTAGTGAAAACAGTGTTCTCTCCAATCTTTCCTGTTGGCGTCATTAATGTTTTCTTCGACACCTTTAGGAATTCACTTAACTATTCCTTAAATACTGGTCTTCCATGGTTGTTGTAGACTGTGTGGTTTATACTTTTAATTCTGATATATGTGTATGATGCTGCAACCTAAAATTAAATTTTAGGCTAGAATGAGACTTTGGAATAAAATGAAGGGGAGAATACTGAGACACAGGGAAGCATTTTGGCAAGAATTACACACATTATTGGGTGAACTTGGACTGTTGCCTAAGACTCTTGATTCTTGTTTCAATTTTCTCTTTATTATTTCATGTATTTATTTCACAGAAAAAAATCTTTACTTTGAATGTATACCTAATATAAATCCATGTAGAAATTTCCTGGCAATAGAGAGAAGAATAAAAATAAAAATACAAAGGGAATGCAGTTCTACAATTCAGAGTCCTGCTGTATTAACTTTTAGGTGTATATCTTTCCATATTTCTCCCTTAGCTTATTTATAATTCCTTCCTAGAAATTCACTCATATTAATGTGAATACCCAAACACTACTATGTGAGGATAACAGGCAATTTTATGGATATATAATATTATATTTAAGCATTCACCTGCTACTGGACATGCTTTCATCAATAGGTATTTTGCTTTATGTCATCTATTTATCCTAGCAATTAAAATAAGTATTTCCTGTAATATCATTTTTCCTCCCTGATCCTTTTATATTGCTATACTATCTTTACTACTAAATTTTATTGTATACTATCTTTAAGTTTTCTGGAATTTAGCAGATGATATTAGATAGAGTGTCTGCCTTACATTTTCCAAAGATAATTAGGTTCCCATCACTATTTTCTGAATTGTTGTTTTCTTCTCCATTGATGTACTGATGCCAGGTTTTCATTTGCAGATAAACTTTAAAATATATTGTCAATTTTATATTTTCCACCCCCTCAGGAATTCATTGAATTTATAGGTTTCATTTAGGGAGGAAACTGACATTTATTATGTAGTCTTCTTATTCAAGAAAAAGATGATCTCTCTACATATTTGTGAGTTTTCCCTTATCTCCTTCTGGAGTTTTATAGTTTTCTTCATTATAGTTTCTGTATATTCTTGATGTTTATTTCCTTTTTGAGTTGTTACTGTTGAATCTGTACAATTCATATATATATATATTATATTTGTATTAGAGATTCTGTATTATTTCTAAGTATTTAGAATTTTCAAATTATACAATAACATAAAAACTCACTTCTGAATTTTAAAACTATTTATACTTCCATTTAACTGGCCTATACATGTTGTTATTCAGCATTTACAATGTAACTGATAACACTGTTCATAAATATTTTCACTTTCTCAATTTCCTAGCAATGTAACTGTTGTTTTATCATTTAGCATGGTGAATTCAGTGAAAAACTTGTAATATAGAAATCTTATATTTATAGAACCACACATTATATATATATATATTTGTGTATACATTATATGTGCATATATTATGTTTTTGTATGTATATAGCTATTTAAAATCAAATTTTCATGCAACATTAAAACTTTTAGTAATGGCAAAAATACAGTGGAATTTCATAATGATGACCATAAGAAAAATGTGATGATTTGTAGATTATAGGACTGTGATCTAGTTGTACTATACAGACTGCTTCTCACTGTTTTGCTGGGAAAATCTGATTAAAATATTTATGTTAAATTAATGGATGTGGCTTTGTTCAATGACTATTAATTAAAATGAATGGAGTGAGTTATTCAAATGTTTTTTGTGACAGTATAAGTTATAACATCATTCATTTCTTGTGTTATGAAAAAAGATGAGATCCTACAAAGAGCACGGTCATCAGGTGTACACAGATAGTCCTTCTAACCATATCCACAGATAGAGGAATGAAGGAGAGTGTTAGGTTGATAAAAGTTTACTAATCTTGGCCTTGAGTGTATTTAGTTATCTCGGTTCATGTTCAGATATCTTCTTCCCTAAGAGAGTGTAAGATAAATTCATGCTAGAAGGTAAAGATTTACATTTTAAGTGTGAATATGTGGGCTTAAAATAGTAGTTTCTCTAGAAAAATAAATTTTCATGGAACAATGTAACCTTTCTTTTATTATACATATGTATTATATGTATTATGTATATGTATTATACATATACATAAAAGACGTAAAATGTATACAGTCAGGCAGGATGGAAAGAATAAGATACCCAGTGAATTTGTGATTTTGGAAGGAATATGAAATGGTATTGGTGTTCAAGGAAAGCCACAACATCATTAAAAATATAGTCAAGAAAAAATTACAGAAAAAGGGCTAGAAAGCATCGATACAGGTTTGAATATAAAAACAACATAAACAATGATGACACTATTAAGATGAGAAAAAAAAGAGTGGTAAGGAAAAGACCTGGCTCCAAAGATACCAGAAAGATCTTTGCTACTTTTGGAGGGGAAAGCAAGTTCATTTTTAGTACCCAAATTGAATTTTGAGTTCCACTTTTGTCTCAAATGTGTCAACAAGTATAAAGTTTTGAGTCTATAGCCAGGGGCACCTTTACTATCTCCAAATATTTGAGAATAGAAGCCTTGTGAGGATAAACAAAACCGTGTGGACTAGACTTTGGTATTGATAGCAGTAACACTGAATTGTTCCTTAAATGGTTTTCTTAAAGATTAAGAACCTACTTTGATTCAGTCACAATTGCCAATTAGAATCCTTCATACACTTTCTCACCATTCTAATTGTAGGTCATCTTTATTGTCACTTAAGAAATCCTATGAAATTATCCTTGTAATGACAAGCATATCTCTGGGTGAGTTGGGATGTCTGTCAGGTTCTCTAGCATAAGAAATCCTTTCCTTCATTGTCTATAATTTGCTGCGGACATACAATGTTCAGATATTGTTCCTAGGTCTTCTCATTTATCACTGCAGTACATTCTCTGTAAAATTCTGAACATGGGCATTCTTAGCCTCATTTTACAAACAAGGAAATAGAGTACAGGAAAGTTTAAAGTGAAATGTAAGAGAAGAAATTAACTCTAGATTCATCATATTCTGAAGATGTCACTTCATTCCTTTCTGTCAGACATTCCTCTGCTATCACAGTTTAATTCTAATGTTTTCTCTCTTTCTCTCTCTCCTATCTCTTTTTCTCTCTTGATTACTGGGATTTGAACTGAGGGCTTTATTCAGTGCTTTGAAGGCAAGTGTGTCATTAGTTTAGCCATGATCAGCCCTTTTTCTTTTGGGTTATTTTTCAGATAAGGTCTTGTTTTCCATAAAACCAACTAAGTGTTAGCATACATTAGTTGTACAGAAGAAGTTTTATTGTAATACTCTGACACATGTTTATGATGCACCCCCAATCAAACTAGTCTTTTTCACACTCTCTCATCTGCCTTCTTAGAACAGTTTTAACAGATTTCATGATTCTATATTTTTTTATGCATATGCATATAATATATGAGTCACGATCTTATTTGTATTCATTTACTCTTCCTGTTTACACTTTTTCCTTGTGGCGGTACCATCTCTTCCATGAAGCCTGTTTTACACTTCCTGTAATTTATTTTTAGTGTATATTAATTGTGTCAAGGCATTTCACCATGATATTATTCAAACACGTATATTGTATTTTAATTGGCAGTGCTTGGGTTTGATTGGGTTCATGGTAATGCTTGTCACAGATGTAGGGAGTTTAATAGAAGAAACATATTATGTATAGAAATATTTTAGACGTACCCAGGAAGAGGTATTTGGTAGAAAATTTTTTTCTTTTTGGTCAGTCAGGGCTCTTGAAAAGTAGGGTCTGGGGGCTGTCCCTGAGCTCTTGTGTTCAAGGCTAGTGTAGTACCACTTTGAGTCACAGCTCCATTTCCATTTTTCTGGTAGTTAATTGAAGATTATCTTTCCTGCTTGTGCTAGCTTTAAACTGTGATCCTCAGATATTAACCTCCTGAGTAACTAGGATTATAGGTGTGAGCCACCAGCACTCAACTTGGTAGAAAAGTTGAGCTGGAGCCGGGCATTGGTGGCTCTTGCCTGTCATCCTAGTTACTCAGGAGGCTGAGATCTGAGGATCACAGTTCAAAGCCAGCCTGGACAGGAGAGTCTGTAAGACTCTTATCTCCAATAAGCCACCAGAATACTGGATGTGGTGCAGTGGCTCAAGTGGTAGAGTGCTAGCCTTGAGCTGAAGAGCTGAAGGGCAGCACCCAGGCCCAGAGTTCAAGCCCCACAACTGACAAAAAAAGAGAGAGAGAGAAAAGTTGAGCTGGTGATTTCAAGAGTGTTATAGATAACATAATTTGAATAGTCATTAGATTTTCTAAACTTCTAAGAATTTTGGCCCTTGAGTCATATATTTGCATACTTATTCTTTTAAAAATAAGTGACTATATTTTTATTTAGTTCAATCTGTGAGTCAATGAAATTTAAGAAATGCTAGTGACCTAGGATCTGGTTGTTACTCAGGGGGATGAAATCTGAGGACTGCAGTTCAAATCCAGCCTGGGTAGGCAAGTCCATGGGTCTCTGATTAATCACTAAAAAGCTGAAAGTGGAGCTGTGCCTCATATAAAGTGCTAACCTTAAGCTGAGAAAGCTCAGAGATAGTGCCCAGGCTCTGGGTTCAAGCCAGGACTGGAAAGAAGAAAGAAAGAAAGAGAGAGAGAGAAAGAAGGAAGGAAGAAGGAAAGAAAGAGAGAAAAAGAAAGAAGGAAAGAGAGAGAAAAGAAAGAAAGGAAGGAAGAAAGAAAGAAAGAAAGAAAGAAAGAAAGAAAGAAAGAAAGAAAGAAAGAAAGAAAGAAAGAAAGAAAGATTAGAAAGAGTTGGTAATGGAAGCTGCAGTTTTGATAAAGTTACAAGAGAAGAAGAAACACAGAAGTCATAGATACAAGGAGACCATGGGTATTTGTATACCCCAGATACAGAACACAACATACTGGGTGCTGACTCCCACCTGTAATCCTAGCTACTCAGGCATCTGAGATGTGAGTATCACGGTTTGAAGCCAATCCCAGAAAGTCCATAAGACTGGTATCTCCAGCTAACTACCAAAAAACTGGAAGTGGTGCTGTGGCTTGCCTTGAGCAAAAAAGCTCAGGGACAGTGCCCAGGTTCCCTAGTTCAAGCCCCATGATCCACATAAACAACAACAACAAAATAAAAATACAACATAGACTTAGAACAAAAGGTATATAGCATGAAAAAACTGAGGAAGCAAGGCTGGAGAGAAGTAGGGGAAACTGAAGAGGAGGGATGCCACAAAAGCAAGGAATGAGTTCTAAGGAAGTAAAACCAATATTGTCAGTCACCCCAGAAAAATGTAAAATGGTAAAGACCGAAATCAACCAGGGCATCTGTTACTAATGTGAGAGCTAACACTGGAGACAAGAGTAATGGAAGTGAGAGTGAGAAAGAGGACACGGAGGAGTTACAGTAAGCATCAAATTTCAGAAGGAACTACACTTTTTCTTTCTGCTGAATGTAGCTTGAACATGTTTAATTCTGAGGATAAGGAAGCATTAGAAAGGAAATTATTGATGAAAGATAAAAGCTAGATTATGGTGATTGCTAGAGCATGAGCTCTAGGAACGTGAGCAGGGATCATAAATAGTCTATTGAACCTAGAACAAGATAAGGCTGTGATGACACAATATGTTCATTCCTTAATATGGTAGGCTACATTGAAAGACAATAGCTAGCATTCTAGTTCTTATGGTGTTTTCTCTTTCTCTTTTTTCTTTAGCAGTATAATGCAACTTGAGTATAGAAATGGAAAGCATCTATGATTGGATTGAGTTCATGACAGCAATTTTAAAGACAAGAGTGGGAGGAAAAGCATAGGGGAAGCAAAAGAGATGGTATGAATAGAGGCTGGCAAGAGAAAAAGGCAGGCCAGGTTGGGTGAGCAAAACTGAAGATTGGTTAAGATAATACCAATTCCAAGAGTAATTAACATTTCTCTTGTCCAATATGAGAGTGGAGTCCTTAGTGATAGAAATTGTAGACAAAGTGGTAGATAAGGTATAATTTCAGGTCATGGTTTGAAGCAACACTAGGCAGTCTTTGACCCACTGGTCGTAGGTAACTACTGAATACTTGAAATGTGCTAGTGACAATGAAGGCAGATCATACTGTAAATTCGTATCACAGTTTGAAGATCTTGTATAACACAAATCATAACACATTTTATTCAAATCTACTCTGCATGGCAACATGCTTTAAGAACATGAAAAAGACAATATAGAGGCAGAATCCAAAATCAGACCAGAAAGGAGAGTATAATTCCTTAAAAAAATGTGTGTTATGTTTCTCAATGAGGGTGTGTGTATGTGTGAATATAATCATCAAGAAGAATTAGGTGGATGTTGTATTTGATATTTTAGTCATTTTTTTCACTTATGATTTTATTTATAGTTGTACTTTTTCATGTTTTATTGTATTTTTTTTATTGTGAAAATACCGTATAGAGGAGTTACATTTACATGGGCAAGATAATGAATACATTTCTTATCAAGCATTGTTGCCTCCTCTTTTGTTTCCCCTTACCATCTCCCCCAACCTCCCTCCCCCCCCTCCCCGGCCAAAGTTGTAAAGTTTGTTTTTCGACATAATGACTTGTACGTCCATTGTTGCAATGGGTCCACCTGTATCCCTATTTACATGATTTGTTTTCATTATCAGACATTTTGAAAATATTAGCTGTGTATTTTCATATTTTATAACAGCATAGATATGATTATCCATTAAAATTACAAGAATGATAAAGTTATAAAAGAAAACATTGATGAGAGAAATGGCAGACTAGAGAGCTTCTAGTACAGTGCGTGTATATATGTGGGGGGGGGGGGTTATGACTCTCATTTACATGACACTCCAGTGCTTGCCCTTTTCTTTGTGCAGGGCATACATCTGCAACCATATCGAGAATAAATACAATAGAATCCTTTGAACAAATCATCCCTGAGAGATGCTGATTGCTTCATCGAGAGGGTGCACTTCATTTGGGGTCATTAACAGGGTCACTGACAGCAGGGTGTAACATTCTACATTCCACCCCTATTATTAAAATTAAAATTTCACATCATTACTTAAAACACAGGGTTATCTTTGAATGTATTATTTATCAACGCTTTTAGCTTTGCATTCCATCCGCAGCAGTCATGGTAATGGCCTTGCTGACCTGCTACTAAAGGAAGCTGATCTGATCAAGAGCCTAGCCCAGAGGTCTTACATCTGTTACTGAATTTCTGCTGAGGCTATGTCTCCTACAGGTTTCTCCTTGTCTGGCATGTGTGAGTTGTCAGTGAACTATGTCACACTTCTCCCTAATGACATAGGACTCCTGTGACTACTGAATTTACTTACAGAGTGTGCTTACAGTTTTGCAGAATATTTTAAACTACAATAAACTAGGGCATTTTGCCCTATCCTTACCGTTTGGTCTCCTGAGTTGAATCATGGTCAGAAAACTCTTCCAGCATTTTCTGACTCCTGTTCCTTTTTTCTCAGAGTATTTTGTAGAAGAATTTTGTGAGTTAATCAAGTCAATCTTGGCAGCTGCTAGTTATCAACTTGAATCTTTTCCTTGCACATTGTAGCAATAATTATTCAATCATCAGCCAAAGGACAAATGTATTCTAAACAATTGAAGCCACTAATGAGACCCTGTAGTACTGTTTTCTCACTATAGTGTCCTTCCTGAACTCTGAAAGGTCCTTACCTCTGCTGAACTTGCTAAGTACTAGGAGTTTTCTCTGCAAAGTATTCCTTAAAAGTCTATTCACTCACTGGTGATTGTCTGCTTATTGTATTTCTTGGCAATATTATCTACTTGTGTGGAAGACAATGCAGCATACAGTGCTATTCTGATTCTAGGATGCTTCTCTCTTTTTTTTAGCTTTTCCATTCATTCATCAAGCATTTATTGCAAATTGATTTTATGCCTGGCTTGATCCTGAACAGGACGTTATGTGCAATGTGTTTGGTGTAAAGATTTATTTATTAGAGGCATGACATAGCTTTATCTTCTCTAAAGAAGCAAAATAGATATTGCCTTTAATTGCATTAACATAGTGTGTATCTGTGTGTATGTGTGCATGTGTTTGTGTGTAATGGGGAAGTAAATTAAGTGCCATTAAAAACTAGAATAAAATATGGAATTGCCGCTCTGCTACATATTAAACAATAGAAAAATCAGTCTTCCCTCCCTATGCATACACATATGCATACATATAAAGGGAGAGAGCAATAGTGAAGTAGTTATTAATGATAATAATGACTCTCAACTTTTAGGACATTTTCTGTTATTTTACTTTGTAAGTATATAGCATCTTTAGCATATAGACTAATAGACAGAAGGTAACTTTTTATGTTAGCATCTATCTTGTTGTTTTACCACCCCCCCCACATACACATACTCACATACACACACCTATAAACTTAATTGTTTTTAAGAGTGTGAACTCTGGGAGGGGCCAGTAGAGTGCAGTCTCTATCATGTTACTCTTTATCATTGATTGGACACACCATATTACACAGCCAAGATTGATTCCGCAGCTTTATAATGGAATCTTGGCAATAACAACCACATTAGCTTCTAAGTACATAGGCATTGTTGTCATTGCACTACCCGTTGGCCCATCCTGTCCTGATATTACCTAGAGATCGGTAGCTACCATAAGATTAGCCAGTACTCAGTGATGTGCCCTGTGGATTATGATGCAAACTGCACTGTGAGTGCAAATAAAGTACTTACATTTTCAACCACAGCACGTTTTTCTGTCTGTAGCAAGTTACTATGCAGGGCATGTCTGTAGTGATCAGCAGTCACAGGGGCTTGTTTGTTTGCATAACCTGTAACATCTCTGCAGCCTGACTGTATAAATTTATAAAATTTGATAGTGTCCTATCAAATGAATTTAACGTAGTCCACATGGCTTATATTCTTCGATCCTCCCAGTCACATCATCTAAATTTGATGAAACTTTCCCAGACAATAACAAATCACTAGAAGCTTATTTATCATTACTGATGACTCTAGTCAGATTTATAAATTATACAGCCTTGCTTTTAAAAATGTTTTAAAATAATTGAGGACTCACAGGTAGTTGTAAAAATAGTACATAGTATGCTAATAAATCCAATTTCTTCCACTGGGTGACATTTCACATACTGTAGTGCAATAGCAAAACCAGAGTAATGACAATGGGACATTACTGCAAACTAGACTACAAACCTTACTTTTCAACTAGTCCATATGCAGTCTGTGTGTGTATGTAGCTCTATGCATTTAACCATTATGTAATGATTACAACCACTACCATAATCAATACCACTTCATCATCCCACAGAATCTCTTTTGTGTCCCCAACTACTAATTTACTTTTCAAGGATGTTTTGCAAATAGAATTTTGCAGTATGCCATCTTTTGAAGTGGACTTTTTCCCCCATATGGCATATTCTTTTGGTCTGCCTTTATTCTCCTGATATTCTATGAATATCGTATTAGTCAACTTTCTATTACTATTACTTTCTATTACAAATTACCTGAGATAATTAATTTGTAAAAAGAAGTTTTTTTGACTCATAGTTTTATTGGTTCCAGTCTATGACCTATGGGCCCCATTTCTGTGGATCTCTGTAGAGAAAGTAAATCATCAGGAGCACATAACAAAATAAAACATGCTGACATCATAAGTCATGAAGCAAAATAGAGAGCAAGAGGGACTGGGCCCCTTCTCAGTGAGGGGGAACCATTGCTTAGGGCATCCATAACCCCTCAAAGTTCAGTCTTTAACATATGGACCTTTGAGGGCTTTCAGGATCCAAATGTTAGCAAATTACTATGTAGGGCATGGTCGTGTTTGCTAGAGTTGGCTTCTTATGTGTTATTTTATGTAGGAAAACCAAATAAGTGAAACAAAACAGAACAGTGTAAGATAGCACAACAAACTTTGAATAAAAATAAAATTTCTTGGAGAACATGAAATATAACAAAAGCATTTGGTTTTCAACTTTTATTTAATCAACACCAATGAAAACAATTTTGGCTTAGTCTTAAAGTGAAAATTGGTATTTGCTCCCAGTTAGCTCTGACTATATATTAGACTCCAGGGAATGCAAGTACAAACAGAAATGTGACCATCTGTGGTACAAATTTCTCATAAACGTTTTAACACAGAAGGCTCAAAACTATTTGCTCTCCACTAGAAAAATATTTTCTTAATTTTAATGTAATTATAAAATTTGTAGTTAAATTGGAAGGAGCTTTCATTTCCATTGGTGTCCTCTATCCAGCAAGTTTAAGCAAAGATGTTCAAAGTCATTATTAACACCGAGTATATTTCTAACATTGCTGAATATTCAGTAAAGTCATTGATATAAATTCAAGTAATTCAAATGTCAGCCTGAGTTCTCAGTAGTGATTTACATTGGCAAGATTTTTATGAGAGTGCTTTATTAGTTTGCTGGCTTCCTTCATTTATAAAGGTTATAAAAATATACTTTTCCAATAGTTATGAAATTTAGTATTTCATCAGGTAAATATAAATACCCAAAGAATGCATGTGGCTTTAAAGTTGTGTAGTAATGGTCAAAGATCAACTTACCTTCTCAAATTATGGACATATTTCTAATTTCTTAATGATGTTTGTAACGTTCTCACATTCGGTTTGAAATCTCTCTGATAACTTTTCTGACAGTGTTATGTGGTGTTTAAATTCAGACTTATTTACCAGCATCTTTCATTTCTCTGATTCACCTCAACCAGTACTCTGGATTTAGTTATATATGTACTTCAGGCATTTCAGCTTCATTAAGCCATTGACATATTTTTGAACTACTGATTGAGGCAACTTTCCAATATAATTATTATTTAAATCATATGAGCAGAGTCTCAGAGGATGCTTGTGTTACTCTTCTTTTATGGTTACATGAATTCCTTGGGCAGAATATCATAGAAGGGAACATGAGGTAGAGCAAAGTTGCACACTTCATCATTGACAAAAAAGAGAGGAAGAGGAGATAGGGGAGAAAGCAAGGAGGAAGTGAAGAAAGAATGGAGCAAAGAAGGAAAGAAAGAAGGAAAACAGGAAGAAAAAGGTTCTGGGAATAAAACATACTATTGAAAGTGATATCCACAATGGCCCACTTCCTCCAACTATGTTTTACTTGTAACCACCCATTCAGCTATGACTTCTGAATTCATCAATGGATCAAACCATTGATGAGGATAGTACCCTCATGATTTATCCATTTCTCAATAGTTTCACCCAGTAAGAACCAAGCCTCCAATACATGAACCCTTTCAAGGGACATTTAATTTCAGAACTATAACAATGAATAAATTTGGTGGATTTAAATATATTCTGATATTAGATTATTGTTTTATATGTTAAAGCACAAGAACCTATTAGTTTCCCTAGAATCAAACAGCTGGGTTCCAGACAAGAGAAATTAATTTATAAAAATAGATTTGATACATTCATTATAGAACTTAACTGTGTTTTATGTGTGATAGTGTGACTCGTGTGCCTAGTCAGCAGATGAACCAATATTGAGCCAATTCAATTGAATTATATTAACAAATAAATTAAGTTATGTGATAGCAGAATTCTGATTCTCAAATGAATGTGTTCTGTATTTCTTGGGGGGGGGGAAGCTTATATATATATTTTCAAAAAGGTGTTATTCTCACATATTCAATTTTGGTGTTATTTCATATAGATAATTGATTCCTGAGTAGAAAATTTTTATCTAATTATCCACTCACATTGACCTTTTTTGTGAAATACTATTTGATTATCTATATTTGGCTTATGTTTAATTATAGTTATGACTAAGCTTAATTATTAAATCTGAATGTTTAATGAGCTCCCATGTTTAATTACTGTTTCAGACTAATATAATTACTCTTAAGTAGTTTCTGCCATTATCAGCTAAGATTCCTTTGCTCCATAGAGTTTGTCCACAGCCTGACTCTCCAAGCTCATTTTTCCTCACCTCATCATCCCTCTTATGTAATTTGTGCCAACCTCTGGCACCGCCTCACAGCTATTTTTGTGTTGACCTGCTTCCTGTATCATAGCTTTCATAATTCACATCCCTTTCTTTCTGCCTTGATCTTTGTATCTCCACTCATGATACTAGCTATAATTTATCCAGTTTTCTAGAATACTTCATTGATCCACTTCTTTTTAATGTTATCATATTATTGTGCACTGCAATTTCTTCTATTGGTGAGCTCTGCTCATTTAATCTTAGTTAAGCTCTTGGCAGTAACTTGCCATTGTGTATGCAACAGAATTTGAGGAACCATAAATAAAAGAGTATGAATAAATGATTCAATCAATCATCTGTAAAAAAGTACATATAAGCATTTAATTGACAACTAGTTATGGAAATGGGTTTCTAAAATCACTTATTTATCTCATTGATTAAAAATAAATACATATACAAACCAGAAGGGAATAAGAAGTGAGCTGAGTGTCAGGTGTAAGTTGAGAGGGAGCATGATAAGGTCTTTCAAGACAACAGTAAAGTGGATGATGAATGCCCTTGGCATTTTGATTCAAATATTTTATGATGGGGACCAATGAATATCAACATTAAGCCCATGTGTTCAGAATGTTAGCTCTTGGATTGTGGGAGCAGAGATAGCCTCAGGACACTAATTCAGGCAGATGGTTGGTTATGGCCAGATAGCACATAAGCTCCACTTAGATATTACCAAGCCAAAATCCAAAAATGTGCTTGTAAACATTCAAGAATAATCATTCAGTTTTTCTCTTTGTAAGATGTCTATTTAAGCATTATTATCACAATATGTATAAAATAGGACAAGCATCTGAATAATACCTTTTATGGAATAAATATTACATAAATTACAATTACATGAAAAATTATACTTAAGATTCCAAATGCATATGATAATAACAGGTAAAAGTATTTGTCAGAAAGTTAAAGTAGTGTTATGTAGTTACCATGCCTCATTAGCCCCCAATCACTATATCCTAGTGATCAAGGCCTTGTGAAACGCCCTCCATTTCAGTATACACTGAACTTATTCTCTTATTCCTGAGAGAAGAAAGCTATTATTGTTTGGAATTTGAAAACATGTAAATTAGAATAAACAGAAGCTAATTTTTCAGAGCTTCTATAGCAAAATAGTTAAGCCGCTATTACCTGCATTTGTCAATAAGTTGAAGACAGGCAGAAGAATGGAAACTCATTACAGAGGAAAGAGGGAAGTGTCTACATATGCCTTTATTCAATGGTATTGGCATGGGGAAGATATTGAACACTAAGGAAAATTAAGGCATTTCAGGAGAATGGTTAAATAAGCATTCTTCATCCTTCATAGGAACTAGGGGGAAAACGAGGCTGATCAGATATTGATCAAGTGTTTGGTGATTTGCCGGAGGTGGATTGTTTATGGAAATTATGGTTCATGGAAGGTTTTCTACAGAGATTGTGGTTTGGCTTCCTGGATTGGTTATGATAGGTTGTGAGTTCTCTTTTCATATTGTTTGGTTATTGTCTGTTTCTAAATTTAAGTTTCTATGAAACAGCCTTGTGGTGGTACCCAGCCTGTAAGCAGAAGTTGAGGCCTACAGCCACGTGACTGGGCTTGCAAGTAGACCCTTACTAATGATGCTTTGAGATGCCAGCAGCCCTCTCTTCCTTAACCATGGCTTGAGGCTGAACCTCCTTGGCCAAGCTGCTATCTAATTCTTGACAGCAGAACCTGAAGAACAAACTATTTTTTTGACAGTAAAGATGCAATCTTTTGTCAATTAGATCAACCAAGAACTTCAGTTTAAGATATTCAAGTGAGCTTATCTGGGGGACACAGAAAATTTGAGCAGGTTCTCAGATGGAATAATTTTCTCTGAGAAATAGTAAAGGTAAGTTAGAAAGAGCTCAGACACCCTTATTTTTTCTTGTATCTTCTTTTCTGTTATTTAATGACACAAAAAAAGCCAAAAAAATAAGTCTAACCAAAAACACAAGTCTTGAGTTTCTTTTAACTTTTTAAGAAAATCTTTATTGAGTATCAACTCTGTGTTAGGGACTATTCTATCATTTATAATACAATAGCTTAACCTGCTTTTGTGAAGATTACATTCCACTGAGAAAGATAAAATACATATAGTTCTTATGTATAGAGGAGGGATACCATCATCAGATATTTAGGCCGGGACAAGCCTTGTTGGTAGCATTTTGTAAGCCCAGGGTCTGCGAGAGAAGCATGAGTCTTACCGTTCTTTTAATTCTGAAGGGGACTGCAGCTGAAATGCAATGTGTCGGTGTTCTAGTGAAAGAAAACTAGCCTTTGGACATTACCTAGCATGAGAATAGCTATGTTAGCAGGTGCTATGTGACTACCAGGAATATTTGCGCTGAAGTCAGAGCTTTAGTTTGGAGAAGTTAGTGACTTCTTACCTGGAAATACTGGGAAATTCCAGCCCTTCATCCAACACAAGTTACACTGTGGCTGTGGATTTTCAGTAGTCTGACATTTGGTGCAGCTCTTTCAGAAAGGAGCCTCAATCCATTATCTCAAGCTCCTAGACTCTTCTTCTCCATTGCCATGACAAATTGGTTTTTAAAATAATACTTTTAAAATAATACTTTTGTCATAATTACTATAGGAAAAAATAAGAAAAGAGCATATTACTTTAAAAAATAAGTAGGGTGCATAAAAAAACCCTACAGAGTAGGTTATTATTTTAAATAGATCTGCTAGAAAGAATCTCCCTAAGAAGGTCATTGTGAAAAGATTGAAACAGGGCATCTACAGGAGAGTAAATGCTTGAAAGAGTCAGGGGAACACTCTAGTCAAGAATTTATTTAGTGTGTTTGAAGAACCATAAACATACCAGCACAGCAAGACTGAAATGAGAGAAAGGGGAAGTAAATGAGGAGTGAAAAGGTGGCTGATCATTCGTGGTCTTGTGGGACGTTTTAAGAACCTTGTTTTTATTTTGAATGAAATAAGGAACAATCAGAGTTGTCAGCCATGAATGTCTTCCTTACATTTAGAATTTGTATGGTTCTTTGTTTTGAGCACAGTCTAGACATGTCTGGAGTGTAGAAAAGGCTTCCAGGCTGCTGCTATGTGATGGGAAGTTGTTGGCTCACATATACTGTTTAATCCATGAGATTCCCCGGGGATGAGATCACAATAAAAAGAGTGTAGATAAAGAAAAGTAGAAAATTGAGGTTGGAGCTCTAGGCCCTATAAAATTAAAATGATAGAGGAGGCTAGAGAGTAATAACCAGTGGGATAGATTAAAAGCAAAGCAAAGAAGTATAGTGTACTTGAAAACAAAGAAAATGTATTAAGGAGGAGGAATGAGCAACTGTGAAATGCTTTGAGGAGGAGTAAGACTCATTAGTAGATCTGGCAGCAAATGGAAAGCACCAATGGAGTTTTCAGCCTTGTTTTAGTGAAATAATGGAGATGAAAGGGTGATAAAATAGGTTCTGCAGAGAGGAAAACAAGGAGCTGGGAGAAGGATAATGTCAAAATTTTGATTTTGATTAACATGCTAATGTGGACACAATAGTCTCTAGCAACAAGGAATGGTATGAAAAGATTGTTCTCTTCCTTAGGATATAAGTAATACATGTCTCTTAAGTTCTAGATCCATTTGCATATTTTTGTTTTGTTGTTTTGTTGTTCTCTTCCACTTTTAACATTTATTCCACTTTTGGTGTTATTTTCCTGTGCCTTCTATATGGTTTCCTTGTTGAATTCATCATTATCTGATCCTGTGCTCTCGTTGTAATCATCCCCAACCATCTCACTAAGCTAATTATTACCATATTCATATGATCATTATAATATAACATCTCCTTGTTTCCAGAGATATTTATTACATCTATCAGCACATTCTCTACAAAATGTATTATTTGTGATTTCATCTCTATCTAGTCCAGTTTTTAAGATGTTTCCCCAAATACAGATTTGCTGTGACTGCTAAGCATGCAGGAACTTCAGCATCACAAAGATGGATAAACAAACCCTACAGGAAGGAGCTAGAGTTGTAATATTTGCAATACATATGAATTCATTGAAAGCATCACTGCTACCCAGGAACTTTTAGTAGCCAAAGGCCTGATTTTTATGGAGAAGAATATGAAGATGGTTGACATACTTTCCAATACACATCACCTTGGGTATATCAGATGTAATCTGATGAGAATCATGAGGCTTACAATATTTCACCAGGTTTATTTTGATTGTTTCAGGATCTTCATCTACAGGTTGAAGATTTGATACCTTTGGTAACATTTCATAAATAGTAACATATCCATAGTGTGAATACACCCACATTTTTGTTAAGTATATTTGTATAATATGCTTACATTTAGATATCATATCTTTTCTGTCTTCCACTTTTTAAGCTGAGCTTAAAAATAATATAGAATCAGTACATTTATTGACATTACTTCAATTTTTGACTATGACTGACTGCAGATATGTTTTTATGTGCTTACGAGACCCTGATTGCATAATTATTGTAATTTGATGAAGAAGGTAACATTTGTTTTTGAGGAGTTATATATCTTGAGATAGAAATGACTTAATGTAATTATATCACACATTAGAAAACAATATTGGAAACTACAATGTAACTAGATGAACTTTTATAACTTTCGGGGCCATTTCCAAAGATGGCAGAATATAATAAGCTGACTAATCTTATCAAGAAAGATCAGAAATTCCTGAACATATTCTGAAGACAGAGGAAGAGAGCTCAGAAATTTCCTGTAAAACCATGTGATTCACATCTATTTTGGATGATTGATGTATTTTAAATATTTATACTTTAGTAATTGTGCTACTCAGAGCAAAACAGCATAAGAAGGAAAGATTCTTTTAGTTCATAGTTTAAATGTTTAGTGTTTGGTTGGCTAGCTCCATTGATCCCAGACTGGTGGCAAGCAGAAATTCAGGTAGAAGGTTGTGGCAGAGCAAAGCAATTTACATTAATGAAGATGGCCAAGGGGGGGTGGGGCATACACACTTCAAAGGCATAACCTTACGGATCTACTTTCCACTAATTATTAGGTCCTACCTTTTAGTAGTAAATTTACCAATGGATTCATCCACTGATGAGGTGTCTGTCCTCATGATCCAATCACCTTCCTAAAACTGCTACTAGATGGAGATGAAGCCATAATACTTGACTCTGGGCCCATGTTGTATCCAAATCATAATAGAATTGTAGTGGAACTGGCCCTTGTGTTTTCTGCTTCATAGTCACCTCCAAGGCTATTTTTAGAATATTTTCTTACCACTCTTGCAGGCAAATTTCTATCCAAGTTTCCTGTTTGAAATTTTGAATGATGATGGTTTTTAAATTTACACCCTCTTTCCAAATACATTCATTCATTTTGTAAGTACATGACCTGAATCACTAAACATTTCACAGACATTTTTGTGAAACCTGAAACCTAACAGTCCATGCTGTGCATTGAGATTAAGTTCGGTATATTGCTTCCTGTTTATGACAACCAAGATGTATATTCTTTGGTGTTGTTTATTCTTTTCACTGCTCAAATTTTATATTAGCTCCCTATGCAGAGGTGATGCTAAACTGGGACATTAACCACAGGCTTTGCTTATCATCCTTAACCTGTGGATTCCCTGGGATGCAAATCATATGCTTCCTATGATGGATGTGTGTTTTCTGAAACTGAACTGGAAGGTGCCTACCTCCTTCTCATATTATGCATGTAGTTAATTGGTATTTTGATTGAACCAGCAGAAGAATAAAAGAATTGCCTATGAATCAAAGGAAATTATTCTCATTAGATATGAAACAAAGAAGGCAGTGGTTCCAAGAACAAATATTATTCAAAAATATTCTCATTAAAAGAAATTGCTCTCTTTGGAATAATAAAACTTTTCTAAAGAGAAGCATCTGGCAGAATCATATAACTTACTGTAGCATAACATTTGGGATGAATTAAGTTGCTTCATGCCACAAAATGCTTTCAAGGCTTCCCCGTATTTTTTCTTCAGTTTAACTTATCTGTGTCTCACAGTGCTGCAATTAGGTCATTTTTTCACTTTCTGTTTTGCTAAAGGTATCATATTCTGAATATAACATAGAAGTTACAGTCCCCTGAAGGCTAGAAATAGTGCAAAATTAGTCCTTGTGTGGAATGTGAAAGTCTTTCAGTGTCGGGTCCATCTACACCATGGACTTTCCATACAATGGCAGATAGTGCTAAATTAAGACAGATGAGGTATAGAGATTCATGTTGGGGGAGGACAATCATGTCAGGTCAGGTGTTGGATATGAAGTTAATTATAATACTGAAATATAAAACTAAACTTGCATAGCATCTCAAAGTTGGAACATTATCCTCTAATTTCTTCATCATCTACCAATTGTTTAATTTATTCCTTTAATAGGGCACTCGTGTCTTTGACAGAGCAGCCATTCCCCTCTTAATAAACTAAGATATACTTTAATTTTTCATCCATAACCAGTAATTTCTTCCACCCAAACACCTATAAAAGTGCTTTTAGATCTCATAAGACAACTTTTGTATGATAATCTCCCTTTATCAGATTTCTAAACAGTTAAGCAGTATGTACAAGCCTTGTAAGGATCCTATGGAGAGTTGGCATGCTTTCTTTGCCTCAGAGGAAAATGTATTGGAATAATAAATGTAAATAGTATGATTTTCTGACACAAAGCCAGAGCCAGAATTGTAGCTTCAATAATTATAAGCAATATGCATAGTTTATATAATATCTTTAAATATGGATAGTGTTTCTACTAATGCAGTTATTTTGATCAGATTTATTAATCTAGTCTTATGACAGTAGTACCATGGAGTTAACATTGGTATCTTATATTCTATAGCTTTCAATCGCTTCAGTATAGCCATTTACCAATATTTGCGATGAAAATCATTACACAGTATTTAATCATTTCTTTTCCAATTCACTTTACTAAACCATGCAAAACAATTTCAAGTGTATATGCCTATGACAAGCACTTTTACAGCATTTTCTTATCAAGAATTGCTTTTGAGAGTGAGTCAATTGTATGTAAACAGAACACATCTAGAAATTTCAATGACTTCTAATGTTATAAGTTTACTAAATTGGTTTTTACATGTGACATTAATGATAATTAATGATAACAGTTTATCACTGTCAGGAGACTTGAAGCTATTGTAATTTAACATTTTTAAAATTCCGGCTCCTATGAAATAATTATTTTTTTAAATTATAATTTATTTTGTATTGCAGTAGCTTGAATTATGAATTTCTACATTAAAAATAATTGCTTATACCTACATTTATGTTTATTTATAGGTTATTATATGTGTGTATATATTCATATCTATCCCTCTATCCAATCCTGGATTATAAAGTTTTGGTTTAAGAATTTTTTCAATTTTACAATGCTGTGAAAACCATCCAAATTTAATGAATAGTAAATCTGAATTTTCAGTTTGGCTCTTTACCTGATACAGCAATATGCAGCATGATTACTCTTGCCATGTAGTACACCAGCAATGAAGCATAGCTCTAACCCAGCCCCTACCCAATCGGCTGGGGTGAAAGACTTTTGATTCTGTTAGTGGGGGTCATTTACTGTGTAGCTATATTGTGATGCTTGGCAGATTGTGTATCTATATTTTGTGCTTATAATATTTTCAATTTATGTTGGATTTATATCAGCATAATGGCTAAGCCAAAGGATTTCTGTGCATTTGCCTTTTGTTTTACCAGTCTAGCTTAGTGTTGGACAGATTCTCAACATGGTTGTGACCTTGAGCTGCAGCTATCAGATTTCCTTTCTTTTTTTTGCCGGGGGGCGGGGGGGGGGGGGGGGGGGGGTAGGGGGGGGGGAGTCCGGTTGTGGGGCCTGAACTCTGGGCCTGGGCGCTGTCCCTCAGCTCTTCAGTTCAAGGCTAGTGCTCTACCACTTGAGCCACAGTGCCACTTCCGGCTTTTTTTTCTTTTTGCTTATGTGGTACTGAGGAATCGAACCAGGGCCTCATGCATGTGAGGCAAGCGCTCTACCACTGAGCTACCTTCCCAGCTCCTCAGATTTCCTTTCTGAAAGGAGGGTTGTGTGACTTGTAGACAAGGGAAGCATCATGTGATTATTTCGTCCTCTGACAAACAGTAGCCAACATCTCCTAATCCACTTCTAAGTTCTAATCAATGAGGTGTCAATGGATATTTGTAGTTGATCTATCTGCAGCATCTCTGTTTCCTGCACTGTTAGGCCTTCCACTTATAGATCTTTCTCCAGATGAGAGTGCAGGTTGAACCTGCAGATGGTGGGCCCTATCCTCAGTGAGCCTCATGAAGTCAGGCTGGTCTTGGTGTGATCTAAAGTCTACTACAATGAAGAATTCAGGACCATGATTCTTAGAAAACAGAGATCTCCAGCCCTTGTGTAAGATAAGAGCCCTGCCACCATGACTCCTGCTGCACAGAAGTTTGGTGTACTTGGTAAAATGAGTTCATTCTTCTCCTTTCTTCCACAGTCAGTATCATTGTGCTGTCTTTGTTAGGTTTGTTCTTAATATTAGATAGCTTTATTAAATTAACTGTAATGGCTATTAGCTTTACTATAGTAAGAACAGAAATATTGGGTACTTAGATGATAGGTGAAATGTATGGGTTGAGGTCTCCAAGGTGTGAGTTTTGTTTGTTTTAGTCTTTTCTGAATATTCCTGTGAGTACATACAGTAAGATTCTGCCACTGTGAACCACGTTGTCCATCCTGTACAGCCATATAGTTTGAGCACTGTGTGAGTGGGGTAGTGAGTCCTCACAACTCCCCACGTACTTGGCTCTGGAGTGATCACTGTGTACCTTTCCTGTTTTGTGAGGAAGCTGCGATATCAGCAAGTACTCGGGCATTAAAGAGAAGTGAAGTTACACTAGTGCCTTCATCTTCTGAGATTCTTTCCTCACATGTTTTATATATGTGTATATATATATGTGTATGTGTGTGTGTGTGTGTATGTATATATATATATATGTGTGTGTGTATGTATATATATATGTGTGTGTATGTATATATATGTGTGTAGGTATATATATATGTATGTATATATAATAACCACTGGAATATTGTCATTGCTTTATTATCCCATTTAATGGTAAGAAATTTTATTATTCACATCTTAGAAAAAGTTCAGAATCTAAGTGCTTGTTTTATTTTTAGCTATTTAATTGTATATATATATATATATATATAGTCTATAATAGACTATATATATATATATATATATATATATAGTCTATAATAGACTAGAATGTCAGGAGAATGAAATATTCTTATATACAAAAAGAATTCCAGACTGTAGTAATGACTTAAAGTCTAGTGTTTTAATTATTTATTGTTTATGGGAAAAACCTATAGCATACTGACAGTTCCAAATGTAAGCAATAAAATAGGAAAGATTTAATAAATATACTTTAATCATTGTTCTATTTTTTTGTACATGAATGCAGTAATTGCAGTGGCATTTTTTAAAACAGGAATTCAACCAATCCATATTTCTATCATGAAAACAGACATCAGGGTAAAAGAACCCATTGATTAACTATGTAATACACCATTAGCTTTACAAGGCCTAACAGAGTACTTTCAAATGATAGTGCTTAAATAAAAAATAACATCGTGCAATCCTGAATAGTAATTACAAGTGCATTAGGAAAATCAACAGCTGTGCTTGGAATTCAGACCAGAAAGTTGGTGACTTATAGTTCCAGAATCATCATTGGAATGTGTTTGCAACTAGTGGAAAAAAACTTCATTGTGTAAGTCACTGACAGACGCATTTTGATAGTATAGAAATTGTGCAGAACAAGCACAGGGCAAGTAAGAGTGAGACAAAGGGTGGTTGTTCCAGATGACAATAGTGCAGTTCTGAATGAATTGATAATGATTGCAGGAGCAATGAAAAGTCAGTCATAATATAATTTCAGTTCCTAGGTAAGTCAAAGAAAACACACCAAAATAAATGTGTGTATGTTTCTGGTATTATCAGGTGATAGTGATGGTACACTAATTTAAAAGGGGATATTTGGCTTGAATAAAGATTTTAATTTTAATAGTCCTGCTTGTTTGTCAACATATCCTTGGTTGACTTTCTAAGAGAAATTTCATTATATCCACTACAGAAGGAACTAGGGAAAAATTAGTATATGGCTGAGATGTTAATAATTAAAAAATATGGAATGAAACAGGGAGAGAAATATATCTAAATTGAAGAGAGATGATTTTTATAAGGGGCATGTTAAGCCAAAAAAGGGCTACTTATGTCTAACTTCTATAGAAGTATAACATTTTCATCAAAGCTCTAACTGTAGTCTTAAGAAAAGCCATTGTCATTGAAAGTTCAGTGCTCACCTGAAATCCTGAAGGCATTTAATAAGAGTTGTATTTGCCCCTCCCTCTAGACTGCTTTTTGTATATCAGTTCTTTTATTGAACGTTTAGTAAATCCAGAGCAAAGAAGGATCATTATAGGTTTATAAGAAGAATTGGAGTATCAGTTATGTTTTTAAAGGAGTGTGTGTGTTGGGGGCGGGTGGAGACAGAGAGACAGAGAGAGAAGATAGTTATTTATCAACAGAAGTAGTATCACATGGTGGTACTTCATGAGCATCAAATGTGGGAGAGGAGCTGGGGGGGTAGGCTTAGATTCAAAGCTGTAAATGCCAGCATTTAACTTTGGTTTGTTCTCTAGCAATAAGAATTTTTAGTGTTTTAGGAGGAAATGCTTATAGCAGTATTTGGTGATGGTAACTTTATTAGCATTCTGTTGGGATTAGAATTAGAAGAGACAGGTGTTGAATCTTTCTCCAGAATAGACTATAGTGGATAGACTACATTGGTAACCATACTATTGGTAACCAAACAGTTAATAAACTCTCACAAAATGATATAAAACAGGAGAAAGCATCAAAGACAATTTGTTATTGTGGAATTTGGTTGGTATGTGTGGTAGATAAAATTTAGAAAAGCACATAATTTTTGAGAACTAAAGCAAATCAACTCTTATTCCATCTATTTTTTTATTGTGAAAATACCGTACAGAGGGGTTACAATTACATGGGCAAGGTAATGAATACATTTCTTATCAAGCATTGTTGCCTCCTCCTTTGTTTCCCCTTCCCATCCCTTCCCATCTATTATGAAACATAAATCAAAGATTTTTGAACTAGAACATTAGTAGTTGTAAGACCTCCAGCAATCTACCACCAATCATGGAATTTCTCCCCCTGCTTGCAGTAATTTGGAATGTGCTTCTTAAACTGTGCAGTTAGCTGCGGAAGATGAAATAATTTCTGGAATCTTTCTTTCTTTTCTTTCTTTCCTTCTTTCTTTCTTTCTTTCTTTCTTTCTTTCTTTCTTTCTTTCTTTCTTTCTTTCTTTCTCTCTCTCTCTGTCTCTCTCTCTCTGTCTCTCTCTCTGTCTCTCTCTCTCTCTCTCTCTCTCTCTCTCTTTCTTTCTTTCCTTTCTTTCCTTTCTTCCTTTCTTTCCTATCAGTTGTGGGGCTTGAACTCTAGGCTTGGTGCTGTCCCTCAGCTCTTCAGCTCAAGGCAAGTGCTCTACCACTTGAGTCACAGCGCCACTTCCAGTTTTCTGGTAGTTCATTGGAGATAAGAGTCTCACAGACTTTCCTGCCTGGGCTGGCTTTGAACCACGATCCCAGATCTCAGCCTCCTGAGTAGCTAGTATTACAGGCATGTGCCACCAGTATCTTGCTCAAATTATTTCTTATGTTTCTCAAAACATTTCCTTTTTTAAAAAATTCACGTGACTGCCTTTATTATTAATTATCATTCTGAATGAATGCACTGACTAAGTGACTAACCATATTGTTGCTAATTTAGGGAAGTCAAAACGTTTTCTTTAAATCTGGTGTGATTCTAATTCACTTGGCTGTCTATAATATCCCTACTGAATATTTGCAAACAGTGGAGGTAATGTTAACACAAGCAGAAGCTATGTTTCTAGACATTTAAAAATCATTCTTATCCATAGCACTACAAAATCCCTCTATGGATTGCTTCAACTTTCTGTGAAGTTAACAGAGGCCCAGCACTCTACATGTAGCAAGCAGAGGTCACCAACAATTCCTGTTCTTCTTTTTCTGTAGAAAATTTTCTAAACTATACTCTTCTGTTTTTTCTTCCATCAAGACAAGTTCAAGGTATCTTTCCTGTCACAACTGAAAAGAATGTGAAGGTATTTTTTTTAATCTGTGAAGGTATTTTTACTGAACTCAAAGTCCATGAGCATATGAATGCTGACTCATGCAATCATTCAATATTACCCATTTCCCTACATTAAAAACTATTAAGTCATCTATTGGACTTGATGAGCAACTCACAGAATAAGATAATATAAAAGTCAATGTATCCCTCCATTAAAAATTAAATTTGCAGTAACTACAGCGATTTTAACAGAGAAACTTAAATATACATTTCGTCTGATCTAAGATAAATGACATTAAATGCATAGTGATTTCTTCAAAGATTTAGAATGATTGGATTTATTTGAGAAGCAATCATCATAGAAACATTTAATATTTTGCTCAGTAGGCAATTATTACACACCTTTTAACTTTAATATGAGGGGCTGACTTAGAATCACATGATGAACAGAAAATGGCCTTTTACCACACGGACTGTAGTTATGGTAGACGTAGGTACATTAGCAAGTGCTTACACAATGCTGTATATCACATACAATATGGTGTGTAAGAATCCAGGATATGAACTTGTGGATAATATACTTGTCCTCTATCAATGTAGAATTTTTTCCAAGACATCCCACAAGTAACAGAATGTATGAATGCTCAATTACTACTTGTAAAATAGTATAATATTTGTCTATAATTTCCTGTGTACTTCAAATCATCCCTGGTTTGCTTATAAATTTATAACATGTAAACCCAGTACAAATATTGCTTAGGGAGTTGAAGCAAGTGAGAAAAAGTCTCTCGTATATTCAATTCAGACACCCATTTTTGCTAAGTATTTTTAAATCACAATAGGCTGCATTTCTGCATGTGGAACTTATAGATACCAAGTTTGAGTTGTATGACTCACAGACTGATAAGGAAAACTTCATCTTGGAGTTGCTATTAAAAATGAATCTGAGTATTCCAGGTGGACAAAAACTAGAGAAGAAAAGGAATCTATAAAGACTAGAAGAAACAAAATAGTATCATACACCTGTATTTAAAGCACCACCTATATGCACTGAAGTGGAGCAGAAACAAGAGAGATTGAAAGGAGACAGGGAAGAGTGGAGAAAATGAGACTGGATTACTAGCTTAGCCTCTACATTACACGCACACCTCTCCCCCCTCTCTTGTTCTCTCCAGCTATCTATCCTGAGTTCTCATGCATGAAGCCACAACTGAGGAATGACTGGATCTGCAAGTCTTGTATCTCAGAATTCTACAGTAACTTATGTGCATTAGTATTTAAGAGACCTGGCTATAGACAACATCTAGAAACCTTTGGGTATTATATAGTTGATTATAGTTGGTCATATCTGACTAATGTACTCTAACATAATATTAATTGTATTTAGAAAAATATGATGAAAAATAATTGTTGAGTACACCTTGAAATTTGTAGAAAACTCAAGTAGTTTAGCTAAGTGAAATTATATAATAGAAACAATAGAGTCAGTAAAAAATGACTGGTGAAACTTTACCAAGTGTTTTTTTTTTCTTTTATATGTTCTCTCAAGCACAATAAATCCTTTCTTAATACTTATCATTGTGAACATTAAAATAGGCTTCATGCTTTGAGGATAACTAAAGACTTTCTTAACTGTATTGAATCTTTTGAAACCACTGCTACAAAATATATGTGGGTGAATATATGACTTTGAGCTAACTGTAATTTCATCTAGAGAATGGTTTTGAAAAGGAGCTGTTATCGAGTATGTCAGGGCAGAGCTGGGCTAGCCTGTAACTCCTGAAGGTTAGTTGGGCCAGGCCCTGGGGGCACTGCTGTGAGGCCTTTGACAGATTCAAGAGCACAGTATGCAGGTCTGTCTAGCAGGTGGCTGAGAGATAGCTTGCTTCACATTTTATGCCTGTGGAGTCTGCATAAAAAGTGAAAATGGGAAGAGTAAAATGAAGTAAAGTAATAAAAAGTATGGACCACAATATGTGCACTAATAAAAAGCTGATGAAATAAATAATGCTGATGGTTACATCAAAGCCCTTTGTGACACTGTTGTAAGAAGCATCATGGATAATTCTTGCAAAATGAACATCAACAGTAGGAGTGCTATAGAACCATAACAGTAATGTCATTAGCGTTCAGCATTAATTAATACATTACTAAGTGATGCTCTTTTTTTCACTTTTACTTTTTATTGATTTTCAAAGGTAAGCTATTATCATTTTCCAAGAAAACAACTTTTAAGACAAGAAATAGATACTTGTCCTAGTTTTATGAACTGTTTGGGGCACTAGCTACAGAGCTACTAGATTTTGATATTAGGCATGACAGAGGAATCTAAGAAAGGTTTCAAAGTTTTTTTGAAAGAAATTTTCAAAGAAATTTTGCCTACAATTACTTTTGCTGGTCCTGGGCTTAAACTCAGGGCCTGGGAACTATCCCTCAGCCTCTTTGTGTTGAAGGCTAGCCCTCTACCCCTTGAGCCACTTTTGGGTTTTTCTGAGTAGATTGTTGGCGGTAAGAACCTCATTGATTTTTCAGGCTGGGCTGGCTTTGAACCATGATCCTCATATCTCAGTCTCTTGGATAGCTGGGATTACAGGCGTGAGCCACCTGCACCCAGCTTATATTTATCTTTGTAAATAGAAATACAAATATAAAGAAAAACTCAAGTGCCTGAACTGATTATGGGAATATCTGGGAGATGAATTAGTTTATCTGTTTTATCTTTTTTTTTCATTCCTAATAGGATAATATCCCAAACACTTTGCCCTTGTTCTGAAAAAATGACAACAACAAAAATTAACTGTGTGGTTTTCTACTCTTGTTAAAAAAACCAATTCTTACAAAAGGGAAGCAATTTATTTTGAATTGGGAAATATATAAAGAAAATCTATATTATTTCATATTTTTAAAGTCACAATTTCAAAATTTAAATTCCTAAAAAGTTACATTTTGTTGTCTGTATTAAAATTTAGGTTTCTAGCAAATTTGGAAATGACTGCTAATATCCTAGAGTTCAATCACATAACTTTTTCACTCTATTTTTTCTGCTTTTGACTCTGTTGGAGTATTTTCTGATGGCAGCTAGGAGAGCAGGGATGGACATTGTAGTATGGAACTATTCTTTGATTGATTTTGTGCTTTATAACCCATTTCAGTTTCCAGGAGGTATTGCAATTTTTCCTCCTGCGATTTGGAAAGAACACAATCATCTAAAAGATTGCTACCTCCTGAAGGAGTTTCTCTCTTGTCAAGGTAGAAAGAGGACATTTATTAAACTGCAACTTTGGAGTGGCTACTTTCAGTTCATTTCTTTCTGTGTTTGCTGGCCTCTAACTAAGGAAGCACTCAAAGGTGACTCTTGCAATATGATCCAATGCGATGCTCCAGAGGACTGTGATGGTGAGGTTCAAATAGCACCACAAGTTCCAGAATGGAATTAAAACCATTCTTGAAATTTCTTAAGTTTAATCATCTGCTGTCTAGAACTCAAAAATGTTGAACTTTAGTATGAATTTATATCATGACCAAGGCAGTATTCTTGTGTTGTTCAATGGAGTTCCTTTATTAGTTGATAAAACAAATGGAAAGAAACAGATGCATTCTTTAACACTATACTGTAGTAACCATTCCAAATCCTGTGACATGAGGGAGATGTAACTGCTTATGGTGAATGCTATTGGAAAAAAAATCACCAAAAATATCACCAAGATGTAAATTAATGATAATTCTTAGAATGGCTAATATGATAAATGATTTGTGATGTTTTGATCCCATAAAGGTAACTATTAAATATTATGAAAGAAACGAAACTATTATCTATTTAGAGGAAGTGAAGAGTTCTAGCTAGAGATCAGTTTATTTTACATCTGTGACTTGTGCAGAGCTGACTTTGAAAGAAAAGATGGATGTTACTTATCATTATGTAGTCAGGGTGCCCATGCATCAATTTATCTCATGTCAGCCTCGTTTTCATTTAGAATGTCACATGCTACTTGATAAAATGCCCTTTCAGCATCCAAATATAGGTATGTTTTAGTCTCCATAAGACAAAGAAAATTCGCTTAGCTCACTCAAGATTTTGATGTTTACATTTGGTCCTAAATTACACAATGTCATTAAATAAATATGTGGAAAGAAATATGAAAACATTTACCATGTTTAATACAGAAGTGAGAAAAATGAGTTGAGGAATTTTGTTAGTATTCCAGCATGGATGAGAATTCTTACAGTAACAATGTTAGAATATCTATCTATCTATCTATGTATCTATGTATCTATCTATGTATCTATCTATCTATGTATCTATCTATCTATCTATCTATCTATCTATCTATCTATCTATCTATCTATCTATCTATCTATCTATTGCTCTATCTATCTACCCATCCCTCCTAGAGCTGAGGTCAAACTCAGAGCCTTGCTACTGTTTTTTTCACTGAGAGAAATCTACAAACCTTAGAATACATTTTTATAAGAACAGTTATTCAAGCCTGGACCTGTGTCTCAGCCTGTAATTCTAGTTACTCGAGAAGCTGAGACTTTGAGGATCCCTGTTTGAAACAAGCAGGGGCAGGAAAATCCATGATACTCTTATCTCCAATTAATGACCCAAAGTCCTTCCCCGCCCTCCAAAAAAAAAAAAAAAAAACCCCAAAAAAAGCCAGAAGTGGTAGAGGACAGAGCACTAGCCTTGAGCATAAAAGCTCAGGAACCATTTCTAGGCCCTGAGTTCAAGTCCCAGGACAAGTATAAAGAAAAGAAAGAAAAGTTATTAATGACGTATGGAAATCAGGAAAGTACTGATTATAAAACAAAAAATAACTGACTAAAAATATCCAATCCAGGTTGTATATTCCTGAAAAAATGGTCACATTTGTCAAAATAATATGCTTGGAAAAATAACTAGATCTGAGGTACAGATGTTTGCTTTAGCTATTCTCAGAATTTGATTTATGGTCTAGGACTTACCAGGATAGGATGATGTAAAAGCAATGGTCCACAAAGAAACGAGTTCTAGCACAGACCAGATTAGTGGCACCCAGCAGCAAAAGTTATCTTGTATGTTTTACAGCAAAACTATACCTGTGAAAGTTCATTTCATTAATTTTTATGTAAAAATAGTCATTATTCATTTTATTCAATATAAACAGTTGGTCACACAAACATTTTTTTTGGAAGGGTCCAGTTGTGGGCCTGAACTCTGGGCCTGGATGCTGCCCCTCAGCTCTTCAGCTCAAGGCTAGCATCCTACCACTTGAGCCACAGCTCCACTTCAGGCTTTTTTTTTCTTTTTGCTTATGTGGTGCTGAGGAAATCGAACCCAGGGCCTTAAGCATGGAAGGCAAGCGCTCTACCACTGAGCCACCTTCCCAGCCCTCACACAAACATTTTTAATATGCTTTGTGAACTAATGAGCCGAATGTAGAAGGCATCCCTTGTACATATCAAATCATGATGCTTTCATCTCGAAGAAATGCTTTTGCAACTGTTTGTGATGCAACCTGAGATTATTGTCTCCTCTTCAATATCATTTCATTTTTAGGAAAAAAAGATAGACAACAGGAAAGCTATGGTTATTCAGATTGTGCCATTTGGAATATAATTTTTCAAAAATATATTTTATTGTTATTGTAGAGGTGATGTACAGAGGGGTTACAGTTAGAAGTCAGGTAACGAGTGTATTTGTTTGTGAACCATGCCTCCCTCCCGCGCTCAGCTTTTCCCTTTCATCTCTATCCATAAGTTGTACAGTTCATTTTCAACATAGTACCTAGTGAATATCACTGCTGCCTTGTTCACCCTTTGTCCCACCTTTTCTGTGCCCCCCTTGCTCTCCCAAAGACAAATTAACAAACAAGACGAAAGGAAAAGACAAGAAAAACAGCAGCAGCAACAACAGCAAAGAAATACCTTGTTTCTTGGAATTCTTTCCTTGGGGGTCATTTAGATAAATATTACTTTAAACCATCCTACGCACGTGACGCACGTGGCTATTGAGCCTTTGTGATCTGTTCCTATGAGCGTCCTCGTTTGGTCTCACTGTGAGAATGGAAAAAATACTTTTTTTACAAGTTGAATAAAATGTGTTGTTACTTTAAAATATATAACTTTTTTTTTTTGGTCGGTTGTGCAGCTTGAACTCTAGATCTGGACGCTGTCCCTCAGCTCTTCAGCTCAAGGCTAGCGCTCTACCATTTGAGCCACAGCGCCACTTCCAGATTTCTGGTGATTTATTGGATATAATAGTTTCATGGACTTTCCTACCTGTGCTGGCTTTGAACTGTGATCTTCAGATCTCAGCCTCCTGAGTAGCTAGGATTACAGGCGTGAGCAACCAGTGCCTGGCTATAACGTATATATATATATATATATATATATATATATATATATATATATATATATATATACACACATACACATGCTATATATATATACATATGCTATATATATGTATATATATATATATTTTTGCCTGTGATAACTGTATTAACCACTTTTCCATTGCTATAATAAAATAAATTAGATAACTAACTTAGAAAAAAATATTTGCATACAATAAGACTATTAGAAAAACTAAAATCTTTAAAATAATTGATGGAATAATCTATAGTTAATTGTTTGGCATTGGTTTTATCTCATATAAATACTTAATTGAGGTTAAATTTTTGCTAAAATCTTCTCAAAAGACTCCACATAGAGCTCCCCTATGACCCAGCAATCCCACTTCTGGGCATTTACCCAAATGTTTACAAACAAGACCACACTAAAGCTACCAGCACAACTATGTTTATTGCAGCATTATTTACCATAGCTAAGTTATGGAACCAACCCAGATGCCCCTCAGTACATGAATGGATCAAGAAAATATGGTATATATACACAATGGAATTCTATGCCTCCATCAGAAAGAATGACATTGCCCCATTTGTTAGGAAATGGAAAGACTTGGAAAAAATTATATTAAGTGAAGTAAGCCAGGCCCAAAGAAACATAGGTCCCATGGTTTCCCTTATTTGCAATATCTAGTATATGTATGAGTCAAGCAGAAAAGGTCAGATAAGGTGAAGTTAGGAAAATGAACCCTAAGATATGTATTTTAAATGTTTTTTTTCTTTCATGCATTTGTTTCTAACGCATTTATAAGATTATTTCTTTGTTGCTTTGTATGTCCCTCCCCCACAGTATAACCCCTGCTTTCATTGTATTTGATGTCGGTATAATTTGTGGAGGGGAAGGGGAAAAACAAGTCGTTTAAATAATGATACAAGTGGACCCGTTGCAACAACGAGAAGTACAAGTTGTCATGTTGAAAACGAACTTTACAACTTTGGTGGGGGAAGGGGGAAGGAGGATTGGGTGGGGTGGCGGGCAGGGTGGGGGTGGGGGGAGCGGAGGGAGGGGGAGGCTGGGAAGGGACAGGAAGGGTAAACAAAGGAGGAGGCTACAATGCTTGGTAAGAAATGTACTCACTATCTTGCCCATGTAATTGTAACCCATCTGTACAGTACTTTCACAATAAAAAAAATTTTGCTAAAATCTTTACTAATTTTTTCAAAACACAAATGATTATACATTTATATTAGAAATTAATGTAATGCATCATAATGACCAAATTAATGAAGAGGGAAATGTGAGAAAAGGAAAGTTGAGAAAGCAAGATTCCATTCAGTTCTGGTCTTGGTAGACTAGATTAATGACCAGTATGCTAATACTTGGTGATGCAGATTAATATCCTACTCACTATTTATTTGTATAGATGGCTAATTTCTGAAGAATTGTATTATAAATCATACTGCATTACATTAAATATGTCATTAAACTAATATTCCAGAGAACTTTTATTACACATTTTACATTCTGGAAAAATGAAGAAATATGCAAATATAAGGGATGGATTCAGTATAAACACCTCTAGGATGGAACACTATTTTTTATTTAAAATATTTTATTTAAATATGCTTATTTTATTTATATATGCACATCTTCAGAACAGCTGTAATGGTCTTCAGATGAGGAAGAAATTGCTAGATATGATTCTGCTAAACTCACTGGAAGTCCTTTTTATTTTTTTAAAGTTAGATTAAAGTAAATTTTATTTTAATATGTATGTGATAAAAACTGATTGAAAAATTACACTTGGAGAGTCCTGTCTATCCATTCATCTATAATTTAAGGTACAGAGACACATTGTGTCAGACACAAAGTAACTTTGAAGTGGCAGAGACAGAATGCAATGCCAGTTGCAGCAACACAATCTGCCTTGATAACTGTACTGCACAAAAAAATTTAAATTTACTCAGAAAATGTCTCTTCAGCCTAGTAATACATTGCAAAATCATCTGATTATTGATGGTTGATAAGATTCAAGCTATTTTCATTACTATAGCTATAGATATCTGTGACCTTAAATTACAATTGATACTTTACATTTTATATTTTAACATGCTCATATATCAAAAATATTTTAAGTATTTAAGGAGCCATAAAATACCTTTGATGTTAGCCTGGAGAAGCTGTTATAACCGTTATTTCTTGGCCATTACCTTTTGGAGTCAATTTTTATCTTTAAACCAATAAAGTCCTATAAACATTAAGCTTCTCCCTTTGCAAAATGCACTTGTATCTGGGTCATTACTGACTACAATTTGTCAAGTTTAATTTTATATCAGAATCACCTGATGTTGTTTCCTATATTTTATTTAAATTAATCCCTGATTTAATAGCCAGACACAATATTGTGTACTTAACCTATGTTGAATTTATGAGCACTGATTTTTATATTGTATTTTCTTTTAGACAGAAGCAAATATTTCGTTCTTTGACCATTATTATGGAAATTTATATTTCTATGCACAATGAAATGTCTTTAAAAAGCAAATATGGCTAGAAAAATTAGGAATAGTTTTCAGTCAGTTATATCATGAAATTATCATAGAATGTTAAGATTATACACTGAAATGGATACAGATAAACTTCACTGACTGCAATTGCACTCAGTGAGATTTTATGTGCAGGTAAATCCATTTCCACCCAAAAATGAAAATATTATATTTCAAGTAAAGTAATTTGATAGCGGCCTTTTATTTTGTCTACCACTCAGCAAAGCTGGAAATTATTTTATGTTGGTGGATTTCATTTGATTGCCTTGATCGAAGAATCTTTTGAAATCCTCAGTGACAAACACAAAACAAAAAAGGAGAGGTTTGTTTCTTGGTTCTTCAAGCAAACCTAAAAAAATCGCATAGACTGATAGATTTTTAAGTACTGCATGGAAAGTGCTATTTTTATAACTTTACACCCAAGATTACCTCCTTGGTATTTGAACTCTTTAGAGATATCATTTCTATTTATTTCATAGATAGTCAAATTATTGAGTAGACCTTTGGTTTAGAAACACTGATTTTATATGTAGATTGTTCTTTTGCAAAGCAGTGAATATTTTGTAATATGATATTTCACAAGTTTTAATCCTTGCTAATATCTCAGTTTTAATTCAATAAGGACAAATATAAGAATGAATTGATTGGTTTCCTGATTCAGAGTTAATACAAACAACTAGTTTTTGATAGTTAATTACTTTTGCCAACTTTTAACGTAAAAATGTTAAAATCACCCAATGGATTGGCTTCCATATTTTTCAATTTTGATATGTATTTATGTACTAAAATTTTACTAAGAACTTAGAAAATAACATATAAAACAGCATTAAAAATCAAATGTAGGGGCTGGGAAGGTGGCTCAGTGGTAGCGTGCTTGCCTTGCATGCATGAGGCCCTGAGTTCAATTCCTCAGCACCACAGAAGCAGAAAAAGCTGGAAGTGGCACTATGGCTCAAGTGGTAGAGCACTAGCCTTGAGCTGAAAAGCTGAGGGACAGTGCCAGGCCCAGAATTCAGGCGCCATAACCGGCAAAATAAATTAAAAATAAAAATCAAATGTACTGAGTCAGGTGCCAGTTGTGCCTAACTAATCAGGAGACTGAGCTCTGAGGATTGGTGGTTCAAAGCCAGCAAGGGCAGAAAAGTCTGTGAGACTCTTGTCTCCAAAATCTGGTCAGAAAATGCCAAGAGTTGCATTGTGTCTCAAGTGGTAGAGTCTATCCTTGAACACAAAGAGCCCAGAAAACACACCCAGACCCTGAGTTCAAGCCTCAGGGACCAGAAAAAAAATCAAATGTATTTAATGTAATAATAGTAATAGTAATTTTTCATCAGTTAGATTTGTAAAATATTTTTATCCCAAATGTTCACATAACAGAAATACATTATCTAGCACATGCTTAGTTGATTCAATTAACTAGAGTACTTCAATATTACATTTAATACTGATTGAAAGCAAAAGTCCCATTATTATTAAGAGCAAATTAAAAAATAAACCTAACACATCAGTCTACTTAGAATTCTAGTTTTTGGTTGGACATCTAGAAAATAATCATAATGTTGATATTTGAAAACATAGCTCCTTTTCAGGGTAGTAAACTCAATAACAAGTTCCAAAAATCTCAAATTTTAGTGTCTAAGATATTAAAGGATTTCAATTTTAGTATAATAATACTTATAATATTTATCAGATATTTGGTTATTGTGTTTTAGAAAATAAGAAAACTAGTTGGGCCCTGGTAGCTCATACCTGTAGTCCTTGCTACTCAGGAGGCTGAGATCTAAGGATAACTGTTTGAAGCCAGCCTGGGTAGAAAAGTCCATGAAACTCTTATCTCCAATAAAATACTCAGAAAAAGCTGGATATGGTGCTGTAGCTCCAGTGGTAGAGCACTAGCCTTTAGCAAAAAGAACCTCAGAAACAGTATCCAGACCCAGAGTTCAAGCCCCAGGTCCAGCAATAAAAAGAAAATAAGAAACCTAAATCAGAGGAAATGTTTGAAAAAGATACAAATAGAACTGTAGGCTTCATTTAGAATTTTCTAAATTACAAACCCAAACACAAATCAAAACTGGTTCTTAGCCTAGTAGCAAGGTAAAGAGTACATTTAATAAACAAATAAGAGTTTTTAAAAGATCTTTACTCATTTTTAATTTGGAACAGATACTCCTAAATAGAAATGTGTTTTCTTCAATGAAAAGTTGACATTTCCCCATTTGTTAGGAAATGGAAAGGCTTGGAAAAAATTATATTAAGTGATGTAAGCCAGGCCCAAAGAAGCATAGGTCCCATGGTTTCCCTTATTTGCAATATCTAGTATAGGTATGAGTCAAGCAGAAAAGGTCAGATAATGTGATGTTAGGAAAATGAACCCTTAAATATGTATTTTAATGTTTTCATTTCTTTCATGCATATGTTTCTAACGCATTTATAAGATTATTTCTTTGTTGCTTTGTATGTCCCTCCCCCACAGTGTAACCCCCGCTTTCACTATATTTGATGTCAGTATAACATGTGGAGGAGATGGGGGCAAACAAGTCGTTTAAGGATTCAGGTGGACCTGTTGCAACAATGAGAAGTACAAAATGTCATGTCAAAACCAGCTTTACAATGTCGGTGGGGGGGGGGAGGGGGGTATAATTGGGTGGGGGGAGGGGGGAGGCTGGGAAGGGAGGTGAAGGGTAAACAAAGGAGGAGGCTGCAATGCTTGGTAAGAAATGTATGCATTATCCTGCCCATGTAATTGTAGCCCCTCTGTACAGTATGTTCTCAAATAAAATAAAATAATATTAAAAAAAAAGTAATTTGTTTTTGTAAACCATAGTTGTGGACAATGGAAGACAAATTACTTCTGTAAGTTAATGATGCTAGAATTTATATTTTTGATTTTTAAAATCTTGTATATGTGAATATCATTTAGAGTTGGCAGAATTCAGATAGGATATTTGTATAATCAGAGTCAACAGCATTTGTATTTTATTCCAGTGAAAGTAATTTAGCCAATTATGGCACGCACAAATACGTATATAGCATGGAGCTTAAATCATGGGCAGCATAGAAGAATTCATGTGATCATATTCACCACCTCTTTTACTCTTCTGAATGTTCTTTTCCCTTTCCTTTCTAATTTCTCATCCCTCCTGTCTAAGAGGACCTGGAATTCCCTTTCTATGTAAAACTTAATTCGTATCATTAAAAAAAAACTGTTTAAGACCCTTAAAAAATCCAAAGGATCTAAGCATTTCTTTGAGTCTATCTTAAGATCTTTACTTAAAAATGAATTTAATTTGCCAACACTTCAATTTATTATTGGTAAGTAAAAGCACTTGTGATCTATCATAATTAATAGTCATATACAAAACTGACAAAATGAGCCTATCTGTTGGAGAAATAGTTTTAAGCTTAAAACTTTTGTTTTAGTTCAAATCACAATCTCCAAATTGATTTTTACAGTTGTGCTTGCAGATGTGTGAGCGTATAGTGTCTGAGCTGAGAGGCACTGTGGGGTCCTGGTGGGGCATGCGCAGAATTGCTTCCTGTGGACAGAGCACACTTGGCTATATTTTCAATTGCCTTGTTTCCAACTAAGGCCAGGTTGAAAGTTGCAGTAGAAAAAAAGTGTTGTGTTTGATTGCAAGGGAGACACCCCATATATCACAGTAAAGCTTGAAACCAATACAAATGAGTCTGAGAGCAGAAGCAGAACACAGTGTTGCATGGCCACTCTCTGCAGTTCTTCTGAAACTAGGTATTTCTTCTTAATTGTTTTGTGATGATGACACCATAGCATATTTATGTTTTGGTATTTTATTATCAGACCTGAATCTACCCCTCTGCTTTTTGTTATTTTTATTTTCTTGCATCTTTTTAAAAAAAATTAATAAGCAGTTTTGATTACTGAATTATTGTATGGCCTTTTACATCTTAATTAAAATAACTGAGATCATGGGAGATAATCTTTTTTTTTCTTCTTAATTTTTATTTTTTTTTTATTGTGAAAATACTGTACAGAGGGGTTACAATTACATGGGCAAGATAATGAGTACATTTCTTATCAAGCATTGTAGCCTTCTCCTTTGTTTCCCCTTCCTATCCCTTCCCATCCTCTCCCCCACCTTCCCACCCAGACCTCCCCGCCCCCCCCCCCACCAAAGTTGTAAAGTTCGTTTTCAACATAACAACTTTTACATCTCATTGTTGCAATGGAGATAATCTTCTTGAAGGCATTTTGTAATGGATTACATATTGACACAGCCTATTGTCATTATTTAGGCTAATTATAAAACATAATTGCTGTACATCCACTATGGTTTACTGGTCTTCAAGTGATCATTTTGTACTATTGTTCTGACTGTGATTACTCTGTCTCCCATTTTTTGGCCTTTCTCCTTTTATTTGTAGATAAATTGTTCTTGGTTCTGACTGGATACATTGATGTTTGACAGGATCAATTACTTAAGTAAGAAATAAAATGTCCTCCAGTAAAGTTGTTGACCATGCTATAGTAACAAGAGAATATAATTGATGGGAGGGGTATTTGCAAATAAAATCACTTCTGATTACCCCACTGAGCAAGGTGTGATAATTCACAGTTTTACTTACTTTTCAGTTTGAATGTTAAAAGGTCCATGGACTTTAGATCTTCCTTTATAATTTAGCCCTTCTTTATAGTTACTATTGTCCAATTTCCTAGTTTTCTTGCTGAAAGAAACAGATGAAAAACTACAAAAAAGCATGAGAGATCATGTATTTAATGTGGTAAGCTTTATGCATAATAAACTCAGGAGACTAAATATACTTATCCCTAATGGGTTATGAATGATGACAGAATAGAATCGATTTCTTCACTTTTTAGGAGTCTTTAATTCTAGGAGATAGATCCCTATGAAACGTATGTGTTTGTTTTTATGCCATTGTGATCCTAGAAGTATCCTTGGGAAAATAAATGACGATGAATAGACTGAGCCTTATGATTTAGATCTTTAGCTTGGTTATGTTGCATTAAATTCATTTACTGTTTGAAGCAGATAGACGAATGATTTTAAAAAAAAACATGAATACTAAACATTTTTACACTTTTGCCTTTGCTGTGTTACAGAAACCCTTGAAACTCTCATCAAACAAGCAGAAAATTACACAAGCATACTTTTTTGCAACACCTATAGGAACATGGCCTTAGAGGTGGTTGTTTCCATTCAGGAATTCTTCACTGATGTAGGCCTCTATTTGTTTGGTGCAGATGTTAATCTTGAGGAATTTGTGAACAGATTTTTCGACAGCCTTTTTCCTCTGGTTTACAACCATCTCATCAACCCTAGTGTGACTGAGAGTTCCCTGGAAGACTCCGAATGCCTCCGCATGGCCCGCCGAGAAGTTAGTCCATTCGGGAATGTTCCCAAAAGAGTCATGGGGCAGATGGGGAGGTCACTGCTGCCCAGTCGCACGTTTCTGCAGGCACTGAATCTGGCCATTGAAGTCATCAACACCACAGACCATCTGCACTTTTCCAAAGAGTGCAGCAGAGCCCTCCTGAAGATGCAGTACTGCCCTCACTGCCAGGGCCTGAGTCTCAGTAAACCCTGTATGGGATACTGCCTGAACGTGGCCAGGGGCTGCTTGGCCCACATGGCAGAGCTTAATCCACACTGGCACGCGTACATCCGGTCCCTGGAAGAGCTGTCCGATGCCATGCACGGAGCCTACGACGTGGAACACGTACTCCTGAACTTCCACTTGCTCGTCAATGACGCTGTGATGCAGGCTCACCTCAATGGACAAAAGTTATCTGAACAGGTAGGTAGCTGGTCCACACTTCCTGTCTGAAGATTAGACGAGAAATGCCTAAATATAATTGGTTATTACTACATCCTTACCACTTTAACATTGTAGTATTCTAATGAGTTTTAGGAAATGGGAGCAGGATAGCAACCGAGTTGATAGGTTTTCAAATGGTAAGTTTCTGGAGCTGACTAGGGGTCCTGCTAAAATCGAGACTGTTATAGACTCGAATCTGTGATCAGCAATGAATGACTGCAAGAAACTAGGCAAATCTCCTAGACTCTTTGAGCCTTAATCTCCTCGTTGCCACAAAAAAGGAAAGGCAACGTACAACCTCTGAGGTGTTCTTTTTCTGGGGGCAGGCGGGGGATAAGTATCATATATGCAAAGTACTCGAGGTATTATTGTTAGAATTTGAAAGGTTTTTAGCTTTACAATAAAGACGCCACTTATCTATCCATCAAATTAAAACCTGATAACCTGGGACTGGAAATATTTCTCCAGAAACTTCATATTCTGTCACAGGGATGATTTTTTTTAAAAAATCACGGTCTTGCTTTTTATTTCTACTAGAGCAAGGTGTTTTCTTGCTTTGTTTTTTTTTTTTTTCTTTTGCTTTGTTTTTGGCAGGTCCCTGAGTTTCTTTTACTCAAGGCTCTTTCCCTTAAGCCACAGAGCCACTTCTGACTTTTTTGAGTTTATTGGAGATAAGAATCTCAAGGACTTTCCTGCCCTGTCTGGCTTTAAACTGTGATCCTCAGATCTTAGCCTCCTGAGTAGCTATGATGATAAGCTTGAGCCACCTGGTGCCTGCTACTGAGATTTTTTTTTTTTTTGAATGAAATCAAAGCAAGTTACATGTTTTCTCTTTCTCCTATTCTCACAGAGCCATTTACAGCATACTTTCAGGGTCCTGCAATAATAGTTCTCATTTCTCATTGAGTGAAGGAATTTGTGCTACTTCTGATTCTCTTAAATATTCCTCTTTAGGTTAAATTTATACTTTTGTAGCAGCAATAACAACACTTTGTCTTCTCTTGGCACTTCCTTAATAAATTAATAAGAATTGTCATCATAAGCTCTATATATCAGTTACTTTTCTCTTTTGCCATTCCTGATAGAAATTGGACCTGAAAAACTATGTTAAACTTTTAAAGGTCCATGTGAGACTATTTGTGGCCTTTATGCAAGGTGGAATTGGCGCCCTCTACAGGACAAATAACCAGGATGCAGTTCAGTGTGAACTGCGTTTCAAGCCTACTTCCGGCCGCACCTAGCTGACTGTCCCTTTCCAGTGTGTAAAGATCTCATTTTGATATAATAAAGTTTTTGTTTTTCTCATCCCTTTGTGAAAATCAGATATGAGTGAAACCTTGGTAAAATATAATGAAACAAAATGGAAGTACGATGATTGCTGAGATCACAGGTGTTCCATAGATAGAAGCATTTAGACCCAAGGTATAAAATGACAATATCAAGATACCAAATATCTCCAGAAAGGAATACTACCTAAAATCTGAGACAATGACAAGATATGGTTTAAAATCTTGAGCTTTCTAATATATGTGGGTAGAGTAGCTAAGGTATGGAACCAACCCAGATCTTCCTCAGTAGATGAATGGATCAAAAAGACATAGTATATGGTGCAGGAAAGTGGCGCAGTGCTAGAATGCTTGCCTCGCATGCATGAGGCCCTGGGTTCGATTCCTCAGCACCACATAAGCAGAAAAAGCCGGAACTGGTGCTGTGTGGCTCAAGTGGTAGAGCACTAGCCTTGAGCTGAAGAGCTCAGGGACAGTGCACAGGCCCACAGTTCAAGTATGAAGACTGGCCAAAAAATATATATATATTTATACATATATATATATATATATAGTATATATACACAATGCTTGCATCAGAAAGAATGACATCACCCCATTCATAAATAAATGGAAAGACCTGTAAAATATTATATTAAGTGAAGTTAGCCAGACCCAAAGAAACATAGGTTGCATGGTTTCTCTCATTTGTAAGAACTAGACTATATCTATGTTATTCCTAAAAGGGGATCTCAATAACCCAATTGCTAAGTGCATAAGATCATAGATAATGAAGTGTGTCTTCCTGAACTCCAAGAATTGAAAACAAGAGGCTCTTACTTTGTCCTGTATGTAGTTTTTACTTTTTTTCTGTTTTAGTTTTCTGTACCATTTGTCTTGTATATAAGCTTATTCAATCTATGGAAGGGGAACCACAGAAACAGCAGGACAAAGGATGAACTAATGCAGCATTGATACTCACTTGACACTACGTTGGAAATGAACTTTACAATTTAGGTGGGAAGGGAGTGGGGAGAGGTAAGCATGTGTTGCTCTGGAGTGCAGCCATTAGAATAAGGGTGTACTGGGGTAAGAAACCTAGGAAATAAAGCTGACTCAAGGATGCATTGAAGAGTTTAGCCAGGTACACCTCAGCCTGACAATGTGGTTTGAGGCTAACGGTTTTGAGAGCAGCAATCTAACAAGAGCTGGCTCAAAACAACAACAGGTGTGGGGATTTGGTTCCATGGTAGAGGAATTTCCTAGCATGTGTAATGAGAAAAAGAAAAAAGAAAACAGGAAAGAGCAATTAAGATAGTTAAACTAACACTAGTGGCTCATACCTGTAATCCTAGCTACCCAGGAGGCTGAGATCGAGGATTGCAGTTTGAAGATCGAGGATTGGCAGGGAAGTCCATGAGACTCTTATCTCCAATTAACCAACAAAAAGCCAAAGAAGAAGTGTGGATCAGGTGGTAGAGCACCAGCCTTGAGGGAAAAAGCTTAGGGAGAGTGAAAGGTCCTGAGTTCATGCCCAGTACTGGTACACACACATGCTCAATGGTTCACACCTGTAATCCTAGCTGTGCCGGAGGCTGAGATATAGAGGACAATGGTGCCTCAAAACCAACCCTTGCAGAGAACCTCACATGATTCCATCTCCAAAATAACTAACAAAAAGAGGCATTGGAGGTGTGGCTGCGTGATAGAGCACCAATCAAGGGAGCTCTCTGAGTTCAAATCCCAATACCAGAAAAAAGAAAACAGCTAAATTGTTAATGCTGGGTGTGGTGAGCACGTATTTTTAATCTTAGCATTTGGATGCCTACATTGGAAGATCCCAAGTTCACATAGTGAGCCCTATCTCAGACAATAACAGAGGTATGGATGGTGTGGATTATTGATTCTGATTTTGGTGGGGGGAGGGTAGGAGAGCCCAGGGCAAAAAATAAAAATAAAACAACAACAACAAAAAAGAAAATAACATGAGATAATTGTAGACAACCACATTTTGTTTTTTTGTCTGTTGTGGGGCTTGAACTCTGGGCCTGGGCAGCCTGGGCGGCGCTGTCCCTAGCTCTTCAGCTCAAGGCTAGCTCTCTACCACTTGAGCCACAGGGCCACTTCCGGTTTACTGGTGGTTTATTGGAGATAAGAATCTCACAGACTTTCCTGCCTGGGCTGGCTTTGAACAGATCTCAGCCTCCTGAATAGCAAGGATTACAGGTGTGAGCCACTAACACCCAACTTCAACTACATTTTAAAACCTAGAGTTTCCTAGTGATTTAGTGGCCCTGGCAAGTTACTCTAGTTGCTGCAGCCTCTATTGATGTGTGAAAAAGGGAAGAGGGTTAGGGGAGATAGTGTCAGTTTCTGACCATTTTAAGCGTTAGATACCTCCAAACCTGTTCTTTCCTTTCCTCATTCTAAGGCCAGTCCCAGGAAGACTGCAGTGAAGAGGACTAGCTTAAGTGTCTCATATTTTAGAATCGACTTTGTATTATGAATCAGTTTTACACACTTTTATCATGGAACTTTTGGTGGATTTCAAAGAACATTATTTTTTCCTTAGAGCAGATAGCTGATTTCAGATCATAAATATTCTGATAAGTATCTTGAGAATTGTTACTAACAAATTGTAGCTCCTTTTTCAAATAAAACAACTGAGTTACTTATTTTTTTTAACTATGGAGAAGGAAGGAGAACAAACAGACTAAATTCCTTGAAAACTGACTCATTAATATTTATTTCTGCCAACTTCAAAGTGATTTATAAGTTGTTTATTGAGCTTTGATAACCAGTTCACACATCGATGAATTTAACAAATTCAAAATAAATTACTAGAGAGCCAGGAAATAATGACTTTCTCACATTACAGAGCAGTATATGAGATCAACTACTACTAAGTCCTGTCCTCAGCAAATAAATATTTCCACTGAGACAAATCCATAGAAGCACTTGATAGACCATATTTGTGTTGGATGAATTTCAACTGAAAAAAATTTTAAAAGCTCCCACTTGCTTGAGAAAAATTATAAATATCTTATAGATAGAAAACTTTTTTTTTTTTTTAAAAAAGCACGGTAAGGGGAAACAAAGGAGGAGGCAACAACGCTTGGTAAGAAATGTACTCATTATCTTGCTCATGTAATTGTAACCCCTCCGTACAGTATTTTCACAATAAAAAAACAGCAATAGCTATTTAACAAAAGTCTATTTTTTAATTCTGTAATTATCCTGTGGATGAAGTAAAAAACATAATTAATAAAGCAGAAACAGAATTTGAAAGGGCTAGGGATTAAAAACTATCCTCTCAGAGAAGTTTTTATATCAGTTGCTACATTTACTAGTTTTCTATGGTCATTTCATTACTTATTCTCTTTGCTTCCATGTTCGCCTTAGTTAAATGTAGCAAGAAAAATAAATATATCATAGAAATAGCATAGAAAAAAATGAGATTTTTTTTAAAATGCTTAATGTCTATTGAAAGTAAAGCTCATTGAATTGGCTCATGGAAAGGTTGTCCAGCCCAACTCACCTTGCTATGACAAGATCTGTATTTATTTATTTGTTTTTGTTTATTCATGCATTTGTTTGTTTACTTATTTATTGTTGGTAGTACTGGAGTTTGGAATATCAGTGAAATATCACCTGAAGAAGGGCCTCAGACATTTTGCCAAGACCAGTCCAGTGCTAATCCTTCCTGTCTACTTCCCAAGTAGCTGAGATTACAGGAGTAAGCTATCATTCCTGGCATGCAGAGATCATTTCAAAAAAATTTTGCTCACTGACTTGACTTATGGGTACTAGTTAGTGATAAAGATCTTATTTTCCAGAGGTGGCTGAATTGGTGGTGATAATATATTACAGTACATTGAAATAGATCTGTGTTTTAGCCATTTGTCAGTTAATTTTGCTTCACTTGCTTGATTATACTCTTCACTTTATAGACATTAGTCCTCTGCTCAAAAGGATCATCAGAGTGGGGAAATGGTGGTAATAGGTAAATTTAATTTGGCACTATGGAACTTCTGAGGTTGAAATGATTGATGGTAGTGTGAACCAGTTCAACACCTATGTACTCCATGAGAAAAATCCAAAATTCTTTAGAAACATAGAAAATAAAACAACGCTGACTTAGGCCCTGGTATCTTACACTTCATTTCTAGATATTTGAGAGGTAAAAATGGGAGGATGGTGGTTTGAGGACAGCCCAGGCAAAAGTTCATGAGACTCATCTCAACCATTAAAAAATAGGGAATTGTGGTTGGCAGGTGTTATCCCAATTCTGTGGGAGGCTGAGATCATGGGCATCTGGGCATATAAATAAGTGGTGAGACCCTATCCATCTCAAAAATAACAAGAGCAATAAATATGGATGCATGAGTTGAGCAATACCTGGTAAGCACAAAGCCTTGAGTTCAGACTCCAGCACACACACACACACACACACACACACACACACACACACACACACACACACACACATTCAAGCATAAATAATTCCTTACCTGACCTCTCACCAGTCCTGAGGCCTGAACTCAGAATAAGGTGCTGTGCCTTTGCTTTTGTGCTCATGACTAATGCTCTACAATTTAAGCCATAGCTTCACTCTCAGCTCTTTTTGGTACTTAATTAGAGATTGTAGTCTCATGGACTTTCTGGCGTGGGCTGACTTGGAACCATAATCTTCAAATCTCAGCCTTCTGAGTAGCTAGGATTACAAGTGTTGGCCATTGGCACACAGCAAACTTAACTAATTTTAAATAAGTGTTTCATAGAATCACAAACTAATGTCTTATTTTAGATTTCTAACCAAGATTGTGATATGCATTACTTGACTCTTTTTTGTTTAAGCCTAGTGTTTTACCAATTTGAGCAACAGTGCTACTTCTGGTTTTCTGGGGATTAACTGGAGATCAGAGTCTCATGGACTTTCCTGCACTGACTTGCTTTGAACATCAATACTCAGACCTCACTCTCCGGTGTAGCTAGGTTTATAGGCGTGAGCCACTAGCATCCAATTTTATTTATTTACTTATTTTTGTGAGAACATTTAACATCTACTATTTTAGCAATTTTCGACTATATATTCTTATTAGTTATAGGCACAATTCTATTCAGTAGATCTTCAGAAATTATCCTTCTTTTCTAACTGAAATTTTATATTCTGTGGCCAACCCACCACCATGCTACTTTTTATTTTTTTTGGTGGGGGGGGTCTGGTCGTGGGGCCTGAACTCTGAGCCTGGGCGCTGTCCCTCAGCTCTTCAGCTCAAGGCTAGCACTCTACCACTTGAGCCACAGCGCCACTTCTGGCTTTTTTTCCTGCTTATGTGGTGCTGAGGAATCGAACCCAGGGCCTCATGCATGCAAGGCAAGCGCTCTACCACTGAGCCACCTTCCCAGCCCCTTTTTGGCTTTTATATATTTTACTCTTTTAAATTTCACAAGTGAGACTTTTGACAGAGGAACCTAACCCTATTATCTATCTATCTATCTATCTATCTATCTATCTATCTATCTATCTATCTATCTATCTATCTATCTATCTGTCTGTCTGTCTGTCTGTCTGTCTGTCTGTCTGTCTGTCTGTCTGTCTGTCTGTCTATTCATCTATTTATCTATTTATTTTGCAGTAGTGGGGTTTGGACTCAGGGCCATGCCCTAGCTGGCTGTTAGTTCTCTATCACTTGAACTATGCCTCAAGCTCTTATTTATCTTAAAATTATTTAGCATTTTATGTATGTATCATTAGAATAATGTTTCTGAGGTTTTTATGGATTGTGATGTTAATTTCTTGTAATTAATCCTGCAAACGACATTATTGGCCATTTTCCCCTCATAACAAAGTTAAACAAAATTTTTATAGCTGCACATTATTTGTTTTAGAGGCATTTTTTTACCTCATTGGAAAAAATTATAATCTGAGTAACACTTTCAAACAAAAGAGTAAAGACTACATTGCTTGGGATGGATGTGGTTTCTATGTTGAATAGAGATGGAAAGGTCATTTCACTTAACTACCACTCCCTCCCACCCCAATTCATGCCTGACTCCCCATTAAAGCACATGACTGAACTGTCCAAATGCACTGATAACACAAGGCCTGACTTTTCTAGTTTCTCATAAATATTATCGGGATTCTTCTTTACTTCTCAATGAAGCTTTTGTCTACGTGGGATTGTTTCTGAGGCAAGGCTATTATATTGCTAAGCTTATCTTCTAGTTTAATGAGACAGAAATAGAGCTGATTTCTTATTATTGACATGTGGTGAAGGTCTATGGTAAGTCTCTGTACATTTTTTTCATTTTCCATAAGATTATATTATTGATTTGCCATTTTTATTCAAAAGTAAGTATATTGTTTTTTAAATAACTTGATGTTATAGTACTCTCTAATTAGCCCTGCATTTATTTTTTTTTTACACTTACTCTTATTTTTATTAGTTTTCTCTGTCTTCTAGCTTTTTTTTTTTTTTTTTTTTTTTTGTGAAAATACCGTACAAAGGGGTAACAATTACATGGGCAAGGTAATGAGTACATTTCTTTCTTATCAAGCATTGTTACCTCCTCTTTTGTTTTCCCTTACCATCCCTTCCCATCTCACCCCCCCCCCACTCCAAAGTTGTAAAGTACATTTATAAAATACAGTTACAAGGTGAGTTCAAAGACTGAGGCCAATAGAAATGCAGAGATTGAGTCTACATGGGTTGAATGCCAGAATGGTTGTATTTGTGCATAATGTATTTGTGTTTGTGCCAGTGGTTCTATATTGATGAGTCATAACAACAACAGGAAATAGATCATGTGAAGGAATAATGCACAGGACTAGGCATGAGACAAAGTAGATGGAGATAGGTGGGGAACATACTTCAGGACGTGGGCTCAGGAAGAAACTGGTGATCCAGTCTTTTTTTAAAATTTAATTTTATTTTTTTGGGGTCCAGTCATGGGGCCTGAACTCTGGGCCTGGGTGCTGTCCCTCAACTCTTCAGCTCAAGGCTAGCGCTCTACCACTTGAGCCACAATGCCACTTCCGGCTTTTTTCTTTTTGCTTATGTGGTGCTGAGGAATCAAACCCAGGGCCTCATGCATCCAAGGCAAGCGCTCTACCACTGAGCCATCTTTCTAGCCCCTGGTGATCCATTCTTATCTAGGGAATGTCTGGCTTCCTTGTTAGCTCTTCAGTGAAGATGCTCATGGGCTGAATTTCTGTGGATGGTTTAATGCCAATTAACAGACAATGGTTTGTGGACCTCAGACATCTAAGTATTTTTGACTGTCTAGAATAATCTCTCTGTCTAAAAGTCTATTGTTCTTACTTTGATGTAGTATATATAATATTTTTAACTGAGAAATATCACCTATCTTTTTCCATTCAGTTTTATTCTACTACAAAAATGAAAAATAGATTATACTTATTACCTTAACTTTGCTAAAATTACATAAGTCCCAAGTAAGTGATTTGAAAAGTATAAAACAATAAAAATAAGATATCCATGTTAATGTTTGAATGATTTTTTTTCCTGTGTGGAGTACTGTGGTTTGAACTCAGGGCTTCATGTTTAGTAGGCAGATGCCAAACCTCCAATTCTTTTTGATACAGTTATTTTTTGTGATGGAATCTTGCTTTTGCCTGTCTTGGCCTGGCTTCTCAATCCTCCTATTTAGGATTCTGATTTCTTTTTTTAAGAATGTGTTGTTATTGTAAAGAGGGATTTCAGTTACATAAATCATGCATGTCACCCCTTCCCCCATTCTCTCCCAGTTTTTCCCTCCACAGTTCATTTTAGTCTTCTTATTTTCCTGTTGTGGGGCTTGAACTCAGGGCCTGGGCACTGTCCCTGAGCTCTTCAGTTCAAAGCTAATGCTCTACCATTTCAGCCACAGTGCCACTTCCAATTTTCTAGTGGTTAATTGGATAAGAGTCTCACAGACTTGCCTGCCCTGGCTGGCTTTCAATAGTGATCCTCAGATCTCAGCCTCCTGAGTCGCTAGGATTACAGGTATGAGCCACCAGCGCTTGACTATTTTAGGCTTCTTGATGGATGATAGAAATACAACCATGACCAGAGTTTTCTGTTGAGACAGGGTTTTGCAAGTTATTATTTTTAGGTGATATTCTAATCTCAAGTCTTGTGTAGATAGGATAGAATCACACACTACTACATCCAGCTATTAGTTGAATTTTGTTGAGGGAGGGTGGAGGGACTCTCACAAACTTTCTGCCTGGGGTATTCTTGAACTATGTTCCTCTTGATCTCTGCCCCCTGAATTGCTAGGATTACTATCTATGGGCTACCATATCTGACTGAAGGAAGTCTTGACCTCTACATTAAACAGATTTCCATGCTAATATGACTAGAATTCATTATCAAATATGTTACAAATATAACATTCCAGAGGGGATAATGATAAGATATAAAATAGAATTTTTATGATTTGAAAGCAGAAGAAAGAGAAAAGAAACTAAATTTTTTAAAAGTCAGTTCATATATTTTAGATGGTGAGAAGTTGGTTTGTTGCATGAGATAGTCAGAGAATAAGATTTTCATAATACAGGATAATCGAAAAGTCTAAATGATTTTCATAATTGTTTATTTCTGCATAATATTTTATCCTGGGTAGCTTGAGTTACTTACTAATGATTATCTTATATCCAATAAAAGAAGAAGAAATTTCCTGTGTTCAAACTCATGGCCCTTGTTGTGGGTGTTCGCCTCTGCCTGCAGCATCTCCTGTGTATTGTGTAGCTGTTTGTATGTCATCTTCATACCCTCCAGCCACGTATGGGCTCACTTGGCCCAGTGTGTCAACTGAGAGTGACTATCCCTAGAGGAAGAATAAAGGGGAAAAAAGTACCATAGAAATGGAAAATGAAAACACAAAGAAGAAAGCCAGTAACCAGTGGCTTACACCTGTAAATCTAGGTATGGTGGTATGCTTGTCATCCAGTGATGGAGGTACAAGTCAGCCTGAACAGAAGGCAAGATCCAATTCCCCAAACACATCATCCCACAGTATCCCAAGCTACATGGGAAACTGTGAGTGGGAAGATTGCAATTCTAAAATATTCCCAGTGAGAAAAATTAGCCCCGGGAAATTAGCTCAGTGGTTGAGTACTTGCCTTGCAAGCATAAGGCCCTGGGTTCGATTCCTCAGCATCACATAGGTAGAAAACGCTGGAAGTGGTGCTGTGGCTCAAGTGTTAGGCACTAGCCTTGAGCTCAAGAGCTGAGGGACAGCGCCCAAGCCCAGAGTTCAGGCCCCTTGACTGACAAGGAAAAAAAAAAATTAGTGAGACTTCTTCCCCACGAGGGAAGACGGAACTCAGGAGCACACTCTTGTGAGTGATCTTAGCAATGGCGGGAAGGCTAAGATAGCTGAATCATGACTCAGATTCAAATAAACAACAACAACAAAGGGGCTAGTAAAGGGTGGCTCAAGTCATAGAGTGACAGCCTAGCAGGCATGAGGCCCTGACTCAAACCTCCACACTATCAAAAAAGCAAAAATAAACAAAAAACAAGAATAAAAAATGAAGAATTTTAATTATTAATAGTGAAGAATGCAATCCATAAATAATACTTATTAGTTAAATGACTTGTTAAGTAAAAAATGCATCTGGCAACACAACACTAAAGATAAAACACAGATGTACTGGAAACATTGTCTTAAAAATCAGATCTAAAACATTTTTGTCATATATGATGCAATCTTTACATGATGCACTGATTAGAACAATTAGACAATTCTTGCAAGACAAAACATTTGGACTGGGTTCTCTGACCCACTGTTGTGATCCTAGTTACACATGAGGCAGAGAGGGTATCTATTTGAGGCCAGCTCTAGCTGGAAGCTCCACCTCAAAATAACCAGTAAAAAAATCCAGTCTGGAAGTGTGGCTTACGTGGTTCAGTGCTAGCTGAGGAAGCCTGGACCAATGCAATTGCCAGTACTGGTTAAAAAAAGAGTTTTAAACAAACGTTTTTCCAATAAATAACCACACATAGCCAGCAAGCGTCTGACGATGTACAACATCATTATTCATTAGGTTCATGCAAATCAAAATCACCATGAAACAATGAAAAAACACTGTATGCACTGATACACTGTAGGATGTCTATAATAAAAATAGAGAGCGGCTGTTGAGCTGTGGAAAAATCAGAGCATTCCTACACTGCTAGAGGGAGTGCAAAATGGTAGAGGCACTTTGGAAGATGGCATGGCATTTTATCAAAATGTTAAATTTAGAATTACCATATGGCTCAAAAATTCCATGCCAATGTATATATGGCAGATAATACAATATGCATATCCCTAAAGGATATTATAGGGATCATCACAGCATTTTTTTTATAATGGCTGAAAAATGCAAACTACCTAAATGTCCATTAGTTGCTGAATAGATAAATGAAATAAATGCCTTGCATCCATACAATGGTTTATTATCAGCAATAATAAGGAATGAAACATCCGTGTATGCTGTTATGTGATTGGACCTTGAGGACATGCACTATGAATTGAGCACTTCTGAATTGTGAAAGGTTTATTTTAGCAGACCTCAAACAGCTGAGGCTCCAGTTAAGGATCTCAATGGAAAGTGTCTTTGGGTGATGAACACAGGATCAAGGCTATAAAATTATTGATTGATGAAGATAGAGGTGGTCATAGAGGTTCTTGGCCTTTTATTAAAAAGATAGCTTGAGTTTTGTTTTTAGGATGTGAGCTCTGCTGAGTTTCTGTTTTCCATAGAAACATAGATAGTTGGCGCCTCTTGAACTAGAGGCCTCACAATTCATTATGTATGGAGCTAGTCATTTTCAAGGGACTGCAAATTGGATTACATGAATATTCCAGAATAACAAATCTACTTGCATATCAAAAATAATTTAATCATGTCTCAGGTTGGAGAGAGAGATTCAAAAGAGGGAAATGGAAAAATTATTTTTAATGCAAAATAGAGATTGAGGGATGGGTGTAACAAAGTATTGTAAAATTGGACACTGGTGATGGAGGCACAACTGTGAATTTACTAATACTCACAGTTCAGAAAGGTACATTTTATGGTACATAAATTATATAATAATATAATTTTTAAAAGCAATGACATTCATTCTGTAAATTTACAGTATATTACAATATAGTTTTGAAAACTGACTCACTAATGGAAAAAACAGCATTTCAGTAAATAATTTTCTATGTCTTTGAAAACGTATATTGTTTCCTTAGAGATTGAGAACTCTAGAGAAACAATGTGTCTTTTCATTTGTCATCCACCATTGCACAGTAAACAAGGCTTTAGAAACATTTATTTTTAATGCTGAAAGGTCCTTTAGAGAAAAAAAAACTTCCCCTATATTAAAAGTTTTGTTCCTCAAAAATGTAAAATGTCAGACCTTGAAAGAATAACTATTTTTGTCATTTTAAGTAATTTTGGGGGTCAGATAAAAACAGAATGATCTCATTCAAGTTGTTGACAAAGTTACATTGAGTGCTTTCACTGTTTGAGGCACACTGAGACATGTTTTCTATGTGTTTTAGAAAACACTACCTGTTTTCTACCTTGGCATGTAGGCTCACTGTAGGAATTGGTATATGCTTGCTTTTCCATAACCTCTCTGCTACTTCTAGTCAATTCTCCACAGAGAAGTCAAAATGATCTTTGCAAAATATAAAATGGATTACATCCAAAGATTTTCATAGATTTCATGAGAGCACAGCAAGACAACTGATAATCTAGCCTAGTGAGCTGGGCTTAAAAGCTGAAGGCTTCAGGCTGTCCTTCATTGCTTTGCCCACTCTGAACTCTAAGAACTAGTTTGCCCTCTACATTCTTCGTTTTCATCACACTGGACTTAGTTGTGGTTGCTTTAGATGGTACTTCTCTTTCTTGAACTTCACTGGTTATATTTTCCTGAATGAGATAGACTGTCCCCTGACCATCCCCCCTTACACATTTATCTAGGTAGAACTAATACTATCAGATTTGGTCTCAATATGAAGAATTCTATGAAGAATTATGAAATATTTTCCTTAACTTTAAAAGGAAAGACAAGGAAACTTGGTAATATGTTAGTCACCCTGCATTTTTATTATTGCATTTTTGGATACATAGTTATTATTTATTTATATTTGATAGGAAGTTACAGGTTTGAGGAGGAACAAGTCTGTTGATTATACTTAGCATTGTATGTCTCAAGTTTAAATCCTATCATGAGTTCTTTAATGCATATCCATTTTTCAAATAATATACCATGAATTATCTGAAGTGCCCTCTAATTGGTCTTTTGTCTCCACCTTGACCTTTGCATGGCTGGAAATTTCTGGGTAGTGATCCCACTTATTCCTTCTCAGTGACATCATTTCATACCTCCCAACCTATCTCTATCTCATGTGTGTTACAGACAGACCTACTAAAATCCAGGGAGTATTGTCTCCATTGCACTTAACCTGTGGTGCTTTGAAGAGTACGTGTCCATCTTAGCAGTAAGACTAAAAGCCCAGAGAAGTTGCTGTTATTTTTTGTTGTTGTTCTCAGTGCCTGTTTAAATATTTGAGGATATTTGTTCAACTGAGAAGACCTCAAACTTAGCAGTAGAAACTTTTTAATTTAATGCACTGAATTTGATTTAATTTCAGTCATTAGTAGCTTTGCAGTGTAATTTAAATTACAAACATTTCATCTCTCTCATAAGCACACAGAAAGACAACTGTGATAATCTATCTCTTTAAAAAATGGACAATTTACCTTTAAACTCTGGCATTATTAATATTATATGTACATTTATATCTTAAGCCTAGGCACAAATCTTATTCATCTCAGTTATTGAAAATAAAGTCAAGAGACAAAGTAATGAAACCTAAAAGCAAATAAATCCAGGTGGTATATGCAATGTACTGTAAATAGTTCTGGGAGTGTCCCTACACTAGGCCTTCCTTCTTCTTCTGGTTCTTGGCCCATAAATGCCACCAGCAAGCATTAGGCTTCTCCATTTCACAGGCTAACTGGTTTCTAGGGCAACCAGAGCTCCTCAGGGGCTTCAGCACAGTGAGGCCTGCTAATTTAAATGTTGGTTAGTTTCTGGAAATAAGTCTCTCATTTACAAAATCCCTAGAATATATCAAAGGATTTCTTTTACTTACTAGCGTACTAATTTTACAAAGCAAATCCACTGTGGTATATCTATACAGATATAGAGTGTACTTTGATCAAATCCACTCCCTTTACTATTCTTTCATATCCTCCCATCCTGTGCACTATATTTTTTTAAAAAATAGTTTACTTTTATAGTTTACTAATGTTCTTTTAGATGTTAATAGGTATTCTTTGAAAAGCAAAACTCCATAATTTTTAAGCAATATATATTTTTATTGTAAAGATAGTATAGAGAGGGGTTACAGTTACATGAGTAAGGTATTGAGCATTGTTACCCCTCCTTTGTTTTTCCCCTACCACTCCTTTCCTCCACATCCCCAACTCCTCCCTCCCCGCACAAAGTTGTAAAGTTTGTTTTCAACATAGTGTCTTGTACATCTCATTGTTACAATGGGTCAACCTGTAACCTTGTTTCAGCATTTTGTTATTTCGCTTCCCCTCCCCATATTAGAAAAATGTATATTCAAGAGCAGGGCCCCAGAATCAAATACAGTGAAAACAGGGATTATACTATCAATGCTTGATAAGAAATGTAATCATTACCTTGCTCATGTGATTGTAACCCCTCTGTACAGTATTTTCACAATAAAAAACTTATTAAAAAATTAAAGCCCCCAACAACAAATCCTCAAAGAAACAACTGCCCAATAAATAAGTGGGCTAAAGGCTTAAAGGGAAACTTCTCTGAAGGGAAATAAGAATGGCCAATAGACACATGAAGAAATGCTCAACCTCTTTAGCCATGAAAGAAATGCAAATCAAAACAACATTAAGATACCACCTCACCCCAGTTAGAATGGCTATAATCAAGAACTCTAATAACAACAGATGCTGGAGGGGATGTGGACAGAAGGGAACCTTACTTCATTGTTGGTGGGAGTGTAAACTTGTTCAGCCACTTTGGAAAGCAGTATGGAGGTTCCTCAAAAGACTCCACATAGAGCTCCCCTATGACTCAGCAATCCCACTTTTGGGCATTTACCCAAATGATCACAAACAAGACCATACTAAAGCTACCAGCACAACTATGTTTATTGCAGCATTATTTACTATAGCTAAGATATGGAGCCAACCCACATGCCCCTCAGTAGATGAATGGATCAAGAAAATGTGGTACATATTCACAATGGAATTCTGTACCTCCATCAGAAAGACTGACATTGCTCCATTTGTTAGGAAATAGAAAGACTTGGAAAAAATTGTATTAAGTGAAGTAAGCCAGGTCCAGAGAAACATAGGTCCCATGGTTTCCCTTATTTGCAATAACTAGTATATATCTGAGACAAGCAGAAAAGGTCAGATAAGATGATGTTAAGCGAATGAACCCCAAGGTAAGGACCCAAGTGGTTTTTTCTTTCTTGCTAATTTTTGTTGCTTTATATATCCCTCCCACATGGTATAACCCCTGTTTACACTGTATTTGATGTTGGTATATAACATCAAATGATGTTGGAGCAGTGTAACATCAAATGATGTTTGAGTGGAAGAGAAAAAGCAAATTGTTTACATAGGGATACAGGTTGATCCATTGCAACAATGAAATGTACAAGACACTATATTAAAAAATGAACTTTATTATTTAGGCAGGGGGAAGGGGGAAGGGGGAAGAAGGAGGGAATGTAGTTGTAGAGGTGGGAGGGAAGGGATGATAGGAGAAAACCAAAGGAGGAGGCAACAATGCTTGATAAGAAATGTACACATTACCTTGCTCGTGTGATTATTGTAACCCCTCTGTACAGTATTTTCACAATAAAAAACTTATTTAAAAAATTAAAAAAGAAACAAAAAATCACATACTACATTATAAGTACATTGAAAACAGCAGCAACAAAGATAAACCCTCTTGTGTCCCTATCTTGGCATCATCTTGTAAGGTTATATGTACATAGCTTTTGACCTTTTCTGCTTGTCCTAGACATATACTAGTTATTGCAGATAAAGGAAACCATGGGACCTATGTTTCTTTGCACCTAGCTTACTTCACTTATTAATACAATTTTTTCCAAGTCTTTCCATTTCCTAACAAATGAGTGTCATTCTTTCTGATAGAGGTAGAATTCCATTTTGTGTGTGTGTGTGTGTGTGTGTGTGTGTGTGTGTGTGTGTGTGTGTGTGTGTGTGTGTGTGTGTGTGTATAACACATATTCTTGATCCATTCATCTACCGAGGGGCATCTGGGTTGGTTCCATATCTTAGGTGAATAATTTTTTTAATTTAAAAACAGTATGCTCTCAAATAAAATAAAATTTATAAAAAAAAAAAAAAGAAACATAAGTCCCATGGTTTCCCTTATTTGCAATAACTAGTATATGTCTGAGACAAGCAGAAAAGGTCAGATAAGTTGATGTTAGGTGAAATGATCCCCAAGATAAGTATTCAAATGTTTTTTTTCTTTCTCGTGATTGTTTCTAACATATTTATAAGATGATTTCTTTGTTGTTTTGTATATCCTTCCCCCACGATATAACCCCTACTTTCATTGTATTTGATGTTGGTATAATTTGTGGAGGGGAAGGGCAAAAACAAACCATTTAAATAGGGATACAAGTTGACCCATTGAAACAATGAGATGTACAAGTCGTTATGTTGAAAAATGAACTTTACAACTTTGGCTGGGTGAGGGCCAGGGTAGGGGGGATGGAGGGGGTAAGGGGAAGGAATGAGAAGGGGAAACAAAGGAGGAGGCAACAATGCTTGATAAGAAAGGTACTCATTACCTTGCCTGTGTAATTGTAACCCCTCTGGGCAGTATTTTCACAATAAAAAATTTAAAAAAAAAATTATACCTCCTAGAGAGTATTACAGATTGTCTCTGTGCATGTGTCAAAAATTCTAATAATCTGTTATTTAAAATTAATATGCATATATATGTAAAGTAGGAGTATATACATTGGTAAAAATAGGGTATCTACATATATAGAGAAAGATGTTTTTCTTATAACACTTGACTTTCTGAAGCAGCGATCTTGGGCTTTGGCCACAAGGAGATTACTGTTGGGAGAAGTTGGAGGTAACATTGCTCAGTGTTTGGCCTCATATCTTCAAGTGCAGCTGTAGCATAGGCAGTGATGATCTTGCCAACACAGGGATCATTGGTCGACATAAATATTCCCATGGGGTCTGGGAATGCATTCCAGAAACCAAATTATTTTGAAAACTCCATGTTCCTTCAGTTGAACTATATTTTTCCCAGGTGGGACAATGTGGGAATCGAAGATTGAACATTATCTTGACCTTTAAAAATCTAGTCTATTACTATAGTTAAGAGCAATTATATCTGAGACACATTCTGTCTGGATGTTTTTTCTTCTAGTTTACACTCACTATTTTTATGTATTTCTTATTCACCTACACTGAAGCACGTAATACTCATCAGAAATATTGGGGAAATTTTTCTAAATCCATTAGGATGGATTCTGTAATCTAGAGATAAAAAAAGAAACAACAAAGGAAAACAAAGTCATCATCTGCTTCCCCATGCCTTTTCTAACATGTGAAGCTGCCAGTTTAAACTTTTCTTTAGTCCCATGAATGGGATTATATTCTTAATTTCTGATCTATGTAAAGAGATTGATCAGCTTTCTTATGATGGGTACTTTTATTTTTTTCTGTTGATATGTATTCATTTCCTTGGTTTATTTTTTCTACTGTTAGTCATTTTTCCTAATATTTGAAACAATGTACATTTGTCTATTAAATATGTTTAAATTATTTTTTCTTAATCAGTAGTGTCTCTTTAAGAATTCTTACAGTATAATTTTTCATACATGGGGATGATGTTTTGGGTCAGTCCATCTGGAAAAAAAATATGGTCAGAAAACTTAGGTACTCAGTGTGGTAAGCAAAGCCATTTCACTATACTGCATGGAACGGTGTATTTAAATTGTTTCTTGCATGATCAATTGACTATTTCCAAGAAATCACAGTTGAGAAGGAATGTTCAATCAATTTGTATTAACTATCTACTGTTTTAAGGAGAGATGATTGGTAAGTATTAAGCACAATCAAAAATAAATACAAAGAAAATATTTCTTCTGCTCCTCCAAACTAGTATATGATACATCTTATTTGGGATGTGCAAACAAAATGCTAGTTCAGAGATCAAGGGCAGTTTAATTTCACAGGTAATACTTTAACACAACAGGAGAGTTGGTAATATTTCAGCAAGCAGAATAGAGAAAAAGAACAGACACTAAAAAGTGTGCCCTACTCTAGAAACCAAAGAGTAACACGATTTAACTGACACATAAGTTGGTTATAGGGAAGTACTGAGGAATTTCGAGGTCCAGCTGTAAACTCACAGGAAATGCTAGGAAATTGGAAGAATTAGCAAAAGCAGTGTAGTCAAAAGTAAGTTTTAGGAAGATGAATCTGGAAGCCTAGAGAAAATGAGGAGAGCTGGGAGAATGTGGGGAGGAAAGGTACAAAGGAGTCCTTACATCTCTCTAAGGTCACACCTGAGTGACAGACATCCTGGCATAGGGAGGGAATTAGAGCGTTGGGGACACCTGCTGAAGCCAGATAGCGTTTGCTTCAACATTGGGCACTTGTAGTGGACACTATGCAGGAAGGATCTCTGTCCATGTCAGCGGTCAAACAGTGAAAAAAGAAAATGTGATCATATTGACTTACTCTCCTTTTAATTTTTTCTAATTGTTGCTTAAAAATATTGACCTATGCTAATGAGGATTCTTCCATCTGATAAATGAAATGGTTATTTTTATTAGATGCCTCTGCCAAGATTACTGTTTCGATGCTGTCTATTCTTAAAATTTGATTCTCAATCCATTTTCCTTCCTCTCTGTTATTTCTCAAAATCTCAGTATTGAGGTGTGTTATAATGTGGTTGCCTTCTCTTTCTGACAGTAAAAAGCCGGGGTGTATAACACACACAGCTTAAAAACTCAGAAAGCCCAGTGATCACATGAGGGAAAATACGCTTAACTTCCCAGAGTCCATTTGGAAAACTGGAGTCAAAGCTTCTTCTTTATAACCAAATTCATGTCCACTGTTTGCAGTCTCACTCTGCCTCCATGCCTTCGCTGTCCACGTAGGATTGCCATACTTTGTTCTTTCCACATTGATTTAAGGTGTTCATAAAACCTGTCCTTGCACACCTGGTGTACAGTGATTTTATGGGCGTTCTTATCAATTCATGACTTGTAACATACTTTTAAGACCTAACTTTCAGACTGTATGAATACATTGCTTTTATACTACTTAATTTAGCTTTCTACATATGTCAGTTTGTGTTGCACATTATGTACCCCAACTAGATAATAAGCCTCCTAAAGATAAGAAATTAGACATTGGTAGAATAAATTTCAGGGTTAGTGCACATTTTAATTGCCAGTGTTAATGATTTTTCATACAGCTCAAGGGGAAGAAGCAACTAAATTTAAGGGTTCTTCTTGATCTTTGACACAGTTTTTACAGCTGTGCTCTGAAGAGAATATTCATTTAGCAAATATCAAAAGATGAACAAAATTTATAAGTAAAATTGCTCATCATCAGGTAGTACTTTTGTCAAAATATGTCACTACTCCATTGGATCAATCCCATTATGCCTAGTTAAGACAGGAAGACTGTCTTCATTGGCTGATTCTCAGTCTCTCAATACTGCTGGATTATGTAAAACTGTCACTCTATCCAGTACATCTGGCAATATTACCCAATTTCTAATCTCTCCTATTGTCTCAAGCCAATACAATATGTAATCTAACACCGAAATCTGCAAACCAGATATCTCACAGTATAGTCACCATTCCCTACAACATCAATTGATTTACATTTCTAATCCAGATGTGATTTTATTTTATGGAAATGTCAAATACACTTAATCTAATACCTTCCTTCCTTCCTTCCTTCTTTCCCTCCCTCCCTCCCTCCCTTCCTTTTCCTTCCTTCCTTCCTTCCTTTCTTCCTTCCTTCCTTCCTTCCTTCCTCCCTTCCTTCCTTCCTTCCTTCCTTCCTTTGTTCGTTCGTTCCTTCCTTCCTTCCTTCCTTCTTTCCTTTCTTCTTTCCTTTCCTCCCTCCCTCCCTCCTTCCCTCTCTTCCTCCCTCCCTCCTTTCCTCCCTCCCTCCCTCCTTCCTTCCTTCCTTCATTCCTTCCTTCCTTCCTTCCTTCCTTCCTTCCTTCCTTCCTTCTTTCCTTCCTTCCCTCCCTCCCTCCTTCCTTCCTTCATTCCTTCCTTCCCTCCCTCTTTCCTTCCCTCCTTCCCTCCTTCCTTCCTTCCTTCCTTCATTCCTTCCTTCCCTCCATCTTTCCTTCCCTCCTTACCTCCTTCCCTCCTTCCCTCCTTCCTTCCTTCCTTCCTTCCTTCCTTCCTTCCTTCCTTCCTTCCTTCCTTCCTTCCTTCTTTCCTTCCTTCCTTCCTTTCTTCCCTTCCTTCCTCCCTTCCTTCCCTCCCTCCCTCCCTCCCTCCCTCCCTCCCTCCCTCCCTTCCTTCCTTCCTTCCTTCCTTCCTTCCTTCCTTCCTTCCTTCCTTCCTTCCTTCCCTCCCTCCCTCCCTCCCTCCCTCCCTCTCTTCTTCCTTTCTTCCTTCTTTCCCTCTTTCCTCCCTCCTCCCCTTTTTCTTTCCTCTTCTATTTTCTTAATCTTTCCTTCATCTTTTTTGTTTAATACCAATTCAGCTTCCAGCTACATCTACTTTTTAAAAATAATTTTATTGTAATGGTGAATTATAGAGGAGTTGCAGTTACACGAGTCAGGTATGGAGTACATTTCCTTTTGAGCAGTGTCACCCCCTCCATCCCTCATTTTCTCCCAGGTTTTCCCCTTCCTCACTTCCATCCCCACAAAGTTGTATTGATCATTTCCAACATAGTGTCTAATGGGTTTCATTGGTGAATTGTTTTACCCTTGGTCCTACCATTTCTGTGCTTTCCTTGCCCAAGTCAGATAGACTTATATACAAGATAAAAGGTACAGAACTAATAATTAAAAAAACAGGGCCAGAAGGGAATAAAGAAAAAGGTCCAGAATAAAAAAAGAGAACAAAAGTACTGCGAACAGTACAAAAAAAAAAACCCATACTAAGCAAAGTAAGCTAGACTCAAAGAAACATAGGTTGCATGGTTTCCTTCACTTGCAATGGATAGTAAAAAATAATAATTACACCTGTACATTATTATTTAAACAGAAATCTAAACATTCACACAGTGAAAACAAAGGAGTATGTTCTTAGGAGAGGATTACAAGGGCTCAAAAACGAGGTGCAAATGATCATATAAAATGATGAGTATCGAAATGAACTCCAAAAAATGGAAACAAGAGGTTTGTTGTTGTTGTCGTTTGTACTGTTTGCAGTTCTTCTTCCTTCTTTTGCTTCTTTCTTTTATTTCCATCATCTGTATTTGCATTTATTTTCTCTGTATCCAGTGTATATAGTATGATTTATGACTTCTTTTCCATATGAATATTATTCTAATCAGCTACCTACCAATAATCACAAAAGGGAAAGCATTTCAAATGTAAGTTATTTGCTTAAATGTCCTTTTGGCACTTCTAGGTATATTTGGTGTCACATTCTTTCCCCTTGGAAGTTGTGGGGGTCTGAACTAGGAACCTTATACTCGATTGGCAAGCACTCTACTACCTGATCCTTATTCGTAGGGCATTTTTGTTTTTAGTTTGTTTTTCATAAAGGGTCTGGTGCTTTTGTCTAGGCTTTGCTCAAACCATAATTCTCCTATATTGGTCTGCCAAATAGCTTGGATTATACATGTGTGCAACCACACTGGCTCATTTTGATATATGGTTATTGTATTTTTTTATACATTGGCTTTAAACCACAATATTCCTCTCTGCCACCAAAGTAGCTGGAATTATAGATATGAGCCACAGTATATAACCATTATTTTTGTGCCATTATTTTTGTAATAAAAGTATCTTGGATGGAAGTATCTGAATCAGTCTATACCACTAACCACACAAGTGACTGTAATATTTTCTGCTTTAAAACAGACACAAAGTGGAAACTTACTTGTCTCCATGCCTTTTCTAGGAGCACCACAAATATGCCTTTCAAGGATGATGTATTTCCTCAGTATCTCCTTCATAATATACCTCTTGTACCTGAGCTGATTGTGATGCACTCTTCTTTATTCTCCACCCAAATTGCACATTCATCTTCTCTGAAAGCTTCCTCTTCAGTCTTTGTGTACATAAATGTCAGAATCAGCATCTCTTTCATTTGTTCACACACTAACCACATTCCATTGGTCACCTAATTTAGAGAACTTGTCTGTTCTCTCTGTCTCTCTCTCTCTCTGTCTGTCTCTGTCTCTGTCTCTGTCTCTCCCTCTCCCCCTCCCTCCCTCCCTCCCTCCCTCCCTCCCTCTCTTTCCTTTCGTGAGTTTTCAGTTCATATAACTGGTAGGGAGGAACTAAAGGAGTAAGGAAGGAAATAAGGAATGAAAGAAGGAAGGAGAATGAAAGAAAGAGAAAATAATTGAAATCATGAGTCAAGTTTCAGAATTTATCTTACTGAGTACAGCAAACCTCAGTCCAGATAAATTAACTCAGGAGGGTTTTATGTTTGTTTGTTTTTCATTTCTCTTTTGGTGACATTAACTTTACAACCCCATTCTAGTAGTTTTGATAAAAGATTGCCTTTTAAGATTTTTTTTTTTTTTGGGTCCGGTCGTGGGGCCTGAACTCTGGGCCTGGGCACTGTCCCTCAGCTCTTCAGCTCAAGGCTAGCGCTCTACCACTTTAGCCACAGCGCCACTTCCGGCTTTTTTCTTTTTGTTTATGTGGTGCTGAGGAATCGAACCTAGGGCCTCAGGCATGCAAGGCAAGCGCTGTACCACTGAGCCACCTTCCCAGCCCCCTTTTAAGGTTTCTTGTATATGAGTGTATATCACTTAAGATAAATCAAATTTTTCTTTAAGAGTCCTACACTAAATGATATTTAATAGACCCATACCTAAGTTTAATAAATGATGATGCATATGACTGAAATGCAGAAGCTCCCTCTGGTGGTTTAATTTATAGGAATATCAAAACTAACTTGGCAGAGTGAAGGTTTTTTTTTTCTCAGTATAAATTATTTGAAACATTCTTAACCTTATATTTGTCCTTATCCTCTTTTTCTCCTCCCCAACCTTTTTAATTAGAAAACAGTGATCCTTTATGATGATGGGTAACAGAAACCCATGAATGAAAACAACTTCTGAAAAATTCAAACCAAATGGCAAAGGCAAACATAAGCCCTCCACTCAAGCCTAAGTATACTCTGCCTACAAGTAAATGTATCTATAAATGGCCTTCTGTGTCTATGCTATCTACAAAGTGAATTTATCTCTCACCTTTACAAAGGAAAGTCAATGGCTGTGATCTCCCTTATCTAACTTCATGATTGTTTTGTTTGCATGACCCCAGGGAGTTGGTACCTTTGTACACATTTAGAATTTCCTTGTGGTTAATTTATGTTTAATGGCTCTGCTTTGTAAATTGTGAGGTTTTATGTATATCATCTTTCTTACATTATTAAATTTTCCTAGGATTTAAAGGATTTAAAAAGTGGCATTTTGGTTATAACTTTTATATATTTTCCGTATATAGCTTTTGCATTCCTCTATACCTTGAACTTTAAATATATTTTTTAGATGGTGGTTCTATAGTTTTAGCACAGGATTCTAACTACTAATTTTCCCTGCTATTGGTACAAAAATCCCCAACAAATGAGGTATATTATCTGAGTTCTACCTCTGGAAAGATTTTATAATGTGTAATTCTTAACATTTTTACAGAGTTAAGTGTTTACTCATACAGTTGATTCTGGATATCCATTTGCCTTTTGTCTCTAATCAGTCATGTAGAGCTGACTCTTAGAAATTAAAACCGCATGTAATAAAACATACTTAATCATAGAATATACACACCAAAAACTAAACTCATTCTGCTATTTAATCCATATATATATATAAGCTATGGGCTCTTCTCTGTGTTTATCACGTTCAAACCTGGTACCAGCTTTTAGCATTACTTTCTTTGCCATACGAGGCCAATCAACATGTAGTTAATCCTACTCTTCCTACCTAGATGAAAGTGATGCCTACTTTTCACCTCAAATTTAACTGGTGCTTCCTGAGTTTGTTTTAATACTCTCTTATACGTGGGAACAGTTCCTTTTATGCTTACAATTACCCTGTTAAGTATTTCTAGAAGAAGGCTTTGAAAATTACATTCCTTTGCTCATCAATCATTTATATATTTCCCTGGTCTGCATATATTACCTTGGTCTGCAAAATGCAGTCTAAATATAATGAACCTGGCACTTGGTTTCATTGCCTTTCCTCTCTGCCCTGCCCTAAGATCTAGCCCCCTTTACTTTTATTTCCAGTTTATTTTTATGGAGTAAATATGAGATCATAGATTTCATCTCTGTCTGAGAAAATTAGTTCCCTTTTGATTTTTATTATTGATTTTTTTCCCTTAACAAATTACATATACAAATTATAAAAGCATGAGGCATGAATAAATACAATCCCATTTTTGTTACCAGAAAAATTGCCAATATATTTCTTTCTGATGGATTCACAATAGCTTTTTAATATAACATAGCACAGTACATTTGATCTAACGATACCTGGTTTCTAATTTATTTATTTAATTACTTTATTGTTTTAATGTTTACTGCCAGTTATCTTTTATGTGACTTCTCTAATCACTATCTCTCTCTTAACAAGAAGCATTCTAGATATGACCTAAAGAAAAGCAATCAGTACCTCCTTCACACACGAGATGCTGTGGAGCATGCCTTTACCCAACTCCCCAGATCAGATCCTCTATCAATCACACCTAATTCCTTTACATTCCTTGATTTTCAACAGTACATTCTGGATATTTCCAACTTGTAGAATTACTTAAAAAGTGTTTTTTTCCCCAAGAAAAACTAAGATACCATTGAGAGGAATGAAATAAATAATGTAAGTTGCTGTTTACAAGGTACCATTGAGAGGAATGAAATGAAAATAAATAATGTAAGTTGCTGTTTACAAGAGTTGAAAGTTTTGAATATTAGAAAACTTATATACAACTACTGAACAGAGGGGGGCACTAGTTAAAGATGAACTTGTATGTGGTTCCAAAATTACATTGAAAATGGAGATGCCAGATAAATGAAAGAGAGTTGTTGAAACAAATACTTAACCTGAGTGGGCAAAGTGATAGGGGTTAGAAGCAACTAAGAGGGTCATTTCAAGGTGAGATGGGAACTTGAAAATCAGTAGGAAGCCAGAAATGGAACTTAAAGCAGGAGTTAAGAAACATATGGAAAAAAACAACAACATTTTTTTTTCCCAAGCCACTTCAGACTGATTGCAGGGGAGAATGGTAGAGACCAGGGAGGAGAATAAGGAGGAAATTGCAGTATAAGTCAAAGATGAAAAATTGTCAACATAAGTGTGAGAATTTTTTCAATAGCAAGAAGGTACTGGTATTGAAATGTGCCACCCAAATTGGCTCACCTCAGGGGAGCGAAGGTGACAGGCTAATGTCCTGGTAACAGATGGGTTTCTATTCCCTTTCAATAAAGTGTGAAGCAGAGCTCCCTGATAGCAAGTCAACAAATACAAGGGCTTTGAAATGCACTTTTTATTGGAATTTGCGAGGCATGCTTGAATCTCTGACTTACACATACCCTACATATTCTTGGTTGGTGCATTTTCTTTTGTATTTGGAAGAAAAAATTTTCCTTGAATATCAAAAATGTAAAATAAAGATCCATAGAAGTTTTTTTTTTTTTTTTTTTTTGCCATGGCTCAAGCCCTTTGACAAATCTCCTTGGATCATTATTGCAGATTTTGTTTCCCTTTCTTTTTTGCTTGTATTTCAAAATACCCAATAGTGCCTCCAAATAATCTTGTTCTTGGAATTCGCTACTAATAACCTAGTCCATCTTTTTTTGGGTCTTAGGGTTGCTGAGAATGAAGATCTCTTTTTTTCTTGAATATTTAGCATCTTTATAATATTTTTTACTATCATTAATTTTTAGACTCAGTGATTGGAAATTCATTTTTATTCTTTTACAATGGCCTCTACATCTCACCTAAAATTGTCTGCTAAGTCTTGTTGATTTTACTGTCTGTCTATCTGTTCTACAGGAACATTTCATTATCGTGGGTCAGAATTAAAATTTCTTCCTCAAGAAGAGGCTGGTAATATTTCATCTGCTGTTAAGATATGCATTTGCTAAGTATCAACTTTCATAGTTTAATATTCAAGAACCAGCAGGAGATATTGTCTAATAAATGAGCTTCCTTAGACTAGTGTTTAAAACCCTCCAAGATCCTCCTACAAGCATCTTTCAATCATAAAGTTCTCTTGTGACTGCAACATCTTCTTTCCAGGTGAACACAACTTGTAGCCATTCTCTATGTTAAACCCATGCTTTCTTGCACCTCTCTCTTTTAGGACTTTTTATTTGCCTCGGTCATTATTCTTTGCTATGAGAGGATCCAGTGTCCAAAGAGTTAACTATCCTTTCCTTCTCTTCCTTTTTGGGTTTACATGGACACCTCTGGTCCCTCTCTCCCTTCCTCCATTGATGCAATGATACCTTTTCTCTTGCAGCAATCTTAAATCATCAGATTATGACTTGGAAACTTGTCCTACACTCCATTTGCTATAGCAAGTTCTTCAGCTTGGTATCCAATCATGGGTCACTATCAAGTCTTTTTTGCATGCTACTTCTTATACTACTCCCATCTAGTATGTATGTTCTTTGGTTATATATGTGCATTTAACTAGTACTCCTCTTTGATAGCCTGTTGTTCTCTGCAATGTTCGCCCCTGCTTTTACCACCTTTCAAACTCCTAGTTCTTTTAAATTTCCCCTTTTCTCTGTAACTATTATAGTTTTATTAACTTGCATGCAATCCTACAGTAGCTGTTGTTGTGTAGAACTACATGTGCGACTCATTTCAACTGTGTGAATATGGACCCATGTCTTATTTATATTTCTGTCTCTGGCATTTAACACAGTGGTGTGCAATATTTATTTTTAGTTTGAATGAATTGAAATGAACTTCAACATATCCTGACCTGATCGGTGCTCCAAGTTTCATCCCAATCCAGTAGCCCTTCCAGAGTCATCTCCATATGCAACCCCTTTGCTCTCTTCACTGGGAAGATCCTGACTTCCTCTGATACCCAGAACACATTGCTGGTCCTATACCCACAAGTACAAGATGTATTTTGATAAATGGTGGGATCTTTTTTCTTTTCTTTTGAATTGTAAACTCTGTCAGGAACAAAAATCAGTGATTTACTTTTAATGTCATAATACTTAGTGCCTGTGCTTCATGGCACAAAGGGTTGCAAAAATATGGATAAAATAAATTTGTACACAACTCCTTTCATGCACATAGCACGGAAAATCAAAAATGCTGAAAACTTTAAGGGGACTTTGGAATAATCTGTCTTTTTCATCTCATGTATTAGGTAATCAAGTTCAAGGATATTAGGTCATATTTTCAAGGTCTCTGAACTAAGAAAAATTAGACCAGAAACAAAGTTTCTTGAATCCAAGATGATGCTTATGTTGTATATTTTCTATTATACTACTCTGTGTTTTCAAGTACCATATAAATTTTTTATATATTACACTGGAAAGAAATTACTTAATTTTTCCCATGTTATCCATGCTGGATTTCCAAATATTAATGCTAGGCAAGTAATTAAAATAAAAACATTTTCTTTTGGGTAATACTTTTAACATATAATTAATAATACCCCAGAAACCACACCAGCTTAAGGAATATGATGTGGAATAATTATAACATGAGATCTTTCCATTAAACATACACTGTTACTTCTAAGATGAAAACTACAAAGGTATTTGTGCTTGCATTTAGAATTTATTCAGAAAAGGAGAGGATAGTCAATAGCAAATTATTTTATTTTAAAACTAGTAAAGAAAGGTGATAAGTCACATGAATGAGTACAGACCACAATTGATATCTATTTTTAGAAAGTAGCCATATTTCTACAAACAGACCAGCTTTTCAATTTTGTTCTGTGGTTCTCTATGTTGTCCATGTGTCAACTGCCACCTTTATGATGTACCTGGCATCAGTTTATCATTCCTGCCATTTTAGAATATTGTATTCTCTCTCTTGGAAAAAGTGACAAGCATTGTAAATATTAAAAGTTAATACCGAGTTTAAACAAGAACATGGCATCGTTTTGGCCACTATGAAACATTGCATTTTCAGAAGAGCTGAAGCAGGTTTATAACATTCATTTAATGTTTTCTATTTAAAAGGTGAATAAGATTTGTGGCCACCAAATAACCATGCCAACACAAAGCCCCCGGTGTTCTTTTGATCTCAGCAAAGAGAAGCATGGGATGAAGATCTCTGCAAGGAATGGTGAAGAGACTCTTGCCAACAGAAGAAAGTAAGACATTTGTTTTACAACCAGAAAGAGATAGAAAGTAAGCCACTAACTTTACAACAAAATGGAATGTATTCATTAACAATGGAAGGAAAAGCAATAAAGATCAGCATGATTGGCCAACTTTAACATGGTTTATTTCCCATCAAGACTGAGCCAGGTGAAGTGTCAAACAAACAGTGATTCAGGAACAATGAGGGAAAATATTAGAAATCAAACTAGCTATTAACTAGAACTCTCAGGTTATGAATCTTGCAAATTATTATTTGACACTGGTTATGAATGCCATGAATGAGCTGTTTTCTCTTATCTAAAGTTATTTCCTATTTTAAAAACATTATTTTCTGTGTTTGTTCTGTTTTCTTTGAGTTTCCTTTCTTTATTTTTTGGGTTAAGAGAGTCTCTTACATTCACACGAGACATTCTTGAATATCTGTGACCACTCAAAGTTAGAGGCAAGCAGTATGTCCATTAGTAGGAAAAATAGGATGTAATACTTTGAAGCATTATGATGTAATCATAAGTAATAAGTTCATTTTCATACGGCAAAAACTGTTGTGATTACAGACAAAACTCTCTACTAAATAGAATGATAGCAATAGCCTAACATTTATATAAATTAAAAGCATGTATGAATATAAAATCAATATTTATTGTTAAATAAAAGCTGTCAGAGGCTATTATTTTTGGACTGAGTTTCAACAGATTAAATCAAACCAGAGTCTTTCATAAAAATGTCATTTAATCAAACTGTGGTTTTAAGGAAGCAAATAGAACCCAAACCAGACCTGTTCATTTTTCTCCTGAAGAGAGAAGACTCCTGTCTGATTTAGTATATGACTGCCCTCTGCTCCAACCCTAGAAAATAAGAAGCTTCACAAAACCTGATATTAATTGAACCTTCTTTTCCTCTCTTGTGTCTTGTCCCTCTCTTCTGCTATTGCTTAATCGGAACACTCATTCTGTTTTACAGGATGGTTGTTTCTTCATTAATAAATCCCAGTTAACCAATTAGAGCTGTAACTAAATTTCTTATAATTTTGTCTTCTTACAATAATTTTACAGGGTAACATATGTTGAAGTAATTGCATACATTGTAATAGGTACTTATAGAAACATGGAAAATGATAGGATATGTAAGATAAGAAAGATAAGGGATTAGATTCCCCAAGGATAAATTATGATTAATTATATGGCAGAAATTGAGGAATATGCTTTTCTAAAAAAAAAATTGCCTGTAAGAAAATACACAAGCTGGGTACCAATGATTTACTCCTATAACTCAGCTATTCAGAACTCTGAGATCCAAAGAATAGTAGTTCAATGTCTGTCTAGATAGAAGAGCCTTAAGACTATATCTCCAAAATAACCAGCAAAAATCTAGGCTGGAGGGGTGGCTCAAGTGGTAAGTTGCTAGTTGAGAGCAAACAAGCTTCACAAGTATGAGGCTTGCAGTTCAAGCCCCACTACTGCCCAGTGGTAGATAGGTATGTAGGTAGGTAGATAGGTAGGTAGGTAAATAGATAGACAAGTAGAGAATAATGTTTGTATTAAAGTATTTTAAAAATCATGGAGTGATAATGTTGAAAGGGGTGACATTGCATTGAGCTCATATACCGCTTTGTTGAATGCCAACCCCTTTGTAAAACTTCTTACAGATAATAAAAGCATTTTTAAAAAAGAAATTAAAACACAATTTCAAAGAACTTCCCCTGAAATAATATTTTCTTAATTACAAAGTAATGTTCCCTAGTCAGTTTTGTAAAATAATATTTCATGCAAATATAGTGGTTTATATAGATTTTGTAGATTATAAAGTATAGTATTAATAATGATTATATACAGAAAGATAAAGTACAATTGCCTAAGTACAGTTTGGATTTCCTATTGCCATTAATTAAAACAGAAAGTAAAATAATTGTAAACCATAGGCAAGGGAAAAAAAATTTCTATATAACTTGTCCAAATCATGAATAAAACAACTGCTCAATGTAATTCAGAAACAGGGAATCTTGTAGTAAGTTCCTGTTTCCTGAGTTAACTTTAGAAATTAGTATTATATCCATGACAGTTTTTCTTATTCATTTTTTATTTACTTTTAGAAAGTCTCATGAGAATACCACTAGCAGAAACTATTTTCTATAATTCAAACCCAGTCAAAACTATTAAAGGAAAGTCACAGAACAAACTAATTCATCAGCCTCTCCAGCTCAATACAGTTTCTGTAGTAACGAAAATATAAATTATTAAACACATCAAGGACTTTGCCAGTGTAAATGAAAATAAAGCTAATTTTATGTTTGCTAAACATTTATATTTTATATAAATAAGTCATTGTCTTTTAAAATTATACTGCCATAGTTCATTTTAGAATTAGTATATTATAAATGAAATTGGTACCCTAACTGAGAAAAGAAATCATTTAGGGTGACTGTGACAGAAGAATAGTTTAATTTATATAGTAGTCCAACTTGCAAATACTTTTTCAGAAGTTAGGTTACTGTAACTGGAGGAGTAAGAAAATGGCCTCTCTCCATCCTCCTAGGTTGGCTGGAGTGTGAACTAAATTAACCAAACGCTTGATTAAGAAAATAACCACCAGTTTACTCATGTATATAGGCCTGGGCTTTCTAGAAAAGTATGAGATGCAAAGAAGGACCGTGGACTGAAGCTCATCCTGAAGGACTGAACAGAAAAGTGGTTTGGAGCTGCTGGCAGGGTTTGAGATAAGTCATGAGAAAGTGATGGGAGAAAATCTGTGCTACATAAAGGACAGTTTACATGAAGAACTTCATAAGTATACATTAACTACACAGAAGAATAAATTTTCTAAGCTACCCCAGTCTGTAATTTCTCAAAATGTACAACTTGAAGTAACCAATAGCAAAAGAGTCCTTTTGGATGGCATGCTATGATCTCCTCTACTCATATTTTGAAATGCTGTGTAGCCCAGTATAACCATTGTGGTTTGTTTCTTTTATGTGTCATTTCCTCTCCCTTTCTCTCTCTCACTCTCTCTCTCCCTGTGTCTCTCTCTGTCTCTGTCTCTCTCTGTCTCTCTTTCTGTTTCCCCCTTTTGGTGGGAGGGCCTGGCAACCAGTATTATGTTTTGAGTTTTAAGTTTTACCTAAAATTTAGAATAACAAGTTAATGTAGGAAGAAATGGAGAATAGAAACATTCTCTGCTCCTCATGTAGGAAATGAAAATTAAAGACTCCAAGGCTTTGTTTTTTGTTTTTTAATTGAAATATTTGGTTTATTATATAGATTGATATCTATCTATATTAATCTATCAATGTATGTATGTATGTATGTATGTATGTATGTATGTATCTATCTATCTATCTATCTATCTATCTATCTATCTATCTATCTATCTAGGTAATATCCTGAAGTAATTAAGGCTTTCATCTTACTCTTGGTTTTCTCTTTACTCCTATTTGCTTCTTTATTTCATTTTCTTGCTTTCCTTTCAATTAAACATTTATTATTTTAACCTTTTATAGCTCTTTACATTTGTTCTCATTATTCTCTTAATGATTATCATCAAGATCACAATGATGCATTTTTAATTTTTACTACTTTAAGTTCGAAATTTTACCACTTCATTGAACAATGTTAAGTACTTAGAACACATTCACTCCAATATTCTCCTCCCATTTTATGCAATTATATGAACAAATATATCTTCTACCAACATTTCACAACTTCTAAGACATTAATGTTTTTTTTTATATTGAGATAGTTACTATTTACCTATAACTACTCACAGTTTATTCTTTTTACTACTTCATCTTTTCTAGCCTCCTGTGTAGAATTATTTTGCCCCTACTGTATCTCTCATTCTCCTTCTCTCTGTCTTTTTTTCTTTTGGGTCCGGTCGTGGGGCCTGAACTCTGGGCCTGGGCGCTGTCCCTCAGCTCTTCAGCTCAAGGCTACCGCTCTACCACTTGAGCCACAGTGCCACTTCTGGCTTTTTTCTTTTTGCTTATGTGGTGCTGAGGAATCCAACCCAGGGCCTCAGGCATGCAAGGCAAGCGCTGTACCACTGAGCCACCTTCCCAGCCCCTTCTCTCGGTCTTTCTCTGTCTCTCTCTGTCTCTATCTCTGTCTCTCTGTCTCTGTCTCTCTGTCTGTCTCTCTCTCTTGGATTGAATTCAGGGCTTTATGCATGCTTGGCAAGTAAATTCCCACTGAAGTATTTCCCTATGCTTTATCAATTATTAGTAGTGATGAATGCTTCAGTTTTTGTTTGTCTGTATAATTGCTTATTGTCAAATACGTTGGTCTGAACTGCTGTCAAACTATCCAGAAGCTATGAAGGTATAAGTCAGAATTAAGCTCAGGACATGACTATGTGAAAGTGCATGGAAAGTTCAGTGGGTCTCATTTAATGTGAGTGATGCCAAAGGTAGATGCTTCTTTGTTCTACTCAAAGCTTCTTTCCTGCCCATTTGACAGCCTTATGACTATTGTGTGCTGGAGGCTGATAACCCAAGGCTTTTGTGTTATCTGGAGAATTTCCTCTCAACAAGCAAGAACAGTTAGCATTCTACATCTAATGCTACCTAACAAATCATCCTAAAATGTAGTAGATTTATTGTTCATTTTCTGTGGTATTGGGATGTAGGAGTAGAGTAGCATCAGAGTGGAGACTCAGCGAACTCTAAGGAGACAGCTATGAAGCCCACTGGAGCCTCAGCCATCTGAAGCACAAGTGGGACTGAAGGTTCATCTCCTGAGATGGCTTACTGACATGGCTGTTGTCAGGGCCCTAGATTCTTGTCAAGATGACATAGACAGAGTTGTTCTCACAACAGCTCTAGGAAAGGGCCAGTCAGGTGATCTAGCCTCAAAAATCACACCCTGTCAGCTACACACTCTGCAGCGGGTTATTCAGCTGGGGTCTTCTTGTGTAGGCTACCCTGCTTGTCAGAGGCCCATGGACAACAAGTACCTGAGGTGACCTGCTGGTGTAAGAGACTTTCCCCTTTCTTCAAGGTGGTAGAACCAAGTGCATGGCCCAGTTCATGCCTCAGTAGTCCTGTGGTCTCTGGAAGAAAGACCTTAACTTGTTCCTCTTCACCTTCTCCTGCTTAAGTTACTTCCCCTTTCTTAAGTGCACCACTCTAGGGTATCACCTGTCTAAGGCTGGGTCTAAGGCCCAACCTCTAGGGAATCTGGCCTAGAGCTCTCTAAATAAAAAGAACATAAATGAAGGCAAAATTATATCTTGTCCAAATATGAATATTTCTCCTCATTGTCCCAAACTCTGATTTTTTTTCTGTAAGAGAAATGCCTTTGCTTGGCTCTCTGATTTGAAATGGGAATATTTTACTTAAATATGTCTGTGTATAAGAGTTATGCTCAATTTCTTCATGCACTGTGAAGTCTTTTAGTTAGGAAGAAGGGAGCTAATCTTCAGATTCGTGTTATTTTAATTTGATTTTAGAAATGTAATTTCACTGGTTCAGTCTTTTTTTTTTTTTTGGTCCGGTTGTGGGGCCTGAACTCTGGGCCTGAGCACTGTCCCTCAGCTCTTCAGCTCAAGGCCAGTGCTCTACCACTTGAGCCCCAGCGCCACTTCCGGCTTTTTTCTTTTTGCTTATGTGGTGCTGAGGAATCGAACCCAGGGCCTCAGGCATGCAAGGCAAGCGCTCTACCACTGAGCCAACTTCCCAGCCCCTCAGTCTTTTTTTTTTAACTTAAAGACTATACTAACAATGGACAAATTGAAGCTCGAATAGTTGACACATGTCAATTGTAGAGATCTTCCTTGCAAAGCAAGGAAAAGCTATCATTGTGAGTCCTTTACTCACCGGGCAGGCAAACTATCACTATTTCGCCCTTTGGGGCAGAAACCAAGTCAGAGCAGCTCTATAGGACACTGCCCTCATATGGTTGTCTAAACCATCCAGGCAGAGTGATTTCCCTATGGAAGTTCCGGTTTCCTGTCTTGATTTCTTGAAGTTAGCTGGTAAGAATAAGCTATTAGCAAGCTTAAATCGGCAATAATTAGCTGTACATTATTATTTCAAAGTGATGTGGCTGTGCCAATTAAGTGGGTAATTAGGAAAACCCCAGGACAGTAAATTAAGACAGAGTCTCAACACCAGGGCCCCATCTGTTTTCCAGCAAGCATTCCAATTAGCCAGTTTCCTCATTTAAGAATGTACCATAGAGGTGATTGGCTGCATTCAGGGGTGTGTACTGTCTTAGATGCTACTAAAAATATGCAAAATTTTAATAGCAACTTTAGAATAGGAGAAAAACTTTTCAACATTGAATCTTCATGTTTTATTTAAGATGTTAAATCATTTATTTAAAAAAATTCTCTTCAGAACTTAATTGGAGCAATATATCATCAGACATTTCCATTTTATTCTACTGTGTTTATTAAATTGTGATTTGAGTGAGAATTTTGTCACTTGGAATATTAACAGTTTTATTTATTGAGACTGGAAATAAGAGGGCTAGAGACTTCAGAGACAAGTAAGGCAGAGTATAATACTGGCTCAGGGTGTTACTATCAACTGAAGCAAGTTCATATCCTGTCCAACACTACAAAGCATAGTTAAGTGACTAAAATAACTGACTGAATGTAGAAAAATATCTACACATTGAATAAAAACACTTAATCTTATTTAGTATTATTAGCAAGATAGGTGGAATTGATTTACAGTAAAAAGAATCAGTAAACTTAAATGATCTTATAGGTTCATAATAACTATTTCATTTAGGAAACCAGAAAGAAATCATGATTACAATTCTGGATATAGTCTACCAGGTATCTGTGTTTGATTACATGGTAAATCAGTATTTAGATATATTGGGCTGAATGATGTTTTGGGAAATGTTTTGTTAATGTTCTATTAACAAATCATTAAGCCACAAAAAAGTCAACTCTTTGAGAAAAAACTTAATATTACTAAACAATTTACAATGTATTCTAAAGAGGAAGTTAGTGCTTCTTTATGGTGCCATTATTATTTATTACCTGAAAGTTTAATTTATTAAAATAAAGGTCATGTTCCCTTAAACGATAAGATTTCTGTTTAATTTAAAACAGTGCTTGGCAAGTGAGGGTAGTATGTGTTTCCAGGGCAGGACAGGGCCAGGGAGGATGGGCCAAGACCAAGTTTTAGGCAGGACGGCAGAGGTGAGACCAGAATGAGCTTGAAGGAATATGAGCTTCAAGGCAGACCAGAGCTAAGACCTCCATGAATAATAAAGATCAGGACCCGCAGGGGGTCAAAAACCAGGTCCACAGGAAACACAAATGCCAGAAGGCAGAACAAACATATGGCAAAAGTTTAGGCTAGTGGTTCTTAACCTTTGGGGATCATGTATCCCACTGAGAATCTGATAAAGCATTTCCAGAAAAAGCTAATAAACAAATACATGCAGAATTGTGTTGCATTGGAAAGCAATTTGCTCTACCGGAAACTAAAGTGGAAAGTAAGATGAGTTTAGAAAAAAAATGAGTTAACTCTTACTTTCTGCATGTTCATGGAGAAATTAGCCACCATTTTATGAAATAAGTTAAAGTAAAACAAATCATGGAGAATAAAAGTTATACAAAAGAGAACTTTTCTTGAAAGAAGAGATAGCTTGAACCACTTGCTATGAAGTCTATGTTGAAGCTGAAGTTGTGATTGGTTTTAAATATGGTCATATACACATATATTTGGTAGCTGACAGATTCCTGCTTTTTATTTTGATAGTGCCAATTTCTATAAATTATAGAATTGCACCTATCACTAGCTGCAATTAGAATCTTCATAGTTTGCTTGCTTAGAAAAGGATTGGCTTACATCAGGGAACATCTTATTTGTTACAAGTTTTTCAATGTCCATTGGTTTTTCCATAACTTGTTGGTCCTCTGATTTGTGACATCTTTGATAATGAAACTGTCTAATTAGGATAATATAGGTAGAAATAAGTCTACTAATTCTTCACTATAGAAAGAATAAGAAAATAGGTATTTTTCTAACAATAGGAAGAATGACCTTTAAACTGTACAATTTTAAAACTAGTTCTCCAAAAAACCTATTTCCACCTAACAGCTTGGGCAGCTACTAGAAACCTTCAGTAGTGTTTACAAGGGTTACTGTAGGGTTATCTCATTTATAGACTTAAAATAAGCCAAGGAAACCAAACTTTGAATAACATAACTGAGACAATGTGTTTGTATATGTATGTATATGTGTATACACACATAAATAGACACAAACATGTAAATGTGTGCATTACACACATATGTAATATATGTATATTTTCCCCTCACAAAATTGAATATTTTATCATTTTTCCTTTGGAAAACAATAAGCATATGTAGGGGTAAAAAGAATTGCAAAGTCAGTCCCATTTTTTTCCCACTTCTATTTTCACTGGTGTATAATTTTTTAAAGAATTTCATTGGGCTTTTATACATAAATATAATACACTTGGATTATATGTACCCCCTCTATTATTCCTGCATTCTCTGCCCTCTTAATAATTTTAATTGACATAATTATTCTATTTTCATTCATAAGTATAATACCTGGATTTTATTCACCTTCCTTTAGGAATTCTTGAAGAAGGAAAAGGATTCAACTTACTGGGGGTAAAATCAATTAATCAGCAAAGCTTCTCCTTTTACCAGTGTAGAAGAATAAGTTGTATTTATAAGCATCATGGGTTCTAAATCTACAATGAGAGCATCAAGTCTTACCTTCCATTTTGCTTTGTGTGGCAAATTTAAATTCTGTCTACTACAGTTGAATTCCATTCATGTAATAGGTAAAATGGAGATGCAAAATTATCAAGACATATCCATATTATGTTCATTTGTAATTGGATGTAAAGGACAAAGCTGAATACTCCCATAGCTTCCCTCAAAATAGTAAAAAGAAATGTGTTTCTAAGGATTCATCAGTTTTTAGACACTGCTTTCATTTCTTTTCCCTCTTCACTCCATGACATAAATCACATAAATCTCAAAATACATGGCTAAACTCAGTCTCTAACTCTAGCATTCTGTTGGGTTTCTTTTGCTTAGAAATACAACAAAGGGGAATTATATTTAGCTCAGTGAAAGAGCACTTTCCAAAAGGCCCTGAGTTTGGTTCTCAGCTCTGGGAAAAACAAACAAACAAACAAACAAACATAAAACAACCGATGAAGATTCAAAAGTTCTGAGGTAATTCTTTTTTTTTTTTTTTTGGTAGCCGAGTCAGAACACCACCATGCTCATGGTATCCAGGTAAGGGGTAGGCTTATTCATCATTTCGGCTAGCACCAGGCCATCTTGGTCCTCCACGAGGTGGGGAAAGAGAGCTGGGAGAACTGGGAAAGAGAGAGAGATCTGGGAAAGAGAGAAAAGAGCTAGAAAAGAGCTAGAAAAGAGAGCATCTGGAAAAGGTGGGAAAGAGAGAGCTAGGAAAGAGAAAGGAGCTGGGAAAGAGAAGAGAAGGAAAGCTGAGAAAGAGCTAGAAAAGAGCAGAGCTGAGGTAATTCTTATGGGTAGCGTTTGTAAATTCTCTGATCAAACTTCCCGTCCTTAAAGGCAATTCCCTCTCTTTAATAATTTAGAAACATGTAAGCTTCTCCTTTGCTGTGCTTGTTTCTTTGTCCTTTACCAAGATTCTTAATATATAGAGAGAGAACTGAAAATTTGGGGTCTCATAAATCAAATAAACTCAAGTCTGGACATGATGGGTCCTGCCTCTAATCTCACAAATCAAATTGGAAATAAAGACCAATTCTGAGGAAAATATGAGCAAGATACCCTCTCAACCAACAATTGGCTTGTTGATTATGACCCTCCATTTTAAACTAATAGTATGCCTCCTTAGGCTAACAATACTAATTATAGTAGCTGAATATTTTAATGAAAATTAAAAGATTTGAAGTAGAGAAATTATATTGTACCTCTATATTCTTTAATGGTCATTCAATTCAATGGATGACCAATTTCCTCATTATAGTCTGATTTTAAAAACAAAAAACTCAGACACTTGATTGGGTGTTCAGTCTTTGTTTAAAATCTTTTCCTTAAAAAGGACTCCTACTGGACTCATTCCTCATGCTTGAACTTACTTTTTTCAGAGGCTGTGTTAGCACAGTGATTCTTCCAGTCTCCTCAGTCATCTTAAAAAAATACTGTTGGGTGGTTTGTTTTATAGAACACAGCTGGTGCTTTTTAAGGTACATCGTTCCAAAGTGGTAGCATCATATTAAGCTGGTTTGGAGAGCCCTGTTTTGACATTTCAGAGTATGTTTCACATCAGTCCAGAGAGGATGTTTGGAACACCATTGAACACAGTAAGAGACCTTGCTGTCCTAAATCTATAAATGGCCAGGAAGTTCCCTATCAGGATAAGAACACACCATAAGAGAGTGCTGTACATGAAACACCTATCCAGCCAGAGTTCCGGGAGAAGGGTATGGAAGGACACTAGTGACTTTTCTAGATTTCTTTCAGATTCTCCTTTCCACTGTTTTCCTTATTGTTCTTTGAACTACCAACCCATTCTTAATTTTGTTTAGCAGTGTTGAGGAGTCAGTCAATCTTCTAATGTCATGTGAACCAGAAGACTTCCTATGAGCAGAGGGAAACCTGGAATCACTTACCCAGAACAAAAAATAAAAAAATAAAATAAAAATCCAAGAGTGGTGCTGAAACCTTAGGTCACAGTTCCCATAAGGAGCAGTGTGTTCAAGTGGGGTTCAGAGAGCAGACTTCCTGAGTTTCTCTTTTAGAACAAATACATTTTTATAAGATAAAATATGTATATAATGTGTTTAAACACATTTGTGTTTGTGATAAATGTGCCCCACACATACATTGCATTGCTTCTCAATGAAGCATGCCCCTAGATTTCAATGTTCCTTGTTCCCATCTGACTACATAAGTTTAATTATTTCCAAACATTTATAATGAGAAGTTACTGCTGTAGAGCAGAAATCTAAAAATATTTTGTCAAATAGGATGACTTGAGTGAGAATAAAGTTAAGTGATTAAATATAGATTCAGAACAGCAAGAGAAAATAGTTCTTATCTAGAAACATGTAATTATATATTTCCTCTGCTGAGCTGGAGACTGACATTTTAAATGTCTGCTGTTTGACAGCCACGGTCAGACATCTCTACAGGGTTGAGCCTGCTCATTAGTGCCACATTAACCTTAACTTTGCCTCAGGCCATTAACTACCAAACTGCACATTTGACCTTTGTTCTACAGATATTTTCAAACAGTGTGGAAGGCACTGCTTTTAATTTGGGTTCTGTATTACTTGTGGACTGACTTTAAGGGTACAAAAGAAATCAATAGATGTCATTAAATAAAGAAACATGTGGTCCGAGATATTCCACAGAGGAAAGCTCCACTTGAAAATATGATTCTTCTCCAATGCCTTTTCAGATAATTAGCTTTGGTCAAAATTAGAAAAAGTCTCTTCTGCATTGCATTCAATAGGAAAAAAGGAAATAATAATATGTGTCAATGTATACATCTTTTAAGTGAAAGAAATTTCCACTAGAGGAGATGGGTAGATGGAGAGGTTTGCCTCGGAACAATTATCTGTTTCTAGAAATGTCTAAGTAAATTTAAAAGAACAACAACAACAAAAAATATGGATTAGAGCCCTTAAGGCAGACAACTTCCAAGAAGATTCCTAAAAGTTTGAAATTTACAGGTCAGTCATTTTCAAAACAATAATGAGTACACTGGCTTTATAAATTAAAGCATTAATTATTTTAGTCTATTATTTTTCTAGACTGAGACAGTGGCTATATAAACATTATGAAGTACAATAAAGCTATATAAAAGTAAGAAATACCTATATTAATTAATTGGAAAGGGGTTCATGATTTCCTGTGGTTAGAAATTCCTATTCATGTGTATAACTTGTCACCAATCTGTAAAACCAAACAATATTTCTATTTCTGTATCTCTTGTGTGTATCTATCTGCCATTTCTGTGTACATGTAGAGAAAGCTAAGGAAGGATAGATACCGGGTTGTTAACTTTGGTTGCTTAAGGAGGGAGGGCTAGAACTACTACGAAGGGTAGATACTAATTTGCTTTTCTTAAATCTTTTCACAATTTTACTACTTAGCAAATACTATATTACTTTTATAATTAAAAGTGCATTAAATTATGACTGAACATTGGTATGTCAATAGACGCAGAAAAAACTTTCACGGTGGGATGCATATATAGATAGATAGATACACACACACACACACACACACACACACACATTTTTACCATGTGACATAGCAGGAGACCTTTCTGGAATTGTTGGCCTCTAGGGCCTGGGAAGCAATGAAGCAATAACTATGCTAGTCCATGTTTCTCCTTTGCCTTCAGTAAGCTCAGGGCAAATAAAGCTACAGGCTATGAATGAGCAATTGTGTTGCAGCCTTTTTCTTCTTTATTCTGCTAGCAGAGGGCACAAAGCTGGTCATCAGCCAGCGATTAATTAGCATTTACCCCACTCCTTGCTTCCTGCACTGAGTTTTTTAGACTGGTCAAAATGTAGAGAGGTCTTCCCTATCTGAGCACATCACCTTCTACATATAGATTTCACCAAACTTTTCTAGTATAACAGACACATGTGTTTTTCTTTAATGTGATTTTTTTTTCTTGAAACTGTTACAACTTGAGAATATTATTCTGTCTGGCAATTTTTCAACATTGATTGATCAGACATTTACTATTAGCCTGAGATAAATAAATCATGGAACTCTCCACAAATGATTAAATAAGATGTTGAAATAGTCTTTTCACCTTTTTTGGCTTTTATTTGCCTTACTTTTACAATGGGATGGTTCTTAATTTCAGCTTTACATATAAGATACTTTAAACAACAACAACAACAACAACAAATCCAAATCAGAAGTCTTACTAGTGAATGTGAATATCTGAGGGAGAATTTTAGTTGTATAGTTTTAAACACTTTCTAAGTGATACTGATGTGTGGCTATTCTATCCTAATAGAATGTGCTGAAGTGAATGATCTTACTAGCCCATAATACAGTGTACTTGATGCACTGAATATTTTAGCTCCCTGTACAGCATTGTACAGCATTAATGTTAAATTCAACATTATATATCCACAGATACTGTCTCGAGCCTGCTTAGTGGAGTCTGGTGTGTTTTACAGCCCTTTAGATTTCTTCCATTTGCAAATGCACAATATACCAGGAACTTCTAGTGTTATGCAATAACTATAGACTAATTCCTAAAGTGGAAAGCTTACCAAGCTATCTTTTGTTCTTTAAAATTATAATTATTAGCAGGCTGTCTTATAAGACTTCATAATTCTAGAAGCTGATCAAAAGTAAGACAAAATCTGGGGCTAATGTGGCATTAATTTGAGTGCAATATTGGGTGTAAACCCAACCCAAACCCAAGGGTTACAAAAAACTAGCTCCTGCTGTTAGTGAAAATGGCTTCTGTTAGAGGAGCCAGAGTCACAGAGGCATAACAATACCAGGTAACAAGGACTGTGAGACAGAAGCAAACAGATGCTGGATGACAGACAGACATGGGCCAACAAATATTACACAGTTGAAGAAATGAATTAAAGGGAGGAGATAAAGGTTCAGCAAGATCTTGAAAATTTCCTAGAAAGATAAAGGAGGAAGAGAAGATTGTTCAAAATAGGGAAAACTGAATGTGCCAAGGTTGGAAACTTGTCAATAAATGCTGAGATATTTTATGAGGGGTATACGTGTGTGTGTGTGTGTGTGTGTGTGTGTGTGAGAGAGAGAGAGAGAGAGAGAGAGAGAGAGAGAGAGAGAGAGACAGAGAGACAGAGAGACAGAGAGACAGAGACAGAGAGAGAGAGAGAGAGAGAGAGAGAGAGAGAGAGAGAGAGAGAGAGAGAGAGAGGGAGAGAGAGAGAGGGAGAGAGTGTAGATTTTAGGCTGGAGTGTTTGAGAAAAGGAAGGTCAGCTGTCAGGGAATGGGAATTTGGGGGTCAAAGGTGGATAGGTCCTGGCCATTGTAAGCCATTCTGACTTAATTGCATGGTATTTTAAATCAGGGAAATTGGTATGTCTTATCTTTTAATGCTGCTTCTGTTTTTACTTTAGAAAAGAAAGCATTAAAAGAAAAGTGAAAGAACAAACCCAGAGGCAATTTGGATAATTTGGGGATTAGATTTGTAACCTAAGTAAGAAATTACAAATTTCCATATGAACTGGATTTCTAGGCTTTGAATTAATATTCCACAAAGGAATACTTTATTGTTTTCTTTGAAATGTTTTCAAACCATTGTTCTTACTTATATTTGATTTATGTATGATATCTATATCTACATCTATGTCTATATATCTGACATAAGGAAAAAGTTCCTGAAGGATGATTAACAGGAACTTCCAGCATCTCCCTGCATTTGTTGTGTTCTTAAATTTAACTTTAATAGCCTAATTATTATAGTAAAATAATTATATAGACCTTGTCATTCCCACAACAAATAAAATGTAGTCATGCTAAGAATATTTTATTCATTGAAATATTCCAGTCTGCTGGGAAGGGAGGCACAAATTCTTACAAGAGGACCACCACTTTTGTGGCAGTAGATAAGTCTGATTTCACTATGACTACTAGTGCCCTTTTTCCCATCAATTTAATTATCTTCTCTAATATCTAGTGGGAATTTCCTGGTCCTTTAGTGAAAGTGCATTTTGCAACACTATTCTTAATTCTGAGAACTAAAAAATTGCCAAAACTGAATAGAAGTTTTCAAGTTAAGGTTTCTGCTCATTTTCATACTTACAAATCAAAATTATCACATTCACATATACTTTCTTCCTTTATATAAGTCTCAATGAACATTTCTCTAATTTTGGTATATTGTGTTTTATAATTCTTTTCTCTATCTTTACAGATTTTTTTTTCTTTTCCTATTTTTCTGTCATCAACAAGAATGAATCCTAATGTGGTCCTTCAAGATATACTTAGTTTAGAATACTTAAACAAACCATTCTTCTCTCAAGTCTGTTCCCTTTTCCCAGAAGCTGGTGTTACTGCTGATGTTGCTTGTGCTTTAAGACTCAGAAAGACCAAGCATTCAATCCAAAACCTTGTCACTTACTGTGGTAGAGGGAAATAGAAATCAGCAACCCACTGGGGCACAGGTGGCTCATGCCTATAATCCTAGCTACTCTGGAAGCTGAGATCTGAGGATAGTGGTTCAAAGTCAGCCTGGGCAGGAAAGTCCATGAGACTCTTATCTCCAACAAACCACTAGAAAACTGGAAGTGGCACTGTGGCTTAAGTGGTAGAGAGCTTGCCTTGAGCTGAAGAATGTAATGACAGTGTCCAAGCCCAGGTTGAAGCCCTACAACCCGGGCTGGGGGGGGGGGGAGTAAAAAAGAAAAGAAATCAGCAACCCAGCCTAGAAAAACAAACATCACGTACATCATTTCTGTACCCATTTCATAGGCTCCATATAAGCTACAGGACTCAAGATAACTTCACCGCTTCTGAGATGTGACCAGAAAGTAAGACAGTATTTGGGAAAAAACTCATATTGCTAATTATCTATTCCCCTTTACAGAAAATCACATTCAAATAATTATACACAAAACCAAATTGGCTTTGGTTTCCCTTTGGTGATTGTCCAGTTCTAATTCTAAGTCTGCTTTTAGTGTTCATTATTATACAAATCCAAAGTATGTATCTACTTCCAATGCTTTACTTATTACTTCATTCTGTAGCCTTCCCTAAAAGATACCATAGCCTAGGCAACTTAAAAAAACAGAAGTAAAATTTCTCCTATTTCTCGAGGGTGAAGTTCAAGATTTTTTCATGTTTCTTTCCTGAACCTGCAAATGGTCCTGTTTTTGTGTCTTGCAGAGCCCTTTCTCTGTATGCACATCTCATGATTGCTTTTTCTTAAAATGACTCTAGTCATATTGGATTAGTCACATGGACCCTTTTATGTGATCTTGTTTTAGCCTTAATTCCCTCTTTGTCCTTCTCTTTTCTTTCTGCCTAGCTCTAGCAGCACTAGGGTTTAAATTCAGAGACTTGCCCGAGTAATGTAGGCATTCTACTTCTTAGCCATGCATCAACCCATGTCTTTGGCTTCTTAATTTGGCTTCTTATTTTTGGCTTCCTACCTGGACTTTACTTGGACCACAACTCCCCTATTTTAGGCTTCTCATCATAACTTGGGTAACAAGTGAGTGCTACTACTACACTCAACATCTTTCCATTGAGATAGAGTCTAGTGGACTTTTCATTCTGAGTTGGCCTACAGCGGTGATCTTCCCAATCTCAGCCTGTTGAATAGTTTCAGTGCATGCTACTGCATCCTGCTATGAGAGTCTTATGAACTTTTATGGCTGGGCTGGCCAGGAACTTCGACCCTCCCATTCTCAGCTTTCAAAGTAACAGGATTACAGTTGTAGCCCATTGATGCCTAGCTTTAAGACCTTATTTCCAAACTAAGTCATGTTACGGGTCAAGGGTTGGTATAAATACTGTGAAGAATCTTTCTAAGTCTACCTTTCCTTACTTTGTAGTTTTCATAGCTCTTTAACATTGAAGACTCTCTTCCTTTATTCTCTTTGGAGTCCCTTTGACTGGTCTCAATGCATATTATTTATCTGAAAGCTTCCATCCATATCCATGGCTTCAAACACCATTTCTATGGATGATGAGTCTCTTACCACACATTCAGTAAATTTGGCTTTCAAAGTCAAACAGAAAACTCCCACAATATTCATGGTTTGTACATCAGTAATATCAGCAACACTGGAGTGCTTTCTGTACAATGTAGAATATTGGTCCCTACCTTACAACTATTAAATCTAGATTTGCCTCTTGGCTGGGTTTCTAGGTGGTGTTTACACATATTGGGTTTGATGAGAGGTGCTTTACTTGCTCTCTCAAAAACTACCTTAAGTGGAGCACATGGAGAGCAGGGTGACCCATCCCTTAACTTTTACTCACGTTTTAAGTTGACAACTTTTAATGGGATATGTTGTACACAGACACCATCTCTGCTCTAGGATCTATAGCAATGAACAAAACAAACAAATGAAAAACAGCTGCTGCCTGCCTGGATCCTTATGCTAGAGCAGGATAAAAGGAAACCATGTGCTATCAAAAAGGTGAGAACATTGAACAGGATGAAGACCGCTAAGGATGGTGTGGGATACTAGAATTGTGGTATTTCCCTTTTCCTCATTTTTGATTTCAGTGAATGAGGTAACCTCAGTGATCAAAGGGAAGACGAAAAGTATCCTGAAGCTGTTCCTTTACAGTCCATTCTGGATTCCTCACACCTATTAAACTTTAGTTGTTTACTAGCAAAGTTGGTTTTTGGTTACTGTTGTTTTTTGTCTTTTGTTTTTTCCCCTCCCATTCTCAGTTTTCCTTTTCCTGGATTTTGTTTCAGTTCCTATTACCAATCTCTTCTATCTACTTCTATCTCTGCTCTTCTATCTACTTCCTCATTGCTACTTTGATGGTGATGTCACCTGCTGGCTAGAAAACCCTTAATGGCTCAAAATGCCTTTGGAATAAATGCCTCCGAATGCCATAAAATGATCAATAAGGCTTATGGTAGTTTGATCTTTTCCTAATTACTAGCAGAATTCATTCTCTCTCTCTCTCTCTTTTTTGTCAGTTGTGGGGCTTGAACTCTGGGCCTGAGGGCTGTCCCTCAGCTCTTAAGCTCAAGGCAAGTGTTCTACCACTTGAGCTACAGTGCCACTTCTGGTTTTCTAGTGGTTTGTTGGAGATAAGAGTTTCACGGACTTTCCTGCCTGGGCTGGCTTTGAACCATGATCCTCAGATCTCAGCCTCCTGAGTAGCTAGGATTACAGGCATGAGCCACCAGCGCCCAGCTTCAGAATTCATTCTCATAAGTACTTTACCCCCTAGCCAAGCTGCATATTTTTCTGTCATATCTTTGTTTTTGATTGTTTATATAGGGAATATTAAGCTGCTATGTTATTTGGAAATATTACCTGATTTGGCTATCTTCCAATGTGGCATTATAAACACTGTTTTCTTCCTTTGGCTTTTCACCAAAAATACATATTCACAGAAAATGGGGACTTTCCCGTTTACTTGTGATGATGAGCTCATGCCAACACAAAGCTTGGTACTCACTGAAGTTTGTGCACTGTGACAAATAATAAGTAACTTTACTGTCCATAGAATAAGTGAAATCTGGGTTACAAGCCTTCAGAGTAAGCACAAAGTAGGAAGGTGTGTTTGGGGAATAGCAAGTATCTAACTTTATAGCAGGTTTTCTGTTATTACAGTTGAGAAAGGTGTCTTATCTACCTTTCTGAGAAGTGCATGAGAACAACCATTGTTACAGCTTAAGCAAGTGACGAAGTGACAGACATGTTCAGTAGAATATCAGATTTGGATTTTAGAAGTGTTCGTGTCCTGAATGGGATGTGGCTATGAAAGGAAGAATTTGGAAGTATGCAGTCCTAGTGCATTGAACACAGACAAACATGCCAATGCTTATTAAGGCCATGTAGTACATCACTGGCAAAAAAATTGAAAGAAAAGGAAAGCTCTTTCCATTAGGGTCTGCTGATGGGAAAGGAGAAATGAAAGTAGCTGTATTCACAAAGTTCCTAGGAAGTAGGTAATTTGAGGTCCATAAAATTTTATTCATTTTTATACCATCAACTTTGAGGTCTTAACATCATATCTTTTTCCCCCCTGGCTTCTTAATTGCTAAAAAACATATTGATTCCATAAGAGTGATCATTGATTTAGAATAGAATTTATGACAGAAGCTTCTCATCTTTTCATTCATTCTAGGAATGTGCAGATTTCTTCTCTAGTTACGTAGTTGCAATGTAAGAATTCATATTTCTTCATGTAATCCAGTTATGGGGAGGGGGGATATAGTCATCTTGGAGGGACTTAACTCCTACTAGATAAAAATTAGTAGTAAGTAAGAAATATAATTACTCTGATAGCAAGAAAACCAAGTTTTTCTTTGATGCTTGTAATTGCTCAAACTAAGTTATCCATCCACAAAAACAAAGCTTTCTTATTAATCATAAGTTCTAGATGAGTCAAGTATATACTTTTTACAGCTACTTGTCTAGTAATATTTTTCTGAAACCAAATACTTGCAGTTATATATATTTTTATTGTGAAAATACCATACAGAGGGGTTACAATTACATGAGCAAGGTAATGAGTACATTTCTTAACAAGCATTGTTGCCTCCTCCTTTGTTTTCCCTTCCCATCCCTTCCCATCTCCCCTCACTCCTTGCATGCCAAAGTTGTAAAGTTCGTTTTTCGACATAACTTCTTGTACATCTCATTGTTTCAGTGGGTCCACCTGTATCCCTATTTAAACAATTTGATTTTTTTCCCTTCCCCTCCCCAAATTATACCAACCTGGAACTCAAAAAATTAAATCCCCCAACAACAAATCTGCCGTTATATTTTCTAATCATATGATTACATGATTTCTAGTGTTACATTTTTGAAAATCATATTTATCCTATAGTCAACTCCAGCAGTTTCTGTTTTAAATACTGCTTTAAGAATTGATAAAAAATGGGGCTGGGAAGGTGGATCAGTGGTAGAGTGCTTACCTTACATGCTTGAGGCCCTGGGTTTGATTCCTCAACACCTAAGCAATAGAAAAAGCAGGAAGTGGCTCTGTAGCTCAGGTGGTAAAGCATTTGCTGTGAACTGAAGAGCTGAGGGACAGGGCCCAGGCCCAGAGTTCAGGCCCCACGACTGCCAATAAATAAATAAATAAATAAATAATAAGAAATAATTATAAACTTATGCAGTTGATCAACAATTCTGTTAAAATTAGGTTTAATTTTTAAAAACTTGGTTAATCAAGTGATAAAAAGCCTAGGTTCTACAACTCAAAAATCTTGACCTTCTATATTAAAAACAGCAATTCTACATTTTTGTTGTTTTCCCTCCCATAATTGTTAGGGAGAAAACAGTAGTGTGGGTGGGAAAAAGCCTAAATTTATATATTAAGGATATATTCTTTATTTTTATGTTTTTGAAAAATCTTGTTGTGTTATTTAATAAAGACTTATGACTCTATATAATTAAAAAGAAAAGAGAAAACCCAGGAAGGATAAGAAACAGTCTACTGAGCTTTTACTCAGTAGGCAATAAATTAACATGTAAGGTTCTGACATTTTTTACATAGAAATGAAAATTATTAGAATCACTGAAATTTAGATTCCAATGTCTACTGAAGATGTCAGAGAGGCTAACTAAAGTGTCATATACGTGTATATGTGTATATTCACAACCATATTCTTGATCCTAGAACAATATATAAGATTATAAAAACTATAAAGGCTTATTCAAAGAATAAATTAGTGCTAGCATTCTTTGAAAAATATATTTTCCAGATTATTAGAAAAGTGCTTAAATATATATACATATATAAATATATACGTATAAATAAGTATATTCTGAACATTACACATAGTAATATCTGTCATTAGTGTTGGGTTGTACTATGCATTTTGGATTTTAATGAGTTTCTTTGTTCTTTCATTCAGAGAATTTATCAACAGCCTTCGACTGTACAGGTCATTCTATGGTGGCCTGGCTGATCAGCTTTGCATTAAGGAATTAGCTGCCGCTGATGGACTACCCTGCTGGAATGGAGAAGCTGTGCAAAGGTATGTCCTGTGGACTGGTCTGTGGAAACATGGTAACTTCTCTTAAACCCTGCTTGCTCTCTTTTCCTGAGTCATCAATGGATATCTTTAGTTTTAACTTTTCTATACATGACCAAGTAGTGATTAACTCTTTTTCATTATTTCCTTAAAATAGATTCTAATCCTTTTGAGTAAAAAAATGATCACTTCCTGTGATGTTTTGAAAGATTTTCTTCTTTTCAACCTATGATTATAAAATAATCTCACCTGTCCTGTTCAGTTGGTTTTATTTTTCAAGTTTGTTTTTGAACTTCATGGGTATTGAAGCAGGAGGAAACTCAGCTAAATGTCAATATTCATATGAAGATGCACTGCTATGTGAATGTTTCTCAGAAGTATTAGCATGTCCATCCTATAGTGATTTTCTCTTGACAGCAAAAGATAGGGAGAAAGAAGAAAAAGAGGAGAGAGAGGATAAAAGAATGGAAAGGAGAGAGACAAAGAAAGAGTATGAAACAGAAGAGAGAGAGAAAGAAAAATGTATACTTACATAATCATAACAACTTTATGTGTGTTTGAATTCTTGTTTGCATGTTGTCAATTATAATGAAACATAAAAGTAAAAGTTCACTTTTACCTTATTCTCCATCTGGTGTTTCTGTTATAGCTTCTCTTTTATTTCTTGTAACTGATTGTACTTGCAATTACCCTCCTATACTTGCCACACTCATCAATACTCCTTAGTTCATAAAACTGATAAGGAAGTAGTGCTTTTATTTGTCTTTGCTGATAATTATATATGAGATAATGAAGCTCTGTGTCATGGATTTGAATTTTTGAAGTGTAAAATATACTTTATTGATATATGTTTATTTGAATTCCTTAAAAACGTTTATTCTTGCTTTGAAGTTGTCAAAAAAGTACACTTTAGTTTCCATAGTCCACAAAAAGGAAAGATCAGATGTCATGCTTTCTTATGTCCCAACACATGTGCTCCATATAGAGTCAGTTTGTTTAGTTATCAAAAAAGTGATAAGTTCATTTAAAGTGTTATTTAGCAAAATAAATTTATTATAATAAATATATACTATAAAAATTTCAAAATGAATGATACAGTAAGAGCTAGTTACTTATTTCTTGATGATTATATTCATTATATTTAAAAGTTACATTCCTGAATTTTAAATTATTACTTTATAGGTGACATATACATATCTCATAGCGGTTATTAAAATATTTTTGCAGATGAGCACCGTAATTAAATTTAAATACAATATTTAATACTCATGATTGATGTTCTTTTTTCCCTGTGTGTATATTGGACTTTAATAAATATTTTGCTGTCCTTGAAAGAAATAATAGCATAGATTGTCTTGACTTCTTTTTCTTTTCTTTTATTTCTTAATTTTCTTTTTCTTCTTCTCTTCTCTTTTCTTCCCTTAAAAAAATCAGTAATAGGACTTGAGTTCAGGCCTTATTTTTTGACTAGGCTTTTTCCATACACAGATGATACTCTACTACTTGAATCATACATCCAGTTTCTGCTTTTTGCTGCTTCAATAGAGAAAAGATTCTCTCAGGTAATTTGCTTTTGTTTTCGAAGTGAGATTCTCAGATCTCAGCTTCTTGAGCAGCTTACAGTTGATGGTGAAGTGGTTCTTAGCATTCTCATTGGTCCCAGCTCAATCTGACATTTCCTATCCCACCCAGACCTCCTGTCTGTTTGCCATTTCCAAGTGCACCACGATTCTAGTCTCTGATGAACAAGCTTTAGTTTGCCTTCATCTATCCCCAAATATTTTCTCTACCTTCCTTATCTTAGTGGACATTTTACCCTTTTCTTCAAGATAGTTTCTTTTTAAAGTATATTTTTATTGTTTGTATATATTATATGTAAATATAAAATATAATATATATACATATACATGTAATTGTTTCGTATATATTTATTTATTGTTAGCCTACCTCCAGTGAATATTCTATTTCATCTCTGAGTGTTTTGTAGTAGTGAATGAAGAGTTTCCTAGGCATGTTTTAGTAATATATTGCAACAAATCATTCCTTAATACCTTAAAATAGGTCAATTGACTCACCAGATTCTCTCTGTGAGTGTAGAATGTGATCTTTTTTCAGTGTATCCACAATATTAAAAACCTAAATATTGGGCTGGGAAGGTAGCTCAGCGGTAGAGTGCATGCCTTGCAAGCATGAGGCCCTGGGTTCGATTCCTCAGCACCACATAAACAGAAAAAAAAAATAAAAACCTAAATATTTATGAAATGTAATTGATTGATTATGGTGTATTCATCATGAATATTATTTTCAAAGAAAAGTATGCATATTTGCATCTGCTGTTATAAAATAATTTTAAGTAATTGTTCAGTAAAAATGACTGAAAGCAGTATTATATATATTCTACTAGTAGATTTAAGTTCATAAAATAGATGCAAGTATTTCTTCTGAATAATACTCTTGGTTGGTTAGTAGGAAAAATGTTAATATGTCTAACTTTAGGACAAAATACTAGGAGGTTGTCTGTATTTTTATAGTGTACATAATCAGTCAATTAATTAATTAGATGGTTTATTTTGGTAACCCCAAACCATTATTGTTTTCTTTTTAAAATAATGTTTCTTTTGTAAAAAAAATTAAAATTACCTTTCAAGAAATTAAAAATGAAATTAATGGCTCATGTCTGTAATCCCAAAGGTTCAGGAGGTAGAGATCTGGTGGACCACAATTTGAGGCCAGCTTGAACAAAGAGTTGGAGCAAGACCCTTTCTCAATCAATAGCTAGGTTTGGGGACATGCACTTGTCATTCTGGCCTCACAAAGCACAAAATAGGAGGATTGCAGTTCAGGCTAGCCTAGGCACTAATTCAAGACCCTGTCGCAATGTTATAAAGCAACTGAGCTATGCACATAGCTCTAGTGGTATAGTGATTACCTAGTAAGCTTACCTAGGCCTTAAGTTCAACCCACACTACTGCCAAAAAGAAACCTCTTTATAGTGCTATTTATTTATGCACTTAGTTTTTAAAAATTCCATAGTTTTATTAGCATCAATTAGATGTACATAGGGCCATTTACTTTGTCATGTCCATATATATGTGCATATATACATGTATGTATGTATATATATACACATGCAATGCTTTTCCTTGGTTAGACTCAGCCCCTGTATTACTATCCCTCATTCCCTCTTTCCTCTCCCCAAACAATTTCAACAGGCTTCATTACTCCAATTTCACAGTGTATATAAAGTATTTCAGCCATATTTATCCTTTTTTTGCCTCTCCACTCATCCATGCCCATTAGAATCCATACCCTGTACATATACATTTTGCATTTCTTTCACTATGTTTTAGTGTATATTAATTGTTCAAAGAGATTTTACACATGCTAGTACTGTACTTTAGTGATATTTCCCAATTTCTGTAATTCATATTTTCATTGTAATTGTGTGACATTGCGTGACATTGTTTTGTCAAATCTTCAGGAATCCATTTAAATATTGAAATACTGAATCTCCCTTATTACCTTCCTATATCGAGTCTAGATTACTGTTATGATAGGAAATTGTTAACCACTTCCTCTTTGAGAAAGAAATAAAAAGCAGAGATCACTAGTGAAAAACTATAAGAAATCCTCACATATGTATGTATTCATTTCTGAGACCTATAGAAAATTAAAATAAAAAATGACATACACTTTTGAAAAACAGTGGATACCAAGTGAATGTATATCAACTTTGGGATTGAACACTAATTTGATTCATTATGGTGGGTTATAATCATCAAGTTCATCTTGGAGAAATGATGGTAGCCACATCAATAGGTTTAACTGGCTGCCAATGCTGAATTTATCCTCTATTATAAGATCAGAGTGATTGTTTTGGCAAGATTTCACTTCCAGCTTTTTCTGCTTATGTGGCACTAGGGAATAGAACCCAGGGCCTCATGTGTGCAAGGCAAGCACTCTACCACTCAGCCACCTTCCCAGCCCCCCCCTTTTTTTTTTTTTTGGTCAGTCGTGGGGCTTGAACTCTGGGCCTAGGTGCTGTCCCTCAGCTCTTCAGTTTAAGGCTAGCGCTCTACCACTTGAGCCACAGTACCACTTCTGGTTTATTGGAGATAAGAGTCTCACAGACTTTCCTGCCTGGGGTGGCTTTGAACCGTGATCCTCAGATCTCAGCCTCCTGAGTAGCTAGGATTACAGGTGTGAGCTACCAGCTCCCAGCTTCTGACAGGCATTTCATCTAAACAGAATTCTGTATAGATGAAAGTGTCTCAAATACCTGCATTAGATAAGAGGAGTTGAATTTCTGAAACAAAATTGTTTTAACTCAAATGATTTTGAACATGTACTCCTACCATTTTCTGCAACATTGTGTCATAGTTCAACAATTCCTAATTCAAGATGAAATGCATGGTCTCTCCTCTTAAGGTATTCTCTCACCTTTCCTCTCTTCATCATGAAATAAAATTGTTCTCTGGAAGCTTTTTCAGTTCCTACTCTATGATTGTAAATTGATTGCTTATGATTTGCAACTCTCCCTTAATCTCCAGGAATTTATGGTCCTCACAACAACTCTTAAATTAGCCAGAGGGTGTTAAGTACCCTAATAAAATTAATAACCCACATTATTCCTAATTTCATTTTGATTTAGTTATTGTTCCTGAATGCTTCTTTCATAATTCAACATTTTCTAGCTCTTCTGATAAGATAAACCCTTTTCTTAAACAATTATAATAGAATTTTAAAAATAAGACAAAAACAGAAAACCTGAGAACCTGGTGAAATTTTCTACTTGCCTATTGTCTGTTTCTGCTCTATACAAGTAATTACCCTGACTATATAATTGGTTTTAACTTTAGCATCTCCATCCTAACCCATCCTCTTACTCTTTATCAGGAAATCTACCTTACTTTCATTTTTTCTGTTTTATTTCCCAATCTTACAGTATCCAATTATATATATATAATATTATATATTATATATTTGCTCATGGAGCTTGAACTCAGAATCTGGGTTCAGTCCTTGAGCTCTTTTGCTCAAGGCTAGTGCTCTACCACTTTGAGCCACAGCTCCACTTTGAGCCATGGCTCCATTTCTAGTTTTCTGCTAATTAACTGGAGATAAGAGTCTCATGGACTTTGCTGCAAGGTCTGGCTTTGAACCATGATCCTCAGGTATCAGCCTCCTTAGTAGCTAGGATTACAGGTGTGAGCCACAAACAACCAGTGCCCAGTCCAATTGTATTTTTCTTTTTTTTTTTTAATTGTATTTTATTTTATTTGAGAACATACTGTACAGGGGGGCTACAATTACATGGGCAGGATAATGCATACATTTCTTACCAAGCATTGCAGCCTCCTCCTTTGTTTACCCTTCACTTCCCTTCCCCGCCTCCCCCTCCCCCCACCCAATTTTACCCCCCTCCCCCCACCCAATTATACCCCCCTCCCCCCCCCACACCGACATTGTAAAGCTGGTTTTGACATGACATTTTGTTCTTCTCATTGTTGCAACAGGTCCACCTGAATCCTTAAACGACTTGTTTGTCCCCATCTCCTCCATATGTTATACTGACATCAAATATAGTGAAAGCGGGGGTTACACTGTGGGGGAGGGACATACAAAGCAACAAAGAAATAATCTTATAAATACGTTAGAAACACATGCATGAAAGAAACGAAAACATTAAAATACATATTTAAGGGTTCATTTTCCTAACATCACATTATCTGACCTTTTCCGCTTGACTCATACATATACTAGATATTGCAAATAAGGGAAACCATGGGACCTATGCTTCTTTGGGCCTGGCTTACTTCACTTAATATAATTTTTTCCAAACCTTTCCATTTCCTAACAAATGGGGAAATGTCATTCTTTCTGATGGAGGCATAGAATTCCATTGTGTATATATACCCCATTTTCTTGATCCATTCATCTACTGAGGGGCATCTGGGTTGGTTCCATATCTTAGCTATGGTAAATAATGCTGCAATAAACATAGTTGTGCTGGTAGCTTTAGTGTGGTCTTGTTTGTAAACATTTGGGTAAATGCCCAAAAGTGGGATTGCTGGATCATAGGGGAGATCTATGTGAAGTCTTTTGAGGAACCTCCATACTGCTTTCCAAAGTGGTTGAACAAGTTTACATTCCCACCAACAATGAAGTAAGGTTCCTTTCTGTCCACATCCCCTCCAGCATCTGTTGTTAGAGTTCTTGATTTTTGCTGTTCTAACTGGAGTGAGGTGATATCTCAATGTTGTTTTGATTTGCATTTCTTTTATGGCTAGGGATGTTGAACATTTCTTCATGTGTCTATTGGCCATCCTTCTTTCTTCTTCAGAGAAGCTTCTCTTTAAGTCTTTCGCCCACTTATTTATTGGGCAGTTGTTTCTTTGAGGATTTGTTGTTGGGTGGTTTAATTTTTTGAGTTCCAAGTATATTTTAGATATGAGACCCTTGTCCGTTGTATGGCTAGTAAAGATCTTCTCCCAATCGGTGGGCTTTCTATTGATCTTGCCAGCTATGTCATTTGCCCTGCAGAAGCTCTGCAATCTTATGCAATCCCATTTGTCCAACCTTTCTTTGATTTGTTGTGCTTCCGGGTCTCTATTCAGAAAATTTCGACCTGAGCCAAGGCGACCTAGGGTTTCTCCTATTCCATCCTGTAATGTTTTCAGAGTGTCTGCTTTGAGTTCAAGGTCTTTGATCCATTTGGAGTTAATTCTGGTGCAGGGTGATATATAAGGATCTAGCTTTAGTTTTCTACATGTAGTTAACCAATTTTGCCAGCACCATTTACTGAAGAGGCTGTCTTTCTTCCATTCTATTTTTTTAGCTTCCTTATCGAAGATTAGATGGCTATAGGTCTGTAGGTTCATTTCTGGGTTTTCAATTCTATTCCATTGGTCCTGAGGTCTGTTCTTATGCCAATACCAAGCTGTTTTGATTACTATGGCTTTATAGTAGAGTTTGAAATTTGGTATTGATATTCCTCCAGCAGTGTTCTTTCCGTTGAGGAGCGTTTTTGCTATTCGGGGTCTTTTATTGTTCCATATGAATTTTTGGATTGCCTCCTCTATTTCCTTGAAGAATGAGGGTGGAATTTTGATAGGTATCGGGTTGAATTTGTAGATAGCCTTGGGAAGTATTGCCATTTTCACGATGTTAATCTTGCCAATCCAGGAGCATGGGAGGTTTTGCCATTTTTTAAGTTCTGTGTTGATTTCCTTTTTCAAGATTTTAAAGTTTTCATCATAGAGGTCCTTCACTTCTTTGGTTAAGTTAATTCCTAGGTATTTTATTTTTTGTGGGGCTATTACAAATGGAGTTGCTTTCCTAATTTCAGCCACACTTTTCTCATTGTTGGCATATAGAAAAGCCATTGATTTTTGGGGGTTAATTTTATAACCTGCTACTTTGCCAAAGTTTTGAATCAGCTTGAGTAATTTGGGAGTGGAGTCTATGGGATTCTTTAAATACAAGATCATGTCATCTGCAAAGAGGGAGAGTTTTATTTCTTCTTTCCCTATTAGGATCCCCTTTATGTCTGCATCTTGTCTTATTGCTGTAGCTAGGCATTCTAATACTAGATTGAAGAGAAGTGGAGAGAGTGGGCATCCTTGTCTTGTTCCTGAGTTAAGAGGAAATGGCTTTAGTTTTTCACCATTGAGTATAATGCTGGCTGTAGGTTTGTCATATACAGCCTTTATTGTATTGAGGAATGTTCCATGGATTCCTAATTTTTCCAGAACCTTCATCATAAAGGGGTGTTGGATCTTGTCAAATGCTTTTTCTGCATCTATTGAGATAACCATGTGGTTCTTATTCTTGCTCCTGTTGATGTGATGAATAATATTAATTGATTTGCGTATATTGAACCAGCTTTGCATCCCTGAAATGAATCCTGTTTGATCATGGTGTATGATTTTTTGGATGAATTGTTGAAGTCGATTGGCCAAAATTTTGTTGAGAAGTTTTGCATCAATGTTCATCAAAGAAATGGGTCCATAGTTCTCTTTCTTTGATGAGTCCCTGCCTGGTTTTGGGATGAGGGTTATGATGGCTTCATAGAATGTGTTCGGTAGTGAGCTTTCTCTTTCAATTTCATTGAAGAGTTGGAGGAGTATTGGTGTGAGCTCTGCTTTGAAGGCCTTGTAAAATTCCGCTGTAAAACCATCTGGTCCTGGACTTTTCTTAGCTGGGAGGTCTCTCAATTGTATTTTTCTTAAGAAACAAAATCACATATTTGTACTAATTATGAAATGGTAGGGCCATCTTTATTTTTAAAAAACACTAGTTTCTAAAATTTATTGATGTAACAATGAGTTTTTTTTCCAGTTTCCTGTACAAAGGCTGTATGTTTAATCTTCATGACTTTTTTTTGTTAGTCTTGGGGCTTGAACTTTGGGCCTGGGCATTGTCCCTGAAATCTTTAGGTGAAGGCAAGCACTCTACCACTTGAGCCACAGTCCCACTTGATCTTCATGACTTAAATCCACTCTTTCTCTTTCTTTTTTTCATAGTATGCATATCTAATCAGGTCTCCAATATTGTTGAACTATATATTTTCAAATATCACCATTCTTACCATACTTACACCAATCATGTTTCATTCAGAATTAAAAGTTGCTAAAAATGCAGAGATTCCACTAATAACAGAATAATTTTAATGAGGTTATTTTCTCCGTGTAACTGTATTAAATCCACTAGAAGACTTTTACCTTGACAGATGAATGAAATCATGACCAGTCCTTAAGAACTTTTTAGTTATGGTTAGTATCTGAAGGATTTTTGGTTATCTATTAGTCCTACAAGCAGTTGAAATTCTATAATGAAAATGCTCAATTGAAATTTATATTTAGAAGGTTGAAATTCATTTAGCAACTTTGTTTATCCTTTGTTTAATTCTAGAAGACCTATTGTGTATGTGTGTGTGTGTGTGTGTGTGTGTGTGTGTGTGTGTGTGTGTGTGTGTGTGTGTGTGTGTGTGTGTGTGTGAAATTTCCATTCCATATGTCAACCTTAAACTTCTTAAACTGTTTTCATCCTGCAGCCACTGTTTCTGACTTCTCCATATTTGACATTGGGGAGTTTAGAGCTGGTAGATTAAGAAACTGGAGAGGTAATAGGAAATGACTGGGAAAGGGCACAGATAACTGAAGAGTTTCTCCCTCATGACCTCAGCTTGGTAAGGGTTATGTGTATAGACTCTCATATATATCTGCATCACATGATAAAACATATCCACTTAGATATGGAAATTTCATTTTCTCTCATGTAATGTGCTTTTAGAACATGGAAAATGTGACCCCCCTCCCCTGCCCCACCACCAATGTGAGTGGTCATACAGTCTGATCCTAATGAAGCTGTCTTTACTCGAGTGTTCACAGGCCATCTACTACCATTTTGAGGAGTGTGAGGAAAAGATCAGGCTTTTTATTCTCACCCTCATTTAAGGATCCCTTAATGTCTCCTTCACTTAGGGTTAATAAAGTGTGGACTCAACTAGCTTATTCAGAAGGAATTCTGTTGATCTTTCAGTCTCAGTTGTGCTGTGTAATTAAGGTTAATGTCAAGTCATTAGGGCTCAAGAGTGTTTTTTTTCATTTGGGTTTCACTTCTGGCATCTCATTTTGGAGGGGTAGGGAGATTACACTGTCACTGACTTGTTCTGAATTGGAAACAGAAAGGGTAGGACGTTAGTATCCTTTCATATGTATGAAGAAATGGTGAACAGAAGATAGAAAACTAGATTCCATGTTCGGGATGCTGCAATAGACTGTGGATGGATTACCAAGTTACATAAGAAGTGCTTGCAGTACTTGAGGATTTTGAAATTTAAATATATACAGAGCCATGTTCAGTATGGATAATAGCAAAACAGACTCTAACATATAATATAGACATATACTCCCATAACTTTTCAAAGTGAGATGTCCTGATTGATTGAGGTTTTTAATGAGAGTGATCATGTGTGACATGAATCTCCATCCATTCTTTTAAAATAACTCTTCTGAAATATTTATGGAAGATATGAAATGCTGTCTGGGAATGCTTTTCAATAATTCAGTTTATGGGGGAACAAGGGTCATGTTCTTGATGAAGTAAGGTTTTCTGAGTGGATAATCATCATTGAGGCTTTATGGTGGTAGGTGTTATTGCTAGACTGTCCTTTCTATTGGTCATGTGTTTGAAAACTCCACAACAAAGCACAGTAAATGTAAATTTATGGAAAGCCATAATCAAGCGATTTTGTTAGGTGTCTACTCTGTCACAAATGCTGTTCGTGACACTGAGGTCACAGTGACAGAGCCCAGCAGAAGCTTATTTCCCATGTGTATTAGGAGATAGAGGAAATGAACTGTGAACAAATACATGTATGACTGGTCTATAAAATCCATTAAGTTGAATGAAATAGTTTTAGATCTATAGACTTAGAGAACAAATACAGACTGGCAAAAAAAAAAAAAGATTTTGAATGAAATAGTCCCTGTGGGACGACCTCTGTACTCTGTTTTTCTACTGTGGATACTCTTTCAACTTGTCTTTTCTCATCACTCTCTTTCAGCTTTGTGGGCATGTCTAAAGCATGTCTTAGCAAGCCTTCTCCCATTCATGATAAAGTACCATTCTTTTGGAAGACTGGGGGAATCCTAGTGGTGATTTAGGTTCAGTCTACCAAGGTCCTCTACTAAGGTGATTGGCACATCCGTGGCTGAAAATAATACCTATCAAACATAAAAGAATTAAATTAATTATTTGCCTAAATAATTCAGAATATTAGCTATCACACAGTAAACATCTACAACTAATAAAGTAGATGATTAAACAAGATCTGCTAATTTTCTTTGATTGCAGCAAGGCTCATGTGAGTGGAGCCTCTGTCTCTGTCTCTGTCTCTGTCTCTGTGTCTCTGTGTCTCTGTGTCTCTGTGTCTCTGTGTCTCTGTGTCTGTCTCTGTCTCTCTCTCTCTCTCTCTCTCTCTCTCTCTCTCTCTGCATGGGTTCTGTCTTGGGCCAGAAGAATCACATTACAAAGCAACAAAAATAATATCAGGGAAATGGAGTTGGGAGTAGGAAATAGTCCCTTATCAATTAAAATTATTAATTAATCCTTAAAGGGTTATTTCATTACAGCCAGAAGTAAAGAAAGTATAACTTAAGTAGACAAGAGATCCCACTGTAGGGAGGTGATCTGTTTTGTACCCATACATGTCTTAATTTTCTCAAGGGAGCACTAAAGTTAAGATACAAAGACTCAACATTACAGTGATAAAAGGAGGAAAAAGCCCTATTACTAAGCAGTAGTTTGGGAATAGTCAATTACTAGCTATCCTTAGAATTCATCATAATGAACTACCAGTGGACTGGAAACAAATGTCTAAAGCTATGCTCAGTATATCACCCAGCAGATTGTTTTGGGTGTCATGACAGTTCTAAGGCTGCCACACTTATAGTCATTTCCCTCCATCTTTTGAATTCCCAAAGGAAATACATACTGTAAACAGAATTCCCAGGGCAAAGCACAAGTTGAACACCAACCATTAACATGTGTCAACTCTGTTTATTGCAATGCTGACACAGTGCAAGTCTATTTTTGACTTGTTAGATGCCTCCATCAAAGTCTGAGAGTAGAAAAAGATTTTTTTAAGCATAAGAAATTTTAAAAAGTTCATTGAAGTGGAAACCCAAAGGACCTTTCCCATCTGTTTAACACAGAAGTTGTTATCTCTAGGGTACAGATTTCATCACAGTTCTGTAGACTTGTGATTTTTCAGATTGTGTGTGGCAAAAAGCAACAGTCTTAAAGAGTTGCAGGATGTCAGATCTTACCTTAACTGGAGTAGTTTCTGATTTAGCCTTCATTTTCAGGCAAGGTGTACACTTAGCAAGCTAATCTCTTATATGTAAAATAGATACAAATATTTTTCTTATTCTGGTATTGTTCAAATATTTTTATATTACACTGTGTAAAATTTTAATCACTGATTTATTACACTTTAAAATGGTAGAAGAGAGATCAAAAGTGAATAGTCACTTTGCCATACTTTTTGTTTTCATCAAACAGACACCAATGTGGTCTCATTTAATTTATGAGACTAGATTATTGGTTATAAGTATGTTTTATCATCTAACAAACCAAATTCTGGGATGAAGTATAGCTAAGTGGCTAAGTGTTTGCTTACTAAGTGCAATGTTCAGGTTTTGATCCTTAGGAACAATAAAAGAGAAATCACAACAACAACAACAACAAAACAACAAACACCAACAAAACCCAGTTTAAAAAATCATTTTTTTCTGATATCTTTATCAAAACAAATAAACTTGGTTAGATATTGTTAAACTGTTTCACAAAGATAGATTTGAAATTGCCTCTACAACAATAAATATCAAATTTAGTCTGTGTTGGCTTTTATATTTTGGCTTGAACAATTGTTATAATTATGCATTATGTTTTCCTGAAGATTTTATTTTCTCAGAACTACTCAGAATTAAGAAAATATGTTTTTGCTTTGTTTATCTGAGGAGATAGGTGAATTTGAATTGTTTTTGTGTGTTTGTATAATTTGAAAGTCCTACCTTTAATCGTTTCATAAATAATACTATCAATGAGGGTACATATTACAAGTCTTTGATTTACTCAATGCTAAACTCAGGAGTTTGAGAATCATAAGGAAAATCACAAAGAAAATGAGAAATAGCCTAAATATCAATCCATCCCACAGAGATTGTAAATAATCGTTGGAAGAAGAGGGAAGACAATTAAGAGCATTTTGCTGTCTTTACGATAGTGCACTATTATTTTTTCATAACATGGATATTTTATTATCACTATAAAATCAGTCTTTCTACTTTAAATAGTGCAATGTGACCACCAATCTCACTTTATCAGCATCAATCAAACAGCCTGAAGTGGGGCAGAGTCTTCCAGGTATAATGCAAAAAGGCTTTTCTGCTTGGTAACCTAAATACTTATTGTTGTTTCATCAGGCAATAACATAAGATGTATGATGCTATAAATATAGTTATATCAATTTTGTATGAATTTAATATGAAATTATAACTAATCATCTCTAAATGGAGTGGTGGTCATATTCTTTCTGAATTAGAAAATCAGTGAGTTTAGAGTAAATATGTTTAACCTATTTTGTAACAAAATTATTGTCATTTCTAAGTCAACATAATGTACTTAAATAAATGATGTTGTGTAAGTCATAAAAGGTAAAAGGTGCATAAGAGTGGAACTGAATCATGGCTAAGGTAATGTCATGTTTCTCAAATTAGAATATTTGTTCCTTGAGGAGGGAATTAATGATGCTCTGTGGAGTGAAAAAACCAGAGCATAGACATGCCACCAAAGGCAGAAGACTTAGAACCAGTTAAATGTGCTAGTCTATTGATTAGTTTTCCAGAAAAGCAGAGCCACACTCTTTCATTATCTGAAATAGATCTTGGTTCTTGTTCTCAAATTATATATATATATATATATATATATATATATATACATACACACACATTTATATATATATATATATATATATATATATATATAAATGTGTGTGTGTGTGCATGTGCTGTGTGTTGAGGGGTTTGTTCTATATACACTTACCTTAGTGTTCTGTCACTGTCAAACACCTGAGCAAAAAACAATGTGAAAACAAAAAGTTTTACTTTAGCTTACAGACTGTAGATGTTTCAGTCCATGACTGATTGGCTTCCTTGCTTTGGGCCTGTGCCAAGACAACCTATCATGGTAGAAACATATGGCAGAGCAAAACCAATCATCTAATTACCAGGAAGCAAAAAATAGAAATCTCTTTCATTCAATTGTTTCTCATGACTTAAAGATCTTTAAGTGAGGTCTACTAGACCCTTGTCTTAGAGTTTCTAACTCCTCTCCAAGCCTTTACCTGAGGGTCTTTGGAGAATATTTTGATTCTTTCTTTCTTTCTTTCTTTCTTTCTTTCTTTCTTTCTTTCTTTCTTTCTTTCTTTCTTTCTTTCTTTCCTTCTTTCTATCTCTCTTTCTTTCTTTCCTTCCTTTCTGCCTTCCTTTCTCTCTCTCTCTCTCTAGCTAGCTATCATTATAGATACAAACTTCTTTAGAAAAGGTAGGCAAGCTGGAAATTTCATAGGAATTAATATTTCAGTCAAGTCTAAGAGCAATCTAGTTGCAGAATTTCTTGAGCCTAAGACTGATTGGATGAGTCCTGACACTGATTATCACTTAATGAAGTGATAATCAGTCTAAAAATACATATTCACAACAGCATACAGACTAGTATTTAACCAAACTACTCAATACAATATCCTGGCTGAGTTGCCAAATAAAATTAACCATTACAAGTATGTCTGGATGATGGAAGAGATTTGTTCTAGAACTTGTGTGATGAGGAGACTATGTTAGACTGAGTACCATGGAAAACTTCTATGAATTCACATTTACCATAAGCATGTAGACTATTTGGTTTTCCAAGTAAAGAACCTCAAACTTCATGAGTCTGAAGAAAGAAGGAAAGCCAGCCTGTGTGGAGCAGGATGACACCAGTGACTTGGAAAGGGTTGTATGTGGGATAGGATATGTAGGAAGCAAGAGCCAGCTCACAGGAGACAGGGTACTTGGAGAAGTCAGAGGGGATTTTCAGCTATAGTGCATGAAAACAAACAAACAAAAAGCCTGAAACCCTGTAGCACTTCTGACATCAAATGCAGGGGCTGCTCCAGTAACCAATAGAATCAATGATTCTCTGTAGACCCCAACCATATTTCTTGCAATTCAGTGAAGTTCTGACACTAAACAGAGTCCATGGACTAGAGGCCAAGTCCCAGGACTCTTGGCTTTCCCCCCTACACACACAGATGCCCGTCACAAGGAAGTAGCTCCTCACTTTACTCACTAGCTTCTGAGTGATTTTACTTCCACTTGGGTTTAATGATTTGCTAAAAGGGCTCAGAACTCACAAAAGCAGTTTAGTTATTTTTTTGGCTTCTACTTAAAGATGTAAATCAGGAACAAGCAACTGGGAGCTATGCATAAACAAAATAGCTGTGGGGCTTCAACACCAACCAGGCTCACCATCTTCACATAGTCTTTAACCTGGGAATGCGGGAGGTCTTACAACCCCATACTATAACAATGTTTCTGGAAGCATCTTCTGATAGGCACAATTAACTGAGGATGAATTATTTGTTGATCATCAATTGAGGGACTCTGTTTCCCAAGGCATGGAGATGGACAAGGCTGAAAGTTCTAAGTTTCTAATATTGTCTGGGGCTTTCTGCTGACAAGTCTTATCCAGAGCCCATGGAGGTTTTCCTTACAGGAACTTCAGATGCTTCTATCATTAGGAAAATTGCAAGAGATTTAGCAGTATGTGTCAGATACTTCTATGACTCAGAACATCCTTCAAGAAGCTCTGTGTTAGGAACTAGGACAAAAGATGAGGGGTAGAGAAAATTCTTCTATAGCTCCTATTAGTTTTTATGTTGCTATTACATAATACCTAAATATTATTTCTTCTTCATAGTTCTGGGCTCTAGAGAGTCTAAGTCTAAGCATTCTTCATTATCACATGGTAGAAGGTCAAACAGACAGAAGGGCGCCAGATATGTTGTCTTACCATTGATCTTATCCATGAGCCAGAGTCCTAATGGCCTAATCACTTCTCAAAAGTCCTAATCTTTAATTCAGCAAATAAACTTAACATGAGTTTTGGAGAAGACAAACACTGAAACCATAACAACCCCTATTTATATGGTTTGTTAATCAGCTTTCCATTGCCATAACAAAATGCCCAATAGAATCAAATTAAATGAGGATTTATTTTAGCTCACAGTTTGAGAGCTTTAAGTCAATGGTCACTTGGTCCACAGTTTCATGATCTGTCAAGAGGGAAAACATCATGTTGGAAGGGAGTGGGAGTAAGAAAGCTTTTCACTTAATGATGGCAGTTGAGGGAAGGGGTGGGCAGGGAGGGAGGGAAGAAGAGAGGAGGGAAGGTAAAAGAGAATTCTCCTGTTACTTACCTGCCCCACCCATCAATAGCCCTTTAGATTCTGAACTAACCAGAAGCTATGGATGAATCCATTGATGAGTTGAGAGCCTTCATAATCCAGTCCTCTGTAATGGCCTGCCTCTGAACCCTTCAATAGAGGAGTCTTGAGAAGCCATTCATGACCAAACCCTACCATAAGAGTTTTGAAACTTACTGACAGAAATTAATCAGAAAGATACCATATTGTAGACAGACTGAAGTATTTGACCTAGATGAATTGCTTGGCCACCATATTCCTCTATTTGCTCTCATTCAGTATTCTAAAGAGTAAGGTTTAGAAGCCGATGTTTTTTCTGCGGGGCAAATTTAGACTTTGTTGAAGACATCATGTGTTTTCCAAGGCTTTTAATTACCTGAAAGCACTAAAATCCATCCACATTTTCTTCTTCTTATAGGAAAAAAAATTGCTCATATTGAACCTAGATTGTAATTGCACTATGTAATTATGTTCATGCAAATAATAAATCTTTATGTATCTTTTTAAAAATTCAACTCTATTAGTGTATTCAACATTTATTAAGAAGGATGAGTGGAAATTTCCCTTACACTTCTACACAAAGCAAATTAAAGTTTCACAGCACAAATCAAATAAATGCAAATTGATAGAAAAAACCCAATAGTTATTTTTGCATGCATAATGTCAAAGATCATTAAAGTTGATAATTTGTAGCATTGTACAAGTGTGGAGCAACTGGCTAACATGAATTGATCCTTCAAAGGCATGTGACCTTTGACCACCCAAGGAAGGAGTTGTACCTTAAGAACAGTGATTCTGAATGTATGGGTCTCAGATTCTTAGTTTCCCAAATCAGACCTCTAATAAATCAGAAGCTGTTGAGTAGAGTCCTAGATTATTCCAGTAGACATCCAAGTCTGAGGATTTGTGCTTTTGAGCATCACAAGTTTATCCTTGTATTTGAGTAATTATCTTTTGATTTCTAAAATTTCAGATTGTGTGTGTGTGTGTGTGTGTGTGTGTGTGTGTGTGTGTGTGTGTGTGTGTGTGTGTGTGTGTGTGTGTGTGTGTGTGTGTGTGTGTGTGTGTGTGTGTGTGTGTGTGTGTTGGTCCTAGGGCTTGAATTCAGGGACTAAGTACTGTCGCTGAGCTTCTTTTTATCAAAGCTAGCACTCTACTATTTGAGCCACAGTGCCACATACTGTTTTTTCTGAGTACTTTATTATATGTAAGAATCTTACAGATTTTCCTGTCCAGCTGACTTTGAAACAGGATCCTCAGAACTCAGCCTCCTGAGTGATGAGGATTACAGTCATGAGTGACCAAGCACCCAGCTTCAGATTTTCTAATAGAATAAATTGATATATTTTCAGTCTGAGAAGTTTGTATATCATGACATAGCAAATCTTAAAATAGAAATGACATGAGATTTTTGTATGAATGAAGATTTTAGAGCAGTTTTGGTATCTAATAGAATTCTATTTGGACATGCAGAACACCTTCTAGAAAATGAATTTTACATTTCAAAAGGATCAAGCCTTTGACACGGGCATAATTTTAGGTATTGTATACTCCTAGAAGAAACGTGTTGCTCATGTCCTTCCTAGATAGCTATTATCATTGATGGATTTTTAATAATTTAAACTTTATTTGAATCTATAACTGTGATATCATAGGTAGAATTTTGCATAATAAACAGATAGTTATAGACTGAGAAACTATAAAATGAATATAAGGTTATGATCAAACTCAACTATTCATTCTATGGAATCTCCAAGATAAAGCCAAGATGGAAAAATGACAGTTTATTAATGATAGTTTCTTATTTAGAGGAAATGAATTAGGATTGAAATAAACTGTCGCTAAAGACAGTTGAATGATTACACATAATTTCAAATGTAGGCATTTTGGGTAAATGTTTCTATTTTGGATATGATGCTTTCAACATAATCTGTATTTAAAAGAAGTATTTAAAAATACTTCTTCCTTGTGCAGACAAGCTGATCAAGTTATTTCTACAATGGAAAAGCTTCAGGATTGAGCAGCTAATTAGAAATTTTTCATGCAGACATGCAAGTCAGCTTCTCTTTGGGCCTCCATCCAAATCAACACAAAGCTCCAAGATGTACACAGAGACTGGATCCACTAGAGCATACATTGATAAAATTTATCATGATTTCTCATATGTTACTATGAGGCACTATTCATCCACAAGCTATATTATTATTTTTTATCTGTTACCTATTCTTAAAAAAAATTAACCTTATTCCTGGGAAAACACAGTGTTGTTTTGGGATTCCTCATTAGCAGTTTCCTGTTCATTTTACTTGCAAATGCATTGCTTTTCTCTCTAGAAGTTGTGCAACAATTCAGATGACAAACTATTCAGCTTAATGAAGATCTCACCAGCTAAACAAATGTTTAGTTTTTAATTGAAAAGAAACTGATGAAGAACTTATGGGTGGTACAGTTAAAAAAGAAATCACCTGTCCAGAAGTTTCTTACAAAAACTGTATGACTGCCAACAATCTTTCAGTTTTTTGTCCATCTGGAAAAAACAGCTGAGTCTTATTTGCTTAGCTGCATGAAAATGAGTACAAATAACTTGACATTTTGAGGCATATAAGGTGCTTCAAAAAGTCTTTTTCTTACAAAAGAATTTTTGCTATGGGATTTTAGGTTTCTCTCAGATGATCATTAACCAACCTTGTTCTCTGATGCCTACTGTGTGTGAGGCTCTGAATTTCAGCATGAATAAAGCATAGCTGCGATGCCTTTACTTTGCAAATCTCAGCACCTGGGACTAACCTGCCAGTGAAGGCTGTTATGGTGTTGCCCTGGAGAGGTTTCTGTGAGTCAGAGATTGAAGAAGGTTGCAATGAACTCTGCTTTCCCTACTTCCCGATTGATCTCACACACATGCATCCCATACTGCTGGAAGCATTGTTTCAGAACACCATACACCTGGTGTCTCTCTGTAGACTACAACCTGGCTCATGGTCCATGATCTGACTCTCACACCTGTACAGACCCTACTAAGACTGGATAAACACCATGCTCCCATTTATGATTCACTGCTTTCTGGAAAGGCCAGAGAATGATGGACTCTAGCTGAGAGCACCCCTTTGCACACCTTTGTCTGCTCTCCTAACATTTCCCTTTACCTGAAAGGCCTTCTTCTATAAATTGTTTGAAAAACATATCATCATTGGGATTTGTACTACTATTTAACAGAGTGGCTTTCACAGAGATCCACAGGGTTAGTTGGAGGCAGTTAGAAAAGAAAGAATAATGGAAAAGTCATTATTCCACTTGGAGAAGACACCAGGTGTATGGTGGGAAGTACTGCACACCTTGGTGTAGAGTAGTGTTACATGTACCAGGCATGGTTTGAGGGATGGTAGGAAGTAGAGGGAAGGAGTTGTAAGAAAATGAGGCTAACAGGGTTAAAAAAACTTATAAAGCAAGTATCACCTTCATGTACCTAATGACAAGAGGGAAAAACCTAGAGTTTCACCTGACTTCTGGTGCACAGTAAGTCATGTTATAGTTGACAGAATTAATGTACTTGAGATATTTTAGAATGTAGTCTAAAATTAAATATGAGAGGCTGCACTAAAGAGATGGTGCTGATGGAATTACTCCCCAAATTTTCTCTGGATTCAACTTGGCTGCTGTTAGCTTTCAATGTTAAGGACACAACAAATCTGCAATAGACGTGTTGTCCACTTGAGGAATTTCATTTTCTTATTCTTTTATGCAAAGGAATATCTCGTAGATATACTATGACAAGAATGTTTTAAGTCTGAAGACTATTTTGTGACAAGTATATCAACTTCCTTTGAAGTTGATGGATTTAGCAAAACATTTTCCATGTTTCTTATTGTGACACAGTTTAAAAAATACCTTTTATTATCTTTAAGTAGTTATACAAGGAATTTTCATTTGACAAAATCTATATAAAATGTAGAAAAATGTAAGCATTATATCTGACAAACCTGGAATTAAGGAAATATTTTTTTTTAAATTGTGAGAATACTGTACAGAGGAGTTACAATTACATGGGCAAGATAATGAGTACATTTCTTATCAAGCATTGTAGCCTCCTCTTTGTTTCCCCTTCCCATTCCTTCCCATACTCCCCCCTTCCCCCGACCTGATCCTCCCCCAACCCCCACCAAAGTTGTAAAGTTCGTTTTTCGACATAACGACTTGTACATCTCATTGTTGTGATGGGTCCACCTGTATCCCTATTTAAACGATTTGTTTTTTCCCTTCCCCTCCACAAATTATACCAACATCAAATATAGTGAAAGCATGGGTTATACCATGGGGGAGGGACATACAAAGTAACATAGAAATCATCTTATAAGTATGTTAGAAACAATTGCATGAAAGGAAAAAAAACACAAAAAAACATTTGAATACTTATCTTGGGGTTCATTCCCCTAACATCAACTTATCTGACCTTTTCTGCTTGACTCAGACATATACTAGTTATTACAAATAAGGGAAACCATGGGACCTACGTTTCTTTGGGCCTGGCTTACTTCACTTAATATAATTTTTTCCAAGTGTTTCCAGGAAATGGTTTTGTTACAAATTTGATACTTCTCTACCATTTAGGCCCTGTCTATTTCTTCGTGTCTATTTCTTTTCTATTAGTTTGGCTTACAGATGACAATCATTGTGACTCTCCACAACTACTACTGTCATCTGAAAATATGTTGAGGCAGAGGCTGATTGGGAGCTGAACTTGCAGTTGTATTCCTCCATTTATTCCTCCATTTCGTCCCCGTTCCTGCTTCACCGAGGCCCTCATTCACCACTATCTGGGTTTTCTTAAAGATTTATCTATCCATGTCATCTCCCTTGCAAATTATTTCCCTGCACAGGTGATTTTTATTGAAAAATCAGCAATGCAATTCAGTGCATATAAGCCCCTTCAGTGTGATCATTTCCTGCACCTCTAAACCCAACCATTTTTACTCTTAACTGCCTCTGCAGGGCAAGAAGAACCGATGACTTCTCACATCTTCGTTGTTTTCAAGTATTTCAGTTTAGTTAAGAATTTCTCTTCCCTATATATCAAAATATTACTTTTTATTTATATGACTGAATCTATTGACCGTTTTCTTCTCTGGGTCCTTTACACTTGGTCAATGTGTCTATGGTAGTATTGCCTAAGATACACTTCCTATTTCACTAGATTGTTTTCACTAGATTGTTTTCTGGCCAAAAAAAATCTCATTTAGAGCCAGGCATAGATAGCTTATGCCTGTAATCCTAGCTACTTAGCAGGCTGAGCTCTGAAGTTCATGGTTCAGAGTCAACCAAGGCAGGAAAGCCTGTGAGACCTTATCTCCAATTAACTGTCATAAAAGCTGGAAGTAGACCTGTGTCAAAAGTGGTAGAGTACTAACCTTCAGTAAAAACTCTCAGGGACAGTGTCCAGGCTCTGAGTGTGAGCCCCAGAACCAGCAGCAGCAGCAGCACCACCTCTTAAGAAAATCTCATTTCAGTGCTGGGAATGTGGCTTCATGGTAGAGTGTTTGCCTATCATGCATGAAGCTCTGGGTTCAACTCCTCAGTACCACATAAACAGAAAAATTTGGAAGTGGTACTAGCTTAAGTGGTAGTGTGCTAGCAAATGAGGCTCAAAGGTAGTGCTCAGGCCCTGAGTTCAAGCCCTAGGACTGGCAAAAAAAAGTCTCATTTAGGTTACATCTAAATAAGAACTGAGACTTGAATGATTAAAACCTTACAAGATGAATGAATCATCCACACATATGAAGAAACTGGGACAATGAGCTGGAATTGAAGTTAATAATTTGGCTTTGTTATATGAGAACAGATTTGTAAGGTGCTGGCATATTTTCCTTCTCTTCTGTCCTTTCACAGTCCAAGAATGCCTTGATAAATAGATGAGATGGGTAGCAGACCACTAGAGAAAATAGCTCTTGGGACTGGGTGCTGGTGGCTCACCCATGTACTAGCTACTCTGGAGGCTAAGCTCTGAGGATGAGGGAGTAGCAATAATATTAAGACAATAGCTTTTTAGTGAGGAAACATAACTACTTACATGTAAGCTAGCCATAGATACATATTGACAACAACCCTTACAACAACCTTGTTGTAAGGAGTTATTGTTATAGTCTGAGGACAGGCAACTACTATGAGGGATATTCAGTCACTAACTCAAAATTCTATCAGCAGTAAGTTTAGAGCTAAAACTGGAAATCTGATTCTGAAGATTATGTTATTTCCATTGTTGTATTATAGAGCCTGTTCCTAACAAATGACACATGTCAGTGATGAGCAACATGGTCAATGGATATGAAAATAACTTTTTTTCACTCAAAAACAGCAGAAATTTGTGTGCCATAAATATAAATATTCTTTCAAAAGTCAGTGCTCTGGCCTATGTAAGTCCCTCAGGATTGAAGACTGCCCAAACCCCAAACCCTTCATACCACCATCAGAAAATAATTAAATCTCCCTCCACAACCCTTCAAAAGCTCTTTTTAGCTCCTACCAACACATACCTACTCTAACATTGCAGTGCGTAACTGCCCAATAAAATTGCTTTTAAAGCCCTTCCTGCTAACCTTTAACCCTGAGGACTGTGCCTAATTTATTATCCTCTAAATAATCAAATCCTTGCTTGGTTTTTTTCAGGGAGGGAATTCCTTTATTCCACTTCCTCTATCAACATTGTTTGTTTTACTGGATAATATTGAATCAAGAGTTTTTATTATTCATCATTTTCATTTAAAGAGGTATTCTCTCTGCTCCTAATTAACATTTAATGAAAATTGTCTACAACAGAATTGTTGCTTATGTTTGGTTTTGTTTTATGCTTTGTTGCGTTTTCTTCTTTTTTTTTTCCTCCAAAAGAAAAGAAGTTACCTTCTGTTTTTACTTATGCTTGTGTGCTTTGGAAGTGTGCTTAGAAACAAAACAGAATTAACTCTTTTGTCTTCATATATTGGTGAAGAGGATCCATTCAGTTAGAGGCCACTTGAACTTGAATTATGCTCTTTGGAAATGAAAGAACATTGTAAAATATCAGCTCTCAGTTCTAGAAGTAATTCTTCTAACTCATGACTGAGATGTATAAGACAATTTTCTCTGAAAAACTTGTGAAGGTGTTGATGTATTTCCTACATTTCCAGGATTTATATAAAATAACTTAAATGTTAAAGTAAATAAAATCACCTTGACATACAATACATCTGGATATTGAGTGAATTTAGATCTGAACTTGGACAATCGGTGTGTCTCTAATCAATCCCTGTAGCTACATTTTTCACCTCTTCATTTTGCCCAATGTTGTCATCCACCTTCCCATAGTTAAAAACATGTCCTAAAAAAAAATCTCATTTCTCTTCAGACAATTTGAGTATGGTCAGAATACTTCTTTCAAATGTCATCTTGCAGTGGTGTATGTTTACCTACCAAGACAGAGGATAAGCTTGCCTCTCCTGCAGAATGGACTGCCTTTGCTAAGTACCTCTCTAAGCCAGCCAAAGCTCACCCACCAATCACACTTCGGGAAGTAAAGATTATACAAGTGCTCTTCAAATGCTAAAAAACATCTGAAGGATCTTTACAAATACCTTCCTCAATTCACAGAGGTCCAGAAACCTTACACACAACATGTTGGTAGTGAATTTTCTGGATTCTTCAAGAAAAATGTAAACCCCAGCACCATCAGCAAAGAAAAATAGCACATGTGCCTTCACTGTGAAAGGGATCACTAGTTCTCCAAATGGGTGCTTTTGTTATTTTCACAACTTACGGGGAAAGCTAGAACAAAATCCACAGGGATTCAGACAATGTTTCTGGTGACTAGATTCAGTGGAATAGCCAGTTTGATGAACTATTCAACTCAAGGCTCTGGAATCGGTCTCCATCTTCGGGGTCTACTTATTTAAATAATATGTAAGGTCATTTTCTCTCTCTTCTTTGTTCCTTTTGTATTATATTGGAATTTAACTTGTCTCTGGGTTCATGGCCACCTATCTATCTCTCTGACCCATAACTGTTTAATTTCTTGAACTAAAACATTCTCTCATGACTATCATGGCTTTCCAGATAAACATCAAACTTCCTTACTTGACCCTCAAGGCCATCCAACATCTAGAATGTAGCATCCTTTGTCTCACACTTAACTGAATATCCTTTTTTTTTTTTTTTTTTGGTTGGTTGTGGGGCTTGAACTCTGGGCCTAGACGCTGTCTCTCAGCTCTTCAGCTCATGGCAAGCGCTCTACCACTTGAGCCACAGCGCCACTTCTGGTTTTCTAGTGGTTTATTGGAGATAAGAGTCTCACGGACTTTCCTGCCCGGGCTGGCTTTGAACCGTGCTGCTTAGATCTCAGCCTCCTGAGTAGCTAGGATTACAGGCGTGAGCCACTGGCGCCTGCCAACTGAATATCCATTTTTAACTATGCCTCATACTTCGTTCACAATTAAACCATAACTAATTGTGTTTTCATATATTGCCTCTTGACTTCCTATTCTGTCTGTGGAGTTTGAGCTTCTCTTTGCCAAGGCATATTATTGCTCTCTTATCTGTTTTAAATAAAAATATCCTATTTTTTCCTTCCATAATTACCTTACAAATGTATTCCCCAGAGAATCTTCCCAAATTCTCTCCTTTAATCAATTAAGTACCTTTTACATTTGTACATTTTTAGATTTCAATGATAGTTTAAAATTTATGATGGTTTTGTGTGTGTGTGAGTGTCAATTGTGGGGCTTGCACTCAGCGCCTGGGCGTTATCCCTGAGCTCTTCTGCTCAAGGCTAGTGCTCTACCACTTTAAGCCACATCTCCACTTCTGGTTTTGGAGTAGTTAGTTGGACATAAAAATCTGACAGGCAGAAAAGGTTAATTAAGTTGATGTTAGGGAAATGAACCCTAAGATATGTATTCAAATTTTTTTTTTCTTTCATGCGATTGTTTCTAACACATTTATAAGATAATTTCTTTGTTGCTTTGTATGTCCCTCCCCCACGGTATAACCCCTGCTTTCACTGTATTTGATGTTGTTATAATTTGTGGAGGGGAAGGGCAAAAACAAATCGTTTAACTAGGGATACAGGTGGACCCATTGCAACAATGAGATGTACAAGTCGTTTTGTCGAAAATGAACTTTACAACTTTGGTGGGGGGAGGGGGAGAGGAGAGTTGGGTGGGGGCTGGGGGGAGTAGGGGATGGGAAGGGGAAACAAAGGAGGATACAATGCTTGATAAGAAATGTACTCATTATCTTGCCCATGTAATTGTAACCCCTCTGTACAGTATTTTCACAATAAAAAACAAAATCTTACAGGTGCTTTTCTGCCCAGGCTGGCTTTGATCTATGATCCTCAGATCTCAGCCTCCTGAGTAGCTAGGATTACAGGCACCCAGCTTGGCTTTTTAAAAATTTTCTTACATCTCCCTCTGTCTGTCTTTTTGAAATTTTAATCTTTGTACTTGTGTCAGAAAGTTTATCATGAATCATTTTTTCTAACACATAGTATATGGCAGTGAAGTCAGAAATATCATGGTGATTTGTAAGATGTTAAAATTGTTATTACATGTTATTCTGGCGATGGCGTGCCTACCTAGGAAGCTGAAGTCCTGAGTTCAGCTCCTAGTATCACAAAATCCCAAGCAAGACACCATGTTATTTGGGGAAATTTCTAATAAAGTTCAGGTCTGTTATTGAAAACAGTAAATACAGGAAGCTATTTATCTCCTTGAGCAATTTTCATTTGATCAATTGCATATGATTTTATTTCTATCATTTTTTAACTTGACCTGCTTTATAACTAAGTATTATTTTTTAAGAGCCAATGCCACAAATAAATGTTGATCTAAAAGAAAAGTTTCATTTTTGTAAAAGATAAAGATATGCAAGCTTTTTGTATTGTGTGGTATTAGTTTTTTTTTGTTATTGTTTGTTTGCTTTTTAGACAATGTTTTGCTATATAGCTGAGGCTGGCCCCAAACACATTGTGTTTCTTCCTTATCCTCCTAATTTCTGGGACTAGAGACAGAAACCAGTATATCCAACCAAAATAAATCACCTTTTTGTTATTAAATATACCTCATCATAAATATATAAATATACCTCATCATATATATATATATATATATATATATATATAATTACCTATCCCTCCCATACTTAAGAGTTACCATTTTAGCATCGCAATAGTGGAGGATGGAATTAATAGGCTGAGCATGAAAGGGCTAACTTTAATGGTTGAGAAAACTTTATACAATTTCAACTAACCTCCCTCCCTTCTCAGCAGTGAATTTTAGGTGGCCTAGAAGCTTAGAGATTTGTGCAACAGCTGAATAAAATATCCTTAGGCATTTCCATGGTCACTGTTGTCCTGATCTTGTGTGACTTTTCCTGGTCAGTCTACCACTAAAATGCATGAAGAAGTGTCCTTATCAATAGAGGATGTTGGTTGTCACTTTGATGCTAGATTTACACACCTCACCCTGACTCCTAATTTAAAGTGAAAGCATCTCAAAGATTAAACTAACAAAGCCTTCATTATTTGGTGATAGTGCATGTGTTACACTTGATTAACAAGAGAGGATGATCAAAATCTAAACACTTTTTTTTGTAAGACATTCATTAGGAAAGCAACTCACTGAATAAGTAAGTAATAAATGAATACTTTTGTGATGGTTAGAGACAAACATAAATAAAACTTACCAGTTTTTGATCATAAAGATAGCTTTGTATTGAGTATGCCTAAATTAACTCGTTTTTGTCCTTTTATCAGCCCTACAAAGTAGCATATTTTCTTTGTTTATATATAAGCCTACCTAGCTAGAATAAACTCCTGAATTCAAACTTTAGTGCCACCTCCAAAGAGAAAAAATTACCTTACTTTCTAGAACTATTAAGTTCATGGACTAGGGGTAAGTTCTACTTTTTTCTAATGCCTATGATTTTTAACCTTGACAATCTCACATCTTACAACATACTGAAAACAACACAGGCATGAAAGAATAATTTGGAAGGTGGACTTTTAAATAAACGTATAACACCCTGAGCTAGTTCTGTTGAACATGAAACTATGATGACTATAGATAGATAATGTTTCTCAAAACACATTGAAATATGATTTCCTGAACATTAATACATTTTAATGAACCAGTTGCCATTTAGTTCAGAAGCTATAAATACATGTATTTTTCCATGCAGGATGCATTTTGTGTCAGTGTGTTTAAGATCCTTTTAATTCTTTTGAAAGGCTCATGTTCTTTCCTCAGTGTCTAAAGCCTTCCTGCTGTTTCTGTATCTTGGTTGCCATCCAGTGGTTCACTTGTGAAATGGAGGAAAACCTTGGCTTTTCAAGCACACTGTCTTATAATTCTACCCCAAAGGCAGGTGTTAATTTATAATTACTAATTTATAAAAGTTTTAGCCATAGCCCCTTGCAAGTCCAATGAAGATAAAAATGTATCTAGATCTTGGCTGGTAAGGAGTAAAAGAGCTCTTTCATTTCCTTAGAGTATTTATAAACAGCATCTTCCTCTTCAGAAAAATTATTTAAAAGAAAGTGTTTGTGTTAAAATTCTTGTCAAGGAAATGGAGTTGTGGCTCAAAGTGGTAGACCACTAGCCTCAAGTAAAAGAGCTCAGAGACAGTGCTGAGGCCCTGAGTTCAAGCCCCACAACTAACCAAAAAAAAAAAAAAAACCCAAACTTCTAACCTAGGTTACTAATTGGTAAACTTACATATCAATGATTAATCCAGTCAAATCAGATAGTGCCTTTCTGTGTTTATCTTTCTGTGTTACCTATCTGTGTTTATCATCCATGAGAACAGTAAAACTACCATAAAACTCTGAATAGAGAGTTTAAAATAAAAATTGATGTAGATAATTTCTTTCCCATAGGCAAGTTGTTACCTATGGAATCACTATCATTCGTGGGAAGTATTTTAAAGCAATAACTTCCAGAGGCATTTTTGAAATCCTTGTAAATAGAGGTGAGGATTATATAATTCCATAAAACAAAATGGGACTTATTTGGGCAGTTAATATAAGGAAATACAATGAATGCTCCTGATAATTCATTAAGAAATACAGTGTTTATCTTTTCGAAATACCTGTTTTTAAAGAAATTTAATACACATCAAATGAATATTTTTAGAAACATTTCCATTTGTGGTTTAACTTTTTATGTGTGTATGTTTTATTGTGTTTTATGTTTTATGTCATAATGAACAATTTCTTTGTCTAGTGAAGGAAAACATTTCTCTGAGAACTTGTTTAGATATTTTATAGTATAAACGCTTGTATCTGGTCAAGAAATTCTTACATTTGTTTTCACATATGATTCTTCCTTGGTTGGAGTAGGATTGATTATCTAACAATGCTGTTTCTCAGTCCATAACTACTTTCCCATCCCTCTTGGTCTTCATTCTCTCACAGCAATGTTTGCTTCTAGTACACAATGCTACCTATCCCTATTTCTTTTCTTCTTTTGTTTATTCTATTACATACAGCATAGTTCTTTCATGTTAATTTCCAATTTCATTATGTTAGCAAAGAATACAACTATTTTTTATCTTATGAAACTTACAAAGTTGCCAGTGTTTCTAATTAGTTTTAGTGTCTCTTTTAAGATTCTACAGAAAGTTACAGAGAGATAATTATGTTGTCTGTGAATAGACAGCTTTATTCTGCTGTCTAACCTGAATGTCATTTATTGATTTTGTAATGATTGATGAAATCCTTTACTAAGTGTTGAACAGAAGTAGCTAGCATTGGTATTTTTACTTAGCTCTTGATTTTCTTGTGGGGAGGAGGGGAAATTTTTCCACCATTTAATCAGGCATATAAGCTTTTAATAGATTCTGCTAAAAATAATTATGATGAGTAGATGCTAAATTTGTTTTTTCAAAGGCTTCTCTGTGATGATCATATATATATATAGATATATATAAATTTGGAGAATCACCCTTATTTGTTAACGAATAAACCACTTTTCAATTGCTGTGTCAAATAACATTCCATTGGATGTTAAGATTTAATGAATATTTAGGCATCGCTGCTGAACGAAGTGGAGAAGAAAGTACAAAGTGCCAAAAGATTTTTGTAAGACAATTCACCTCTCTAGCAACATATTTATATCACTTCATCCAGTAATCTGCTTCAAAAATTACAAGAGAATACAACCAGCAGTGTGAATAAAGATTTTTACACTTGTAAAAATTAATATGGCAGATTTTAAACAGCTTCAAAACCACATGTATAATCTGATTGATTTCATACATTTAATGTGGTACGGAAACAGTTCAGGAAAGAATTTTATTGACCATTTTTATCTCTTGCATATGAAAGCTTTATTTTGAGTTTTATCCACTCATATGTTCATTTTGTATGCTTCAGTTCTCTGATAAGTATGCATGTCTCATTCTGCTCAGGACATTGTTACAAAATACCATTGATTGGTAGGGTAGTTTAAATAACAGATGTTTGTTTTTCACAGTTCTGAAGGCTAGGGATACAAGATTGAGGATAGTAAGTGGTTGGTATGGGCACGTTTCCTAGCATAGGGAAGGCCACGTTCTCAGTGTGGTGGAGGTTATAGACAGAGAGCTCATTACTATCATGGATGGCCCTTTCCTGCTGGCCTGAGCTAACTCTAGTTACATACCAAATGTGTCTCTCCAGAAAGCTTCCCAAGAGTGTAATAGATGAACATAGGATGGAGGTGGAAAGGCTGCAAGGGGAGGAGGTACATGCCTTTTTTTTGCCATAGAAAAGAACTAACGTGAGTTCTTTCCTTCCTTCCTTCCTTCCTTCCTTCCTTCCTTCCTTCCTTCCTTCCTTCCTTCCTTCCTTCCTTCCTTCCTTTCTCTCTCTCTCTCTCTTTCTCTCTCTCTTTTCTTTCTTTCTTACTTTTTTCTTTTTTGTTTTTTTCAGTTGCAGTGCCTGAACTCTGGGCCTGGGCGCTGTCCCTCAGCTCTTCAGCTCTACCGCATAAGCCACAGCACCACTTCTAGTTTTTCTGCTTATGTGGTGCTGAGAAATCGAACCCAGGGCCCCATGCGTGCAAGGCAAGCACTCTACCACTGAGTCACCTTCCCAGCCCCACAAATATATTTTTTATTTGGTGAATTTATGAGCATTTTTGATAACTGCCTTGGTGTATAAGCTTCAGTAGGGAATCCACAATTAACTTTCTTTTATTTTGTCATGCTACTTGTTAAAACAGTAAAAAGTACATAATTTGAATTTACATATAACTTGAATAGCCCTTATCCCAATGGTTTGGGGCCAGGTAAATATGCATGTCATTTTTAAGTGTTTGAATATTTGCATGTATGTCAGAAGATGAAACTCAAAACCGAACATGCATTTTATACATCTTACACATATAAATTAAAACATTAACTTTCTTGTTTGTTCTTGAAAACAAGGTCTTACTAAGGCTGGTCTTGAACTCATGATCCTCTTGCCTCAGCCTCCTACGTGCTGGGATTCCTGGTATGAGCCAACAGGCCAAGTTCTTAAGGTAATTAAAAAAATATTTTTAGTGCAACTATAATCTGATTGCAATCCATCCCAAAAGATCAGGTGTGACTTCTTTTTTGCTTTAGGCAACATTTCAGCATGCAAAATATTTCTGAAACATTAATTTTTTTTAAATGACATAGTCATTATATGTTAAGACATTTCATTGTGACATTTCAATACATGCAGTGTACTTTGATCATACTTCTGCATAGTTTTATTAAACCCATGCTTCTGCTCTCCCTGTTTCCTTTCCCTTCCGTCTCTGTGTCCTCACTCTGTGTTCATGACTTCTTATATGTTTTCTCCTGTCCTGTATTGTGGGATTATAGTATTTCATTTATCATGATGATTGCCCATTCTGTCCATTTTCCAGCAAATAGAATACTTTGATTTTTCTTTGGGACTAAGTAAAATATGATATATATATATATATATATATATATATATATATATATACCATATTTTCTAACTGATTATGTAACTGTATAAGTAATCCACTGTAAAAAAAAAGAAAATATGACTTTACAAGTATCTCTATAGTGAGGTGATATTTTGTTGTTGTTATTGTTGTTATATTCTGGCAGTACTGGGATTTGAACTCAGGATCTTATCCTTGATAAATGGATACTCTCTTTCTTGAGTCATACCTCCAGCCTGCTGCTTATTTTGGAGATGAAAATTTGGTGATTTTTTTTTATTCCTGGGCTAGCAAGGAAATATAATTCTCCAAATCTCAGCCTCCTCTGTAGCTACAACTATAGGCATGAGCCACTAGGACCCACCTAGTTTACTGATCTTTATTTTTGGGTTATATTGACCAAAAGAAATAGGACATGGATTGCATAGGAGTTCTTTCCTTAAATTTTAAAAATTATTTATTTTTAGATAAAGGTGAGGGGTTACTTAAAGAGGAGTTACTTAAGTCAGATAAAGACTATATTTCTTTTTGGACAATGTCCCCCCTTCCCTAGTACTCTCTCAATTTTTCCCTCCCATCCCCATCCACAGTTATATAGTTCCTTTTCAACCTAGTGTCTAGTGAGTACCACTACTGCCTATAAGTTATTTCTATAAAGTCTCTCTAATAGAATGGACATGCTATGTAAATTGATTTTGTAATGTCTGTTTTAAAAACAATGCCAAAAGTGTAAATATTCAATACATATGTAATTCTGAATTTTCTAGATCTATAGGTGACTGAAACTATGGATATGAAATCTGCATCTACAGAGGGCTACCGTTATACCAGATTCTGAGTAATGTACCAAAGGCATAGTGGCATTCTTCCTCCCTATGCCCTGTCCTCTGATTTATTATCCACTTTCTTTCAGAACATTTCTGGAACTAGTTCTGTAAAATGCAAATTTCTTTCAAAAACATTCTTCTCATTGCACACCCGAAGATTTTCCTTAGACAGAGCAGATTTCTGATTTTCAGCGTTACAAATTGAAAACCTTGATCTGAGATTGTAAACCTTTTATTCACTTTGTTTGTCTTTTATTGTTTGAAGACACTTTGATGAGTGGTGATCCCTCGGCTCTATAGACTGGCCCAGAGGGCCTTGTGTGCCTTCAGTAGAGGCAGAAATACCTCTGTCTGTGAGATTATTCTCATACCTGTAAGCCTAAGGTGGGGTGGAGGGGGGGCAGGCTCCATGTCACCCCCTCCCTGCCCCCTTGCCTTCTTAAGGAATCTCCTGGGGCTCTGGGTGACTGCCTGTCTTTCCCTTTTCCTGAAGATCTTACATATCTGTTACTAAGGAATTATAGAAACAGTGGTCCTTGTCAGTCTGGAAAGATATCCTATGCTAAAATGTAATACCAAGTAAGTAATTACTTGTTAGGATTAATATTTAAATATCTGAGAAAAATCCAGTCTAAGAAGTGATTCTTCCCTGTATCTATAGCTCTGCTTCAAGATGAATTTCTAAATCTGCTCAGAGAGCTTGACCACATTTAAATGTCTAATTTAAAAGCCTTTTCTCATCGGTCAGTTCAGTACACAAATGGAAAAAATGATTTTTTTCTATTTAACATAGTTGTTTTGATTATAAATTATAGGTATGCTGTCTTTTTTATTCTTACTTGAAATATATGAATAGGTGGTTTGTATTTATACATGTTTTGATGTTCTGGAATACACTAAAATAGTAACTCCTGAGCATTGACTAAATTATTCACCAAATACATGTAAGCAGAAAGGAAAGGAGGGAGATACAAAAAGGATAGAAGCAAAAGAGGGAGAAGGAAGGAAGAAAGAAGAAAGGAAGAGAATAAAGACGACATGGAGGGAAGAAGGGAGGGAGGGAAGGAGTCAGAGAGGACACAGTTAATACACTGGAGCTATTTTGCAAGATGTGAAACCACTGTCTCCGTGAGTGATGCACAGATGTTTGCTTAGATTAACTTAGAGTGAGAATGATTTTATGACAGTTCTGCAACTATATATGTGTATCTGTGCAGACTTTATTGTCATCTCAAAGAACACTTACTGAATGACAATTTGGCTTACACATTAACTGTTGCTACATCTGGATATTTAAGCAGCAGATTTTATTTCTCTTAAAAATACACATGGGTTCATAATGTTTATTTATGACCTCATTATTTTCAAATAAGCCATGAACATGTGTGTGTGTGTGTGTGTGTGTGTGTGTGTGTGTGTGTGTGTGTGTGTGTGTTTGTATCTATCAGTCCTGAGGCTTGAACTAAAGGCCTAGGCATTGTCTCTGAGCTTTTTTGCTCAATACTAGCCCTCTACCACTTGAGCCACAGCTCCACTTCTGGCCTTTTTGGTGATTAACTGCACCTAAGAATCTCACAGGCTTTCCTGCCCCATCTGGCTTCAAACTATAATCCTAAAATCTCAGCCTTCTGAGTAGCTAGGGTTACAGCACCCGGCCATGAGCTTAAAAAAAAAGTGAAATAGCAGCAAAGATTTTATCATAAAGTTTTCATGACTCATCTTGTCCTAACCCAAAGGCAACAAGCTATCACTTTCTATTTGAGGAATTTTTGTTGTGACTTCTTATCATTGAAAAGGTGATTGTATTGCTCTTTCTTGGAGTATCTATTTTTGATGGTTTATGATGCCTTTTGGTGAACCAATTAAGAAAAAACAGTTCTTCTCATGTGGAGATCTCCCAGGGAGATCTCAGGGACTTTAAATAATGTGACCTCTGTCTTCTTTTTGTCTATTATGGGCTCTGTACCCCTGATTACCAACCCATTCTCCCCCTGCCCATTTCTCTTCTCCCTGCACCCCAAGTGATGAGTATATACCTGCCCTTCTGGGCTCCTACTTCAAATATTCCAACTTTCTCTCTGCTTTGCTGGGTACCACCTTATCCATGTTGTCTATTAGGACTTCATAAAAATATTGTGATTACTCTCAGGATCTCTGAATTGTGGACCTGAACTCCAAACAGCTAGAAGGGAGGGGGAACAATGGTCTCACCATGAAGAAATGTTAAGTGTCTGGGGTGAAGCATTTTCTAAACACTTGGCTTTATTATACAATGTATGTGCACATTAAAACATTATATGGAGTCCATGCATATATAAACTAATCAAATACAAATACAAATATACCCTGTGCATATACAAAATTATTATATGTCAATGAATCACAAACAAATACAAGCGTTAAATTCCCTGCTGAGTAACAAGTAACTAAGTGTACACCATGAGATTCTTTCTTTTATTATTGTAAAAGTGATGTACAGAGGGATTATTGTTACATAAGTCAGGTATTGAGTACATTTATTTTTTATTGTTTTTCCCTTGTTTTTCTCCCAGGTTTTTCCTCCTGACCTCCCTCCCCTACAAGTTGTAGAGTTCATTTTTAACATAGTGTCTAGTGAGTATCACCACTGAATTAGTTCACCTTTTGTGCCAAAAGGAAGCACAGAAATGGTTCCTTCTGTTTTGTAAGTGACTGACCAGAGGCATAGAGGCTGAACAGAAAATACATTGTGTTTCTTATGTCTTTCAGTGTGTCTCTAAATGGACAATAAACTTTCAAATTGTAATGAAGCAAACTACCTGGTAGATTTACTTCCACAGTAGTAAAGTATCAGAGAAATATCTTCATTATACTAGGTCAATGAAGTGATTTTTAAAGTTTACTTTGCTTTTAATCTTTATTAAGGGTTTGTACTTTTAACTCTTTCCTTTTATATGTTTTACTTTATTAGAACCTCCCACCCCCTTTTTTCATTCTGGGGGTTACCTAGTTCTCAAGCATTCTAGATAAAAATTCTCTCATTGAGCCACTTTCCCCCATCCCAGTCTGATTTGGATTTGATATTTATTTTCATTTCATTTGATATTTATTTTCATTAAAGGAATTTTTTTTACTAAATCCCCCCCAGTGGCATGTCATATTGTAAAATTATCTGCCCTTTGCATTTATTAACTGTCCTTGATAGACTTCAGGTTCGTACTTCCTTTTTTTCTAATACCTTGATTCATACCTTATGAACAATGGTAATTTTGTGATTTTCATATGAGTTCATAGGCCCATAGAATAATCTCACAAGAAGGGGTGACATTGATCAAGATGCATTGTACTAAAAAGCTGACTCTTGGAATTCAAACCCTTTTGCATAACTACTTAAAAAATAATAAAAAGTTACTCAAGTGAATTTGGATGTTTGCCTGAAGAAAAAAATGCTCTCACATTTCTTCTTTTCAAAATGCAGCTGTGATTGATCCAACATCCCTCTCAATCCCTGTTTCTAGATTTCTTGCTACATGCTTGTGTACTCATTTTAATATTTTAATATTAGATCCTTCAGAGGCCATTTTAACTCATTTGGTGCTGGGTCAAATGCTGTGCTTAAGTTAATGGACGTCATTGCTCTCAAAAGTAGTGGCATTTTCTTAATGATAGTTAAACTGTAAATGTTAAATTTTCAAAGGAAAAAATAAGAAAATATTAATTTGGGGAACAACCATCCTTTGTCTATAATTTTTATTAATGAAGGAAAATTTTAAAAATCCCATTCCTTCTTTTCTTCTCATTTGCCTTCTGATTTGAAGGTATATCTGGAGTTCAGGGATTCCTCAGATAAGGTAAATAATATTGATTGGGTAAGACATTTAGACAAAAATTAATTTGAAAAATTAATTTGAAATCTATATAGTAGAAAACAGATTGTTGAGAGGCAAACTTAAGTCTTCTACCTGTCCCTAAGGATCAGTGAGATATTTGAATCTTTCATTTCTGTTTAATGAAGAGAGATTGTTTTTTGTACTATGTAGGTATCACAAAACCCATGGAAAATCATGACTGAGAGGCAAGGCAGGCAGAATGTCAACAGCTGTGTAGCTCAGCTGGCCCTGTGCTCAGTTGTTTGGTTGGCTTGACAGCAAAAGAGCGCCTGAGAAGCATTGGATTGGCAGCTTGGTTGACACATAGCTACAGCTTCTGGAAACATTTACATGAGGCATCAGGAGAAGGGTAGGGAATGTGATAGGGAGCAATGAACACAGGAAGATGTTATAGCAAGTATCTTGTGTGTTATGTGGATGGTCTCATGTTCCTACATGAGCAGAAGGGTAGTTTGTTTTCAAAGTGATTGAAGAAATATAGGAACATCTGATAATATAAGGAGCACATTTTGTCCAGTACTGACAATTGTGGTTTTAGACTCTTGACATTTTATTTTTCACATGCATGTTATTGAAAATTTCCTGAAGCTTTGTACTTCTGAACATAAGTAGCCCTTTCAAAGTTATACTTTACAATTCTAAAATATTTTATAGAAGGAGCTGTACTTATTGAAGATCTGGGTATATTAGAGATTCTATAGTATTCATGATATGTCTACACTATACATATAGAAAGAATCATTATATATAATAATAGTAATGTAGTAATAGTGATTCTACAGTAATCAATATAGTATCTATATTTTACAAATAATATAAATATCATAATATGTGTTTGTGTGGTGTGGGGAGGGAGAGTAGGAGAGAGAGAGAAAAATAAAGTGTTGTCATTGGACTTAGTCTGATTTGAACATGGTAGATCCTCCAAAAGTATTTGCTGAAGAAATTTATTGAAGACAACAGATCTATTGCAAACATAACAAAACAATTTCAGTTAATAAATTCTTTTATATTTTGAATAATGTGTTGTTCAATACAAAATACAGACAAATAATATTTATTAATATTTGAAGATTTACTGATATTTTGCTATTAGAAAATTTTCTGAATATTAAATAGCTTGATGTGAAAAAGTATAGGTGAAATGTTAATACTGAGAGTATATTATACTCATCTGTATTTTCCATTAACAGTGTCATGAAAGCATTACTACTAGTCTTTTCTTTTTACTACAAGGGTGATGTACAGAGGGGATATAGTTACACAAATAAGGTAATGAATACATTCTTGTTGAACAGTATTATCCCCTCTCTCATTTTCTCCACTTTCCCTTACCCCAACTCCCTTTTCCTCTACATAGTAAAGTTCATTTCCAACATAATGTCATGTGAGTTTCGCTGTTGAATTGGTTCGCCCTTTGTCCTCTGTCTCACTATTTTGTTATTCCCCTTTCTTTTCCCAAATCAGATAAACACACACACACACACACACAGACACACACACACACACACACACACACACACACACACACACACACACACACACACACACACACGACACAGGATACCAAATAAAAAACAGTGACAACAGGGGATAAACCAAAGGGAAAAAAGCAATAACAAACAAAACAAACGAAGGAAAAAAGAAATCACACAGTACATTAAAAAAATGAAAAAAACCCAACACTTGTTTCTCTATCTTGGAGTTCATTTTGATCAGCATCATTTTATATGGCCATATGTCTATAGCTATTGAGCTATCGTGATCCTCTTTTAGGACTACTTTAGATATATACTAATGATTACAAATGAGGGAAACCATGGGACCTATGTTTCTTTGGGTCTGGCTTACTTCACTTAATATGATTTTTCCAAGTCTTTTCATTTCCTTATGACCGAGGTGATGCCATTCTTTCTGATGAAAGCATAGAATTCCATTGTGTATATATCACATTTTTCTTAATGCTTCTGCATCTAATTGATGATTTTTTCATAATATTTAAAGTTAATTCATTAAATGACTGAGTTAGGTCTTTAAAATAAAGGTGGTTGATATTTTTATGTATCATTTCTTTGCAGATGATGTTATTTTGATAATTATTACTTTATTGATTAAATATTTTTATGAGAAAACCATTTTAACCTTTGCACCTTATTATGTGTGAAAAGCAGACATGTAAGTTATGTAAATTTATGAGCCTGAAAGAGAATGACATTGATTTTTTTTTTTTATCTCTCACAGATAGGGTTTGCCCATTTAATAGCCCTAACTCTTCCAGTACCTCACTCACTTTGCATTCCTATTGCTTAGTCATTTTATGTAAGGAAACCAACACTCAAATAGCAAGGGTCACAGGTTTAACATAGTAAACATATGTCACTCAAATTCATGACTCTCCTGAGCCTCAAAGAAAGTTTAGTGACCCTGTGGATCTTCCCCTTCGGCCTTCTTCATTAGCTCAGAGCAATTCAATTTCCTTTTAGAATAACTTCATGGAACATATTTCCTCTCCACAACATGGTGGATTTCCTGTGGAGTAAAGAGGAATCTCTTTGGTTAATAGAGAGTTTTAAAAAGAACACTGTATCTTTCACTGAGGAATAAGGAAGAATATGAGTCCAATCGGAAACAGTCTGTTGGAAGAATTTTTTGATAATAAAAAAATAATAATTTTTGACAAAATTGGGCTTAAAAAGAGGTTATATAATTCCTTTCTCTATATTTTTAAAGTTTAATTTTAAATCTGAGTTATCTTTAAGTATTTGTATAAAAGGTTTTCAGTTGAACATAGCAATTTGTGAGTACAAAGTATCTTGAAATGATATATATATATATATATATATAAAATCAATAGTACCTTATTATTTATCATGATTTTGAGATTTCTAGACATGTAATTATAAAGCCATGTATTTATTTAATATTTTCATCCTTATGTATTTGTGTTATATATGGGCTTCATATAGTTCTACATATTTACCTCATCGCCTTACATAATGTCATTGTAAGATAAAATAGGCAACTATATTTTGGGCTCTTAACTCTAATGCTAAGTTGTATTCCTTTGAACTTTTACAAAAATGACATTAACTATATATTTATTTTCAGGACTGAGATTAATCTATATACCTGTTAGGTTTTTAGTATAGAGTGCAATCTTTTCTGTTACTTTCTTTTAGTTTTGAATTTCCCTTAAATTGAAATAATGAGGCAAGATTTTTATTGTTGTTGTAGGTTGTGGGTGGGTCTTGATCACAGGGCCTGGGTGCTGTCTCTGAGCTCTTTTTGCTCAAGGCTGGTGCTCTGCCAGTTGAGCAATAGCATTGAGGCAGGATTTTTAAATTTATCCTTCTTTTTTTCCTTCCTTCCTTCCTTCCTTCCTTCCTTCCTTCCTTCCTTCCTTCCTTCCTTCCTTTCTTTCTTTCTCAGATGATGAATGAGGGAGGTAAGATTTTTAATATCCTGGCCATGAGGTAAAAAAATGTCAAGACCATGGGGCTGGGAAGTTGGCTCAGTGGTAGAGTGCTTGCCTTGCATGCATGAGGCCCTAGGTTTGATTCCTCAGTACCATATGTGCAGAAATAAGCTGGAAGTAGTACTGTGGCTCAAGTGGTAGAGTGCTAGCCTTGAGCTAAAGAGCCCTCACGACCGACAAAAAAAATTAAAAAATGTCAAGACCATAAATAGTGGAGAAGCAGTTGAATATTTTCATCATCACCTCCTTATGACTTTATCTGAATCCAGTCCAGATGCTGAAGAGGACTAAATTTCTATGATCTCCATGCTGCCTCCCATTCTATGTGTGTGTGTGTGTGTGTGTGTGTGTGTGTGTGTGTGTGTATGTGTGTTTAAGTGTGTGTGTGTGGTGTGTGTGTGTGTGTGTGTGTGTGTGTGTGTGTGTGTGTGTGTGTGTGTGAGAGAGAGAGAGAGAGAATTTGGAAATCTGAATGCTTTGCTTGTTTGATTTTCTTTCTGATATCTCAGCAGCCTAACACTAGGAACACATTTTAGACTTTACAATTGTTTGTTGGCCTTAATTGGAACAAATTTTACCCAGCATTAATATTTATCTATGGCATGACTCTTTTTTTTCTTTTTAACTTGCTCTACTCTTAAGTGATTCTCCAACTATCCCAAAGAAACATGTCTTTGAAATTATGAATTGTAGCATACAGGGGATGTATAAAAATCAAATGAATAGTCTACAAATAGTAGAAACAGAGCTAAAGTCATACCTATTTTACATATTACATTTCCTAACTGGATACAACTCAATACTGGCAATATGTCTAAACATTGTAGTTTTCTTGAGTGCTTTGTATGGATTAGGGGATTGTGGTAATACTTTGTGGTGGGAATTATTATTATTATGATACTATTGATGCTTGCAGAAGATGATGTGTTCAATGTAACATAACTAGTTCTTTATCAAACACAGATTTGAGTCCAACCATTCCCCCTACTTTAGTGCCCACATTCCAAACCCTCAGATACCACAGTGCTACAGAAGGAAGATGGCCAACTTCTTCACACCGTATCTGTAAGCAAGAAAACTCTTGGATACTTTTGCTGAATTAGGCCCAAAGGAATGACGAGACAGAGGACATAGTATCCTAAAAATATAAATCTTCTAGCCCCAAACAATACATATCAGATGTAATCACAGTATTTTAGTTATCATATGACCTAGTAGATATTGTTGAATATTAACATAATATTATATTATGGTCTCAGTTTATATCTTTATTTGACTATTGAATGCTTTGAGCAAGTCATCTGAATGTTACTGTCTCAGTCTCATCATTCATAATAGAGGAACAATAATACTTTTTACGAATGTATTGTTGATGTTTCATACTCATTAGTGTAACACTAAGAGCATAGAAATGTGGTAGGAAAAATATATGTGATTTGCTTCTGTGTTGTTTTTTTAACACAGATGGTTTAAAATAACTTAAATGATCTGATAAACTATCCACCAACAGAAAGTATTATTAACTGATATGTTAGTTTTACTTCATTTGGTTTTATACACACAGGCACAGGCTTACATATACAGGCTCTATATGTATATGTGCATGTATGTTTATATGTGTACATGTGCATACGTGTATCATGTATGTTTGTGCTGGTTAAGACACTAATGTCATTTCGTACTGTAAATGCCAATATTTGAAAAGTTAACATTTACAGCTTTTACTCTGAACAGAATGATTGTTGTTTGTTTTCCCCACAAAGACGGGATTGGGGCCGGGGAAATAACATTCATTATTCAGTGTTCAACAACCTGCTATCATGACAAGTCATATAGAAGAATTTCCTGACCTCTCTTGTTAAAGTTAATGTTTTATTTAACTGATGTAATTTTGGGACTACTTGGTGTTTGTCATTCAAAGAAGCTTGGTGAATGAGAGAACAACAAGAAAAAATCAGTTATCCCTTCCTTTCCCTTCCCTTCCCTTCCCTTCCCTTCCCTTCCCTTCCCTTCCCTTCCCTTCCCTTTCATATTTCCTTCCCTTTCCTTTCATATTTCCTTCCCTTTCCTTACCTTTCTTTTTCCCTTTCCCTTTCCGTTTCCCTTTCCCTTTCCCTTTCCCTTTCCCTTTCCCTTTCCTTTTCCCTTTCCTTCTTTTGTTTTTGCAATCCTAGAGCTTGAATTCAGGGCCTGGGCTCTATTCACTGAGCCTCTTTGTGCTCAGGGCTAGTGCTCTACCACTTGAGCCACAGCACCACTGCCAGCTTTTTCTGAGTAGTTTATTGGAGGTAAGAGTCTCATGGAACTTTACTACTGGGCTGGCTTCAGACTGTGATCCTAAGATCTCAGCAACCTGAGTAGCTAGGATTATAGGTGTGAGCCACCAGCACCTGGCTTGTTCTTTTTCTTTTACGTTCCACACTCCCACACCTGCTGGAAATTCTTGCTAATTTTGATGGGTTTCAATATGCTGAAATGACCTTGTGAGAATAGCTTGGTAATTGTGTAACACATTAGGTTAACAAGGTATTATGTTGCCTTGAGTCTCCAAGAGGCAAGTTTAGCAGAGCAAAAGTGTAGGGGAGACATTGGGTTACAGTGAGAGGTACCTGGAAAGGTGGGTATGCGAGCCTGCAACAGGCACAGCAACATGAGGGGAGGGAGATGGAATCTCCAGGTTGAAGGCATCTGGTTCTCCTCATACATGTCAAGCAGCAGCATGAGCAGACAGGGAGAGCCCATGGCTCATTCTGTTTCTCTGTGGGTTGTTTTTGAGCCTAGGGTAATAGTGCCTCTGGTCATGTGCAGAATCTTGCCTTCACTTATCACTCTCCTCTACCTTTATCAAACCAAACAGTGGAGCTGCTTGCTTGAAAATGAAAATAGGTATAGAAATACAAAACAGAATGGTCCAAGAAGGAGGCAGTGATGTATCTGACTTTTACTTGTAGACATATTTTAGACACAGTTTAGAAATATTTTTTACTCCATGGTCACCAAGTTCCAGCCTACATCCCTAATATAAAACTGAGCTGAAAGTAATTCAATCTATAACTACAATTGAAACAGAGGGAGCTTTGCTAGTCTTTTTTTTTTTTTTTTGATTGGTCCTGGGGCTTAAACTCTGGGCCTGGGTGCTGTCCCTCAGCTCTTCAGCTCAAGACGAGTGCTCTACCACTTGAGCCACAGCGTCAGTTCCGGTTTTCTAGTGGTTTATTGGAGGTAAGAGCCTCACGGACTTTCCTGCCCAGGCTGGCTTTGAAACGCGATCCTCAGATCTCAGCCCTCTGAGTAACTAGCATGAGCCACCGGCGCCCCGGCTAGCTTTGCTAGTTGCCTGATAGTTATTTTTGAGCACATGAGCTATTAATGGGGGAAATACAAAACTATGTTTTCCAAATTAAAGAGTTGTATTTTGCTGCCATTAAGATACCCTAGGTTTTGCTTCATCACATCATTAATTAGCACTCGAATTGTCGAAGGAACTTATTCAGTAAGAATGTATCTTGCAACACACAAGAGGCAGATATTAATGAAAGACTAAAACATACCCAGGAGTGTCTTATTGCCATATTAAAACATTTATAAATGGACTTTAAAGTGCAGCTGAAATGAAAATAAAACATTATATTGATTCTCAGGCCAGATGCTCTTTAGAAAATGAAATGTGTGTTATTATTCCCAATGCAAATTATAACTTCAACACTGACCTGGACTTACACTAATATAATTATCTGGAGATCAGTTGTAGCACGTAGGACAATTAAGGAAGTCATTTAGATTCTGTGGGATGACTTTTGTACACTAGGTGGCAGAGGTTTCTAAGAATACTTCTCTTGATCAAGGGCCATAATATTATCTTTGCAAGCTGAAAAGAAAATATTTAACAAATTTTATTCCTTAACGATTGACTTAAGTTTCTCCTTTTCCCTCATGTGGGGAAGTGTGAATTGAAATTTAAACTACATGTTTTGTTTTGTGTGAATCTTAACAAAATCAAGGCTAGCACCTTGAGCCATGGGGCCACTTCTGGCTTTTTCTGTGATTAATTGGAGACTAGAATCTTAGGGACTTTCCTGCTTGGGCTGTCTTCGAACTGAGATCCTCAGAACTCAGCCTTTTGAGTAGTTAGAGTACAGATGTGAGCTATTGGTGCCCGGCCAGATACCAATTTTATTATTCCAGTTTTACAGGAGTTTAGTTTCAGACAAATTGAGTAATTTCTCCAAGTATAAGTAGGAGAGTTACTTTTTTTTAAACTTCTGACAGAGCAAAAGGAAATGGAATAGAACTTTCACCATAAAGAGCTACAAACATGTTAATTAGTAGAATTAGAAGCATATTTTCGAGAAAGACACATATAATGTTAATTAGAAGAAAGAGAAGGAAAAGCCAGACAAATGAACTGACTTCTTAAGAAATAATTATCAACATTACTCTGAAATAATCAAGAGTTTATTTTATATCAGTGTCTTTATTTGAACTTTTTTTATAACTTCAAGTGGGGTTTCAATGTATTCAATGCATGTTCGCTTTAAGATGTTCAGATGAAAGGCAAGTTTTGCAACAGATCAGTCAGTTCTCTTCAGACCTGCTTCTCTGACCAGCTAATATCAAATTCTGTTAGATTTTTATTAAAATTACACACTTCTGTGTCCTTTTCAAATCTCAATCGTATGAGATTTGAGAGGTTAAGAATCAACAGATTTTCCTTTCTTGATATAATACAGACACACAGATATTTACCTACATAAACAGATTCTTGAACACAAATATCTTTAGAAGTATTAGAAATTATCCGTAAAATTTTGGATCATGGAATTATCAATGAAGGAAATAGACAGAAGCCCTCATTCTCCTAGAGATATAGCGATGTCAGTAGTGAGAAGATATCTCTGTAGTTTGATAATTGTTAATACCCTCAATCAAATCTTAGTTAATCACAGCACTTTTCTTCGGAAAATAATTTGAGAAGTATCAAGAACTTTGTTCTGCTATTTACTTTTACCTGTGATTTCTGACAACTGCTCACTTTACATCGTTTTGTTTTTAAGTGCAAATTTGAAAAATTTAATTGCTAGTGGAAATAGCATTACAGAGGAATGGCAAATGAATAGGCAATTTTGTGAATGATTATCAAAGCACTGGGTAAATACATTTTTCAACTCAACAGAGGCAAATATTTTGCCTCAATATAGGAAAAATTGTACATGCAGATCAATAAAATGGAAGATAAATCATAAATGGTAATATTCTCCAACTTTTGTTTCGGGAGATATTCATAGAAACCTACAAGGAAAATAAGTTTCAAATAATTTTGAAAATATTGAACTTTTAAAATGCTAAATATTTAGCTGGGCATGGTGGCATATGCATTTAATTATTTTGGAGACTGAGATTATGTAGCCCAGCCTAGACTATTTAGTTAGAGACTGTCTTTACAAAATTAAGTATATTTTTGTTTGTTTTTAATAATAAGTTTCCCGAAAATGATTGCTTGGTCAATGTGTAGTGAATTTCTTCTAAGTCATGGTATAGTTCACTGCTTTCTGAACATGTTTATAACAATATATTCCTGGAGCTATATCTTGTGATACTGGTAGAGGACAAGATAAAGCTCAGAAAAACCTGAATTGACATATACACTGCCCACCTTACTTATTTCTATAAGTGAATGATTTGAATTTGGTTAATTGTAAAAAAAAATTAAGATCTTCACATGTACTAATTATTGCAAATAAGGGAAACCATGGATCTATGTTTCTTTGGTCCTGGCTTACTTCACTTATTATATTTTTTCCAACTCTTTCCATTTCCTAACAAATGGGGCAATGCCATTCTTTCTGATGGAGGCATAAAATTCCGCTGTGTGTGTGTGTGTGTGTGTGTGTGTGTGTGTGTGTGTGTGTGTGTGTGTGTGTGTGTATAATATATATATATATATATATATATATATACATATATACCCATTTTCCTGATCCATACATCTATTGAGGAGCATCTGAGTTGGTTCCATATCTTAGCTATGGTGAATAATGCTGTGATAAACATAGTTGTGCTGGTAGCCTTAGTATGTCTTTGTTTATGATCGTTTGGGTAAATGCCCAAAAGTGGGATTGCTGGGTCATAGGGGAGCTCTATGTGGAGTCTTTTGAGGAACCTCCATTGTGCTTTCCAAAGTGGTTGAACAAGTTTACACTCCCACCAGCAATGCAGTAGGGTTCCTTTCTGGCCACATCCCCTCCAGCATCTGTTGATATTAGAGTTCTTGATTATAGCCATTTTAACTGAGTGGAGGTGGAATCTCAGGCCAAAAGCTATGTACATATGACCATATAAAATGATGTTAAGCAAAATGAACCCCAAGATAGGGACACAAATATCTTTTTTATTTCTTGCTTTTGTTTCTAACATAGATAAATAGATAAATAGATAGATAGATAGATAGATAGATAGATAGATAGATAGATAGATAGATAGATAGATAGATAGATAGATAGACAGATGGATGGATAGATATAGATAATGTACCATGTGATTTTTTTGTTTCTTTGTATGTTCCTCACCCACGGTATAAACCCAGTTTTCACTATATTTTTGTCGATGCCCTGCATCTTGTACATACACTTCTCTAATTTGGGGAGGGGAAGTTCTTAAATAAGGATACACGTTAACCCATTGTAACAATGAGATGTACAAAACACTATGTTGAATATGAACTTTACAACTTTGGCTGGGGGAGGTGGGGTGGAGTTGTGAAGGTGGGAGGGAAGGGATAGTAGGGGGAGGCAACAGTGCTCAATAGGAAATGTTCTCATGTAACTGTAACCCCTCTGTACAGCATTTTTACAATAAAAATGTACAAAAAAATTTAAGACCCTCCCAAACTCCTTTGTCCTATAAAGGTATATACATCTCTTTAACTGTAAGTGAGAATAATGATTTTTAATGATCTCACACATAATATAATAATATATGAAACTACAAATTCAATTTTCTGCCTTCCATTGTTATGACTCTAGATACAAACTATCTACTGAGAACCCAATTCTGGGTCTTTGAACTAATACATCACACAGGTTTTGCATAGTTCTTTCAGTTTCCTGGACTATTCTCTTTAGCTGCCTATCAGAAATTTCCTAACTTCATCACAGGTTATTTTTGTTTTTGTTTTTGTTTTACTATACATGTCTCAAAGATAGAAAGACACAGGGAAGTTTAGATCAACTAACTCATATTGTAAAAGTGGAAGCACCAATATTACTTTCTATAGAGTAGTCCTTATAAGAGTATAGATCCTCAAAGCATCCTTGACTTCTAATTGTTCCCTAGACCAAAATTTGGTAGAACATAGCATATCTTTGGTAGAACAAATCAGTCCCTCCTCTATATAAATGTTTGATAGGGAGCAAACTAAGAATTTCAGTGGCCCCAAAACTAATTCTGAGAAATACTATCTATCTATCTATCTATCTATCTATCTATCTATCTATCTATCTATCTATCTATCTATCTATCTATCTATCTATCTATCTATCTATCTATGTTATCTATTCATCCATCTATCTACCAATCTACACACCTACATACTTATCTGTCCTAAATTTTAGCTTTACAGATTCTGCCTAACCTGAAGAAAGCCCTCAGTATCTTTGAGGAAAACTCAAAAATATAGGTAAATGTGTTAAAATTGTTTTTGATAGAATAAATTATATAATTGGGGCTTGTCAGCAATCAAAATTACACCTCGGAGGACACAGTTAAGGATTTAAATGTTTAGTCATAAAAATATTCTCTTTCCTACACATAATTAAATCTTCACTAATTTACATCCATGCAGTTTAATGTATGCTATATTGTCCATCTCCAGATATTTTATACTTTTGATAGCTAGTTGATAGTTCTATGCCTTTCATCTGGCATGTTGCCATTCTTATTTGATGGTTATTTTAACCACTACTTCAGTATTTTAAATTCACTGCTTTTTAATCCCAGCAATTACCCTGTCTATGGAAGTTTCCAATGGCAGAATTATCCAATGACTGACAGCTAAAGATGAATACAACTTCTTCAGACACTAAATTTGGCTAATAACTAAGTGGGAGTCCTTCACGTGTTCTTTGCCTTACGTTGGCAAGTATCAAAACTCTAAGTAACCTACTCATTGGCTGACATTCAACTTGATGAAACTGTAATTGCCTTATTGGATGTGCCCCTATTGGATTATATACATTACATATTGTATATATATATATATGTATATATATAGTGTATATATATATACATACTGTATATATATGTATATATATATATATATATATATATATACGTATATATATACAGTATGTCAGCTTTGATGAGTTTTCTCAGCTGGCTGCTGTGTGTTAGGAATCAACTAGAAGTTTAGAATCTTTGGCAATTTATCTTAGAATATGTTATAGGAAGCAAGTGTATTTCTCACATATGAATTCCCCAATCTATCTTTTTTTTAATGAAGAGAAATGTTAAACACAGACTGTAAAATTCTGTCATGATTAAACATACTGAGTATACAAAGTCAAATTTTAAATAAACTTACAGAGATATTCTTGTGAATATATAAGATGAAAACAGAGAGTAAGCCAGGCACAATGGCTTAGACCTATAGCCCCAGCTTCTGGAGAGGCTGGGGATGGGGGGAAAAAATCACAGTTTGAGGCCAGCCTGGGAAAACATTCATGAGATCCAATCTTAACCAACAAAATGCTAGGTTCAGTGGGACATACCTGAATCAATGTCAATGTAGACAAGCCTATACATAACAAACAAGCAAACAAATAAGAAGAACCTGTTCAAAATCTAACAAAAGCATGGCAGGTGTGACTAAACTTGAGAGCCACAGCCTAGACAGTGTCATATTCAAAGCCCAGCTCTCCAAAAACAACTTGGAAAACCGTTTTTTCTACAATGCGCATCAGATAGTGGTTCATTACAGTTTTAGATGCATATACGGGTGGCCCTTTATAGAGGGTTGTGGTGTAAAGTCTCAGATTTAGGAATACCTATTCTTAAGATAATTTATGCAATTAACAAATAGCACTTTAATAAGTGGTGATGTGTAATCATTCTAAACCATCTCGTTTTTTATTTTTTATTTTTATTTTTTATTGTGAAAATACCGTACAGAGGGGTTACAATTACATGGGCAAGATAACGAGTACATTTCTTATCAAGCATTGTTGCCTCCTCCTTTGTTTCCCCTTCCCATCCCTTCCCATCCTCCACCTGCCCCCCCACCCAATCCTCCTTCCCTCACCCCACCAAAGTTGTAAAGTTCATTTACGACATAACGATTGTACATCTCATTGTTGCAATGGGTCTACTGTATCCCTATTTAAATGGTTTGTTTTTTTTCCCCTTCCCTTCCACAAATTATACCAACATCAAATACAGTGAAAGCAGGGGTTATACCATTGAGGAGGGTCATACAAGGTCTGGAGAGAGCTCATATTATACTAAAATATCTTAGTGTTGTGCACTCCTTCCGTACCATAGAAGAATAGCACAATGGAACTGCAGGGTGGTTATACGCATGATGGCTGAGCTCTGTAATGTGCTCTCCACTGCTTCTGATAAGAAGAAAAGCAATTGGGGGTTGTTAATATTCTAGAATTTCAATTAGGTAAATAACATAAATTGTATAATGTCTCCTATAAACCAAAGAGATACATCATTTTTCTCTTACAGATAAGGAAATTTGAAGGAAATATTGAAAAACCTAATGTTACAGAGTCAGGGAATAGTGGAGCTTAGAGTTAACCAAATCTGAGTATTAAAAGTCATGTTCTTACTATAAAAATCTACCATTACATATGTGTATATCATTACATATATATATGTGTGTATATGTTTCTGTGAAAAGAAAATGCACTCTCTTTTCAATAAATAGAATAATCAATTTAGTTAATATAGGAAAGAAGTAAAGTAGAAGGAGTAAAGCCTTTTTTAAGGCTCTGGCATAACAGGAGAACATTAATTAATATAAAAATCTTTTCATATACCTATGATGGACCTCTCTCTCAGTGCACTGAAATGACAGAAGTATACTTCAGTGTCCAATAATACAATGACTAAATATCTATGCTAGGCCTATATACCAGGCATGAGCTTAAAAGACATGCACACCATGCTGACTAATGTAATAGCTGATTCCTTATGGAAATGTTCTCACCGTGCAACTAAGTAGAAAATATTCATACAAAGGAGGAAGTTCTTAATAACCTAATGATGACCATTTTGTCACTTAAAGGTAGAATTATAAGGAATACTTTATGTCTTTGTTTCTTTTAAGCAACATGTGCTGTTTAATCAGGAATAAAAACCCCAAACCAGGACATACTCTATGTATTTAAAAACTTCCAACATTATTAATAACATCTTTCAGAAAATTAAGTGAAGAGATTGAGAGATCATTAATAGGTGTCTGTTCATTATTTTCAAAACAAATAAAAGTGTCACAAATTGCTTTTAAAGTGAACTCTTGCTCATTATTTAATAGTCTGAACACTTAGAACTCAAATGATATTCTACTCTGATATTAATGGTTTTGTATAACTTGTTTTAAATGGCTACTTTAGACTTCTTTTAATAGTTTTCTAATTATGTTATATAATGTTATATAATAAGTAAGCATAAATATTTCTTCAGAGACAGTGGATGTAAGAATAATCTACTGGGCTGGGTGCCAGTGGCTCATGCCTGTAATCCTAGCTACTCAGGAGGCTGAGATCTGAGGATCATGGTTCAAAGCCTGCTGGGGCAGGAAAGTCTGTGGCACTCTTATCTTCAAATAAAAACCACCAGAAAAACTGGAAGTGGCATTATAGCTCAAGTGGTAGAGTGCTAGCCTTGAGCTGAAGAGCTGAGGGACAGCATCAGGCCCAGAGTTCAAGCCCCACAACCACCAACAACAACAACAAAAAGAATAATCTACTGGCTGTATCTCATATTACCTGATACAGTGTCTTATGACATTCAGAAGCTATTTAATTTTAGTAACCTAATAACATAAACATAAGAGAACTTCTTTAGATTATTTTTAGAAAAATGTTATGTTTTACTGAATGTACTGGGTTTTGAAATTAATGTTTCACAAATACTAGGCAATTTCTCTACTACCAAGTTCTATACTCCCTACTATATATTTAGACTATGTTCAATAGACAATTTGAATTTGAGCAATAAAATAATAAACCATTTGTTTTTATACAAATTACTCTGAAGAGTTAGACTGTGAGCAAAACAACTAACTTATAAAATATGGGAAATAATCAAAATATAAGCAAAAGGCCCCTAAATGTTGGTCTGTAATTTGAATATGAATACAAATGAACAAGGCTTTGACAGTATGCCCTTTGAATTGACAATACTGTAGTATACCAGAGATCTCATTACACAGGAGGAAATTTCATCCTGGGAACATTTTCTCAATGTATCCACAATGTGGAGCTGTGATGTAAATGAGTTGTATCCCTTTTGTGGAGACAGTGAGACAGCAAAACAGCCCAAGTTATACAGACTGCCAGCAAAGTGGAGGCAGTACCGCAAGCTTGCTTTAGGCTGAACTAAAAGATGTGTCATTTGCAATGGAGAAAATATTTGTCAGTGTGCTACTTGAGATGAAATTAAGCAGCATGAATCTAGACTAACACTTGTGGAACTTTACATTGTAGCTTAAAAGAAAATGTTATCATGTCTGCTACATTTTCCTGTTCTATTTATTGGAACTGAGAAATTGTGCCATTCTGTTGTTTACATGTCTTTTTCATGCATGGCTTTTCTTTTGTTATTGTGAAACTGTAGACTACAGGAACCCTGAAAATTAAAAAAAAAAACCCAGGGAGACCCAAATGTGGTTTACACTGTGTAATGAACATTTGATGTGATTAAAACAGACCAGCTCTTAGGTTTTCTAAATAGAGAAATAAAGAAAAGAGAAAAAGAGAAACAAAAGGTGCCCAAATGAAAACCCTTGACAGAAGTCACCTTATGATCAATTTTTTCCCCTGCTGATTAAAGCATTTTATCTAGGACATGTTCCTGATTCTGTGTTTCTCTCTGTGTGTGTGTGTGTGTGTGTGTGTGTGTGTGTGTGTGTGTGTGTGTGTGTGTGTGTGTGTGTGTGTGTGTGTGAGACACACATGCTCATGTGTATTTATGCAAGCTATCCAATTCTCCATGTTTGTCCATGTACTTGATAATTTATTTCATCCTTTCAGCCTGAGCGAAGCCATGGGAGAGATTGCTCCCTTTCTTTCAGTCTTGCATCAGCAGTCACTCAAGTCATTGAAGAATGAGTGACCTCAATAGCAAAAAGAAAGAGATTGAAGAGTGAGAAAAGGCTTGCCTTTCCTCCTCTTCCAGTTTCCAATAGTTTATTGGCAAACAAAAATCATGGCCTCTTTGGATTGCTGTCCAGAAATACAAAGTCCAAATGCAGTTGTATTGTCCCACATATATTTTGTCCACTAAAATTATGCTTGTGCAATTTAAGCCAAAGTGAGGTACAGCTCCAACATTGCCAGGAGTGGAAGCAAGAATTCCACAAGAATTCCAGGTATTTCAAAATGCAGACAAACATATATTTGTTCTTCAGACTTTTTAAAAGAATTTTTGTGTGATCAATTTTATCCTCCTCCAGGCACTTGTAAAATATTAGAAGAAGGCATTTGGGCTCATAGAAAACAACGTTTATATGCGCATGCTTATTTTTATAATTTTTTTCTCTATTAGGTCCAAGAAGCCTCTATTTTTTTCTGTTGATGCACCGTTAGGAATAGGCTGAAGGCGCTCTTGCTTCCCAGCACTGTGAGAGCATCTTTGTACCTTTGAGATTTTCATTAGCTCTTGACTAGCTGCTAAGATTCCGGCTGTTGTGGTGGTGCAGTACAGAGGCGGCCATGTATTGCTCTGCCAAGTCTCCCACTCTTGTGTAGCACTAGATGGCACCATTCACAGAGAATTCACACAACAGAACTGCATTCTTTCACTAGGTAGTTGATGCCAACATGGGTTAGTCATAGGCAAAGCAGAATCCAGTAGGGTCAGTGTCAGGTGTGTCCTTACATGAGTTTTCCAGGTAATGACTGGGTAGGTAAGTTTGAATTTTGCCAAGTGTTGGCTATATTGGAGAAAATGTAATAAAAAGTGTCAATTACTGACGTGACTTGAATTTAACCCATTATCTGCTCCTTTTGTGAAAGCAAGAAAGTTTCAGTTAAAAATAATGTAAATAAAAGCAATACTACAATTGATTTGAGAACCCAAGTAAATAAACAACAACAACCAAAAAAACCCTTTTAGGTAATTCAACATTTAAAATAATTGAAGAATATCATGTGTATCTATTAAAAAAGTAAAGTAAAACTTACTAAAATGATCAAACTAATGGATTGGGTGAAGGGAATAAGGAAAAATAACACAGGGGTAGATTAGATCCAAGCATGCATATGCATGTATGTAAACATAACAAGAAATTCTTTTGACTAATTTATGTATGTCTGAGTAAGTACTCTATGGCATGTTCTCTATTTGCTCTCAGTGTATCTGGCCTTCAGATATAGCGATACCATTGCATCCTGACAGATCTAGTGGTTTCATCAAGACTAAAACAGTTCCATATCTAGATCTGTGTTCAACCACCATAAATTCAATTCTATGTCCATGGAATTATTTTCATGACTTCAGAAATATTTTCCCTAGAATAACTTTTCCATCTTACCTTTCTTCCTCTGTGCCTTTGTATTTATTACCTCATTCCTCCCTTCCACTTCCTCTCACACATCATCAAACACTTGTTGAAGTCCTACTTGAGCATCAGGATAGCAAATGAATGTACCACATTGCCCCATTTCTGCAGAAGCTTACTTAGCTAAATGATGTAACAAAATGTAAGTGCTCTCCTCCTCAGAAAGATCAAAGGAGAGATCAATAAGGGCTAGGTTAGCCAGCCACAAAGGCTTCATTTAATAAATATTTAATGATGATTTACTGCATGTAATTTATTTGCTCATTGATTGCATTGTCTCCCAGCATGCATCCTTCTGCTACTGTAAGCCCTTCATGGGCAAAGGTTGTGTTCGTCTTGCTCCCATTGAGTGTGTGCTGCCTGTGACAGTCAGGTAGGGCGTTGCAAGTTTTTGTTGAGTGAATAATGAAATAAATGGCTACCAGAGAATTGTAGAACTTGCTTTTTCCTTTCAGTGAAATGATACACCAAAGGGAGAAATATCACATGAAAGATGTGATGACTAAGTTTCTGAGTAGATTGATGCCATCCATTGCTGATTCCTATCTGTCCAGTTTAATAGAATTTGAATTGCATAGAATTGAAATCAAGGAAAGGGTAATTCCACCTGTCATAATCCCAGCAGCCAATTGTTTCCTGCATCATATTTTGTTACAATTTTTTATACTGTAAGAAAATACTTCGCGGTGCAGTAGAGCTCAGAAATGGGGTGCAAAAACGCATATTGAAAATTATAAGGAAGATGCTTTCTGAGTTACCTGAGGAAAGTGTGAAGTCCAATCTTCTCATCCCCTGTTAAAGCTGTGGGAGCATATCTTCTGGACTTTCCAAATTTTCTAGAATGAGAAGAGGGCTGATGAATTTGGGGGTTAGAAATTATGGGTCCGAAACTTCAGCAAGCACTTAGCCTGAGGTATTGCATTGGTAAATAAATTTACCCCGGAAGTGGTTAAGTCTGGACTTAGCCTCACAAGTAGACGAAGTGTGTGCCAGAGAAGAAACATACCAAGGGACCAAGTGTCTCTATTCTGGAAGAATATATATATATTCTCTGTCTTTAAATTTAATTTAATTTTATTGTAAGGGTGATGCACAGATTGGTTACAGTTTCATAAGTAAGGTAATGAGTACATTTCTTGTTGAACATTGTTACCCACTTCCTCCTTTGCTCCCATTTTCCCTCCCTTTTTCTCTGTCTTTATATCAGAGCAAAGTTTGTGCTGGAAGTCTATCATACAGGTTAGTTAGTAACTCAGCTTGACTTGTTTTACAGGTGTTAATTTGCTAGTTTATTTTTTAATCACTTGTGGGAAAATTCATGTCACATCCCTATACCAGTTTTAATGTTGTGATTTCCTTATCAACTCCAAAATACAATGTCAGCCCTCATTGTGTTTTAGTTTTAGGCACAGGGATTGCACTCTGTTGGACTGTAAATACATATATTGCCTAAAACATGTTCAACGTATCTAACTGTCATGTGATTTTCAAACTTCACCAAAATCCCAAAAGAATGCTACAGAACATCAAGAATCACTTAAAACTCCATCTTTTGTTTACCTTTCTTTCTTAGAGCATTCAGTTGAATTCTGTTCCTGGTTTGGTAGAAATACACAGCCGTGTCTGTAGATGGCATGCTTGCACTAGATGGAAGAAAGCAGTAATTAAGCATGCCAGATCTTTCCCAGGACCCTCAGCATGCATGCACAGTGTCAAGTGCATGCTTCAGAATTCATGATGTTCATTTGTGGAAAGGGGGTATAACATGTGAGGAGTTAGTAAGCATTTCTGGAAAAAAGTATGGAAAATCAAATGTACTTGATTAGTTCTATAGTAATTGTGTTAATTAAATAATATTTTATTAAAGGAAAGAGAAGTTGAAAAAGGATCCAGATAAAGCATCACACCTTTATTTCTGGAGACATTTAGTTAAGCTGCAAAGGACTACAAGTAATTAGGTTTACACCGATGTATATCAATCCTATACCACCCCAAATAAATGACTGAAATATTCTCCACCCATTTAACATACCTTTTGTGACCAAAAATTTAAATGTATTTTCCATCTTTTCTTTCTTTGCATTTATATTTCCTCCTTCCTTTTATATTTCTTCCTTCTTTTTCTCCTTCCTCTCCTTTGTTCTTTCCCTCCCTCCCTCCTTTCCTTCCTTCTTTCCTTCCTTCCTTCCTTCCTTCCTTCCTTCCTTCCTTCCTTTTTGTATTGTTACTAGGATTTGAACTCAAGACCTCACACTTGCTAGGCAAGTGCTGGACTACTGGATCTATATCCCTGTATATTTTTGTTTCCTTATTTTTTAAGTTGGGTCTAGCATTTTTTGGTCCAGTCAACCATGAACATAATGCTCCTATCGACCCTCCCATATAGTTGAGGTTAGAGGAGAGAAAAATCACAGACTAGCTTCAAACTGTAATCCTTCTGATTATTGCCATCTGAGTAGAAGAAATTACAAATGTGAACTCTCAGGCCTAACTTGTATTTTTATTTTCTTCTGGCTAGTTTTATTTCTGGTTTATGTAAGTTATTCCTGTATTATTTTTCTTTCTTTTTCTATTTCAAAATATGGAATTTTATGTTTCTAATCCTGGCCAAGGTACTAACATTTCCTTATTTTATATATTTTATGTGGTTTATAAATCATTAATAGAAGTTTACTATTGGGTATTTTTATAAGTTGGCTATTATGATAAATCACTGTAGTATATTTTGTAGTCAGAACTCAGAAATCAGTATTATGTAATATACTAATATACTACACTTGAAGTTTTAAAATTTTTTTATAGTAAATTATAGTTAGTGGAGAGAGATTTGGAGACAAACACTACATTCTCTTCTCCAAGGAACTACAAATTCTTTGTGTATCGTTGTTGTTTATTGGACTGGATGTACAGATGTTGGCCTATGTCTGGTTTTCCTAAATTATACTGAGACACATAGTATCTCAGCCTTCACTCACTTTTACAATTTCCTACTTATTATGAACCATGACATTTATTAGGTATAGCTGATATTATTACAGAGAGCCTTTTATGAGGGACACTAGGTGAGTAATTATTACACAAATGTGACCAAAGCTAAAAATATGCAAATGCTATACTCCTCAATTATTATAATTTAGCTTTTGGTAAAGAAACTATACAATCTGTCCTTCCAATAATTCTAGAATGAATGTTAAGGAATTTGCATATAATACCTGGTATTATAGTTCCTAAATCCATTTTCCTAGTGGTTAAAATACTTTGAAGTACTTATATAGAAATGGAGATGATTTTTTTCTGAGCTTCCTGCATCCATGGACTAATGTAAAGTGCCTTTGCAAGGGAAACAGTAAGGAGTCACATATTATATAATAGAACAACACATTTTAGATTCTTCAAGGAGGGGATAAGGCTGTGTAAATTGAATTCATTCTTCTTGATGCCTAAAGCAGTGTAATATGTAATTATGTGCCATATGAAAGGTTTTTGACCATCATAAAACTGAATTTTAGAATCAAGACAATAAAAATGAAATAAATGAGTGAAGAGAAAGAAAGAAGGATCAGGTTATAATCAGATTATAGTGCCATGAGGTTTGAAAGAAGGGAGATTAAGGCACTAAAACTGAAGGGGGAGGGAGAGACACTGAGGAAGGAAAGTCTAAAATGCATTTAAACATGGGCAGTGTTTTGATAATAAGTTTTAAGATGGCTCAGTAGTCATAATAGATTTAGGGTAACCCAATTTTTGCAGTAGGAAGTGCTTTAGGTAGATTATAGTTCCTACTGACTGAGATACTTGTTCATGATGTTGGGTAACTTACAGTATGCCTTTGAATATTTAGGCTCTTTTTCTCTAAAAATCAAATTCTTCACTGTACCATGTTACGTAAATAAAGCATAAACAAATATTGAAAATGTTTCAGCACTTTACACATTGTATACATCCAATAAATTTGTGTTCGTTTTCCACTTCCCATTTCATGTTATTGGAATCTGTCTAGCTGTGATAGGTGTCTGGTCTAAGTGTATCATAAACAACTTTTCTTAATTTTATTGCAAGAAGATTAAGCTATTAGTATCTTCAAATAAAACTACTAATAGTTACTGTAAAATGTCATCGCTGTCAAGCAGTTTATATGTACATCTGGTTCAATGCTCAGGACACCACATTTAATTTACACAGAAATTTTATGTGTTATTACAGATATGCTGGGTTTACAGATTTGAACGATTTCATGTACAGAGTAAACTAGGGCTAAATACTACATATGTCCCTTTCTGAAGCCCAGGACCTTAACCACTAGATTATGCTTATTAATTGATACACATCAGTGGTGCTACAATTGCAGTATGTAGATTTAAGACAAAATTGTTTTTCAGAGAATGAGTAAGAGAGGGAGGATGAGAGAGAGAGAGAGAGAAAGAAAGAGGCAGAGATAGAGAGGACAGAGACACACGGAGAACATCAATAGACTATGACATGAGTACAATTCAGTTTTATTATTTTTCTAAGTGTTTTAAAAAACTTTTCTAAAGCAGCAGTATCTCTCCCAGTACTACATTTGCAGGGGAAAATTTGATAAAAATGCCTATCTGAAATGTTGTTTTTAGGACTAATTGAGAAGTTTCTGGGTGGTGTCTAAGCATATTTGTGTGAATAGTGTATAGCATGGAACTATTCTTGGCACAGTAAGAAATGAACTGCCAGTTTTTATAGATTCAAAATATTTGAATCATAATGCCTCATGATGATGGAAATAAAAAGTGAAGCACTTTATTCCAATTCCAATAATAGAAGCAGAGTTGGAAGTGAGAATTATAAACTCTGGAGGAAAGTATAAAAGTGGTTATATGAAGGCATGGGAAAACGACTAAAAAAGAAAAAAGAAACTGGAAGGGATTTTTCTCCCTAATTAAATGTAACTGGGTAAGATTCATGGTTCCAGGGCTTTTTGTCAAAAGGCATTTCCCAGCGCACATGACAGCAGAAGGCTACAAGCCAAGACAAAAGCCCACAGACTTAGTGGTTTAGGGAATGGGGGGATGAGGTTTGAGTCCCCAAGGAGGCCTTGAAAGCGTGAGAGCAATAAAGGAGGAAAACACATAGGAAAGGAATCTCAGCTCTGTGTATGGGTTCTGAAATCCTGGCTTAGTCCTCAGACCCGATCATTCTCAAATGGCCGAACATGTGGGAGGCTGAAGCTGAGCAGCTGTCTATCACAAGGGAGACAGATCATGGATTCTCTCTAGCTTGCATAAGCGGGAGGAATAAAAAATAACATTATCCGGAGGAAAACAGCATTATACAGAGTTAATTATATACACAAGTGTCCATTTAAAATATAAAGAAGTAGACATGTGCCTGTGTCTCACCCATAATCTCTAATATTTAAGAGACTAAGATTTGAGGATTGTTTTTTGTAAGCCAGCCTACGCAGGAAGTCCATGAGACTCTTATCTCCAATTAACTACCAAAATGCCAGAAGGAAAGCTGTGGTTCAAGTGGTAGAGAATTAGCCTTGAATACAGTAGCTCAGGGATAGTGTCCAGGTCCTAAGTTCAAGCCTCAGAACTGGTACAAAACAACAACAATAATGAAATGATTAAAACACCTTTGAAGAAAGATTATGTGTGTAAAGTATCATGAGAAGTGGGACCTAGAGACAAAGAAAAGCAATAAGTATTCAGAAACTATAAACTTGAGGTGTCCACATGTTGTAATAATCAGATAAAGAAGACAGAGCAGCCTATATAAAATATGTTCAAGGAACTTAAGGAAAATATATTTATATTAAGGTGACAGGTATGGAATATCACTCTTTATCCAATGAGAGAACTAAGTGGGGATTATACAATGGAAAGGAAAGCAATAATATAAGTAAAATTAACCTTTTGTTAGGATAATTTTAACAAAGAATTGGAGAAAGTTGGCAAAAGTTTAGCTAAATTTGAATTCAAACTAGCAGCAATTATACAAACTTAAGAGCAATAATCATTTTAAAACCTAGAAATTCTTGGACAAGTGGAATTATATAAAAGTTCTTGCCAGTTGGGGATATAGAAAGAAAGGAGAATGATATGGGCATAGAGTTATATTTGGAAAATATTTCCTTAAAAAATCAAGTTTTAGTAAAATAAAAGAACCCTAAAATCATTAACATTGAGGCAGTAGAGAAAAAGGAATGAACTAAGTATTTTAAAGTCAAACATTCTAAAACCGAAGAGAAAAAGAAAATTTGAAAGCAAGAAGATGTTTTTTAAACCTTTGTGTTTTGTACTGGTTGAAAACAGCTACTTTTATTCAGAAAGAATAAGACAAAAGACAACAGAAAATATATAAAGTATTGTGAAAAAAATCTGTCTACTAAAATTGTATACTTACAAATATATATAAATGACTAAAGAGATCTATCACATTCCACATTTTAGTAAGTCATCTATTCCAAAATTCATGTATGGACCCAGCAAAATATGAACGAAAACTGTGACATTTTAATAAAATGACAAGAAGTTATTTATAATGTCCAGTTTCCTAGAATTTATTAATTTTGATTTAGTTTGATTTTTTATCTTCTAAGTGATAAGTTTTTAAAATAAATATCAGAATTTAAAACATGATGTATAATTCAGTATATATATAATTTGTATATGTATATATATGTGTGTGTATATTCATGTATTGCACTTTATTTCTGAGAGAAATGAAAGTTGAATTGTGTTTGTCAATAGCTATCTGAGAAACCAAATGAATGTGGTAATGCCTATTTATTAGGTGCCCTTACTTTTTGTTAAAGATATATATATATATATATATATGTATATGTATATATATATATATATATATTTCAAACTCCTTTGTGTAAGTACTTTGTCAAGATGTCATTCAATAGGAAAGCAAAGTTCACTAAAACTTTTGATCTGATTGCCTTTCCTGCATGAAATTCAATTATGTTTCCATTATTGAGAATCAAGAGTTTAGTCCCTGAATGACAATACGGGTCAAGATCACCTTTATGCTTGTTAGAGGAGATGCTCATCAAGAGACATTTAGCTTAATGACCCAGCTTCTTCTGCATGAGTTACTGTCTGGGACCATGGCAGGAACTTTTGAAGCTTCATTAGCCTCTTAAGCCACATGGGGAACATTAAATTAACAAAAAGACCAGAAATTTTAAAAAAATGCAATCAGTGATCTCAGAGTTGCTGGTATGTTGGCTTTCTAGAATTCTACCAGTATGTAGAGCTGTGTTTTGATCTTTTTTTTTCACAATTTCCACTATGACTTAAATTGAGCATGTCTAAATTTGTTGAACAGTATCACATGATGATGGCTTTTATTGCTAGGCAGTTCACACTGTGAACTCAAAATATCTTCACTATAAAATGGAAGTGGGCCATAATGAAGCTGCAAAGGTATTCGAGGACTGATGGTCTGAATTTCAAGGGAGAAGTGAGAAGAAGCCATGAATTTAGATGTTGAGGGGGGTCTGCAAAAAAAAAATAGCATAGGTGAGCGCATCCAGGTACTATTTAGAATCAGAAATCCAGGACATTGAAGGTAAGACTTATGTCTTTGAGGCAAATTTGCAAAAGACTTAATAGAATAACTGGGCGGAGGTGGGGGATAACACAATATTGACTTGCAATATTGAAGTGGCAAATGGAGAATAAAACCAAGAACTGACAAGTAGAATTCCATCATGTTTGAAAAGTATATGCACAGTATAAAAAACAGTGAATAGACTGAAGAGGCATTAGGTGCTGGAGGAAAATCTTTGCCAGCTGTTCATCCAACAGTGGATTCATATCCAGAAGTTATAAAGAACTTAAACAACAAAAGAGAAAATAATCAAATCCAGATAGTCAAATGAACTGAATAGATACTTTTCAAATGAACAAGTACAAACTGCCAACAAATACACAGCATGCTCATTCTTTTTAAACACCAGGAAAATACAAATCAAAACTGCATTGTGATTTTTTTCTTAGTCTAGTCAGAATGGCTATAAGCAAAGAAAACAAATGCTATAAATGTTGGCAGAGATGTGTAGGAAGTATGAACTATTGAAGAGAATGTAAACTAATCTGTCTACTGTGGAAATAACTATTGAGATTCCTCAAAAATTAAAAATAGCACTACCATATGGCCCATCTAAACCACATCTAGCTATAACCTCGAAGTTAGCTTATTGTAAATATATCTGCATATACATGTCTGTGGCTGTACTCTTCACAATAGCCAAACCATGGATGTAGTCCAGGTGCTCATTAGTGAATAAATGCTTATATAGCATAGAATACAACCTGGAGGTTTATTCAGCCATGATAAAGGAGAAAAGTATTTACAGAAAAAAATGAATCATACTGGAGATCATCAAATTAAGCAAAACAAACTATTCTTCTGAAAACAAGTTTCACGCATTTTTCTCTCATATGTAGAATTCAGGATGGAAAAATGACATGAAAGTACATGTAAGATTAGTAGGACAGATAAATAGAGGAGGAGAAATAGAGGATAAGAAGTGATAGTAGACTATGTGAACATAATTAGCAGCAAATTATGTGTGTTTATGGAATGTCATAGTAAAATTCATTACATTGTATAATTACTGTCTGCTAACAAATGCAACAAATGGAACAGAGGGACCAATTATCATATTTAAGGATGTAGTTTAGTCTCACAATCCCATCCATGGATGTCTGAAAGGAAATATGTCAATGATTATGTTAGATAGTTGTATCTGAAAACCAGCATTGAACAAATTTTGTAGCTATAATCTGGTGGAATTGTGTTTTCCATGTTTTACTGTAAAAGGAAAGTAAGATATGGGGCACTAAGTAAGGTTAGATGAGCAGGAATATGTCCTGTTGGCCAAAACCTTTCCAAATTGGACATAATAGCAGTAGAAAACATAGATGAGCCACTGTTCCATTGTACCCCCTAGCTGTCCGACATACTACAAGGACTAAATGACTCCCAGGATCCATTAATTGAAGACCTCAAGTTCTGACTCCTTGTTTTGTATAAATAACAGCATACAGATTACTCTGTCATTATAACGCTGCCCCAAAGAGGAACTCAAAGTCAAAGGACATTATATTTTTGCTCTCTTTCTTTAAGAAGAGAGGTTTTAAGAAGAGAGGTGTGCTCCTTTATAGACTGAAGGGAAGGACTGGATAAAAATGTCTATGTTAAATCAAGAGGAGAGGAAGTAGACATTGGCATTGGGTTGGGAAGACAGTCATTACTAGAGGATAGATGGAAACCGAAAACACAACTGTGTATATTGGGTGGTGGAAAAAAATGCTACATTTCTTAGTGGAGGCATTTAGTTTTTTTTGTAAATTAGAAGACACAGGCATCACTATGCAGAGTGGCCATGGGTTAGGAAACTTGGAAGAAATTGATAACATTTTCTGTAAATAATAGGAGCTAGCTGCTCCAGGGATCTCCTACAGTTGCATAGATTTGGGACTAGTGATAAAATTCTGGTTTATGTCAGATCCTTTCATTTAAAAAATATATATCTCATGAAAGAACAGTAATGCTTATGCATAAAATATAGTCTTTCACCAGTTGTCTGTGCGCCTGCATAAATGCATACTCATAATAAAGCTCTTAGTGATAAAATTTATAAAAATGATATTATGGTATCTGTTGCATATAGTAAACTAATTTTTCTCACTTAGGCTTTTCAGTAAATATCTAAGTCATGTTTTAAGTACTGAATCATGTTCAATAACATGCCTTTCTGAACTTAGTTCAGTCATTTTTCTCATAATGAACATTTATGTTATGATTTCTCTTCTTTGCCAAAATGTGCAGTAAATAAGAGTATTCATTTTTGAAAATATAAGGATTGCTCAGATTTTATATTTATACTGCCTGTAATTTTGGAATTTTAATAGATATTTCCCAAAGGGTTGTATCAGATTATATCCCACAGACAACCCACGAAATTGTTCTTTCTGCATCTCCATCAGCACTGAATATTATATCCGACTGCTTTGCAGGGAAGTGTAGACATGTGCTCCAGTACTCTATGTTTATCTATTATGGAAAATTAATAATATAAAATATGAAATAATGTGAAATACGAGATTTTCCTAATTATAATCATGTGAACTGTGTGAAAAAGGCTTTCCTGACTCCAGGAGGTGTCTAGGAGGACAAGCTACTTTTCTTGTTTAGAAACTCCTGCACAGAGAATAGCCTTCTGCGTCAGGGCTGAAATAAGAACTCCATAAACGTGTGAGGACACAATCATCTCAAGCCATTGTGAAGATATTATTACTTCAGTGAGTTTGCATTGTAAATCATACTGAGGGGAGACAGTGATTTCTTTTGAGGTAATCTGTATTCAGTCTATGTGAGGCTTATAATTTGCTGATGTGAAAAGCTGATACATGAGTCCAATGACAACAAGTACACTGTAAGTTAGAGATGGTTAGCACAAATGCCTTGTAATAGTCTGGAACTCGCTTTTCTAGATTCTTTTTTAAAATTATATTTTGAAATAGTTGTGCAAAGCAGTTACGATTCAACAAGTTCTTTTACAGTTCAAGGCATCTTGATCAATGTCAACCTTTTCATCATTCTCTCCATCCCTTCCAACTCAAACCCTCCCCTCAATTTACTTCATGCTACCAGTAGCCAATTATTTTCTGTTCCTGAGATCTGCCATACAACATACCTTTTGGAGTAGTTCAAGATGAATTCCAATTCCTTCCAGCATTTCTGCCAGGAAATGTCCTATTCCAATAACAGGGCTCAGCTTTTCTCTGATGTGTTTCTAAGCTTGTTTTGTTTCTTCTATTTATTCTCATTGTTTCCAACAAGATATTATATATATATATATATATATATAAACATTATGGTCATACAGTCTAGTCTCACTGACTAAATTTTAGAAGTTTGGAGACAAGGGACTTTGTCTTACTCATCCTTCTATTTATCAACCATTTGTTTTGTCTGACACCTGGCTTAATGTCTCACACATTGGAGGTACTCAATATCAGCTGAATGAGCGGAAGTCTGTGTGGATGATGGAGTAGGCTCGCTAAATCAGGTAGGGGAAGGTGCAGCTGTCAGTGCCCATCGCTGGTTATAAATCCTGGGAAAACTATATTACAGGCTTCAGGACATAATGAAGCTTGCAGTGGGTCCGAATGCCCTTTCATAAAACCTTCTGAGAATGAAATAGGCCAACAGATCACACAAACATATCAGAATACAGAGTACACAGCCTTGTTTGTGTCCCTAGCCCTGAAAAAGAACCACTTTTTAGATGCGTGATTTCCTTTACAGTATTCGCTCAATCAAGATAAGCAGCTGAAGAGTTTCAGCTATTTGAGTTTCTAATACTGGGACCCAATGATTACTAGGTTTTTTGAAATGTGTTTCAAAATACATTGAGATTCAAGTAAATATTGGCTACTATTTTACACACCAATTTTAAACACTTAGGATATATTATTGAATTAAGGGTAAATATATCGATTGGAAATAGTTCCTGGTAAGAGCACAGTGTAAGCCAAGAAAAATGTATCTAATCTTTAAAATTCTGAAAATCAACTTTGTACTGTTTTATTACAATTCTTTCATCTTATAACTATAGATATAATCTCTAGGACCCAGAAAAATGTCACCATAATATTTTGAGTTATTATTTACTCCTCCTGGAATTGTAAAAACTATATATATAGAGAGAGAGATTATATATATATAGTGTGTGTGTATATATATATATACACACACACACACACACACACACACACACACACACACACACACACACACACACACATGGGAAAGCTGGTTTGTCTGTCAGCAGATGCTAATACACACAGAACAATCTATACATGAATTCTGAAGAAGCCTAGAGGGAAGAGCTTTTTCACATAGACAGATGAATTAGGATATTTAGCTGACAGGGTCATCACTACATTTCTTATCAGAAAAATGGATTTCTACTGCAGGGCTAGAAGATACTAAAAAAAATAAATAAAATAAAAGTTCCCAAGTAGGCTGTAGCATTCAATGAATCATGTCAGAAATTGAATAGGAAGGGAATCTGAGCATGGCTTGCAGAATATGGAGTGAGAAAGGGTCCTGCAACATCAGGCATGCTAGAAAAAGAAAAATACCTTATGCTGGCAAAGAGAGCTTTTGGGCTGAGGTAGAAAGTTGAATGGTTACGTTTTAAGTGGAAAAAGATGCATCTGTTTTCAAAGTAATATGCTATGTTTTTACAAATTATTTTTCTCCACATAAAAATTAGGAAGGGAAATGTAATTGTCATAGATGTAATTAACAAGGTGTCCAGTGAAAAATACTAATGACATTTGTGGTTTTCAAAACTATCCTACGAGGTTCTAGAGTTTGTTTTTTTTTTACTTTACTAGTCATTTAGAATATCTTAGAAGCCTTGCTCATGTAATTGTAACCCCTCTGTATGGTATTTTCACAATAAAACAAAAAGACTAAACAAAAAAGACTAAAAGAATATCTTAGAAAGCCAAATGAATAAGACAGAGAGAAGAAAGGACAGACAGACCATCATAGGTCAGACAAACATAAAACACAATGGCAAACAGATTTTGGACACATGCGTAACATAATGTCTTATTTAATTTATTAAGATATGCTGTATTTTAGACACATTATACTGGCAACTAGACTTATTCTTGCTGTCCCCAGGTAACTAACATTTTAGTTTGTGCCAGAGAATACAAACTATTTTGAATTTCTATTCTGCCTTTTAGCCAGGTGTTTGTGCACATAGCCCAATTGTAGAATTCTTTGTAAGTTAGAAATTTTGATATTCTCTTTGATTTTTGTCAGAACAGGCATCCCTAAGTTTCAAAGCATCAGACCATGTTCTAAGACTCAATTTGGTTCGCAAATGCTTGGGTTTATAGCATGCAATGGTAGCATATTTAAGTTATATAGTTTACTTGGCATTTTGTTGATGACATCAAGGACATATAGAGATAGAAAATCACTAGAAGAACAAAACACTTCAAATATTTTATTTCATGTTCTAATTTAAAATATTTTGACATAAATGTTCAAGAATCTGTAATTTGAACGAATTTTGTCAATAGTGAAGTTTGTCTTATGTCAAGACAAACTTGACATAAAAAGGATATTTATATTTCATTAAAGTTTTATGTTTGCTCAGGACTTCCAAGAAACAGGATACCGTGTTGTTGTTGTTGTTAGTTTTGTTTTGTTTTGGGGGAGTACTGAATAATCTTTCAGTATTCATTTTAATCCCTCCACTCTGTATGCCTTTTCATGGTTGTTTGTCCCAGAAGTTACTCTCTAGTTACTGTTTCTCCCAACAACACAGCTTTGGAAAAGAGAATAAGTGAGAATGTACACATTGGCAAAGAACCAAGCATGGTATAATAGCTTTAGGGACATTTCATACATGTGTAATTTGAAGCAAAATACATTCTAGTGCTTTTCACGTCCAGCCAAAATTTATGTTTATAAAAGAGCTTTTTTTTCCCCTCAAACTTGAAATTACTAAATTTTACATTCTATTGAACTTTGGAGGGCTCTGGAGCAGTAATGACTCTTCCTTTATTGCTTATGCTTGGTGATCCACAGAACATAGTTGCTGATGAAAATGAAGTAAGTATGAGTAACTAAGAGCAGAGTATCTGGTATATGTTTTTATGTTCGGGTCTCATACATGATAGACAAGCATTGTACTACTGACCTACATGCATCTACACATTCACTTCAGTACTGTATGTGCTAAAACTAGCTACATATATTCTGCACCAAGTTTCAGCTGTTTCGTAGTATGAGGTTTAAACTCAGGGCCCGATGTTTGCTAGACAAACTCTTCCCCACATTACATGCCCGCTGGACATTTTTGGTTCAGTTGTTTGGACAAGGTCTTGCAATACAACTTTATTGTTAAGATGACATCTTGCTAACTTTTGGTCCCAACTAGACTGAAACCTATGTCCACTAGAACTCCAAATTCCGAGTATTAGAACAAATGAGCCACTCCACCAGTCCCAGGGACCTTTGTTTGAGATAAATACCATTTTTTTAAATTTTTTAAATTTTTTTTATTGTGAAAATACTGTACAAAAGGGTTACAATTACATGGGCAAGATAGTGAGTACATTTCTTACCAAGCATTGTAGCCTCCTCCTTTGTTTACCCTTCTCATTCCTTCCCATTCTCTCTCCCCCCTCAGGCAATCCTTCCCCCCGCAAGTTGTAAAGTTCCTTTTCGACGACAACTTGTACTTCTCATTGTTGCAACAGGTACACCTGTATCCTTATTTAAACGACTTGTTTTTCCCCTTCCCCTCCACAAATTATACCGACATCAAATACAGTGAAAGCAGGGGTTACACTGTGGGGGAGGGACATACAAAGCAACAAAGAAATAATCTTATAATTGTGTTAGGAACAAATGCATGAAAGAACAAAAGACATTTAAAATACATATGTTAGGGTTCATTTTCCTAACATCACCTTATCTGACCTTTTCTGCTTGACTCATACATATACTAGATATTGCATATAAGGGAAATCATGGGACCTATGTTTCTTTGGGCTTGGCTTACTTCACTTAATATAATTTTTTCCAAGTCTTTCCATTTCCTAACAAATGGGGCAATGTCATTCTTTCTGATGGAGGCATAGAATTTCATTGTGTATATATACCACATTTTCTTGATCCATTCGTCTACAGAGGGGCATCTAGGTTGGTTCCAGATCATAGCTATGGTAAATAATACTGCAGTAAACATAGTTGTGCTGGTAGCTTTAGTGTGGTCTTGTTTGTAAACATTTGGGTAAATGCCTCAAAGTGGGATTGCTGGGTCACAGGGGAGCTCTATGTGAAGTCTTTTGAGTAACCTCCATACTACTTTCCACAGTGGTTGAACAAGTTTACACTCCCACCAACAATGAAGTAAGGTTCCCTTCTGTCTACATCCCCTCCAGCATCTGTTGTTATTAGAGTTCTTGATTTTTGCCATTCTAACTGGGGTGAGGTGGTATCTCAATGTTGTTTTGATTTGCATTTCTTTTATGGCTAGGGATGTTGAGCATTTCTTCATGTGTCTATTGGCCATCCTTCTTTCTTCTTCACAGAAGTTTCTCTTTAAGTCATTAGCCCACTTATTTATTGGGCAGGTGTTTCTTTGAGGATTTGTTGTTGGGGGATTTAATTTTTTGAGTTCCAAGTATATTTTAGATATGAGACCCCTGTCCGTTGTATGGCTAGTGAAGATCTTCTCCCAATCCGTGGGCTTTCTATTGATCTTGCTAGCTATGTCCTTTCCCATGTAGAAGCTCTGCAACTTCATGCAATCCCATTTGTCCAACCTTTCTTTGATTTGTTGTGTTTCCGGGTCTCTATTAAGAAAATTTAGGCCTGTGCCAAGGATACCTAGGGTTAAGCCCCAATGCAGTAGACAGAAAGAAATAATTAAAATTAAATCAGAATTAACTGAATTAGAATCCAAAAAAACTATAGAAAGAATCAACAAAACAAAGAGTTGGTTCTTCGAAAAAATTAACAAAATTGACAGACCCCTAGCAAATCTTATCAGAAAAAGAAGAGAACACACCCAAATAAATAAACTCAGAGATGAGAATGGAAACATCACCACGGAAACAACCAAGATTCAGAACATTATAAGGGAATACTTCTCAAAACTTTATGCTAATAAGTTTGAGAACTTGGCAGAAATGGACCTTTTCCTAGCAAATATTGACATGCCAAAACTAAACCAAGATGAATTAAACCATCTTAACAGGACCATATCAAGCATTGAAATAGAAACAGCAATAAGAGACCTCCCAGCTAAGAAAAGTCCACTACCAGATGGTTTTACATAGGAATTCTACAAGGCCTTCAAAGCAGACCTCACACCAATACTCCTCCAACTCTTCAATGAAATTGAAAGAGAAAGTTCACTACCGAACACATTCTATGAAGCCATCATAACCCTCATCCCAAAACCAGGCAGGGACTCATCAAAGAAAGAGAACTATAGACCCATTTCTTTGATGAACATTGATGCAAAACTTCTCAACAAAATTTTGGCCAATCGACTTCAACAATTCATCCAAAAAAATCATACACCACGATCAAACAGGATTCATTTCAGGGATGCAAAGCTGGTTCAATATACACAAATCAATTAATATTATTCATCACATCAACAGGAGCAAGGATAGAACCACATGGTTATCTCAGTAGATGCAGAAAAAGCATTCGACAAGATCCAACACCCCTTTATGATGAAGGTTTTGGAAAAATTAGGAATCCATGGAACATTCCTCAATACAATAAAGGCTGTATATGACAAACCTACAACCAGCATTATACTTAATGGTAAAAAACTGAAGCCATTTCCTCTTAACTCAGGAACAAGACAAGGATGTCCACTCTCTCCACTTCTTTTCAATCTAGTATTAGAATGCCTAACTACAGCAATAAGACAAGATGCAAACATAAAGGGGATCCAAATAGGGAAAGAAGAAATAAAACTCTCCCTCTTTGCAGATGACATGATCTTGTACTTAAAGAATCCCATAGACTCCACTCCCAAATTACTCAAGCTGATTCAAAACTTTGGCAAAGTAGCAGGGTATAAAATTAACCCTCAAAAACCAATGGCTTTTCTGTATGCCAACAATGAGAAAAGTGTGGCTGAAATTAGGAAAGCAACTCCATTTGTAATAGCCCCACAAAAAATAAAATACCTAGGAATTAACTTAACCAAAGAAGTGAAGGACCTCTATGATGAAAACTTTAAAATCTTGAAAAAGGAAATCAAAAAAGAACTTAGAAAATGGGAAAAACTCACAAGCTCCTGGATTAGAAAGATTAACATCGTGAAAATGGCAATACTTCCCAAGGCTATCTACAAATTTTATGCGATACCTGTCAAAATTCCAACCTCATTCTTCAAGGAAATAGAAGAGGCAATCCAAAAATTTATATGGAACAATAAAAGACCCCGAATAGCAAAAACACTCCTCAACGGAAAGAACACTGCTGGAGGAATATCAATACCAAATTTCAAACTCTACTATAAAGCCATAGTAATCAAAACAGCTTGGTACTGGCACAAGAACAGACCTCAGGACCAATGGAATAGAATTGAAAACCCAGAAATGAACCTACAGACATATAGCCATCTAATCTTCGATAAGGGAGCTAAAAAATAGAATGGAAGAAAGACAGCCTCTTCAGTAAATGGTGCTGGCAAAATTGGTTAACTACTTGTAGAAAACTAAAGATAGATCCTTATATATCACCCTGCACCAGAATCAACTCCAAATGGATCAAAGACCTCTGAGTCAAAGCAGACTCTCTGAAAACATTACAGACAAATACCTTTTGATGGAAAGCAAAAACCCACAGTTATATAATGCAGAAAAGTATTTTATGATTAATAACATATGTGGTATATTTTTATCATGAATCAAAGTGTTTATTATTAAATTAATCGAAATGCAAATGAGTGTGTCATATGTGACTCAGTAGAGCTGTGTACAACTAAGAAATATTTTACACCTTCCGTGTAAAAATGAAGAAAGAAAGTGAGAACAGATTGGAGATGGTTTTGCACTCACATAGAGAAGACCCACGGTTGACTCAAACACTAAAACTGCTTTATTCCTGTTTTTACCACATCAAATTTATCATCTCCTGGGAGCTGATTATTTTTAACTAATATAATATACTAATATGATATAGTAATAATACAATAACTGGTATTTTGATGGATATTTTGACTCTTCAAAGGCTAATAATTCATAAATTATGATAACCAGTGATAATCAATATCACTAATTTAATGTAATATCATTATGTTATCTATTAACTCATTGTTATCTATTCAACAGTTACACTAATTTTCTGTTTATTTTCCTTCCTTTTTCCTTTCTTCCTTCGTTCTTCCTTCCTTCCTTTCATCCTTCCTTCCTTCCTTCCTTCCTTCCTTCCTTCCTTCCTTCCTTCCTTCCTTCCTTCCTTCCTTCCTTCTTTTGCCTTCCCTCCCACCCCTCTTCTCCCCCTCTCTCTTTTTCTTTCATTTGGGAATTTCTGTTATTCTGTCTGGAAATATGTTTATTGTAGTTGAAAATTTTCCCCTTGGCATGATTTTTTCTCCCCTTTTTGGATAAAATATCTTAGTTGATTTGGCAGATCAAAGACACTACAGAGGTTAATGTTTTAAATCACCAAGTACAATTAAAAATAGAAGTGATCACTTGGTGCTTACAATGAGACATAACAAGAGCTTATCCTAGCACTGTAGCATAGGAGATGGACCACAGTTTTCATTCAGTCAGGTCTGGGTAAAGAATTAACAAGAAAATAACTGAGTAACATTCAAGATATTTAAAGAAATTCAAGAAAGATAACAAAATAATGGTATGACTGATCACAACATCTCCAAAGGATGAGTGATTACCAACAATATTTATCAAGTCATCCTTGAAAAACTTAAGAATTCTAGAATCCTTTGAAGTCATGTTTCCGATGACTTGATTTCAGCTTAGTCATGTTAGAATAAAAATGAAGTCATTCAAAAAATATATACTAGAGATAGCTATTTCTAGGTCATAACATTTTATTGGATACAATCAGAAAATGTGGTGTGGTTGGCAAACCCTACAATGGGTTTTGAAATTACTGTGCTACCAGTATGTTCCAATCAATGAGAACCTTTCAGCCATGAACTTTTATTGATTTGTATTCCTCAGAGTAACATAAATAGCTTTCCTTAAGTCTTCCAATTTTACTATCATTATTTTTTCTCTGCAATCTCTTCTGTGAGAGGTTTAGTTATATATAGATTCTGTTGCTTTCCAAGCCTGTCATGGTTTGAACCAGTAAAAGACACCACTATTTATAAACAATTACATGATTCTCTGGATGTCTCTATAATATGAATTATACTTTAGCTTTGAAGCAACAAATAAAATACTGAAAACTTCATGTAATAAAGGAAAAGGAGAAAGTATTTTCACAAATCATACTAGGAACAAAATCAATTTTAGAAAAGAACGAGAACATTTTGAGAATTTCTTTTCACATTTGTGAAAGCTCACTCACGAATCTATTCACTTGACAATCACACTTCATTTATATATGTTAATTATACAATTCTATGGGAATAACATTTGAAATCTAGTTTAAAAAACAAGTTGAGTGCCTGAAATGAGCACAGAATGGTGACTGAGCACTTTTAAGACACAATTCCTTTGATATGTAAGGTGCTCTCTACTTGATGTTAGTTAGATGTAACCATGTCAAATTGTCTTCTCACTGCATATACACATTAGAAGAATCATTCGATCAACACATTGCAAAATATCAGCATTGTTACTTTAGTCCTGTTTTCAAGCTTTGTATTTTGCATTTTGGAAATTATTACTAGAATTGATAAGTAGGATAGAGAATGACTGTATCTTCCTTACATGAATAATTTACATATTTTTAGCTATCTTCTGTTTATCACAAAAGAAAACAATAGAATAGTGTCAAACTTTATTGACACCTCTTAGGATATTCCTAGACCTATGCAATGAAATCCCGTTTAATCATCTTAATTGTTCTGTTGAATGTTAACTGTCTCAGTACCCAGTAAGCCCATTAAAATCTGTACTGAAACGTGCATATGAGACCAGTTGCTCTTTTTCTTGATACAATAGAGGTATGAAAAATTATAGTAAAGACTTCTTAATTAAAATAAAGTGTGGTCTTTCAATGCAGACTAAACATTTCTGTGCCTCAGTTGCCTCCTATGCAGAATGTGATTGATGAAGTGTTCCATATCCCTGTGTTCTCCTATGGATCAAATGAGGATAAATACACAAAATAGGAAAAGCTTGTCTAGAACAAGAAAAATGCACAATAAACAATAGACTATTTACATATATTGTTTTTCACACTCATCATACCATTGTATAGACATTGAATTTCATGATTTAAATTTTTAGAATTAAACTTTGAAGTCATACTAATAACTTTTGTGTAGTTGAGGTAGTATATAAATGGTTTTAATTTTACTTTTTTCATGTTAATATATATATATATATAGTCAGAATCAAGTTTTTATAACAATTTGTAGGATTTGTTTATCTCTTTAGGATGACTAGTCCACAAATCACCATGATATGTGGTAGTTATATTGCTTTAACATTTTCCTTGTCAAAATGATATTATGATGAGAATTAAAATCAAATTATTGAATTTAAAGTAAAGTATGTTTGGCAGGGTTCTAATATTAGTTTTGGAGAGTTCCAAAATATACCTTAATCAAGAGACAAAATTTCAACCAAACACGCTGGGCCCAGGTTTCTGCTGAAATGAAATTCAGTGTTCACATTCCATAGAAACTTAGTTTGAGTCTCTCATTTGACCTTTATTGCTAAATTCCCCTTTTATCTTGTGTTGGTAATGATATTTAAATTTCTCATCTGTTTGGTATTCTTACACCATATTCAAGCTGTCATTTTGTGCTAATTTTCCATAAATTATCTAGCAAAAACAAACCACTCAATAACAAAGAATGAATTGAGTGTTTTGCCCCTTTGACTTACCGTTGCTAGAGCTAGAGATCTCCTGTGGCTGAAGGAAAATATTCAACATGTCAGTGTGTGTCAAACATCAGTTTTGAAATTATCAGGTAAGCTCAAATCTCTGAGGCTGTACTGTGGGTTCCTAGAGATTTGCAGTATTGTTTTAAAGGAAATAGAAAATGTCAGCCTTGTGTCTCAAGGTTTGGTGTCTTGAGTAATGGCTTGTATCTGTCCTTTCTTAGATGCCCTTTGGTCTACATGAGACAGAAACATTCAGTCTACTTGAAATCTGAGTTCTTCCTGTGATTCTAATTAAGTTTGGCAATCCCATATCTTTCTTTGTTCCCATTTTTTCCAATGGAGTTTTCTCTGTTTTTATAGCTACCCTTATACACATTAAGTTGCTTTTTAACAGTAATTAATAGTTTAATGTACCAAAGATTGTGCTATGTTAAAAGAAATACCTTTTCATTTTGCTAACAAAATCTGGAAAAGAACTGAGATTTTTTTTAAAAGAAATTTTAGATTTAGTTGATTTATAACTGGTAGGAGAGTTCCTACTCTTTAACAGGAATTGCTCAGTAACATTTATATTTTATATAATCACATTGTTTGAAAATATTTTCCTCTGTTACAATTTGTTGCATATTTCACAGTTTTGAAGAATGAAATCTAATCTTGTTAAGACACTTCCACTTTTCTTTTGTCTTACAGCTTCTTTTTATCATTCCATTTTAGGATTTAAAAAACAAATAATGGTAAAGTTACACGAAATTACAAAGCAAATGCATAGAAACTGCATATATCTATTATATTAAGGGTAATAATTATATAACAATTGCAGCATAGTACATGAAACAGGAAATTTATGTTTTCATAATTCAATTAGTGAGATTAGGTTTGATATTTTTGAGTTAGTTTAAGCAGTCTGTGTAATAATCTGAACTGCCCCAAAGTAATATTCATATAGAGAGTAAGTAACTTTTTATATCAGCAGGATTACTCTCAATATTTTAACTTTATGTTATTATTAGCAGATATTAACTGGACAAGAGTTTTTATTGTAACATTTCCATAATTGCATATTATGTCCTTTGATAGAATTAATCACCTCTATTGTTTTTACTCCCTCCTCTTACCCGGATTTTAGCCAAAGTGAACAGAGCTCATTATTTTATTTTCACATATGCATATAAAGTACTCTGATCATAATAGTCTCTTTTTTACTTTCTTCTCTAGTCCTCCTCCTATTGGATGCTGTTCTCAAACCATTCTTGTTTTACACCCATGTTGGTTTTGTTTTTATTATTGTTTGGTGTTTATTTGTTTGCTTATTTATTATAATTGAGTGGTTATTGTTTAAAGTCATCATTTACCATTTACTTTTTATTTCAGATAGAAACTCTCATAGTGGTTTTCACTAATGGAATCTTGATAAAATTAAGTAATGTTTTAAGATAGTCAAATCAGAGTAAAAATATCTTGTAACTACTTCATTAGATTTTATTATTCATGCTATTATTAAGCAAGTTTCTCATTAGTCAGTTTGGGCTTCAATAACAGAATATCTCTGACCAGAACATTCAGCTTCAGGGTATTGCTTTCTGTGTTTTTAATTAGTTAGAGCGAGGTAGGAGGGCAGGAGGGAACCTGTAATGGTATTTCTTCTATACATGGCTTCTCCTTCATGGTGATTTTAAGAAGGTTGGATATTTAACATCTGAAGGAGCACGTATTGTATAAGAATGGTACAGATTCTGTGTTATCTTTTACTATCTGGTCTTATAAGTTACAAAGAATTATTCATAATGTTCTGTTTTAGCAGTCATAAGCTTACCCAAATTCAAGGATAAATAAGCCTATCTTTATTTTTCTGTACTGTGATTTTGAACATGGGTCTTCATGCTTTTTAGACAAATGCTCTATCATTTGTACCACAACTCTTGCTTTTGCCAATGTAAGGTTGTTAGTCCTGTATGTTAATTATAGTACCTTTGGTGATAGTCTTATTCTGCCAGGCAGTGATGGCTCATAACTGTAATCCTAGCTACTCAGGAAGCTGAGATCTGAGCCAGCTTGGCAATGCAAGTCCGTGAGACTCTATCTCCAATTAACCATCAAAAAGTTGGAAGTGAAGCTGTGATTTAAGAGAAAGAACACTAACCTTGAGATTAAAAAGCCCAAAGACAGTACCCAGACCTGCATTTCAAGGCTTGAGACTGGTATATTAGCTTACAAAAAATGTACGACATCCATCTATCTGTCTGTCTGTCTGCCTGCCTGTCTGCCTGTCTGTCAATCATCTATATATCTATCTTTGTTTTAGGAGACAAAGCCTTAATATGTAGCCCAAGGTGGTCCTGAAACTTACTATTCAACCCAAGCTTACCTCAGACTCATGATTTTGCTTCCTCTACCCCCAAGTTGTTGGGCTTTTAGACAAATATCACTCACTATGCTATGGTTTTTCTAGTTGAAGGAAGAAGAAAAGTCTGATGTGTGCCTAGCATATTTATTTATAAAGAAACTTGTGTTCCATGTGTACCTGTGTGTCATGTATGTAGAATACATGCATACATATTTGTATACATATATATGAGTGTGTATGTATGTATGTATATTTATAAATATGGAAGGCAATATAACACAGGGAGAGATGCAACTTCATGGGAACCAAAGCCTGATGTATCAGCAGAGCTGCATACAGCAAGGTCAGATGTCCACTCAAACACTGAAAAATCTCTCTTCTCCCCAAGACACCTTCAGCCAACACTGCCAGGACCTCATCTGTGAGTGTGTGTGTGTGTGTGTGTGTGTGTGCGTGCATACATGCACACCTGTCACATTTTCTTTATTTTAAGATTTACTTTGGTCAGTTTCTGTCTTACTGTGGCTAAAACTTCCTTGTTTCTTCCCTATACTCAGTAGAATCTTGGTAGTTTTAAGTACACATAGTTTCTGTTTGTTTCTGATTCAGTTACTCTTGTTTATTTCTCACTACACAAGTGTATTCTCTGGCACCCCTGTCCCTTCTATTTTCTGTCATTATTTTATGACTTTCTTTCTCCACTGGGTTTGGATTTGATTACAACTTGAATTTTTCATTGTGTCAGCTTGCTTTCATGTAGATTACATTGTGGATGAAGTTCTGCTCTTGGATTTTAGGTTTGCTAAGCACTGGAACCTGAGTATCTCTCAGTTTGCCATATTTGTAATTGTAGCGTTCCCTTTTTGTATTCTCAATGCCCGGACTTTCCACACACTGTTCAGGGTGGGTTCAAAGAAATTTTATCAGTCTACCTCTGGTCAATCAGAATTGTTTAAGGATGTCATCTTCCTGAGGTTACTTGATTATTCTGCCTTTCCCCCTGCTCATTTCTCCCATTCTTTTTTTTTTTAACTTGGAAGATAATAACACTTATCCAAAGTTAGAGTTTGATTTAAAGAAAAAGAAATATCCTTTTTTTGAAAAAAAATTGGGAAGGCCACTGAGCCCCTTTCTGCTCTATGTTGGAGATGAGATCTAGGCACACAGCTCCCTGGGTAGCCAACAAGAACTGAGGGGAATACCAACGGGGCTGTCTGCCACCAGGTACAAGGCACATTACAACTCTCAGCATGCATGTACAGTGAGAGCTGGAGGTGGTGGCGGGAATGAGTGTTGTTTTGTAAATTATAGATGTTACTGCTTTCTGAGAGAGGATGCTGAAGGAAGACTGTATTTTGCATAGAAATGCATTTTAAATGTCTGGTTGGTATGGCACAGATGGCTTGTTTATCAGCATTTTTTGTTTTGCTGTATACTATCTCCATTTCCCCCCAAATGCCATTAAAATCTTATTGTACTAGATAGCAATGGGTAGCATAGGGAAGGGAAGGGAAGAAAAAGAGGTTGAATTTGTAACTGGATGGAATGGGTTAGCATCCTGATGAATGCAAAGACAAAACAAACATACAGCCACAAAACAAAAGCATGGACAAAGATTTGTTACCTGCAACAGGAACAGAGAGTTTCCAAAGTGCTGCCCTCCTGGAACAAAGGAAGCTTGGGGAATTTATTCTAGGAACGTATACATAGTCATATGGTAGAGGTTTTCAGTGTAGACTTATCATAGAGCATGCTCAGTTAAAGTTGAAAATTTAAGAAGGAAAGATGGTGATTCATATTTGGATATACTGCTGAAGGTCATGAAAGTCATACTTGAGAGGTTAAAATGGTACACAGAAGGCCCTAGGCATTCAGTCTTAGCCAAAAAGAAAAGAAAGGTCCCTGACAGTGAATTCATATAGGAGTTTGTTCCTAAAGATGCTTGGTACACGTAGCAGATAACAATATCAGATCTGCAGGTAAGGTGCAAAGGGAGGGAAAATCAGGAAGCCCATGTGACCAAGACTTGGCCCCGTCATCAGATCTTCATAGCCAGTGCCATGTGCCTGACCTACCATCCCTCGTGCATCTGTTGCTCTTACTGTAGATTCTGTCTCAGAGATGGCTAGTATGTAAGGGATGTGTGAGCAAGAGTATCTGATCCCTCCAGAGCCTTCCTGAACTTCAAGAAGCAATTTCCCATTATCTGGGACATCCCAGGGATCTCACTCATGAGACAGATTAGAATAACCTGATTTTCATGCCCAGAAAACTTTTATGACTCACAAAATAATCTACAGATAGAACAATTTAGCGTGTTTGTTTTTATAGATGTTTCTAAAATAAACAGATAGTGTAAGTTCTAGTAATTAGTGTTGTCTCCTCCCTCCCTCCCTCCCTCCCTCCCTCCCTCCCTCCCTCCCTCCCTCCTTCCTTCCTTCCTTCCTTCCTTCCTTCCTTCCTTCCTTCCTTCCTTCCTTCCTTCCTTTTCTGTCAAAGGAAGTACATGGTACTTCTTCACAGACTGCCATTCCAATGGTATTTATAACTAGCCTAAGTCAGCATTAAAATGCAGTTCCTCACTCATAAGGTTTACTTCTAGAGTCAGAGATATTTAGATGTGCTGTGTAATAGGGTGAACACAGTGCAATTTTTCAACACCAATCTCTGATTTATGATTTATCTCAAATCATTTCAGTCCCCAAATTCCTTCTCTATAGTTTTATCACACTAGATTATATTCTCTATGAGAGATGAAGTAAAATATCAATTGAGGCAAAAGTAAATGCAGGAAATTAATGACCATTTGTACTAAGTTATCAAAAGCAATTTAATACCATTTATTTCAACATCATGTAGTTTAAAATAATGTACCTTAACATATTATAGGGCATTGTTAATAAAACATCTTTTAAGAGAAGTTAAAATTGTTGAAATGGCTGTTGAAAATTATTTTCCCCATATTGTTCATTGCCTGTTATGTATAGGCTCATAAATTCTCTTTAAGACTTTAGCCATTTACTGAAAATATGGCTGCTGACTTATGCAGATACGCCTTTTGTTAGATAATAAGATCTATATGAATTCTATTTTCCTTTTTGGCCTTCACTACCAAGACTCTTAGGACTAAGTTTGGACTGAAGGATATTTCTCCTTCTCCAGGTCTTCTTACATACTTGCCACCTCCTTTCTTTCATTATTCTATCATTTGCCCTTGTTTTATACAGCTTGTCTTTTTTTTATAATCTGTCTTAGAGGCTTTCCTAGAAATATGCAGTGCATGCTTACAAAATAATGAAATAAACATACTTCTTTATTTTGTGTTAAAAGATGCTTGGATTGAACTAAATGACCTCTAAGGTCCCTTCCAGCTCTAAATTTATGTTGCTGTCACCAAAGACAGACAAAAAAATCTATTAGCCTGTAGGCCAGGAGATGAATGTCAAGTACTCTATTCCTGCTATAGGTATATTTCTTCTTGAAGGCACAGTGCTAGATTCAACAGCCTGCTGAAAAGCCATTTCTGAAAAAATAAAAACTCAGTTAAAGTATTATTTTACTATGAAGCATAAACAGAATGAATAAAAATCAGGAGACAATAATTATTTCTTTTTAGTTATTTATAAGAATTGAACAATTAAGCTGAACCTAATGAGTGTAACTAATTTAATAAAATTGCATTGGAATATTGTCAGAAACCTGCTACCCAACACATTAGTATTAAGCGTTATTAAATTTTATTTTATGTGAGTCAAATGGGTCTCCAATGAATCAGCTGTCAACACTTTTCTAATAACTGTCCTTCAATGCTCTCTGGAACAGATCCAGAGCAGGTAGTTGGCTCAGCTCTTTGCTTTAGAGGAGAACAAATTCTCTTTCTCATTCTCATTTCTATCTATCTATCTATTTCTCTATCTATCTATCTATCTATCTATCTATCTATCTATCTATCTATCTATCTATCTATCTATTGATCAGCATTGGGAAGAAACCTAGAGCCTTCCATATTTTAGGTAAGTGTTCTGCCATTGATTGACATTCCCAGCCTAACAAATCCCCTTTGAAGATATTGCTCCTGTTTGTATAAATAAGTATATTGATATTATCCTCAAATTGTTTGTTTTCAGTAGGAGTTAGAAATAAAAATACAGAAAATGATAGTTTCTCTGTTTTCATAAATTCTAAACAAGTTTTGCTTGTATTATATTTTGGACAACTAAATTAAAATGGAACCATGTGCAAAGTTGTAATTGAAGAGATGTGCTTGAACACACATATTTAGCTATATATGTATACATATGTATATTTTATATACTGCTGTTGTTTTACAAATATGCTTTATATATTGTACATTGTTTTATCACAATGAAAACCAGAATATGATTTTGATGCAGATCAAGGGACAATATCTTTTCATCTAGACAGCTTTCAGACTTTTTTTTCTACAGTGCTCTATAAAGTGAACTGAATAGAAAAGTCCAGAGTTTGTAACCCTCAGGTTGGTGACCTCATATGGAAATTGGGTCCTTATACACATAGTTAGGGTAAGGATTAAGATAAGGTCATTCTAGACAAAGGTGGGCCCTGAATGACATTAAGATTCCTCGTGAAGAACAGAAAATAATATAGCAAAATAGAGAGGAAAGTGATGTAAAGATGGAGGCAGACTTTAGTGTGATGTAGAAGCTAAAGAATGCCAAGAATTTCTGGTTACCAGAAGTCACCAGAATCAAGAAGGAGACAAGGGAATGTCCCTGAATAGGCACTTCAGAAAAAAGTAAGCCCAGAAGACATCTTGATTTCACAGCTATCGACTGGAAAACTATGAGAAAACATATTCTTGTTCTCATTATCCACATTTGTGTGATAGTTTTTTTAATGACATAAGGAAACTAGAATAATCTATAATCCAGAAATATTTTCCTATTACATTGTGAATTGGATATTTATTTATATCACTTGTTGGTAATCTTAGAATTACTGTATATCTTGTAAATTATTTTAAAGAATTTTTATGCAGTCAGAAAATACCATCTAAATGAAATTTATAGACTGAATCATTTTGTCTTGTTTCTTAGCTTTGAATAGCCTTTGTTACTACTCAGACAAAAATCTCTTAAATAAGATTTTATTTTTACATAGTGTACCAAATTGTGAAGTGAGACAGAAAATCAGTGTAAAATTTTATTATTATAATCATTATAAATGCATGAAAGAAACCCTTTTGTCTTACTGAGAAGAGATGAATTTTGAAATATGGAACTGGCAAAATGGAAGTGAGTACACTGAATCAAAACTCATATAGTTAGTGTAATTAATTACAGTTAGAGCTGATCATTTTTAAATTTGGACAGTTATTCTGAATGCAAAAAGAGAAACTACAGAATAAAACAATGTATTATTTATTTTGATTCTTCATTTAAACAAAATATTGAAACAGATTATTGACTATAATAAAGCTATTTATCTTTTCTTGATAAGATTGGGCAGAGTAAGATGGCTAAGAAAAGTACAGTTTTTACATAGATGAAAGTTCATTCACACAAGTTTTTATTAGACGTTCAGTATTTTTTAAATGACATCTTCTGGAATCTTACAGGCTTTGCTTTGTATGTGTAGCCACTAGTTTCTCTTGTGAAAGTCCCATTTTTTTCAATCTGCACATCTGCTCATTAGATAAAAGTTCAGGGATTTGCTCACCAGTGGTTCTCCTGGAAAAACTGGCAAACATACATTCATGCCTTGCCAAATAGAGTGTGTGTGGTGGTGGTGGTAGTATGTGTGTGTGGAGGAGGAAGGGGGTTGCTTAATATCTATTATTTAATGAGTTCTTATTTCCTAAATCTTTCTAAGATTTATTTATTATTGCTATGATAAGCTAGGAGCTCTTTGTTTGTTATTATGGGAAGCATGAAAATACCTTATTTAAAGAATATTGACTTTTATAGCACATTTGTCTCCAGTAGGAAATTATTTGTAAATAAAAGTAAATACCAAAAATATGGTGTCTCTGATTTGTGTTTATTTTGGCCTCATTTAGGTTCAGAAATAGTTTTAGTATTTAGCCACTACTTGTATATTACTATAAAACCAAATAGATGGTAGCAATTCACTTAAAAATTGTTTTTTGACTCCTCAGTTGAAGTGAGATAGCATGACAAAAGTTATAATCATTTCAAACTCATTCATCAGTTGTCTTTGTTCTTCAAAATTCCTATGTGCCTCATATCTATCATAAAATGCTATCCCTAGAAAACAAGTCCACAAAAGCAATTATAGGACTTTTTTTCCAGCTGAGACTTTAGAGATGAGGGAAAAAAGTTATCTAGATACTGAATGTACATAAGACAACACTCAGCAGTGGCATTTAGTGCCACCCAAAACGTGTGGAAAACTTACACAATCCAGATGGTCAGTAAGTACTGAGTTTTCACATCTAACAGGAACAGGAAGGGAGGTCCTGAAATGAGGAAAAAAGAAAGGAAATTTTCTCCTTGCAGAATGACTCACTGCTGAATACCTCTTTATGATATTTTGATATCCTCAGACCAAGGCAGTACCGTATTTAGCAGGGTCCTAGATCACCCAGTATTTTGTCGCTTAGAATCCAGGAGGCTCATGTTTGCAGAAAATGGACTGGGAGTGTGGCTTAGTGGTGTAGTGTTTGCCTAGCATGCAGTTTGATTCGTCAATACCACAAAAACAAAAAATAAAAATAGAAATATTAAAAAAATAGATTGCAGGAATGGAAAGAGTTTTCATGCCAGGTCTATAAATATTCACACAAAAAATTAATAAGTCAATGATGAACACAACACAATCAACCACAGCAGTTAAGTTTCTATTCTTGACCTTATTTGGTTTGGTTTGGTTGTTTGGTTTCTTTATCTGGTTTCAAACTCATGATGTTCCCACTCCAGCCTGAGTGGTGGGATTTTGCACGTGTACTACCACTCATGGCTGCTCATGGGAAGTCAGTCATCTTCTTTTTTGGGGGGGGGGGTCTGGTCGTGGGGCCTGAACTCTGGGCCTGGGCGCTGTCCCTCAGCTCTTCAGCTCAAGGCTAGCGCTCTACCACTTAAGCCACAGCGCCAATTCTGGCTTTTTTCTTTTTGTTTATGTGGTGCTGAGGAATCAAACCCAGGGCCTCAGGCATGCAAGGCAAGCACTCTACCACTGAGCCACCTTCCCAGCCCCTGGAAGTCAGTCATCTTCTTATATCGTGTCCCATTTTCTATAGAACCCTTTCACAGATCAAAATCCCAGGGGCAGATTCCTGGTATTTTATTTCCTGAAATTGTATGAGTGTACATCAAAATACTATAATTCTGTTGAGAATTTGAACTGAATTTGAACTGTCTTCTAGAGAAAGTAACATTAATTTATATCGGCCAGCAGAGTATGGCATGAGTTTCAATCGGGAAATGTGAATCAAGTCTAGAGGGATGGCTTCCTGGGGAGGCAGGATATGTAAACTGACTGGTACCACGTTTAATATTATATATGCTTAACACAGAGAGAACTACAATCTTCATTTGAAAATTTTTGAACAGTGTAAACATTTCCCTCCTTGCTCTTCTCCTTGTTAATGAAAAACAAGTGGTGTTTGGGAGAGCTAATCCTGTTCAATTCCTGTCATCCCTTATCCACATTACCTTCTTTTTTAAAATTATTTTTTATTGTAAAAATGTTGTACGGAGGGGTTACAGTTACATGAGTAGGGTAATGAGTACATTTCATAGCAAGCATTGTTACCTCCTCCTTTATTTTCCCCCTACCATCACTTCTCTCCCCACCTCCCCAACTCCTCCCCCCCACCTCCTGCCCACATTGTAAAGTTCATTTTCAAAATAGTGTCCTGTACATCTGGTCATCACAATGGGTCAGCCTGCAACCTCATTTAAGTGTTCTGCAATATCCCTTCCCTTCCCCAAATTACAAAAATATATATACAAGGTGCAGAGCACCAGCATCAAAACCAGTGAAAACAGAGGTTATACTATGGGGGAAGAACATACAATAGAAAAAAAAGAATCACATAGTTAATTGTAAGTACATTAAAAACACTAGCAAGAAAGAGAAAAAAAAAACTTCTTGTGTCCCTGTCTTGGGGTACATTTTGCTTAATATTATCTCATATGGTCATATGTACATAGCCTTTGACCTACTCTGTTTGTCCTAGACATGTACTAGTCACTGAAAACAAGGGAAGCCATGGGACCTATGTTTCTTTGGGCCTGGCTTACTTCACTTAATATGATTTTTTCCAAGTCTTTCCATTTCCTGACAAAAGAGGCAATGTCATTTTTTCTGATGGAGGCATAGAATTCCATTGTGTATATATATATATATATATATATACCACATTTTCTTTTTTTCTTTCTTTTTTTTTGGGGGGGGGGTCAGGTCATGGGGCCTGAACTCTGGGCCTGAGCGCTGTCCCTCAGCTCTTCAGCTCAAAGCTAGCGCTCTACCACTTGAGCTACAGCACCACTTCTGGCTTTTTTTCTTTTTGCTTATGTGGTGCTGAGGAATTGAACCCAGGGCCTCATGCATGCAAGGCAAGCATTCTACCACTGAGCCACTTTCCCAGCCCCCCACATTTTCTTGATCCATTCATCTACTGAGGGACATCAGGGTTGTTACTATATCTTAGCTGTGGTAAACAATACTGCGATAAAGATGGTTGTGCTGGTAGCTTTGGTATGACCTTGTTTGTGATCCTTTGGAGAAACTTTAGTGCTTCTTGGCAAAGGCCGAAATTTTTTTAATAGAGACCCAGAAGCACAACAAGTCACAGAAAGGTTGGACAAATGAGACTGCATGAAACTTCAGAGCTTCTGCAAGGCAAAGGACATAGCTAGCAAGATCAATAGAAAGCCCACAGACTGGGCAAAGATCTTCACTAGTCATACAACAGAAAAGGGTCTCATATCTAAAATACACTTAGAGTTCAAAAAACTAACCCCCCCCCCCCCAGCAACAAATCCTCAAAGAAACAACTGCCTGATTAACAAATTGGCTAGATTTAAAGAGAGACTTCTCTGAAGAGGAAATAAGAATGGCCAATAGACACATGAAGAAATGCCCAACCTCTCTAGCCATAAAAGAAATGCACATAAAGACAACACTGAGATTCCACCTCACCCCAGCTAGAATGGCTATTATCAAGAAATCTAATAACAACAGATGGTGGAGGGGATGTGGCCTAAAGGGAACCCTATTGCATTGTTGGTGGGAGTGTAAACTTGTTCAACCACTCTGGAAAGCAGTATGGAGGTTCCTCAAAAGACTCCACATAGAGCTCCCTTATGACCCAGCAATCCAACTTTTGGGCATTTACACAAAGGATCACATTACCTTATTAGAGACAATTAGGACAGCTAGTGTGACTATTTGTCTCCAAACAAAAATTTACCTGTCTCCCTTTTGTGTGTTTTGTTCTCTTTTCTCTCTCTCTCTGTCATTAAAATGTGAACAATTATTTAAGTCAAGAAGCCTCTATAGAAGTCATTGAAATTTTTTTATTACACATGCATTTAGGAGGAAAGAGAATAATTAAGGAGGTATTAAATTTTCATAATGAGAAAAATGCAAAAATTGGTAGAATAAATTTAATTTAGAAGCCATACATTTGCATGAATATTAAAGTATTTAAATGTTAGGTTTTTATATGAAATTAGGGTTCTGAATTACTCAGTGATGACAGAACCCTGTTTTCTAATGTTAAAATGCATAAGCGGGCTTTTATTTATGTGTGTTTAAAAAATTGTCTGCTACAAATAAATGTTAAGGAAAATAGCACAGGGAGTTTTGAATGTAAATATTTATTTAAGTTGAAAATACACGTGATAACACATGCAAATGTTAAATATGAGCTCAGTGCTACTTGAGGAAATCATACATTGTTGTTTAACCAAGACCCCATTCAAAAAGGATCATGTATTTCTTTTCTCTACATATTCTCTCTAAAGGTGTTACAGTATTTTGTGACATGATTCATTAATTAGCTTTTCAAATTTTAAGAAATGAATTGTGGAATATATTCTGTATCTTCCTTTATGTTAACCTATAGGATGTGTCATGTTTTTTTGATTGTATGTATTCATCCATTCACATTACTTTACAGTAGTTTATTTTTTTATTAAGTAAAACTTTTTATTAAGTAAATATTCAGTTCCCATGATGATGCTTAAGACTTTTGTACTCTGGCTGGGGACTGTTGTGAATGATACAACTCTGAACATTCTTGTGCTTGCTCTTTGGTCAACACTGTTAGATAAATGGAGTCATAAAGTATATTTACCTATGGCATAACTTTCAATAAGGGATTTCATCAACTCACATATCCACTAATTTTTCAAAACTAGTCTTACCTTAAATGTCCCAGGGCTACTTCAACTTTAACTTCTCTTTTATATGTTTTTTCCAAATTCAAATGGAACTCTTCACATTTGGCCTATCTACTAGCTGTGTTGTCCTTGACCAAACATTAAGCAAATACAATGTCTTTCAGTCACTCTCATAGCCTTACATTGTAAATGTTCATTTGACTTTATGTTACACTGTGCTGTCCAGAAAGCAAGAGTGTTTATATGGCTAGTATCAGTTAGATGTGTTTAAAATATATTGAAATTTAATGAATGCATAGATAGATGAATAATGTAATTTGTGCTATCTTATAATTTTAATCAATTAGTATGGAACAGTAAAGAAGGTAGAAATTTTGGGCTGGGAAGGTGGCTCAGTGGTAGAGTGCTTGCCTTGCATGCATGAGGCCCTGGGTTCAATTCCTCAGCACCACATAAGCAAAAGGAGAAAAGCCGGAAGTGGCGCTGTTGCTCAAGTGGTAGAGAGCTAGCCTTGAGCTGAAAGCTGAGGGACAGCGCCCAGACCCAGAGTTCAGGCCCCATGACCGGACCCTCCCCCCCCCCAAAAAAGGTACAAATTTAATGCAACTTTTTGAAGATGAGCAAATGTTAAGTTGACATTGCATGACTATCACTTGGAGAAAATAGTGAAATTTCAAATGGCTTTCACTACCTATAAAACTGCCCTTTAACATACAAATTAATTGAGAAAATTTTGTTTGGTTCTACTTAGAATAGCTTTTGCAGATTTAGAGTATAAGTATAATGATATTTGAGTTGGGCATATATATGTGTGTGTATATATATATGTGTGTGTTATAATATTAATCATACATATCTAAATACAGTATGCAGCATACAATAGATCAAACTGACCCCAATAATGTGACTGCAGACATGCCATTGAGAAAGAAATGGTAACCAAATCAAATTCTTATTAACACTTTCAAATATATGGTATAGTATAGCTTTAATAAACGATATTTTATCAAGTCATTGAAGAGGAAAATATTACTTTCAGAATGTTTGTATTTTTTACAAGTATTTTTCCTAGGAAAACTTTACACTTATATTACCTTCATGTTCCAAAGAGAGAAAAAAACAATGTTATACTTTTCCAAGAGTGTATTGTGAACTAAAATTAGTTCAAGTAGTGGTGAATACTGTGTACATTGACAAGTTAACTAAGTCATGTATCTTTCACTTGTCACTTTGTTAGCTATAATCAGCGTGTGGTTGGAGGTGGAATGAAAGCCCAGTCTGGAAATCCTGAAGTCAAAGTTAAAGGAACAGATCCTGTGATAAATCAGATAATTGACAAGCTGAGACATGTAATTCAGGTATGTTCTGATCTTCTATTTATTAATATACTGGAGGGCAAATTATAAGTGGTTATTTTCTATTATATTTGATTATTTAAATAACAGTGTCTAATAACCCTACATCATATTGAGTTTTAGAATAATTTGTATCATTTTTGAGTGGTTGTTTTATAAAGTCAATGAGCAATAACATTTTATTGCATGGGCAATCTATAATTGGGCATTACAAGATATGGCTTCATCACTTCAATAATGGCAACTTCATAATATATTTTATCCTCAATAATTAATATGTAAGGATTATTGTGACCATCAAAGAAAATATATCAGAGTACAAAAGCTGCCAGAATTATATTCAAGGTAAGTCACCCCTGCTAGAAAGCTTTGACTATGCTCACAAAAAAACTTGCCATCAAAAATCATTTCATTGAAATAGTCTATTAATGGGAACCAAATATATTACATGCTGCAAATACTCTACCACCTCCATTCTACATTCGCAGGTATTTCTGAGTAAGAATATTTTTTTCTATGTTAGTCATTGTAAAACAATTTATGTGTGCATATATTACCATTTTAAATAAGATTTTGTAAAGAAAATAGATACACAGTATTTTATGTCAGAAATAAATTTAAACAGTGTTGAATTTTTTGTTGCCCGTAAAATAGCCCATAGTCATTAACCTGTTTGCAGTGGTTTTTCTTTGAATTTTGTTTTTGAGTAGAGACAATTCTTAGGATTCTATTTTCATGAGAAAATAGGAAATATATCACAAGCAAAACATATGTAAGAAAGACATTGTGTCTGTATGATTTTTTTCTAGAAGATAATGATGGCTCCTTTACCTCTTCAATTTCATGTGTTGAGAAAACATAGTCATGATATGATTTATGGGTAGTTTTAACCCACAGTGCACAGCTGACAACAAAACTAAGCATCAACAATACCCAATGACATTTTGCTGAGACCCAGTACAATCTTAGTTGCTTCCAAAGTTTGTTAAAATTCTGTGGAGTACTCAAGATGTTGCAGGAAAAAAACTATGAAACTCAATATATATATATCTCAGTTTTTCCAAAACATTTTTATTGTAGGAAGGTATAAATAACTGCAATGACACATGAATCCATCTATATCACACTCTTTTATGGGAAACATACAGGAATTTGACTGCAATATAGTTGTATCAGAAGTGTTGTCTAAACCCAATTTGGTCACATATATGAATACATTTATACATATCATGTATATATATATGACAAAAACAATGAAATATTTGTTATATGTAGTGAGGCCGCACCAGCTAGCTAAAGGAAAGTGCAATATATAAGAACACATCCACTAGGAATACGTACATATCCAAAACTGAGAGGTTTATAGAAGTCTTTGCTGAAGGGATCCCTGATTTGTTGCCCAATCAGCCTCAACTGCTAGCACTCTCCTCTGATAGGTTTTAAAGTCAGCCTTTTTTTAAGATGGCAGAGAAATGTAATCCTACTTGTCTTTTTAGCTCCTGTGTTAGATTGAGTTCCATTCTTTCATCTTTATAAGAGTGTGCAGATCTCCAATTATTCATGCTTAAGTTTTATCACAGGGTTACAAGAGAATATCAAATACAATTCCTCCTTTGAGGTCTAGCTTTTTAAAGCCTACTGGGATACAGTGATTGAAAATTAGATTGGTGCAGAGGTTCACAGAAAGTCATATCTTGAACAGGTGTCACAAAAATATTAACCTTTAATGCTTTAGAATATACTCTTTCATAAAATGACTCTCCTGGAGATGAAGGAAAGTTTAGATCTTTCCAGACTTCTCAGGGCTGGCAAAGTGTGTGCATGTGCTCTCGCAAGTGTGGCTGGTGTGCCAGGCAATATCACTGGCAGTTAACAGTGTTTTCATAGTGTCAGCTCTGAAAAGGTTCAAGAAGCTGTCTTTTGTTAGTGAGAATTTATTGCTTTCTGAATAGAGGGAAAGCAAGGAGATTGTTAATGTAGGGACATAATGTAATACAGATTTAAATGGTTACTTAGTGTTTGGACAAAATTTATTTTCATTGTTGTAATGTTGTGAGTGTATTGCTTAATGTGTACTATAAAAATATGTTGCCTTTCATAATAGAGATAAAGAAATGATTCCCTTGTCGTTTTAGTACATATACAAGTATATATGTAGCAAAAACATATGAGCAAAATTTGCCTTTACATCTTAGTCCCAAACCCCTGCCTTCTCTAACTGCTGTTGACCTGACTTTATCTTCTAACCTATAATTTCTGCAATGAATCACTAAACAAGTGTGTAAAGATTTTACTTTGAAAATACAACATTTTAGGTATCTTAGTAATTACTTGATTAACAATATACAATATGTATTTATTAAATTAATATATGGCTAGTTCTGTATTGTATGAAAGAAACAGATACACTCGGGTTTCATAGGATTTTGTGATTTTCATGCTAAGAAAAACAAGTGAATATATAGCTAATTAACTAGCATAAGTTACAAAGTAATCAAAACAGTATGAGAGACCAAAGTACTTTGAAATGTTTGATAGTGGACACCACTCAAAATGGGATGCTTGGATTGATATTGAATAAAGAATTGAAACTGGCTTTAGGAAAATCTGTGAGAAGTGTGTTTGGGACAAAGGAAATTACAGGTAGAAAAGGCTGGTGGCAGGAGACACTCAGGCAAAAGAAAGCAAAATGGCTATGACTGAATAACTGAAGAAGGGAACCCAGCTAAGGCATGTTTGAGGAAATGCAGCAGGCACCAGTGAAGCATTATGTGTAATACTAAGCACAAAAGAAAAGTAGTTAAAGATGAAAGATGGGGGGTATTTTCCTACAATAAATTTAGCTTCATTGTGGAAAGTAGACCCTAAGGAGGAAAAGGTGTGGTAGAAACCATGGTAATTGGGAATAAAATAATCGTAGTGGATACTATGAGAAATGGATATAAATTTCAAGTGGAGTTGCCAGGAGTGGTTGGTGAGTTGGAAATCGAGATAAGACAGAGAACAAAGATGATTATCAGGTTTGTGGAGATAATAGTCCCTAAGTAAAAGCAGAAAGCCTAGAAGAGAAGCAAAACAGAAAGGTTTCTACATGGAAATCAGTGCTTCTGCTGTGATTCTGCTCTATTCTTAATTCCTTGTAAACCCTCAAGAGAAATTCTCAGCCATTATGGAACCCATAGACCTGGGGTTGTGTGTCTAGAAGTATTGGCATCCATGGAATGTTTACACCATGATACTGTAAAAGATCACTTCCCACAGGGCAGATTCATATCATAACAGGATACAGCAGGATCATATAAAAATGTGAATTATGAAAAAAAATCTATGCATGCAGGAAACATTTAATTAATTTTATTTGGTATGTATAGACACTTAGAAGTCTCTACTAGGACAGACAAGATATTTAGATTGTTTTCTTAATGGCAAAATAATCATTGCCCATTGTAAGAAATAGCAGTTTATTATTATAGAAATTTAACAGAATATTATATCATGTATAAACAGCAACAGGTTTATGAAATAAACCTGCTATTTTTTGTACTAAGTGCAATATAAAGGCACCAGTACGTCAATAATTTTATAAAATGCAATTGAGGACAAATGACAAGTTTGGATTCCTAACTTGACCTACTCACTCAACAGCACATAATGAATATTTATTAATGAAATTATGTAGTCTGTCAAATGGTTGTTAGTGCCTGCATATATTCTACATGTTGAAGTTTTGTATATACCTAAATTTGTGGCCTAAAGCTGGATATTAAAAATGTTACTAAGAATAGCTATAGACAGAAATCTTTTGTGCAGCTTTTTTTCCTTGAATATTCTCAATATTGAAACTCTAAGAGAAGTCACTAATAACTTTAAGTATTTTAATAAATATTGACCAATACCTTTGAAAAATCATACCAATTTTGACATGAAGCAAATACATGTGAAATTACCCAAATAACCAGGAGAGCTTGGGGTTATAACAAAATTATGGGATTTTGGAGCTCAAAGTAGAAGTTACCCTTTCAAGGTTGGCCAAAACATAGACATTTTAGTTAGAATATAATTTGTTAAATATTCCAAGAGCCTCCTAAAGGAGATCATAGGACCCACAACTTTATTTTATCATCTAGTGCAAGCTCTGTTTGTGCTCTGCCACTGAAAATCATTGCTGAGCAGATCTGACAGAGACTATAGATCATAGTGTATCTCATGGTATATTTCAAGCCCTTGAAGATACTTCCTGGTTTGCGGTCTTGGAGGAAGAGGGGGGTTTACACACATCCTGCCTGCTGTGACTTTCAAAGCTCTCCCAGAGCCACTTTCTAGAATTTTCTACATCCCAAAGTCTATTCTTTTTTGTGTGTGTGTTTAATTTAATTTTATTGTAAAAGTGATATCCAGAGGGATTATCGAGTTACCTAAGTAAGGTAATGAGCACATTTTTTGTCAAACAGTGTTACTCCCTCCCTCATTATCTCCCACCGCTACCCCAAATTGTAAAGTACATTTTCAACATAGTGTCTAGTGAGTATCTCTGTTGCATTGGTTCACCCTTTGTCCTTTGTTTCACACCACTATTTTTGAAGGGGACAATGCCTGGATCCTTGAAGCTCTCCAGCGATAAATCTGTTGGAGACTCTGGCTAGTAAGCAAGTTCATTAAAGTGTAATAGGAACATTCTTTGTTGTTTGCATCAGATAGATTTAATCTTAGATCAAATAGAACAAAACTGAGCTTCATTCTTTTAGTACATCTGACTGAGGACCTGTACAAAACTTTTTAATTCAGATTTGTTTTCCCAATACACTATATTGAAACATTCATATTGACTATATTTTTTAGAGCAAAGCTGATAGCTAAAAATGCAGTAAGTATCCAGCAATTTATCTTTATCCATTAAATAGCATCTATCATTTTTCAAAGAAAACTGTGTCAGCAATGAAAATCCTAGTTGTGAATGATAATGTCTTGCTGCTTAGAAATTAATTTACATTCCCCAGGTGAAATGCAAAACATAAATAGCACATAGCTCTCTATGGTTTTTTTTTTTTACTGAAAAACCAATAAGCATTTTGTTAGAAATAGTAGATTAAAGAAACATTTTATTTCCTCAATCTTAACTAAATATTCATTCAATCTACTAAATATTCATTTTATAGGGAATGAAACTTTCTTACAAACATCCTTAAATATAAGATATATTTTAATTTTAAATTATAGATAATAAATTATAACAATCACTTAAAACCACAAACCAAGTAGACATTTTATAATATATAGCACAATAATCACAATATATTATATTTAGGAAAAATGACTCTCCTTTTATGTAAGAAACAACTGTGTTAAATAAATTGTTCTTTTTTTCTCTTTGCTCTGTTCCCTATCAACATGACGAATATAGAATGCTGACAGACTAAAAATAAGGTCTAATTTAAATCTCAATGAATAGTTATAAGGGCAGTATTTGCATATATGTAAACAACAAGTTTCTCAAGATGTTGATATCTCAAAGTTTCTGAATGCTGAAAAGTATTCCAGCTTTTTCATTAACTGAGTATGAAACACAGTTCAGAACCAGCTCCCTACTGCTAATACAACAGTAAGAGAATTCATTCATCATAATTGATGGATCAAGATTGCCAGTAGGAAAATTTTCAACCATGTTATGTTGAGTGCCTGACAATATGTTTCTCACCTCTGCTTGTTTCTTTACTGAGGGAAGACTTTATATCCCCTCTTCCCCTCTCCCTTTCCTTAAACACCATATCCCCACATGTGTGTTAATATTCCAGAAAGGCAGATACTTGTTCATTTTGAATTTGCAATGGAATAGCAGTGATCAAAACACATTCTGTTATCTTTTGCTTAAGAAGTACTTGAAATGCACTCAATAACTCTGAATGGTCATCTAATTCAGCAATTAGTTTGTCTGAGTAAATTCAATAGAAGCCTGCTGTCTGCCTGGTAGCATGCACTGACTTCACTATTGGCTGTTTTACTTTAAAAAAAAAAATCAATTGTCAGCATAAAACGACCATTTCAATTAGTGTACAATCAACTGAAAACGAAGGCTATTCTATCTGAAAGTAATGGAGTTAGGGTTGTCCATCAGTAATTTGTTTTTATTATTTAAAGAGTATGCAATTGTTTAATGTTGCATAAAAGTTTGACTTAATATCCTTCTGACCATGCTAATCTTACTGTCATTACCCATGATGAATTGGGCTATTTATAAGCTACATTTCCTGTTTGTAAAAGTTGAAAGAACTTTAAAAATTAGAAATTTTATATTTTTTACTTAGGTAATTAGGAAAATCTATAGCATTTTATAGGATAAACTTTTATGTATTCCTATCAAAAATAGTGCAAATATAGATTATTTTAAAAATAATGACACAAATTATAGTCAGCATCTACTTGATTCAGACTTATTTTTATAAATTTAAATGGTATTTAAATTCTTTGAGGAATTATTTAAAAATGAATATACTTATTTGTCATTATATTATGTCAATTTTTGTTGTCAATTTTATTGAGTTGAGAAATGCCTGAGAGATTAGTGAAGTAAATTTCTTTTTATTTTTATTGTGAAAATACTGTACAGAGGGGTTACAGTTACATAGGCAAGATAGTGAGTACATTTCTTATCAAGCGTTGTAGCCTCCTCCTTCGTTTACCCTTCCCATCCCTTCCCAGCCTCCCCCCACCCCCCACCCAATCCTCCCCACCCCCCCACCAAAGTTGTAAAGTTCATTTTCAACATGACAACTTGTGTATTAGCTGTGTGTGGCTCTTACCTAAGAACTGCTTTAGTCCTATGGTGGATGAAAAATGTGAGTGAGACTATTGGGAAGTGGTGGAACTGTAGAAAGAATGGCCTGGCTGGAGGAAGTAGGTCATGAGGTGTGTGTTCTTGGTTAGTCCATCTTGCCCTGGTCCTTCCTGTTACTTTTCTGATTCAAATAATTATTAAAGCACAGAGACAAGTGTGTTTGTGGATGCCTGTAATCCCAGCACTTAGGAGGGTAAAGCAAAACAATTGAGAGTTAAAAGCCAATCTGATATAGTAAAACCTTGTTTAAAAAAATCTTAAAAATAACAATAAACTCCCAACCAATCCCAAACCTTTTCTTGTCTCTGTAAAATATGTTTGCCACACTAGAGCAATATGTTAATGAGCCTGAGTTTTGAGTTATCACAAGGCAAATGTCTGAAATCTAGCTCTTGTAATCACTGTATGTCTATAGTCACCTCACTTAAAATCCCTAAGTTTGTAGGAATGTACCATTTTGTGATGCTGACTTGAGGAGATAAATGGGGTGGGTGAGACGGAAAAGAGTGATGGAGGGGTGACAGGATCAAGATGCATTGGAACAGCTCAACCCTATTTTCATTAAAACTGAAAACAAAATTGACCAGTGATAGATTGTGGAAAACCTAAGTATAGACCAATGATTGGATACAGCTATTCCACCCCAGTGGACACACCAAGAGAAAAGAAAATCAAGATCTACAGGGAACAGTGCACATAAATATTCCTAACAGTTATTCACAGTATCCAAAGTGTGAAAGTAACTGAAATGTTCAATTACTGGTAATGAATAATGTCAAGTATATTAAATAGGTAGGTTTCATTAGGTAGCCAATGAAGAGAACACCATACAATATTCAAGCAGGAAAAGAAGTTTGTTTATGGAACTGCTGCCCTCTACAGTACCTGGTAGAGAGGCATGGCCAGAAGGGGAGACCCACCCCCAGGCCAGGACTTATCTAGACCAGGGACAGGATGAGGTGTGGCCAGGTGGGGGAAAAGATGTGGCCACACTGGATCCAGATGAGACCTCAGGGCCTGGGACCCTCCTATGGTCAGATGGGAGGCTGGACCAGGTGTGGCCCAGGATGTGACCTGGCAGGAGGGAGAGGTGACTGTTCCCAGTTACCTAGGTAACACAGATACTGGGTGGAAACTTTGCTGAGAGAGGTAGGGAGGTGTCTTCACAGGACCTACACCTACATGGCCCCTGGCAGACCTTACAAATAGATACTATATGATACATTCATATATGAATTATTATTCAGAAATAAAGAAGACTGAAAAAGTGATACAGGCTTATTTATGCTAGTTAAACTATCAGGACAATTGAAAGAAGTAACTCACACACACACACAAAAAAAAACCATGCTTCACAATTCTAATTGTATAGGAAGTATTTTTTAAAATATGTGACTACATATCAGGCCATCCATTTTCACATGCACATAGAATATTCTTATACTTACAAATAGACCTTTACTTTATGAAAGGCTTTCTTTTTTTTTTTTTCCAGTTTCAATATCATTGCTTTAATAACAGGAAATACAAGTACAAAAATATTGTACTAGTATACTTTTTATTACATGGAGATAGAATAACACATTTGTGTTTTTACCAGAATTGATATCATCTAATACTTTTGCCATAGTATAAATGACTTTCCACAGAAATTTTTTTATTCCTATGCAGATTTATGAATGAAAAAGCTCACAATTCTTTTTAACCATTTCAGATTTACATTTATCCAAATATTCCTGTTCAAGATGCTTTGGAGAATGGTTTTGTAAAAAATACAGAATCAGCTATGCATTTCAAATGTGTAGTATCTCCGATTGGCCAAGATCTCCCTTATATTGGCATCAAAAAGACATTACGCACTTATGTGGGGTTAAAAGTGTTGTCTCAATAGTAGTTATTGGTTAGGTGGTAACTCATGAAATCCCATTTATACAACTGACAGCACAACAGAAAGCAACATAATGTCCTATAAGTATCAAAGAAAAACAAGTTTACAAATAATGAAACTGTAGTTCCTAACTCTAAAATAGTTAACCATATCAAATGAGAGTAACGTCGATTAATAAAGAAAAGTAAACTGCTAGTGCCCAGCATTCAGCCTTCCATAGCATACTTCACAGTTCCGGCCATTTCAGTTGAGTTGTCATTTGATACACCAAAAAAAAAAAAAAAAAAAAGATAAAAAAACAGCATTAATTTTGTTGGGAAGTATGAAATAATTTTCTGTACTATTCGAAATATATTTTGTTTATAAATAAATAAAATGGGTGTTTATCTTAAATTTTAATCATTCTTGTTAAAAAATAATACTAATGTCAACCTTTAAAGGAAAAACACATATATTTAAAACATGTTTGGAAAACTGAATCACATTTTTTGTTGTCAGCATTATGCTTTGCTCTTGGTAGAATCATCTTTGTTTCTTCTTTTTACATCCCAATTATAAACCCTGGCCATATTGACTTCAGTTATAGTAAACTGATCTCGAAGAAAGTCAAGGTCTTCCTCAAGAGAATCAAGATTCTTTGTAGCAGTAGATAAATTCTTTTCCAACAATGCCTGAGCTTCATCAATGTCATATTCAAGCATTACATTAGCCCCCAACCACAGACACACTTTATCAGTAGGAGGAACCGAAGCTTTGCAGTACAGGTTATCTGCCAATAAAAATCTGGTCTCCATTGAATCGGGGGATTCTTTTTTCTTCTGCATGTATTTTAGAATTTCTAAAGTCTGCTTAATTTCAGGAATCTGACTTTTCAGTCTCCTTTTCTTTTGAGCAAGATTGAGTTCCATAAATTTATACTTCTGATATTGTTCATCCAGCTTCTTCAGTACTGTATCTGCAGTCTCATTGCCAGGCTGTTTCATGAAGGAATCTACATCTTCCACAAACACTGCTTCAGGAATCCCCAAGTGAAGCCGCCGCCCGGTCCCCGACGCCACTTCTTCAACGACAGCACCTTCCTTAGCAGCCGCCATCTTGAGAAAGCGAGCGCTGGATAGACTCTGAAAGGCTTTCTTAATATTATGTACCTCCACTTACCACAAAGGAAATTTACTTTCTAATTAGTTGATGTTGGAATATGTTGTAGCCTATCCACATAATACTAACTTTCAGGTTGCTTCTTTGGCCTATTACCAATGGTCAGTTAATGATCACTGCACATTTCAAAAACACCTGAAACAATAAATATAAAACTAGAAAAAGCAAATAAGATTTTTAAGACTCATATGAGTTCAAAATAGATAAATGTCTAAAATATTTCATATCTCTCTAATGATATCACAATGATACAACAGTTTTCTTTCTTAAAATTGCAAGGTCTGGGCTGGGAAGGTGGCTCAGTGGTAGAGTGATTGCCTTGCATGCACGAGGTCTTGGGTTTGATTCCTGAGCACCATATAAGCAGAAAAAGCCGGAAGTGGTACCACGTCTTAAGTGGTAGAGCTCTAGCCTTGAGCTGACCTGAGGGACAGAGTTCAGGCCCTACAACCGAAACCCAAAAATTGTAAGGTCTGCCCAGGCCATGCAGGCCCTGTACAGAAACCTCCCTACCTCTTGGCTAAGTTTCCACCCAGTATCTGTGTTACCTAGGTAACAGGGAGCAGTCACCTCCCCCTTCTGCCAGGTCACATCCTGGGTTACCCCTGGTCCCACCTCCCATCTGACCATAGGAGGGTCTCAGGTCCTGAGGTCACATCTGGATCCAGTGTGGCCACATCTTTCCCCCATCTGACCACACCTCTTCCCATCCCTGGTCTAGGTAAGTCCTGGCCCAGACTCTGTCACCCATTTCAGCCATGCCTCTCCACCATGTATGGTGGGAGCAGAAGTTCGGCAAATAAACTTCTTTTCCTGCCTGAATATTGTGTGGTATTCTCTTCATCGGCTACCTAATGAAACCTACTTATTTAATATACCTTACAAAAATCATATTAAGTAACTCCCAAAGGATCAATAAAAGAATCAAAATAACTGTAGAAATAAAAATGATTAACATAAATTAAAAATTGAAAAAATTATTTAAAAGTAAGTCACAAAATACTTATTTTACGGATTGTCTAATAAAAGAGAGAGAAATAAGATGTGAAATGACAAGACATTAGACTTTTACTCTGCGAGATCTGAATGACAAGATCTTGGAGAAAATAACTGCTAATGGGGAGTAGAATTTATCAAGTCAACTATTTTCATAAATGAACTCATCACTCCGGATTGGGCTTACTGAGTTAACAAGCACGTGCACATGCACACACACACACACACACACACACACACACACACACACACACACAGGACAATTATTGCAGAACTTCCAAACATTGATCATTACAAAGTATTGTTTGGTTTTTTTTCACAAAAAAGAAAATAAAGAACAATGAGTGGGAACCATAAATACACTCACTTTCCTTATGTATTTAAATTACTCTACAATCACTAATTATAGTCAAGCTATCATTTCTGACTATAAATTTTATTTATCCTGTGTGATTTTAATAATGTTGAGTCATATCTCACTTAGTTAGCTAATTTTCCACTCTGGCTGATCTCTCTGCTCCAACTATACACTCCTGAGAAATCTTCCCTTAGCTTTTTCTTTTTCTTTTCTTTTCTTTCTTACAGATTAATTTGCTTTATTAATACGGATTATGTATCTTTATCCTAATATTTGATATATAAAACCACAATCAAAATTAAATAGAATTTAATAGTTGACCAAGTATTCTCAAATGTATATGAGGCAATTTCTTTTTATTTTTTGAATATATTTTTTATTGTAAAGATACTGTACAGAGGGGTTACAGTTACATGAGTAAGATAATGAGTACATTTCCTATCCAGCATTGTTATTCCCTCCTTTGTTTTTCCTCTACCATCCCTTCCCTCCCCACCTCTCAAACTCCTCCCTCCGTCTACCCCAGAATTTGTAAAGTTTTTCAACATAGTGTCTTGTATATCTCATTGTTACAATGGATCAACCTGTATCCTTGTTTCAGCATTTTTTATTTCCGTTTCCCTCCCCAAATTAGAAAAATGTATATCTTATCTCTTGCTTTTGTTTTTAATGTATCTATAATGTACTACCTGATTTTGTGTTTCTTTTATATGTTCTTCCCCATGGTCTAATCCCAGGTTTCTTATTCTTTTAATTGAAATCTCGATTTTTAGAGTCCTTATAGCCCTTAGAGCAATCAATCCAGATTTGCTCTTTATTTTATCTCAGATTTCTCTGGGACATTACAGTTCTCTATGGAAAAATGTCACAACTTGACATGCAAAAATAATCCCTCAAATGATGTTTTTGCAGCACACCTTTGCAGTTTGTAGTTGCTGACTGGCACCATATCGGCTTTTTACAGGTGTATTACAAGTGCATAATGTTTTTCAGACTCAAAAATGTACTCCAATCACTTGAGTGTCATTTTATGAATGCACTCTGAAGAATTACTTCCTCAGAACACAGCAGCTTCTGGATAGATTGCTTACCTTCTTGCAGTACTCACCCAGATGGCCTTCCAGAGTTTCCAGAAGTGAATGCACCTAGAAAGCAGGCTATGTCAGGAAGAAGGCTGTGGGAAGTTTCTGTAGCACAGAATTTTGTGGAAGTGAAATAAACATTGTACAAAGAAAGGTTCATTAAAAGCAAACCAATTAAAAGTAGAATAACAACATTAACATAAGCATTGTCCTGACCTTACAAATTGTGGTGAGTTTTGCATTTATTATGTCTTTTACATGAAGGAAATTGATCAGTTTCATTAGAAATAAAACAAGCGATAAGCTTCATAGGAATTCACATGCATATCTTCAATGCAGGTCAGTTACTATTTTAGAAAAGGATCGTTTTGAAATTTTATATCTTGAAATGTATTATCAAACCAGTTCTGAAATTCATTAAACAGATGGTGAATCTAATTTAACTTCCCTTAATACTTCTTTTCTTTAATGTTGTAAAAGCAAATGAGCTTGTCAGTTTTCACTATAAAAGTCTAATATTAATTTATTAGATATTACAAAGCCAAGCCTGAAGAGAAATTATCTTTACTTTATTCTAGTAACTTTCTATTGTATACATTGGATTTTAATTTAGTAAGAAAATCTTTCTGAAACTTTTGTCAAAGTAGCACATTACCATTGAAAATAGTTTCTAGAAAATACATACATTCTTCTTAAGGATTTTACTAGTTCTTGAGCACTTTATTCTTTTTGTTGTTGTGGTTTTCTTTTCTTGGTTGGTCCTGGGGCTTGAACTCTGGGTTTGGGCACTGTCCCTGCGCTCTTTAAGAGCTCAAGGCAAGCGCTCTACCGCTTGAGCTAAGGCACGACTTCTGGTTTTCTAGTGGTTTTATTGGAGATAAGAGTCTCACGGACTTTCCTGCCTGGGCTGGCTTTGAACCATGATCCTCAGATCTCAGCCTCCTAAGTAGCTAGGATTACAGGCATGAGCTACTGGCACCCAGCAAGCACTTTATTCTTATGGGTGTAAAAATACTTATTTGTACCTATTAGATTTCAGGATAGACTATTTACCATTATTAGAAAATGAAACATATCAAACATATTGATGCACATTATTCATACTTAATTTTTATTTTAATAACTACTGTTTCATATTTTCATTGAGGAGGGTTGACCAGGACAATTCCCTATATTATCCAAGACCACATTAGCCATACTAAAACATTAATTTCAGTGCCCTGTTGACAAAAATGCCTGTAAGTAGTGGATTTTGTTACTTTTCTACATGAATTCATTGAAGGAATAGATTTTGTCTACTGTTTAAAAAAGATTTCTTTGTCCAAAATTTTCAAATATAATCCTAATCATTCCTGAATTTGTCAAATGAGAGTTAAAGCTATCATGTATAATGCCTCTGATAAATTTAAATACAGTTTCCATTTTTCACAAGAGATAGTTCAACTGAAGAAAATGAGCTTTCTTCTAGGTCTGTGGTCTATGTGTGTTAGTCACCTCAGGTCACAATATGTCACAAGTGCTCTTGTGGAAGTCAGAGGAAAGAGTGCCAATCCAGCGGTCCAGAGGCGTGCCAAGCTCAGGGTGTGGGATCATCTCAGAGACCTTCCTGCCCAAAGCAAGGTTATACGGGGAAGACCAAAGGCAAGTAGCAGGAAACTGAACCTCACTCTGTGATGGAAGTGGGAAGAGTCCACACAATTGCTGAAACAGGACCAACGTTTTCTTGAAGATTTTTAAAATAATAATGTCAGCGTTGTTTCTGTCAGTTTAAAGATGGCTTTACACAGAATCTATACTATACAAAGTCATAACACTCTTCTCTACATTCATAAACTTGCTACCTATTGTCCATGATTATATCTTATGTGTGCTGTTTTGTGAGCAAATGTAAAAAAACTTGCCACTTAAAATATATTAAATGAGAAAGTTTAGATATTATGAAATCATTGTAGAAGAACTACTTCTTCAATATTTATGTTGCTGAGATCAATTTGGATCAAAAGTGTTAAGGATTATAGACGTAAATTTCTAAGTCAAAGAGTAATTTACTTTAACAAATTATAAAAACAGATTATATTACTAACAGAAAAAATATGAAAAACTATTATGAGCTACAAATGATATTGCATTTTTGTGTTAAACATTTAGACTCTATTTTGTTTTGACTAGTTTATAATTACAACATTATCAGCAGAAAAACATGTGGCATAATTAAGTCACTTCAATAGTCATTTCTTGAGTCATTTCTTACATTTCATTGGAGTAGATAAGATTTCCCTGTAAATATAATTCATTATCAGTACTTCGCTTTCCTAATATTATTGAAAGGTTAAAACATCCATGTTAACATTTAATCAAGAAATTGTTGTAGATATGGATATATTATATTTACAAACATGGAAAAAGACAAATATGAGATCATGAGGACATTTTTAAGCTTATGACAATTATCAGCAGCAACTTATCCTTAGAAAAATATTGATCATTTTGGAAAAGTTCTAGTTCCAATTTTAATCTGAGAAGGACTATTTGTCTTCTCCAGTTTTATCAGTGTTTCCAAACCTAGTGAATTATTTGTTTCATTCTTATACTCTAGACTTAAATTTGCTCAAACAGGCTATTAAAGCTAACACTATGCAAAAATTAGCCTGGACATTGCAGACTTTTCTGTTTTGGGAAAAATGGAGCAATGGATTCCTTCCTTGCTAATATCCTTTCCTTTCAAGGAGATCTCTCAACAGGAAAGAATATGTAAGCATTTCAGGATTTATCCTTGAGGTTTTTAAAGCACATACTCTCCCTATTAAAATTAATAATTAGGTCCGAAGGAGTGATCTCTGGGCAACTTAGCTTTTTGTAAGTATGAAAACAAGCTTAGAAGGGATGGGAAGGGAAACAAAGGAGGAGGCAACAATGCTTGATAAGAAATGTACTCATTACTTGCCCATGTAATTGTAACCCCTCTGTATGGTATTTTCACAATAAATAAAAAATGAAAAAAGAAAAAAAGAAAACAAGCTTAAATGTATATTCACAATCTATTCTGTTAAAGAATTGGACTGGGCTGAGTGGTCAGGGCAGCATACTTGCTAGACAAACGATGTGCCAGCTGTATCACAGTCCAGTCTTTTTGCTTAGCAGATCCTTCAGATAGGGTCTTATGCCTCTGCTTGGGCTGGCCTTGGACCATGGTCCTTCTAGCTTGGCCTTCCCAGTAGTTAGGGAGGAATTTGCCATTACAGCAAACTTGTTTTTTGAGCTAGTATCTCAGTATCTTGCTGGGGCCAGTCTTAAACTTCAGTCCTCCAATCTCTGACTTTTGTGTAGTTGAGATTATTGGCATGCACTATTGAACTCAACCACATGTTAGCTTTTCTGGTGTTAGTTGATGTCATGTCATCTATTAGTAGATGTCATATTTTAATAGTATGCTTAAAGAAAAAAAACTGGGTGTGTGCTGGTACTGGGGCTTGAAGTGAAGGTCTCATGATATTTTTGCTCAAGGCTGGCACTCTATCACTTGAGCCCCAGCTCCATTTCTGGCTTTTTGATAGTTAATTAGATATGAGTCTCCTGGTCTTGTCTACTCATCCATGCACGCATAGAGAGACTCAGTTAACAGAGAGCAGATTGCACTTGCACCCTGAGAGAGAACAGAAGGGCTCTGGTCAAACCATATAAGAAAAAAGATAAAAAAGAAAAGAAGAAAATGAAAAAAGTTGACTTTAACACTAAATTATGGAGATTATGTCTCTCAAAAAGGGTAGCAATTTACAAATCTACTTATGACTATGTTCATGTCTTCTAAAAAGAAGAAAACTGTGTTTATATTAAAACAGAATATGCTTTCTGTATTTTTCAAATTTGGGTTGGGTTGTCTTATATAGTATAGAAAAATCGATCAATGACAATTTTAATTTTATTTTCTTGGAGGATTTAAAAGTTAGAGTGAACATTGATACATGAATTCATTGTTGTCTCATTATTGGGTGCATGTGCCTGGAATATTTTACCAATATCTTAATTAGCAGTATAAGCTTTTAGCGGAATTGTTTACTTCACCAGGATAGAAACAGGTGTGATTTTTTAAAACTCCTTTTCCTTTGAATTAAATAGTTATCTCATATGAGATTTTTTGCTTTATTTAGTTTGAAGTGGCTGGTATATATAACTGAAACTATTTGTATCTGCTTGTCATTTTAATAGTTTGCCTAGAAGCAGTAACCACAATAATGGTATATTTTTTCTGCTTTTCCTTTAAACTTTTTGTTTCCTCAATAACTCTTTTCAAGAAATTGAATGAGTATTTTATCACAGGGTGTTTTTATCTCTCTCAGAGTTTTATCTATACTTACTTTATAGAGAGATGCATTGATAGATTGATAGATAGATATAGAAAGAACTTTATATATGTATATATAAAGATGTAGAAAGAACTTTTAAGGAAGTGTCTTTTAGAAAAAATTTCAATATTTTCTAAATACACATTCATGTAGAATACTTAATGGCTATTAGAATAGGATGTATAGAGCAATAAACTTTGTCCTACTAGCCTTTACTGTGATTTTGTTTCTTTAACCTTTACAGAATTTTAGGAAAATTATCTACTTAGGGTTGGTTATGTAATTTTCAAGGTTTAATGCAAAATAAACATGTAGAGACTCTGGGATTTCAAACAATTTCAAGGTGAACACAGTAGGTAAATAATGCTGTAAAAATAAATTTTAAAAAGTTACAGAATATTAAAAAATTAATGGAATATATAACTAAACACTACACATATAACCTCAGTTAAAGCACAATATTTTTAATGAACTCCAAATTTAGATTCACTGTTTCAGTTACATCTCTATTTTTGAATATTTATAGATAGAATTTGATATTATTTTGACCTAAAGTTTAACTTCTAGACATTCTAACTCATCTCAAGTTCAACCCTACATAAAAAATGGAGATAACAGTTTTTCTCTGCTATTAGAAAGAACATGTAAAGTTGTCTATCCACAGCGTTTTGCTGTCCTACGACTAGAGATTTATGTGTTTCCACTTAATACATGGAACCTTATTAAATATATCAAGTCAGAAACCACTCACCCTGTACCCCAAGCAATTCTAAACACATACACAGCCCTGCTAACAATCCCAGTGGGTATTCTCTTCCCAAAGGCAATCACTCTTTGACTTTTCACTCTTTATTCATGAAAAAGTTTCCGGACCCTGTAACATGTCAGCTGAGTGGCTGTAACAATTCAATTTATCAATTTCTTGCTCACAACTTGACAACCTTTATTGAAAAGCATGATGCAAATCTTGACTAATAGGCTATACAGTGAAATTCAGAGTTCATGCCAGAACTGTTCAATTCAGAGTTTCTTATAACTGGCTTGGTAGATATCCCTTTAGTTATTCTAGCAAAAGCTGTAAGACTTAAAGTTAATATGCAATTTAATTTAAAAATTGTGGTCCAAACAATCATAAGCTATGTCAGCATTCAAAAATAAATATTTTTTAAGATTATATTTTTGTGGGGAAAATCAGAGGTGAAAAGAGAGGTTGGCAGTGACCTAGAAATAGATACTTTTAGTTAATTGAAGGCTTTTTTTTATATATGTTTCCCTCCAAATGCAAAATGTAAGTACTCTAAATACAGGGTTAAAAGCCAAGTGCTGGTGGCTCAAGCCTGTAATCTTAGCTACTCATGGGGCTGAGATCTAAGGATCACAATCCAAAGCCTGCTTGGGCAGGAAAATCTGTGAGACTCTTATCTCCAATTAACCACCAGAAAACTGGAAGTGGCACTGAGGCCCAAGTGGTAGAACATGCCCTTTCAGCTGAAGAGCTCATTGCCAGGGCTCAGACCCAGGGTTCAAACCCCACAACTGACCAAAAAAAATTAAATAAAAAAGAGTTAAATATCAAACAAAACTCAAGAATATTTTTCTTTGGTAGGCTTATGCATGACCTGGGGCAATTATGCACTGATTGCAGATTGTTCTCTAAATTGTCAACTTGAGGGTAATATTTGCTTTTAAATACATATATCCTGGGATCAGTGTTAGCTGCCAGATAATCACTGAGAGTAGGAATGGCTCATTTTTATCTTATAAAGATAAACTAGGTCTTCCAAGTGAATCTTGAAATTTAAGTTTAATTTCAGAATAGACTAGTTGGCAACTGAAGTATGTATACTGATTAGGATAAGCATTGGCCCCTTTATAGTGGCTAAACACTGAGAGTGTCTTCTCAGTGATTTAGATTATTGAATGGCATATTTTATCCTGTTTGCTTCATAGGAAAAAATGAAACTATATCAGCGTCAGACTCCATATTCCTTCCAGTGACAAACGAAATGCAGATGTTCTTAATTCTATCAAATGTCAGAGGTTGTAGTGTGGTCACACTAACAGAGCAGTATTCTGAAACCCACCAGAGTTGACCACAAGACCTTCAGTTTTCCATCAAGATCTTATCCTCAGATATTTTATGGAAAATGCTGAAAAAAATCACTGGATTAAAATCTGTTCTCCCTGCTTTTGATCTATTGTGATGAGCTTGCCACAGAAGAATGCTTTATTCTGAGTCAGGTTTTTTTCCACCACAAAATCTGACTTTTCTAAAATGCTTCTGCTCCATCTCTCTGGATTTCTTTCAAGTAAAAGCAAAGGACTTTCTCTTAATTCCTCAAAGAAGATTTGATGCCAGAGTATAATATTGCTTTTACTTTGCCTAGAATTAAGCACAGCCCCATGGATGCTTCATTTGTATCTTCAAATTCTCTTTCCAAAGCATTAAAAGTATATTTATTATTTCATACCTAACCTAATCTGTAACTATCAAAAGTAAGCAAAAGAAATTTTTACCACTAAAATAATAGAGTTAACTTATTTGTTACTGGACAGAGGGGAATATCACTTTTGGTCTCAAAACATTTTATTTCTTTATCAGTCACTTAGCATTTTTATCCTAATGTTAATTGACTTCTTTTTTCAAATTAAAGCAAAAATGCTGTACCTTTCTCCCCATCACATACTTTCAATTCAGTAAAAAAAAAGTATGAAAACATGCCTTTGAACAATATTAGTTGAACTTCGAAGTATATAAAAGACTCACACTTAACATTTTCTGCATGGAGCTTAGTTTAGAAGGAAAGATTTGAACCAAATGTTAGTGTGTACTACAGATAGGTTACATGATATAAAAAGGGGATATGATACTAATAAGATTATAGTTTAGTGAGGATATTCTAGTAGTGAAAAGTAATTTGGAGTTTAGAAGACAAAATTTTGTATAGTGTGAGAAATATAGTATCAGAAGGTAGGGAGACCAAGAATGAGGGCAGTAGAAGAAATGTATGTGGTAGCAAGAAAGCTGGAACATCAAAGATTGTAGTAATACTAATATGCCTGAGCTCAGTGAACAAAGAAGGAAAAATAATGGAAGGAAGCAAATGCCAGATCATATAGTGCCTAGTAGTAGATAAGTGGTTTGATCCATATCAAAGAATTGAAAGTCAAGCAAGAGCTTTAAACTGAGGGATCTGCTAGATAAATTTCCTTTGATAAAAATAGTCACTGTGACTTTAGTATGTAGAATGGATTGAGTAAAGGCTAAACAGATATGGGAGCATGATTGAATGGATTAGAGCAGCAGTTCTTAGGAATATTGTGGATTAGGATAGGAAAACTAATAAAGGGAAACATATATATATATATATATATATATATATATATATATATATATATATATACAATTTAACAGATAATTTTGTGTGAAATGCTGGTGATGTGTCCTCAGGCTTGGAATCAGTGTCTTCATGAGCGATGCCCAAGGAGAGGGCTGGTTGCCCTGCCATGTGGGGACACAGTACTGATGTGCTGCCTGGGAACCAGCATGTTGTCCTCAGCAGACATCTTTTTTTTTTAATTTTATTTTATTTGTGAACATACTGTACAGAGGGGTTACAATTACATGGGCAAGATAATGCATACATTTCTTACCAAGCATTGCAGCCTCCTCCTTTGTTTACCCTTCACCTCCCTTCCCAGCCTCCCCCCTCCCCCCCACCCAATCCTTCCCTCCCCCCCTCCCTCCCCACCGACATTGTAAAGCTCCTTTTTGACATGACAATTTGTACTTATCATTGTTGCATCAGGTCCACCGGAATCCTTAAATGACTTGTTTTTCCCCATCTCCTCCATAAGTTATACTGACATCAAATATATTGAAAGCAGGGGTTATACTGTGGGGGAGGGACATACAAAGCAACAAAGAAATAAACTTATAAATGTGTTGGAAACACATGCATGAAAGAAAAAAAACATTAAAATACCTATCTAAGGATTCATTTTCCTAACATCACATTATCTGACTTTTTCCGCTTGACTCATACATATACTAGATATTGCAAATAAGGGAAACCATGGGACCTGTGTTTCTTTGTGCCTGGCTTACTTCACTTAATATAATTTTTTCCAAGTTTTTCCATTTCCTAACAAATGGGGAAATGTCATTCTTTCTGATGGAGGCATAGAATTCCATTGTGTATATATACCACATTTTCTTGATCCATTCATCTACTGAAGGGCATCTGGTTTGGTTCCATATCTTAACTATGGTAAATAATGCTGCAATAAACATAGTTGTGCTGGTGGCTTTAGTGTGGTCTTGTTTGTAAACATTTGGGTAAATGCCCAAAAGTGGGATTGCTGGGTCATAGGGGAGATCTATGTAAAGTCTTTTGAGGAACCTCCATACTTCTTTCCGAAGTGGTTGAACAAGTTTACATTTCCACCAACAATGAAGTAAGGTTCCCTTCTGTCCACATCCCCTCCAGCATCTGTTGTTGTTAGAGTTCTTGATTTTTGCCATTCTAACTGGAGTGAGGTGGTATCTCAATGTTGCTTTGATTTGCACTTCTTTTATGGCTAGGGATGTTGAGCATTTCTTCATGTGTCTATTGGCCATCCTTCTTTCTTCTTCAAAGGAGTTTCTCTTTAAGTCTTTCACCCACTTATTTATTGGGCAGTTGTTTCTTTGAGGATTTGTTATTGGGGGATTTAATTTTTTGAGTTCCAAGTATATTTTAGATATGAGACCCTTGTCCGTTGTATGGCTAGTGAAGATCTTCTCCCAATCTGTGGGCTTTCTATTGATCTTGCTAGCTATGTTGTTTGGCATGCAGAAGCTCTGCAACTTTATGCAATCCCATTTGTCCAACCTTTCTTTGATTTGTTGTGTTTCTGGGTCTCTATTCAGAAAATTTCGGCCTGAGCCAAGGAGACCTAGGGTTTCTCCTATTCCATCCTGTAATGTTTTCAGAGTGTCTGCTTTGACTTCGAGGTCTTTGATCCATTTGGAGTTATTCTGGTGCAGGGTGATATATAAGGATAGAGCTTTAGTTTTCTACATGGAGTTAACCAATTTTCTCAGCAGACATCTTGATATTGGGCTTCCCCTCGTTCCATGCTGTGAAAATTACGTTTCCTTGGTCTCTAAACCACTGGTTTATGGAGTTTTGTTATAACAGGTTTTGGGCATTTACAATTAGGTTGTGATGAGATTGCCCACGATGGAAATTGCTGAACAGAGCTAATACGTGAGGAGGAACATTAGTTTACACTTAGATATGCTAAAGTTGGGATGATATTTGAGAGTTAATTTCAAAAGGATTGATTTTGCTAGATTTGGCCTCAAAGATCGCCAGACTTAGAAACAGGCAGTGTCATGAATCAACAGGAGAAAAATAGTTGTTGTAGGTGTGCGTGTAATTGCCTAGGAAAAGCAATGCAAAAATTGCACAACAAATGGATCTAGGAATGAACACTGGAAAAGAAATCCAACATGCAATGTTGTTCAAGTAAAGAAATTGAGATTCTGTAAGTAGCAGAAGGACTGGCTAATTAGGGTGAATCTGAATTTTTCAACTCAAGAAAATTACTATCTTATCTGTCATAATCATCTATCTAAGCAAATACTTCCAGGGTGATTATAATGTTCTGTCTACTGCTCTAAATCCTTTTAAATATTTCTTAGTTCAAAATAGCATTTCTCCTCTTTCCTATTATTAATTTTCCTTCTCTAAGCCAATAGAATTTGATTAACTAGGTATTACCCATAGCAATTATTGCATTAATTAATAAACACAAATTCCTGTAGTAAATCTCCATCTTATTCTGGAATGTAGCTCAATACCAAAGCACTTACTTAGCAAATGTGATGTCCTGGGTTCAGTCTCCAGTACTATTAAAGAAAAAGACGAAAAAAATGGAATTAAAAATAAAATCCAAATCTGTATAACTTATAATAACATCATGTTTCACTATGTCCTCTATATTCAAATGTAGGTCACAGGACTTTCCGTGTCCCATGTCGTTCAGGTATGTAAGATTCTTTCATCCTGTAGATAATCACTCTTTTTGTTAGTGGAGTCTTCAGTTGATGATGGGTAAGGAATTGTCAAGCTGGTTTATACAGGAGGTTTTATTAGAATAAACGTGGAGTTATTATGTAATTTTGGCCACTTTCCTATTGACAAACAGCAATATGGACACCAACATTCAAGAGAGCCTGGGAGAATTACATTTACTTGATGTTCAGGACATGAAAGAGACAGCTTCCACTAAGCCCTTATTTTTGCTGCAGAAATTGAACCTAGTTTAAAAACTTCTACCCAAAGTATGGTTATGTGTTTATATTTTCTCAAAGTATGAGGTTTTATTATAGAATTCATTCTACCACCTAAAGAAATGCATTCACATGTTCTACTGTCTAGAGAAACTCAAAGGCAGCTTCCATTTCACTACTATAAGAATATCTTTGTTCTTGTATCCCAAGTAATACCGCAGATATCTCTATTCAAATTAGCTCAGGATCTTAGAAAATAGATTGGGACAAATTTTAGATGGGAGTCCATTTTCTTACACATCTGCCTGTTCCCTCTAAGGATGAACTCCATGCCAGCTTTGAAGCCAGCATTCCATTCTGTGCAGCCTATCACCAAGGCTTTCACAATTATGCAAATTTAGCCACTCCAAGGCAGCTTTTTCTGTATGGATGACAACTCATCTCAAGCACAGTGGTAGAGACCGCACCACACCGTGTTCTATTAAGCAGATGAGAATGCAAAATCCTGTTTATGTCTTGCTCATTTCTACCCACATGGACCCACAATAGAAAAAATACATTTATTTTTTCCTAATATAATTACAAGTTTTCAGTTGTCTCAGCTTTTCTAAACCCATGGACTTAGGAAAAACAGACTCATGGTCAGCTATCATGTGGGGACCGCATTAAATAAACAGACCCTACTCACTGGGTGACTAGAATTTCACCTGTGATATTTTTGTTTGGATAGCCTAACATGAACATATTATATTCTGTTTGGTGAAAGAGAAAAGTATGACAGTATTTTTTCAAAGTGTTAAAATAATTTTAAAAATAAAGCTTTATTTTAATGGGGGTTTATGATTTGAATGAACTGTGCTTCTGTAGAAGAACAAGTTGGAGTTAGGAACTGAGCCAGCAAGTTAAAATCTATGGCACAATGTGGAAATCTCCACAGGTAACTGCCTTAATATTGATCTTTTATATGGGCTGGAAGAGCTGTCATGATGATCTATTGACTTATGGGGCTAGAGATGAAGGTTACAGATAGATGCATTCTCTGGATTGTATTTCTCCACACAAGGCTTTATAAAAATATAGCTGGACTTATTTTGAAAGACATTAGGAAAGTGAAAATGTATTTTCCAAGAATTGATATAAGACACACTAGGTTCAATTTTTGACTTCATTTCTGAAAGGTATATAGGTTTATTTGGAACTGATCAAGACAAAAAAATAAATGTAAGTGGAGGCTGGAAAGATAAACCTCAAGACCTAGACACAGCCATGACTCAAGGTTCCTGGGTGCAGTGTTATCTATGAAAGCCTAAAGTTAAACATCATGTGGGAATGAAGAATTATCAGTAGGTTCATAACTCTTAATTTTCTAATATTGGTCAGTAATCTGATGTGTTTTATGGGGAGATTTTATGACAGGAGAATTCTTGTGATCCATTGAAGTACAATAGGAGACTTTTAGAATCTTTGGAGACTTTTAGAAGAAGCTTAGTTTGGATTTGCTTTGCTGGAGATCAGCTATTTCTGGTAATATTGGTTCCTTCCATTTAAGACTTCCAGAGATTAGTGTTAGCATATGGAATAGAGGTCAAGACCACTGCCTACTGTCCTATGTTTAACCAGCTTCCTAGTCCCAGGAAGTTGAGGAATAGAAAGTAAGGAAGCAAAACACAAGCTTTTCTTTAATAAAAATTTCATTATTCTATAGCATATTAATCTATACATAGAGTAATTATGTCCTGATAACTCTACCCTTTTCTATAAAATTGACAGATATAGGTATGTTACTGTGTTCATATAAAAATTAAATACTTGGATAGTCATATTCCTTAGCTGAAAGATGTCTAATCTTTCATAAGATATCCATACAAAGATAGGCTGTCACTAACAATTGAGAAAGAATATCAGTGAGTCCTGTTCAGTTTTTACAAATATGCAAAAATGTAGTTTCTTATGGCTGATGACACTGATTATTTACCATGATTGTTATGAGTGTTTGGAAAATTCATTTTTATGAATTACGCAAAAAATACCAATATTAAAAATTTTAATTCTTGCCTTTCTAATACTACCAATCAATAACATACCTGTATAAGAAGGCATTGTATGATGGAAAATTGCAAATAAAAATTTTTAATAATTAATAACATCATTTATGATTATACATTTTATAAATTTTTACACTGTGAAATTATTACCACACTCAAACTCACATGTTCATTAACATATCTATCACTCTCATAATTCCTTATTATTTATATATACTTATTGGTGACTAAAAATTTTAATATCTACCTTTTTTTAGAGAATTTCACTTATGTTAAGTTTTTAGAAAGTTGTTTTATGTGTCATTTGTCTTATTTTCTATAAATATTTAGTATTTACCTGGCAAAAAATAGTCACTATGTCTACTCAGAATTCTATGAGGTGAAATCTAGCCTACTTTTAATTTTAGAATAGGTTTAATTCTTATATATCTTTACTTTCTACATTTTTGGCTATTCTCATTTTATCATGCAGGTGGTGCAAACAGTGCATCAGGTCTCTTAACAAGAGAACAATGACACAAAAAAATGGAAATCCATACTATGAACAGGTCTTACATCAACCCTTTCTGATTAATTGTCCCTCTGTTTTCAACATCTAACTCATCCTGACTGAATCAATCAAAAAGCTATTACTTTCGTACTTGGAAGTGTTGCTTTCAAAATCAATAAAAACACAGCTCATTTTTAATATGCAGTATATTACAAGAATGAAAATTCCCATTTACTTGAGGTGAAAATCTCAGAAAAGAGTGTAATAGTTGAAAAATTCTCTCTTTCGTGTGTGTGTATGTGTGTGTGTGTGTGTGTGTATATCTATGTAAATTCATCCAAGCGTTATATTCCAGATCACAATTTTCATCATATTAACTTTTGTGTGTTTGTGTAGGTAGATAATTTCAAAGAACGTAGTGAATTTCTACTGTATGGTAGATTATTGCTTACATCATATATCTGAACTAAGGCACTGAGATAATAGTCGTCTTTATTGAAGTGTTAACTACAATTTATAATTCTATTTTAAAACTTGTGTTAACTATCCAAACACACTCCAGCAAAAATATTATTTAAATTCTTGTTAGAGGCACTAAGAACATCAGGCTGTGCAATTATTAAATAAACAGCATTCATTAATAGGAAAGAAAAATAAATAGAAGCTCTGCGTTCTATTTGAGAATGATTAATTTGATTGAACATTTGTAAGTGGCAATGTTTACTGATATGTTTTAATCACTCCTCTTCTCTACTCCTATGATAATTATGTGTGCTTCTTGTATTCAACTTGACACAATGATTAAAATCAATCTACATTTGTAATTCAGTTATGCCTAGAAGCATATGATATCATATGAAATAAGCTATTTCCTATGAGAATGCCTGTCTTTGGTTTATGTCACTAAAAATATATTATGCAATGAACCTCATTATTTTGACATATTGATGAAAGTTTATTGTTATATTGAAATATTTTTTGTAACTGATCATCCATGAACTTTCAGCACTTTGTCTTTGAATTTTATCACATGGTCACGGGAGAGAAGTTTTAGATCATTAGAACTTGACAGTTTTCAGTATAGTGTGTGCTTAGTTATAAGATAGAATTGAGTTTGGTACATGGGTGATGGATGACTTTTTGCTGAATGATGGATAGCTGCTCATTCTGTTAATGACATTTCATCTATCAACTATTTTTGATATGGTTGATCACAAGATGATGCTGACTCAATTTTTGTGGATTAACTGGTGTGAAAGTTGTACCTGTTTGAAGTTTCAAGGATACATATTTTCCCCTGTTGGAAGTATTATTTGTTGAGAAACTTTCCACATGAGTCCTTTACTGACCACTTTTGTATTCTGTCAACCATATCTATTCTGTGTTAACAGAGATAGAGGCTTACATTCTTAAATGATTTTTTTCCATGTCATGGAAAATTTATGACTTTCTTCATTTCTTCTAGAAAGTTAGAAGAACTTTTTTTTTGTTTAAAGAAAATGAAACAAATTGCTTGTCCAATGTGATAGAGTAAGCTCCAGAAAATATAGTCACAATGAGATAATTAAAAACTTAAAAGTACAATAAAAATAATGTAAGAAACTGGAAAGTAAACAAAGGGGTGGTTAAAATTTAGAGAGGTACCCAAAATAAATAAAGAAAAAAATGTAGCAACAACAATAACAAACCACGTATGGAAAATTGAAAGGTAGAAACAGCAGGAACCAGAAACAGAATAAGGAGGTTAAGATTGTCAGAAAAATAGGAATTAAAAAAATATTTAAAGAAAACTTTAAAAAGCAATGAAAAAGCAAAGATTAAAATATAATAATATAGGCTGATTATTTATTTGAACTTGTCAGAACTTCAAACATTTTGATCCCTTTCATCACTTTTATTTTGATGTGTTTTTTACATATATCATAAAATCAAGAATTACATGCTAGCGTTTGTTTGTTTGTTTTTTTGGTCAGTCGTGGGGCTTGAACTCTTGGCCTAGGCGCTGTCCCTGCTCTCTTCAGCTCAAGGCGAGCACTCTACCCCTTGAGCCATAGCACACCTCTGGCTTCCTAGTGGTTTTTATTGGACATAAGAGTCTCACTGACTTTCCTGCCCGGGGTTGGCTTTGAACCGTGATTCTCAGATCTCAGCCTCCTGAGTAGCAAGGATTACAGGCGTGAGCCACCGGTGCCCAGCTATACTAGTGTTTTTATATAACACATTATCAAAATGATCATTTATATTAATTTATGGAGCAGACATATTTTCCTTGTTTTTATGATTTATGTACAGGTCAACTTCCTACAATTTTTTTCCAGTTTTATGTTTTTGTTTTTGTTTTTCTGCCAGTCCTGGGCTTGAGCTCTGGGTCTGCATGCTGCCTCTGAGCTTCTTTTGCTCAAGATGAGTGCTCCATCTCTTGAGCCACAGTGCTAATTCCAATTTCCTCCAGTTTTAATTAACTTTCATAAAGTGGTTGTATAAAGGGGTTTATAGTCAACATGCTGGTTTATGAGTGTGATCATTGTCACTCTTCCCAGCCTCCCTTCATCTGTCTCTACCCCAACCCATCCCATCTGGTTTCCCACTCTATTGACAATAAAATTAGAGTCTATGATTTTTCTGTTTTCTCGACTCCTGCTGTACTGTTTGGTTTGTGTAATGGGAATATTTTAAATGTTTGCATTTGCATTATTTAGCCTGTTTACATTATTATGGGTGAACTGTGAGTTTTAAAAATAATCTGTTATTCTTAGCTATTATAGATAAGGCAACCAGGAAACTATTTCCTACTTTCTACTTCCATTACTTTAAATATATATATAAATATATAATAATTATAAATAAATATATATTTGGATTATTTGTTCATTGATAGGATGATGTGAAAAATAAATTTTCACATTTTCCTATATCCTGCTTCTCTTAAATCTACAGATAAAAGTTTATGAAGCAGTATATCATCTATCCAGACTAGTTCACCAGGGTGCCCCATGGTAGATTTCTCCAGAAGACTTTTCTATCAATAGAGCTCCTCAAAATCATGGATGTTCATAGAGGATCACTTTATATAGTTGATATCATGTGTGCAATAAAAATAGAGTCACTAGATTTATCTTTCTTATCTTGATTTACTGTAGGTATTATTAACATCTTCTGATGTTAATGTTTGACTGTTGAAAATTGATAGCGAATTGGTTCTCTTTTTAAAAATCAAATAATTCATCCTTTCTGTTTTTAAATAAAAAACTCATCCTTTCCTTTTCTGATGCTTTCTCAGTTTTAAACAAGGATGTACCTTATAGTTGATCATCTTAATAATGTATATATATTCACTATATACATGCATATAAATGTATTTTCCACATGTTATAAAATAAACATTTATGCCTATGATATTCTAGCTTGACTTAGAATAGAAAAGAACAATTTTTCTATTGTCAGTAGTGGGGTTTGAACATAGGGCCTTGTGCTTGCTAGGTAGGTTGCTGTACTCATGAGCAATGCTTTCGGTACTTTTTAGCACTGTTAATTTTTTGTGATAGAAGTTTCTGCTCAGGCATCACCTGGCCTGTGATCTGCTTTTAGGCTTCCAATGAGATGATAGTGCATGCTTCCCCACCCAGAATCTTTCCATTGAGATGGAATCTTTTATTTTTATTTGTAGTTGTACATGCAGTTGCTATTCAACAAAATAAAACACACACATACACACACACACACACACACACACACACACACACACACACACACACACACGAATGAGTCTTGATCAATGTATCCTTTCATTCTTCCCCATCCCTCCCAGCCCCACCTCTTCCCTAAATGTTCTGAATTTTGTAGAATATGAATTATCCTTTGTTCATCTTCTTGTTCTCCTTATAATTTAGTTTTTTCTTTTATTATTTATTATTATAATTTATTGTTTATTATATTTATATTTTATTATTTTTTCATCAGTTGTACCATTTTCACTCCCTGGCTTGTTCAAGTTCTTGTATTTCAATCCACAATCTGCTTAAGGGTCACTATATTCTGAAATTTTATGTCCATATATAATGAATCTGCATTTCCCCCCTCCCCATCTATTTCACAACCACATATTCTTGGTGACTATGAGCTGTAAAGTTCCTTTTCATCTTCCTTCTTAAAGTATATTTGCCTGGAAGCCAACATCTCCTTTAGTTTTTATTGTATGTGAACACTGAATTTCCTTGACCACCGGAAAGCAGGATCTTATCTGAGGAGGAAAAGCACTTGCTCAAGGGTTTCATCCTTTGTTGCAATATTATTTCATGTTTAGAATTTTATGGGGTCCCTACTGTCCTGCTTCCTAAATCCCAAACTGATTATGGGAAAGTTTTCCTCTTGTGTCTGTGCTCTCTGATTTATCATGATGTGTTCACATGGTAGAACACTTGCCTTCAGAAGGGAGTCCCTCCCTAACTGTTAGCAATTGTGTTTTGTAGGTACTCTCTTTCCACTCCTGAGCACCAAAGAGCCTGTTGAGGAATATTACTTTTCTACCTCTTTGACCAACTACTGACCTGGCAGCGCTGAGTTCTGTCCACTATACCTGACTCTGTGTGAAGTTTTCTACTCCAGTGTCACGTATCCAACAGTTTCTAATGTTCTAAAACCACCTGGTCTTCTTCATTCTCAGTCCTCCTTAACAACATTTGCTCTGTTCTCTATTGTTTGACTCAGCAGGAGATTTAGCTTGAAGTTAACAATCTTTCTTGGTATCAGAATTTTGAGGAAAACAACATTTACAGTATATTTTTGTGTATGTGGCTGTTCACTTTTCCTTCTGGGGAAAACATTATTCAGAATAAAGGCTATCCCCTGAAAATATACAATGTGGAAAGGTAGTATTTAATTTTACCCTAACTACAGTTGTTTTTCTACATTTGCCTCTTTTCAGAAACCTTAGTTTGCTAATCTCTCTTCAATAGAATTATATAAAAACACAATTTAATACAATTATAAAACAATCTAGGCTCTCTTTGCAGGGAAGTAGTGAAGACCAACAAGTTCAGAAGTTTATTTTTCTTTCTCACTTTGGAGTGCTTTTCTGTAATATGAACTTGACCTACATAGATGCCGAGTTCTCTGTAGTCCTTCAGTGTGTTTCCTGGGCACCTCTGTCAGCCTACTGAACGGACAGCAGATGTCACTGTTGGATGAAAGGAACCATTGTGCTAATCCCACCATCCCTCATTGAAAAGTGCATTTCCAAAGTCCAAATCCTGGGGTTTACTGATAAAGCGAGAGAGGGGGAAAAAAAAGTAAAATTAAGCTCAAAACCTTAAGTCAGTTTCACAGCTTGGCCTGGTACCTTAGGGTATGGGATATAAGCCAGCTTTGCAATTAACTGAACTTTTTAGTTGAACTAAAGCATATACCTCGGAGCTTACTCTGTATGATAGAAATGAGTTGTAATGCGATGTTTCTGAATCCTCATGTGTATATAGGCTATTGTTTCCCGTTTCCCACATACAGAGTTTTCACTATGGTTGGCAGTTCATCACTTCCCCCAGTACTTTTCAAACTAATTTAAGGTTGGTAACTATGGTCTGCAAAGGACCCAGTTAATAGAAAACTGTACTATTATCCAAAGTCTTAGTTTTGTAATACTTTAGTGGACAAGCTAATAGAATTTATGAAATCAGAGTAACAGGAAAATGATTGAGATGGCATATTCTGTCTTTTATAACACTGAAGCTAAAATTATATTTTACTAAAATGAATATATAGGATGGCCATCATCAAGAATACAAACAATGACAGATAATGGCAAGGATGTGGGCAAAAGGGAACTGTATTACACTGTTGGTGGTAATGTAAGCTTGTTCAGTTACTCTGAAAAGCAGTATGGAGGATCCTCAAAATACTAAACATAGAACCACCGTATGATCCAGCAATTCTACTCCTGGGCACCTATCCAATAAAGTATAAACCAGGATACAATAAAGACACCAGTACAACCATGTTCACTGAAGTACTGTTCACAATACCTAACCACTGGAATCAGCCCAGATGCCCTTCAATGGATGATGGATCAAAAATTTGGTAAACATACCAATGGAATTTGACTCATCCATTAGAAAGAATGATATTGCATCATTTGGAGAGAACTGGAAGGATCTGGAAAAAAAATGTTAAGTGAAGTTAGTCGGGCCCAGATAGACAAAGGATGCCCATGTTCTCTCATATGTGAAAGCTATAATTAGCTTATAAATACATGAGTAAATATGTTGGGTGCTATGCAAATGTGTACAAATGTATTAACTGAAATACAGTAGATTCAAGTGAGAACACAAACTGTAATACCTTATAAAGGCTAAATAAAAGTTCAACAAAAATAAACATCAGGAAACAGGTACTTGAAAGGGATAGTGTAAGTTCAAGGGTAGAGGACTGGACAAATGAAAAGAAGAAAGGGAGAGTACAGTAAAAAAATTTTAGTTTATACTCTCTAAAACTCAGAAAAGCGAGGGAAGAGGTGGGTGGGGAGGGATGGGTGAGAACGCTGAAAGGGGTGACATGGATCAAGAAGCACTGCATTCATAAATTGCTTTGCTGAATGACAAGTCCATTTGTACAACTACCTTAAGATCATTTAAAGTGAATTCGTTATATTTATGTCACTAATTTCTCAGTTATACATGAAACATCTTTCTACTTGGGAGTGGAATATTAGGAGTGTAACTTTCTTCCACATTCCTGATTAAAGTGCTAGCTACTCAGTAGATTTTGAATTAATGAAAGGATGATAGTTGCAATGTTATTCCTGACATTACTAATTTAGGCTAATAATACACAACAAGTGAAAGAATTTAGAAAAATGAAATTTATACTGCTTGAGATCATTAAATGAATATTGAGCATCCACTATGTTCAAGGCATATGTAATGTTGATGGTATCTCCACAAATCTCTCAGGAGACCATGGAGTCCTTAGTGTCTTTTGTAAAGTGACTTAGTGAATTTTTGTATTGTTTTGATTATGGATTTGACAATATAAAAATCAATGAATTAAACTATTTCTGTAAGATTGAGATTACTTTTTTTGGGGGGGGGTCTGATCGTGAGGCCTGAACTCTTGGCCTGGGTGCTGTCCCTCAGCTCTTCAGCTCAAGGTTAGCACTCTACCACTTGAGCCACAGCGCCACTTCTGGCTATTTTTTTCTTCTGCTTATGTGGTGCTGAGGAATCGAACCCAGGGCCTTAAGCATGCAAGGCGAGCGCTCTACCACTGAGCCAACTTCCCAGCCCTAAGATTACTTTTTTAAAGATGACAAACATCCCATGAAATTATGAAAGGTGGTATTAACTGACAAAAAATCAATGGTTTCTTAAAAGTAATAACAATTTATTTAAACTTTATAAATTTTCGCTGATGCTGGTGCTTAATTAGTTTATTTTTCTGACACTGTCAGTATACATGATGTGATAGGTTTTATACTAGAAATCATATTATAGCAAACTATCAGATACATTTGATGCAAGGAAGGTTATAAAGCTGCAGAATCAGTGTAAATGACCCATGTGGAGGCACAAGTACCATTTTAGTATGTCTTGTTAGTACGCATGTCAGTTTTGTTTCTGTTTTTCCTTTCGATGCAGTTATCATTCTCTGGGAGAAACATATGGTGGGTCGCCAGTCTTGATTACTTATTAAGGTGTTCAAAGAAGAAATACTGAGAATGAGCACCAGATGGTACTTAGACTCATAAGAGAACAAATGATTATGGGTGGCTGCCATGGCCTTCTCTCCTAGTACCCACATATCACTCATAGTGCATGTGTGAACAACATTCTAAATACTGAAGTATTCACTTTAAAAGTCTTTTTTACATGTCTGTGCATTCATGTGATGTTGATGGACATCCTAATTACTCTCAGCAATAACCATCCACATAGGACTACAAGGAAGGAAATCTCATTTTCATGAGTTTCTGGAGTTCAAATTAGAAAGTTTATGACACCATCTGAAAGTTTAACCTGTGGTCCCACACTTTCGTACATACTTCTTTAACGTAAGAATCCATTCCTGGTTTACCATTGTTATATTTAATTATAACTATAAAAATAAAGTCAAGGATGATAAACTAAGGCAAAATTCTAATATACAAATGTTTAAAAGTTACAGGCTCAAAACACCACATATGACATATTTTGACTCAGATATGGAATCTAAACCTAAAGAGATGATGATATTGATGACAATAATAATAATAGCTGAATATGTATCTAAAAGAGGGACACTGGGTGAGTATCAGTGAAGGGACCAAAATGAAATAATATATATATGAATATGAGAGAGATATATTTATATATAATATATAAAGATCACTTAGTGGAACATACAAAATATTCAAGAGGAGGGTGGAGTAGCAGAGACAGGGTTAAGGGATAATAATAGAGGGAATGAACTTATTCAAAGTATGTTCTGCTCATTTGTAGAATTATTACAGTGAGACTTCTGTGCACTATTAATGAATGTTAATAAAACAGTGAAAAGTTTGCATGCAGAAATGCCCAATAAAAGACCTTCAAGTGATAAAAGGAAAAAGTAAATATTGGCTAGGTTTATGATTTGGGAAGTGGCTCCACATGAGGCAAACAATCTGAAAATATGCTAACAACAGTTTGTCTTGGTGGGTGGTTTAAGAAGTTAACATGGTAATAATCCCATTTTGTGTTAGTGAACAGCCAAAAATGAAATATGGGAAACGTAACAAAATGTTCAGCATACAGATTTAATTCAGCTTCTAAAAATGTAAAATCCCAATGCCCTCAGGCTGGCTGCAGGCACAAAAGCAACAACATCATAGGTCAATAATGATGTTGGTTAAATTTGCATTTTTCATTTTACATAGTTGTACAAAACAGTTCATCACTATAATGCATCTTGATCAGTGTCACCTCTTTCATCATTCTCCTCATCCCTCCCAATCCACCCCTTCCCTCAGTTTTCTGAATTTGGAGAATATGCATTGATTTTTACGATTCATTTCCCTCCCTTCCTCTTCATTTGTCTCCCCCTCTCATTCTGATCACAGCTCCCCATTTCGAGAACCCAATTTCTGGTGTTTATTTTGTTGGACTGTGAGTTTCTTTCTAAGGAATCACATGGTTCAAATTCTCCCCTGAATCTACCATATGTTCATTAATACACCAGTGTAAAATCAGTGTAAGTACATGATAGAAGTATTCATTTTATGAGCAAAGAATTATTTGCTGATTTTTCACTACAAGCATTAATCTTCTTTGCTGTAAGATTTTCATGTCAGTCGAGGCTTGTGGTGTGCATCAATAAGCCTAGCTACTGTGGAGGGAGAGGTAAGAGGATCACAGACTCAGGCTTGCTTTAGAGTGAGGCAAAGGGGACCTGATATAGTATCTGAAAAATAATGAAAAAAAGAGCAATGGTATTAAAGGACCTGAGTTCAACCCCCTAGTATCACCAAAAAATTTTTTATGTCATACTTATTCTTTATGAGTTGAAACCCCCAGTTCCACCAAAACAAATTCTCATTTTATACTTAACCTGTACTTGGACAAGAGGAAACTGTTTGATTTGGCATATTTTAATAACATATCAGAGGAATAAAACTAGACAAAGAGTATACCACACATGCAGATAGCTCATTAGAAGATCTATCTATCATCTATCTATCTATCTATCTATCTATCTATCTATCTATCTATCTATCTATCTATCTATCTATCTATCTACTCATCTATCTATCTATCTATCTACTCATCTATCTGTCCATCCATTTCTCTATTTATCCATCCATTTTTCTTTCTTTTTTATTGTGAAAATACTGTACAGAGAGGTTACAATTACATGAGCAAGGTAATGAGTACATTTCTTATCAAGCATTGTTGCCTCCTCCTTTGTTTCCCCTTACCATCCCTGCCCTCCCATTTTCCCCCCTCACTCCCTTGCCAAAACTGTAAAGTTCGTTTTTTGACATAATGTTTTGTACATCTCATTGTTGCAATGGGTCCACCTGTATCCCTATTTAAACAAATTGTTTTTTCCCTTCCCTTCCTCAAATTATACCAGCATCAAATACAGTGAAAACAGGGGTTATACTCTGGGGGAGGGACATACAAAGCAACAAAAAATCATCTTATAAATATGTTAGAAACAATAACAAGAAAGAAATACCATTTGAGTTCTTATCTTGGGGTTCATTTCTCCTATTTTTCTTTCTGTCTACCAACCTAGCCATCTTTCTTTCTTTCTTTCTTTTCTTTCTTTCTTTCTTTTCTTTCTTTCTTTCTTCTTTCTTTCTTTCTTTCTTTCTTTCTTTCTTTCTTTCTTTCTTTCTTTCTTCTCTCTATCTTATCTATCCATCTATCTTTATATATCCATATGTTTCATCTGTAAACATGAGTTGTTTGAGTAGAGAGAAATTCAGAATTTGAGCACAGCAGGTTCAGAGTTTGGCCACATTAACTTTACAGAAGTTATTTAGATTTTCATTTATGAAACGTAAATAGAAAATGCAAACAACTAGCCTTCACCACAATAGATGGTTTTCATCCATTTAACTAAGTCAGTTTATTTAGCTGAAAGTAATGTCAGAATATATAAGTCTTTTGAATTCCTCAATAGAATTTTGATGCACGTTTAAAGCATTCATGTCAGAAAAGCAGAGGCATCTTTCAGGTATTAATTTTCTGGCAAGGAACAACATTTTTACAAACATCAGGACTGGTTTCAATACTGTGGCCACGTAATAGATGACAGCAGAATTAAAAGATAAAATTAGAGCTATATCTCCAAGTTAATAGGAAGGAAAACATGAAAATTACTTGTAATGGTAGAAAAAATTCAGTTTTAGCCTAAGAAATATTTTTTCTCAATGAATTGTCATGTTGAATTAACATTTCACTTATCTCAATGAGAATCTAGATAGCAGAATTACCTCTTCCAGTAGAAAGGTTTCTTTATAAATATTTCTCAGTATAAAATTCTGAGTTCTTGAAGATGACCAGGAGAAAAAGTTGGGATCCCAAAGGGGGGAGGATTTCCTTATTTAAAAATACAACTTAATAAAATTTTAAGCTGAATAATAGTGAGCAAAACACAGGCAGTTATAAAATTGAAAACAATAAAATCCTTTTGAGTGCTTAATCCTGGCATATGCTCTACTAAATACTATCCAATACAGATATTAATTTTGTTGGTTTATTATCTACCTTCATTAATATTTATCTTTCTTTGATCTGCATGGTTTTTATATTTTTATATATGTGTATGCAATTGAAGCACTATGATAAGCATGTATATTCCTCAAAACAAATATGCCTTAAACTCTATCATTATTCTAAGGTTGAAAACCCTAGGGGACAACAGTGTTAAATTATGTACCATCATTTACATAGCAAGTAAAACTCAAAACCAGAGTTTGGTATCAGATCTTTTTGCTTTCTAAGTCTGTGCTTTTCATGTCAGACTGCAAGTACTCTAGAACATGGCTTTGCATTCATGAAAGTATCTACGCTGGACAAAAAATACAAAAGCTAGCAGTAAAACACAGTGCCCTTCTGGAAATCTAGAAGTCTTCACATTGAAATAAATGGAGATCTTGAGAGCAGACCAACAAGGTTGAGTTAATATGAATATATTATTGCAAATCTGTAAGAGAAGGTTTTAAGACAAGGTAGATGGAGATGATATTTTCTTAGTCTATTGAAGATCACGAGCAAAAAAAGAACCCTCATTGTTTCAAGCAGATGTGACCGTGACCTACACATGTGGTTGTGTCCAAACAGGGGATATATGAAAGAGGTGAATGAAAATATAGAGGAAAACTAAGACAAGATCATAAATGTATTCCTTTGGAATATTTTACAATTCCTTTGGGAGATGGAGAGATGTCATTTTTAAATAAAATTATAAATGGCTTAGTACAATAAAGACATATATGATATACTGGCTTTGAAAAATAAGAAATGAAAAATAAGAGACTTCAAAATTATAATAAAAATTTCAGACTACCATAGTTGGATGTAAGTGGAGGAAAGTAAATGTTCAAAAATGGAATGTAAATTGATGGCAAAGGGTTCTTAATAGAAAGAAAAAACAGGACAGAAAGCAGATTTGTATTGGAATAATTGGTTAGATTTTTAGGTATGCTTAATTTAATACTTTTGAGAAGTGCCTTAAAATGTTTAGAATGCTGAGTAGATGAATTTAAAAGTTTTGATTCTGATGGGTTCTGTTTATTTAATATCACACACTGTATTTGTGACTGTGGTAGTTTGAGAAATCTATTTCCAAGAATTCTTTGCTGGAACTCAGTTTACATTTCTATATCTGAACTAGTTCTTGATGTAGGTTGGACACCTGTTGTATCTTTGGAGATAATGCCAGTTGAGTAGTAGCTACTCAGAAAATTTGGTGCAGGGGGGAGGGTGGCGGGGGGAGTCAGGGCTTGAACTCCCTCTTGACTGACATTTTTACTGCAGGCTGGAACTCTCACTGAGGATTTGCTTTCAGCTTTGTGCTGGTTAAAAGGAGATAAGAGTCTCATGGATTTGTCTGCAGTGGTTGACTTTGAACTGGGATCCTCAAATCACAGCCTCCTGCAGACCTGGGATTGCAGGTTTAAACCACCAGTGCTGGCTGTAAAGCCAGCTTTCTTTATCTTTTTGTTGTCTTTAAGTAGTTGTACAAAGGAGTTGCTAGTTAACAAAGCGGTTATGAAAACACTGTATTTTGATCAGAGTCACCCCTTTCAACATTTTCATCCATCCTTCTACTTACACCTTTCCTCACTCTTTTTAAGTTTGTAGGATATACTCTGGATTCTTAACTGCATTCTACCTCTTTCGTCTTCTTCATTCCTCTACCCCCTTTTTCCCTTGACCCCACCCCACCCCTTTTGAGTAACTGCTTCCTGGAGTTTTATTTTGCTGAATTTTGATTTGGTCTTTCTACGGAACTACACTATTTGAGATCTCCCTCACATCTACCATATTTCAATTAATATATTCCCTGTGGAAGAAATATATTAATACCACTTGCTTTCCAAAGTGGAACTAGTTTACATTTACAATTGACTTTTTAATTGCAGATGTTTTTAATTATTAATTTGTACTTCACGATTTCAATATACATTATTGGTTGAACAGAGACAGTTTTACAACAGCATGTTCATCCACTCCCTGAGACATGAAAAACTTTCTTTTTAATTTTACTTTTCCATCCCTCCAGCTTGTGGTGCTATTTTCTTAATATATTTTATTTCTACATATGTTACAAACCCGACAAGGGAAAAACAGCTTGCAATGACTAAAAAAAGTAGGTATTATGACTCCTTCAGAAAATTTAGTGAAGTTGCACTTTGAAATTCCTAGGAAGTACAACCCAGAGCCAAAAACAAAAACATAGTTTTCTCTGCAGTGAGATCCCAGACCAAACTGAAAGATAAAACTCAGCACCTTAGTGGTCATGGCCTGGAAAAATATATTCTCCTAATTTATTCTCAGCCTAAAGACTGATGTTATTTCCCAACTTTGCAGCATTGTGTTTGAGCTCATTTATGACTATTTCTTTTGATGAAATGAATTCCTCTACTTTTATGCCTTTGTTTTTGGCTGTTTGCCGTACAGCCTCAGATTTTCACATAGTTCAACCATATGGTTATTCACATCTCAAATCCTGTTCCACTTTCTTCTAAGGTATGTGTCTCACAATAGCTTGATAGCATCCTTTTGCCACTACTGCTTTGTAACTGGTATTTCGGTAAGCATGTAATCTTCATCACTTGACTTTAGACTTCAGTTCCTTGAAGTCAGCTTCCAGTTATGGTGTAGTTACATATTCTCAGTATCGTCTATCACAATATCTTCTGTAAAGTAAAAGCTTAGAATAATCAATTGATATGTCAACACTCTCTGCATGGTGTATACATTAGTAAAACATTGGTATTGAGGCAGCAGTTTTAAACCAAAGCTAATTTGCAAGATTCCTATTTGTCAATGGATTCTTATGTAGGTACAAGGTGACTGTAGCTGAATGCTTCATTAAGCAATGGGGGTTGTGTGCCAGTGGCAGTATATCAGGGATTAATTGTCAGTTGGTAAGCAAATTAGATAGCAATCAAGGTTACACAAAAATTATACTGTCTTAAGAATAAATGTGAGCTGGAAAGTCATAAATGAACTGATAATCAGGTGGGAAGACATTAGAGCAAAGGAATGTGTTTCCTTAGACAACTTTGGTAACTAACAGAATTTTAATGAGATATTACTCCACATCCCAGTCAATAAAATTCCACTGAAAAGTAATGAAACCTGCAAAGATGATTGTTGCAATTCTGCAGATGCCCACAGAGGCTCAGTGGGAGGCCCACACATGCTCTGTACCTATCTCGCTTGCTGTTTACAAACATAATTAAAAAGAAATGAATATACAGCTTGACTGCTACTGCTCCAGCAAGGACTAGGAGATAGATGTTTAAGTTTGTCTATCAGGGTGACCTTTATGAAATCCACTGCTCTAGAAAATTCAGGCAGATTGCATAACATTTATAGTTCTTCAAGAACTATTTAGTGATGTATAGGTTCCTTTTCAATATTCTTGGAGACATATTGCCGTTTCAGTTTTCTTTAGTTGGAGTTTTCTTTAGCTGGATTTATTTTAGATTCAATTTTGTTTGTGATATTTCTTAGTGTTTAAAATTCTATGATGCTGTTACGTTTATAACAAATGAAGACATAATATGGAGAATGATTATAATTTCCCATCAATTGTTGACTGAAGTTCAGGTCCACTTATTGCTTAGTTATTGCTTCAGGTGATAATTTACCATCTATTATCTAGTTTTTCTGCCTAATACTAAAAAGCAGGTCTACAATACACTTAGGCACATATTTTTAATTCCTTTGTTAGCTAGCATTTTGATAGAGAACCAGAAACCTTCACATTTTAACCCATGATAAATATTCTTTTCCTTTTAAAATAAGCATTATAGAAGCTTCATATTTTCTAACACATATAATGAACATTTGGTTTGGAATGCTAGGATCTTTATGTATATGAGATATTCAGAGGTTCAAGGAGACCTAGAAAAAGAATCTTTTAATGTGGTTATTTGGGGCTCAGTATTGGCTTTTTCTAAAGGCCCCTACAGAGGGAAATCAGAAAGCTTCTCATCTGAAAAATTGTTTAGGAGAACAAAAGACCACCCTGCACTTGCAACACACATACACACACACACACACACACACACACACACACATACACAAACACACACACACACATTCTAAACATACTGCTGTATACAATTCTAAATCACCAGCTCATCCCATTACTTAGACATACGACTCATCAGAAACCATGTGGAAGTGGACTATGAAAAGCAGGCTTGTCACAGGGGACAGCAATGTTAAGAAAGTCAGCACTGAGGTTAAGAAAGTCAAATTTGTGGTTAGGGTAACATTCAGAACAATTACTGGTGACCATAATGAGGATTTTAGTCATCATAGAATCCTAAGATACCTTCAGTGTGCCAGACAACTTAAAAATGTGGAGTTATAGAGAGCAGTTTTCTCAAAAAGATACTGATAGTTAAGGTTTAACTATTTTTATATTTAGGATCCATTATATGGAATATAATGGATATTCAGTGATTCTGAAATAACCTAACTCTTACTCAGTTTAATGCTAGAGTTCTTCACAAGATGCCAGTGGTCTCCCATATATTCTTCTCTTTTTGATATCTTTAATAATCAAGCATAAACATGGTATTTTTATTCCCCTTCCATAGATAAGATAATCAGAGTATAGAATAGGAAAAGACATCCTTCAGGTCACAAAACTGTAGAAGGATACACAAAGACATAGATAAGGCTATTACATGCTAGTCCTCTTCTCTATTACCTGGCTGTCTCCACTGGAAACATGTTATATTAAAGCATAGATAGCTGGTGGCACATGACTGTAATCCTAGCTACTCAGGAGGTTGATATCTGAGGATCACAGTTCAATGCCAGCCTGGTCAGCAAAAAACCATGAGACTCTTATCTCCAATAACCCACCAGAAAACTGGAAATGGTGCTGTGGCTCAAGTGGTAGAGCGCTCACCTTGAGCTGAAGAGCTGCAGGACAGTTCAGGCCCAGAGTACAAGCCCCAGGACCAACAAAAATAAAGCATAAATGGCCTTCTGGTTTATATTGGAATGACAATGTCTGGTTCTTTCAGGAGGTTTTAGAAAATAGATTTCTCCTTTCAGAATTACATTTGTAAGAAACCATGTGAGTTTATTAAAGATATATTATACAACTAACTTAACTACAGTCTGAACTCTGAAGATTTTGTTTTTGTCTGGGATGTGATTCTCACAGCCATACACTTGGAGGATGGATATGATAGCATTTGACTTATGCTATGATGATCAGGAAATTTCATCAAAACAAGAAATTGAATTGATGTCACTTTCATAGGACAATATCATTTTAACATTAAATAGTCTAATACTGATAAATGAATAGTAATTTTAAATTGTATCATTGAAACCTTGAGATATGTTTTAAATAAACATGGTTCGATGAAAACTATCATGTGTGCCCGTGAATTCTCTTTATATGCTAGCTAAAGAAACCAAATGTTTACAAACAAGACCACACTAAAGCTACCAGCACAACTATGTTTATTGCAGCATTATTTACCATAGCTAAGATATGGAACCAACCCAGATGCCCCTCAGTAGATGAATGGATCAAGAAAATGTGGTATATATACACAATGGAATTCTATGCCTCCATCAGAAAGAATGACATTTCCCCATTTGTTAGGAAATGGAAAGGTTTGGAAAAAATTATATTAAGTGAAGTAAGCCAGGCCCAAAGAAGCATAGGTCCCATGGTTTCCCTTATTTGCAATATCTAGTATAGGTATGAGTCAAGCGGAAAAGGTCAGATAATGTGATGTTAGGAAAATGAACCCTTAAATATGTATTTTAATGTTTTCGTTTCTTTCATGCATGTGTTTCTAACGCATTTATAAGATTATTTCTTTGTTGCTTTGTATGTCCCTCCCCCACAGTGTAACCCCCACTTTCACTATATTTGATGTCAGTATAACATGTGGAGGAGATGGGGACAAACAAGTCGTTTAAGGATTCAGGTGGACCTGTTGCAACAATGAGAAGTACAAAATGTCATGTCAAAACCAGCTTTACAATGTCGGTGTGGGGGGGGGAGGGGGGTATAATTGGGTGGGGGGAGGGGGGTAAAATTGGGTGGGGGGAGGGGGAGGCGGGGAAGGGAAGTGAAGGGTAAACAAAGGAGGAGGCTGCAATGCTTGGTAAGAAATGTATGCATTATCCTGCCCATGTAATTGTAGCCCCCCTGTACAGTATGTTCTCAAATAAAATAAAATACAATTAAAAAAAAAAAAAAGAAAAATATGAAAGGCATGTCACATATTCTGTTAGAGTACCTTGGTTCATTAAGCAAGTGATAATAATAATTATCATTAACAAATAACAATATGCAATTATTATACTAAGAATTTATTATTACAAATGTACAATCATTACTGTATAGGATATATGACATTTTAATATTAAATTGGTGCTCATATTATTAAATATGCAGTTATTATTATGGTAATTTAAATAGTGTTTGTACTGAGTTAAAAAAGAAAATGATAAAAAAAAAAAGCAGATAAAAGATATAACCTACTTTTTTGCTTTCTTTTTGGTCCGTTGTGGGGCTTGAACTCAGGGCCCGGGCCCTGTCCCTGAGCTCTTTTGCTCAGGGCTAGTACTGTGCCACTTGAGCCACCGCACCACTTTGGCTTTTTTTTTTCTTTTTTGCTTTCTTTGTGCAACACACAATTTTGGAATGCCTAATACATTCACACACTTAACTGTAGTAATTTTTAAAAATTCAAGTTATATCCACCATCTCTGTTTTCAAAAAATTATCGAGATAATATCATTTTCAATCTGTGGTGTGACTGTATAGATAATAATATTGTGGTCCTTTAATTTAGAATGGTTTACATTTAAGTAACTATAACTTTTTCTTTGTAGCCATGTGCCTACCAAAATTGTAAGTTAATCTCCATTTGGTTACAAATTAATCACAATTCTTAAACTTCAGTAGAAGTGAACAAGGTGCCAGGAGAGGCAGCATTGTGTCTGTCAAAGTGTCAAGATGTGAACTTAACACCATGTCACCATTTCCAGACCATTTGTCATACAGGCAATTTAATTATCCTTCTCATTGGTAAAAGGATTATGAGGGCAAATATCTATAATGACTGTACTGCAGTGTGTGGCTCTCAGTAAGCACTCCAGTGACACTAGCCTGTCAAAGGCCTTTCCAATGGGAACAGGTATCTTATTCTTTCCCTAAAAGACATAGATTGTCTGGCATTCTGATTCTTGTAACTCACTGTTATGAGTGAAACACATTCATGCCAGGCTTGGGTAGCACCGTTGAGTGAAAAGTGCTCACAGAGGTGGAGGAGAGTTCACACCGCGCCCATGTTCTTAAAGCTCTGACCACAGGTTGTTTGCTTTTGCCAACCAACACAGTGATAAAATAGAAATGCCTAACTAAAGCTATTGTGAGTGAGTGTATGAGTTAAATTTCAAATTGCTCACTATCAAATTGGGAACCCAAGACTTATGACTTAATATTATCTTACCCCAATAATATCTTGCTTAATATGAATTAGGTTTACCAGAATTACAACAATTTCTGTAGCTACAATGACTGAAAATGTTGAGTGAGTATTTGCTTTTGTAAAAGAAAATTTCCCAACACTTAGGATGTGGGTGGCATTCACAATAAAAGCAAGGGAACCAGGCTGATGATATTAATAGGTAGTTACTAAGGGTAACAATGACAATAGCTTTCATTGGCTTTTGCTTCATAATGATGTGTTTAAAAATCTTGACACCCTTCACAATTTCCTCCTGGAAATTGTAGTTAACAGGCTACACAAGGAAATCTCCAAATTGGTTATCCCAAACCAGTTCCTAGGCTATCAGAGACAAAGCATGTTTTACTTATCTTTGAACATTTTATATTGTTCTGTAAGTTATCAATGAATGTCAATGAAAATATGCTATTTTATTTTGTAAAGGTAATTACACTTAGTATTTCCAGATCTGAGTGAGAATTGTCTTTGGCATTTTTATAAGCGTAATGTTTCTTCTTGCTGTACCAAAGAAATAAAAGATAAAGACTAATGAATATACATGTATTCAGAGAAAGATAGGGACAGCCTATTAGAATACAAAAATAATGCTTTTATGACAATACAGAGATAAGAGCCATGTATATCTTTATTCCAGTGAGCCTATTTGAAGGACATTATTATTAGGTGTAACCATTATTAAGAAGGGAAAATAAGGGGAAGAAATTCTGTCTCTGTGTCTTTCAATAAATATTTTTCCTATCTTCAAATTATGTAATTTGTATGTTTGTGTGTGTATTTATAAAGATATTTTGAATTCACAGAAGAATTCTTTTATGTACTATCAACTCTTTTAGTAACAAGAATGCTAATGATTTTGCTATGCCGTTCCTCTGGCTAGAATTGGATCATATGTTCTATTATTTTTGTCTTTGATGCTGTTAGCATTAATAGCAACCCAAAGTAGATCATCTATCTATACCTTATTTGCTCCAAGATCTTACTAAACTTCTATTAACTTAGCCATATGACTAGGAAATAAACTTTATTTACTTTTTGATAAAAAAGAATACATCTATATATTTATAATCACATGTGAAGTTATTATGTTCACAATAAACAGATGTATATTTTTATCTAGAATAATATCTAGGGGCTATATATATTTACAATTCTGTCAGAAAGTAGTGGAAACCATTATTGCTTTGAAAAATAAGTCATTTAGATTGATATAAGTAATACTGGTTTAGCTCAGAACCTGTGGATCATGCATGTATTCCTAACTGCTCAGGAGACTGAGATCTGAGGATCATGGTTCAAAGCCAGTTCAGGCAGAAAAGTCCCTGTGATATTCTTATCTCCAATTAATCACTCAAAAGCCAGAAGTGGCACTGTGGCTCAAAGTGGTAGAAAGCTAGCCTTGAGTAAAAAGAGCAGAGAGCGCCAGGCTCTGAATTCAAGCCCATATATATATATATAGCCTTATAGGCCATTTAAGTATTTTTGGCCTATAAGTATTTTTATGAACTGTGTTTTAGTAAAGTTCAATGCCATTACTCATATATAAACTTCAATAATTGTGTCACTGTTGGTTCACTTTCATTAAAGGTAGTGGCAGTAAACATTTCAGAACAGAGGGCTTCAGGTTGTAGTTCTACGGTGATGTCTCATACATACTCACCTTGTCATCTGAAGGGGTAAAATTACCTTTCCTCTTGCAGGATACATGAAGAGTTCTGATACAGAAGGACAGAATTGTGGACATTTATTCCATCTTAAAGCATGTGTCTTAGCCTTAGAATGATTGGCTGTCGATGTCAGTATCTACTTACTTTTACTGTTAGTCTCCTGGAATTTTTCAGCTTTACATACTATAATTGAATTTTGACAAGCAGTAGGATAGCTGGTGAAAGTGTAAACCATTAGACATATATCTTTGCTGATTTTTCTCTTCTGTAAAGGCTTTGTCTGTAGTATATTTCTAAATTTTCTTTCAAACAGCTCACATTGCTTATTTGCTCTCTCCATGTGTCTATTTCTTTCTGTATGAGATATTCACATGCTGTCCATTGGCCTTTGCTCCTTGCAACTAGCACCAAAACATTCATTTGAAGTAAACAATTTTCACTGAAGGACACATCTCTTCCTGATGCTTTCATTTCTGTCTGAAATCATCACTTACCTTGTTCAGCCTTTTCCTGTATCAAATCATTCTTTAAGTTTCAGTTCAAACCATCACACTGCTGGTCTCCATCTTAAATGTGCCATGTTATAGGTGCCACCATCTTTCAAATGGAACGCTTTTCTCTGCATGAGTTTGCCCTGCATTATGATAGTTGCTTGATTCTCTGGGTATTGATTTGAGAATTCTGATTTCAAAGGGAACATATAGTACACACAAGATTTTTCATAGACTCAAATGAAAGAATAAAAATTACAATGGTAATTCCATTTAAGTGTATCAAAGTATCAATAGAAACCTGAGTTATCTCAGATAGCTTTTCTTATCATTTTGTTAAATTTCAGTCTGAATTTATTCTGTGTGTGTGTATGTGTGTGTTTGAAAATGCTAATAAAGTTCAGGGTTTATCTCAATATCCACATTGAATATTCTTTTTGTGAAAGTGAAATAACCTATTTTTATAGGTGAAAGCCTTGTTCCTTTTTCTTTAACCTGATTCCAAAGCATCTCATACATTTAATAGAAAGTCTTCATCTCAGTTGAAAGTGTCAGTTGCAGTGTAGAAACTAACAATCCAGTCACCTTAGTTCTCAGGTAGGAAATAAGAAAATGACTAGAATGTCAGTAACAATAATATATCAAGTGATAGTTGATACTGTGTGAAGTCCAAGCGCAGTCAGGAATGAGCAGAGAAAGCAAGCCAATTTAATAAAAGAGGACAGAAATGCAATGACATAAATCCCTGAAGCAATTTTAGAGTCAGTGTGGTTTTTACACAGAAACCTACACAGCCTGTAGGCTGAGAATGCTTTCTTGAATTTCTCAACAGTGTGCATCACTAGTTCTATTGTCAAGATGCTGCCCATGAATTTGTGGTTGATGCAAGCACATAAAAGGCAAGATAGGAAAAGGCCAGTGCCTTCCAGATGAATAGAGAATATGTATAGGCATTTATACCCTAAAGAGAGCAAACTTTATCAAATGAAGAAGCCCTGAAAAAACGAAAAAGCCCTGATTTACTATAATTATCCAGCACGTTCCTTTTCCTCTCCCCATTTCTTTTCTCTATAAATGTTTCTGCCACATTACTAACTCATTAACTAAGGTGCAATTAAATATGACCTTCAGGTCAAAGACTTTCAAATTCAACAAATCTTTATTGAATGTCTCATATACCCTAAGCTAAAACAAGAAAGGGTGATTGGAGGCATGGCTCAATTGTTAGAATACTAGCTAATGAGCAAAAGTGTTTGGTATGAAGTTCAAGTCCTGGTATCAGCCTAAAAAAAATCTGAAGAAGGAATCACACAGTGGTGATTGAGAATTGTTAATTGTTAATGAGTAAACTCTGAGCAGAATCTTCTGTCACATAAACCCACCTAACATTCTGTCATCAAGCCCAGGCTGTGTCATCTGTCTAGAAGGACACAGTGAAGTCTTGTTTTGCCCAAATCCTGAAGCATATTCTATTCTGGTCTTTTTTATCTGGGCTTCCTTAAGGTTTCCAAAGCAATCAAACAGGGTACTTAGCATACTACGGCTCACTAGTTCCATTTTTACTTACATGAAAGTCATCTGTTTAGCAATCTGTTCTAGCATTCTTGTCTGGAATCAACCTGGATTTTGTCTTAGCTGCTGGCTTCACTATCTATATTTAAAGTCAGGCTACTTTTGTGGCTTCTAGATTTTTTTCATTCCAGTAGAACTTTAGTTTTATACATTTATTTGTCTGCTTGTTTACTTAACTATTTCATGTTGGAAATTTATCTTCCTATATATGACTTAGCAGACAGCGCATAGTTTTCTTAGCTACTTTGAATTTCCTTTGGTTTTAGTTGTCATCTGGCTATATTTGAAAATAGTTCTAAACAAAATAACTTATTTTTATTTTATTTTTTCAAATTCTTTATTGTGATTAAGTGGTTACATAATTTCCCAAATTTCATAGTATTGTGGGATGCTGTTAAAATCACAAACACATTCTAACTTTCATGGGGCAAATTGTCTATCATGGTCTATAACATTTATGAATTCAATGAGCTTTGCAATACAGTTATTTCTTCCACAATGGGTGATATATACATTTCTTTTGTTTTGCATAGCATCAGCTGTTCCCTCTTTCCCACTCGTTCCCTCCCTCCCATTGCTGCCATTGAGCTGCTTAGTTCATTTTGATCAATGTCCAGTGCAGCTGATGGGTCCTGCTGTTGTATGTTTTCCCTTGATTCCATCTAGTTCTGTGTTGTCTTCCTGGTTTCCCTCTGGTGTGCATATATATATATATACCATATATGTGATCAGCAGCATGAGGTTATTTAGTAGTTCCTCTTTCTCCGCATCCCCTCCAGCATTTGTCATTGGCTAACTTTAGGATGTGGACCATTCTGACTGGGGTAAGGACTGTTTTCTGTATTTCAGAAATGTACGTCATTGGGATTTTAATAGGAATTGCATTGAATTTGTATATTAATTTTGGCAGTATTGCCATTTTCACTGTATTTAGTCTGCCTACAGAAGAACTTGGAAGGTCTTCCCATTTCCTGGTGTCTTCTGTTAGGTTTTCTTTCTTTAGAGAGTTAACTTTTGAAAATGGTCTTTATAATTGTTTAGATATCTTGGGTACTTGTTGTGATTTTTCCTGTGGCATCCCCAATCTTGTTAACTTGGGTTTCCTCTCTTCTTTCCTTAATTAATCTTGCCAAAGGTCTATCAATTTTATTTATTTTTTCAAAGAACCAGCTTTTTATTAATTTTATTTATAATTTTCCTATTCTCTATCTCATTAATTTCCACTCTTAATTTGATTATCTGACTACGTTAGGTTCCATTTTTTCATGTTTTTCTAGCTGTTTTAATTGCAACATGAGATTATTTACTTGGTCTGTCTCTATTTTCTTGATGTGGATACTGAGGGTGATAAATTTGCCCTCAGGACTGCTTTTGCTGTGTCCCACAAGTTTCTTTGTGATGTGTCTTCATTTTCATTGAATTGTAGGAATTTTTAATTCCTTCTGTAATTTCTTCTGTTACCCAGGTGTTGCTTAGAAATATGCTGTTCAATTTCCATGTATTTGAGTAATTTCTGCTGTATACTTTGTTATTGAGAACTAGCTTGATTCCACTGTGGTCGGATAGGAAACAGGGGATTATGTCAATCCTCTTGTATTTGCTTAAGTTCCTTGCATGAACTATGATATGGTCTATTTTGGAGAAAGTTCCATGAGCTGCCGAGAAGAACGTATACTGTGTTGTTTTAGGGTGAAATACTTGGTAGATGTCAGTTAGTTCTGCTTGAAGTATGGTATCACTTAATTCAGTAGCTTCTTTGCCAATCCTCTGGTTGGTAGACCTGTCCTTAGGTGAGACTGGGGTATTAAAGTCTCCTAGTATTATTGTATTTGGATCCATTTTATTCTGTAAGTTTGAGAGTATTTGCTTAACATATTTGGGTGCTCTAATGTTTGGGGAATATAAGTTGATAATGGTAATATCCTCCTCTTGGATTGTTCCCTGTATTAATATGTAGTGTCCTTCCTTGTCTTTTTGTATTGCTTTTAATGAAAAATTTATGTTGTCAGATATCAGGATAGCTACTCCTGCTTTCTTACTGGGGGCATTTGATTGGTAGGTCCTTTCCCAACCCTTCACTCTGAGTTTGTTTGTATGTTTGGCTGAGAGGTGGGTCTCCTGAAGGCAACAGTTGGATAGGTCATGTTTTCTGATCCAATCTGAAGTTCTTTTTCTGATTGGTGAATTAAGACTGTTAATATTTAAGGTTATTATAGAGAAATGCATTGTGGTCCCTGTCATTCCCTGTTTTCCTAAGTTTTTCTTCTTTCCTTTCCAACTGTGCTTACTAAGTTAGCTTCTATTAATACCTGTCCGGTGCAGGTCACCATTCCAGGTTGCTTTCTTCAGGTTGTGTTCCTCCTCTTAGTATTCTTTGTAATGCTGGCTTAATGTTTATGCATTCATTTAGTTTTTCATTTCTCCATTGAATGTGAATGCTAGTTTTGCCAGGTATATCAGTCTGGGCTGGCAGTTACTGGTTCTCAGGATGGTATTTTCCCAGGCCTTTCTTGCATTCAGTGTCTGTGTGGAGAGAGCTGCAGTGATTCTAATTTTTTTCCCATTATAATATAGCTCCTTCTTCTTTTTTGCTACATGCAAGATTGTTTCCTTATTATTTGGATCTATCATGTTTACTATAATGTCCCTAGAAGTGTTTCTCCTGGGATCCTGCTGTTAGGTGTTCTGTGTGCTTTTGTTATGTAGGTAAGATGTTCTTTTTTAAGATAGGGGAAATTTTTAGTGATAATCTTGTTGAATAGGTGTTGCATTCCCTTGCGTTGATATTCCTCACCTTCATCCACTCACTCCAATTATACAGAAGTTAAATTTCTTGGCACTATCTGCTTGCTCTTGGATTTGCCTTTGGTATAATTGAAGTGGTTTTTCCATATCTGTGACTTTTTGGTTCAGATGGTGTATTTTGTCTTCTGTATCTGACACTCTAAATTCCATTTCATTCACTCTATGAACTATGGCTTCCATTGTGGTTTGCATGGAGGAAAGGGATTCATTTATGAATTCAATGTTGGTTCTTAAAGTACTAATCTTACCTCTTAGTGAGGTGTGTACTGCCTTTATTTTTGTATTAATCTCACCTCTTAGTGAAGTGTGTATTGCCTCTATTTTTGCGTGTACCTCCTGTTTGAGACCCTGTATCTCTTTCAATAGTTCGTTCCTGTGTTCTTTAACTTTCTGGTCTATTCCTTGCTTTAATTCTTGAGTAATTGTCTCCAGCATCTCTTGGAAGTAGCTTTTGTCTTCCATTCCTTCTTTGCTCCCACTGGGGCTCTCCTCTGTGGCTGCTGGCTTTTGGGGGTAGCTTGCTATCCTGGGTGTTGATAAACCTTGTAATTTTTCTCTGTGATTTTTGCTTGGGGATTCAGGGATTATTGGAGACTAATCTGAAATTATTGGAGACTAATCTGTTTTGGTCAATAGGTGTCTGTTTGCTTGGTTGCTGTTTCTGGGCTGGTGAAGAGAGTCTGTACCTGGTCTCAGTTCTGTTGGGGGCCGACCTCCAACTGCTGGTCTGACCCACATAGGGCTCTCGGCTGTCTGCTGTAGATCACTGGCAGTTCCCACCTTTAGAAGGACTGAGTGGCCTACACTGCTTCTGTTTACTCCTACAGGTGTTCTTGGTGAGATCGAATGGGCTGGATGTACTCTCCCAATTGCTAGAGTCTGCTATGGGCTCCTAATTTTTTTTTTTTTGGCAGGTTGTGGGCCTGAACTCTGGGCTTGAGCGCTGTGCCTCAGCTCTTCAGCTCAAGGCTGGCGCCTTACCATTTGAGCCACAGTGCCACTTCTGGCCCTTTCTACATATGTGCTAAGAATCAGATCCAGGGCCTCATGCACACAAGGCAAGCACTCTACGACTGAGCCACTTTACCAGCATGAGCTCCTGACTATTATCAGGTACTGGAGGTCTAAGTGGTCCAATTCCTGGCTGGGATATATGGGTCAGGTTCTGATGGGGTTTGGGCTTCTGGCTCTCTTGCCCTGGACACCTATGTCTTTTACTGTCACAGGCATGATTCCCAAGGGTTGTAGCTCCCTGTTTTCCCCCCTCTGCTGAGGCGTATGCTCAGCTTCTGACTTCAATTGTGAGGAGTTGGTTATGTTGCTCAGGCACCAGATCCCCAGGCCTGGTCCTAGCTCCCGGTCTCTGGCCTAGGGCACGCGTTTGACCTGCGCTGCTGTGTATCCCACCTGGCTTATGAAGCCTGGAGTACACAGTTCAGGTTTCCTCCACTGTTGGCTGTTGTGACCCAGTGGCGCTGTTCCTGGCTTGGGTGTTTAAGCTCCCTTCCAGGGGTGCTCTTGATCTAGCCTGGACGGATGGATGTGCTCCATGGGCTGGTGGAGCTCTCAAACAGGTAGTCCAGGTGTTGGGGTAGGGGTCTGGGTCAAGGTCTGGGGGTTCCCACCAGCTCTGGTTTCCATTGAAGTATACACTGTCCCCTGTGGGGTACTCACCCTGGAGTTAGTTGTTGTTTCTGTGTGATGTAAGTCACTGGTTGCTGCTGAAATCAGAGTTCATTTGAGATGCTTGTGGGCTGGGCCAGGGGTGGTAGCTTTATGTGTTTCTTCTCTGTCTCTGCCTCTGTTGATGCTATTTGGGTCTGCACCATGGGATGGGCCTCTGGCCGAGGGGTGGGTAAGGGGGCTCTGTGCAGGTTCTGAGCATTGGGGTTTGTCTCTGTGTTCTCCAGATCAGCACCAGTACCTTGCAGGTCTTCTATTCTGGCATTCTGTGGGCAACCCATGTAGTTCTGGAGTTCCCGCCATGGGGCCAAGTTCCTTTGGCGGGAGGGAGTCCCTCTGCTTGGAGAGTGAAGTGTGGGGTGGGATCTTTGTGCAAGCTCTCGGCTTGGAGGTTTTTCTGTTCATTGTCATCAGCAGGTTCTCAGGCTTCTTCTGCACTGGTGATCTGCAGACGACCCCCTGTGTTTCTGGGATTCTGACAGCCCCTACTGGGCCAGGCTGGGTGCAGCTTGGCGCATTGCAGCACAGCCAGTAAGGCTTGTTCTGAAATTCTTCCTTTTCTTTCTTTCTTTTTTTTGTTCTGCCTCCTGTTTTTCTCTAGGTGTTCGTCTTTTTGTTGCTGTCAGTCTCGTGGGGAAATTAAGCGTTGGAACTCAAACTCTCTTTTTGGTTGGAGAGAGCTGTGGCATTTCTCTACTGTCCCATTACCATCTTGGTGCCCCCTCTTTAAACAAAATAACTTAAAAGAAAGCGAAGAGTCAACTTTTGGGTGCTATTGCTTTAGTCACCAGGACATTTCACAAGTGTTAAAAGGGCCATTGGTTGGGCCCTGGTGGCTCATGCCTGTTATCTTAGCTACTCAAGAGGCTGGCAACTCTGGATGGTGGTGCAAAGCCTGCCCAGTTGGAAAGCCTGTGAGATTCTTGTCTCAAATTAGCCACCAGAAAACCAAAAGACAAGCTGTGGCTTAGAGTGGTAGAGCACAAGCTTTGAGCAGAAGAGTTCAGAGACAATGCCCAAGCTATGAGGTTGAGTCCCAGGACAAAAAAAAAAAAAGAGGCTCCTGTTTTTGCTGTTCACTAACCTGCATAAAGGGGAAAAATAATACTTAGAGGCTGAGATAGAAGAATAATAAGCTCAAGACCAACCTGGAATATGTATAGCTCAGAATATATAAGGTGCTTCCACACAACCACGGTTGTCTGCTCTGTTGATCCGTAGGACAAAGAAAAGTCATTTGAAAATGATGAAATCTGAGCCAGGGTTTAAATAAATTCAGAATTTCTGAAAAAATTACTAAGACATTAAAGTTCATCACTATCAATTCTGGTATGTGGAACATAGAAAGTTGTAATCTAGAACAGATTTTTTTTTTCCAGTGCAAAGATCCTTCCTTACTTTTTTATATAAAGAGAATCATATGGTATATGTAGAGATTTGAGCACAACTTAATATTTGACCAATTATAAGTAGCACTTATATGTCTGGTAAGGCTACATGAACCTGAAATGAATGCATAAAATTTGGTTTCAACAGTGAATAACAAATCTATATTTTTTGCCATTTTATTGTAACTTAATTTCCTTTTCCTTTGGTTATTAAACAAGTAGAAAATAAAGAAATAACATCTTTTTCACATTTACTTGAACAATAAAGCATTAAGTCATGAGCAATCTTGATCCATATTGATGAAATGTTACACCTTAGAATGCAGGCAATACAACCACAGAATGAGAGAAAATGAAAATCACTAAATCCTATCTGTGAGAAGATTACAAACAAGCCTCTTGTAATCTCTCTCTGCTGCCAAAAGTGGATTTGAAAATTAAAAGGTCCTCCTACCACCCTTTCTAACAGGATTTTCACACAGGGTATACCAAAATTCATCTCTAGACTTTTGAACAACAGACAGGGTAATTTAGTTGAATCTGTTTTCCTTATGGAGTATCTGCTTCTCAGAATTCCATTAAGAGCAATTTTGACTTTTTGTTCTCTCAAATCTTGGATTTATCTTATTTGCTTAGTAATGATTGTGTTGCTTGTCAGGCAAATATAAGTGCCTATCTGAAATGGCATATTTGTCTTGATCCATATCAACATAGACTCATAGAATAAAAATAGTTGATATTTGAAAGATCTATGTCAAATACTTAGTACCAAAACAATCTCCAGGGGTCAGTGATTTACCTTTCTTGGCTTAGATGTTTCCATCAAGGGGAATCCTAAGAGACCCCCCCAGAATTTTTTTGCACTTCACAAAATAATGACAAATTCTTACCACCTTTGTCTTCATTTGTGTAAAAATCTATTACAAGTAGGAGCTAAAATGTCATTCTTGTTCAGACTATGATTCTTAACCAAGCTTTGTCTAACTATAGCATATTTTCTTGGTTTTCTGTCTAGAATACTCTTTTTTTTACTTTTTTATTGTCAAGGTGATGTACCGAGGGGTTAGTTACTCTTAACTCTGAATTAACTGTGTAGTATGTTAGTCCTCGGCCTCTTCAGGTGTTATATCCTTTTTCTTTCAAAGTTTGGTATTTTCCCATCTCCTATTCTTGATTATTACATATTCATCCAGTGTTTTCACATATATGAATTATATATTTACACACAGTCACAAATTACTTCATTACCCATAAACTTACTAGAATGCAAGCGAGGAGAGAGCAAGGTCATTGTTGATTGTCTTCACTACTCTAAATATTGTCCCTGAACCAAGGCCTGACAGATTATTAGTGATCAATAATTCTGTGTTGAATACATGACTGAGTTCATGATGCTGTTTTTTTTTACTCTTAGGAAAGAAAGATTTTTTTAATTCATGAAAAAATTTATTATTGGCAGTGGCAAATGCCATCAAATAATGAAGATATTGGTGTATTCATTGTCTTATAAAAAGTGTTCATTGAAACATTGTAAAATAACAAAGAAATCTGAGTGGGTAGATGACAGATACATTTATAGAAATGATGGAAGTATACATTTATGATAGCCTGTTGAAGCAAAAACCATTTCTGTGAAATGTGAGGTTATTTCTACACAAATTCTTCTTGGCTTGTCTGGAATTGTTATTTATCTTTGATGAACAATCAACACTGTCTGGAGGTAAGAGATTGTGTGCTTTTAAAAGAGCAAATAAATATGGATTTAAATTTGGCTCAAAAAATTTAAAACTCAGTTTCCTACGTTTTGTTAACCCAGGCTCTGTGTTTTCTTAATGCAGATCCCTATCCAAGTAAACTCTTCTATCAAATATAATGAAACATTTTATCTAAGATATTTCCAAAGAGAAAAGCCTTGATCTGCTTTGATTTTACCATGATGGGTGGCTGTATATTTCAGCAAAATTTTGATTATTTCAGGTTATGTAAAAGCGCACACACAAACAAATACACAGGAACAATACGCTCACAAATGTAGCCTATGATGTAAGTTCATTAATTTTGTGAGTTTCAGCTTACAGACATGGAGAGAAATGTTAGCTGATTTCTCATGATCTTCCCACCTGCTAATTAACTTGGTTTTATTACATAGTCCATATTGTACCCTACATAATTCTGGATGTTATGAACTCTGTTTTAACAAAATATGAATTTCATCATATTGCTTAGTCAAATAATGATTATTAAATTTCTCTTGTAATTGACTTTTTAAAGATATTTAATATAATAGAGAAAATGTGTAATTATGAGAGTTTGCTATTTCATGCCTTTTATAAAATTTAAACTATACAAATCTTGTTTACAGTATGTGTGCACTTCATTCCAAAGAAAATATTCTTGGAAGTTTTCAAACTGTACAGTGCTGGGCAATTTATGATTTATTTGCACCATGCATAATGTTGGAGCTAACCATAACATTTTATTTTATATTTGATTTGCTGGGAACTGAACCCCATTCCATGCACATGCTAGACAAATATTTTACCAGGAGTTTATATCCCTTGCCCTAGGCATACATGTTACAAAGAGAAATATTTATCAATACTTCAGTACATACTTTATTTTCTGTCATCATGTGTTTCATTACAAACCACAATTATAGGGGCTGTTAAATTTTCTAGAAAATAAAGAATTTAGTGCATTTTATTAATTTTCTACTCACATTTCAAAATAATTTTACTTCTGATTGAAAATACAAATGGTGCTAACATTCTTGAAAAGGACAGTAACCTCATTTTAAAAAGTCCTTAGCCTTTCTCCACATATATATATATATATATATATATATATATATATATATATATATATTCTTCCTTTAAAATTTAGGGCAGAAATCCATGAAATGCACATGAGAAGAATGAAGGAATGAATCAGTGAATGAAAGTGTTGGTCTTTGAAAAGATTAACAAGATTGACAAATTTTAGCCAAACTAACCCAAAAGAAGAAAGAAGACCCAATATGATAAAGGAGATGTTAAAATAACAAAAAATGAAATTCTGATAATTAAAAGATATTTTTAAAAGCACAGCAAGATGGAAAGTAAAGATGAAATAGATGAAATTCTTGACACATATGATCCACCAAAAATCAAATCAAGGTGATAGTAACAACATAAGCTTATCTATTACAAGAAATCAGATTTTATTACTAAAACAGAATTGCCTAACAAATAAAAGCCTAGGTCTGGATGAATTTACTCCAGAATTCTACTAATCCTTCAGGAGAACTAACACCTGTATTCCTCAAACTGTTCCAAAAAACATCAATGAAAAGGGTACTACCACTAGACTTATCACAATACAAAGGACAGGTTCTAACAAAGAACAATTAGTCCATATTAATATATCAATACTGAATGAAAATAAAGAGGAAAATCTGCCTTATACCAGGAAAATAAGTGTGAGAAGAAATTAAGCATCAGTAACTTAGTTTCATTGCCTATATACAAAGGGAGAACCTTTTATAAGAAATGTGTTTTTATAGCCTTACATATGGAAGACCATTTTATACATTAAAGATATTTATTGTGGTGAAGTGAGGCATTATTTCCAGTAATGTCCATATAGACCCCTTTTCTTCCAAAGGAAAAGCACAAACAAGTAAGAAGAAAAATCAATTATATATATGTAAATGGTATGTTTTAGAAAGACATTAATTCTATTCCCTACTTATACTTTTGAGATTTGAGACTCAAAGGAATCCAGCTGTATTTTCAAGCTCAGACACTAGTGGTATTATTACTAATGGCCTAGATATTTCTTCTCAGGAACCACTCCTTTCTGTAACCTAGATTTCTAGATTGCTGTCTGTCAAATGATTAGGTAATAATGTCCATTTGCCCATGTCATCTAAGGGTCCCCCGTCTCTTTCTCCTTCTCCACATTTGCCAAGTATTGTGATGACCAAGTGAGTAAATGATGAAGAAATAAAAGTAGTGTTTGGAGGTATTTCACATAGGTGAAATACACATAAACAAACATACCATTAATTCAATTACTTTCAAGGCATACACATGAATAGTGTGCTTTTCACTCCTACAAAGGCCCACTGTAATCGTTTGGCTGCTTGGCAGTTTCCTCCATGTAGTAAGTCTGCAGTGCAGGGAAAGATGTGGGAAATGCACAATCATCCCCAAATTCTCCATCCTGATGCACACTTCCCTTTATGTATGCATTGAAAATGATAAACACGAGACCACTCTAATTCAAAGTAGAGCTGAGAAGCTAGAGACAGGGTGAGCAGCTACATGCCTCCAATACAACATCTACTTTATGGAACATGGATTTCAGACTTTAGTGGACAAGGTAGTGGAAGGAAAAGAGAAAAAGCAACCTCAAACCCTATTACCCACAAAACAATAGCCACCAATCATTCAGCATTTTCTGTATGACAGACATAACATTTTGATTTTTGCTCATAATTCCCAAAATAAGCCAATGAAACAAGTATGAGCATCTTTATTGTACAGACAAAAGCTAGAAGGTTCTTGAAACATAATATACTTTTGTAAAATATACAATTAGTTATGCTTTCTGGCTCAAAATATTTAGCTACTTGAAAGGGATCACCTGCATAAGAGCAGGTGAAACTTTTCATCTTAACAAATATTTGTGTGGTACACACCTCTTATTTCTGTTATGCGGAAAACAAAATGGTTAGCTACAGTGTTTGTACATGTCTGTTATACCCAGAAGAGCCACAAATCAGAGGACCACAGCTCAAACTACCAAGCGTAAAGAGAAACCTCACCTCAAAAATAACCAATACAAAAAGGACATGGAAGCATGACTGAAGATAACCAGGCTAGCAAGTAGAAAGACCTATATTCCATCCCCAGCACCTTCTCCCCAAATAAACACTACAAAGATATGCAACCACAAAACTAGATGATAGTAATTTTGTATTTTCTTTTATGTAAATCCTAACTAGTTGTTCTAACTTTGAATTTAAGACAGACAACCTATGGTTTAGTTCTTGACTCTAATCTGTAGTTGAATTACCTTTCACAACTTATTTGATACCTTCAGGCACCAGATTTTGTAAATAGAAATAGTACTGACCTGGCATGGAAGTTAAAGTAAAATAGTTACAATGTACCTATAAAATAGGATATTAGCCAAACACTTCCTGAATCCAAATTTTACTAGCTCTTAGCCCTGGATTTTTAATATGTGAGTGCCAATTTATTTATATAAAGCAATAGATGACAGGTATAATAAAATGGCTTAAGAAGCATATTAGACTATATATTATGGACTAAACATTTAACATACTATCAGTACATTTCATTTTAGTTGTCAAATTTAAGTATATGACGTCTATAATATATAATATTCATTTGGTACTTTTTGATATCATTATCATTTGTTGGTTTTTGATTATGGTACACATGTATCCTATAGATTTTCTTTTTCCTTTTTTCAATATTGCTAGATATGTACTAATCTGATTTCCTTTAAAGAAAACTATTAGTTCTATTTGTTTTATTATATCCCTTTTTATTTTTATTATACTTTATTTCTGCAGTCTTCAGTCCATTTTACTAATCTTCTCTGGTATCTTTTAACTGGGATTTTAGATTGTTTTGAAACATTTTCTCTTTTTAGTGTAGGCATTTAGGGCTATAAAATTATACCCCACTATTGGTTTGACTGAACCTTTCCTATTTTGATATGGTTTCATTTTCATTTTAGTTGCAAACATTTTTCTTTTTCCTTTTAGTTCTTTATTTTTATGTAAGCCAGCTGATATATTCTCAGTGTGTTTTTAATTAACCATGAGACTTCTTTTTTTACAAATGTGTTTCTGGACATTGGTTGCTAAGTTTCTAAAAAAAAATTTTCCTGTTATATTTCTGGTAATGATTTCTTCTTTGATTCTCTTGTGGCTAAAGAAAACATTTATGAAAATTTAATTGTTTTAAATGATTGAGGCTCATCTGACCTCCCAGGAACTGACATTGCTTGGTATGTTTACCAACCACACTTGTAAGGATAATTGTCTTTCTGTTGTTGATCGGTATCTAATAAATGTCTCTTAGTCCTGTTTGCTGATGACAGTATTGAGTTCTTCAGTGTCCTTACTCATTTCTGTCTAATTTATCTGTGATTGGTTGAGAGGAGTAATGAAGTCTCCAGCTGTAATTGGAGACTTGTCTATTTGTTCTTTTCAGTTCTATCAGGTTCTACTTCAGCTATTTATTACATTGTTATTAAAATTTTATATTAAAAGTGATAAAAGAATATGGTTCACACACTAACACACATCTTGCAGGAGATTGGCCTTGGGCTTTTATTACCTGTCAAGTCAGTCTACTAAAAGTCTCGAACAGCCAAATATAGTGCTAATGAAATGCCAACCTCAGTGCAACAATTTTTGGGGATTTTTTTCACACATTTATTTTTACTATAAATAAGACTTTTTAAGTTGCTTCAATACTTTATTACATACTTTAGATTCTGCAATATTCCAAGTAGTAAATTTAGTATTTTATGTGAATATTATAAAAAGAAGTTTTCACATAATAGTTTAATCTATGACTTTACATACATTTATATGACTATCTATCTATCTATATGATTCTCTCTACCTACCTACATACAGAAATTTTTTTTGTTGGTCATGGGGCTTGAACTCTGGTCTTGGGCGCTCTCCCTGTCCTCTTCAGCTCAAGATGAGCACTCTACACTTGAGCCACAGCACCATTTCCGGTTTTATAGTGGTTTATTGGAGATAAGAGTCTCACAGACTTTTCCTACCTGGGCTGGCTTTGAACCATAATCCTCAGATCTCAGCCTCCTGAGTAGCTAGGATTACAGGTGTGAGCCACCGGCACTCAGCCAGAATTTTTAAAGTTACAATTTGTAAATAAGTAGGGGAAATGGAGTTTTCTTTTACCCCTACTACAGAAAAAAATGTGAATTATGAATAGATCATAAAATTAAGTCTGATTGTACTGAGAGAAAAAGCTCGTGTTATATGACTTACTATACTGCCTGAATTTGTGCTTGTGTCCATTATTTTAAAAACAGAAATGCGAAGACTGATAATGAAATTTCAAATCTTTTATGTTTTCACTTATCATGGATCACTGAGGAGGCACAATTTTATGCCATTAGCATCTCAGTTAAACTTTAAGAAAAAAGGTAGAATGCTGAAAACTAAAATTACAATATTAAAAATGTATCAGTAAAAATCCAAATTTTCTAGTTCTTAAATATTTTAGGACATATTTTATGTTTAGACATAATACTTATAATAATTAGTTATAATTCTAATTAATTACTAAGAGTTCAAGATATCTTTTCAACAATGAATGTTAATGAATATAGAAATATCTTCTGTGGAAAAATCATTTTTGTGGCAATCATTTCTAGTTTGAAACTCAATAGAAATACTGAAGTATGTAAAACAGTCAAGATTTCACAGAGTTTTAATAACTGAGAATATTGAGGACAGAGTAATGATCTCAGTAGCAATTTTCTAAATAATGTCAGACTCTTTTGGCACATAGCCATAGTTGTGTTTTTGTTTTTGTTTTTCATTCAATCATGGGGCTTGAACTCTGGGCCTGGGTGCTGTCCCTGAGCTCTTCAGCTCAAGGCTAGTGCTCTACCACTTGAGCCACAGTGCCACTTCGGGATTTCTCGTGGTTACTTGGAGATGAGTCTCATGGACTTTGCTGCACAGGCTGGCTTTGATCTGTAATCCTCAGATCTTAGCCTCCTGAGTAGCTAGGATTATGAGCATGAGCCACCAGCAACTGGATGTTCTGTTTCCATTGAGATATTAAAGATGCTGTATGAAATACACACTAATTTTACTTAAATATACACATATTGTAATAGAACAAATTCTCTTTAGGCATTGTAGTATACATGTGAGCATGTAAGTTAAAATGTTTCATTATATTTCTATAATAAATATATTGATAATACTGACCTTTCCTATAGAAGATACAACTTAGGTCAGTTCAGCAGTTTCTTAAATATTGAACAGATGTGGGTATATATATATATATATGTTTGTATATAAACTAAAGAGAAAAATTATGTCAACTTTCTGTTTTTAAACTTTCTTATCTTACACTAGGACAACAAAACTAGAATATAATGTCTATGCCTGATGTTTTGTGTTTAAAGATTGGTCTCAAATTCTATTAGGGACATAGAATCGATAAAAATCCAAAGAAATTTATACAGATAAAATCGTTGGCAAATGTCACTTTGAGTCTTTCTTTGTACCCTATAAGTAGTTGACTGAATCTCATTTCTACAATGGCAAATCTTGCCAGCCTGAATAGTTCATTAGTTTTCTGTGGCTGCTATAACAAGTTGCCACAAATCTGGTGATTTAAAACAAGATATTTATTATTTTATAATTCTGTAGGGCAGAATTTGACATGAGTGCTACATTTAGATCTGTAGGTTTTAGGGAACAATTAATTCTCTAACTCTTGCACACAGAAAATTACAAATGTATTTGGGTATTTTAGTCAAATATACTAATCAGTGCAAATATATACTGAAATGGCTACAGGTCAGGTCTACCTATTTTTAAATTTTTATTTATTTTTTTGTTAATTTTATTGTCAAAGTGATGTGCAGGGGGCTTACAGTTACATAAAAATAAGGTAGTGAGTTGGTTCCATATCTTAGCTATGGCGAATAATGTTGCAATAAACATAGTTGTGCTGGTAGCTTTAGTATGGTCTTGTTTGTGATCATTTGGGTAAATGCCCAAAAGTGGGAGTGCTCGGTCATAGGGGAGCTCTACTTGGAGTCTTTTGAGGATCCTCCATACTACTTTCCAAAGTGGTTGAACAAGTTTACACTCCCACCAACAATGTCCCTTAGTAGATGAATGGATCAACAAAACGTCACACACACACACACACACACACACACACACACACACACACACACACACACACACACACACACACACACACACACACATTGGAATTCTATGCCTCCATCAGAAAGAATGATATTGAAATGGTAAGACTTGTAAAAAATTATATTAAGTGAAGGAAGCCAGGCCCAAAGAAACGTAGGTACCATGATTTCCCTTATTTGCAATAACTATTATATGTCTAGGACAAGCAGAAAAAGTCAAAAGCTATGTACATTTGGCCATATAAGATGATGTTAAGCAAAATGAACCATAGGAACACAAGTGATTATTTTTGCCTGCTATGGTTTTTGACATATTTATAATGTACTATGTGATTTTTTGTATGTTTTTTATTGTAAAAATGTTGTTCAGAAGAGTTACAGTTACATGAGCAAGGTAATGAATACATTTCATATTGAGCATTTTGCCTCCTCCTTTATTTTCCCCCTACTATCCCTTCCCTTCCACTTCCACAAATATCCCCCACCCCTACCAAAGCTGTAAAGTTCGTTTTCAACGTAGTGTTTTGTATATCTTATTATTATAATGGGTTAACCTGTATCCTTATTTAAGTATTTTTTTCCCTTCCCCTCCCTGAATTAGAGAAGTGTATGTACAAAATGTAGGCCCCTACATCAAATTCAGTGAAAACAGGGGTTATACCGGGGGGAGGAACATACAAAGAAACAAAAAATCACATGGTACATTATAAATAAAATAAATAAATAAATACATTAGAAACAATATCAAGAAAGAAAAAAGATATTTGGATCCCAATCTTGGGGTTCATTTCTCTGAACATCATCTTATATGTTCATAAGTATATAGCTTTTGGCCTTTTCTGCTTGTCCTAGACATATACTAGTTATTGCATATAAGGGAAACCATGGGACCTATGTTTCTTTGGGCCTGACTTACTTTATTTAATATAATTTTTTCCAAGTCTTTCCATTTCCTAACAAACGGGGCGATGTCATTATTTCTGATGGAGACATATAATTCCATTGTGTGTGTGTGTGTGTGTGTGTGTGTGTGTGTGTGTGTGTGTGTGTGTGTGTGTGTGTGTGTATGTATATATGTATATACCTCATTTTCTTGATCCATTCATCTACTGATGGGCATCTGGGTTGGTTCCATACCTTAGCTATGGTAAATAATTCTGCAATAAACATAGATGTGCTGGTGGCCTTAGTATGGCCTTGTTTGTGATCGTTTGGGTAACTTTCCAAAAGTGGTGATTGCTGGGTCATAGAGGAGCTCTATGTGGAGTCTTTTGAGGAACCTCCATACTGCTTTCCAAAGTGGTTGAACAAATTTACACTCTCACCAAAAATGCAGTAGGGTTCCCTTAGGGCCACATCCCCTGTAGCATCTGTTGTTATTAGAGTTCTTGATTATAGCCATTCTAACTGAGGTGAGGTGGAATCTCAATTATTGTTTTGATTTGCATTTCTTTTATGGCTAGAGAAGTTGAGCATTTCTTTATGTGTCTATTGACCATTCTTATTTCCTCTTCAGAGAAGTTTCTCTTTTTTTTTTAAATTTTTTTATTGTAAAGATACTATACAGAGGGTTACAGTTACATGAGTGAGGTAATGAGTACACTTCCTCTTGAACATTGTTACCCCCTCCATTGTTTTCCCCCTACCATCCCCTCCCTCCCTCCCTTCCCCGAGGTTCTTTTTTTTTTTTGATTGTGATTAAGTAATTACATAATTTCCGGAAATTCACAGTATTGTGGAATAATGATGCTCATTTAAAGTCACAAGTTCATTCTAACTTTCCTGGAGCAAATTGTCTATCACAGTCTGTAATATATAACGGTGCTCACATGTTATATACCATATATGTGATCAGCAGCATGGGGATATTTGGTAGTGGTTCAACCAGATGAGTGGGAGTTCTTTGTTTCTTAAGTCCTGTTAGTTTTGTCATATCACCTAACATTTTGGATTTAGCATCCACTTATCAGGGAGACCATGTACTGTTTGTCTCTTCGTTCTTGGCTTACCTCGCTCAACATGATTCCTTCTAGCTCCATCCATTTCCCTGCAAATGCCATTATTTTGTCATTTCTAATGGCTGCATAATATTCCATTGTGTATAGATACCACAATTTTTGGATCCATTCATCTGTGGTGGGGCATCTAGGTTGTTTCCATATCCTAGCTATTGTGAACAGTGCTGCAATAAACATGGAGGTGCACGTGTCCTTGTATATTGGTTCCTGTTGTTCAGGGTAGATGCCTAGAAGTGGTATGACTGGGTCGTAAGGGAGGTCAATCTTTAGCTTTCTAAGGACCTTCCAGACTTCTTTCCAAAGTGGTTGTATAAGTGTACATTCCCACCAGCAATGTAATAGGGTTCCTCGTTCTCCACATCCCCTCCAGCATTTGTCGTTGGCTGATTTGTGGATGTGGGATATTCTGACTGGGGTAAGGTGGTATCTCAGGGTTGTCTTTATTTGCATTTCCTTCACCACCAGGGATGATGAACATTTCCTCATGTGTTTCTTTGCCATTTTTATTTCTTCATTTGAGAAGTCCCTCTTTAGTTCCCTTGCCCATTTAGTAATTGGTTTGTTAGGTTTGGGAGGGATTAGTTTCTTGAGCTCCCTGTATATACAGAATGTTAACCCCTTGTCTGATATATTGCTGGTAAATATTTTTTCCCAATTAGTTGGTTGTCTTTCTAGCTTGGTTGCGATAGTTTTATCTGTGCAGAAGCTTTTTATTTTAAGGTAGTCCCATTTGTCGAGTCTCTCTCCAACTTGTTGTGACCCTGGGACTCTGTTCAGGAAGTTCCTTCCTGTTCATGTGTCTCTCCTACTCTGTCCTGCAGTAGTTTCAGAGATTCAGGTTTAATGTTAAGGTCTTTAATCCATTTTGAGTTGATGTTGGTGCATGGTGATAGGCTGGGGTCCACTTTTAGTTTTCTGCATGTGGCTGCCCAGTTTTCCCAGCACCAGCGGTTGAAGAGGCTGTGTTTCTTCCATTGTATGTCTTTGGCTCCTTTGTCGAATATCAGCTGGCTGTAGGCCTGTGGATTTATTTCTGGATCTTCTATTCTGTTCCATTGGTCTTTGGGTCTGTTTTTGTGCCAGTACCATGCTGTCTTTGTTATTATAGCTCTGTAGTAGAGTTTGAAGTTCGACATGGATAGCCCTCCCATATTGTCTTTAACTCCTAGAATTTTTTTGGCTATTCTAGGTCTTTTGTTGTTCCATATGAATTTTTGGACTGTTTTCTGTATTTCAGTGATGTACGTCATTGGGATTTTAATAGGAATTGCGTTGAATTTGTATATTAGTTTTGGAAGTATTACCATCTTTCTATATTAAGTCGGCCTATCCAGGAGCATGGGAGGTCTTTCCATTTCCTAGTGTCTTCTGCAATTTCTTTCTTTAACTTTTTATAGTTCTCATTAAATAGTTCTTTTACATCTTTGGTTAGGTTAATTCCTAAATATTTTATTTTTTGGGAGGTTATTGTGAATGGGGTTGCTCCCTTTATTTCCCTCTCTTCCTGTACATTATCAGTGTATAGGAAGGCAACTGATTTTTGTGGGTTTGTTTTGTATCCTGCTATTTTGCCAAAGTGATTTATGATTTCTAAGAGTTTGGGGATGCAGTTTTTGGGATCGTGGAGGTATAGTATCATGTCGTCTGCAAAAAGGGATAGTTTAACTTCTTCTTTCCCTATGCGGATCCCTTTAATGTCTTTTTCTTGCCTTATTGCCCTGGGTAAGGGTTCTAGGACTATATTGAAGAGGAGTGGAGACAGTGGGCATCCTTGCCTTGTTCCTGATTTTAGGAGAATTGGTTGTAGCTTTTCCCCATTAAGTATAATATTGGCTATTGGTCTGTCATAAATGGCTTTTATTGTTTTTAGAAATGTTCCTTCTATTCCTATTTTCTCCAGAGCTTTTTAGCATGAATGAATGTTGAATTTTGTCAAAGGCCTTTTCTGCATCTGTGGCGATAATCATGTGATTCTTGACCTTGGCTCTGATGATATGTTGGATTACATTTATTGACTTACGTATGTTAACCATCCCTGTGTCTCTGGGATGAAGCCTACCTGGTCATAGTAAATTATTTTTTTTTATGTGTTTCTGGATTCTGTTAGCTAGAATCTTGTTAAGGATCTTTGCATCTGTGTTCATCAAGGAGATTGGCCTGTAATTCTCCTTTTTGGTTGGGTCTTTGCCTGGTTTGGGGATGAGTGTGATATTGGCTTCGTAGAATGAGTTTGGGATAGCTCCCTCCTTCTCTGTTTCTCTGAAGAGCTTGAGGAGTATGGGTATTAGTACTTGTTTAAAGGTCTTATAGAATTCTGCTGTGAAACCATCTGGTCCTGGGCTTTTTTTTTTGTTGGAAGACTTTTGATAGCTTCCTGTATCTCATTATAGGATATTGGCTTATTTAATTGGTTAACTTCTTCTTTGCTCAGTTTGGGCAACTTGTATTTCTCTAAAAATGCATCCATTTCTGCCTGATTTTCTTCCTTTAGAGAGTATAGCTTTTGAAAGTAGTCTGTTAGAATTGTTTGGATATCTTGGGTACGTGTTGTGATGTTTTCCGTGGCATCCCTAATCCTATTAATATGGGTTTCCTCTCTTCTTTTTTTAATTAATCTAGCCAATGGACCATCAATTTTGTTTATTTTTTCAAAGAACCAGCTTTTTGTTTGGTTTATTTTGGTTATGGTTTTCTGATTTTCTAATTGGTTAATCTCTGCTTTTAATTTGGTTATCTGGCTTCATCTAGTAGCTTTAGGTCCCATTTTTTCTTGTTTTTCTAGCTGTTTTAATTGCAACATGAGATTATTTACTTGGACTGTCTCCATTCTCTTGATGTGGGCACTGAGGGCAATAAATTTGCCCCTCAGGACTGCTTTTGCTGTGTCCCACAAGTTTCTTTGTGAGGTGTTTTCATTTTCATTGAGTTGTAGGAAATGCTTTATTTCTTCTCTGATCTCTTCTGTTATCCAGGCATTGTTAAGGAGTGTGCTGTTCAATTTCCATGTATTAGAGAAATTTCTGCGGTATGCTTTGTTATTGAGAGCTAGCTTGATTCCACTGTGTTCAGATAGGATACAGGGGATTATGTCGATCCCTTTGTATTTGCTTAAGTTCCTTGCATGAACTATGATATGGTCTATTTTGGAGAAAGTTCCGTGAGCTGCTGAGAAGAATGTGTACTGTGTTGTTTTAGGGTGAAATACTCGGTAGGTGTCAGTTAATTCCGCTTGGGTATAGCCTCTCTTAATTAGGTAGCTTCTTTGCCAATCCTCTGGTTGGTAGACCTGTCCTTTGGTGAGAGTGGTGTGTTAAAATCTCCTAGTATTATCGTATTGGGATCTATTTTATTCTGTAAGTTTGAGAGCATTTGTTTGACATATCTGGGTGCACCAATATTTGGGGCATATAAGTTGATGATGGTTATATCCTCCTCTTGGATTGTTCCCTTTATTAATATGTAGTGTCCGTCCTTGTCTTTCTGTACTGATTTTAATGAAAAGTTTATTTGGTCAGATATCAGGATAGCTACACCTGCTTTCTTACTGGGGGCGTTTGATTGGTAGATCCTTTTCCACCCCTTCACTCTGAGTTTGTTTGTATGTTTGGCTGAGAGGTGGGTCTCCTGAAGGCAACAGATGGATGGGTCTTGTTTTCTGATCCAGTCCTCAGTTCGTTTTCTTTTAATTGGTGAATTCAGCCCATTTATATTAAGAGAAAGTATAGAGAGATGCATTGTTGTCCCTGCCATTCCGTTTTCCTAGGTTTTTCTTCTTTCCTTTCCTCCTGTGCTTGCTCAGTTAGACTTTGAGTAACGCCTGTTTGGGGCAGGCCCCAGTTCCTGGTTGCTTTATTCAGGTTGTGTCCCCCCTCTTAGAATTCTTTGTGATGCTGGCTTAATGTTTATGTATTCATTTAGTTTTTCTTTGCTATTAAAAGTTTTCAGTTCTCCATCGAATGTGAATGCTAGCTTTGCCGGGTATATTAGATTGGGTTGGCAGTTATTGGCTCTCAGGGCTCGTATGGTGCTTTCCCAGGCTTTTCTTGCATTCATTGTTTGTGTGGAGAGATCTGCAGTGATTCTAATTTTTTTCCCATTGTAGTATAGCTCCTTCTTCATTTTTGCTGCATGCAGGATTGTTTCCTTATTATTCAGATCTATCATTTTTACTATAATGTGTCTAGAAGTGTTTCTCCTGGAGTCTTGCTTGTTGGGTGTTCGATAAGCTTTTGTGATGTAGTTAAGATGGTCGTTTTTGAGGTGGGGAAAATTTTCATTGATTATCTTGTTAAATAGGTGTTGCATTTCCTTGCTCTGGAATTCCTCACCTTCGTCCACTCCGATTATGCAAAGGTTAAATTTTTTAGCATTATCTGCTTGCTCTTGAATTTCCCTTTGGTTTAATTTGAGTGATTTTTCCATATCTGTCTCTTTTTGGTCCAGTTGGTGTATTCTTTCTTCTGTATCTGACACTCTACCTTCCATTTCATTCACTCTGTTGATGGTGGCTTCTATTGTGGTTTGCATGGAGGAAATGGATCCCTTTATGGATTCAATGTTGGTTCTCAGAGTACTGATCTCCCCTCTCAATGAGGTATGCATTACCTCTAATTTGGAGTTTATCTCACTTCTTACTGAGGTTTGTGCAGCTTCTATTTTTGCATCCAACTCTTGTTTGATATCCTGTGTCTTTTTTGATAGTTCATCCTTGTGCTCTTTCAATTTCTGATCAATTTCTCGTTTTATTTCTTGAGTCATTGCCTCCAGCAACCCTTGGATGTAGGTTTTGTCTTCCATTCCTGCTTTGCTCCCACTGGGGCTTTCCCCTGTGTGACTGCTGGCTTTTGAGGTGAGCTTGCTGTCCTGGGTGGTGGTAAACCTTGTGATTTTTCTCTGTGATTTTCGCATGGAGGTTCAGGAGACTGCTCTTCAATTTTGTTTTGGTGTGTCTGTCTTTGCTTGGTTGCTGATTCTGTATTGGTAGAGAGAGTCTGTGCCTGATCTGGGTTCTGTTGGGAGCCTATTTCCAGCTGCTATTCTGACTTACTTAGGATTCTCAGCTCTCTGCTGTAGATTGCTGGCAGTTCCCGCCTTTGGAAGGGTTGAGCAGCCTAGACTGCTTGTGTTTGCTCCTACGGGTGCTCTTGTGAAGAACAGATGCTCTGGATGTACTCTCCCAAATACTGGAGTCTGCTATGGGCTCCTGATGTGTTTTTGTTTGTTTGTTTTGGGCTGGTTGTGGGCTTGAACTCTAGGTTTGGGTGCTGTCCCTCAGCTCTTCAGCTCAAGGCTGGCACCCTACCATTTGAGCCACAGCACCACTTCTGACCCTTTTTGCTTTTGTGATGCTGAGGAATCAGATCCAGGGCCTCATACATCCAAGACTATCACTCTATTGCTGAGCCACCTTAACAGTCTGAGCTCCTGCTTACTATCAGGTGCTGGCAGCCTGTGTTGCCCAATTCCCAGTCTAGGGTATATGGGTGGAGTTTTGGTGGGGTTTGGGCTTCTCTTGTCCTGGGCCTCCAAGTCTTTTGTTGTCACAGGCATGCTTCCCGGGGAGTGTTGTTTCCTGGTTTTCTCCCCTCTGTTGAGGCATATGCTCAGCTTTTTACTTCAGTTGGGAGGAGTTGGTCGTGTTGTTCAGGTGCCGGATCCCCGGGCCTGGTTCCGGCCCCAGCCTGGAGCGTGCTCATTAGGCCTGTGCTGATGTGTATACCCCCTAGGTTATGCAGCCTGGAGTGCGCTCGTTAGGCCTGTGCTGATGTGTATACCACCTAGGTTATACAGCCTGGGGGACACAGTTCAAATTTTTTCTACTGTTAGTAGTCTTGACCCAGGGGCTCTGTTCCTGGCTTGGGCATTTAAGCTCCCTTCCAGGGGTGCTCTTGCTCTAGCCTGGCCAGCTGAGTGTGCTCCACAGGCTGGTGAGTTCTCAAACAGTTCCCAGTTTTAGTGGGTCCTGTGGTCCGGGTGTTGGGGTAGGGAGTCTAGGTCAGGGTCTGGGGATTCCCTCCAGCTCTGGTCTCCCTTGAGGGATACACTGTCCCCTGTGGGGTACTCACCCTGGAGCTGGTTGTTTCTGTGTGGTGTAGGTCGTCAGTTGTTGTTGCAATCCGAGTTCAGTTGGGGTGGTTGCGGGCTGGGTTGGGCGGTGGTGGCTCTGTGTGATTCTTTTCTGTCTCTGCCTCTGTCGAAGCTGTCGGGTCAAAAGTGTCCATGCTCAGGCAGCTTCTTCGCGGTGCCTCTGGGGCCCGGGCGGCCCTGCCGGGTCATTGCAATCGCGATCAGGTGGGTGGTCTGCTGACAGGACCCTTTGTCACGCTGCTGGTGCCGAGCGGCTTTGGCGGGATGGAGCCTCTCTGCTTGGGTGGAGAGTGAGGGGTGGGGGTGGGATCTTCGTGCAGACTCCCGGCTGGTAGGTTTCTCTGTTCCTGGCGATCCGCTGTTCTGCAAACTGGTACCTGGTGATCTGCAAGCGGCCCCCTGTGTCTCTGGGGCTCTGGCAACCCCCACTGGGCCGGCTGGCCAGCGGCTTGGCGCACTGCCGCGCGGCCAGTAAAGGTTGGGGAAGGGGTCTTTGCTTTTCTCTGTTCTGAAATTCTTCTTTTCCTCTCTTTCTTTTTTTTGTTATTTTCCACCTCTGGTTTTTCTCTGAGTGTTCTTCTTTTTGTTGTTGTCGGTTTCTTGGGGAGATTAAGCGTTGGAACTGGAACTCTCTTTTTGCTTGGAGAGAGCTGTGGCATTTCCCTACTGCCCCGTCGCCATCTTGGTCCCCCCTCTCAGAGAAGTTTCTCTTTAAGTCTTTAGCCCACTTATTTAGCCGGCCGTTGTTTCTTTGAGGATTTATTGTTGGGGGATTTAATTTTCTGAGTTCCATGTATATTTTAGATATGAGACCCTTGTCCATTGTATGGCTAGTGAAGATCTTCTCCCAATCCATGGGTTTTCTATTGATCTTGCTAGCTATGTCCTTTGCCATGCAGAAGCTCTGCAGCTTCATGCAATCCCATTTATCCAACCTTTCTTTGAGTTGTTGTGTTTCTTTATTAAGAAAATTTAGGCCTGTGCCAAGGAGACCTAGGGTTTCTCCTATTCCTTCCTGTAATGTTTTTAGTGTGTCTGCTTTGACTCCAAGGTTTTTGATCCATTTGGTGTTGATTCTGGTGCAGGTGATATATAAGGTTCTAGCTTTAATTTTCTACAGCACCATTTTGCCAGCGCTATTTACTGAAGAGGCTGTCTTTCTTCCATTCTATTTTTTTTAGCTCCCTTATCGAAGATTAGGGAAGATAGATGTGTGGGTTCATTTTTGGGTTTTCAATTCTATTCCATTGGTCCTCAGGTCTGTTTTTGTGCCAGTATGAAGCTGTTTTGATTACTATGGCTTTGTAGTAGAGTTTGAAATTTGGTACTGATATTCCTCCAGCACTGTTCTTTTTGTTAAGGATCGTTTTTGCTATTCAGGGTCTTTTATTGTTTCATATGAATTTTTGGATTGCCTCTTCCATTTCCTTGAAGAATGAGGTTGGAATATTGATAGTTATCGCATTGAATTTGTAGATATCCTTTGGAAGTATTGCCATTTTCACAATGTTGATCCTTTCAATCCAGGAGAATGGGTGGTTTTTCTACTTCCTAAGTTCTGCTTTGATTTCCTTTTCCAGGTTTGAAAAGTTTTCGTCGTAGAGGTCCTTCACTTCTTGAGTTAACTCCTAAGTGTTTTATTTTTTTGTGGGGCTACTATAAAAGGAGTTGCTTTCATGATTTCAGCGGGGCTCTTCTCATTGTTAGCATACAGAAAAGCCATTGATTTTTGAGGGTTAATTTTATACCCTGCTACATTGCCAAAGTTTCAAATCACCTCAAGTAATTTGGGAGTGGAATCTGTGGGATTCTTTAAATACAAGATCATGTCATCTCCAAAGAGGGAGAGTTTTACTTCATCTTTCCCCATTTGGATCCCCTTTATGTTTGCATCTTGTCTTATTGCAATAGCTAGGCATTCTAATACTAAATTGAAGAGAAGTAGAGAGTGGCCATCCTTGTTTCATTCCTGATTTTAGAGGAAATAGCTTTAGTTTTTCACCATTAAGTATAATGCTGGCTGTACATTTGTCATATACAATATATGTTCCATGGATTCCTAGTGTTTCCAGAGCTTTCATCATATAGGGGTGTCGGATCTTGTCAAATGCTTTTTCTGAATCTATTGAGATAATCTTTTCTTTGCCGTTGTTGATGTGATGAATTATATTAATATATTTGTGTACATTGATCCAGCTTTGCATCCCTGAAATGAATCCTGTTTGATCATGGTGTATGATTTTTTTGATGAGTTGTTGAAGTCGATTGACCAAAATTTTGTTAGAAGTTTTGTATTGATGTTCATAAAAGAAATGGGTCTATAGTTCTCTTTTCTGATGAGTCCCTGCCTGGTTTTGGGATGAAGGTTCTGGTTGCTTCATAGAAAGAGTTTGGTAGTGAGCTTTTTCTTTCAATTTCATTGAAGACATGGAGGAGTATTGGTGTAAATTCTGCTTTGAAGGCCTTGGAGAATTCCACTGTAAATCCATTCAGTCCTGGACTTTTCTTAGGTGGTAAGTCTCTTATTGCTGCTTCTATTTTGATGCTTGATAAATTGGTTTAACTCATCTCGGTTTAGTTTTGGCATGGTGATATTTGCTAGAAAAGCATCCATTTCTTCCAGATTCTCAAACTTATTAGCATAAATGTTTGAGAAGTATTCCCTTATACTGTTCTGAGTATTGGTTGTTTCTGTGGTAATGTTTCCATTCTCATCTCTGAGTTTATTTATTTGGGTGTGTTCTCTTCTTTTTCTGATAAGATTTTGTAAGGGTCTGTCAATTTTTTCAAAAACCTACACTTTAAAAAATTATTTCTATAGTCTTTTTTCAATTCTAATTCATTTAATTCTGATTGAATTTTAATTATTTGTTTTAATCTACTGGATTGGGGTTTAGCTTGCTGTTCTTTTTCAAAGAGCTTCAGATGTCTCATTAAGTTGTTGGTTTTAGATCTCTCCGATTTGTTGATGTAGGAACTCAGAACTCTAAACTTGCCTCTGAGTACAGCCTTTGCTTTGTCCCAAAGGAGCTGGTAATTTGTGTGTTCATTTTTGTTGAATATCATGAACATTTGAATTTCCTTTATAATCTTTTCCACGACAGACTGGTGATTCAACAGTGTGTTGTTCAGTCTCCATGTGTAACAGGGCTTTCTTTGGTGGCTTTTGGTGTTGAGTTCTAATTTTATTTCCTTGTTGTCTGAGAGAATGCAGGGCATAACTTCAATGTTTCTGAATTTCGACAGGTTTGCTTTGTAACCTACATGTGGTCTATTTTGGAAAATTTTCCATGTGCTGCTTAGAAAAACATGTATTCTTATGGTGCTGGGTGAAATATGTGGTAGATCTCTGTTAAATTTAATTAGATCTATACATATGTTTGATATGTGGTTTCTCTGTTGAGTTTTTGCCGAGTTGATCTATCTAATGGGCATAGTGGTATGTTAAAGTTCCCAACAATTAATGTCTTTTAATCTATGTGAGATTTGAGTGAAAGTAGTGTTTCTTGGATAAATTGGGGTGATCCGTTGTTTGGTGATTAGATATTTAGAATTAAATATCCTCCTGAAGGAGAGATCCCTTAATTAGTATGTAGTGACCTTCTTTATCTCTTCTCACTAATTTTAATTTGAAGTCTATTTCTTGTGATATTAGGATTGCAACTGTCACTGGCTTATGGGGGCCATTTGCTTGGTAGATTGTATTCTAGCCTTTCACTTTCAAAATATGTTTGTTTTTATGGGCAAGGTGTGACTCTTGAAGGAAGCGGGTAGAAGGATCTTGCTTTTAATCCAACTAGACAGTCTATGTCACTTAATTGGAGAGTTAATTACATTAATATTGAGAGTTAGGACTGAGAAGTGTTTGGTAGTTCCTTCCATTTTATGGACCTTATTGGGGTCTGGGACAATTGGGTTCTTCCTGTGGTTCTTGGATTCTCAATTTGGATATGGTTTCTTGACCTTTATCATGGTCTTGTTGGTTTTCTTTTCTTTTATATTTTTTTATTATGAAAATACCATACAGAGAGGTTACAATTACATGAGCAAAGTAATGAGTACATTTTTTTTATCAAGCATTGTTGCCTCCTCCTTTGTTTCCCCTTACCATCCCTGCCGTCCTCTTCCTCTCCCCCTCCTCTTCCACCCCTTCCCCCTCACCAAAGTTGTAAAGTTTGTTTTGCAACATAATGTCTTGTACATCTCATTGTTTCAATGGGTCCATCTGTATCCCTATTAAAACAATTCCTTTTTTCCCTTCCCCTCGACGAAGTATACCAACATCAAATACAGTGAAAAGAGGGGTTATACCGTGGAGAAGGAATATTCAAGAAACAAAAAAAGTCATCTTATAAATATGTTAGAAACAATAGCAAGAAAGAAAAAACATTTGAGTCCTTATCTTGCTGTTCATTTCACCTAGCATCAACTTATCTGACCATTTCTGCTTGTCTCAGGCATATACTAGTTATTGCAAATAAGGGAAACCATGGGACCTATGTTTCTTTGGGCCTGGCTTACTTCACTTAAAAAAACTTATATTGAGTTTTGTTGGTTTTCTATGTGTAGGACATAGTTAAGTATCTTTTGTAGGGCTGGTTTGGTGGAGATATATGGTTTCAGTTTTTCTATCATTCCAAGCTCTTTTTGCTTTAATTGTCTCTGCTGAGAAATCTGAGGTCATTCTAATTGGCTCTCCTTTAGAGGTGATTGATCTTTTCTCCTTGACAGCTTCAAGGATCCTTTCCTTGGTCTGAATTGATCCTGTGTGGATTAAAATGTGTTGGATGGGATGTCCTGTTTTGGTCTCGCCTATTTGGGGTTCTAAAAGTTTCTTGTATCTGAATAGGTCTATCTTTTTGCATGTTTGGGCAGTTCTCTGCTAGGATCCTGCTAAATAAATTTCCTAGACCATTAACCTGTGTCTCTAGATGCTCCTCTACACCTTCTGTTCGTGTCTTCTAAAAGTCGAATAGATCTTTCATATTTCTTGGATTTTTCTTGGATACGTGTATGTTTGTTCTCTATAATATATAGACTGTCTTCAATCTCCATGATTCGATCTTCCGCATGGTCTAACCTACTGTCAAGACTTTGTACTTTGGTTTTTATTTCCTTTCCTTTTAATTGGTCGGCTTTGATGGCTTCAGATTCTTTGTTGGAGCTTTGTTTTAGATCTTGTATAGACTTCTTTACGTCCTTAATTTGTTTTTCAATGTTAATTCTCAAATCCCTTAGTTGATTTGTTATGGTTTCATTGGACTCCCTTTCCTCCTCATGGGCTCCATTGAGCATTTCCTTTGTGGCCTCCCTGGATTCTCTCAGTTGTCTGTTTATGGATTCCATGAATGCCTCCATTGATCTTTGTCTATTCTCATCCCACTCACCCAATTCCTGTATTATTCTTTGATTAGCTTCCTCATGCTCACACAATTGTTGTATTACTTTTTGATTATTCTCAGTCTTCTCAAGCAATTCCTGTATTAAATTTTGATTAGCTTCCTCATGCTCACTATGTTCCTGTGTTAATCTTTGGTTTGCCTAGTCTCACTCCCTATAACGCTCACACTGAGTCCTGTGCAGGCTTTCTATCTTTTCTTTCACCATGTTTACCAGTTGTGTGTGGAGCTTTTGGGGAACTCTCTTCTGGATTATTCATTAACTGTTCTTTCACCTGATTATCAAGAGTGGTAATTGATATATCTGTACTTGCCATTTTTCTTGGTTTCTCATGCTTGTTCTGTCCATTTGGTATGAAAATAACACCAATTTCACTTTAGAACACTATTTTAAGGCAAGCATTAACCAGAGTCCTGTAGTTGCACAGCTTGATTGATGCAGTCAAAATGGCTGCAGATACAACATCTTTCAACAGATACATTCTAATTTAACATCAAACAACTGTGGATTAATAGGCTAATATCATCAAAGAGGGATTTAACATACCAGAAATTAATAGATTTAGGGAGAATTGTGGGGAAAAATAGGATTAGAGGAATGTATAGAGGTAAAAGGAAAGAGTGTATTTAATCTAGCCCTAATTTCAGAGAGGAAATGGATATAACAGAATGAAAGGAGAAGAGAGATAAAGAAACAAGAAAAAATGAAAAAAAAACACAAAAAATTTAAATTTAAAAAAGAAACACTTAAAATTATGTAAGTATAAAGAAATAGTATTTATAGAAGAAAAGGATAGAATGAGAAGAGAGAGATAAAAAGGAAAAAGGAAAAAGAAGGAATAAAAAATTTACAAGTGGAGGGCAATACTTGATAAGAAATGTACTCATTATCTTGCCCATGTAATTGTAACCCCTCTGTACAGTATTTTCAAAATAAAAAAATATTTACAAGCAGAATACTTAAAAGTTATGTAAGTAGCCGGGCGCTGGTGGCTCACGCCTGTAATCCTAGCTACTCAGGAGGCTGAGATCTGAGGATCGCGGTTCAAAGCCAGCCCGGGCAGGAAAGACCGTGAGACTCCTATCTCCAATAAAACCACCAGAAAACCGGAAGTGGCGCTGTAGCTCAAGTGGTAGAGCACTAGCCTTGAGCTGAAGAGCTGAGGGACAGCGCCCAGGCCCAGAGTTCAAGCCCCACGACCGACAAAAAAAAAAAAAAAAGTTATGTAAGTATAAACAAATAATACTACTATAAAGGAATTAAGCTTATGAACTTGTAAATTGAGTAATCAATTTCTGAATTAAGTATGCACACAATGAAGGATAATATCTAATAATTGTGACAGATATATATCTGGAGATAAGCAGAACAACAATTAAGTTGTGCAAAAAAAAAGGACCAAAAGTTTAAAAGAGATTTAAAAAACAAAAATAAAACACACACATACACACAAACTCACACACACACCTAAAGTAAAAATTGTGAAAAAAATAGAAAACAATTTTTTAAAAAAAATTAAAAATAGGTAGGAAAAAGAGTTCTTTGGTTTTTGTTTTGGGAGGGGGAGGATCTTGTTTCTCCCTTGTATCCATAACCAGTCTTTTGGTGGAGTCTCTTGTGTGATGAGGCTAGGTTGTGGGTAGGGTGAAGCCTATCAGCAATCAGTAGCTTTTCCCTGAAGGGCTAGCTCCTGAAACACTCCCAGAGCCCAGCCTAGAGCCATTCTCAGGGCTTATGTTTACTGAGTTTCAATTGTTTGTCTAGGCTACAGTGGGGAGGGGCAGCCTCTGTCTCTGTTCACCCAGTGAATAAAGTCTGTCCTCCAGGGGTGGAGATACCTTTGCCTGAGAAGGGCAACTTTCCCTGGGTGTAAGTGAGCAGGGCAGGTCAGGTTCCTGTGACCTGTTAAATGGCCCCTACTGTTTTCTTCCAAGGCCTGAGTTGGAGCTAGCCGCTTGGACCAGGCCTTTGTCAGTATGAGAGATGGAATTCTTCTTTGATGGTGGGGAAGGGGCTATCTTCCCACCGCTGCTCCATGAGAAGAATTGAGGATGTCTTGAGATTACTTACACCAGTCTCTTGGTTTCTGGGCTGTCCATGGTCTATGATCAGCAGGATGATTTCTGCTCCTTGTCAGTTCTTGCTGGCAGTGAGTAGACTCTGCTCACACATGGCATCTGGCGCCTTTGTCCCAGGCTCTCTCCGTTGATATGGCAGCCACCTCCACAGACACGGGTAACTTCTCAGATCTGTCTCCTTAACCAAGCTGCCTGAATTTTTCCCTTCTGGCCAATCTCTCTGTACTGTGATGGCACACTTTGTATGGTTCTCTACCCTAGGACTGTTCACTGGAACACTAAAAGTGCTTTCTATGTGAGAACTTGTTTAGCCTCCAGCTTCTCCTCCACCATCTTCCTCTGGACTCTACTATGTGATTTTTTTTTGTTTCTTTGGTATATTCCTCCCCCATGGTATAACCCCTGTTTTCAATGTATTTGATTCCAGTACCCTGTATCTTGTATATTCATTTTTTTAATTGGGGGAGAGGAAGGGAAAAAACAAAATGCTTAAATCAGGATACTGGTTGACCCATTGTAACAATGAGATGTACAAGACACTATGTTGAAAATGAACTGTACAACTTTGGCAGGGGGAGGGGTTAGGGAATTGGGAAGGGAAGGGATGTTAGGGGAAAAACAAAGGAGGTGGTAACAATGTTCAATAGGAAATGTACTCCTTACATTATTCATGTAACTGTAACCCTCTGTACAGTATCTTTACAATAAAAATATATATTTAAAAATAAGTTAGTGAGTACATTTCTTGTCTAACTTGTAACTTCCTCCCTCATTTTTCTCCCTTTCCTCCCTCCCAACCCCACCTCCAAGTTGTACAGATCATTTCCAACATAATGTCTTGTGAGTATCACTGTAAGCATTGGTTCCCCCTTTGTCCTTTATCTTACCATTTTTTGTTCCTCTTCCCTTCCCTAATTCAGATAAACATATATATAATACCCAGGGTACCAAAAAAAATGCAGTGACAACAAAGGATAAACCATATCAGGGAAAAGTACAAAAGAAAAAAATAAATCACATAGTACATTGAGAACAACAAGGAAAACCTCTTCTGTCCATTTCTTGGAGTTCATTTTGCTTAGTGTCACCTATATGGTCATATGTATGTAGCTATTGTTTTATCTTGCTCATCTGCTAAGATTGTCCTAGACATATACTAATTATTCCAAATAAGGGAAACCATGGGACCTATGTTCCTTTGGGTCCAGCTTACTTCACTTATTATTATTTTTTCCAAGTCCTTCCGTTTCCTTACAAATGGGGTGGTGTCATTCTTTCTGATGGAAGCTAACTATTTTTGTTGTTGTTGTTGTTTGTCATGGGCCTTGAACTCTGGGCCTGGGCGCTGTCCCTCAGCTCTTCAGCTCAAAGCTAGTGTTCTACCATTTGAGCTACAGTGCCATTTCCAGTTTTCTGATGGTTTATTGGAGAGAAGAGTTTCACAGACTTTCCTGCCCAGGCTGGGTTTGAACCGCGATCCTCAGATCTCAGCCTCCTGTGGAGCTAGGATTACAGGCGTGAGCCACCAGCACCTGGCTCCTATTTTTTAAATGTTATGTTTATTTAGTAGTCTCTAGCCTTCATTTCACATAATGTCATTGAAAATCACTCCCAAGACAGAATTTGTCCAATAGGTTGAAACCTTCATTTACAGGATGCTCCAGACACTTTAGAAATTGCTTCTGAAATTTACATAAGTGACTTCTCATAATTAATTATGTGTTTTTCATTTCAGAAAGATCACTCTTAACCTTTTTTGATCTGTTTGTATGCTCTCTAGTTATCTGTTTTCACTCCTATCATCCATCGAACTTTCGTACAAGACCTCTGTTTTGTCTCACACAATTTCAGGTGTTGAAAATCAACATTGGTCCTTATGTAGCACCAATGATTTCTGATTCTCAGTCTAGTAACTGACCACCAACCAAAATGTGATTAATTCACTGTAACTGTTGTTGATAGCCTGCAAAACTATTGTTCTCTTCACATTTGTGCATGTTAAGGTTCTATCACCCAAACAAAAAGAAACTGCAAAACAACAACAAAAACTTAATCAGATAATTAGCCATTATATAAAAAGAGTTTCTAAAACCTTAACATAATCTAAAATAACTTTTAACATGTAAAACTCTTTATTGTGAAGGTGATGTACAGAGTGGTTACAATTACATAAGTAAGAGAATGAGCACATTTCTTTTTAAACAATGTCACCCCTTCCCTCATTTTCTCCTGATTTTTTTCCCCTCCTGACCATCCTTCCCACACACAAATTCTATAGCTCATTTCCAACATAGTATCTAGTCAGTATCATTGTTGAATTGGTTCAGCCTTTGTCTCACCATTTCTGTGTTTCCCTTCCCCTCCCCCCAAAAGATAAACATATAAGACAAAGGGTATAGAAACTCTTACCTTAGAATTGCTTAAAATTTCATCAGTATGTAATAGTGTAATGGGTCTTTAGGGGTTGGTGTTTATTACAGTAGTAATTTTTAGATAAAACATTCCTTTTCCCGACTGATATTTATCCCCTTAATACTTCTGAGATGAAACTGTGCAAGCATATTTCAACTGGCCAAATACATACTTATTGGTGTTTTCTTCTTTCTTACCTCAAATGATTTAATCTGCTGTTGTATACACAAATCATACATTTATTGCAATGGAAAATAACCCAATACTTGTATATATCTCATGGCTGTTGAGTATAAAAATTATAATTGTGGACATTAGCATTTCATTTTCACAAAGCAGGTGCCAGTTTATAGTCCGTTAGGGTTTTATGAAATTTGTGAGTAATGCTGCAAGCTATCTGGCTTACTCAGATCTATTTCCTGTCATCATATATCACAAGTATCTTTTCTACAATAAAACCTTCTGGTGCAGAGCTATTCAGGACCCAGTCACTAGCCCTCCCTTTGATAAAGTCCTCACATATTCTGCCTGTTTTGAATTTGTTCCTTCCCCCCCCCCCCTAGAATCTCACCTTGGCCATACTATTGCTTCTGCATTCCATTATTGAATGAAGGTCATTTAATGACAATGTAGCTTTAGAAAAATTCTAATTAATGCTTTTCATTATTTTAGATATTATTCGCTTATTTTTGACATTTTCCCAAAATTATAGAGAGCCCAAGAACAACAGATCAAAGTAAAACTTCCAAATGTCATTGTTTTGTTCTTATCTTCCATCCTCAAATCTTCAAAACACTTCTGCACACCAGTGGAATATTGATAAATTTCTAAGGAAGAAACAACAAAACCCGTGTATTTCAATGCATTTTTATCCCTTCTTTATCTCACTTGTAGCTGAAAAATTCCAGTTTGCTCAAAAGTAAAACAGTGAATTGCCTAAGAATTTTACAGGAAAATGTGTCAGCTTTTGAGGCCAGCTGATTTCTACTCACAAAATGACAGAGGTATGGACTTGTATAATGGAAAACAGGGCATCAAAGTACTGATTGTGTCAATATATACCCAGTATATGCACAGGGAGAGGTACTTTTATTTAATAGTAGAAATAATTATCTCGTTATATAAAATCACAGGTCCACAGGAAGCTTGACATTTCCGCTAAGGCATAGTTAAACTATTAATTTTGTAATGACCATAGGCAGCTTACAAAGATATATACACCTCTGTATATACAAAGGAAAAAATTCTTCATCACTGTTTGAAAAATCCTTGGTTATTGTGCTAGGAGGATCAGATTTGTGCCAATGATCATACCAAGGAAATTCTTGCAATAAAATCCAGATTCCTGGGAAGATTTGAATGATTCCATTCTACAAATGGGATAAAGGATTACATTTCAACATCTGATCTAGAATCATAATAAAACTTATTGTTTGTAAGAAAAGGATTCAAAGTATTGAGGACATTCTCCCAATGCATTTGTTTTCTTTTCTTTTCCTTTTTGTTTTCTCCTGTCATGGGGCTTGAACTCTGGGTTGAGCACTGTCCCTGTGCTCTTTTACTCAAAGCTAGCCCTCTATCATTTTGACCTAAAGCTCCACTTTCTCTTGGCTAATTGTAGATTTCTCACAGACCTTGTTTTTGCATGGGCTGGCTTTCAACCCCAATCCTCATATCTCAGTCTGCTGAATAGCTCGGATTACAGGCATGAGTCACCAGTGCCTTTGTGTGTTTTCTTCTCTTAATGTACCTTAAATCTCTTTTTCTTAAAAAAGTAATACAAAATATTGAATGATTCTAAGTTATGTAGACAATAAAGTCAAACTACTATATACAAAATCCTTACTACCTTGCACTATTTTAACGTTGAATTGTATTGATATTTCATGTTCCATAATAATTCCAGCTCTCTGGGCAGCCAAAATTAAGATCTGATGAGAATATATTATTTTAGAAACTTCTTGTAGCTATCAGGTTTAATGCAAATTATTTTTGGTGAAAACTGATGTAGCTAACTGACATTGAGAGGTACATTTATGGATTACTATTTTCTTTTTAGAGCTGAACAAGTAAAACTCTCTGGCTTCAAATGAAAGAGTTCTTCTGGTAAAGAATTTCAAAACTATGTGACCAAGAGATTCATATTACTAGGTTTTATTTGTTTCGGTTCCATGAGCATGTAGTAATTTTCACAGAACTTGGTGAGAATTTAAATTCTTTGAGTAGTTATTGAAGCTATCAGTGCATAGCTTGGCACTCTTCACAGCTGGTTCTAAGCATTTCAGTGACTTGAGCAGAAGTGAATTAAATTTTAGAATAGGTCTTTGTTGAAATCACAGAGGATTCATGTGAAAATGATTGATAGTCACATATGGCATTCTATTTGCAGTTCTCATAAGTATATAGCTCCCTTTCACGGGAAAAGTGAAATAAAGGAATTTTAAAGTTGTAAATAAAAGAGTAAACTTTTGGGTAGTTTTAGTTTTATGTATGCCATTTTCCTAATAGAAGATAAATCAAATGATAATCCTTCAGAAAGTGGCTAAAGATGATGCTACATACTGCACAATATTGGAAATATTCAGATGATTTCCCAAACATGTTGTATTATTTTCTTCTCAAAATTTCTCTGTAAGGCTGGGGTGGGAATGATAGTAATTATTTAACCATTTAATGAATGGACTCTCAATACCTGTTATTTATTCCATCTTCCTGCTGTTTTTAAAGGGATTTTCACAATGTTCTAATAGTACAATAGTCACTTAGCACCGTACTGTATACATGAAAGCAGCAAATGGATGTCCCTGAAATATCCACAAAGTAGGTGTGCAACAATAGATACACTCGTTCAGAGGGAAATCTACCTTCTATCCTCACTACAAATACTCATGTTCCTTATCGACTTTTACTTAAAACACAGACACACCAAACATGTTTTATCGGAATGGGTTCAGTTAATGAAAGAGGCATGAGCTAATTCTCCAGATGGCTTTCAAGACTTAGGACAATGTGGAGAGGAAGAAATAGCAGTTCTGGCAGATTAAAAATGATAATTAAAGGTCAAGAGCTGGCTTTCTATTATCCACAACACTTCAAAACCATGCAATATATGATGACTAATATTTCACAAATAGTTTATCCACTTAGATGGGTACTGTAATTTCCCAAGGAAAAACTGAACTATTTATGACTCATTAAATCAGTAGCACTACTATAAATCATAAACCTGTTCAAAGAAAAGAGGGTAATGTAGATAGAACAGGTCCAGCTGTTTAAATATCATATAGCATATGGGGCTTAGTAATTGGACTCAAATGCTAACTGCCAAATAATTTACACTTGTATTAAGTGCTATTATTCTATAGAAAGTGATAAACTGAGTTCTGAGTTGATACTTGACTGAATAGTATGGCTTTAACTTCAGGTGAATATCTCTAAATTGATTTTATCAGTTGCATTCAATGTTTTTGCTTAAAAATAGAATCTAAAATGTATTCTAGCCAATGTCACTGTACTGCTTATTATATGTTTTATTTGACTTTGGATTTTAGCCTAATATTTCCATAACATTTTTATTGTGTTTGCTTTTTTCTTTATCATAATCAAGATTTCTACCTTACTATAGAATTTACTTAAAATGAAACTTGCCACTTTGGTAACCTTTATGAATATCTGTGATAAGGGCAAGATAAGGGAAAACTCATTTGGATTTTGCAAGCGCATCTCAGAACCAGAAAGAACTCTGGATTCATTTTTTATGCATGATGTTGGTTCAAGAAAAATCAAATAGAGTAGAATTTGTCCCAATATTATACATGTACTCTAGAACATGTGTTCTCAATACAACTGCTTATCAAATGCTTTGATTTGTTGTGTTTAAATTCACATTAGTGGATCTCAACCTAAACTTCCTATATGAAGGAGAAATCTATATATTTGTCTAATTTTTATGTCAGAAGTATAGAATCAGCATTGTGAATTGATCGCAGACACGGTGCTGGTCTGATCTGTGGGTTGGGTTCAACAAAGTTATCTTTAGGAGAAAAGAGAGAGAAAATACTATTGGCTAAGCCTCTCTACGAGGAAAGACATGTTCCATGTAAGGAATTTTCCTCTCAAGTTCTCAAAACCAATGTTGGGTGCAATTTTGCACCAAGTCATAAAATGCTTAAGCATCACACAGCTTGTGCTGTCAGATTCATTGCTTGACTCGCTGTTCCACGTGGTCAAGTGATGGAAGCCATGGGCCATGTGTAGACTTCCTGGTCCAGGCTTCCTCAGAAGGGGAAAAGGAGAAGTGTAGGGAACTATGAAGCTGAGCTGTGAAACCTGGAAAATGTTGGAGAGGAGATTGGAACTCTGCCTTGACAACACTCAGAATGTTAAGAGCTGGCCGTGGAAGAGTTTAACCAGTCAGCGCTGGAGTGGGTTAAGAGAATGAAATACCCACTTTCTCGGGCTGGCATCTGTGCTGGCGATCTTGTTGGCTGGAAGAAAGACCTTCACAGCTTAATCTCGTGCTAGACAAGTGGACATCGTGTCTGGACTTTCCCTGAGCTGCAGTCTCCTGTCTCAAAAGAATAAGGGAGCCAATTTTTCTCACAAACTCTGTTTGACCTCTGATTGTAATACTGATATAGATGCTTTATTTTTTGCATGTATCCAGAACTTTCTCTGTGTAAACTCAGATACATATGCTTGTTTGTGGGGACTCGGGGTCTTGGGACCTCTGGTCCCTGCTGATTCTTCTCCTCTTCCCTCCTCTTACTCCAGTCCCTTCCCTTCTCCTCTCTTCCCTTCCCCTCCCTGCTCCTCTCTGCTTTTTCTAATTTTCTTGGGCCAGGTATCACTGCCTTCGTATTCAATTAGCAACAGGGAAGCCAGGCTCATTTTTCCATTTCTGGATGGGTTATGTCCTCTGGATGCAGACGTTCAACTTCATTAATTCATTGATTGGCCCAATGTTTCCAACTTCAGAAGGGAAACTTTCCTTCCCCAAATCCAGTGGGCTTTCCCCTTCCCCCATTTGTTTCTCGTTTTAAAGAGCAAGTAGTTTCTCTTGCTGCTAAACTGTAAGTTGACTTACTGTCTGGTGTTTGGTTTCCCAGTTTTACCTCCAAGTTGTGTAATCAAATCCCTGGATTAAATTCCCTTCATTTCAAACAGAATAGTTTGTTTTTCTGGATAGTTCCCGACTGATATCATCTCAAACTTCATCTTGATGTTTCCATCGGGATGTAGTAAAGCAGATGAGGTATGTCAGTTTCTTCACATCACAAATCAAATATGACAGCTTAGACATCCTAATAGTCTACAGAAAATTATCTGTGGATCTATTGCTTACTGAAGGAAATTGAACAAAAAAGTACTAGGAAAATTGGTTAGAATTATAAAGATTATAAGGCATGGCAGACAACAAGAAATGTACCAGGGCTCCTGAGAAATTTCACTGAAACTAGAAATTCCTCCATTATATGCACTGTATGGTCAGTATACAATATAATTCCTCACTTTAAACAACAAGACACAGGAATAGTATTAAATAGATGGGGGGGGAAGTAGTCAGAGGGTTAATTAAATGCATTCTACAAGCTTCTTACTTTCAGAAATTTTTACCCATCTGAAAACCAGAGAATAATGAAATTAAATAGTTCTTTTGACTTCTGGCAAGTTTTCTTCTTTTAGGTTTGTAACACCACAGTCTTCTGAGTTACTTTCCAGGCCATGTATTTATGTACCTCATTAGCTGCTAAATGAATAGCTTGCACTGCTTGAGACTTAGACTTAAAGATGCTTTTCTTTTAAGTTAGGCATTCCCTTTTGGAGGAATCTTAGGCATCTTTACCATTTGGTATGATTTTAATTTCAAACATTTTAATATAATTCTGACTTAACTTTTGAGTCCCAAATGGAAGACATAAAGGTGTAGAGAGGCCAACTTCCTACCCCATCCTGGCTGAAAAGTGAAGTTCCCTCACTGTTCTCCAACACTGAGAAGTTCTCCTCCTACAGCTTCACATGGATGAAGAACTTAAACCATTGCTTTCCTACACCAATTCATCATCAGGGTCTGCTAATATATTTTCTTAACACCCACAGATTTTGTTCATGTGTCCTTTACTGTAACCACAATAAATAAACTGGTATCTATCATCTCTATTTGAACAGTTCAATGACTACCTTTGTCTTTTCTCAGATAGCAGTAGTGCTCAGCCTGACCAGGAAGGCTCATATTGTTTGTTTCTACAAGTTCCACAATCCACAAATTCCTCCCTAACCTCTACCCAGCCATCACCCTGTAGGAATCAGTCCCTGGCATCATGCCAGACCTCCTCTGTCAAATGTGTCTGCTGTGCATTTTATCAGCTCTGGACCTGAGCTTGTCGCTTAACCATCTTTAGTTCAAGTCCTTTGAACAGACTCCAATAATGTCTCTGCTTCATAACAGTCCTGTGTGCTTTGACTTATTTCTCTCTTGTTTTATTTGAATGGTTTTAGTTTCTTTATTAGTAGAAATAGTATTTCTTTGTGGATATCGGATACTCATATTACTATCATCAAGTATTTATTAATGATTTTGTATTCCTAAATTAGATCGGACATTTTCTATATCATTACCTCCAAATCCTGCATATTTCATAGAAAATAATTGCTTTTGGGAATTTGTTCAAACATCATATCACAATATTTGCTTTATCTGCTACATAATAGAACTTGAATAAATATTGGAAGAATGAACAGAAGACTTGTAAATTTTTTTTAGTAAAATCTTGAATCTTAAGGTCATGGGGTTCAGTGAACACCAGCAATCTGAATCACTGATGAAATACTCTTCTTATACTATACTCTTCACAAGTAAAATAATCACATGCTTTTGTATTCAATAAAACATATTTACTGTCTATTTCCACTGAATTTCTGAGATAATTTCTAACTGTTTTTGTTGAAGATTACATGTATGTATAGATGATATACTCAACCTAATCATCAGACCATACTTATATTTGCTAAATATTTACTCCTGTCGTTTTTCTATCTTCTCCATCAAATATTCCTATGGGAATGCACACAAAAAAAGAGAAGGTTCTTGGTAGTAAATTTACTTTAAGTAAAGTTGCATAAGGAAGTTGCCACTCTCTGATGCTCTCTGAATGGTCGATTTTGTAATGTCAGCCTGAATTTATGCTTACTTCAGCAGGAGTTGCCAATGAGATCAACTAGATGGGTAGAAACAGCATTAATTCATGAGACATGAGACCCTTGTCTTATTACTTTAATAATACTACATATATTTTTGACTGCTGGCCTTAATTTCTTCATTTGGAGGATAAGAGGACTCTTTTGAAATAACTCAAAATTATAGCCATATAATTATCTAACATATTAATAAATAAGTAGATTTGATCACATCATAAAATGACCTGTATCAGCAGGTACTAACATGACTTTATACTAACAAAGATGAAGAGACTATAGCTAAAAGACCACCATAGTTAAGTCTAGTAATGGAACTACTAAGCTAGCAAAAAGCGTTACATATGATATAACCTCATTTATACTTGTTGTATTACAGTACTCAGAATTGCTAAATTAATGAATGCTATGCCATATAAACAAAAATAGAAGGAATGCATGTAAATTGGTAAAAAGTTATGATAAAGTGAAGCAGACAAGAGAAGGGATTATGGTGAGAAATGAATAAATTGAGGGGGCCTGGTAGTAGATGTAAACATTCACTATTTCTTAGGTGGGAGATGATTCCACATATATTCAATTTGTATTATCTTGCGAACTGTGTGTTTTTTGCATTCTCCTATTGACATTATTTTATTTGTGCTCCCATGTGGGACTCTCAGCTCTTCTTAGCTTTTTTATCCAGTGCTTGTTACTGACAGTTTCAGTTCTGCTCAACAGTGTGTGTGTGTGTGTGTGTGTGTGTGTGTGTGTGTGTGTGTGTGTGTGTGTGTGTGTGTGTGTGTTGCAGGACAATTGTAATTTTTCATTTGTTTGTCTTTAGACAAGCCACTTTGATATTGGCTAACCAATTTGTCCCAATTAGTGTTTTAGTTAGTTGGGATCCCTATTCTAAACCAGTTTGTGCCAACATGCCACTTGTGTTAACTAATGTTATTAATACTCTGCTTTTGGAGAAAACCATTTGGGATAAATCATCACATCCAAAAAAATGATTAGCCAGTTTTAGAGTAGAAATAATCCATTTATTTAGAGTTGCCTTTTTCAGTAGGTAGCAGAAAATAAGCCTTTAAATGTCTAAGCCTTCTTCAATTTTTTTCTTAAATATGCCCTCTTCACAGCAAATGTTTCCTTCCAAGGAAATGTTAAAATGTAATCTTCTCTGGAGCTACCTGCTATAGTGAGAAGCTTTTGTCTTCCCTGCAGAGATCTGAGCTTAAGTCCTCCTTCAATTTTTAATCTCACAGCATTTATTCTCTTTCAAGACTTTCCAATTTGCCAATTCATTGGATTTTGTTTATCACCTTTTCTACAAAAGCTCATTTGTTCATTGACAGTTGCATTCTAAGTTAAATCCAAAGTAGGGCAGATTAATGAATATTCACATCAGCCCCAAGGGTTGTTGTTAGCTTGATAGTTCTATCACATCAACCATATGTAAAATCTATCTTCCAGTGAAATGGGGCTGCTTTTGTTATGTCAAAGATTATTTATTACTATGTCCTCCATTAATCTTGATTAACAGGATTTTTTTGATCAAGCAGGGCCTTCTCATCTTGGACAGCTTATACATCAAACACTCTTTTGCTATGAATTGACATATTAATGGTTTTAGATCACTACTACTTGTTTCATGTTCCTTCTATAATTTGTGAAAAAAGTAAATTTAACAGAGCTGAGCAGAGACCTTGTTTTATAGGACAGGGTTACAAGAAAAATCTGCATATCTAAAATGTGCTTTGATGTCTGTTTCCTGGCCAAAATAAACAGCACAATTTTAAATATATTTTTATTATTTTTAAGTAGTTGTACAAAGACGTTGTCATTCAACAAAGCTCTTGATTGATGTCTCCATTTTCATCATTCTCCACCATTCCTCCCGAGCCCACCACTTCCTTCAATTTTCTTAATTTTGTAGGCATACATTAAATTTTATGATTGCAGTTCCCTGTCCTCTTCTTATCAAATACAGCAAGTATTATAAAATTAACATGTCTTAATGAGCTGTCTTTGATCCTCTCTATGTCCATTTATAAGAGTCAACTACTTTTGAAACTGAATTGAATTCATGCTGTTTGAATCAAGGCATGAAAAGAAAATTTAGGTAAGCATTACTCTTGCTGTGAAATAGATTTTGTTTCTAGCTCCATTCCATTCTCCACATGTAATATTTAATAACCTTTTCAGCTGAGTTTCTCTCTCAATTTGAGTGCCAAAGTAGTAGCTCTAACTTAAATACCTCATGCAAGACTCTTCCCTCTCTAGTAGATCTACTTTTTTTCTTTTTCTGGTGCTGATCTTAGAGCTAGAATTTAGAGCCTGGATACTGTACCTCCGTTTGTTAGGTGCAGCCTAGTAATTTACCATTTGATATACAGCTCCAATTTCAGTTATTTGGTGGCTCCTTAAGAGATAAGATTCTCACTGACTTTCCTACCCAGGTTGGCTTTGAAACATTATTCTTAGATCTCTGCCTCATGAGTAGCTAGAATTACAAGCATCAGCCACCAGTACCCAGCTCACTCTATCTTCTCCTGACTCTTCACTAGCTTTGCTCCTGCTCCAGTCTGAAGCATCTTGCATTTATTAGATAAAGATTTATTATACTTTTCTCTTTTTATTAGTCTACTAATCAGTCATTCAGCAAATGATAATCACTTAATGCTTCTTTCCAAGTAAATTATAATCACTTAACAATTCTGTCCAACTCTTCCAGTAATGATTAGAACAGGCTCTACTAACTCTACACTCTCCAGAGTCTGTTCCTGATGAAGTGCTCATCTGTTTATAGTGTTATCTGTTTCAAGGTAAGTCAAAAAATTCTTTATATCTTCCCATTGAATGTAAACTCCATTAAGTTACAAGAGTCAGCCATTTCAATGTATTTTTAGGGTATAGAACGGTGGTTGGCTGACACAAAGAGATTCTTTAATAAATATTCATCTTGTAAATGATTACGTACTCCTTGCATCCTGTAACTGATTATTTAAGAAACCCTTATTAAGCCTCCATGAAATTGGACTAAAAATATAAACACCTCTTTCTGTAGATGATTTAAAATTTTCCATTTGTTAGCACAGAGTTAATGATCATCTGAGAATTTTCATACCAAATTTGCGTATCTGGAATTTTGTTTTGCATGAGTGAAATTATTTTTTTGTTGGTTGTGGGGCTTGAACTCTGGGCCTACGTGCTGTTCCTGAGCTCTTCAGGTCAAGAAGAACAGCTCTACCACTTAAGTCACAGCACCACTTCCAAATGAAGTTATTTTTAAATCCAACACTTTTTATTCATAATAAATTTTAAAATAATAGCTGGGCTATATTAAAGTCTTAGCATTTTCTGGCACCATTAAGTTAATGTATTCTATGTACTTAAAAATTTAGTTAAATTATTATGATTGTGTCGCTTGTATAATTCTTATAAAAACCTATGAAATAGATGCAGTATCTATTACTACTTTTGTGTGAAGAAAAACACCCAAGGGAATGTTTAAGTAATTTTTCCTGGAGACAGAAAAGTGAGAAAGCACAGTCTAATGTATCCAGCATCCACAAGGTTAACAGCTGTCCCCAACACCTCTGTATCCAAAATAATCAAGCAAACAATTGGCCAGATGGCTTATCCAGAGCATTTTGAGAACTTTTGCTACCTATTTTCTCATCACTATCATCTTTCCCTTCTAAAGTATAATCAGATAAATATATTTCTACAACTTAAGTCACTTGCTTTGATGATTGTTTTAATGAGATAGTAGGTTTCATGAAATGCAAGGCAATAAAACTATAAATCTCTTTCCTAACTGATAATCTCATAAATTGTTGGATTGTTGAATCAAATACTTAAAAAGGAAGAGCCATACAGAAAAAAACATTTGTCATCTATCCAATAAGCCTTTAGTCTACTGTGTCTTAGTCTCTGGAGGTAAAGTGGAAAATTAGATATAATTCTTCTGTAAGTGAATTTATTGTCTAGTCATAGAAAAACACAGGTCAATAGGCAATTCCAATAAACTAAATATAATTAAAAACATATAGGAATTGGAACCAGGGGAAACTCTGGAAATTATACTAAAGACAAACCTTGAGTGATGCTGTGGTTCAAGTGGTAGAGAGCTTGCCTTGAGCTGAAGAGCTGAGGGACAGCACCCAGGCCCAGAGTTCAGGCCCCATGGCCAACAAAATAAATAAATAAATAAATAAATAAATAAATAAATAAATAAAACAAAACTTGGACTCTCACACCGTAGGACTCCCTAAAGTAGGAGTTTTTGTAGGGATCCAGGTACATATATTTAAGGAGAGTTATTAGGAAATCACAAGATGGTGCTGGAATTACAGTATTGTTGTAAGTTATTTTGATATTATCATTTTCATCTCTGTTTTTGTTTCTGTTTTGTTAGCTATAGACATGCATCACTTAACAAAGAAACATCCTGAAAATACGTGGTTAGGTGTTTTTGTCATTATGGGAGTGCTGAGTGCTTGTTCTCTTCCTTGACTGAGCCACTGAGTTTGCTATGGGTGGGGTTATATAATTGGTGTAGTTGATGTCATCAAAAGAGGCAGTGATGGCAGTATTATTCATTTTGCTGAAAGTGGTTCCAGTCACCATGTTACCAATCTAGCCAAACCCATTTACTCCGGCCCTCATCATCAGGTCTCAGAGACTCAGCTGTCGCTGCAGGACAAAATTGGCTGTCTGTGGAACTGCAAGGAGTACAGACTGAGAAATTTTTTAATGAAACAACTTTTAGTGTGTGTTGTAAGTTCATTTTAGACAGAATGATGTTGGGTTTCCATGGGAGTGTTCCCTTCAGGAGGTCTGAAATTTGGAAGGTATGTCTTATAGGTAAGTCCATGGAAGTCATTAGTATAAGTGGAGATTATATATTATTCTATATATATATAATATAATATAATATATATATTATATATATAATATATAATATATATATAATATATATATAATATATATATAATATAATATAATATATATATTATTCTATATTATATATAGAATCAGCCATATCACCTGAACAGTGATGAGTTTAAACAGATTTCTGATATTAGAAAGAGAATAAGGAAAAGGAAACGGGCAAGTCAAATAACAAGGAGTTAAAATGTGTGAGGAGAAATTTTTCCATCTTACAAACTGTTTGTGAAGTAAGAGACTTGCTAAAAAATTATTCCCAGTGTTATGATCCTATTGGCAAAGCTATAATTATAACAGAATTACATTTATTAGATTCACTTTTATGGAAACATTACAGACTCCACCTACAGATCAATTTTTCCACTTTTATATGAAGAGGAACTCTAAGCTTACCTCCAATCATGAAGTTTTTACTCCCAGGGAAATAGGGAGGATTGAGAAATAGAATTGAGAAATCATGTCAGAGAATCTTGGAAGATAGTTTCTTGATATATTGTGAAGTTCACAACCTCCTCTCGAAGCCCTAAAACAGTTTACAAAAAATTATATTTCCTATATTCTCACTTGAATTTGTTATCTAAAAAGTTGGTACAAATTTAGATAGTTGCTAATAATATAATTATGAACACACATATGTATGTATATGTATATATGAGTGACAAGCAAGCATTAGAACTACAGTTGCAGTTTAACCCTTCTAACAGTAATATCATGTGAAATAATTTCAGATTTATGAAGAATTAAATAATGTTTTATCAGCAAAAAACTTTTACTTTAAATCCAAATTAGGTATTTAATAAAAGAAAATTTTTAGACCTATTGTGATTTTTTTTTTCAATTTGCTTGGATTGAGAGACCACTAGGAGACTTTTGAAGTGTACTTATATTTGTGAGGATCTTTCTAGAGATGATCTGGCATCTTTAGTGATTAACTCACTGGTACTTTCAAAATGTGAAGAGAAATGAGTCACTGAGGGCATGCCTTTGAAGGTTGTATCTCGGCCAATAGGTCCTTCCTATTCATCCATTTTGCTCTCTCTCTCTTCCATGAGATGAATATCTTTTAGTGTGTCCTTTCTTAATCTAAACCAGATCATTGTTATTACCTGGGCCTCAATTTCAGAAGTTTCCCAATCCAAGGCAATAAACTACAGAAAATGGTGGATACTTTTTGCTTCTTTGTAAAGAAAGACAAGAGAAATTCTAAAACAGCTGTTGAAATAGAAGAAATCTATAAACCTAGGTACATTATTATCCAGATCAGGTCAGTAAAAATTATTTAAGTCTGTATAAATTGCCCTCCTAGTATAGCCAAGACAAGAACTATTAATTCAAGAAAATATACTAACAGCTAATAAGATTAACAAGAATAAATGGTTGTTTAGTCTACTTATAGTGCCATAACAAAGTATCATACACTAGATTGCTAATATAACAGAAACATAGATTCTCAGCATCTTTTTGAATGTATAATGCTGAAGACAAGGTATATATAAGCAGGTTTGCTGTCTCTCTCTTTGGCTAACAATTGTTACCTTTTTAATATGTCCTAACACGGCATGCCTCTGTTCACATTCTGTCTTGATATAAACACACCAGTTATATTAGAACAGGGCCAATCCCTATAGCCCAATTATAATTTAATTACATCTTTAAAGACTCTACTCTCTAAATATAGTCATACTCAGAAGTTATTTATGTGAGGCTTTTAACATGTATGTTTGGTGGAAAAGTCAGAGTTCCACCATAGCAGGGTTCCTTCAGCCATAATCCACTTTGACAGCTCTGCCAAAGGCACTGACTTTATTTGAAATAAATTATCCTAAGTATTATATGATACTGTTATAAACAATGAAGATATTGGTGCTGAACAACAATAATAAACTTTTCTGCTTCATAATACAAATGAACAGCAATCTGAAATTTTTTCATGGGCTCACAGTTATTCCTGAGGGTTGGGACGAACATGAACATATGCTTGTCTCCACCAAATCAGGAGAAATCAGAAGATGGTAAGCCCCGCCCAGCCCTAGATGTCTTACCACCAATACAGGGCAAGTCTCACTCCCATGTGTGGCTTAATCATAACCCTGACTGAAGACTTAGAAAACTCTGTCCCTAAATGTGGGCCAAACAAGCAGGAAAATATGAGGGGCATGAAAAAGGAGAAAAGAGGATGTACAAAAGTGACTGTACTGGACGGAGGATTTAGACAGGTGAAGGAGTGGAGTCTAGAGTATTGAAGGAGTAAGGAACTGGAAAAGATGACAGTCAGGAAAGTGTTCATAGGCATATAAAAGATGTCATTTTATTGCTATTGTGTACATTTAAGGCAGTTATTGTTTATAACATGTTCTGAGTTAGAAACAGGAGGAATGGCTGAAGTAGACATCATTGGATTTGAAGTATTTAGACAATTATGTGTCCAGCATAGTCCAGAAATAACAAAGTTGTATTCAAAACACCATAAATCAAGTGTTAAGAAGGTCAGAGAATTAGAACAGGAAGCAGAACTTTCTAGAAATTGTATAAGAATGATCCTGGGTATGATTAGCTGGCAGCACTAATAGATTTCCTTTCCAGCAGATAGCTACTAAATCCTAGAAGGTAAGTATGCCATTAAAATCAGTCTAATGCTTTCTATTGTTGAAGACTGTGCTTATGATTTAATTTCTTCAACTACACTTTTGTCAGACTGCTTGTTAATTGTTGGAAAGGTATACTACAAGAAGATTCACTCGTTATACACAATACCTTTGTCTGCTAAACTGTGGAGAGAGGCATATACATGTGCGTGTGATTTTAAGGGAGGTAATGTTTTGAGTCTAGGAGTTACAGATGAGAGAGCAGTGTGGTCATGGTGTAATCGGTGCCATCACCATGAACAATCACGGTGTCGTCATGGCAACCACTTGCAGTGCTGTCTACTGTGCACTGACCACCTTGTTGTACTTCAGATGCAAAGAATTTTTAAGACTGCCAACCTAAAAAAGTTTTATAATTAATATCAATGGAGAATATATATTGAAGGGAAGAATGGAGTTGAAGAAAGTATATGTGGAGGTAAAAGATTCACAAGAGCTAAGGCAATTGAGATAATAAAGGCTTCATCGAGCTACCTCCATGAATGTCATATTTGAATATTGGCAGAAATATTGACTCAGGGACTTAGCATGCAGTTCTAGTGAACATAGGATTTGTAAGAAGACTCACGATTTACCTCATACTAGAGACTGAGAATATGTAAAATTTTCACCATTTCAAAAAGTGAGATTGATGACAAGAGTAGAAAACTCCTAATTACCCACTTAGGCATTTAATAGTAGAGAATTAATCTTACTAAAGTCTCCTCTTGTTAGAAACTAGTCTTTATGCCATTGTGTTCCTTCAAAAATATTTCATTAACCTATTACAAATTTGCAAAAGAAGTCATTCTGTTTTTATATTCCTCAAGTTAAACTTAATCATACAGAGTTGTTACATTGAGTTTTTGCTCTTGGGCTTCTTTTTAGAAGAGCCATGTTAGCAGTTTCATTCCCATGCTTATGCAATCTTGGAGATGTTATATGTAGTTTTTATAGGATCCTCAAATTGGGAAACTTGAATATTTTTAATAAATAAACACGTAGAGAAAGTCAACAGGCATTGATTTAAAAACTTGAGCTTAAAATGAAAAGCCATAATCAAAGTAGGAGTTACAACTGTTTGTGTGTCATCCAGCTACTTTGCCATTTTCTCAGATCTGCTTAGTTGTTTCCTTGGGAGATTATCCATAATGATATTTAATTGATTCTTTATGAAATGACAGCTGGAGATATAGTCCAAATATGTCCAACTATTGATAATATATAGAATCATATTTTATAATATTTTAATCATTGACTGTCTGCAGCTGTTGGATACATGAAGTAATTATAATTTGGTAGGCTAGAATCTATGAGATTACTTTTACTGCAACCCAAAATTGGTTGTATAATAGGAAACAATCTATATGGTGAAAATGAGAGGAATGAGAAGAAAATGAGCTTTTTTCTACTTTGAAAAGTAATGAGGAAAGACTAGGTGATACTTATCTTAAAAAGGCTTTCATAGGCAAGTCTTCTGTGGTTATCTACCTCAAGAGGAATTTAGTACATAGACTTATTTTGATAAGGGTCAAACAAAGGTGAAATCCTGGATCTAAGTGTGCCAAAGGTTGTTGATTGGGTTGAGTGTACAATACTTAACCCAGCAGTCAAATGAGAGTAATTGATATATGGACAGTAGTTGGAAAACAAGACAGACATCACCTATTTTACAATTTTGAGGGTATAAGATATTTTACATGAACTGTTATCATATATATGTATATATATAAATATATATAAAATTTCATACATTGACCAAACATTTTTCCTGTCATATATATATATATATGTATGTATATAAAATGTAAAACTTTGAACAAGAATTTTTCCTGATGTCTTAATGAGTATTTGCAAAATAGAATTGGATCAGTTCTTCATAAATGTAAACATTTTTTTAAAAACAAACTTTTTCAAGACATACGGTTCAAAGAAAGCAGCTTCAAGAAAAAATTAGCTGAGAGACTAACAATGTTTAATTCAATTCCTAGAATCCCCCCAAAAGCAATTATGTTTAATGTAATATCTGAATAATATATTTGATAATAAAACCTATTGATATGGAACATATTTTGGAAACTACACACTTTCTATAGAGCAGAGGTTGAAAAAGGATTTTAAAGCCATTATCATTCGACATGTCCTACCCCAGAGCCTCTCACACTTTAATGTCATGGGCAGCTCCAGGGAGTTTACTGAAATGTGGATTCTGATTCCGTATCTGTCTGAGTCATGGGTGAGATGCTAGATTTCCAACTAGGTCTCAGGTGATGTCCAAGCTATGGTCTGGAATCCCTGGTGTAAAAAGAACAGATATGAAGTGTTGGAGTTTCAGGTTCCAGAGAGGTTGACGAGGTGTGAACTGACAAGTACTTTTAGAACAGTGGCTTCATCTGCTTAGGCTCATGATGTGAGACAAATCATTATAGTGGGAAATCACTCTTCTTCAGCTTCGACTGAAATCAGTAGAATAAATAATAGAGAAAACCCCTTCTGATAGCTACAATTAGCAAAAATACTGAGTAAAAGCCTGATTCACAACTCCTAGACCATTTTCTTAACTAGGTCTATGGAAAGGGGTCAGATATAAAAAGCAAAGATGACAGGTAAGTCTCTTTCTAGAGAGATAATGCCTAAGTCCCTAGTCCTCTGTAAGGTAGAAGGCAGGAAATGTCCTTATAGCCCCACAGCAAGTGATGTCCATTAAAATGGAGTAAATTTGAAATGTGCTATCTGAAATGCGGGATTACTGAGAGTTTATACCGAATTTATTCTTTGGAATTCTGAAACAGTTTGTAAACTAGGTGTGATCCATGCTTGGACTGCTTCTTAGGTGCTTATTAAAATCAGCCTGGGTTCCTGGGATCTGTTGCCATTAGAAATATGAATAGGGCTGGGAAGGTGGCTCAGTGGTAGAGTGCTTGTCTAGCATGCATGAGGCACTGGGTTCGATTCCTCAGCACCACATAAGTAGAAAACACCAGAAGTGATGCTGCTGCTCGAGTGGTAGAGTGCTAGCCTATGCTGAAGAGCTGAGCGACAGTGCCCAGGCCCAGAGTTCAGGCCCCATGACTGACAAAAAACAAAAAAAATGAAATATGAATATTTCCCAGTCACCTGGTGTGATGCTCCTGGAAGTAAACATCAAACAAGATCATTTGGAACCATGTCTGATTAGGGTTGCCATAATCATAGAACAAAGAAGCCTCAACAATAAGAGCCAGCTTACATATATCATTAGTCTCCAAGAAAGGAAGCTGCTTGGAGGGCTACTGGAAGTGAAGACACACCCTCTACCAGAGTCAAGGTACCACAGATTCAAAAGGCCATGTGGGATCCCACAAGAGTGGGATCCTCTTGGTTTCTAGTATAAAGAAGATTTTAAGGGAACATTGTGATCATAAATTGTGATTTAAAAAAAAATCATCTTGAATCTCTGGATTTAAATCTAAGCTATATTTGTATTTAAACTATTACTTCAAATGATTGTAGAATACTCTCTTACTGAAAAATAAGAACCCAAGCCATGGTCATCAGAGTCCATTCAGGAATATGGGAAAATGAAGACTTCAGGGTTTTAATTCAGGGATTATGGAAAACAAAATTGATGTGTGTTTTTTTTTGGGTCAAGACCTAGGCATGTTCCCTACATGAGTCACAGAGGATTGGCACAAATGTTTTGTCCCTGACCAATGTCAGAGTTCACCTCTCCCTGTTCTCCACATATTTCGGCCTCAGCTTGCTTCATCTAATTAATGGAAGTGATCAGGACATACAGGCTACTGAACAAACCAAAAATGTATACTTTTGCCAAAGGTGTAAGAACTTTCGCTCAGCTTTTATTTATCTTAATGGTCAGGGTTTGCTTCCATTTTCCCCTTTTTAAAATTTTTTTTATTACTTTCCTTTGTTCTCCCTGTAACTGTTTTTGATATGTAAAATTACATGATAGTAATCTTATTGGTAATATAAGTACAACAAACACATGTATGGAAATATGTAATATATGTTTTTGTACATTATATTCACATAACTTTAGGAACTCTTTGCAATTGTTCACTACTTTATGGAATTAAAACATTAGTGTTATCTTAAGGAAAGAGGAGTAGTGACAACATAGCAGATGTCATAGAAACAAATTCCTTTAGTATATGTTTGCACATGTATGGATTCATTGGGTGCTACTAAGTTATGGCTTAATTCAGTTAATCATGTACAAAAATGAGCAGGAACAAAATTAACCAGAAGTCAATTTCTGGTTCTTTTCACAAGCTTATATCCTTTTAAAAATTTAGTTCTGATGAGGCAACTTTCCAATTCCAGAACCTTACTCATCATGCATTGAAATAATGCCATTTTTAATGCTCTTCATATAAGCATACATCATTTATTATAAATCATAAATTCTGGTTATTTTATGTAATTTACCTGATACATTATTTTAAAAATACAATGCAAGTTAGTAAAATGGCATTCATAGGATATCGATAAATTCAACAGAGAACTCAGATAGGAAAATAGACTTTGAACCCTGTGAAAAAATTGTACCCTTAGCTGTCCGTATGCAAGAGGAAAGGAAATAACTGTATTGACAAAGCTCATAGAACTCATAAACTTTATAGACCATGATAGACAATTTACCCCATGAAAGTTAGAATGTGTTTGTGACTTTAAGCATCACTATCCCACAATACTGTGAAATTTGTGAAATTATGTAACCACTTAATCACAATCAAGAATCTGCAAAAAAAAATTGTACCCTTAGCTACATGACAAATGTGAATATAAATGTGACATCTTAGGAAATCTGCTTTGTTCTACAAGTGAAAGATAACTTCTGTGAGGATTTTTCCCTATTTACAATGCTATAACAAAGAAGATACTAGTTTTTCCCTAGTCAGTTATTTACAATGAACAAAATTTAATATCTTAAAAATAACATTAAACTATCCAGACTACTGAAGATTAAAAAAATATGCTCTGGTTTTGTTTCTGATTCTTTTTAGGAGAATAAAAATTTGAACTATTCTGAGTTTTATGGCTATCCCATATATGTACATAAAGTTAATTCTCTGTCTCAAGAGTAACATGGACATAAAAAGACCAATTACAATTTTATGAATAGGAAATATAAGATCTGGGGCTTCAATTGCTCTATTGCTGTGTTCTAAATAACAGCCCTATTTCTAGAGAATGCTTACATCCCTTTTGACACGAAACAGCTAACAACTTTCATTAGTGAAAAGTCAAACCACATGCAGTGAGGCCCTATATATTGCAAGCAATGTTAAAATAGATTCCAAACTGGTGTCTTGTTTTGATGAAAACTCAGAAGGCAATTTGGAGACTGTTTCTCAGACTCTAGAGACCAAGGCACAGATGGAGGGCTGAATTAAGAGACTTTGTATTTTGAGATTTGAAATGAGCTCTAGTCCCAATTGTATATTCAATAATGATAGGCTAATTGGATATGGTAATTGATTATTAAAGAATTTATATGCTTAACATTTTAGAGTCCATAAATTATAACTTAAAATTCAAAGTGTGGGCTTTATTTTCACACTATTATATATGAGCATAACTGTATGAACCATATTTTTGCATTTGATAAACATTGTTCAAGATTATTTAATATTTTTTTCTGAAGCCAAAATCCTTTGTATATCAAAAACTTAAATATTTTAAACATTGTAGTTTATAAAGCAACAAAACTCATTAATTTTCTATCACAACATACATGTATATATGTGCACACATGCACACATGCTACATATGACTTTAATGAGCTCAAAGCTAGTAAATAAATAATCTGAAATTGAAGATTCTTAATTTATTTTTTATTGGTCAATTTGCTGAAGTAGGAAAAGCTTGAATTTGTAAAAATTCTTTCATGTCATTCACATAGGTCAAAATGTTCAAATATATTTATTAACTTATTATTGGTATTTTTATCTTCAAAGGTTTATTCTGTGTCACATAATATACTTCAGAACATTATTATGTACTTGTATTACATTTGATGGAGGCATTAAATGGACTGGAACTCAGGGCTTCTTGCTTTGTGGGCAAGAAATCTACCACCACTTGAGTGATACTTGCAGCCTTTTTGTGTTTTATTTTTCTATTATCTAAAATATTTTTATTATCTTTAAGTAGTTGTATAAAGGAGATGCCATTCAACAAAGCAGTTTATGAATATAATACAACTTGATCAATATATTTTGTTTTACTAAATAGGGTCTTGCTTATTTATTTATTTATTTTTTGGCTGGTTCTGGGCTTGAACTCTGCCTGGACCTGGGCACTGCCCCTGAGCTTCTTTTGCTCAAGGCTTGCATTCGACTACTTGAGCCACAATGCCACTCAAGGCTTTTTGTTAGTAGTTTGTTGGAGATCAGAGCCTCATGAACTTTCCTGCCCAGGCTGTCTTTGAACAGCAATCCTCAGAGATCGGCCTCTTGAGTAGCTAGGATTACGGGTGTGAGCCATTGGCAGTGGGCTAGGGTCTTGCTTATCTGAGCTGTCCTGGACTATAATTTTCCTATTATCTTTCCTATGTAGCTAGGATGACAGGTGAGTGCCACAGAACCCAACATTTCATTGGTTAAGATGAATGCTTGGAAACTTTTGCCTAGGCTGGCCTTGCACTATGATCTAACTAATCTCATTGCCATCAGTTAGCTCAGGAGACAGAAATGAGCAGCTGTGTTGAGCTAGTACTTCATTTCCTTAATCAAAATATATATATTGCATGCATTCAGTAAACTGTTTCTGAATCTGGAAATCCATAGCTTAAACAGCAGTATTGTACTTGCCTTATTAAAGTTTATAGTTATCCCTGTAAGGTAAATAATTGTAAACTCATTTTCAACGTGTTTAATGATTGCTTTCCTATTGCTCCTGTTGCTAATTACAACAGATTTATTGACAATGTATTATTTTACAGTTCTTCAGATCAAAATCACAAATAGTTCTTATGGGGCTAAAATCAAAGTCAGTTCCTTCTGCAGGTTCTGGGAGGGAATTTTGTCCTGACCTTTGCAGAGCTTTTAATAGCTTCCTGATTTTTTGGTTTCTCATCAGTGAAGCCTGGAGTCATCACTCCCCTTGAATCTGAGATGGCATGTTTTTTTTTTTTTTTAAACTGGAGAGAAAATGATGCCAAATGGCCGTATGTTCGGAGTCTTAGTGTCAAGAGATTTGTGACTTCCTTTTCCCTTTCATGAACAGTCTGTCATGGAAATGGTTTGTTATGTAGAAAGTCCAAGTCTCTTGAGACCTCTCTCTGTTCAGATGGGAAGCTCAAGACAGCCAGACAGAGAATCAACAGCTATATGAAGAGAGACCTGATAAAGCTTCTGGCATAAGACACTTAACCCATCTGGCTGTTTTAGACATAAACCCACAACACACAAACCTGTCTGCTGCTGCATGGAACCAGAGTACCAAACCAAGCTAAGCCCTAGCCACATTCTTTGTATGAATACGTATAATGGCTGTGCTTTAAATCCATGATGGTTAGAAGTGGTTTATTGCTGTTTTCTCATCAATTACAAAAGCAAATTGAACTTTGTAATCTGTTTCATGCCTTTTGGTTTTTTGAGATGCATACAGAAATAAATTTGTTTTTAACTGTTTTGAAATAGCTAAATTATACACATCTAATGACACAAGTGCTATTTCTATCTCTAGACACGTATCTCACCATTAGCTGGTGAAAGCTATAAATTGTTTACTATAGTATGGATCCAGGATGCTGGTATGAGGTTTTGAATCTTCAGTTGAATAATAAAAGTGATGATGAACACATATGACATTTGCATAAAGTTATATACACTACTGAGCCTCTATTTAAAATTTTAATTCATTAATAATTAACTAATCTATTATTAACGAATCTATTTTTTTTAATGTTTGCATTGGTCCTGGGGGTTAAACTCAGGACTTAAACAATGTCTCTAACCTTCTTTAGCTTAAGGTTAGTGCTTTACCAACTGAGCCACAGCTTCACATCTGGGTTTTTGGTAGTTTATAGGAGATAAGACTGTCATGGACTTCATTTCCAGGGTTGGCTTTGAACAGCACTTCTCAGATCTAAGGCTTCTGAGTAGCTAGGATTAAAAGCATGAATCACCAGTGCCTGGCTAGACATTTAAAAATACTTATACTGTATTATAATTTACTATAATTCATCTTCTATAAAACTGACTTATTTAAGGTCTACATCCCAATGGTTGTTAGTGTTTTCACACTCTTCAAAGCATCATCACAATTTTAGGATACTCTGATCAGATAAGAAAGAAATTTTACATCTACTATTCGTCATTATCCATTTATCTACCCTACCAAGATCTATCCTCTTGTCCTGCCTCACTACCAAAAGACAACATTAATCTACTTTCTGTCTCCCTGCATTTGTCTTTTCTGGAATTAAAAAATATTCTTCCTATCCAAATGTAATTATAAACTAATATTTGCTGCTTTTTTCTCCTATCCTCTGTATTCCAAACCAAATCAAGTACGTACTTTTCATTTCTAGCATCTGAAATAGATTTTTATGAGGGTACAGTAAAGGAGAAAGAGATTAATCCATCTGGTTCCATCTTTTGCTATACCTCTGAACTATCTAGTTAAACCTGGATGGTGGAGGGGACCACAGGGAATCTAACTGCTTACTCCAGCCTGTAATTGTCACTCATAGAAATGCAGAAAGGGAAGGACTTCATCAGTTGGGTCCTCTGAGGTATTCAGAAGACATTCATTTTCATGGTTCTAGCAGCTTATTTAGTGCTTACAGCTTTCTTTGTTCTTTTTTTAAGTTAGCATCACATCCCATGCCTGTGTGATACATTTCTTAGAGAAGATGGGCCTCCAGTGTCATATCACTATCACCCAAAGTGTTAAGTTCACATTAGGATTGAGTCTTTGATTTCTATTTTTATTAATTTACTACAGAAGCAAGGGGAAATGTTCAAACCTCTGTCATCACAATGAGAACATCATTAATTTTGGATCTTTGTAACTTATTTGTAGCTTATCATGTTTTTCTAATTATCTTGCTTCTCTTAATTTTTTCTTATTAGGAACTTGAATTGTCTTATTTCTCTTCTCATAATGCCATACATTATGTCTAACAACACTTGGCCTTTAAGATATGTATTTGTTACTAAATTGAATTCTACTGTATTCTTTCTTTGTTCTTTTCTTTACTTTTTCTTTCTTTTTTTTTTTTTTTTTGTCATGACCTGAACTCTAGGCCTGGGCACTGTCCCTCAGCTCTTCAGCTCAAGGTTAACACCTACCACTAGAGCCATAGCTCCACTTCTGGCTTTTTCTGCTTAAATGCAAGCCGCATGAATGTAAGGCAAGCACTCTACCACTGAGTCACCTTCCCAGTCCCTGCACTGTTTTCTTAAAGGAGATTTAGGAACACTCACAAAAGAGTTATTTATTGTATGTCTATAACTGCTCAGAATGTGTTTATAGTTATGTCATCTTAAAATGTCTTAGATGTAAAGGACCACAAATATTCTCAGCAATGGAACAAATCTGTAGGGTAAACTAAAACATTCACAGAGTTATTGCAGATAGTTCATTATGTAATTAGCACTTTGGTTAACATTAGGTAAGTATCAGTATAAATCTGTCTTCCTGGAAGCAACTATTACTAGTAAATTCAAAACATATGCACATATTACTTTGAGATTTTTATTTTTATAAAAGGAATATACATGTTTTCATATAGTCTTCTTTATTCACAAAATTGTGTACGACTGAGATCTATGTCAGTAGATAACCTTTATAATACCATTTATTGTTCTCACATAATGCTTTGCTTCCATATATTTAACCAACACTATTTTTAAGATGTTTCCATATTTTAATTATTATAAATAATAGTACTTACATGAACATCTCCTAGGTATAAATTTATCACAGAGATATATGCAAATACAGACATATGCAAAATATTTTCCTTTAGCTGAGCAACTCACTTTTATATATAAATACATATAAATTCCTCCTTTTACACAAAGGACTTGTTCATATTTATGTTGGATTCCATTTTATTTCAATATTACAGACATATTGGATATATATAAAATAAAATTCTGATGTGATTTTTCTATTATAATTTATATTGTTCAATTTTGTCATTTATTTCCCTTTTAAAGGTCAAAGCCTGGCCAGGTGTTGGTGGCTCACGCTTGTAATCCTAGCTACTGAGGAGGCTGAGATCTACGGATCATGGTTCAAAGCCAGCCTGGGCAGGAAAGTCTGTGAGACTATTATCTCCAATATCTACCCGGAAACCACAAGTGGCGCTGTGGCTCAGTGGTAGAGCGCTCGCCTTGAGCTGAAGAGCTGAGGGACAGTACCCAGGCCCAGAGTTCAAGCCCCACGGCAAAGCCTGATAAAAGCCTGCAAATTGTTGGCTGATTAATACAGCTATTAACATTATAACAGATTGTTTTTTGTGTTTAACATATGTTTTGTTGTAACTTGGAAATTTGAAACAAATATTAAAATCTCTCTCTCTTTTTTTTAAACGGGTCCTCGGGCTTGAACTCACCACCTGGGTGCTGTCCTTGAACGTCTTTGTGCTGAAAGCTAGTGCTCTACCATTTGAGCCACAGCACCACTTCTGTTTTTTGCCTAAGTAGTTAACTGGAGATAAGAACCTCAGACTTTTCTTTGAATCTTTTTCTTTGAGTTCTTTTCTTTGAATCTCCATCTTCAGATCTCAGCCTCCTCAGTACTTAGGATCACAGGTGTGAGCCACCAGTGCTTGGCAAAAATCATTTTTTATTTATCCTAAAATATATAATTATGTATGTTATAAATGTTATAAAATGATAATTTTCTTTTACTTGATTATCTTTTTTCCATTTGTATCTAAGAAAAAATATGTAATGTATGATAATCTTTGAAACTTTCTGAAGTCTTTTCACTAACAATAAGGCAAAGAATTCTGTCATTTTTGCACTTGATAATAACATTGAAAACAAAACACACATATGAAACTAACTTGTTCAGACAACTTTGATGAGAACACCCTGGACATCAGGTTTATAGGCCTTTCTATAAATCACTATGACTTCATTACAGATGTTTGTCAAATGACATTTTCACTTTAAATTACAATTTGAGAAAATGGAATTACTAATGAAAGCAGAAAACTATATCATTGTCTCAGTATAGTCTAAACCACAATTATGTCTATTTAGTTATTTAGTATAATCTTAAAACATTTAGGAAGTCTATGATTTTAAGTTATGCTTTGCAACTGTTCTCGCAATAGAAGCAAAGCACAAAACCTAGGGAAATTGGCTCTAAGTTCTAAAACATTGGACATAAAACATAGAAGTGTAAAATCATATTTCTTTGTTCTCAGAATTAATTCAGGCTTTGCAAAAGAGCGATTTGTATAGTCCCCTCTTTATAATAGGGTTGATACTCAGATAATGGGCAACAATATAATCAGTTAAAAAATGGCAGACTCTTTTGTTTGGGAATATGATTTCTCCAGAAAGTGGATGATAAATCACAATTATGTAAACTGAAGGAAGACATAACATAACTATAGGCTTCATCATAATAATCATGGCAAGAGGAACCTATTGCATTTGCAAGATTAGAGCTAATCGGTTTTTCAGAGAGTGTAATAAATCAATTTTGAAAATGTCAAGTCAAATCAGGTGTGCTATTTTATTAACTAGTATGTAGTTTACAACAAAACCAGAAATTGAGTTAGAGAATTTATTTTAGACACCTTCATTTGCAAAACACATAAGAAATGCCAAGTAAGGAGTCTGTTGCATTTTCATATGTGAGTCTTAGTCACTGATAGGAAAGAGAAATTCAAACTCCAAAGAAAAATAATGCTCTTTCTGTGTTAGAAAAAATACATCAATTCATGAAGTTAAGTTTTAGTAGTTAATGATTATTTGTATAGGGAACCTTTTCTTTAGTAGGATCTAGAAATACTGGCTAAAAAACAATTAAATCATTAAGCGTGTAATATGCTTTGCTATAAATTAACTGTGAGACCAGAAAACAATCAGGACCTCCTGAAGAAATGAGACATTTTTGCTATGTGAATGAAAATAAGATGTGTTTACTGAACTTTAACTTTCCCATAGATATCCCGTAGGATCTACTACTGAATGTGAATGAATAAGCCAAATTAAGACTATTTGTGCAAACTTATTGCTACTGTATTTTACATTTTATATATGTTGATATATTACAAGCATTTTGTTAAAGAAAAAGCTCTTAACAATACAAATAACATTCTAATCCTTTCAAATCTTTATTTTTAAATTTCTAACATTCTATTTTTGTTCAAATATTTTATAAGTAACTTATCATTCCACTTGTAAATTACCATGATTTTTTGTTGTTGGTGGTGGTAGTGGTAATGGGGCTTGAACTCTGGGCTTGGGTACTGTCCCAGCGCTCTTCAGCTCAAGGGGAGTGCTCTACCACTTGAGCCACAGTTCTACTTCTGGTTTTCTAGAGGTTTATTGGACATTAGAGTCTCACAGGCTTTCCTGCCCTGTCTGGCTTTGAACCATGATCTTCAGATCTCAACCAGTAGTAGGATTACAGGTGTGAACCACGAGCACCGGGCTCATGATTTTGTTTTGATGACAGTTAAAACATGATACTGTTCTCAAGTTTGGAAAAAAATTATACTTTGCAAACTGTCTGTTGTATTAATGATCTAGTAATGCTGACAAAGAAGAAAGAATATTAAGATGATTAGAAAAGAATAAAGGCCTTTGGATATATTTTGGTGAGGGATTTATGCTGGTTCTGTATGTCATGTTTAACTTGATAAAATGAATTATTTTTCTCATTAAGAAACATTGGTAAAACAATTAGGTTTATAGCTAAGAAATTATTTCTATATTTATTTACATTGTGTTTTTCTGTACATCTATCTATCTATCTATCTATCTATCTATCTATCTATCTATCTATCTATATATATATTTTTTTTTTGTCGGTCATGATGCTTGAACTCTGGGCCTGAATGCTGTCCCTCAGCTCTTCAGCTCAAGGTGAACACTTTACCACTTGAGCTACAGTGCCACTTCCATCTATTTATATTTTGTTATTTATATATAACTTTTTGAATTTTGTAAGTACCTTTAAAAATAAAATAGACTTTTGTTTCTGCCAAATACAAAAAATTTGATAAGATTTTGGCACTTTTTAGTGTAGCAGCAATCAAACTTGTCTAATATACAAAACACTAACTATAAAATATTCTAATTTTATTCTAATAAAACTGATGGTATTTATTGCAATTAAACTCATCATGGATGGCTGAACATTGGTTGGATACCAAAACTGGTGCCAAACATGTTGATGAATTTGTTTCGTAACATAGTAAAATAAATGTTTGAGTCTAGTAAAGATGAAATAGAGCAACAAGTCTTTGTCATCATTTGATGGCTCAAATTCCAATTTAATGAAGCATAGACACCAAGTTTCATACAAGAACACAGGTTGGGTGGGGGGAGGGGGGAGGCGGGGAAGGGAAGTGAAGGGTAAACAAAGGAGGAGGCTGCAATGCTTGGTAAGAAATGTATGCATTATCCTGCCCATGTAATTGTAGCCCCCCTCTACAGTATGTTCTCAAATAAAATAAAATACAATAAAAAAAATTATTAACAAGAAGAAAAAAAAAAAAAAAGAACACAGGTTGGCAATGTTCAGATAAAACAAATAGCTCTATTTTGCAACTAAATTGATCCCAAATGCCATTTTGCCATTTGTAATATGTTAGATGGTTTAAAAAGTCATAGGATGGTTTTAGGTCATTTCTTATTCTGAATGCTATTTTTCAGATATGGCTACACTTCAGCACCACTTGGGAGTTTTAGAAATAAAGTTTTGGATGCAATTGATATGGGAACAGGCTGGGCATTAGGATTCTGCCACCAAGGCTGTGAGTGAATCATTGCTCCAAAGAAACTGAACTATGAAAAGCTTGGATATTTTAAAGAAGACCCTAGAGACAAGTGAACTGCAGAAACCATGCAAAGTAACTGATGCAGATCCCTCAGTTAGAAAACATCAGGCAAGAAGCAAGCATTTCTTTAAGTATGTAAGTGAATTTACCATGAATTCTAGGTAGTTTTTGCCACTCAGAGAGAGTGAAAACAATTATCAAAGTATTTCTTTTAATTTTTTATTATTATCCTTAACAAGTTGTAAAAATGAGTCGCCAATTAACAAAGCAGTTTAGGAATACATAAACTTCCCTCCCCACCCCTTCCTTCACTCCTCTTAGATTTATAGGATATACATTGTAATCTATGAGAATAATCAAAACAATTTTAATAAACCAATTTAAGTGAATAATTTTGTTTCAGATAGTTTTGATAATTCAGCAAAAAAGCTCCTTAATTCATAGGTGATTAAAAATTCACATAATATGGGGTGAATTTGAATGACTGGTGAGAGTAAATCAAATTATTCAGATATGTGAGTGGTAGCACTGCTTTGATTTTGCTCTGTTTAGTCAGCCTATCAGGTGTTCATGTATATATTTTTTTACAAAATAAATGGGACCACAGAAACGTTTCCCCAGTTTCTGTGAAGATCATAAATAATTGCTTTCGATGTATACTCAAATGAAATTGTTTCCCTGTCTTCAGGGGTTTAGAAGTGGTAAAAATTTGTCCTTTGAGTAATGTCCTTGAGTAATGAGAAGAGTGGATTTGGATGTAAAAACAGTAAAGAAATAATTACTTTATAAAAATCTAAATTCCATGTTTAACAAAGTTAATGAGTCCCTAAATTCCAAAAGCTCAAAACTAAAGTGTAATAACCTCAATATGTGTGATTATTTAGCTAAAATATATTTTTGTACTCCTACAGATGTTAAAATTCCTAATAGACTCAAAATAAGTTTTATTATTCCAAAAATTCCCTTTATTACTATGTCAGTTTTTCAGTGATGACTTATTTAAAAAATCATCAAAGCCACCGGTGGTTCAGGCCTGTAATACTAGCTACTCAGGAGGCTGAGATCTGAGGCTCATGGTTCAAAGGCAGCTTGGGCAGGAAAGTCTCTGAGACTCTTATCTCCAATAAAACCACTAGAAAACCGGAAGTGGTGCTGTGGCTCAAGTGGTAGGGTGCTCGCCTTGAGCTGAAGAGCTGAGGGGCAGTGCTCAGGCCCAGAGTTCAAGCCCCATGACTGACCAAAATAAAGAAAGAAAGAAAGAAAGAAAGAAAGAAAGAAAGAAAGAAAGAAAGAAAGAAATGGTATGGTTAAGGGTACATTGTAAGGTCCGAAAACAAAAAAGTCACATTTTGAGAGATCAAATTGGGAGTCTATTAAAATGCAAACTGCATGGTAGATTCCTGTCTTAAAAGATCAGCAGCTAGCAAATACACCTAACACTGTTAGGAAACTGAGCCATGAAGGCCAGAGAAGAAAGAAAGAACAAAAACAGTATCTGGAGAAAGATGGCAGAGGAAAAGCTGGAGGCTAAACAAGCTCTCCTAAAGAAAGCAGTTTTAGAGTTCCAGTGAACAGGCCTAGGCTAGAGAATCACACCAAGTGTGCTATCACAGTACAGAGAGTTTGGCCAGGGAGGGAAAATCCAGGCAGCTTGGTCAAGGAGACAGATCTGAGCTAGTTGGTGTTCATGGAGGCATTGGCAGCTGTTATTGTGGTTGACATATCAACAGAGAGAGTCCAGGACAAAGGCACCAGATACTGTGTGTGAGCAGATTCTACTCACTACCAGCAAGAACTGACAAGGAGCAGAAATCTTCATCCTGACTAGGGACAGCCCAGGAACCAAGACACTGGCATGAATAGAACCCTGACATCCTCACTCCTTCTGATGGAGCAGCAGGGGGAAAGTAGCCCCTCCCTCAATCTGGAGAAGATCTCAACCATGGATACTGACAAAGGCCTGGCCAAGCAGCTAGCTCCAACTCAAGCCTTGGAAGAAAATGGTAGGAGCCATTCATCTGGTCACAAGAACCTGACCTGACCTGCCAGGCTTAGCTCCACCCAGGGGAAAATCACCCAATCCAGGCAGAGGTGGAGTGACTTTCTTTACTGGGTAAACAAAGCAAGAAGCTGCCCCTCCCCACTGCAGCCTAGACAAACAATTGAAACTCAGTAAACATAAACCCAGAGAATGGCTCCAGGCTGGGCTCTGTGTGTCTCAGGAGCTAGCCCCTCAGGGAAAAGCTACTGATTATTGGTAAGCCTCAACACTAGCCAGAACCTAGCCTCATTACAGCAACTCCCAACTAGAGAAAACAGCCTTCTCCCTCTTTTGTGATACTCAAAGCAGATCTCCCTCCCACCAAACTAGCCTGGGAGGAGGATAACAAAGTCCTGGGTAAGGCAGACTATTTTTCTGCCTGCTCAAACAAACTGACTTAAGAATCTAATCAAGCCACAGGAAAACCACACACCACAAGCAGACCAGAGACTCCACCAAAAGACTGGTTATGGACACAGGGAATATACAAGATCTCAATCTCCCACCCCCCAAAAATCAAAGAACTCTTTTTTCTACCTATTTTTTTAATTGAGAAAAAATTATTTTCTTTTTTTCTCATTATTTTTATTTTAAGTGTGTGTGTGTGTGTGTGTGTGTGTGTGTGTGTGTGTGTGTGTGTGTTTAATCAGTTTTGACCTTTTGGTCCCTTTTTTTTTCTCTTTCTTCTTTTTTTGTGTGACTTAATTGCTGTTCTGCTCATCCCCAGATATATACCCATCATCGATTATTATACCTGATTCCTCATTGTGTACATACTTAATCCAGAAATTTATTACTCAATTCACAACCTCTTAGGCTTAACTTCTTTAATAATAGTATTATTTCTTTATACCTATATAATATTTAAGTATTCCAATTTTAAGATTTTTTATATTTTCATTTTTCCCTTTTATCTCTTTCCTGCTCTTATCATATCCTTTTCTTCTCTCAATATCATTTTTTATTATATTTTCTTTTTGGTCATAGGGCTTGAACTCTGGGCTTGGGCAGTGTCCCTGCTCTCTTCAGCTCAAGGCAAGCACTCTATTACTTGAGCCAGAGTGCCACTTCTGGTTTTCTAGTGCTTTATTGGAAATAAGAGTCTCATGGACTTTCCTGCCTGGCTGGCTTTGAACCACAATGCTCAGATCTCAGCCTCTTGAGTAGCTAGGATTGCAGGCATGAGCCACCAGCTGCCGGCTTTACATAATTTTTAAGATTTTCATTTTTTAAATTTAAATTTTTGTTTTTCCATTTTTCTTGTTTTATTTTTTAAATTTCTCTCCTATCATTCTGTCCTATCCATTTCCCTCTCTGAGATTAGGACTTGGTTAAATTCAGTCTTTCATTTTACCTCTCCACATCTCTCTAATCCTATTTTCCCCATAATTCTCCCTAAACCTATTAATTTCTGGTCTACTGAGTCCCTCTTTGATGTTCTTAGCCCATTAATCCATAATTGTTGGATGTTGATTGTATCTGTTGAACTAGATTGTATCTGCAGCCATTTTGACTGTGCAACTACAGGATTCTGGTTGATGCTTGCCTTAAAAATAGGGTTCTAGCACAAAATTGGTGTTACTTTCATAACAAATGGTAAGAACAAGCTGGAGAAACACAAGGAAAATGGCATGTCTGGATATCTCAACTCCCACTCATGATAATCAGGTGACAGAACAGTTAATGAATAATCCAGAGGAGAGTTCCCAAAAAAGCTCTACAAACACCTCTGGTAAACATGGTGAATGAAAACATTGAAAACCTGCAAAACCTGTATGATAGGGAGAAAGACTAGGCAAACCAAAGATTCATACAGGAACTTCACAAGCATGATGAGGCTAACCAAAAATTAATATAGGAATCTCATGTGCATGAGGAAGCTAATCAAAGATTAGCACAGGAATTGCATGTGTAGGCTGAGAACAGTCAAAGAGAAATTCAAGAATTGCATGAGCAGGCTGAGAACAGTCAAAGAGAAATAAAAGAATTGGGTGAGCAGGCTGAGAACAGTCAAAGGGAAATATGGGAATTGCAAGAGCCTGAGGAAGCTAATCAAAGAGTAATACAGGAATTGCAAGAGTGGGATGAGAATAGACAAAGATCAGTAGAGACATTCATAGAATGCAGAAACAGACAGCTGAAGGAATCCAGGGAGACCACAAAGGGAATGCTGAATTAAGCCCGACAGAAGGAATGGTCATCCAAGGAAACCATAACCAATCAACTAAGTGATTTGAGAGTAAATACTGAACACCAAATTAAGGAAGTAAAGAAGATCATACAATATCTAAAACAAAGCTTCGACATAGAATTTGAAGACATCAAAGCCAACCAATTAGAAGGAAAGGGAATAAAAAACAAAGTAGAAAGTCTTTCCAGTAGGTTAAACCATGCAGAAGATCAAATCTCAGGGTTGAAAGCAGCCTAGATATTATACAACTAACCAAGACAAATCCAAGAAATATGATAGATCTATTCAACATTTGGAAGACACCATCAGAAGGCCTAATCTGAGGATAATGGGTATAGAAGAGCACTTAGAGACAGAAGTTAATGGTCTAGGAAATTTATTTAACAGGACCCTAGCAGAGAACTTACCAAACATGCAAAATGATCAGCCTGTTCAGATATAAGAAGCTTTTACAACCCCAAATATACCAGACCAGAACAGGACATCCCACCGTCACATTATACTCCGCACAGGATCAATTCAGACCAAGGAATGGATCCTTAAAGCTGTCAAGGAGAAAAGATTAATCACCTCTAAAGGGAAACCAATTAGAATAATCTCAGATTTCTCAGCAGAGACAATTAAAGCAAGAAGAATCTGGAATGAGGTATGCCATGCCCTAAAGACAAACAACTATCAACCAAGAATACTGTTTCCAGCTAAGCTCTCCTTCATAATAGAAAGTCAAATAAAAATCTTCCATAGCAAAGAAAAACTGAAACATATCTCCACCAAACCAGCCCTACAAAAGATACTTAAATATGTCCTACACATAGAAAACCAACAAGACCACAATAAAGGTCAAGAATCTGCATCCAAACTGAGAATGCAAGAAACATAGGAAGAACCCAGTTGTCGCAACCCCCCAAGAAAGTGAATAACATGGAAGGAATTACCAAAAACCTCTCAGTCCTAACTCTCAACATTAATGGACTTAACTCTCCAATTAAGCAACACAGATTGTCTGGTTGGATTAAAAACCATGATCCTTCTATCTGCTACCTTCAATAGTCACACATTTTGAAAGTGAAAGGCTAGAATAAAATCTACCAAGCAAACAGACCCCATAAATAGTTGGGAGTTGCAATTCTAATATCACACAAAATAGACTTACAATTAAAATTAGTGAGAAGAGATAAAGAAGGCCACTACAAACTAATTAAGGGATCTCTCCTTCAGAAGGATATTACAATTCTAAATATCTATTCATCAAAAAACAGAGCACCCATATTTATCCAAGAAACACTACTTTCCCTCAAATCTCACATAGATCCAAAGACATTAATTGTTGGGGACTTTAACACACCACTATCTCCACTAGATAGATCAACCTGGCAAAAACTCAACAGAGAAACCACAGATCTAAACAACTGCATACATTAACTAGATTTAATGGGGATCTACCAAATATTTCACCCAGCAGCATCAGAATACACATTTTTCTCAGCAGCACATGGAACATTTTCCAAAATATATCACATTTTAGGTCACAAAGCAAACTTGTCCAAATTCAGGAACATTGAAGTTATGACCTGCATTCTCTCAGACCACAAGAGAATAAAATTAGAACCTGTATCCTTATTTAAGCATTTTGATTTTTTTCCTTTCCCCTCCCCAAATTAGAGAAGTGTATATACAAGATGCAGGGCCCTGACATTAAATACAGTGAATAGGGGTTATACTTTGGGGAAGGAACATACAAAGAAACAAAAAAAAAATCACATGGTACATTATAAATAGATTAGAAACAATAGCAAGAAAGGAAAAATATATTTGTGTCCCTATCTTGGGGTTCATTTCCCTTAACATCATCTTATATAGTCATATGTACATAGCTTTTGACCTTTTCTGCTTGTCCTAAACATGTACTAATTATTGCAAGTAAGGGAAACCATGGGACCTATATTTCTTTGGGTCTGGCTTACTTCACTTAATATAATTTTTTCTAAATCTTTCCATTTCCAATAAAAATATAATGTATATATACACATATATATATTTGTGTGTACATATATATATATGTATATATATATGTACATATATATATACATATATATATGTACACACACAATGGAATTCTATGCCTCCATCAGAAAAAAATGACTTTTCCTTTTCCTTAGCATTTATATAGGACAGACAAAAATTCAAAAGCTGGACATACACTGTAAAAGAAAACTCTCTGGAAGACAGCAGCATGAATGGGGAATGAACAGAAGGTGAATGGAGCCAACAGGGTTTATTTGCATCTATGAAACTAAAAACTAAAAACAAACAAATAAACACAAAATTCTTGAAACTGTTTTAGGAGAAAGAGAGATGGCAAAGGAACAGGGACAGGACAGGAGGGTTGATTCTGGTATACTTTTTACATGTGTAGAAATGTCACAAGGGCTGGGAAGGTGGCTCAGTGGTAGAGCGCTTGCCTTTCATGCTTAAGGCCCTGGGTTCGATTCCTCAGCACCACATAAGCAAAAAGAAAAAAGCCAGAAGTGGCATTGTGGCTCAAGTGGTAGAGCACTAGCTTTGAGCTGAAGAGCTGAGGGACAGTGCCCAGGCCCAGAGTTCAGGCCCCACGACCGGACCCAAAAAAAAGAAAAAAAAAGAAATGTCACAACAACCCCACTCCCCATTGTACAATGAATATACGCTGAAAGAAGAAATTGAAGTTTAAAGTGAAAAGCTGACAAGTAATCATGGTTGGCTTTTCAATCTCAAGTTGGAATACTAATGTTTTTTACAAAACAAGACTATGGGCTAGTAACTTTAAAGGGAAGAGCGGCCATATGGTAATCACTCCCTTCCTCATCAGAGCCTAAAAAGCAATTTCCACAAAGAAGGATTTTGTATATATTTTATGTATGTAATAAAGTCAGACAGTAGAAAAAAAGGGGTTAGGGCTGAAGAGAAGCTTAGATAAAAATCCATTAAGATTTTTGAAGTTCAAACCTGAAGAGGAATAAAAGAAGGAATCTAGGCTGGGCACCAATGGCTTATGCCCATAATCCTAGCTACTCAGGAGGCTGAGATCTGAGGATCCTGGTTTGAAGCCAGAAAAATCCACCCCCGCCCCCATCCAGTTAAACAAATCAAAAGCTGCAAGTGAAGCTGTAGCTAAAGTGGTTGAGCACTAGCCACTAGCCTTGAGCACAAAGAGGCTCAAGGACAGCACTCCTGAGTTCAAGCCCCACACCCACACAAAAGGGAGATGAAGGAAAATCTTTTTTTTTTCTTTTCCTTTTTTTTTTTTTGCCAGTCTTGGGGCTTGAACTCAGGTCCTGTGCACTGTCCTTGATAAAGGCTAGTACTCTACCACTTGGGCTGTAGCACAACTTCAGGCTTTTTCTGTTTATGTGGTACTGAGGATCGTATCCAGGGCTTCATGCATTCTAGAAAAACTCTAACACTAAGCCACCTTCCCAGAAAAAAAGAAAATCTATAGAGTACCACATAAGTAGAATTCTTCAATCCAGTGATCCTAACCAGAAACATCAGCTGTCTCTTTTGTGGCACAGAGAAACAGGAGGGGGAAATTCATTGTGCATCCATAAGTAGGGAGGCCCACTCTGTAAGCAATTTTTTTCTGTTATCTTTCAAATTATACAATTTTACAAATGTTGACTCTTAAATCAAGGTGAGAAAATAGAATGAGAGCCAGCAGGCTTGGTTGGGAGGGCATGCTATGTAAGTTGTTTCCAAAGGCAAATGGATCCTGGTAGACATGCAAGAGCTTGTTCCTAATGAAAATAAACATGAAGTGTTTTACTGGCAAATTTTAGGTATATCAAAGTAATATAACAGCAAGTACAAAGAATGCTATCAAGACATTTCCTTCATTTTTACATTCATGAATAATTTCTGTTTGAATGCAAGAGAGTTGAATACCAGCCTTATTTTAATACATTTTGTGTCAGCTTTCCTATATGGAGTTAAAAAAATGAAGTGGGAAGAGAGAGAAGAGGAGAACATTAATTCCAGATGCTTTAAGCAAATATTAGAAAGGTGAACATTCATAGGCTTCCAAATATCCTTTGGCTAGTTGACATTTACAAACATTGAGCTAGGTAAGCTTTTTCCATTAGCAATATTACGGATCTAGCAGCAAGTAAAAGATGTGTGAAATCAAATCCGTCAGTCAACTATAGAAAAGAAAAAGAAAAAGAAAACTGTAACTACCAGCAGTAAAAGCCATGAGGCACATAGTTGTATTGCACATCCTGTTAAAACACTATGAAGGAGTGGGTATCTCATTGCTGGTGATTATTTGGAGGAATGTGTTTAATTTTAACCACCATACTTTATGGTCCATCCATTTTTGAGTGGGAAATTATCTATTTAAATGAGAGGACAGTATATTTGAAATTCCTGACAGTACTTGGTTGAACCTTAATGAGAACCAAAAGCAATGTTAATAAGAAAAGTAGTGTTTACAACGATGACTGAAGGAGGCTACTTGGAGACTTATTGAAACTGCCTAATTCTGATAGGTATGCACAAACACAGTTGTGTTAAAACACGATGTGTATTTCCAAGATGCTTGTTTCCAACAAAGAAAACATTAGTTTTTTAAACAGTATACAAAAAAATTGTCAATCATTATGCTCTAATATGGCAGCTGGAATAAACAAGTCCAAGGAACATGATTAATGTTTATCATATACAGAAAAACTTTATTTCCAAAGTGTGCAAATATGCAAATAACTAGGATTTTTATAATCTTTGAAATTATTTCATTCTAAAATTTTAATTGTAGTAAAATGCAGATAGCAAAATATTTACATTCCTAATCATTTTTACAGTGTTACTCAAGGAGTGTTCATTCCAATTGCTATGCCCTTAAATGATAAATTTTTTGTTTATAGCATATTATTATATGTTAAGACAAGTTCACTGGGTTATCTTCATTTTCTGCTTTTTCAATGACTGCTTATATTGTGTTTTTGAGAATTTTTTTATTGTGAAAATACCATACAGAGGGGTTATGTATTAAGTTTTAATGAATGAAAAGCATGTGTTGTGCATTATTGAAGTCTTCTGTAAATGCTTAAGAAACATCATTCTAAAGAGTCCATTACTTATATCTAAGTATATTCCTTGCTGTATAGATGGCCAGAAAACCATAATTATGAATAACTATAACTTTTTGTTTTGCTGGTTAGAAACCTTTGTTACTGTTCAACAGACTGCAAGAATTGTCCAGCTTGTTGAGAAAATATTTAAATAGTAAAAATTTCAAATTAGTTTTACAAAGCTAAGGAAGCATCAATCCTAAGCAATATATTTATAAAAGTTTGTTCTCTAGTTTATTATTACTATAATAATAACATTAATGATAGATCAATGTTTCATGCCTCATTTTAATAATGTAATCTTTTTATTCTTGTTAAGTATAGTCAATATTCTTGATTGCTTGAAATCCAACCTTAATGTACTTAGACTATAAAGCTTATCATCCTCTAATGTCCATTGACTGGTATCACAGTTGCCATAACTCCTTTCTAATCCCAACAAGTTTATGAACAGCTTTGATGAGGCTAAGACATAATAATTACAGATGCTGAGGATAGAAAGTCTGTGAACAAGCCAGGACACTGGTGGCTCACACCTGTAATCCTAATTATTCAGGAGGCTGAGATCTGAGGATCACGGTTCAAAGCCAGCCCAGGCAGGAAACTCTGGAGAGTCTTATCTCCAATAAACCACTAGAAAACTGGAATTGGTGCTGTGGCTCAAGCAGTGGAGTGCTCGCCTTGAGCTGAAGAACTGAGGGATAGCACCCAAGCCCAGAGTTCAAGCCCCATGACCGACCAAAAACAAAAAAAAAGAAGAAGAAGAAAGTCTGTGAACAGTGAGAGCAAAAGTCAATTTCTGTGGATTGAGGGGACAGCAAGTGAAGAATAGTTTCAAGAAGTTGAGCTACACTGACACTAAAAAGAAGGCCCAGAACTGTAAGTGAATGGGAGTAGGACTTGGCAAAAACATCAAGACATGAGACCATTTAATGTTATTGAAGAATGTGAAAATTGGGACAGATATAAAGAATGTGTACTTGAAGAATCAATAACTTGCACTTAGGAACACACACATACAACACACACTCACACATAGCATTGTAAGTGGGAAAATTGAATATTCCATTATGACTAGATTTCTTAGTTGACTATAATGTATATTGACTCTAGGGGAGCTTTTTTTGTGCCACATTATGCTGGAGAAATGTGTACTTAATTAACTTATCTCTGTTGCAGTTCATGACTCCCTAGGATTATTGAATATCATGAGGAAATGGCCATCCTTAAGAATCTTACTAGATGGGAGGTTCACATGGGAAAGTACTTGTAATGCTAGAAACCCACTGGAGATACCTAATTTGTTTATGGAAACCAGATAGAAGGATAACAATCTAATTGACAATTTTGAGGGCACTACCTGGGTTTTTCAGTTTGTTTCCTGTGTAGTCTACCCAGAAAGGAACAATTTCTTCCTAACAATCTATATTCATATTAGATTGCTGGCATAGATTTTACACAGTATATTATGAAAGTACTTTTTGCTTTTGTGTTTTGCATTTTGCTTGTATTCTGTTATATTTTGGTTTGCTTGACTTTAGGTCATGTTTTTTTAATATAATTTAGGGGCATAGGCCTTTTTCTCTACTGATCTTATAATCTTAGGAGTGTGCTTTCTTTCTTTGCCTGTCAAGAAAATATACTTGATACATTCTGCTAATACCTCCTCTCGTAGCATTAGGTATTAATTTAAAGTGAGAATATCCTATCACATGATGCCCTTTTTATGACTATAAAAATGTGGAAGAAAAGAAGAAAGGGAAGAAAAGCAAGAGAAGGGAAGAAAGGGAAGGAAGAAAAGAGGGAGGCAAGAAGGAAGGGAAGAAGAGAAATAGTAATAGAGAAAAAGAAAGGAAGAGAGAAGGAGCAAATCACTCCACCATCTTATCTTACCTTATCTTACCTCATTTCTGTATCATTACACTCCGACTATATGAATTCTTTGTTCATTTATATATAGTGATCCTGGAACTCTATGCCCCTCAGTAGAACTTTGAACTTTGAACTTCCTCATCATTGATCTTCCTGCTGTTACTGAGACTCAGCTTCAGGTTCTCAGTGCCTAAAGTGATGTCTTAAAATACAATTTCATTTTATACTCCTTTGGCAAAAAATTGTTTTCTGTTTCGGGTCTTGATATACTTTCTGATCTTCATAGTATAGAATACAAATAAGTCCTGACTGTTTCTCTAGGGTCATCTATCCACTTACCAATTTCCTCTTACCATATCAAACATCCTTCAGTGCCCCATGGCACATTTCCTGATACCATGTACATGTGCAGTTTTCTTTGCAGGAAAACTTCTCTGCCCTTGATGGTGAGGTAGTGTAATTGTTTAACCTGCGACTTCATTGTTCTATTCTTTCTAGTCACAGAGCCATATCTAAGTTTCTATTTGAACAATCTTACCCACTCCACTAGTTTTCATTTTTTTAAAAAAATTGTTATTGTACAGGTGATGCCTCCTTATCACAAATTATGCAGTTCATTTTCAATGGAAGAACAAGCAACCATCTATTTTCTATGAGATAAATTCACATGGATTTGGGCATGCACAAAGACCCCACAGTAGGCCAGATAAGGATCGACTCTCCCAATTACTACATCTCTATCTCAAGTAGAGAAAAGGATGTTGAAAATTGAGTATCCCCTCTTTACCTGACATAAAACATTGATATTTTATATATTACTCATATTGTGTTATATGCCAAAGCATAATTTAGTATGAAGCACATAGGAAAAGTATGAAAAGTTGAGTTCTACATATACTAAATTAGTTAATCAAAACAATATTGTTTATAGAAAAGTATTAAAGCTTTCCCCAACTGAATCATCTCTATATAATTTCCCAAGACATTTTAGAGAGCAAGCTCATCAGTGCAAAAAGTAAATACATGAAATTTGATATATAAATGCCAACCTTGGAAAATTCTAAATAGATAGTAAACCTAAACCCAAGTGAAGAGAAATATTAAATATTCAGTTCAAAAGAACTAGTTAAATAATGATAGGTGTATGTATAGTTTTCTAGCAGTCACATGCAAATAAATGTAGCATTTCTTCTATTAATTAATGATGATCTTTCCTCTCAGGGAGAGATCTCCACTCAGTAGGTACTGAGTAGAGTCCCCATTGTTGTGCTTATAAAAGATAGCTGGTGGAAGACAGTTGATTTGCTCTTTATTGTTTCCAAATTTAGTATAGTGATGAGAGAAAACCATCATGGAAAGGGAGCTGAACATAGATTAATAAGATACATCTGAACTAAGTGTAAGAGGAATTTTTGCTAGAAAAGAATATGTTTATCTAGTGGGTTACTGTAAAGTAATGAGTAGGATTTCATAAAAGGAAAACAATAAATACCTTCAAGCTGTTGCCAACAATAACTGATGTAACTGATGTAAAGTGTTTCACAGTACTTGGTATATCCTCATAGTAAATAAGAGTTATTAGAGAATATGATTTTGCCAGACACTGGTGGCCCATGTCCTTAATCCTGGCTATTCAGGAGACTGAGGATCATGGTTCAAAGCCAGCCTAAGCAAGAAAGCCTGTGAGATTCTTATTTCCAATTAACCACCAAAAAGAGCTAGTAATCGAGCTGTGGCTCAAGTGGTAGAGCACAAGCCTTGAGCAGAAAAGCTCAATGACAGTGCCAGGGCCCCAGGTCTGGCAAAAGAAAGCGATTTTTAACTCAGTGTAATGGTGTCTCATGTTTCTAAATTTTCTTAGTCTTTTCACAGAAGCACAATTAGCAAGCAGAGAGAGGGAATTCCTGGTAAACACGTGTATTAATAATTTTTATTCCTCAAAGGGAAAATCCCTATAAAATACCTTATGAATAGGGTTATTTATAGATGTGTTAGTTTACTTTATGTGGCAATGTGCCTGACTAAGTCAACCTAAAGAAGGAAGATCTATTCTGACTCACAGTTTCAGAGCATCTCTAGTAGGTCATTAGGTTCCTTTGGTGATTAGGCAGGATGTCATGACAGAAAGACATGGCAAAGGAAAATCCTTCACCTCATACAGCCTCAGAAACTTTGATAAAATGCCCAATTATTCATATACCTAGTTCAAATTTAATTATGCACAGGACATATTCTCTGTCCATCTAGTTTTGGTAGACACTGTACACACTGAAAGAAGATGATTTGTACACAAATTTCTTCATTCCATAACAAACTACTGAATCACATCCATGCATTGTTGAAAACAGAAGACACTGACATTTTGCCTGTTGAATCAGGAAAGATTTTTGTAGGTCCAAGGCTGGGATTTGTACTAGGAATTGATATTTTCACTCATTAGTGAGGGGTTTACTGACTGACCTATACCTCCAACCTCAACTGGAAGATTTTTTAAAATATTCAACTTCACTTTCTCTAGAACCTCCATTTGTGATTGCCATTTCATCATTGTCAATTGCACACATCAAATTTTCATTGAAAATTTATCTAGAAGTATAAAGTATATCACCATGTTGCAAATTAGCTACTAGGTGTTTCAAAGTGGCAGTGAATACTCTTGTCCCCATAAAAACTCCCATGTTGAAGTGTAACTATCTGTTCAGTGGTATTTGGCAGGTTCCTAGAAGGTCATTTGATCTTGAAGATGGAGCACCTCACAAATGGGCCTAGTGCCCCACTAAGAACACCACAGATAGATTGCTGCCCCCTTTACCACAGGAGACCACAGTACCCAGATGGCAAGCTAGGAACCAAGAAGTGGTTCCTCACCAGGAACCAAACCTGCTACTGCTTTGGTTTACAAATTTCCAGCTTTCAGATCTGTGAAAATAAATCCAAGGGTTTTATCATTTTATTTTAACTGTCCAAATAGCCTGAGATATCTAGAATGGGTTTCACATTAATACCAAGATGGGAGTATTTCTTCCCCAAACTACTATGGCAGCCAGAATAATGAGGAAGTGATACTTATGTGTGGTTCCATTTTTATAAAAATTTGCCTGGCTCAATTCATAATTAGCCAACTTTAATTTCTGCCTCCATTTATATAAATGAGACGCATTTGAATCTATGTGAATTGCTTATCACTTCAAACATCTGAAAGAGTTAGGTATAGGTGATAAGGGGGATCTGTGATGGGGTTGGCATCTTTAGAAGAAGAAGAAGAAGAAAGACCATAGTTCTCTCTGTCACTATTTATGCCAGGTGAGAACCCACTCAGACCAGCTTTCTCAAATCTGCTAGAGAGACCTTACTAAGAACTGGCCTTGCTGGGGTCTTACCTTTAACTTCCAGGTTCTTAGAGTGCTTATAAATACATCCTTTGGTTTCAGTGGTACATTTTCATGGCATTCTGAATGGATTCAAATGGCACGATTATAGGGGCTGGGAAGGTGGCTCAGTGGTAGAGTGCTTACCTTGCATGCTTGAGGCCCTGGGTTTCATTGCTCAGCACCACATAAGCAGAAAAAAAAAAAAAAGCCGGAGTTGGCGCTGTGGCTCAAGTGATAGAGTGCTAGCCTTGAGCTGAAGAGCTGAGGGACAGCGCCCAGGCCCAGAGTTCAGGCCCCACGACTGGACGACCGGACCACCCCCGCCAAAAGAGCAAATGGCATGATTATAAAAAATAACAACAAATTGTCAATGAAATGGCAACCTTAATCCCTATAATTTTAAAATGGTGACTTTAAGCCCTAAATATTATTCTTAAAGTTTCTCCTATAAAATCCGTGATTTTGAGGGTACTATTTGTTTTTAACAAATCTATATTTATGGACAGGCATATAGTTATCTATTAGCCATCGATCTTCATTTCACAGTTCTCTTATTGTGACTTTCAGCACTGAAGAGATATCACATTTATTTTTTAAGTTAATAATACATACATTATTCTATTGTAACTCATACTGCTAGCTACCTAACTAATCTTTATTTAAATATTTGTATGTAGAAAAAGTTAAGAATTGTCATCTGATATTTAGTAATTGTTCTTATTTTTAGAAGTATATTTGAATGATTTTTTATTTGTTTCTGAAATGCAATCTAATGCCTGATTTTTTTTCACAATGACCTTTATATTTATCAATAGATCAGTTAAAACTGGATGTTGGTGGCTCAAACATGTAATCTTAGCTTCTCCTGGATTTGAGATCTAAGTATTGCAGCTTGAAGCCAGCCTGAGCAGAACAGTCCATGAGACTCTTATCTCCAATTAACCAGCAAAAATAAGGCAGAACCAGAGCGATGGTTCAAGTGATAGAACTAGCCTTGAGCAAAATAGTTCAAGAAAGTACATAGTCCCTGAATTCAAGCCCTAGGACTGGTGTGCCCATGAGTATACACACACACACACACACACACACACACACACACACATTCAGTTAAATAATCTTAATAATATATACTCACATTTTTGTTTATTGTTAGCAAAGAGTGGTATTTAATGGTATAATTATTTCTAGACATCTCTCGATCAGTATTTCAGATCTGCCTTCACTATCTTTAGTAATGAAAATTTTAAATTCTAATTTTCTATAACACAACATAAAGTATTGGCTTTAAGTTATATCTCCATAAACATCTTTAAGCAGGAAATTAAGTAAGCAATGAAAGTATGGCCTAAAATACTAAATTTCAAGCCTTCATATGGCTTTGGAAATGTGCTTTCTTTTTACACTCTCTGAATTTTTATTATTGTAAAAAGCTGTAGATGAAATATCTAACAAGTACACATTTAAATTAAGACTGTAAAAATTATGCATAAAATGCTGTAGTGCATATTGAATACCTAAAACATTTTGCCTATTACATTCTTCATGTCGAAGGTAGCCAGGACTAGAGGTTGTGGGTTTCATAGGCTTTTATAGCTACTTAGGTTAAACATATAATATATCTACCCATGTTGGCTTGGAACTCCTTGGAGTTTCCATAAATTGAAAAGCAATGGAATAATGCACTACTAACACCAAGCAAAATATAACCAATGTACCATGAATAACACAAAGTATTTTCTGCAGTGTCACATAAGGAGTCCTGCTGTACTCTGTCAATTTGCTTACTAAATTCAAAAGTTCCCACTGTGAAAATAGAAATAGTGAAATAGTCAGATGCAAGTCACTGTAAATCAGGATTCCAATTTCACTCTGTCCAAAGAGATATTTACATTTTCTCATTCTGAGTACATGCAGAATCTCAATCTTTCAAAATCCAGCTGATTTGCATTTTGTTATTTGTTGTCATCAAGTTAATAGATTTCATGATTAAAGGAATCTAAGTTAATCCATTTGAAGTAGGTATCTACACATACTAATATCAAAATACAATGAAAGACCAGTATTGTTCTCTTAGGTATTAACTCATTGCTCAAAAAAATTTGTCAATATCCTTGCTATTTATCTTTTAAATGGTACTTATTTGACCCCCATCTTTTTCCTGCCAAAACAACAATGAGCCACTGGAAAGAATGTAATTTGCTCTCTGAATATTTCTTAGGATTATTTCATGTTAATACATGATTACCTGGTGACATAATTCTAACACTAAGAATCAAGAATTACTTTCTTAATCAAGTTGATGAGGTGTTTTATTTGAAAACCCGTTAAAACCATGCCAATAGAGACCCATTCTCTGCCTTACAAATTCTCATTATGTTCTCTACATGTAAAGAGAAATCAGACAAATTGAACAGATGCAATGATCTAATGAAACGGTTAACATATAGCTGTCTATTTGACATTCTTGTAGCTGGAAGTAACTAAATAGTTGAAATAATGAATAAGATAATACTTGGTATTTCAGAAAGAATATCCAGAGTAATATATGTTCTATTCATCTTATAATTAGATTATGGGAATCAGGACAATTCCACTACTGATAGAAAATTATTTTGTCTAGAAATTAAATGGAGAAACAATTGTACACTTCGTTTCTAGTGTCTAATTGAAAACTGTACATTAAAAAGAATATTGTTAAAAAGGAAACTCATGACTGATAATAATGTAAATAAGGCAGAGATTAAAGATTTTACCTAAGTCTTTATTTAGTTAAGAGTACAAGTGAGATGTATCTGGTTCAAAGAAGTACCAAGCAGGAGTTCTAGCCTGTTAGACGTGACTTTATTTATTTATTTTTTGTATATTACTGAGGCTTAGGATTGAACCTTGTATTTGCCATGAATGCCCTCATCCAAAATCAAATGTTATATAGGCAGACTGAATAGTAATGTCGAAATAAATTTACAAAATGTGCAAAATTTATAAAATTGGGTAGTCTTAGTAATAAAACTCACAGGATAATTTGTATTTCTATGGTCAAGAAACATGTACTTTACTAAGTTGTAAAATAGGTTAAGGAGAAAAAAAAGAAAGTCACACACAAACTCAAAAATATCACCTACATCAACAACACTGAGTTTTCCATTGAAAACTGTGTAGTCTTTTTTTGTACATTATTTGTAGCAAACATTGCAGAGACTTTTGCTTTTGTGAATTAGTATTGTAACAAAGTTACAAAAGGTGAAAGAACATAATTGCCAAGCTAATCATTTAAGTAGGTGAATGTATGAACCCTAGGGGGCATTTTTACTATATACTGCTACTGTTTGAATTTTGATTCATTACTCTCACTGATTATTTTTAATTTTTAATTTTTTGTGGTACTGCTTTTTGAACCTAGGCTTTTTGCTTGGTAGCAGGTGCTCTGCCACTTGAGCTATGACTACATCTCTTTTGTCTCTGGTTTCCTTTGACAGGAGATCTTGAGTTTTGCTCAGGCCAGCTTGGATGGTAGGTCATTCACCCATTCACATTCCCCCTGTAGTTGCCATAACAAGTATGTACCTCCTCACTCAGTTATTCGTGGCTGGCATGGGGCCTCATAAAGCTTTTCAAACCTAACCTGGCTTGATTCTCCTGATCTCAGATCCTTATATAGCTGGAGTAATGGGGATAGTAGTTGAGATGAGGTCCTTTGAATTTTTGCTTTCACTAGCCTCAAAGCAGTCTTTCTGATATAGGATTATACACATGAGTCACCAGCACCAAGCCTAATTAGAATTTTTTTTGGTATAATCAATAGTCATGCTAATCATTTGTATATTTTTCGCTAAGGGATTCAATTTAAAGTTTGGTGGTTCTTTGGCATACTGGCATCCAACAATTTTCTTAGCAGTAAAATTTAATGTTGATTATCCTGAATTTGCCAATATGTAAGAAAATTAAAGGCAAATACATTATTCAAAATGTATTTATATCATATTCAAAGAAGGAAACAAATTGATTCTTCAAAGAAATAGTGTACCCATCTAGTAAACTACATATATTGTTTAGACTACATCCAGGCTTTAAAGTTGTTTTATCTTTTGGTATTCATGTTCTGATATTATAAATAATGATTTCAGAAATATTACAATTTGCCTGGAGTTTGTTTTCAGCAGAATGGTTTGTTTCAGATTCTTTTATTTGATCACATTTTCTTTGTTCACATTCTGTCTTTCTTGGTATAGTTCTTTACTTTAGAAAATATTGGCTTAGTATATGCAGTAATGTTGTGTTTCATTTCTCTCTCTTAATGTTTTACTTTGTTCTATATTCTTTAGTTTTTCCTCTTTTTCCATCTTCCCATTTGTAGACACAGTTTGCAAAGATGCTTTTCTTATTTATACAAAGTCAAGACTTTTGAACCAAATACTATGAATGTGATCAAAGTCAAGGTTCAAACACTTTTAGAAAATGAGATTTTTCTGACTTGGGAATCAGAGCTATCTCTGCCTGATGCAATTTGAGAATAGAACTTGTTACAATCCTCTATGCATGAGCAATAGAAAGAAGAAATGAGATAATCTGGAAGCAAATAAGGTACATTCAAAGACTAAGAAGAAATGCTGAAGGACTAACATGACTTGGGTTTATTATAATAAATTTACACAGCAATGATATCTTTCTTTCACTTCATGGGAGACTTCTTGTTGCTTCCAGTTCTTTTTATCTCTGTAATAATTCCCTAAATCTATTATTTTGTAAATCTACAGATATATTTGTATTCACTGTGATCTCCCATATGTTCTATTATTACTACACCTCTATATGTGGAGCATGCATTTGTTCTTGATATGGACAAAAGGCATTGCTCAGAGCAAGGCTGACCTTCTGAAGGTTATTGAATGTACAGGTGACTGTATCAGGTCTACAACCTACCCAGGGGATTCTTTTCCTATCCCTTGTTTAACGATTACCATACCACCTCTGCAGCTCATCTCAGTTTCTGCATGTTGGATGGGCAAAGACCCTCATTAGACCAGAAGTACATGTTAATTGTTAACATACACGTCAACGACATGCATATTTTCAGGTTTTGGGATTACTTGTGGTGCTGGATATCAGACCCGGAGCCTTACATATGCTAAGGATGAGCCCAAATCATCATTGGCCCATGATTCTGACTCCACTAACTCCCCACCGCCAGTATCATCCTGTCTCCCTAGTTACAAATTTGGAATTCATGTCTGTCTTCTTGCCAAGTATCCAGACTTGTTTATTCAGCTACCAGCTGGATGTATCTATTGGGAAGTTTCAATGTGATTCTTACTCAACATTGTCCTAAACTGAACTTGTGAATATCTCTTCAAGTTTCAGTGGTTGGCAGAATAATCTGGTTTACTGCCAGGATGTCTATGTTAATCCCTGAAAACTGTGAATGTGATGCTAATGGTCTGAATGTCCTCACACAACGTGTGTGTTGAACTGCAATCTCTCTTCAGAGTTTTCCTCTCAGGCTTAGGAAATTCCTTAACGCCTCATTTGTACCTGGTTTGGACAAAAGTATCTCTGTTAATTCAAATCTGTACGATGGGTGTTTTAGAAGCAAATTGAGACTCTTGAGTTGATCAGATTTAAATGAAATATGTTTTAACTCAATAAGACCATTTGGGCAACTGGAATGGAATTAAAACGTTTTGTATGAGATGAATGGTCATCTGATACAAGGTTACAGTGGACATAACAGGCTGTCTTATCTGTTGACATCAATAAATAGTGGGCTTCAACATATGAGATTGTCTGGATTGCCAAGGTGGGTTCAGTGTTACCATGAGTCTTTAAATTGGAGGAGGGAGAGATGTGTGGTACCTCCTCATAGCACCCAGAAAGGCTTGGTTTTATGTCTTTATCCTTCAGAACTCTAATATTAGTGCACTGATATTAAGCCATTAAATTGGTAGCAAACTGTTATAGCCAAAGTAATAAACTCTGTTGTTGCCTCTTTATGTACTTTCTTTTTTTTTGTATGTTTTTTTGTTGTTGTAAAAATACTGTACAGAGGAGTTACAGTTACATGAGCAAAGTAACGAGTACATTTCCTATACAGCTTTGTTGCCTCCTCCTTTGTTTTTCCCCTACCATCCCTTCCCTCTAACCCCCAAAACTACCCCCTCGCCCAAAGTTGTAAAGTTTATTTTCAACCTAGTGTCTTGTACATCTCATTGTTACAATGGGTATTATTTCAATGTAGCAGATTATTATTCAGCCATTCCTTAATTTAACATGCTAAGTATCATTCTTACTACCCTTTCTCTCTGTTAATGCTGCATCTGATCAATTACTCAGTGTTGTAAGCTGAACTCAAAAGTTTTCCTAAAATAAATATTCTCTTCCCATCTGTTATCACATCCCTTGATAAATCTCATTATTCTAACCAGAGTGCATTAATATTCTTTTTTTCTTTTCACTGTGCCAGTCCTAGGGCTTGAACTCAGGGCCTGGGCTCTGTCCATGAGCTTTTTCACTGAAGACTATCACTCTACCACTTGACCTGCAGCTCTACTTCCCAAAGTTTTATTGGTTAATTGAAGATTAGCGTCCTGAACTGGCTTCAAACTCTGATCCTCAGATCTTAGCTTCCTTAGTAGCTAGGATTAGGCCACCAGTGCCTATTATTAAAACTGTCTATATCTCATCACTCAAAATATTTTTCATCACTTTCAATGAGTTCTCATCACCTATTTTAGATTATAATATCTAAATTACTTTAAATGGCCAGCAAATGGCCTGGTTCCTACAAACAACTCTGCCTGTCCTTACCTACCAGTTAATACTTAGACAATGCTGACCTCCTCTTAGTTTGTCTTATCAGGATTTTCAGTGTTTCTGCATCACTGCTCATAAAATTCTATTCTCTGAAATGCTCTTAATCCCTCTTCATACCTTTTACACTTTTACACTTCTAAAATCCCATTTATTCAAGAATCTGACCCTTAATTGCAGATTTATTTCTGTAATTTATTTCTGGAGATTTATTTCTACTCTGTGCTCTATTCTGTGCCTGAGCCTAGTTTTATACTGTGGCTTAATAAAACAAACTGTAGTTATCAGTTTACAAGTCAGTAAAACTCTAAGTACCTGGTGCATAGAAGTCAGTCAAGATTTGACAACTGAATCTTAATTAAACTGTTCTCCCATTGTGTTAGACTGAACCTAAAGTGGTCTTCCCCACCCACAGCAAGTCCTGTCCTTCTACAAATCCCTCTGTTGAAGTCAAGCAGAATTTGTGGTTTGCTTTTAAATGAATAGAATGTCAAAGTGAAGAGATTATTCGGGTAAAATTAAGATCCTGATTTAGTTCATTTGAAGTTAATCAAAATGGAGATTAACCTGTGCAGATCTGAACTGATCAGCATTAGATCCTCAAGCAAGGATTGAGGCTCTGCTTGACATAGTAGATTCTTAACACTGACTTTAAAGGAGAAAACCATGATGTGGTAAAGTGCCTGTAGAGAGACCCATAATGCAGGGAAGTACAGAATACACTGGTATTCGCTGAAGTACTATTATTTTGCACAAAAGGACAAGAAAGACCAAAACCAGAAATTTGAAACTATAATTAAGAGGCAGATGACACTAAAGCATACAAGATTTTCCTCCAAATGTAAGCAAGGCACATTATATTTTTAGGAAATTCTTATTATTATGGCATATCAACTTTACAGACATAAGTAAGATTAATCTTAAACCACAGTGACTTTCCTTACTTCTAGCTTTCAAAATCCATAGTTGAATTTAGATAGTTTGCAGTAAACTAGCAAAATATCTGTGTATTTAGTATAGTATGTGTGTATTTATCTTCTGATTGAGCTACTGCCAAGATACTTATTTTAGTGGTGTGGCAAATTAAATCCTCTGTGCTTAATACTACTGTGATAATAATTAATAATAATAATAGTAATAATGATCTCATCCTTTAAATCTCACACAAACTTTAATTCAAGACTATTTTCATTGCAAGGAAAATAAGCTATCTTACTAACCTTTTTTTTGTTGGTTGTGGGGAAGCTATCTTATTAGAGCATCATATATTATAAATGCCAGGAAAAAGAAATCATTTAAGTAATATCTTACCACACCAATCACATTCCTCTCTTTAAATTTTCTTCTACTTTTTCACGATGCTTTATTTATTTTTTGGACCGATAGGAAAATTTTACTACTTAATATACAAAGTTACCAATAAGCTGTTCACTTTCAAAGTGATATTTTGTTTTAGTTTTCAGTGAAAGGTGACAAACACAGGGCTTGGCAACCCCCCCCCTCCTTGGGGATATAATTAGCTAGCTTGTTTACAGGAGCCGGGTTGAGCTCCTAAGTGTCTACACACAGATTTTGTTGGTTAGCAAGGACCCGCCAGGTCCACAGTGGATTCACAGCGTGTTTTTATGCATACACTCACCCTTTCCAGAGCTCTTTCTGCTATCTCTTAATTAGGATGCAAACAAACTGGAGGAAATGAATTTAAATTTAATTTTCTGCAATTAGGATAAAAGTGTTTAACCATGACTGACTTACCATTTGTAGCATCAAATTAATGTATGCATACTACCCCAAGCCATTTATAGCAGGAATATTCAGAATTAGTAATTATAGCCTCAGATTATGCCCTTGGTCCTAGGAAATAAAATGATGTGATCCAGAAAGATTGTTGGTTAATAGTTTGCCTTTCAAGGTTTAATAACCGTTTCCCACCTTGGAGAATGTCCTGGCTAGCTGGAGTTGTGCCTCTGGCATGTGATGCAACATGTGATTTGGTAGGTAAAAATAAACCCAAATCAACAACTTTCAGATATTTAAGGTAACTTTCCAGTGTCAAACTGAAATGCATGTGAGCTCTCCAGAATCTGTCAAGCAGTGATGTCTGCTGAGCTGATGGGATGACCGGAAGGCATGATTTACAAGCTGAATAGGTGAAATTTCACTCAAGGTCCACCTAGGCTATGCAGACTCAGAATTCACAACAGCATCATATAAATACAGGAACTTGCATCGAAAGCACACAGATTAAGAGGACAAAAGCAAATCTCAGAAAAATAACATTAAAAAAAAAAGAAATAGGCAGAGAAAACAGTGACAAAAGTCAGGGATGGAAAAAAAGAAGAAAACCCAAGAGGAATTATTAGCAGAAAAGCAAAGGTATAGAGTTTTATGAGTCCCATTTCACCATATCAAATACCACAGAGCTGTCAAAGATTAGCCTGAAAGCTTGTCTTCAGCAGGTGCTCTGCAGTACATCTTCATTACGTTTCTTTCTTTTAAAAAGATATTGTAAAGATGCTGTACAGAGGGGTCACAGTTACATGAGTAAGGTAATGAGTACATTTCTTGTAGAAACTTGTTACCCCCTCCTTTGTTTTTCTTCTACTAAACCTTCCCTCCCCACCTCCCCCACTCCTTGCCCCACCCCTAGAAGTTGTAAAGTTCATTTCCAACATAGTGTCTTGTGAATCTCATTGTTGCACTGGGTCATCCTGTGTCCTTGTTTCAAATTTTGTTATTCCCCTTCCCCTCCCCAAATTAGATAAATGTGTATAAAAGATTCAGTGTACCAAAATCAAATACAGTGATAATAGGGAATATAGCATAGGGGGAATAACATACAAAAGAAACAAAAAAAACACATAATACATTAAAAACAACTGTGACAAAGAAAAAACTTCTTGTGTCCCTATCTTGGGGTTCATTTTGCTTAGTATTATCTTATATGGTCATATGTACATAGCTTTTGAGCTTGAGTTTGAGCTTTTGCTTATCTGGTAAGATTATCCTAGACCTATATTAGGTTATTGCAAATAAGGGAAACCATAGGACCTATATTTCTTTGGGCCTGGCTTTTATATATTTCTTAAAACAGCAGCAGAGGCAGCCCAAACTGGGTTAAGGCTCAAGAGAACAAAGAACAAAATTAAAGAGGGGAAGTGAAAGCAGGGGTTATACCATATCATCATTAATTATTATTTCTACTTTCATTAGTAATGTTATAAAGGATGGTGAAAAGACCTTCTAAAGAAGTGATAGCAAAGAACTTTCTCCACTCAGTGGGAGAATTCACTTAGGACTCTAGAAGAGCACATTCCCACAGAGGACTCTACATGGAAAGAGGAACTATCTGTAAGGTCTAAGATAGTGTTAGTTGGCAAACATAGATGAAATATACCTGAGCAGTTGCTCTTTCTCTGGAAAGAGTAAAGCCATGAACTTTCAGTGATGAATTTAAGTGCTGAAAAGGGTGTGAAGATATAACAAAGTTCAATTTTTTTAAAAAATGAGGAATGACAGTTAATGAATTGATTCAGATAGCTATTATGAACCAAATTGAGGTGAAAAAACACTTTTGAAACACAGTGTCCTATCATATTGTTTTAGCTTATTTGCTATTTAATTTTGATTACCATACATTAATAATTTGAGGGGGGTAATTGTGATAAACAAGATGTACACAGCGTACATTGAACATGGTCAGCACCTCCATTATATATATATGTATGTATGTATATAGATGTGTGTGTGTGTGTGTGTGTGTGTGTGTGTGTGTGTGTGTGTGTGTGTGTGTGTGTGTGTACCATTCTACCCTCCCCATGTTTGAAGCATGCTTGGAATATGTTGTCTTCATATATAAACGTATACCTTAACTTTTTCACTAGTTAGTGTCCTCTATTTTCCCCTCATTCTTATCTGTTCCTACAAACCCAATTTAAATTCATGTCCTGTTATCACAACCACCACCACCACCACCACCACCACCACCACCACCATCATCATCATCATCATCATTTTTGCCTTCTGGATTCCACAAATGAGTGAAAACATCAGTTTTACTTCTATGTATATGTGTGTATTTGTATGTGTGTATGTATATATGTGTGTGTATGACAGTCATAGAGCTTGAGCTCAGAGCCTAGCCACTGTCCCTGCTTTTGTTCAGTGCTAGCACTCTACCATTTGACGCACAGCACAGCTCTACATCCAGAATTTTTAATTAGAGATAAAAGTCTCATGGACTTTACTGCTCCAGTTGGCTTCAAACTGAGATCCTCAGATCTCAGCTTCCTGAGTAGCCAGGATTACGGGTGTGAGCTATGGGCAACTAGATCAGAATTGCTTTATGAGCTTGCATTATCTTGCTCAACACTATGATCTCCAGTTCCATCTATTTTCTTACAAATGACTCAATTTCATTTTTTATTTAATGGCTGTGTAATATTCCATCATGTTTCCATTTCTTTTTTTTTTAATTTTATTTTATTTTATTTGAGAACATACTGTACAGAGGAGTTAAAATTACATGGGCAGGATAATGCATACATTTCTTACCAAGCATTGCAGCCTCCTCCTTTGTTTACCCTTCACCTCCTTTCCCAGGCTCCCCCCTCCCCCCACCCAATTATACCCCCCTCCCCCCAACACACCGACATTGTAAAGCTGGTTTTGACATGACATTTTGTACTTCTCTTTGTTGCAACAGGTCCACCTGAATCCTTAAACTATTTGTTTGTCCCCATCTCCTCCACATGTTATACTGACATCAAATATAGTGAAAGCGGGGGTTACACTGTGGGGGAGGGACATACAAAGCAACAAAGAAATAATCTTATAAATGTGTTAGAGACACATGCATGAAAGAAACGAAAACATTAAAATACATATTTAAGGGTTCATTTTCCTAACATCACATTATCTGACCTTTTCCGCTTGACTCATACCTATACTAGATATTGCAAATCAGGGAAACCATGGGACCTATGCTTCTTTGGGCCTGGCTTACTTCACTTAATATAATTTTTTCCAAACCTTTCCATTTCCTAACAAATGGGGAAATGTCATTCTTTCTGATGGAGGCATAGAATTCCATTGTGTATATATACCACATTTTCTTGATCCATTCATCTACTGAGGGGCATCTGGGTTGGTTCCATATCTTAGCTATGGTAAATAATGCTGCAATAAACATAGTTGTGCTGGTAGTTTAGTGTGGTCTTATTTGTAAACATTTGGGTAAATGCCCAAAAGGGGATTGCTGGATCATAGGGGAGATCTATGTGAAGTCTTTTGAGGAACCTCCATACTGCTTTCCAAAGTGGTTGAACAAGTTTACATTCCCACCAACAATAAAGTAAGGTTCCTTTCTGTCCACATCCCCTCCAGCATCTGTTGTTGTTAGAGTTCTTGATTTTTGCTGTTCTAACTGGAGAGAGGTGATATCTCAATGTTGTTTTGATTTGCATTTCTTTTATGGCTAGGGATGTTGAACATTTCTTCATGTGTCTATTGGCCATCCTTCTTTCTTCTTCAGAGAAGCTTCTCTTTAAGTCTTTCGCCCACTTATTTATTGGGCAGTTGTTTCTTTGAGGATTTGTTGTTGGGTGGTTTAATTTTTTGAGTTCCAAGGATATTTTAAATATGAGACCCTTGTCCATTGTATGGCTAGTAAAGATCTTCTCCCAATCGGTGGGCTTTCTATTGATCTTGCTAGCTATGCCATTTGCCCTGCAGAAGCTCTGCAACCTTATGCAATCCCATTTGTCCAACCTTTCTTTGATTTGTTGTGCTTCCGGGTCTCTATTCAGAAAATTTCGGCCTGAGCCAAGGAGACCTAGGGTTTCTCCTATTCCATCCTGTAATGTTTTCAGAGTGTCTGCTTTGACTTCAAGGTCTTTGATCCATTTGGAGTTGATTCTGGTGCAGGGTGATATATAAGGATCTAGCTTTAGTTTTCTACATGCAGTTAACCAATTTTGCCAGCACCATTTACTGAAGAGGCTGTCTTTCTTCCATTCTATTGTTTTAGCTTCCTTATCGAAGATTAGATGGCTATAGGTCTGTAGGTTCATTTCTGGGTTTTCAATTCTATTCCATTGGTCCTGAGGTCTGTTCTTATGCCAATACCAAGCTGTTTTGATTACTATGGCTTTATAGTAGAGTTTGAAATTTGGTATTGATATTCCTCCAGCAGTGTGCTTTCCGTTGAGGAGCGTTTTTGCTATTCAGGGTCTTTTATTGTTCCATATGAAATTTTGGATTGCCTCTTCTATTTCCTTGAAGAATGAGGGTGGAATTTTGATAGGTATTGTGTTGAATTTGTAGATAGCCTTGGGAAGTATTGCCATTTTCACGATGTTAATCTTGCCAATCCAGGAGCATGGGAGGTTTTGCCATTATTTAAGTTCTGTGTTGATTTCCTTTTTCAAGATTTTAAGTTTTCATCATAGAGGTCCTTCACTTCTTTGGTTAAGTTAATTCCTAGGTATTTTATTTTTTGTGGGGCTATTATAAATGGAGTTGCTTTCCTAATTTCAGCCACACTTTTCTCATTGTTGGCATACAGAAAAGCCATTGATTTTGGGGGGTTAATTTTATAACCTGCTACTTTGCCAAAGTTTTGAATCAGCTTGAGTAATTTGGGAGTGGAGTCTATGGGATTCTTTAAATACAAGATCATGTCATCTGCAAAGAGGGAGAGTTTTATTTCTTCTTTCCCTATTTGGATCCCCTTTATGTCTGCATCTTGTCTTATTGCTGTAGCTAGGCATTCTAATACTAGATTGAAGAGAAGTGGAGAGAGTGGGCATCCTTGTCTTGTTCCTGAGTTAAGAGGAAATGGCTTTAGTTTTTCACCATTGAGTATAATGCTGGCTGTAGGTTTGTCATATACAGCCTTTATTGTATTGAGGAATGTTCCATGGATTCCTAATTTTTCCAAAACCTTCATCATAAAGGGGTGTTGGATCTTGTCAAATGCTTTTTCTGCATCTATTGAGATAATCATGTGGTTCTCATTCTTGCTCCTGTTGATGTGATGAATAATATTAATTGATTTGCGTATATTGAACCAGCTTTGCATCCCTGAAATGAATCCTGTTTGATCATGGTGTATTATTTTTTGGATGAATTGTTGAAGTCGATTGGCCAAAGTTTTGTTGAGAAGTTTTGCATCAATGTTCATCAAAGAAATGGGTCTATAGTTCTCTTTCTTTGATGAGTCCCTGCCTGGTTTTGGGATGAGGGTTATGATAGCTTCATAGAATGTGTTCGGTAGTGAGCTTTCTCTTTCAATTTCATTGAAGAGTTGGAGGAGTATTGGTGTGAGCTCTGCTTTGGAAGCCTTATAGAATTCCACTGTAAAACCATCTGGTCCTGGACTTTTCTTAGCTGGGAGGTTTCTTATTGCTGTTTCTATTTCAATGCTTGATATGGGCCTGTTAAGCTGGTTTAACTCATCTTGGTTTAGTTTTGGCATGTCAATATTTCCTAGGAAAAGGTCCATTTCTGCCAAGTTCTCAAACTTATTAGCATAAAGTTTTGAGAAGTATCCCCTTATAATGTTCTGAATCTTGGTTGTTTCCATGGTGATGTTTCCATTCTCATCTCTGAGTTTATTAATTTGGGTGTGTTCTCTCCTTTTTCTGATAAGGTTTGCTAAGGGTCTGTCAATTTTGTTAAGTTTTTCGAAGAACCATCTCTTTGTTTTGTTGATTCTTTCTATAGTTTTTTTGGATTCTAATTCATTTAATTCTGATTTAATTTTGGTTATTTCTTTCCGTCTACTGGAATGGGGTTTATCTTGCTGCTCTTTTTCAAGGAGGTTTAGATGTGTCATTAAATTGTTAGTTTCAGATCTCTCCAATTTGTTGATGTAGGAGCTCAGAGCTATAAACTTGCCTCTGAGTACTGCCTTTGCTGTGTCCCAGAGGAGCTGGTAATTTGTGTGTTCATTTTTGTTGAATAGCATGAACATTTGAATTTCCTTTCTAATCTCTTCCATGACCCACTCATGATTCAGCAGTGTGTTGTTCAGCCTCCATGTGATACCGGACTTTCTTTGGTGGCTTTTGGTGTTGAGTTCTAATTTTATTCCCTTGTGGTCAGAGAGAATGCAAGGTATAACTTCAATGTTTCTGAATTTAGACAAGTTTGCTTTGTGGCCTAAAATGTGGTCTATTTTAGAAAACGTTCCATGTGCTGCTGAGAAGAACGTGTATTCTGATGCTGCTGGGTGAAATGTTCGGTAAATGTCTGTTAAGCCTAGTTGATCTATGCAGCTGTTTAGATCTGCGGTTTCTCTGTTGAGTTTTTGCCGAGTTGATCTATCTAGTGGGGAGAGTGGTGTGTTAAAATCCCCAACAATTAATGTCTTTGGATCTATATGGGATTTGAGGGAAAGTAGTGTTTCTTTGATAAATTTGGGTGCTCCATTGTTTGGCAAATAGATATTTAGAATTGTAATATCCTCCTGAAGGAGAAATTCTTTAATTAGTATGTAGCGACCTTCTTTATCTCTTCTCACTAATTTTAATTTGAAGTCTATTTTATCTGATATTAGGATTGCAACTCCCGCCTGTTTATAGGGCCGTTTGCTTGGTAGATTTTGTTCCAGCCTTTAACATTGAAAATGTGTTTGTTTTTACGGGCAAGATGAGACTCCTGCAGGCAGCAGATAGAAGGGTCTTGTTTTTTAATCCAACTAGACAGTCTATGTCGCTTAATTGGAGAGTTCAGTCCGTTAACGTTAAGAGATAGGACTGAGAGGTATTTGGGAGTTCCTGCCATGTTATCCACCTTCTTGGGGGCTGTGAAAACTGGGTTCTTCCTAAGGTTCTTGGATTCTCAGTTTGGGTGCAGTTTCTTGGCCTTTGTTTCGGTCTTGTTGGTTTTCGATGTGTAGGACATCTTTAAGAATCTTTTATAGGGCTGGTTTGGTGGAGATGTATTGTTTCAATTTTTCTTTGCTATGGAAGGTTTTTATTTGGCCTTCAGTTATGAAGGAGAGTTTAGCTGGGTACAGTATTCTTGGTTGATAGTTATTTGTTTTTAGGGCATGGCATACGTCATTCCAGGCTCTTCTTGCTTTGATTGTCTCTGCTGAGAAATCTGAGGTGATTCTAATTGGTTTCCCTTTATAGGTGATTACCCTTTTCTCCTTGACAGCTTTAAGGATCTTTTCCTTGGTCTGGGTTGATCCTGTGTGGATTATAATGTGACGGTGGGATGTCCTATTCTGGTCTGGTCTATTTGGGGTTCTAAAAGCTTCTTGTTTCTGAATAGGCCTATATTTTTGTATGTTTGGGAAGTTCTCTGCTAGGATCCTGTTAAACAAATTTCCTAGACCATTAACTTCTGTTTCTAGGTGCTCCTCTACACCCATTATCCTTAGATTGGGCCTTCTGACGGTGTCTTCCAGGTGTTGGATAGACCTATCATATTTCTTGGACTTGTCTTGGATGGTTGTATGTTCTTTCTCTATAATATCTAGGCTGTCTTCAAACCCTGAGATTCGATCTTCTGCATGGTCTAACCTGCTGTCAAGACTCTCTACTTTGTTTTTTTATCTCTTTTCCTTCTAATTGGTCAGCTTTGATGGCTTCAAGTTCTTTGTTGAAGCTCTGTTTTAGGTCTTGTATGAATTTCTTTACTTCCTTAATTTGGTGTTCAGTGTTTGTTCTCAAATCACTTAGTTGATTGGTTATGGTTTCTTTGGACTCCCATTCCTTCTGTTGGGTTCCATTCAGCATTCCCTTTGTGGTCTCCCTGACTTCCTTCAGCTCTTTGTTAATGGATTCCATGAATGCCTTTAGTGATGTTTGTGTATTCTCTACCTGGTCTCTCAATTCCTGAATTACTCTTTGATTAGATTCCTCCCATCTGTGGGATTCCTGCAGTTCTCTTTCTTCCCGTTTGTGGGATTCCTGCAGTTCTCTTTGAGTGTTCTCTACCTGCTCACGCCATTCCTCCCTTTCTCTTTGAGTATTCTCAAGTTGTTCACGCAAATCCTGTATCAGTTTTTGAGAAGCTTCCTCACGCTTATGATATTCCTGTATAAACTTCTGGGATGCCTCCTCTCTCTCCCTATCACGCTCATACAGAGTCCTTTGTACATTGTCAAACTTCTCATTTATCATGTTTGCTATTAGTGTTTGTAGAGCTATTTGGGAACTCTCCTCTGGATTATTCTTTATCTGTTCTAATCCCTGATTATCAAGATTGGGAATTGAGATACCCGAATTTGCCATTTTTTTTGTGTTTTTCCGGCTTACTCTGCCCATTTGAGATGAAGATTGCACCAGTTTTGTGCTAGAACACTATCTTAAGGCAACCATAAACCAAAGTTTGCGTTTGTACAGTCAATAGTCTACAGATACAATCTAGTTCAACAGATACATCTATTCAACATCAAACAACTATGTGTTAAAGGACTTCGAACCGCAGAAAAGAATTTGGAAAACCAGAAATTATTAGGATTAGCGAGAGATGTGGGTAAAAAATAGGAATAGATTGATGTGGGGAGGCACAGGGAGAGTTAACTATGTCCTAATCACAATGCAGGAAATGGGTTGGGTAGGATCCAAGTAGAGAGAGTGAAAAAAAGAAGAGACGGAAAGGGGAATGAAAAGAGACCAGAAAAAAAAATAGAAACGTAAAAAATAATGTTATCATAGAGATTAAAAAACCGTCTATTTAGAGAGGAATGTGAATATGTTGAGAGAAGGGGAGGGACATAGAGGAGATGTGAAAAACTTTAAGGATGGGAAAGGGAGAAGAAAAGATCAGAAGTTCAGTAGAGCTAGACAAAAAACAAAAAGATAATTAAGAAAGAAAGAAAAAGAGAAAGAAGACAAGAAAAGAAAGGAAAACGCTTATTCACATATTCCTAAAATAAAAATTATAAGATGAGAAAAAAAAAAGTTACTGGAAAACAATTATTTTTTCAGAAGAGGCAAAAATTAAAGATTAATAAAAGTTTTAGAAGGGAAAAATTTATATATATATATATATATATATATATATGGTAACAAAAAACAAAAAACAAACAAAAAAAAGAAAAGAAGAAGAAGAAAAAAAAAAGAAAAAAAAAGAAAAAAAAGTCTTTTGATTTTTTTGGGGGGGGGAGGGGTGGGAATAATCCTGTATCTCCCTTTTGTCTGTAACCAGTCTCTTGTTGGAGTCTCTGGTCAGCTTGAGGTCCTGTGGCTTGATTGGTTTCATAAGTGGGTTTGTTGGAAGAGGCAGAAAAATGCTCTGCTTTACCCAAGATTTTGAGATCCCCCTCCCAGGTTAGTTTTCTGGGAGGGTGATCTGCTTTGAGAATCACAAAACAGGGGGATGTGGTGATGAGGCTAGGTTCTGGGTAGAGTTGAGGCCTTTCAACAAACAGTAGCTTTTCCCTGGGGCTATTTTGTGATAAAGCTCACAGCGCCCAGCCTGGAGCCATTCTCAGGGTTTCTGTTTTTCAATTGATTGTGGTGGCTGCTAGAGGGAGGGGCAGCCTCTGGCTCTGGTTACCCAGTGAGGCAAGCCACTCCAGTGGCTGGCACCTGAGCTGGGTGACTTTTCCCTGGATGGAGCTGAGTCTGGCAGGTCACTTCGCCGTTAAGTTCTTGTGACCTGCTAAATGACTCGTTTTATTCCAAGGCCTGAGTTGGAGCTAGCAGCTCCTCTGAGCTTTGTCAGTTTCCAAGATGGAGATCACCGGTGCTGGGGGGGGGAGGGGTGGCCTTCCCTCCTCTGCTCCCTGAGAAGGAGTGAGCACGTCGGGCTTGTACTCACGCCGAGTCTTGGATCCTGGGTCATCTCTGGTCTGCAAACTGCAGGATGAAGATGTCCGCCCCTTGTCGGTTCTTGTTGGTGTTGAGTAGAATCCGCTCGCCCGCTGCGTCTGGCTCCTTCGTCCCGGACTCTCTGTGTCTCAGGTATGACCCCGCGGCGGTGGTCGCCGCTGCGACCCTGCCGCTGCAGCGGCAGCTGATGTGTCTCCTTGGCTTCCCCTCTCTTGACTAACTCTCTGTCCTGTGATGGCACACTTGGTGTGATTCTCTGGCTTAGGACTGTTCACTGGAACTCTAAAACTGCTTTCTATGCGAGAGCTTGTTCAGATTCCAGCTTCTCCTCCGCCATCTTCCCGGAACTCCTGTTTCCATTTCTTGATTGTTGGGCTGAGTCCACAGCTTGGCGGTTACAAATAGAATATCAATAAGCTTGGGTGCTAATACCTCTCTGTGTGTGCAGAGAAAATTTCTTTAATGGTTTATCCCACTAAAAACATGTTCACTATTGGCCAAGCATCTCTGTGTACTTATATGACAGAATTTTAACATTCCTAAGGCAGTTAAGAAAATCTCAGTGCTTGCCTTGCATGCATGAGGCCCTGGGTTTGATTCTTCAGCACCACATAAGCAGAAAAAGCTGTAAGTGGAGCTATGGCTCAAGTGATAGAGCGTTAGCCTTGAGCTGAAGAGATGAGGGACAGCTCCCAGATGCAGAGTTCAGGACCCATTACTGAAAAAAAAAAACACAAAGAAAGTCTCATGGAGATTCAAGGTCAAGCCAACTATGAGAAACTGTGGCCTTCTTAGGTTTTTCTGGAGTTATAGGTACATATGCTCTTTTGGATTCTCAGAAACATGCTGTGGTTTTACAAAGCCACATAGAAATATGCCATTTCTCTTTCTCCAGAATTCCTTTGGATGTTTATTGTAACTCCATGTTTGCTCTAACCATTATCATCATTGTAGCTAGGTAAAATAGCAAAGCATTGTCTTTTTTTTTTTTTAAAGAAATATCCTGTATCTGAAAGGCTACTTGGATTGAGTGAGATATGAGTAAGGTCAAGTAAGAAAAGAGTCTGTGAGTAGGATTTTGAAGATCCAGTAATGACAAAACTCTGAAGAATGAGCTCGAAAGATGGAATTTCAGGGAGGGAGATTCTGTCCATCCCATTCATCCCATCAATAAATACTAAGCTGTTTCCTTTGACTGTAATTTGGAGCTGTTCATTTTTATGGCTGCCACTAAATGTGAGAGACAAGGAGGGAAATAGAGCAAACCCAAAAATTCTAAAATTGTAATTCAGATTAACTTCCAGAGGTCTGAAAAGTTGATTTTGGATGCTTGTTCCTAGCATTCTCGTTGGTTTATGAAGTAGATATGTCATTTGCAGGCCAAAGGCTTGTGTGTATGTTAAAATTACATTTCAGAGGTACCCTGTGGAAATTGATCATATGCATTCATTTATCAAAGGATAATTCTGAGACATTGTGGATGAAGCAATAATTTTATTGCAGACATCAGCTGAGGACTAAAAGTCTAAGTGGCAGACTCTCTCCTACTTGAAAGGGTAGGTGAAGAGCTAAGACAGAAAGGTGAAAGTTTGGGTCTAATTTCGAGGATGAGAGAAAATGGGTCACTGAATTCCTTGGCAGTCTTTCTTGTTTCTGTGTCGCAGAAACCAGAGGTAAAGAGTTAATCCCAAGAGCTGGACAAATTTGGGATGTGATTATAATGATCAGATGAAATTCAGAAATTTTTTTAACAACGTAAGTCCTTTATGCTGTCATTGTAGGTGACAACCCCATCATCTTGAAATATGTGGCTGCCAGAATATATTGAATTAAAATATCTTATGTTTGTATTTATGTTTTTTAAAGAACTCATGAAGATAAGGAGTTAAGATTTTATATAAAGAATTTTTGTGTTTGCTTTAGTGTTCAATCACCAATGGATTAAAATATTTATAACTTTTAATAGATTTTTTCCTATGCAGAACACCATCATTAAAATAATTTGATATGAGAAAGGATTTCTTCTCATAGGTGAACTTGTGAGGGGAATTCACAATTATAGATCATTTTAATTGAATTATATCCCCAGAGGATAAGTTTTGAGTTCTGGATCCACAGCCTTCAATTTTCAAGTAGTCAATAGTATTTATTTAACTTCTCATGAATAAATATAATGTGAACAGAGAAAGCTGATTATTTCAGCATAAAATTGTTTACTCAGCAAAATAAGATCTTTAAGAATTAACTTGAAATCTTTACTTAACCCTTTTGTATTTATTGCTCAAGGAATATATCTTATGTAATTTAGTTCTACTATTGATAAAATATAAAAATAATCTTTCAAAAGGTCACACTTACCTTTTTAGTGTTTAGTAGTTGTAGACATTTATCATCTACTATAAAATAATAATGTGTACTATAGAAGCAATTCTCTCAGGAAAGGTGATTGCAGAACCCAGCAGAGTATAACATACACTTATTAAATGTACAAGTTATCACATACAAACTGACACAGACTAAACAACATATATCAGAAGATAAATTTATTCATCGTAATCTTAAGTACTTTTGGATATCAATGCTGAGACTCCTTAAACTTGAATGAAGGAATGTATTAATTACTTGACTAGAAAATTTTACTCAAAATTAAGTTTGGTCATATTTTCCAAAAATGAATCTGAAGTGGCTCTTCTGCAGCTTCCTGAATTATCCTGTCTATCAAGTATATTTAGGATATTCAGCTATTGACAGATGGGCAGCTTTTTCCTCTTGCTAAAAATGAACAAATGAAACTCACTCAGAAAAAAATAAAAAGCCTATAGACATCTTTCAAATGATCAGAATTTGAAACAGAAAGTTATTGCCTCCCATTCAGTTGTTTGTAATTTAAAAGACAAACCAACAATTTTAGCCATGTTAACTGGAATTAAGCAACACTAGAATCACATTTGTTTTCTCAAGCTCATGGGATAATGTTGAAAGATTTTTAAAAATTGTGGAATTGACCTCAATATTCTAACAGATAATGTGTCACTTTCTTCTCATATTTTTCCAAACTAAGGAGATAGATTTTTTGAATTTATGAATAAGTTTTACTATTCCCACTAAGATTTAACATTTTACTTCATTGTCCTAATGTAAGACAGGATTCTTTCCTATAGAATTTTTGTGATGTTTATTTAATCATTCAATCAATCATGAATGTATTTATTGGGGTATAGAATTTAAGAGAATGTAATCCCTGTCTTCAAAGAGTTCTCTTTCAAACTGACAGGATATTTCACTTAGGAATGTGTATTTTTGTGACATGTAACTGTAACCAAACTCTGGCGTCCTTCTTCATCCTTCTTAAGGAAGTGGTCAGGGTGGCAAATCCAGGCTTAGTTCTTTGTGGTACAATCTAACAATTTGCACTTGTTTTCTCTCTGCTCTGATGTTTTTAGTGTGTATCACTCTTGTTGCTACTCAAGGATAGTGGCTTCATCTTCCCACATCGTTTCTGTAATCCAGAAAAGAAAGGAAAATTTCATGTGACTCCTGGGGTTTGAGGGTATTTTCCAACAGGCTTAAAATCCCATCATTCCATAATCTTCTTGTTTTCAACATTTCTGTTAAGAGATCTGCAGTCATTCTGGTGTGATTTTCTATGTGGTAACGTGTTACTTCTCCTTTGTAACTTCCAGTATTCTTTTCTTGTTAGATATACCTAATGTTTTATATATAATAAGACATGGGGGGGATTTGCCTGGTCTTTTCTGCTTGGAATAGCAAATGTCTTCTCTTTCTGAATGACCATCTCTTTCTCAAGATTTTGAAAATTTTCTGTCAGTTACTTTTCTGTCAACTCCTTGAGGAGCTAGGATTATAAATGTGAGCCACCAGTGCCCTGCTTTAAACATATTGAAAGCTCTTTCATGACTTTCATTAACTACTATTTAAGTTATTTCTTTACTTGGATTTTCTTGGAAATGACTTGAGTTGATTCTTTTCCTGTTAACTTCATTGATCATTCTTATTTTTAATTTATTTTTGCCTGATATTTCACTTGGTTTAAAGTCATTAATATATGCGACTGTAGAGGTATTGAATTTTATAGAAGTTATGTCTGCTTACATTTTCAAATTCTTGCACTTGTGTTTTATAACTTCTACATCCAAGGTTATGTCGCTGGTTTGAAGCCAGTGACTTCACTTGAACTATGCTCAGTGTTCAACAGGACAATGGAGTCAACAAATTTAAGTTCTTTCGCTTCCCTATAAATTTAGGTTTGGATTAGTATCCATGAACCTGCTTGAGGCACTAGGCCTGATTTTCAGCAAATTCCAGCATCAGAGAAAACTAGCTGAAGTTCTCCTGTAGAATTATCAGTTGTCTACTTGCAGTTTGTTTTCACTATGGGCAACTCACTTGTGCCCTGGGAAATGTTGCTGGATGCAAGGAACTTTATAGTATTTGGGACAGAGTAGTTCTTACTTGATCAACATCTCCCTGAATTTACATGTCCAGGTTCAGAAAATGCTCAAGTATAAGTCTCACTTCTGAGCGCAATAGAGTGAGAGGATAAAACATAATACCGAGTGATGCGCTACCAGGGTTGGGCAAATGAGGGACTTTGTTACTCTATATACTGTTCTCAGTACTTATAGATCTTATTTGAAAGATCACTTCCTTATGTGAGGGTAGGACTATGAATGTCATGTGATTTTGAAAGACTGGACTCAGATCTACATAGCAGTAAATACAGGCTGGGATGCAGTTACCAGACCTGGGCCTTAATGTTTCAGACCCAGCCATCAGTTCACTTTCCTGTTAGAGAGAGAGGAATCATGACAATCAAATGATTTGGGAGGTCTGTCCTCTAGGTAAGAGTAAGTTGAGACAATTGACTTACACAGGAGTCAAGCCTACTAATATTATACCAGCTACAGATTTTGGAGGTTAGCTTCTAACATGACCCTCAGGCAATGGGGCTTTCTCCTAAATGGGGAGGGTGAGGACTCTGTCCACTATGCCATTTGCTGTAGGATATGTTCATCAATTGAACTTCTATTCAAGACCATGTCAGGTTTCTTTCTTGCTAGTACCATCTCTCATGACCATTTCCCACTGAGACACTCTGTCAAATTCTCACAAGTCTTTGACAGTTACAATTGTTTCTTGCTTTCAAGCCCTAGATGTAGCTCCATCTCCAACATCAGCCTTCTTCCAAGACAGTGTCTTATTATATTTTAGCAATGAGGGGAGCAAAAGAATGCCTTTCTTCCCTAAGACTAACTTTCTGAACTGAAACAGCAACTGTTTTGGGGAAATTTATCCTGTGTTAAGATTTGTATGAGGTGATTATCTTGAACCTAGGAGAGCCAATCTGTCCCCTGGGCTCTTTTTGTTACTTCACTTACCATTTACATAGTCAAAGAGTAGCCTCTTATAATCCATCATTTTACCAATATATCTATAACAACAATTTCTTTAGTAGTGCAGGAGAGTCCTGAGATTTTTCCCGAGGCTTGCCTCAGGCAATGGTCCTTAAGTAGATAAGATCTCCTATATAAATGGAATTACTATACCCAACTTATTGATTGAGATATCATTCTGCTGACAATTTGGCTACTAAATGCAATCCTTGCAGCTTTTCCTTCACTGTCTTTTCCTTCCACTGGCTGTTAATTTGCTCTTTGCAACTACCGAACAACCCAAATACTGGGTCCTTTATCATTATTTCATTCATCTAAGACAAAAGGCACAAAATATCCATTTAAAGTGCAGATTATATAATTTTGTTATTGTGAAATGGTAAGAGCAACATTTTAATTTTTACTTCAAATAATTTTTATATTTATTTCTTCATGGATATTTTTACTTTATTTTAACATGAATGTATAAAACATAAGAAGACCCCTATATGTAGTTATTTTAATGACATTTAAGATTTTGATATGAATATAGTCTTACAATCAAAGTTTTATCTGATATCTATCATCAATATTTGTATATAATTCAACATCATATGTTTCACACTTGGTAAAAGGGGAAATTAAGTCGCTCTCTCTATATTCAATATATATTATAACTGTATTACCTAAAGAATATGATTCTAAGTAATTTTATAAATAGTACTAAAGCTAATGTTAGTATCTCTTTGATCCAAAGCATGTTTTAGATGTGATTTTATAAGTCAATTAGTGTGACTAACCTTCTATAGACATTTGATTTCACACAATTTAAGAAAGATCATTGGAGTTAAAAGTGCAGTTAATAATTTACATTTTTCTTGTGAACTGTGCAAACTTTTGAACCCAACTGTCTCAGTGTGAAATGTTGGTGACATATTAAGAGACTAGAAATACTGTATATAGCTAATCAAATGAAATTTTTACAGTGGTGGTAAGCCTCTAAAATATAACTGCTCGAGATATATATATATTACTACATTTGTCCAAAGAAATCGAGGTTACTCTTGAGAAGATGAATTCAATAAATTACTTTAAATAAATGATCACTACAGGAAAGCACTAGGAAAATGTCTGCCAAAAAACTTGAAACAGTCAAGAAAACTAAATATGGGTTATCTTTGAAATAACATTTGCATAAAATGGTTCTTCTTTAATCAGTGAATAAAAATTAAAGGCCATAAAAAATAAGAGCTTTCACAGTGTTTACTATTTGGTTCTGATATGATTGTTTATATTGGATTACATGGGAAAGACAAAAGCCAAATTGTGGGAGGACATTTTTGATCTTTAGATTTGAGCAGAGATCATTGGTCTTCTTCTACTCCTGGAAGGGGGAAGTGTTGCTAATATTAGTGATTACTAATTTAGTGATTCTTTCCTATTTTAAAAATCAATGTAGAAAGAAAGTGTTGTCACAGCATTGTTTTCTCAGTTTAGGTATTTGCACACATTCTGAGGAATTCTCCATAACAGACCTTGAGTTCTCACCCACATATAATACACAGGCATGAATGTATCCATGTTCAATATGCACATTTACATACACACATACATAAGTGTACACATCACCTAGATCTTCACTAGACATACGTTTTTAAGTCAAGCCTTCCACTCCAACTTAATGGAAGTATTAAATTCTCAGACTGTCTTTCTGTATTTATCTTTGCCTTTCCTACAATATCCCAGAACAAGATGGAAGTTATAGAAGTCAGATGCATGACAGCGAATAAATTGTTTCTAGACTAATTAGAAGACGAAAGGGTAAAAGCCCTGGAATGCTGTAAATAATCCCTTGTGATATATCTCCTGTGAAAGAGAACTGACATGTCATTACTGAACAGTTAAATACCTCTCTCCATCTCTCACCCACCCCTTGGTCCTTGTATATCCTGATTGACAAAGGTTTACTCCCAGATTTCAAAATCAAAGGCTGCATAAATCAATAACTATTAGCCTTCCATCAGACATTCCATAGTATATAATCACTTAAATACACTTATGACTATAGATAGATCAGTTTACCTTAGCTTAAGGTTCTCTTTGTTGTTGCCTTTCCTAATTAATTAGAATGGAGAAAGTGTAGAAGAGACAACCCAGTAATGAGGAGTAGTCTTTAAAATGAAAAAGCAATCAGAACACTTTTCTTATTCTTACCTATCATTATGATCTTGAAGTTTTAAGATAAGTAAATAATTTTAATGGTAACAAGAAGAGTTTTTTTAAGTTAATCATGAAAGAAAAGTAAAGAATCATTTTCCAACTACATTTCTATATAAGAATACATATTTTAATGTTGATCTATTTCTATTTAAATGAATTGTCTTATTTTTTTCACATTTTAATATATTTATACTATTGTATACATATATACATATATACACACATATGTATATATATATACATATGCATACATACACATATAAACATGTTACTGTAAATTAATATTTTTACAATCTTAGTTGATTTGGCTATTAAGTGCAATAGAATAGAAATCTGAAGTTTAATTTGCTTGATCAATGTACTTTTCCTTATGATTTCTAATTCTGGGTTCAAGTTAATTCTACCTTTGCTTCAACTTGTATTCAAGCAAAATTTGAATTCTAGTTTTTTTTTTAATTGTAAAAATGCTGTAAGAAGGGTTACAGTTACATGAGCAAAGTAATGAGTATATTTCCTATTGAGCATTGTTGCCTCCTCCTTTGTTTTTCCCCTACCATCCCTGGTAAAATTACTAATTAACACAAGCAAAAAATAATTTTATTGAACGTAGGATAGAACTCATGTCCTCAGTTAGGCCAGGTAAAAAAATTTTCCACCGAACTATTTCCCAAGTAAACTTTCAAAACCTGATAGCAATCCTTATCTAAAAAGGACTAATCAATACCTTTATTGAGCATGCTCCAGATACTTTGTTATGAAGGGGAGGAAAGAAAAGCCCCCACGCTGGTTATATCCTCATAGAATTCCAGTGTTCATTCTCTTAAAAAATGCAACCCTGATCATTTCCCATACCATTTCTATTATGATTAACATTCTACTTTAAGAAGACTTCCATTTTCCACTTGTTTGTGGTAACTTCTCTGGTTTTACTGATGCTTACTGAGAGATTGTTCCTGAGCCAAAAGACTTTTTCTATGATCAGAAACATTGAATGCCTTGAACCAGGTGGACACTCTTATTCCAACCTCTTGTCATATCTGCTGATATCCGAATCTTTCCTATTTAGTGAAAAGTCACAAAAGGGAACACTCACTAGACTGATCCAGGGTATCCTTCACATAGCTACACCTTATAACATTACCCTCACACAACACAGGGCATCTCACGAGGATTTCTTTGGGTTTCTCTTTGTGCAAGTGCTCCACCTCAAAAACAAAATAAGAGTCACATAGAAAGATGACCTATACAGTAGTTTCCACATGTAACAGCTTCAGTCTTCTTGATTTCTATTCTTCAATCTAGTTCTTCCCACTCATAGGGATTTCATGTTGAAAAGCGCCAAAAATATGGCATTGTGCATCTGGGCTGCTTCTCATCTGTTAAGCTATCACAGCAATCCTATCTGCCCTCAGACTTTCAGAAAGTTAGTCCATTGTGTGGTGCCTGGTGTCCGTAGCTTTCATTCATAAGATATTTATGACTGCTCTTTCAATGGGAGGAGGGCCAAATGAAAGTACATCTTGTCTGGAAAGGTTACTAATGTGATAAATGTGCCAAATCTATTTGCTTATAAAATTATAATGTGGGGTAAAATATATAATAGGAATTAAAGTATACTTGCATCAAATTACCTTGATTGTTGATCAAACTGAGGTCAGAGAGTAAACCCCATTTCAAGTTTTGACAATAGTGTACAACAAACTATATGGCTAGAAGTTCTGTCCTTGGTCAGATGACAACAGCATTGTTACTGATGTCATGTGAGCTACAGAAATGCAACTCATAAAATAGTTTGAAAGATGCAGATGCAACACTAATGATTTACTCATCCATAGTAGTTTTAAAAGGGGGAAAAATTGATGATAGGAATCTTGGCCATTGTGAGGTGTCTTCAGGGCAACTGTGAATCTTGGGCCCACAGTGAGATTTTATTTTCTGTGTTTTAACAGCAGTTTCTTGATCTGTCATCTTTTTGCTCTCAGCATCCTTGGCCTTCTTCGCCTTTCAGATGCCCAGAAGCACACCATGTCTGAAGATGAGCCACTTTCAGTTTCTTCTCAGTAACACGGAGGTGTGAAAATGTAGATCCAATTCCGCCTCTGCTTGCTTCCGCCTGCTGATGCTTAATTACGTGCTTATCCTAACACCTTAAAGCATACTTTCGGTATATGGCGCAATTCCCAAACCGTCATATTTGCTTTCTTCCTTCAACTTCTCAAAATCACTCTATAGCTAAGGCCATGTACTTAGCTTTTGCCTTGTGACCCACCTTTCTTTTAGAACACACACAATAGGGTCAATTGCTCCTGGTATATTTTGCAACCTTTCTTGTTACTGACACATTTTGCTCCTAGCCTTGTCCTAACCGAAAAGCGGCAGTAAGTTTGTGCTACATTTTAGCCATTTAATCTTATTTCTTATAGTTGTCTGAAACAGTCCATATCTTTATCTCCTACTGCCCAATCTTCAGAATGCTAAATATGTATTGGTAGCAAGAGTTAAAATCAATGTCTTATAAAATAAAAACTGTGTCCTAGTTCTACCTTTATACACTGCAAGTGAAAATACAAGGAAATTTTTTTGTTTTGTTTTTATTTTTTCTGGTTGTGGGGCCTGAACTCTGGGCCTGGGTGCTGTTCCTCAGCTCTTCAGCTTAAGGCTAGTGCTCTACCACTTGAGCCACAGCACCACTTCCAGCTTTTTCTGTTTTTGTGGTGCTGAGGAATTGAACCCAAGGCCTCACATGCATGCAAGGCAAGTCCTCTACTACTAAGCCACCTTCCCAGCCCAATTCTAGGGTCTTTATAAAAACTATATATGACAAATCCAGCACTACCATCCTCAAGAGGAAAATGCTGAAAATATTTCTTTCAGATCTAGAAGAGAACAAAGATGTCCACTCTAATCATTCTTTTTTAATATATATTTTTATTGTAAAGATATTGTACAAAGTGGTTACAGTTATGTGAGTAAGGTAATGAGTACACATCCTATCGAGCATTGTTACCCCCTTCTTAGTTTTTCTCCTACTTTCTCTTCCCTCCCCAACTTCTCCCTCCCCCCAAGTTCATTTTCAACATAGTGTCTTGTGCATCTCATTATTACAATGGGTCAATCTCTATCCTTATTTCAGCATTTTGTTATTTCCCTTCCCCTCCCCAAATTAAAAAAATGTATATTTAAGATGCAGAGCACCGGAATCAAATACAATGACAACAGGGGTTATACCATGGGGAAACAACATACAAAAGAATAAAAAAAATATACATTATAAATACATTAAAAAACAACAGCAACAAGGATAAAACCACTTGTGTCCCTATAATGGGGTTCATTTCACTTAGCATCATCTCATATGGTCATATGTACATAGCTTTTGACCTTTTCTGCTTGTCCTAGACATATACTAGTTATTGCAAATAAGGGAAACCATGGGACCATACTATAGCGTGATAAGAACCAAAGGCCAATGTACTTGCATTAAACCATGTACCACAGGGATAAAACAATGATTACACAAGCCTAAATCTCTATAGCTAACTTATTATTGAAAAATTCACCAACACTATCCAATGTGGAAGTGACAACCTCTTTGATAAATGGTCCTGATGGCAAGGATGTAAATAAGAGTAAGATGCAAAAAATAAATATGTAAATAAAAATAAGGATGTAAATAAGATGATAGTGAGCATGAAGAATATGGGCATACCCTGGAATTTTTAAAAATAGATATACACTACAATCTATCTTATCTGAGTATATATCTGAGGGACATAAAATAAAAATGGCAAAAACATAACTAAACATTCATTTTTATTGCAGTATTATTCATAATCACCAAAGTATGGAATTGACTTCATTGTACTGCAATGGATGGACTATGGACCATATGCACAATGGCATATTATCAGACATAAAGAACAATGAAATCCTCTCATTGTTGGAACAATAGAACTAGAGGATATTATGTTTAGTGAAATAAGCCAGACAAAGACAAAAACCACATGTTGTCTTTCAAAGTGGAAGCTGTTGTCAATGAAAATGGGTACTAGCAATGGCTAGAGGTTGGGAAGGGCAAAAGTGAGACAAAGTGAGGGATACTGGATAATGGTGACCAAAACAAGGAAGGAAAAAAAGTGTATTGTTATACAGCTAAGTGTGGTGATTACAGTGGGAAATAAACTATTGAGTATTTCATGAAGAATCAGAAGAAAGAAGTGCAAAGGCTCCAAATATGAAGAAATAACAAAGAGATGGAAATGTTGTTTAAGCTGATTTGATTGGTTCATTCTTCATATATGCATTGATATGTCACACCGTGTCCCATAAATACATATTTATTACATGTTAATCAAAAATTTAAAAACAAGTCAGGTGCTGGTGGCTCACACCCGTAATCCTAGCTACTCAGGAGGCTGAGATCTGAGGATCGCTATTTAAAGCTAGCCCGGGCAGGGAAGTCTGTGAAACTCTTATCTCCAACAAACCACCAAAAAACTGGAAGTGGCGCTGTGGCTCAAGTGGTAGAGTGCTTGCCTTGAGGTGAATAACTCTGGGACAGTGCCCAGGCTATGAGTTCAAGCCCAAAGACTGACAAAAACAATTTGAAAAACAAAATAAACACAGCTTACTAATAGACATAGAAATATATATAGAGAGAGAGAGAAAGAGAAATCAATTTGAATATACAGAAAGAAAATATCCTCTGACCTGTGTTTTTCTGTCTTTTTAAATTAGCATGAATCATTACAACAAATAGGGTTTAATTGTGGTTTGTTCATATATGGAGCTAATTCTACAGAAGTTTGAAAAAGTTCTATTGTATTGCTTTAAGATAATAGTCTCATTTTGATCATATATAGAAGTTATGACAACATAATGCTCAATCTTAAATTATAATCCATTTACAAACAAAAAATGGATAATGACTATGATAAAAAATTAACATGTAAATAAGGGAAAGCATGGGACCTATGTTTCTTTGGGCTTGGCTTACTTCACTTAATATAAATTTTTCCAAGTCTTTCCATATCCTAACAAATGGGGCAATGTCATTCTTTCTATGGAGGCATAGAATTCCATTGTGTATAGGTACCACATTTTCTTGATCCATTCATCTACTGAGGGACATCTGGGTTGGTTCCATATCTTAGCTATGGTAAATAATGCTGCAATAAACATAGTTGTTCTGGTAGCTTTAGTATGGTCTTATTTGTGATCATTTGGGTAAATGCCCCAAAGTGGGATTGCTGGGTCATATGTGGAGTCTTTTGAGGAACTTCCATACTACTTTTCAAAGTGGTTGAACAAGTTTACACTCCCACCAACAATGCAGTAGGGTTCCCTTCTGTCCACATCCCCTCCAGCATGTGTTGTTATTAGAGTTCTTGATTATAGCCATTTTAACTGGGGTGAGGTGGTATCTCAATGCTGTTTTGATTTGCATTTCTTTTATGGCTAGGGAGGTTGAGCATTTCTTCATGTGTCTATTGGCCATCCTTTCCTCTTCAGAGAAGTTTCTCTTTAAGTCTTTAGCCCACTTATTTATTGGGCAGTTGTTTCTTTGAGGATTTGTTATTAGAAGATTTATTTTTTTTGAGTTCCAAGTATATTTTAGATATGAGACCCTTGTCTGTTGTATGGCTGGTGAAGATCTTCTCCCAATCAATGGACTTTCTATTGATCTTGCTAGCTATGTCCTTTGCAATTTCATGGAATACCATTTGTCCAACCTTTCTTTGATTTGTTGTGTTTCTGGGTCTCTATTAAGAAAATTTCAGCCTGTGCCAAGGAGACCTAGGGTTTCTCCTATTCCCTCCTATAATGTTTTCAGAGTGTCTGCTTTGACTCCAAGGTCTTTGATCCATTTGGAGTTGATTCTGGTAAGGGTGATATATAAGGATCTAGCTTTAGTTTTCTACAAGTGATCAACCAATAACTAGGATATGTCTGAGACAAGCAGAAAAGGTCAGATAAGTTGATGTTAGGTGAAATGAACCTCAAGATAAGTATTCAAATTTTTTTTCTTTCTTGCGATTATTTCTAACATATTTCTAAGAAGATTTCTTTGTTGCCTTGTATGACCCTCCCCCAGAGTATCACCCCTGCTTTCATTATATTCCATTTTAGTATAATTTGTGGAGGGGAAGGGCAAAGACAAATCATTTAAATAGGGATACAGGTGAACCCATTGCAACAATGAAATGTACAAGTCATTATGTCAAAAAAGGAACTTTACAACTTTGGCCGGGGGTGGGAGGAGTGTAGGAGATAGGAAGGGATGGGAAGGGGAAACAAAGGAGGCAACATTACTTGAGAAGAAATGTACTCATTACCTTGCCCATGTAATGGTAACCTCTCTGTACTGCATTTTCACAATAAAAAAATTTAAAAAATTAATATGTAAAAAGTTTTCAAATATCTATATCTGCTAACATAAATATAAAGAAGTTCTTCAAAATTTCAGCTTTGAAAAGATTTATAAGGTTGTTATATTTCACAACATCCATTACTAGATCAGCTCCTATATGCAACTTGTTAGAATTTTGTAGACTGACTTTAAAATATAAAAATAACAAAAAGACAAGCATTTGGACTTTCTTTTCCTATTTATTACATGTGTTAACAGGAGCCAGAAGAGTCTCATTATGTCACCATGGATTTATTTTACAAGTTTGGCTTGAAAAACTGTGCCAAATTTGAATGCCTTACACATTTTTTGGAAAACAGCTATACTATGTAATGCACTGACCTTTTAGTGTTTGTTTTGATTGGTTGGTGGTAACACCTTTACAGCTCAGTCAAATTGTAAACAGAAAGAAGTCTGAAAGCATAAAGGTCAGGAAACTTTACTCACAAAATTTATGAAGCTTTATAATGTAACTATGTATAAAAAGAAGTGGAATTTATACATTTGTTTTTTAAGTTTCTATGTTAAAAAGGAGAAGAAAGTTTAAATGAATTTGAACCATAAATCACTACATATTTTAATTTCTTTGTAAATAAACTTTATATGAATTTTTTAGAAAGTCACATTTCTTCTTTAATATCTTTCAGATTATTATATTTAAAAGTAAATAGCAGCCGGGCACCAGTGGCTTATGCCTGTAATCCTAGCTACTCAGAAAGCTGAGATCTGAGGATCGCTGTTCAAAGCTGACCTGGGCAGGGAAATTCTGAAACTCTTATCTCCAGAAAACCAGAAGTGGCACTATGGCTCAAGTGGTAGAGTGCTAGCCTTGAGCTGAAAGAGCTAAGGGACAGCTTTCAGACCCAGAGTTCAAGTCCCAAGACTGACAAAAAAAAAAAAAAAAAAAAGGTGAATAGCAGCCAGGCACTGGTGGCTCACACCTGTAATCCTAGCTACTCAGCAGGCTGAGATCTGAGGATCATGGTTCAAAGCTAGCTAGGCAGAAAAAGTTCCTGGGACTTTTATCTCCATAAATTCCTTAGGAAAAGCAAGGAGTGGCTCAAAATGACAACAGCATTGCTGTTGCTCAAGCAGTAGAATGCTGGCCTTGAGCAAAAGAAGCTCAGGGACAGTGTCCAGGCTCTGAGTTCAAGCTCCAAGACTAGAAAAATAAAAGTGAATAGCACTGACTTCCACATACTTATAGAAATGATACTGGAAAACCTTCAACCTTTGAGGTTCTCATTGCTTTTATCTTTGTTCTTCTGGTTCCTATCACATAATGGCTTAATTGATACTTTATAAATAATAAATAAATTAACACAATTGAAATCTAATTGGTACATATGAATAAATAAGTAGTGAAAGAAAGAAATATTCACGTCACTGAATCTTAGAATTATCAACACTCCCACCTCTCTAGCAAACATGGAAAAGAAAGTTCTCTGGTTTAGAATTGCTCATAGAGATCTAATTAAGGAGAAATATATAGCCGAACAAAATGTTGAATATTACAAATAACTTGAGCAGTCAGTCATACTCTTTAGGAACATTTCTGGGCAGTTACTGTTTATAAAACACTTTTATGGCCAGGCACTGGTGGCTCATGCCTGTAATCCTAGCTACTTGGGAAGCTGAGATCTGAGGATTGTGGTTCAAAGCCAGCCTGGTCAGGAAAGTCTGTGAGATCTTTATCTCCAATAAACCACCAGAAAACCAGAAGTGGTACTGTGGCTCAAGTGGAAGAGCTCTAGTCTTGGGCTGAAGAGCTAAGGGATAGTGCCCAGGCCTAGAGTTCAAGCCCCAAAAGCATGGCCACCACCAACAAAAACACATTTACTAACTGAAATTACATAGGAATGGATAAAAAGGCATTGCAAAAAAAAATGGAAATACAAGTGTGGTATCACATAAATGTAGCAAAACCGAATACTACAAAAAGAGAAGATATTAACAATTTATTTATACCAAATGAAGTTATATGGGATAAAAGTCTATATTTTAAAACAAACTCAACAGGTTCTTTCTGTTGTTAAAATTCTGTACCAAGGGAGAAAAATAGGGTTTTACTAAATAGGAGGTCAAGACCTAGACACTGAAAGTTCAGAAAAATACGAGACTACTTGTATTCTTGATAAATCAAAACACAAGGAATCCATAGCATACACTTTAGTAGGTTACAATTATCAAAGGGCACCTGCCCAGTCTTAGGATATAGACAATCTGATGGCTAAACACTATAAAAGTGCTGTGATGGACATTTAACATGAATATGTATAAAGTTTCTTTTTATTGAATTACAGATAGTTTTCTCTATTGTCTAAAATGTTCCTAAGAATGAATTAGGAATTTCAAGATAAAAATTTACTTTTGTATTTTAAAGAGAGATAAACACAAAAACTCACATTGAACACCATAAAATATTACCAATATTCACTACACCAGGAAATTACAGGACTAATTTAAGGTCCTACATATTTTCACTCTAGGTTGGAAAAGAGCAGAATGCTAGAGTTACTAAGATTTTAATTTGCTCCTTCCATCTTGAGGCATTTCTGCTACTCTAGGTGAAGGCATATCCTTGACAACAAGTTGTCCTCAACTATCATGGTCATTTAAAACTTACCAATCACTGAATCACTCAACTTATTCTTTTCTGTTCCCTCTGGGAGCTTGGATAATAGATGCTCATATCCCTGTCTGCCATTCTCTCCATGCAGTTCTCTTGGTGTGGCTGGTGTTTCTTCCTTGTTACTTGTGCCTGACAGGACCCAGGACATTATTTTCTCAGCACCACTTCTGAGAAAGGTTTCTTGGATTGTTCTAACAATTTCACCAGTCATACCTTGATCTTTACACATTTCTCTTCCTTGAGTCATCTTAGGCTAACTGGCTTAAAAACAAGATGTACCAAACACATTCTAGGCTGCTCTCTAGAGATATTTTAATTGAAAAAGGCAGATTCTTCTTTTTTCTGAGTGGACTGTGCTATACTTGTATGGCAGTTGCTCAATGGTATACACAATATCAAAAGAGCATTCATTTTAAATCTGTATTTTTGAGCATGAGTAAAGCCTTGCGAACTCTTGCTTGGCTGGTGCTCTAATCCTTGGGCCATATTTCCACTGCTATATTTTTGCTGACTAATTAGAGATAATGTGCTTGCCTAGCGTGCATGAAGCTTTGAGTCAGTACCACATAAACAGAAAAAAGCCAGAAGTGGTGCTGGGACTCAACTGGTACAGTACTAGCCTTGAGCAAAAGAAGCTCAAGGACACTGCCCAGGCCAGGCCCTGAGTTCAAGGCCCAGGACTGTCCAAAAAAGAAAATTCTTGCATATTTGTCTATCTGTTCTGGCTCTTAATCCCTGTCCTTAAATCTCAGTCTCCTGAGTAGATAGAATTATAAGTGTAAACCATGGAATCTACCTTGTCTATTTCTGATAATTTAGAGCCCCACTAATAAAATCTTTCTGGAATTATATTAAATCCTTACTATAAGTTCAGGTATAATTGTATTTTAAGGTGAAATCTTGAATAATGTCACCCCTTTCAACATTCCCACCCTGCCTTTCCAATCAAGGCCTTCCGTCACTTTTGTTAATTTTGTAGGATATATATTGAACTTTTGCCATATAACAAGGCAGTTTATGCATACAATGCATTTGGGTCATTTTTCAACATTTTTACCCCCCTTTGACCCACTCATTGTGGCATACACAATGAATTCTTGATTGCATTGATCAGAATGCTTTGTTGACTAGGAACTATTTAGTACCTCTAATACTGATAATAAAAATATTTTAAAATGATGAAATCTGAGTAGCACATTGCATTCCATCATGAGCGCAAAAACAAGATATATATTTTTTCAGTAGTTCTAGACAAAATTGCAACAACAACAACAAACAAACATGGAATTGCTAAGCTGTAAATGTCAAAATAGACCTAGAGAATTGTTTTAATGACCAGTAGTCAGATAGATGATAAGGGTTTTAGACCAAGTAAAACAGGTCAGAGAAAATAGAGAACAAAGGCTATTTGAAGGGCAACTGATCAAGCATCTTGAAAACTGATAAAGGAGCCACAGTGATGGTACATGCCTGTAGTAGGAACATTCAAGAGGCCTTGTCAGGCAGACTGGGAGTGCCAAGCCAGAGAGGACTATCTAGAAAATTCCAGACCAGGTTAGTCTACATAGCAAGTTCCTGTATAAAAATTGAAAGCAAACAAACAAAAGAACAAAACACTAAATAAAATATCAGTTACTTTCAAGAAACTAAATAAAAATGAAGCAACATATTACAAACACACTACAACATACTACAAAGCAAATGAAACTACTGAGTCAAACAAAACAAAAACGGAAATAGAGCAAACAAAATATGCACAAAATGAAATATTTTAATGAAAATAACGGCAAATAAAGAACTATAAGTATATTAAATAGTGAGGTGTTGGTTTTGTGTTTGTTTTCCTTTGGCAGTACGGTTTAAAATCAGAGAGCAGACACTCTGCCACTTGAGCCACTCCACAGCCCTTTATTTTTGTTTTTTTGTTTTTTTGGGGGGCTCCGGTCGTGGGGCCTGGGCGCTGTTCCTCAGCTCTTCAGCTCAAGGCTAGCATTCTACCACTTGAGCCACAGCGCCACTTCCGGCTTTTTTTTTCTGCTTATGTGCTGCTGAGGAATCGAACCCAGGGCGTTAAGCATGCAAGGCGAGCGCTCTACCACTGAGCCAACTTCCCAGCCCTCCACAGCCCTTTAGATTTACACACTTTTCAGATAGGATTTCCATTATTTTTGACCAGAATTAGATAACTTAGACAGCAATCCTTCTACCTAGGAGGTTTTTTAAATTAACATGCTGACGGAAAAACTGTATCAATATAAAGTTATCTAGCCAGTAAAAACATACACAGAATGAAGCATAGCAAAATATATTTAGACAAATAATTATTCAATGAGTGTTTGACAAGAAGTTTAGATCTATGAGACATACTAAAGAATGATCTACTGTCTAAGGAGAAAGTATCCCAAGTAAAGCTCAAAACTATAGAAAGTGATAAATTTCACTGTAATAAAATAGCCTTTGAATATTGCCCCAAGAATATTTTTAACCTGAGATATGTATATATTATGAAAACCATATCTATTACTAGCACCTTTCTTACACACCAAAAATATTCCATCCACACGGGTGATGAATTTATCCCCACATCTAAAGAATAAATATGACTAACATAGCATTTTCAGGAAAGAAATACACCAAAAGTCATTTATAAGATTCTAATAGTAGCATCATTTGTATTCACGTCTGCAAAATACTAAAATTATAAGTTAATTTTCATTAATACATTATAATAAAATATAGCAAGACCATGAGTGAGCAGTTATTTTCAGTTTATATATACATATATTATGACATTAGTCTTTCATTTTAACATTTTTACCCCAATTAAAAAAATCTTACTTTCAGGTCACATTATAAAATACTTTGAGCTAGGAGTTAAACATCTATTTTGGAGGAACCATAGGTTAATCTGTAACTACTTTTACTTCAGTTTTTAAGCATCTACATAGTATAGAGAAAGAAATTGAATTATAATAAATATCACTAAGTTCTGTAGTGTATCTTGAAGAGAATATTTTTCTAAGCCAAATAGTAGAATAGATTAGAATAAAATTTTGGAGCTATAAGACACAGCTGGGAAATTTCAACCTTTTTTTTTTCAGAAAAAAACCATTTAGTTGAAGAGAAATTAAAATTTCATTTGAGATCTCACATTTAAATATTCAGCACGAGAGTTTTACTTAAAATCTTAATCAAATATGTCTCCACCCAAGAAGACAACTAAAGTCTCAGATTTTGCACATTTTCACACAAATTACTTATAGAATTGTCATAATGAAATATTCCCTTTGCTTGGTAAAGCTTTTTTTTATGATTTTATAAAACAGGAAAGGAGAGGAAGATTAGGAGAAGTCCACTGAAAATGGTGATGATGAGAAGGAGATTTAGGAAGTCCTAATGCTTGTTACCCTCTGGCATATACAAAGATGCCATACTCACTAGGATCAGAATGATCTCCTCTCAGAAGTAAACCTTTGAAAGACTGGGGCCTTTTAAGTAAATCTTTTTATTTTAATAGGGCATCTAGAAAGAATTCATAACTCTTAAAAAATATTAGTATATTCACATAATTGAAAGTGATGTGATCAGCACTTCTATCAGTAGATTCTGTCTATGGAGATGAGTGAGAAGCTTGTGTTGCCAGTTCTTTTCCTGATGACTCAGCCAGGGGAGATAAAAGTTACCAGATGATGGAAGAAAGCCATTAATCTGCCAATACATACAAAAATAATGCTATCTACATCATATTCTAGGAAATTAAGACACTTTTGAAAATAGGAATCTTGCTACCTTTACTACAAGTGTGGTTAATAGACATATGACTCATCAGCTGATGGTCACTTGGTTAGAATTGGCTTTCAATCAAAGAATGCATCCATGCTTTGGAATATATTCACTTGTTTATCAAGTAATGTCAGCAAGATGATAATGTCAGCAAGATGATAGACATTTTCTTGGTAGTAAACTCTTATTGTAAAGCAGTGTACCTTACTTAACTTCTCATTGTATATAAAATGACCTGAAGCATTTTCATTTGTTTTCAATAAGCAGATGTATATATTTACAGGGAAAGATATATCTTAACAACTTTTAAAAAGTTAGTACTTTTTACCTTTGTTGAAATTGGACCATTGCAATTGCATATGAACTAATTAAAGACTGTTCAGATTGTTGGCACAATCACTGAAAATGACACATTAATGACAAACCACAACCCACAATGAACACTATTCATTTAATTTATACTTAAGAAATGGAAAATACAGAAAGTGTTGAATAACTCAAGGTTCTTTCTTGGAATGACCTTTAATTTCACTCAGAGACCAGCTAGTATTAATTTTCTGATTTGTATTGTTTATATTTGCATAGGAATATATATAGGAATATAAAATATGTGTGTGTAGTTTGTGGTGTGTGTGTATAAGTGCATATGCACTTATGTTGGTTTAGGAAATGAATAAGTTAGCCTAGAAATGAGGTAGTAAGTAGCATGAAGAAAGTAAGTTTTATCATTTTGATCTGGAGAAGTATAATGGTTATATTTTATATCCTGCATAATAAAATGTTATACTATTAAGAAATTTGCATTCCATAGTTACCTCTTTAAATACTTTAACCCTATTAATGTACCTATTACTCCATTTTTCTTTTCTCTCTCCTCCCTATCTCCTGTTTGTAGTCATGAGATAGTGCTTACTCAAATACTGCTTATTCCTTAACTCCTGCATGTGAACTTCTGTATCTTTTTGGGTGTTTTAATAGAAAACTCCAACATTACTTCTGGATTTCTTTTATAAGGAAAAATTGTTGGCCTTGCAGCCAATTATTTTCAGATTTGTAATTTTATATAGATCTTTTATAATATCCATTTGAAAAAATAACAAAATTTAGTCAGTACCATCCTCATTTTTCATAATTGTATGAGATCTATTTCATTTTTCTCTATTTCCACTTTATTGCTGCTTTGAGCACTAGCCTTTGACATTTTTTAACTCTCCTATGATATTTTGTTAGGACTAGGGTACAAATCACAATAAACTTGCCCGGTACTCTGGGGATGAAAATGGCCAGATTTTGAGTTGTAATTAAGAACTGGGCATAGGAATAAGGGTGAGCTGCATAATTTTCCTGTGGGAGCAAGATTAAATAACTTAAGTGCAGTTTTAGAACCTAGAGACTAAATCTATTAAACCTTTTCTAATTCCACCATTCTATTTACAAAATCACAAGTCTTTGTAAATTGCCAAACTGCATTGCATATGCTAAATGCCAACAGCACAGTGACCTTTCAAATTACTGGTGCAACAGAAGCCAAGATCTGAAAGCTCTAACTTAAAGCAAACAATGACAAGAAAATGTAGAGAAATGACTTCTGATCTGGTCATCCTAACATGACTTTTTCTAAAATGTGTTTAGCTTTTTAGATAGAATAGTCTATAAAGATTTGTCTGTTTTTGAAAATATAAGTTTGGAGTTTTGTGATATTCACGTTGGTGGATAAGACATTTTCTAAGTTTGAAAGAGAAACAGGAAAATTGAGTGAAAGTAAGACTTGTAAAATATGATTTTAATCATGTTAATAAGGGGAAAATACTCTGTGGGTTTTGGTAGTGAATAGATAGGAATAGTCTTTAACTTCTGGTGAAAAGGAAAATATTTGGGAAGGAAATGATGAGAGCATGTTACATAAAGAATGCTTTTATATCTCACTTCAGATACTCTGTGGAGACAAGCAAAAATAGATCATGAGGGATTTTGAATCCATTTTCCAATTTTAAAACGTTATGAGATTCTGTTGTTTCCCCTTTTTCATATAAATTGCTATGCCGGTTTCAGCTAAACTACATGAAATTAAAAATACCAATTCTTTTATCTCAAAATTAAATTCTTATATGTACATTTTTGCATATATATTCATCTACATAGAATTGTTTTCAGTCTATTTTAAAATTACTTTTTAAAGATGTTTTGTCAATGGTGAAATGAAAAGTACAATTTTTCTATATCATCAGTCTTCTGGTTTGGTATTTTTCCACCAACAGATTTCATCTACATATTCTTATCAGCAGTATAAACTCATAAATGGCAGATTTTCCCACGCTTACATTTGAATATAAGCGAAGGTGATCTATCGTGACTCCTTACATTTGAATATAAGCTAAGGTGATCTATCCTGACTCATGCTTCCCAAACACATGCTTACTTCTCCCACATCTGCCTAAATGTGAGAGGAAAAGGAAACACTTTAGTAGTGCATCTTTATACGTAGTGTTTTAAAGATCATTTAACTGTTCTTATGTTTGGGAGTTTTTGAATGTGAGGAATATATAGCTTTCACATCAACCATGTTGTCTATATGAACCAACTACAGCCAGATTTTATTGCAAGTGTTTGAAAAGCTATTGCAGCTATGGGATGTTGCCAGACGGTTTAAAAAAATGAGTCTATTGAGAGATTGATTCACCAGCTGAAAGAAGTACATTTGCCTTAGAGTCATCAGATATTCTACCCACCAAATTCATTCTCCAAGAGCATCCCTAATAAGCTTCCTAAACCAATTAAACATAAGCAGGAAGCATCCATCATCAAAACTGGCTATTTTCAGCTAATCAGCTGCCTGCATAAACTGCACAGCATTGAGGAAAGGATGAACATGTGAAAGGTGATTGTTTGGTTTTGTGATTCCACTCTGACCTTACTTTGTCTCTTTCTCCAATTTTTGGATGCATTGCCATGTGCAGGGCCTGGTAAATGATTATAGTGCTTTATAGTACATAAAGTGCTTTTCCATGCATTATTATTCAGTAGAATAAAATGAGTTTTAATAGGCTTAAGTGATTTGCCTAAGGCACACAATTAATGTGTGCCTGGGACTCAAAATCATGTCCTTTATTTGGTTCTAATTGTTCTATAAATATATATGTATTGATTTTCTACACTCCTTGACAAGGAGTAGGTTCAGATTTTAAAACATCATCATTTTTACCTTTGGACAGACTTGGCCAACAAATCCAATGCAGAACGGTCTTTATAAAATGAATTTTATTGGTATATAGTTTTCTCCTTCACAGAAAGGAGAGGCAATGTTAGTTTCTACAGGTTACAAAACTAATAGTGATCAAGTTAACCATCACTCTGCATTTACAATGTGCTAACGCTTGCGTTATGTAAACCAAAAAATAGAAAAACTTCCTAATGGATATTCTTATCCTATTTTTCAGATGAAGACAGTATAATTTGGGGAAATAATATCAAATTTATTTTGGATCTTAAGTTTAAAAAAGAACTTATATGCTTTATGGCTTTATTTATATATGTGGCAAAGATGAAGAGATTTGTCAAAGTACATGGCATGAGAATGTGACAACTTCCCATGTGTCACAAACAGAAATTGCATTGTCATTCTATAGATTTACATTACTTGTTCTTGTTCTATTAAATGAACACACTCAAAAAATCTTGGTTTTGTTACAAATCTATTCGCAAGTCTCCTTTTGCATGAAAAATATGTCTATTTCTCCAAAGTTTTTAAGACTAAGGTGGGGTACTGCTTTCCCAGGATAATGGAGCCTACTGAGAAAGGAAAGTTAAAAGCAAGATATATTTGAGAGTTTGCAGGAAGGGAAGAATGCTACCTTGGGAAATAATAGGAATGCAGATAATCATTTGATGTCCTCTATAGAACACGAATTTCAACTCCATTTCTACTCTAGGAAAAGCAAACAGACTTTGTGTGAAAATCATTTTTGTAAAATTTTCCTATTTAATATGTATAATAAAATACTTGTTTACATATTCACTTAAAGGGTAAAAAGGAAAGAAGTGAAGTTTCTATAGCAAAAGCAGTGCAGAAAGGAACAATTGGAGCTTGTAGATTACAGTCAGTTTGTCTTAAAATTCTGAATGAATTAAAGAAGAGAGTGTAAGATGTGTAAGAGAGATTCAATAAAGATATACATTTTGTTAAAAAATAACAAATTTTAATTCTGGAAATTTAAACACAGTAAGTCAATTTAAAAAAACACAGTTGAAAACATCTTTACCAGACCTAATCAAATTGCCAACAGAATATCAAATCTTGAAGATATGGGAGATATGCTAGGATATGCAAATGAACATGGAGTAAAACATTAAACAATTATAAATAGAAAATGTATGGCCTCTAAGGTGTTGAAAAGATAAAACTTGAAGAATGGGCATAGAAGAAGAGATGTAAAATAAAGGCAGGGAAGAACATATTTAATAAAATAATTCCAAAAATCTTCCCAAATCTTGAAAAGTAGATACTCACCAAATACAGAAGACTTTCTTGTAAGACTCCAAATAGATGAGGCCGGTTATGATTCTTGTCATATCATATTATAGTTAAAACATTAGGCATACAAAACATGGAAATAATATTGAAAACTACAAGACAGAAATGCCAAATCACTTATAAAGAAAAATCTATCAGAATAAGATAAGATTTCTCAGTACTAATTATAAGATAGGGGTGAGGAACTTTTTCATTCCTGAAAAGAGACATTTGTGTTTTATAACATATAAAATTATCTAGACCAGAAGTCACCATAGGCAGCCAACAAGAAGCATATGAGAAGCACATATGTCTCTTCTATCACATACTAAATGATTTTGTAGGCATTACAGGACCTGCAAGATGATTTTTCCCATCTCTGCTTTCAGTGCACGAAGGCCATGAAATTTCATGCCCTTGAAGAAAATAACTATTATCCGAAATTACTGTATCCAGCAAAATTGTCATTTCTAATATAAGGAAAAATTAAAATTTTCCATAATAAACAAAAACTAATGCAATTTATGACCACTAAACCACCACTGGGGAAAGAACAAATTCACCAAATGAGTAGAGAAGCAAAAGAGGAATAAGGAAGAATCAATCACTACAACACCATGAAAATTGCAGGAATTAATACATAACTTCCAACAATAACTCTGAATGTTAATGGCCTCAATTTTCCTATCAAAAGACACAGACAGGCAGATTGGATTAAAAAATACAAGGTTTGAATATTTATTAGCTACTATAAATCCATCTCACTGACAAAGACAAACATAGGCTTAGAATAAAAGAATGGAAAAATAATTTCTCAGCAAATGGAACCTGAATGCCAGAAGGAATAGCTGTACTCATATATGACAAGGCAAACTTCAAACCAAGATTTGAAAGCACAAAGGCATTATATCATTTTAATAAAGGGGAAATATAGTAGGAAGACATACAAATGCATAGGCACTTTTATGGAGCAAAAACTACCAGATATATGAACACAACTGGACCTCAACACAGTACTAATGGGTAGCTTTAATGGTTCACTAAAATACCATTTAGGCAGAAAATCAATAATAAAAGTTTAGAATTAAGCAAAACTGTAGATCATATGGACTTAATGGATATCTACATAATATTCTGCCTAAGAGTGTCAGAGTTCACATTCTTCTTACAAGCTCAAAGAACATTCTTCACAGTAGGTATTATTTTGGATATATGGATATTGAACAGAGCATAGGAAAACTCACCAAACACTGTGTGGAAAAGGGAGGAAGAAAAAGGGAGGAAGAAGAGGGGATGATTTTTTTTGGGGGGGGGGTCCGGTCGTGGGGCCTGAACTCTGGGCCTGGGTGCTGTCCCTCAACTCTTCAGCTCAAGGCTAGCACTCTACCACTTGAACCACAGCACCACTTCCGGCTTTTTTCTTTTTGCTTATGTGGTGCTGAGGAATTGAACCCAGGGCCTCATGCATGCAAGGCAAGCACTGTACCACTGAGCCACCTTCCCAGCCCAGGGGATTATTTTTTTTGGAGAGAATTATGTTCACGTATGGAATTAACATAATGGAAACCCTTTATACAAATGACATACACTAATAAAATAATAAATAAACAAACAGACAATTGAAACCTCCCTTTTATTTCCAGTTAACAGTAACTAGGATAATAAACAGAAATATGTTTTGGAAATACTTTTTGCATGATACGTCAAATATTCGTTCAAATAACTTGTTAGAATTTTCTAGTTTCTCAGAAGTAAGGATGTTTTAAAGTATTCCTTATTAAAAAACATGGAGAAATGTTATTTAGCATGGTCACTAACTAAACTTTTGGACTATTTCTCCATTTTCCTGATTTTCATATTATTTAATTTATTTGATCTATGTCTTGTTGAATATTGATCTTTAGAATGTCATCTTTGATATAAAGTACATACCGAATACTCTTTTAGAATAAAGACAGTATTTTTCTGATATCGATATTTATCTTTCAAAATTCCAGTTATATACTATATTCTCAACCAAATTCTTTTCCTTCTTTTTTTAATTGTAAAGGTGATGTAAAGAGTGGTGACAGTTACATAAATCAGGTAATGAGTAAATTCCTTTTTGACTAGTTTCACCTCTTCCCCTGTTTTCTTCCAGTTTTTTCACTCCTGATCCTCTTCCCCACAAGTTGTATAGTTCATTTTCAACACAGTGTCTAGTGAGTATCATAGCTGCATAATTCACCTTTTCCCAACGATTTCTGTATGCCCTGTTACTCTCCCCAAATCAGATAAACTTATATACAAGACAAAAAGTACAGAAGTGAAAAACAGTGACAAAGGGGAAAAATAAAACAAAACAAAAACCCATAAAAAGTAAAATAACAACCAAAAAACCCTTGTTTCTCTTTCTTGGAGTTCATTTAGATAAAAACCATTTTATATGATCATATACACACAGGTATTGAGCCTTTGTGATCCTCTCCTAAGAATATCCTTCTGTGATCTCACTGCATGAATGTTTAGAGTCTGGTTTATTTTATCATGTCCAGTGTAATTGTTTTTATCACCCATTGTGTTTAATTGTAAATTTATATGCACATTCTAATTGCCCCAAATGAAGGAAATCATGCAACCTATGTTTCCTTGGGTCTGACTTACTTCACTTATTATAATTTTTTCCAAGTCTTTCTACTTCCTTATAAATGAGGCAATATCATTCTTTCTGATGGAAGCATAGAATTTCATTGTATATATGTCACATTTTGTTTTTTTTAATTTTATTTTTTTTTGGTAAAGATGCTATACAGAGGGGTTAGTTACATGAGTAAGGTAATGAGTACATTTATTGTCCAGCATTGTTACTTCCTCCTTTGTTGTTCTAGTACTATTCCTACCCTCCTACCTCACTCACTCCCCCCTACCCCAAAGTTGTAAAGTTCATTTCCTATATCATGTCTTGTGAGTATCATTGTTGTAATGGGTCATCTGTTTCCTTGTTTCAGTGTTTTGTTATTCCCCTTCCCCACCCCAAATTAGATAAATGTATATACAAGATGCAGAGTACTAAAATCAAGCACAGTGACAACAGGGGATAGGCCATACAGGGAAGAACATACAAAGGAAATTAAAAAAATCACCTAGTACATTAAAAACAACAACTAAGCAGACCACTTGTGTCCATATCTTGGGGTTCATTTTGCTTAGCATCATCTTATTTTTTTTGGTTGCAGGGCTTGAACTCTGGGCACTGTCCCTCAGCATTCAGCTCAAGGCGAGTGCACTACCACTTGAGCTTCAGTGCCACTTCCAGTTTTCTGGTGGTTTATTGGAGATAGGAGTTTCAGGGTCTTTCCTGCCCTGGCTGTCTTTGAACCATGATCCTCAGCTCTCAGCCTCCTGAGTAGCTAGGATTACAGGTGTGAGCCACCGGCACCCAGCTTAGCATCATCTTATATGGTCATATGTACATAGCTTTTGAGCTTTTCTATTTATCTGATAAAATTATCCTAGACATATACTAATTATTGCAAATGAGGGAAACCATGGGACCTATATTTCTTTGGGTCTGACTTACTTCACTTACTTCACTTTTTTCAAGTCTTTCCATTTCCTAGCAAATGAGGTGGTGTCATTCTTTCTGATGGAAGCATAGAATTCCATTGTATACATATACCACATTTTCTTGATCCATTCATCTACTGAGGAGCACCTGGGTTGGTTCCATATCTTAGCTATGGTGAATAATGCTGCGACAAACATAGTTGTTTTGGTAGCTTTATTATGGCCTTGTTTTAGATCATTTGGGTAAATGTGCTCAAGTGGGATTGCTGGGTCATTTTTCTTGATCCATTTTTCCACTGAGGGCATCTGGGTTGATTCCATATCTTGGCTATGGCAAATAATGCTGCAATGAACATGGTTGTGCTGGCAGCTTTAGTGTGGCCTGGTGTACTCTCAGATAAATATACAGAATTAGAATTGCTGGGTTACAGGGAAGCCCTATGTTTACTATTTTGAGGAACCTCCATACTCCTTTCCAGAGTATCAATCAAAAATTTTTAATTAATAAAGTTAACCAGTCTAGCAGTCAGTAAGGATAAATCCAAAATCATTATAGAACATGATGGCCTCTGATAATTCCAATAAAGTGAAAACACTTTATGAGATATAGATGGCATGAAAGACAGAATATGCACAATAAAATATTTCCAATCAATCAAAAAATCACTATTTAAAATCTATCTTATAATACATACTGTAGTCATCATGGAGAATGGTATATAGTAAATTAAATGTTAGTTTCATGTCTGAAGAGCTTACTATTTGTCATAAAGATCTGATGTATACTCATAAATGCTGATTCAGTGTGCCAATGAATGGTACTGTGTCCCATAGACATATGTGTCAGATGGAAAATAACCTATTTATGTTTGAACTTAAAAAATTAAGTACAAAATGGAAGAGGAGGCCAAGTGCTGGTGGCTTACACCTATAATCTTAGCTACTCAGGAAATTGATTGTGTTTTGAAGCCAGTCTAAGCAGGAAAGTCCGTGAGACTCTTATCTCTAATCAACCACCAGAAAACCAGAAGTGGTGCTGTGGCTCAAAGTGGTAGAGCACTAGACTTGAACTGACAAGCTCAGAGACAGTGCCCAGGCCCAGAGTTCAGCACCACGACTGACAAAAAAAAAAGGAGAGGAAAAGATGTGTTCTGTATGGTCGGGAAACAACAATTGGAAGTGAAGAGACAATAAGGCAATTCTGAGAAAAATCACGTTATTTCTCTGAGAATATATGAACTGGCTTGTGGCAAACTTTGGGGACTGAAGAGGTAATAAAATCTATTATATGGGAGCTTGAGTGTCTGGCCACTTTTGAACATTAGGACCTCACTTCTATAAGTTTATCATTGTGTGTTGACAGGCAATTCAGTTACATCAGTTTGGAAAATATGAGGTGATTCCCACGTAGACAGGATTGCTTTGTGTGAGATTATTCATGAAGTTGTTGTTTGAAACAAATTAAGAAAGAGATATGATATGCCTCTAGTAAGTTGTTTGTATCCTATTCTCCCACTAACCTTTCTGGACTGATAATTGTCCCTTGCACACATATAATGGGAAACAATGAGCTTGATAGTAAAGTGTTTCCAAGAACATTAGGGCAGATAACATGAAAAAGAAGATGATTTGGAAAATCTCATGTGGTGGCTGCAGGTAAGAGAGACTAATGCTACTGCAATGAGTGAAGTGGCAAGAGAAGTTATGATGATATGTGAATAGTGAGATAAATAGTGTCATTGCTAGATAGAAAGGGAGAAGAGTCTTCTTCACCTTTATCTGATGCCTAGATGGGAACAGATGGGCACAATGAGGGATGAAGTTTCAAGCAAAAATGTAGCATTCAGATGAGAGCCCAATCTGTTTGGAGGAGTTCCCTTAAAGGCACTAATAATAGATGCATTATACTTCTAACTGAAACATGTTTCAATTAGATTAGCTAGATTCAGTTAGCTGTAGTTAGGTTAGTCAAAAAAGGGAGAAAATGAATAAAGATTTTATTGTAATGCCCATTGATTTTGCTGACTAGAAGTTCATTAGAATTTTAACAAGTGATGATTGTTACTACTTTGAGAAAGAGAATGAAAGTGAATATGTAGTTAGCATGTAGTTGCAAACATAGAAATAATGCAAAATGAATTTTTTGATAAAATAAAATTTAGCAGACCTACCATGTGCAGGAGAGGGAACTCTACATTAAGTTCCTATTCCTTTCTATCAGAAGAAGATGAGGTCATTGGAGGTACTGGAATCACGGATCAAATGACACATAGTTGGATTAGTTGATCATAAAAAACACTGCATTATATCTCTTGCTCAGAGATGTGGAAAACAGAAATATAAAGAAGTAGAGAAAAGTGAAAAATATGCAGAACTTGGTAACACCTTTTTCAATGTACCACCTTTTTGGATACTCTTGTTCTGAGGAATGTGATATAGAGAATCAAGAACATCAGACAAGAAGTGTGTGATTAGTGATTAAAGAACATAATACTTTTCACTTTTGGCATGGCAAATGACCACACATTTAGTAGCTCAAAATAACATCCATTTGCCAGTTCCACAGACACATTGGTCAGGGGAAAAGTAAGTGGTCAGTTGCACTTAACTGAATTTGGAGATCCTGAGAGAAAATCACTAACACATCCATTTAGGCTATGGACAACACTCAGAATAAGGACTGAAGTCTGCAACTCCTTGAGGAGTAAAGCTGCTCATTCCATTCTTGGGTCCCAGAGGCCACAACTAGCTCAATCCCAAAGCCCACCAGATGGGCTTTGACAAGACCCCAGCTTATATCCAGTACTGCAATAGTGTTATCTAGCTTTCTTTAAACTCTGTTTCCAGTGTCTGAATCTGTAGCAGCCAGGGAATTTTTTTCTTTTAAAGAAATCAAGTGATTATTTTAATCCACCCCAGAGATCTTACTTTTGGTAAACCCAAGATCATTTGTTACATTTGAAATTTGTAGTTGCTTTATAAAGGAGTACCTATAAAATGGCATTGTATTCACAGTCTGAGTGGGTAAGGGGTAGAGTGGAAAGTCCCATGGTACAATATCCAGTTCTGCTCATAATTAAAATTAAGCTAAAATGTTATTTTATATAATTTGTTCTTTTAAGTTTGTGTTCAGTTTGCCTTAGATGTTTTTTAGAGTGCCAATAAAGTAATAAAAAATACAGAAATCATTACATGTATTTTAATATTATTTTTCCAATCACTATAAATAAAAAATTCTATGACAGATAATATCTTCAATTACATTCAACAAACACCCATTTCTCAAAATGATAAGTGTTGTTTTACATGGACTCTCTTTCTGTTTGCCTTTTTGAGTCCCAGTTCTTTGGGTTGGGTCCTGGTGATTTATACAGTGCTCCTGTTATCCAAGGGATTCCATCCGTGCTCTGGCCTAAATCCCAGTAGAATCCTGGAAAAATCTTAGGGAATTAAAGGGGAAAAAAGCTGTGTAAGAAAATGTTGGTAAAGAATATCAGGGTGAAAAAAGGGAGCAAATTTACCAAATGTGACATTTGTACTTCTTAGATAGTACTTCAAAAATGTTATCGCAAGTATTGTAGGTGAATTCTTTATCTAATAATTGTTCCAATTAATGTGCTTTGAATGTTTAAATGATATCGCAGTAGAATTGATTACAAAGTAGATAATACTACTCAAAATGTATTCATCTGTAATATAGTGGAAAATAAATGTAAAGTCCTTCACACAGTTTTTTTTTTCTTCTCACTATAAACAGTGGTACACATAAATCATTGTATTTATTTTAAATGAGGAAGCCAAGTTATTCAAAGAAATTTCTCAACATCTCATGGCTAATGTTTGTCAGAATTAGGATTCATATCAAAGCATGTTGGAGTCCAGAGTCCAAGTCCTTTGTGAGGGTACTAAATACACACCAGATTTCATAATTCTTAATAACAAATGATAAAGGGTAAAAAATGAAACCAGTTGGCCTCACCCTATTTTTTTAGATTTTATTCTTTATATGATTTTTTCACATCTCTGATCTGTGTTGCTTCACTGCAAAAGCCCTGCCCTCCTGTCCAGACAATAACAAAAACACAGCATGTTTTGGTGTTGCCATAAGGTCTAGCAAATTCATTTTATCTTGAAAGAAGCTTTCTTTTTAAATTTAGCATACTAGTAAGGTACTAGTGCATCATGCCTATGATCCAAGACACTTAGGAGGCTGAGATCAGTAGTTGGTCAGAAGATCATATCCTAGATGAAAAGTCTACAAAACTTCATCTTTGAAATAACCAGAAATAAAACAGGTCTGGAAGTATGGCTCAAGTGGTAGAGCACCAGCCAAGGAAACAAGCTGAGCAATTGCAAGGGCTTGTGTAACCCCAGTATCCAAAAACAAAAAAGGAAGAGAAAATGTATGCTAACATATTTTTTGAGAAATTCTAGCAAACAAAAATAAGAATTTATTGTCAGGTTTTCTAACATTACTTTTCTGTTAGAAAATAATCCCTTTAAACAACTATAATTTTGAAACTTAGGAATTGCAAAGTCTAGGTGATTGATAGAATAATTCTTTATATAAGTACATTTATCTTAGATGTACTGAGATTGTTTCCATCTATGTTCTTCAATATGAAATGCTGTTATTGGATTATATATTTAACTATGATCTGTGAAATGACAGTAAATTTTGGGAAAAAAATCACAGAAGTCACCATTATCAACTTTTCACAAAACACTGTGATAATTTAAATATTGACTAAGCAGACAACAGAGGTACATATCATTCACACTACAGCAGTACCTCTGGTCACATTTTCCCCAACACTGCCTTAGGGAAGTAAACAGCACATATTAGATTACTTTTCTCAATCTTCGCTTTAAGTAAAGTTTCTATTATTCCTTATATCACCTTTTTAGAAAGAAGTTCAGACATTTACAATATTATTCAAAAACTATTACCAGCCCTTTATGCTGTAGGGAAAGTGGCTATTCTATTACTTAGTTCATATAGATGAATGGAATTCTTGACAGCCAAGATCAAGGAGTTATTTTAAATTTCTTAATGACTTGAAGAAATAAATGGAAATAGGGCATAATTTTTTTTGTCCCAAGGTTGAATTCTGAGACATTATACATGGTTCCATATATTTTATCTATAAAAAAGTAAAGGAAACTATGTTTGAAGTTCATTATTTTGCTGACATTTTTTCTAGAAGGACAGTACTTTACTTCTCTTTAGGAATGTGGGGAGTGTAGGTTGCAAAGGAATTTAATATGCTCAGTTGAACTTCTTGTAGATTGAGATTTGGTTTTACATACTGACACATTTTTTTTAAATTCAGAGACAACAGATTCCTTAGCCAGACTACCCACAAGCAAGATGGCCTGCTTTGTTTGCTTCCCAGTCATTTCAAGCCCATCACAAAGTCAACAGGCAGATGGTAGATCTTCCTTGATAGGAGACTGAGCCCATTATTTATCACATTTTAGTGGAGAGAGAGAGAGAGAGAGAGAGAGAGAGAGAGAGAGAGAGAGAGAGAGAGAGAGAGAGAGAGAGAGAGAGAGAGAGAGAGAGAGAGAGAGAGAGAGAGAGAGAGAGAGAGAGAGAGAGAGAGAGAGAGAATGTAGATAGATGTAGATAGATATCTGGCCATTTGATTTGGTAAGGTATCTACACCAAAACTGTGATACCACGACAGAGAATCATTCTAATTTCTACCAAAGCTGTATGACACAGAGCAGTTTGAATTTTGAAGTTTGAAGTTTGAATTTGCTGTTAATAATTACTTTGTGTGTGTGTGTGTGTGTGTGTGTGTGTGTGTGTGTGTGTGTGTGTGTGTGTGTGTGTGTGTGTGTGTGTGTACCTCTAGTTGTTACAGGGTCGATCACCCAGACCTGACAAGTGGGAAGTTCTTCACCTGGGCAGCGGAGGTGGCACAGTTGAGCAGATCAGCGGTGACTGTGATGACGAGGACGGCTGTGGGGGCTCAGGGAGCGGCGAGGTCAAGAGAACGCTGCAAATCACAAACTGTGAGTGAGCGACCACTTTGAGATACCTTTAAGCATGATTATGACCAATGCTAAGAATTGAGGATTATCAATTCAGAAGTAGGCAAGAGGAACTGGAAATTAAAAGAAGCTTGCTTTTAGTTATTCAAAACATTTATGTGGAGTGTGTGTGTGTGTGTGGGAATTCTTTATTTTTAGTTAATGGGCATTTTTTTTCTGGGCAAAACTAATGTATGATTGCCATTCTGAGGATTACAAAATCTTTAAGTAGCATGCTTCTTAGAACATGGATGGATAATAACTGGATATTGATAATGTGAAACTAGAAGCCTCAATATTAAATAATCAAGTTGCACAATGTTTAAAGCAGTATGATGCCACTCTAGATGCTTTTACTCTGCATTAGAGTCACATTGTAGCAGGGTGGGTGTGGTGATCTAGCTCTTTGGGGAGCACAGATAGGAGGACCACGGTCTACGTCAAACTTGGACAACAAAAATGTGACAGCTCATCTGAAAAAGTAGCTAAAATAAATTAATGCTTGGTTTATGCTTCATATAGTAAGAGCTAACAAGTGGGGTTCTTTGTTCACACCGCTGTACCATAAATGAAAATGTAATTAATCAGTGATCAAAACTACTAGAATTTAATTCTTATGCACTTACTTTCTTGAAAGAAAAATCTCACCAAACATTTACTTGAAGCATATAGATTTGAAATTATCTCTGGTATTACTGGTTAGGTCACTGCTATAAAAGATATAAATTCCCAATTACAGAAAGAAAAACAAAAGGTTCCAAATGGTTTTCTTTTCCAAGTTGTCACCAAGGGAAAGACTATAGATCCACCACTTTGCATTTTTTGTACACGTGTTTGTTCATTTGCACAAAAGACCAAAGTAATCAACTGAGAGATAAATATAAACGCTAATGTAGTTAACGTACCCAGAGAAGCTGGCTTTCAACTATTCATTTAATTCTTATCCTACCAAAAACAAAGCTAAAGTTATCTGGACATGACAGCTTTTCTTGAAGATTGACCTGTATCTAAATCACCTAATAGCACATTTGGTCTACTGGTAAAAGTAAAACTCTGCTTTGAATTTCTCTATAGTAGTAATTTAAGGACACTCAAATGCTTCAAGCATCAGACTTTTGTTTCTTCAGTTTCTAGTTTTATTAGCCACATTGGTTGATTAAAGGAGCTAAGACTAATAGAAATGCAAAATGTGGAAGATTATGGAAGACAATTAACATAAAGAAATTTGTTTTCCTGATAGACATAATAGTAATTTTAATTTAATACTGAAGGTAAACCTGTAAGAGTCAGCATGCTTAAACAGCAATGGATTAAAAGCTTCAATGATTCTACTGCAAATTAACTATCTTCACTTTTTACTAGCAGAGATAAGAATATGTGTTCTTCTAAGCAGTCTTAATGCAGTTTAACAGTTTCATTATCTCGATCTTGCTTTTTCTGGGTATGTGGACAAAAAAGAAAAAAGAATGAAAAGCAACATGTTCACCAAAACAGTGAAAATTAGGATACTTTATTTATTAGAATAACATTTAATTCAAACTCTTATTTTCTATGTAATGCTAAATAGTTATTATATTTCTATTTAGGTTTAAAGGCTAGCAAGATTTTAAGATATTATAGTTATTGCCAGGGAAGACAGATTGACATAAAATTAATCTGGTATATGTGTGTATGTGTGTACATATAGATGTGTATGTCTGTTTAGTAGGCTATATTATCAGTTTTTCTCCTTCTTAACTTTATTTTAAACTCAAAAACTTGTTAGCCCTTGGTTTGTTTCATGAAAGAAAATGAACCAGTGAATCATATTCAGCTAGTGTTTTCTCACAAATCTAAGTATCAAGGAGGTGAAAATGGTTTTTTTACTTCAAAACCTTGGTTCAACTTACTGCTTAAATGGACAATTATGGTACAAGCAAGTATCTACTATAACTGGATTGAGTTTCTAATGATTGATAGCTATTGTCTTTCCATTTTTAATAAGTGGTTAGGAAACCACTGTCCATAGAATGCTGAAATAAAAGATAATGAAAGTAGCAAAGTACAAGTCACATTTCTATTTTTATAAAACATCATTTGTAAAACAACAAATAGTTTTGGATCATCTTAATAATCTAAAAGTACTGTAGTCCTGAAAACTTTACTAGGATGTTGCTTGTGTTAAGATCTTGAAATTAGCTCTATTCCTAATCGTATTTGAAGACAGTTATAAGTGTTGTTATATGTCTCTTTTGAAAAAACCATCTAGGCTATATAATTTTCACTCAAAATAATTTTCCTGTTACAGTGGAATGGTTTCAAATTTCTGATAATATAGAAATATTTTCTATATTTTTATTGCACTTAAAATCTGACTCTTCCATTCATTGTTAGCTATTTCACTAATAACCTGGAATTGTAGGATTGACATGGCATTTAATCTTCGTTTTTGCCATCCCTACCCACACCAACTGACACCTGGCTCCTTTCACGGTAGAAAAGTGTGAGGACGTTTACGTACTCCAATGGGAAACCACAAGTTTTCTTCTAGGCAAGCAGATCAAACTTAATATCACTGAAATCAATGCCTCTTCAACATTTTGACTGTACTTCTAATGTCTCTAAATCCCAATAGCTTAAAATACTAAATAAGTGAATCAGAGAGCTTCTAAGGAAAGGCTGTAAGAAAATCACTCCCTGTTTAGTTTCAAAAATCTGTGTAGTGTTGCTTACAATTCTTTTCATTTTTTTCCTTAAAATGTTTAACCAGTACATTAAGGTATCAGTGGCAGAAACTATTCTAAGCCTTTATACACATTATCATTATCATTATTATCATTAAGTAGTTGTACAAAGGAATTGCCAATTAATAAAGCAGTTAATGAATACAATATACCTTGATCAATGTCACCCCATCAGCATTTTTATTGGTACCCCCCTTTCTTCCCTCAACTTTCTTAATTTTGTAGGTTATATAGTAGATTCTTGTCTGTATTTCCCCTCTCTTTGTCTGTCTACCCCTTTCTCCTTGTCCCCACCCCACCCCTTCCCAATACCCACTTCCTGGTGATTATTTTGCTGAACTTTGATTTTGGAATTAAGGAATTACACTATTTGAGATCTCCCTTGAATCCACCTTTTTAAAGTTAATACACTGGTATACAATTCTTGTGTGGTAATATATTTTAAATCACAATTCCTCTGCTTTTAAGTTTTAAAGTTTCTGCAAATATTTATTTTAGAAAAACAGGTTACACAGAAAGAAACAGAAGAGAAGGAACAAGACAGGTGATTTCCTGCTCCCCACTCCAGAAATGGAGCAAGTAGGAGTTGAAGATTCCACATTTCTGTTTTAAAAAATAAAAAAAAATGTTGTCCATAAAGTATTCAATTTGACAAGGTGGTTCACAGTAATAATCTCAGGCAAAACATGTTTGATCCTAAGTTGGTTCTAATACCAGACATTAAAAAGTAGGGCAATTTTAAGTCTAAATCATCTTGACATCATCAAACTCTTTTCTTTTTATTTATCTTTGAATTTACTGTATGTACCAGTACTATATCGTGTAGCATGGTGAGCAGCTTTTAAAGTGTTTTATCAAAAACCTTGTAAATGACATGAATGTCTAGGTGGTATTGTGTGGTATTGAGGTTTGTCCTAGTGAGATCAGTCATGAAAAGAGTTCAAATGGATGGATCCATTCCATCAGCCAAGGTAACTCTGGTGCCTAAGCCCTCCTGAACAGATGCCAACACATCTAGACAACGTTTTTTTAAATCAAAAATGAATGTTTCATATGCTGCCATTTTTGCTCTTTACAAGTGTTACATCATCATACCAAATTCTAAATATTCATATTCAAGAAAATCAGTTTTTGGTTCTTTACCTTTTTATCAATTCTATTTACAGCTATCTCTTGTTAGTGTTCTTAGTCATGGTAACAACAATGATGAGGTATTCTTGCTCTAGCAATACCATTGAGTTTATAAAGCATTTCCAAAGGGGCTATCTCAGGAAATAGGCTTCTTAATGTTGAAAATAGAAGTTCTTTGATCTAGATGTAATTTTTAGTTAATCAGAAATGAACAGAGCAATTGTTTGTACTTTGCTTTGGATTTCTCAATTAGAAACCTTATATCAACCTGTAGTAGATGAATCTAAAAGGATGACTTTGAAAAAGAGTATTGTGTTTCATGTACACAGTGAAAAAAAAAGATCCTTTGTTTGGTACTGCAGAACTAAGAGTCCTGATTTATTTAGTAATGCAGTAATGTAGCCTGATTGAACATGTTTCTGCATAGCTACTTTGACCATACATTATCTGTAGTTCAAAATCATTTATGCATGGACATTATTAGCATGAGCTCTAAAAGTACAACTTTTCATCTCCTCAACTATAAAAATATGCATTTATTCATAATATATAAATTATTTCATGTAATTTTCCATTGTCTAGTTGAAATTTTATTTCCTCTTTCCAATATAAACATCATATAAGGTACAAATACCATAGAAATAGTTTCAAACATCTATACTGAGACTATGTGTTGGATAGGGGTAAAGGGTAGGTATTGGGGGCTAAAGAGAATGGAAGTAAATCACATATGTATAGAGATTATAGTTAAAATCCATAAATTATTGTTTATAGAAGAACAGGAAAAAGTTTAAGAGACAGTAATAGAGGGGGTACATTTGTTTCAAGCATACTATGCACATTGATGAGTTTTCATATGAAACTCCTCCACATTAAAGGACTCAGAGAGACTCTGCAATACTTCCCCAGAGTGAGAGAGATATGTATGTGGCATATACTACCACAACAGGAAATGAAGAAATTAACAACCTAAATTTTGCATCTTGAAACTTATTCCAGACCAATTGACAGCAACCCTAAAATTCTCAAGAAAGCCTTTGAAACAGGCTATCATGTAAACAGTGCTCAGGTCTTGCTATTATATTCTGCCATACTATGACCAAGAGAAAAAAATTTGATTGGGAATTACATGTGAAATACATAATTATGTTTCAATATAATAATTTATGAAGTTATAAATATGTAAGACTGGAAATTTAAAAATGTAGAAATGGGGATGTAGCTGAGGATTTGATTTCACAGCACCAAATAAAGGAGAAAATACAAGTTTATGCATTCTTTCTAAAGCATGAGCAATTTAAATTACTATGCATTCATCTTATTTTGCAAAGTATTAAAATAGCTCATTTATTAGTTATTATAAAGTGAAGAAAATGTAGCAAAAATAAGTAAGTTGCTCATTTTGTGTTTACTTAATATTTTTATAGAAAAGAAATCGTTATTTAGGTTTATTTAGATTTAAAAGACCATGAACATGTTAACAATGCATGTAATCTCGAATCATCTTTGAACATTGATCTTCATATTACAAGCACCTAACACTAAAGGATAAAACTGCAAGATAAAAGCCATAAAAAATACAATAATTTCTTCATGATCTTGTTCAGTGTTCAAACATATAAATATTTGAAATAACTCAATGACTTTAATGTATGATGAAAATTATACTGAAGAAAAGTGAAATACATGTCTAAACTAAATATATTTTAATTAATGTGTGATCACTATGAATATTATTGTGACTATACATTTCTATTTTGCTTAATAAATAATTGAGACTCATTCTAGCTGCTTGCTACTTTGTTAACATGGTGCTATGTAATAGGATATGGATGCCTAATGGATCATATAAAATCATCTTCCATCATCTTTCAAAGTTATGTATTGCATTCACAGATTTCAGTAATAAAAGTTACACAAAAGGTATGTCCACGAATGTGTAAGTAATGGTTTTCATTGCTTAGATTGATGTTAAATTGATGAGAAAAAGAGGAAAGACTTATTAATTAAACTTTAAGGAACATTCCTAGCATGTAAATCAGATTAAACAACTCTTCTGCAATATTTCATAAGTGAACTTATATCACATAAGATGAAAGAAAATAAAGCACACAATGCTAAATGTGATGCTATGATCAACAGAAGAAGTAAGAATTTAAAATTAAAGAAAATACCAGTAGATAAAAGTTATCATGGTTTAACTAAGGCTACATAGCACTTAACACCACCAGAATCAAACCCATATTCTACATCATCCAGTTACAATAGACAAGAAATTGCTGAGATTATATATATATCTATAATATATATACATATATCTCATATATATGTGTGTGTGTGTGTGTGTGTGTGTGTGTGTGTGTGTGTATGTGTGTGTGTGTGTCCATGTATGATAAGCTCCCACTGACCACAAGGAGACTTCCACTTTGAAACAATACATTGGATGTCTCAGCAGATATGTTCCCTGTGTATCAGCTCTTCCTGTTTGTGATAAATACTGAAGGAAAATTTTGCACAATGCCCCACGGCACACTTAGTGCCAGCCATAATAAATGAAAGGTTTGTGTGCACACAGAGAAAAGAAAGAGACTATCCAAATGGGGAAATCATAAAATACTTCATGGAGGAGACAGATGAGGTACAAACCTGGAAGCAAACAAATATTTGGCTGCAATATTTATGAGAAAGTGACATTTGAGAGACGGGACTTCTGACCTGCTTTCAGCAACTGACAGCAGGGAGGAGACGCGTCCTAAGAGGATGAAACATCACAAACAAAGCAATGGCTGTATTTCCAAAGGAGAAAACTCATAATATTGCTTGAAAGGAATTACTGGAAGTCTAAAAATGAGGGGAAAAACTGCAATGGACTTTCAATACTTGAGGAAAGAATTTGCATTTAATTTGGAAGTTAAAGAGAAATTAAACATTGCTCAGTGTGTTTTGTTTGACTGCACAGTTATTTACGAGCAGAATAGTGAATGGGTTAAGAGAATAAATGTGCACAAAAAATTAAGAAAAATCTTGTACAAATAACTTGCTACCTCCCTTTGTGCAGCATCTTTACAATAAAATAAAATTAATAAAAAAAAAGAGGAAAGGAAGAAAATAACTTACTACCTGCCTGGTTCCTCTATTGCCTGAAAAACCTAGATAATGGCAGCTTATAAACCATGTAGGATTCATAGCACTATGGAATACCCATCTTACTCCACCTATTGTGAAAAACAAACCCTCTGGATAAAATATGGATATCCTTACAAGTGCCAATGACTAATACTAGCAAACCTATCTACACAAGAGGCTGAGATTCAAGAATCACAGTTTGAAGTCAGATAATAATCAAGGAGATTATTATCTCCAATTAATCAGCAAAAATTCAGAAGTAGAGATGTTGTTAAAGTTGAAGAGCTTCATGGCTCACAGCTAGAATATAGTTACATACAGTTTAAGAAGAATAAAATAAATGTCTTCTTATTCCTCCACCAAGTAATGTATTTTAATATGAATGTATGTCCTTCTGTGAACGTGATTGACTTCACAGAGAATGTACTATAATCACAAATGCTCCAAAACTCACATTTTAAACTATCAATATGTAATTCCTTTAAGCACATATCACTTTTTTCCAGTTTTGAACCTTATGTATAAATCAAATATAACTGATAAACACATACAACCACTTCTTTATTCCATTTGCTCTTAATGAATATCCTTTTGAACAGTCAATACTGGTATAAAACATCTTTGGCCACACCTATAATCCTATGTACTCAGGAGGCTGAGATTTGAGAATTGAAGCTGGAAGCCAGCCAGGGCACAAAAATCCATAAAACTCTCACCTCCAATTAACCACCTGAAAAACAGTGTTACACTGTGTCTCAAAGTGATCTAAGGTTAGCCTTTAGCATAAGAAGTTCAGAATGAGTGTCCAGGCCCTGAGTTCAAGCCCCACAACCAATAATAACAACAAATAATCGAAATATGTGGTGGACCCCCAAACTCAGTAGATATCCTAAGGAACCTCTGTTTTCATCACTGTCCACAGAGCCAGGACCGTTGCCTCAACTGCTAATTTCTCTTAATGATGTTATTTCTTGCCTATTTCCTTGCCCTTTTCAAGTCCCTTTCCTATTCCACTGCCAGGATCTTAGGATCTTGGTTTAGCTGTATAATTTATTTCCCTAAACTGCAATTACAATACCATGCTGGTCTATATGCTCTGTATTAACCATTGCTGCACTCCTCTTGAAATACTAGTTAAACTCATGGTCTAGGTCTTTGCCCAAACAAGGGACTTAAGATATCATGTAATATTAGGCAAGGAGTCAGATGTCTAAAAAGAGGTCAGTTGAGCATTGGAAACTTATGAACTGTTAAGCAATAACCTTGTTACTTCAGACCACAAATATGAATTCTTCTGATGACAAAAAAATACATTTGGCAAAATTTAATTTTCTCAATGAAATAGGTGGTAGGTTGTTCTAACTTGTTCTTTCTTAAGACACATATGTACATATCAGAATGTTTTTATAGATTTCATGATGCTTATTTACCCTTCTTTTAGTAATCCAAGCTGACATTTCTGTGAATTATAATTATGAACTCTAAAATTTCCAAACTCTTCAACCGAGTTTCATAACTAAGTCTATAAATTATATTTCCCAAATTCTTTTGCAAGATAATATACTACTAACTTTATTGCCCATGGATGATCTTTAAAGCCTGAAAAGAAAGGGAAAGTACTTCCTTTGTGTTTGTAGTTGTCTTGCCAATGTATCCAAGAGAGCAAAAGATCATTTTGAGCCTCTGGACACATTTAGCTTTTTTTTTTTTAATTGTGAAAATACCTTACAGAGGGGTTACAATTACACGAGCAAGGTAATGAGTACATTTCTTATCATTGTTGCCTCCTCCTTTGTTTCCCCTCCCCATCCCTTCCCATTCCAGCCCCACCCCCCCAGCCAAAGTTGTAAAGTTCGTTTTTCAACAGCGTCGTGTACATCTCCTAGTTAAACAATTTGTTTTTTCCCTTCCCCTCCACAAATTATACCAGCATCAAATTTAGTGAAGACAGAGCTTTCATAATAAGGTGTGTGCTAGACTCATGGAACTTACTTCTACTAGGTAACTTTGACTCCTTGCTGTTCTATAACATCAATGTGTGTTTCCTAGAGTTCTGGACATTATTCAGAAAGGGCTATATGTCATTGTCCATCCCACAATATAGGCTCCTCTTGTAAGTCCCTGGATTCTGCTTATTCTATCAGATAGGGAACCTAAGGACTTCTGCCCTGGGAATGATGATGATTCCCATGAATTTCTAATAACTTTATTCCTCAAGATTGTATTTTTAAATTTTACTTGACCCTTTAATATCTCTATCTATCTATCTATCTATCTATCTATCTATCTATCTATCTATCTATCTATCTATCTATCTTAATGTGCTTTTCAGATACAGGATACATCTGGGGTTAATAGAATCAAAGCATAATTACCATCTGACTTCTTGCTTGCTTTTAGAAGTATCAAACTACTTCAACTTTCTGTAGATGTATAGTCTACTGTGATGCTATCCAACAGCTGTTCTCGCATTGCCTCCCAAATTACAGAAGAAAATAATCATGCAGAAAATGAGATGAAATAATTCATTCATGCTTGGAGATATTGCACAAAGAGAAAGGGGAAATAGCTGTCTTCTGGGTGAGAAGTACCCTGAGGAATTAGTCCCGTTACCAACTGAGTCTTTGATTTAATATGGCTTTGTGCCAAGCACAGTCAATGGGACTAGTGTGTAAAATTGTCTCTCTGAAGGCTGATTGCTGCTGAGACTGTTGATCTTTCACAGAAACAACCACACAGAGCTGGGAAAGATTGAAGCAGGGTAATTAATTCACAAACAAATACAAAGCAAACAGAAAGAAGGTAGAAGGTATGAAATATTCTTTGATATTGAAAGTAGATTTCCAATCTGTTTCCTAAACTCTTCCTAATTCACATTTCTCTTACACCTCAAATATATGAGTTAACCCTGTATGATATAGTCAAGTACTTCTTCAACATATTTATGAGGCAACATATTATTTTTTAAGTGTTACTTCATTGCCACACAAACTTCAAGCCTCAATTATGAGTATGAGTTGTAACAGCCTTAATGGGTTGAGACACCTTTGAGGGAAAGCCTTCTAGTCTTTTTTTTATTTCTAGATATTTTTATGATGGTGTATGTAACCTACTTGATATCGCAGCTAGGTGCTGGTGACTCACCCCACAATCCTAGCTATATAGAAGGCTGAGATTTGAGGATAGGAGGTTGCAGCCAGCCCAAGCAGCGAAAGTATGTGGGAATCTTATCTCTAATTTACTAGCAAAAAGACCAACATGGAAGTGTGATTCAAGTGGTAGAATGTGAGCCTTGATTTTTAAAAAAATAAAGAAAAGCGGGCCTGGGAAGTTGGCTCAGTGGTAGAGTGCTTGCCTTGCATGCCTGAGGCCCTGGGTTCGGTAGAGCGCTTCCCTTGCATGCCTGAGGCCCTGGGTTCAATTCCTCAGTACCATATAAACAAAAGGAAAAAACCCAGAAGTGGCGCTGTAGCTCAAGTGGTAGAGCGCTAGCCTTGAGCTGAAGAGCTGAGGGACAGTGCCCAGGCCCAGAGTTCAGGCACCACAACCGGACCCAAAAAATAAAATAAATAAACAAACAAATAAATAAATAAATAAATAAATAAATAAAAATAAAAGCTAAAGGAGACTGTGAGGCTCTGATTTCACGCTTCAGCATTCCCCGCCCCCCCCAACATATATACAGAGAATTAACTTTATATTTACTTAAAATGAAGATCATACAATTGTGTGCTAAAATACTAAATATTTCTGTGTAAGAACTTAGAAACTCATGTTTAAGAAGTATACTAAACCATAGTTATTTACAACAAAGTGTGAGAACAACTGCCTTATAGTCCTTACAATAATGCTCCAAACATATACTGAATGAGTTATGAAATGCACAAATAGATATGAATACAATCTACATGTCTCTAAGGTACATCTTAACTAGCATTATAAAACAGCTTGTCTAGTGAGTTAAAACATTGACATTAATTTTAGTCAATAATATTATCCAGAAAGTAAAATAATATAAATATTTATGTGTCAAAACCAAGTATGAGTTAGAATATAGGGTGAATTTGATAAGGATAGTTTGCTTCAACAGTTATGAGTGTTTGTGAATTATACGATTAATTTTCATATTTCACCTGGTGGAGAACATTTTTTATATTAGCTTAATGTGCTATTTTGAGTGTAAATTAAATAGCCAAAAGTAATTATTAAGTGATAATTGTTAAACAAATATGCAAAACACTGAGCTTAAAGTGTAATTTTCTAGATTCATGTGTAATACCTTAATTTTGATGGAGATACTTAAAGTTTTTATTATATAATAGCTTTTTATTATGTTTGACTTCCTTTAATTTACTTATAAGCCTATTCCATAGCACATAAATAATTATGTTGACCTATTAAGTAACATGTTAAATAAATTCCAGTTCTCTGAGTTTACATTTGTAAAAAGAATATAATTTTTATATCACGATTTTTCAGAGTAATTATTAGTAGCCCTTCAGCATTATAAGTATATTCTGTGAAATCTTCATTTCTTTCTGAAATCTATATCACATTGTAGAACTCTGAAGGGAATAAAGTGACACTAATTTCATATGAATTCTCTACTCTGAATTTAATCTGCAGTCTTCTTTGTGGTCCTAAGCCTATAATTTTATTTTATTAGAAGTTAACCTCTTATTCGCACATTGTTCATTCACTCATGCATTTATCAACAAACATGTTCTTGATATTTATTTTATGCTAGGCACCATGAAAATTTCTGTTTCTGAAAAGTGAAGCTGAATAATCAGAGTTCAGTATGAGGATATTTACTAGGGACAAGCAAATCTTAACATGTAAGCCTGGAGAATATGAAAAGACTTCTCAAAAAAGAACTACAATCTCTCACTGGAAAGAATAGTCATTAGTTGTATTATCATTAGGAAGCATTCACTAAAGAGAGAGGAATAGGAAGCAGAAATAGAAATGTGGTAATTAGAGAAAGCAGAGCATTCTTACAGAACTATGTAAAATTGTAGAATGCTATGTATAATAAGCCAACTCATAAATCACATACTTCCATTATGCGAAGTCAATATTCAGATCATGGAGCTGATCAGTTTTCTGCTAACAAAATGTTTATATTTCAATAGTAAGAATAAATCTACAGCTAGCAGTTCTAAGCACATCACAGTAACACAGGCACAATGTGTTGTTGACCTGAAAGCCAACCTTAATTTTTGGTCCCATGGTGCTTTCTCTACTGCTTTTAAGTGGGCCTGCCCTCCCTCATCTACTAATCTGACAGGTTGTCATGACATAATTGCCATGAGCAATTAGATTCTGTATTTGCTCTTTGTTTTCTCAGGGACCAAGAACTCCTAAAAATGGTCTCACTTTCTCGTTCACCTTTTCACCCATGTAATTAGTAGTACATGAATAAAATACCTCAAAAAATCTTTATTGTTAATGTATGAAGATAAATTTTGAATGCCTAAAATGTTTGCACATGGAATACTGTAAACATTGAATATTTTAGTATTTGTGAAATCCTCCAACTAGTGGCACAAAGAAGTTCTCTTGGGAAATTTGAGGTAAAAAGATCCCATTCTAACACTTGTCCTCTGTCTCACTGGTTTTACCAGGATATTGTTTCCCAAGAGATTTCTCTTGTGCAGTTTGAGAATTCCATTGTCATGGCTCCCAAAGATGTCCAATGTAGGATTTATTTATCAAAATTTAAGTGACATTTCTTTTGCTTTATAATACATTTTGAATTTTGTGTATTACTAATAAAATTGTAGTACTTCCCACATTAAGATATATCTCACTGCTTTAAAAATATTGAAAAGATGGAAAACTGCATACATATATGTTTAAGTAGATTGTTGGTTTATGGATGGATGGATCAACCAATGGGAAAAGGAATAACAATAATTTTTAATTTGTGGGTAGATCTGGAAATACATTTACAGTTTTGAACATTGGGATCAAATTGGGTTATGTGATTAGCCTAGGATACATGAAGGTGATAATTAGGAATCAGACCATAGAAATCACATAATGTATGGATCATTATAGTAAGGGTTCCAAGATGAAACTTCCAAAGGATTTTTAAACGATGTGATAGTTCACAGTATTGAAAACAGCAAACAAAACATAACCTTTTCAGTGAACTCAGCGATGAAACTTTAAATTCCGCTTTGTAAGATCAGAGAGGTATAATCAATGTTTAAAGAGGTCTATGGGATAAAATAAGGGAAAAAAAGGAGGGAGGATAGGTTGGCATACGTGAAAGTTTTCTCATGCTTTATGGTCATAGTAAGTTTTATGTCTCCCTCGTTCATCTATGCACCTTTCATTTAACTGACATGTCACCTTGAATTTATTTTCTGAGAAAGAGCCTTCTGAGAAGATCGCTCTCCCTGTTACTTACTTGTTACTGTTCTACAAGGTGCCTGAAAAGTTTTGCTCACTGTTATTTCCATTGAGACCCCAAATGTCCAACATGTCTAAAACTAATTTTTTCCAATCCAGCAGTTTAACATTGTTATTAAACAATCCTGAAACAAGTGAGACGCACTTTCATTGCTTTTCTCTATAACTTTATAGTTTCTCTCTAATAGATCCAGAATATTTTTAGAGAAAAAGCAATTATTTTAATTGAACTATACTTGCTAATAATATGGACAACATGATAGTATTTGGAACAGTATTATTAGCTTCTAATGACATGCAATCTGTTTCATCATCAAGAATTATCCTGTCAAAATTAATCCTTAGTTATGAATGGAATGGATATTAAAAACTAGTGTAAAGGGAAAAAAATCCATGATCAGCCTATGCTAGCATCTGTGAACTCTGTGTAAATAGTTAAATTCCTATTTAAATCACTGATTAATTAATTTTATCCCCCTAGGGATTACTTACCTATTAGTGACTGAGCTATGCCTTCAACACCAACATTGCTAAACTTGTTTGGTTGACAAGTTTTCTTTTACCTCAACATCTTCTTTATCAGCACAAGCAGAATGATTCTGGGATTTCCTTCATGTGATCTCTGTGTTCTGATTTCACTTCTATGTGCCACATTGCCTCTGTTCCCGTATAATATGTGCTAGGCACACTGGAGACTAGTAGCAATGGCTTGAGCCTGCGAAAACCCTCTGTTTAACTCCCTCTTACTGAAAAATCTTCCATCATTTTGTTTTAGGAACCAGTATGATAATCTTCCTTTCAAAGCCACTTACATATCAATTCCTAGCACCTACTGTACATTGTAATTACTCACTTAAATAGTCATTTCCCCTTACTAAAATCCTTGATGTAATGAATAGTATTTCTTTATTTGCTTGTCCTTGGGTTTGAACTCAGGGCCTGGGCACTGTCCCTGAACTTCTTTTGCTCAAGGCTAGCACTCTACCACTTGAGCCACAACACCACTTCCAGCCTGTTTATGTGGTACTGAGGAATCAAACTCAGGGCTTCATGAATGCTAAGCAAGCACTCTACTACTAAGCCACCTTCCCAGCTCTAATAGTTCTTTTTTGAAAAATAAGAAAAAGAAAAACTTGTACAATGCAGCGAATCAGGCAAAGCCATCACTAGAAACTCATATCGTTGCTGATATGATTCCTTTACACTGTCTTAAGAGTATCATGCGGGTGCCAGTGGATCAGAGCTATAATCCTAGCTAACAGGGACACAGAGAAGAGAGATTTGAAGCCCATCTGGGCAGAAAAGTCTATGAGACTCCATCTATAAAATAGCCAGAAAAAAGAAAACAGATATATGTCTATGTGAGTTTATACTTGTATGTATATGTATATATATATATATATATATATATATATATAGCATATATCTGAAACACAAGGTAAATCCTCTGTTACTTCATTCATACATTTATGCACCCATAAATTTATTATTAAACTGTTTACTGAGCACCATGCTGGGAATCGAGAATAACAAACAGAATATTACAAAAACCTTTTTATTCCTTAGAGAGCTGAAAATAGCATGTAAAGACAAAAGAACTCAGCAATGCCATACAATGAAAAAAATCTACCATAGCAGAGTTAAAAACAGATACTAAAAATAATATACTGTGGGACTTCAAAAAAAAAAAACCGTTCTGAGCTATTTCTTTTGGAATATCCTAGACACAGAAATTGGATTTTTATTATGTGCTGGAATATTACTGAAACATTTGTTTGCCGGTTAGAAGATTTCATCCCCAATTCTACGTCTATGTTTATATTTATCTTCACTTATATCAGGGATTACATTTCCATCAATTCTGTATCTGTCTCTAACTTCATGTCACACACTGTATCTAGAAGTCTATAATAGTATCTAAATAGGGTCAGAACTTGATAAGTGCTTGCTTCTTTTTTATTCTAGATTATGAGGAAATTGGGAAGTGATTTCTCATCAAAATCAAAGAACATTATCATGCTATCACCCTGAAATACTGTTCCTCTGTAGCCCAGATATTAAGTACTGAAGTGCTTTCTTTTATTTTTTTCTGTGGTTCTGTAACTGCCGACACCCTATAGAAACCTGAATTGAACTCTTGGAAAAAAAGGCCACTAGATGGGGCTTGTGTGCTTAGTTAAATGCTTTTCCTTCCGTGGTTTTTCTTTTAACTTGGAAATACTTCTCTTTAACCTGTGCTGTAATGCTGTGAGGTAGTCTTATTAAAAAATATCTATATTAGCAAGTGTACATAATAATTACCGCACTTTCAAATGTGGTATTCCTCAAAGCAAGGGAACGAATCTCTTTGCAACCATATTTGTTGTTTAGAAGCTAAAGGAATGATCTAATTATCAACCAAACTTTCTAAAGCTAGAGGTATGCATTATTTTAATCATGAAGTTTGCTCCTTTTATAGGGCCTCCATATGCTTTTTCCTATGTGACAGTGGTTCTCAGTTTTGTCATGTATCAGTTATCACTCAGACAACTACATGGTGTGTTGGCCATTCAGTTTCTGGTTCAGGGGGTTGAGGATGGAGCCAGAGACTGTTTAGATAGGGTGTAGATTATGCTGAGAATCTGGTCCAGAGCTACATGTTAAGAACCTCTGACTATGCAGAGCTCCTGCAGAAAGAAATTCATGCTGTATACGATAGCATTCTTGTGTGGAAGTAGATTCTCATCACAATCATCTCTTCTGGCATGAGACAAGGACCAGAAATAAGTGCTGGTTTGTACATCCATTGCATTTGTGCTTCTAGCAATTAAGCATCCAGCACTCTATTTTAGAGAAGGATAAACTTTATCAACAGGCGAGTGGGCTCTACCATATATCTTCTACTAACTAATAGCTAGTACTCATTTGGAAAAATGAAATAAAGTTTGGCACAGGACATCAAAGTTATGAATTTTGAATATCTTCTGGCCCCTAATATTCTTTGAGATCATGTAGACTTTGAGATTTTCTCTAGAAGAAATGTTCTCTGGAGTGAGAAATGTCCTGTCCTCATCTCTGTTTTTTTTATGAGATCTCCAGCTCCATAGCCATTTTTTTCAACCTTCCTCCAAAAGCCTAGATCCAAGCCTCATCCTTTAGCTTCTCTGTTTTTATGCTACAGATTTTGATCATAATACAGGCATGATTTTTACCTTTGCTTTCTGTGTATAGAGGACCTGGCTGTGCACTCACTCAGCATGTAGAGAATCCATCTTCTCTTTATTCCTTGATTAGTTATTAGCTGCTGAGAGATGCCAGGCCCCTCATTCTGATGCTACTGCCACAGTGGGAGGTGGTAATTCCACCTATCAGTGTTTGGGTAGATATTGGCTTTGAGATTTTGAATACTTGTTTTTTTGGAATACTTGTTTTATCATCAGCTTAACAATGCATCACAGTTATCTTCTTCACCTGTTGATGCCTGGCTTCTAAACTTGTGACATTAGCCTAAAACTCAGTTTCTATCAGAACTTTCTGGTTTCTAGATTTTAAAGCCTGCATCGTTTCTGGGTATCCTAAAGTAGCCTAAAGTTGGTCATTCCTGCTAAGTTTCTACATTTTTATTGTTAATATAACGATAAAACCTGAAAAAATGGGCCTTGTGCTTGCAAAGGTGGGTTAGCATTCTTCCAGTTTCACTTGCTTTGCTCTTAAATGATTGGCCTATATTTATGGGATTCCTATCTTTCATTCATATTATTCAAACTACTTTTCTTTCACGTACCTTTTTTTGTCAGTCATGGGACTTGAACTCTGGGCCTGGGCGCTGTCCCTCAGCTCTTCAGCTCAAGGCTAGCACTCTATCACTTGAGCCACAGTGCCACTTCCAATATTCTTGTGGTTTATTGGAGATAAAAGTCTCAGAGACTTTCCTGCCCCGGCTGGTTTTGAACCTCGATCCTCAGATCTCAGCCTCCTGAGTAGCTAGGATTACAGGTGTGAACCACCTGCACCCAGCTTCATATACCTTTTGTATTTTACAAATTATTTAAAATTTGGCCTATTTCTGTATGTTCTCTCCTCCCCTCTATTCTTTCTATCTTATCGCATGTATGGGATACTTAGATGGACTATCTACCAATAGGACAATGGCTGCTGGCACAGCGCTTGTATTCTCCAATGTTATCTTGTCATGTTGCCATTACTCTGTTTAGATATGTATGAACAACCATTGATCCAGTGCTAGTGAAGTGATATTTTCTTCATTCCCTATCAGAAATTACTTTCCTAGCTGAATTGGTTCCTGAACTCAGTCTTCATGTATATCTTCATATCTTGAAAAGTAACAAAATAGTAACAAAATAGTTCCCACACCAGCCAATTAGTCTACAATACAAATTGACCTCAATATGCAATAATTTCCCTTATTACTTTTCCCTCAGCATACACCTTAGTTATAATTAGAAATAATCCACTATTTTAAATGCAAAAATCATTCTTTATTGAAGAACAAGATAGCTGGAAATAGCATAAAATATTCAAGCAACAAAAAAAATGTTGGAGGCTTGCAATTGAAAGTGTTCAACTATTTTGGCACCAAGAATTTTTATCAAGCTCATAACCTAATTATATTTGCAATAGAAAATAGGCTCAGTTTATATCCCCAGGAGGCGAGGTGAAACATCGTCACATGAACAGGAAGAGTAATAGAAACACTTGCTCCAACAAGCCCAGGAGAATGGCAGCCACCACCATAGGACAGATGGCTTTGCATTTATTCCAGTCTAGGGATTCAAACTGGCAGTAGTCAAACAAAAATCCTGAAAAGCATGTCAGCAGTAGGGAAAATGAAATTTCTTTATCTAAAAATATATTCATAACATTCCACTGAGAATGCATGCAACATTGGAGGTACTGGTCACATTAGTTCATTTGCCTATTTATGCAGTAAACATTTATATATATTATCAATATGTACATATTATATAATATGTATTACATTATATTTATATTGTATTTAATTTCTTATATAATACATATTATGTAATATGTATATATTATATATATATATACTATATATACATATATATATTGTATGTATATTGTATACAGGCTATCAGTATCACAACTTGTGATACATATACTACTAGTAACCTACAGTTAAATATAGCTATATGCTATTAATACATTATGTTATACAGGATGTCCTATATATTATATATGTCAGATCACTGTTGAAGTAAATTACTATTTTAGCCAAGAAGAGTGATGCATGCCTGTAATTTGAGGCTAAGGAAGAATTGTGAGTTTCAGGCCAATTTAGGCAATATAACTAGACCTCTAAATATTAAAAGAAGACAAAAAGAAATATCATACTATATATCAATAATTGCAAACTTCTAACATTAATAAATGGTCGTTTGTGTTTTTAAATTTATAATGCAAGCAGCATAAGAATTTTACATGTTTCTTTAGATATGATCTACTTGGCCAGTGTTTAAAAATCCTTCCAGAGACAATTAGAACTCTTTACTATACCTCAAATGCAATATTGTCAAATACGTTCACTGTCTGTTATCCTCTTCTCCTCACACAATGAGTAATTAACATCTTTTTGAAGTGAAAACTGATTGGCAAACTGATTGATTATTATATCTGGAGAAAAACAAAAGTTTTTGTATACCCCTAAGCATTCCATTAAAAATAAGAGGTAAAAACAAAGGAGAGTTACACGTTGGACATCTATAGTAATGTAAAGCTGGACCTGTGTCCCACTGAGCCTGAGTTTGTCACAGAACCTGTCTCCAGGTTTCATCTAGTAGCTTTTTTCTAGCTGAATGGATTCATCATGTCCTTCTACCCACAGAAGTTTGGAAGAGTAACTGCCATTACTCTTATTGAACAAATCACAAAATCATGGGTCTCTTAATACCCACCCATCACTGGGTAAACATAGGCCTTTGATCAAAGCCTTTGCAATAATCCCTAGGTAAATGATAGATTTTTTTCAATGTATTGTCTCGTCCAATCTAGTCCATAAGAGAAAAGTATATAGAGCTCATTTTTTACTTTTCAGTGGGATTTTTAAAGTCCATATTTCTTAAAATTTGTTCCTTATGTTTTCTGGGGTTATGGTACTTCCTGTTCTTGGCCAGGGGAAGATTACATTTTTATAGCTAATTAACATCAGGACAGACTGAACAGATAAACGTTAAGATTTGAAAGCATAAAATGGCCATGAAAACTTAAAGGTGAATTAGCTAAGCTTCATAAGCTTCAGTTTAAAGACAAGACTAAATTTAAACAAATTTCTGTAACTCTAGTTGACTGCAGTTTTTATTGTGGACGAACTGTGGGCCTACCTTTGAATCAGAAGGCAGATACTTGTGGATTCCACAACTCCTATCTTTAGAGGAGACTGAACTGTTAGAGCAAATATGCCCAAGTTTATAGAAATAATATCTCAAGGAAAGTATACATTTGTTTCCAGTGTCTAAAGGTCTTCCCAATTATCTCAGGTACCCCTGGCTGTGTAGGATGACAACAGATTTGTTTGAGATGTCTCAAGCATTGTAGTGCATAGCTTTATGTGAATGTCTGAAGTCTAAAAAATAATTAAGTGTACATTGACTTTTTTTCTCATTTCCAACTCTTGAGTTTTAACCCAAGCATGACATAACCCTTAAAGTTATAGATTAAGCCATAGGAAAAAATAGTAAAACAAAAGAAAATTGAAACTAAACTTTGTGAATATATGTATATTTATATGTAGACATAAAAAGCAGAATTAAATTGTACAACTATTTTCCAATAAATATTGTTACATGTGATTGCAATTGTCTTTTGCTATTACCTAACTGGCCTCAACATGCAGATATTGCTTTGATAATTTCAAGAAAATTCCATAAGAAACACTGAATTCCTTCAGCTACTAAAACTGAATGAATTAATTCTTTTTTAAACTCCTGGCCAGTATGGACATTATTTGTTCCCCGAAAAACAGAACAAATCAAATCAGTGCTTCCCCATTTGCTTTTGAGCACGGAACTACCTGGTTCTCTTCTTCTTTACCAACAGTCTAGAATATCTAATCTTTAAGTTTACTTAAGTATAGCCTCATTAAAACACGTAGAACTAAAGGTCGCCATGTAATGACTGACTAATGTGACTTTTAAAGAACCATTCACAATTAGGCCTACAATGCAATATTTCTTATTACTAAATTAAACTCAATTTGTACCAGGTGGCATTTCTTTTAATTTATTCTCTAAAGCATTTTATGTTTGGGGAAAAATTTAGCTAATGGGTGAATTCAATCAAGAAAACTAAAATAAATATAATTTCCCTTTTGGTGCTGGATAATTAAGGCTTTGAATATAGGAGTGATTGTGATGTATTATGCGAACACTTTTCCTTAGATAATAGTATAATTTTGCTTGAATACATTTTTTAGTTTAAATTTGTATGTACAGTTTATGGAAAAATTAAGATGGTACATAATAGTAGAATTTAAAATAATATGAAGCTTCAAAATTGACCACACTAAGGAAGCAGAACAAATTGATTACCAGATGATGGGAGCTTAGGTTTCCTGTTTTGTTCCAAAATTTGATGCTGATTGAATAAAAAGATATTGCTGTTCTGTATCCAACAAGTAGTATAATAGAATATTTACAGAAGCATGAATAAGGAGACCCCCTATGTGGGGAGGAATCTCTGTATTGAGAAGCAAGGGCTGGCATAAATGTGTGAGGACCAATGTGTATTTGTGAAGGAAGAGTGTTGAGAGCTGACTGAGGAGGTTTGGACTTTTCCTTCAATAGGCAATATTCAGATGCTCATTCAGATGTTTCCCCTCCCCCTCTGTCTCTCTCTCTCTCTCTCTCTCTGTCTCTCTCTCTGTCTCTCTCTCTCACACACACACACACTTTTTTCTCCCTTTCTTTCTGATTATATCTCTCTCCCTGTGTTTCTTCTCTCTTATTCCACTGTTTTTCATTGTCGATTCGGAGAGAACCATGCAAGGCAAATACTCTGAAAGTGAAGAGATGCTCAGAGGGAATGGTTTTAGAATATGATTTAATTTAGAGAAAAAGGTTTGCTTCTATAATTAGAACCCTCTTACATGGAAATTGAATGGAGTTACTTCTTGAATGGAATTGTTACAATTCTATTCCAATGTTGAAAGCAGTGAAAAGTGTTACCCTGTATACAGTTAGTTATACACAACATAGCCAGGTTGAAAAACTTATTGTATTGCTACAATAATTATATCATTGGTTTTCAAAATATGTTCCAACTATCATTATTTTTCAAACAATAGTTAAAAGTTCCCCTGCTTTTCTTTTTTTTATTGTTATTATAAAGGAGATGTACAGAGGGGTTACAGTTATATAAGTAAGGTAATGCATACATTTCTTTTGGCTAATGTCACCCTTCCTTTGGTCTTTCCCAGTTTTTCCTTCCTGTCTCTACCCACAAATTATATAGTACATTTTCAACAAAGGATCCAGCCAGTACTACTGCTTATCCCACTATTAAATTGTTAAATCAATGTTTTGTTAATATCAATTACAACATTCAAGAGTTTACATTTACTTATGACAAAGTGATCAGATGAGTAGGAGTCAATTTAAGTGCAAAGAATTCTTTAAAATCAAGAATAATGCTGACATCCTATTTAATAAAACAAAGCTTAATTAAGAAAAGAATCTACATCTTCAGATGTTTCACTGTATTAGGAAGATCCTGACTGCAGTGGATAATAGGAATAACACTTTAACATTAGCAACCTTGACTACTTCAGTGTGGTAGTGATTCAAACAAAGATAGCAGAAGAAAAGTTCAACTCCGTGTCACCCAGTGTTTTGGGAAGAAGTTGTAAATGTGTCCTCATATACCAATTTGTTTTGTGGTGTAGACTAATTTTCAGTTTGCTTTCAATCCAGCTTTAACTCAGGTGAAATTGTTTTACCGGTACAATTGTCACAGCATAAATAGATAACAAACTTCTCTTCTACCATACCTCATTAAACTCACTGTGTACATACATGTTCTTCCATAAAAACTTCCAGATATTTTTAGATACTAAACAAATAGGGTTTTATTTTTCATTAAAATTCCAGTTCAACCAATGAGCCAAGAATGCCTGACCAGCGAGAAAATCAAAACTCAAAGTCATACCCAGCATAAGTGTCTCCCTCTCAGGGTGAGCCTGACTGAACTTTGGAAGGCTGCCCATCTACATTCTCTCTTTCTCTTTGGCGCACATCCTGGCTCTTCCTGGAGTTAGCATGAACATAAGCCATGGATCATCAGTTGGGAATGGTTTCCTTTGGTGGGATGAGATCAAATTCAAAAGATGCTTTTGTTGGGAGATTTTCAACTCCCCTAAGCCAAGTAAGTTCTTTTCTATGGCTATATGTAACTATTTTGTCTTCTGATGAGAAATCTTAGTGGTTCTGGACATAATTCAGTATTAGAGTTGTTCTAGAATGCATGAAGTCCTAGTTTTGATCCCCAACATTAAAAAAATACATAAACTAAACAAAAACAAGACAAAAGAACTTCTCAGGTCATTTTCTTGTTTGTGTTCCCATTTGGAAATGCCCCCTTCTCGTGTTGGGCGCACTCATCTTGGCCTTCCACTATTAGAAGTGATATCTACCCATTGGATTTTTTCAGGTACATTGAGTGGTCTTCTTTCTTCTGCATAGTAGGTAGTATTGTGTTGTCTCTTATGGTACACATTAGCCATGTGTGACTATTAAGTATTTCAAAGGCACCTAGACATTTTACAGACACAATAAGTGCATTAGGTTGTGTAAATTTTGAATGAAAAAATGTTAATGTAAAAATGTTGCATTCATTCTCATTGCATATTGAAATGACAAATACATTACAATATTGGATTATGTAAAATGTATCTTTGAAGTCAATTTTGCCCATTTTACTTTTGACCCTTTAAACAAATTGTTACTTAAAGGTTAAGTTTCCCAGTGCCTCCCTTGCTCTTTCTGTTGGACAGTATAACTCTACTTTTAGGCTTGCAAAGGATGAGCAAAATACCAGCTCCCCTTCCCTCGGGCTTCATGCTCTACAAACAGAATCTGCTGCCACACATTGGCTTGGAGTGAAAAAGGAAAACACTCCTCTTACTTCCTCTCTGCTCTTTCAAAGTACACAGCATCTCTCCATGAAACTTCTCAAAACTTAGCCTTTGCCATTTTTTTTTTGTGCTGGATAAGATTTTTTAATCACTCATTTTTGTTGTCAGAGCAATGTCTCATACATGACAGATGAGTATTTGGTAGCTTATTCTTGACCCCAATTTAATCACGTACACACACACACACACACACACACACACACACACACACATACAGAATTCCACATCTATGTGATATGAGCAAAACATTCATTTTAAATAAAACTCATGTCAAACAGTTATGGGACACCTCCTGAATAATTTTGGATTCCATGAAAAATATTTGAAGAGCATTATATTAGGTAATTGACAGTTGGAAGTGATAGTTCTCTGTTACTTGAAACTTGGAGACAGAAAATGCCTAACCCTCTAGACAACATTCCATTCTATTAAAAAATGAGCTATTTTTCTTGACTGGTTGCTGGTTTTAACTCCTCCTTCATTGTAGTATAAATGAGAGCATATCCCGAACCTATCGATATCTCCTACTTCTCTTTAACTATTTTAAATCTAAGTTCAAGCCTATAATTTGAGCTGCTTAAGAGGAAGATATCAGAGGACTGCAATTTAAGGCCAGACTGGGCAAAAAGAAGTTCATGAGATTCCATCTCAATTAATAGCTGGGCATCTTGACACACTCCTGATATCTCAGCCACAGAAGAAATACCTTGGCCAGGTACAGTGGCTCAAACTGGTCATTCAAAGTAGCACAAGGAAGATCACAGTCCCAGGCTAGCCAGAGCATAAAACAAGCCTCTATCTCCAAAATAACCAAAGCAATAAGGAGCTGAAAGCATAGCTCAAATGGTAGAACACCTGCCTAATAAGTATAAAGCCTTTAAACTATAAACTATAAACTCAAAACAGAACAGAAAAGACACCAAGAATATTTTTGTCATAAATAGAAGTTAGTATAATGGAAATTTGAATCTCAAAATGCGTTACTTGAGTACTAAAGCTGCTTCAACATTTCATGGAAAGAGACTTTTTTCCCCACCAGAACTTAAAGACCACCAAAGTCTTTACTGTGTCTTCATTTAACATTATATGAATTTTTCAAAGACTATCTTTGACAAGACATCCCCTCATTCCCCCAGGCTCCAACTTGCTGGACTTCTCTCTCATTTTCTACACAGAATTCCTTTTTAGATGCAAGGTTTTAATTTATATCCTCTCCTTAAAACCCAGTTCTTAAGTAACAAAAGCCTGCCTCCACCATATTTGCACTGACCAGAAAAATTGCCATGTCAGATAAAATATTTATTGTTCTAAATTTAAATCTCCTCTTCTTAGGAGAGCTAACGGATTCTCTTTTTTTCTTCATTGTTAATTCATCTATGCATTTAAAAGAGTATTTGCTTTATTTTTACTCAATAGTATCTAAGAGCAATTTTAGATTGTTTTTGTCTATCTAAGATTGTGTATCTAAGATTCTTAAGATTCTTAACTTGTCTTTGTTTATTCTTGTTTTCTAATTAGTACAAAACCACACACACAATTTCAATAAAACAATAAAACAAAGACCACAGGAGCTAAACACAGAAAAATTTACAGAACCAGCTCTAGGAATGTGCCAGACAAGGAAACTAGTATCAGGGAAGAAATCGTGAGTAATTTGTTAAGGAGAAAAATAAGGATTTTTAAGTTCTAGAAAGGAAGAATGTATGACATTTTTTTTTGCAAAGTAAGTGTTGGAAATCAGTATTTGCAGTGGAGCAGTACGAGGCCCCGGGTCTGCATGTGGCTGTTTATTGATCTAGAAACTGCTCTTGGTCTGGCCTGCTCGGGTCATCTATGTGGTTTTATTCCAAATTCTACATGCTCTGGACTTTAACCAGCCTCAGTTTGGTGAAACTGGTGGGATAAACCACAGTCTTTCATCTAAGAAATTAATTAGTAAGTATGTGTGCATTCATGGACAATTCCCTTCTTAAGTTAGTAGAATGTATAAAAGTGATCATACTAGCTACTTAGGAGGCTGAGCTCTGAAGATCAAGGTTCACAGTCACCCTGGACTGGAAAATCCATGCTTCTTCTCTCCAATTAAACACACACACACACACACACACACACACACACACACACACACACACACACACACACACACACACACACACACACACACCGGAAGTGGAGCCCAGGCCCTGAGTTCAAGTCCTAGGACTAGCACCAAAATAATAATAATAACAATAACAACAATGGGGTGGGAGGATAGCACAATACATTTGATTTCCAAGGCAATATTGGAATAGGTGTCTGACCTCTAAAATGAAATATACCATATTCAATTTAACTTAGTAAAAAGTTTACAGTGTCTTGAACCTCGATGGGCAGTGCCTCAGTTCACCAAAGAAGAAGCAAAACGTTACATTACTCTTATACACATTACATTACTCTTACATGCCTCTTCAAGAATAATTACCCACTGTTCACCCTGATAATAAGGAATGTATGGTTTTTCTTACCTTGCTACAGCTGGGGCTCTTTAGATGTAGCTGATTTCATAAAACTGGAAATGATCTAGTAGTTTTGACTTAGTAATATCGATTTTACTCCAGTTTAAAAATACGAAACAAAAATGAAACTAAACGTCAGGTGATATCATTTCCTATTAGTGATACATTTGAAGGTTGAATAACTGTTCCATACCATTGTCAATGAGTTTATGACAGTATGTGCAAGCCAAGTTAGTAGATGGATGCTGATAGAGTGCTGTGTAATTACAGGTAATAATCAAAATGTGTGATTATTATTAGGTCTTCAGTATCTTGGGAAAGAACAATGAAAGCAAGCATTTCATCATTTTCTTTTTCCAACTCAATATTCTTCATTTAAAAATAGATAGAAATGGTGAATGTTAACAGTGATTCAATTAATGTGGAAGGCTCAGAAGATGTGATAACGGCTTCAAGCAGTGATGAAATATTAACTTAAGGTTAAATGTAAGTAGCATAATCAGATACTACTGTAGATTTAATGCAAATATAATATCCCAAAGCAAGTTCTACTTCAGAACTCACACATAAAAATCTTGCTTCTAAAAATGAGATCGATGGAAAACTGACCTTTTAAAGAAACCATTCTGATAAAAAATACTCTCTATAATTCTCTTTTGATATTATGTAATTTCTAATCATTTAATCAAGAATTTCCAAATAGATATCTCTAAAATACGTCTTGGTTTTGGTTGGTATTTCAAGGATGAAATGTGAGAAAGAACTTTATTTTGATTTGTAGATCCAAAGAAGTATGGTCATTGTCACTGAATTTAGTAACTTAGTAACTCTCCTTTGACTACAGGGGAAATACGTGTTAGAGTGCATGTGAAAAATTTAATTGCTTATCTTCCTGAATGTTTAGGAGTAGTCATATACACATAATTTATTATTTGATATACATCAATTATATGAGCAAATTTAATAATTGGAATATGTAGATTTTGGTAATAGCATACAATATCATAATGAGTACTGAATTGAGTATTTTGACATAGGGAAGTAAAACTAACCCTTAGGGATATTAGGAAGTACAACTAGTCTCATGCAGAATGGTATTTAGAGAGTCAGTATTTCTTTGTGAAAAAGTTATCAGTATTTGAATTGGGTTTTGGGGTTGGGGTTCTGATTCTCCACTCACTACATGATGTAAGATTCATGAATTAGCCACGTTGAACTTTGATGTATTCCTCCATACATAACTACTTCATTGGCTGTTCTAAGGATCAAATATAGTAAAGAAATATATAAGTATACTTAAGTGGCAAATAACTATGTGCATATGACATACAATATATTTTTCAGCACATATGAAAACTATGTGATCTCTATTAGTACCCTTAAATCATCCTCCAACATAAATTAACCTCCAAGGTAAATTGTTCCTCTTGAAACAGGATACAGTGGGTTCTCATATTTCTTTACCTACCAATTTTTTAAAATAAATTACTGTTACTGTTTTTTTTAAAAAAAACGTTTTGACTTTGACATGTACTTGTTTCCCATTGAAAGGAACTAGAAATAACTTATGCTAACATTATATCAAATCTGAGAGCTTTGTATATTTGGTAGCATGAATGGAAGTGGTTAAGAATACCTTTCATTTTTCTAATAAATTTTCACAACTGGATCCCAAAGGTCCAGATTCTCTTGACAATTGAGAGCTACTCCCATATATACCAGAAGGTGGCACTGTACTCCTCATTGATGATATTTAAGGCGGGAATCTCAAAGAAATTATTCTCCACCCAGAAAGGAGCTGGGTTTTGTTTGAAATAATGAGACACATACTATTAATTTCCTAAAGAATAATTTCACTTTTGTCATATTGAGTAAATGTCTACACATGAAATAAAAATGAACAGCTGTTGAGAATAAAAGAAAAATGCTTCATTTAGGATCTATTAATTTCTATCATCATTGTTCACTACAATCTTCTCAGACTTAATTACTCATCTAAAGAACATTATGACTAAAGTAAAATAAAAGTTTCCTCTCAAGCTTTTTTCTTCCTTCTAATCACAATTTATTTTGTTTACTAACTTTACAATGGAAATCCTACAAAATATAAATAGTTCAGTTGGTAAAGTCACGTATCAAATTATTTGATGTTTGATATGATGTTTTCCTTCCATCTCTTCCCTGCTCTCATGGAAGTTGCTATATTCATCAGTATTGCTTCTTTAATTTGAGAGAAGAGGACTTTAAAAAGTACTGCTAGAAGCCTGGTGCCAGTGGCTCACGCCTATCACCCAAGCTACACAGGGCTGAGATCTAAGGATTGTGGTTTGAAGCCAGCCTGGGAAGGAAACTCCAAAAGACTCTTATTTCAAACTACTCAAAAAAGCCAGAAGTGGCACAGTAACTCAAGTGGTAGTGTATCCGCATTGAGCAAAACAAGCTCAGGAACAGCACCCAGGTCCAGAGTTCAAGCATCAGAACCAGCCCCCCTCCACCAAAAAAATATTGCTAGAATATAAATTATCAAAAAAGTGAGATATTTTTTAATATCCAGGAAAATGTAGTGTTCCATGTAAAACCAAATGTGTCATTTTTTGATGACGGGGCAAAAAAAGGAGATTGTGTAAAGACTTATTGACAGCCAAAAAAGGCTGGGATTGATTATAGTGAAGGAAGTGCAGTGGGAAGAAACTGCTTTAAGAAAAGCGTAGCCTCAAACAAGCTCACTAGTAATTCACTGTCAGGGTTGAGAGTAAAACTGACATCTGGAAAGAAAGCAGGAGAGAGAGAAAGAGTGAAGGAATCTGTATTTGATGTGTTTATTTTACATTCTTCATTCTCCCTAAGCAGTTTTATTCATATTCACTAAGTACAGGATCATGATTGCCTAAAATAAAAGCAAAACAAAAGAAAATACATGTTGGGCTCATTGGAAGAAGTAATTCCACAATTCATTGAATATGTTTAACAATGAAATGTGCCTATTCTTGGTCACATTTCACTTTTTATATAAAAGTGATACTTAAAAATAGTTATGTTCATTTTATATATTTTAATTTATACATATATATTAAATATTTGACTGGAGTAGGAGTGTAAAGCATTTGTTAGTTGAAGCACAAAGTGGGTTTCTAGTTTGCAGAATGTAGAGAGCTAAGAGTCGCCAGTCTATCCTAAGAACAAGTAAAAATCAGAACCAAACAAAAAGAGCTGAACACATGGAAAAATCAGGTGCCCTTCTTTTGGTCGCTCCTGGGGCTTGAACTCTGGCCTGGGCACTGTTTCTGAGCTCTTCAGCTCAAGGCTAGTGCTCTACCGCTTAAGTCACTGCACCACTTCCGCTTTTCTGGTGGTTTATTGGAAATAAGACTCTCATGGACTTTCCTGACTGGGCTGGCTATGAACCGTGATCCTCAGATCTCAGCCTCCTGAGTAGCTAGGGTTACAGGTTTGAGTCACTGGTGCCTGGCCAGTTGCCCTTCTTACACAGTCAGAAGGGTGAGGTCACGACACAACTGACACCCTAAAACCTTCAGAAAGGGGCAGGTGCGACAGATTCCCAGCCGATGGGAGCAGAAACTCGGGAGCTGAGAGCTTCTTCAGAGCTGATGTGGAGGTAGGTAAATCCAGCTGGAAAGTGATGGATGGCGGGAGACTTACATTCTGGGTCCTGCGCCCCGGGGACCGCACGCACTTGTGTTTTATCTCCAGCAGCGCAGCATCCTTCATGTGAGCAACAGAGAAAAAAAAATTCCCTTCCGTTTCCCTCGAGGAGGGGAGTGAAGAGCCATTCTGAGTTATGCCACCGTGTCTGCTCCTCTTTTATTTTATTTGGTTATGTTTCTTTTGATAGATGACCCCGATGTATTCAGGCTAGAAGTTGCTATATAGCATGATAGCCAAGGCCGGCCTCGAAATTCCCTATCTTGCCTTGTGAGTGCTGGACTACAGGCATGCACACTGACTCTTGAGTATTCTGTTCTAATTAACAAGACCTGTCTTAGACCTTGTCCTCAAGAGAAACTCTTTCATCAGAACCTACCTTACCAAATATTCTCAGAGCACAACCTATCTGGAGGAAGGGAACTAGAGAACCGTCAGGCAACTGCAGCTATCCTGCTCCATCTTGACGGCGTGAGCGGGGTGGAGTTAACGGTGTAGCAGCCCAGGCTCAATAAGAGAGAAGGACCAGACCCTGCCTCATGCCTTGCCACTGATTACTGATGACCTATTCATCTCCATTTCTTGTACCCGGTACGTCGTGTCTGCCTTGTCACACACAATGACAAAACGTACTAGCAGACAGCAAGCCTTAAAACCAGTCAGACATGAGCAGGCTACAGTATTTGGTTAATGTGTAGTTCACATGTGAAGAGCTTTAATGGGGGGGAAAAGTAGAGAACAAGAAAGAGGAGACAGACACTGCGAGTAGAGATGGGAATCCAAAACAGAATACAAGGCCATGTTTGGGATTAAAAGCCTGTCAAGGAATGAAGAGTGTCTTTGAGTGGAGTCCTGAGGAGACAGAAACATGTGAAGAGTGAACCTCTGACCCTGAGGGTGGGAAGACAGAGACAATAAAAATTGAAAGGCAAAGAGAGAAAGATGGGTTCAAGGGACTGAATATCTAAACAATGTGTGGCATGCCCATAGGAGAAGTCAAGAGCAGAGAGGAGAGAAAAAAGAAATGGATGTAAAGTCTGAAGACATTGTAACTGACAACTTGCCAGAATGAGTTTCAGGTACCAAAATACTGGTCCAGCAAGATTGTTCTTGGCTTTTTTTGCCAGAAAGAAAACAGATAAGCACAAAAAGAAAGCAAATAGCCCATGGCTAAATATACCACAAACATCAGCATCAGGAAATCAAAGCTAGTGAGAAATGTGAAATGTGAAATGAAGCTATAGAGGAAAAAAAACTCATTATAAAGTATAAAAAATAAAAGTAACATTTGATTTCTCATGAGAAATAAAGCTAGCAAAATGTGAACAAAATGAAATATTTAAAGGGTTGATAGAAAAAGTACAGAACCTGCCAATGGAGATTTCTCTACTCTCCTTTCTTCAGAGGGAAGTGGAAATAGAAGCCTTCTTAGAAAAATAGAATTGGAGGGAACTTATTAACTTATAAAAAATATTATAGTAAGCTCTTGAAGACAAGTAAACTGAGTGTAAATTTTGATTTACATGAAGAAAAAAATCACAAAATGAACAGAGGTATATCTAATTGTTTAAACCAGATACCAGTGGCTCATACATATTATCCTTGCTTTAGTTAACCACCAAAAAGCTAGAAATGGTAGATTGCTAAGTTTGAGCACAGGGAGAGTGTCCAGGGCTTGTGCTCAAGCCCCAGTATTGGAGCACATGCTCACACATACACACACAAACACACACACACACACACGCTAAAATACTAATGAAAACATTGTTAAGATTGTGAAGCAACAGGAATTATCAGTCAGTACTGCTGGAAATGTAAAATAGAATAGGCATAGTTTCTTACAAAATTAAACATAATCGCTTGCCATATATTGTAGTATTAGTAGCTCAAATGAATGAAAAACTATGTCCACAAAAATAAAACTGCATATGGATATTTTAATATGCATAATTTAATATGCATAATGGGAAGCAACAAAGTTGCCCATCAGTGTGTGAATGGAAAACTATGATACACCCAGTCCATGGAATTTTATTCACCGTTAAGAAGTGAGCTGGCAAACTTTGAAGGCATGGCAGAAAGGGAAGGGAGCAGCGTGAAAGAGAGAAATTTATCTGAAAAATCTCCATGACATGATTCCAACTCCATGGCAAGTCTATCAAAAGCGAAATTCTGAAGCCATCGGTTGTTGCTAGAATTTGGAGGGTATGTGTTTAGCACAGAGCATTCAGCCATTCTGTATGGTACTACAATGGTAAGTACACATTATTGCACATTTGCAGAAACTGATAGAATTTACAAGCCCAAGTGAACCCTAATGTAAATTCTGGAGTTTGGATGATAATGATAGCGATGGAAGCTCCTTGAGAGAAACAAGTATACTAGGAGGATAAAAGGGAAGTTGTGCATGTGTGAGCTGAGAAGCATTTGAGGATTCTCTCCACTTGCTGATCAATCAAGACATCTAAAAATAAAACCTAGTAAATATTAAATAATTTATTAATTACAAACAATAGACATGGAGTGCATTGCTTAAAAGAGCTTATTCAACATTTTGTGAAACAGATTTATTAAATGCAACTGCAGAATAGCTGGCTGTTCTTTTTAACATTTCTTTCTCCTAATTACCTTAAAATAAGAAAGCATTCAGCAATATGAGTTTAGTTATTTTTAATTTGGAATGTAGATGGGAAAAGTATTCTGTTGTTGAAACATTTGGTAATTACAGAATTGGATATCTATGGAGAGAATAGCATTCATTAATTTTATTTGACTAGGGAATATTAAAACTCTTTCATTTTAGAATAATTTTAATTCTATGTCTAGGCATAAGGTTACAGATTACTTAAATGTAGAACATAATTTATAATAAATGAATCTAAGAACATTATATTTGCATGACAAATACATACATTTCCTAGTATTGCTTTTCTAACATTTGAAATAAGTTTATCTGACAGTATAATCATGAAAAATTATTGAGTTTATTAAAACCATGTTGAGTATTATGCTTATGTAGAAGTTTAAAGAATGCTATTAATTCCATTTCAGCACTAAATCTAATTGTTTTCCTTAACAAGATATACTGCTTCCTAATTGAAGATGAAGTCGATATAGCATATTTGTACATAGTACAGAACAATAAAAATTCTGGACTCAATATCTGCAGTATCATGAAATAATAGCTGCTATTCATTCTATCATGCATATGGAGCATGGTAGATATTTCTATCCACACAGCACAGTTTCCTGAACTAGAGAGTAGGTGAGAGGGTTTTTAAAGCCTGGAGTTGATAAAGATGATAAAATACCTCTTGAGAATGCTGGTGTTGAAACCTTGAAAGGTTTTTTTTTTTTTTGTACTAAGACTTAGGACATTTGCTGCTGTTATAATAGAACACTGCAGAATAATAATAAATTTATTTCTTATAGTTCAAGATCCTGAACAGTTTAGGATCTAGAAGAGCACTTTTTTCTGTGTCACAACCAGGTGAGGGGCAAGCCAGCCCAGGGGAGACAGGAAACAAGAAGGCACCGGATGTCCCACCCCTCAAATGCTCACTGGGGCAATGAAATTCTCATCTGAGTTTTCCAGGGGGGCAGTTAAACCATAGAAACTGTATATTTACTTACATATTAATTCTCCCCAAATTGTTTAGTTGTAGGAAGAGAATTAACATTAAAAATTAAAAAAAAACTTTCATTGAGTATTATGGTAAACTCAGTGCCTGTTTGCTAAGTAGAACTGTAACAACAATGTAAAGCACTTCTGTTTGAGGTAGAAATGGAAAGAAGAAAGGAGGAAAAGGAGGATGATAATTATTTAGGTTGTTTTGAAACAAAATTCTTAGTCTTAGGACAAATTTACATAGGCTTCTCCATTCTAATGGGATCTATAAGATAAACAGCGTTTGCTTATTGCTAGACAAGTTATTGACCTCTTGTTTTATTGGGAACCTGGGAACATAGTCCTATCCTGATCTCTGTAGCATCTTTGCATAGTGACATCTCTTTGCCCTAACCATCAGCATTTAGCAAGGATGTGACCAATTGTTTGGGTAACATTCTGGCATAACCTGTTTAAGAAATAAGTATCTCTTAGTGCTAGAATCCTGCAGCTAGGTTAAATGTAATCAGATAGTACATATTTTCAGCCAATGAAAACTCAGTTTTATATTGATATTATATAGATTTGCAAAGATGTCCAACCTTCAAATTAAAACATTGATAGTTGCAAGATCTACTCAGGAGTAAGTAAATTATAAATGGAATTTAATTTTAAAACTTAGATTTATACGTAACATTTTTTGTGTGCCTTCACACTTATTTTTGGGTCCAAAAATAAGACAGCTATAAGCTGCTCACATTCCACCTGTTTTTATAGTGTGTGTGTGTGTGTGTGTGTGTGTGTTGTGTGTGTGTGTATAGATAGACAGAGTCATGATTTTTTTAGATCATGCAAAAACCATTCATCTGAATGACTGTTTACCCTCCTAACACTTTTATAAATATTATCCTCATTTTGTAAGGAAAGCAACATGAAGGGATCTGATGCTTAGAGTCCAAGCAACTTACCTGAACATGCTCAGCACAGCATACGTAGATGAGATGGAAAGTGTGAATCTTTTCTGTCTGAAATAGGAGCCTGGCTTAGGTACTCATTCTTGGGCTATTGTCGACTCTGAAGAGTGGCGTGGGCTATGGGATTTTGCATTCAAAATGCAATTAAGCTTTATGCCATTTCCATAGGCTACTTATGATGATCTATTTGCAGATGAGGAAAAGAAGAATTAAAACAAAAATTTTTCATGCATCTAAGCAAATTAAGAGGACTCAGAGATATGAACAGAGATGTCATGATTGCCATTTTAGGGTTCATTCACAGCCTCACACCTGCCTTCCACCGCTTTTGCAGACTTTTCGTCACTAACAAATAGCTTCTTTGTTCAAAAATTGCATAATGGCCATCACTGGATAAGTAGTCTTTGAATTTAATCATCAATTTCAGTTTATTATGTCCTGCAGGTATGCTCAAATGCATCAGAGAACAGACTATGAAAAATAAAACACAAGTGTAAAAGGGTTTGTGGAGGATATACAGTAGACTCTAACCTTTCTTAATAGCCTTCTTGCTGGATTTTATTTCAACTGGTCTTTCTTTCAACTCTTCTCCAACAATGCAGTCTTATCCATTCCCTCCTAATCTAAGATAAAGTGGGAAAGAAAGTGATTTTAGGGTCATTAGCTATTAATAGCACAGATTCAGAGTTCTACTATTGGGGGGGGGGGAAACACCAAAGTTATTTAAGTTATTTTATGGTAATTTCCATTTGAAAACATTAAACCTTAAATCAGAAAAACATTAGCAACTAAGGAACTCTGTAAATGTGTGGAGGTTGTATTATATTAAAGCTAATTTAGTAGGTCATAAATTACAAACTAGGATAAGAAACATGAGAATAAGAATCTGCAATGGAAGTCAATAAGATAACATAGTGTTTCAAAATAAATCCACACTACAACAGAGTTGTAAAATATTGTTTTATTTTCAAATTCAGTGTTATGCAAAAACCTAAAACTAAACAAGATGAACAAGTCTAATCAATATCGTTAAAAATACATAAAGGTATAATTTAAAAGAATTAATTCAGCCACCATGCAAAATGTATTATATTTATACTTTTATAGTTATTATTCAATTTGGTCATTAAAATAATCCTTTGTGTTATTTGTATATTATTGTCTTAAGACAATCAACATTAAAGTTTTCTTATGGATGGATAAGTATTCCACTCTTTTTTTTAAGCATTTATTTATTTACTTTTATTGTCAAGGGGATGGAGAGAGGGGTTACAGTTACATAAGTAAGGTAGCAAGTACATTTCTTGTTGAATTTGTAACCCTCTCCCTTATAACTTAGGGATCCAAATCTTCTGGGTCTAAATCTCCTTCCTCAAAGGACTACATTATATTGATAATTATATGTTCATGTTGATACTTGTATACATGTATTAGTAATTGTGTTGAAGTGAAAAAAGGCACAGCAATAAACAAACTGTTTAAGACATATTTACACTGAAGCTAGATGATAGGTCATAAGGCAAATAGAAAGTCTCTGGAAAAATAGAGTTTGATAAATTATCTCTAAGTAATGCTCTGCGAAATATACTTGGTTAAAATTACATTATGATGCATTTAATAAGCATCATTACTTTGTGTTTACTTCTCTCAATTTCCTTGCCATTGATCTCATCCCAGATTTCCATGAGCCACTCATTCATCCACTCACCTTTAATTCATTGCAGCACGTATGACCGCACTCAGCAAAGGGCTTTGAGGACGACCTGAAGGATGAAGAAGGATCCAGGGAGAAGCTAGAGTCTTTAGAAAGTGCAGGAGGAAGGGGAGAGATCAATAGGCCAGGAAGAGTTCCACTTGGCAGGGACTGAGAGAGCCTATAGGACAGGAGCTAAAGGACCGGGAAAAGACATGGTGGGGGATTCATTAGAGATTAGTTGATTTTTGATATTTATTAGTAATATCTTCAAATTTTATTTATTTGTATCTATGTCCATAAAGAAATGTATCTATCCAATGAAATAAGATAAATAAGACATGGTGTATGCGACCTGTAAAATGACTAAACATCTAGTGTAGGAAGTTTGAAATTTTGGAAATATTAACAATTTTTATGAGCATATATGGTAGCAACTCATGATATTCCCTTATCAATTAGACAAATTGTGTTCTATTTGAAGGATGTATGTTAATATAACTAGGGATGAAGATTTTTATGTACAAAAAATCCCTGAATATGTAAATATGCATTTAACACAGAATTTAGTATTCAGTGAAAATGACTTCACAGAGGAATGTAAACGTTTTATGAGCTTTTCATTGTTGTATATTTAATCAGACTTAAATGTAATTGTAATCTTAGAATATAATTACACTCCAAATGAAAATGTCATTAAAACAAAATTAGCTAGGCTCACTGAAGATTTTAGTCTGAAATCTTAGAGAAATTTCACTTTTGTTGATAAAACGTTTTCCATGACCCTTCTGTTCACAATCCAAAGGTGACATTTTGCTAGATGCTAAGCTATTATGTTTCCTGCCTTCTAACATGCCAACATCAAAAGCTATACCTTTGCCCTTTTTGCTCCTCATCCGTGTCAGATGCAGGGTATTTGGGAGAAATTTCAACATCAACAGCAGCTGGTCTAAGGGATAAACTGGGCTCAGAGACAGAAGTAGCTCTCAAGCCTAGAAAGCAGCAAGTATAGATGCCTCCCTTTCCATCTTCACAACATACAAAGTATTCTATCACAATGACATGATCCTGAGTTCAAATACTATTTATTTGGGTAGGAATACTATATAGGAAATATTAAGATTCTGAAAATTGTGCAGCATGAACGATACAGGTTGTACAGTTAAAACACTTGGAAACAAAGGAAAGTGGGTATTCCCAGGACAGCAAGAAAGCTGCCCTGGCTCAAAGGAATTCCTCGAATCCCTCCACCCACAGAGCCCTCACACCCCTTGTATATTATAAAATAACACGGTAAAATCTACAAAGTCAGCCTTTTAATTAGACTTCATACAGAGATGATAGGTGTAGTGATAAATGATATAGATGGATGATAGATGTTTACATAGATTTGATATTGATACAATCATAAAAATATCTATTTATCTATTACTTATCTATCTATCCATCCATACCCCTTACCTACCTACAACATGTATGCCTACTATCTTTCAGCTTGTCATCTATGTGAGATGCAGGACTACTGGGAAAATTTCAACAGCAACTCCTCTTAGTGAGAAACAAGGCTTAGAGACATTAGTAGTTTCCAAACATAGAAGGTTACCAGTGGCAATCAAATCTGTCTCTCAATCAAATCTGTCTATCATCCATCTGCAAAAGATAAACTGGAAAAAAAGATTTATATTCAAACTTCAAAGCTTTGTTCAAGTCATTTTAAGGAGACTGTTAACTATATAAAGTGCATATGTCTTTTGGCTTTGTACATGACTCTTCATAATAACTCTACTTCCTCCTCTGCCACTTTGAGGTATTGTATGCCAAGGGTTCAATACACTGCAGGAATGCAAGCCTTCCTTTGATCTGCAGTATTCCAAATGCATCCTTGCCCCAAAATCCTTCCCACTGATATAGTCCTCTTCTTGGAATTCATCTGCTTATGTCCTCACATCTGAGGCTCCTTCTCATCTTCTCAGTCTAACATCAAATGTCAACTTCCCTGACCAATGATTTCTGAGTTCATAGGAAGAGGTTAGTCAAATGTTTTCTACTATAATTGTTTATGTAGTATGTGTTTCTACATAGTATATCTTTCTTTACTAAACTTTTAACTTCATAAGAAAATAATCAGTACTAATACTGTGTTCCAGTGTGCAACCAATACTGAAAGATTTCCCATAAAAAAATATCCCCCTTCAGAGTCTGATTGATAGCTCACTGACAGGTCATTGGTACAGTTCCAATTAACTCATTAGCAACAATTTTTTTCTTAGTAGGAAATGATTTTTTCACAGTTCAGATAGTCTTTTTATTTCCATATTAATTGAATGACTTATGTAGGTTAAATATAAGCAGACTGGCAGTGAGTAAGATCAAAACTTAGGAAGATTGATAGATTGTTTCAAGGCTGATTTCAAAGACCACCCTCTTTCTACCCTTAAAGCTAACGACAAAGATCACATACTAATCTAATCAAGTTTTACTTTTAATTCTGGGTGTCCACTGGCATAATCTTTGAAAGTAGATTATAGTTACAAAAGGATCCAAAGGAGCTCCTTATGATAATTTGGAACAAAAGCAGGCACATCTCTAGTTCTAAAATAGAGAAAAGATCACATAGGAAAAAGTGAGAAGAGATAAATCTGAACCTGATCATATTTTACTAATTATATACTGATAGATATTCTGGATGCTGTAGAACCAATGGCTTTTATGCATGTTTGATTGGCAATTGTATGTCATCCTTTCATTTTTAAGTCTTTAATATCCAAAGGATATTCAGTGAGTGCTTTAGACTATCTTCTGTGGAAAAAAAATAACACTGTCAGCTGTCACATCAATGTCATATCGAATGAAATTAAACAGAGTTCAGTACCCTGGGGGACACTGAAGTTATAGAGTAAGGTCCTGCTGGACATAGATTTTCACTGCTATATGTGTCATAGTTTTGTAAAAAAAAAAAAAAAAAAAAAAAAAAAAAAAAAAAAAGGTGAATATTTAGTTAGTAGTTAAGGAGCAGGAAATACCTTTTGAGAGTCAAGCCTGACCATGTCATGATAGAGATATTAGTCTTCAGGCTCAAAATCAGCAGCTTCTAGCTTGTGTTTCACAAAATATAAAATATACATGAAACATCTGTGGATTGAATTCATTAATTCTGATATCATCCCCACTTTAAGATGAAAGTAAAATTATATTAATAAGCCCATTTAATTTAAAGCTATAATTTCCTCTAGTGACATAAAATGGTTAAATATCAATGTCTGGAATAAAATTGAATAATAAAAATGTTCTTTCACAAAATTTAAAATTTAATTCATAGTAATTTTAATAAAATATTGATCAGATATGATAGACTATCAAGTGGCCATTAGAAGATATGTTCAAAGAGAAAGCAGATTATTATTGTTTCTACAACTAACTTGTATTGCTGTTTGATACACAGATAAATATTAAAGTGCCAAGCCTCTAATATTAGTAAAGAAAGCTTAGTATAGTATTGGATCTACCTTTGAGAGTCTTTGTGTACCTATTTTCACATTTGAAATACATGGACTGATTACATCAGTCAAAGACATATTCATGTTTTATTTTAAAATTCTTTGTCCATGTTTGAAACCACAAGATATCCCTCTAGACTATTGTATATAACTTTATGTCTTAGAAATATCTTTAAGGGCATAGGTATGACAATATATATGTGTGTGTATAAAGGAATATATATATATATATACGTATACAAGAATATATGTGTATACAAGAATATTATAGATAAACAAGAATATACAAGAATCTATATATACAAAATACATTATATGTATAATGTATTTTGTGTGTATATATATATATATATATATATCCTCAGAGAAAGCATATGAATTCCTTGGATTCTTTTAGTAAATAAAACGGAGACACCTATCCCTATCTAACTTTGCTCAGTATATTCTCACCAAAAATATGAAGTACAGCAATTTTAACTATAAATTTGAACAAACTTTATTTTGATTAATTAGCAATACCTTCATAAAAATGAAATTGAATGTATTTTATGTGACTTGAACATGATTTAACTTTCTTTCTTCTATGTTTATCTTTTCTCAAGCACCAAGTAAAATTTTGCCTATGCCTACTTTTGAAACAGGATTTTGGAATAAAATTAAAGAAAAAAAGCATTCTCAATGGAAGTTTATCACCTATATAAACTGTAAAATAATGTGCTTTTATGTGATGTGATAGTCATAGGAAAGAATTGCAGCCGTATTATAAGCAATCATTAGCGTGCACTGAGCATGCATTTCTATAAATAACTGTATTACCTCAGGTTTTTTTTCTCACATTTTGGCTATAAATGTGAGAAATTCAATTCAAACATACTGAAGCAAAACAGGTTGCTGTTTCATGTAAACTGTGGAGAACTCATGATAAGAGGAACTAGAATATTAAAAATCATGATTTCTGACATTCTCACACCTATTTGAGCAGAAAGGGTAAAATAAATATATATAGATAGCTTTCAGCCTTATCTTGAAAATTTCTCAGGGAGTTTCTAATGGGTATGGATTGTGTCCTGTGCTGACAACTATACTAAGTATTGGAGGTGGAGAAATTAGGTGTGCTTCTTGGACTACAACTGGTCACGTGGTATCATGAATCTAACATGGGCAATTATGGACTTATAATTAGACATATAAGAAATATTTCTAAAATGAAGAATGCAGATGCATTCCTAGAAGATGAGAGTTCAGGGAAGACAAACACAGCACACACACATATAAACAGATGGCACAAAGAAGACATTGAGTGCTCTCTCTTCTTATTCTTTCATTTCCTCCTCCTTAGTAATGTATTAATCATTGTCTTTGGACTTCCCTGAATGCTGATGTCAAGGAATTGATGGAATTTGGTTTACTTATGATCTTTCTTCATCAAAAGTTTGAGGTGAGGTGCCTTAATATAGACATTTGTTTTCTTCCATCTTCAAAGGGAAGTCAGTCATTACTGTTCTAGACAAGGTTATATGTTGTAAACACATAAAATTTGAATCACATTTATATAGTGGTATTAATACAGTCTAAGGAGTATTTTGGGGACTTGGTTTCATCTAATAATAAAGGCAGACACCGCTGTTGGACAAATGACAGCCATAACACCTTGTCAATTCAACTGAATAATCTACATGGTAGATGTTATACTTTTTGAGTTCCTCTGTCATTGAAAATAGCTTAGTGCTGTGGATCACACCTGTAATCTTAGCTACTTGTGAAGCTGAGATGCAGAAGATACTAGATTGAAGCTGGAATGGGGGGGGGGAAGGCTTAGAAGTGTAATTTCAACAGGAAAACTTAAGTGTGGCCTCATATCCTGGTCATTCCAGGATATATATATATATATATATATATATATATATATATATATATATATATGTGTGTGTGTGTGTGTGTATATATATATATATATATATATATATATATATATAAGAAGCATAAACAGAAGGACTATGGTCCAAAAATAATAAATAAATAAAGCCAAAATAAATAAATAAAGCCCAAACGGGCTGGAGATATATAGCTCAAGTGGTTACAAGCACTGCTTAACAACCACAAGACCTTGAGTTCAAAACAGTGTTGTTAAAAGAAAAATTTCCACTAAAAATTATACTCTGATTTAGCATTAATAGCCACCAATTCTGTTTGCAGAGTGTCACTTGAAAAGAACCATGCTTCACGCATTGAGTGATACTTGCAAGTAGTTATAACTAGAATTTCACAATTGAAATCAATTCCACTTAACATTTTAATGCAAAATCAAGGAATTTTAGGGAGTTATGAAAGGAGAATTTCCACAAGTAGATGATTTGCATTGATTTGCATGTCTTGCTATGGAGGGATGAGCAATCGAGCTAAGAGACATTGCCGGTTCCTTGAGAAAGATGAAAGGAATTGTAAGAACATGAGGGACTTGTCAAAATCTCTGTAACATACAATAATAATACATGTTATTAGTAATGATGTTTTTAATGTCAATGTACTACAGGAATAAAGCAAATTGAATTTGCCTTATGAAAGGGAGTCATTTTGACAATATTTGACTATTATTCTATTAATGAGATTGCCAAAATTCTGGTCATTGGCTCTACCACAAAGTAAGGAATTGTCTAGGAGAAAGTAATTACATATGTAGAATTTCATTTACACTCCAATGTGTTGGACTAGATTATCTCAAAAGTCAGTCTCATACATAAAAGCTCATGATTGTAGATAAAGTTAAAAATAGAAAAAGGAATTCCTTATTTCTTAATTTCAACAATGATGGTTAGGAGCTATTGTAACTATGGCATGTAGTTTCCAGGCTTTTCAAAAGTATTGTTACTTTCAGTTGTGAGATAATTTTTCTGAATCACGTAACTAATATTACAGGTTGAAATATATCCAGCTTAAAAAGCATGCCATGGTTTTGGTTTTCTTTTCACCTTAAAAGTATTGGGTGTTTTGATTAGTTTTTTTTATAGATTTGGACAGATTAGTGAGCAGGAGAAAATGATAGTAAGTGCCAATCATTTGAGTGGGTATCATTATCCATTATTACAGACTATAGTTAAAATGGAAAACTATTATATTGTATTGTATTGTATTGTACTGTATTATAAGGGTGATACCAGAGGGGTTACAGTTACATAAGTAAGGTAATGAGTACATTTCTTGTCAAACAGTGTTACCCTCTCCCTTGCTTTTTCACACTTTCCCACCCCCCACACCCCCACCATTGCCCTAGTTGTGATGTTTATTTCCAGCATGTTGCCCTGGTTCGCCCTTTATCCTTTGTCTCACCATTTTGTGACTCCCCGTTCTTTCCCTAAATCAGATAAACGTATATACATGACACAGGGTACCAAAATCAATACAGTAACAAGGGATAAACCAAAGGAAAACAAAATGAAGGAAAAAAAAAACAAATAATTTCACGTTACATTAAAAAAAAAAGAACAAAAAAAGAAGCATTATTCTTTCTATGCAGAGCTTTCAGACGAATTAGTGTAACTACACAAGTAGCTATACAGTACCACACACACTGGGCTGTTAGAGTCTGAGAACCTGAAAGTGACTTGCGTTGTGACATGCATGATCTTTTCCCCTTCTTTTAAGAATAATGCACACTGGGCCGGGCACCAGTGGCTCACGCCTGTAATCCAACTACTCAGGAGGCTGAGATCTGAGGATCGCAGTTCAAAGCCAGCCCAGGTAGGAAAGTCCATGAGACTCTTATCTCCAATGAACCATCAGAACACCGGAAGTGGGGCTGTGGCTCAAAATGGTAGAACAGCCTTTGGTGAAAGAGCTCAGGGACAGCATGCAGGCACCAAGTTTTGCCCCACGACCGACAATAAAATAAAATAAAATACAGGAATAATGCAAGGTGAAATCATCCCATTCAATTTACCCTTATTAAAATATTCTGGAAAAACAGACAAATGAGCTCTTCTATAATAGCAGTATAAAAGGTATTTATTTTTTATCTCTTGTGACAGTTCTGGGGCTTAAACTCAGGGCCTGGACATTGCCCCTGACCTTTTCAGCTCAAGGCCAGTGCTTTGTCACTTGAGCCACAGCCCCACTTCTGGCTATTTGGGGTAGTTAATTAGAGATAAAAGTGTCATGGACTTTCCTTTCTGGGTTGGCTTTGGACCACAATTCTCAGATTTTAGCCTTCTGAGTAGCTAGGATTATAGGCCACTGGCAAGCCACTAAAATGTATTTCTTTAAAAAAAAATTCACCAGGGCTGGGAAGGTGGCTCAGTGGTAGAACACTTGCCTTGCATGCATGAGGCCCTGGGTTTGATTCCTCAGCACCACATAAGCAGAAAAAAAAAAGCCGGAAGTGGCGCTGTGGCTCAAGTGGTAGAGAGCTAGCCTTGAGGTGAACAGCTGAGGGACAGCGCCCAGGCCCAGGGTTCAGGCCCCATGACTGGACCCAAAAAAATAAAAATAAAAAAATAATTCACCTTTTCTAACTTTTTTGTAGAAATACTTGACATTTCCCTTTTAATTTATTGAAAGCAAAATCATAAAATATCCTAACTAGAATGAAGGCTAAAATCATATACGCAGTTTATTTTTAGAAATTAGGGAGCTGAGTTTCAAAGAAGGTAATTCTTCAACCCATAGATATAGTTGGAACAAACTACACACAATTCAGTTTTTTTAAGTTTACTTGAATAATTTATTGTACCTTCCATTTACTTGATAGCTAAAATAATCTTTAGTGGTTGATTACACCTTTCTGTGTTATCTGTCTAGTCCTTAGATCACAAAGTCTCCATACTAGATTCTGGAAAAAATGTTTTCAAACACCTAAATATACCCAAAAAATATATTATTTTACTCATTAACAAGTAAAGTTCAAATAAGATTGTTCAGTATTTGGGGGGAGCTACAATTATACTACCAAGACTGCATAGTCTCTAAAATTGTTCTCACCAAAGTTCAAGTTTTATGTGAAATACTTTTTTTCAGAGTAATATTTGATAGAGGTAAATTATGATATAGAAGTTGGGCTGAATAGAAGACAAGCTGCAAAACCAAGCCTGAAGTATGTAACTCAATATGAATAAAGGGTACAGAACAGTTGTAAGCTATGTGCAACTGGAGTCCTGAAAGAAGAGAAAAGAATCAAAGGCAACATTTGTAAAGGTAGTGTTCAAGAATTTCCAAAAGCTGATTAGAAAGAACACAACCCTGTGAAGCTATAAAAGGAAAATCTGAGTGATCCGCAACAGAATAAACACAAAGTCCACTGCTCCACAGGTGAGTCTAGTGAAACTGTAGAAATCACACTCACAGAAAGAAGAATCAAAGTGGCCAGGAATAAAAGGCTTCCTCTTTTCTCTAAATGCTAGCATTAATAAAACAGATAATTTCTCAATACAAATACCAAATCGAAGCCAGAATGCAGTGGTTTAAAACCTCTTTAAAGTGTGAAAAGAAATAACACCCATCTGAAAGTTCAAACTGTATTAAATTATCCTTCAAGTGTGAGAGCAAAAGAAAGATCTTTCCAAAGAACTGTAAAGGTGTAAGATAATTTGTTTCTAGAAAATTCGTATTAAAGGAGACACAAAAGGGAATTTTTGAGAAGAGGAAAATGATCTCTGATTTAAAAAAAAATCACACAAATTCAGAAAGAAATGTATAACAACTGGAAAGATAGATACAAAGATAATTATAAATTCACATTAACTTGCATAAAATGTCACTAAAAATGTCACTGAAGGAATTAAAGGGTTAAAAAGATCTTTTGCCTTGCAGTGTCTGAGAAGGAATGCTTCCGATGTATTAATAATTGCCAATCCTGTGTACACCCCACACAGAAACTGTTTTACAGTTTAAAAATCCTTCAGATTTTAGTGTGTGCTATTTGTTCAAAGGACTTTTGCTATAGTATTTTATGCATGCATAAAGAATAGTTTAATCAGATTGAACCCTCATTTAATCTCATTTTCCACAATCCTATTATTTAACATCTTTGAAGTGAATTTCATTTGCTATCTGCATTCACAGAAGCAAAGTAGTTCAATAAATTAGTGCAACCACTATGGAAATGAGTATCACGGTTTCTTAACAAAGCTAAAGCTAGAACTGCCATATAATTCAATGGTACAAATTTGGGGTCTATATGTGAAAGAGTGTACATCTAGATAAGAAATAGGTCCTTGATTATCCATGTTCATTGCTGTACTATTCAATATAGTTAAGCTGTGTAGATAGCCCAGATGTCCTGTAGTTAATGAATGGAGCAAGAAAATGTACATATATACATAGTATTTAGTATTATCCAATCATAAAGATGAATGAAATTGTGTCATTTGCCAGAAAATGAATGTAACTGGAAAATGTCATTTTAAGTGAAGTAAGCCACATATAGAAGGACAACGTTTTTATTGAGATTCCATTATGTAAGAGTGATTAATATATTAATCACATTCATACAGTTGACCTTGGCCTCCCGCCAACCCCTGAAGGATGCACATGAGTCACTTCGCAAGTATAGTTTATCAAGTGTAAGTGTAGTCTGAGAGGCCCATCATACTTAATAGACAGTTCTATTATTCAAGAAATTATCACAAAGAATGACCCAATGCAACAACGATACCCAGAAGACATTATGTTGGAAATGAAGTTTACAACTTCAGGGGTGAAGTATGGGAGAGGGAAGGGATAGTGGGAGAAAAACAAAGAGGGTAACAATAATCGAAATGTTCTTTAATGCCTTACTCATGTAAGTGTAACCCCTCTGCATAGCACCTTTACAATAAAATAAAATAAAATAAAATAAAAAATAAATCAACTCCTCTAAAAAGAAATTGACCTCTCCATCATTTTGTAAAACTGAGGTAATAGACAATAATTTCTCTTGTTCTCAGTCACTCTTGAAATATGAATACAATACTAAAATTTCCCCACTGTCTAATTGCTTATTCATTCATTTACTTTGGGGTGTCATATCTTTCTCTTTGTATGTCATTTAATTTTACTCAAATGTTTTCACCTTTGCAATGAAAAGTAGGTTGAGCAAGTTTGCCATCCAGATTGCCAGTGACAATATTGGTTTAGAAAGCATCTCCTTCTCTTTCTGTTCCAGTTCCTTTCAGTAGATGTGCAGAGATAGTAGACTCTGTTAAGCACTAAGATATACATCTCTGTTCAAGTTCACATGAAAGTTTTATAGGAGGACTGAAAGTACAACTAATCCTTTAAGACCCTTAGCCCTCTTCATAGAAAGGTTTGCAGTTATTGCTAACATTTCTTGCTTAAGTATCATTTATGCTTTTGCACCTGGAGTTTCAGCTCTGGTCCTGAAACCAATGAGAGGGAAAAAATGGAAGAGAAAGAAAGATAAAGGTACAGTGGTATCATAGAGTCATGTACGTATCATTACAACCTTCACACAACCCTCTGAGAAAGGAATCTGTCTAGTCAATTGTTTCAACTACCTGTTCCAAACTTTTATCAAACCATTAACCATACTCATGATCTCTCTCTGCTTACTGTTAGATATATTGATATGAAAGGTACCTGATCGAAGGAATTATGGATTGGCAATCCAAATTAGTCTAGTAGCTTTTGTTCCAGGTTTTTAATAGCCCTATGAACATTTGCACATAACATCAGATATGAAAAGAACAATCCAGAGTAAGTTTATTTATGGTTGAGACCATTTAAAACCCTCAAAAAAGCCGGGCGCTGGTGGCTCACGCCTGTAATCCTAGCTACTCAGGAGGCTGAGATCTGAGGATCACGGTTCAAAGCCAGCCCGGGCAGGAGAGACCGTGAGACTCCTATCTCCAATAAAACCACCAGAAAACCGGAAGTGGCGCTGTAGCTCAAGTGGTAGAGCGCTCGCCTTGAGCTGAAGAGCTGAGGGACAGTGCCCAGACCCAGAGTTCAAGCCCCACGACCGACCAAAAAAAAAAAAAAATAAATAAAACCCTCAAAAAAGCTGTAGGCATCAGTACAAGTTGCCTGCTATGAACAAAGCTTCCTCTTCTAGGGATCTGCCCCCTCGCCCTCTGCGGACTATGTCTTTCTGTTGATGGTTGTAATACTTGTTGCTGCATATTTGTGCTTCAGGAAGTACATACATCAGGGCATTACCTGCATTGATGTAATGTGAGTGTTCGTCCATTTCATGGACCCTTGTAGCCACTTCAAGCAAGTTATACCTGTGGTCCACTTGCTGTTCCTATTCATTTTCTGATCCTTAGACAGTTCTTGTAATAAAATAATAATTTCATATGTTAATGTTCATTCTTAAACTCCTATAGTTACACTTAATATGAGTATTCATTTGGTGAGCTGCCTTTCTGGTGACCTCCTGTATGACCATACGGGCTGTCCATTGTCCACTATTCACCATTCAGTTAAAAAATAATAGAAATAACCTGCAGCCCATTCCAATGAAATGACTAATGGTTACTTTCTTCAGAATGGAAGATTCCAAACAAGGTGCTGCTTGTACAAGCACTTGGAATTGCCAGTGATAAACAAAATAGTGCTACTCTTTTAAATATAAAGGTTTTAAAGGTTGAGTTTGAAAGTAATAAAATCTGGGAAAACTAAGAAAAAAATTATTATAAGTAATATTAGAGTTACAGACTTTAGAACAATATGGATGGAATGATATTTCAAAAATATGGAAGAATCAATCTATCAAATATATATGATACTTCTATATTTGTAAAATTTCACACAATCTAAAGTATTAGCCTCTTAGTAATAGTCCTAGTGGGAGTCATTTGTATATTTATCTCAATAATGAATAAAGAGCAAATAAAGAGCAGTAAGAGCATATAAGACTAGAAATGTAATTTACCTCTGCTGTAAATTGACATAAAGAATCCTGTATCAAATAAAACACTAGCCCAAATGATAGAAATCATAGTCTTTCAAGTTTACATAGGCTATTTACCAAATTTTTAATTAAGTTGGTCATGAAACAACTCACATTGTGTTCTTTGACCACAGTGGAAAACAGCTGAAAATCAAACTCAGATCATTTCATTAGAAACAGAATAATGTTACCAGCTGCTAAAAACCACAACTGAGAAATTTTAAAGATATATTTTGTCATGAATCAATTCTATTTCTCTATTCCATGCAAGTTAGGAGATAAAAAAATTAAGGAGAAAGGTTACTTAAATCTGTCAGTTATTTCCAAATGTTTTGAATTTAAACAAATATTTGGGACAACAAAGAGTCATACTTACTTATAGCAAAAATTAACTTTATGAATTAATTCTGTACTAGGATTTTTTCAGAGTAAATTACTGAAACTTTAGATCTGTAAGGAATTTGGAAGACATATTCTAAGTGGGATATTATTACCTGCTGGAAATAACATGAGTACACCTAATTTACTAAGTTTGAGCATTGTCTTTGTTCTGTGGTTTTTGGGTATAATGTTTAAACGTGAGTATTATAGTCTTTGTGTAAAATGGGCAGAGCAAATTGTTGTTCTCTGCCCGTAAAAGAATATAAGAAACTAGAGCTAACATCTGCTGATTGTCTAAGGATTAATAAGTGAGTTATTTAAATCTGTGAGTTATTTAATAAGTTAATGCTCTCAACAACCATTTGACACAGTAGGAACATGGTGTATCTACTATATACAGCATTAACAGTAAACATTAATGTGTAGTTTTTATCTTGTGCAAAAAATACTTTGTTTACATTCCTACCTACCATATGTTAGATGGTTGACATTTCATTAATATGACGTTAATGAGAACATATTTGAATCTTTTTCAGTACCATAAAGATTCAGAATTTCAATATGTATCATGGAAAATGCTAATCTTTTTTAAAATTGTGGGTTCTGTCTACTGAATAATAACACAGTGTTTAAATGCTCAAAAGCACTTTAAAATTGTTTAATTATCTCTTGATTGAGATAAGTTCTTCATTGAGATTTGAGGTTCATTCTTAATACTGCCTTCTTAGCACTGATTCTTCCTTGTATGTAAAATTTGATTGAATAAAGTCATCACCTGACTTTATCTATAGCTATTTGTTATCTTTAGGCAAATTAATGAGCCATTTCAGTTTCTAATAATATTAGTAACAATCATTTATTACAGAGGTTCATGAATTTTTGATTGCACATACTATGATTCAGAGAATTAAAATGTGATATTATAACAACTGAGTTTTGTTAGAGCAATATAGTTTCTCCTTCTGTATCTATGGGTTCTAAATCTATTAGATTCAACCAACAGTAGATCAAAATTATTTGGGAATAAATACATTTGTACTAAACAGCTACAGGCTTTTGTCATCATTATCAGCAATTTAATATTTACATTGTATTAAGTATTATAAACTAGATACTTGTATTGTACAGGGAAAAGCACATAAGATTATAGGCAAATACTATGCTTTTTAATATGAGGTAATTCAGTGTCTATAGACCTTATTATTTAAGAGATATCTTGAAACAGTCTTCCAAATCTATGGAGGAGTGATTGATATATTAAACAGGTCTGGACATTGTGGAACATACATAGCTTTTTGCCCAGCTGGTTGGTAGTTGGATGCAGAATGATAGCACTTTTAAAACCAGTTCAAATGAACACAACCCTACCACAAAAACAAAATAAAGCCAAAAAGGTTGAGTGTATAGCTTAATTGATAAGTTTTTGTCTAGAAAAACACAAAGCACTGGGCTAAACCCTCAATACTTTATTTTAAAAAAGAAGAAAAGGAAAACCTGTTCATGTTTGATATGTCTTCACTCTCAAAATAAGGTAAATGTATAGGAGCCAAAAATATATATTTTTGTGGTGGTGGATTTGATTATATTAGATATTAGCTTTAATCATTCCTCCTTTCTACATAAAAATGTGATTTTTTTTTCAAATTGAAGTGAAATGTAGGTATTCTGATGTATGGCTTTGAGAAAGCTATAAGGAAATAAACAGATACATCTCTCAGTTAAAGATTTCCTATTACATTTTGATAGAGTCTTAACTTGCATAATAGACTTTTGTTTTTGAAAAATCTCTACAAAAAAACACACTCGTATTAGCTGAATTTTAAATGATTACTCTTTTATTGTTAAGCTGTTTTATCTTCAATTGGCTATATAATAGTAGTGTTTAGTTCTTTGGATAAGCAGGTTCTAAGTTGATAAATAAATAATAGTGGAGAAACCTTTGAAAAATTCTGGTTCTTAAGATAGCAAAGTGGGAATGCACTGGTAAGAGAATATACCCATGGGCTTCAAGTAGTAAATTCTTAGTCAAAGGAACTTTTGTGTGTGTGTGTGTGTGTGTGTGTGTGTGTGTGTGTGTGTGTGTGTGTGTGTGTGTGTGTGTGTGTACTGGTACTAAGTTTTGAACTCAAGGCCTGGGCACTGTCTGTGAACTTTTCATTCAATACCAGTGCTCTACCACTTGAGCCACAGGTCTTTTTCTGGCTTTTTGACTGTTAATTTGAGATAAGACTCACAGATTTGCCTGGACTGGCTTTGAACTTTGATCCTCATGTCTCAGCCTCCTGAGTAGATAGGATAACAAGTGCAAGCCCCCAGCATTCAGTGAGGAGCCCTCTTAAGGGAGGAAATAATATGCATGAGATATATTTCCTAAAAGCCAAGTTCATTAAAGTGGTTATTTTTGTTTGCTAATTCCTATCCAGTATGTATTGTCTTGCTTCATCTTATCCCTCCCACCTTGTATCCCAGATCTGAATCAGGGAAAGTTAAATCTGCCCCTCACCTCCAAAGAGGATGCTGGAAATCCCAGCACCGATGGTTCTGTTATTTTTTCAGCAGGAATTGATTCAAGAGTGTAGCCTTAACTAGGCATTTTGTTCCTTTTCCCCAAAGAGTGGAACTGATTAAGAAAGTGGTTCCCCAATTATGATCTCAGGATCCCCTGAAAATTTGTTGGAATATCAGTTTTTAGGTCCATCTGAGCTCTGTGGAACCTGTAGACTTTAGGAAGGACCATCAGGAATCTGTGTACACATGGCCTTCTGTGATTCTGGTGCACACTCAAGTTTGAGAACCAATGAACTAAGAACAAAGTAGATTCAATCTATCTGATCTGAAAGGAAATGAGAAAAGTTTTTTCTTCCTGTTGATTTAAATATGGAAGTAAATTTCCACAGGTACTTTTTGGCAAGCTTCTTGACAATATCAGAGAATTCAGATCATTGAATGTCTAAAGACGTTCAGTAAGTTGAATGTCTTCATCTTCCATCCTCAAGTTGGTAGACTCAAGCCCCATTTCCACTCTAGATCACACAGGTACATCCTTCAAGATGGGATGTACCAGAGAACCCCGTCCCCTCTTCACCCATTTAATATTAGAGCAAGAAGACCGCTGTCCACAAATAATGTGTAGCTCAAGTTTTCTGTTATTACAGAAAAAATAGTACTCCAGTTGATACAGAAGGACAAAACCATGTACAGGAGAGAAAATGGCTACTGTCACAGGAATCAGTAACCTTAGCTCTAGCCATGTAAACCTAAGGCCTCAACTTGAGAAGGATTGCATGATAGGAAGAGAATTTGTCCTGGGGTTGTCTAGTCCTATAGTGTGAGTACACTCAGGCATACTCTATTCCTTCTAAAGACAAGTTGCAACACTTACAGCACAGCTACCTATTCTTAGTAATAATAAAATACTGTAACACGATTCATAAGCAACTTTGTTGAATTTCACTGGAGCCCTTTTATTTCTTAAACTAATCCTTTGAAGAGTGAAATACCATAAAGCAGAGAATTTTGATTCTTCTTACTTTTAAATAAACTAAATGACATGTGATCTACCTCTTTGGAGGTGAGGAGGATGGTAAAGGGAAGACTAGAGTAGTAATGAATTTTCTCTTTGCTTATGCAAGAACATATGAACCAATTTTAAAACAGACTATTTTGGCCAGGTGCTGATGGCTCACGCCGGTAATCCTAGCTACTCAGGAGGCTGAGATCTGAGGATCACAGTTCAAAGCCAGCCCAAGCAAGAAAGTCCATGAGACTTTTATCTCCAATAAACCACCAAAAAACTGGAAGTGATGCTATGGCTCAAGCGGTATAGCACTCGCCTTTAGCTGAAGAGCACAGGGAGGAAGCCCAAGCCCAGAATTCAAACCCCATGAATGACCAAAAAACAAAACAACAACAACAACAACAACAAAAAACATAGACTATTTCAGATCTAATAGGAGCTCAATGGATGTGCTCTAGTCATGCAGGTGAACCGAGTGCATACTTTAGGTTTGCTCGATTCCAGTACCTAACACAAGAAGGGACCTCCTCCTCCTTGTTTCCTGTCGGTGTCTGTTTCATTGGACCGGCCCAATTGTCAAACAAGTTGCATATTACCCTCGAGTCCATGAGCAAATTCACCTGGCAATATATCTACTGAATCACAGGAGGGGTAGGAAGGTAGTTAAAATGTGGGCCACCAACAGAGGAGACAATCTTGATTTAAAAAAATAATCCTTTGGAAACAAATGGCAATTCTTCATACTAGTCCAGAGGAAGAGAAAGGATTTCTCTCTGGAATCAAAGCTCAGGTTTTTTCAGACAAATGATCAAGTGGGTATATTGATGATTATCCTGAATAACAGCTGTGTCCCTTAGTTGATAGATTTCTTTGGAGTTGCTAAATGTAAGTCATATATTTTCAATGGGCTTGCCTTTTATCAAGCACATGTATGATAAACCTCCCAACCCCTTGGAGAGTACAAGTCAGGTTTGTTTTTTAGTGGAAAACTTGGGAAGATAGATTTTATTTCATGCAATAATTTTAAGTGAATAGAAAGACAGTTCAGAAAAACAAATGCCTTGGAATAGAAGATTTTTTATGTTTGCTGCCTGTGGAACACCTTTGAGAGTGTGTTAGAAAATGAGAACTTATCTCTCTGGACAACAGTTATCATCTAGTGAATAATTTCTTTTGAGGTAAAAAAAAAGAAAACCTTTGCCTTTACCCTGAAATGACTGTCCAATTTTGGCAGAACCATTATGTAAACTAACATTTAGGAAACAGACAGTATTATAACTCCTTTCATCAAAAAGTTAATAATCTGTGACACTCCAAAATCTCAACACAAATGCTATGGATCTACCAATGAGCTCGATAGACAGTTATTCGATGGCTTTTAAAAGAAAAAAATTAAGGTAAATTAAGGTGACTTGAATTATATCTCTTACATTTGTTTTGTTTTGTTTTCACCATTGTTTTTTTGGAGCTTTTAGTGAAATTCACTTCCATTATGCAAAATGTTATACTGGTATATCTGATAATAATATGCTATTTATTCTCTTTATAAAGTATACAATAGATTTAACATGGCTTGGATTGAGAATAAAAAAAATTATGATTTGGAAGAGTGTGACTTGCTATTAGTTGCAATAGTTCTAAGCTATGCTGAGTGTCCCAGCCCTATGAAGGTAATACCTTCCATTTCTCATAGTTAATGGAAGGGTTGCTGGGTCTAATGCCTTCCTAGATCCCTACTTTCCATGTTAGGGTTTATTCTGTAGCTTAAAAAATTCAGTGGTTGGGGGCTGGGAAGGTGGCTCAATGGTAGAGTGCTTGCCTTGCATGCATGAGGCCCTGGGTTCGATTCCTCAGCACCACATAAGCAAAAAAAAAAAAAGCCAGAAGTGGTGCTGTGCTCAAGTGGTAGAGCACTAGCCTTGAGCTGAAGAGCTGAGGACAACTCCCAGGCCTAGAGTTCAGGCCCCACGACTGGACCCCCCCCCAAAAAAAATTCAGTGGTTGTAGTTGGTCACTATAGGGAACTACTGACATTAATTCACTCATCGTTATAAACATTACCAATATGTCCACTTAAGACTTGTTTTGGTAAAATACCCAATCTACTCTTTGGTTACTAGCCTCTGAGCCAGTGAAACTTAGCTTGACTTTAGTAGACGATTTGCTGCAAATGCTTTCAAGTCTCCAAACACTGTTCCCCATGACTCTGTTTCAGTCTGTTATATGGAATATCTATATTGCATACCCAGTGATTCTATGAGAAGCCTAAACTGGGATATTTTTTGTCTTGTCTTTTATAAATTCCTTGTCCTGGGTTGAAAAAGCTCACTTCAAAATATGCTACATCTTTTTTTTTTTTTCCCAGTCCTGGGGACTGAACCTCAGGGCCTGGGCGCTGTCCCTGAGCTTCTTTTGGCTCCAGGCTAGCACTCTGCCACTTAAGCCACAGAACCATTTCCGGCTTTTCTGCGTGGGTGGTACTGAGGAATCAAACGTAGGGCATTGTACATGCTAGGCAAGCACTCTACCACTAGGCCACCTTCCCAGCAGGAAAATATGCTACATCTTATTTCTTAGAAACCATTAACTATGGTAGGTTTCACTGCAAAGAAGATAGAAGATGAAATTAATATTGCAAATCAGCTGCCCATCAGATTAGCTTAGATTGTCCACTTGAGCCCAGTTGAATCAACACAGGCCCTTATAATATAGAAGAGGGCAGGACGAGATAGTGAATGAGGAAAAAGGACTGGACAGGATTGATTGATTGACTGATTTTGAAGCTGGAGGGAAAGAGAAATGAGCCTCCCAAGAAGGGAACAGTCTGGGAACTTGAAATGTAAGGCAATGGATTCTGATGTCACCCCACTTCTACCTTTATCTTGTCCCAGTAGTAATAGCCACTGCAAGTACTGAACCCTAGAATTATAAAATAAGGGACTCCTGTTGTCTTTAACCTAATAAGTCAATTCAGTCATTATATTTACTGTACTTTATGTAAAATTGAATTATGTAACTTGAGGATAGGGATAGGATGGGAAAAGATGGAGGAGAATGGTGAAAGATGTGACATTGATCAAGATTCATTGTACTCATCACGTGACTTGTGGAATAAAACCCCTTTGTAAACTAATTAATAAGAATTATAGTAATAATAATAAACAAAAATTGGGTTAACTGAATAAGAAGGCATCAATTGAATAAAAGTGATACCTTCTGAAAATTTAGGGAGAAAGCAAGATTAAAATTAAAAACACATTGTTAGGAGCTTTGTGACTTAAACATACTGATATCTACTTTCCTACCAATGCTTAGAATACTTTTCCATGTCTTTATACAGTTTGAGCAAGTTTATTTTCATTAAAAATTCTTGCAACACTCTTAATTTGAGAGAACATAATTGCTGGAACAATTCAGTGGAATAATTAAAGCAATTTTAACACATCAACATTTGGTATTTGGCAAATAAATCAGAGAGAAAGTAAAATAATCCATGACACTTCTCTTTTGCATGTTTTTTTTTATTTGTGTGCATTTTTTTCCTATCTGAAAATCTGCAAGAGATCATTGGTTGGCAACTCTACAACATTCTCTGTCTCTCTGGATTATTTTGTTCCTGAGCATATCAAACAAATAGGCAACTGTTTTGGATGCAGGTGGGCAGAGATAATTAATACCCTGAAGTGCTGGGAGGCTTCATCTAAAGGTGGGTGATGCTCTTTGTTTTTCTGTTTTTATCTCAGGGCTCCAACATATTTCTTATGAATCAGTTACAACTTACTAGTTTTAACAGTGGAACTCTTACAAAATCTCATACTAATCAATGGTGCACATATGTCTTCTGTAAGACCCTGGTTAACTGGATGGACTTTGGTTGAGGAAACTTTGCTCATTATTGCATACTTCATATTTAATGTCAGTATTTACAGGACAATTCAAAGTGATAGGATCTGGAGATGGAATACTACTAAATTATTTGAGTATTATTTCTTCCAAAAAAACCCCATTATCTATGTCTTGAGTATACTTTAGCTAGAGTCTGGGGACCAGAGTGTTTAGAAATTTTCATTTTTTTTCTGATGCCAGAATGCTTGTCCATGTCTAAGTAATTCCACATTGTACAGAAAAAGTAGCTGTCAAGTTGTACCTTGCCCTAAATGCCTCTATTTTATATGATAAGTTGCTTGATACTGAGGCAGAATGTCTCAGTATCTTATTTTATGCAAGTAAACAATCACCATCTGTCCAGTACAAATCATAAGGCACAGGGACATAGATAACTTATTCATGCAAAGAAAGTACGACAATCTATAAACGTATCCAAATGAACCAGAGGCACATGGACATATCAAAGCCTTTCCAGAAAACCAGGCTTGTGAGCTTATGGACAACATCAGACCAACAAATGATGCAACTCCCTTACCTAGATCATGGAAAAGGAGAAGCACCTAACAGTGGGGTGTGGCAATACCCACTGAATCAACATCAGGCCTTCTATTATATGGCTCATAAGATTGACAGAGAAAGAACTCCTATGTCCCTGGGTTTTCATTGTAATGTCATCTCCTTGGCCAGCATGGCACATTCAAATGGTTAGTCTTAACACAGTAAGCCTGGAACTAGCCTGGCATTTTGGCAGTCCTGAACCAGAGCATTCCTATGACTGAGTTCTTTAATATCTTTTTTTTTTTTTTTGGTCCAGTCGTGGGGCCTGAACTCTGGGCCTGGGAGCTGTCCCTCAGCTCTTCAGCTCAAGGCTAGCGCTCTGCCACTTGAGCCACCACGCCACTTCTGGCTTTTTTCTTTTTGCTTATGTGGTGCTGAGGAATCGAACCCAGGGCCTCAGGCATGCAAGGCAAGCACTGTACCACTGAGCCACCTTCCCAGCCCCTGAGTTCTTTAATATCTTAATACCTACAGTGGCACTCCACAGCTCTCTGCTATTGCTTTCTGGAAGACACTCTGATGGGCACAACTGCTTTAACATTTCCTTAACCATTCAATATATTATGTTGCATAGGATACATACGGTGTGATCTCTGAGCTAATATTAGTAGTGAAAATAGGGTAAAAGAATGGATAATTGCCAATGGTTAGAACTTCCAATGAAAATCAGTAGTATTTGCAAGTTAAGGAGGATGGAATTGGCATAGCTTGTAGATTTGTTGTTATTCAATAAATTCTGATAGACACAAATGTGTTCATCTATGTTTCTAATATAGTTTACGCATATACAGGATGAGATATAATGGGAATGCAAATAAATCCTAAATACCAAATCCATTTGTTTCCTATGTATCTTATACAAGTAACAAAACATAATTTTATTTAGTTTTTCTAGCATACCTGTCATTTGATGGTCACCCATTGTATGTGGCCAAAGGTATCTACTTGTGTCATTCTCTATCTAGGCCCTGGTCATCTGACATCAGAGCTGGTGGTCTTTATCATCACACACTATTTTTCCTTAAGAGAGAGATAGGTTACTGAATCAACTTACCTTACTTATTTCCACTTTTAGTGATGCAGAATTGATCATTAATAGTAATAAATTCCATATGTTAATTTATGCATCTCAATTTTGACAGAATATTTTTATTTCCCAACATCTGTGTCCTGACAGAGGTTCTTAGTTTGACCCAGTTCTTTAAACTTCTAGGTCTATTTATTTCTTGTAAAATCCAATTTACTAAGAGTCTGGCTAAGTTGGTTTATCAAGAACCTCAAATACGAGAGTTACCCTACTTCCTAATTCTCTAGCACCCCAGATTTTGACTAGTTTATAATTTATCTTCAGAAAGAGTTCTGATGGGTTGGTTTAGGTAGAAACCCACTTAAGCTTATGTTAGTAACTTACCATCTACTGTTATCTTCTAGTCCTTTGCTGGAAATACTCACTTGCTAATGTTGCTAATGTATTCAGAGTGTAGCAAAATTCTCTTCCCCCACTGCTGATGGCACCAACTGAAGACTCACTGCCTTAATGAGAACACAAACCAATACTATGGCAACAGATTTCCCAAGAAAAGATTTATTATGTAGTCAGTCAGCTTGGCCAGGATATTTGGAGGCCAAGTGTACCAAACCTCAGATCTGCCTCCATAACAATAGATGACTGGGGGAATCCCCGAGAGTTAAAGAATGGGATAAGGATTTATTTGTAATAGGCTGAGCCCACATCACACTTTTAGCATCTCAGTCCCAAGAGACAGAGATAACTAAGGTTGCAGCTCTGCAGTAGGTAAGGCATGCTTAGTGTTACAGTTCTATGGTAGATAATAATGTCTGCTGGTGTCTGGGTGTAGTAGTGTCACTCATGGCTGCTGCCACTGTAGCCTTGGGTTCTTGTCTGGAGAATTCGATGGGTGAAGTCCATGGACCATGGAATTCCATTTACAATGGAAATCTACAGATAATGGAAGGTGAATGTTTGGGAAAGATGATACTTTATTGCTCAGGTCTCACAATGTTCTAATTGGCTCTTAATTTTCATTCCCTTATGCAAAGCCTACCCAGAGCCATTGAAAGGTCATTAAAGATAAAAGGAACTAGGAGGGAAAAAGCAAGAGGTTTAGAAACAATATCTCTTTGGCCTCTGTATTTGGCTGTCTATGCCAAAATGCTGTCTGTCCAGGGGTGCCAATTGCAACTTGTCTATCTCTTCTGAGGAGCAAGAAAGAAGCTGCCCATTGATTAGATGGTTGAGAAGTAGTTTTAGGGTTCTTTTTTCTCAGACATGGAGAATGCCATGCCTTTACACAGGTTGTATGATTCTTTATAGGAATGGAGGGTCATGCATTTTGAAAGTAGCATCCTGTGTTCATTGATTGGATGAATCAACTTCCTCTGAGCACACATTCTTATTGAGTACTGACTTTTTTAAAAGGTTCTGAAATTAGTTCTGTAGGAATGTCCAAAAAAACACCTTCATTTCATTATTTAAGGAATTTATGTCCAAGTATATTTAGGATCTAGCTGGAATCCATTTTTCTGTGTTCCCTATACCTACTGCAATGGCTCTAATTAAAGCATGCCTTACTATTCCTTAATACATATTTCTCAGTCTTTGTTTTGCCCAAGCAATATTTAGGATCATACATGTTACCCCCCCTCCCTCATTTTCTCCCACTTTCACCCAACATCATACTCCCCCTCCCCCAAGTTGTTTTCCAACATAATATCTAGTATAACTGTTGCATTGGTTCACCCTTTGTAATACCATTTTTGTGACTCCTCAAATCAGATAAACTTATATACAAGACAAGGTGTTCAGAAATCAAAAAACAGTAATAACAGGAAATAAACCAAAGGAGAAAAAAAAGATAAAAAAGAAATAACTGAAACAGTACACCAAAAAACCCCTCATTTCCATTTCTTGGAGTTCATTTCAATAAGCATCATTTTATATGTTCATATGCACATAGCTATTGAGCTATTGTGATCCTCTGCTAAGAATATTCCTGACAAGATAAATAAAAAGCCCACAGATTGGATGAAGATTTTTACTAGCTATACATCACACACAGCCTCAAATCTAAAATATACTTACAGCTCAAAGAATTAAACCCCTCACAAATCTTTAAAGAAACAACTCCATTCATAAGTGAGTAAAAGACCTAAAGAGAGACTTCTCCAAAGAAGAAATAAGAAAGGCCAGTAGACATGAAGAAATGTTCAACATCTCTGACCATAAAAGAATGGCAAATCAAAACAACATAATGGCCATTATCAAGAAAACTAATAATAACAGATACGGGTGGGTATGTGGCCAAAAGGGAACACCACTACACTGTTGGTGGGAATGTAAACTTGTTCAACCACTCTGGAAAACATTATGGAGGTTCCTAAAAAGACTAAACATTAATCAACCCCTATTAACCAACAATCCCACTTCTGGGCATTTATCCAGATGAACACAAACAAGGCCACACTAAAGCTACCAGCAAAACCATGTTCATTGCAGTATTATTTACCATAGCTAAGATAGGGAATTAACTGAGATGCACTTCAGTAGATGAATGGATCGATAACATGTAGTAAGTATATATACACAATGGAATTGTATGCTTCCATCAGAAAGAATGACATTGCCCATTTGTAAGAAACAGAAAGACTTGTATAAAATTATATTAAGCCAGACCCAAAGAAACATAGGCTCATGCATGGAACCATTTTTACCTCTATTTTTTTGCAAACAGAAAATGAACTATTGAGGAATCTTAAAAAATAGAACACAAAGGGATTCAGATTTAAGTGCATGGTGATAGAATTTATCCTTAAGATTAGTATTTTTTTCACTACGTTATTTTTCTATTTATTTCCACAGGTTGTTGTCATTAAATACAATCAAGTGACATCTTTTGATTTTATATCCAGGAATTTCTATAATGTCACAATTGTGTTTTTCTCTTTTTACATTTCATATTATGAAAATTCTTAAGGAAGAATAAAAATGTGGTACAAACAATTTTCCTTCCCTCATTCCAAAGTGTATCCTTTTTGGCTTTCTTATTTTCCTTCTTTTCTTCTTTAAAGTCCATGAAATTGTAATCACAAACAAAGAAAACTATTGGTATTATACAAGAACTCCAGTTTCTTTATCAAAAATGAGACAAAAAAATTTCCGAACAGCTTTCATGAAATTGTAGATTAAGCTCTGTAGTGGATGTGTCACACAGATAACAGCTGAAACCACTTCATCTACAAGTTAATGGGGAAAATTAGCATGTTAAAGAGTTGGAGGGCTTAATTAGAAAGGCAATCCTTGGGCAAAAAAGCCTCTCAGGAACTCTAAAGCAGTTTGTTGATTTTGTTGGTATCAGTTTTAGAGGCAGAACCAGGGAATAAAAATTAATTCTGATTTTGAAACCATAAAGGTTCACAATGAAACCAATCCTCAGACTCAATTTAAAGGAAGAAGGCTCATACAACTCATCTGATCTATTATCTTCTCTGATTTTTTATTTTAACTGAATTTAATTTTAATCAACCCTACCTTCTGCCAGGAATGGCCTACTTGCAACCCTCACGCTTTGCTCATGTTTTCTCCCAGTGTGTTGAGTATGGGTTTTGGCAATGTCCAATGGTAACATCCGCAAAGTTGTTGCTCCATTTTGTGAGCAGCTGTCCCTGACCCACAGAGCCACTTGCTAGAACATGGGCAAACAACTTCCCTCTCTTTTGAATGTTTTTGTTTCTTCTAGTATTCTTCTCTATTCTGTTACATAAGGAACCTTGAAAGACCACTGTGTCTGAGCTTACTTACAGGCATATCCATCTTCAACTTATTTTATACTATAGCATAGCTTTATATCCCTACATGCATTTTGTCTGTCTCCACATCATCTCACTATAATTATATGATGATTTTTTACTAGGAATTTGCTGGTACAATGATTTGCTAATGTGATAGTCACAAAGTCCAGGCACCTGGAATATCAGGAGGCAAACAGGATAGACAAATAGGATGTTAGGGAAGGCTAAGCCATGGAGAAATGAGAAAGTAAGTAAAAACTGTGTACATGCCAAAAAGAACATACCCCAAAAGCCTTCCCACCAAAAGTGAATGAAAGGGAGTGAGACAGAAGAAAGACCATTTGCTGGGTGCCGGTTGCTCACACCTGTAATCCTAGCTACACAGGATGCTGAGATCTGAGGATCTCAGTTCAAAGCCAGCCTGGGCAGGAAAGTCCAAGAGACTCTTATCTCCAATAAACCACTAGAAAACCGGAAGTGGTACTGTGGCTCAAGCAGTAGAGCACTTGCCTTGAGCTGAAGAGCTGAGGGACAGTGCCTAAGCCCAGAGTTCAAGCCCCCCCACCGACCAACCAAAAAAAAAAAAAAAAAGAAAAAGAAAGACCATTTCTAGAATTCTACCAATCCCAAGTGCTACATGGGTTAAAAGATTACTCAATGGGAATAATGAAACTTAGGCAATGTTGAGGAGGGCATTAAATTCCATAATTCATAGTCAGTGGAGAATATGGAGAATATGGAGAATGTGGGAAGTAGATCTGCATACCACAAGGATAAAATAATTGATTTTATGTGATTTGCATGTACCTGCCAATCAGACATTAAATCTTGAAAGACGTTGAAGTCTTGCATTCACTGCATTTTGTCTCCAAGTCCATGCTTTTAGACTCATGAATGTATTTCTCACACTGAGTACCTCACAGTTTTATGTAGCCACAATTCTAGGTAGTGATATACAATAGTAAGGAAGAAGGGGGAATATGTCATCTAAAGGGTGCAACACAGACTGAAATCTTCAAAAAGGGTAGTAGAATCCAAAACAAAAGAGAACCATCACATAAAGAGGATAAGGAAGACAAGTTTGGAGACTGGTTTAAGTTAACCAAAATGGGATGCTTGATCTATATCATTAACTTACCTTCCATCATTCTGTATCTTTTAAGGTATTAACTAAAAGGAATTTTACTCATTTCCTATATTTTCATTCCACAGCCTTTCATTCCACATCCTCTAATCTATTTTTACATTAAGATTAAATATGGAAAGATCATATTAGAGTCACTGGTTGACATGGACAGTATCTTGGTTATCCTGATGCTTCTAGTGGAGATACTTTCATGTCATTTTTTTATAGGCTTCTTTTAGAGAAGGTTGGATTTGCCAGTTTTTTCAGAGAGAAATACTCCTATACCCTCAGCTTGAAGGAGGGTGGGGTGCAACTCATTCAACTCCAGCCCTTTGCTTGAGTAGTAGGGGAATGTTCCAAGGTTAAGGCCTAAGGAAGGCAACTAAGCTATTCACTGAATGATTTCTATTCATTGTTAGTGAATAATTTCTCTATACTGCTCAGCTAAAAATAGCATTGAAATATTTAATTCTTTTCCAGTGGAAGAATGTTATTCAATTTCTGAGTACTATTCCATTATTTTGTCAATCAGAACTAGGCATCTTCTGAGAATTTGCTGTACCTTCATACACCTTTTAATAATTATTTTTTTTGTCATTTTTGTACCATGTGAGATGTTGATGCTACTAGATCTTAACCTACCAAGGCTAAAAGAGTTTAAAGTAGGATAAATGAATCAATGTATAGAAGATATGAGAATAGAATAGAAGAATGGATTGGATAGATGTTACCTACCATGGTTGGAAAAGTTGGTTTGCAAAAGTTCTTTTCCCAGACCAATGCCCATCCATCTCTTCACTTCTGGGAAGTGTTTGTGGGAAGGAAATCAGTTTCATTCAAAGACCAATGTCCTGAGTAGATGGGGTTGTTGTTTTCTCAGTGCCTCACTTAGAGGAATCAGAGTCCAAAAAATGCCTGTTTAGAGATGGAAAGGAGGAACAGGGCACATGAGGCAGGAATAGTGGGTGGTTCTTTGTCAATCATGGGCCTATGCATCTGCCCCTCTCTCTCTTTGTCTCTCTCTCTCTGTCTCTCTGTCTCTCTATCTGTCTGTCTCTGTCTCTCTGTCTTCTTTCTCCTTACTTCTTTCTTTAGTTGAAAGATGGAAATCAGTCTGGGCCTCCTAGGTCTAGTTATAAACATATTATTATTTTTCTAGTTAAACATCACAACAGGGGGCTGGGAAGGTGGCTCAGTGGTACAGCGCTTGCCTTGCATGCATGAGGCCCTGGATTCGATTCCTCAGCACCACATAAGCAGAAAAACAAATACAAAAAAAAAAACCCACAGCAAATTACATCTTTTGTTGATGCACAGAATTAAAGAATAAAGAAAGATGTTACACATTCTGATTTTTTGAAGGTCACCAGATGTTCCGAGTTCTGAGAAATCAAGAGAAAGGTTATTTAGTAGTTAACATCTTAATCATGTAGACACAGCTTTTGTATAGAATTTAGATTTCTGAGTAAAGGAAGAGAAAGGAAAACAATTGCCAAGGGCAGAGTTCCTAACAGGATTAGCCAGTGCTAAAGTTGATGAAAATTCCAGTAGTAGGGATAACTAATGGTTGGGTAAGTGTCCACTTTGATAGCATTTGTACTAGAAAGCAAGAGGAAACAAAGCATACATTGTTTATTATGAAATTTGCATAGGCTCTACATTGGAAGGCTGTGATAATTCAACATAGTGAGAAAATCATTAAGAGATACTTGGTGCTTCTGGATTGGTTAAAGTCATAAACAGAATACAGTTGTACTTGGCAGTCAACTTTCTGAGTCCCTTTAATTCCAAGTTGTAACCTACAGTCAGGAATAGTGTATAATTTTGTTTTATTTGGTCAATGACAGTTACCTGAGTAATTTTACTGTCTACTTCCCCTCCTCTACCTCAGCTTCTAGTTCTTGTCATTGATTGTAGGGCATCTCAGAATTTTTATTTTATCGTGGACATTAATGTAAGGATAAAGAAAGTAAGAACTCTTCCTTTTAAGAAACAATAGTGTTGTTAAACTTACTACATTTGCAATTTGGATTTAATTCTGTCAAGTAAATTTATGAAATCATAGAGAAGAAGTCAGATCATGGATCACAAGCCTTCTGTCTGCACAACACTCTTCCCCATTGGTAGGCTTCCCATTCCTGGGCTTCTGCACCTTCCATATAACTCCCACTACAACAGTCACCTGACAAAGACCTACAGGCCCATTTTCACTAGCTGTACACATACACAATACCCTAGAATTAAGCCTCTTCTGCTAATATTTTTTGTGTAATTCATGCCAATAAATATTAATCCTAACACCAAGCCTTTCAAATACATTCAATGAGACTCTTCTTCATTTATAACCTATATCAAATGGGATCTAGATAATGGATTTCTCCTTCATCCTTTGATTCCCACTCAAGAACATATATACTCCTGCTAATACGCTTTAGCTTTTAAGCTCTCCTGAGGAAAGTGAAAATATACATTTAAATTATCCTTCTGAACTATATAATAGGCTTTTTTACTATCTTATTAGTAGCTTCCAATAATGACAAGGCTTAAAAGGCAGCTAAGCAGAGCCATTTTATGATCTGGTTGATATTTGAGCATTAGCTATAAATGAGTTGGATTGTTGACCTTTATCTGGTGGGAACTTTCTTATCTCTTTTGTTTTCTCAAGACTCATCTGTGCTGTGAAGCAGCATTTTCTTTGTGTGTTGGCAAAGTGGCCATATTCCTGTGGCATCCTGATCAATTCTATAATCTCTGGCACCATAGGCAATGGATGAGAAAAGCCGTCAGAGAACAGGAGTCCAGGGCTGCTGTCATCTTTGAACCTACTGAGTGAGTGTGGGAAGATGGGAAGCAACAATAACGCTTAAGAACTAATTATAAACAGTGACAAAGTATTTCTTTTATGAATGAGTGATTATACTATTTATTCAATGAATTTGCAACTGTTGATTAAATACAGAGATGCACATAAACTGAGAATGGATATAAATAATTACAGAAGTTTAATTACAGTAAATTAAGAGATGAAAGCACTGTGAAGCAGAAACAACAGATGGTCAAAGAAAAATGCTAATTTTGAAACTATTAGAAACATTTAGGGGAAACTAAGAAAGGAAACTAGTTCACACAGACACAAAATATATTTTTTTCCACTCAGGTATTTTTATATTTGTAAGATTTGTCAGGAATGTCTTTTTGATGCTTCATATATATATGTGTGTAGAAATATGTATATGTATATATAGGTAGATAAATACAATACATTTTTTTCAAGAACCTTTCTGATTTTCTTATGAGGTTTTATTTCATTTGGAGAGTATTTTCCAATTGAAAACTATTTACTTTAAATCTTGGACAATTTTTACACATTTCTAAACATTTCAACTATTAATAGTATTCCTAGATAATAGTTTAAAATTAATGCTCAATGATTATTCACTAGGTATATTAATGGAAAAATAGGATATCTTTGTATCAAATATATCAATCTCTGGTAGTATATTGTAGAATATCTTCTTATACGTTCTATAAGTTAACATTGTTTCAGGCTTATTGAAAACATTTTATGAGGTATTATTTGCAGATTTCATAGGAAAACTTCAGTTTGGAAAACAATGTTTATTTCTGATCTATAGCTTCCTGTTCATAAAAAAGAATCTATTTTTGCAGGAAATGACAATTAACACCTATTGATATTTTTCAAATAAATGATAATTTTCTTTTGAGATGAAGACTAATGACACAATAACAGTTTTCACCTGAGCCATAAGCCATACTATTTTATAAAAGTTGTACTTTGTAAACTTGAAAGGACTTTTCCTCAGTGTTTGACATGTGGAAGTAATAATCATGGTAGTCACACCCTAGTAATTTTAGCCAAGTCTATCCCCACCCTATCCTGGAGATAAAATAAATTTAATTTAATATCAGAGGTCAGATTTTCTCCCGCAGTCATACTTTTTATTATCAGTCATAGAAAAACCTTATCCTCAAATCTTTTACCAACAGGTCAATTTATAACTAGCTATTTAAGGAAATAACTGTGCTTTTGGAGAGCATTTGTTATAGTTTCCTCCCTTTACTTCATTTATGTGTAAAGGGACATAGTACTTCTGGTGTTTCTGGCCTTGTTTCTTCAGTCACAATGACAGAAAGTATAAATCTCAACTTTTCAGCACAAGATATAAAAGGATGAAACTTCACATCTTTTCTTTGTAACCCTTGGATATTTTATTTTATATAGTCATGATGCTGGGTGGTGGTAAAAAAAAAAAAACTGGGATGAAAAGAAGATTTTGTCAAAAAACTAGCCTTTTATATTTAACAAAAGATTGCTTTGTTATAGCTTACTTGTAGTTTATAAAAGATGGACATTTGAGGAGTGAAAACAAATAGCAATGATAAAATTTTAAGTCAACAAATATTTCATGAAAGACTTCAGTTTCAAGTTGGCTCTACTGCTTCAGAGGCATTTTACACAATACTTGCAGGTGAATTCTTATTTCAATGGTATGAATGGGAATGAAGGAACAAAGCATTAATATTGGTGAAGAAATGTATGGCATTTTTTAACGATGTATACACAGGACAGGTACACTTTTTTTATCAAATTCTTTTCACCACATTATGAAAATTATGTTTTCAACTTGAAAACAAAACTGAATGCAAAATGCAAGATTGTGATAACTTTGAATTATAGAAAGAAAAAATTTGGGTTTTTCAGTAAACAAGACTCATTTAGGCCTGAGCCGGTTCCTCATGCCTGAAATCCTAGCTACTCAAGGAGCTGAGATCTAATGATCACAGTCCCAAGCCAGCCAGATAAAAAAATCTCCATGAGACCCTTATCTTCAATTAACCACTCAAAAAACTGGAAATGGCCCTGTGCCTCCAAGGGGTAGAGCAGGAGCCTTGAGCAAAGGAGCACACAGAGGATAATGTGTAGGCCATTAGTTCAAGCACCAGGACACTAGGATGGGCGTAGTGGGGCAGGAGGCTGCAGCAGAGGTGGGGGCTGGGGGAAGGGGCAAGGAGAAGGGGGAAGAGACCTATCTATATACTTCTACAGAAAAAAATACGAAAATTTTATTCAAAACTAGTGATGCCATTGATTTGAAATTATATCAGCAATTTTATTGCTGCACTGATAATCTTTCCCTTCTCTCATTAGTAAAACAGAAAGTGATGAACCTTAAGACAATACTATTTTGACGGAACAGGATGTTTTGCTGTGTGTTTTTGAAAGTGGTATAAAACAACCAACTAATGGCTAAGATTTAGTGCTTCAGGAGAACTTTTGAGTAACTGTGCAGATGGAAAACTAACATAGGAGACTTGAAGTACCAGTTTGGGAGGATGGGTGTGGGAGTATTTCTACCATTCCCAGGACTGCTAAGAGTGGTTCACATCCTAAATTATTGCATAAGACGGGTAATACAAGAAACTTTTATTTCTGGATACCTAGAGAATGAGTATATACTTGGAAGCTAGTGACTATGTGACTGATTCCGAATAAAAACCTTGGCCTGCAGGTTTGGGTAAACACACTTGGAGGTAACATGGCACACACATTGTCACCCTTCTGTTGCTGGAGGAGTTAAGCCCTTGGCCAGATTAGGAGAGGATTCTTAGGAGCTTGTGTCTGACTTCTCTATCTATCTATCTATCTATCTATCTATCTATCTATCTATCTATCTATCTATCTATCTATCTATTTTCAGTTGTATGGGTTAAACTCAAGGCCTGGACACTATCCCTAGGATTTTTCTACACAAAGCTAACACTCTACCACTTTCAGCCACAGTATCACTTCTGGGTTTCTGGCAGTTAATTGGAAATTAGAGCCTCAGGGACTTTTTCCACCCTGGCTGGCTTCAAACAGCCGTCCTCAGAGTAGCTAGGATTACAGGCTAGAGCTGCTGGTGCCCAACGTTCATCCACCCATTCAGCTTCTGATTTCTTATAGTCATTGCCTCCTGTGCCTTTTCATGATCCTTTCCTTTGCTTGTTTTCTTTAATCTTCTAAGAAATCATAGCTGTGAGGATGATCAGATGTTGAGTCCTAAGAATCCTCCAAACGCCTGCCAAACTATGAAGTTGTGTTGAGGATATTTGACATAGGAAGTCTTATAAATCTTCCAACTATGCTACCTTTGATGACATTGACCTTGAGCTCCCTTATCTAATGAATCCTTTTTTAGTGCTGGCCTGCCTGCCTGAGTCCCCAGATTATCCTTGACTCTCTTGCTGTTTCCAAACCTGCAAATAGCTGGGGAGATATGGCTGAACATTGGCTGTATTGTTTATTTAGTTAAAAGTTCAATTAAACATTGCATTCCACTGTAGATGTATCCATTGGATTTGAAGTTATTTGACTGGTGAAAATAAGTTTATCGTGCCACTTTCTGCCTTAATGTGCCTTTGACATTAGTGGATGTTCAGACATCGCATGAAGTGATTTTGACGAGAGAATGTCATTGAAGTTGCTTTGTTACTTTTGTATTAGAAGTAGAGAAAGTTGGATATACAACATCTGAATGGAAGTCTAAAACGAAACTACAGCATTTGTTGAAAAAATAAGCAATTTAGTGTTCTATGAATGATTAGTGTAGTGAAATAACTCTGATTAGTTGACCTGCACTAAAATATATGAATTTCTGGTAACCTTCTGGATATGTATGTATAAATGGAAACAAAAATTACTCCTGAGAATTGAATTTATTATTTCTTACATGGGTATACGTATGCACGTGCATTTACCAAAACATGAATTACTCTTATTTTGGAGGGAAAATTTCTAAGAAAATAAACTGATGCCAATGTTAAATCCTTCCACAAAACATACACTTAATTCTTTCCCAAACGCTTCAATTTCATCAGCTTGTTTTAGTTTTTATATATTTTTTCTTTTCTATTTTTATTACTAATTCTTAACTCTGATTTTTAACTAGGAAGACTTAGCTAGAGGTGAAGATTCCAATGGATAGAATCCAAAAATAAGAAAAATATATTTAAATCCATTATTATATTTAAGTCCATTGTACTTACTTTTTGATATTACATACATTTCTTTTTTCTCCTGAAATGTAACAAGGAAATGCCAAATATTATTAAACAATGACAGTAGGTTTAAGGATAGAGTACAGAAACTGAGTAGCCATGTTGTGATATGGAGAGTTAACAAATGCATTCAATTGAGCAGCTCCTAAAAGGCTCTGATTTTAAACCTCCTTTCTGCCCTTCTCTGGAACCAACTCTGAGATTCCACCCTGTGTGTGATTTCTATCTGAAAAATTTGAGAAGTAATAATTCTATATATATGAATCCACTTTTCACTTGGTCCCAATCTGGTAAGGAGCATTTTACCATCCATATGGACAGAAATTACTTAAAATTTTAATCTTTTACAAAAAGATATTATTGAGAACTTTACCTGAGAGCAAAGACTCATAATTAATCTGGTTTTTTTTTGGGGGGGGCTGATATAATTGGCATATAGAAATTCTTAAATTTATAGATCGATGACATGAAATATACCTTTTAATATAATTAGAAATTAGAAAACTATAATAATCGTATAATTCATCAATATTCCACTTTAAGGGAATGTCTTCAATAAATGAGATGTTCTTCTCAAGTACAGGACAGGTAGGAACTGACAAGTGCTCATGGTACAGCAATGGTCTTCCCAATGGGATGTCACATGGTGGGAATTTTTTTCTCTCTTACGTTGGATAACTTTATTTTTACAAACATCTGCTCCTTTCACGACAAAGATGGGAATTTTGCTGTGTATCTTGTAAGATTTACCAAAGGCTGTGAAGTTATGAGAGCCGAAAAAGAGCCTGGCTAGGCAATCTGCACAATGGCTCCTTCCAAAAAGATTCCCTCACCATGTCTTTAAGCAATCCTAGATGCAGGCCCCTGGATATCACATCACCAAGACATGAAGCAATTTGCAGGTACCTGGGCATCATGCCATATAGCCCATTGTCCCTGGAAAACTTTGGTGTGAACAAAAACTGATTAGAATACCATGGTGTACAAGCATGGAGAGCTTGTGCTGACTATGGAGCATCTGGTTGGGTCTGTGGACTGTTATGGCTTGCAGGCAGCCGATTGATCTTCAGAGTCACATAGCTCTCTCCTAGAGGCCTTTATCAGCCTCTGAGCAATGCATCCTGGGTGGTACCCTCCCCCAAGATCCTTCATTGCTAGCCAGAGCTCTACTTATTTTTTTCCTTCAATCTCTGCAGTATTACTTTCCCCTTTGTGTCTGGACACTCATTCTTTGAGATCATAAAGAGAGCAGGACATGATTAAGGTGTTGCAGTTTTTCCGCTATCAGTTACACAAAGTATTTAATATAGATCCTCGGTATATAGTTGATAAGAATCAAGTTAGAGTTACATACAATTTAGTGTTTTATCTCCCATAAAACCATAACCGCCATGCAGTAAAGCCCTTCTCTTGTTCTGTGATTCTCTTCAGTGTACTCTCTTTTCTTTGCCAGTGAAGAAAATTCCAAGGGTGAGATAATCATTTATTGGGACATTAAGTGTTTCTTCCAGTGCTCCCTCAACAATATAGTCAACAGAAATGCTAATTAGTCCTAATTGTTTGGAGAACACCTGTCGGTCGATTAATAGATGCAGAGACCCTTAAATAGCATTCTTCAGAAATTAATTTCCTCTGAGAAAAATTTAACTCTCTCAATGGGAGGTAAAATTGTTTTGAATTAGACTAGCTTTGTTGTCCCCTTTTTAACTATCTGTGGAAACATATGGATCCAGACATCTACAATCTTCTAGGTGTTGCTTGCTTTAAAAAATTCAAAGTGAAAATTCCCAAAGAGTAAGTCTTGGCACATACCTTGTTCCCAAGAGGTAAAATGATGCTCCAAATCGTTTCTTTATGATTAGAAATTGTTTTGATAGAATATCATGTGGCCATTTGTATTGGCTTCCCTTTGGTGGTTTTTGTCTCCGTTGACTGTGGAAGGAAAAATACCACGTTTTTTTTCCTGTCTAGTCAGATTTGTTTCAACAATATTATAGGCATATCTTTATAGCCAAATGAAACAAAAACACTATCTTTATGAAAGTTTTATGTGTGTGTGTGTGTGTGTGTGTGTGTGTGTGTGTGTGTGTGTGTGTGTGTGTATGTTAAAGGGGTAGTTCAGTTCTGTGTAGTAAAATTCGTTTGTTTTTGAAATTTGAGTTTACAGATAGATTTCCATATTGTAAGTCAGTTTTTGTTGTCCATTTTCCTATATACTATATAGCACTTCTATATTCTTAATGTTGAGTAACAAATAACACAATTGTCCAACTAATTTTAGCATTAGTCCTCATGTGTCTGGAAGCTTGTCACTTGTCATTTACCAATGGAAATTCATGGGTGTACCTGACACAACTCACTAGTTTCTTGACACGGCTTCCTGTTTCAAATCCTATAATCTTTAATTGAAAATAAGGTGGTGAGGTGGTTACAAAATTAAATCACATTTTTAGAATGCTATCAAGAATTTTATCCTGAAATGTAGCACAGAAATACTTGTGTAGGAACAACAATATATCTGACTTCAATACTTCCTATGGCTTGTGGAGTTTGGCTGTTTTCTTCCTATTCAACAGCTCATAAGATACAGGAAATAGCATTTGTAATCTAAGCAAAGTCTATTACATGTGCAATTGAAGTGATATTGAAACCTCCACATTTTTCTGACCATTCAAGCAGGAGGACTGAAGGCATTTTTAAGAGAATCTTCAACTTGACCTGAAGAACCTCTTAGGATATATGAATAGAGCTCTTTCAGAAACTGTTTAAGTTAAAGTAAGCATTTCTATCATTTCTAAATGTCAGCCAGTCTTTGTGGCTGCCATTTGATCTTTTGGGTTGTCTACTCCTAGATTATTGCTTTATAACCACCACTCTGGCTACAAAATGCATTCATGGTTGGTCGCCATGTCATTTCTGGCAAGTGGCTGAATCATGACTATGCGCTCTATCAGGAAGCCATCTATCTGTAAAGAACAAATTTAGTTATGAAATTGGATGCACAGGAGGAAATACTTTACCAAGTACCTGCTTCTATGGCACAAAACTAAGTTTGTAGCAACTACAGGCATTGCCTTTTGCTAGAATTCTCAGCACTTCGCACTTCAAGAGTAACCATTTTGAAGCACTGGTACATTTGAGTCTTGCAAATGCAGACATTGGATTGTTGGATGGGACTCACTTTTAATCATATGTAGGCTGGCAGAAAATCTAAGCTCTCTATTTATTTTATAATTTTATATATTAATAAAAACAGAATTCATAACTAAATTAAATAAGGAAAATAATACATTTTGTAACTTTAGCACGTTTATTTATTTTCACTATCTTTAAGTAGTTGTTCAAAGGATGTTCAGTTAAATATAGCAATTAAGGATAATTATTCATCTAGGTCCATGTCACTACTACCATTCTCTTCTTATTCTGTCAAAGCACTTCTGGACTAAGGGTAATAGTCTTGTGATCCACTAATATACATTTTGACAAAGACTTTAGGTCATTAGCACTATTTCTGTTTCACATAGTGTTCAATTATTTAAATATCAAAATTTTCTGTATAGCCAGGTTTCAGTGACTCATGCCTGCCATTCTAACTACTCGCCATTCTAACTACTCAAGAAGCTGAGATGTAAGGGTTACAATTTGGAGACAGCTCAGGAAGGAAAGTTTTTTGTGAGACTCTTATCACCAATTAACCACCAAAAAGCTGGAAGTGAAGCTATGGCTTGAATGGAAAAGTGCTAGCTGAGGGGATATCATTATGTTCCAGGTTCAAGCCCCAGGACTGGCACACAAACATTCATTTATTTGATATACATATATGAAAAATATTGTTTTATAATATGTGAATAGTCTTCTCAAATATCATATGGCTATTTAAAAATGGAAATTTGACTGTTTTTCTTCCCATTCTCTATAGTTCTAGCTAAGATGAATTTTGTATATAGAAGTAGGTGCCCATGAATCTGACCCACAATTTCCTTTTCTGTCAAAATTAATTTCTGATCAATTAAATTGTGAATTAATTAATTAGAAAATAGATGATTTTCTGTTCATTATCAGGGCAAACTTAAATATCTGGCTAAACTTCAATAGGACACTGGCCTTTAATTATGACTTATAACTTTTCTATTTTTTTCTTTCATATACCCTTTTACTCTTTTTCTCCATTGTATAAAATTGTTGCTGACACTAGGAATGTTTGTTGCAAATTTTTATGCATATAAAATTGTTTTAAACTTTTCTATTCCAAAATTGTTATAAGGAATAGCCTTGATAATGATAATAAACTCTTCAGAAGCCTGATCTCACCTCTTTTGAAATAAGTCAATGCTTACTTTTGTTCTATATCAGACAAAGCATTAAATTAATATGACTGATTTAAAATTCACTTAAAAAACTTTCATTTTCAGAATAAAATATGCAATAAACACTACTAAAATATGCACATTTTCATATGGTTTTCAATTCAGAATATAAATTATCATTATCAATCACATAATGGTAATTTACAAGATTAATTTTAGTAACAAAAATCGTAGGCTATCATTGATGAAAGTGGCTACTACAGACCAGTCTAAAATTATAGAAAGAGGGAATATTTGAAAGACATTTATACAAGTATAATACAATTCATAAGAAGTAACATATATCTATTTCAATAATCTGTATTAATTTTCATACACTATGGATAAGCAAAACATATTCTATCCACAAAATAGATCATTATAGCCTAATGCATGCTAACGTATGAGTAAATACTGAAAATAGTATGCTAAATCTAAGAAACTAAGCATTAGGAGATGGCCTGGCCTGAATTCAATATCCAATATGGAAAAAGAAAAACTCACAGTGATCACTTGTTATGAAATTCCATTTTCAGAAATATCCAGAAAAGGCAAATACATAGACAAAAGTAGATTAGTGCTGGTTTATTTCAGTGAATAAAAGAGATTGAGGTACCCATTCAACCTTATGAGCTAGATATTATAAATAACAATAAAAAGAATTGATGTTGTTTTGTGTTTTAATAAGGATTTCTAAGGTAATTTTGAAAAGTGTTCAATTTTGCTTCTTATATTTGTTATGTCAGGACTTGAACTCCTACTCATACTCATTAATCTTTGCTTATTTTCTATCATTTGAGCAGTATCTCCAGCCTGGCTTTTATCTGGTTAACTGAAGTAGGATTCTTACAGACTTTTCTGCCTAGGCTGACTTTGAATTATAGTCTTCTATGTTTCAGTCTCTTCAGCCACAAGTATCTGGTCATGTTTATTTAATTTTACATTTAAAAACCGTTATTGGGCCAAATGCTGGTGGCTTATGACTGTAATCCCATAAACTAAAGAGCCTGAGATCAGAGGATCACAATTCAAAGCCAGCCCAGGCAGAAAAATCTATGGGACTCTTCCCACCAATAAGTTACTCAGAAAAAGCTGGAAGGGGCATTGGTGGCTCAAGTGGTAAAGTACTAGCTCTGAGCAAAAGAAGCTCAAGAACAGAGTCCAGGCCTTGAGTTCAAGCCTTGGGCGCAGCCCACACACGCGCGTGCACACACACATCACACATATACATACACACACAAACATTATTGGATTTTTTTCCTTGAAGAATATATATTTTATATTAGTAAATTTCAACTCATTTCATGTAATTACATTTAAATCAATTAGTTATGAGTGTGTATTTTACTATTTAACACCATGATCTTAAATGTTTATGATGAAATTAGCATAAAGTTCCCACTGGTAATACTGAATTGACGATAATTTTTTTAGTGGGATTCAATAGATTGTTCCTTTGGAAATATTATTTTCTTGTCTAGATTGCTTGTGTGGTTATTTCCTTATTCCCATGCTGTCATAAAACATCAAACTTGTTTTCTCTATACAGCTATTTTATGTATCTTATTATGTAATGAGAAGTAAATAAATCATGTTCTTTTGTTAATTTAAGACACCAATACATTATCTGCTCTCAAATATGTTAAGAGAAGTTATGAAAATATTTCCCATCTAACAGCTTATAGGCTTAAACCAGGGCAACTGTCACATTCCGGGACTTATTTTCTACAGCTATATAATATGATCTCAGATGATCTTAGAGAAAAGTTTATTTTATACCTCATACCGTTATTAGTGACAATTTTATAAAAATGAAAACTGTTGTAGCTTCAAAGTGGTTGTATTAGCATTAATAGAAGAATCATGATCATACAACTTTAAAAAAGATTTGATGTGGTTTATATAACATGTTTTTCAAAGCACCATTAATTTCTATAGCATCTTTGATGGTTTATCGTTTGTGAGTCACATAATCTTCCCAATTAACATACATTATTTTAATTTTTATATATACACAAAGTATGGAATGATTATTAGAATTTTGGAACATTGGTATCTTTCCAAAAGATAGCAAACTCAGTAGCAAACTCTTTTTCTGTTATTAATCACCACAGTCTTTTCATTCTCTCTTCATTTGCTTATTCTGGATATTTCTGTTGGTGTAATTGTTTGGCAAGTGATCTCTGAGTTTTGTTGTGATTAAAGTTCTTAAGAGCACACAAATTAAAGTATCAGAAACTCATTAGTGAAGTAACCACTTCATTAATCACTTGAGAAAAAAACAAAAAAAGAAAAAATTATTGTCAAAGATTCATCCATGTTAGTACTTTATTCACTTTTCTGGCTGAACACTCTATGGTGCAGATATGTGCTTACCCACAAGTCCATCATTCAATGGACATCTGATTTGGTTTGTCTTTTAATAATACATTTATGGATTTTTTGCATGAATGTGTTTCCATTTTCTTGATTACACAGTTAGAAGTGAGTGTCATCCAGTTACTCCAGAGTGTAGCAATCTGCCATATTATCAGACTCTTTGTGAAGCTGATGCCCCATTTTGTACCAACATCAGCAGGATATGAGGGAACTTTCGCCAACTTCTCACTGTCTTGTTCTGTCTTTTTATTATAGCCATTCCAGCTTGTATGAAGCTATTTCTCATGCTGATTTGTGTTTTTCTAGTGGTTTGTGAGGTTGATTATCTTTCCTTTGACTGTGCACCTTTACTCCCTTCATTGGAGGAATATCTGTTAATATTCTTTATTCATTTTAACATGGTTATCTTCATGTTTACTATTGAGTTCTAAGAGGTCTTATATATCATAAAAAACAAATCTTTCATCACATATATGATGTTAAAAAGTTTCCTCCCATTATGTCCGTTGCTTTATTATCTTGATAGCATCCTTGGAATCACAAATATTTAAATACAAATGTAAATTTTTAGTGGTGCTTTTGTTAACTTGCAAAACTTACCTAACCCCAAATCATAAAGAATTATGTGAAAGTTTCTTCTACAATTTATTTTTAGTGTTTCCTTAGACTTTTTGATCCAGATGAACTACATTTTCATATGTAGTATATAAGGATGCAGTTTCACATTTTGCACTTTTTCTCTTTGGCAAATACTTTCTTTTTATGTTTTTTATTGTAAAAATACTGTACAGAGGGGTTACAGTTACATGAGTAAGGTAATGAGCACATTTCCTATTGAGCATTATTACCCACTCTTTTGTTTTTTTCCCTAGCATCCATTCCCGCCCCACCTCCTTAGCTCCTCCCCACCCCCAAAGTTGTAAATTTTGTTTTAAAGATAGTGTCTTGTACATCTCATTGTTACAATGGATAAACCTGTATCCTTATTTCAGCATTTTGTTATTTCCCTTCCCCTCCCCAAATTAGAAAAATGTATATACAAGATGCAGGGTATCAGAATCAAATACAGTGAAAACAGGGATTATATACTGTGGGGGAAGAACATACAAAAGAAACAAATCACATGGTACATTATAAATATCTTAAAAACAATAGCAAGAAAGAAAAAACCCACTTGTGTCCCTAGCTTGGGGTTCATTTTGCTTAACATCATCTTATAAGGTCATATGTACGTAGCTTTCAAACTTTTCTGCTTGCACATAGGCATATGCTAGTTATTGCAAATAAGGGAAACCATAGGACCTACTTCACTTAGTATAATTTTTTCCAAGTCTTTCCATTTCCTAACAAGTAGGGCAATGTCATTCTTTCTGATGGAGGCATAGAATTCCATTGTGCATATATACCACATTTTCTTGATCCATTCATCTGCTGAGGGGCAACAGAATTATTTCTTGAAAAGACTATTTCTCTATTTAATTATCTTAGCATTTTACAGAAATTTGTTTATAAATTTGAAGTTACATTTATGGACTTCTGTTTTTTTCCCACTGATTATTTCTAGTGCCATCTTGATTGCTAGAGCTTTGTAATATGTTTTAGAAATGGGAAAGAATGAATCATATAAATTCATCATGTTTTTCCTTCAAGATTCTGGATCTTTGGAAATTTAATTTTTAGGATCAATTTGTCAATTTCTGCAAACAATCCCACTACCATTTCAATAGAAATTTTGCCAAGATAGTAGATAACTGTAGGAGCATATTGTTATTTTTAAAATAGGATGTTTAGATGGAATTAAATAATTTTATTGACTATTTATATGTATTCCTAAGTACATAGCAATGTTTTTTTAACTGCACTACAACTCAGCACATTACAATATTCAACTCTATTATTCAACAATATCCTAAACATCATGTTGTTACTGCTAGATAAATATCTTTAAAATTCTTTCTCCAAATTTGAGTCTATTATATTCTTATTGATACAGAAACAAATGAAAGGAAATCAACATCAAGAGAGCAAGAAATATTATGTATGTCAATGAACAGTTAAGATAAAATCTTTTCTCATTCATAGAAAATGACAGAGAAAAATAAGACAATGGAAGAAAATGGAATTCTTCTGGGATTTCAACAAAATGGAGATGTGATGTTCTCTGCATCAGGACCCTAGATGGAAAATATGATATAATTTAATATTAAACAATTAGAATCTCATATTTCAGAATGCAGTCTGCAGGAATGGTAGGTAAGGAATATAGAAGGAAAAGAATTTCTTTTGATAAGTTTTACCCAGCACACTTGTTTGTAGTTGAGTCTAAGTTAAGTTTTCAATTAACTCTTCTTTATGGTCTTTGTTTTAGAAATGATGCTTTCTGTAAGATTATATTGATCTGAAACTTAATTTGATCAGCTGTTAGACGTAAACTGATATTTTAACTTCTGTGGTAATTCTCCAAACACATATGAATGTGAATTCATATATTTTTGAGCCAAACCTGCATTTTCAACTCTTTTCAATGTTTGAAATATATTAAGGCTTATTAACTTAGATGGACTATTTCCTTAACATAATTTCTAAATTCACAAGCTTTCTTATCACAAGTGATATATAAGAAATTACCTGTTTTTAAGGAACAGACTAAACATAAGACAGAAGAAAAACAACCTAATTAGGAGATTTAGCCATAGTCAAGGAAAGAGATGAGGTTGACTTAACTAAATTGTCTGTGGAGGAAGGGAGGAGGAATGAATAAATTGAAGTTATATTTTTTTTAAAGTTGACACTCTTAAAATTGATAGAACAAATATACAATTGATAAAAAAGAGGAATCAAATTTGGCTCCAAACTTTTAGATAGAGTAGTTTTATGAGTGATTTAAAAATCATTTGTTGAAGAATGAGAAAAGAAACTTATGTGTTCCATTGAAAATTAAGATATATTGTTTAAGGATATTTTTGAATTATTATTGTTAGTCAACCTAATGGAATAGAAATTAAGATTTTAAGTTGAGGCCTTGACAAAAGAGTTTGAGCTTAGACAGACAGTTGAGTAGATGGATGCATGGATTATGGATTATTGATAGATAATAGATAGATAGATAGACAGAGGATGACCCCTCTATTATTTGTCCACTAACCACATCCCTGATAATAACAAGCCATTCTGCCAATTGATATCACTGATATATTGAAGATTTGCAGAGAGATGGGAAAACCTACTGCATCCTCCTAATACCTTTTGAAAAGTCAATTAATGCATTTTTTATAAGTTGGAGTTTCAGCTCTTCATATGTAAGAAAAATCCCGATATACAAATTATTGGTGAAACTTGAAACAGTATGTAGTTCAGTTCTTGAATTCTAACCTCTCGCTATCAATGCATGTTTCTCTTTTAACTGAATAACTTGTTTGGGGACTAGACACAAGGTGCTGGTTTGTCAACACTGATTTTTAAATTTATTTATATTGTCAAAGTTTATCACCCTAAGACATAATTTTTTGTTAAATACTTGGACAACAATCTCTAAAAGTCTGTGGTAAAATCTATACTCAGTGAATTTCAATATGATGTGAACAATTCTCTTCCAAATCATGATTCTCCCTCAAGGACATCAGTGAACCCTATATGAGGCTATTAAAGCCAGCAGTGTACTTAGACTGTGCATGACATCATGCACTACTAAACAATTATAGTGTCTCATCAAGGTCATACAGTATTACTCAATCTTGCTTTCTACCAAAATCTAAGAATCTTGAAGAAAAGAAAATGAAGATCATTTTTTACCAAACTTGTTCATAGATATTTAAATGTTGAATACTTGATGCTTTGAAAACATTGTCACATATACATAAAATATCTACCCTTCTATCTATCTATCTATCATTTATCTATTTGTGTATCCTCATATAGATAGAGAGAGGTTGTTATCTGAAGCATTATTTTTTAGTCATAAGTTTCTCAAAGAAGCTATTAGTTAGATGGGTGTTATGAGGAAATAGAGACTTTGATAAGTTAAATATCTTGTCTAACACTGAATAATCACTTAAACGTTGATCTACTATTTAACCATGTTTCACAATTCCACATTTGGTGACAGTCATATATAATTATTTAATAATACTTGTATTTCTATTATTGTCTTTTTATGTATTTAAGCAAATAGATGTGTTGAAGCAAATATATGGTGATAGAGTTGTGTTTCTGGATCCAAGAATTCTGTATTCATAGATTCAGTCAAGTAAGATTATTTGAACAAAAACTGCTAATATGTACAGTAAGTCCACTTTGTTTACATGTTTATTACATGTAGTTTCAACCAAGTATGCTCAAATATAAATAAGGAAAAACAAAGGAAATTTCAAACACCAAAAGTTCACATTTCTACTCATGCATAATGCACATCAGCTGATTTGGAAAGCTGTCCATCCCACATTTTATTGATTCTTTAAATTGTTCTGTAATCTGCTGCTTCTCTGCTCTTAATTTTGTGAAATCTGCCCTCTCTAAGCCAAATAGTCTCCAAAAAAAGCAATGTAAACATTAATATACCTAATTTAAGGGATACAGTGAAGCTGGGTTGATAGATAAAAATCAGGTGATATTGTGGAAGATGAATGAAGCAACTCCAGTACAATAAAAAAACTTATCTTGCATCTTAAATATTTCCAAGTTCTTTTCAAGGCAGTCTACTTTGAACCACTCACCTGCAGATACTAACAACCAGTTGTATAGAAATTGTCAAGACTTTTTCTTGTCATTTTTCCTAAACAATACAGTATAGTAATTATTTGCATAGCATTTGCTCAATATTGTAACTAAAGGAATTAAAAATATATGGGAGAATGTGTATAGGTTTCTTGCAAATACCACCTAATTTAATAAAAGACACTGGACACCCACAAATTTTGGTAACCTCAGGAATAAAAGAATGTGTTATTTTAGGAAGGTGAGGAGATGAAGGACAGTGATGGAGAGAGGGAGTTTGGTCAAGGTACCCTGTATGCACATATAAAAATGTCAGAATGTATCCCTATTTTTACCTCTAACAAATAAAAATGCATGTTATTAATAAAAACAAGACGAAGAGAGTGGTATTGGAACCATTCTTTTGTAGATACTGTGAGGCTCCAATCGTGAATATAAAATATTAATATTTAATATATTATTAATATTGAATATATTATATGCCTTTGAGGCACCATCCACTATTCCTAATATTTGTTTTGCTGTATATATATATATATATATATATATATATATGTGTGTGTGTGTGTGTGTGTGTGTATGCAATCCAAAAATCTCAAGATGAAATAAGTTAGAGAGTGATTTGTTGAAATATACTTATGTTATTACTCAAAATTTATTTTTCTTTATTATCATATATAAGTAAAAATAATTTTCTAGCTATTTTTACCCACCTCTCTTACTTTCATGCTTACTGTTTATTTTTATTATGATCCAATTTCTCATCTAGTAGAAAGAATATGGGAGCAGCATGGATAGACATTATGGGACCTTTTCACAAGAGCTCTGCATATGAGTTGTGCATTGATATATCTGGAAAGATTTAGAAATTTAGGAGGTTTTAACTATTTACTATTCAGTATAAAGAAGACCTACACACACTGTTAAGTAACACAGGCACAAAGGAAGTTGTGGGGATGTTTTGGACTGAGGTAACATGAAAACTACCAGGCCAGTCATATTCAGTGGGCAACCCAGTCTGGCCACAAAGGCATGATACAGACAGTAGGGAGCCTAAGGGCAAGATGAGGGATTACTCATGTGACTATACAAAAATAAAAGATTTAGCCTTGGTGGCTTCAGGATTCTGGAAGGCTGGTTATAAGTAACTGAAGGTGAAATGGTGTACATCAGACCAAATTTACTGTCTTAATAATATGATAGCTAACAGCATGGCAAAGTTCAGATGTGTGAAAGGAGTCTGATAACAAGTAGTAAAGTATCCAACCATAGGTGCTAACAGTTAGATTTCTGGAAACAAATAGGCTGCTTTCCAATCTTGGTTTGACTAAAATTTTAATGAGCAATTTGACCAGATAGTTTCATCTCCTGGGACTCAAAGTTCTCACTTGTAAAATGGTAACAAGATTATTACCATCTAGGGTTAAGGGAGAATTCAATGAGGAAATGTATGTAGATCAGTGGAGACGAACAGCAAATTAAGCTGTTATTTCATTAACTATTCATGCTGGGATTCTGCCCTGCAAATTGCATAAGGTTGTGTCTGAAGATAGGGTGGTGAGCTAGAGATTCAGTTAGAAAAGCTGCTGTTTCTCATCTACTGAAGGTGGTTTTGCTATTCTGAAATATGAAAGAGTGACTAGGCAGCTGTCCATTCAGAGAATGGCTACATTTTTATGAGTAATATGTGATTCTTTCATTCAATGTTCCAGAGACCAATACAAAGGGATGTAATTAATAAGAGTGGTACTTGTGTTCAGTATCTTAAACCGTTAGTTTCAAGAGTTGGCTCTTAAACGTTCCTCTATGATGCTCATTTTCTGAAATACATAGCAAAAATCAAAGCGAATACAGAATATCTATAAATTCCCCCTGCTGTTTTCCTGTTACTGCTTTCTTTTTCTGATAGATAATCATTGGAAGGATGGCAGATGGATTCTGAGTACATAGCAGGAGAAATGTGAAAATTTTACAATAGAGTAATAAAAGGATAACTGCAATGTTTTCAGACATGGAAGGCAGTGGTAAAAAGCAAAAAATTTAGGATCTGTGTTATTTATCTAATTAGTTCTATTTTGTCAACATTCTATTCTACCCAAACAAAACAATACATTCCTATAGAAATTAAATGCACATGTAGTGTTCACTTTGTGTAATGGAAACATTATCCATTTATCTCTTTTAGTTCCAGTACAATTGCTCTCCTGGTAGCTGTCATGCATGATAAATATGCTTTTGTTCACAAAATTATATTTTATGTAATTGCATACTTTAAGGCAGAAATCAATAACTAACTTAAAAATACACAGTAACAGAGATCAATGGATAATAAATATTTCTGTACTTGAATGGATGTGTTGAGTTTTTTTCTTCTAACAAGTGGTACTCACGATTCTGTGGCATAGCTATTTGAACAATTCATAAGAAATTGCCATTATAGAATCATCCTAAGAAATTACAGGAGAGATAACGGTAACAATCTAAAACTTCTGTGTGTGTTACATGTGTATTTGTGGGCACCCAGAAGATGGATGCATATTTATGCTTATAAATGTGTGTTTAGGTTCTTATTAATAGAGTTTTATCTATAATATGGATAACTACCATTTTCCATTTTAATGTTATCCTTCAAATCAACGAAGATTGGCTTGAATGAACTTCCACTAATGACAACCAATGACTGTGGCCACAACTGACAGCTGTCACTGAGTTGTTTATAAAGGTACTCAAGACTCCAGTGCTCTTTTTTGTTATCATGTCTAGAGTTGAGAGGGGCTTCCATAGATGCCTTTCCTTCCCTATGTCTATAAAAGGAGGTTGCACATTTTAAAAAAATAGACAGTGTCTTTAAATATCCACACAGGGCATGCTTTAGAATGATTCTTCAGAAATAGCTTGTTTGATATCCATTTTTCTCCTTTTCTTTTTCTCTCCATATATATATGTATATATATGTATATATGTATATATATGTATACATATATACATATATATATATACATATATATATGGAGAGAAAGAGAAAAGGAGAAAAAAAATATATATACACATACACACAGTCACATATGTGTCTGTGTATGTAGTGTGTATATCTAAATAAAAGCAACCATAAACTGTCATTGCTTACAATAAATAACTATACTTGGAATGTGCACAATATGTTAAAATAATGAATGAAAAGTTTACTTTTGGCTCACTGATAGATAATGCTGAATTTTTCAGCTGTTCCAGGTCTTAGGCAGTGAGGGATATAATTCTGTAAGCTTATAAAAGACTGACTAACTTCATAATGGCATATGAAAGGTCACGTTCATTTTGTTTTACAGCATACAAGGAAGTAACATAAGTATCTTCTAAATGTTGTCATTGGATTTGAAATAAAAGTTAAAATTTTAAATCCTTAAAATATGGTAATATATTCAAAGTCTAAAACCTACATCGTGTTTTCCTTGTAGTCCGTTCTATTGGCTTTGTGATTCATGCAGCATATACACAAATGTTTTGATAAGGCCACATAGCATTAGTTATACTGTAATCACATGTAAATTTCCAGTGGAATCCAATATACAGAAAGTGCAGTCAGGAAGAAACAGTGCCGATGGACTGGGGAATTGAGAATACCAGCCATTAGCTGGAATGTACAGGAGATTTGCGGCAAAAGAGGTTGTTTGAAATATTAGAATTCATGAACTCAACGGAGATTCACTCAATGTGTTAGGCTTCAGGTCTGCTCTTGGGAAAATATCAGAAGCTAGTGGGTTCTATTCCTGGATTCAACTATTCTTTTTCCTTTTTTTTTTATTGTGAAAATCCTCTACAGAGGGGTTACAATTACATGAGCAAGAATAAGTAATTTCTTATCAAGCATTGTTGCCACCTCCTTTGTTTCCCTTACCATCCCTTCCAAACTCCTCCCATCCCCCACAATCCAACCGTTCCCTCCTCCCCCCTCCCTGTGTCAAAGTTGTAAAGTTCGTTTTTCAACATAACGTCTTGTACATCTCATTGTTGCAATGGGTCCACCTGTTTCCCTATTTAAACAATTTGTTTTTTCCCTTCCCGTCTCCAAATTATACCAACATCAAATACAGTGAAAACAGGACTTATACCGTGGGGGAGAGACATACAAAGCAACAAAGAAATATCTTATAAATATGTTAGAAACCATAGCAAGCAAGAAAAAAATACTTGAGTCCTTAACTTGGGGTTCATTTCACCTAACATCAATTTATCTGACCTTTTCTGCTTGTCTCAGACATATACTAGTTATTGCAAATAAGGGAAACCATGGGACTTATGTTTCTTTGGGCCTGGCTCACTTCATTTAATATAATTTTTTCCAAATCTTTCCATTTCCTAACAAATGGGGCAATGTCATTCTTTCTGATGGAGGCATAGAATTCCATTGTGTATATATACCACATCACATTTTCTTGATCCATTCATCTATTGAGGGCATCTGGGTTGGTTCCATATCTTAGCTATGGTAAATAATGCTGCAATAAACATAGTTGTGCTGGTAGCTTTAGTATGGTCTTGTTTGTGATCATTTGGGTAAATACCCAAAAGTGGGATTGCTGAGTCATAGGGGAGCTCTATGTGGAGTCTTTTGAAGAACCTCCAATACTACATTCCAAAGAGGTTGAACAAGTTTACACTCTCACCAATGATGCAGTAGGGTTCGCTTCTGTCCACATCCCCTCCAGCATCTGTTGGTATTAGAGTTCTTGATTATAGCCATTGTAACTGAGGTGAGGTGGTATCTCAGTGTTGTTTTGATTTGCATTTCTTTTATGGCTAGAGAGTTTGAGCATTTCTTCATGTATCTATTGGCCATCCTTTTTTCCTCTTCAGAGAAGTTTCTCTTCAAGTCTTTAGCCCATTTATTTATTGGGCAGTTATTTCTTTGAGGATTTGATGTTGGGGGATTTAATTTTTTGAGTTCCAAGTATATTTTAAATATGAGATATTTGTCCATTGTATGGCTAGTGAAGATCTTCTCCCAATCCGTGGGCTTTCTATTGATCTTGCTAGCTATGTCCTTTGCCATGCAGAAGCTCTGCAATTTCATGCAATCCCATTTGTCCAAACTTTCTTTGATCTGTTGTGTTTCTGGATCTCTATTAAGAAAATTTTGGCCTGTTCCAAGGAGACTTAGGGTTTCTCCTATTCCATCCTGTAATGTTTTTAGTGTCTGCTTTGACTCTAAGATCTTTGGATCAACTATTCTTTCTAATTCAATTCTCTCTTCATTACTTGAACATTCTTCTCCATCTTTCTAGGCATAACTAAGGAATTAGAACTTTTCCATTGCCAAACACATTCCCTGTCCCTCTCATCTGCTATCATAGCTTTTCCTGTAGTTATCAATCAGGGTACTCACACTGGTTATTCCATTGTATCATGCTATGTGTGCTCATTTCTCCAGGCAGAATAATAGAATGTGGAATTTTGCTTAATTATAATTATTGTAATCAAAATCATCAATAATACTTATCTATTTCCCCAAAGCCAAGATAGCTGTAATCCAACTTATATATCCTATGAAGTCATAAGTCATAAAGAAATAAAAAACCAATATTAAATAAAGATAAATAGCTCAGGGCTGGAGGGAATATGTGTCTAATGCTTGGGTGTACTGGGATGTAGTATTTCCAGTGATGACTTCTCCCCATGTGTTCAGGTGCACATTGATGAGCCACTCTAGTTGCAACATCCCCTCACTGTCTGCTATACTCTTTCTAGTTTTTCATAGAGTACCTGAAATTAAGATTGTCATTTTTGCCTATGTTTGTCCTGTCCCCTTGTGATAAAAGAATATAAATGGGTAAAAATTGGCCTATTGCATGCATACATGCATACAAAAGGAATTCAGTCATTGGTTTTTGATAGATTAAATGGCATTTCTTTTAGATTTCCATGATATAACATAAGAAATGCAGTGGATTTATTTGGAAAGGAAGGGTGGAAGGTAATCAAGGAGGAACAGAGTCAGAGGCAGTAAGTCTGATCAAGTGCGCTGTACACGTACCTAGATATGTATGACATATGGATGTGTCAAAATGCAACACCCTTTACAATGGATACTAATGAATGTGTTAAAAACAAGAACAAAATAATAAATAAAATATGACAACAATAAAAAATGCAATAGAGGTATTGGAGGCAGTGCAGTAACTACATTTCTTTTTCATCTATAACTTTTAAAATATTAACTTTGGTTTTGGGAAAGTTATTTTAAGCCTTAATGTAATATAAAATACTTTAAAATTATTTAGTCTCTATACCATTTGTGTTCTCTTTAAATAGAGTATAAGCTGGGTGGTGGAAAATTAATTTGTTTTGGTTACTAGAATAGCTCTAGGCCCTAACACAATGAGTTACATGAGACTTGCCCAATTGTTACTCATTAAATAAGTGAAATGGTCTATGATTAAGTTTATCTGTTGATTCAAATTTATATACCAGACTCAAAAATGGAAAGAATAACCCATTAAAATTGCTATGATTTTGTGTTTATGACATATCCAGATATGTGCTATATCAGCCCTCACTATCCTGCTATGTATAGTTCCTGAATAATGAATCTCTGAAATTTACAACAAATCCAAGCTCTTCTGGAATTCTGAAGCTCAAAATTGTCTTTCATAAATAATGAACATTTGGGCAGCCAATGTTTGGTCAAAAGTTATCCTGTGTTGTTTTCAGCACTTAGCACTTGAGTGGTAAACACTTTTCCAAGGTCAGGTATTTTACAAGTAAATAGTCTTCTCCTTTTGAATGTTCCCAAAGCATGCTGGACTTAGGTCTTAGAAATCTAGACGATCCAATTGCACATGCCTTCCTACATCTACATTCAGCAATCATAAGTTGCTAGTGTGATACTAATAATGGTGGGAGATGTTTAAATGCTACAGATCAAGGTTTTGGTTGGGCTCAATGGCCAGCCCACTATTGCATATATCTAAGAAGGTTCTGGGTTTCATGAGTGCTGGTTGTAATCTTGGTCTCTTTGGCATATTAGCGGTTGCTGCATGAGATATGAAAGTGCATTGGACTTTAGAGTCTGATTCCATCCATTTTCTTTCTACCTGACCACAAAAAAGATCTGGCTTCTAAAATTTCATATTGTAAATGAATGATACTCCATTTCCTTTAGTTTATGTGAAAGAAGGAAAAGAAGAGTAGAGCTGGACTGCATTATGCTCATCTATAAGTGCTTAGCCAAGTGTGTTTAAATAGAATCTGTGAAGTGACTTTTCATAGACCCAGATGGGTGTATTAATGCTTGCTCAGTTCTTAATCATGTGTGACCCAGTGGAGCCGGGCTTCCATCTATACCAACCATTAGCCAATTAGGAAGAGCAAAAGTAAACTTAGTTAGACACAGAGAGGACATCACACACTCTAATGTAATTATCTCCAACTAAGTTTTGCTGTCAGAAAGTAAAATAATATCTCCACTGTGGTTATATCCTTTAATGTTATGTAGCATCTGAAGAAAGAAATTGTCTGAGAAAAATGGAAGAGAGCAACTTAGAACATTAAGCAACACTGAACTGAGAGAGCACTCAGTCTGAGAGATTATTAGGGATGGGCTATGCTCTGACTTCAGTGCTTATAACAACTTTTAAAGAGAATAGAAAAAGAAAAGGAACACTTACACACTTGATGATTATGTTTGCTTTCATTTGTAAGGCAGACCACTGATGTTGAGATAAAAATCTATGAATATTGTATTTAACTGATATTTAAGTAAGCCATAGATGATTCATTTGTTTGTAGAAGCCATCAATGCAATACACAGGAGAAAAGCTCCTGTGGGTTTGCCATGAAGTTTATGGTATCTGCTGAGTTTGAAAATGGTTTTCAAATCACTAAAAAAAAAAGCCTGAAATTTTTCTCATGCTTCCTACTTTTTATTAAAATTACTTCTGTTAAAACAGTAAAAGGATTCTTAATAATACAATGTAATAGAGTAAAAATACATGCAAAGTATATATTCACACATAAATATATAAAAGCATGTGCTTATATATATTGTCCTAAAGTTCTACCATTTCTTTTTCCTTTTTTTTTGCAGGGCTTATACTCAGGACCTGGGTGCTATCCCTGAGGTTCTTTTGCTCAAGGCTAGTGCAATACATATTAAGCGACAGCTCCACTCCTGGTTTTTGAGTGGTTAATTGGAGATAAGACTTTCCTGCTCAGGCTGGCTTCCAACAGTAATCCTCAGATCTCAGCCTACTGAGTAAATAGGATTACAGATGTGAGCCACTGGCACCCATCTTAACTGGCTCTTTTAAGATGGAGAGTATTTTATAAGTTTCCAAGAAAGGGAAGATTTTTCTTAGGTATAGGAGGAAATGTAAATAAGGTAAATAGGAAAAATCATATATGATTGTATTGTCGTGATTTATTATAGATGGATACTAGGAGTAAAATGAGAGGTGTTTAGAGGATTCTGAAACATTTTAATGGGTCGGGCTGGGAAGGCGGCTCAGTGGTAGAGCGCTTGCCTTGCATACCTGAGGCCCTGGGTTCGATTCCTCAGCACCATATAAGCAAAAAGAAGAAAAGCCAGAAGTGGCACTGTGGCTCAAGTGGTAGAATGCTAGCCTTGAGCTGAAGAGCTGAGGGACAGAGCCCAGGCCCAGAGTTCAGGCCCCACAACCAGACCCCCCCCCCAAAAAAAGATACAAGCCATACAACTCTCTGAAACATTTTAATGGGTGACAAGTGGTTCTTGAAAGGTTTGTACCATTGGTATAACGTGACCTGTTTTGTGCCCCTTGGAGTTGCATGGACGAAGAACACTGGGATTGGATGGAAAGAACCAATTTAGAACTCTTAAATAGAAGGGATGAAAAGAAAGACTATATGCACTATATTTGATGTCAGTATAACTTGTGGAGGAGATGGGGAAAAACCAGTTCTATAAGGATACGGGTGGACCTGTTGCAACAATGAGAAGTACAAGTTGTCATGTCCAAAACGAGCTTTACAACGTCGGTGGGGGGGGGGGGAGAGGGGAGGGGGGAGAAGGAATAGGATTGGGATGGGGGGGCGGGGGGAGGCTGGGAAGGGATGTGAAGGGTAAACCAAAGGAGGAGGCTGCAATGCTTGGTAAGAAATGTACGCATTATCCTGCCCATGTAATTGTAACTCCTCTGTACAGTATGTTCACAAATTAAATTAAATTAAATTAAAAAAAAAAAAAGAAAAGAAAGACTATATGACAGTGGATATAAATCAGAAGTTACTCAAGCAGGTAAGGAAAGAAATGAAGTTACTTGTGTGTGGATGCACATGGTGTTGGCAAATAAAATCTCTCTTGCGTGTCCAGTAGAAGTAACAGTACATAGTTCAGGTTGTTGGGAGACTAAATGTGAAAATGCACATGAAGTAGATGTGTTCATTAGTGCTCTAAGCAGATGAATGCTACTATTATTGGTTTGTTATAAAAAATAATAAAATGGCTAGACAGTGGTAGTACTTTAATAATGAAGCTGTGGCAATAAAGAAGGAAAATATTTGGGGAAAGGGAGTTTAATTTTAGACAAATCAAGAATAAGATATTGTATCCATTAGTGGACTAGCAAGAAAAATTAAGGTAGTTCACAGAGAAGTTGTTGTCAAAATGATTATTCCAGTGTCATGAGAGTATAAGAGCAAAGAGCAGTCCATTTGATTCCATCTGTAAGTTTGCATGGAAGAGGAAAATTAGCAATGGAAGAAAATTCTGCATAGCTAAGGAACCTTGAAATAAGTCAGAAGCTATAGTCAGCTTAAGGTAATATAAAAGTAGTGAACCAAAAGAATAAAAAATGAATGCTACTGTAGCTGCTTCCTTCCATATGTTCTGGGATTCCCCAATGGGTGAACAAAACAAAGGCAAAGAACATAAGAACCAGTTGATGCAGTCCCTGCAAGTTGGCCCCCTGGAACAAAGAGACAGATGGAGAATAAACGTAGACAGGAAAGCCACAGAATGAGACCAACGTGGAGATGTAGTGGATGTATAGAAACATCAGTCTTTAGAACAAAGTTCACAATTTGAAATTGCTAGTGGCATTGACATTTTATATACTCAGAATCGACTCACTATTCAAACTCCAGACTTTTCCCAAAGTTCAATGGGAAGATTTTTGAAGAAGAACCATTAGATCATGGTAGGTGTTCTACATTTTATAAATGCTTCATAGATTCACATTAAAGTCATTGAGGAAGTAGTTTCTCACTTACTTGTCCAGAAAAGGCAATGAATGATGCTGGGCACATAGAGGATAAATTGTACATCAAAGTGATTTTTTTTTTTTTTGGTTGGTCATGGGGCCTGAACTCTGGGCCTGGGCGCTGTCCCTCAGCTCTTCAGATCAAGGCTAGCAGTCTACCACTTGAGCCACAGGACCACTTCTGACTTTTTCTGCTTATGTGGTGCTGAGGAATCGAACCCAGGACCTCATACATGCTAGGCAAGCATTCTATCACTGAGCCAACTTTCCAGCCCTCGAAGTATTTTTTAAAGAAAAGTATATATTGATAGAACAACAAGGAAGATGGACCACAAAACTGTTCTATGCTTACTCAAAATAAACATTCAGTTAAAAGCACTTTCTATCAGAGCACAAACAATATTATGATGCTTCTTAATTTAGCCTCCATAATAATTCAAATCAGTGCATTTGCATAGAAAGAACATCTAATCTATAAACATAAATTCTTTCAAGTTCTGTTTGGGGATAACTTTGACTTTCATATATATATATACATATATATATATGCAGCTAGGGCATATAATTAGCAGCAAAAAGGAATGTTATATTAGTATGTCACATAGCCTTTGATAATTAAAAATAGAAACACAAAATTTTAATAAGGATATATATATATGCCTACATACTTAAAATATCATTATACTTAATGCTTCATATTTAAAAATAAAGTACAGTTGATCAGGCTGGTGCTTCCTTTATGCAATATCTCTCATCTAGATTTCTCCACTAGATCTCTTGGTACATTTTGAACATTAGCATAGAGATAAATTTCAGCAGTAACACAGCTGAGTCCTTTGGCTTCCAGGCAGCTGGAACATAACATATTTTGTTTCTTTGAGTGTTGTCATTATTTTCTTTTTCCATTCATTCTGTCTTTGTTTATATTGTCTGCCATTCTATTCCAAGTATTTTCATTGCCTTGCTAACTTCAATTTTAAAAAAAGAATACTTACAAAGTAGTCAGAGTACTTAGAAAGAAGGGAAGAATTTTATAAAAATTTCTCTGCATACCACTACTGGCCACTTCTTAATAATTTAAGTTGAGAATAATTAGAAGTTTATATTCTCTATAAGACAGAATTGATTATTGTATAAGGCAGGTCCAATAACATTGGAGCAAGAAAGGTGCAGTTTATACTTTTAATAAGCTACATCGTTTATGCCTATAATTATTTATATATTTTAATTTATTTATGGAACTTGCCAGTTTGTAATATTAATAGACATAGATGTATAATGTATTTGGTGTTTAAATCCTGGCACATGGATGAAACACAAAGATTACATAATCTACTAAATATTGAATGCATATGCATGTATGATAGTATAATTTATATATCATACAATATATCATTTTTCTCATTTATTCATAAGTTCTCTATAGAACATACATACTTTTGTGAAACAGGAAAAACAAAAGGGACAATCAAATAGTTTAATTCACAAAACCAATTCCCTCACTGTGTGAAGGTTCTCAAATCCAAAAATTTTGAGGGAAGGTGGCTTAGCAGTGGAATGCTTGCCTAGTATGTATGAAGCCCTGGGTTTGATTCCTTAGTACCACATAAATAGAAAAAGCCAGAAGTGGTGCTGTGGCTCAAGTGGTAGAGCGCTAGCCTTGAGCCAAAGAAGCTCTAGGACAATGCCCAGGCCCTGAGTTCAAGTCCCACGACTGGCAAAAAAAAATTGTGAGAGGTCCTGAACACTTAATGGCATCCAAAATGTCTCCAGTATTTTTCAGTAAGGTAGAAAAATACTTTCATTTTTTAATTAAAGCGTTATTGACAAGGAAATGATATAGTACCAAAAATATTTACCTTACCCAATATGAATCTGTGCTGATTAAAATCAATCCAATAAACAGTTGTTGGAGTGAAATTATTTACATTCTATCGTCTTTTATTAAAAGACAACAAAAATAACCTCTTGTATTCCTTTTCATTTACTATTTTGTTTATAAAAATTTTACTGGAAGGGAAACATTTATGAATATACTTAAGGAAGTAAAAATTCACCACAGTGATTAAAATTATTCAGTTAGTTCCGCCTTTTCCTCTTGCCTAGCTCCAGGTAACAACCACCATTCCTCTTCCCCACTCTCTCCTCTCTTCCTCCCAATCTGCTTCCTCCCAGTACCCTCCCTCCTCCCCTTCCTCCTCCCCCTCCTCCTCCCTCTCCCCTCCTTCTCCCATCCCCCCCCCACTCCCTTACCTTCCCTCCCCCCTCCTCCTTCCTCCCATTCATGTAATTCTAGATCACCAGTGTCTATTTATGCTATCAGGAGCTGCTTTTCTATTTAAAATAACTATGTGACTACAATACCCTGTAATATTTAGACCTGATAATATTATGAAACATTATGTTTTCACGCATGTTCAAATACTAAAACAATTTGAAATTCATATAATATGAAAAATTGCATATAAAATTCTGCACCTTGCAGTCATAACACTGAACAAGTTGGTGGTGAAATTTTCTAATGCAAGGATATTTCCAATAAAGTCATTTGGGTTGTAGAGCTCACGAACAAAGTGAACTTGCTTTTAAATAGTAATTATAACAAATTACTATGAAGCAATAAAAAGCTTTCATAAAAAGTAATTAGCTTTACATTTTTTTATTTTACCAATTCATAATAATTATATTTCTGACTCATTGATTGCTTAATATTAAATATTTAAATGAAAACATAAAATTATTATCTAAAAGGGGAAAACAATAGAAGGAAACAAATTAATTTCTCATACATAAATGCTGAGGCTTCCTTCTATAATAACACTTTGATGATTAGACAAGATTTCATTTACAGGGAGATTCAAGTGCAAATCCTTTTAAAAATTTTAGGCTAAACATCACCGCACCAGAACATGTTAATGCTCATGTTCATGAAATCAGAGATGTCAGTTAGTTCAAATGTGTCCTAAAACCTATCAAAGGATCAGTTTCTACAGGCTTCCAACACCCACAATTCAATACTATCTGTAATCACTATTCTTTGCTATAGTCTTTGATATACTTTGTCAATGTTGATGGAGTCCAGTGATTCAGCTTTTTAAAGAATATATCGTTATTCACTTGTCAAAGCAATAATATCTATAAAGTATTAAAACAGAATCTGGAAAGTTGCTTTGCTTGTTATAAATAGTATAATAGTAAAATTCTTTGGAAACTTATTTCTTTTATATGTCCAAATGTAGACAACTGATAAGTAGAACTAATATGTAATGTCAAAATTTGTTGATTATAATTACTAGATTCTAGAACAAACTTCATAGTACGTACACAGATACTGTATAGAACCATAACATTTTAGAAATTCTTGGTAACTAAAATTATGATTCTATTTTTTTGTCAGCTAAATTGATAGACAATTAAGAGTGTTGTGAGAGGTATGAGGTTTTACCTCCACCTATTCAAGAGAGGGGGTCAGGTTACAATACTCTTTAATGTTTGCTGGAATTATGTCTCCAGCATTTATGGTCTTAGAGAGCACACTGTGTATATATGGAATATATACATATCTGTCCAGAATTGAATCAAATTGTTCTTACACTTCCATTTCTGCTGTTGGTAAGAACAATTTATATTTGTCACTTCAAGTCCTCTGTTCACTTCTGGCAGATAAGATATTTTCAGTGGAGTAAGCATTCCATTATATGTATTCAGTTTTATTCTCCCTTTCCTTTCTTTATGACTGGTGGCGTCTAAGGACAAGTAGAAACTTATGTAATATTTTGAACAAGCAAGATTCATTGCAAATTTAGAAAGGAAACTTGACTTTTTCTCCAATTATCCCTTTAAAATATATTTTGTGGAGGAAGTTGCTCCTACTATGTTGATTGAAATCTCTTGGAATCTTATTACTCTTTTACTCACATTTGGATAATAAAGGATTTTTTTTGGAGATAAGTGAAAACACGGATTTAATTTTGCACTTAGACTAGCCTGACCCAACTTTCCCTTTCTTCTTTGAGTTATACTTTGACTACCATTCTACACCTAGCTAAACATGGGTAGCTGACCCAAAATTAGGAAGACCTAGGTCAGGACAGGACAGATAGGAGGGAGAGGGGGGGATGTGTATGTGGGAATGTTTTACCTGATATATTTCAATATGACTACTCCTGGCAGATACTTAAAGGTGAGATTTTCTCTTATGAGAAATTAGTATTCTCATGAAATTTCACTACTCTATGGGAATTCCTTGCAGCATCCTTGACTTGGGCAAGGTAGTCTTTACTACCTGGTGCTTTCTTATTTCTGTAACTCTATGGATTAAAAATACTTACTAGATTCTAGCTGCTTAGGCTCTATAAGTCTTCAATGTGGCCCACTTGGCAAGAGCCCAGGGTCACCTTCATGTTGCTTGTCTCTTATGGGGTCCCATATCTCAAGGTGGAAAATAGTCATGCAAACCATGACATAACAAAAGTATGGGAAAATAGGTTAAAATTACTGCTAAAGTAACTCTCATTGCAACCACATCAGCTAAATGGCTTATTTCTCTCACACTAGATGTCTGCAAATACACCAAAGGTCTTTTGAATGTAATCCTCTGTTGAAAGCTAAATGTCATGATTCATGCTTTAGAACATCCATGTAAAAGTTGATCTAACTGAAGTTTTACGTAAAGAGGTAGCTCTGAGTCTTCTTTCTACTTTAGACATGGAGAACGTCTTTCAGAGAGACTTTGATATCTCCAATAACCCAGTGGAGTTAATTTTCTTTGTTCAGTTCTAAGCTTCATTTTGGAAACTTGGGAATGTGGCTCATCAATCTTAGAAACAGAGCAACTAATATCTTTATCCCTCAGTTGAAAAATCTCATTTTAATATTCTGTTATGACAGTACCATCATGGCAGAACAGAGAGAAAAAATTACACTATTGTTCTGAGATGGAATCTTCACATCTATGGAAGCCTGGGGGCAGTGCTCTTCCCACCTTTTTATCCTGTTCTTTCCTGCCAAGATGTTCTGAACCAAGGCCTCTCTTTCCTCCTGTAGAGTATACAGCTCTCTACTGAGATTTCCAATGAGTGGCTCATAAATCAATGGAGTAGATTTGCACACGTGGTCACTGTTGTAAGCCATTTATTCCCTTTTCTGCCATCTCTTCCTGCTCATTCATGACACTACTGTTTTCTTAATGGGAACTCTAGTTTAATAATCCATGTTTTCTTTTCTTTCTTTTTTTATAAAAATAAAAAATGGAAAAAAAGATAAAGAAAGAAAGAAGGAAAGAAATAAAAAAGAATATCTTCCTAATCTTTGAGGGAGACAGAGAGAATAAAGAACAGTAACACTTTTCTTCCAGTCCTAGAACCATTACGGAAGTTGGAGACACTTTATGTCTTCTAATTTATATTTGGTTTCTACCATTTCACAAGTATATTACAACTAGAATTGGAGACAGAATTTATTATTGGAGATGCTATGCAGTGGAATATCCATGTAGGGTATTCATGCTTGACTTTTATTGCTTTGATAGACAATACAATTTGTGACAACATGGCTTATTGAATAATGTGACATTTGGGGGAAGTTTTAAAATTGTATTCAATTGGTATTAATGTTGCATAATAGGTATGTCATTGTCTGTGTCTATTTCAGAATGAAGTTTTGCTGAGAGGCCAATGCCAGGCATTTTAGCTCACATGTTTCAATCTGTTTGGATATGTTTCTTTGAGGATAGTCATTAACAGATACCAATAAAAGTTAGATTACCTAGTAATAATTCATAAATGCAGACAGATTTTTTATCTTATTAGCTTACAAATGATCATTATATGTATACAGATCTATTTATTTCCATTGTCCATTATTATCTATTTTATACACGCATATTCACATGGACTATATTTTCCAAATTAACAGCAGCATCTATACCTACTTCTTCACTGTCTTTAACATTTAGCCATAAGCATTGAGAATAATTCTGTATCATCATTTTCTCATAAATTTCATTTTCTTCATAGAGTTCCTTTACTTCTTGGTTAATTCCTAGGTATTTTATTTTTTGTGCATCTATTACCAATGGAGTTGCTTTCCTGATTTCACTGCTCTCTGCTCATTGTTGGCATACAAAAAATCCATTGATTTTTTGAGGGTTAATTTTTGTTTTATTTTTATTGTGAGAATACCGTACAGAGGAGATACAATTACATGGGCAACATAACAAGTGCATTTCTTATCAAGCATTGTTGCCTCCTTGTTGTTTCCCCTTCCCATCCCTTCCCATACTCCTCCCCTCCCCCCACTGGATCTTCCTCCCACCTCCCACCAAGTTGTTAAGTTCATTTTTCGACATAACAACTTATACATCTCATTGTTGCAATGGGTCCACCTGTATCCCTAGTTAAACATTTTTTTCCCTGCCCCTCCACAAATTATACCATCAAATACAGTAAAAGTATGGGTTATACTGTGGGAGAGGGACATACAAAGCAACATAGAAATCATCTTATAAATATGATAGAAACAATTGCATAAAAGGATAAAAAACAAAAGAAAACATTTGAATACTTATCTTGGGGTTCATTCCACTAACATCAACTTATTTGACCTTTTCTGCTTGACTCAGACATATACTAGTTATTGCAAATAATGGATAATTTTATACCCTGATACTTTGCCAAAATTTCAGATCAGCTCAAGTAATTTGGGGGTGGAGTCTGTGGGATTCTTTAAATACAAGATCATGTCATCTGCAAAGAGGGAGAGTTTTACTTCATCTATCCCTATTTGGTTCCCCTTTATGTCTGCATCTTGTCTTATTGCTGTAGCTAGGCATTCTAATACTAAATTGAAGAGAAGTGAAGAGAGTGGACATCCTTGTCTCATTCCTGATTTTAGAGAAAATGACTTTAGTTTTTCACCATTAAATATAATGCTGACTGTAGGTTTGTCATATACAGCCTTTATTACATTGAGGAATGTTCCATGGATTCATAATTTTTCCAGAGCCTTCATCATAAAGGGGTGTTGGATCTTGTCAAATGCTTTTCTGCACCTATTGAAATAACCATGTGGTTCTTATCCTTGCTCTTGTTGATGTGATGAATTATATTAATTTATTTGCGTATATTGAACCAGCTTTGTATCCCTGAAATGAATCCTGTTTGATCGTGGTGTATGATTTTTTTGGATGAATTGTTGAAGTTGATTGGCCAAAATTTTGTTGAGAAGTTTTGCATCAATGTTTATCAAAGAAATGGGTCGATATTTCTCATTCTTTGATGAGTCTGGTTTTGGGATGAGGGTTATGATGGCTTCATAGAAAGAGTTCCATAGTGAACTTTCTATTTCAATTTCATTGAAGAGTTGAAGGAGTTTTGGTGTGAGTTCTGCTTTGAAGGCCTGGTAAAATTCCTTTGTAAATCCACCTGGTCCTGGGCTTTTCTTAGATGGGAGGTCTCTTATTGTTGTTTCTATTTCAATGCTTGATATGGTCCTGTTAAGATGGTTTAACTCATCTTGGTTTAGTTTTGGCATGTGGATATTTGCTAGGAAAAGCAAATACTTTTGAGAAGTATTCCCTTATAATATTCTGGATCTTGGTTCTTTCTGTGGTAATGTTTCTATTCTCATCTCTGAGTTTGTTTATTTGGATGTATTCTCTTTCTCTGATAAGATTTGCTAAGAGTCTGTCAATTTTGTTAACTTTTTCAAAGAACCAACTCTGTTTTGTTGATTCTTTCTTTTTTTATTTTAATCCTTTTAATTCTGATTTAATTTTAATTATTTATTTCCATCTACTGGATTGGGGTTTAGCTTGCTACTCTTCTTCAAGGAGGTTCAGATGTCTCATTAAATTGTTGGTTTCAGATTTCTCCAATTTGTTGATATAGGACCTCAAAACTCTAAACTTGCCTCTATGTACTGACTTTGCTGTGTCCCAGTGGAGCTGGTAATTTGTGTGTTCACTTTTGTTGAATATCATGAACATTTGAATTTCCTTTATAATCTCTTCTACGACCGACTGGTGATTCAACAGTGTGCTGTTCAATCTCCATGTGGTACAGGGCTTTCTTTGGTGGCTTTTGGTGTTGAGTTCTAATTTTGTTCCCTTGTGGTCTGAGATAATGCAGGGCATAACTTCAATGTTTTTGAATTTGGACGTTTGCTTTGTGACCTAAAATGTGTTCTATTTTGGAAAATTTTCTGTGTGCTGCTGAGAAAAACATGTATTCTGATGTCAGTGGGTGAAATATTCAGTAGATATCTGTTAAATCTAGTAGATCTATGCAGTTGTTTAGATCTGTGGTTTCTCTGTTGATTCTTTGCTCAGTTGATCTATCTAATGGGGATAGTGGTGTTTTAAATTCCCCAACAATTAATGTCTCTGGATCCATGTGATAGTTGAGTGAAAGTAGTGTTTCTTTGATGAATTTGAGTACTCCATAGTTTGCTGAACATGTATTTAGAATTGTAATATCTTCCTGAAGGAGCTCCGTTAATTAGTATGTAGTGACCTTCTTTATCTCTTCTCACTAATTGTAGTTTGGAGTCTATTTTATCTGATATTAGGATTGCAACTCACACCTGTTTATGGGGCCCATATGCTTGGTAGATTTTATTCCAGCCTTTCACTTTCAGAATATATTTGTTTTTATGGGCAAGACAGAAGACAGAAGGATCTTGATTTTCAATCCAATAACACAGTCTATGTCACTTAATTGGAGAGTTTAGTCCATTAATGTTGAGAGTTAGGACTTAGACATGTTTGGGAGTTCCTGCCATTTTATCTGCCTTCTTGAGGGCTGGGACAGCTGGGTTTTTCCTATGGTTTTTGGATTCTCAGTTTGGTTTCTTGGTCTTTATTGTGGTCTTATTGGTTTTCTATGTGTAGGACATCTTTAAGTATCTTTTGTAGGGCTGGTTTGGTGGAGAAATATTGTTTCAGTTTTTCTTTTCTATGGAAGGTTTTTTTGACCTTTGGTTATGAAGGAAAATTTAGCTGGGTATAGTATTCTTTGTTGATAGTTGTTTGTCTTTAGGGTGTGGCATACATCATTCCAGGCTCTTCTTGCTTTAATTGTTTCTGCTGAGAAATCTGAGGATATTCTAATTGGTTTCCCTGGATAGGTAATTGATCTTTTCTCCTTGACAGCTTTAAGGATCCTTTCTTTGGTCTCAATTGATCCTGTGTGGATTATAATGTGACGGTGGGATGTCTTGTTCTGGTTTGGTCTATTTGGGGGTCCTAAAAGCTTCTCATATCTGAATAGGCCTATATTTTTGCATATTTGGGAAGTTCTCTGCTACAATCCTGTTAAATAAATTTCCTAGACCGTTAACCTCTGTCTCTAGGTGCTCCTCTATGCCCATTATCCTCATATTAGGCCTTCTGATGCTGTCTTTCAAATGTTGAATAGATGTATCATATTTCTTGGATTTGTCTTGGATAGTTGTATGTTCTTTCCCTATACTATCTAGGCTGTCTTCAATCCCCGAGATTAAATCTTCTAACCTACTGTCAAGACTTCCTACTTTGTTTTTTTATTTCCTTTTCTTGTCATTGTTCAGCTTGATGGCTTCATATTCTTTGTTGGAGCTTTTAGATCTTGTATGAGCTTCTTTACTTCCTTAATTTGGTGTTCAGTGTTTACTTTCAAATCACTTAGTTGATTAGTTCTGGTTTTCTTGGACTCACTTTCCTTCTGATGGGCTCCTTTCAGCATTCCCTTTGTGCTCTCCCTGGATTACTTCAGCTGTCTGTTTATTGATTCCATGAATAACTCTAGTGATCTTTGTCTATTCTCATCCTGCTCACACAATTCCTATATTACTCTTTGATTAGCTTCCCCCCTCACCCAATTCCTGTATTTCTCTTTGTTCTCAGCTTGCTCACACAATTTCTGTTTCTCTTTGACTGTTCTCAGCCTACTCACGCAATTCCTGTATTAATCTTTGAGTACCTGTCTCACACTCATGAGATTCCTGTAGTAATTTTTGGTTAGCTTCAACATGCTCATGAAGTTCCTGTATTAATCTTTGGTTTGCCTTGTCTTTCTCCCCATCACACTCCCACTGAGTCCTTTGCAGGTTTTCAATCTTTTGATTCACCATAATTACCAGTAATGTTTGTAGAGCTTTTGGGGAACTCTCCTCTGGATTATTCATTAACTATTCTGTCACCTGATTATCCTGAGTGGGAACTGAGATACCGTGAGTTCTCATTTTTCTTGTCTTCCTCTGGCTTGTTCTGCCCATTTGGTATGAAAGTAACACCAATTTTGTGCTAGAACCCTATTTTAAGGCAAGCATCAACCAGAGTCCAGTAGTTTCCCAGTCAAAATGGCTGCAGATACAATCTAGTTCCACAGATGCAATCTATTCAACATCAAGCAACTATGGATTAATGAGCTAAGAACCTTCAAGAGGGATTCAGCAAACAAAAAATTATTAGGTTTAGGGAGAATTGTGGGGAAACATAGGATTAGAGGGATGTGGAGAGGTAAAAGGAGAGTGAATTTAACCAGAAATTGATAGAATAATATGATAGGCGAGAGATTAAAAAAAACAGGAACAAATGGAAAAACAAAAATTTAAATTTAAAAAATGAAACACTTAAAAATTATGTAAGTATAGAGAAATGATATTGTGAGAAGAAATGGATAGGATGAGAGGAGGGCAAGGGTAAAAAGGGAAAATGAAAAAATAAAAAATAAAAATTCTTACAATTGGAATACTTGAAAGTTATCTAGGTATAAAGAAATAATACTACTATTAAAGAAGTTAAGCCTAAGAGGTTGTGAATTGAGTAATAAGTTTTTGGTTTAAGTATGTACACAATGATGGAGAAGATCTAATAATCAACAAAGGGTATATATCTGGGGATGAACAGAACAGCAAATACGTCATGCAAAAAAGAAAGAAAAGAAAAAAAAGGACTGAAAGGTCAAAAGAGTTTAAAAAAAAAAGGACACATATACTCCTAAAATAAAAATTATAAAAAAGAAAAAACAATTAAAAAATAATAATAAATAGGTAGTAAAAAGAGTTCTTTGATTATTTTTGGAGGGTGGGAAGGAAGATCTTGTATCTCCTCTGTGTCCATAACTAGACCCTTGGTGGAGTCTGGTCTGATTATGGTGTTTGGTTTTCTTAGGGCTTGATTGGTTTCTTAAATCAGTTTGTATGAGCCATCAGACAGCTCTGCCTTACCCATGACTATGTGATCCTCCTCCCAGGCTAGTTCAGTAGGAGGGAGATCTGCTTTGAGTATCACAAAACAGGGAGATGGCTGTTTCCTCTAGTTTGGAGATGCTGTGATGAGGCTAGGTTCTGGGTAGGGTTGAGACCTTTCAGCGAACAGTAACTTTTCCCTGAGGGGCTAGCTCCTGAGACACACACAGAGCCCAGCCTGGAGCCATTCTCAGGGTTTATGTTTACTGAGTTTCAATTGTTTGTCTAGGCTGCAGTGGGGAGAGACAGCCTCTGGCTGTGTTTACCCAGTGAAGAAAGTCACTCCTCTGGGGGTGGAGCTTCTCTACCTGGGCAGGATGACTTTCCCTTGGGTGGAGCTGAGCCTGGCAAGTGAGGTCAGGTTCCTGAGACCTGCTAATGGCTCCAATTGTTTTCTTCCAAGGTCTGGGTTGAAGCTAGTTGCTTGGCTGGCCTTTGTCAGTATCAAGGATGGAGATCTTCTCTGGTGGTGGAGGATGAGCTGCCTTCCCACCCGGGCTCTCTGAGAAGGAGTGAGGTTGTCAGGGTTCTACTCATGCCAGTATCTTGGTTCCTGGGCTGTCCCTGGTCTGCGATCAGCAGGGTGAAGATATCTGCTCCTTGTCAGTTCTTGCTGGTAGTGAGTAGAACCGGCTCATATGCCTCATCTGGCACCTTTGTCCAGGACTCTCTCTTGATATGGTAGCCATGCAGTGGCCGCAGCCACAGTTACCAACAAGTGCTCAGATCTGTCTCCTTGATCAAGCTACCTGTATGTTCCCTCTCTGGCCCAACTCTCTGTACTGTGATGGCACACTTGGTGTGATTCTCTAGCCTAGGACTGTTCACTGGAACACTAAAACTGCTTTCTATTGGAGAGCATGTTTAGCTCTAGCTTCTTCTCTTTCTTTCCTTCTTCCTTTTTGGGAATGGAAATTCAGTATAATTAATTTTTATTTATTTATTTATTTTAATTTTATTGTCAAGGTGGTGCACAGAAGGGTAAAGTAGTGATACATTTCTTGTTGAATTTGTTACCTCCTCCCTCATTTTTCTCCTAGTGTCCTCCCCTCAACCCCCCTTTCCCCAGTTGTACTGATCATTTCCAACATATTGTCTTGTGAGTATCACTGTTGCATAAATGGTTCCCCCTTGTCCTTTGTCTCACAACTTTGTTGTCCCCCTTCCCCTTATTCAGATACAGATATATACAATATCCAGTGTTCCAAAATCAAATACCGTGACAACAGGGGATATAGCATAGGGAGAAAAGAATACAAAAGAAACAAAAATATCACATGATACATTAAAAACAACAGTGACAAAGAAAAACCTCTTGTATCCATGTCTTGGAGTTCATTTCACTTAGCATCATCTTATATGTTCATATGCACATAGCTATTGAGCTAGTCTGCTCATCTGCTAGGATGTATACTAATTATTACAAATGAGGGAAAACACAGGACTTCTGTTTGTTTGTGTCTGGCTTACTTCACTTAATATGATTTTTTCCAAGTCTTTCCATTTCTTTACAAATGGGGCAATGTCATTCTTTCTGATGGAAGCATAGAGTTCTCTCTCTCTCTCTCTCTCTCTCTCTCTCTCTCTCTCTCTCTCTCTCTCTCTCTCTCTCTCTCTCTCTCTCTCTCTCTCTCTCTTCTCTGTATATATATATATATATATATATATATATATATATATATGTATATATGTAAAAGTTTCTTGATCCATTCATCTACTGAAGGCTACTGGGTTGGTTCCAAATCTTAGCTCTGGTAAATAATGTTGCAATAAACATTGTTGTTGTGCTGGTAGTTTTAGTATGGCCTTGTTTGTGTCATTTGGGTAAATGCCCAGAAGAAGGGAAGCTCTATGTTTAGTCTTTTGAGGAACCTCTATACTGCTTTCAAGAGTGGTTAACAAGTTTACACTCCCATTAACAGTGTAGTAGCATTCCTTTTTAGCAGAACTTCTGCATGACAAAGGGTGTAGCTAGCAGGATCAATAGAAAGAGAAAATCTTCACTAGCCATACAACAGACAAGGGCCTCATATCTAAAATATATTTAGAACTCAAAAAATTAAATCTCCCCAAACCGAATCCTCAAGGAAACAACCACTCCATTAATACAACATAAATACATTAAGGCTAAAGACTTAAAGAGATATATCTTTAAAGAGGAAATAAGATTGACCAATAGACACATGAAGAATTTCTCAACATCTCTAGCTATAAAAGAAATGCAAATCAAAAAAGCTTTGAGTTTCCACCTCACCACAGTTAGAATGGCTATTATCAAGAAATCTTTTTTCTTGTAACTTGGGCTTGAACTCAGGGCTTTGTTGCTCTCTTTGTTGGCTTTTCCACTCATGGTTGGTACTCTTCCACTTGACCCAGGCTTCTTCTTATGGGCTTTTCTGGTTATTTTTGGTAAGGACCTTTCATATTTGTCTGTCATGGCTGGCTTTGAGTCCTCCTCCTCAGACCTCAGCCTCCTGAATAGTGTATGAACCCCCTTCCTGATTATATTATAGATGTGAGCCACCTTAGCCTAGATTTTCTTTGGATTTAACTTTATTGATCATTAGCTTCAAAACATTTCCCTAGTCTCTAATAATACAATCACCCGCACATATATGCAAAAGCAAATAAACAAAAGCAGAGTCACAGTAACAACTTTTGGATTGCATTGATTCTATAGAATCATTTCAAGAAAATTGAGATTCTCTAATATGATTAGGCCCTTCACATTTGTACATAAAATAGAGCCATCTCAAATTACACACACACACACACACACACACACACACACACACACTATTCTCAAATTTTGGTCTGGAACACATTGATTCTATACAACCACTGCAAGAGAAATAACATTTTTTAACAGTATTGAATTTTCCATTCCATGAGCATGATGGATATCTCCTTTTATTTCAATCTATTAATTTTTTTTCAGAAAAATTTTGCAGATTTTGAATATAGACCATTATACAGAGATTTTTGGTGATTTTTTTCTGCGTAAAATAACACCCAAGTATATTGAAACTCTTACTAGTGTTTCTAAGCACAAGACTCTAACATGGTTTGTGGTGAAAAATGAATGCATGAAGTAAAACTTACTCAGGCTTGAGTTATGGAGTTGTTGACTAGTTCAATGTTAATAAATTAACAATATATGCTAAGTACAGGGTCTATAAACAAAAACATACATAAAATATGTATTGATCAGTTGAGGAAAATGTGACCAAAGGCTCACAGAAACCTGACCTGTACTTCCCCTAGGAGTGATGATTTAGTGTCTGATACTTTAGTCTTCTCTGTGACTTCATAGAAAACAGTTGCAAGGAGCATGAATTAATTATATGCTAATAAATATTATATTATTATTACATGCATTAAAATATTTAAAATATTTTATGGAGAACAAGCCACATTGTCAGTATTTGATCTACTGAAGAAAAATTTAATATAAGGTAAGAAATAGCATTAGCTATGTTATTTTAATTCTTTAAGATATGTTATTTTAATTCTTTAAGTTAAGAAAAGGCTCATCTAAAAATAACCTCATTTTACAATGTAGTGACAATACTCCTCACACATAGTAATAGTAAAAGAAAATAATTTCACTAAAAATTCCCATCATTTTCAGATAAGGAGACAAAAAATTAATCCTTCAGAATAAGAAAAACAATCTAGGTAATGACATTTTAATTTTCAAGGTAGTAATTATAAAATTCTGTTATGAACAAATAATTATAGCAGAGACTTGTTGTATACCCTGACTACCTCTATTTTAAGAACATATTCATAATTAAGGCAATGAAAACTCATCTCCAAATTTGTAAACAAGTTTTATAGTTGTGAAAAAATATTGTTTTAAACCTTTTCATGAAAACAAAGTATTCTAGTGGTTAAAAATGATCTCATAAATTCTGTATTCAGCCATAATTTACTATGAAGTGATGGTATAGCCATTAAAAATTTATTAAAGTTCCATTCTATTTCAAAATTAAAGATGTAATTTTTTTGTTGTTCACTGAGAAAGCAACTAAATATTAGCTGTATTTTGGTTTGGTTCAGCTAGAATTGGACCATTAAGATTCTTTGTCAGGTCTAAGAAATATGGAGAAGTCTTGCAAATATTATTTTCTTATAAATAAAGATTTTAAGTGCTTCATCCAATAAATTTCTTGTTTCATTTTGTTATATCTCTGTAATTAATTATTGCCCTCATGATGTATAATTATAGTGAACTGCTCTCAATTTTTAGTGCCTTTGAAAACAAAGCATGTAATTATCCTATAAGTCAAATGTGCTGGTGATGTTTCTTTTTCATTAAGTTGTGTGTTCATTTTCCCTGGGATGCGTTGATCTTGTCCTTCTTTTAAAATTAATGTATACGGAGACAGGTTATGCTTTCTAATGATGAGAAAAAAATTCTTGCTATTTAGAATAACATGTTTCTGGGTACTGGTGCCTTATGTCTGTAACATAAGCTACAAGCTACTCAGGAGGCTGAGATAGGATCAAAGAAATCAGGGTATGATGCCAGCTAAGATAGAAAAGTGGCAAGACTTCATGTTCAAAATTGCCAACAAAAAGCAGCACTGGAGGTATGGATCAAGTGGTAGAACTTGAGCTGAACAAACACAAGAGCCTGGAATCCAAACCCAGTATGGGAAGAGTAAGAATATATTATGACTTGGATTTACATCATACTTAGAATTTATAACATTGACCTTAGGATAAAATCTAGCTGTTGATGCTTAAGTCCCAAGACTATGATTTCTTTTATGATCCTCCTGCCATACTGATTACTTTTCTGTTTCTCTGTTTTATAGCTAGGTTTTTCTTCCTTTCTGCAGAGATTTTCCCTTTCTGCTTTTAAAACCCCATGGTTTGAACAAAGCACTAAATTTGTTGACTTATTTGAAAACATTTAATTATTTATTTATATAAAACCATATTTCGGAAATTGATCTATCACTTGATGTACACTGAGATTTCTAGTTCCCCACAGACTCAATTTAAAACCCAACTTCTGGAGCTCAAGTACTGTGAGACAGATCTGAGCTCTTTCTCTCCTTTGTCTCTAAACAAAGTCCAAACAACTTTCTGTACATGACAATATCAGAGTGACATATCCACTCCGCTTTTGCAAAGGAGTTTTTTTGGGGGGGAGGAAGAAATAAACAATATTGTCCACTGATATATGGCATCATATTTAACTAAGTGTAAAATGAGCGTTACCTGTCTGTTGAAGCAACAATATGTTCCTAGGCATCTTGATATAAGCAATCAGGTTTGGACCCTACACTTTTATGATTGTATTGTACAACATGTCTTCTTCCTGAATCAAAGAGAACAGACCTCAGTGGTATATGTCATTTGTATAAACTGAGATGGCATAAACCTTCTTTTGGAGAAAGAGAAAGTAATCTATGGACACAAACAGACTTGTATGGAAAAAGATATGCAACAGTAACAGAACATTGTAAGTTAACATCCTCTGAATACATAATCTATTACGATTTATAAGGACATAGTCTCTGAGGTGAAGAAATCCAGGATGGGCTTGTAAAGGAGGATTGCTGAATATGCAAGTAAAAGATAGACATCTAGGGAAAAATGAAAATAGTGAAGGTAGAATTGAATAGAAGGAAGAACATAGGTGTACAGGAAGGAAACATATTAACTCTTCCTTTCCCATTTGTTCAATTGTGTTGACTTAGGATGTAAGATTGCTCAACCTACTGGAATTGCATACAAAAAGAGAGTTACTTTCTATTCTAGGTGTCAAATATCCTACTACTTGCTCAGATCCCACTGGGGCAAGAAAAGCTATCATCTTTGCCCAAATTTGGTTCATCATGGGTCTGGCATTGGGAAATGCTGCTCTATTTTGCTGAGAAGCACCAGTTATCCGCCAAGGCAGATGCTATTGTTGCATCCTTCCTTCTTTGAAGAGGATAAGAAAAATCATGAAATCCAACACCAAGGCATAAAAGAATCCATTGTAAAGGGAAAGAAGCAGAATCTGTGAGACTCAAGGCAAAACACACTTCTAAAAATGATTTCCTAGGGAGCACATAGGACATTTTAGGAAGTAATTTGACATTGTTGCTAAGATGTTAGAGACAGCCAGGCTCCCAATTGCTAGAACAAAAGCCAGACTGTGGTGAAAATGTGACAACATGAAACAAAAGCTGAGTGACTAAAGCAAAATTAACAGTGTGAAGAGGGAAGTTAGGAAGCTTAACCTCAGGCCTGGGGAAAATCAATGGAATTTCTGTGGAAATGGGGTGGCAATAGTTCACTCAAAAAGAAATAGACATTATCTTATTGCTTTCATTCTATGTTGGTCATTATTTTCTAATTTAAATTTAAAATAACTTCAAAGAAATATCCTTTAGACTATAAGATTTATCCTATTGTTTCTTCGTTTTTGAGACAGGCTTTACTATGTGGCACAGACTGTCTGTCAGGATCCCAGCCATTAGTAAACTGAGGATAGCATTATGCCTCAGGCTTCTAAGTGCTGGAAGTATTGGTCTGCCTTACAATGTCTGGTTTTAGACTTCAAGATTCAACTTGTTTAGTATATTATTCCCATTACCTGAAAATGGTAGGTTTTTGTAAACTATGCTTTGAAATAATTGATGGGTGGTGATTTGACACTGATCAGAACGGGATGTTCTGTATGGCCTTGTAGAAGAGTTTTTGATAATAATAATTTTTCTCTTTGTAAAACAGAAGTGATAATAGCAGATGATAATAGCAGTAAGGGTGAAAGTGGTTTTACAAGATTATGGCCTGTAAACTATTTATCCTAATCCAGGTAATATATACGGAATAAATGTTAGTAATTATTATTATATTAAAACAACCATAATAAAGGAAAATAGAGAAATGAGGATGATTCCATGTTCTACCCAAAATAATAAAAGGAATCTTTCCTCCCTAGACAGGCTCTGGTAAGATATTTAATTATACATATTCAGAAAATTAAAACAACTAATAAAATGTGATACACAATGTAATATCATTTAGACATAAAGAAGAACAAAATTATAACATTGTGGGAAAATGGATAGAACTGGAAAACATCATATTAAATAACCAAGAATCAGAAGGACAAAAGTTGTGTGTACTTACTCATATGAAAATATTAAATATAAAACAAGAACATGTGTAAATACATACACACACATGATAACCTTGACTACAACATGGCATTTTCAGGTAGGAGTTCCTGTATTGAAATCACTTTGAACAATTAACAGTCAGTGCAACCTAAAGAACACTGAGATTGAACTATGTCTGGAGGTTTAGGGAGTGGTAGGAGGGAATGTAGATGCTTGGAGAGAAGGAAAGAGTGTGAATATAGTTACAATCTATGTACATGTGTGAACATAGAACAAGGAAACAATGGGACTGGTTTGGGAAATGAGAGCAGAACAGGGAGGAGGATGGAAGACATGACTGAACAAGATTCATTGTATCTATAAAGGGACATGGTAAAATGAAATACCATTGATGCTACCAAAAATGCTAAAAACTTAAAACCAAAATGCCTGGGAAGTTTCCAGTGTAGAATGATAACTTGAGGAGTAAGTTCTCTAATAAAAATTTAACTAACAAATAAATTCTCATGAGAATATTTTGAGAAAGATTCAGGAAATGTCATTGTAAGAGAGTAGAATTTGTTCTATTTATTTATGTTTTACCTTGGACTGGATTATCTTTCATACCTCCTTCACTTATTGGTTCATGCAACATTGTTTCTACATTTTCTATTTGTGTCACTTAATTATATAGGGGTTTTCATTTTGCATGTCCATATATGCATACAACATACCTTGATCAATCTTATCACTCCATTGTTCCCCCTCATTCTTCTTCCTCTCATCCCAAACCAGTTCCAACAGGCTTTATATTTTATAAAACAAGGTCAGGTAAACTAAAGAAATTAATTAAATAATTAAAATTATTAAAATTATTTAAATACATTGTACATTCTGTGCCTTCTGATATTTTTGAAAGCTGCATCGCAAATAGAGCATGCATTTGAAGTTACATTGTCATCAGCCGAGCTCTGCACACTACTCCTATGATTTATCGGTGATTTTCCTCCATCTCTTGAATTATGACTTTAATGGAACAGAGTAAAATTACTTCATTCAGTGAGATCGACTTCACTGAGTTTTATAAGAGGAAACAATTTTGACTTCCAATGAAAAATAAATGACATAAGATAATATCACACATGAAAACTTTTTTAAACAGTAAGTTGGAACTGAGGAATAATTTTACATAACAAGGGAACAGTATAAAATGTTGTGCTCTTCCTGATTTCTCCTATCAGACATCTGAGCATTTCCATATCCAAACTTTTAGATTCTTTCAAGTAGTAGAGGATAGGCCAAAGTAAGCTGAGGAAGTTGTTACATAATTATATTTAATGACCCTTACCAAACACACAGTTCCTAGTATTACAGGACAATATTTCAGGGCCACAGTTACCAAGGATAAATAAACTCTTTTCAAAAGTGTATATGGATTAATGCCTGCAAAGGTTAAAAACATCAAACTCTGAAATATCATGACCTGACATTAATGACCCAATAATAGGTTGACATTTGCAATTCTTCTTGGGGGGTAATAGCCCACCATATGCAAAGATCAGCGTCTGCTGCTTATCTCAAAGGAAAAAATATGAGTAATAATGGTGCGAGGGAGGTTAATAACAGGTACCAGCTTAGCATAGCTTTTATCAGTCCGTTTAGAAAATGAACTGAGAATTGCTGTCATCTTGATTGGAAAGGGGAAAGGAAGAATGGGCCCATATGGGAGGCATCAGTCAGCTCCCAGCTTGTGCATGAAGGGTGTTTGCAAGGTTACCTGAGTTGATACCACAGAAAGCTAGAATTTACATGTCAAAGCTTTGTTCCTTTTTAAAAAATTTTCCTTTATAATGTATTGCCACACAAATCACTGGCCCTTAGGTTTAAATTTCACAGATATCTAAACTCACTTAAAAATTAAAATGCAATAATTTGTGATCCAAGACAGACCTACTCATTGTGATTTTTTAGAATGTTTTGTTTTGCTATTGTGCTTTGTTCATACCTGTTCTGTCTATCTAAAAATCCTAATCTTTGTTGAGGGTCTTAACTTTTCCATTGAACACTAATATAGTCTATAATGACAGTACCTGTCATGGAGGCTATTATAGTGAAGATAATTTTTTTAACTCTCATTTTTAAAATCACAATTAAAAACAATTCAGCATTAAAGTTATCATTGGGTTTTCCTGGCATACTGGGAAAAATGTCATTCATAAGCAATAGATTTTCATGTTTGTAATTTATTAAATTATGAGGATTTGAATTACTTGGTAATTTATTATGATTTGAATTACCTTGTAATTTCAGAATACATTGTAAAGAATGTGATGTATTTGGTTCTATGAATTATTTCATCAAAATTAATAGCCTTGCTTTACTAGAAAATATCCTAAGTGCAATGAGCCAGTAGATGTATAATGACTTGCTATAGATTATGTTTATTAACATTGCCTTTAATTAACATCTTTTCTCAGTAGAGTTGAAAGAGTTACACAATAAAATTTTAGAGTAAGTTTCTTGGAAATAATTTCATATGATGAAGGATGTAAGAATATATTAATCGATCCTAGATCAGTTGACATATATTTACAATATGTCCTAAGTATGAAAACATGAAAATTAAAACTTACTTCTAAATCTTCTTTTCCATTATTCTCTAAATTTATCGGAACTACAAATACAGTATCTGTTGTTTTCAGTATTGGGATGAATTCTATCATGGCTGGTTGATTCAATGCTGTAACTTTTTGTCCTTTCCCCTTAGCATTGAGATTATTAAACAATCTGAAAGAAACAATGTCACAGTTCTGTTTGGTATTTTTCCCAAGGACATGGAGAAGTTTTTGAAGGGTGTGGAAGAAGGGACACGCACCACAGCCCTGGAAAAGCTTAACAGCTTGAGTGTCCTCGGGTAAGAGAGGAGAAGGCAGTCAGTGGCAGCACACAGGTTTCACCTGAGGAAACAAAGAAGTAAACTTTATACTATAGACCAGAGCTCTCTTTTTATGCATTCTAAAGTTAAAATGATAAATCAATTTAAACTCAATATTGAAGTCCTGAACACCGTACTGATTCACTCTAATAGATGCTGCAGTGGGAATGCTGCTTTGATGTTGCTCAGACATCTTGTTTCAGAATGGGTTCTAAAAAATATTTGGTTACAACATGTAAACAAGTAGATTTAAATAACCACCTGACTGAAATTGTAGTTAGGAAGGAAACGAATTTCAAAATGTTGATCTAGAGTTAGCCAGAAGTCTATTCTTTTCAAGAAACATTGTTGAACGCAAATCCTACAGTTTGGGCTTTTTGTTTTTTCAACTCAGTTCCAACTGAGTGGTTCATACTTCCTACACAGGTAATTTCCTGCTTCAGCCCTTCTTGCTTAGGGTTAGTTTTGTACTTAATTTTGCACGGCAAGCATGAATCATGATCCATCTAGTTACACTTAATGCTGCAGCTAAAATGGCAGGTATGTACTGTAAGGTATATTAAATAAGTAGGTTTCATTAGGTAGCTGATGAAGAGAACACTGTGCGCTATTCAGGCAGGAAAAGAAGTTTATTTACCGAACTGCTTCCCCCAGCATGCATGGTGGAGAGGCATGGCTGGAAAAGGAAAAAAGGGACAACCCAGCCCTGGGCCAGAACTTATCTAGGCCAGGGACAGGAAGAGGTGTGGCCACACTGGATCCGGATGTGACCTCATGGTCTGGGACCCTCCTGAGGTCAGATGGGAGGCCTGTGACCAGAGGTGGCCCAGGATGTGACCTAGCAGGAAGGGAAGGTGACTGCTTCCAGGTCTGCCAGTTACTCAGGAAACAGATACTGGGCAGAAAGTTAGCCAAGAGGGAGGGAGGTGTCCCTGTTCATACCTTACATGTACCACCATACCAGATTTTCCTATTGAAATAAATCTCCAGGGCTAGTTTGGAACTGCCAAGACCCTGATTCTAGCTCCAATGTAACTGGGATGGCACAGTGGCTTTGAACCATAATCCGATTGATCTTCACCTCCCATAATAGCTAGGATTATAGTTATGAGCTGCCTTCACCTGGCTGACTTCTGAAAAACATAAAAATATGTATGCCACGGTATTTCATGTACATATAAGGAAAGGTTCTCAAATGTGTTTAAGCAAATGGGCTAAGAATTTAAAATTTAAAGGTATTAAACTTTTTTTTTAAGTTTGCTTACAGAAACCTTTAAAGTAACCTTTAAACCTTTAAAGTAATGCTTTCCTCCCTGAAGGCTTCAGTTTCTTACATAGCACATAAATTAATAGCTAAGCAATGGTTAGTTCTAACTTCAATTGAAAACATAAGAACATTATACTTGCATAGAGTTGTGTCTAATAAACTTAAAATGTGACAACTCTTACACAAGACAAATGAAGAAAATTAGCATCGATACTAAATAAATTACCCTAGGTGATTTTTTTCTTTTGCTTCTTTTGTATGTTCTTCCCTGTGTTGTCACTGTATTTGATTTTGGTACCCTGCATCTGGTATATACATTTATTTAATTTGGGGAGGGGAAAGAGAATAACAAAACTCTGAAACAAGGACATAAGATGACCCATTGCAACAAGGATACCCACAAGATACTGTATTGAAAATGAACTTTACAACTTCAGTGTAGGGGAGAGTGAGGGAAGGGAGGAAAGGGATAGTGGGAGAACAACAAAGGAGGGGGTAACAATGCTCTACAAGAAATGTACTCATTACCTTACTCATGTAACTGTAACCCCTCTGTACAGCATCTTTACAATAAAATAAAATTGAAAAAGCAACAAAATATAAAAAAATTACCCTGATGTTTTCTTACTGTAGTTTCACATTTTGAGATCTTAATTTAGATAGAAGATTCTGAATTACCATTTGCATAGAGATTGAGGAAAGTGTCTAACTTCATTATTTTATATGTGTTATCTGCTGAGCATGATACCATTTTTTGAAGATCATATTCTTGACCCACTGAAATGTTTTGCTGTTTATGGGTGTTCATATTTGATTTTGGGTTCAAAATACTATTTCATTGGTATATGGGTCAAACTTTTTACTAGTATGACATTTTTCATTTCTTCCACTTTCTGATGGGTTTTGAAATTAGGACATGTGAATTTTACAACTTTGTCTTTCTCTTCAAAATTGTTTCTGCTATTGAGGCTTCTATCCCATTGAATTTGCAAAACAGATTTAATGGCCACTGGGGTTTTGACAAGGGACATTTTCAATCTGCAGATTATTTGGGGGAGCAATTACTCTCTCATCATTTTTCAAATTATGCTATAGGATATCACTTGATTTGTTTAATTTAGCCAGGTTTCAGTATTTTTGTCATATGTACCTTCTACTTGCTTAGTTATTTTTTTTCCTTTTTTTAGACCTTTTTTTCTTTTGGATTTTATTGTGAATGCAGTTGTTTTCTTAATTTTCTTCTTGGGGCATTCAAACACCAATTGAATTTTGTACATTTATCTTACACATAGAAAAGTAACTATTTCATTGTTCCACAAATTTTAGGATGTATTTTTCATTGTTTTCTACATAAACAATCATTTAGTCTGTTAATAGGGCTGGCTTTGTTTATCTTCTAATTTAAATGTCTTTGTTTCTTCTTAGCTAATTACTCTGAATAAGACTTCTAATGCAATATTTAATATCAATAAATGATTTTCATTTACATATTCTTTATCATAAAAGCAGAGCTTTTATTCTTTTGCCATTGAATGGCTGATAATCTTTATGGTGAAAAAGTATTAAATTTTGTTTATATTGCTACCTTCATGTCTTTGGGGAATATCATGTGTTTTTTTTCTCTTTGTTCTAACAATTGCTTTATATTAAGTTGATTAATTTTCTTGCACACATTTCTTAGATAAATACTGCTTGTTCAAGGCATACAACTAGATTGCTGTTTGATATGGTGCATAATATTTTGATGAGGGTTTCCACACTTGCATTCAAAAATATAATATTCATCTGCAGTTTTCTTTGTTGGTTGTATCACTCTGATGTGGCAATCAATATACTTCTGGTTCTATAGCATGTTTTAAGATGATTTCTTCTTTTTTTTTTGTTACTGCTTCTTCACTGATACCTTGCTGATTACTGTAAATGTTGTTAACATACTCTTGATTAGTCATCTGAATTTCCATTGTAACCTCTTATTCATAGAAAAAAAGTAGATTTTTAAAGCCATATTTCAATTTCCAGCATTTTCTGCAAAAATTATAATTAAGATATAAGCCCTCCTTATTTGTATACTTGCTAATTTAACAGATATAAAGAAAGCATTTTAAATGTAAATAAAAGTAATCTGTGATTAGAAATTTCTTACTAACTCTGTAAAGAAAATTTTAAAATTTTTTCATGTTATTGTGACCTGAGAAATTATGGAGAGCTTTGAATAGAAAATAATGTTTATCAGTTCAAATTTTAAGATACCTATGACTTTTCTCTTTACCTTGCAACCAATAACTTTCATGGGTATAATCTTTAAAAGATAATAATTCAGAGCTTCAGAGAAAATTTCCATACAATAAATCATATGCTAGCTTAACTTCTCTAGAAAATGAAAATCTTTAGACTGAATATGATATACTTAGAAATAAGCCTTGTTGGCTCACTGTATATGCAAGAAAAATTGAAATGAAAAGTGACTATAAATAACAACCATAATTACTTGACAAATTTATAAATATCATTTTCCAACAATTTCTTTAAATATAGAGATTAAATATCTACAAGTGATCATGATATGACAAAAATATGTTTATGTAAATTGGCTAATAAGGCAATTATACAAAATAAATATATAAAATTATCTAATACTAATTACATTTCTCATATATATCATGAGTATATTATAGAAACCTTATATTATATGTAATATATACTATGAAATAGTATATATTATATCACTAACATATTATATAATGCATGAAATATGTTATATATTATGATTTATACATTACATATTCATATGTTATATTAATGTAAATATTTATATAATATGGATGCTTTCTCCATTTTCTCCCTGATGATATTTAGGTATAAAATATTAAAAGAATATCACTCTTTTATTTGACTATTGTATGCATGGTAGGAACATCATTTCAACTAGGCTCAGATTATTAATTGAACTAGAGGCTTGAAACAAGTAAGTGCATAGATAACTTGTAAGGACAACATCTTATTAATTTTACTCACCTCAGAATAAGATTGTATAGTGTGATAACATTTAGAACCATACTTGTACAATTTTTTAAATAAACATTTCATGAAAATAATTCATTAATGTACCTCACAGATGAATAAATCTATATCCATTTTAGTTAAAAATATAAAAACTACATAAAGCAGGAAATCTTGTTTCTTTCCCAAAGGTAAGCTTTCTAGAACTGCACTTCCCACTTTCAGAGGATGGCTGGAAAATGTACGAACTTGCAGAATGTTCTTTTATGGTATCTGAAAATATATGTCCTCAAGTACACTGAACTAATTTTTCTTTTTTTTTTTTTTTTACAACTTCTTTAGAGAATCAAGATTTGCACTCATTCTTCAGTGTTCTAGCTCAATTTCTCAAACTTTAGCTGCCACTGAATTACCTGGAAGTTTTACTAATGTCCAGATATTAGGTTCTACCAATATTAAATATGGTGTGGAGCCTAATGCTTGCATGTCTTCAGTCACAGTGACACTGATTTGTTAGGTATCTTATTAACTAAGCCTCAATCTAATTATTCAACTTAAATCACTTCACTTTCTTTTGGGCTTCTGGACAATAGTTTCCAAATACAACTTTATTCCCATTCCAAACAGCAAGTGCAATGTTTATTCTAATTTTCTTCATTTTAATTGATGTGTCACTTCATATTTGTTTTCTTTATATTGTTGCTGAGGATTGTGAAGTAAGATGATGTCCAGAGGGGAAAGAACAAAGTACCACAATTGTTGACGTAGATTTTTAAGTCCTTCCATGTACATGAAGTAAATGATCTCAGTATAATTCATATAGTAGAAATTGTGAAATTGAATAGTGCCCTTGGACATAACCCAAATACAGATTTCATTTTGTTATTTCAGTTTGCTTTAAAGAAAAGAAAGTGTTGAATCAAGAATAAAAGGAATTAAACCAAGATTCCATTTATTTTCTTTCTACCCTTTGTATGAAGAAGTTCCCTGAATATACTGTTATTTGGAATAAGTAAAGCAATATGTTTCTATATGCTACTTCAATGTAGACAAGAGTTTTGTCATGATTATAATAACATGACCCATTTTTTTGGTTGGTAGGAACAGCTAGTTATTAAATTATTTTCTCAACATTTTATGATAGTAAGATTAGGCCAACTTTCCATTTATCCTGCATTCCTTCACCTGGACTAAATGCTTCAGTCTCTCTCGTGATCTAAAACATTTCTTTTCCCTGGGGGATTACAACAATTCCTCAGATGTATTCTTCATTTGATAAAATCTTAATCTTATCTCTTTTAATTTTTGTTCTTTCAACAAAACTCTCCCTTCCATGACTTACATGTGTGAGACCAAAGTAGCAGAGAGAAGATTCCATGCTTTTACTGTTTCAGTTCATGCTCTCCTACTTTTTCCATTTTGAAAAACAGCATCTTTGTTAACCGGAATTACTCTTCCATTTATGATCTAGGCTCCCATACTTTCTATTTTTCTCTATTTTTTTGAAATTATTTTTCCTCTATTTGTTGTCTTCCAGTTCTGGAATGTACAGACAGCAGGACAGTCTTTAGAGAGGAATAGGGACAGGCAATCCAAGATGGACTTAAGAGCAAAGACAACAGCAATTGGCTCCAGTTTGCTAGTCCTTGTTTTCAAATGAGACCCACAACCCATGAGAGTTAGAGTATCTGAGAATTCTTCTAGTTAAATAAGGTTTCAGCTCATTATAACCAATAATATTTAATGATCGGCCATTAAAACTAAGGAAAGATCATCTACTTATGAGATAGACCAAGCTCAAAGTCTAAAAAGCACAAGCATAGAGAATGTGAAGAAACAAAAGTCCTTTAAAATTCCAGAGAGGTCAGCATGGGCAATAATATTTAAGTTCAAGAGACCCAGAATCTAAGTGGAAGGCCATAAGACACAACAAATTAGACAGCTACTTTAAAATATAGGGTAAGGTGGTCATCCAATGGTGACTACCAAGGACTCAGTACTGCCTACACAGGCAACACTGCCTGTAGGAACCCAGATCTAAAGCTCCACTAGGGACATTATGTACTAAGAAACTGAGACCAGAAAACACGACCAGGAAGTCATACTTAGTGTTTGATATATAAATCCATTCATTCATTCAACAAACATTCAGTGGTCACTTTGTGACAGTGCTATGATTGATTGGTCCTGGTTCAATAAGAGTTCACAAAAGTAGTTCTTCAGAATATATAATATACAGATTTTAAAGGTTGAGCTCATATGTTAAAAAAGACTTCACAATAGTGAGAAAAAAAAACAAATGTACTAACCTAGCTTCTGTACATGAAGCACCTTGCATATATTTCATTATTTACTCATATATGATTTATACTCATCATTTATATATTTTCTCACAGTGTCTGAATGTGTCTTGTAGGATTCATACTTGCTCTCAGATTGTGGGTTCACTAAGAATTTAATGTAAAGGATTTAAATGATCTTAAATGCTCAATTAATATTGTTGGAATCTCATTTTGGGAAGGTAATAAATATGTAGATTATTTTAGGTTACTGCTAATTATTGTTGATTGTGAAGAAGTTAGTCTTGGAACTAATTTCTTTGTGTGGCCAGTAGTAATTATTTCAAAAGATCTTTGAAATAGTGCCCATTAAGCATGTCCATTTTAGCTTGTAATTTTGTAAGTTCATATTGTTTTTCTTCTCTTCATTTGTAATATAATTTCCCCACTGTCATTATATTGAACTAAGTGTAACAAAACTGATAGTGACATGTGACTTATGATATCAGAAATTTATCCTCTTTAGTTGAAACCTCTTTTAAATCATTTTTATGATACTAGAAATTAAGTCTAGGGTCATGAGCCTTGTTGAATCTTGTTGAATTATTTGATCAGATGAAGTATGTAAAAAATAATGATAAAAAATTAGTCTAGCCCTAATGGTATCCCAACAGAATGGATAAACTATTTTTTTTTTAATTTTAAAAGTCACAGTTGGACTTACTGGGTATGGCCAACTCATTTTCTCTCCATTGTCTTCACATTTTCCCAGCTCTGCATCACTTGACATAACTGACATTACCAGCTCATATTTTTTTTTAAAAAAAAGTGTAACTGTGCCCTTCAGGAGGAATTGTATCCTTCTTCTACCTGTCTCCAAAGCCAATGGCCACTAACATGGACTAGAGAAACCATAGAACCTGAAGACATGCAAAAAAAAGTTTAAAATATGGTAATATCATATAATGACCAGGTTAATATACATAGGCTATCTCTGACTTTTCATACTAAGGAAGTGTCATTGTCATCAGTGTCAACTATCAAAGCTGATACTGTTAAACACAGAGCAACATAGATCACCATTCCTCAAAATGCTAGGTTTCTTATTTATTATGTCTAAAAATGTGTGGAAAATGTAATTTGAGAATACTGAATTTCATACACCATATATATCCACTTAATGACATACTTATTTATTGAAAAAATGGAAAAGTAGAAATATATGGGAGCTGAGGATTAAGGCCCAAATAATTATTTTAATATTTAAGCATTCTGTCAACAAAAGTATTGTTTTAATATACAATGAAAAATAAGATTTCTGTCTCTCAGAACCTATTTTCAGCACATTCTTTTAGTTGGATCAAGGACTCATTATATTTAAATGCCTATGTATGTGTGTTTTGTGTATATAAATGATATATATGTGTATTTGTATATATATGATATATGTATGTGTATATGGATGCATATGACATATATAACACAACATAGTCAAATAATACATCAATATTCTTTCCTTATAGGGTACTATTATGGAAATAGAATGCATAATGAACAATCAACTAACTGAAGTCCATTTAGATAAACATATTCTAAAGCAAACTGATTATCATTTTAAACATGTCTAATTTTTGAAGACATTTTCATCCATTCTATTACCTAGTCTTTCTTACACAGTTACTTATTAAGTACATATCAGGTTCAAGACAGTATTAGAGTGTATTTGGTAGACAATATTTATGTTTCCAAGTTTGTTTACATGTCTTCAGGTTCTATGGTTTCCTTCCCTGCCATGTGTGGTTTCTCTAGTCCATGTTAGTGGCCATTGGCTTTGAGGACAGGTAGAAGAAGGATACAATTCCTCCCAAAGGGCACAGTTACACTTTAAAAAAAAAAATGAGCTGGTACTGTCAGTTATGTCAAGTGATGCAGAGCTGGGAAAATGTGAGGACTGAGGAGAGAAAATGAGTTGGCCATACCCATTAAGTCCAACTGTGACTTTTAAGAGATTGCTTCAATCAAGTAGTGAGATTGGAAACTAGATTGCAAGATGCTACAGAGTAAATGAGCAGTAAGAAATTAAATGAAGTGTGAATAGACCAATGCTTTTTCAACCTTTCAATTCTTTTCTCAAAAGTAGAGTCCATTTTTAAAAATAAAATCTTGCATGAAACTCTAATTAGATAAGAAGTCAAATTTTTAATACCTCCCTTTCCTCTCTACTTCTGCCAAAGTGAAATCCACTCAGATCCTGCTCTTTATTATTGAAATAAACTGAAAAACATATAGGGTACAATGGCCTCTGAGAGTTTAACTGTTAGAGTATTTTGTTCTAGGATATAAACATAGTTTATAAATAGAGACTAGCAATTAAACACTATTTTTATTTTTAGGATTTTATGAATCTTATGATAGAGAATAGGCTTTAAATTTAAAGTCTATAAACAACAGCAAAACCCTAAAAATAAAAATGTTGTTTAATTCTTGGACTTTCTATTTAGCTACACTTTTATCAGAGAGCAACATAATCTAACATAGCAACCCTCATTTTCTTCTCTCTGTATAATTAAAGTAAAAGATAACCACTAGATTTGTCACAATTAATTAATGGACGGGAGATGCTTACACTGTGCCTGACATACATGATATTCAATACATGCAATAAGGCCATAATTAGAAGTGTCAACTTTTGGTATAACTCAAAATATATGAGAAGACTGACTTTATGCTCAAAGGCATAGATCTATCTATCTATTTATCATTTCTATCTATCTCACAATCTAGATGAATGACAAAAACGTCTTTATAAATCATATTTGAAGATATTTGTTTCACAAACACAATAAGGTTTTGTTATAGACACAGCCCTATCATATTTAGTAATCTTTCCTCTTTTTTTCTTTTTTTAATTTTTATTTATTTTTTATTGTGAAAATACTGTACAGAGGGGTTACAATTACATGGGCAAGATAATGAGTACATTTCTTATCAAGCATTGTCGCCTCCTCCTTTGTTTCCCCTTCCCATCCCTTCCCAGCCTCCTCCCGCCCCATCCCCCCAATCCTAGTAATCTTTTCTTGTTCCACGTGTAGATGGTTTGTTCAAGTCCATAAAGATTGAGGCAAAAATAGATTCATAGGTGTTTGTGGTATTGACTTTGGGTAAGGTTCTTAAAATTCTTTTTAATAATCCTCCCATATCCTTTTCTGTGTTTCTACTTTCTTAGCACAGAGCAAGTTATGCTTCAATTGACTTTCTGTCTGCTTAATAAATATTGATATACTGGATGCATTCAGGCATGGCCAGGTGTGATCCATCTTTAAAGGTAGAGTTGTTATTCTGAGAGTTTGCAATTTATTTATTCCTCATTCATTCTTTCATCTTTTGAGAGGAATCATTATGCAAATATTGAGCCCATTAATGAAACACTAGCTTATGAAAAAATAATAGCTGTTCAAAACAAGATATCATCTTCTGTAGAGCAGAATGAATATAGACCTTATGGCACACATTGTATTAGTATTTTTTTTAGATAATAGGGAAAAGTAATTGAAGGTAAATGTGCAATTTTCTGATTGTAAAAACTGCAGTACACTGCAATAATTGAGGAAACAAATATATATATATATATATATATATATATATTTCTCTTACTATGGGCACAAAATTATCTTAGTCTGAAACAGCATATAATTATATGATTTCTCAAGGATTATTGGAGACACCTAATATTTAAAGTATCTATTTTTATGAGACTAAACAATTTATATTGTCTCCATATAAATAAAATAATTCAGTCTATTTTGCCTACCGGTACTGTTAATTAAGACAATGAGTAAATTAGCTACAGACTGGCTTATTAAGAAATACAAATACAAATTTAAATTTCATGAAATTGCTGACCATCCCTTGATTTATTGAGGTATAACTGATTTAAAAATACATATTTTTACAGTGTATAACTTGGTATTTTGATATATATATACTTTTTGAAATTATTCTTATAAGCAAATTAATATATCTAGCACCTAACATCATTATCATCAATTTTTTTCTGTGCTGAAGACATCAAAGATCTACCCTATATGATGTTTTCAAGTATATAATACTTTTTAATATATATTAAGAAATTAAGTATAGTCACCATACAGCAAGTATCATTCCCAACCTTACTCATTATGTAAACTTTTTTTTGTCAATCTTGGGGCTTGAACTCTGGGCCTGGGAGCTATCCCTCAGCTCTTCAGCTCAAGGAGAGTGCTCTACCATTTGTGCCACTTCCGGTTTTCTGGTGGCTTATTGGAAATAAGAGTCTCATGGACTTTTTTCCCTGGGCTGGCTTTGAACTGTGATCCTCAGATCTCAGCCTCCTGAATAGCTTGATTACAGATGTGAGACACGGGTGCTTGGCTAAAATTTTCTTCTTTTTTATGCTGAATAATATTCCATTTTATATATAAATAAAATATATGTAATGTATTACACAGAAAAATATACAATATGACACATATTATCAGTCATCTGTAGATGGATATATAGACTATTATAAATATATTTTTAAATTCTCTTCTAAACAAGGCATGATATTTCTACTTTTATATCTATGTATTTTTAATCTTCACCTATCTAAATAGGACCTTTTAAAAAATATTGTAAAAGTGACATACAGAGGGCTTACAGACCATTTTTTTCCTCTATGATATATTCTGATATGCCAGAACTTCTAAGCAAAAGTGATGATTCTATCATCTTATTCCTCACATCTGTAATTACTGATATCCATCAGTGATGCAGAAAGAGACAAGTATTTTGCTAAAAGTTTTGTGTAGAGTGATGCTCTCTCTCCCAGGAATCAGGCACACAGTTTCAATTGTGACAGTAGCTCTCATTTTATGCAGTCTGAATTTGATAGCCTTCATAAAGCCATTGGTGCAAAAGATCATGAAAGTAGACTAGTAGGAAATTCAGACCCATGTTTGTATTAGAAGATTTGCTATATAATAGAAAAATATAGGTTTTTCCAATTGCTTTATGAAACAATTACCCTCTGATTTTCTACTTTAAAACTTTTAAGATCATGTTGTTCTGTCATTCAGTCTGTCTTTTTCTAAAATTCTGGCCTTACTTCTTCAAATTACCTTGTTTGAACAATCTGAATAAATATAAAAGCAGTGTATACTTTGAATGTATACTTTGCATAGGAAACACTAGGGAATAGCTGTGAAGTGTCTAATTGCTAACTCATAGCAACAGCATGGATGATGAATCTTTTTCAGGGCAAGTTTGGGTCAATAGATGTTCAGGTGGTTATGTACTGAATATATTATATGATTATTTCATAAATATTTTTATGTCAGTTGCAGTTAACTTTTAGGACTCAAAATGTTAAAGTAATATGATATTGAAAAAATAGAACAAAAGTAATTGCAAGAGTTACAGGGGAAGGGGGCAGTTTTTTCTTGTAGAAAACTATATATATATATATAAATACTTGAAATTTAAATTTGAAATGACTATAAAACTAAGGCTTTCTGTGCATTACAAGTTGTGACATTATTAATGATGGCTGTGTTCAGGAACTAAAGAAAGGAGAGTTAGGATATGAGAAAAACATTTGTTTTCATTTCAGATGTATTTACAGTTTCCATTTTTGTATTTAACATGTATATGTATCATTTTCATAATTTAAGTAATTACTTAATATCTTACAGAGAATATTCATTAATAGTTGAATAAAATCCAGCTATACCTCCTCTTCTTTGAAATTAATAATAAAATTCTCATCTGTTAATATGATTTTAAATGACATAGACTTAATGAATCTTCCTATAAAGTTAGACAAAAAGAACTGTGCAATTTAATTTTGTCTTAAATTTTGTTCTGTTAACAATTAACATTTTCATTTAATGACTTTAATCCTTGAACTGAGTTTGAGAGAAATGATTTAGCTCCTTATTATAGTGTTTCCTACTTTGTCAATAATGTCATCTGCAGTATAGGGATATATAGATTTAGGAATACATAGCTGTTCTTATACAAATGAGTAAGAAATTTCAATATTACTCATTAACTCCAAAATGCCTACATTTGAAGAAACAAAGTACAGAGAGCTAATTAATGTAGAGCTCCTTATGTGGACTGTCTATTTTCATATACAGAATGAATTTTCTAAACAATACAGTTCTGCCCAGTCTTGTCCCTGAAATCAGACAAACAAATATTTGTAGTCCAATACCCTAGAACAAGAGACTACCATGAGGAAGAGATTATAAAATTGAAATACTAATGCATCGTTTCTGGTCAGCAGAAGTCATGGGAACTGAGTATGAGGCCATTCTCCATTTCCTGAAGAATAATGAATGCAAAGTCAGCCCCTTAAACCTACTAACAACTGACTTTCATGTCCACCTACATATTACCATTTATACTGAATATTCTCATATTCCCTAAATTTCACTCAAAGGACCTTTCTGTACTCCAAACGTTTATATGAAATTTGTGACAAAACATCTCCACATAAAAAGAGAAGAAAATAATAAATAAATAACATGTTTCTAAATACCTATTTGTCTATTTTTGCATATTGAAAATCTTTCTTGATGATTATACCACAAGTTGTTTCTCTTATTTCTCACACAACATTTTTCATATAACCAGTTTCTACTTCGCCTAATCAAAGGGACATAGTAATATATGGATTACTTGAGTCTGATTGATGGATTTGCTTTTCACTTCAAATCCCTTGACTGTTTGGGATCAATTTAGCCATTTTATTGATATGTAAGGAAGGCCTAGTTTAAAAACAAAGGAAAGGCACCTTTCCTTTTGTCCTACATTCTCAAGCATTAGCTAAGACTTCAAAACAAACAATAACAGGTGCTGGAGAGGATGTGGCCCAATGGGAGCCCTAATACACTGCTGGTGGAAATGTAAGCTTGTTCAATCACTCTGGATATTCCTTACAGTACTATACTGAGAACTGCCCTATGATCCAACAATTTATTCCTGCATATTTATCCAAAGGATTTTAAACCAGGATACAGCAAAGCCACCAACATAATCATGTTTATTGAAGCACTAGTCACATAGCCAAGGTATAGAATAGGACAGATGCTTCTGAAGGGACAAATAGATCAAGAAAATGCAGTATGTATACAGAATGGAAATTTCCTCATCCATTAGACATAATGATATCTTACCATTTATAAAAAGATGGAAAGAGTGGGGAAAATATACATTAAGTAAAATAAGTCAGGCCCAGAGAGACAAAGGATGTGTGATTTCCCTCATACATGGAAGCTAGAATTGATTTATAAACCTGTAAGAATTTACATTGGTTGGTATGCAAGTTTATACGAGCAGATTAACTGACATACAAGAAACTCAATGGAGATCTCTAATAGTGTAATACCTTGGTTCAACAAAACACCAGAGAGCAGGTACTTGCATGGGATGGGGTCATGGAAAGAGCAGTAGAAAAATGATGTGGAAAAGAATGCAGTCAAAAATTCAATGTATATCCTACGAAATTTAGAAAAATGAGGGAAGGGTTGGATTGGGAGGGATGGGTGAGACTGTAGAAAGGTTGACATTGATCAGAATGCACTGTATTCATAAACGGCTGTGTTAAATAGCAACTACTTTAGTACAACTACTTAAAGGTAATAATAATTTTAAAAGAACTTAGTAGCAGAATTCCTTTTGACACAAAAGAGAAGAAGATGAAGAGATGTTCTCAAACTCTGCTGTAATAATTACTTTTAAAAATGGTCACTTCTTACCTACTTCCCACTTTACTCCCCTTCAGAATGCTTTTATCACAGGTTGTACAACCAACCTGAAATAAAATAGCTCCACCCAATAACAACTGAGTATAACATTGCAGTTGTGAAGTTTAGTATTTTTTTGCACTTGTAAGATAAATAAAACAGGGAATTATGTTATATTACATATTTTTCTTACATTTTCATCAATATTTCTTCCTTCCTGAATAGCATTCGAAAATAAAATCATGTTTGGAGACATGGTTCAAGGACCCAAACACAGAGAACAGAATAGGATCATTATGGTGATCTAGAAAATGAACAGAATTACAAGTGTCCATTTTATATTAAGGATTCGGGATTTTATCTAATAGACAATAAAACACTACTTAACATTCCTGTAAAAATTTTAAATTTGAAAGTATCATAGCAAGATATATTTTGCTCAAGGGCATTCACTCGTGGATTAGAATGAATGGAAGAAAAAATACTTTTTAGGAAAATCTGTTTACTTAGAGTGGGGCAGTCAGTTGGAAGAGAAATGATGGACCATAATAGCAAGTTTGCAGAATATGCAAATGCAACACTTAAATGATCTTCCATTGTTTAACATATGTTAATTAACATAGTGAAGTAATCTCTAAAATGTGTAAGGAATGTAACAAAATTGTAATTTTTTTCTAAGGGTAGCATTGACTTTAATAAAGTAAATAAAAATATATTGTCCATAGAAAAAGCTGTAATGTGTAAGTATCAATCAATTAAAATTTTGAAATGGACATTCTAAGTGAAGGAAAGGATTTTCTGATCAAATTTCTGTTGAGAGTATTATTTCTTCTTACTTCTTTCATGTTCTTTTTTTTTTTTTTTATAACTAAGTGGAATTTTTTATTTTTGTTTTAATATTTTTTTTTTAAATTGTATTTTATTTTATTTGAGAACATACTGTACAGGGGGGCTACAATTACATGGGCAGGATAATGCATACATTTCTTACCAAGCATTGCAGCCTCCTCCTTTGTTTACCCTTCACTTCCCTTCCAGGCCTCCCCCCTCCCCCCACCCAATTTTACCCCCCTCCCCCCACCCAATTATACCCCCCTCCCCCCCCCCACACCGACATTGTAAAGCTGGTTTTGACATGACATTTTGTTCTTCTCATTGTTGCAACAGGTCCACCTGAATCCTTAAACGACTTGTTTGTCCCCATCTCCTCCACATGTTATACTGACATCAAATATAGTGAAAGCAGGGGTTACACTGTGGGGGAGGGACATACAAAGCAACAAAGAAATAATCTTATAAATGCGTTAGAAACACATGCATGAAAGAAACGAAAACATTAAAATACATATTTAAGGGTTCATTTTCCTAACATCACATTATCTGACCTTTTCCGCTTGACTCATACCTATACTAGATATTGCAAATAAGGGAAACCATGGGACCTATGCTTCTTTGGGCCTGGCTTACTTCACTTAATATAATTTTTTCCAAACCTTTCCATTTCCTAACAAATGGGGCAATGTCATTCTTTCTGATGGAGGCATAGAATTCCATTGTGTATATATACCACATTTTCTTGATCCATTCATCTACTGAGGGGCATCTGGGTTGGTTCCATATCTTAGCTATGGTAAATAATGCTGCAATAAACATAGTTGTGCTGGTAGCTTTAGTGTGGTCTTGTTTGTAAACATTTGGGTAAATGCCCAAAAGTGGGATTGCTGGATCATAGGGGAGATCTATGTGAAGCCTTCTGAGGAACCTCCATACTGCTTTCCAAAGTGGTTGAACAAGTTTACATTCCCACCAACAATGAAGTAAGGTTCCTTTCTGTCCACATCCCCTCCAGCATCTGTTGTTGTTAGAGTTCTTGATTTTTGCTGTTCTAACTGGAGTGAGGTGATATCTCAATGTTGTTTTGATTTGCATTTCTTTTATGGCTAGGGATGTTGAACATTTCTTCATGTGTCTATTGGCCATCCTTGTTTCTTCTTCAGAAAAGCTTCTCTTTAAGTCTTTCGCCCACTTATTTATTGGGCAGTTGATTCTTTGAGGATTTGTTGTTGGGTGGTTTAATTTTTTGAGTTCCAAGTATATTTTAGATATGAGACCCTTGTCCGTTGTATGGCTAGTAAAGATCTTCTCCCAATCGGTGGGCTTTCTATTGATCTTGCCAGCTATGTCATTTGCCCTGCAGAAGCTCTGCAATCTTATGCAATCCCATTTGTCCAACCTTTCTTTGATTTGTTGTGCTTCCGGGTCTCTATTCAGAAAATTTCGACCTGAGCCCAGGAGACCTAGGGTTTCTCCTATTCCATCCTGTAATGTTTTCAGAGTGTCTGCTTTGAGTTCAAGGTCTTTGATCCATTTGGAGTTGATTCTGGTACAGGGTGATATATAAGGATCTAGCTTTAGTTTTCTACATGTAGTTAACCAATTTTGCCAGCACCATTTACTGAAGAGGCTGTCTTTCTTCCATTCTATTGTTTTAGCTTCCTTATCGAAGATTAGATGGCTATAGGTCTGTAGGTTCATTTCTGGGTTTTCAATTCTATTCCATTGGTCCTGAGGTCTGTTCTTATGCCAATACCAAGCTGTTTTGATTACTATGGCTTTATAGTAGAGTTTGAAGTTTGGTATTGATATTCCTCCAGCAGTGTTCTTTCCGTTGAGGAGCGTTTTTGCTATTCGGGGTCTTTTATTGTTCCATATGAATTTTTGGATTGCCTCCTCTATTTCCTTGAAGAATGAGGTTGGAATTTTGATAGGTATCGCATTGAATTTGTAGATAGCCTTGGGAAGTATTGCCATTTTCACGATGTTAATCTTGCCAATCCAGGAGCATGGGAGGTTTTGCCATTTTTTAAGTTCTGTGTTGATTTCCTTTTTCAAGATTTTAAAGTTTTCAGTTTTCATCATAGAGGTCCTTCACTTCTTTGGTTAAGTTAATTCCTAGGTATTTTATTTTTTGTGGGGCTATTACAAATGGAGTTGCTTTCCTAATTTCAGCCACACTTTTCTCATTGTTGGCATATAGAAAGGCCATTGATTTTTGGGGGTTAATTTTATAACCTGCTACTTTGCCAAAGTTTTGAATCAGCTTGAGTAATTTGGGAGTGGAGTCTATGGGATTCTTTAAATACAAGATCATGTCATCTGCAAAGAGGGAGAGTTTTATTTCTTCTTTCCCTATTTGGATCCCCTTTATGTCTGCATCTTGTCTTATTGCTGTAGCTAGGCATTCTAATACTAGATTGAAGAGAAGTGGAGAGAGTGGGCATCCTTGTCTTGTTCCTGAGTTAAGAGGAAATGGCTTTAGTTTTTCACCATTGAGTATAATGCTGGCTGTAGGTTTGTCATATACAGCCTTTATTGTATTGAGGAATGTTCCATGGAGTCCTAATTTTTCCAGAACCTTCATCATAAAGGGGTGTTGGATCTTGTCAAATGCTTTTTCTGCATCTATTGAGATAACCAAGTGGTTCTTATTCTTGCTCCTGTTGATGTGGTGAATAATATTAATTGATTTGCGTATATTGAACCAGCTTTGCATTCCTGAAATGAATCCTGTTTGATCATGGTGTATGATTTTTTGGATGAATTGTTGAAGTCGATTGGCCAAAATTTTGTTGAGAAGTTTTGCATCAATGTTCATCAAAGAAATGGGTCTATAGTTCTCTTTCTTTGATGAGTCCCTGCCTGGTTTTGGGATGAGGGTTATGATGGCTTCATAGAATGTGTTCGGTAGTGAGCTTTCTCTTTCAATTTCATTGAAGAGTTGGAGGAGTATTGGTGTGAGCTCTGCTTTGAAGGCCTTGTAAAATTCCGCTGTAAAACCATCTGGTCCTGGACTTTTCTTAGCTGGGAGGTCTCTTATTGCTGTTTCTATTTCAATGCTTGATATGGGCCTGTTAAGCTGGTTTAACTCATCTTGGTTTAGTTTTGGCATGTCAATATTTGCTAGGAAAAGGTCCATTTCTGTCAAGTTCTCAAACTTATTAGCATAAAGTTTTGAGAAGTATCCCCTAATAATGTTCTGAATCTTGGTTGTTTCCGTGGTGATGTTTCCATTCTCATCTCTGAGTTTATTAATTTGGGTGTGTTCTCTCCTTTTTCTGATAAGGTTTGCTAAGGGTCTGTCAATTTTGTTAAGTTTTTCGAAGAACCAACTCTTTGTTTTGTTGATTCTTTCTATAGTTTTTTTGGATTCTAATTCATTTAATTCTGATTTAATTTTGATTATTTCTTTCCGTCTACTGGATTGGGGTTTATCTTGCTGCTCTTTTTCAAGGAGGTTTAGATGTGTCATTAAATTGTTAGTTTCTGATCTCTCCAATTTGTTGATGTAGGAGCTCAGAGCTATAAACTTGCCTCTGAGTACTGCCTTTGCTGTGTCCCAGAGGAGCTGGTAATTTGTGTGTTCATTTTTGTTGAATAGCATGAACATTTGAATTTCCTTTCTAATCTCTTCCATGACCCACTCATGATTCAACAGTGTGTTGTTCAGCCTCCATGTGATACCGGACTTTCTTTGGTGGCTTTTGGTGTTGAGATGTAATTTTATTCCCTTGTGGTCAGAGAGAATGCAAGGTATAACTTCAATGTTTCTGAATTTAGACAAGTTTGCTTTGTGGCCTAAAATGTGGTCTATTTTAGAAAACGTTCCATGTGCTGCTGAGAAGAACGTGTATTCTGTTGCTGCTGGGTGAAATGTTCGGTAAATGTCTGTTAAGTCTAGTTGATCTATGCAGCTGTTTAGATCTGCGGTTTCTCTGTTGAGTTTTTGCCGAGTTGATCTATCTAGTGGGGAGAGTGGTGTGTTAAAATCCCCAACAATTAATGTCTTTGGATCTATATGGGATTTGAGGGAAAGTAGTGTTTCTTTGATAAATTTGGGTGCTCCATTGTTTGGCGAATAGATATTTAGAATTGTAATATCCTCCTGAAGGAGAGATCCTTTAATTAGTATGTAGCGACCTTCTTTATCTCTTCTCACGAATTTTAGTTTGAAGTCTATTTTATCTGATATTAGGATTGCAACTCCCGCCTGTTTCTTTCATGTTCTTATAAAAATATTTCTAATTTCCTCAGACTGTTCTATATGGTGGACTTTTTTGTCTTAACGACTCATATATTTTTCATATGTCTAAATGTCAACTGCATTATGTTGCATTTTCTGTGCTGTATTAATCATTTGTTATTCTTCTTTTGAAATGTGGCCTTTTCTATTCTAATTTTACAACAAACTATAAAAAATTCAGTATGAAATCACAGTGCATGCAATTGCATTCAAAATATCTCAAATTTCTAAATGTTAAAAATGTCAACGTTTATATTTTTCTTTCAGGCAAACATTATTAATGTGCAGTTGTCCAGAACCTTCTCTAAGCCCCAAGAGTGTATGTGGGAAGTCACCCAAAGGATAGGATTCTTGAGATAAAAGCCATCTTAGTGATAGATTGTGTGTCCGGGATGTCAGAACAGACTGTCTAGGGGCTGAGGGTAGTGAGGAGAGGCTGTTTACACTCAGTCTGGAATGCTCTGAGTAGAAAGATGGATACCTAAGGGGTGAAGATAGTGAAAAGAGCTCTATACCAGAGAAAGTGGGTTCTGAGAGTATCAGGATATTGGTAGATATAAAAAAATTATGGGATTTCAGTAGGATTCACACTCCTTGTTCTTGTATGATATACTTAATGTTTTTGAGATTCAAGTTAGCATTTCATGGGACTCTCCTCCTCTAATTGCTCCAATACACAAGAAGATGATGCCAATAGAAGAGTTTTTAGTATTTCAAGTACAATGAATTTCAGTTTTAGATAATCTTAATCAGCAAATACCTTATATTCCAGGAAATAGGACGTGGAAATTGGCAGTTTATAATTAAAAGTTACTGTTTATAATTAAAATGTATTGTCCCATAACTCTATTGACCTCATTCACCTTCTCTACATTTTCCTCTGCAGTAACAGTTATTATTCTAGGTGTCAGTGGCTCTGTCCTCTAATACTAGCTACTCAGGAGGCTGAGAAGGACTTCAGTTTAAATCCAGTCTGGGCAAAAAGTTCAAGGGATTCCATTTCAACAGGAAAGCTAGTTGTCCAGTGCATTTCCACCATGCCAGATATGTGGGAAGCACAGCTCATGTCAGCTGGTGAAAAGAAGTGAGACCTTATCTTGAAGAAGTAACCAGAGCACAAAAGGAAGAAAAAGATAAAGGGGTTGTAGAGGGGGGGGGCGCTGAGAATGTGGCTAAGTAATAAAGTGTCTGCCTAAAAGCTCAAATGTCAATACCAGAAAAAATAAAAATAAAAGAACCATCAGCACACATTAATAAATACTTCCACATCAAGCCTCAAGAAAATTTAGACACCTGTTTTAGAGCAACCCAAACTTCTATAGTCTCAATTAGAAAAGAATAAGCAGGATGTTGCTTTTCAATTAACATTGAACGTGGTACCACATAATTTTTCTAAGACTCTCAAACTCCTTCCCAGGTGTGGAAGAAATGCAAGCCAAGATGAAGGATTGTGAATTTTTGTGTTGAACCTTCTTAGAAACTTAATGTTTCAAATACTTCAAAACCAAACTACCAACCATTGTGTTAAATAAAATGTGCTGTAGGATTAAATAAATTTTATAAAGAGCTTGTTTACTCTACTGAAGAAAAACATATTTCTATGATATACAGGATAATGACATGCAGGTGGCTTTTGTAGCTGTTCAACTTTTACCTTTCAGTAAATCTATTTTATGTCATTTTCCTTGTAATTTTTGGCTTTGCTTTGTTTATTTAAAAGGCCATATAAATATAGTCATTCTTTCAGTACATGGTGTTCCTCATAAGTGTTTTATTATGCTCACTAATGAGTTCCAGCTTGTCTTTTGCAAGATGCCCTATTTCTTAATGACCCTCGATAAGAAAAAATACACTTTAGTCTAAAATCTTTTTTTTTTTTATCAAAGGTACAACTTGCTCATCAAGACATAAGGCAAATGCCAAATCTGATTAAGAACTATAATAATTGTAAGACAGAAAACTAATTAATGCTTCCAAATATCTGAACCTACATGGATTTGTTCTAAAGATTTTAAAGTAACACATGAGTTATAGCAAAGACAGTTTTAAAGGTTACTTTTTAGTATATATAAAAATCTATGAGAACCCACAAAAAACACATGAGTGATATTTTTGTATCTTGGCAATTGACAATAAATCCCTAGTACTATACTACATTTTTAAATCAGTATGAATTGTGTTACTTGCTAATAGTAACTTCATACTGACCTGTTCTTATTCTACAATGTAGCTCCATATTCTTAGAAATTGACTTTCTAAATAGAAAATATATGGAATACCCATATATTAAATTATTCTTCCCACTTTCTAATAAATGGTTATGATGAGAGCAAGCCAACTTAAATGGTTTTGTAGATTAATTAATGTATCATTGGTTAAAGCTACTATCATCTTTTTATATCAATGCATTTCTAAACAAATTACTTTTAAATGCAAGGTAGATTAAACACAAACCTTTTTAAATAAGTTGAAGAGGGCTGAAGTTGAGTCAGAAGTAGAATTAGAATTCAAAGTACTGATGGGAACAAAATCATCCCAAATGATATAGTGATATATATATATATATATATATGCAGATATATTCAAATATACATATGTATGTGTATATGTGATCGAATGTTTGTTGAAGTGTTCTTGAAGTGTGCTTATTATACCACTGTATTTCATATTATAATTTAATTTTGGTAGTTGTCATGTTTTTCTTGCCTTTCATTAATTTTAGAAGAGAATGAGAAAATTTCTTGCATTGTTTACCTACATTCTTTGAAATAGAAAGATTCTAATGTGCCTCTTTGTCTCTTCTGCACACATACACACATAAACCAAGACATACATGTCATGTACATATATATATATATATATATATATATATATATATATATATATATATATACACCATGTAAAACTGTTTAGGCATATTCTCAAATTTTAGAAAAATCACTATGTTTGTGGGCCTGACAAGGTAAAAAGAACAGTTCATGCTTTTAAAATGACAAATTTATTAAAAGTAGATATTGATTCAAACTAAGTAAAGTTAATAAATTTAGCTATGTAGACTGAAATACCAAATTGCACTTTTTAATGTAGATGAAATATCAGTAAATATCCATCACAATATCAGAACTATTATGCTGTTCTCATGTTATAGTCTAAGCAAATATAAATTATTACAGACCAATCAATGCAAGAGAAATAGAGATTAGATCAGCTATGTGCTTGTGACTGCTTTCAGGATGCTACTATTCCTTTAGAAAGAGGATACAAATAAAGAGGAGAAAATCCTAAGAGAGAACATAGTATGTGTTCTTTAATGGGTAACTCCACGCAAGAGAATACTCTGTAATTATTAAAAAGTGAAGAGTTAATGATACATATTATAAATGGATAAATCCCAAATTATGCACTGAGATTGAGAATGAGGATACAAACTAATCAGACACAAACTTAGATTTTCCCAAAAGATGTAAACTAACCAGTGATGACAGTAAATCTGTCAATGATTTTCTAACCAGTAATGACATAAAGAAGGTCAAAGCTTTTCTATAAACTGCAACAAAGAAGAGGAGATAGGACTACAGATGTCTCAATGATTCATCTGGGTTGATAGATAAGTTCACTCTTTTGAGTGGTTGTGGCTTCCAAAGTGCAGACATATAGTAACCTATCACAATATATACTGAAATAAGTATAGTTTATTGCATATCAGTTATACTTCAATGAAGATATTATATTATTTACTAGAACAGAACATACAGGTGGGGGATTGTCTATGTTTTAGAATTTCGTTTCAGTCTGACTAAAAATAGTTACTTATAAAGAAAAGAATTAGGGCTGGGAAGGTGGCTCAGTGGTAGAGCGCTTGCCTTGCATGCATGAGGCCCTGGGTTCGATTCCTCAGCAACACATAAGCAAAAAGAAAAAAGCCGGAAGTGGTGCTGTGGCTCAAGTGGTAGAGCGCTAGCCTTGAGGTGAAGAGCTGAGGGACAGTTCCCAGGCCCAGAGTTCAGGCCCCAAAGAAAAGAAAAGAATTAAATTCAATAATTAAATTTCTATTGCTAATGTTATGATTTAAGGGTACCTAATTTTATAAGTGTATACTAATCATAGTTGATATTTTCAAATATGCGTGGTAAGAGAAAGTGTGTTTTCGTATTTCTTTTCCTTTCCCCAATGCTAAGACATTTAACTTTTTTTTTTTTTTTGGTTGGTCGGTCGTGGGGCTTGAACTTTGGGTCTGGGCTCTGTCCCTCAGCTCTTCAGCTCAAGGCAAGCACTCTACCACTTGAGCCACAGCGCCACTTCAGTTTTCTGGTGGTTTATTGGAGATAAGAGTTTCACGGACTTTCCTGCCCAGGCTGGCTTTGAACCACGATCCTCAGATCTCAGGCTCCTGAGTAGCTAGGATTACAGGCGTGAGCCACCAGCCCCCGGCTAACATTTAACTTTTATAAGCTGCAATATAAATTTGGAGCGTGCATGCACGCACACACACACACACACACACACACACACACACACACACACACACACACTTGTGAGCTGATTCTGGGGCTTGAATTCAGGGCCTAGGCTCTGTCATTTAGCTTTTTTTGCTCAAGGCTAGTGCTCTATCACTTTGAGCTATAGCTCCATTTCTGATTTTTTTTCTTTCCTTTCTCTTTTCTGTAGTTTGATTACAGATAAGATTATCATGGGCACTGCTGCCCAGGTTGACTTTGTACTGTAGTTTTCAGATCTCAGATTCCTGAGGAGCTAGGATTATAGGCAGGAGCCACACTGGTGCCCAGCAATGAAAAAACTTAAAAAAAAATCCTCAAATGAAAAATATTTTATAGAAACCACAGCTAACATGGAGAGGTGTATACAATTGTTCATTGTGTTGTTATAATTCATATAGAATTTATAATAAAGATAGATGATTCATGTTTACACACACACAGACACACACAACTAATGAAACATCAGTAGCATAAACATAGATGTTTTCTCCCAGTTGGTAAAATGAAAGCACTTCTGTCAGTTAATCTTCTCATTTTCCAATTCCCTTTAGTGCCCTAGCTAGTCTGTTTCCTCAGAAGGTGATTTCAGTGATCATACCATGAAATGTCATTTAATATTTGATTAAATTAGGGAAAGAAAACATCTTTGTCTAAACTAAATCAAAACATCTCAATTGTAAACTGGGCATTAGGAATTTCACAAGGTGTTTTTAGAGCTACTTTATTATTATTGCTAACTGTATAAAGAATAAACATTTTATTGCCTTGTGTTTCTATTTTAGCACATACCTACAACTGATGGAATGCTTTGCACATATTTGTAAATACAAGTAATTTGCAAGACATTAGTATAAATAAATAATTATAAATTATTATAAATTATTAGACATATGTGAGTGTTATAAGTTCTTATATGTAAGTCAAAAGGACACAGTATCAGTTACTCAAAAAAGTATGTTTTTAGCTGAGAAGAAAGGCTCCATTTTGTAGTCTCCATTTTCGTCCCATTTGGGGACAACATGACATTAGTGTGTATGTAGTGTGTGTGTAGACAGGGATGGTAAAGGGTCGCTGAGACCACATTTCTGGCATATTCCAATAATATTCCCATAATAATATAAGGAATGAAGAATGATCAAGTGTTGCACTTTAAGCCCTTTTATGAAGATACAGTGTGCTGTCATTATCTAAATCATGCACCAGCTGTGTAAGCAAAACTAATGTAAATGTTCTGGCAACCTTGCTGGAATCCATTAACGTGTAGTTCCACCACAAATCTGACTCAATTCTCTGAAATCATAGTTTCTCTTTTAGTAACACCTAGGTGAGGATCTTGAGGACTTTAAAGAAGAGGGAAATTAATTACAATGGGCAAAAATAATATGTGGAACTAGTTACACCCAGATGCCAAACTAAGAAATAGTAATAATGAAATGTAATAGTGAAAAACATATGTGGTAATCAATGACAAGGATTTTGTTGTGTGCTGCCATTTAAAGTTTGTACTCAAGTTTAAATCTCTGGGAGTTAAAAAAAAAAATGATAATGCTCATCCAGTGATAGCATTTGGTCATATTCCAAGTATTCCTTTTAGCATCAATTATTAAAGGGATACTAAGAAATTAAGACCAGTTCAAAAGAGAATCCAGAACCAGGTTGGATGATACATAGCCTGTGATGTAAACTATGTGGGCCAGTGAGGTGAGTAGGATGGAAGAAAACTCCTTGAGATTCCATGGTGGAAGTAGAGACTGTGTATGGTCCTGTGTGGTTGTCACCACAGCTATGGCTGGAATCCTAAAATAGAATGCAAAGGCAGAAATCAAATTGTTCCTATTTGTAGACAGATCATGAAAGACAATGATTAGCAAAAACAATATTAAGGGGAATAAAAACAGTACTGGAAATACCATACTAGCAAATTTCAGATTATAAAGACATAAAGAAGCAGCACAAAATGTACTAATTACTTGGCTCATGTAATTGTAATCCCTCTGTACATCACCTCTGTAGTAAACAGAAATTAATTATAAAGAATAGGCAGGAAAACAAACATAGAGCGAAAGAAATAAAACAGTAGTCACACAAATGAACCCATGCAACTACCATCTACTGATTTTCCACAAAAGTGTAACAAATATACACTGGATATCAGGCAATCTCTTTAAAATGTAGTATAGATCTAGAGATCTAGATATATCTATACAAAAGGCTGAAACTTGGTCATCAAGTGTCATTTTGGATGAAAATTCGGTTAAACATGGGATCAAAGACCTTAATATAAAAACAGAATCTTTGAAACTACTAGAGAAAAATCACAGGGAAATAATTCAAGTTACAGGCATAAGCAATGATTTCTCAATAAAACTCTAAAAACTTGTATATTACTTTCATGTTCATTGAGATTGGTCATTGGAGTATTTAATTCTTCTTCTACATATAACCAGTTATGAATTGCATTACACTACTGGGAACTATATACTTCTCTTGCTCAATCAATTGAGGAAATAGGTTTATTCTCACCTCCTTTTTTGAATATTTTCTTTATGAAAAGTTAACTACAGTTAGTATATTTTTCCACTCTGTCTAGTCTATTGATCATTTAATAATTAGGATCTGTAGTTTGTTCAAAATAAGAACAAAAGATAATATCGTGCCAAAATGAGTGATTTAAGAAGAGATGAATCAAAAGGTTTTCTTCAACATTGTTAGTTGAACTTATTATTTATTACTATGCTAAAAATTATTTCAGAAATAGTCATCCACACCTTTGTTTAAAACTGCCCTTTGGCTTTTTTTTCCCCCACTTAACTTCAGCGAGGTCAGGACTCATAACATAATTGCAAGTACTTGTCTGCTTTGGGCTCTTTGTCCAGGGAGGATTGCCCTGCATGAATCATAAACATTTTCCTTTTGTCCAGTTGCTGGCCTTGACTCCCATGTGTAATCATCCATGAGCTATGCCTTTGTTTTCTCAGCCTATCTGGAGAGGCTAATCGGTTTCACTGTTCCCTTTACTTGCTGTATTCAGAGAACTAATAATGTTTATTCTAGTTTGATCACTTCCTAGCAAGGAGAAATAGTCTCTTTACAAAGTCCTCTTAATGGTATTTTACTTTAGAAACCAAGACCTATTAGACTAATTTTTTTTGCCTTTCCCTTCTTCACATCATTATCTTTTGCTCCCAACTGATAACAGAACGCCCAACATCCAAGTATAATTTGCAATGTTCTTGTTTAATTCAGACTCGCTCCTGTACTACCCAAGAAACCCAATTTATTTCTAAAGCACTTTCCACTCTAAAACACTTTCAATTCTTTTCTGTCTCCTGCTGAGTAGTACACATGCTTGTGTTACCGTTTTACTCACTGGGGGAAAATTATACTTGTCTGGATTCAGAAAATTAGCGTCTTCTCTTAGATATTCTGAGAAGTGACAATTTCCTGATCATCAGGATTCTGTCTAGGCTGTGGGTCAGGTGGATAATTTCAGGGGTAATTGTGTACCAGCAAGATCAGAGTCTGCAATACTTTTTATAAGCTCCCAATAATCAGGGTTGGCAAAGATCCTGGCCTGCACAGACTTCTGTTACAACTCTCAACGTTATTTTTGTGGATCACTAACACAACTCACCATCATTAATTTCAAAAGTCATGTATGGCTCTTTGATATCTTCCAGGATAAAAGCAACTACCTAAAGTACAATACTGAAGATTCCTTTTTGTCCCAAGACCACCCCATATTTCCTGCCTCATTTCCTACTTTAGCTTGCTCCCTCTCACATTATTTTATTGCCTCAACATGGAGAGCCCTCCACGTCATCCTTGAAATCCCGAACAACTATAAGATGCTTCCATCATGTCCTCCGCAAATATGTTTGCTGAGGTCCAAATTCCACACAGTACTTCGAGATACTTTTTTTTGTGGCTAGTCCTGCCCCGCACTGTATGGTGCTCTGGGGAAATAAGTCTATCTTGCTATGGAGCCCGGGAGTTTTCTTTGTACCTTTTATGGAGCTATGGTACCATGTTTCAGACAGTTGCTAACAAACCATTCTTATGACAAGAGCTCTTTGAGGGTAAAACCATGAACTTTTCTCTTCATACAACCAGCAGTGTGCACATATTAGACAAATCATAGTAGATCTTCAGTTTGTATTTGTGGAAGAAATGGATGAAAGACTGATGGTATAGTATGATGATGTGATTTTCTTGGGCAAGCAAATGGTATATAACCACAGAAATACCTGCAGAACACAGATCTGTAAGCCCATAAGGATTTCCTCTCAAAACAAGTAATAGACAATAATAAGTGGACCGAGGTGTAGAATCTGTAGTTACTAAACAACTTGCTTATTCTTGAGGGAACAGATTAAAAAATAAGTCAAAATTTCAGTCTTCAGAAAGTATAAAGAAAAATATCAATCAAATCCTTGGACAGAAAAGAAGGCAAGTAATGCCATTGACAGCAATATATGCTCTAAGTTAAGATTTGTTTGTTTGAAATATATATATATATATATATATATATATATATATATACATACACACACACACCACACACCACACACACACACACACACACACACACACACACACACACACACACACACATAGTAGCAAGATGCCAGAGCGAGAGGCTGGTCACTTAATTCTTCATAATTCAAAATGTCACTTTGTGTTCAGTATCCCATCAGATATTTATTGGGTTTCCTAGGTATTTATCAATTTCTATTTGTGACCATTATTATTTTATTTACTTATTTATTTTTGCTAGTCCTGGGGCTTGAACTCAGGGCCTGGGCACTGTCCCTGAGCTTCTTTTGCTCAAGGCTAGCACTCTAGCATTTGAGCCACAGCGCTACTTACGGCTTTTCCTGTTTATGTAGGACTGAGGAATTGAACCCAGAGCTTCATGCATGTTAGGCAAGCACTCTACCACTGAGCCTCATTCCCAGCCCCCTTATTTTAAATTTTTAATAGATTCTGAGTCAATAACATGAAGAAGAGGAACCCTCCCATGTTACTCTTTAGGTTTCCCTCCATGAATTTAGGTCAAATTCCAGACAACTCTTAGTTACTCTTTGCCACAATCACTCACTGTGAATTTTATACCACAGACGACAGGGTTGTACCCACAGTTTCTGAGGAGAGAGAGACATATGAACGCTAAGGGTACAGAGATGGTACAGGATCATTAATGTGCTATAATTATCCTTCCTCCAGTATTTATCCTAACATGTATGCATTATTAGATTGGTCAACTCTGCATCTTCTTATCATTTCTTTTAATTTTTAAATTAATTTATTATTACTTCTTACTGTTTTTATTATCATTATTTTTAAGTTGCTGAACAAAGGCATTTTGTCAGCCAGTCAGTTTTGAAGTACAATGAATCTTGACCAATGTTACCCATGCCCATCATTCTCCCCAATCTATTCCAGCTCCCACCCTTACCCTCAAATTTATGTGGTTCCATTACCTAGAGAAAGCTGAAGCTAGATATAATAGATTTATACTTGTATTATCTTGGGAAAATACCATAATACCTAATTCATGTGAGCAAGTGGTAGGGTCTACTAGCAGACCCTAAGAATAGGCTTTGCTACAATGTGCTTGTTCTTTCTCCTTCTGCTTTTATAACAGTCCATCATTGCATCTCAAATTTGATTGTTTCTGAGTAAAAATACCAGGCAGCTCTCTTCAATTTTTTAAGAGTTTAGGGTCACCTAAATTAAAATTTATTTATGTTTACTACTCCCATCATTTTGAGTTTATCTTGGGCAATTTAACATGAAAATGTCTAAATAGCTGCCATTTAATCACCAATTTTAAAAAGTCACATGTTGAATCTTTATTCATGTATTATTTGTATTCATTCTTGATTGAAGTCTGACTGAATAATTTCTTCAATGATCCAGTCTATTTTTCCATTCTTTCAGAGTATATAAGTATACCCTAAGTTCAGTGAAGCAGAAAACAAAGTAAAAATATTTTGAAGCATAATTATTATAAAATGCCTCCAGTTTATGTCTTCTCAAGATGAATAAAGTCTGAGAGTTGATGAAGTTTTCTCTCATCCGGATCTTCTCTGTCTCTGATCCTTTGTTATATAATGAGAAGTTGATGAATGGTGAAATTTGAAGTTTCACCAAAGAGTAGGGTAAATGGGAAAAATAATGGTTTTCTCAGTTATTGTGTTCACAATATTGTTAATTGTAAAGAAAAATAGCAGTGACTGATATGGTTGGTTGAAATACAAGCACAATAAACCACGGCTGTGTTGACATCTGATAGGATTTCACATAGCCTCCTTCTGATTTCACAATCCATTACTTTCATTATTTGTCAATAATGAAGTATTTATTCAGCTTGAGATAAAACAATTCATAACAGTGATTAATAATGTAGATTAGGTTTTCTCTCTGAATACTGAGATGAATTTGCATTTTCTTTAGTTTCATATTCTGTATCATCACAATCTAGCTCACCCCCATCCCTCCCCCCCCCCCCGCCAAAAAAAATTATCAGTCTTCTTTAAACCACCACGTTGAGATCCTTGCCAGATTCCTCTAACTTTTATTAGAAATGAGCATTTTACAGCTCAGATGCATGCAGTAGGGGGTTCTTTATTGTTATAATTTCAATTCAATAACAAAATAAGAAAAATTGGAGCACTGACTACAACTTCGATTACTAAGCAAAGGGAGAAGTAATTACAGTTTTCAGCTGTACATAAACAACTCGATAAATAAACTGTGTAATTAGAGGCATATTTGAAAAGTCTCTTTTTCAAAGCACTGAAAATCTTTAAAATATTTCCCAAGCATTTCACTGCTAACCTCTCCAGTAATATCCTCCATCTCCAAACATTCTCAAATGACGGCTTTTATGATAATAACTTTGAAATTGCTCAACCATTTCAATAATGTATTTTCAGAAGTTTTAATTCAGTTCATAATATTATGCTATACTTTTGAAGTGAGACAGGATGTATCTGAATTCTGCCTAAGTCTTTGAAATGTCTTATGTCTTCATGGGGCCAGCATAAACAAACCAAAACTACAAGTGAGATAGTTGCTCTAAGTTCTTAAACTATAAAGTGGCTTTTCACAATGAGAATCAGAAAGTAACATTGGTTACAATAGTTTTAAAGGCTTAACTAAGGAAATACATCTTTGACTTATTTAATACTGATATATACTGGGATAATTTGCTTATGTAATTACCACAATCATTAATCTTGTCAATTATGAAAGCAAAGTTATAACTCTCCTACATGAAACATATTGGCAAAATGTAGAATAATTAACAATCAACATATTTGGTGGTTTATACTATTGCTGTATAGTATTCAGTCATGTTTAAATATTGAAATTCATTGAAACTATTTTTCTTAATTTTATTGTCAAAGTGATGTACAGAGGGGTTACATAAGTAAGGTAGTGAGTACATTTCTTGTCAACGTAGGAAACAAATTTAGGAAAGCAAATTAAGGTGAATTTATTCAGGTCCTACCAAGCATATTGTATTTTAAATTTTCCAATAGTGATTATGACTCCAAATTCTACCTACATAGTTAATTAATTAAATAAATCAATTTGGTTTATATTATATCAACAAAAGTAAGGGCAAATGTATGTACTTTCTTCACTATGAATGACTTATTAAAATCAATAAATCAATATGCTTTACTAAAATACCCCAAGATCCACACCTTAGCCCATCATAGATTTTGAATTATTTTTCTTATTAACTATTTGAGATAGCTTAAAAGGAGAAGCCCTAACTTCCAGACATGGGAATAAACATGCTTAAAAGAAGAGAATGGGAAATGAGGGAAGGGATAACAAGTTCAACAAGAAATATACTCACTACCTTATGTATGTAACTGTAACCCCTCTGTACACCTTGACAATAATTTTTAATAAATAAATATTGCAATTCACTTAGAAGCAAATTACGAATTAGAAGAAAAATAGAATAGAACAAAATTTATTGTCTAAGAAAATTACTCCTCTTCAGCTAAATTTGACTCTTTACATGGATTCAACCTTAATAAAGAGGGGAGGATTATGAAGGAGAAATAGTCCTGTCCTATAAGACTATAGACTGGAGGGACAGACCATAAATAAGGTGAGTCCTCTTGACTCCCAAAAGCAGATTCACCAATGAAACCCCTGTAGAATCCAGTGCAGAAGAATACCTGACTGTAATTGAAAATTTGCTAAAAGCTAAGAAAAAGACAACACTGAAAATTAAATAGCACCATGGGATCCTAGTCATAAAGGGGCTGACATAAGGTTGTGAAATTTGCCTCTAGGAATGTGTTCAGGTTCTCACAGTTATTTATCAGTGAAAAGTCCATTTATCTTCCAGTTAGGAAAGGGAAAACATTTTGAAATATGCCAGTACATTCTATTTGTAACGACATCTGTGTTCAGGAGATACTACTAAACCAGAATCTGTCTTTTGGAGGTGTTTTTGTTTCTGTTTATTTGGTTTGTTTGTTTTTAATCAGAGCATAACCTTCCTGATTGAAAAGAAATACTCAACTAGCCTTCCATATGGAAGATGGAGGTACATAAACCTAGCTCTCTTTACTTATCCTCTTCATATCTGGGTACATGATGCTAAGGAACTTGGAAAGTTCATAGGCAGATATATAGACTCACTAAGGCTGGGAAGGTAAAAATCTAGTGGCAGAGCTCTGAACATTTTCCTTCACCACTTTCCTAAAGGTATTTTTTTTGCAACAGTTCCTTTCATCAGGCATGTAACTTACATTGTTCAAGAAAATGGCTGAGTGAATAATAAATACCCACAACCCAAATTTTAAGTAAGAACACATTATTTGAGTAAAACATGACTCAGTGTGTAGAGTGCCTGCCCAGCAAGTGTGAGATTTTGAGTTCAAACCTCCAATCCCACCAAAAACAACAAAAAAGATACAATGTTGCTTTACCATGCAACCTCATTTTAATATAATATTGAAAGCATTATATTTTGTCTCTCCCTTTATTTAAAACTGTAATGAGAGCAATTTAAATAGATAATCAAAATAAACAGAACCAAGATGTGATATAATGTTTACAACAGTTGTTTTCTCTTTTATGTATCAAAGAATTTAAATTTTATCTTTTTTTTTGTAATATCGAGACAGATCGGGTAGTATCTTTCTCTCTAGCTATTAGACACTCCTGCGTGTAGCAACACCACTTAAACACTTACTGAAACCTGATACTGAGTCACAGCCAGTGAGATCAATATGTCTGTGCGTCCATTTCAGAAGCCCAGGAGAGCAGGAAATTGCTCATTAGTGACAGAGTTTGGACAACCTAGTGAGTTCAATTGGTCTACATTACAAAAGAAAGAGTATAATGCTTTCAGTTTGACTTTGTGGTTGTTAATATTTTCTTTCTAAATTACTTTACATCCCTTTTCTCTAAAAACAAAACAAAACAAACAAATGAAAAAAAACAACCCTGAAATAGCTTCATCGTATCTTTGTCTTGTACTTTCCTTAAACCTAATTATTTGGTTTCATGACTCCTCAGCTTCACTGCTTTGACATTTTAAACTAGGCTATTTTGATAAGAAAAAAATCAGAAATGCATTGAAACACTATAATATGATTATTTTGATTGTAAGGATGCCTTCTGTATCTGAATGATTATGTCTTTGAGTGATTTTTATGAAATTGAAAGTGAGAATTGCCTTCTAATTCTGTCTACATTTCAATCAGACTGTGAAAGTGGTTTGCAAAATCACAGCTTCAAACATTCAAATAATTGCTGTAATCTCCATTATTAATGTATCTAAATGAAACATGACAATATTTTATACTATGCCCAGATCTATTCTAAATCTAAATAAAACTCTACTGGTAGTATCATCCAGTCTTTCTCTGTGATGTGCTGTTCAGTAGTGTGTTACAAAGAAGTTGAACTTAAGAAGACTTATCTTACCTCACTTTAAAAAGGCAAGAAGTAGGGGCTGGGAATATGGCTTACTGATAGAGTGCTTGCTTCGTATGCACATAAACAGAAAAGCTGGAAGTGGTGTTATGGCTCTAGTGGTAGAGTGCGAGCCCTGAGCACAGAGAGGCTCAGGGACAGAGCCTAGGTCCTGAGTTTAAAACCCCAGGACTAGCAAAAAATAAAATAAAAAAGAGGCAAGAAGTGCAGTGTTTTCTAAAAGATGGGGATAAATAAGTATATGTTCTGGTAAACAGAAACAAACAGTTTACATAGAATACGATAAAAATAATTTTTGAAGGACCTGTGTATTTCTCTTGGAAAATAATTTTTATACAGAAATAAAGCTTTCAACCAGAGTTATAGAAACCATTAAGTTTTAGTAGATGACAGTCTACTTAGACAATCCCAAGTAAGACTATAGTATCTAGTGATATTGTAGCTTTGTACATTGCATTGTGTTCACCTACCTCATGATGTCACAGAATATATCTGTCAGCAAATAAGCATGGCAAGAAACAAATGTATGTATATATGTTACATATAATAGTTATGTAGGTAAGAAGATGATAGATAAATGGGTGCATATATTGTTTTAAAAGGCTGCTCCTATAGTCTCTGTTACTTAACAATCTATTAATATAAGATTGCTATTGCAATGTGGGACATATGGGTGGAGCGTGAGATATCATGTAATAATTTTTTTAAAACTAATAATTAGAATTTTTACATTCTTGTTTCTTCAATTGCTTTGGACAAAATGCTAGAGGTTGTGTTTGCAGGGACGAAGATAATGGCTTATGAATAATTCCTAATAATTGCTTTTCCCATCCATTCTGCTTCAAACCAAGAACAGGGCTTCTATACTGTAAGAAAAGTTGTCTTAAATTTTTCCTTTAATCTCTGACATGGTAAACCATTGTTTGGATGGAGATATCAGTGACTATGGATCCCACAGATTCTAAGAATCTTTACAATGATACTCATTTATATTGCCCTCATGGTCTTCCTGCAGAATAAATGGTAACACAGCCAAAAGTCTTCATGTTAAGACAAAAACCTATATTTGCAAAAGCAAGAAAATTTTCTTAATTCTTTAACAAACATACCTTTAATAAACAGTACTAACTAGCAGGAGTGCTCAAGGTAGACTACCAAGGACCAGTGTCTAGATTAACCTCCTGCCTCAAGAAACTAGAAAATAGGAAGCTTTATACATGATTATGAATATACATGCATATATATGTATTTCCCACATATATATTAATTTTTATACAGAGAGAGCATCAAAGAAAGAGAATAGTATCTTAATATTGGGAAGAATGCAGAGGGCAGCAAATGGACAGATACTCAAGGTGCAAGATACATGTACCTCGTCTTTCTTCTTGGAGTTTGAAAGCCATTGTCCAAGAAGTAAAACCTCAACAGAATCTGACAATCTCTCTGAGATAAATAAGTACAGACGAACATTCATAGTGAACAAGATGGTAAAAACAAATTATGCACAAGACCAAATGGGAGAGAAAGGAGTTACTCAGTGAAAGAAATAAGGAAGGGAATTCCCTCATCTTTTATCTTTAAACTTTAAGTAGTTGTACAAAGGAGTTGTCCTTTACCAAGGCACTTTACATTGCATATTGATCAATGTCACTCTTTCACCATTCTCAATATGATTTGCAGCTTGATGAGAGATAACTACCCAAACTTGAAGAGAACCCCACAAAATAACACATTAATATACACACAACTAGGTGTAATTCATGTTCTTACCATTTGAATGAAATGGTATAAATAATGTACTGGATAAAATTATTAGAAATATGTTGCCTTGTTAATAGGTTAAATTGGACCTATAAACTATTTAATTTGTATTCATGAAACTTAAAAGCAAATCTTGAAAGCATCCTCCTGATTTGAAGTAAGTGAATTGCATTTCATGTCAAAGGTCTGTATTTTTTCATAAGCCATCTAAACCTACCCATGAACAATGTCTAGCACCCAATCATAAATATATTGTCAAGCAAAGAAATAGGCAAGTGACACTCACATTTTACCAGGTAAGGAGATGGAAATTTGTCACTGGAAAAGAGAATGGAACTAGACGTAGGAAGTATACAAATGATGATTACAATTATGCTCCATATGTTCAAGTAGAGGAAAACCTGTTTGTGATTAGAAAAGAAATGGAAGAAACAAAAAGAGAAGTGAGGAATAGTTTATTAAGCTCAAAAATGTGTAAATGACATCTGGCCTCACCACATTTCAGAAAGTGTGTGACTTGTGAAATTCAGAGAAGCACGAGTAGTGTTCAGTAGCTATGCCTCACCAGGTTGACTATAGAGTAAATGTTAGTATGTGAGAAGCCTAGAAAACTGGGACTTAGAGTAATGTATGGGTAGTATTCTACAAAGACACCTTGCAGAGTTTTCCAGAATATATTTCCACTCACCTTTTCCTTGTGGAGGGCCCACCACATTGCTTTATAGTTAAGAACTTGGTGTTTTCTAAAACTTATGAGTTATTGCCAACTGTATCAAAATACAAATTATAAGTCAAAATAACATTTTTTTAACTTTGGCAAAATTTAAAGGACATCAAATTCGGATTATATAATTATGATCCATTTCTGTTTCTGAAATGTATTATTGGTTTTTGACATGTATTTTCACATTTTCCATATTGGCCAGGAGTTAATATTAATCCTAAATAGGTTTATTCTAAGAAATTTTCTCTCTATATAATACATTATATCCACCAATGTCAGAATAAGGAATACACATCAGGTGTTCTAAAAGTTTTGGCAATAGATTTGTACACATAGATTTCCTTAAACATTACCCCTATCATAGAGAGTGTATCCCAATAAATAGGATAAAATGTATTATATAGTATGTTTATAAAAATAAAAGTTAACACACAATGCCTGGCAATTATTCTTTAAAAATAATCTATATAGCAGCATCTATTGACAATTCCAAAATAATAGTTCCCTGTGCATTTTACAGTTTAGAAACTACAAGGCTATTGACCATTTTATGGGAATTAAATGGAGGAGTTTCTGTCAAAGCTCAGTACATAAACAGTACAATCATCTTGCTGTCACTCATGAACTTACAGTCCAGCTACTGGAAAAAGGGACTTGAAGAAACTACTGTTTTCAGTGACCCTGCCTAAACAAATGTTCATGCTTTGGTCTTAGAGATAGTTCCACATTTTAATTATGTTATTTATTATTGTTGCTTCATATAAATTTCTGAATTTGTTTTAGTCAAATCTATTTTCTAATTTTCAGAGGTACTTGTAAATTCTCCAAATCCTGATCTGATATTTGCACTCATAGAAATGTATAGAAATGTTACACTTGCTGAGAAATGTGCCATTAGGGATTCCTATACAAACCACAATACCAAAATGGTGTAACCTACAATACATTTAGGCCCTATGGTATATATATATGATTTATATATATATATATATATATATAAATCATATATATATACCATAGGGCCTATATAAATCATATATATGATATATATATATAAAAATCATATATATATACCATAGGGCCTATATATATATGATATATATATATATAAATCATATATATATACCATAGGGCCTAAATATACATATATAATATATATGCATATATATGCATAGTGTGTATGTTTAATAAGTCCATGGTAGTCTGATCAAGTTTACATAGTCCTATGAGTATTTATTGACAGGGTTTGTTTTAAGACCATTGCAGTACCTTGCAGTATCTCCCCAAATTTGAATTACTCTGTAACTCAAATGTGATTCTGTTTGACTCTTTCCTTTATTCTTTTCCCTTCTACTTATAATATGAGAAATTTTCCACTTTAACTTTTAATTTGTTTTTCATTTGCTTAGTGACTCAGTACATTACTGACACAGCTGCATCCTAACTTTTACATAAGCAAACATGACTAACACACACCAACATTAAAGTTCACATCATTGCATCTTGATATTTTTCACATCTGCACTGAAAAATCTTAGAATATCTTTCATAAGGGTTTTAATTTTTACTTTGTTGTCTGAAAAGATACACTCAGTTTTGGCTCCTAGATGTGACATTTCAATTAAGAGTTAAGGCTGCCAGTATTTACAGCTACTGAGAGTCCATTAAATATCTGTCAGAATAAAAGAAAGGATTAGAGTCTTTCACATGTCTATGACATTCAGCACTGTGCCTAAGAAGAATAAGTCATGTAGGCATCAACACAAATTTCATATTTTGATTGAATCTGATAGCATTATTATTCAGACATTGGCGATAGCACTTCAAGACTAGTACACATATCATAGATAGGAATGCAATTTTCTTATCTGAAAAATAAGACAGAGGATTTTGGAACTGACATATTGCAAAAACACCTAATTTTCAGTTTACTTGGTGTATATCCAGCATGATTATTGCTTAGATTTATTTCACTTCAAAACATAGTTAGAGCTTCTCTACATGTGATCATCACTTTCCACCCAATTTCAGAAAGAATAGTTGTATTAATAAACTATTTGTTATTATATGTCAGTGTATCACAAAGGCATACAAGGAAGCAATCATACACAAACAGACAAAAAGAGTACTATAATAAACGAAAACCTTCCAGCAGAAAATTGGACATGGAATTTAGTAAAAATATTCTCCTAGCTATAGGATTTTATGTACCCTATACATGCTAGTTACATTTTTTATTGTTATTAAGTAGTTGTATAAATGGATTACAATTCCTTATGTTTCATAATGTCACTCCTTCCTTTTTTTCTTCCGCAAGCTCCACCTCCCCTCCCTTCCTACAAGTCACACAGTTCATTTTTCACACTATGTACCTTAAATACAAAGACGGCCAAAGAATTTTATTACAGTTACCTGTTATCCGCTTCATTTTAATCAGCATGGCATATCCACTAAGGGATGTTTGAGATTACTAGATCATTTTCATACAATTGTTGCCATTAAGTCTGAAAACTTTTCATTGAGTGATTTTGTTGTATTTATATACTCAATATTTGAACAATTAAATGATTCATTATTTTACTTTTCTTTGACCCAAATCAGTTTTTACCTTGACTATATTATTTTTGACATAAGTTTTGAGTTTAATAAGAAATATTTTGTATCCATTATATGTTTTATTTATGATATCATTTCTTTCTTTTGAGAATTGCTTTTGATTTATTTAATTCTGTAAAATCTCCAAATTCTACATTTCCATTTTTATCTAATTGAGTATGGAGACATACAGATGTAAAACATGTTTTCCCTCTTTGTTGGTAATTGCAAGGCAAGAAAAGTACCATTTTCCTAGGGTCCTGGAAACCTGTACTGAAATATGAAAAATAGCAAAGTTGTGGGTTTCAAAGACACTGCATATGAACAGAAATGCAAGAATGAACTTTTTTGCAGAGTTGATAAAGCACTTACCTATGTCAGAACAAAAGGCAGTAAAATATTCAATGTGATGAAGAACTTTATTATCATTATTACAGCATCAGAAACAACACTATAGACTTTTTTAATTCCAAAATTTAAAATATAATGCGTAACATTTTTTCTGAGATATGACCTTTGTGATACTAATTAAATAGCATATGTGGATTAAAATCTAACCTCCCTGCTATAAAACTAAACACGAAATTTATATTTCCTCAAAAGTTTTGAATATGAGAATTAACTAACGGCAGGCATAATTGAGTTAACTAAAGTGAGTCACATTTTTAGAGGAAGAACTCCCTTTGAACAGAGAGTAATTATAGGCTTTCTATTAACATTTTCTATGCATGAGAAGAAAAACGATCTTTAAGTGTTGCACTCAAGCATGAATCTATTGTGTTGTGTTCTCTATTCCTGTGCACTGTCTTAATATTTGTCAAGGTAAAAATGTGTATTTTTCCTTTACAAAATGAAATCAAATTCATATTTACTAACCATTATTTACAATGTGCTCAGCTAGGCCTGGATTAAAATAAGTAAGATGAAGTTTCTTTCCTCACTATTATGATAATTAGTGAAAAAAAAAAGGTAAGACAGTTAAGCATTTGTTGTGATATAAGGATAATTATCATCATCTTTGCACTGCTTTCAATGTTTTAATTGTTACTATAGTCCCTGTGGAACCCAACAGAGTATATTGAGCAGGGAAAGCTGTCAGTGAGCAAAGACTGAAGGATTGAAACTGGGGATATGAATACTACAACCATCACAGAAAAATGACTTTATGAGTCTTGAGCTAGTTGCTCAATGAACCTAATAAAAATGAATTAACAGCAGTAATAACATCAAATCTCCAGTCTTCCAATCATAAAAAAATCTTTGCAGTTTAATTCATAATCACTTACCATTAACATTTTATCTCCTTATCTTTTGCCTGTGTTGTATTATATATAGTAATTAGAATTGATTTTTTATAGTATAATTTCACAAGATATCATAATACATAGTCTACTAAAGGCTGAAGAAAGATTTTTGCTATATTTTCAAATGTTAATTCTATAGTTCTATTAAAGAAAATCAACAAGTGTTTAATAAGTCCATAGTATGATCAAGTTTGCATAGTCCTACTAGAATTTTTTGACAGGTTTTAAGACCATTGTAGTATCTCCCCAAATAACTACTGTTCTGTGCTCCAGAATCACAAACCCTCATATTTCAGAGTTAAGGCATGGCTTTAGCTTAGAATTTTTTGCTGACATCTATTGCTGTTGAAAATTTGAATACTGTTCCAGGTGACACAAATCCATTCACAATAGGCCCCATACTATGATTCTTTAGGTGATAGTGGTGTTGAAATTTCCTATCACCTAGTGATACAGGCAGTGTAAAGTCTAGTGCAATGCACTACTTGCGTTTGCAGTGATGTTGGTGTGAGCAGGCCAACTATGCTTCCAGTCACATAAAAGTAGGCAGGGACCAGTGGCTCACTCCAGTATTCCTGCTACTCAGAAGGCTGAGATCTGAGGATCATTGTTTGAAGGCAACATGGCCAAGGAACACCATAAGACATTTATCTTAAGATAACCAAAAAGCCAGAAGTAGAACTGCAGTTCAAGTTGTAGAGTGCTACCCTTGAGCAACACAAAGCTTGGCACAAAGTTCAAGTCTCAGGTCTGACACTAAATACAAAACAAAAAAAAACAGGGCTGGGAAGATGGCTCAGTCGTAGAGTGCTTGCCTTGCATGCATGAAGCCCTGGGTTCGATTCCTCAACACCACGTAAGCAGAAAAAGCTGGAAGGGGTGCTGTGGCTCAAGTGGTAGAGTGCTAGCCTTGAGCTGAAGAGCTGAGGGACAGCACCAGGCCCTGAGTTCAAGTCCCACAACCAACAAAATAAATTATACCATGTGCAATTACATACTATCAGTAATCCTTCTCAATAACAATGATAAACCAGGATATTATTTATTTATGTACCTGCTTTAGTATACTTGTTTCAGAGCATATACATTCTGCTTATAAGACACAGTTGATACAAGCAGTATGCTATGCTAACACCAGCAGCAGCTTCATATATTTTTTTTAACTCAGAACTCTTATTTATTTATTTTTTTGGTACTGGGAATTGAATGTAGACTTCTTGATTTCTAAGTGAGCACCTTGGTAATGAAGTCACAGTTCAGTCTTAGGCTTTTAGTTTGTTTCTCAAATAGGACCGGCCTCCTCCAATTCTCCTCTTATCTATGACTCCTTCCCAAGTACTTGTAATCACAGTCATATTCCACTATACTCAGTTTTACTAAGACTCTTGATGGCATCAATTTTTTTCTTGTGCTTTATTTATTCTCATTTTGTTCCTAGAAGCAATAGGATATATAAAAATTTAGATGTGTATAGGTATGTACGCTATGATCTATAAATATTTACTAGATAGAGAGAGTACACATACACACAAAGGCAAACACACATGGGGAGTATTGCAGATACAGTACCCATATACACATGTGTGTATATATATATACATATATATACATATACTTATATATATATATAACAGATACATATATATATAACTGCACATATATATATATATACATATATATATATAAAACATATAGGTGCATTGTAGATTATACCATTATGGTTTATATAGGAATCCCTAATGGCACATTTCTCAGCAAGTGTAACATTTCTATACATTTCTATGAGTGAAAATATCAGATAAGAATATGGAGAATTTACAAGTACCTCTGAAAATTAGAAAATAGATTTGACTAAAACAAATTCAGAAATTTATATGAAGCAACAATAATAAATAACATAATTAAAAATGTGGAACTATCTCCAAGACCAAAGCATGCACATCTGTTTAGGCAGGATCACTGAAAACAGTAGTTTCTTCAAGTCTCTTTTTCCAGTAGCTGGACTGTAAGTTCATGAGTGACAGCAAGATGATTGTACTGTTTATGTACTGAGCTTTGACAGAAACTCCTCCATTTAATTCCCATAAAATGGTCAATAGCCTTGTAGTTTCTAAACTGTAAAATGCACAGGGAACTATTGTCTTTGAATTGTCACATTGGGTAAGTAAGATAATTGTGTGGACAAAATTGCTGATTCCATAATATGAGATGGCAACATCGTCTACTTCATTTTCTGTGAAACTGAGACAATGGTGATTTGCTTTAAACATTTAAAGATACATGGAATCACCAACAAAAATATATTCATATGTCAATCATATATACCAGCATTTTAATAAATGGAAAATAAAGAAAATTAATTCAAAAAGTCGGTGCCAAATAGAAAAACATTATAAAGCATCCTGTTTGTCACTGAAACATGACTCTTTTAGATAGCAAGTCCTGTATATGACATCTTAAATATATTGTCAACATTTTTCTCAAAAGAACTTAGTGTTCTATAAGATATGCCATCGATCTGTAATAATTTGGGGAGGTTCCTACTGCATTTTGTACTATATCTACTTAATTTCAGAATTAGATGGATAGTAAAGATGTTCTTGGTTCTCCTCATCAAAACTATTTATCAAATTTGTGGTGTTCTTTTGTGTCTTTAGGGGACTATGTCAAATATAAACAGAATTAGTCTGCTGTGTTCTTTACTTTCTGGTATTGCTCCTCTGCTGTGCTGTATGGAAAATGGAATTGCAGACAGGATTATGGTTATAATTGAAATTAATATTTTAAGTTCTGGTGGACCTACTGTTAGTTTATGGATTCATACAATTGGAAAACACTTTCCAGAAAGTGAAATAGAAGAAGAGGCAGGAAAACATTAAACCACAGCAGGAACCCACTGGCCATTGCTGACTTTGAAAATGGAGGATGGACCATCAGCCAAAGAATAAATGGCTAAAAGTTGAGAATGACTAGCAGGTGGCAGCCAGGAAAATTTTATCTCAGTATAGTTATGAGGAGTTAAATTTTACCAGCAAGCTGAATGGGCAAGAACTATTTCTATCTAGAGCCTTCAAAAATGAATGTTAATGTACTAGCACCCTACTATCAGCTTTAGGAAAAACAGGTATAACCTCTGTGGATTCCTGATTCATTGACACCATGTGATACTAAGAGTCTTGTTTTGAAACATTAAATTTATGGTAATTACAGAAGGAGTAGAAAAATAATTCAGGAACTGTCAATAGCTTCAAACATTGGACTATAAATATCTATCTTGAAGCTTACCTTCTTTGAAATAGAATATTCTATATTTTTCAAAATGTGAAACCTGAAAGGTTATATCCAAGGAAAAGGATGAAAACAATTCTCAACTTTTAAATGCATATAAATTATTATACTTAGGGTTTGCTATCTTTATGACTTCAATAAATCTTAATTAAATAGAATTCCATGTAGTTAAGCTTTGGTTACTTTTTACATATTCAAATTACAAAATAAATCATAAGGTTTTTTTTTTAGATTTGATCTCCCTGCTCCTCATAGAAGTGTAGGAACTTACAAAGCTCCATTTGCTATTTATGAGACACTGTCTATTGTCTTGTTTTTAAAATTTTTTTTATTATCTTTAAGTAGTTGTACGAAGAATTTCCTTTCTACAAAACAGTATATGAATACGTGTCTGACAACATTGTCACCACTGCTCCTAACCCATCCATTCTCTTACTTTTTAAAAAATCCTTAACATTAGGCAATAAATTGTTATAAAGGCAATTGTATTGACATACAATGAACCTAAATAAAACAAACATTACTTGATGACTTATGTGTTCTTCAGCAATCATACATATATACATATATGTGTGTGTTATATGTGTGTTTAAATGCATATGGGACAAATAATTGCTTCAACATAATAAAAACTTAATATATTTATTGTATAAACATGCACATATTTAAATAGTTCTTATTGCAAACTTTCATGGAATTGATAATGATACTTTTCTATATGGCTGTATCATGTTATTTCACTAGAAAGAAATGCCAGACATTGAATTCAGTAAATCCTACTTGGTGCTAGAAAATGTCCTCGACTTTACAATGATTCCAAGACTCACTCTAAAATCCAAGGGCAAATGTGTAGGTCTATAAGTCTTAACATCTTAGGACTCTTGCTCTTTCTATTTTGTTTTCTGGTAAATGCTTTATTCTTGTGCTGTGATTATAAGTCTCTGTTTACCTCATAGATAGTTGTTGAAAATATCTGTATTAAAGTAGAGCATAAAGGTTATAGAGGAAAAATTCTGTACAACATAAAGTAAGTCCTAATGGAAATTTCACCATAGGAACATAACAGTTCTAACCTATTTAATCTAATCATTCTGAAAAGAGACAGGTTTTTACCACAACAAAACAAGACATAATATTGTCTTTTTATTTTGCTGTCCCTTTTTTAAAGGTGACAGATGAAGTTATGGTTAGTTTCATAGAACTAATGAATAATTCATCATAGTATGATTGGTATAATATTGCTTGGTATGGCTACTAAAATGTCATTCATATATTCTTAAAATTGTTCAATAATTCTATTAATATTATAGCATGCATTTCAACCTTCAGTTGTGATTTTACAAATGAAACAAAAGCCCTGGCTTCAATGTGAATTTTATTTATTTTATTAACATTCTCCATAATAACAGAAAAAACTGGAAAAAATAAAAAGAAACCATGGTATAAATTCAAGCCTTACTAAAGATAATAGTACGAAGTTTCAGAAATAAAATATCATCTTCCTCTGTGAGGTCAGATTACTCATCAATTAAAGATATCATACTTGTATTAAGTGAAATGTGATAATACGAGTTCTCTTACCCTTGCTATCCTTGTAAGAACGCTGAAGATTAGGAGGGTCCAATTTTCAATATTTGGTAATATGTGGCAAAAATTCTTCCTAAATAACAGATTCTGCACAGATTCCACACACTGTCACAGAACTCCTAGTTAATGGGATGTACAAATGACTATTAGAAGCCAGTCTGAGGCTCTTCCTTGATAGAAGTAAACTGGATTGTTGATTGTCTTGCAATTATCCTGGTAATACCTTCACAATGAAATCCTCTAAATTACTTCTCAGATTTTCATGTGCAAACACATTACCTAGGCAGATTATTGTTTAAACTGCAGATTTCCATTTGGCATTGTGAGGATGTGCCAGAGATTGTGCACTTCATGAAGTTTTCAATTGTGCTAAACCAGTTAGTCCATAGACCATATATGGGCGAGGTATTGCAAACTACAATGATGGGCTCCAAAATTTGGCATGCTTCAGACTGTTGTTACAACCATCTCCAAACTAAGAGTTCCAGGACTTGCCCAGTACAGTTTCTGACATTTCTGGTTGGGGTAGAGAATTTTCATTTCTCTTAATGTAATATTTTTCGAGGTTCATCCATTTTTTGCAAACAAAGTATTATCATTCTATCATTCTTCCTAATCAATGAGTGAATATACCACATTTTCTTAAGCAATATCTGGGCTGTTTCCATACCTTGGTTATAGTGAATGGTTCAGCAATGAACATGCTTGTACAGGTGACTTTCTTGTTTCCTAATTTGTTATCTTTTGGACAAATGCCTACGAGTAGAATTGTTGGATCATAGGGTAGTTTTATGTTTAGTTTTTTGGGGAATCTTTAAACTGCTTTCCAGAGTGTTTGAGCAAGTTTATATTCCCACCAACAATGTATTTAGGTTTCTTTTTCCCACACCTCCATGCCAGGATCTTTTTAAATACTATTTTATTTTATTGTAAAAGGTGATATACAGAGAGGTTACAGTTACATAAGTAAGTAAGTGAGTATATTCCTTGTTTACCCTCTCCCTTGTTTTTCTCCCACTTTTTCCCCCCTCAGGCTAAGTTGTAAAGTTTATTTCCAAAATAGTGTCTTGTGAGTATTGCTGTTACATTGATTCACCCTCTGTTCTTTGTCTTACCATTTTGTTATTCTTCTTTCCTTTCCCAAATCATATAAATGTATATATAAGACACAGGGTATCAAAATAAAAAAACAGTGACAAAGGGAATAAAACCAAAGGGAAAAAGAAAGAAAAAAGAAATAACTTCACTCAGTACATTAAAAACAAAAAAACAAAAAACAAAATCCTCTTGTTTCCATATCTTGGAGTTCATTTCTATTAGCATTTTTGTATAGGTCATATGTCCATAGCTATTGAGCTATTGTGATACTCTTCTAGGGCTATCCTAGACATATACTAATTATTACAAATGAGAGATGTAACAGAGCCTATATTTTTCTGGGTCTGGTTTACTTCACTTATGACTTTTGGAAGCAAAACTTTGTTGATGAGTGTGCAAATACACATAACAGAGTTTATGCAAGTGTATACAAGTATATTAACTGAAATACGATGTTTCCAGGGAAAAATTCAAGCAGTGTAATTCCCTGGAAAAACAATGTCACAGTTGAATAAAGTTAATGCCAGACAATTTGTACTTGAAAGGTGGGTGCAGGTGTAAAAGGAAGGGGTTAATTGAATGAAGAGAGGGAAGGTGGATTCATAATATTCAATGGATATCCTACTAAATTAAGAAAATTGAGAAGAGGGTTTGATGGGGAGGGTTGAAGAAGAATTATAAGAGGAGTGACATCAATCATGATGTGTTTTATTCATAAGCTGATTTGTCAAATGGTAGTAACTCCTTTATACAACTTAAAAATAATAAAAATTATAATTTTAAAAGTAAAAATATTTTACATTTCTAATAAGCACCCAGGTGACATTGATGTTTTTCATTCAAAAACCATACCTTGAAGTCCAGAGAGATCTCAGCACCCTGAAGAATTTTGAGTTTTCAATTAAGTAGCATCTATAAGAACAATACGAGAGAGTTAGTCAGTTCATTTTTTTCTTTATTTCCATCACTCTGTCACCAGAATGATTTGATTATCTGTAATGCTTAAAGGCTTTATGCATGTGAGGAATCACAATGGAATGAAAGACATCCTTTTTTGCCTTTGGGAATTTGCATTAAAATAGGGTATTATCTAGGAACAAATGGTAGCAACATAAAAGATACATAAGAAAATGTCTCAGCACTGAAATGTGATTATGGGTGGACTGAGTAAGAGAGAAATGACTGAGAAAGGAGATATTTTAAGATACTTAGAAATGTGATTCAAGATTCTGCAGGAAATATTGATCATGACATAGAGTCAGTCAGGAGAAAACAAATTTGCTAGAGAAATTTTCAGTGAGAATTGCAGATTAGAACTATGAGATCAGTCAAAGAATTTGGTGGAAATATTTGAGTTGAAGTTTGTGAAAAAGGTCTATTTTGGCATATGCTGTCTCAGCATTGAGTAAGCCAATTGAACCTGGCTAACCTGAGCTACCTAGTGAGTTCTAGGATAGGCTGGGCTACCTGGTGAGATCTTGTCACAAAAAACAAACAAATAGTCTGCAAAATCCATGACTGGTATATTATTTAGGGATTAAAAATAGGCATTATGATTCCCTGGTATTCTACAACAATTTTTTGTGCAAGTAATCAAAATTATTCTTCTTTTTAAATTTGATTAAGTGGTTGTGCAAAGGATTTCAATTCATTATATGTTTGTGAGTATGATGTCACCGATTTGATTACTCTCCCCCACCTCTCCCAAGTCCACATATCTACTCAGTTTTTCTAGGCCTTTATAATTTGATGAAATAGTATTAATATGGAACTAATGAAAACCACTAAAATATTAACATAGACTATTTGGTCATAGAAAGTCAGTTACCATCAGAGACTAATAGGGAGGCAGAGGAATGGAGAAGTTCTTTAGTGAAATGCAGAATGCTTCTGATATGCTGTGATTGTAATTATTGGTAGGAAAAGCTGAGGGCTAGATAACTAAAATTAGCATATATTATTGGTTTAGTGAATAAGTTACCTTTCATTAGTTAATTTTTATTGAGAGGGGTAGTGTCAAGTATTAGGAACTTGGCAGTGATTAGCTACATCATTATTCCTGGTTAATTATTGGAGATATGGGCCAAAGTTCTTAAATGATCTATTGTCATTATTATATTCAGCTGCTCTATTGGCAATTTTCTTATTTAGAAAAGGTTGACCTGGTCAGAGAAAAGTAGGCACCCAGATCTTTCCTGGAAAAAAAAAAAAACTAAACTAAAAAACAAAAAAGACAAAGGTTCAGTTGTCACCATAGTTAACTGTATCATCAGCCATCTTGATCTTTTTTGTTATCAGGACATAAAGACAATTATTTGATGAGAGATAATGGAAACTTTAATTCTCTGCATATAATTCAAAGAACAAACCAGCATCTTGACCACTATAATAAAAACATGTAAGATGTGACAGAACAGTTTTTCCAAATACCCAGCTACTATCATTCCTTCTTGTCTGCAGGCCATTGGACCTAGAATCTCCGCATGGTTACCAAAATCAGAAAATTCTTAAATCCCCTACCATAAAATGATGTTGTGATGTTTGTACATGACATATAGACATCCTCTATTTGGTTACTTAGAAATCAGTGTACTGTAAGCACTGAAAAGCACAATAGATACATGAGGTGATAGGAAAACTAAACTTTTTAAGGTAATTAAACCCAGATTTAGGAACTAAAACAGAACCAGAAAAGGAGGCTGAAAAGCACTAAAAATGGTAAATATTCCTGTCAATCTTCATTTTTGAAAAAATTAACTGAGTTGTAATTTCCTTGAATAAGTAGAAAGACATTGTATAAAAAGCATTGTACCTTGTCTCTGTTTTGTGTAACAATGAGTCTATTCTAATGCCTTTGCTTCCGCATTTAAGAGACACTAACACCCATCTTAGCCATGCTTTGGGTAACAGATCTACCTTCAATTATTGTCTCTTTGGAAGTTGACTAAAATGATTAGAGGTTGCTAGATGATGTAACCACATGTCTAGATGAGATTTAACATAGAATCTCCCAGATCATAAAGTATAAATAACTCCTGGGGAAAAAAAATTCCATTTGTTTGAGCTTTTCCACTTCTGCCCTTCCTGTTAAGCAAGAGATGCTTTTCCTTTTGTTTGTCTACTTCTCCTGACTTTATCTTGTTCTCCTAAATACATTCTGGCTAACCATTAATCTTATGAGATTCTTCTTTTGAAAAAACCACTCTAAATTCTTTCCATCCTGGATTTTTCATGCTGTGATGAGTAGAACCTAGAGGCTGAGAGAAGCCTCATCTTTAGTAACAGATAATTTTGTAATTGGTTTGGAAATATTAGCAAGAAAACTGTCTATAAAACTTTAGTACAGATCTTTTCCTCTTAGATTTGTATTTCATTCAAGGATGTGGAATCTGGATATGGAGGATTAAATGTGACCATAGACCATGTGGCTGAATGTAAGAGATACATGTGCTTTCTCCTAGGACAACTCAATGTTCGTGAAGTTTTATCTGTTTGTTTGACATAAGTAGAGCAACAAGTGGCAATAGCACACACCCCATCATAATGAGTCCTCAAATAATTTAGGCCGATACAATTGTCCATCACTATTTATTAAAGAATGGAGACTCTTCCATAATAGTCATAACTTTGTCAGAGTTGATAATGACTGCTTTTCTTAGTCTTTCGTGTTTGTATGGGTGCCACCATTGGGATTATCATTCTAATTGTTTTCCTAAACTGTAAACAGTAATTCCCCCAGACAGTATGTCCAGTTGGCCAAACTAACCTCATTTAAAACTAACCTCATTTACAAACAATGGGATTTTTTTGTTCACAGTTATAGAGGCTGGAAGTCCAAAATCATGATGTGACAAGTCCAAAATCAGGGTGTGGAAGTCCACAATCAGGGTGTTTGGTGCAGGCTTCATCTCCTTAATTTTACAGAGGATGCCTGTGTAAGTCCTCATGTAAAAGAAAGGGAAAACCATGTTCCACAGAACCATTATTTAAAGACACTAATCCTATTAATAAAGGCTCCATTCTCATGATCTAGTCATTTAGCAAAGCCTCACCTCTACATACAAAAAATAAAAAGGTAATTAGGCTGTCATGTTAATTTTAGAGAGACAGAACATCCAATCTCAGCCTGGAATAATCTTCTCAGAGAGGTATAATATTAGACTGAAATGAAGGGAATCAAGCTTCCTGAGCAAATAGGGCAGTATCTGGTTAAAGGAGTTGTTCATGACAGAAGTCAGAGCTGAGGCCTTATAATATTGGATTATATATTAAAACCCCTATTAGTTTATTCTAGGTGTCAAGAAGAATATCAAAATCAATAAATCCAAACTTATAAATATGACCTAAATCCCAATCGATAGCAATATTGGGCATGTTTTGTGGCTAGGAGGACACCAACAAAGTCACACATTGCTTTAAAGTCATTTGTTCAGATATGTGTTAAGTCAAATACCATCAGCTGTCATTCTATAACATAGAGCTCATAGATAATATGATCTCAATTAATTAAACTGGAATTATCCAAAGGTTTTTTTTAATTACAAAGATTCAGTGATAAATGACATATCTAGCATCAAGATTAAGGGTGATTGCTGCAATTTATAATAATGTAAGTATGGTGTTATCTTGAATAGCTATGACCTAAAAATACAATGAAGCAGAAATATTAAAAAGAGGACTTTATACATGATAACCACAGAGCACTTTTAGAAATCAGAAGAATTATTATAAAGAAGAAGGTGAAATAGGAGCACTCATTTCTTGTTTTGAGTGGACGATGTCTACAATTCAAGGGTATTGATACATTCAGATTTCTGCTTCCAAAAAACAAACATTTCTAGTGGACCCATGATGGTTCAGTTTGGTGGTCTCCTTCAGTAGAGAATTCTTGACTACACTTTTCATATTTGTGACATGTGGAGCCAAAAAGTAAACCTCTTGAGTTTCACTGTTACACTTGTTCTTAGTACAAAATAGTCTTGTGCATCTAGTGAGATAGAGGAGCATTTTCTTTCTTCTGTTATTTCTCAAACAAGCAAAGGCTCCCTTTTCAACAACCTGAGACTCTGATGAGGGTGAGGCTGTGGAAAGGCTCTGAACTAGTTGGTAAGATATGAGTATAGCATATGAGTTTCTTGTGATAGTTAGGCAAAGTGCCATTGTTTCTCCAAAGGATGAATCATATGCTCATAAAGTTTAGTGAGGCCATTTCAGCTATAGATTACAAAAATTTATCAATCTTTTTCATAATCTTAATTTTAAATATCATTTAATATAAAAATACCTCCAAACTTTTCATGATTATAGAAATGGGAGAATGTAACTTTCGAGGCTATATTGATGGGTTTATAATGGTTCCCATAAAATTCATGCCCTAGCTATCTGATATCATAACTGATAAGTCAGAACATTTTGCAGCTTTTTAACAACTATAATCACAATAGCTTTTTAGTAAAAGAAATAGTTTATCCTGAGAAATAAATATATAATAACTAGAACATTTTACCAAGTATATTAATTCCTTACTAGATATGGATTTATATTCTGGGTTTAGGACCTTGGATCAACTCTTCTACATGGAAGAGTCTATCTACTTGGGTAGAGTCTTCTACATGGGTTGGTACCTCCTCTAGGTGAGGAGATTGATGGTAGCATATCACTAATTCTGCTTGATGATATCAGTTCTGTTTTTTATGATTGGGGTGCTCAATAGGATATCTGAAAATCTGGGCAAGCTGTAAATATCACATTTAGGTAAGATAGTCATGAGGTGAATTTTACTTTATCTTTTTAACCTTTGTTCCTGAGTCAAGTCCACCACAATGCCTTTCTAAACACAGAATGCTTTTCCTCTGTGCTTCCATTTTCTATTGCATAAGCTCACACATCCACAATTCCCATACAAATGTATTTCCTTTTTGCATGTCCATGTTCCCATCAACACTGTGAGCCCTTTGAGGAGCTGGGAAAGATAGAACATTTTTAAGATATTTTTCTTGTATGACATTTGAACTAGCTGAGCATTCTAAAGATTGTTGGCCAGGTTTGGTAAGCATAGGCTTAATGGGAGCCAAAACAATCAACATACCAAACATCAGGAAGCAAAGGATTTTATTAATTTGTACTATTACAGAAAAATTATGCACTAGCAAGTTTCTATTATTGACCTCTATTATACCTCCCCACTCCCCACTAGTACCCTTACCCCATATGAGACTTGTTTTTCCTTCCTGTTACTTATTCTTCTGAGTCGGTATTCATGTTCTTTCTGCTCTCCAATATTTTTAGCCAGGCTCTAGTGTGAGAAATCTAGAAATTTGCCTTGTGGCTTTAGCCCTCTCCAGCTCACCATTTCAGTCTCATTCATTTTCTCTTCTCAAATTTGCAGAATGAATAGATTAGCAAACCCACTAAATGAGTATACTTCCAACGGCAATTGAACTCTGGGAGACATTTTTCTCTTCAAAGAATCTTGAAGCAAGAACAATAATTTCCCAAGAATTCTTCTGATTTTCTTTTTCTCCAAAGGTGTGGACTGCTACCAGAGGCAGGGCTAGCTATGGGGATGAATCTGGAGACCTTAAGATTCTTTAGAATGTGAGCACTCACATAGTAACCAATGGAAACTTTTGAACATTCTATTACAGGATACAGCAACCTTCTTTAAACAATAGCTTCCATTCTTATTGCAATAATCGCTATTTTAATATGAGCATGATAATTTTGTTCTGCACTAATATGTCACTAAGAAGGAAAGGATGAGTATATGAATTTCTTCATGATCTAAGTATTTAAACCTTAAAATGTCTTTTCTTACTCATTGCAACAAAAGTTTCACAGAATACTGCCTGAGATCTGTGGTCTGCCAAGCATCAACCACTTCTAATTTGGCAAACTAAATTGCACTCTCTAGTTCTTGGTTTCCTGCATTGACATTGATTTTTATGTGTCCTACCTTGCAGTGGTATTGAATGAATAAACAAGCATCGTAAAGGCCTCATTTCACATCTGTTCATAGTGTGAGTGGACATCTAGATTATTTCACTAGTCTAGGGAATGGCTACAAGGATTACTGCATTTGAGGGTTTAATGGCAGTGATATTGATCAAAATTGAAAGAACATATTTATTTGATAAATTAATGTGTTAAGTAAAGAAAGGGAATTTATTCCTCCATTTATCTTTTTTTATTCTTGGGATAGAGTATCAAACCCAGGTCTTCACATATGCTAAATAAGTATTCTGTTATAGAGTTATTACCCCAGCCCAGCAAATTTTGGCTCAAAATTTCCTTCACTGAGATTGTACTCACTGAACTCCACCATTTGGACATGGGTTAAAGTTGAACTTTAAAAATGCCAGCAAAGTGCTTATACAAGCAAGCTATGTTCATGGGTAGCTTATATTAGTTAATGGAATGTACATATTATAAGAAATCACATTATACAGGGAACCCTTTCATAATTGCAAGAGATGGGTCAAAAGCATTCAGTTCATTGGTCATAGCAAGGGAAATTGAATCTTATACATTATACTTATTGTTCTCTTATAATCTTCATCTTCCATTAAATTCCCAGAGGGACCATTAGACAGTACGTTTTCTGTATTTTACCCAAATATAAAGGATGTTAAACCAGTGTCCTCTTTAAAAATTATAGTGGGTTAGAGAACTGAAATTCACTTGAAAAAGTAGAAATAGTGCAAGTATGTAATCATAAAATGACCACTTGGTTTAGTACTAAATGACAGATTATTTGATCTAATAGCTTTCAAAATTCATAAGGAAAAAGGTCTCCAGAACTTTCATCGTTTCCATTTAAGTTTATCTATGTATAAGAATAAAAGAACAAAGAGGAAGAATTTGTCATTCTGATTTTTGTTTAACGTTCAAGTATATTAATTGTTTTTGCATTGTTTGAAATTATGAGTCTTATAAAGGCAAAGGAGCACTAATAGAGGACATATTGAAGGCAGATATTGCCAGAAATGAGTCACTGAAATCAGTGCTCTTCTACCATCATCAAGTAGCTCCTATGTTTAATCATCCCAGTAAAACCTGTCTCTTAAGCATGTTAGAAGATATATCAATTATAACTTCAGGTTGAACTATAAGCAATATTTCAACTTTCTTTTTTTCAATTTAAAAGTTGTTGAGAGAAAAGAATTGTGAGATTATAAAGCATAGCTTTGCAGAAATGCCAACAGCAACTCAAAGAATCCCACTGTCACGATATAAACACTCTTCCCCAGAGAACAGAATTGGATACTTAGAGAGCATTTGAAATTTGAAAGCACAAAGTATTCATCAGCTCCACTATAGTGCAATTTAGTTAATTAAGGCCATTTGTTCAGCAGTTTCTCCCATTTGGAAGTTAAAAAAACTAGGAGTTTTAAGTGAAGAGAAAAATATTTTCAATTATATAGAGAGGGAGATGGCTATATTAAGATAGATGGACATGATGATATATATATATATATCATCATGTATATATCATATATATATATATATATATATATATATATATATATATATATCCTACTGCAGGTTCTTTCATTTGTTATCTGATTGGTAAGTAGCTAGAACTAATTGGTAGCTTGGCCAAGTTTCACAGAACACAGGACAGCTATTTGTATAAGGAATAAATGTTTATGCAAATATGGCATTTGTGCCCAGTTTGTAATCAATCTCTTCTTCCTGCTTCAAGATGCTGAAATGCAAACTTGGAGACCCAGGATGAGGTATTGCAAACACAAGACTCATTTGTTCTTATAATTTTTGTTTGTTTTTCTCCAGCTATGTTGTAGGAAAAAAAGTTTTTAAAAAAATCAATTTCTTGTAGTCAGTTCTATTAAGCCTCAGCATGACAAGGAAATCTAATTGTAATTCCATCATTTATGTAATCACTTACAGTTTTGTCCTTACTCTTTTTCTGAAACATAAATGGCTTATTTTGATATAGTACACACTATTCAAAGACAGTGTCTTCAAATAGCTCTCAAAGGGGTCTTAAAGGCAAGTGGTTCTGGCATGTGAACTCAGGTCACACAGCACTGTCTTCCTTTATGAAAAAAACAAACAAACAAAAAAAACCACTGCACAGAAATGCAAGCAAATGGTTGGTAGCACACTGAATGTGAGTGAGCAACATTTTCACCTCCATAGTTGTTCTCTTTCACCTCTGAGAAACTGTCTAGAAGAACGCAGAGACACAGGGAGATTGTGCAGTGATACCTAGGGTATCAATGTCCATCAGACATTGCTACCATGGTGCTAGGGATGTAGTTTGTAGAGATGTCAGAAATTCATTACCTCAGTAAAAATTATGCAAGAGGTGAGCTTACTCAAGACACATTGTGCTCATACACTGCTTTGTTGAATGCCAACTCCTTTGTACAACTACAGATAATACAAATACCATATATAAAGAAAACCACTACCACTCACCTATTTGGGCTTTGAAATTATATCACTGAGAGTGCTCTTCACAAGAGGTCTTCTTACCTACCCTTGCTTATACTGTAAGCATATAACAACTTGGTGATTCTTGATGACCTGTGTTACAGGACAATAAATACACAATTAATTTTTCTGTAGAAGATACATACTCTCCACAAATAGGGACTTGGTATTTTGAGCCAAAAGAATCTGTCTATATAATTTCATTATATCTCAACTATGGCAACAACCATAGAACTTCTATAATTTGTCTGTCATATATCTAGTGTGCTCTTTACTTGTGGAGAATAGTGCTATTTATAGGCCTGACATTATGTGTGTGCAAACACATACACTGTGTGCATATACATAGATATATATTGTTTCAGATGAAAAGAAATCAAACATAAATTCCTGTATGTAGGGACCTATAAAAAGCATAACCAAATGACTGTTTTAGTCACTAGCAGATAGAGTCTATATCCTTATAGCAAGAATGCTATAACCCATAAAGCAATCCCATTTCTTGCTAGGATAATGTAATGAACCTTAGAATATCCTTCAATGTAACTACCTTTGTCTACTTCATCAAATTAAACTGAGCCTATTTAAAGCTTTGCAAACCTAGTAAGACATAGTACCTTTTAAATTCTTAGTTCAACATATGAGAAAAATCATGGCCCGTGAAAAGTACAGGAATGCTATAAAACGATGTAGAACCCTAGAAACATTTTAAAACTCATGATGAAGACTTTGCTAAATGTGAACTCCCGACAATTTGCTGTTCTTCAGTATTATTTTCTGCTATGGTGGCTGAAACCTTTACACAATGAAAACTTGTTAAGCCTATGAAGAGAATTAAAGATGTTTTGGTAATACCCTTCTTACTGGTTTCTGAAGGTCAGAGACAGCAATTACTAGACATGAGCATTGTGCTTTAAATGACACTTGAATGGGATCAAACCATGAACTATAACTCTGTGGTTAAAAGGCAGATTCTACAAGTCAAGCATGAATTCCTATCTTGCTCTCTATGCATCTTTAACTCAGGGATAGTACACTGTTTTCCAGTTGAATTGTTTTTAATATACCAATTGTATCTAGTACAGTTTAGTTCTGAAGAAATCCTCAAAAAGTATGTTTTAATCACTAAATGATGTGTGTGTGTAAATTCCAGCTGCTTTTTCAGTGTGCATTGTGGACATCCAGGAGTCATTGTCAAATAGGAACACATCTTTCATTTAATTACGCTATACTGATTCCACACATTTAACATGCATGTATTTACTATTGTTAACCAGAGCTCTAGTTACTTTTTAATCTTTACTTTGAGTTTGTTGTTTTGTCCCTCATATTACTATATTATGAAATATTCTCTGCTGTAGCTAGTGTCATAACTACTGAAGAGAATCTCATAGTATTGTGCACTGACCTTTTGGTCTGTTGTTTTGGAACTGAAAATTATGGGTTACATGGCCTGTCTAGTGATTTTAATAAAAGCAGAGCTAAAACAAATATGTCCTAACACCATATTCCAGCAGAGATTATGAGTGCTTGGCTCATAATAATCTCGGGTTGCACTTTCTTTAATGAGATCATAGTCAGTGAAGCAGAAGTATGAATACATTCCTGAGTCATCTGACCTCACCCAACACTCATTGGCTGATTTCTGGAGAGGGTTAACTATTGCTTTGATAAAGATGGTTCTCTCAAGTTTTCTAAACCTGATTGTTCTGTATATAACTTCATCAATATGAGAAGTTGTGAGGTTCTGAAACATGTTCAAAATCGTGGGCTGTTTAGAGAATTCTTGGTTCAGCATTTGTCTCTGCAATTGGATTTTATAGTTTTGAATAGTAGATTTTCCATCAAGCTGTTTCAGCTCAAACATGTTTCTGAACCAGTTTAAACCCTGCTTTCCTTAGCAGTAAACTGAGATAATTATAATTTCTAATTCAAACGTCCTTTGGAAGATTCAAGATTTATGTGAGGTGTGCAATAGTGGCTATATAACAAAATCAGTGTACTATTTATGAAAGACATTTATTACCACTTCACTGGCTAAATTATTTGTTCCAAATCCACCTACATTTTATAGTTAAGGTTTTGATGCTCTAGAATTTTTCATGTATATGGAGTATTGTAATAAATCAAGGTATTACTGTAATTATAATCAATCATATAAACTTTCCTTTTAAAGTATTTTCCTCCCTAAGTTAAACTTTAAATATAATTCTTGTATAGTTTTAAAACTCCTTCTGAATTATCTAAATGTAAAATTCTCATCATAAAGGGTTAAGTTCCATTTTCTTATTATACTGCTTGTGTTAGTGAAAAATAGTTGTGGAGTAAAGTATTTATACTGATCTTTATTTAATCTGCACATCACACATATATCTATTTATAGATATACATACATATATATGAATGTTTATAATCTTGATGCAGTGAGTTATAACAATTATGAAATAGATACTCATGTAATTTCTGACAAAATGTTGGCCTCATTTTAGAAGTTTCCTTGGGATTCTTTGAACTGAGCTGGAATACATACTGTGGTTTTGAACAGGAAATCTCCAGCATTGACGTCTGGCACAGCAGCTCAGGTCTATAATCCTAATGAATCAGGTGCAGAGATTGAGAAGGTCATGGCTCCAGACAAGCCCAGGGAAAAAGTGAAGGGGATTCTCATTTCAATCAATAAGCTGAGCATAGAGGTTCATGCTTGGGAATCCAGCCACATAGGAGGATCTTGATCTAAAGCTTGACCCAAACAAAAATGTAAGCCAGTACCCCCCCCCCCAAAATAAAGGTAGGGTTATGGCTTAAGTGGTAGACCACCTGCTTAGCAAGTACAAGGCCCTGACTTCAAATCCTAGTATGCCAAAAAATGAGAAAGGTGAATAAGTAAAGAAAATATAAAACACCGCAGTCTAGTCATGAATGATGAGAAATACTCATGTACTGTTTTTCTCTTTCTTACTTCGTTCTTAATATTGAACAGTCAGTTATATTGCAAATAAAGCCAATGTTTATTTAATAGCCATTGAGTAAAAAGAAAGACGTGTGTTTCACATAAACAACTGCACATATACTACAATACAAAAGGTTTAGTTTTCTATAGGTTATCATTATTAGATTATACTAACAGGTTTTACAACATCATCCTTAATTTATAGTAAAAAAAAAAACTGAAGACTTTAATTGCAAGTGGTTTATCTAGAGGAGTATCCTTTGAAAGGATGAGATTGAAAACTCCTCTTTCTACAAATCCAGTCCTATTTTCTCCCAAGCCTTACTTCCCTCCATCACATGTTTTATTAGCAAGTTCAAGAAAGAATGGAGGGGTGCAGAGCTTTCCCACAAAGCAACTTGGTAGATTCTCTTCAGTACTTCATCATCTACCGAGGAAACAAGAGTTTACATGAAGAACTAGTCTAGATGTCTTTTAAAATCTGCACACACAACTCTAGGTATTATTCTAGTAAACTACTACTCCAAATAAACAATACAAACATATGCGCACACACACACACACACACACACACACACACACACACACACACACACACACACACACACACAAAGAGAATGAGGGCAGGATGCTCCTATAAGATAACGACGCTCCTAGCTACTAGGAGAGAGAGTATGATGCATAAAGCTTAATTAAATAGTCACATGAGCTCAAATACAATACTTGTTAGAAACCATTAACTGTAGTGACAAATACAATAGTTAATCTCCAAAACCATTGAAATATGAGCATGAAAAAAGACTATTATTAATATTGCATGATTCCAAATTTTACAAATTGTGAAATAATACTCAAACTATTATGTTTATGCAAGCACTGCATTTTAAAAAGTATATTGAAAAGTACAAACTGCAGCAAGTTGGTTGCTAAGCAAATAAACTTTTGTAATTGAGAAAATTTACTACTAACTTCTGTTGATTTCTCAGAATTAGCATTATGATATTTATTAGAAGTATTTATTAGAAATTGCAATCAAATAATAACCATTTTACAACTTGATTAGCATATTCTTTTGACTGCAGAAGTTTGGTCAAATGGCCTGGTGATCAGGAAAGAGAGTTCAAAAAATAATAATGCACAATGCAACCCAAAAGTCACAAAAATAAAAGCAGCTGGCAATAGCTTGTCAGAATAAAATTGATATTAACTGAGGAGAGATTATTTTATATGAGGCCATAGATTAATACAGCAAATGTAACAAGTACCACCTTCAGAAAATTTATATTTAGAATGTGTGTTTTTTTTATGAGCCAGTGAATGGTCTGGCTTCAAGGTGGCAAGCCGTCAGACTCCAAAAAGAAATGCAGCTGGTGGGCAGTGGGCATATTTTGTTTAGTCTGCAGAGCATCGATCCACTCTGGTATTTTTTTTCCCTGAGAAATCATAAGCTGATCTCTACAAAGATAAACAATGAAGCTGCTTGAGGCTGGTGGAAGGTTCTGTGGAGCTCATCTCCCTGTATGACATAATCAGTGGAAGCTGAGGAGCAGCTGCCTGTATCAGGGCTGTGGTCAAGAGAGTCCATGCACCTGGAGCCCTTCAGCCCTCTGCACAGGCTGCCTGCAGACATTTGTATTTATGAACTCAGGCGGGATGCTTACTAGACTGCCTTTGCATCTACGATGCTTTGTATTCATCAATGTGTCTCTTATCCTCATGGACTTTCTATGCATCACTTTACCTCATGTGTTTGTTCATGGCTGACAAGGAGAAAAGTAGCAATTTTCAGAAGCTAAATATATCTTATCTGACAATATATTTTAACAAGGATATCTTCGTTTCCAATTTTGTACATTGGAGATACGTAGTGTTAGCAAAAGCTGAAATGTGTATGTCTTTGTTTCACGACATAATTATATTATTATTTATTATATATAATATGTATTATATTTCATGCCAAGGTATGGATTAATTTTATTTTTAAATCTGGTGGTTACAACTGGATTTACATGTTTTATAGTTTTGCCTTAAAATTTAGGATGAAATTATGCAAACATACAAGAAATTAATGGTTATTTCCTTCCCTCTGTGTATTTTCCTAGTTTATAACTTATAAATACATTCTAAGTAAGCAAGATTACTTGTCTCCCTGCCTTACTTGAGAGGCAGCACAAATCACATTAGATGAGATCACCTCACTAACAGAATTCTTGATGTATTTATTAAGCATAAAAAACGAATTACATTTTATATTAATGTCATCAATTCTGCCATTCATAGTTTAGTTGCTACTTTTGCAACTCTAAATATTAATTTTGCAGGTACAAGTGCCAAATCACAATTCTATTAGTTTTGAATTTTTACTAGTAATGAGATATGATTGTCCATTAAGATACAGTTCAACTGGGAAAACAAATTATCTATTGTGAATAATAGGCTACGGTAATAAACTTTTCACAGTAATTTGCTTCAAATGGAAGATGATTTGAAATTTTTGTTGAACTGGAACCCAATCTTGTGTATATTCTCTTTCTTGGAGCATTGAATGGTGGATAATTTACGACTTCATGTAGTTATTATTCCACCCCCAAATACAGTGAAATATTCCAAATGCTCTATACACTAGTTGTAATGCTACAGGACCATTCTCTTGGCAATAAAATTATTATTTACATCTTCTGTATCATTATTCTTTGGATGAATAGTGTGTATTCTTACTTCTATCTTATTGTGTGCTATCACATTTATTCATGACCTTTTGTAAAGACTTTCTGTAATAAAATTGTCCAAGTTTCTTGTAGTTTCCCTAATAGGCCACCACCAAGTCTTCTCAGAAACTTACACAGAATCAAATTATTACCTTTTATGAGGGGTAGGGAATGTTTCTTCTGCCAAGGGCCATTTAAATATTTATAACATTAAATACAGTCCTATCACTACAGGCAGACAAGATTGTGAGGAGCCAATGAAAGCAATAACATCTTTCCTATTATTTACCAAATGATTTTACAAGTTTTATAGCTCCAGAAGTTTCCCACCTCTGCTAGAGGATGTTTAACAAAATGTAGGTTATGTTAGATTGTTCAGACCCAAGCTCAGTGATGATGGCAAGAGACAGGGTGATGCTCTAATGAGTTTATCCAAAGAAGGTCTACATAAATTTCAATTAAAATTATATTTGCGCTGGGTGTCCGTGTCTCACACTGTAATCCTAGCTACTCAAGAGGCTGAGATCTGAGGACAGAGGTTCAAAGGCAGCCTGGGCAGAAAAGTTTATGAAACACTTATCTCCAATAAACCACCAGAAAACTGGAAGTGGTGCTGTGGCTAAAGTGGTGGAGCTCTAGCCTTGAGCTGAAGAGCTGAGGGACAGCACCCAGCCCAGAGTTCAAGCCCCATGACAGACCAACACACAAAAAAATTTGCACATGTGTAAATTTTACATTTGCAGAAAAGATATATGGTCTTCCCTGTTTTAGATGCTAAAACTAAGCACCAAATTTGAATGAAAAGGAAACTTTCATGTTTCTTACATTAGCAGTTGTAGTATTATACAAATGTCTCTCTTAAATTCATTCTTATACCTTTAATATCAGAAGGTAACTTTCAGGTACTTTTTAGTTAGAATCCTAGTCCTTATCTTTATCTCAAGGCCTCAAAGACACACTGGGATGATGTGTTTTTTGATGCTGATGTAAATAATTCTATTTTTTCCCAATCCAAATTGTCATACTTATCTACTTCCTTGTTTTCTTGAGATTAATTTCTACTTTGTTATTATCTTTCCTTCAGATGACTTTTGCTGATATTGAAAGGAATTTATGTAGCATAGGCTTTCTGCCTACTCTGCTATCATTTCAGATATCTTCAGACATAAATCTATAGTATGCAGAGCTTTTCTAACTTCAGTTGATTCCTTTACCAAGTAACTTCTTCCATCCCTGGAAATACTCAAGCACAAGGAAGGAGAGTTTCAACATCATGTGTAAATACACATGAGATTTGGGGATGTTTCAATAATCTGATTTGCATACACTGTATTTCAACTAGATGTTAATGGAGGAAAACGAAAGCGTATTGAAATAAGTGTTCCTTTATTTAATTTTCTCTGTGTTTGCATATGTTTGCGTGCATACATACTCTTCTGAATTGAAATTTTCCCTTTCCCAAAAGTGCTTGAAATCTTGAAATCCTCCCTAGTAAAATAAGAAGAAGGAATTTATTTCCTACGAGTGTAACCCTCATGAGTAAAAGTTATGTACACAAAATGGATGCCAAAGATGGTTCGCTGATGATCTTTGTGCAAGGTAAGTGACAATGAAAATTTGACCACATACAATCTGGAAGAGAAACTCACAAAACCCAACCATACTCATTTCCTGATCTCACAAAACCCAACCATACTCACTTCCTGATCTCAAGCTTCCATTTTCCATAACTGTGAAGGTTAATTTTCGGATAATTATACGTAACACAATCTATGGCACAAATAGTGGCCAAAGTGAGTTTATAGCAACTCATAAAATACAGGATATGAAGATACTTTTTCCTCAAAATAATTCATGTGAGAAAAGTTAGCTTCTTTGTCATAGGACTAGAACATTGACTTACAAATTTATGTAGTGCTAGTTTATGGATATAATTTTGAGTTTTTCAAAGCAAGACTTTCCTTAACTTTACAACATGTATCCCAATGTCATTTTGGTGAAATACAGCAATTTGCCACTTACCGGATTACATTTTTAATCTCTTTTTCTTTAGCTCAGTCTGTTCATTTAAAGTAGGCTTCTTGCAGAAAACACACAATTAGATATATTAATATACTTGGTGAACTCTGTCCTTCAATTGATGGTGGGTAAAGATGCTATACTTTTTAACCTAGCTCTTTAAACTTTTATTATACTGCCATTTGTCTTTTTTTCTAAATTTGATTTAATTTTATTGTAAAGTTGATGTACAGAAGTGTTACAGTTACATAAGTAATGAATACAATTCTTCTTGAACATTGTTATTCCCCTCCCTCATTTTCTCCAGTTTCCCTCCCCCATTGTTCCCCTTCCCCCGAAGTTGTAAAGTTCATTTCCAAGGAAGTATCTTGTGAGTATCCCTGTTGCATTTGTTTAACCTACAAAGGACAAAAGATGCTGATTTTTTTAAAAAAGATTGTTGAAATAGTTACCGTAATATCAAGTGTAGTCAAAACTATTCTGTATTTGTCATGTTCTTCCCTCCTTTCAAGTTTGTTTTTATTTTAACACAGCATTGTATAGGACTCTATTTTTATTTCCCATCAGCCATCTTTAAAGGTACTTTGCTAATTACCCTGAACTTTCCAAGATTAAATTTTAATTACTATAACTCTACCCTCAGTGAATTCTATAACATTTCAGATTTTCAATTTTTCCCTTTATACCTCATGGAATTGTTGCCACTTATTTTTTAATCCATATTCTATGATGACTCAGTGAATTACCACCAACTAACAAACACTTGTTCTCCAGATCAAACAGAAAGAGAATTAGAAAACATTTTATCTTTCATTTTTTCCCTTCAATGTTCTCTGTCTTACTATGTAGGTTTCACTCATGACAAAATGGAAACAAAATGATTCTCTCTAAAGAACTTCTTTTGGCATTTTGTTCATCATAGGAAGTTTTTGGTTTTCCTTCAATTTTGAAGAAAATTTTCCTTCCATATGGAAGCTTAAATCAATGTTCTTTCTTTCTTTGTAGTATATTTTATTTTTCTCTTTTCGGTTGCCTGGTTTCTAAGAAAGCCACCATCATTCTTACATCTATTTGGCTTTTGGACAAATGTTTCTTCCCTCATAGGTTTCTTTCAAGATTTTCTCTTTGTCTTCAATTTTGTGTGATTTGAACATATTTTTAGGTGCCATATTTTTGTTTTCTGACTTGAAATTGTTCAATTACTTCTTAGTCCTCCTTAGCACTTCCCTACTCCCAACAATATTCTTTCTGTAGCTCTTTATCATTTCTATGAGCTTCTCTAGGCTTGCAGCTTGTTGTATTGCTGAATTGATTTTCCTAAAGTCTTGTTCAAGCCAAACAACCACTCTAAAAACATTTTAGATTAGATCCTGCCCATATACATGCAATATAAGCTATGGTTGGTTTCACATTTTTATTTATTTATTTTACACATATTTTCATCAATTCCATACTGGATATATTGATATCACGAATACTGGAGGCTGAGGTTGTAGAAATAATGCACATGTAGTCTAGTTTACATAAGTTAAATATAGAACCCTAAGCAAACTAAATATAAGTAAAATACCAAGTGTGATAATTATAATTTCAGAGTGCCTTATTAAGTGCCATTAGACAACAATCTGTGTTACTATTCTCTCATCATATATAGACTGTCCTCTGCTAGTCCTGTCACCAAAATCCAGTAGAAGATATTACACGTCATTTTACTGAGTCGCTTCATTTCAGATCATTCCTCAATATAAATCTCAAGTGCTTCTCTATCCTCCTTGTATACACAGAAGATACACAAACAAATTACAGTTCTCAGCAAAGTGCTGTTATTCCCCCGAATGAGAATATTGTTGCTCTGCGTTCTAGGCCAAAGGAGAACAACAACTGAATTTCTAACAGACATCTTTTAATAAACAATAGCTTCAGTTTTAAAACGTTATTGTTCACAAAGTTCCAAAGAATTAGGGAGTCACATTTTAGAAACTACTGCCCTTTGAGATTTATTCTCAGTGATCATATATTTTTCTGTGTGTATGTTTTCTCTTTATTATTAAACTTTGCCTATGTTGCATGCATTCAACTAGAAATGAAAGTTATTGTAGTCTAATAACCACAGTGCATCCTTGCTTGTTTATTTAGGTTCAATGAAGTTTACCCCCAGTAAGCAGTGGAAAAATTATATTATTTGTGGCTGACTGACTATTGGCCTTTGTAAATCAGTTTGTGGCCATGTCTTGATTTATTCTAGGGAAGAATCATTCACATTGTTGTTCATGAATTGCCTCCCATTCAGAGTCCATTTCTAAAAGTGAAAGGAATAGGAGAATTGATGGTCAAGGAATCTTAACACTACCAAAAGGAATCTGTACTATAAGTGATATAAAACCTAAAATAACTCTAATATCAATTAGTAGCATATGGCCTACTTGTATATTACCAAAATACACAAAATATATTCTATATATTGTCTAGAAATATTCATGATCTAAAACACTCTGACTTTCACTGTTGTGTAGCTATGTATTACATACATGATAAGAAAATAGTGAGGGAAGGGATGACATTGTCCAAAGAGAAATGTGAACTTTACCAGACTTGTGTAAATATAACTCCACAGAACATTACCTTTTTCATAACAATATGAAGAACATTTTTTAAAAAAGAATTCAATCAGAAAAATAAAGAGAAACTGACCACATAATAATATCCTATTAGAAATCATACCAGCTGGATACCTGTGGCTTACACCTCTAAATGTAGCTACTCAGGAAGTAGACGACTGTCAGGCAAAGAGAGTCTGTCTTTATCTCCAAAATAACCAGCGGGGGGAAAAAAGCTAGACAAGAAATATGGCTTAAGCTGGGTGCCTGTGGCTCACGCCTGTAATCCTAACAACTCAGGAGGCTGAGATCTGAGGATCATCGTTCAAAGCCAGCCCAGGCAGGAAAGTCCATGAGACTCTGATCTCCAATAAACCACTAGAAAACTGGAAGAAAAAGAAACATGGCTTAAGTTAGCCATAGAAAAGGAAGTCACTGAGTTCAAGTCCTCAGTACTGGAACAAAAACCACAACAAAGCATCAGAGTACCATATTTTGTTTTTACTTTCTTTTGCTGATATATTTACATTAATTTACTTTAATACCATGGAGTATTATCCAGAAATATGAAGATTTTAAATTCTTTATTTCATAGATAACATAAAACTAAATGAAATTCATAATATAGAAGAGATTAAAGCAGTACATTTATGTCACAAAAGTGATATTAGTATCTTATAAAAAACTACTTTTAAACAGTAAAATTAAAATTCAAAAGATAAAGTCTACAAGATAAAAATGCACAAGAAATAGTTTTAACATATGTTAAATTCACAAGCTGAATGGATGTCTTTTATTATCAAATTGTAGCAAATTGAATGTTAAAATCACAGCCATAGTTTCAAACTGAAATGTCCTTGGTACTCCTGTGTTAATGCCTTGGTGCCCAGCTGAGAGAACTATTGGGAGGTGGTGGAACCTCTAAGAGATTTAGGCTTGGTTGGAGAGGGTCAATGAATGTCATTGAAATAATTCCTCTGAAGGTGATATAGCCTTCTCCCTTCTGCTTCCCAAGGACTATGAGACATATAGGCCAACTTTGTCATATTCCTGATATGGTGCCCTGTGTCATCATAAACTCGAAGTAGCAGGGCCAACTGAACATGGACAAAGACTATTCAACAGCTCAAATTACCTCCTTTGGTATAGAACTGCTACACTCTATTTTCATATTTAATTTTGTCCAACATATTTCTATGCTATGATTTCTCAAAGTTAAAGCCATTTACCTAAAAAAAGTATGAAATTATGAAATGTTACTAGTTTAGGTTAATGAATTTAATTACTAAACAAAGTAGTCAAAATAGTTTAAAAACTAGTCATGTTCCTGGGTATGTACTAAGTACTATAAATGCAACTTGAAGCCACCTAGCATAGTGAAGTTTTCTAGAGGTGTTGTTCTATGCTTATGCAATAATTCCTTTCTTGTTTTTAATGACTGAGTATAAGAAAAGATGTAGATTCTGGTTGTATTTTGTAAAGGTGTAAACCAGTTGCTAATAGTGATAATGCACACTTTCTTAATATTGCTCATTTTTTCATATTTTCACTAGGTGGTAGAGACTCTTCAGAGCCAGGAATTTCTTCGAGAAAAGCAACTCATTAATGCAAACAGATATATTAGCAACTTTCTCTGTCGGATTAAAAATTAATTCTGGTTAAAAGAAAAACAGTAAAAAGTACTTGTAATTATGTTTTCAAAATCACATTCGCAAGCTGCAAACTGATATCTCATGCCTTTAATCCTAGTTTTTAGGAGACTGAGATCTAAGGATCATGGCTTGAAACCTACCCAGGCAAAAAATCTTTGAGACTCTTATGTACATTTTCCATTGTATAGCCTGATATGGCAATGTGGCTCCAATGGTAGGAGGTCAGTCTTGAGTGGAAAAAACTAAGGGGCAGCAGTCATGCCCTGAGTTCAAGCTTCAGGACCAGCACACACACAAAATTAGTTGTTAATTTATTATATAAGATGTTTTTCCAAATAGATTTGTAGCTTTTTCTATCTTGCCCAATACTCAGATTCCATGCAATGGTTATATTTGAAATGTGGGATGGTTTAAATTATGTAAAATTACTAAACAAGGGATTGAACAAAGAATATGTTTTTAGAAGAGTCAGCCTTTCCTCTGTTCTTTGAGGTTAGGGTAACTTTCACAATCATTCTATTTCTTTCTTCTATTACTACTCAATGAAACTAGATAAATAGTGTCTGTTTTTTCCCAACAGGTAGTTAAGTAAATTGATGAACATCACTGCATTAAGAAAATAAGGATGGTTCACAAACAAGATATTTTTGAAGATTTAAGGAGAATAAAGAGAAATCCAATAGAAAATATTAAGACGTAAAATAACTAGGTAATTGTTGTTTGATCAGTCTTACGTTATTTCATAATAAATTTAAAGAAAAAACTATACTTGAACAATCTAAATATGGTATTATAAAGCAATACACATTTAAGAAAAAGGCCTCAGTGAATGAATCAACTGTATGGAAATAAAAACAATTGTTTTTTAATAGGAGGCTCCAACATAATATGCATTGATCTTAGCAAAATATTGATGCTCTTAATTAATTGAATTTAATTATTGTCTTGAATACTAGACTTGTAGTAAAGAATTTAATAATAACACAAGATAAAGAATATGCTGAAATTTTTATGATAAATGCTCTCATTTCAATTCATTCAGAATTCTGTCATAAAGAATAAACTATATGTAGGTACCCATGTTCAAGCTTATCATTCTATCTACTCAGGAAACTGAGAGCTAAGGATTGCATTTCAAAGCCAGCCTGTGCAAGAAAGTCTGTGAGAGTCTTATCTCCAATAAACCACCAATAACCCAGAAGTGAAAATGTGGCTTACGTGGTAGAGTGCTAGAATTGAACAAAAAGCTTATCGACAGGGCCTTGAGTGCAAGCCCCAGTACTGGCACACACAAAAAATTGCATGCAAGAAAAGTTCCACTTTTGTGCTGTCAGCCTATGAATTCAAGGACTGTGGGTTTTTTTTTTTTCATTTTTATGGTTTAAATGCTAGAAAATTTAAACATTGACACAGGAAAATTGAGAACATATTTTGGAGCAGAATATATTTGTAGTGATGAAAAATGAGTCCCCCATTAACACGAACAATGAACCGTACGTAGACTGTTTAACAAAGTGCTGTGCTGAGCAGTTTATAATAGGAAAAGTGGTAAGAACCCGTACTCTCTAACAGTAAGAGAATTCTATCTGGTTACAGATTCTCCTTTAGATGGACACACACAGAAGAGGCTGATCAGGGTGGTGAGTAATTGGACATCAAATTATGTCATAAAATATTTTTAAAATGTACAAAAACACAAACTGTAAAATCAACCATAGGAGATAAGGTAACTTTTAAACAAACTGAAGAATTCCAGACCATGAGAAAATGAAGTTCTTTCAACAATCTAGGAATCATATAGATTAGATATCTATAGCAAGGCCATATTAAACAACATAAAGCATAGATGTTTCCAGTCATCTTAGCAGAAAAGGACTTTTAGACTGGTGAGATTGCTATGAGCCATGGCCCAGCAGTGTAGATGCTTTGACTTAGACTTAGGCACCTCTTCTCTTCCAACTTCTTTCCCATTACATTTACAGTACAGATAATGAGGATGCTGTTAGAATTTCAGTAACACACATTTTATCACATTGTTAACAAATGCAAATTATCCTCCAGAAGGGGAGGCTGCTATGAAAGGAAAGTGTAGAAACAAAAGCAATCATTGTGAACAGACCAAGAAGGCAAAACATCCTAAGTTGTTCTCTGTTCTAGCCAATTGGTTTGTCAGTCTCTACTGAGTAGTTAGTTAGGACACCACTAAATGTTTCAATTAAATAATGCACATCCTTTGTTCTTTTTTGTGGGGGGAGATCAGTCGTGGGGCTTGAACTCTGGGTCTAAGCGCTGTCCCTCAGCTCTTCAGCTCAAGACTAGCCTCTACCACTTGAGCTACAGCGTCACTTCCAGTTTTCTGACGGACTTTCCTGCCCAGGCTGGCTTTGAACCGCAATCCTCAGATCTCAGCTAGGATTACAGGTGTGAGCCACCAGAGCCCAGCTACATCCTTTGTTCTTATTCCATGCTCAATCAACTTTTTTATTATAAGTTGCATCTCCTGGTAGCTTGTTATTATGAAACAATGAGTTATAGAAAGATGCAAGAGCTGATACAAGAACTCAGCACACTTAAATATCCTTTTGGTTATGAATTTGAAATTCACACTATGTTTCATATACACATATGTATATATATATATATATATATATATATATATATATTGACTTTTCTGTGTACCTTGTATAGTCTAAACTATCCTTGTGCCATAGCATGACCCAAGGCCTTATGTAGCAGATACTGTGGATGAGGTAGCACTAAACCTCTTTCCTAAAAGCTTTGCTTAATTCACTGCCCAGCCAATTGAGGTGCATCTCGGTACAGTGGGCAATACAAGGATATTCAGTAGGATTTTTTAGTTTCTGAAAACCATCTTACCTGAAAGCACAGTGTGTGTGTGTGTGTGTGTGTGTGTGTGTGTGTATGTGTGTGTGCGCGTGCGCACGCACGCGTGTGCGCATGTGTGAGAGAGAGAGAGAGAAAGAGAGTAGAGTGAGATAGATTATAGATAAGGTAAGAGATAGAGATAGATGGTATACATATATAGAGAGAGGATGTGTGCATAAAAATGTGTTTTTTGTATGTATCTATGTAAGTATATATGGTTGATATTACATTGAATATGCAGAACATATAGGCAGTACTATACCTAACTATAGGTAATGCTGTACCTATTAATCATAATTACATTTATTCCGTGCCAATTGCTTTTTGGCTACATTTTCTGTACAGCCAATGAAGGTGCTATTAACATTTTGGTCACTTGCAAATTATTACATTCTTTTTTTTTTTAATTTTATTTTATTTGAGAATATACTGTACAGAGGGGTTACAATTACATTGGAAGGATAATGCATACATTTCTTACCAAGCTTTGCAGCCTCCTCCTTTGTTTACCCTTCACCTCCCTTCCCAGCCTCCCCCCTCCCCCCCACCCAATCATACCCCCCTCCCCCCCCACTCCGACATTGTAAAGCTTGCTTTGACATGACATTTTGTAATTCTCCTTGTTACAACAGGTCCACCTGAATCCTTAAACGACTTGTTTGTCCCCCTCTCCTCCACATGTTATACAGACATCAAATAAAGTGAAAGCGGGGGTTACACTGTGGGGGAGGGACATACAAAGCAACAAAGAAATAATCTTATAAATGCGTTAGAAACACATGCATGAAAGAAACGAAAACATTAAAATACATATTTAAGGGTTCGTTTTCCTAACCTCACATTATCTGATCTTTTCCGCTTGACTCATACCTATACTAGATATTGCAAATAAGGGAAACCATGGGACCTATGTTTCTTTGGGCCTGGCTTACTTCACTTAATATAATTTTTTCCAAGCCTTTCCATTTCCTAACAAATGGGGAGATGTCATTCTTTCTGATGGAGGCATAGAATTCCATTGTGTATATATACCACATTTTTTTAAATTGTATTTTATTTTATTTGAGAACATACTGTACAGGGGGGCTACAATTACATGGGCAGGATAATGCATACATTTCTTACCAAGCATTGCAGCCTCCTCCTTTGTTTACCCTTCACTTCCCTTCCCCGCCTCCCCCCTCCCCCCACCCAATTTTACCCCCCTCCCCCCACCCAATTATACCCCCCTCCCCCACACACACACCGACATTGTAAAGCTGGTTTTGACATGACATTTTGTACTTCTCATTGTTGCAACAGGTCCACCTGAATCCTTAAACGACTTGTTTGTCCCCATCTCCTCCACATGTTATACTGACATCAAATATAGTGAAAGCGGGGGTTACACTGTGGGGGAGGGACATACAAAGCAACAAAGAAATAATCTTATAAATGCGTTAGAAACACATGCATGAAAGAAACGAAAACATTAAAATACATATTTAAGGGTTCATTTTCCTAACATCACATTATCTGACCTTTTCGGCTTGACTCATACCTATACTAGATATTGCAAATAAGGGAAACCATGGGACCTATGCTTCTTTGGGCCTGGCTTACTTCACTTAATATAATTTTTTCCAAGTCTTTCCATTTCCTAACAAATGGGGCAATGTCATTCTTTCTGATGGAGGCATAGAATTCCATTGTGTATATATACCACATTTTCTTGATCCATTCATCTACTGAGGGGCATCTGGGTTGGTTCCATATCTTAGCTATGGTAAATAATGCTGCAATAAACATAGTTGTGCTGGTAGCTTTAGTGTGGTCTTGTTTGTATACATTTGGGTAAATGCCCAAAAGTGCGGCAAATTATTACATTCTTAACAAATGCAAAGTATCGATGTCTACCAGAAGAAAAGCTGCTATGAAAGAGTAAAACACCATGATGAGAAATCTATTATTGTCAACAGAAAACATATATGGAAAGAAATATATGCATGTATGTATGTATGTACTCATTCATATGTATCTATGTAGTCACACAAAGTATTTTATAATCCATGACATTATTTCATATTCTTATGAATAAAAAAAAGGAGAGGATAACAATCCTCGATAGGAAATGTACTCATTAGCTTATTCATGTAAATGTAACCCCTCTCTAGAGTGTCTTTATAAGAAAAAGTGAAAAAAGCAAATATGAAGGAATAAAGTCAACTCGAAAAGAATTAGAATGGCAACTTTCCCTTGCTACATTCCCCCAAAATTCTTGGCCTATAAAAAAAGAGTCAGTGAGACATATACATGAGTAGAAACAACAGATCGATAGCATTCATATTAGATTATAGAGCAGTCTTTCTCAGAAATATTCTTTATGATCAAGTTGACATTTTAATACAGGGTGGTTATTTAAAATATGATCCCTGTCTTGACTAATGCTGTATACAGGTGAAAATAAACACCTTCCTTCTACAGCAAATATCTCCAATACACAGATTCAGTCATGCATTTCTGGGACATCAGAAACTAAAATTAAACAAACTTCTTTCAAATGGGAAGGCCAGGAAGGGATAATTATTTTGTAATATTTATTAAGAAAGACTGAGTAAGAACATTAACTTAGAAGACATATGCAAATCTTGAGATTGACAAAATATAAATGTTCTTCAATGTGAAATATAGCTAACATGCAAATAAAGATGAAAAAGAGATATTCTACATGACACAGAAATAATTGTCACCTATGTAACAATTAGCATGAATACCCCATAAAAATCTGAGTGCAATTAAGAGCAGTTAGGAGACCAAAAATTGTAGAAATTTCCACAAAGTATATATAAAAAGGTGCTTACTCTCTCTAGCATCCCAACAAATGTAATTAATAGTGTGGTATTTTAATCCCTGTGATGGGTCAGTGTCCAAAAGACTTATAATACCAGATATGTATAGGAATCTATAAAATCAGACCAAGTAAAACCTTTTTGAAGGAAAAATTTAGCCATATTTTCATATTTAATATATACATCCCACTTAGCAGTATTTCTTTTCAGGAATGGATCTTAGACCAACTGTTATGCATTATGAACCAACTGTGTAGACAGAATGTTCACAGCAACTTTGTACATCATGCTATGAAATGGAAAACAAATCTACTTGTACTTCCATAATAGTCAAATGGAACAAATATTGATGGATACATGTTACAGCTTTTAAAGTGACTTCCACAGATATAGAACTAAGAACATGCAGTGGTGTCCAAGATGTGAGGTCAAAGAAAGAGAAAAAGACCAGGAACACAAGTGTGTTCCGACTTATGTAGAATTACACACACACACACACACACACACACACACACACACACACACACACACACACACACACACACACGAACATGCACATGTGTGTGCATGTGTTTATAAGCACAGAATTGCATATGAAATGAATTCTGTTTTTAGATTCCAGGTTGTCTACAATGAGAATTTCTGAGGCAGTATAGACATATGTGCACCTCAGAGATGTTAAAGCATTTTTCCAACTTCCTCCATATATTTTGGATTATTTGACTAGGTTGCCATTATAATTTATTTATGTATTTTTTGGATTAACTCACTTTTTCAGTGTTGATATTTTGTACAACATTTCAGCAAAATAAGCACTAGTGGATGGAAATTACTGACAATGTAGACCATAGAGTTGGCTTTGACTATAGTCATGGTCAGGTTGAAGGAGGATCTCTCGACCATATCATGAAAGAAAGAAACATCCGGGGAAATAAATGATAGCTGATACTCTCTAATTCTTTGACTCACAGTGCAGATGGAGGACTAATTAACCCATCCATGCTACTTTAAACAATCATCTACCCTAAAAATGCTGTTTGCTATGTATGTCTCTTATGACTGAGGTTTTGTTATTCCATTTACTCACTTGATGTAGAAACAACTCAATGTTACGTTTAACTGGCCTTCTTTTATTTAACCCATTAATCTTAATGCCTTTTTCCAGTTTAAAGGAGAACAAGTATTGAATTTTCTAAACTTTCTAATTATTTTAACAGAAGTTCAGGGAAACAGTGAGGGAGAACTGTTGTGGTGTCAAAGGGATTCCAAAGCATTAGTAATATTTTGTTTTAAGTAATATAAAAACATTTTAATTAATTTGAGTTAAATAATGAATTGAATTTTTCTCATGCATCCATTACAACAATAAATCTGCAATTTCTAAACTGTTATTATTATTATTAATGGTATTTAAATACATATCACAGCAGCAACTCCTTTGATCATTTTAGGAGCTACTTATTATTTTTAAGTCTCATGTTGAGTAAAGAGGCATCATAACTTTGAGAGCTGAAAATATTCCACATTTCCTCAGAAAAACAAAACAACAATACAACTAAAAAAACTGGAGACATACCACTATCTATTCTACGCAATTGTATGTGACCAACTGATTAACAATATAAAACATCCATTCCAAGGAGTTTTCAGATAATCTGCAAGTAAAAATTTAAAGGTTAAGTATACAATTTTATTTTAGTATTTTTTTCTGAGAATTATGCCACTTACACAAAAATATTCTTCTTTTCCTTTCTGCTTCCAACGGGAATTATTATTTATGGTAAATGGTTTAGACCTTGTGTTTATGGGAGACAAACATACATTCAACATGACACGTGACATTGCCCTAAAATAATTATGTTGATATGTGTGTGCCTTTAAGTAAAGCCAATTAATCTCAGAATTATAATTGTGTTGATTTTTCTGAAGTGAATATCTTCCCTTCGTGATTAATTGGTGTCATTGCCATTTCATTTCCTTGATTAAAACATCTGTTTCATTATCATATTCAAAGATTTAATTTGTATGTACATAACAATGTATATAAACCAACATATAATTAGCTATGTAAGCTACAGATATCAAAATATAGTGTATCTTTGTTTAAAAAAGAATTATAGAATATATATTGATATATAAGTTATGTATGTGTAGACATTACATATATAAACACAAATATTTACATATATACATAAAAGCACATATGTGGATTCTGTAATAGCTACATATCTTCCTTTGTATGTAATTACACACCCTACCCACCCAAGGAAATACATTTTTAACATCTGACATAGAGTACTCTTCATGTCATAGTTCTTATCATCACATTACTTGGAAGTAGTAAACATTAAGTCAAAATTAACTTTCTGAAATTTTAAATTCTCCAATTCTGTGAAGCTGAAATGCATTAGAAAGTGCTAGTAGTACAATTTTCCAGAATTGATTAGGGAGGGGCTGGGCAGGAACGTTTACTTACTCATTCATTTCATAGTATTTGTTGTCCATGAAGGCTAGGCAGTATTTGAGACATTTTCAATAACCCATGGATTGAAACACTAAAACTTTGTGCCTAGGGAGTCTATATGTTATGGAGGGGTGAGGAGTAATGAAAAAGTATATCCAATAACTCAACAAATAATAATGTGATTTGTGGGAAACTACCATATTTGAACATAACCAGGCCTGCCTGCCACCTGTGTTTTTATGCACTATGTGTTAAAATTCTTGAAAATAATTTTTAAATGGTTGAAAAACTTCACCAAATTAAATGACCTTGGAAATGACATGAAATTAAAATTCCAGTGTCTACAAATAAAGTTTTATTGGAGCATAGCCATATCATTAGTCTAAGTATTGTTTATAGCTCTTTTTATGCTAACTCAGGAAAATTGAGTAGCTGAAAGAGAATAACTCATATACAAAGCCTGGAGTACTTAAATGCTACTTGTACCTTTACAGAAAAAGTGTACCCACCTCTCCATTAAATGACTTGGTAATATTTTATTTCTGTATGAAAATTCACAGTTAATAAGTATTTACATAGAGAGATACATTGATGTCTAGATATCAGTTTGTTGATGCATTATTTTGCTAAAAGCTTTTCCAAATTAAAATTCAAACATTGGGGAGTTTGCTGGCAAGAAATATAAAAAGCCCTGTCAGGTCTCCTAAGTGTCTTTGTAATAGATATGTTACTAAATGAATATGGAATTCAAAATATAATTTACATTAAACTAACAATTATAGAGTACTTAGTGCATGCCAAATGCTTTTAGCTGCATTATCAAATTAAGTTCGCTAAGCAACACAATGAAATAGGTATTACTTCACCCATTTTCTAGACAAAGACAACTGAGATGCAAAAAATTTGACTGACTATCTAAGGTCAGGTTTAATATGTGGGTGATTGAGCCTTAATTAAATCTTGGTTTCTTGATTTTAAATTTAGTTTTTCTTTCTACTCTAGAGTTGCCTCTAAGTCATGCATTATAAAGTGAATTTGTTTTATGGCCCCTTAACACTGATCAGCAATCAAGTAACACAAAAATTTAAGAAGTGTCAGCAATTTGAGTTGAAACAGTATAGATTACAATCTAAATCTCGAATAGAATGAATAAATCAAGATTATTTTGCTTCCCAGACACTGTAAATGAGCATATTTCTTCTTAATGATTTTTACCTCTGCTTTTATTGTAAGAACAATGAGTACACTCCAGAAAGCACTGCGTCTATCTTACCTTTTGTATTTACTTGCCAAGGAATGCAAGTTAATGTTAATTTTTGGTAGAATAGATAAAGAGATGGTAAAACAGATAAGAGATTGGAGGATGATAATAAGAGACTTGAAAACAATGGGTACTGAAGACACAGGACTGATTTTTACCAGAGTATACAAGCACAGGTGCTTGTGAGCAGTGGGCTCAAGTGAAATGGGTGTGACACAGAGACACACTATGAGCCATGAAATGGGCAGGAAATAAACCTATCCTCAATTTTCCCTGAAGAAAAAAGCAAGACTGAGGTGATATTTGATAGTTTGAACCACAGGCTAATCATTTTTTAAAAGTATTAAATATATTTATTGTTGTATTCTAACTAGGAAATGGCTCTTCATCTACAAAGATTTTTGGACTTTTTCCTGGTCTTTTAAATTCGACCTATATGTGTGTGTGTATACATACACATACCCAAATATATGTCTATATTTATATGCATATACATAAATATGTTTATATTTATACATAAATATACGTATTAATGTATATGCATATATACATGTACATGTATATGCATATATACATCTATATGTATATATGTATATACATATATACACACGTATGTATGTATACATAGATATGGCAGATCAAATTATTCATGAAATAGTTTGGAAGGCCTCTCATTCTTTTTTTTTTTTTTTTAATGTCCTGCTTGGAATCTCTTCTGATTTCTTTTTCTTTTTTTAATCCTGTACAGAGGGGTTACAATTACATGGGCAAGATAATGAGTACATTTCTTATCAAGCATTGTAGCCTCCTCCTTTGTTTACCCTTCCCATCCCTTCCCAGCCTACCCCCACCCCCTCACCTAATCCTCCCCCCACCCCCCACCAAAGCTGTAAAGTTCGTTTTGGGCATGAAAACGTGTACTTCTCATTGTTGCAACGGGTCCACCTGTATCCTTATTTAAACGACTTGTTTTTGCCCTTCCCCTCCACAAATTATACTGACATAAAATACAGTGAAAGCAGGGGTTATACTGTTGGGGAAGGAAATACAAAGCAACAAAGAAATTATCTTTTAAATGCGTTAGAAACAAATGCATGAAAGAAAAAAAAAACATTTAAATACATATCTTAGGGTTCATTTTCCTAACATCACATTATCTGACCTTTTCTGCTTGACTCATACATATACTAGATATTGCAAATAAGGGAAACCATGGGACCTATGTTTCTTTGGGCTTGGCTTACTTCACTTAATATAATTTTTTCCAAGTCTTTCCATTTCCTAACAAATGGGCAATGTCATTCTTTCTAATAGAGGCATAGAATTCCATTGTGTATATATACCACATTTTCTTGATCCATTCATCTACTGAGGGGCATCTGGGTTGGTTCCATATCTTAGCTATAGTAAATAATGCTGCAATAAACATAGTTGAGCTGGTAGCCTTAGCATGGCCTTGTTTGTGATCATTTGGGTAAAATTGCCCAAAAGTAGGATTGCTGGGTCATAGGGGAGCTCTATGTGAGTCTTTTGAGGAACCCCCATACTACTTTCCAAAGTGATTGAACAAGTTTACACTCCCACCAACAATGACGTAAGGTTCCCTTCTGTGCACATCCCCTCCAGCATCAGTTGTTATTAGAATTCTTGATTATAGCCATTCTAACTGGGGAGAGGTGGTATCTCAATGTTGTTTTTATTTGCATTTGTTTTATGGCTAGAAATGTTGAGCATTTCTTCATGTGTCTATTGGCCATTCTTATTTACTATTCAGGGAAGTTTCTCTTTAAGTGTTTAGCCCAATTATTTATTGGGCAGTTGTTTCTTTGAGGATTTGTTGTTGAGTGGTTTAATTTTTTGAGTTCCAAGTATATTTTAGATATGAGACCCTTGTCCGTTGTATGGCTAGTGAAGATCTTCTCCCAATCCGGAGGGCTATCTATTGATCTTGCTAGCTATGTCCTTTCCCATGCAGAAGCTCTGCAACTTCATGCAATCCCATTTGTCCAACCTTTCTTTTATTTCCGGGTCTCTATTAAGAAAATTTCGGCCTGCGCCAAGGAGACCTAGGATTTCTCCTATTCCATCCTCTAATGTTTTCAGAGTGTCTGTTTTGACTCCAAGGTCTTTGATCCATTTGGAGTTGATTCTGGTGCAGTGTGATATATAAGGATCTAGCTTTAGTTTTCTACAAGTAGTTAACCAATTTTGCCAGCACCATTTAAGAAGAGGCTGTCTTTCTTCCATTCTATTTTTTTAGCTCCCTTATCGAAGATTAGATGGCTGTCGGTCTGCAGGTTCATTTCTGAGTTTTCTATTCTATTCCATTGGTCCTGAGGTCTGTTCTTGTGCCAATCCCAAGCTGTTTTGATTACTATGGCTTTATAGTAGAGTTTGAAATTTGGTATTGATATTCCTCCAGCAGTGTTCTTTCCGTTGAGGAGCGTTTTTGCTATTCAGGGTCTTTTATTGTTCCATATGAATTTTGGGATTGCCTCTTCTATTTCCTTAAAGAATGAGGTTGGAATTTTGATAGGTATCACATTGAATTTGTAGATAGCCTTGGGAAGTATTGCCATTTTCACAATGTTAATCTTTCCAATCCAGGAGCTTGGGAGTTTTTCCCATTTTCTAAGTTCTTTTTTGATTTCCTTTTTCAAGTTTTTAAAGTTTTCATCATAGAGGTCCTTCACTACTTTGGTTAAGTTCACTCATAGGTATTTTATTTTTTGTGGGGCTGTTACAAATGGAGTTGCTTTCCTAATTTCAGCCACACTTTTCTCATTGTTGGCATACAGAAAAGCCATTGATTTGGGGGGGTTAATTTTATACCCTGCTACTTTGCCAAAGTTTTGAATCAGCTTGAGTAATTTGGGAGTGGAGTCTATGGGATTCTTTAAATACAAGATCATGTCATCTGCAAAGAGGGAGAGTTTTATTTCTTCTTTCCCTATTTGGATCCCCTTTATGTTTGCATCTTGTCTTATTGCTGTAGCTAGGCATTCTAATACTAGGTTGAAGAGAAGTGAAGAGAGTGGACATCCTTGTCTTGTTCCTGAGTTAAGAGGAAATGGCTTTAGTTTTTCACCATTGAGTATAATGCTGGCTGTAGATTTGTCATATACAGCCTTTATTGTGTTGAGGAATGTTCCATGGATTCCTAATTTTTCCAAAACCTTCATCATGTAGGGGTATTGGATCTTGTCGAATGCTTTTTCTGCATCTATTGAGATAACCATGTGATTCTTATCCTTTCTCCTGTTGATGTGATGAATAATATTAATTGATTTGCATATATTGAACCAGCTTTGTATCCCTGAAATGAATCCTGTTTGATCGTGGTGTATGATTTTTTAGATGAATTGTTGAAGTCGATTGGCCAAAATTTTGTTGAGAAGTTTTGCATCAATGTTCATCAAAGAAATAGGTCTATAGTTCTCTTTCTTTGATGAGTCCCTGCCTGGTTTTGGGATGAGGGTTATGATGGCTTCATAGAATGTGTTCGGTAGTGAACTTTCTCTTTCAATTTCATTGAAGAGTTGGAGGAGTATTGGTGTGAGCTCTGCTTTGAAGGCCTTGTAGAATTCCACTGTAAAATCATCTGGTCCTGGACATTTCTTAGCTGGGAGGTCTCTTATTGCTGTTTCTATTTCAATGCTTGATATGGGCCTGTTAAGATGGTTTAACTCATCTTGGTTTAGTTTTGGCATGTCAATATTTGCTAGGAAAAGGTCCATTTCTGCCAAGTTCTCAAACTTATCAGCATAAAGTTTTGAGAAGTATTCCCTTATAATGTTCTGAATCTTGGTTGTTTCCGTGGTGATGTTTCCATTTTCCTCTCTGAGTTTATTTATTTGGGTGTGTTCTTTTCTTTTTCTGATAAGATTTGCTAAGGCTCTGTCAATTTTGTTAATTTTTTCATAGAACCAACTCTTTGTTTTGTTGATTCTTTCTATAGTTTTTGGATTCTAATTCATTTAATTCTGATTTAATTTTAATTATTTCTTTCCATCTACTGGATTGGGGTTTATCTTGCTGCTCTTTTTCAAGGAGGTTCAGATGTCTCATTAAATTGTTGGTTTCAGATCTCTCCAATTTGTTGATGTAGGAATTCAGAGGGATGAACTTGCCTCTGAGTACTGCCTTTGCAGTGTCCCAGAGGAGCTGGTAATTTGTGTGCTCAATTTTGTTGAATAGCATGAACACTTGAATTTCCTTTCTAATCTCTTCCATGACCTACTCCATGATTCAGCAGTGTGTTGTTCAGCCTCCATGTGTTACTGGACTTTCTTTGGTGGCTTTTGGTGTTGAGTTCTAATTTTATTCCCTTGTGGTCAGAGAGAATACAAGGTATAACTTCAATGTTTATGAATTTGGACGTTTGCTTTGTGGCCTAAAATGTGGTCTATTTTAGAAAATGTTCCATGTGCTGCTGAGAAAAACGTGTATTCTGATGCTGCTGGGTGAAATGTTTGGTAGATGTCTGTTAAATCTATTTGATCTATGCAGCTGTTTAGATTTGCGGTTTCTCTGTTGAGTTTTTGCCGAGTTGATCTATCTAGTGGGGAGAGTGGTGTGTTAAAGTCCCCAACAATTAATGTCTTTGGATCTATGTGAGATTTGAGGGAAAGTAGTGTTTCTTGGATAAATTTGGGTGTTCTGTTGTTTGGCGAATAGATATTTAAAATTGTAATATCCTCCTGGAGGTGAGATCCCTTAATTAGTATGTAGCGACCTTCTTTATCTCTTCTCAGAAATTTTAATTTGAAGTCTATTTTATCTGATATTAAGATTGCAACTCCTGCCTGTTTATGGGGGCCGTTTGCTTGGTAGGTTTTGCTCCAGCCTTTCACATTGAAAACGTGTTTGTTTTTATGGGCAAGATGTGACTCCTGAAGGCAGCAGATAGAAGGATCTTGTTTTTTAATCCAACTAGCCAGTCTATGTTGCTTAATTGGAGAGTTAAGTCCATTAATGTTGATAGATAGGACTGAGAGGTACTTGGGAGATCCTGCCATGTTATCCACCTTCTTGGCGGCTGTGAAAACTGGGTTCTTCCTATGGTTCTTGGACTCTCAGTTTGGGTGCAGTTTCTTGGCCTTTATTGTGGTCTTGTTGGTTTTCTATGTGTAGGACATCTTTAAGAATCTTTTGTAGGGCTGGTTTGGTTGAGATATATTGTTTCAATTTTTCTTTGCTATGGAAGATTTTTATTTGGCCTTCAATTATGAAGGAGAGTTTAGCTGGGTACAGTATTCTTGGTTGATAGTTGTTTGTTTTTAGGGCATGGCATACATCATTCCATGCTCTTCTTGCTTTGTTTGTCTCTGCTGAGAAATCTGAGGTGATTCTAATTGGTTTCCCTTTATAGGTGATTAATCTTTTCTCCTTGACAGCTTTAAGGATCCTTTCCTTGGTCTGAATTGATCCTGTGTGGATTATAATGTGACAGTGGGAAGTCCTATTCTGGTCTGGTCTATTTGGGGTTCTAAAAGCTTCTTGTATCTGAATAGGCCTAACATTTTGCATGTTTGGGAAGTTCTCTGCTAGGATCCTGTTAAACAAATTTTCTAGACCATTAACTTCGTTTCTAGGTGCTCCTCTACACCCATTATCCTTAGATTAGGCCTTCTGATGGTGTCTTCCAAGTGTTGGATAGATCTATCATATTTCTTGGACTTGTCTTGGATGGTTGTATGTTCTTTCTCTATAATAATTAGGCTGTCTTCAATCCCTGAGATTTGATCTTCTGCATGGTCTAACCTGCTGTCAAGACTTTCTACTTTGTTTTTTATTTCTTTTCCTTCTAGTTGGTCAGCTTTGATGGCTTCAAATTCTTTGTTGAAGCTTTATTTTAGATCTTGTATGAACTTCTTTACTTCCTTAATTTGGTGTTCAGTGTTTATTCTCAAATCACTTAGTGGATTGGTTATGGTTTCCTTGGATTCCCATTCCTTCTGTTGGGTTCCATTCAGCATTCCCTTTGTGGTCTCCCTGACTTCCTTCAGCTCTTTGTTAATGGATTCCATGAATGCCTTTAGTGATCTTTGTGTATTCTCATCCTGCTCTCTCAATTCCTGTGTTACTCTTTGCTTAGCTTCCTCACATTCATGCCATTCCTGTAGTTCTCTTTGAGTGTTCTCAGCCTGCTCATGCCATTCCTGCCTTTCTCTTTGAGTATTCTCAAGCTGCTCACAGAAATCCTGTATCAGTTTTTGAGTAGCTTCCTCACGCTCATGATATTCCTGTATAAACCTTTGGATTCCCTCGTCTCTCTCCCTATCTTGCTCTGTTCTGTCCCCTGATTATCATGAGTGGGAGTTGAGATACCCGAACTTGCCATTTTTCTTGTGTTTTTCTGGCTTACTCTGCCCATTTGGGATGAAATTAACACCAGTTTTGTGCTAGAACACTTTCTTAAGGCAAGCATCAACCAAAGTCTGTATTTGCACAGTCAATAGTCTGCAGATACAATCTAGTTCAACAGATACATCTATTCAACATCAAACAATTATATATTGATGGGTTATGAACCGCAAAGAAGAATTTGGTAAACCAGAAATTATTAGGTTTAGGGAGAGATGTGGGTAAAAAATAGGAATAAAGTGATGTGGGAAGGCACAGGGAGAGTTAACTTAACTAAGTCCTAATCTCAAACAGGAAATTGGTTGGATAGGATGAAAGTAGAGAGAGAGAAAAAAAGAAGAAAGGGAAAGGGAAAAAAAAGAGACCAGAAAAAATAGAAAGATAAAAATTAAAAATATTATGCAGAACAATGAGAAGTACAAGTTGTCATGTCCAAAACTAGCTTTACAACGTCGGTGCGGGGAAGGGGGAAGGGGGGGGAAGGAGAAGGATTGGGATTGGGGGGGAGGGGGGAGGCTGGGAAGGGATGTGAAGGGTAAACAAAGGAGGAGGCTGCAATGCTTGGTAAGAAATGTACGCATTATCCTGCCCATGTAATTGTAACTCCTCTGTACAGTATGTTCACAAATAAAATTAAATTAAATTAAAAAAATAAAAATAAAAAAAAACAAAAAAAATATTATGCAGAATTGACAACAAAATATTCAGAGAAGAACGTGAATATAATGAAAGAAGGGGAGGAATATCAAGAAAACATGAAAAACTTAAAAATACTTAAAATATTATATAGGTATAAAGAGGTAGTATTCCTATTAAATTCCTATTAAGGAATTTAAGTCTAAGAGGTTTTGAATTGAGTAATAAATTTGTGGATTAAGTGTGTACACAATGGGGGATAAGATCTAATGATCAACTATGGGTTTATCTGAGGATTGCAGAACAACATTTAAGTCACATAAAGAAGAACAAAAGAGAAGAAAAGGTGAAAAGGATAGGAAAGAAAGAAAAAAGATCAGAAGTTCAGTAGAGCTAAACAAACAAAAAAAAGATTTTTAAATAAAAAAAAGAAAGAAAAATGCACACCCACATATACCCCTAAAATAAAAATTATAAGAGGAAAAAAAAAGTTACTAGAAAATAATTTTTTTCAAAAAGGTAAAAATTGAAGATTAAAAAAAGTTTTAGAAAAAAAATTTTATAAAAGGTACAAAAAAAAAAGAAAAAAAGTTCTTTGATTTTTTTGGGAGGGGTGGGAAAAATCCTGTATCTCCCTTGTGTCTGTAACCAGCCTTTGTGGGAGTGTCTCTGATCTGCTTGTGGTGTTTGATTTTCCTGTGGCTTGGTTGGTTTCTTCAGTCAGTTTGTTTGTACAGGCAGAAAAATGCTCTGCTTTACCCAGGATTTTGTGATCCTCTTCCCAGGTTAGTTCAATGGGAGGGAGACCTGCTTTGAGTATCACAAAAGAGGGAGATGGCTTTTTCCTCAAGTTTGGAGATGTTGTGATGAGGATAGGTTCTGGGTAGAGTTGAGGCCTTTCAGCAAACAGTAGCTTTTCCCAGGGGCTAGTTTGTGAGAAACTCACAGAGCCCAGCCTGGAGCCACTCTCAGGGTTTATGTTTACTGAATTTCAATAGATTGTCAAGGCTTCTAAAGGGAGGGGCAGCCTCTTGCTCTGATTACCCAGTGAGGAAAGCCACTCCTGGGGCTGGCCCCCGGGCTGGGTGACTTTTCCCTGGGTGGAGCTGAGTTTGGCAGGTCAGGTTAGGCTCTTGTGACCTGCTAAATGACTAGTTTTTTTTCAAGGCCTGAGTTGGAGCTAGCAGCTCCGCTGAGCTTTGTCAGTATCCAAGATGGAGATCTCTGGTACTTGGCGGGGGTTGTCAGGGGGAAGGGTGGCCTTCCCTCCTCTGCTCCCTTAGAAGGATTGAGGATGTTAGGCTTCTACTCATGCCCAGTCTTGGTTTCTGGGTCGTCTCTGGTCTGCGAACTGCAGGATGAAGATGTCTGCTCCTTGTCAGTTCTTGCTGGTGTTGAGTAGAATTCGCTCACCCTCCAGGTCTGGCTCCTTTGTCCTGGACTCTTTGTGATTCAGACCATTCATTCATTATGCAAAGATATTTCTTGAGTTCCTTTTACTAAGTTACATCCTAATATGGTCCCCAAAAATGCAATAATACAGACTCTTTTGGTATAGAGACTAGCATACTACTTATTAGATATGTATATACCTTATTAAAGTTACTCAAAATTTACAGAAGCCAATATAAGCTTATTTGAAAATATTTAAAAGGGATTTGGTACATATTTGGGGGATAGTATTTAGGCTAAGAAAGGATGATTAGGAGTGGCTTAGCTTGTTTGGGTGGTTTTTCTAAACTTCCATAGGCAGAATAATTTAGAAAGACAACAGAGATTTATTTCACACCATTCTGAAGGCTGGAGAGTCCAAGGTTGGTGCACCCTCAGATTTAGTGTTGGTGAATCCGATTTCATGAATGGAATATTCGAAGTGTATTTTTCCATGGTGTAAAAATTTGAGGGTCCCTTTCTGAAACCTTTTATGTAAAGCTAATAATCTCATTCAAGAAAGATAAGTGATTGGGCCTCATGGTTTAATAACCTTGGATAAGGCCCAGCTAATCTCTATCAACTTTAGGGGACACACACATTCATACTGCAGCAAGAGGCTTCTTCCAGATTAAGCTAGAGCATGGCAGAAGACACAACCCCGAAACTAGTCCTACAGTGGGGAAGTTGAGCTCTGCTCTTCTAAGAACTGCAAGTAGAATGAATCTGAATGTGGAAAATGTAAGGAGTGAAGAGAAAGATGAAGTTGAGGTGTGAGGCAAATGTCAAACAATATGCCCCTGGTCAACATGCTCATGGTTTAAAATTTTTATTCTATCAAAACTTGGGGATTTTTCCCATATTTTATTAACTTCAGTTAATTACACAAGTGACTTTCTTTTGGCATATCTATGGATGCATACATACAAATGAATTTCTCTCTCTCTCTCTATTTCTCTCTCTCTCTCTCTCTATATATATATATGAGTGTATACACACAGAGATAAGAGAAGCAGAGAGAGGAGATTCATTACACACAGATAGAAGAAATTTAAGAATGATTCTATCTTATGGATGAGTAAACATTCTATTAAATTAGAAAACAATACTGAGTATAAGGTTGAGTGACACAATATCATGAGTTGTGTTTTAAATCATTTCTCTTGAAATGTATGTAGAGTACCTACATCAAGATCTCGAGTTTTAGAAGATCTCAACTAGAGGTAAAAATCAGTTATAAACTTAGGTTGTCAGAGGTTTACTGTTCTAGGCTAGGATAACAGGCTCTGCAGAAGGGAATGAATGAGAAGAGCATATCTTGGAATATGCCCCAAGGTGATTGTGGGAAGGACACATTTTGATGAGAACTGAAGTAAGTTAAACACTGAAAGATACCTTATAGTAACATGGAGTGGGTAATTTTCCAAAACATATTGACACAGTTTATAAGGGATAGTATGGATAGATTGTATGCATTTAAGGGATGCATTATAAACATAATGCATACACAGACCAAATATTAGAACGTTTTCTAAGAAATGTAGCTGAATGGTAAACCTGAGCTTTATTTGCAGTGCCATTGGAGTAAGTAATATTTGCCAGGAGATCGTAAGCTGAGAGAATAAGAAGTATGAGTGAATAATGCTAAGATAATAAGATATGTTTGCTTCAAGTGAAGTAAGTGAAGTATTTGTAGAATAGAATTATATTCTTACTTGCCTTTGACATCCTCATTTGACATTGGCATCTTGGTATCCATTGTCACTGTAAAATTATTGCCTTTTAATTACACAGTATACAGTTAGCATAGAAGAAAGAAGGGATATTTGAAGTGCTAAAAAGTTTTCCAGGACACAGATTGGAAGATCAAATCATTATTATTACAGCATGTTACTATAATTATCATAATGGTTTTATAAACATTTCATAACATTTTTAGAAAAATATCTTTTCATTACTCAGAATTTAGTAGATAGAAGCAACTTTTTAGACTTAGAGGAAGAACAAGAGTACCAAGATGAAACAATGGAAATGGCCTGGTTCTTTGACAAATTATTCTGTGGTACCCAAGTGTCTATATATAAAAGGCTTGATCCTATACATCATACCATATACACTTTGTTAAATCAAATTGTATCATCGACATAAATTTAAGACCTGAAACACTTAGAAGAAATGTCTAGGAGGAAATATTCACAACATTGAATTAGACAAAGCTCCATTCACTATGACATCAGAAGCAAAAGACACAAAATGAAAAATAAATTAGACCTGATGAAAATTTTAAGAGCTTTTGCTTCAAAGGATACCATCCAGAATGTGAAAAGACTTCTTTCTACAAGGGAGAAAACATTTGCAAACTATACCTCCTATGACATTTTATATATGCTCCCTACCTGTCTGTCTGTCTATTACAGAACTCTTAATATTCAACAGTAAAAGGATCATAAATCCAATCTTAAAAATAGGCAAAGAATCTAAATAGAAATATTTCTAAAATAGAACTTCAAATATGCAATAGATACATGAAAAGAAGCTAAAGCATCTTTATCTGGTTTTCTATCAGTGAAATCCATATCAGCACCATTTCACAGACATTAGAAATTCTATAATCAAAGAGCTAGATAATGACAAGTGTGGGAGAGGATGTGGAAAAAATAGTATTTTTTACATGTTGGTAACAATACAAAATGTTTCAGCTTACAGACAAAACAGTCTGGCACTTCCTCAAAAGTTTAAACACAGTCATTATGTCACCTAGATGTTCCACTCCTATGTACATATCTAACAGAATTGAAAGCATGCACTCCAAAAAGCATGCACACAAATTTTTATAGCAATTTTAGTTAGAATGGCCAAATTCATGCTTCATGAGCTTGTAAGTGGTTAAACAAAATGTGGTATAATTATACAGCAGAATATAATACAATACTCAGGCTCAACAGAGATGAACTCTGAAAAATTATACAGAGAATAGAAGCTAAACACAAAACATCAACAGTTATATGGTTCCATTCATGTGCATTTCCAGACAGGAAAATATACAGAAAATAGATTAACGATCAATGGGAGCTAGGATGTATGGAGACTGGGAGGAGGGAAAGTGAGATTTCTTTTGAGGGTGATGAAATTTTCTAAAATTGATTGTGGTCATGATAGTACAATGGTCAGTGAACCCACTAGACACTATTGAATTGTATACTTGAAGTGAGTGGACTGCATCCATATTAATTATGTTTCAATAAAGCTGTACTGTTAGAAACATTAAGAGACCAGATGATGTTGTTGATGATGATGTTGATGATGATTGTGTGTGTATGTGTGTGTGTGTGTGTGTGTGTGTGTGTGTGTGTGTGTGTGTGTGTGTGTGTGTTCATGCACATGCACCATCACTGTGGCTTGAACTCAGGGCCTGGGTACTATCCTTTAGCTTTTTATCCTAAGCTTGACACTCTACTACTTTAGTCACAGCTCCACTTGTGACATTTTACCTGTTAAATGGAAATAAGAATCTCATAGAATTTCCTGCCTGGGCTGACTTTTGAGTCTCCTGAGAAGCTATGATTACAAACATGAGCCACTAGTGCCTGACCACATAAATTTTTTTGATAGTGAACTCAAAGATGGGAGATCAGAGAGTTGAGATTTAGGAAGGTGTGGAATAAGTAGCATAGAACACACAAGGAAGTAATTGTAATCAAGATCTGACTATTAAAATAATCAAGTTATTGATTGTGATAAATTTGTAAAATCATTCTTACATGTAGTTGTATTTTTTTCTTTTTAAATATTATGCTTGGTCTGAATGAACAATGTTAGAGGGGGTAGTTTTAGAGCTGTAGATTGTACTTTAGGTTGAGTCAGTGATCATTTTGTACCCAAGAAAATTGGGCAAGTCAAACTGAAGCTTTCAACCATTTTATTCATGTTCAGCTTTGTGCAGTGAAAAGGGGAAAAAGGCTGGGGACACACTTAATTCCCAGAACTCTTGCCTTAGTAAAGCTTAAGATGATTACTAGTAAAACACTATCATGGCTCCCAAACTTTCACTAGTGCATTTCCACAGCCCTCTAGAGTAAATATTGCCTGTCTCGTATAAATAGTAGATAAACAACTTCTTCTCACGCTGCTTATAAGATGTGTAAAGTGAAGTACAGGAAGAATGTGCAAACCAAATAAAATGAACTGTCAATTTCATTCTGGGAAGCACTTAAGACTAGTTATGTATATAAGCTGCAGCCACTCATTGACTCATAAAAATCAATATGACTGCCACCTTGGTCACCCCGGAGCCTTCTCCACTGCAGGAAAATCATTTCAAGCTTTCACAAAAATGAGACCAAAGTTGCATCCTTCATTAGAACACAGCCAAGGCCCAGGTGATAATTATTTTCCCAACTGATAAACTATTAAGCATCGTTATTCCCTATTGTTGCCAGAGAAAATGGTGTTTTCCCTTCCTTATCACATCACTCTTTTTTGCTATTTATATTATTTATTTTTATTGTCAAAGTGATGTACAGAGGGGTTACAGTTACATAAGTAAGGTATTAAGTACATTTCTTGTCAAACTTGTTACTCCTTCCCTCATTTTTCTCCCACTTTCCCTCCTCTCCAATCTTCCCCAAAGTTGTACAGATCATTTCCAACATACTGACTTATATATATCATTGTTGTATTGGTTCACACATTGTTCTTTGTCTCACCATTCTGTTGTTCCCCTTCCCTTCCCTAATTCCAATAAACATATATAAAACACCAAGATAGCAGGGCCTAGGCCCTGAGTTCAAGCCCAGGACTGGTTAAAAAAATCACATCACTTTTAAACAGAGCTTCCTTGATGGAAGATGAGAATAAGAATGTCACGTTGTAACCTGATTCTGCCATCATACTTGAGTCAAAAGGCCAATATTGATATTAAGAAATGTCATCTGTGAATTTTAATTTCTTCCATAAACAATACATATGGTATACATATTTGATTTCAAATTTCATATTATATACACAAAATTATTTCATCATTTGATTCTGACATTGGAATGTGTTTTGAGCTCACACAGAAAATTGTTCCCTAGTCTACCAGTGTATATTATCAGTCATAACATGACATATCAAGAATCCAAATGGAAAGATTCATTTAATGAGTTTATTCAAGTCAGTCTAGAGGTTCCCCACACACACCAATTTCTTTCTCTCACTTTCCCTCTTCTATGTCTTTTCATTTAATTAATAGTATTTTCTTTATTGAAGCATAGCTTTTTCTGGAACATTCTGGATACAAGTCTTCAACTGAAGAATAAAACAAAAGTGTTATATTTGACCTGCTATCAACAAAATATTATTTTCATTCTACTTTGCTCCACCTAGGCCATTTCCATCAATGTTTTACTTGTATTCAAATTATCCTTAATGTTCAAGGTTATATTTCTATTGATGTAATTTTTGCAAGTTCATTGAAGTTTAAGAATCAAATACCTATGGGTTGAACTTTTCTCTAGAGATACTCTAGCATGACCCTTTACAGAATGAAGTGCGGTATTTTCTGGTTTTCTTTATTTTCCAACAAATTATAGTTTTGAGTCATATGTTTCATAAAAGATGCATTCAGTATCCAGTATAAACATAACTAGTATTTTTAAACTATTCTTCTGAGGGAATTTTCTTGTTACTATTGATACTAAGCATTGAAACCAGGGGCTAATGCTTGCTCATTTTCATTTACTTATTGCTGGTAACTAGCCACAAATAGTCTGGAACTAGTTTAGTGTTGAGTTCCAAAATACAGAGCAAGACACAGATCTGGCACCCCATTGTCCTCATGGACTGCTGATCTTTCCTGTACTGTATGTAGTGGGGGCTTTAAGGACATCCTTGTCAAGTTCTATCATTTTTATCAATCTTTGGTTTAGAGCACAATTTCCATCTATTGGTGTTAAAAACGTTGAAGTGAACAACTCAATATGGACTTCTCACTTTTTCCCCCAAGCTGACACCAATGGTTTGAGGAGCAGGAAATGGAATATGGCTTCTCTGGCTCACCTCAGGATGTCCCTGGGTAACCAAAGAGAGACCAGAGGCAGAGGGACTATGGCTGATTAAAGGAGGCCCATGGTGTGTCACTCTGGCCTGCTATGGCTGCAAAAGAGTAGGGTGGTGAGTGGTCTCTGTACTCTGATGTGGCCATCCTGTGTACCCTAGAAGAGTGGTTCTCCTTATCTGTGGTTTCAGTTACCTGTGGTCAACGGCAGTCCATAAATATTAAACAGCAAATTTCAGGAATAAAATATTCATCAGCTATAAATTGTGCTTTCCCTCTGAGGAGAATGAAGAAATAATCACGCCATCCTCCTCCATCCTGCCTGGGATGAGAATTGCCCTTTGCCTGTTACCTTTCTTAGTGGCGGGGTGGTTATCTGAATAGCTGGTATGTATTCATTACTTATGCTAAAGTCACCTTTATTTAACTTCATATTTGCCCTGCAGTGTTGGAGTATTTCACAGGAGGAACCAGGGCATAAAACACAGGACGGCAGGGTGACTTAGGCCCTCTTCGTGGTGGAGTATTTGAACATATCCTCCATGAAAGCGTGAAGACCGCTCAGCACTGAGACATCATCTCCCTTGATTGAGGAAAGCTTGGTCTGAAATCCACCCCTGGCCTGGCACATACACCTCAGCACCCCCTCAGGATCTGACACCCCAGAAATCACACAGCACCTATCACTGTGCTAAGCCAACACCCCTTCATGCCTCATCGCTGAACTGTAGAATTTAGGGAGGGTGGTGCATTTCTTGGTCTTTCCAGGGCTGTGGAGAGTCTGAGACATATTGTTTCTTCAGATTCCTGTCAAACTCACCTGTCTACCGCTCTTCCAGCCTCCTGAAGTCTGTACAACGGTAAGGTCTACTCTCTTGAACAGATTTCCCTAAACTTCAGAAGATATATATAAAGTGTGTCAATTATCCCTCTTACTGCACTGAAACTATAAACAAAGAAAGGAGGTGAGACAGAAGCTTCCAGAATGTTTTAATTAGGATGTGCTACACTGAGTGAATCAGTGGTTTCTATAGCTCTGCAGCTACCATTCCCATAGTATCCTGCACCCCAAACTTCATCAGATATTCTTTTAAGCACCCTGCATCAACATCTACAGGCATGCACACACACACACACACACACAGATGCACACACACACACACACACACACACACACACACGAGTTTTTGATAGGAGAACATTCCTTTTATCTTCCCCCATGGAGAGACAAGAACAATCAATTTATCACCACTCTTTTCTTCCCACTGTTCTCTTCTCTCTTTATTTATGCCAGGGTAGATTATAGGAAGACTGATTCACAACAATAATGTCAGTGAACACTGCAGACAGACAGTGGCTGGTACACTAATTCCAAAAAAAAGAATATGACCATATTTCACAAATATGAGACTGGAGATTCTTTTCCACAAGCCTTCCATTTGATTTCTCCCTTTTTCCCCACCTAGCAATAATATAAGCATCATAATGACCAATCTCTTTAGAAGGTCATATTGACTTGTGTCTTGGTTCTTTCAGTAACAGAAAACCATATCAGAATACTATAAAGTGGGCAGCTTAAATACAGCATAAACATTTCTCACATAGTTCTGGAGGTTGGGAAATCCAAGATCAGGGCTCTGTGTATGAGAAGAGTCCCTTCTTTTGCTCCTAGATTATAGATGTTTTGTTGTGTCATTACATGGCAGAAAGAGATGAAGGAGAATATTCGTCCATTCATGAGAGTTCCATCTTCAGGACATATTGATAACTCAAAAAAGCTCCAGCCCCTACTGCCATCTCACTGTGGGTAAAGTCCCAACATATAAATTCTGGGGAAATATAAACCTACACAGTGTCCTGCAACACTGAATAGTATATAACATTCAAATAATATAAAATACTTCAAGAATTTCTCAAGTATTAGGTCCACAGAGGAAATATGTGCCACATGAGAGTTAGAGCTGAGGATACTATCTTGCATCTATCTGTAGGTTTCAGTGTTTAGACTCTAATTTTTGTATTTTCCCTTCAAATCACATTATTTGCTTATTATTTTGCTAATGGTGAAGTGGGAATAATAACCAGTCCACAATGGTATGGTACATTAATTTGTTAATTTTGTTAACATTTGGAAGAATGGAAGCACTAAGTGTTATTGTTGTTTGGAGAGTGGTGATGTCTCCAACAAAGCATACAGATGAAATGGCAATGATACAGTAAATTCAACCTGATGCTGCTATTAGTTTAAATGCTTTAGCTAAATGGTACCAACTGAGATCATTAACTTTGCTTTCATAGCAATTTTCTTAATGTTACTTAGCAACTTCATTTCGAAAATACCCATTTGACATTCCTATAGCCTAAGGAGTATCATTACTGGTAAAAATTACATGTAGGATTACATAGACAGAGAAGAGTTAATGTTAAGTCCTGAAGATCCATCACTGGCTTCTACAAGTATGCTCAGAAAGATACATTCAGTGCATGCCAACCAGACTCAATAAGTATGAGTGTGACATTAAAGGCATAAAAAATATATCCACCATTAGCTTCAAATTTAAAGGAGCAATTTCACATGCAATATCTGTAAAATATAAAATTAATATCTCTATATTATTGTTTACAAACACAAAATTAATAAAATATTTCATGTAAGATGAAGAGTATTTCAAATATGACAGACTCAAGTGGACTGAATGAATTTGTCCCTTATGAACTTCATGTGTATTTCCTGTTATATCCTAGATTGATCATGTTGTTAACAAATTAAAATTCCTCTAATGATATGAAACTCCCCCTAGGGCAATTTCTTCTCCAGAAATCAATGTAGTATTCCATTAGACCAAATAGTCAAAATAATTACAGTAAAACTGGTGATTTATTCTTCTTCCCAATTTTCTGTATTTCTTTAATTGTTAGTGATTAGCATGCTTAGTGGGGTTTCTATAAGAGTTAAGTGATTTCATTACCTATGACCAAACATATTTATTTTAATCTAATTAATATTTATTGAATAACTCTACATAGTGAATATAAAAATGTTAACTATTAATCATTTGAATAGCATACTAAGTATTCTCATCTATATTCTAAAAATTATATACATGTCTACTTTTGTTACTCAATCATTTGCTGTTCAGTCTTATCAAAACAATATTTCATCCGTGTTTGTAAGATATTAAAACACAGACAAAACACAGTAGTGTTATCTTGTTATTAAGTGAAATAATTACTTCCTTGGCTTAATGACATGATGTCTGGTTTTCTAATACTGCTTTTCTCAGTGATTTCATCTTTCATTGTTTCTGAAGATGTGTTTCTTCTTTCGTTGATTACTTGTTGTGATACCATATTTGTATAGTGTGCACTTACATAGATACTCACCTATTCCCACTTTCACACACCTCTACACATTCACTCTGACAGCAGGTGAATAGGACATTTGGGAGTCAAAGATGAATAAGACACCCCTGCTTCCAAGGACAAGTGAAGGTTAAATATTTCTATTCATGTTGATTGAGCTGTCCTCAAGCTTAACTTAGGTGACATTAAGTCATTTTGTTTTTAACAACAAACTGTGTTTCTTCCCAGTGGTTTTCACTTCAGTTTGTGGTTCTTCCATTTTATTGTCTCTGATTTAATTTACTGACCCTGACCTTCATGATGGCCACCCAATCTACCTCCATTACTGCTTTTTTTTTATTCAATCACTAGTACTTTATGTCAAGATTCATTAGTTTGACAAACATCTTGGTTGATACAATCTATATTTTAGAATGTTATCTAAGTCAAACATAGTAGGAAAAAGCAGATTAATTGAATATACACAGTATTTAAACACAGCTCAGCCTTATTACTTTCCATCACCTCTCATAAATACAACCATGAATACTACTAACAACTAAGTAAGTAAGTAAGTAAGTAAGTAAATAAATAAATAAATAAATAAATAAATAAATAAATAAACAAATGAGTTGGGCACTGGTGGCTCATCTCTGTAATCCTAGCTATTCAGGAAGCTGAGATCTGAGGAGCATGGTTCAAAGCCAACTTGGGCAGGAAAGTCTCTGAGACTCTCATCTCCAATTAACCACCAGGAAACTTGGAAGTGGCACTGTGGTAGACTTGAGCACAAAAGCTCAGGGACAGCGTCCAAGACTTGAGTTCAAGCTCCACGACCAAAAAAAGAAAAAGAAAGAAAAAAAGAAAGAAGGAAAGAAGGAAAGAAGGAAAGAAAGAAAGAAAGAAAGAAAGAAAGAAAGAAAGAAAGAAAGAAAGAAAGAAAGAAAGAAAGAAAGAAAGGAAGGAAGGAAGGAAGGAAGGAAGGAAGGAAGAAAGAAAGAAAGAAAGAAAGAAAGAAAGAAAGAAAGAAAGAAAGAGTAAAAGAAAAAAATTAACATCCCTGATGTTAACTTCTGCATGTCATGCACTAGGTAAGAATTTTCTTACCTTATAAAATAATGTTGCTATAGTAGTCCTATAGTGAATACTCCATTTTATTACTTTTAGATCTAAGTAAATGAATGATGATAAGAAACCAAGAGCTCAGCAGTGGCTACCTACACTTTAACCCAGAAAGTCAGACTGCAGAGCTTACATCTTTTATTACTCTTCTGTGAAATCTGTATGAACAAATTATTTCAGGTAGCTTTTTTCTTATAAGTATGCTCACAATTCTAACCACTAAGCTGGGCTTTATATGTTACAGATCAGCTTTTGACAATGACTTTTAGCTTTCCACTAGGAAAGATTAGCTTCCAGTTCATCTTCCTTAAACTCATTTCTTTTGCTTCTCCCTTCCAAATACATGTGTGTCCTAGATATTTTATGGTTTGTTGTCTTCACTTTAAGTTGTTTCAGTCTATCAGGTGCATATCATAAGAACTGAACCATGTAGAGCAATTACCACTGAGGGCCTTTGATTCCCTCCATCTGCCCAACTCTGAGCTTGCCCACAGCAATTCCGCTAACTGGAGGACCACTTCTTCCACCATGGGGACCTCTTCAATAGGCTTGCTCATAAATCCTGATCTCAGGCTTTCTGTTCCCATAGTTCTTTTTCTTCTGTATTTCTTATATAGAGAGGATTTCTCAGTCTCTTCATAAAATCCTTATTTTCAAAAAGCATGAATTCAAAAATGATGAATGCAAGATGTAGACCTAACATTTATGGAAAGTAAAGCATAAATACACACACAAGCCATCAGTTATGTCATGTTACAGTGTAAATGGGTTACTTGTCCCCTTGACTGTAGTGAATTACACTATAAGAAAGCTGTTAACATGGTGAGATAGAGGATGGGAGAGAAAGTGAGGGAGGGAGAGAGAGAGAAGTGGGAGGAGGAAGAGAAAGAGATGGGGGAAGGGGGGGAATGCACCAGTGCAAGAAATTATGCCACAATTTCCCCAAATGAGTTTGTGAGGAAATCTGCAATCTGCTCTTTTGATCATTAACCTATGCTCACGACGTATCTTGCTACCTGCGAGAATATCTTTTTTGTGTAGTGTGAAATCAGAGTTTGAATAGATAAAAGCTATAGAATAGTGTCACCTAGAAAGGAAATTTTTAAGATAGATCATTGCAGGTTATGTGCTTTCTTTAAAATGTAAGGACTGTACAGGTTATGTCTCCATAGTACTCTGGTTGATATGTAAAAAACATGAAAGGTACTCACCCCCATATGCTACCTGATTCATTATATGATTTTTATTTTTCAATAAAAGAAACATACAGTCTCTCAAGGGGAGAAAAATATGTCTTAAATGTAGGCTCTGACATCAATTTTTGAGTGGCTCTGCTGTGAAGGAACAGCAAGTTAGTGAATGAGATGCTTGACAGCCATTTGAACGACAACCTATCTGATTTCTATATTGCCTCTCATAGTAATTGGAGAAAAATGTCTAAAAAAAGGAAATAAAACTCTTATATTTGTAAGCCTGGTGAAACCTCAGGAGGTATTCATTAAAGAAATCATTTTAGGATGTCACTAGAAATTATATCTTTTTTTCTAAATATTCCATTAGGTTAAGTCATCTTGTGAGATACATCTTTGCAGTCCGTTAACCTGGAAATTCAATCTTAGGCAACTCCTTTTAGAAATATGTACAATATAGATTCAAAAGTCTCAATTAGTTACTGATATCCACTTTACTTCAGCTCCTCAATGGCTAACAAATTCTACTTATGGAAAATTAAGTAATGAATAAGTGTTTTCCAAAAGGAAATTGAGTATATTTGTATTGTTGCAGCTTAACAGGTGCAGCATTTAAGTCAGCCTCCAAGACAGAATAATTTGAAATGAGAGACTCTTCACAGACAATTTGTAACATTATTTTCCTTATCTCCAAAGTGTATTCAGTGTTATCACCAAAATAGTTTCTTGAGTACTCATCAACAGAAAGGTGAAATAGTCATATTCTTGTTTCGGTCCTCACATTAACATACAAAGACTTAATGCAAAACATTTTCTCCTGATTTTCTCATTTCCACCAACCTAGCAAATCAAATAGTGTTTATGAGAATACGTGTGGTTATTGCTGATGTAGGCATAAGTATCTTTTGTCTTAGATGAGGAAGTATCTGTGTTTTTTTGTTTGTTTGTTGGTGGTTTTGTTTTGGTTTTGGCTTCCTTTCTTGGATGTGGAAAAGCATTTGTAATAAATCAACTCTAGTAGCATTCTGTATATGAAGTGCTAAAGTCCTATGTTATCCTCACTTCTCCCCAAGGCTGGATCTTTTGTGAGGTCCACTCACAAATCCTGGTTCTCTTGATGCTAGCTTGCCTTTGACTTCATTCTATTTCCCAGGACTACTACTAAGAATGAAGTCTCTCATTTCTGGCTTCCTGCAAGTATTCAGAGGAGGCAATATCTGGTGATTATTGTGTAATACATACTTACTCAGAAAACCGGAATCTGAGTATAAAAATAAGAAAAATATTCCCAAAATCAATTGAAATGACATTTTTGTTTGTTTATTTGTTGGTGTAGTACTGAGGAATTGAACCCAGGGCCTTAGGCATGCTAGGTGAGCATTCTGCCACTGATCCACATTCCCAGCCCCTGGAAAGACTTTTTGTGTGTATTTGTGTTGGGGGGGGTGGGGATTGTGGGGCTTGAACTCGTGGCCTGGGTGCTGTCCCTGAGCCCCTGTGCTCAAGGCCAGTGTTCTACTACTTGAGCCACAGCACCACTTCTGGGTTTGGGGTGGTTAATCAGAAACAACAGCCACAAGGGGACCATTCTGCCCCAGCTGGTTTCAAATCGCACTCTTTAGTTCTCAGCCTCCAGAGTAGTTAGGATTACATGTGTGGAATGACAATTTACAATTATCTTTGGTACATATTTTATTGTGTACCAAGCATGCTTCAAAGTTTACATTATTTCACCAGAAAGCGCATGCACAGAATTGACTATATTAGTAGTTTCAACCCTCAGGGAAGAATTTAAGAATGTTTGCATACAGCTTGTTATTACTAATCCATTGTACTGATTCTTACTTTGAAAGTGAAATTTCTGGTGGATATTTGACTTCAAGACATTATAAGAAAATGATATCCTTGCCCATGATAAAGCTTACTAAGCCTAGGAGGAAAGAATGAATCAGGCTGGCAAATTAATAACTTGGTGGGCTTTAGGGCATAGAAGATTTTAGATTCTAGATTAATGTATTTAAAAAAAAACAATCCTCCAGACTAAAAATTGAATTAAAATATTGAGACAAAAGATTTAAATATATTGTCACTACATGAGAAAACATAATCTAGTGATATGTTCAAAACAATGTGATCAAATTCATAAATCTATGTGATAAAATTAAAATCACAAGATTTACACTCCCACATTCAAGGTCCTCCATGGGAAATCATTCAAGATTAAAGAAAATAATTGTGAAAGAATTTTCATGTTATCAAGAAAATTATTAAGTCCTCACTCTAATAAAATACAGCTGCAAATGAGCTGCCATACTCCATAATTCTAGGAGCAAAATTCACACCAGGATATGGTCCTTCAGACCATATATATAAAACATGTAAAACATGAACTACAAATGCTAAATATTAGATATTTAAAATAACTACTTCTAATACAAACAAAATATTTTTCATGTATGAGATTTTATAAAATATTAATTTTATAAAAATTATGTTTTTGAATCAAGTGTTCATCATTCACAACAAAGAAACGAAATTGGTAAGATTGGAAGTGAAAGTTGAAAGCCCGTTTTTTTTACAGTTATTTACTATTTGTTTTTGATGCACTACTTTAGAAAATTTATGGTTAAGAAACTTTCATATAAAATTATTCAGTTTGGATGAATTCTTATATGCAAAGATAATCATTGTATCCATCCTAAAAGTTAAACATCAGGTAGATAAGTAAGGAAGTGTTTAAGTCACATGTGATAGTGCATGCCTATAACCCCTGCTCTTGGGAGGTAAAGGCAATAGGATCAAGAATTTGAGACCAGCGTGGGCTATATAGGGAAAAACCTCAGAAGAAAGAGAAAGAAGAGGAGGAGAAAGCAGAAACAAGAAAGGAGAAGGAAGAAAATAAACTAGGTATTTTCAAAAACTGCTGAGAAAGTTTTGATTATCCTCAACACAAAAAAATAAGTATTCAAGACAATTCATTCATCCTTTACATTGAGTTAGCCACACCACAAAACATTTATATAACAAAACATATTGTACACGATAAATTTATGCAGTTTTTGTCAATTAATGATAAAAGTATACAGACATAGCAACTCTGTAAGTAAGAGGCCATTTTCCATCAACCTCCTGTATTAATCATTGGCAGAATGAATTTTATAAACACTGTGCTTGGAAAAGAAAGGGGAGAAACAGGTGTGGAGACATATACTTGTAATCCTAGACACACTGGAGGTGAAGACCACAGGACCATGAGGCAGAGACCAGCCTGGGAAAAGCCAGACATTCCCTCTCTCAAACACAAAATGGCCTAGCATGTGCTTTCTCAGTGGAGAAAATAATAGGAAAAACATTAAAAACATACACTTAAGTTAATGAGTTATCTGTGATTGTGCGGCTATCACTGATTTTGCTAGTTTCCAAATTTTCTAATGCAACTTAGATTATTTTACCAAGTAGAAAGGGAAAAGCTGTACATTTTAGTTGTCAACAAACAATTGCACTTCACTCACCATTCACTGACAAAGAAAACTTTTTGAAGAAAAAGTCAATCTGAATAATACTGAGATTGAAATATAGTATCACCTTATCAGACTCAATATTCTTTCTTTACCTAAAATATAAATATCAGCCTAATTGGGAGTGGAGCCTATGCTACATATTTGTCACATTTTTGTAAAGCTTGTTGCCTAGGTGATTTTTCTCCCACATTAAAGTTTAGAGAATCACTGCATTGGGAAGATCATCCAATTTCAGTAAAATCTCCCAAAGTAGAAGTGGTGGCTTTTAGAGGTGTTTTCTTAAAAGCCTGCTGAACATGGCTGGTAAACTGTGGTAACAAATATTGTAAACGAGTATGTGACTGTAAAAGGGAAAATGGATCCTAAGTAATAAGAGTAAAGAAGCCATTAGCAATAACAGCATTAAGCTCATAGGTAAAAACTGTTTCAAGAAAATTTTATGGCTTGTCAAACACATGAATGTAAAAAATGAGTCCCCGCAATAAATAGTGACTTCTTCTAATATGGGAAGCAATACCGAAAAGAATTACCTAACCAGGAATGGTGGGTCACACTTGTAATCTTATTTCCTTGGGAGGCAGAGATCAGAAAAATCACAATTCTAGGGCAGCCTGGGCAATAATGTAGCTAGACCCTATTTCAGCCTATAAGGAGCTGGACACATGGATACAGGCCTGGCATTAGGATGACAATACTCATGAAATGTAAATTGGAGGATAGAGGTCCCTGCTCTCCATAGCATAAAAACAAGACCCTATGTCAAAAACAACCAGAGCCAGAGACCTGGCTCAGGTATTAAGTGCCCAAGTAGAAAGCACAAGTATATGAGTTCAAATCCCTAGTACTCAAAAAACATAGACTGAATAAAGTTTCTAAAATTATGTTAACTAGCACTACCTACTGATATTCTGAAACACTCATTTTAGATGATCCTAGTATTTATTATAGAAGATATGTATGTATATATAATATGACAAAGTTTAACTAGTCAATCAATATTTATTAACTACTTCCTATAGTGCAGAAATATTTCTAGATACTAATGACTGTTATGATTAAGAAAGGATAAAGTGCTAAATTCAAAGTATTAAAGACACAGCTGAAGTTGAGGAAAAGCTCTGTGAAGAGATGACATGGGGAAAATCTTTTCTGCAGGAAAATCACATCAAGAAGATTAAATGACACATAGGGAGACGGTGACACCTAGAAAAGTGATTGCATTTGTAAGCAGTGGGGCAGGCCGATTGAAGGAAGCATCAAGTAACGGAGAAATCCAGAGTGTGGGACCGTCCAGGGGGAAGCCCCACCCCTCAGTGTCATATGATAGCTAGAAATGGACCTTGGCCTAGCAATGACCATAAGCCACATATTAGAAGGAGTGTAGAATCCAAGAGAAAAATAACGTGAAGGGAAGACACCAAGAAGACGAGAAGGGGTGGGATTCTAAGCAGAGATGAAACTAGAATCCATTATCCACAATTACCTGAAGGAAGGCCCAATATGTGTGTATGCAGAGGCAACCAGACTGATAGGGCAAGAAGGAAGTTGTCCTCTGGGATTACACTGGAGCTAATGTGACCTTCGGAAAGTGGAACACGGGTTAGCATGGATGGGCTGAAGATTCTCATGAGAACTGATGTCTGAGCCGAGAAATTTTCATGAGCAAGGTGGAAAAACAGGAAGCATTGATCGAAGCGTGGACCACGTGAGACCCTGTGGCGGAGCTAGTGTGACTGAGGATATGATATAGGCGAGTAATGATAGTTAAAGTTGAGGAAAGGGGGAAATCCAAAATCAAAGTGTAGGATTATCTATGTGAATACAAGACATTCAAAAATTAATATAGGCATAGAAGTGAGGGAAGCAGAAAACGAGATGCAATAAATAAATGACTAATTCATGAACAAATGAAAGGTTAGCAGATTATCTTTTAAAAGAGGGTAATTACCTAAAGAAACACAAGGTCCCATGGTTGCCCTTATTTGCAATAGCTAGTATAAATTGAGGAGAAGCAGAAAAGGTCAAAAGCTATGTTCAGATGACCATATAAGATGATGTTAAATGAAATGAACCCCAAGATAGGGGCACACTTTTTTTCTTTCTTGCTATTGTTTTTTAAAATGTACTATGTGACTTTTTTTGTTTCTCTCGTATGTTCTTCCCCAACGGCATAACCCCTGTTTTCATTGTATTTGACGGTGCTCTGCATCTTGTATATGCATTTTTCTGATTTGGGGAGGGGAAGGGAAAAAAACAAAATGCTGAAACAATAATACAGGTTTATCCACTATAACAATGAGATGTACAAGACACTATGTTAAAAACGAACTTTACAACTTGGGGAAGGGAAGGGAGAGTTGGGAGGTAGGGAAGGAAGGGATGGTAGGGGGAAAAAAAGGAGGATGTAACAATGCTCTATAGGAAATGTACTCGTTACCTTACTCATGTAACTGTAATTATGTTATGTTTTTACAATTAAAAAAACATAAAAAGAGGGTAATTAAAAATCTTTGGAAGAAATCTTAAGTTACCTTGTTTAGGGTAGAATTTTCCATCTCTATAATGACTTATAACTCATGTTGTCCTACATCTTTTATAAAAGCTTACTATTTTAGGTGGCCAGTCCACAAAACAATTTGAACTTCTTTGATTTCTCCGGGTGATGTGTTAGCATTACATTGAAGTAAACCTGTATTTGTAGGTAAAGACTCAAAGCCATAAAATATCTAGTTACTGTAAGCAAAAAATTGATGGTGCCTATTTGTTAATTCAAAAATGAGTTTGTTAGTCCAGTCCTCTTAGGAATAGGAGCAACTATTTAAAGAAACTGGGGAAGAAAGCTTTAGGTGTTCTTTTCAATAGTGCTTGCTGCCTGTCTTTAAACATATAAAATATGTCTTCCTATCTCCAACTCTAACAAATGATCGTACTAATCTATAGATGTTGAACATTAGATATTTAAAAAACCTTTTCTAAAAACTATTTGACATGAGTTAAATCACTCAAGGGGCATAGCTGAATAACTTTTCTTTCAAATGGTACGTTAAAAATGAAAAACAAGTTGTATAGTTCTTTTTCAGCATGTCTAATGAGTGCCACTGCTGCATTTGTTCACCCTTGTCCCACCACTTCTGTTCCCTCCCCACAAAGACAGATAAATGAACATATAAGACAAAAGGAAGGAAAAAACAAAAACAGCAACAAAAAAACATTTGTGGGTGGGGACAGAAAGGAAAAAAGGGAGTGAGGGAAGGATTGATGTTGTTAAAAAAAGAAATGTACTCTTTATCTGACTTATGTAACTGTAACTTCTCTGTATATCAACTTTATAATAACAAAGAAAAATGCAGAAAGGGGAAAAAAGATACTTTGAACCTATAAGTATATATATATATGCAAAACATCATTTTAGCATCTAAGGCAAAATGAAAGTATTTTCAGATGGAAAGAAAAAAACTATCTTTGGAGCAGCAGTGACTGACCCTAACTCTAGAACCTAAATAAAAATGAAATGTGTTTCTAAAACAAACCTTTCCCAGCATGGAATTCTTAAGAATTCAACAAGAATACATTTGAGGAGAGGTTAAAAAACACAAAATATACAATTTATAAACAGGAAAGTACAGTGATGTAGATACATAGCTGGGATTTTGTAGAAAAATTGAAGACATATTTGAGCTTGTGTTAAAGAATAAAAATAGATATAATCAGTGTGACTCCCTCTATGGGTGATTAAGAACTTGGATGCAGCTATTAAATAAGGTATTTTAATTGTCCATAGAGCTACTTCCAACTAACACTATATTGTCTTAATACTGGTAAAAGTGGAAAGCACTTTGAATAGGTAAATATCTTAAAGACACTGATAAAACATACACAAATACAAATGTTTAATATGAACTTATAAAGTTGGAACAATATGATGCTGTATTTGGATTATCAGTGAATATCAAACTAATATTATCTTTGTATCCTTGGTTAGACACAGGAGAAATATCCTAGGAATTATATCATAGCATTCTAGAACAGTAGCATTTAAAATGTCCATGACTCTAAAAGAGGGAAGAATTCTTCTTTTTTTTTTTTTTTTGAGGGGAAGGGTCAGTCATGGGGCTTGAACTCAGGGTCAGGGGACTGTCCCTGAGCTCTTTTGCTCAAGGCTAATGCTCTACCACTTTGAGGAACAGCACCACTTCAAGTTTTCTGATGGCTAATTGGAGGTAAGTGTTTCATGGACTTTCCTACCCCGACTAGCTTTGAATGTTGATATTCAGAGCTCAGCCTCCTGAGTAGTTAGGATTACAGACCTGAGCCACTAAACCTAATTCTTTATGTGACTCTATCAGCTGGGGAAGAGGAAATTTGTTGACATGACACAGCAGTAACTCTGTATTAAATCTAAATGAATATAGTAGCCTTTCGAGCTAAATTGCTACTTAATTTTTCAGGCCTTATTTTCATATCTGGGAAATTCATGTTTTGACTTATCTGTTGAAGCTTTATGAGAAGTACTAAAACCAATGCAGTAATCACAGCTTATCAAAATACTAACATGTAGAAAGCCCTCGGTAATTAATGGCACCCAATGTCACTCTTATTTTTTGATAGAGGCTGAACTTAAATAAATACATAAATGCTAAAGCCAGAAATCTTGGTTTTTATTCATTAGTGTCCAGGCTATTCTCTTAGTCTCTTGATCCATCCTAACAATATAAACCTATCCAAGTCTACACTTCCTACTTAAATTCTATAAATTCTTACAGCTCATTTCATCCCCATAATAGTTTTAAATATTTTCCATGAGAAAGCTTCTAATTGCTTGTTGTTAGTTTATTTCTACTCTTACAGATTTTATTTTCATAGGATTTTGTTATTCATGAAATTTAGAAAGTTCTTTCAGTGAAGAATGAATTCAAAACCCAGATGGAAAAAGAAGAGTTACAAAGAGACTTCACAGAAGTCAGGTATTTAAATTTCAAAACAAAGCAGAAAGGATAAAGAGTTACAAAGAGACTTCGGAGAAGTTAGGTATTTAAATTTCAAAACAAAGCAGAAAGGAAAATATCAGGAAGATCTTGAACAAACCTAAACAAAGATTTTTTCCCCCTAAATATTGAGGGAGACTTGGCATTTGAAATGGATTGGAGAAAGGAAAAGTTTAAAAACCACCTAAATCCAAGGAAAGCCTTTATTATTAATGGCTGGTCTAGTCTCTGGCAGATGATAGGATCAAGTTTGAAAAAGCCAATCAATTTATTATTACCAACACATTATGAGTTATAAAGAATAATTAATAATTTATAGAAGAGAATACTCTTAATGAATATAATTTGTACTTCATGAATGAGTTGACAGAAAAGCATTAATCATGGTAAAGTCAGCAATACACTTCATATGCATTTTATATAAGAAAAGAAGGCATTTGTTTTTATTTCTCTACAGGAGAATGACAACAAATCCAGATCTTTTATGGTAGTGAGGGGAAAAGTAATTGTCTGAATGTAGTGTGGTACAGTAATCTATATTTGTAGTGGCATTGCCATTTTACAATGTTTATCTTTTTGCCAGTAAGTCCTCAGTCTCAAGGCAGCTGACATATTTTTCTCTGATGTCTAACACCTCACTGGGAGCTGGAGGCTAATGCTAGCCTCAGTTAGGGTTGTCAGAGGACATCACCTCTGTGTGAACCTCTGCCTCCTCCATAGCCCCATGCCAAGTGATTATCCTCAGATATAGTATGGATCTCACCTGAGACATCGTAAATCGCCACTGAGGTTATAATCTGGGCCAAGGAAAGTTCAAGGTAGAAATTAGAGACAGACAAAATGAAAATCTGAAAGAGCTTTTATGATTAATTACACATGCAGTCTGTGGTAGATATCAGGATTAAGTTTAAGAAAGACAATTAATTTATTATGAGATTATGAGTTATGAGGAGTGATTAATAATTTATAAAAGAGAGCACTTTTAATGAATGTAATTTGTACTTCAATGAATTGGCAGAAAAACATTAATCATGTGTAAAGTCAACCATATGCTTCAAATTCTTTTGACCTAAGATATAAAGATGTCCATCATTTCCTCAATATTATGAGGAAAAATGTGGAAATAGGATGGTGAAAAATGCATGAAAACATGTTTGAAATTAGAATCTGAAAACATGGTGATAAGCTCTATCAGTACTCAGTTTCACTGAATGTCTCTTTGGGGATGTATCACAAATGAATGAAAGCACATATTCCTAACTTTTGCACTTTTAAATTTTTTTTACATATTTTCCTAGTATAATTTTACTCTCTTATTTGAAGTTAGTTAAGAATATCTCTTAGAATAATAGTTATAACATGAAATATGGACAGATTATCTTCTAGATAAAAAGAGATGAATTCCCTGGAACTAGTTATTTGCATGGTATTATTCTGATATATGTCATCTTTGTATAATTTTTAAATGCTTAAATTTTTTGTTTAAAAAAAACTTCATAAGAAATATCATAAAATATTTATACATAAATAAATCATAACGATTATGATTATATTTGCAATCAATTATTTCTTTTTTTGTCTTTTTTATTGTGAAAATACTGTACAGAGGGGTTACAATTACATGGGCAAGATAATGAATACATTTCTTATCAAGCATTGTAGCCTCCTCCTTTGTTTTCCCTTCCCATCCAATCCTCTCCCCACCCCCGCACCCAAAACTCCTCCCCCCCCCACCAAAGTTGTAAAGTTCATTTTCCACATACGACTGTCTACAAATTCAATGCGATACCTATCAATATTCCAACCTCATTCTTCAAGGAAATAGAAGAGGCAATCCAAAAATTCATATGGAACAATAAAAGACCCCAAATAGCAAAAACGATCCTCAACAGAAAGAACAGTGCTGGAGGAATATCAATATCAAATTTCAAACTCTACTACAAAGTCAATTATTTCTTAAATAAAATTAGGACTTCATACTTATAAAACAATACTGAGTTCCTTGCTGATTTAAACCAGTAGCATTTGGCTTTCATTTTTGTTAGTCATTTGAATTATATCATTACATGAAAATTTCCTTTTAACATTTCTAACAATTTTCTAATTGTGAGCAGGTGCATATGTTAAAATTTGTATTTAATGCAACAGTAGTCAATACAGTTTGATGTGGTATGACTGAGTGTTCTACTATTGATGCAAAATTAATATAACAGAATTACTTTCATTGGGCAAGGTGTGGTTAATGTGTAGGCATAAAGTAAGTACTGAGCTTAGATCACCATAACAATCTGTTTGAAATGACAGTTCTTGACAGATACAGCAGTGGAAGTGATCATAAACTAATTTTTCCAAACTTCTAGGCAGTAGAAGTTGACGTTATTAGAAAAATATTTACTTAATTGGTTATGATAATCTATACTAGAAAAGGGGAGAAAAAGAACTTAACCTAACATGGTAAAGAGAAAAATACATCTTTAGGTAATATAAGGGAAAAGGCCTATAATCAAGATAAACTTTTCTTTCACAAAGCTACACATTTTTTACATTTGGTGATATTAGAAAAGACTAGTAATTGAATACTATCATTATTACTTAAATTTCCTACTGTTCAAGTTGTTGAATATGTGACATTAATATCTTAAAGATAATATGTGTCTGGAGTGTGATAGAAAGTTAAAGCTAAAAGAAATGGCTAAGGCTATAAAGATCCTCATTTGAAGTGTCAAATCCCGGATCCAGGAACATTAAATACCTTTCTCTAGGTTACACTTGGTTAAACTAAAGGGGTTGAGCTTGGTTTCTACCAAAAAGAATTTAGTGCATTATTCTTCAGGGTGATCATATTAATAACATAGAGTGTGTTTTAATTACCAATATTAGTGTTAAATATATTGAAATGCCCAATTGTAATTAAGAGAAAAGCAGATAATAATGTTAAAGTATATTTTTACTATGTCTTTTTTTCGTAGTTTTAGGCAATGAAGCAAGACAAAAAGAATATAAGTGTTTTTCATATCGAAATGAATGTATTTTGACAGTCTGGGAAAAGAGTGGTTAAAAGATATGATTTCCATGGAAGATTTCTCGAAGGTCTGAAAAGTCTAAAATAACACTAGAAATAAGCAGAAATTTTTTGTCAAAGAAAAATAATTGACTCTGTTACAGAAAAAAGAATGAAATACACTCATCAGAAAATTTTGCAAAGCACTCAGATTCTGTTGGAAATAAGGATGTAAAGAAAAGCATTTCAAAGTTAGAAATGTCTGAATAGAGAACTGAGCCATGGGAAAACTAAGGAGAAACACATATGTGCTTAAAAAAGAAAAAGAGGGGGTCAGCTTGGAGCATTGGTTACAAAGAAATAAAAAAGAACAGAGCAAAATAATACATTCAACCAGATAGATTTATGACTGTATATGTGAGAGTTTATGCTCATGAAAACAAGCAATTAAGAGAGAATCATATCCACTTGACTTACCATTAATAAATAAATGTGAAATCTATAAATAGCAAAAGTTTGATGGACCACATTCCAAGTATTTAAGAGTTTTAATTTACATCAAAACAACTTGGGAGCAGCATTTGATATTTAATATTTAGCATTTGCTAAAATTAGTTGTAGCAACCATTGATGATCTGAATGGAAGAAATCCTTTTGACACATATTTTTATTGCTAAATGAATAAAGATATGGATCGTGAAGGTGGTAGTAACCTATTGATTAAGTTGACTTTATTGAACATTTGGTTGTTATTATTACTGTTGAAGAAAGAAATGACATAGATTTGAATTTTATATTCAGGGACTTCTGTTTTTTATGATTGGAAATAAGTGTGCCTTAAGCCAGTGTTTAAAACTTTGGCTATTTGATTTAAAAAAATAGAAACCCTGTCTCACATTTTATAGAATTGAGGCTATGAGTTTGTTTAACCTGGGAATGAATGTGCATACTGTTGCAATTAGAACAGGATTTCTACATTCACATCAGTTTTCTAGGGGAGAAAACTGCACTTGTCTTCTTAGCATTCTTATATCTTTAATAGAGGCCATGCATCTATGGCACAAGGTGTTTGCTTGTGTGTTCTCATGTTCTTCACAGTTGGTACCATTCCTTTCCTAGTTTTCCCTCTTGTTGATCCATTTTCCAGACTCCATAACACTGACATTAACTAACTCATTCTTCTACTTTATAATTGACTCTTCCATCAGCCTCCACTCAGAAAAATTCTTTTCACATTCTTTTAAAAAATATTAACAAACTATTCTTCAAATAATTCTTGTAGTCCTAGTATTTATTTAATATTGTTAGGTTAATCATTATCTAATACTTTATTTTAAATTTAATCCATGTACGGGATTCTTTTATATATGATATTCACTGTGATTAATTCACCCTTGTTTTCTACATGCTTTGACTTCTATCTAACAGATTTAAATTATTCAATAAAAGTTTACTGAATCAACACAATGAATGTTACCAAAAATTGATTTTTTATTTTGTTTTGTTTTCAGCCTTTTAAACCCTCAGGGATTGAATTCAGGGTCTATGAATACTGGATAAGTACCATACCACTAATAAATACCCCCACACTTAGATTTTCTTTAAAAATATTCTGTAAATGACATTAGCTATCTAAATGGAAAATATGACCTAAAAGCAAGGTAGAATCCTCTAGCTCTTATGATGTTCTTATAATCTGAAAATTTTCTTAAATAGACACAAGTTGAAAAGTAATGCATGTTGGTAATTAAAATACAATCCCAGATCAGCAGGTGGCTTGAGTACTTTGTTTAAATAATAAGGCATCTTATGTTATTTAAGAGTTGCCTCTGGGGGAAAAAATGGCAAATTAAAACAGGCAGCCTTTCATCCAGGTGAGAGGCAAATACTTTTCAAAACAGCAATCAATTACATCTCTCAGTGAATTACCAATAATACTACTGATATTGGAGTTTTTATTTTGATGAATGCATAATATGTTTTAATATGTTCATTTACAGTGAACTTTTAAAATATACTTTAGTATTGAGAAGCTTTTGGTCTAGAGACAATACTTATATTACCTAGGCAACTGGATCAACTTTAAAAATGAATCAATGTTAATTTGAAAATAATATATATACTGATTATGGTAAAACAACTGACTCAATACACACATACACAGATATGAATGTATGAACAGAATGGCTTTCCTGATGTGGTCATCTTATTCTTTTTAAATGTTTTTTATTGTGAAAATACTGTACAGAGGGGTTACAGTTACATGAGCAAGGTAAAGAGTACATTTCTTTTCAAGCATTGTTACCTCCTCCTTTGTTTTTCCCCTACCATTCCTTCCCTCCCACCTCCACAACTACACTCCCCCCAACCCCCATCCCCACTTAAATTGTGAAGTTCATTTTTCAACATAGTGTCTTGTACATCTCATTGTTGCAGTGGGTCAACCTCTATCCCTATTTCAACATTTTGGTTTTACCCTTCCCTTCCCCAAATTTTACCGACATCAAATATAGTGAAAACAGAGGTTATACCATGGGGGAGGAACATACAAAGCAACAAAAAATATCACATGATACCCTTTAAATATGTTAGAAACAATAGCAAAAAAGAATAAAACCACCTGTGTCCCTATCTTGGGGTTCATTTAGCTTAATTTCATCTTATCTAGTCATATGTAAATAGCTTTTGACCTTTTCTACTTGTTCTTAAAGTGACATTAAATTGAATTATTTCATATTGTTACAAACCAACTGTTGTAAGAAATACATTTTATTATTTTTATTTGCTGACATAAGAATTACAACACAGTATCATAAAACAACATGTGTAAATATTGTCAAATAATTCTGTAGGTCAGGTTTCAAAACAGGCTCAATTCAGTATTTTTCTTTGGGTCACATAAGATTGGAACAAGATGTCTAGCATGGTGAGCTTGACTCTTTGGCCATAGAAGAATCTCTTCTTCCAAGTACTTTCAGACACTTGGAAGAATGGAGATGAATTGCCTTCATTCTCTGAATATTCCTCACCTCCTCTCTAACTACAAGACCAAGAAAATTATCTATTTAAAGATCTCATATGATTGGAGTGGGTCCACATAGATAATCTCCTTTGTGATGAATCTGAGGGACAGTGATTATTAATTATATTTATTACATACATACTTTTTGCCATCAAATATCCTACCACCATGAGAAGGATATTGCATTTCATGTAAAGTTTCCTCTTATCTTCCAGTGATAGAGATTATATCAGTATAATAGTCATTGGGATGGGAAGGGGAAACAAGGAGGAGGCAACAATGCTTGATAAGAAATGTACTCGTTATCTTGACCATGTACTTGTAACTCCTCTGTATGTTATTGTCACAATAAAAAATAAATAAAATAAAATGAAAAAATCCTCAAAATACAAAAAAAGAGTTATTGGGGCTTATTCTTACTATTTCCTAAAATAAAAATAAGTGTCAATGTTGGTTGTTGAGGAAGCATTGTATATGTAGGAACATACAAATGGAAAGACTGGCCCAATCTACAAAGCTAAATGCCTGAAAAGAACAGCACACATCAACCATGTCCTAGAGGCCTTGTTAAAAAGACCATGGTAATGGAGGCCATTAAAAATTTCATAAGTTTAAAAATGTTTAATGCAAAAGAAGTATTATAATAAGACATTAAGTAACAGACTTTATATTTTTTCTGGTATTTGATTTTCTTTTACCTTTTTCTTATCATTGCATTAAATATCTCATTTTGTTCAGATGTCCACAGAACCTAGAAAAACTGCTTGTCATTGATACACAGTATACTACTATATACATATATACATATGCACACTCATATGCACATATGCATATACAACACACATATATATATATATATATAATTTATATTTTTGTAAACCTTATCTGTGCTGTGAACTTTGGAAAAAATATCATGACTTACCATATTTAGTTGGCATTGAAAACTAATTAATAGCCATATTGGTCTAGAAACATTAAACTCATTTTTTTCATTTGTACAGGGATAAAAGTGCTGTATCAACTATTTATGTAGATTTGAGTACAGAAATAATAAAGTAATAACATATTTAAAATAATAAAAAGACTTGCTTTAAATAGATTCAGCTTAAACATGGGTAAGTTACTTTTCAAGAATTCTTTCCTTTTTACAAAGCAACAAAGAAATCATCTTATAAATATGTTAGAAACAATCGCATGAAAGAAAAAACATTTGAATCCTTATCTTGGGTTTCATTTCACCTAACATCAATTTATCTGACTGTTTCTATGTCTCAGACATATACTAGTTATTGCAAATAAGGGAAACCATGGAACCTATGTTTCTTTGGGCCTGGCTTACTTCACTTAATATATTTTTTTCCAAGTTTTTCCATTTTCTAACAAATGGGCAATGTCATTCTTTCTGATGGAGGCATAGAATTCAATTGTGTATATATATCACATTTTCCTGATCCATTCATCTACTAAGGGGCATCTGGGTTGGTTCCATATCTTAGTTATGGTAAATAATGCTACAATAAACATAGTTGTGCTGGTAGCTTTAGTATGGTCTTGTTTGTGATCATTTAGGTAAATGCCCAAAAGTGGGATTGCTGGGTCATAGGGGAGCTCTATTTCCTTTGTTTGGTTTTTTGTTTTGTTTTGTTTTGATGGTGGGGCTTGAACTCTGGGCCTGGGTGCTGTTCCTCAGCTCTTCAGCTCAAGGCTAGTGCTCTACCACTTGAGCCACAGCACCACTTCCAGTTTTCTGTGTGGTTTATTGGAGATGAATCTCACAAACTTTCCTGTCCAGGTTGGCTTTGAACTGCCTCCTGAGTAGCTAGGATTACAGGCAAGAGCCACTGGCGCCCGGCTTCAAGGGTTCTTAAGGACAATAGTCAAAAGATGGCTAGAATTGAAAGATGGTTGAAATGAAAAAATATTCTTAATGGTTTAAATAAGGGGTAATAATTGTTTTAATGTGCATTTCAGAAAGATCATCTTGGCTTCAATAACCAAAACAATTCTGAAAGGCCTAGCTTTACAGACCATTAGACACATCTGTGTTAGCATTGATGGAGTTTGGGACCATGCTTGTGGCTTAAAGGATGTTTGCAAAGGGACAGACTGGGGGAATTTGGAAGGTGGGTTTAAAAGAACTTTTTAGTTAAATAGATATGGAGCTGGAAGAGAAAAGGATGTCACAAATGATGCTCAGAAGAATGGAAGAAGGGTGGGTTATCTAAAATAAGTACCTTGGGAGAAAAAAAACAAGCACAAGGAAAAATGAGTCCCTCATGACTTCCTCCATTTTAATTATGAATAGCATAGTCCCTATAAAACAGCATAGCATGCATGTTTATTGCACACTGCAATAAACTGATGAAAGAACAGGGCTGGAGACATACAACTAAAAACCTCAATATGTAATGTCAACTGGAGTCATAAGAATGAAAGCTGTCTCTAGGGTGAAATTAATCTGAGAAGAGAATGGAAGTTTTAATTGCCCTGCCCCTAACTCTTTAAGGAATGGCTGCAGGAAGAGAAGTCCATAAGGGATACTGAGAAACAAACAACTCCAAATTCTAAATAAAGAAGTAGGAAAATTGCTGTTATGCAAGATAAGCAAATGAAAATTTCAAGGGGAGTGGATTGTAAATGCTATCAAGAAGTCATGAAAATGTGGTATATATACACAATGGAATTCTATGCCTCCATCAGAAAGAATGACATCACCCCATTTGTTAGGAAATGGAAAGACTTGGAAAAAATTATATTAAGTGAAGTAAGCCAAGCCCAAAGAAACTTAGGTCCCATGGTTTCCCTTATTTGCAATAACTAGTATATGTCTGAGTCAAGCAGAAAAGTTCAGATAAGTTGATCCCTAAGATATGTATTCAAATGTTTTTTTCTTTCAGGTGATTGTTTCTAACACATATAAAAGATCATTTCTTTGTTGCTTTGTATGTCCCTCTCCCATGGTATAACCCCTGCTTTCACTGTATTTTAGGTTGGTATAAGTAATGGAGGAGAAGGGAAAAAGCAAATCGTTTAAATAGGGATACAGGTGGATCCATTGCAACAATGAGACGCACAAGTCGTTAAGTGGAAAAACGAACTTTACAACTTTGGTGTGGGGGGAGGAGGATTGGGGTGGGAGAGGATGGGAAAGGATGGGAAGGGGAAACAAAGGAGGAGGCTACAATGCTTGATAAAAAATGTACTCATTATCTTGCCCATGTAATTGTAACCCCTCTGTAGAGTATTTTCACAATAAAAAAAGCAAAAACAAACAAACAAAAAAAGAAGTCATGTAAAAGGGAAAATAACTTGATTAGCTTAATGCCATGGACTCATTTGTGACTTGACACAATATTACTCAATGGTACAGTGTGGGTAGAATCTGAACATGTATATTAAGAGTGAATAAAACTTAAGACAACTCTCCTTCTGTGGTATTTCTTTTAAAGTAAATATTCTCTGGGAAAACCAATTTCCTGCTAAGGCCAATCCAGCAATTCTACTCCCGGGCATTTACCCAAAAGATTATAAACCAGGATGCAGTAAAGCCACCAGGACAACCATGTTTATTGCAGCACAATCCACCATAGCCAAGATATGGAATCAGCCCAGATGTCCCTCAATGGATGAATGAGTTATGACAATGAGGTATATATACACAATGGAATATTACTTATCTACTAGAAAACCATTCAGATAAGAGTTTGTAGAATTGTACTTGATTTGTAGATTTGTAGTTTGTACTTGAGAGGAATGAATATTTTATCATTAATGAAGAAATATGGGTTCTTTTAATGGGATGGAGAAGAATTTAGAAAATTGGATTTGAATCTTAGGAAATCACTAAGGATAATGGGAAGTATACAGTGTATTGAATGCAGTTGTCACCAGTACTATAACATCAGAGGAACATCAATCAATACAGAACACAGAACAAATGAACCCAGTAGGATGGTCTGTAGAAGGAAGGGTTTCACACCTCTCAGGATTGCATGAAGGACTGGAGAGGAGGTCATACTTTTTGAGGAAGGAGAGGTGATAGTCCTCTAGAATGAGAGAGCTAACCAGAGTCAGTGTAACATGAACAACACCCAAACAACCTTATTCCTCAATGGATTCCAAGAAATTGCTAAATAGCAGGGGCTGTTCATAAAGGAACAATTATAAATAAGCATGGAGCTGATGGTAACAGAAAAAAAAGAATAATTGGGGAAAAATAAATGTTCAATTTCCAGGGCTAGAGGCAGGATTACACACAAAAGTATGGGGTACTTGAATTTAAGATATATAATTTAAAAGGAAATAGAAAAACCCAATAGTCTTAGACTCACTAAACAAATATAACATTTGGTTGGTAGGAGTGTACAGAGCGAAGTGAAATATTCTCAAGACAAATAAGGAAAATTAAAAATACCAAACTAAAATGATTGCTCAAAGCTATGATGGAATCAAAATGAACATATTTCCGTAGGCTTGTTATATGCAAAGCACTAGCAATCTGCCAAAGAAAAACAATCAAAGATGCCCCTTTTGAAAATTATAAATGGACAAGTTAATATCTAACTGGTATCGTGGAATGGGAAATGAGTAGATATGAAACTATAATATCGACACCCCACATAAAGCATTTTAAGGATAAACATTGGGATGAACTTAATCATGAAAGAATGTATGTATGTACCAATTTCAGGATCCAATTAGGAGGTGATGAAAAATAAACTACAAGTCAGTTATTTGCAATCATTATTTTTAAAGTATTTTTCAAAATAATTTTAATATTTTATTATTATTTTTAAATAGTTGTACAAAATAATTATCATTTCACAAAATATTTTGATCAATGTCACCCTTTTCAATATTCTTATCCATTCCTCTTCTACCCACCCCTTACCCTTGCTCTTCTTAATTTTGTAGGATAGAAAATTTGATTTTTCTGCAATTTATCTCTCTTATACTCTTCATTCATCTATTCCTTTCCCCTTGACTCCATCCCTTAGTCTTTTCAAGTACCAGCTTTCTGGCATTTTATTTTGCTGAACTTTGATTTTGGTATTGAGTGTCAAATATTTTGCTCAGCACTGATACCTAGATATTGAGTTCTTCAAAACTAGTGAATATAAATGGCCCAAGACGTGATATGGAAATATTTCAGAAGTCGTTTAAGGGAAATATTGGCACCTAGCTTGGTCTTAGTGATTTAAGCATAATTCAATCATGCCTGTGATGATATTTAAAACTCTTTCCAGAAAGTACAAACCCAAGTAGCCATGAGTATCCAGAGTCTGTCATACTATACCATCAGAAGAACATCAATCAATATAGGGGACAGAACAAATGACCCAATGCGATGGTCAGTAGAAGGAAGAGATGCAGTCCTCTCAGTATTGTATGATGGACTGGAGAGGAAGTCACATAGAATGACATTTATTCTCATAACTAGATGCGTAATGTAGGCTCTGTTCTACCTTAGGAAAATCTAGGGAACAGATATCAAATTGAGTGCTTTCATTACGTTAGTTCATATCTGGTAGTTTAGGATAAACTCAAAAGGTAAAATTAAGTTTTAGAATTATGAACCTAGCAATAACTATGTCTGCCAACATTATTGTTCAAAGGCTTTCACCACGTAAAGCTGGGCATGGCTGTCCACATGGGATTTCAGCTACATCAGATGCAGACGCATTTAAATTCTTTTCAGTAAAGGCCATTCTAAGCAAAGTTAAAGAGACCTAATCTCTAAAATAGAATTCAGATTTTTTTCTTTAAAAACATTGTTGTGCATGATTCTAGAAGTAGAGTACTTGAGTAGCATGCAAAAGACTAGGCTTTTGGGTTCAATCTTTAGTTCTACAAAAATTATTACCAACGTATTTATTTATGTTTTGAAAAAAATGATTTTTGAGCTCCTAGCAAAAGATTAGAAATAAAGAAATCACAATAGGTCTGCAGTTGCAAATAGTTTTCAATTAGAATGACAAACATACTGGGTAATAACTATAATGTACACATTATATAACGTGCACTATAATGTGCACATTAACAAGGAGTAGCTTATAACAGCATCTATATGTTGCATATTGATGTAGAGAGATGGGATGAAGATTTCAGAGAATTATTCCAAAAAATAGTTCAAACTTAATCTAGAATGAGAGGGTGTTAAAAAATGGCATTAAAGAGTTATTGAAGACAGTGAGTTTGAAGTGCCGAAGCTGAGATATTACAATCAGAAATACTGTTGACTCGGGGCAAAACAGGCAAGAGAAAAACAGGAGGCCATGGCAAGATTCCAGGTAAGGAATCGTGAAGCGATAAAACATCACTCAGCAAAATGATATGGAGCAGAATGAACTTGAGAGTGACTTAAGGAAGTCAACTGAGCCTTCATGGCTTAACACAAACTTAATGATTAGCAAAAGTCTCAGTTCTCATGAGTTTCTGGGTGTGCATTGGCTAGAAATAAAGACCATCCAGAAGAGGAAAGAAGAAGAAGGGGATTAGTGAGCTTTTTGTAGGATTGGGAAAAAATGGAATAATTTCTATCATAAATATCAACTTGTCACATTCCAAGTGACTTTATCCCTGCAATGGTTAACTATGCTTATCTGGAATTTATGAGTATAGCTGTCAGACAGATAAAGATCTGAAAATTGTTTATTTAGAATTGGAAGATGAAGCTACATATTTAAAACTTGAGGAGAATTTTTTTAATTGAGTTATTGGAAATCTCAGTATTTAAGGGCCAAACACAGTAAAAGATTTGGTAAAGGATGCAGAAACAAAGAACTGAATATATTTTGGACAAACTTTGACAAAGGTATGTGTCATTAGAAGCGTTGAAGACTTAGGAGAAACATAACTGATAAGTAAGTTGCAAGAGAATTTGGAATTATGCAGGAATATCATGGATAGATTGATATTGGGTAGGTCGTACCTTTCAACAGTGAAGGAAAATTAATTTGTGGTTGGTGCAAGTTAGATGTCTTGTGTGTCCAGAATCCAAAAGTTTTGATATGCATTGTAATAGGAAGTCATTTATTGATTTGAAAACTGGATAAGGGGTGTGGAGAGAAATAGCCACAAATGTCCCTGAGGGAAGTATAAAGTTGACCTGTTGTAAGGATAAATGCTACTGATCATTGTAATGAGACCAAATGAGATCAGATGCTGTGCATTTCTTGACTCACTTTCTTTTTCAGTCCTTAAGCTACTAAAGGGGTGCACATGTGGAATAGACAGCTGCAATTTTGTAGGCTGAGAGTGAAAATGTTGAAGTAATATTGGAGTAATAATGGAGTTCAGTTGACATTCCAAGCTGAAAGACCAGAGTTCTTCAACGGGAAAGGAAATAACATCCAAAGACCTGATAAACTGAGGAAATTAAAAGGATTCTGATTAGAATTTTGAACTTTCTAATCTGTACAAAGGCTTAGAAGGAATAAGTACATACTCAATATTGTTTGGAAGAGGGGTACTTGCTATTTGATAGGAGTGTTGATGGTTTTTCTCACATAGATAGTATATTCAAGAATAAGCTAGTGGAATCAGTAGGCTGAATGTGAGAAGCACAGGAAAAGGAAGAATTATTTATTAAAACCATATTTGTTGAGCAACATGTACCTGTCAGCCAGCCTCTGGAACTAAACTCATGAAGATTTGATACATGCTTTCAACTAACTCTCCTGGGATGAATGATGGTTCTAGATTCAGAAATTCGATGAATGAGAGGGTGATTGGATTGAAAAGCTGCTTCAAAATCTATAATTAGTACTCATTTAATATGTGTAGATTTTACAAGCCAAGTGGCAATATAAACCAGAAAGGCCATACAGATTAACTTTAATTGTGATGAAGAGACTGGTATTGTATTTGGAAGATCAATGTGGAGGTAGGGAGAGTGGGAGGAATACATACACATCCCCCTAGAAAGCATGTGGAAGGAAAAGAGAGGAGCTTCCTGAACCTTAAGACTGAATGCTGTTTCAATGAAGAAAGGAACCATGGAGAGGAGAGAACATTAATTGATTTGCTTCTATGAGAAATACAGAAGATCCCCTAACACAGACACACCACCAAAAAACAGACAATATAATCTAATGACTCAAACATCCAACTGAGAAAGACAGAATCCCTTAAATAGATTTGGCAATTAGATAGGCATAGTTAATCTTCAAAGGTATATTTAAAGTATTAAGAATGGCATACAGTGTTCTGGGCAGAGAAATGTAAGAATATGACATTGTATGTTCTCCATTGGCAACTATCAACTTTAGTCTCAAGCAATGGGCTTTATCATTGGTTTGTTAGATGAGAATAAAAAGACATACATTTATTACAAAATCAAAACATAAAGTCTAGTATATATATATATACATACATGTATGTATATACAATAAAAATTAAGCTACAACTAAAAAGACAAGGTTGAAATGCAAGTAGAGGATTTGGGAGATGAAGATATATTATTTGTGGGAATAAGGATTAAAAATTTGTTTCATCATCAGGAATAATTAAATCTAAATCAAACACTTGACAAACCACCAATGATTTAAATGATTTATAATGGGATTGTCCTACAAGATGAAATTATATGCTTTTGAAAGCTAAATAATAGATTATCCTGACTAAGATAAGTGGTTTTACAAATTATTACTTTCACCTTTTAAAGCATGAAATGTAAAGATCTTTGAAATTTTACAAATGACCTCCAATTTACAGAATAAAAAGGCCCCCTTTCCCAGCCTTGGGAAGAGAACATATGTTTAAGAGTGCTACTATATTTTCAACATAATTAGTCATCTAACTATGTATTCAAATGAAGCTAATGGATTTTCATGTACAATTAACTATGATTTATCTAACAGTGTTACAATTTAAATTCTTTTTAATATACATTTTTATTGTAAACAATTTAACTTCTTTTCTATTATTTGTTTATAGTTATTTTTTTCTAACAATTTGTTAACTATGGACACATTTTATTGTGAGTAAATTGAAGTCTAGTTCCATTATGTAAAAGATAGTGAACAGCAACTGAAAAAGGTGAATACAGAAAAAAAAAAAAAGGTAACTGTTTTGCAAGGGAAAATAACTTTTGAGAAATTAGGGAAATAAACTCTTCCCTTCCCTTCTTAAGGCCTTAACGATGAATGAGAAATACTATATTAAACAATTTAAATTAATGCAGAAGGAAAACATTAACTTTTCTGTAATGGTCCTTTGTATTGACCTAGGTTTTGTTGGTTTTGCTACCTAAGAGGAAGACAGTGTTGATGTAAAACATATTTGAGATTTTTGCTGATCCCCAAAGTACTTTACTGCCATGCCATGCTTCTAAGCTCCTTTTTTGCTCTGGTCAATTTTAAGATATACAGATATACACCCAGACGGTGACAAAGCTATTTTAGGTGGTAGCTGGGATGAGAGGTGTGCAGTACCACACATCTGCTTCTTATGTGGATCCAGAGTCTTTCGTAGTTTTTGGCATGGGCAGTGCTGGAAACATGAACCTCTCAATCTCATCCATCCATATAACTTACGTCAAGTGTGCACTATGGAACCAGCTGTGGGTTGATTACAGGGTTTTGTGAGCTCTTCTGCTCCAGCTAGCCTCTTACCATGATCTTTCCATTGTCAGCTTTCCAAGTAGCTAAGATTACAGGAATAAGCCATTAGCACTTGGTTTTACTTGATTTTTTTTAAAAAAAACAAATGATATGAGAAAGTTACAATATAACAAAATAATGCCCTATTTTACACTTATCCCATAAATAAAGTGTACTTACAAAATAAATTCAACTACTTACAAAATAAATTCAACTTGCTATTAAGATTAGCCAGCTATATTTGATTTTTAAATGGGTTCATTATGATATTGTCCTATATGTATCTAATGTATTTGATCTTATTCTTCCTTCATGATCCTACTGGTACCATCTTCCTATTTCTCCTAGTCAACTTTCTTATTGTAAATAAATTCCCATTCTACTTGCATGTCTTTTTTGCCTTTAATTAAGCTATATTTTACATTTGGGAAAATATAGAATATTTATTTTTCTGAGGCTGGTTTATTTTAACATGATTATGTCCAGTTTTATTTCTCTTCCTGACATTATTTTGTTCTTTTTGGTTAAAACACCATTATATTTATATACCACATTTTTTTCTTTATTTAGGCTTCCATTCATTAGCACCAAGACTGAATCCCTGACTTAACTATTATAAATGGTGTTACCATAAACGATAATATGGAAGTTTCTGTACTGTATACCGATTTTGACTCCTTCCAATGTACACCAAGAATTATCATCAGATACTTCTGTTTGGGGGTTTTGTGGACTATGTACTAATTTCCATAGTGGCTACATTCATTGGCATTACCACCAACAGTGTTAGGGTCTCGTTTCCCTTAAAGAAATGGAGATGAGGGCTGGGAAGATAGCTCAGTGGTAGTGTGCTTTCCTTGCATCCATGAGGCCCTGGGTTCGATTCCTCAGCACCACAGAAGCAAAAAGAAAAAAGACGGAAGTGGCACTATGGCTCAAGTGGTAGAGCGCTAACCTTCAGCTGAAGAGCTGAGGGACGGCGCCCAGGCCCAGAGTTCAGGACCCACGACCGGACCCCCCACCCCCCCGCAAAAAATAGGGAAAGAAATGGAGATGAATGAATGATAAAGCTAGTTTGAACCAGTGTCTAGCAAAGTTAAATATTCCCTACAAGTTGTCTATTTCTTATGAAAAATGATAACTTGGGCATCTAACCTTTTTAACTTGTATTCAAAAGCAAGAGTAGTAATTAGCAAATTATGATTTTAAAAAGAAATATGTACATATGGTAGGATATCATACTTAGGTGTACATCTTCATATATACTTTTCCAGGACCTACAAAAAACAATATAGAGTCATTTCAATCAGGATTCAATAGTGCGTTCTGCAGCTGTACTTGTAAGTATCAAAGTGGCAGACTCTGATGGATTTCTCCAGGTTCAGCAATGCATTACCCTTCAGCTGACTCATTCCTTGGAGAAATGAGATGAACTGTTGCCTCTAAATCTACCCTGACATCTGCAGAGACTTCAAGTGGTTTGTGGAGACTTGTTCTATCTTCTTCATCTCAACTACTCTTAAAACTTAAGCTAATATGTGTGAAAAGTACTATAGTAATGCAAAAGTTCAGCAAATAGTCAATAAAATCATTTCAGTACCATTCAGGATGATAATAAGAATGATTGATATTCTGTTTATGGTAGTTAAAATGTCCATCATAATAAAGAATATATAACCTAGGTAATATTTTCATCAGTTGCCATAATCCATACTAATAATTGAAAGTATATAAATTTAGTCAAAAAAGCCTACACACCTGTCTTGTTCTTAGGCAAGTTAAGAAGTGTCAGCAAAGTGTCTTGTGCATCTCATTGTTACAATGGGTCAACCTGTATCCTTACTTCAGCATTTTGTTACTTCCCTACTCCAAATTAGAAAAATGTATATGCAAGATGCAGGGCACTGGAATCAAATATAGTAGAAACAGGGGTTATACCATTGGGGAAGAACATACAAAAGAAACAAAAAATCATGTAGTACATTATAAATACATTAAAAACAACAGCAAGAAAGATAAAACTACTTGAAAACAAACTATACAAATTCAGGGGGAAGGGAGGAGTCAGGAAGGTGGAGAGGGAAGGGATGGTAGAGGAAAAACAAAGGAGACAACAAAATTTGATAGGAAATGTACTCATTACCTTACTCATGTAACTGTAACCCCTCTGTACAATATCTTTACAATAAAAATATATATACAAAAAATAAATGTCAATTCCCAAGGATCTGAGTTTTCAGCTGATTTATAATTCCTTGTAGAATTAGCAAAAGTTTGGATTATGGTGAAATTAACCCAAAGGCTAGCTAATAGCTAATCGGCTACCTAAAATAAATAAATAAATAAATAAATATGATATATATGAATCAAAAGATGTCAGCTTCTAGAGAATGAAGTAAAGTCTTAGAATAATATGAGTTTAGTATAAGTACTCCTGCTGTGCTTTTACAAATGTTTTCAAAACAAAAAAACCTATATTATGACATCATGAAAATAGAAATAATAGAGAAATCAAATGGGGATCAGTGCAGCACAAGTTATGAAACTTTTCTGAAACAAACAAATATGAGACAGTCCTAAATAAAAATAGTAATGAAGTTAAAAAACAAAAGACCCCTAACTGCAAGATAAAAACTATTGTTGCTACAGGAATTTATCTTATTAAATATTATGGTGGAGGTAACTTAGAAGAGAAAGGTGTAAAGTAAAGCAAATCTGCAGAATTAGAAAAACAAATGTAATTTGTGTATCTGAAAAAGATGGTGATCTTTGTCTTCTGGTTATAAATTCAGATATAGCTACAGAGTCTTCATTAACAACCCTAGTTGGTACATTCATAGGGGAAAAAAAGAACAACATCAATCACACTTCAAAGGAGTTCTTTAAAGGAATAGAATAGAAATACATTAAAAAAGACTTACTGGAAATACATTTCAAACTTGAAAAAAATCTCTTAAATTAATAAGAACTAACATTTGAGACCATAATATATGTGCCTAGCCTTTTCTTTGCATTAAGTCAAATATAATATTCAAGGTAATCCATAAGAAAGGTATAGAGTCATAGGGAAGAAATCTGAAACACAAGAAGCTATAGTGTAGCTCCCCCATTTTCTTGTCAATAGGTACTAACAAAAGGAGCACTAAACAAGCAAAATCCAATTCCACAGTCTGTGGCCTTGCTTAATCCTTGTATTTCTAGCTATATAGTCTCAGCCACTCAAATGCTAATTTCAAAACCCACACAATTCATCCTGAATTCACACAATTATGCTTACTTTCATCATCCATCACTCAATTTCCCAATATACGTGATGCAATCCATACATTATAGAATGTTAAAATGCTTTTGCAAATACCACTAGGTCTCCTAATTTTAATCTGAATTATATATATATATATATATATATATATATATATATATATAGCATTAATAACAACTTTTAATTAAGTGGCTATATAAAAATATGCCTCCAGCCGGGCGCTGGTGGCTCACGCCTGTAATCCTAGCTACTCAGGAGGCTGAGATCTGAGGATCACAGTTCAAAGCCAGCCCTGGCAGGAGAGACCGTGAGACTCCTGTCTCCAATAAACCACCAGAAAACCGGAAGTGGCGCTGTAGCTCAAGTGGTAGAGCGCTCGCCTTGAGCTGAAGAGCTGAGGGACAGCGCCCAGGCCCAGAGTTCAAGCCCCACGACCGACAAAAAAAAAAAAAAAAAAAAAAAAAAATATGCCTCCAACGGGTTCCTCCTAGCATAATCTGAATATCTATAGGAATTTTTTCCCAGTCAGCATGGATGAGAATTTTAGTATACATTGTGAAGATAAACATGAAAAATACATTGAGCAGAAAGCAAGCAATGGAATTGCTAGAGTAACTAAAGAGCTCTTGGATACAGAATGACATGAATCCTGCACTGACTAGAAAATTGGAAAGTAGCTCGAATGGAGAGAAAATGAAATACAAACTAACTTAAGTTTATATAAGTTCTTATGAAAACAGAAGTTCCTAACTAAAGGCATAGAAGTATCTTGAAAGCCCTAAAATAGTTGGAGAGAAATTCCAAAATTCAGTGTTAATGAAATCAGACTGTCTTTTCCTCCTAATCACTCTTTAAAAATAATGCAAGCATGTCTTTGAAGGAAATACAAGCTCAGCATCATAAAGATGGCAAAATGGACCTGAAACCACTAGAGCTTTTCACTTTCAATCCTATTTGTTATTTTTATGAACTACTGGAAAATATGACACGACATTTCTTTCCTACAAAATTACGTATCCCTTATTTCAGCAAGGGCAGGACATATCATTATTTAGGCTACAAAGTCCTTGTTAATGACAACAATCTCCATGGTCATATAAATAGCATCCAATCTGTCTGATTTCATCCATCTGGCTCCACAGTACTCAAAGGCCGCATTGTCCGGGTCAGGGTTGGAAGGAAATCCTTTACGTACCTCCCATGATAACCAACTCAAGTGAAGGTCAAATAAATCTCTATGGTTAAACTTATCACTCTACCTAAGCACAAAACAACACACAGAGACAAACATACAGATTTTGTAGTAATTTAATCCATATGCCTATGGGTATTTTTATACCGATACCCATCTTCCTTCCATTTTACTTAGGTCAAGCATTCTTTCATTTTTGGCTTTTGTTTGTTTTAATCTGAAGTGAACAGACTGTACTTGTGCTTTTTTTTTTTTTTACTTTTTTTCTTTTTCACTGAAGTGTTTTCAGAAAGCAGTGCTTCAGAGACACCTCCATGTAAATTCCTGAATGTAATCTGAGATACAAGGACTAAAATTCTACAGCAAACTATGCAAACAGATCTCAGGATAAGTTCTACCCCTGGAATTAATAAATACTTAGGAAATGTTCTGGGAGTGTATCTGCCATGTGTGAAAATTAATACAATGGTTAGAAAGTGGGTCAAGATAAACTTTACTATTTTCAATCAAGGAACATTCATGTAGAGATCCTTCTTGATATAATCTATTTTTGTGTGTACCTGGTAACTTGTTACAGAGTTAAAGATAAAGCCTTTATCCTAGCAATTGCTATAAGAGTGGGTAAAATAATTTTTGGATTCCTCATTTTTCTACAATCACCCATTTCTGGGTTGTTGTTGTTGCTTTTACTTTCATTTACTGAAGTAAAAAAAATCAGAACAATTTTCAATAAACTTAAGAAAATAATAAGAAAGTGTTGCACCCATAAGCTTTATTTTGTTATTCCATAGCAAGAATATAGCCTCTTGAAACTATACTTTCACTAAAATTCTAGGTCTTAATATCTCCAGGAATAGAAAAAATAAACTTTATTGCCAACAAATAATTATTATAGCTATTTTAAACTGTAACTTTATTTTAATGCAGGAAAAATGTGGAAAACACCAGATATTGTTATTGTCACTATTGTATCACCTCCTTAATTTACTTATGGTATATAAACTTGTACATAGATTAGTATACCATATATGTCCTTAATTTTATAACATCTTCATTATCACAGTGACATCCTCTTAATTTGCATGTGATCTATCTCAATATATATATTTATAGATTTATATAACACCTGCATAGATAGATAGGTAGGTAGATAGATAGATAGATAGATAGATAGATAGATAGATAGATAGATAGATAGATAGATAGATAGATCATGTATCTATCTATATCATACATCTATGCTTTGGTAGATGAACAAACTCAGAACAATGAATGGAAGAGTAGAATTATAGTAATGGTCCTTATATATTCTTCATAACAGGACTCCATGTTCAAATATGGAATGTTCTCTTGCAAATAGTGCATACTGAATACTGAGGGAACTTTAACTTGCTCATTAATTTTCCTGATAGTAGTCATCATGGCTAACATAAGCTATGACCAGTCATAAATATAGCTACATATGTGAGCTTATGTAAGTATTCTTCTCAAGGGAGTACAAGAGAAATATACAACAGCAAAGAAAGTTCATTTTTCCCCAAGTAAAGGCACTGCTTATATTTCATAAATGGTCTGAAATGTATAAGATTTATTTGGGAAATTTCAGTTAATATTTTAGTCTATTGTAGACTTACACAATTAACATTTGAAATCTCTAGGTTTTTCAATAATCCTAAGAAAATAAGTTTTGCACATAATTGAAAGGAATACCCATGAAACACAGAAAAATACAAATTTTATAATCACAGTTGTGGGCTGAAATTGATTGTAATGCAGTGAGATGTGGAAAAGAATACCTGTTGCTAATCATAGACCTAAAAAGAACAATTTAATGACTTAAGGATTTTATTATTTCCCCCATTTTTGAGTTATAAAAAATTTATTTAAATTTTAAATCATTTTTCTTCTTGAAATTGAGTTCATTTTACTCAAAATCTGTGTTAAAGTTGCTATTTTGATAGCAACTATCAAAATCTAATCTAAAACTGTAATTTGTTGTTGTGATGTGAGCAGGCCTATTAGAGGAAAAAACACAAATTCGCTATTTCAACCAAATACTCATATTCCATCAGTGTTATACACACACACACACACACACACACACACACACACACACACACACACACACACACACACACACACACAAATTTCTTTTAAAGAAAACAATTTTTCTTGGGTCCTTTCATTCATTACAATACAAACATCCAAAAAATATATAAATACCACCATTTTCAAATAAAGAAAATACTGGCATCCAGATTCAGATACCTATTTTTGATGGGGGCAAGGGCCAAGGGAATGCTGAAGGTGCTGTCTCTAAGCTTTTTTACTCAAGGCTAGTGCTTTAACACATGAGCCACATGCCACTTTGGGCTTTTTTGGTGCTTAGTTGGAGTCAAGAGTCCATGGACTTTCCTGCCTGGGCTGGCTTCAAACTATAGTCCTCAGATCTCAGCTAGGATTATAAGCATGAGCTGTGGGCACCCTATATCAGTTATATTTTGATTTTTAAAAATGAAAATCATTATAGTTTTATCTCTTCAAAAAGAGTAATCAGTGTTTTTGCACTATAATTTTAAACCTAGTAAAACTGGTAAAATGACATCTATTGGCAAATTCTAATCTGGATCACTTATGTAGAGATGTTAGTCCAAAGGAAGTTTCCCACACATTTATACCACATTTACTCTTTGTCATTTCATCTCTGTTGTGTAACTTAGATTCTTATCATTAATCAATATAGCCTAAAGAAGCTCTTTCTCTTAAAATTCTCAGTGCCCTCAGGATGTGGTTTCCTGAAAAGTTGATGGACATCATAGCTGATGTCTATAAATCAAAAATGTCAAACTCTTTTCATTACCGTTTCTGTATAACTGAATTCAATAACCTTTCTCTACACTAGTGACAGTACTACAAAGGGGCTTAGCACTAACCACGACTCAGCTTCTTCACCGCCCTGACACCGACAGTTCTCGTTGACAAATCTAAAAGTTCAAACCAAGAACTGGCAAATCTGCAAAGCCAATGCAAAAATGAAAACCTGGAACTCCTTGTTCTAAGAAACTAGGAAATTCTCAAGGAAAAGAAAAGAGGAGAATAGGAGGGAAAAACAGTCAAAGTTCCAGATATATTCTAGAAAATGACAAAGATGAGGGAGGGTGAGGGATGAGTGAGAATGTTGGAAGGGTCACATTGGTCAAGATATATTATATTAAAAAACTGTGGCATAGAATTCCATTGTATGTATGTATATGTATACATACATATGTATACAAATATACACACATATATACATATATATACATACATATATACATATGTATATACATATATACATATGTATATATACTTATATATGTATATATACATACATACAATGGAATATATATACATATCTATGTGTATATATATATATATATATATACATACATATAATGGAATTCTATGCCTCCATCAGAAAGAATGACATCACCCTATTTATTAGGAAATGGAAAGACTTGGAAAAATTTTATTAAGTGAAGTAAGCCAGGCCCAAAGAAACATAGGTCCCATGGTTTCCCTTATTTGCAATAACTAGTATATGTCTGGGACAAGCAGAAAAGGTCAGATAAGATGATGTTAAGCGAAACGAACCCAAAGATAGGTACTCAAGTGGTTTTTTTCTTTCTTGCTATTGTTTCTAACATATTAATAAGGTACCATGTGATTTTTTTTGTTGCTTTGTATGTCCCTCCCCAACAGTATAACCCCTATTTTCACTGTATTTGATGTTGGTATAATTTGGGGAGGGGAAGGGAAAAATAAAATGTTTAAATAGGATTACAGGTTGACCCCCTGCAACAATGAGATGTACAAGATGCTATGTCCAAAAATGAACTTCACAATTTAGGCGAGGTGGCTGGGGGGTTGGGGCTGGGGAACCATGTAGTTGAGGAGGTGGGAGGGAAGGGATGGTAGGGGAAAAACAAAGGAGGAGGCAACAATGTTTGATAAGAAATATACTCATTACCTTGCTCATGTAACTATAACATCTTTGTACAGTATTTTCACAATAAAAAACATTAAAAGAAACTGCTTTAAGTGTCAACTCCTTTGTACAAATACTTAAAGTTGTAAAAATCAAAAAAGAAGAGGAAAAAAAGAGAAAGACAGCAAAGAGCCAAAAAAGAAAAAAATTCATTGGTCTAAAGGATTAAGAACAAAGAAATTTTGTAGAACTAAGTCGTCTCTACTGAATGTAGGTTTTTCTGATTGTAAGTCCCCCTGCCTGCAATATATACCCATCAACCAACCAATCCTCTCCCTTCCTTAATATACTCCGTGTCCTTTTACCCTTAGCACTACTCTTTTTTATTTTGTTTTGATCTGTTTCCTGGTGATTTTATTATTTGAGGAGACAGGATCTATATCCACATAGTCAACCAGTCTATCCTCTAACTTGTAAACTTCTTCCCTCAAATTCCAGAGCGCTAGGATTGCAGGCATGTGTCCTCACATCAGCTCCAGAGCTTATTTATATGCTATAGCCATTGTCTTTATTCCTAATCTAATCCTCAGTCTCTCCTTCACAGTAAGGAGAATGAGATTTTTTTGGATATATATCTATATATAAACATATATATATATAGATAGATAGATAGATATGAGAGAGACAGACAGACAGACAGACAAACAGTCACCCTATTCATATGTTTAAAGTCTATGAAGAATTCTTATAGCTGGACTACAGAATAAATTGCAGTTCTTTGTCATCATTTCAATGGTTACCTTAACATAGTATGTGTATCTCTCCATCTGAAATGCAAATTTAGTCTCTCAACAGTGGACTCTATACTCCATTCTTGCCAAATAGCCTGAAAATTTGTTCCTCAGCTTTTCTATTATCTTTTGTAACTGTAGTTTAATATGTTATTATATACTCCTGCATTTTCTCTTTTCCCTTTCACAGTTTCTTGATATTTAAGTTATTCAGTTTAATATGGAATATTATCTTCTGGGGAATTTACGCCTACCCTTCACTCTATTCCACACACAGAATTCTTGTTCCCTTTTTGCCTCATATTGTATCAGCAAGCACGCTGTATGAATGTGTTCTTTCTAAATTTAAGCAATTCAGAGAAGTTGATTTTGGTCCTTCAAGGCATTTCCACAAATTAGCAGAAGGAGTGCATCTTTAGTAGAATTATGTTGTTGTGATAAAATTATCTTTATATCCTATGTTCACATATGGAGAGATTTAAGTAGAGACTTTCTGTTATATCCCTCCTCTGTCATGTCACTTGCAATTGGGCTTGATTTTCCACAATCCTAAATCAATCTCCAGTTCTACATGCTCTGGACAGAATAATATATTCCTTGATGGAGAACAGATGAAAGAAAAAAAAAGGGAGAGAGAGAAAGCAAACAGCAAGATAATGAATATAAGCCTGAGTTTGATATTTAATAAGAGCTCCGAGTCTCTATTTAGACAGTTGTTCCTTTGTTCTTAAACTTGTGTGTATGTATATATATATATATATATATATATATATATATACACATACATATATATATACATATATATACACACATACATATATATATATATAATTCATCATTGTTATTAGAGTCATGATCCCCAACACTTTAATAAATATAATGATAAAAACACTTAGGTAACAGGGCTCCGGTGTCTCAAGCCTATAATCCTAGCTACTCACTCAAGAGGCTAAAATGTGAGGATCACAGTTAGAAGCCAGCTCAGGCAGGGTAGGCCATGAGATCCTTATCTACAATTAATGATTGAAAAAGACAGAATTGGCACAGTGACGCAAGTGGTAGAGTGCTAGCCTTGAGCAAAAGAAGTTCAAAGACAGTATCCAGGCCCAGAATTCAAGCCTTAGGTCTGGCAAAAAAAAAAAAAAAAAAAAAAAAATGCATAAAGCCAGACATGGTGGCATAGGCCTGAGCTTGAGCATGAAGATCATGAATTTGACACCATTCTGGGCCTCCGGATTTTGTCTCAAAAATAAATAACTCTATAATAAGCTACTGTATTCTTTCTAAATACTTTTTGCATAGTGCCTTTGATAGAAGAACATTTTTTTTTTGTTTTTTGGGTTTTTGGGGGGTCCAATCATGGGACCTGAACTCTGGGCTGGGCGCTGTCCCTCAGCTCTTCAGCTCAAGGCTAGCGCTCTACCACTTGAGCCACAGCACCACTTCCAGCTCTTTTCTTTTTGCTTATGTGGTGCTGAGGAATCGAACCCAGGCCTCAGGCATGCAAGGCAAGCACTCTACCACTGAGCCACCTTCCCAGCCCCTAGAAGAACGTATTTTATGACTGCGTGCTTCAGGTAAATTGAATAATGCTACTTTATTATATTTTCTTTGACTTACTAATTCTTTTTTTTTTTTTTTTTGCCAGTCATGGGTCTTGAACTCTGGGCCTGGGCGCTGTCCCTCAGCTCTTCAGCTCAAGGCTAGTGCTCTACCACTTGAGCCACAGCATCACTTCCCACTTATTCTGTTTATGTGGTGCTAAAGAATTGAACCCAGAGCCTCATACATGCAAGGCAGGCACTCTACCACTGAGCCAACTTCCCAGCTCTGACCTACTAATTTTTAAAATTCTTAATTGACACAATGAAACTATGTGTATTTATAGAGCACAATGTGATGTTTCAGCTCATGAATACATTGGGTAATGTTTAAATCAGGGAAAATGTATATATATGTATATATATATATATATATATATATACACACAAATATTTATTATTTCTTTGTGTTCAGCACTTTCAAAATCCTTTCGTCTACCTTTTCTTTCTGCATCACTACTATTTGAACTCCAGGCCTCATACTTACTCATCTTTCTTCCTTAGTCTGTAATCTATCACTTGAACATTGAACTTGAACATTGCCTCCATTTTAGCTTTCTGATTGTTATTTTGGAGAAAAAGCTCCCTGACTTTTCTGCCGAGGCTGGCTTTAAACTATGATCCTCTCAGTCTCAGCTCCGCTCAGTAGATAGGATTACAGGAGTGAGCTGCAAAACCAGCTCTTCTAGCTTTGTTTTATATAAACAGCATCTCATCATTAGCCATGCTCGCACTCCCATGCCAAACACCACCAGAACTTGTGTCTCCTTCCTCAAACTTACTTAGTACCTAATGACTCACCTTTTCCCATGCCATTCTCTCCCAACCGGTCACATTAACGTTATCATTGATGGGGTTGTAGTATATTCTATTTAGATCTATCTATATCTATATTTACTAATGTCTACAATAAAAACACTACCTTTTAAAAGAAGGAACAGCTGTGTTTTTTAAAGGCTCTACATCATATTGAAAATATTACAAGTTATTTTAAAATGAATCACACACTTACATAAACACCCACTTCATGCAGCCAGCGAGTAGACATGCTTCCCACACTGGAGGTGAACAAGCGATTAGTTAAGAAATAGATATGAATTCTATGACTTGTGCTCAAGATATGTCCTTCACTGAATGCTTCCACCACAGTTCCTCATGAACACACTTTGATTACGAATTTAAATCTCTTCAAGTCCATCTGTTCATCAAAGCGTAATTTAGTGTCAAGTCCACCAGTGACAGGATATTCCTTTCCTCCATTTCTGACCTTGTGCTTGGCATGGAAGACATTGTTTCCAGTATGACAAATGTTCCCCGACAGCTGGATGACTGTTCATTGTGACCAAATGAGAAATCTGTTGCAGGGTAGACAGGCTGGATGCACCAAATATTTTACCATCGTCCAATGTTCTTCTGAATTGCATTCATTATTTCTCAGCTATACTTACTAATTTTCTACCTTTATGCTCGGTTAGTCATATGAGATACATACATCACCTATCTGATGAATTTTGATACATAGTATAACCTGTGATGCAGGCTTATTTTTTTTTGAAAGTCAAAATTCTACTTTCTCTTCATGTCCCTCTGGTTTAAAGCATCTGGAAGACTCTTAACTTTACCTCTATTTTTTTAAGTAACAAAAGGCATTTGTTAAAAGCAGGAACATTTATTTATTCTCTTAGATTATTTCCTTGATGATGGAAAACATAGTATAATTTTTTAACATCTCTTTAACAAAGCAAAAACAATTGGTTCAACTTAAAAGTTGTAATGAAGGACACAGGGAATTCATTTGCCATACTTTTAGGAAAATAATTGTTATGTAATTATTGTCTATGAACAAACCAATACCTCCTAAGGCACTCTTACATTTGAAGGTTTGTTTTCTATGGCTTTAGATATTTAAGGTCAATTGACAGCCATGATCCACCTCCTGATAGGTTATCAGAAGGTCAGTAACAGCCTGGCACTACACCACAATTCCTGAATCATCACTCACTTCATGCCCTTCAGTAATGTCAACTGACATCATCACAAGAAGGAGGTGAAGAGAATATAACCTACTTTAAAAGACATTTTAGTCACACATTTTAGTATATTAGAAATGTTCTATCATATTATTACTATTGTTCAATTTTTACTGTGCCCATTCATAAATTAAACTTTACCATGGATATGTGTGTATAGGAAAAACACAGTTTAGGGTGTTTGGAACTCCCTGCAATGTCAGAAATCCACAGGGGAACAAAAGTGGGGTCTTGTCAGGCATTCACCATGGATAAAAGGGAGCTACCGAATAGTTAAGAGATTTAGTTTTTCTTATACTCTTCATCTGAACATCAAAATCATAGCATCATTGCACAAACAAAATCATAGCACCATTGCAAAAACAAAATTGTAGATTGGGACATGTAAAGAACACAATTCATATCCAACTTCTATTAAACTGTCTATAAGAATATTCATTTTTAATTTTATGTCTCTGTGAAAAAAAAATCTTTGCATTTGGTAGAAGGTGTCCAATGCTTTTACTTCTTTGGCTCTAATGCAATTTTCTTCAGCAGACTTGATAGCAGTTAATTGCAATACACAGCAAGCAGATGAATTTCCTAATCTGTCAATAATGAAGTGGATTCATAACCTTTAAGCAACTTGAGGGTCATTTCTCTCATGTGAAAGGGAAAGCCTTTGCACAGGAGCTTTGGTGGGCATTAGATCTCTCCTCTGAGTTTAACACTTCTACATCTGATCACTAGCCAGCATTTGCAATAATGGCTGATTAAGTGGATCTTTAGGATAAAGCTCTGTGCTCCTTATGCCATACATACCTGTCAAATGGTATCATTTGGGGAAAGTTTTTTTTTTCTTTCTAAAAACTTCTCCCTATGCAATTCTTTTAACATGTTCAAATAATAGTCACCACTTTCAGTTGTATTTCTCTTAGCTCATGTTTATCAGATAAGGATCCACAAATAAGATTTACTTATTAGAATTTCTTTGCATACTCAGTTACTGCTATTTTACTTTTCATTTATTTTCTGACTTTTTTAATTCAGGAAAGGAATCAGAACTGCCAATATCTGCTAAAATAAAACAAAATACTGTGTTTCAATGAACAGTAGAATGTGAAAGCACTACCATTGATTAAAAGATATTTTATCACTCAGAACTGACTCAGAGACGAATGTTTCCATTATCCCTAATAAACTAACTTATCCCTTATAATCTAAGTTCATATTCTGAAGTTTGTCCTTATTTTAAGACACATTCCATCCATGTGAGCCAATTTTGTCAAATGATGTGCAGGTGAAAACTTTATGAATGGTTCAATCTTTTATATCTGCCACAGAATTTCCATATTTTTTCATCAAAGCTTATACAAAAATTTTGAAGAAGCCAGGCGGCATTGGCCCACGCCTGTAATCTTAGCTTCACAGGAGGCTGAGATCTGAGGATCACGGTTCAAAGCCAGCCCAGACAGTTAAATCCATGAGACTTTTATCTCCAATTAACCACCAGAAAACTGGAAGTGGTGTTGTGGCTCAAGCAGTAGAGCACTCGCCTTGAGCTGAAGAGCTCAGGGACAGCACCCAGGCCCAGAGTTCAAGCCCCACGACCAAAAAAAAAAATTGTAGAAACACTTTTGTGGAGTCAGGAATAAGTTGATACATAAGTAAATAATGAAATCTGTAGGTTGCTAGGAAGAATCTTTCTTATTTGGCATCAAACCTACAGAAATATTAGAGTATGAAAACTGCATTTATTTCCCATCAATTTCATCATGATTAACATAGTGTAGGAAAAGATCAGGAGTCAAGAACACTATAAAACATTACAAAAAGCTTGTTGAGTTTCTTTGCACTGTTGTGTTCTTACGTAAAATAGAGCTAACAGTCAATGACATTTCTTATTTGTAGGACAGCTCAAATTTGCTTTATTTACTTAGCTTATGAGGTCAGTGGTTCTTCTGGAGTGGTTCAGTTTGTGACCTAGACAGCCTTGCTTCAGGACTTCCATTTAGAACCATGGAGAAATTTTCAAGTTAAGTATTTGTATAATATAGTGAACACATTGTCATTAATAATCAAACAGGAGCTCTTTGAAAAACCACACTACTGCATATAATTATATAGCATATCATGACAGAATTTAAATTTTATCCAATACCAATTGCTTATACCAATCTCTTTCCAAATATTGAGAAAAGTTCCAATTACATGGACATATGGAGAGACAGATTGATTTGCATATACATTTTTATAGACAAATATAATTTATATAATTCGTAACACATCAATACCTTTGAAAAGTAAATAAAAGAAACAAACATGCTAATAATTGTGACTTGTAAAGTGACTGGGACAGATGGCATGTTTATTTCTCTGTTTCTCATCTACCAGGTAAGGCAGGAAGCCAGGATTTGCAAAATTTGTTTTCTCCAGAAAGTGGGAAAAGATCAGATTTTAGAAAGGAAGGCACAGTTTACTGATATTTCTAAAATAAATTTTTATTATTAGTCTTTAGTTGAGATATTAAAACAAGTATTGCACAAACGTGTGTTACTAATGCTCACAATTTCTATAACCAATAGAGTGGAACCTTTGTGCACCTATTTTTTTCTGACATTCATGGCGATCTACTGTAATCTTTACCAGATGGGATTGTCACATACATGGAACAGTTATAAAATACTTAGTAAAAGAGATAATGGATATTCTTTAAAATATTATAAATGGGATAAACTAATTGGAAGAAAGGGTGACAAGCATTTTCTTTTCTTTTTCATTTGTCAGTCATGGGGCTTGAACTCTGGGCCTGGGAGCTGTCCCTCAGCTCTTTAGCTCAAGATGAGCACTCTACCACTTGAGCCATAGCACCACTTCCAGCTTTCTGGTAGTTAAGTGGAGATAAGAATTTCACAGATTTTCCTTACTGGGCTGGCTTTGAACCATGATCCTCAGATCTCAGCCTCCTTAGTAGCTAGGATTACAGGCGTGAGCCACCAGCGCCTAGCTTGAGCATATTCTTATAATACTTGTGTAAGACTTTTTTTAGTAGAATATCAAATAATAGAGTGGTATGCTTCAATTTCACTTATTATAGCATATTATACTTAAGTAAATTTATATAATTTTGAAATTATATAAGCTCATGGTAGAGTCCTCACGATTTCAAAACTGGAAAACTCATCATGTATTATCTTTTCCTGAAGTCAATTGTCAACTTATTTTTCACGTGGATTGAATCACTCAGAGTCCTTCAGGCAAAATAAATGGTTCATCTTGTCTGTTTTTTCTCAAAATCATCATTTTGATTTTATTTCAGTCTTTGAATAAGGACCATGTAAAATCTCATAGTTCCATATACAGGGAAGTGGGATATTTTATTATAAAACTTTAGCTGAATGATGTTCCGCAAGTAAACATATCTTTTCTGAAACTAGAGGACAAATGCTAAGTGAAATAGCCTATTCACAGAAAAACAAGTTTCACATAAGCTCAGTTGTATGTGGAATCAGAAATTCAAAGCTAGTTACCAGAAGATCAAGCAGGAAAATGAAGATATTATACCATGGGTTCAAACATTTTAATAGACAAAAAGAATATATTGAAGTAGCCTATCACATTCCATGGCAGCATTAGTATTTTGATAATAGTAATATGATTCACACTAGAATCATGTGACACTCCTTTATTTGTTATAAAATTACACCATTATATCTTAGGACTTGTCTCCCTCCTTACTTTCAGGGTAAATTATTCATTCAATTAATCTCTAAGTAGTTTTACACCTTTGCCATATAACTTAAATAGAATAGGATTAAAACACTAGATTGCTACAATATGTCACTCAAGATTTTCACTTTTTCTTTTAGTAGGTGGTATAAACCTAATTAATTCCCTCTCTCCTCTCTCCTTCTCTCTGTCTGTGTCTATCTCTCTCTGTCTGTGTCTCTCTGTCTCTGTCTCTCTCTGTCTCTATCTGTCTCTGTCTATCTCTGTTTCTGTCTCTGTGTCTCTGTCTCTGTCTCTCTGTCTCTCTGTCTGTCTCTGTCTCTGTCTGTCTTTCTGTCTGTCTTTCTGTCTGTCTGTCTTTCTGTCTGTCTGTCTGTCTGTCTGTCTGTCTGTCTGTCTCTCTCTCTCTCTCTCTCTCTCTCTCTCTCTCTCTCTCTCTCTCTCTCTCTCTCTCTCTCTCTCTCTCTCTCTCTCTCTCTCTCTCTCTCTTTCCTGGGGTTAAAATCAAGGAGGCTTGGGCACTATCCCTGAGCTTCTCTTGCTCAAGGCTAGTGCTTTACAGCTTGAACCACAGCTCCACTTCTGGTTTTTCTGAGTGGTTTATTGGAGATAAGAGTCTCAGGAGTCTCAGGGACTTTTCTGCTCAGTCTGGCTCTGAACCGTAATTCTCAAATCTCAACCTCCTAAGCAGCTAGGATTATAGATGAGCCACCTTGGCCTGGCCCTAATTCTTAAAGAAGCACTAAAATGTTTTATAGAAGCAATAAGGGTCAGGGATTTCCACCATAGAGGATTTCTCTTATATCAAAAATCAATGATAGAGTAATTTGAGAAGGGGATGGTTTTTGTCGCTCTTCTTGAAGGTTTAAATAGTACTCTGTAGTACAATGGTGTTAGCTAGAAATTTTGTGCTTCCTGGGTACAATATAGACAAAAGTTTAAAAAAATCAAGCTGGCAGGGACATCATTGAATAAATATCAAACATCCTCTTGATTTCTTTCAGTGAGTAGAATATTGCCCCTTCTGAAAATGGGGCAGAATATACTTTGATTCAATTGATAAAACAGGATACTGAATATGAGGTGTTAATTAAAGGGTTGGTGTGCACCATGCTAAACCACCTTCAAACCATTCTGCTGTCCTTTCTAATAAACGCCAGCGGAGAGAGAACTCCATTTCCCAAAGGTAGGACAGAACTCCCACTTTATGGCTGCCACTAATGCTTTGTGTTCTGACATGTGAGCAAGCCTTTCTAAAATGGCTTTTGAAGAAATGCTTAGAAGATTTTTGCACATCATAAGACTGCTTGGAGAGCTAATAAGGACCTTGAACCATTTCACCTTTATCTTCTGAGCTTTTCAGACATTATTAGTATCCTTTGAAGACAATTGAAGAAAGAGAAAAGATAATGGGCAGAAATCCCTCTGCATGTAGGGAAAGCCCAGAATGAATATTAAATACCAAAATTGGGAATCTAAGTAAACTATTAAAACATCATTATATTTTATGCTTATAGACATGTCTGAATGGGTGCTTCCTTTTTAATACCATAAGCTAATTCTTAATCATGGCACAAATTGAACATTTATTATATCCTAGTCACTGTTTCCTATATATTCTAGGCCCTTGTATTTAACTCTTGTATAACCTAAACAAAAGAAATACATGATATGATCTTTATTCCATTGTTATTTATCAGCATATATCTGTTGTACAAAGGTGATTTTATATTAGCCTTTCCATACATAAGAAAATTTATCCCATCAAACTCACCCCTTCCATCATTTTCTTTCATCCTCCCTTTTTAAAACTCTTTCAACAGTTTTCATTGATGTGCTTCATACAGGTGTATGGAGTACCTCCACCATAGGCCACATTCACCCTCATTCATCCTCTTCATTGGCTGTCCCTTGGGTCTCACTGGCTCCCCAAGCCTAACAGAGAATGCTTTTACTTCACGGTCATTTGTTTAATAGTATGTGGGAGGTTAGTACATCTAAGGAAAATTATTCCCTAAAAAATAAAATAATTTAATACTTGCAAATATTACAGAGCTCACTAAAAAGCCCAATATGTAATGGCAAGCTACCTGGCTTCCAAGTATTGCTTAAATGTGGGTTTGTTTTGAGGATACCAAAGAAAAGTCCAAATTTTCAATCTGCTTTGCCAAAGCAGTTTCAATGAAGAAAGTGTGTCTATGAAGGCTGATTGACTGTGTAAGGAAGCTAAGAATTTTAAACATCCTTGATGGATCACAGTGAGTTGCATATGTACATTAGGAAGTGATGTGTTCAAAATATAAAACTGAGTTTAATAAAAAGGATAATTAGGCTCCTGGTCACTGAGCTTAGAGTTTGTTCCTCTGTATCAATTTAATAATAATGCTTCTAGCTTAATTTTCCTCCACTTTTATGAATTTATTCTCACAATAAAATGATTATTAATGAGTTTGCATTATGAAATACCAAATCTTTATATGCAGAAAAATAGTTCAATAGCTGAGAAAGAATAGCTAATGGCTAATTATGATTCAAAAACTCATCAAACAAGGCTCCAGATACTTTCCTTCAAGAAAAAAAAAATTTGCCATACACAACACTACTACTTCTCAGGAGAAATGTTCAATACAGGTATTGAGAAGGTGAGATGGGAATTTAGAAAATATCTGTCTCATTCTAAAAGAATATTCTTGGCCGTTTGGGGAAAAGCAATCACTTGCTTTTTCAATGACTACTAATCTGTATGAAGTAAACAAAATGTGGGATCTGAAACAGACATGAGCTAAGGAACCCTTAGGTTCTAAAAAAGAGACAGAGCTCTAGATAAGTTGGAGCTTGGGTTGCATAATTATTTTAGAATTGTGTTTACTTACATAAGTGAGCTATACCAGACTTTTTTAAAAGCTGCATTTCTTAGGTCAGGCTTTGTCAAATATGAGCATGTACACACACACACACACACACACACACACACACACACACACACACACACACACACACACACACACACACACACACACAAGTTCCTTTTTTTGTATTACAGAAATGAGCAAGGTTACCATAGATTTGGTTGAGCAACTTAGGTTTTACACTTTGCATTCCTATCTATCCCTTCAGAATGTTTCCCAATTCCTTCAGAGCAAGTAGATAGACCCAGAGCCTCCTTGTCTAGCCTTTTCATCAGCCCTTTAGACAAGCTTCCAGTCATCACTTGCCTCAGAGAATCTACTTTCCTGACTCTACTGTCTAATTCAGATTGTGGAAATTGATTTCTTCTCAAAATGATCTGTGTAACTGTCCTTTTAGTATATAATTAATTTTTGAAATTTCAGTGTCTGGTATGAGATGGATTATATAGACATGATGATATATATTTATAGATTAAATGAGTAGTTGTTATATTTATTAAAGAAATTCTCAGATGATATAAGATATCTAAATTGGTTGTCCTGAGGTCTCATTCTTGCCTAAATTTATAGAATTTTATGCTATTACTTATTGTTACCTAATCATAGAATATAAGTGTTGAAAAGGAATTTGACGTTGAGCAACTACTTATATCACCAGTGGGAAAACAATGCTCAGAAAAGGTTAAATTGTGAATCCAAGGTTTCTTAGAGAATTTGCAGCATCATGGAACTAGAATATTTATCTCCTAATTTTTATGGCATGTGTATTTCTTTTTACCTGTTGTATATTACATAATTGTTGATGGAGAATCTGTGATTTTATATCATCTAATGTTACTTACTTAGTTCTGGTACATTAAAATTTTAAACCATATGCAATCTTCCCTCACAGATAGTGCTATAATATATAGTGCATGAATATTTGTCAGATTAAATTGTTAGTAACTTGTATGTTTAAAGTCAGACTCTCCATGTCTCTTGATAAGACTTCTGTGATGGAGAATAGCAAAGGGAGAATTATTGTAAAAGTTAAAGGTAAAAAAATGTGGATAGCAGTTCACAACTACAAAAGTCCTCACTGTCTTTTTGTCATGATTCCTTGACAGAAGAAACAGGTACTTCAACTCACAAGCCATATTTAAATGGTGAAACTGATTTTTTTCCTCTAATATGACAAAGTGCACTGGAGATGCCAAAACTGATAATAACTATGAAACCATAGGAATAGTCTAGTGACTGTTTGAGACTATCAGAAATAAACTGAAGATTCTGCCACAGTTCTGAAAGGCCACTTTGTGTTCATGATAGTTTTTAAAAGTTAATTTCCCCTGAGCTTAAAAGAAATCCTCCAGCCTATTTAATTTTGACTCAATCATTCAGTATGCTTAAGAAATAGACATTAACAGATATATAGATATTCGACATATAATAAATATCAAGAGAAAGGAGAGTGCAAATGCATAATAATTAAAGTTATTTTTCTCATTTTGATAGATACATTTTCCAAAGCTGTAACTTTGTAGAGCTTGGACTGCAATTAAAACAAGAGAATTATAACATACGGAGAGTCTAAGAGAGTATATCTAGATGAGTGAAGGACAGAGTTACATCCTTTAGCAATGTGTAATTGGTGGTGATAAGTAAATTTAATTTGTATTTGCTTATCAAAAATGTTTTTGTGAATAGCTAGGATATGGAAACAACCCAGATGTCACACCACAGATGAATGGATCCAAAAATTGTGGTATCTATACACAATGGAATATTATGCAGCCATTAGAAATGACAAAATAATGGCATTTGCAGGCAATGGATGGAGCTAGAAGGAATCATGTTGAGCGAGGTAAGCCAAGAGCAAAGAGACAAATGGTACATGGTCTCCCTGATAAGTGGACGCTAAATCCAAAATGTTAGGTGATACGACAAAACTAACAGGACTTAAGAAACAAAGAACTCCCACTCATCTGGTCGAACCACTACTAAATATTCCCATGCTGCTGATCACATGTGTGGTGTATATGTGTACACCGTTATATGTTATAGACCGTGATAGACAATATGCTCCAGGAAAGTTAGAATGAACTTGTGACTGTGACATTTGGGAAATTATGTAATCACTTAATCACAATTAAAAAAGAAGAACCTCGGGGAAGGTAGGGAAGGAAGGGATAGTAGGGGGAAAACAATGGAGGGGGTAACAATGCTCAATAGGAAGTGTACTCATTACCTTGCTCATGTAACTGTAACCCTCTGTATAGTATATTTACAATAAAAAATTAAATAAAAAATAATTAAAAATGCTTTTGTGAGATTTCTAGGGACGTTCACGAGTCTTAGAGCATGGTAAAGAAGCTCAAGCGTTTACATACTTCATCACAATGGTTCAAATATATAAGAGAAGTTGACATTAGAGCTCACCTGTTCCAACCCCACCATAATAAATTGTTCTAGAAAGTGGAAATAGAACTTAATTATATAATTGACAATATAGTGATGATTTTGAAGGGTGTGAAATTATATCCTAAGAAACACAAAATAATAGCACAATTCTAAAGTCCTATATGAACAAAGAAATGTAATTGGATAGCACCCTGATTTATGATTGGCTTTTCATACCTCAACAATTTTAGTTGGTATAAAATATTCGAAAAAAAGGATCTAAAATATTAAAAATTCTGCCTGTGTTAGAAAACCTGTCAAAAATAGACCATGCTGAAATTTCTAAAAGGTACAAGAACTAAAATACATCAGATTCATATATCTAGATTTTAAGCTTAGGATTTTTGTTTGTTTATTTACATTACCTAGATTTTTACTATTGGGAAGTCATTTAGGATAGTTTTGTAAGTTTGTATTTTCAATTTCCTAGACTCTCAATTCCTTTCGAATACAGAGTTGATACTAATTGTCATTAACAATAGTGAAATGTAGGCTTTGAATTTTATTTTTGAGGAGTGATGCTTTATTTACATTTGCATTTATATTTATGGCTTCTCCCCAGCTCCAGAGTACTAATCAAAGTAATGCATTTGGCATAGGACTAGGTGACTTAGATTATATTGAAGGAACCATTTGAACAGATTAAAATTAAAGTTATCTTTGGGATAATAGCCAGGTATACTGAGCAAGGAGTCTTTAGACAAATGATTCTCATATTATCACATGATATTTGAGTATATTAATGGTGTTTCCTAGATGAGAAATGGCTGGTTGATTTTAAACTAAACTAATGCATTCTTTTTCTTTTTTTGAAACATGATATTCAGTATAAAGATACAGATACTTAAGATTTATAGTGTTGTTTTAAAATGCCTTATAATTGTATACTGATAGTGAAAAGATAGAAATCTGCTTATGGCAATTTTTGATTCTTTTAGTTTTGAGTGTTATCACAATACAATAAAATAACTGCTCTATTGAATTAAGAAAGCATGTGTTCATTATCAGAAATGGCCAGAAAATAATATACACGTATTCAGGAAAATATTAACATGAGATACGTTGTCTAAGTCTTTGTATCACTTGAACTTCAGTTGAACTTTTGTGCTTCTTGCTGTTTATGACAAAGAAACCATCGCTCAGAAAGCATTGGGTTTGTCTTTGAGGCTGTATCTGGAGACCATGACAAAAGGCAGAGCTAAGATTAGATGCCGAGGGTTATTGTCCCAAAGCTATGTGAAATGTCAGCTAATTGAAAATGGTAATTATCCCACATAACAACATAAACTGTTTCATCCCAGGATATGTGTTGCTTTTAAATTAATAGCCATTGATCTTTTTCGGTTTTTCACAATTCTTCTCTGTCTTTTTGTCAAATTATCCAGCCATCAGTCCTCGGGACAAAAGCCATTTCACCATTTTTTATTGACTATGGTTTAATGAGTGACCTGGCCTTCCTGTTTGGATAGATTGTAATAGGTCTAACTATCTGAGGGTCGGTCAGACAGTTCAGCTGTGTAACCTTTATTGTACATTTTGTTTCTATGGTTTTAAAATGAAAACTTAAAATAATTGTATTACTCTGGCTATTTGCATTTATTCCAGGTATATATTAGGAGGAGTCACATCAATCACAGTAGTAATAGGTCTTCAAATTATGATCTACTGAGAAGAGCTATCCTTTGTGAAATGAATAATATATATTCAAAATGCTCAGCTTGCTTCTAATGGGCAGTACTTCATACCAAATGGCTTTGAGGGAAATGTATATAGTACAATTTTTCAGAGGAGGAATTAAAATTCTCAGTTAAGATGAGGGAGGGGAAACTTGTCTAGTGAAAATTATAAATACATATTTCTGTAGACATAAAGTGAACTACACGTGCAATTGGATTCTGTATGATTAACTTACTTCAGAAATATTTCAGAGTAATCTAATACCAGGGCAAATTTTTCTATTGTAATGAGTAGACAACTCACAAGTACTCAGCTTACATACATTTTAACAAACTGAAGAAGTCAGTAAGAGTGTGAGAAATTATTTAGATACATTCAGAAAAGTTGCTGCTCATGTTAGAAGACTAATAGATGATTACTGGAAAGTTAGATTCTGTACTAGATGGAGTCCTCCCTTAAATTCTAAAACTCTACCATGTTTTAAATTGTGCCAGAAAAAAGAAACAGTATCTCCCCCCAAATTTTGTGTTTGACTGGAAAATGACAACCATAGGGCATATTCACAAGGCATACAATCTGCTTGTACATGATTTCCATCTGAGGAACATTAGTGTTGAAAAAAAACAAAAGTGTGAGACACTTAACATAGATAAACTCTGTTTATGTTCCCTAGTGCTCAGCCAGAGCATGCAAGCACTCCACCAGGGCTTTACATTTCAGGAACACGAACTGAGAGCCAAATGCTGAGAGCAAGTAGTAACTAACTTTAATAAGTCACTTGTCTTATTTTGAAAAGATCAATTCCACCCATACCTTTCTAAGTCCATTCTGACACAGTTGTTTGACACCTCCCATTCTACCTATAACCAACACTAAATAACTGGTAGTATTTGCTAAAAGAATCAACTTCAATACTTTGAACTCCATAGGCCAATATCTGAGCCAAGACCTACAGCTCTTTACCTGAGAGAGAGTAAAGGAATGTTTTTGAAAATCCAGGCATGTACCTGAAACTTTATAGTGATCTTCTTGTTCTTTTTTTTTCTGCTTATGTGGTGCTGAGGAATTGAACCCAGGGCTTTATGCATGAGAAGCAAGCACTCTACCACTGAGCCAACTTCCCAGCCCTATAGTGATCTTATCCAGGACAATTTCTTTAGCACTAATATGCCATTACCAGGAGTGTGAAGCCAGAGATCTCTGCCTATACTCTTTTTCCCAAGTGAAGAGAATTTAAATGAAGCCCACCTATCAATATTTTTTTCTGAAATTGAAACTCTAAAATAAAGGCATTATGCTTTTCATCTGAAAACCTTGCCTTTTTATATAATTTAAATAGCACTGTAGCCAAAACATGATCCATGTAAAAGAATACCTATTAACACAGAATTACAAATGATCACATGCCCTATCAATTAAATGACTCCCTGGAACTCTATCTTTTCAGGACTCTTGGCACCTTGTACCAGAGAATCACTAGAGGTTCCTGGAATGAGAGAACATGCAGAGTTATTGTAGCTATGTATTGTTAATGGGGAGAAATAAACCAGTGGTTGTTCAGCACAGAGCCTACATTCATGTAATTCCTGAGCAAACTATGTAGCATGCAAACTGTTAAGTACCTGGCATTGGAGATCACTGCATGAGTAAACTGTTGGCATTTGGTTTATTCTCCTGAGCCAGACCATTTTGTACTACTCTTACATATTTTGGCTTCAGTGCTTTGTTTTTGATACAGATAATTCCTCTTGTTATTTTCCTGTTTCCCTTATTGCTGCCCTGCATTTAACTGCAATTTCCTCTAATTGAGTCATCTCATGATGGTGGAGAATTTGTTTAGCATTTCAATATTTAGCCATAAGCTCATTTTGAATTGCTTTCTCTGATGACTAACATTATTACATGAAGACTCAGTAGAGTAAAATATATGGGAAAATCGTTCTTTAACAGTTATTGGAAGCTTTGGAATGATCCGTTGAGTATCAGAGCCTTCAGTGTCTCTTTGATCCAGGAAGAGCTTGTCAAGGAAGTCAGTTCAATCAGAGAAACTCTACCTTGAAAGGCAAATCTTTTTGGAAATGAGCTTTGGATCTTGAAAAACAGAAAGCTGTGTAAGTGATCAAAAATCTCAGCAAACTCTAAACAGCACCTATTTCATGGTATAATTTAAAATTGCTTGCCATCTGAATGGAATGTTGGTTATCTACGAAAGTAATACTTTACTAAGAAATTATACTTTACTGTGATTTAGTATTGTGGGGGTAAATTTCAATCAATAAAATGGAATAAAATCAGATTGGTGAATATGTAAACCTATATTAGCCCTAGGGAAAAATGGTAGCAAAAGATGGAAATGAAGAAAAGGAAAAGAGATAATCCAATGCCTTTAAAGAATGCAATTGAACCTCTGCTTCAATGCTCAGATGGAGGCACAATGAATAACTATCTAATGTGACATATCCAATAAATAAACTTTTAAAAAAGAGTTAAATTTTTCTTCCTTTTCTCTCTTTCTTTCTTTTTTCTTTTTCTTTCTTCCTTCCTTTCCTTCTTTCTTTCTTTCCTTCCTTCCTTCCTTCCTTCTTTCCTTTCTTTTTTTTTCTTTCTTTCCTCTTCCTCCACCTCTCTTTTCCCATAGACTTCTGATCCCCCTTTTACTCTTTCTTCTTCCTAAAGAGTAACTGATGATCAGACTTGGAATGAGACCAATTCACCCAACCTCTTGACATTTGATTCTTAACGTTTAAGAAATGAAGCATATTAAAATCAACTTTGGGATCTTTGTGCTTCTAAATTTCTGTATTGGGGAGATATCAAGGCTGTGGGTGGCTACATATGTTATAGTTCCAAAGAGAGTTCAACGTGAGTGCTAGAGACTTGAAAGACATATTCCCAATGATTCTAGTTACAGCATGAGGACTAGAGAGTCACAAAGGCTAGATTTAAAACAAGTGCAGGGCTCAGGAAAGGCTCTAGCGACATGACAAGATTGGGGCAAAGAGCCAGAAATTTGGGTAAGTAAATGAATGTGAGTGATTAGAGGAAAAGTAAGAAGACTTCTGAGCCTCTGACAAGAAAGTTTTTAACATAGTGGCAAATGATGAGCTAGTTCTAGCATTTAGGAAACACTGTCTATAAGGACAAAAAAAGGGACATGTGGATTTTACTACCTGTGGCTTCACAAAAGCTAACTCCTGAGAATATTAAATAAGGACATCTCAATTACTATGGTCTGGGGAGTGAATAAAGGTGAGGAGGAATAGATCGCTATGTTTTACAACTTTTATTCTAAAGCGTAGCAGAGAACTAGAACAGGAGAGAAATATTTCCTCACTGTTGACCTGCTCCTCTGATTCTTTGTCTTCTTATCTTCCTCCATTTCCTCCTTTTCCTCCTCCTTCTCCATTCTCTTTCTCTTCCTCCACCTTCTTCACTTCTTCCTCTACTCTGCCTCCTTGTTTCCCTATCCTTCTCTATTCTTCCTCTCCTCTTTTTTCCTCTTTGTCTAACTTCCTCCTTCTTTGCACAGGTATAATAGAATTAATTTTAAGATAAAATCCACTTTAGAAGAAAGAAATTAATTGTGAACAAAAAATACAGTTGAAAATCAAAGTTGTGTGTGTATGTTTCTGATGAAAAATACAGCTTTCATTATAAATTCCAGACAGACTTTTTAAAGTAAAATGTTTTGAGGGATGTGTAGGTAAAGGACAAGAGAATGAATGGAACCATAAGGAATAATATAAATAGGAAAGGAGTAGTGGAACAGTCTTTGGTGCAGAAGTTGGGGGAATTCAGAAAGTAGCATCTCATTAACATGATCAGATTTGCGGAGTTGCATGTGGTGAGTGCTGACATAACTGAAAATGTTTTCAACACAATAAAAATCTTGAGTTATTCAGCCACCAGTAACAGCTCAGTAGCCAGATTAGTGTGCTCCCTTGTGTTTTGAAATGGACTTTCTCACATGGTTGGTGTATAATAACCCCCAAATGACAGAATGCACACTCTGGACATCAGGTTTGTACTCTAAGAATGATAAATACAATGCTAGTACACAAATAAACACTAAAGCACAACTTCAAAGATGTCCAGGCTTTAATACTATTTAGTCTGTGACTATAACCAAAGAAAATTTCCATAACAAAGGAGGCATTGCAAATATTATTTTGAAATAGAGAGATTATCCTGAATTGTCTGGAAGAGTTAAATGTGATCCCATAGTTTCCTAAAAGTAAAAGAAAAATGAAGCTGGGCATTGGTGGGTAACTCAAAACTGTAATCCTAGCCACACAGCAGGCTGAGTTCTGGGATCATTGTTCAAAATCAGCATAAGCAGAAATGTTCAGAAGACTCTTAATTCCAATTAAAAATGCTGGAAGTGGAGTTGTGGTTTAAGTGATGGTTTGCTAGCCTTAAGTACTAAAGCTCAGGGACAGAACCCAAGCCTAGAGTTCAAGCCCCAGAACTATTAAGTAACAAAAACAAGGGCTGGGAATGTGGCTTAGTGGTAGAGTGCTTGCCTAGCATGCTTAAAGCCCTAGGTTTGATTTCTGAGCACCACATAAAGAGAAAAGCCTGGAAATGGCACTGTGGTAGAGTGCTAACCTTAAGCAAAAGAAGCTTAGGGACAGTTCTCAGGCACTGAGTTCAAGCCCCAGAACTATTAAGTAACAAAAACAAGGGCTGGGAATGTGGCTTAGTGGAAGAGTGCTTGCCTAGCATGCTTAAAGCCCTAGGTTTGATTTCTGAGCACCACATAAAGAGAAAAGCCTGGAAATGGCACTGTGGTAGAGTGCTAACCTTAAGCAAAAGAAGCTTAGGGACAGTTCTCAGGCACTGAGTTCAAGCCCCAGGACTCTCACAGGAGAGGGGAGAGGGGGGAAGAGAGAGAAACAGAAACTAAAAGGAGGAATGGATTTTGAATATGTTGCTAACATTGGGATACTATGTAAGAAGATATCAATTGCCAGAAATGATTGTATACGCCTCTAATCCAAGCACACAAAGACCTAAAGGGGTAAATGAAACAGTATAATTAAACACTGGAGGCCATCATGGATTATATATAGTGATGGTGTTTCACAAAACAAGCAAAATTAAAATGACAGTAGGTAACTGTCTGCTGCCCTTCCCCATATATTGGCATGTAACTGGTCTCATTTTCCCACACACATACATTTTTAATATGTTCTTTTTAATTGTGAAAATACTGTACAGAGGGGTTACAATTACATGGGCAAGATAGTGAGTAACCCTTCTTATCAAGCATTGTAGCCTCCTCCTTTATTTACCCTTCCCATCCCTTCCCAGCCTCCTCCCGACCCCCACCAAAGTTGTAAAGTTCGTTTTCAACATGACAACTTGTACTTCTCATTGTTGCAACGGGTCCACCTGTATCCTTATTTAAACGACTTGTTTTTCCCCTTCCCCTCCATAAATTATACCAACATCAAATACAGTGAAAGCAGGGGTTATACTGTTGGGGAAGGAAATACAAAGCAACAAAGAAATAATCTTATAATTACATTAGAAACAAATGCATGAAAGAAAAAAAACATTTAAATACATATCTTAGGGTTCATTTTCCTAACATCACCTTATCTGACCTTTTCTGCTTGACTCATGCATATACTAGATATTGCAAATAAGGGAAACCATGGGACCTATGTTTCTTTGGGCTTGGCTTACTTCACTTAATATAATTTTTTCCAAGTCTTTCCATTTCCTAACAAATGGGGCAATGTCGTTCTTTCTGATGGAGGCATAAAATTCCATTGTGTATATATACCATATTTTCTTGATCCATTCATCTACTGAGGGGCATCTGGGTTGGTTCCATATCTTAGCTATGGTAAATAATGCTGCAATAAACATAGTTGTGCTGGTAGCTTTAGTGTGGTCTTGTTTGTAAACATTTGGGTAAATGCCCAAAAGTGGGAGTGCTGGGTCATAGGGGAGCTCTATGTGAGTCTTTTGAGGAACCTCTATACTACTTTCTAAAGAGATTGAACAAGTTTACACTCCCACCAACAATGAAGTAAGGTTCCCTTCTGTGCACATCCCCTCCAGCATCTGTTGTTATTAAAGTTCTTGATTTTTGCCATTCTAATTGGGGTGAGGTGGTATCTCAATGTTGTTTTGATTTGCATTTCTTTTATGGCTAAGGAGGTTGAGCATTTCTTCATGTGACATTTTTAATATGTTCTATCATTATCTCCATAAGCACCATTTTCTTTCAATTGAATTCATTCTTTTTTTGGGGGAAAGGGGATTATTAAAATAATGGATTATTAAAATGATGAATTAATTCTCCTTCAAGAATTGATTTTTCTTCACGATCACTGGTATTTTCTTTATTTCACCAGTAGTCAGGTAGTATAGTCTCCAAAAATGTCACCTATCTTTTTTTTCAATATGTAATAACTTCTTCTTGAGGTTGGGATTAAGATAAAAAAATCTTTAACGGGTTTATCTATTCCCCAATATGTTTTATAAAGTAAAAGATTCATTACCCGTGTCCATCTTTGTGGTTTAGATCAGGGTAGACTTTGTTTCCTCTTTAAGTGCTTTTTTCATATAATTCCCTTTTAGGTTGTAATTATACACTCATTAATGTTATCATTTGATTAATGTGACATTTCTAAATTGTAAGCTCCGTTATCATGGAAATTGGGTCCATTTTTACCCACTACACTTACGCTGCACTACAGTGAATAAATAATGAATCAATAAAATAAGAACAGATAACAGCTCTCATCCTGAAGAACTTTCTGAACTGGTAAGAAAGAAAGGATAAATGACTATAATGAAAATGATAAAACATACACTCCATGTTTAGAAGGTCAAAAGCCTGGTGATTCTGAACCATTATACTTCAGATACACCTTGGATATAGATTTCCAAAGATTTGAAATGGGGAGGACTTTTGATGGCGAAAGATTCCAAGTTTCTCAAACAATATGAATTAAAGTAAGATGATTTAGAAGAGTGAGGCATATTCTAGGCCTTCGAAGTTGGCAGAGAATAGAGAGATGGAAAGGAGAAATGAGTTGGGGAAGTTTGTTTGTGTCAAATCTATACAAAACTTCAAACAACTACAAATAAATTCCATTTAATTTTGGCTACACCAGACAAGCACACCAATTAAATACTCTTCACTCAACATCTATTCGGTAAATACTTTAGAACATTAATTGCCAGAAACCAAAATAAGCACTAGGGAAAATAAAAAAGGAAAAGAAAGTCATGGATCTTTGCTCTCAAAGAAAAGTTCTTTTTCTCTAATACTGAAAGTTATTTGTTTTGTTTCCAAGACAACATTGCAAGTTCATTTAAGACCAAGAAAACAAAAACCCTAATAATAACTTTTATGTTTTTCCTGTTTCAAGCATGAGATATAAAGCAGAATGAAGTAAAGAATAATTCAGTCATAAGCCCCAAGTAGGTTTATTAATGAAACAGGTAAGAAATTTCTAACTGGAACATCATGTTGTTACTTTGAATTAGGACAGAAATACATTATACCAGTGGGATAAAGGGAAAAGAGAACTTTAAATTTTACATAGATTGACAAGAGCGAGCAGCTATGGGTCAATTAGGTTGAGTAATACACTTAGAGGTTTGACAGATACATATTCTCTTATTATATAAATGCCATAGTCAAAGTCTGATATTTAAATTCTCATTCTTTAATTCTTTAATTTATATTTTCTTATTAAATAAGTACCAATGCCACATCATGTTCTATGCTTTCTTACACTCTCTCATGCCTTTATGAAGCTAGAATCCTTCGTTATAATCAGTTCTACCAATTAAAATATAGGATGGTCCAGTGAAAGTAGCAAATGGAGAGCATGCTAAAGAATATTCTATCCTAGCATCAGCGGGCAAAGTGTTTTTCAGTTGGTATTTTAAATATAACTAAATATAATTATGTGTGTTATAATCATATTGCTTACGATTTACATTTTGAAAAACATAAACACTTACTTTTATAATTGTGCTATAATTTTTAGGAAAATAAAAGGTGAGAAATTCCAACTCAGAAAGTTTGCTTGTCTTGAACTACAGAACCGGGGGCGTGGGGGAGGAGAAAGATAACAGTCTTAGTTTAATACTTAGTTTAATACATCCTAAAATACATGTTGATCTTGAAAACCTAGAACTTATTCTCCTTCCATAAAAGGGAATTTTAAGAATGGAAATATCAGGATGACTGTTTCATTTCAATTATGCTTCCGGGAACACTTGTTGAAATGACAGTCTCTAGTCAACACAAGGGTTTTTTTTTTAGGTAAAGGTTTATTCGAATTAAAGAATTAATTAATTAATTTTATCCCTCACATCAGATGCACTTGATGTTCTCAATAGCCATATGAATAGCTAATAGCTACTGGATTTATTGGACAGCATAGATAGAGACGTGTTCATCATCTTAGAAAGGCCCATCAGTAGGTAACACTGCCCTGGTCTTATTATTTAGCAACTGCCTCAAGTTTATCATTTCTTGACAGGTAACAGAGGGCCTTGAGGGAGAAATATTCTCCAAGATGAGGAACTAATTTCGTCAGGTGATGATTACCACGTGATCCCAAGAGAATCAATGTAAATGGATCCTTGTATAATAATAATTTGCATACTCAGAACAGAATTTGCCATCAGGAAACAAAAATAGTTACTTCTCTTCTTCTCCTTTTCCTCCTGTCTTTCTTCTTTTGTGTAGAACTCAAGGACTTCCACTTTCTAGGCAACTGTTCCAGCACTGAGACAGGTTGCTAGTCCTTACTTGTTTCTAAGCTTACATTGCTGTGATTCACCATAGAATAGCAGACCGTTCCATGAGCAGGTGTTGACGGAATAGGTTACATAGAAAGCACCGTCTGCTTCTCCTAAAAATGATCCCAATGTATTGCAGAGGGAGAAAGCTCTTGTTGTTCAGAGAGCAAACGTTTTCATCCCAAACAGCCAAAGGCCCGATTTCTAGACCAGTGTTTCAGTGCTATATATGTACTCAAAGCTTACCTTGTTCCTAGTGTCAATAGTCTCAAATTAATTCATTGAATTACTTGCAAAATCCCTGTGAAGAATGTAAATATATAAAATTTAAGTGATACAATGATAGATTCATTATTGATTTACGTAATGGTAACCACTCTGCATTATATTTACAATAACAATAAAATTAATTTTTTTAGAGTATGGGTTAAGAAATCAAGCTTACTGTGTGAATTGGTTTTCGAATCTGCTTCTAACTAGTTATAAGCAATAAATATTCCAAGGTGGGAAATAAGTTCAGTAAAATACTGCCAAACCACTGGGTTTGTTAAAATGTATAAGTAAACCAATTTTACCCATTTTGAAATTAAGATAATATAAACTAAGGCATCATATATTGGTGAACATTATACAAAAAATTAACAACTAATTGATGCAATAGTAAGTTATTAGGAACAGAATATATTATTAACAGGGAAACAACTCACAAAAAATCCATTATATCTGATTATTTTTTAAGTTTTGTTGTCATTATTGGGGGTTTTGTTTTATAGTTCTGGGGATTGAACCAAGGGCTTTGCACATACTTCAAGTTTTATGTTTGATGTAAAATGTCTGAATTAATTCTTAGGAGAATCTCACTTGATATAAACAGTATATCAGACCAAGCAAGTTGAGGAGAGCTGGCAACTTAACATATATTTTTTATTGTAAAGATACTGTACAGAGGGGTTACAGTTACATGAGCAAGGTAATGAGTCCATTTTCTATTAAGCATTGTTACCCCCTCCTTTGTTTCCCCCTACCATCCCTTTCCCCCCACCACCTCCTTAGCTCCTCTCCTCCCCTCACTGCAAAGTTATAAAGTTCATTTTCAACATACTATCTTGTACATCTCATTGTTACTAAGGATCACCCAGCATCCTTATTTTGACCTGGCAACTTTTGTCTGTACTTTGTTGCTTTACTGGAAACAAATCACTATTCAAACATGAGCCTTATATGAACAACAGAAAAGTGAGCAGTCTATGACATGAGAAGCAGGATTAGTGACTAGCAGGAACAGTAAGGGACTTATAAGGATGGATAAACACATATTTTGTTCTGCTGCTGTGCATTTGTTGAGAACTTACCCAACAGTTCACTAAGGGTATTTTATGTATATTTATTTATATTTATATTATGTATTAGTTAAAAATGAAGACATACATGTACACAGAAATATGTGTTTGTATATACTTATACCTTTACATTATGTTTAATTCAGCATCAGAGAGTCACATAAACACCTATTTTCCCCAATGCAGCTATGACTAAGTTATTTAAAGATAGCAAGCTTATTAAATAATACAAAAATTTTCAAACCAATTTATATCAAAGCATGATTTTATTGAAAGGCTTAGATTTATACCCCACTCTTGTGTGATGGAATTCTAAACAGATCCTATCAATGCTCACTTCAGAAGCACTTCATTTTCAAAATGCCACTGAAGCATAAGTTAATTAAATTACATAAATTCCAGGCAGTGATGGGAAAAGTAATGTTTAATAGAAGTGCATATTCCTGCAAAAAAAAGACCTCCATTGCAATGAATGCTGATATATCAGCTGCTTAACTGCTGGCACTTTTTATGTATCCGAGGGGAAGACATATTTATGTAGGTTATCCCTGGGCTTGTGAAATGCTATCATTTTTGTTGTTTGCTAATAGTCCTGTAGGGCAGGACTCATTCAAAGCCGGACAGGAAATATAATGACAGAAAAAAATCTTGTGTTTATAGTGCAGGCACTAAGAATTCAGTAACACTGTGTCATAGGTGCTGGTCTCCTGCAGGCATTCCATTTCATTTGATTCATGAAAATGTTTGGGCCTTTGAAATTGAAATCAACTAAATTAATTCTCCTTATGCAGCTGCCCTCTAGAAAACTGCCCAAGCCCATGTGTACAAATTCACTCATGCAGCTATAGCTTTGTAAAGGCTTGACAGAAATGTAGCCCTCAACAAATAAAACATTAGAAATGGCTGTGTAAACAGGAGATTTCAGGGTATCAGTTTTAGACTGAACCATGTGCAAGTTTCCAGACATTCATCCAAGTATTAATGTATCCATTTTCTTCAATTCAACTCATTTATTTATACACAAATCAGCCTAATTGAATTAGGTTTTTGATTTCTTTTATGTAAATATGGATTCAGTCATGAAGGAGAAGAAAAATGTGAATTTGAATGTGTTAGTCTGTTATTTATCTAATAAAATAACAAAGGAAAATTATTTAATCACCATTTTAAAAATCCACTTGTTTCCTGTGCATTTCATGTTTATGCCCATTTACCCAATGATCCTATAAATATCAATTAATTATTAATATGTTAGACAATATCTTTGTTACTAGATTCACATGATGTGGGACCTCATGAAAACAAGGATCCCATCCACACAAGACAAACAGACAGAGAGCGTCTCTATATGTTCAGCCAGAAACGGCCTGTGCTAACAACCAATGGAGTAATTTTACATGCCTTCCAGTTCTTCAGTTCCCCTAGTTCCGAAACAACTGTATGAATAAAACCTTCACCCATGGGTTGATTAGAGTCTCATATCTGACATCTGATATTTATTTGCACGTATATACAAATGTATTAACTGAAATATATTACATTCAAGGGAGAATTCAAATATTATAATTCTTTAGAAAGGGAAAGTCAAAGTTCAGCAAAATAAACACCAAGATATGGGTACTCAAAAGGGGTTCAATGGTGAAGAGGGGAAAGGGGCAGATGAATGAAGAGGAGACAAGGGGAAAATAGAGACAAGAATCCAATATAGATCCAACAAAATTAAGAAGAGTAAGGGAAGGGATGGTCAGGGGCAGGATGGGTGAGAATGTGGAAAGGGGTGACATTGATCAAGATATACTGTAATTGTAAATTGTTTGCAAATGGAAACTCCTTTGTACAACTACATAAATATAATTTTCAAAACAGACAAACTAGTACCCTGTAAACTATAGAGCATACTTCACCTGCTAATTTCTATAACTAGTTCTACTATTATTTATATTTAGTGACAATAGAAATATACAAAGGAATTAACATTATCAAAGGTAAGAAAGCAAGAATGAATTAAAATAATAATTGGCAAAAAATGTTTATTTGGGGTTCACATTATACCAGCATAACTGAATATAATAAATCCCAGCTAATTATTAGTAGAATTAAAAATTAAGCATAAATCTTTACACATATTATGAAAAGATCATTATAAAACATGGGAGGAACCAGTTATTGGCAGCTCCCTTCTACTTACCCAAGAGTCTGTGATCTGATAATCCTAGTTCAATGCCAGTCAGCGCAGACAATTCTTAAACAATCTTATCTCCAGTAGATAAGCAGTGAGCCAAAAAGCCTAGTGAGAATGTGAAACTTGAGTTCAAGCCCCATACCAGCACACACACACACACACACACACACACACACACACACACACACACACACACACACACACAAACGTGCACACACATACACATACACACACATCGTAGATGGAAGGAATTGTGTGTGATTCCACTACACAAAAGGTTTTATTATGCAGAAGCCCTAACCGGTCTCGCGTGTGTTCCTTGGTATATAGAACTAAGCTTGTGCTTAATGACAAATTGGAAATTGTTATTATGTTTACTTGTCAAGAGATGTCTGCCCAACTACTGATTATTACAGGATTATACTTCTGCTAATTGTTTATTATGAGATCTGTATCAATTAAAACATGAACTTGAAAACGATTAGGTGTCCTTGATATGTGAAGTGCTATTCTAATTTGTTTTGAAATGTATTATATACTCATAAAAATACAGAAAACATATATGATTTTTATTCTTGAAATTAAGAAGAACATAGGCTAATACAAAAAATTGAAAAGTCCGAGTTATGTTTTGGAATTAATTGCCAACTATTGCATACACTTGTAATGCTAGCATATTTTTAGAAATGCATAATTTACACATATTGCAATACTTACATACATATTAAGATCAATAATAATTTCCTTCTTATTCTATAGAAATTTATTTGCTCAATATGATGACAAGGAAAGCACATGTTTTTCAACATTTAAAGAGAGAATTTTAATATCGTTGTTCAGGTTTTGAATATCCAGTTCAGCATTATGGCTTACATACCCATGAAGAAATATTGTAGAGTTCTCTGTTATTTTCTGAATGTTACTCTAGACCTTCAGGTATCTGTGCACGAAAATCTTCATTCTCTTCCTGGCTACTTCAAATCAAATTATAGCAATTCAGATTGGAAAACGAAACCTCATAAAATTATTATATTATGTCAAGAAATATTTCTTTTTATGTGCCTTCAATTTTCTCCTCTCTTGGTTCAAAGGAGGTTCTTTTTCACTGAATTCTGTTGAGATTTATCCTTAAGCTTTCATAATTGTAGAATGATTTCCTCTTCAACTTCACGGGTTTGTTTTTTTTATTTTTTTAGTTTTTCAGTCTGCGGTCTACATCATTTAAGTCTGTCCTCAAAAGGCACACTCCTGTTCCTTTGATGTGTTTTGCATGCTGTGATCTTCCCCTAAAAGCCTTCATTTTATCTTTCATGAGGTGCCACAATACCACATAGAAGAAGCAAGCATGCATTCATTTCACAAAAATTTATCTTTCATGGGCTCTAAAAACACCCCTAGCTTTCCAAGGATGGCATTGTTGCTTGTACTTACACATGCCTGTATGGGTAATGTGTGTTTTGAATATAGTGCTTCATTAATTTCCTTAAAAAGTAGTTCATCAAACCATGAGGCATCTTGCTAAATATTTGATCAAAGGTATAGCAAGAAAGTCTCTCAGCAAACCTAAAACAAATACAAGGCCAGCATGAAACTTGTCATAAGGAAGCCCAGGTGAATAAAAATGAATATTCATGAATGCATTGAAGCACATCTTCTTGTGTCTCAGACAAAAAAAAGAAATTTGCCTTCTTAAAAAGAAGCAATGCCTACCCCATTTCCCACCCTTTTATTTGTATCCACCAGTGACTACCGCAGCATTCTCATTGACTTCTTGTCAGAAAGACAAGAAATAATTTCTCTTGTCTGATACTTGCTGAATAAAGCTGCCTAACCCTGAGGCTGACTTCAGTGTGTCAAACAAATGACTGTTCTTACACAAATAAATGACCATAAACCTGTTGGTTTCCTTGTGAATTCACACTGAATTCCCCCCTTCCAGAACCCCAAGGGTGCCCTTTCTTAACACAGACTCGACAGGTTCACAGTGTGAACATTTTAATAGAGTTTCTGGAGAAGTTAGGATCTTAAAAAGTCTCATCCACATGAGATATTTGAAATTCATGTATTGAAATGTATGTGTACATTAAAATGAGAACTCTTCTGCGACGAAGGTTGACACACATTAACCTTTCTACTTACATGGCTCTATGTTGACAGAAATATTCATGTTTGGAGAAATCAGAAGACATAGTATCATTTTCACTTGTATAAATCAAAGCATAAGAAGCAATAAATATTCCCTTCTTCCTTAAAAACACCATGGAGATGTCGGTATTTGTAGGGCTCGGTGAAATAGAAGGACATTACTTATAACTTATTGTTGACCAGTTGTTGACACACTAAGCTTCCACGCAAACACTGACTTTGGATTCAGAAAGACCTAGTTCAGAGTCTGGCTGTACCAATGGGACAAACAATTTCTAGTCTGAATCTGTGTATTCTAATGTTTTATTTGAAATGATTCCGTTGATTGCTTCAAAGTAATCCTCTCCTAAGAATTCCCTTCTTTGTTCTCACTGTGCAAATTTTTAGAGTCCTGTTTAATTTATCAGGTCCAAGTGAAATTTTTTTTGTCTTTTACTATCCATTGGGTTTAATGTAGATTCATACGCAGGTCCTTACAAATCAGGGAAAACATGCAACCTGTTTCTTTGAGTCTTGCTTACTTCACTTAATGTAATTTTTTTCCAAGAGGCAATGCCATTGTTTCTGATGGAAGCATAGAATTCCACTGTGTGTATATACCACATTTGTTTGATCCATTGAGGTATATCTGGGTTGATTCGATATCTTATCTATAGTAAACAAGGGGGAAAACTTGGAGAAAATGAGGGAGGGGTGGCACTATTCAAAAATAAATGTATTTATTACCTGCTTATGTAACTTTAAACCTCTGTATATATATAATTTATGTATATAAATATATATATTTATATTATATAATGTAAGAATATATAATATATTTTATTACATAATATATAATGACATATATACTATATATTATCTATAATGCTTCTATAATCTATAATTTATCTATAAATCAGGTATGAATATTTAACAGTGCAGAATATGAGTTTGCAGAACATTGCACTTTTAAATTAAGTACGTATGTTCTATAGAAATTTTTATATCAAATTATAGTTCTTCTAGGTCCTAACGTGTGTGTGTGTGTGTGTGTGTGTGTGTGTGTGTGTGTGTGTGTGTGTGTGTGTGTGTGTGTGTGTGTACTGCTTTTGGTTATTTTTAGTATATTGACTTCATAGTGTCTCCCACTACATTGACTCATTCAAGAAGAAAATTTTTAGAAAGCTCAGGATATATAAGTAATAAATAAACTTTGAACACATGGAGAAAGATGATTTGGAGACAGACTCCAGGATGATTCAACTTTTATCTATGTTTTTTATCCAACCAAAATATGTTAATATGATTAACCCTCAAATAAAATGCTATTTTTTTTTACTGATTTTGTTGTTGGTTTTTAAAGTTTTACATATGTTAAAGTTCTGTCTTCATATTTTCTATTATCTTAGATTGTCAATTTCAAGTGCCTTCCTTCTTTAAAAGTTATGATGTTCTTGATTGTAAGATTATTGTACACATAGAGCTATGTTATTTGTCAACAATTCTTTTCTTTGAATTCTAATTTGTTATTTTCAAATATATATATGTACTTTATATGTGAAAAAGATACTCTTATCCAATGTTAAAATATATTGAATTTGTATGAAAATAATATTTTCTTAAACTTGTTCTGAGTTCCTAAATCTCCAATAGTGTTTATATCCTCTAGAACATTGAGAATATAATTGCACAGACTGTTACTAGCTATACTACAAAATCCACTATCTGTTTAATGGCTGCTTTCTCCTAAGAGATCTGTCTCAGGTTATGAGTTCATATTTCATCCTGGACTTGTAGAATACTTGTGTAGAATATATTTTGATTCATAAAATAATATCATGTTCTAAATGATATCAAGGCATCAGTGTTAGGGTTAATCATTCAATAGACATGTGCTTATGAATCTTTGAGGAATATATTCTATGCCACAGAGAGAATGAAGAGAAGAGGTCCTTTCCTCTGAGAGCAGATTTGATCCCTTAAGTATACCTTCACTGAAATTATAATCCTTAAAATTATCCTGTCCTTATGCATGGATTTGTACTTCAGGATAATTTTTGCTTTTGCTAATCCATGTCTTGTGTTTCATTTAGGATCTATTTATCCCAAATATTCCAGAACTCTCCTACTAGCTTGGATGTTAAGGTTGCTTTGGCTTCAAAGCCTACTTTTTTTTTAAGTTTTAACTTTATTATAATCTTCAACTGTTGGAAATCCATGTAGCTTCTATTGAACTTTTCAATTGATTATCATATACTTGAAGTGGCCCACTGGTGTCTGGATGTGTTCTATGAGTGAGTAGATGTGAGAATTCCTAATTTGCCACATTGCAGGAGGTAGTGCTGCACATTCGTTTAAAAAATGTACTGCTCCTTTATGGTGTTACTGATAATTTATGTTCGAAACATTTAAATTTATAAATTATCATTCAATTTCATATTCTATCTTCAGATAAAAGCCAACAGTTTAGAATAGGAATGAATCAAACAAGTTCAGACATTAAAAATGTAGGATGGTGAATTATTTCTTGATGTTTAAGATATATAGCTAGAAAATGAAGTGTTAGTGGACAATGTTGTTCAGTCAGACAACAGTTGGCAATAGTATTTTAAAACCAGGCCATGGAATATACTGATTTCCAGTGCTACAAGGTTGTAGGCAAAACTTTTGATAACTATTTGTAGATGTTTTTGATTTTCAGAAGCAAAGCCAACAAGTACTGACAAGTGAACAATGTATATGACCATGTACTCAATCTCAAAATCAAACTTATCGAATTGTAAGGTAAAACAAGATGTAAAGAATGAGTATCTCCTTAACTTGTTCTGTATGCCTTCATGAAAATTAGATAAATGCAAATTGCTGGGAAACACAGCCAGGAAATCAAAAGAGAACTAATGTATTTAGATAGTCACTCCCTTGTAATAAAGAAACATAAATGTTCAATTTAGATCAACAATTGAATGGGACAGACCTTAAAAGACTTCAGCCAGATCCAAATATACTCTTGTAAAAGAAGATTCAGGACAGGAAGTACAGAGGATGTGTACCAACAGAACAGAAGTCTCATGAGTTTTTTTTTTTTAATTTAATTTTATTTTATTTGAGAACATACTGTACAGAGGGGCTACAATTACATGGACAGGATAATGCATACATTTCTTACCAAGCATTGCAGCCTCCTCCTTTGTTTACCCTTCACCTCCCTTCCCAGCCTCCCCCCTCCCCCCACCCAATTATACCCCCCTCCCCCCACACACACCGACATTGACATTTTGTACTTCTCATTGTTGCAACAGGTCCACCTGAATCCTTAAACGACTTGTTTGTCCCCATCTCCTCCACATGTTATACTGACATCAAATATAGTGAAAGCCGGGGTTACACTGTGGGGGAGGGACATACAAAGCAACAAAGAAATAATCTTATAAATGCGTTAGAAACACATGCATGAAAGAAACGAAAACATTGAAATACATATTTAAGGGTTCATTTTCCTAACATCACATTATCTGACCTTTTCCGCTTGACTCATACCTATACTAGATATTGCAAGTAAGGGAAACCATGGGACCTATGCTTCTTTGGGCCTGGCTTACTTCACTTAATATAATTTTTTCCAAACCTTTCCATTTCCTAACAAATGGGGCAATGTCATTCTTTCTGATGGAGGCATAGAATTCCATTGTGTATATATACCACATTTTCTTGATCCATTCATCTACTGAGGGGCATCTGGGTTGGTTCCATATCTTAGCTATGGTAAATAATGCTGCAATAAACATAGTTGTGCTGGTAGCTTTAGTGTTTGTAAACATTTGGGTAAATGCCCAAAAGTGGGATTGCTGGATCATAGGGGAGATCTATGTGAAGTCTTTTTGAGGAACCTCCATCCTGCTTTCCAAAGTGATTGAACAAGTTTACATTCCCACCAACAATGAAGTAAGGTTCCTTTCTGTCCACATCCCCTCCAGCATCTGTTGTTGTTAGAGTTCTTGATTTTTGCTGTTCTCATGAGTTCTTCACAGTCATGAGACTCCAGTCATTCTCAACTTAAGGCATTTATTCAAGATAGGAGAAAGAACACGTGTGGCAAACCTGATGTCATTTCACCTTTTATCCTCAGTAAGACCCATTATGTCTGCATTTAGTCTGTGTAGGTTACTGACTATTTCATCAATTTCAATTTCAATTTCACAATTTCAATCATGGCATGAGGATAATGGACTTTGTATCATATAGGTTACTTTAAATTCTCACTCTTTCTTCCTCCTTTCCTTTTCCCTTCCTCTCTCCTTCCCTCCTTCCCTTCCTCCTTCCCTCCCTCCCTCCCTCCCTTCCTTCCTTCCTTCCTCCTTCCTTCCTTCCTTCCTTCCTTCCTCCCTTCCTTCCTTCCTTCCTCCCTCCCTTCCTTCCTTCCTCCCTTCCTTCCTTCCTTCCTTCCTTCCTTCCTTCCTTCCTTCCTTCCTTCCTTCCTTCCTTCCTTCTTTCCTTCCTTTCCCCCCCTCTCATTTCTTCTTATCTAGAATAAATAACTCATAATTCCTCAGGTTAATGTTGCAAGGGATAAAAACAGCATGTCATTGATTATTAGCTCTTAAGTAGCTTAGAGGTTAACACATTCCATCCATATGCATGCATATAGCAAAACAAAGGAGGAGGCAACAATGCTGGATAAGAAATGTACTCATTACCTTGCTCATGTAACTGTAACCCCTTGGTACGATATTTTCACAATAAAAAAGAAAAGAAAAAAGAAAATATTGCTTCTTGAAGCCATATATGATAGAGCCTGCCTGCAAAATATCCCAGCCCTTGGGAGACTGAGGCAGGGAGATCATGAGTTTGAGGAGGGTCAGATCTACATATCAAGATCTTGTCTCAAAAACAAAACAAGATGACAAATTTTTAAAAGGTCATCTGTTCAATAGAATGCTTAGAGGGATTCGAGAGATCCTTAGTACCCACTCCATCCAAAATAATGCAGCATTGTATGTGGACCACCAGTGCAACACAGAGAGGATTCTGAAATGTTCTTGACATAGGAAAGGTTTGATGTGGGAACAGGGCATATATGGATCAGAAATACGCCAGCAGATATCCCGTTCAAGATGAAGAATAATGGTGTTGATATGAGATGGCCCAAAAAAATCCAATCTGATCATAGGGAACATAGCAAGAGTCTTCCTGATAGAATTTATCCCATGTTCCTAGCAACAGCACATACTTTTCAGCAAAACAGTTTGCACTGATGAATGATCATGGCAAAAAGAAACATGAAAATTACTGTGAAAAATAGATTTGTTGTTCTTTTTGTGCCTGCTCAATAAGCAAACACATTTCTAGGGCTGGATAAATAGAATCAGTTCACCAGCGACTATTTGAAATACCTTCATAAATGATATGGATAACTCAGAATATCTAGTCAAGCTAGCAACCTGGGAAGGTATGAAGCAACTTGAGGAAGACTGTATTTTTGTCAAATCTATTTGACAAGAACATTATAACTGTTGGAACAGGAGTCAGATTATAACTAGCTAGGAAGCATGTGCGGATGGAGCAGCAAACAAAGTCTCTAGCTTTGGAGGAAGAAAGTCATATCTTGGCAGCAACAGTAGATATCAGTAGTCAGGATTAGTGCCAATTTAAACTCATGGGGTGGAAATTTCTCTAATTTTAGTAGCTGTAGCCTTAAAATAGTCCAATTCTATTACCCTATGTGTGTGTTCATGTCTTTGTGTGTGTGTGTGTGTGTGTGTGTGTGTGTGTGTGTGTGTGTATTCCAGTTCTACCACTTGAACTCAGGTCCTTGCACTCTTGCTTGGCTTTTTACTAAAAGTTGGCACTCTACCACAAATGCCACATCACTACTATTTAAATGGAGATGAGAATCCTCTGGACTTTTCTAGCTGAACTCAGTCTGAATTACAGCTATGAGCCATCAGTCCCTGGTTTTCCCGGTGCTTCTTTTTTTTCATTGCCTTCATACTTTTCTCCTTAGACTTATGGCTACAACTCAGAAAGAGAATACAAATGTGACATATATAAGTTCTGGTGACCTATGTAAGTTTCTGGTTAGATACCTAATGAAGAGGCATCCAGGATACTAAAACATGATCAGAGAGAGGGATGGGTTCAAGAAGGGTGATTCTCCAATAAATTATCATGAATGATCATAATATGGCTGGATCATATTAATTAATTTAGCCAATAGCCTGAAGATCATATCACGGTTTTGTGGAAAGCTAGAGTGTAGTTCCAAACTCTAGAGTTCGTTTGTTTTGTTTTGTGGTCCTTCAAGTATGTCATGTCTGGAGAGAGGGCCAAGGATTCCCTTTACTCTGCATTTAAGCCTGAGTGATGCTTTGGGGATTGTCTACCTTGGGTTCATACTTTTAGTTTCGATTCAAAAGTAGGTTCAAATGTTTTTGTTTTCTTTCATGCAATTGTTTTTAACATATTTGTAAGATGATTTCTATGTTGCTTTGTATGTCCCTCCCCCACGGTCTAACCCCTGCTTTCACTATATTTGATGTTGGTATAATTTGTGGAGGGGAAGGGCAAAAATAAATCGTTTAACCAGGGGTACAGTGGACCCATTGCAAAAATGAGATGTATAAGTCATTATGTCAAAAAACGAGCTTTACAACTTTGGTGGGGGGACGGGGAGGATCAGGTGGGGGTAGATGGGGGGAGGATGGGAGGGGATGGGAAGGGGAAACAAAGAGGAGGCAACAATGCTTGATAAGAAATGTACTCATTATCTTGCCCATGTAATTGTAACTCCTCTGTACAGTATTCTCAGAATAAAAAAATAATAATAAAAAATTTTTAAAAATAGGTTCACTGACTATAGAACCTCTAGAGGACTGCTGAAAATTTCTGGAAACCGAAATGAAAAGATAATTCTAAAGACCATGGGAATCTTCTAGGCATCTTAGGATACCTAATTTGTAGATCATAAGATTGAAGATGGTTCAAACTAGTCTCTGTCTGCTGCTTGACTTTTTCCTTCTTTTCTACCTCAGAGATGAAATCTTCCTCAACCCAGTCAGAATTTTCTTTTTTCTTATTATAAAAATGTTGTCAGAGGAGTTTTAGTTACATGAGTACGGTAATGAGTACATTACATAGCTACTATTGTTATCTCCTACTTTATTTTCCCCCTACCATCACTTCCCTACCCGCCTCCCCAACTCATCCCACCCCCCACACCCCGACATTGTAACATTCCTTTTCAATATAGTGTCCTGTATATCTCGTCATCACAATGGATCAGACTGCATCCCCATTTAAGTGTTCTGCAATATCTCTTCCCCTCCTCAAATTACAAAAATGTATATACAAATGCAGAACACAGGCATCAAATCCAGTGAAAACAGGGGTTATACCATGGGGGAAGAAGCTACAATAGAAACAAAAGAATCACATAGTGCATTGTAAATACATTAAAAACACTAACAAGAAAGAAAAAAAACACCTCTTGAGTTCCTGTCTTGGGGTATATTTTGCTTAACATTATCTCATGTGGTCATATGTACATGGCCTTTGGCCTTCTCTGCTTGTTCTAGACATGTACTAGTCATTGCAAACAAGGGAAACCATAGCACCTATGTTTCTTTGGACCTGGCTTACTTCATTAATATAATTTTTTTCTAAGTTTTTCCATTTCCTAACAAAAGAGGCAAAGTCATTCTTTCTGACGGAGGCATAGAATTCCATTGTGCAAGTCGTTTAAGGATACAGGTGGACCTGTTGCAACAATGAGAAGTACAAGTTGTCATGTCCAAAACGAGCTTTACAACGTCGGTGCGGGAGGGTGGGGGGAGGGGAAGGATTGGGATTGGGATTGGGATTGGGAGGGGGGAGGCTGGGAAGGGATGTGAAGGGTAAACAAAGGAGGAGGCTGCAATGCTTGGTAAGAAATATATGCATTATTCTGCCCATGTAATTGTAACCCCTCTGTACAGTATGTTCACAAATAAAATAAAATAAAATTTAAAAAAAGAATTCCATTGTGCATATATATATATAGTGCATATATAAATATATATATACTTTTCTTAATCCATTCATCTACTGAGGGGCATCTGGGTTGGTTCCATATCTTAGCTATGGTAAATAATGCTGTAATAAACATGGTTGTGCTGGTAGCTTTGTTATGAACTTGTTTGTGATCATTTGGGTAAATGCCTAAAAGTGGGATTGCTGGGTCATAAGGGAGCTCTATGTGGAATCTTTTGAGGAACCTCCATACTGCTTTCCAGAGTGGTTGAAAAGGACATAGCTAGCAAGATCAACAGAAAACCCACACACTGAGAGAAGATCATCACTAGCCATACAACAGACAAGGGTCTCATATCTAATATATACTTAGAACTCAAAAAACTAAATCCCCAACAACAAATTCTCAAAGAAACAACTGCCCAATTAACAAATTGGCTAAAGAGAGACTTCTCTGAAGAGGAAATAAGAATGGCCAATAGACACATGAAAAAATGCTCGACCCCTCTAGCCATAAAAGAAATACAAATCAAGACAATGCTGAGATTCCACCTCACCCCACCTAGAATGGCTATAATCAAGAAATCTATTAACAACAGATGCTGGAGGGGATGTGGCCAAAAGGGAACCCTACTACATTGTAGGTGGGATTGCAAACTTGTTCAACCACTCTGAATTTTCAAACATTGTGCTTTTCACAAACTTTCTCTGTCTGAAATATCATTGCCTCATTATTCACCATATGGAGTTCTACCCTTTCCACTACAGGATGTTAGTGTTTATCCTTAAATATATCTATCCTCATTCTCTACTTCTCAGATGGTAGATGAGTGACTGCCTCAACCATCCCATTGAACATTTATAACCACCATACACTGGCTTGCTCTCCATGGTATTGCTTACACAGTATATTTATATACTGTGTCTTTATAATACTCTCAAGAAATTTCACTCATCAGTTCATATATTTTTAACCATTTTCTCTTCAGTATCTACAACAATTCAGTGACTAATGCATAAGTAAAAAAATAAAATACATGAATGAATGAACTTAGTATTCTATGGCTTCAGTCTCTTCCTTGTAAACTATCTATAAAGTATTCTCTATAAAACATTTCATTCTATAGTGTATGAAGTATTTGAAAATGTGTTATTTACAAAAGCTGGCAGAATAGATGAAATGCCTTCTCACATAAGAGTGTGCAATTGTTTTCCTAACCAGTTTAGACAACACTGAATAAACTCACACCCACTCTACCTATAACAACCCTGATATGATGTTAGCAGAATTTCTAAAAACAAAGCAAAGTTATTTACAAGTTATGCCATTGAGAATTGAAAATGTTATTACTTGACACACCATTTTGAGAAAAAATGTTGGGGTACCTTTATTTGAAATAGATTGGTATTTTCATAGAAAAAAATACAATATACAAGAAAAACTAACAAAAAGCAGCAGAAAGAAAACCTCATATATTTAATGGTTAACCTAATTACTTTAGTATTTTAACTGAAAAGGTTGTATATTTAAAATCTATAAAACCATTTTATAGACTGTTACCAAAACAGTCCATAAAATTTTTCTGATATATTCAGCAAAATAAATAAGCACTGTTGATCATATATATTTGCATAAATGTTCAGATATAATCATATATTTAAGCATTATACTAGATGAGAAACAAAAATTTTAATGTCTTAGACATTGTTTAGTTTTGATTGTAATTTTAAGGATCATGGAGAGATGCACGAATTATAATGCATTAAAGGGAAAACATTTTATAAATCAGTTGCTATTCAAAGAGTTGGATAGACTTTCTATAATCCAGATTTCACAATAATGGCATGCTATATAATATGTGTTTATATATATGGAGATACATACATAGAGCTAAATAACTTGACTAAATGATATACGGTAAATAGAAAAAGTATTAGCAATATGAATTTTGAGCATATGTTCTTGGAAACTTTATAGGTGGCTAATTAGATTTAAAAATTGTATGATTTCTCAAATAACTGGTACACTGATTTTTACTGATACACCACAACGAAAAGCATTCATTTAAAATCAATAGGTTAGTGTCTTATAAATGAAAAAAACATAATTTTAATTGATTGTAGTTGAGGAAAAATGTGTTTGTAACTTAGGTTTCACTAACCCTGGAAAGGTTGCTCAAATATGAGGTTTTGCAGGATAAAATCTTCAGGAACTGTCACTAATTTACTTGTTCCTTCTTCCATCAGGGAGACAACTGGGGCCAAATCTTATTGCCAGTACTGAGGACACTCTTGTCCTCATGGAGATCACATTCTAGAAGAGGGACAGACTTCACACCTAATATGGTAGTCACATACCAAGTGAAAGGTACTCTGCAGAGAAACAAGGTGGGCCAAGGGTGAGCACAACATGAGGCACTCCATGAAAAAGAATCTATCTCAATTCACCCCCCTCAAAGCTGGCTGCTGCAGCAATATCCCAAAAGTTGGATGATTTCCTACTCTATATTACGCTCTGTAGTTTTCAAGCCTTTGTGGTCTCTGCCTGCCCTAATGGGAATGTCCTTCTCTAAGCTGGTTCTCATCATCTTTGACCCTTGGGCATCACAGGGATTTCTCCTCAGGTATAATCTACCATAAACACATCTCTGAAGGTGCTGTCACATTATTTTAGGCATAAGCTCACCCCACATTTCTCTCCTTCATACCACATGTCCCATCTTTTCTTACTTTTTTTTTGGTTTCTTCATTTCTTTATTGTTTTTCAGTGAGTAGCGTAGTGCTTCACACATGTATTCTATAAATGTTTTAGGAATGAAAGAACAGATAAGATGTGATTAGACAAAATAAAAAGGGAAATGACATTGGAATTCTTCCTTTGGAGGTGAATGTTAGAATATGGTGATATAGCACTCAAGGAAAAGAAATAATTGATTTCAAAGAGCCCAGGTGCCAACATTTTTCCATGTATTGAAAAGCAAGCATATAAGTAAAAGCATTTTTATCTTCATCTGTTGGAAGGGAAACTCGATTTTTTTTCTCATTCCTCATTGAATATGGGCACAATGAGCAGTGGGAAGCAAGAAAAGACACAAAGAAATTAAATCCAAAAATACTTTGCCCAAATCTGCCAGAAAATCTGAGAGGAAACAGGTTCCTAAATTACTATGCTTGAAAAAATAATCAAGTTTTACAAATATGTGTGTTTCACACTGTACATATATCCTAAACGTGGCAAGCTTAATATTCTAGAATATGCAAGTGATTTTTGAGGCATGTTATTTCACATATAAATATTATAAACACAGATCCCATCAAAATAAAAAGTTTTCTAAAAAAGGAATCAATCTGAAACAGGTGCTCTCTGAAATAGAGTATTAATAGAAGGAAGATTGGCAAATGAAGAGGGTAAAGTGGGTGAATATGGTCCAAATACTTCATGTAATCAGGAAAATGGAGCAGTAGTGTTTGTTGAAATTGGTTTGGAAGAAGAGAGGATGAGAGGGCTGAGAAGGTGGCTCCGTGGTAGAGCGCTTGCCTTGCATGCATGAGGCCCTAGGATCAATTCCTCAGCACCACATAAGCAGGAATAAAAGCCGGAAATGGCGCTGTGGCTCAAGTAGAGCGCTAGCCTTGAGCTGAAGAGCTGAGGGACAGCACCCAGGCCCAGAATTCAGGCCCCACAACCGGACCCAAAAAAAAAAAAGAAGAGAGGATGAGGAACAGTGATGGACAGAGGGGAGTCTGATCAAGGTACATGGTTCAGGCATAAATGTACATAATCAAATTGCAACCTAGTAACTAATTGCTGCTAATAAAAATTGTAAAAAAAAAACTACTAAAAGAAACCAAAAAGAGAAACATTATGAGACTGTTTCCTAGAAGCATGTTTCTAAAATTCATTGCTATTGCTTTTGAAATGTATTCTAAATCCACATACTTGTTTCCTTTTCTTGTTTTTTTATCTTTAGTTCTTGTGTTTATATTTGTTTTATTTCTAATCAGTTAAATGTATGTTGTTTATTCATGTGCTTAGAATGTATGTTAAATACATGTTGTTTACTCATATACTTACACAAACTTATGCAGGTCCAATTTCATCTACAAATCCAGTATGAACAAAACCCCTGATAATATGCCAATGATTTTACAATAAGAAGCTAACATTGAAAGGAGTAGTTTGGAGGGTGAGAAATGTATTTTTATTTTCATATTCTTAGTTGAGATTATTTCTTCTATGCTTTTCAGTCACTATTATATGTATATAGTATTGTACTTGAATTAGATTTTTACAGGAGTTCTTGAAATGGAGATCTCACTTTGAAATTTAGATTAGTAATGCCTAATCCTTCTGTGTCCTACAGAGATAAATGACACATGCTATATCAGAATTTTGAGGATTTAAACACACATGCACACACACACATGCATTAGCCACTAAAAAAGGACCTACAGAGTAAGAACAAGAGTAAAAACAAAGTACTACATTCAGAGTAACCCCCTACTCTCTCCTTAAGACATTGCTACACATTCCCTTGCAATGTTGACTGTCATACAAACAGGACAATGAAGGCCTCAGGCTATTCCATCTTCTGTCATTATACTTAGGTACGATGAGCTCCTTTGCTGGGATCAGGACAGTGGAGGCGCTTGTGTTAGTGTTAATGTATCTGCCCCTGGGTTAATTTAAATGAAATCACAAGACTCTGGCATTGAGATCTCAGGAGGATCAATGGCATATGCGGAATTTCCACTTATAATTAACTATGAAAATGTATTTTGTCTTAATGTGGCAGTGAGATCTAAGTGAGAATGACAGACTAATACATCCCCATCAGTGAACCTATAAGCCCATCATGTCTTGACAGTCCTCCAAGACAGCCATCTGTGTGGCCCCAAATTCCTTTCACGATGGATTGGAATGAAGTGGAGAGAAGATCATCTTACGATGTGCAGGTCTCTCTGAACACTGGAGCAACATATTCTATTGGGGTTTTTGTTTGTTTGTTTGTAATGTTTTTTTATTGTGAAAATACCATACAGGGGGGTTACAATTACATGAGCAAGGTAATGAGTACATTTCTTATCAAGCATTGTAGCCTCCTCCTTTGTTTTTCCTCTACCATCCCTTCCCTCCCATCTTCACAACTATACTCCCCCCACCTATCAAAGTTGTAAAGTTCGCTTTTTGACATAACATCTTGTACATCTCATTGTTGCAATGGGTCCACCTATATCCCTATTTAAACAATTTGTTTTTTTTCCTTCCCCTCCCCATATTATACCAACATCAAATACAGTGAAAACAGGGGTTATACCATTGGGGAGGGACATACAAAACAAAAAAACCCAAACACCTTATAAATATGTTAGAAACAATAGCAAGAAAAAAAAAAACACTTGTGTCCTTATCTTGGGGTTCATGTTGCCTAACATCATCTTGTCTGACCTTTTCTGCTTGTCTCAGACATATATTAGTTGTTGCAAATAAGGGAAACCATGGGACCTATATTTCTTTGGGCCTGGCTTACCTCACTTAGTATGTTTTTTTTCCCCAAGTCTTTCCATTTCCTAACAAATGGGGCAATGTCATTCTTTCTGATGGAGGCATAGAATTCAATTGTGTATATATACCATATTTTCTTGATCCATTCATCTACAGAGGGGTATCTGGATTGGAAAAGATCTTCACTATCCATACAACGGACAAGGGTCTCATTACTAAAATATACCTGGAACTCAAAAAATTAAATGCTCCAACAACAAATCCTCAAGACCTAAAGAGAAACTTCTCTGAAGAGGAAAGAAGGATGGCCAATAGACACATGAAGAAATGTTCAATCTCTCTAGCCATAAAAGAAATGTTCCATCATTTGAATTCAGCATATGACTTTAATTAAAACCTTTGGTAAGTGCTTGATGGGTATCTTCTACCAGAGATTTCAAAGAGAAGCATGAAGGTTGTTCATCTGAAAACGCAGTAACTTTTTATTGGTCTTATACATTTTATTTACTTTCTAAAAAATTTTTAACGAGACTTTATGTTTATAATATGTCTTTGTTACCTGTAAATCTACTGTTTTTAGAGTTGATTTTTATTTTTAATCTTTACACCTCTGTTCTTTAAAATTTTTCTCTTAGCTATTACTCTGAATTCAGGGAGAATATCTAATTTGAGAATATCTCTGATTTGTCCTCCACAAAAAAATTGATTATATTTATGATATATAGGACTCTGTTTTTCTGATGGCACAGATTATGATTTCTTTGACCAATTTTTTCTTCCATAAGAAATATTTCTTCACCACCCCACTTATGATTATCTTCTACTATTTGTCCATCTGGGGATCCTATTAATTAATGGAGTTTTTGTATTTATTTCAGAGAAATCAGCTGTGGTATCAAAAATAATATTTAATGGCTTATTTTCTGTATTATGTTCACTGAGGTCATATTATTTCCATGAATAATTTGGGAAGATTTCTTGCTTCTACTATCTTGTGACCATCCTCCCATGCCCAGCAGACTTGCAGTTTCTGTATTTTCCCCATTAAATTTAAAGGGACACAAATTCTCTACAAAGTCATTTTATTGCCAGAGTTTGTCTTTCTTCTGCAGTTGATGCTTATCTCTTATAATTTCCATGAAGACAGAAAGGGAGAAACTTCACTTCACCTGTTTTTGCCCTGAGTACTTCTCACTCCCTTGTGTTTATACGTGCTGACTTCGCTGCACACTGGGGTTAGCTTCCTGTTCCACCGAAGACACTGAATGTGGGATGCCAGAGAATTGCGTGCAGACAGTTTCCAAATTTAACATCCCTGTAGGAAGATTGTGCGTTCCCTTCCTGATCTCTGTTTGGTTTCTACCTTAGCTGTTTAGGCTAGAATCTGTTCCTAGAAAGGGAATAAAAGAGTCTAGATTTATTTTGTAGACAAAAAATTCCCTACCAAGTTTCTATCAATGAGATATTGAGTATTTTTTTCAATGTTGAACTGATTCATTCTGTAATTGAAAGTTTCCCCCCTACCGCCCAGCAATTTCTCCCATGGACTTGAGGTTTTTTTCTTTTCCTTTTCCTTATCTCTCTCTCCCTCCCCCCCTTCTCTCTGTCAGAGAGAGAGAGAGAGAATGACATTCTCTTTCCCTTTCTGTGTGTGTGTGTGTTTGTGTGTGTGTGTGTAAAGTATTTTCAAATCATTCAGATACTTGAGCAGTAACGAGGAGAAAACTACAGAAGAAACAGTGAGTACGAACATATTTTCAAGTGAGAAAACCAAAACAACAAATCACTATGCTTCTAAAGATTTTAACCTATAAAAATTTCAGTAGACAAATATCTATCTTACAATTAAAACAGAAAACTCTCTGAGAAATAATGCCTTCCTAAATGTGCTATCAAGCATGCAATCACTATGGGCTTTTGGAGGAAATTACTGTAAAGACTGCCTGAATTTTAGTAATCCAGATGTTCATCAATTACCATTCCACTCAACTTCTGCTTCTTCGTTTCCTCTATATCAATATCCAGTTATCTCTTCTCTATTTTCAATAACCATTTAGAGGAGATGGGGGACTGCATATTATTCATGCTTTGGAGATAAATGATAAAGTCAATCGTCTAAAATTCACATGCATCATTACTGCATTCACATTAATTTATGCTCAATTAACATGCTTAGAATCAGTTTTCTGTGGAGTTTAGCCAATTGGCTTTATAGCTTCTGGCTTCGCAAGGTTCATTTTGCTCTGATTGTTGGTAATGTGACAAGCTACAGTCCTCATTCCTATCATTAAAGTCTTTAGGGCTTTGGTTTTGTCCATAAATTGAACAGGGTCAGCATGTGGTGGGATGGCAGCGACAGCATTCCTGGCTGAGAGCCACATTGCTACATCCTGGCAACTGTCCTCCACACAGATGTGATGCCCAGCCAAGCAGCAGGGTCACAGGTGTGCCTCTGTGCTGCTTTATTGAAAAGGTGACCAGGAGGAAGGCCACCTTGGACTCAGAGGAATGAGGAGAGACATGTTGTCTGCATTCAAATGGGCCTGCTGCTCTCCTCCTTCAATGAGTGCGGGAATCAGCAGGCCATCTTTTCTTGCAGTGCCAATCATCAGGAATGTGGCTCTGTGCATGCTCAAACACTCTAGAAATAACTATTTAGGAAACATTGACAGTGTTCTATTAGACAAAAGCGAACAAGCAATAATTGTTTTTGCCCACTGCTAGAGGAACATTAAATGTATACTATTCATAATTGAAAGTATTATGAGCCTGTTATATGGATTGCTGACATATTGATTGGACAAAATAAAAATAAACTCTCCTACTCCAATATAGTTGGCAATGATCTAGTAAAGAACTGAAGGGTTTTTTTTAAACAAATTAGGTATACAAAAGCATTTCTTTTTATTTCTTCTTTCTTGAGGACTTCAGGCTGAGAGGATTTCAATACATTGTTTTGTTAAAAAATATTCTGAATACATATGACCATATGAGATAATGTTGAGTAAAATGTACCCCAAGACAGGGACACAGGAATTTTTCTTTCTTGCTATTGTTTTTAATGTACTTATAATGCACAGTGTGATTCTTTTGTTTCTTTTGTAAGTACTTCCCCCATGGCATAACCCCTGTGTTCACTGTATTCAATTCTGGTGTTCTGCATCTTGATTATACATTTTTATAATTTGGGAAGGGAAAGGGGTATAGTGGGGGTGCAGATTGACCTATTGTGACAATGAGATATATAGGACACTGTGTTGAAAATGAGCTTTACAATGTTAGTGTGGCGAGGTGGGAAGGAAAGTGATGGTGGGGGGAAATCAAAGGAGAGAAGAATGCTTGATAAGAAATGTACTCATTACCCTACTCATGTAATTGTAACCCCTCTGTACAGTATCTTTACAATGAAAAAATATTATTCATTAATATCAAAAAAAATTCTGAAGCCTGGCACAGTGCTTAAGGCTGTAGTTCTAATCACTTGGGAGGCAAAAACAAGGAATAGCAGTTTGGACCAGCCAAGGAAAAAGAACTGTGTGAGACTCTATCTTAAGCAAATGGCTGGGCATAGTGGCACCTATGTGTTATCCCAGTTACAGGAGAAGCACAATGTCTTGGCCCAGTGTCATGTGCCTGTCATGTCCAAGGACATTGATAAGTACATATGGTAGGATCATCCACCAAGCTGGACTTGGTCTTAAAAGAGGTGATTCTACTTGATAAAAAAAACAACAACAACAAAGGGAGCTGGAGAGATAGCTTAAGCGGTAGAATGCCTGCGTAGCAGACAGAACTCTCTGAATTCAGTCCCCAGTACAGAGAGCGTGTCCTTGATACAATTTACAGTGACATGAAAAGACATGGGCCTGCATCTACTCAGACCAGAAACAAAAGGTTCCCAATAGTGCCAACTGGTTTCTGAGAGAAAAGAAGGCCATGTGGAGAAAGAAGTCTTTTAGTTCTGGACTAGTTGGATAAACTTACACAAAGTTGCCTTGTAGATCTGAACAACAGTCCCAATGCCATTCATCCTCTTCAATAAAGGATTGAAGAGGTGGGTCGTGGCACATCATAAGTCTTTTCTATTACAGCAATCTAAGGAAATAAGGCTGACGTAACAAACATGCTAACTGACCAAAGACTAGGGCGACTCACTCATCATGAAAAAAATTTGAATACATTTATGGAAAAGTCAGCAAGTAGAAATGGTAAGTGTTAGAGAAAAATCAAGAATCTGGAGAATAAGGAAAGGAAATTAATTGAAAAACAGTGAGGAAACGAGAAACAGAAGAACGTCACTATAGATACATGACAAAGAATTTATTTTAATTGACTGAAACTCAAGCATGGATTGACTGTTTTTTCCTACCCAACATTACTAGATTTAATATTAGCAATAAATATATAAAAATGACAATTAATGAGAAGAAAATACTTTATGAATCCAAGGAAGGAAATAATTAAAGATACCTTGGAGACGAAGTATGACTGGAGGATTCTCTAAGATAAGTGGAATAAGACAGTCCCAAAAATGTGAGTGAATATATGTTTTCTCACATTTGTGGAAACTATGGCAAAACAAAAAAAAAATCAAAGTGATGAAATCAAAGGAACATCTAGGAATCTAGGAAGGTAGAAAGAGTAAAGAAAGGGAGATAGACAGGGAAGTTAGAAAAATGAATAAATGGGATAAATATGATATGCATATATGGAAGTCTCATGGTGAGACTCAACTTTATGTAATTTAATATATGTCAATAAAATGTTTGTAAAATGGCGTATTAATCATAACTTTAAAAGGATGTTCTATCTGGTAGTCTATTATTCACTATTTTCATGTGAAAATTTTAAGACAGCAGTTTCAGTTCTGATAATTATTGAATTAATGATACTAATAATAATATAAAATATAATAATTAATAATATTAATAATAAACTGAATTTAGAGCCAGACTTAATAGTTACTATAATCTATTAAAATATTAAACCAATAGTAAATTTAAATACAAATATTTTCCTTCAAAAGAACATTATAATATGCCAAAATAAATTTAAAGTAGTATGTCTTATTTTTCACATTTATGTTACCCTGCATAATTTTTGCAAAACTTTTAAAATGTATGTAGTGATGTATGTTATATAATTTACAGTGCTATACATTGATGTAATTTACAAGTAAATTACAAGTAAATTGGTGGACATTTGTTGTAAATATAGGCTTGACTTCTGATAATTCATAATTAGTGATCTAATCAAAATGATAAAAACATGACATTTGGGTTTTGGTTCCTATGAGAAATTTGTGTTATTTATTTATTTAGTCAATTGTAGGGCTTGAACTTGGGGCCTAGGCAATATCCCTGAGCTTTTTCACTCAAGGCTAGTGCTATACAACTTTGAGCCACAGCTCTACTTCTGTTTTTTTGACAGGTAGTTGGCTATGATGGTCTCACAGACTTTCTTGCTCAAACTGGTTTCAAACTGCCATCCTCAGATCTCAGCCTGTGACCCACTGGCACCTGGCAAATTTATGTTATTTAAAATACTTAATACCCTCACAAAGAATGTCCATATCAAATGACACCAAATGGCTGTTGTGATTTGATATAATGAAATATCTACTACGAAGGCTCAGGCTTGGAAAGTTGGTCTCCAATTTGTGGCACTATTGAGGGGTGACCAGATCATAAGGGATCTGACCATCAAAAGATAATCCACTGAAAATCTCATAGCTAAATGAGCTAGTAGGAGGATCCAGCACCTCGTTTGATGAAGTTGGTCATCCCTCAGACATGTAGTACCTTATCTGGAGTCCCTTGCTTGTGTTGTAGCTCATTTGAGCAGCTCCATTCAACTACATTCTTCCACTATGATGTTCCGTGTCAACATAGACCTGAAAACAATGCTTCTAAGTGACCAGGGATTAAAATGCCTGAATCCATGAACCAGAATATGCTGTTATTTTAAGTTGTGATTGTCTAGTATTTTGTTACAGGAAATAAGTTTTTATTGTTGCTCTTTGGTTTTGTTTTTGTTTCGTCTGTTATAGGGCTTGAACTCAGGGAGATGGCCCTGACCTTCTTTGTTCAAGGCTAGCACTCTAACACTTTGAGCCACAGTTCCTTGCCTGGTTTTCTGGTGGTTAATTGGTGATAAGAGTATCACAGCCTTTCTTACCAGAGCTGGCTTTGAACTCTGATCCTCAGGTCTCAGCTTCCTGAGTAGCTAGGATTACAGGCATGAGCCATCAGCACCCAGCTAACACTAAGATTTTTATGCATACTTGAGTCACTATGTAAGCTACAGAAATAAAGTTTAGATAATGTCCTCTAACTCCATAATGCTTCAGGGAATTAAGTATGATGATCTATGTAAGATAGAGAGCTTATTCTGACTTAATACACAGAATTTTACAAGGAAGAAGTATGTTCCAGCAATTTGTTTTGGCTAGATCAAATAATACTTTTGGTACTTTGGCAATAGAATGTGAGAATGTGTATTTAATTACTTATACCTCCAGGATAATCAGAAGATTATACTGTTATAGCTATTTTACTAAAGTCTCCTATACCTGTGTTGCATCTAGCAACTCAAAAGCCCTTCTTTTGAGAGTATCTGAGAAAAATCAAGAAGGAAAGTGATTATAATATTCTGATTAAAAACTAATTTGTATCTAAATGCAAATATTTCTGAAAATATCTATTTGTATCAGTCAACAGGTCATGGAATTACAAAAGTGATGGCTATATTGTTTTTATATATGAAAGATTGTGAGATGCATACAAGGTTCAGAACCAGATTTGGTACAAGAGTAATTATAACATGAGTGATAAGGATATATAAAATAGAATAAAATTGTAAACCTTAAATTTATACCTCCATTACAGATAATGGCTTAGATTTGAGTTTATAACGGTGTTAAAAGGTAAAGAGACATTGAATGGAACTTGTCTATTAAGAAAAACAAATTAACCCATTATATTCTGTGCTTTCTTTAAAAAGCAAATATTTGTTCAGGTAGTTATGACTAGATGCACATTTTGTTTGGGGGCACAATCTGTTGTTACCTCTGCCATCTTCAAAGCCTGCCATTGACTTCCCTCAACCATTACACTGAGCATGGTTTCTGTTGTGTCCTACTATTAAGTAAATACACATTAATTTCTGTTTTGGAATTAGAATTGGCATGACATCTTAAAGAGCTGGGGGTGAAATATAAGGACAGTCTCAAATTCAACAAAACTTTTAAACCTTCAATGTGAGTAACTAGAAAAATGCCTATCTTGTAGAAGAGATGAAAATGTATGGATCAGCAATAAGAGTAAGGGAGCAAGAGATGAGTGGAAGTTGTCAAATTTAAAGCAAATTGGATAGGTAACTCTGGTGTTTCAGCAACCAGTCAAAGCTAGATTAACAAATTCAGAACAAAAGATCCTTTGATTCTATGTAAAGAATATATCAACTGAGACACTAAAGGAATCTCAAGACATTCCTCTTGGAACTACAATTTTTATAGACCTACTAGAGAAGGAAAGGCCAGCAAAGTGCCATTGACTTTGGAAATAGAGGGCAGTGATGCCCCAGAGAGGAGCAAAATTACGACAGATCAGAGATCCCAGCTGGAGTAGACAGAAAATATGGGAAGAAAGAAAGAGGTAAAGATGTTATTCTTCACAATTATTTCATTAAATTCTTTATGGGAAGGAGAGAAAGAGGTTCAGTTCTATACACTTGCTATCATAATGTTATCTTGAAAATTCTATTGCAGTCATTTCTCTTAAAGAAGTAAATGGCCCCTGTTAGGATACTTTCTGATTGTCTTCAAATGACTCACTTCTATGAGGGTTCCTATAAGATTTTTTCTTGCAGTTGCTTGAGAGACCAACTTTATATCCTTTAAAGCAGGGGAAATTAACTATGTTAAGCCATAAGTAAGTTGTGAAAAACTGAGTACAGCAAATATTTTACTATGACTTGCATGTGATATAAAAGCTATTTTCCCCTGAATATACTGAGTAAACTATTATAAAACAGTTCACCAGTGTTATTTCAATGTCAAATCATTTAATAATAATTGCAAACACAAAAAATGAGTTCTTATTCAATGTCACTCTAACATGAAACTTTGAAAAAGATTGAGTCAATTTGAGATGTCTATATATTCCAAGAACATTAAGCACTGAGAGGATTGAAGCCTAAGATGACATCCAACAAAGGTGAATTCTAGGCTCAGAAGTGCCAATCTTGAGCTTGTGCAGAAATTGTGAAATCTCATGCATTTAATCATGGGAATACTGTATTAAATCTGCCACCTGTTCTTACTATTGACTTCTTAATTTTTCCTGGAATTATTAACATTTGGCCGTAATTTTTTAACTTTGGACAAGAGAATTTCGGCCAACTATCTCCTGTTGACTAACTCTTTGCCAAACTGGAATAAAAACTTGGCTTAGCTCACTGTGTTCCTTTCGGAAAGATGTTGTAGAACCCAATGACAAGTCAGTTTCTATAACCATCAAATCCAGGACTTTAGTTACATGATATTTTATATCATGAGGTGAAATCTGAATGAATTTCTGGTGTCTCTATCTCAAAATGATAAGATAAATATTAGAGTTAGATAATAATTTAGGACCCATAAAAATGTAAGAGACTTCTAAAATGGTATATTTTAAATATATTTTTATTGTAAAGATACTGTACAGAGGGGTTACAGTTACATGAGCAAGATAATGAGTCCATTTCTTATCGAGCATTGTTATACCCTCCTTTATATTTCTCCTACCATCTCTTTCCTCCTCACCTAAAAATAGCATATCTCTTGATAAAATAATATAACCCAATCTTAAGTTATCCTGTAGTACATGTTTAATATGTGTTCTAAGGAAAGATTTTGCAATGGAAAATGAATTTTACATTTGATGTAGTAAGATAAATTTATGTGGTAAGTTTTCTTTAGCCAGAAGCAGTTTAAAAGCTGAGTGATTTTTTTAGCAGTTTCAAATATATCATTAAGATAATCTTTTCTTAATAGGGTACTACATTTTGTGTTTTTTTCTAAAATGGGGTAGGTTAACTTTTTCTTAAAAGAAATAGTCATTCTTTTCATGGTCATGAACTTGCAACTCATGCCTTTTGCATAAAAAGAACTGTGAAAACTAAATTAAATTCAGTAAATTCCATTTTAGTGGGATACATTGAATTATCCCTTTACTTCTGTTAATCCTTTTTACACAGAAAAGGGGATGCAAGTTATTTTCAGCCAATTAGGTTTGCATGCTCTCTTTAAAGTAGGACATTTAACATGAAAGAAAATTTGCCTTTTAGAATATTTAATAAAAGAAGGTGAGTAAAAATATTGGATTATTAATTGAAAAATGTGTAATATAGACTGGAATGGTATATCTTAATATAAAGATGAAAATGTGCATAATGTTCCATAGTATTAAATTCCCAGTATAGGGGTCTCAAGGCCATCATTTGCTGGCATCAGGCTAGATTTGCAAAGCAATTCTATCTACAGGCACAAAGCATCCTTCACCTTGAGAATCACTGGAGATTTTAAATGATTTATATCAAATAACCACATTCAAACACCAACATACACAATACCAACATTGTGACTACCAACATCCCTGTCCAATACATGACATAGTCATTTTATAGGAAAAACATAAAATTTTATAATAAAATACTAAATTTAAAATAAAAAGTTCACAAATAATTAAAGAATGAATGATCAATCCCATAACATAGATAATCAAATAAATGATACAATGTACATTCAAAAAAGAATGGTACCTTCCCCAAGTAGGCTACATATAATGTGTTGGGGGAACATAGCCATTAGGAGCATCACCTGCTGATTCACTCACTGCTGTGTCCACTCCTGGCTGTGGAGTTCACATTATACTTCTCACCTGGATTTGATTCATTTGAATAGTCTTCATAAACTAGATAAGAAAAGACCTTTGAATTTTATAGAGACAACCAAAAGAATTAAAGAACTAGTTCATGTTATGGAATATGAACTATATATAATATATATTATATATGAAGCACTGTAAATCTGTAGCATGCAGCATTAGTCTAATCTTAGATCCATTTTACATTATTAAGGAATCTGTAGACTACTTAGTAAAAATAAACTCATAAAACAGACAGTGTCATTATAGGGGTTTCAATATAAACAAATTCTATTTTTTCATTATACTTGAGTCCAGTGTGCTCTGCTCTCTGTCACACAAGATCCTATTAGGAGTGTTTCTCTGTGAAGGGCTGGGATTTCTTCATTCTGGTTTGCACCCTGTGTCAACAAGGAAAGAAGAGAAGACATAGAATAGTTGTAAAGGAAACTGGGGAGTTTTGTGTTGTTCTCATTTTTCTAGATCTAGCAATGACAATATATATCCTCATCCAATTATGTTGTGTAAAACTCACTCCCGGTAGCTTCTGGCAAATGCATGGAGACAGAGAACGCGAGTCTAGTCATTTACCGAGAAAGAAAAAAAATGAGTATGCCCAAGGTATTATCTTTGCAATTCAAGATCCTAGTTGAAATAAAATATTTGGGTTAAGTTCTTTTTCCTCTGCAGACAGCATTCTCATGTTCTTATGGGAGAATAAATGCCATCTACCACAGTTTCCTAAGAATTCCTGCATTGCTGTGGTCACAGCCTTATTCTTTCTAATCAAGATGGAGGAACCATCTGAAGATCTGATGATTTTCCCCTGAGTGTTTTCCAGAGACCTCCAGGATCTCCGAGGGGATCTTTGAAAAATACATACATCCCTATGGTGTCCTAGCATCCTCAGTTACATTCTCCTGTAGCAAAAGTCCAAATAACTGACAGGGAACATGTTGACCTACACATGTAGTACAATATGATAAAAACTGAAACTCTGATAAACAAGGCTTCTGTTTTGATTGTGGCAATTTGATCAGTGTTCTGTGTTCCAGACCTTGATACAACAGATTTGTTTCTTTTTTCATTTTATTTATTTACATATTTTTAATATATATATTTATTGTAAAGATACTATACAGAGGGATTACAGTTACCTGAGTAAAAGTACTGAGTATATTTCCTATTGAGCATTGTTAGCCCCGCCTTTGTTTTTTCTTTGCCATCCCTTCCCTCTCCAGATTCATTTCTTAATACAGAGTCTTTATTCTTTTTCCACTCTGATAAGTTTACAGGAAGCATTCACGGTCTCCTCTAGTCTCAAGAAATCACCCCTTCTTGATAAAAGCTTCAATTTAGTAAGAATTTCATTGAGAAGTTTTTACCTATTCCACACGAAGTAACTGAACTAGTTACTAGAGTTAAGTATACTAATGCTAGCCATTACTGAAATATATTGAAAATAAATATATAGAGAAAATAACTATATATACATCCTTAATGTATTGCTCAAGGGAGAGAGAGAGAGAGAGAGAGAGAGAGAGAGAGAGAGAGAGAGAGAGAGAGAGAGAGAGAGAGAGAGAGAGAGAGAGAGATAAGACACACAGAATAGGATACCCAGATCTAATGGATAAAAGGACTAGAATTTCTTATCATCTTCCTTGGCTCTTGCTAGGAATTAATGCTTCTCTAACCATAGTTGTGCCTGGCACAAAGTCCAGAGCCATTTTATTTTATGGGTACCAAATCTCCTTTCCCAGTGACCAGATAGATGCCACTACTCCTGTTTCTCAGTGGTGAGAGTAGGCAAGTTTATCACTTTCTGTAGCTCAGTTGACATCAGTTTGACATTTTTCATTTAAAGTAGTGAAATATGAGATAGTGGGTAACATAGAGTGATTAAATTACTTGTCAACTTTAGCCCCACCCTAGGTCCACCTGGAACAAAGGAGCATGGCTACTTCTTTCTTTCACTCTAGAACTGCCTCTAATGAAAGGCAGGAGATTGGTCCCCCACATATATTCCCCAGCTTCCAAGTAAAAACATACCCTTGATTTTCTAAGACAAGAGTCAGTTTCTATGATCCAATTTCCTAAGCTTCATTGAAGTCCTTAGAGTTAACAGTTTCCAAAGTGATGCTGAAAATGATTCTTTCTTTTTGGGAAAAGCCTTATGCACCAGGCTATGGTTTAGTGTTTAGATCTCAATAAGATAATCACACACATAGGAACCCTAGTTCATAATTATCAAAATAAAGAAAACTTATTTCCAAAGAGCAGGAGATGACACAGGATGAAAGTATCAGATGTAACAAGATATGTTAAGAGAGAAGATAATGTATAATGAGTGGTTTATGATTAACATAATAGTTGTATAGTCATACAGCAAATGCCATGAGTATATAAAAGAACACTTATAAATTATAAGACAATTTAGGTAGATGCTGAGTAGCAATTTAGTTAAAGTGACCTTTTCTTTTTGGAACTCATTTTTTGACCAATATGCACACAGTTCTTTATGTGACATTCACATTTGATGACAAATCTCAAGGTGATTTTACTATTCCATCAGAAAAAATATATTTCACTATAATTGCAATATAATTTCCTCATACCTTGCTGTTACATATTATAGTATTGTGATTTATTTTAAAGTTTGCTAAAGAATTCAATGGAAAAACCCCAATGCAAAATTTGGATTTGAAAAGATATTTTCTAAAATATGCTGAAAATACACCTAAATATTCTGTCAAACTGCAACTTTATTTTCTCCTAATATAAGCTTCAATACTAAAGTCTTTGTAAATTCATTTTTTAAGTTCCAAGAATATGTTCCTTCAGCCTTTTCTTTTCCTTCTCTGTATCTTCTCATCATTCGTCCTTATGGTTTCCACAAAAACCTATTTCCCAGGCTGGAGACAGTGGGTCTTATCTGTAATCTGACCTATTGGAGAAACTGAGACCGGAGGATTACAGTTTGAGGAGATAAGAAGGGTGTGGTTTGATATATCCTAAGCAAACATTACCATCCAATAGTTTCACACAGAGAAAGGGCAAGTGTTTGTTCCCATGTTTCTCATTGGAATGGTTCCATCAGAAGAGGAAATACAGTTTGGAGTGAAAGCCATTGCTTTATAAGAAGAAAGAAATAGATGGAAGAAAGTAGAAGTAATAGGAATTAATTAAAAGAGTATGGTCTTTTATTCTGGTTAATTTTATCATAGGTGATACATTTTTTCCCACAGGTTTTGGAGAATATCAAGATTGAAATTGATAAAAAATGTTTACAACAGGGTTGGAAAGGTGGCTCAGTGGTAAAGCGCTTGCCTTGCATGCATGAAGCCCTGGGTTGGATTCCTCAGCACCACATAAGCAAAAAGAAAAAAGCCGGAAGTGCAGCTGTGGCTCAAGTGGTAGAGCACTAGCCTTGAGCTTAAGAGCTAAGGGACATTACCCAGGCTCAGAGTTCAGGCCCCACAACTGGACCCCCCCCAAAAAAAAATGTTTACAACAGAATTAGAATCACAAGCCAGAAACCTAAGTCAGGTCCTTCATTTTCTCCAAATACTATTTGAGCATTGATACTGAATGAAAGAGTTAGACTTCCTTGAAATACAGTTTAGTCCAATGCTATTTTCTTCCTTTTTTCAAGGTTCATTCGCCATGGAATAATACTTGCACACACCAGAGAACAGCAAAATCAAAAACTTTGGGCAAGGAAGGATAATGGCTTGAAATTGTTTCTTTGATATATGTTTGGTCTCATCATAAGAGCTTTCCAGATTTTAATTTTTCAGGTATAATATTCTACATGTATGTCCATAAAATTGGAATGGGAGTTAGAAGTATTACTAGATTTGGGGGAGTATAAAAAATAGAAAACATTAGTAAGAAGAAAAAAATCTCCTAGATATTGTATGTCACAAAATAACCTAATTCAATTAGCTTCAAGTGAGGATTTAATATTCCCTTTAAAATATTTATTCCTTCTTGAAGGCCCACGTGTCTTTCGTGTCCACATCATTCAACCCTTTCTTATCAATCACTCCATGCAGATCAGAGGCAGAGCCGTCCTGTCTTATCTCTACAAGTCACTTTGGTTTGCCATGATGTGATGTGAAAATCTGCCCTTTTCATGGCTTGCCAGATACTCACAGCAGACTGTATCTGAGTTCCAAGTTTGTGAATTGGCCATTTACACACAAGAACTTGAATTTTACTCAATGGTGAGTGGATGGGCTGCTTCTCAGAGGGGACCTCACTTTTGTTCCTGCCAGTTGCACTTGGCAGTGCACTTCCATGCAGATTCTGCAAAAAGACAGGCGGGAAGGGAAGGGACAGGAAAGCTGAGAATAAGAAGGTCATCTTCCAGTTACTAAGTTTCTGAGGGAGAAATTCAGAAAGAGAAGAAAATCACTTGTCAGATGTATACATTGTTGTTAACAATACACTAAGTGTCTGCAAGTGTTATCTGCCAGGGCTCCAACACTAATCCTCCTTGCATACTGACCTTCCTTGCAACTACTATATTTGAAATGATAAAAGTATGACATACATGTGATCAAGTAGGGAAATAATTAAATATATTATGTCATGTCTACAAATATATATTCATCATCCTGGTTTGGAAGGGTGGTGATTAGGATTAATTCTCTGGAGATAGTTAATTGAAAAACTGTAACAATATACATATATGATAACCGATTTGTGTATCGTTTTGATCATATTTTAGTAGTTTTATTCATATGGAAGTATATTAGTGTAGTATTCCTTTGTTCTTTGTCTTGAGTCTTTTGACATTTCCCAATTTTCTGCTTTGTGCATATTCATCAGAGAAAATACCCAACAAGGTATGTTATATTTGCTTGCTTTGAAAAGATTTAGGTCACCCTGTTCTTAAGGTATAATTAAGGGGTGCTCATGAGCCAACATCACCTTTAAGATTTCATATCTGATACAGTATGAAGAATAGATACCCACTTACAATATGTTTTAGCAATTTGAGAACAAATCATTAAAATGCAAATAACAAAATGTGCATTTCAAAGCTTAAAAAATCAGGACATTTTTTTTCAAGTGCAGATTTACAGTAATACAGTTGGCCTAGGTATCTATAAAGGAAAATGTAACATATCAGAAAATAATTGAAATTATTGCTGAGAGGATCCTAAAAACCATCTTTTTATCTGTGGCTTAAATAAATGCTTTCTATTCCAGAGATAACTGGAAAGGTACCATATAGCTCAAGTGATCAGTAAAAACAGACAACTGACTTCTTCAAGGAACCTTGATTTTTATGTGATTTGATCAACTCACAGGGTGTAAATTGTACTGCCAGAGCCAACCATATGCACAGGCTTATCTGAATTCTTATATTGCAGGCATCTGGTAAAATATGTCCATGTCACCAGCTTCTTTCAAGTAGTGTTTATCATCATCTCCATGATTGCCTAATATAAGTTTACAACCAGTCTCCTAGGTGTATTCCTGTGTTACAGCCCTCCCACAGATATCATAAACAGCAACATCGTTGGTAATGAATGTCAGACTCAGACCAGCCTCAAAGTACATTATCCATCTCCATCTCTCATTGCTGACACATCAAGCCTCCAAGGGCCTTGTTCTAATCTCTTGAGTCAAATGGACCCCAATATACTGAGTTTTCACTAGCTGCACAAGGAAGGTATTTTGTAAGTTGGGTCAGTTCTGAAGACATTCAAAATGTGTCTTACCTAAACACCACCATTCGCTAAGGTGGTTTCATATGTTTTCTTTTAATTTGTCTCCTGTGGAAAAATTTTTCAAAGAACAAAAAGCTTAAAGATGCTACTCTAAATATTTATATATTCAGGTTGAGAAGTGGATGATAAGGATTAATATATTTTTAATTGCCTAGTCTGGAAACCAGTGGCAGATTTAGAAGTACAAGTGAAGTATTTTGACACACCGTCTAATGCTAATTTCCTCATACCAAACTAACTTTCTAATTTTAAAAATTAGTCTCTTTAGACTAACCAGATTTCATATATTTAAAGTGGATATTTGCTCATCCTTTCATCCCTTCCTGTTCTTTTCCACTCTGTTCATCCGTCTCCTAGCCACCAGTGGCTTCCTTCTTTCTTTCTTTTTCTCTCCTTCCCTTTTCTTTCTTTCCACTATCCCTCTCTACCTCCCTTTGAAATCTTTCCCTCCTTCCTCTTTATTTTCTTCTTCTTTCCATTCCCCTCCCTCCTTTTCCTTCCTTTCTCTCTCCTTCATTCTTTACTCCTTACTTTTTTCCTTCTTCCTTTCTTCATTTCTTCCTTCTTCATCAATCTCTCCTGTTTTGCCCTTCTATTCATTTCTACTGCTTTACGTTCTTCCTTTTTGTAGCTTATTTTGCTCAAGTCACATGACACAACACATGTTCTTAATTTATACAAGACATTTTGATAACATCTGTGTAGTATTTTTGTACCTAATCATTGATTTTTGAAGGATGCCCACCAGAGCTGCATGTCCTTTAGAACATCTTTTCTCTGTTCTGACAATTATAAAATGCTGAAAGTAGCAACACAAAACACAATAAACGAAACTGATAAATTTGTATCTAAATAAATAATGTCTCCAGGGTAAAGCTTTTTCTTATGTGCACTATTTCCACATAGAATTAAACAATCACTGCTGTCAGCTCAGAAATGGAAAAGTAAAAACCCATCACTTAAAAGGATTATAAATGCATCAGGCGGTTAACTAGGTAATTAGCTAAATTATAAATTTATTCAGAGACTCCAGCCTTAAATATGAGTATTATACCTGTTCCCCACTCTTCATAAAACAATAGAACATGGGAGGAGTAGACCGTGTGTGTGTGTGTGTGTGTGTGTGTGTGTGTGTGTGTGTGTGTGTGTGTGTGTGTGTGATTGGAACCATTCTTGCCTACATAGCTTAATGCTTCACCCGAA